>NC_134112.1:75062500-77995000 GCF_040939455.1 Microcebus murinus | reverse complement strand
AAATATTCCATCCTAATAAAAAACTTCTTTGACCTACGACCCTCTTTTATTTTGTACCCTCTCTCTCCATTTCCTTTCATTAAAACTCACTGTATCAGTTGTCTATTTACACTCTGTTTATTTCCTTGCTTCTTATTCGCTCTTGAACTTACCTCAAACATCCTTTTTTCATACAAATCCAGTAAAACTTCCCTTGTCAATTACTCTGCTGAACTCTAGACAAATATCCTTGTATCTACTCAATATATCCATTTCCATATCACATAGGTATCCTAAATTTTAGCATATCTCAAACCAAACTCTTGTTTGTTGCCTAAGTGTTCTAATTTTTGTAAATGGCACCACATTTGCCTAATGGATTCATGTGGTAAATCAGCTCCTTATCTAACACCTTACACCCTCAGCAAATCCTCTCAGCTCTATTTTTGATATATCTTGAATCTAACCATCAGCATACCCACTACTACCACCTAATCTAAGCCGTTGTCTTCTTACTTCTTGACCAGTGTAGCACCTTAATTTGTTTTCTTGTTTCCATTTGTTCAGAACCAGCATAATCTTTTTTTGTTTTCTTTTGTTGTTTTGAGACAGGGTCTCACTTTGTTGCCCAGGCTAGAGTGAGTGCCATGGCATCAGCCTAGCTCACAGCAACCTCAAACTCCTGGGCTCAAGCAATCCTACTGCCTCGGCTTCCCGAGTAGCTGGGACTACAGGCATGCACCACCATCCCCCGCTAATTTTTTCTATATATATTTTTTGGTTGGTCAGTTAATTTCTTTCTATTTTTGGTAGAGACGGGGTCTCACTCAGGCTCGTTTTGAACTCCTGACCTCGAGCAAGGCGCCTGCCTTGGCCTCCCAGAGTGCTAGGATTACAGGCGTGAGCCACCACGCCCGGGCCAGAATAATCTTTTGACAACATAAATAACTTCCCTTATTAAAGTTCTCCAAATATTTAATAGTGCTCTTAGAATAACGTCCAAAGTCCTACTTACTCTAGCCCTCTGATCCCAAAGGGTTTGGCTCCTGGCTATATCTCTAGTCTCATCTCTTACCATCATTTACCTTGCTCACTTAACTGCAGCCAGATATTTTGCTCTTCAAGCTTTTGTGCTTGTTGTCTGTCCTACATACCTGGATCATTATTCCTCCAATTATTCATATGATTTGCTCCTCACTTCATTCAAGTCTTTGATCAAATGTTACCAGTTCAGAGTCAGTTCCTGACTACCCTATTTAAAATAATACCTCCTGTTACAATCTATCATCTTACACTGCTTTATTTTTCTTCATAACACTACTTTCTTCTTAACATTATGTATGTAATAATTTTAGTAATTTATGCATCTTTATATATATATATATATATATATATGTAAACATAAGGAAATGTTTTATTGACTGTAGTAGTCTTATACCTTAAGAGATAATAGGTAGTCAATCACTACTCGCCTATTAAAAAATGCACAGAACATAACCAATCTAATATCACCTAGTTCAAGTGCCAGACAAAGCTTCATGAACTCTCCATGTCCCAATTCTGTATAACCAGGACAGAGAAGTAATTGGCCAAGTTTATCCCTGGCTGCATCAGCTATGTAGCTTATCAGGCATAATAGAAAGGGTGGAAGTACAGGCTCCACTGTACATACAGCTAGGATGATTGGAGCATAATTTCAGAAAAAGGAATGTGAGTAAGCAAGAAAAATAAATAACCTGTCTTCACTTTCATTTATTCAACAAATATTTATTGAGAACTGACAGTGTGCCGAGAACTCTGGAAGGTGGGATACAGCAGGAACTTGACAAACAAGAATCCTTCTCTTATAAATCTTTCATTCGGTGAAGGGAGTTCCAAGTATATATGGCACTCTCACCCATGATCCATGGATAAAAGAATCAGACATAGTAAATAAAACTGAGTTATTTTGTCATGCTGTATGCTGCACATATTTGAAAGTATTAATTATATTAGGAGCACTTAAAGAATTCCACGTACCACCACTTTTGCATGAAGTAAATACTGAACCATTTTCTTACTTGCCTTGATTATAATTTCATAGATCCCTACTGAGAATTTAGTTTTGTACATATTATACATTCATAATTTATAAATCTGAACATTAATTTTGAAAGAAATAAAGCTTTTTCAATGTATAGTATACATACATTTGATTCGTTCTTGTAACCACACTACAACATAAATTCTTCTGTATCTGTTCACTGTTCTTCAGCATGTTGCTCTGCCTCTTTCAACCTCATTTTCTTTATCTATAAAGCAAACATGTTGGACTAGATGTTCAGCAAGCTTTTTAATGAGCTTTACAGATTTTCAATTGAATAAGAAAATCAATCGAAACACATTATTCTATTCCATGAAATGTGCAAATATGTTCTACCATTCTCGTTTTATGAGAATGTCCCATTAACTCAAAGGACTTGAATGGTTAAGACTGCACTGCTTGAAGAGGATATAATTGAATACAACAGGATGGACAACCACAGGGAAGGTGTTTTTCTAGACAGTTCAAATATGACCGATTAAAATCTGAGGCACTCTAGAAATCAAAACTGTCAAGATTCCTTTAAATCTGCAAGAATAAACTCATGTTCTATGGCTTAAATTCTCCCCTCATATGTGGTATTTTCATTTTGTTTTGGTCAGCTCAGTTTTTTTACCTTGGATTTGAATGCTTTTTGACTTTCACTTTCTAGTTCACTATAGAGCCCTACTCCCCATTGTTCTATACCAGTGGTTCTCACACTTAAGCATGAATCAGCGGAGGGCTTGTGAAAACATATTGCTGGGCCTCACCTGAGAGTTTTTGATCTGCTAGGTCTTCAGTAGGGCTTGAGAATTTTCATTTTTTAAATGAAAATTCCTGGGTGATGCTGATACTGCTGGTCCCAGGACTACAATCTGAGAACCATTGTCCTACACTACTTCTGCATTTACATTAATTATTTGTCAAGCCCTGGAAGGCATCTAAATTAATGACCCATTGTGGGATATATGCCAAAAATTATTTACCTATAACCCTCAGACATTATTAACCCTTAATGAAAAGACACTGAAAAATAACTGACCTGAGTTTAGCAATTCCTACCTGTGATTAAGGGATTGTGGGCTACCTGTGTGGGCTGTGATTAACTCATGTGGTGTTCTTTGAGATTGGTGACCAGATGTTATGTGGCTGTCCTGTTAGAATCACAGGACAATAACATACGCCCCAGAGTCTAATATGAGGTTTCTCCCGAAGGTAATAGATATTCCTATAGTCAAACACCTTGGGAAAAATCAGTCCGAGGGTAGAAAGCTACGTCTTTGAGAAGCATGATTTCGGTGGAATTAAGTAGAAAGTGTCCTCTATTTCAGCAGTGGAGTTTGGCTTGACATGGATTTTTGGGCAAGGAAGCAACCAACATTTTGAATATGTTAAAGGGGGAGGCTGTTGACCCCAGACACAAGGGGGAAGCTGGACTTATGAAGGACCCTGAGAGAAATACTCTAAACATTGTACTTTCTTTCCATTATTCCCCAGTCTTCATCACTGATTCCCTAGGAGTGATAGCCCGTTTTCAGTTAGGCTCCAAGGGAGAATAGTAGGATTTGGATCCAATACTGGGATGCAAGTCAGTGGTCGTCCCTGTGAAGGACTGCTGGAGATATCAGTCTAATAGGAAATAAACAGCAGTGGAGGGATTGTGGCAACATGAACAGGCCAGAGAGGAGGACTATGAGGGACCTGTTTTTAAGCTCAAAACAACAGCATTACAATAGTAAAGAATCTTTTTGGTGGAGTAGATGACAATTTGTGTCATCATGTTTTAGGTTACGTAAGGTAAATTACATGGGAAGACAAAAATATTTCTATCAATAAAACTGGTATGTCATTTTTTCTATGCATCATTATATTGTATGTAGTACATGTAAAAACATATAAATATGTGTATATTTTCTACCTACATATGTTTTATAAATAAAGTATTTAACATTATATGTTCTAATATAATATTTTATATCTATAAAAACGTATATGTGTATATGTATTCATATGTAACCTATATTATATCATTTAATACTCTCAACTCCCCCACAAGGTAGTTATCATGGACACTTTCCATTAATACCTCCATTTTACATACAAAGAATTAAAATAATTATATAATTTTCTCAGGGTCCTAGGACTAGAACTCAAGCAACATTGAACTCCATGCTATACTGTCTATCTAAGGAATGACTTTGTATCTTGCTAAGACATAAGACATTGATTAGGGTGAAAATAATTATAGTTATCATTTTATCTTCAGAAACAGATAGTGAGTTCATCTTCAAGTAATGATAGTATATGTAGTATCAATAACCTTCCATGCTATTCCTCACTATAATTGTGTGTCTGTATTGTGTATACCTATACACACAGACCAGATGGAGACATCTGTCTGTCCACTAGAGCATTTCCACAGTGGCAGCATTCTTTTTTTTCCCCCCTTTGTCTGTCTTATATTGCCTAAAGGATCACTACCAGTTCCTCTTTTTCTGGATACTACCTGTTCTTTCAGATTGAAATACACTGCCTCCTTACTTGGGCTCTGGGGGAGTCTTGGGGGGACTTGGGGAGACTCTCACCTGCAGCTGTGACAGAGAGCTGCATTCCAGGTACGACATGAGAGAATAAACACTACCAAGTTTTACTATTTGTTTAAAGCATAATATTTCAAAAGAAAAAAGGCAATTGACAGATAAAGGAATCTATTTTGTCAGAAAACTCATGACTATGGCCATAGGACATCTAACCTTTATTCTTTATGTCCTCCATGTAAAACTTGTTTGTTTATTCAAAGAAATTAGTGTATGAAATGTCAAAGCATTATTAAGTATCCAAATAGATTTATGCTAATCATCACATTACTGATAAATATCTAAATTCCATATAGGTTAAATAGATCTTTGCTTCAGAAATTTAAAAATCTTTTAGAGCATACTTTTTAATTGACTTATTGCTAAATCATTAGAAGTAATCAACATCACATGACAGGGGTTTAAATTATTAAAGATCTTTACCTACAGAAGCTAGAAAATCACATTTTTTATTTCTTTACCTTAGTTCACAAATAACTTTGTTTATTTTGTTGGTTTGTTTTGCTTTGCTTTTTTCATCTTGCCCCTCAATCTTATGGCATAGAACCATGCACCAGGCTGACCAACCTGGAGACTCGGTGCCACGTGTGGGGAAATGCTGAGACGTAAAGGGAAGGGAACATCACTGGGATCCCCTGTAACTCTCAGAGAGTATGAGGCAGAGGGGATTCATGCACACACAACTTCTCAAAGAGATTTTACCCTTTTCTAGTACCGCTGCCTAGAGTATTTTCACTACCCTCCCCACCTTTGCCTGGTTAACATCTGCATATTCTTATTTCATTTCAGTCATCACAGTCCCTAATTAGGTCAAATTTCCAATTATGTTCTCTAATAGAATCACTAAGCTCTTCGTTATTGTACTTACCCCAATTATAAACTACATGTTCATTTATATATTATTTGATTAATGCCCTCTACCACCCTGAAAGTGAACTTCCTAACAGTAGGAATAATGAATCATTGTTCCCCAACACATTCTCAATGGTAGCACCGTGCCTGACATCTAGTAGGTCTGAATTTATTACATTCTTTTGTGTGTGTGCACATGTGCGTGTCTATTAATGAATATATGAAGACATTTCCTCTTATAAACAGCACATACACACACAATTATAGCGAGAAATAGCATGGCAGGTTATTAATATATGTCCATCTGGTTGTGGTAGAGAAGATTCTGAGATAACTAAGAAGGCTGCCTGCCAGAGTCTTGTGTAAGCACAAGACTTGTGTAAGCACAATGCTACTAGACACACACTAGTGTAACGAATTTTCTTCTTGTTGTTAGCAGAATGTTGAGTATTAAAGACTAATTTGGTAACTTTAGAAGGAAAATGAATGTAATAGAAATATTGACCCCATTATATAATCCTTACCAATTTATATCATTTGATTAGATTACACCAAATTTTTTTTGTTTGTTTTATAATTGGGCTTTATTTTTTATTTTTTTTATTTCAACATATTATGGGGGTACAAATGTTGAGGTTACATATATTGCCTTTGTACCACCTGAGTCAGAGCATCAAGCATGTCCATCCACCTAGATGGTGTACACCACCCCCATTAGGTGTGACTATACGCAAAACTTTTAAATTCCATCTAATAGCATCCACTTACCCAGACAGAGTCCAAACTAGGAAATTCACAATTTCCTTCATCAATAAACAATAGAATAGATTAGTCTTAAGAAGATTTGGAAAGTATTCTGCATCTCACTTTGTGTTTGTATAAGAATGAACAGTGTATTACTTTATTAGTTTTCTGTTAATAATACCGTATATGTGTAGATAACATTTCCTTGAAGATCATGGTATAATTTCTTTAGTAGTGATTCAGATATCTACAGGGCTATGATCATTTATAATATAATGTAAAAATAAGTCTGTATTTTAAACTTTTTTACTGTGAAAACTTGTTTATATGTCCATAGTAATATCCCTATTTAATGAGAGCTTCGATGATGAGTTTTCAAAAAGGTTACAAAAAATTAGACTATATACCTTGATATATCTAGAAGTTTTTTTCTTTTATTAGTGTTTTAATATCTGAGAGTAATGAAAAATAAGCAAACCTATGCAAGCATTTTATGTCTTTATCATAATTAAATGTGTGATTACTTTATCATGGTAAGTTAATCAGGCATGATGAATGCTATCAGAATTAATAAAGCTTCCTTAAGGAAAAAATTAGAATTTTGACTTCAGTGTTGATAATAATGGTCCATTATACTTTGATTTAACCTATTTAAGAGTTTACTTCTGTTAATTTGACTCTCCTATTTTCAAAAAATCTTGTTTGAGTAATTTAAATCATATTTTTGTATGATTTTGTAAAATCATACTTCTTTTCCTCTCAAATCTATTTGAAAATACTTTAACCATCAATAGCTGTGGCTTCAGTGGCTTTGTATATCCAATAGTTACCTTGCTATGTTCTTAACTGTTTCTTGAAAAGTCAATAATGATGAACAGCATGCTCAGCAGTGCTTTCTCTTGCTGCCTGCAAGTTGCTCACAGTCTGAGTTCCAGATCCCTTTTATAAGCCACCAGGCTTGTTTCAAAGCCTAACACATCTATAGATGAAAGTATAATCATGACCTGATAAAATTGCCTTGCTGCTGTTCCTTCCTTTACACAGCTTCTCTGGAGGCATGGAAGATGCTGCTGAATGCTGTGGCAACTGGGAATGCCTGGAATTCTGGACACTTTAACTGTGTGAATATTCTAATAGAATAAACAGAGTTATTTAATAACTTCTCAATAAATTAATAAACTACAAATATTTCTATAGAGTTTTATAATTTTAAGTTTATGAATACACTTTTGTTAACATTCCCATATCACCAACTGTATAAACTTACCCTGATAAGATAATTCCCTTAAAACCCTAACAACTCCAAATTCATCCAGTTTAAAGCTAGTCTTAGCTTTAAGACCGGGAAGCAATCTGAAAGTTAAGAAAATTGATTTTTCAGATATCGATGGGAAACTTGAGAGGTTAGCGAAGAGGCCCTTAGCAGCATGATTATGACTTCTTCTGTGGCTTTTCTTTCTTCCTGATATCTTTGTGTCGTTATGTGAATTATGTGAATAATTTCAATACTAATGGTATTATGTAAATGCTATATGTTAATGCCACTACTTAAATGTATTCATAATTAGTGAGACTGCCATCCACATAATTACTAGCAACATATAGATATGTTTTTTAAATAAAACAATTCTTCATAAAAGATCCCTACGTAAGCATAAACAAAAAAAATTATTCATATTCATTAATAAGAAAATAAAACAGTCAATACTTTTAAAAATAAAACATTTTCTTCTGATTGTGAAAGTAAACATGGAAGAATCTTTTTAAATATAGAAAAACTCAAAGAAGGAAATGAATATCTTTAATAATATCACCCTTAGTAATAATCACTAAGAACATTTCTGTATATAGCCTTGCAGGCTTCTTCATACGGATACATATACATTTGAATTTTCTCAAAACATTTTGTTTAGCCTGCTCTGTTATATTTATAACAAAGCTTTATGATTATTTCCCCTCCATTAAGTACTCTACAACTTAAGTTTTAATGGTTTCCCACTGCATTTACTATGGCAGCATTCACCTATTCAATTCCATACTGTTGTATATTTAAACTATTTCCCAATGCTCATAATGCTGTCATAAATGCCCTTATTTGTACATATTTGTAAACATCTTCAATTATTTTGGTAGGGTAAATTATTAAAAGTAGAATTGTGGGTTTAAGGTTATAGATATTTTTAAGCTTTAAATACATATCACCTAACCAACTTCTAACATTTTGTACTAAAATCAGCAATGTAAAAGATGGCACTAAAGTTGAGCTCCTCAAAACTTCAATGGATAGGATCACAAGTAATATATACATTAATATATTCTTAGAATTGACTATAAACATTTTATATTGGTCAATTTTATCAATGGAATTTATTAAATTTTTATATTTGTCTACATTTTATCTTATTTCTAACTATAGTTCCTTGTTTATTAATGAACTTGAACATTTTTCACATATAATGAACATTTGAATAGTTTCTTTGCTATCATGTTATTTTTTCCTCTGATATTTGCCATTTTCTATGATGTTAAAGTTATCTGTGCTGAGCCCAATAATAATGGGAAAGAAACTCCACATACATGATTCCTTTACTTCAATCATATGCAAAGAATCTGTGAGTGTAGCCAGGCGTGGTGGCTCACACCTGTAATCCTAGCACTGTGGGAGGCCAAGGCAGGAAGATTACAGACGGTCAGGAGTTCAAGACCAGCCTCAGCAAGAGGTAGACCCTATCTCTACTAAAAATAGAAAAATTAGTTGGGCACTATGGCACACGCTTGTAGTACCAGCTACTTGGGAGGCTGAGGCAGAGGATCACTTGAGCATAGGAGTTTGAGGTTGCAGTAAGCTAGAATAATGCCACTGCACTCTACCCAGGGTAACAGAGTGAGACTCTGTCTCAAAAAAAAATCTATTAGTGAATTACTCTAAGAAACCAATGATGACTGGAGACCTGGTCACACAAATATAGCACAGAATCATCCACTATCATGTTGTACCAGGGTTCATTTACCTGTGGTCTTTAAACAGAGTTTGTAACTTTTCATTAAGATTTTGGGTAAGGTTTTGGAGAGAGCAGCGTCTCTTCCTAGACCTCTGCATAATTTCTATGTAGAGTCACTACATTTTCTGGCACCCACCCTCAAAATGCCAGCTGATTTCCCTGGATTTAGTCTCCAGCTTACCTGACCTATAGCCTCCAGCTGCTCCCTCTATCATGGTGTGGGGAGTGGCAGTCAAGATCTTGTATACCTGATCAAAATTAGGTGTCAGGTCGTTCTTTCCTTTCCTGGTTCTACTACAGTGGACCTTTCCTATTGTTACCAAAATTGAATTGGACTCAGATAGGGATTTTTCCATCAGACATACTTTACTCCAAACCACCTAATAAGCAAAAGAACAATTCTAGAAAGATGAGGCTAATCAATAATAAGTACTGGCCGGGCGCAATGGCTCACGCCTGTAATCCTAGCACTCTGGGAGGCCGAGGTGGGCGGATCCTTTGAGCTCAGGAATTCAAAACCAACCTGAGCAAGAGTGAGACCCCGTCTCTACTATAAATAGAAAGAAATTAATTGGCCAACTAATATATATAGAAAAAATTAGCCGGGCATGGTGGCACATGCCTGTAGTCCCAGCTACTCGGGAGGCTGAGGCAGGAGGATCGCGTAAGCCCAGGAGTTTGAGGTTGCTGTGAGCTAGGCTGATACCACAGCACTCACTCTAGCCTGGGCAACAAAGTGAGACTTTGTCTCAAAATAATAATAATAATAATAAGTACTAACAGCCATGTTAAAATGAAAAAAAAATAAAGATATTTACCTTTACATTTTAACTAGAATCAGAAAGAGGTACTAAAGACAAGAAAATCTACTAGAAAATTATACATTTTAACTAGAACCAGTGTGGTTGGAAGAAGTACTAAAGATAAGAAAATCTACTAGAAAATTATTTCTGCATTCCAAAGGAAAATAATGAAAGTCAGGACCAAAATAGTGGCAGGGACAATGGGAAAAAAAAGAGGGGAAATGAAAGGGATTACATATATAGATTACAACATATACTAAGAAACTGGGGCCAGAAGGAGGGCTTGGGAAGGGGTGATGCAATTGTAAAGAAGAGAAACCAAGGATGATGCTGAGGTTTGTAAGCATACTTAGGTTAACCGTTATCCTGCCAATTTATATAGTTCATATGCATCCAAGCCAATTATTTTTATTCTGTGTGAAGGTTATCTCATGTACTAGAAAATCTTCCATAAATGGCTCCATGATTCAAGTGATATTAGATATCTGAACATTTAATATAACTAGGAAAATACTGAGAACATGTTACAATTTCAGGGATAGCAGTCATTTCAATCTTCTAATTAGGAATACAAACTAGGGTGTCTTATTTTAAATGGACCCCATTGATTATTGTATCCCTTTAAATGAATCTTGTTTTAGTCTTGACATTTTAGCAAGAAGCTGAATGAAAACTTAGCTAATTGGTTCATTCTGCTATGGGAGCAGGGCTACCAATTAGAATACAGGTTCTAAAAGTGGAAAGTGGAAAAGAGTCCTCCAAGTTATTTTCTTGCTTATCTCATGGTAATTATATATAAAATAATTATGTTTCAAAATTATCACTTCCAATATGAATTAATTTATTCATATTTAGTACAATGTAAAAATTACCTAACTGGTCACTGCTTGTTTCTTTCTTTGTATTGGCTGACACATGCAAGAGTCAATAAATAGAATTAACAGAGGGTATTTTCACAGCAAACCCTGTAGTCTAACCAATCTGGATTCAAATCTTAGCTCAGCTAATTTTTAGCTAATATGTAGCTAAATAAACTACATATTCCTCTGAGACTCATTATCATCTAAAATAGAGATGATAATAATACTATCTACTTTGAAAGATAACTGAAATTTAAATAAGAAAAAATGTAAAATGCCAGTATACCTAGCACATATTATATAGTCAATAATGATTAGCTATTATTAGTCATATAAAATAGTAATGTCCACTGATATTAATTATAGAGCTAAAAATCATGAGAATTCCAAAGTAACAGATATAAAAATGTCAAAAACAGCTTAACATCTGTGATGGTTAATTTTAGGTGAAGACGTGACTAGATTAAGGTGTACCCAGATAGCTGGTAAAGCATTATTTCTGGGTAGGTCTGTGAAGATGTTTCTGGAAGACATTGGCATTTGAATCAGTGGATGGAGAAAGGAGGATGCACGCTCACCCAATGTAGGCAGGCACCATCCAGTAATCTGAGGGCCCGAATAGAAAAAGAGTCCCGGCACGGTGGCTCACGCCTGTAATCCTAGCACTCTGGGAGGCCGAGGCAGGGGGATCCGTCAAGGTCAGGAGTTCGAAACCTGCCTGAGCAAGAGCGAGACCCCTTCTCTACTATAAATAGAAAGAAATTAATTGGCCAACTAATATATATACAAAAAATTAGCCGGGCATGGTGGCGCATGCCTGTAGTCCCAGCTACTCGGGAGGCTGAGGCAGTAGGATTGCTTGAGCCCAGGAGTTTGAGGTTGCTGTGAGCTAGGCTGATGCCATGGCACTCACTCTAACCTGGACAACAAAGTGAGACTCTGTCTCAAAAAAAAAAAAAAAAAAAAAAAAACCAGAGACAGAAGAAAGGCAAATTTTCACTCTCTTTTTTCTGGAACTGGAACACCCTTCTTCTCCTGCCTGTCCCCATCAAAACTCCAGGTTCCCAAGCCTTTAGACTCTGGGACTTGCACCAGCAGTCTCTCAGGTTTTCAGGCCTTCATCCTCAGACTGAAAGTTATACCACTGGCTTCCCTGATTCTGAGGCTTGCAGACCTGGACTAAGCTATACTGAGGTATACTACTGGCTTCCCTGGTTCTCCAGCTACAAGCAGCCTATCATGGGACTTCCCAGCCTCCATAATCACATGAACAAATTCCTTCTCTGATACCTATATCTATCTTATATCTATCTATAAGATGATGTGCTTAAGAAAAAAGGATTTCTCCAAAAAGGTGCCTTATTAGACAGTATTCTCGAGAGAGACAGAGCCAATAATGCATAATATATAAATATACATTCTGACTAATAAACGATCTTTTTGAAGAAGTCTCTTTCTCTTAGCCACTTCATCTTTATGGTAGATTAATTGTAAAAATGGTCCCAATTTTCTACCTTTTTGTATATCCACAACTTTGCCCTGTGGCTTTGCAGTTTCTTCCTTCATGAGGAAGAGACTTTGGCCACCGAGAATAAAGAAGTGGCAATGTGCCAGTTCCAAGCCACAGTCTCAATAACCTTATACACTTCCTCATGCTCCTTCTTGGAAAAGAAGCAGCCTAGGCTGATCAGCTGGAGGACAAAAGAACATATGGATTAGAGACAAGATGATCCAACTGAGACAATCCTAAACAAGCCTGTCTCCAGCAGTAGAGATTGGTTCTGCCCAGCCCAGATCAGCAGAAACACCAAACCAAGGATTTATAAGCAAAAATAAATGTTTGTTGTTGTATATCACTGTAGATTTTAGTTGTTTGTTACACAACATTATTGTGGCAATGGATTATTGGTCATTCTCTTTATATATAAAAAATGCAACACATCTCTGATGAAACTAGTAGGGAAGAAATGTCTGATTTGTCAACAGAGACTTGAGGCCATCAAGGAAAAAAAAAGGTAAAACAACAAAATTTACCATTTGAGTACTTACCAAGTGCCAGATAGTATGCTACATAATGTATATACATATAAATATGTAATACCCACACACACACACACACACACACACACACACACACACACACACGCATGTGTAATCTCATTGAATTCTTATGAAAAATCTTCAAAGAAATTGATCAGGAAAAAAAAAGCTGAGGGAATTCACATCACTTATCCAAGCTTTCATTGTAATTTGTGCTGTTTTGTCATATTCCAAAGTTTTCTTTCAATTCTTCCATAATACTGACTTCCAGTAAAGATTTATTCATAACTTGAAAAGCCTCAGTATTTGTTAACTATAACTTGGTTGATGAATGGTTTTGTGAATGACTTAGAGATGCAGTTTCTAGAGTAATCATGAATTATTACCCAAATTGTTTTTGGCTCCATTTACTGGAAACTGAGAATCCACACTAATAATCTAGATAAATGCAAATGAATATAAAACACTTTCTAATAATAATACATCCTTTTTAAATAGTTAACAAATTAACAAATTCTAATAAAATTTCAAATCACATATATAATCTGAGGACAATTGAAAACACTGATTTAATCAGTAGATTTAGAAGGAATGGGTTAAATCAGGTGAAGGAATACTAAATTGTTCTACTTTCAGAAACTTCTGAGAGCAACTTTCTTTTCTAAAAGCCTAATAGTTAATACAATTTTGTGAAAATTATTAGATGAGGTGCAAACAGTGTAAACAATTGCAAAAAGAGAATGAGCTCCTTTTTTGAAAAAGATCATCTTGAAATTTTATGGACATAGGAATATTACTATACAGTGCTACTGGCAGAATTAGAATGTCCAATTTAAAAAAAAAAAGTTGTCATCAGCTGTACTGAATGAAATGTCCACATGCTGCTTACTCCCCAAAGGAAAGGAAAAGTCTGTTTTTCTGTTCTAGAAGCTGTCAGTCATGCAGCAGTGAATATGAGCCATCATATGAGTCACTTCTCTTTCGGCTCTAATCTCTTTTCACAGTGACAAATGAATCACAGAAATCAATCTCAACTCTGACTCTGAAAAATTTTCTGTGGGATTTTTATTTGAAGAGAGTAAAGACAGGGAACCTAAAATTTCATTTTAGGAGGCAGACAAAATGAGTGTGAGCTTAAGGTGCATCTTACGAGGGTTTCAGAGTTCTGCTTGGCGTACTGGAGAGAGTTCAGGCTCTGGGGGCAGAATGGATGAGACCAAATCCTGTCCCATGGCCTATTAGTCAACCTCTGTGGGACTTAGTTTCTTGATTTATCAAAAAACAATAATAATGGTATCTACATGACAGGATTGTTATCAGTTATAAACAGAATATTTAGGTGCTTTTTAAAATATTCTATCAAAAGCATTGATCAGAAATCAAATAGGCACTAATCAATCCCACAATCAATTTACATTATATTAGTTAGTACTAGTGTGGGGGGGTTGCTATTTTCTGAATGAATATTTTTATTCCATTTCTCTAATTAAATGGCCATTTCCAAAAAAGCATTACTTTCTATTTTTCACTGCACCCTTCAGACCTGAATACTTTGAAGATATTCTGCCCATAGAAGGAATGCAATAAATGTAATGAATAACTATACAAGTATACTTTCTTTATGTATTATAGAGAAAGAAAAGAGTGAGATGTTGCTGAAATATGTATTTGTATAAATTTGGAAGGCATTGGAGGGATCATGTTAAAAACAAAACAGAATAAAATATTCACCGATGTTATTTCTGCTCATTAGTAAAGTTTTATATTATGCCTGCAGTTCTTTCTCCCCCACAGAACCTGAACCATTGCCTCATGGACAGTCTGAAGACATACAATTTGTTTCCCAGTCGTTAGTTAGAATTAGTAAGGTAATACTAGGAACCTCAGTAGAACTTTTGCTGAATACTCTTGTCTGTCTACTTATTAGATACAATTACTGTCAGGTTAAGAAACCCCTTAGTGGTTGCTGAGGTCCAGGAGCAATAGAGAAGGAAAGGGGTTTATCAACATTCATTTTTATGCTGAACAAAAGTCCCATTATGAGCGCACATTGAGGTGTTTCACCTTATACTAAATTAGCCTCCTTTTAAAAGACAACTATATTTAATGACATTAAATGAAATCAGTTGTTGAAGGGATGCTTGTTCTGCTATAAGACCTCTGATAAATGACTCTCTTGCTGTAAATAAAATGCAATGTAAACACGGACCTGAGCTAAATGGTAATGGACTAATGTCAAATATTATAACTATAGAAGCTACTTTTGGTGTGTTATTACCACGAAATCATCACCATTTTAAGTTTTGGTTTTGCTTTCTTTTGTTCCATTGTCTCAGTTCCAGCACAGTAGTTTTCTGTGTGTGTATGTGTGTGCATGTATTGTGTGAGCATACAATTTGATAATTAGTTCAAATCTATTATATGGCTTTGGTTTTAAAATCTGCTAAAGAGAGCTTTTTATATCCAAGTTTTTTTTTATGACTTGAAAAGGAAAAACAATTAAAATGAGACCAAAAATATTATACTTTTTAATCTTTTCACCTCCAAATGCATAGCAAACTTTTCTTTTTAAGATATAGGCATTAAAAATAAAATGAGCATATCATTAAAGAGTTATTTGTCAAGCCCAAGGAATTGTTTTTATTTTAATATCTTCACAATATTTATCTGTATTCCTAAAATTCAAAAAAGATCTTAGTTTATTAATATAGCACCATCTACTGGTAAATATTAAGAAAAGCAGTTGGTATTGTACCAAACAAGTATTGAAATGATTTAAAGAATTTAATGAAAAATTGATTCTTTGTAACAAATGTCTAGAATTGCATTCTACAGGACTTTCTTAACATTTTAATGTTATATTAATTTGCTATTTGTTAATCTTGACTTCTAATCTTTTCCAAGAAATTGAAAGTTAGTGTCAAATTGCTACAAAATGGCATTTATTCTATTAAGCCAAGTTTTAAGATAAAAGTTTTTATGATATATATCTTTATAGATAAAATAGGACTTTACTTATACATAATGCATACATATATAAAAACACTTAGATAATCATTTTAAAAAACTAGTAGAGTCATTTCTTCTACTGCATAATAGATTTCAAAAAGATATTCTATGAATAAGACCCAATATATAGGAATGGGTCAGCGTAAACAGTAATATAAAAAGTAAGATAAAAAATGGACCACTTTTCTAAACATACCTTATCAAAGGTTAAAATGCAAAGAAAACTGAACAAAAATTCTCAACATATATGAAAGAAAAATTAAAAGGGCTAATGAGTCCAAAATATAATCATCATCAATGACAATGCTAACCTCTTAATATGTTAATAGTTCTAATGAATCCTTAAGAAAAAGACAGCTACAACAATAGAACAATGAGCAAATGAGATAAAATTTTAAAAGTGAAGAAATAAAAATTAAACAAAGAACAAATTTAATTTACATAAAACACTTTTATCTTCATATGCAATGAACTGTAAGCTAAACTATTGTTTTTAGCTAACAATTGGAGAAAAATAAAAGATTTTTTTTATTAATTTTACTTTTATTTTAATCAGAGTTTTACATGGATGTAGCTTAAAGAGTCAGTAGCTGTATGATGTGCATTTTTTAAATTTCAAAATATTAAAGACATATAAATGTTACACTGATAACTTTTATAATGCTTAATAAGAGGCTTTTAGTGGGCCCATCACCCAAATAGTGTTCATTATACCTGATAGGTAAACTTTTACCCCTCCTTGATTTCCAATGACTTTTGCATCTCCTTGAACCTGTGTGTGCCTATAAATTAACTCCCAATTATTAGAGAGTAAATGTGGTATTTGATTTTCCATTCCTGAGATGCTTTGCTTAGGATAATGCTCTCCAGTTCCATCTTAGGTTCTGCAAAAGACATTATTTCCTTTCTTTTTATGGCTAAGTAGTACTCTATGGCACATATATGCCCTATTTTCTTAATCCACTCATGAATTGATGGACATTTAGGTTGATTCCACATATTTGCAATTGTAAATTCTGCTGCAATAAACATTTGAGTGTGGGTGTCTTTTTGATGAAATGACTTCTTTTCCTTTGGGTAGATACCCAGGAGTGGGATTGCTAGGTCAAATGGTAAGTCTACATTTACTTCTTTGAAGAACTTTCATACAGTTTTCCATAGAAATTATACTGATTTTCAGTCCCACCATTAGTGTATAAGCATTCTTTTCTCTCTGTATTCACATCAGCATTTATAGTTTGTGGGGTTTTTTTTTCTTTAAATAATAGCCATTTTGACAGGGGTAAGGTGGTATCTCATTGTGGTTTCAACTTACATTTCCCTGATGACTAGTGGTGTTGAGCATTTTTTTATACATTTGTTGGCCATTTGTCTGTCTTCTTTTGAAAAACTTCTGTTCATGTCTTTGCCCACTTTTTAGTGGGGTTGTTTTTTCCTTGCTGATTTGTTTGAGTTTTTTATAGATTCTGGATATTAGCCCCTTTATTGGATGTATAGTTTGTGAAGATTTTCTCCAATTCTACAAGTTGTCTATTTGCTCTATTGATTATTTCCTTTGCTGTGTAGAAGGGTTTTATTTTTTTTAATTGAATCAAGTCCCATTTGTTTATTTTTGCTGTCACTACAATTGCTTTTGGAGTCTTGGTCAAAAATTACTTGCTTTGGCCAATGTCTAGAAGTTTTTCCTACACTTTCTTCTAGAATTTTTATGGTTCCATGCCCTACATTTAAGTCTTTTATCCACCTTGAATTAATGTTTGCATATGGTGAGTGACAAGGGTCCTGTTTCATTCTTCTGCATGTGGCTATACAGTTTCCCAGAACCATTAGCTGAATACAGTTTCCTTTTTCCAGTGTATGTTGTTGTTTGCTTTGTAAAGGTCAGTTGGTTGTAGAGAGATGGCTTTATTTTCTGGGTTCTCTATTCTGTTCCATTATCTGTATTTCTAATTTTACACTATTATAGTATATCCTGTTTTGGTTACTATAGCCTTGCAGTATAATTTGAAGTATGGCATCATGATGCCTCCAGCTATGTTCCTTTTGCTTCAGATTGCTATGGCTATTTGGTCTCTTCTTTGATTCCAAATAAAGTGTAGAATTTTTTTCTAAATCTGTGAAATACGATGTTGGTGTTTTATGAGGATTGCACTAAATATAAAAATTACATTGGGAATTATGGACATTTTAATGACGTTGATTCTAGTAATCCATGATTATGAGATGTTTTTTCCATTTGTGTGTATCATCTGTGATTTCCTTCATCAGAGTTTTGTAGTTCTTCTTACAGAGATCTTTCATCTCTTTTGTTAAGTATATTCAAGGATACTTGATTTTCTGTATAGATACTATAAATGAAATTGGGTCTTTGATTTGAATCTCAGCTTGACTGTTATTAGTATTAGTAAAGTATGCTATAATAGTATATACTATATAGAAATGCTACTGATTTGTGTACATTGATTTTGTAACCTGAGACTTTGATGAATTTATAATATTTATCAATTCTAGGACTCTTTGGGGGGGGTCATTGGGATTTTCTAGATACAAGATCATATCATCATCACAAAGCAAATAGTTTGACTTCTTTCCCAGTTTGGATACACTTTATTTATTTCTCTTGTCTGATTTCTCTGGCTAGGACTTCCAGTACCATGTTAAATAGAAGTGGTAACAATGGGCATCCTTGTCTCGTTCCAGTTCTTACCAAGGAATGCTTTCCACTCTTCCTCGTTCAGTATGATGTTGGCTGTGGCTTTGTCATATATGGCTTTTATTATTTTAAGGTATATTCTTTCTATTTATAGTTTGTTGAAGGTTTTTAATCATGAAAGGATGCTGAATTTTATCAAATGCTTTCTCTGCATCTATTAAGGTGATCAAACTGCCTTTGTTTTGCTTTCATTTATGTGGTATATGACATTTTTTTTATTTCAAGAAAATATGAGAGTGCAAACATTTTGGTTGCATTTTATATCTTTGCCTCTCCCTAGCAAGGGTTAGAGGTATGCCATTCCCCTCCACAATGCTCACCACATCCCTCAGATGTGGGTCTGCACCCCCAACCCCCAAATCCCTGGTGAACACCACCACCATTTGAGCACCATAGTGTTAATAAGTAAGTACCAATTTGATGGTGAGTACATATGGAGCCTATTCTTCTGATCTTGTGTCACCTCACTTTGGATAATGGGCTTAAGCTCAATCCAGGATAATATAAGTGGTGCTAGCTCACTGTAAATTACATTTTTGATTTGCATTTGTTGAACCATCCTTGCATCACTAGGATGAAAGCCACTTAATCATGATGAATTCTCTTTCTGATGTGCTGTTGAATTTGGTTTGCCAGTATTTTGTTGAGGATTTTTGCATATATTTAATATCTGCAAATACATATGCATACATTCAATATATCCCTGTATTCATAAGGGATATTGGTCTGGATTTTTTTTGTATTGTTGTATCCTTTCCTGGCCTTGGAATCAAAGTGATACTGGCTTCATAGAATGATTGAGGGAGGATTCCTTCCTTCTTGATATTATGTAATAATTCTATAGGATAGGTACCAGTTCTTCTTCATAGGTCTGGCAGAATTTGGCTGGGACTCCATCTGGTCCAGAACTTTTTTAAGTTGGGATTTGTGAGCATAAATGTGGCATAAGGAAAAAAATGGTATTTTATAAAGATAAATATAGTAGCTTTATATACAATGAGTAAAAGGGGATAAGATTAGAGACATGGAAGCTAGTTAAAAAACCAATTTTTTAAATTCAGGCATAGGTAAAAAGGAATATATCCCAGACTGTTGGCAATAGGAATGGAAAACAAAAAAGATGATTTGAGAAAATTATAAAGGAATACATGTATGTACCATAGATCTAAATAAAATTCTAATTATTTTAATGGAAATAATGTTAATACTATGTTGTTAAATCAAGCTGACACTTAGGTCATGTCTTCATGAACAATACCTATGTAGAACAACTGGGTTATTAGGTCCAATACATCTGTGGGTCATCTTTTTGTGCCCATCTTCCACAGCACAGGAGAGGATAATACTGGTGATTAAGAATAAACAGCAATAAACCATCACAGATGCTGTTCTCATCCAACTTTAGTTCTTGTATGGTAAGAGAAACAGTTATATGTCTAGTGAACAATTCTTCATTCCTTCCAGTTTCAATATGATTTTGTTTTCCTTGGAATATAAAAACTCAGATGAAGCTGATTATAAGAGGTGTTTATAAAACTGGACTCTTGGGTATTATTCTGATTTTGTTCCTGAAGAAAAATAACACAAATTTTGAAGAAGGGAGAAGAAGAAGTAACTAAAATCAAGAATATATAGAAATTTTCATATGAGGAAATGAGATTCATCGTTCTCAAACAAGTAAGTTTGAAAGGAAACATAAATGAATTTTATAAAAAGGTGAAAATTATGCATAGAGGTAATAGATTCTGAGAGAAAATAACACCTACTATGTGTTAGAAAATTGTGTATGCTGTAATGATTCTATTTTGATAATAAAACTGGTTATTATTATAACATTTCAAATGGAAAAACTCAGACTCAAAGAATTTCAGCACTATCCCATAATAATTAAGTGAATTATTGTGAGGTATTAACAGTTTAAAAGGAAATAGCACCTTTTACCTCAGGGCATAAAGGTAAGAGGTTTTGGAGACTAAAGTAAAATTAAATATATCAGTAAATAAATATTCAAGGAAAATGCAGATTCATGAGCAATAGCTGCATCATGAGAATGAGTGAATGTTATAGGTTTTCAGAGTAGAAGGCTAACCTTTTGAGATTGCAGTATGAAAAATAATTGGGAAGTCTTATGATACACCTTCTTGCCTCTCTCAGAAACAGAATTTTGAATGTTCCCTAGCCTCAAACACCTCAAAGTTGTTAATGTGTAACAAATATTTATCAAGTACCAGTGATGTGCATAGGATAGCTTAACTCAATTGACTTTCCTAATAAAACATTACTGTGTATAACCACACATCCATGTTAAAAGCGATTGCCTTTCTCTTATATCTAATTGGGTTTTTTTTGTCCCAGAGTCCTGAAACTATATTGCAATGCTACCCATAGGATACATGCCATGGGACTTTATTATAAATGAAGACTTGGTACAGTGAGATCCTTCTGGTATTGCCAGTAATAAATCCCCTTGGATAGGTTCAAAAACATATCCACTTTATCCTGATTCTGCATTCTCTGTGGTAGTGTTGTAAGGCTCCAGCTCTACATCATAAATGCGAAAGTAAATCCACAAAAATTTTTGATTCATGTAGGAAATCTAAGAATAATCTTTAATATCAGCACATAATGTTATGCAGAATTCCTAGTAGCTATTATATAACTGCATACTACTGTCTCATGAGATCTATGTACCAAATAATAGCTGCCAACCAAGTTGAATTCAAAGCCAATTTCTAATTCATTACTTCATAGTGAGCTTTGAAATACGCTCATTTAAAAATCTGCTGTATAACAGCAAGTTCTGTACCACTCTTCTGTAATGTCGATATAATGTTGCCAAGCATGAGAGTGAAGCATGAATGTTGACACTTAATTATGGATATTAAATTCAGTCTCCCATTTCAGATATATGTCAGATGTCACCACCTTCAAGAATTCATAAATGAGCAGTTCTCTTCCTCTAGTCAATGTAATATGAATTAGAGGTTGGGAAATAGTATGTTAAACCACTCTTCTTCGGTTACACACTTGTAAAGTATTCTTTTGCATCCCAGAATCTCTGGATCACAGAAATTTCCCAAATACTTCATCCATCACTAGAATGTAGTTACCTCTAGGGTGTGATTTCAGTAGTCAAAGGTGAAATGAAGCATAAAAGATCATCACTTCTTACTAATTAATGATTTCAATTGTTGGGCCTGGAAGCTTGAGCATTTTTCAAAATGAGCATTGCAATATCCTATTTTTAGAAGCAGTACATTCTAAATTACAGCTATATCTCTCTGTATAAAGTATAGAAACACAAAAAAAATGTGGTGGTAATAGGGTTTTTAGGGTCATCTTTTTGTTATTACCCATATGTTTATTTGCAGGTACTAAAAACTAATTTTTAGCTAAAATTATTTTTAGCATTCTTTGACCCCTTAAGTTGTTTACTAAAAGGTTAAAAGTTATATCAAAAGTTAAAGGTTTGCAATCAATTTTGTCTTAAATTCTACCCTTAGAGCTCAGCTGCCATAAACGTTTTGCAGTTTCTCTGGAGACTTTGTGTGCATGGCATTCATGCTGTGAAATCTTATTATAGCCAAGGTATTTGTACAACTTTCTGTAATAAATGCCTGCAGACGATATCCCGGATCTAGAGCAGGTTTTCTTACAGAGAATTCCATCATACTTTGTAGTGTAGTGAGGGCCAAGATAATTATACAAATGTGGGTCCAGTTTCAAGTAAGATTTAAACATCTTAGAGTCCCTAAATCAAAATTCATACGCTTTTACCAGTCATGATTATATTTAATAACCAGTAGGCTATAAAACATTTTAAGAAATATATGTATCACACATTGATGACTTATATTGCCAATTCATTATTCCCAACCCCTTTATTGCCATTTTTTCATTCCTGACTAATTGCATGTTCTGACAGCTTCCATGAAAAGTGTGATACAAAATAATAATTATTGACTATTCATCCAGCAGTGGTAGCAATCATAGCCAGGGAGAAAAGTGTCCCAGAGGATAAATCAGCAAGTGCTATTTAGACTTATATAATTTCATGTTAATTAGGGTTTCAGCAGTAATTAGGGAATATGTGCCTTAAAAATTTTCACTGTCATTGACATCCTTAAATACTTTCAGAGTGGTTCATTTAAAAAAATGTTCCTATTGATTATTTTAACAAAGTTAGCTTATCGGTATAATAAATTTATAAGCTCTGGGTTTTTTTAATGGGAATT
Organism: Microcebus murinus; assembly: GCF_040939455.1. Lineage (NCBI taxonomy): Eukaryota > Metazoa > Chordata > Mammalia > Primates > Cheirogaleidae > Microcebus > Microcebus murinus. The sequence continues at coordinate 77,972,101 of NC_134112.1, read as the reverse complement.
TTCTACCAATAAAGAATGGGTTGTGATTTATTTAATCATAGGTACAGTTTTGTTTCATAAGCAGTTAGTTTTCTTCCTCAAAACAATTCAATCTTACACCCTAGCAATTAATTTGAGTGTGATATGTATATAGAGAGACTTCATGTGGACAAACATCAAAGCCAAGCTGTAACCCACAGATGCCATACCAGCAAACTGTCCATCTTCAGTGATGTATTTCAACAGAGTTGCAATTCAATCACAAGAGACCACTTCAGTGCTTACACTTGAAACCCAGCAAAGTCAGGTATTACCTATGGCTGTTCAGTGAAATTGCAAACACAGCTCACTAAGCTTTTATATACATTCTAGCTCTTTAACTCAGTCATGCAAAGAACCCAAAGGCATCTGACCTGCTAAGTTGCCTGAAAATATGGAACTGTCTTTCTGAATAGTTTTTCTCTGAAATAACTCAAGTATGGCTTTGGTTTTATTATAGATTTCACTTGGAGGCAGTGAAGGAAAATAACACGTTTCACAGGCTGTCCTTGCTAATCTAGGAGCACCTAGTCTGGGGCTAAGGATAAGAGTGGACATTTTGTAAATACTTGTTAAGTGACATAGCCTTTGCATAGTAAAATAGTTTCTGTGGTATAGAAATAGCCCTAAACTTCCAAACTCTTTAATATCTATATTAAATAGACCCTTTCTTACCTTAGAACATCACAAAATTAAACAAGATGGAAACTGATGGCTCCAAATAATCAGTTTACCCTTAATTACTTGATTTACTCAGCAAATATTTAATAAGAATCTGTGATGTGTTAGGTACTAAAGATATTAAAAAGACAAAATTGACCTCTCATATCAATGACAATACAGATTTACAAGAGAAATAATATCACACTTGAATATTTCCTGGAAGATAATTTAACTTAATATATTGTAATAGCATTTCAATTTCTGCTGTTAGATATTTGGAGAATATGAATCTAGAAGGTGCCTACATGATCCCTGATGCACCAGAAAGACATAATTATGAGCAATAAAATTTAAATGGAGTAAAGGGAGAGAAATGTAACCAAAATACTCTCATTTTTTTTCCAGATACAGCTATTCGTGCTCAGATGCAGCCATGCACAATATAATGTTTTGGTTGATTATGGACCACATATATGATGGTTAGTGATCCCATAAAGCTGAAAAACTCCTATCACCTAGTGATGTCATAGCCACCATAATGTCGTAGGGCACTGCATTACTCAAATGTTTCTGGTGATGTTGGTATAAACAAACCTACTGCACTGCCAGCCATATAAAAGGATAGCATATACAATTATTTCCAGTACATAATACTTGAAAATGATAATAAATGGCTATGCTACTAGTTTATGTATTTACTATACTATACTTTTTATCATTATTTTAGAGTATACTCCTGCTTGTATATAAAAAAAAAAAAAAAGGTTAACTGTAAAACAGCCTCAGGAACCTCCTTCAGTAGATATTCCAGAAAGACGCATTGTTATCAGAGCAGATGTCAGTTCCATGAATGTTATTACCCCTGAAGATCTTCCAGTGGGGCAAGATGTGGAGGTGGAAGACAGTGATATTGATAATCCTGACCCTGTGTAGGCCTAGACTAATGTATATCTTAGTTTTTGATGAAAAAAATTTAAAAAGTAAAGAAATATTTAAATTAAAAAAGCTTAGGGAATAAGGATAAAAAGAAAGAAAATACAGCTGTACAGATGTACAATGTGTTAGAGTTTTACTCTGCGCTATTACAAAAGAGTTTAAAAGTTTTCAAAAATTAAAAAGTTTATAAAATAAAAGACTCACAGTAAGCTAACATTAATTTATTATTGGAGAAAGAAAAATATTTTTTATAAATTTAGTGTAGCCTAAGGATACAGTGTTTATAAAGTTTCTAGTAATGTACAGGAATGTCCTAGGCCTTCAGAGTCACTCACCACTCACTCACTGACCCATCCAGAGCAACTTCCAGGTCTGCAAGCTCCATTTATGGTAAGTGCTCTATACAGGTGTATTACATTTTAATTTTACAGCATATTTTTACTGTACCTTTTCTATGCTTAGATGTATTTAGAGACACAAATATTTATCACTGTGTTACAACTGCCTACAGTACTCTGTACAATAGCATGCTGCACAGGTTTATAGGCCAAAAACAATAGGCTATGCCATATAGCCTAGGTGTATAGTAGTTTATATGATCCAGGTTTGTATAAGTGTATACTACCATGTTCCATAGGGACAAAATCACTTAACAACACATTTCTCAGAACATACCCCCATCATTAAGCAATGTGTGACTATAAATCTGTACAGGTGGAAGAAAAATTATAGACAATGTCAGACTTCAGCATAAATAGCAATGGAATAGTAATTAGGGCAGGAAAGATCTCAGTTTCCTCATTATAAAGTAAAGGTGGTGTTTTTATATTATTTCTCTGCTATATGTGTGTATTGAAAACTGTTAAGAAAAATATCCTTAACACTTTTTCGCATTCCTGAATACCCAGAGCTATGGAGATACAAACATAAAGAGAAAAAAAATCTCTAAAAGCTATACAATAAAAACTAACCTGTTTATTGTCACATTCCATCACAAATAAGATGGCATTAGTTTTAGGTCTGCAAGCTATGTGCAATACTTTTGTATTACTCAGGATGAAATGATTTCTTCCCAAGAATCATAAACTTGGCTTTTATTTTTTCTGCTTATCTAAATATGAGCTAGAAAATTACCCCACTAATTGTGAGTCCAGAGTCATTCTTAACACTTGATAATGGAGAAATATCACTCTCTTAGCACATGCTACTCACACCACCACCTACAGAGAACCCTTCTGAAGCCTTGTCAATATGGAAGAATTATTTAGAGCAGTAGTTCTCAAATGGAGGGGGAAATGAGCAGTGTTATTTTTGAACTAATTGGATTTTTAAAAAGTATTCTGTCACGTCAGAATGATGTTTTTATAATCAGAATGGGATTGTGGGTGAGGTGCTTGTAAAAATTTGAAAAACATCATACATATGCAAATCCTCTCACTTCTGCTCACCAAAGGACAGATTAATCAGACTCATCCAGGAATTGTTGCAAAAACTCTCAAATTGCCTTACAATTCTGATACATACTCTGTCTATACCTCCCACTCATTCTACCTTAACTGAGAAATATTCATTTTAAGGCTTCCCAAAAAAAGTCAATAACAAAATCATTTACTAATCATTAATGATCTCAGTGTTCACAAACACCTTCAATTTTAAGAAAACCCATGGGACAAATTTGTCTACATTTATATTTTAGATGTTTGGAATTAGAGGATAATGAACTTACTCCAAGTTCATTATTGGTGATGTAAAATTATCTTAGTAACTTAGAACAGAAAAAAAAAAAAATCCTGCTAATCACCACTTTGGTAAATGAATGTTCTAAATTACTTTCACATCATTGTTTCTCAATTTCTCTCTCTCTTTCCGTCTCCCTCTCTGTCTCTCTCCAGTTGAGTACACTATGTCTCATCTGTAATTGAAGAAAACTTATAAATTCATCACCATCAGAACTAACACAACTTCTCTAGAGGGATGAGAGGCCCCCAAATTGGCTAATATCCAAATATTAGCATTGGATCATTGTGGAAATGTCAACTTTCAATGTCCCTACCTCATTTATTATTAATGAGTAAAGAGTAAAGAATTGAAGAAATGGTTGGTACAGGCTACAATGTATGGGAGATAAAGATGTTGGATTGCCAATGTCTATAATATCTGTCTACCATGTTTTTAACCTGCCAAAAATACTCAATTATAAATTTATTCATTTAACAAATATATATTGATCACTAAATATGTACTTGGCACCCTTCCAGACATTGGAGTTATCCCTTCCAATTATTATTCCTAGCTCCAAAACAACTAAAATCCAGAACTTCAGGTAAGTCTATATTCTCAATAAGTGTAATTTTTTTCCACAATATTTTTGCAATGTCATATTAAAAATCTTCTATAAGTTAATGTCTAACATTCTTGTTCTCTAAATTTATTTCTGAAAGGATCAAGAATCATCTATTAGAATGTTGTTAATATCTTTGTTACAACAATGACTTAGTTCCCTGAAGCAATCAATACAGCCATTTTTTTCTTTAAAAAAAAACCTTCAAGTCATTAACAATTAACAATTTTGCTCCTGTCATTTAATTTTCCTGATTTTTGTAGGTTTTTGTAGAATAGCAAATAAGAATTTTGTAGATTTTTGTAGAATAGCAAATAAGTGCGTAGGAATGGGTTGTAGTCAGTATTCGGACAGAATATATTTTATTTACAATATCAAAATGATCTTTTTTATCTGATAATTTGAAAAAGCACTACTTCTCAGGCATGCAACACAATTTTTCTTCTTATATAAAAACATGGAACTGAAAATCTTATGAGATTTTTTAACCAGGAAGACATAATTATGTTAAAGAAAAGTCTGTTAACCTGCATTGCACAGTTGGACTTTTACCAGTTGACACTGGCTTCTAGATTTTGAAGCAATTCTCACTACTTCCTTTAAATTCATTAGATTTTTAAAAGTACATTTGAAAACAAGATAATGAGGGCAAAGGTAATTTGCTTTAGTAGATTTAATAATGATTACCATTTTTAAAGATTTTTAAGTTCACAAATAAATATTTCTAAATATTAATAGATTAAGAATTCACTGCTGGTTTTAAAATGGAAGAGCATGGATTAAATCAAGAGTGGGTGATGGGGAACTTTTTGAAACATGGGTACCCTTCCCAGATTCCAATTAGCCCCACCCTGAAAAGATTCAGTGTCAAAATAAGAGTGGGAATAATGTTTGTGTAAATTCAAAAGACTGCCATAACATTGTATATTCTAATTTTCCTGTCCCTCAGTCCTCTACAAATTAAATCAGAATCTCTAGGAAGAGAGTAGAGTACATATATTAAGAAAACTCTACAGATTCTCTTTCATTTTACCAATGTTTTAATCTCATTTTTTTCAATTTCATTTACATGAAAAATTGGCATCTTTGAGACAGAATGATGTTTTAAAATACACAGATGCTGCAAATAAAACATCTCATGGCTATACAACAGAAACATAAGGGCACTGAAACATATTTATTTGTCAGTATACACATAAATGTGGCTGTGCAAAAATTTGGCAGAAGAACAAACCTATTCTGTCAAAGAAAACACAACACAATAAACTTAAACACAATTAAATGAGCCAAATTATAACATATCAATAAAGGAGAGAGGCATGCCATCAACTGTATCTGCATGATAACTATACGGTTGATTTTCTGGATTTTATACAAAATATTCACAGTGCTTTCAGATGATTAACTGTGCATATTAGAATTCCGTTAATTTGACCAACATTTATTGACTACCTATCATATGTCATGCACCATGATAAACACCAGGATTACAAAGATGAAAAAAGGCATGGTCCATGTATTCAGGAACCTGACATCTTAAGTCATTTTTTTACTGCATAAGTTTATAGATTGCCCTATGGTTTTTAAAAATCAACACAAGCCTGATAAAACATGATTCCTCTATGTTCTGTGACACTCTCACCTTACATGACCATGAAAAGACAAAATTCACTTTGCACTCTGTGATATTTCAGCAATATTTAGACAACAAAAATATATTTCTTTTAAAAATGTCTCATTCATTCATTTTTTCAGTCAACAAATATTTATTGAAGATCTATTTTGTGCTGCATTCCATACCAGCAACTGAAGACAAAACAATGAAATATCAGTATAATTCTTGTTTTTCAGAACTTCATTTTTATATTTATTCTTTTCCCAATAATGTAGCTCCCAGAGACCTGTATCTGTCCACATTAGAATTTGCTCTCCTTCTCTTAATATTGTCTAAACTTTCTTCATCTCCATCAACTGTATTTGGCTTGCTTTATATTTCTTTCTCCATCTAATCTGTTAATAACACAATTTTATGCTAATGTATTAATAAAATATCTTTCCTTTCTGTGTGATCATTACGCATTTGTGCAATGCCCTTCTAGATGTCATGTATTTAAATCAAAGTGACTCTAGTGGTAGAGATCTCCAACTCAGACAGTTGGAGGAAATGTTTGAACTGAATTAACAACTATCTCTATATATCTATGCAAGGATTATGCCTATAGCCACCTGGTGTTAAATGTTGTGAAAAGTATTTTGGTATTTAACTGCATTGCCCATCTCACAGTCGGATGTTCTCAATATGATGCTCACACCTTCTGTTTTAGAGACTTTGGCATAGACTTGTGATTGATGAATGCAGTCACTTCATAACAGGAGTTTCGTTTTCAATCTTTCATCCTGTTGTGTCCTGCTAATCATGTACTAAAATGAGCAGAGGACATTCATCCTCAAGACTGCTTAACAATGTCTAGTTCAAACACACTTTTTCAATCTAATCTGCAGTCAGGCTAAGCCAGTAATCAGGGATGCTTTCTGATTTGTTGTCACAAATTTTAGTTGTTAAAATACGGTTTATATCAAGGCCACCTTTTAAGGAAAAAATAATATTTATATGTTAGGCACTGTGCTACTTCTTTATACCTGCCATCTCATGTAGTTCTCTTTATGGGTCTTATGAGTCAGATTGTCTCTCTCCATTTTACAAATACAGACATTGTGATTAAAAGAGTCTAAATCTTTGGCCATAGTCATGCAGCTAATGAGGTTAAAAGTTAAGATTAAAGTAAGTGGAACAGATTTCAATGGTGCCAGAAATAAACCCTGACGAAAAATACATATGCCACCACATACCACAGTGACCAACAGTCTACCTTTATTCTTTGTGGTTCTAAAGTCGTTATTTTGTTGACTTTTTTTCTATTTTGGAAGCTTGTATATATGTAAACTTAAGAGGAATAATGCCGGAAGTTTTCAACTATTGGACATTCATGCATATCATGCATATTTCTCCAGGGAGGTTTTTTTTTGTGTGTGTGTGTATGTGAATTCTATGCCTTATACCTAATTTCAAGAAATGTAGGACACCGTTTGTTGTAAAATGCACCAGAATTTTGTGTGCCATTAAGAAAAAATATGCGAAGTAACCATGACAATGATAATTATCATTTTTATTACATAGGCGTAAAGTTGATCTCAAATTCAGAGATGTTATAATATGAAAAATGTGCTTCCTATAATTGACAAAATAACATAGACACTTTGAATAAGAATAAAGTAAATCAGATGGAATTTAGAGTATCACAAAAGAGCAACTTTATGTTTTATCATTTTAATGGAGATTACTAAATTGCTAGATACTTTTAATTAAACAGCTTAGGAGACTATAAATTAAATAGCTGTGTTATTGCAGATTTTGGCTATGTACAATTATATTCAGAAGACTGTAGTTCCTATAACTAGCTATGAGTGTAAATAAGAAAATACTAATTTAATATCTATCATTTAATATCACTTTGTTCTCCACAATGTAAAGGCAAAGTAAGAGAGACACAATATTCTGTTTCTTGGAATATTAACTCTGAGGCCAAGATAGTGAACTGTGTTTGAGTTTAAATAGATAAATATATCTGCAACCTCATCTCACTTACGAAATGTTTCTGAGAATATTCTGTATTCAGTTCAGACACAAACATCATTGCCAACCTTGTCCCAAGAATACCGTATCACTGCTTGTACAACTTGCAATGTTCTCTGTTTCCTCTGTTATAATTGTAGCCTTACCATATTAACTATCTTAACAATACTTCAACATTAGTAGAAAAAAAATATTTTCTGACTTTAAATAGTATCCATTATCTTTAACAACTAAAGCAAACATCTGAGTATATAGTAGTAGAAATAGCATAAATCTTGCAGTTGAAATTGAATTGGAGATTGTCACCAGACAGTGACTAACTCCTACAACTGAGAATTTATTGCTCATCTAAACTAATTTTAAACAGTTAATGAAACTTGCCTAGAGTTTTGCAGATCATTGAATCCAAGGTAGGTGTCTTAAATATTAAGAGAAAAAGTTATATGATTGACAATTTAAGAGAAACATTCTGGCTTTTCCTAATATGTGAACAAGAACTAAAAAGCAATTGGGATTATTTTCTGCATATTTGATTTTTATTCAAACTTGAGGTGAGAGAACAAAATAATTGGAAAGGCTTCTAGGCACTGATTGACAAAGCTACTACAGTTATGCAGTAATATGGACTTTGGAGCAGAGTATAGGAAGAAAAAGTAAAGTGTCAGGAGAATAAAAATGGAAGGGAAAGATGAACAAATAAAAAGAGTGTGAGCATTAAATTGCAACCCTTTGAAATAGATTGTGTACATTAACAAGTAGCTTTTACATCACTAGATACTACACATTTATACTAGAAGAGAAGACTGGGTGCAGTGATGTGCACCTGTTATCCCAGCTACTGGGGAGGCTCAGGTGGGAAGAATCCTTGAGCCTTGGCGTCCAAGACCAGCCTGAGCAAATATAGTGAGATCCAGCTTCTACAGAACAAAACAAAACAAAAAGAAATTTTTAAAAAGAATGTACAAGATAAGTCTTTCTTAGTGAAAATGCACAGTTATGAAAAAATTTTAAATAAGCAACATCCACACTTTTTGTTTTACTTTCAATATTTCAAAACAGGCAAATTTCAAATAAGCAGACACAAATTTGAAACATCTAAAATTCATTTTTCTGATGTATGCGATTACTAGAGTTTCTACAATTATTTTTGAGTGAATAATTTTCTCAGCATACCATACCTACTTTTAGAAAGAATAGTGAAAATATTCCTTAAGTTAGTTCCTTTGAGTATTCTCCAAAATTCCCCTATAATGAGGGGCTAGAGTATATTCACCTAGCCTCATGGTTCCTGCTCTACTTTCTCCATATTTTATATTCTCAGCAGGGAACTGCTAATGTTTCCTAAAATATATAATATACCATTGTCAGCTAGCAGTCAAATTGGTTATATACCTGAAGCTATTATATTTGAAGAAACGTTTCAATTAATACCAAATTACATTGACAGATTTCATAAACACCTTTATTCAACATAAACCCTACTGAGTCAATTGTTTTATAACAATTTTTTTTTTTTTTTTTTTTTTTTTTTTTTTTTTTTGAGACAGAGTCTCGCTTTGTTGTCCAGGCTAGAGTGAGTGCCATGGCGTCAGCCTAGCTCACAGCAACCTCAAACTCCTGGGCTCGAGTGATCCTTCTGCCTCAGCCTCCCGAGTAGCTGGGACTACAGGCATGTGCCACCATGCCCGGCTAATTTTTTATATATATATCAGTTGGCCAATTAATTTCTTTCTATTTATAGTAGAGACGGGGTCTCGCTCTTGCTCAGGCTGGTTTTGAACTCCTGACCTTGAGCAATCCGCCCGCCTCGGCCTCCCAAGAGCTAGGATTACAGGCGTGAGCCACAGCGCCCGGCCAACAATTTTTAATTTTAAGGTAGTCACACACTGAGAAGCTAACAATATTTTATTTTGAATGCATATTATTTTTCCCTTAATACAAGTAATAAAATATTTCATATGATCAGATTTACAATTGCATAACTCTTAGGTAATCTCTTACCTTGCCTAAGTTCTTACCTTAGCAGATTCACTACACTTAACTAGCAGGGTGGAATTTTGGTGAGAATTCCATCTCTATACCCCTGTTCCTGAACACTGTACTTAATATAGTTTTATAAGGAAAGATGGTCTTGTATAAGTATTTTCAAAAGAAAACAAAAATGTTAGAAGCATTGACTACAGTTTAATTGTCTATTTTTCAAATAAAGAAACTGAAGACCTCTCCCTCTTGTCTGTAGTAAGTGATGTCCATACTGTTGGCTTCTCTTCATCAAAGGAAAAACATTAATTGAGACCAAATCATCTCATGTACAATATTTCTTTTTTCAGATTTATTTATTAAGCATTGAGGATCCAGAAATGAATAAATACAGTTCTCTGATCTGAAAGATCTGTAGTCTAGAGAGGGAGGAAAATGACAAATAATAATTTACCAAACTAATGTCATAATAAAGGTGTATGCCATTTGCCAGAAAGCACAGAAGGTGGAAAGTTTTACTTGCTAACCAAACTTAGAGTAACTTGTATTTCTGATCTCTCTGCCTTCTGACCCTGCTTGCCTTTTAAATAAATAACATTTAAACCCTGGTATTTTAAAATTGATGTTTTTATGCTGTGCTAGATGGCATTTCATCAAACAACTTATTGAATCCATAATATATAGCACATTGATCTCCAGTATTCCCTTATCTAGCAAATCCATCATTATATTAAGAAAGAAGAGTGGTTTTTCATAAACTTTCTTTAATAAATTATTGATATTGATCATTTTTTAGACATTTTATTCCCTACTGTTCACATTTCTATAGTATATTTGGGGTCACAAATTTAAACCAGTCTGTAAGTCATATGACTGAAATTTATGAAAACGTTCTATACTGTTGAACTATATTTGTCCCAGAGTGGAAAAACCTACAGTCCAAACTGCACAGGGCATTGAACCTAAAAAGGAAGCTGAATAGGCTTTCCTAATATTGTTTCTGTAAAGTGTTATAAAGCAACTCATAGGTAAACTCTTACCTTACCTAAGCTCTTATCTTTGTAGATCCCACCACATATACTCTTTGCTCATTTTATTTTTTAAAAAATGTACAATGATAAAAATCATAATAAAAGATTAAAGCTACTGAGAAACTAATTAATACATTGAGTGTTTCATAAAATTTTATATGCATGTAAATTATTTCATCCTGAGAAAAATTCTATGAAGTACTATTAATTATTCTCATATTAAATATGTAGAAACTGACACTCTGAAAGTTTAAGAGATTTGCACAAGAACACACAATAAATAAATAGCCTAGACAGGACTTCAAAATCTATTTTCAAATTTCATAGTAGCATATTTTTAAATCTAAGATATAACATTTTCACTTCTTCTGAACCTCTCTATACTTAAAAATGACACACTATTATGATTATAAGTTTCATGATATTGGAACATATATGAAATAAATTATAAATGACTATAGATTTTTACAGTTAATCACAAAAATCACATGAAGAAAGGAAACAGACTTTGAGACAAGAATTAAAACTTAATTTTGTCACTTACTGTGTGACCTTGAGTAAATGCCTTAAGTTCTCTCAGTTTTTGTTCCTCTTCTATAAAATAATAAAAAATCTCACATCATACTTTGGATAATGATGCATTGCACATAGTGCTTTGGCGGCAGATTAACTCTACAGAAAATATAGACTGCAATAGCTGGCCTAGAGCAGACATGTAATAATTACTAGCTAATATTAAATTTATTCTAGAAAAAGCTATATTAGGAATTGGATTTATTTTTAAAGTTGCTAATAGTATTTTTGATAAAGTAAGACAACTTCAAAGTTAAGTTTTAAGACATTATTTTGTCTTTGTTTAGCATTTATTTAGTCCATGAATTTTAAATAGCTAATTAATTTAACAAAGTCATCTCCATTTATGTAATAATAAATTCTTAAAGAGAGCATCACTGAAGACTAGCATATAGTGTATTCTGTGGGGTCACTGGAATTAAAATTTTATGAATCTTCTCAAAACTATAGTTAATTGGAAATCTGGCAATAAGACCACCAAAGTCATTATTTGAGAAATTAATATCTAAAGTAATGGGAATCACAAAGGAGTGTAACATATTAATAAAATTTCCCCTTGAGGTATTTTCTGATCACTAATCTGAGGAGAAATAAGGAGAAAAATCAAGAAAATAAAGGGAAAAAATTCTTTGACAAAAACTTAAAAACTATGCAGAAGTTTTGGCAGTCTAACAATTCTGGGGTTATAAAAATTGGAATTTTGTATTCTCCAAGGAGGAAGGTCTATGGTAAATACTTAGGGCTTTCAATTGAGATCGCCAAAGGGCTATATTCAAACTGGAATTAGAATGGCATTCAAAAATTCTGAAAGTATTTCAGTCTCTATATAGCTAAAGATGATTTTGTTGCCTATCAGAAGAAAAGTAAAAAATCCTCTCTGGAGGAAGAAAGCATCATCTAGAGCCTCTAGAACTTTTGCTACAAAATGTGGTATGTACCAAATAACAATAAACCAAGATGAAAAGCCAAGTGATAAAAATAGATCAACAGGTAGTCCATTTATGTATTATAGTAATCAGACAGGAACTTTAATTATAATTAATATAATTAATGTGTTCAAGAAAATAGATAAGATGGAAAATTTTAGTAGGAAACTAAAATCTATTAAAAATAATCAACTGGAAATTCTAAACAATGAAAAATAAAATATATTAAATTATAAATTTAATAGATATGTTTAACAAATGATTAGACACTCTAAAAAAGATTATTAACTAGGAAACAGATCAGTAGAAAAATAAACAGATTGAAGTACAAAGTTGGAAAAATAATTTAAAATATATAAAGAGCATGATTGCCATAATTGAAAAATATCTAACATGCATGAAATTGGAGTTCAAGGAAGAATGGAATGAAAGACTATTTGAGGATGTATTTGGCAAGGAATGCTAAAAGACAGATAAAACCAGCCATCAACATCAAATCTGTAAAAGATATCAAAAAGCTCTAAGAGGAAAGAGAATAAAAAAGAAATGTACACAGTACATAGGCTGTACACCTGCTGAAAAAGAAAGAGAAAAGCTTAAAAGAAGGTAGAGGGTTAAAAAGGATACATGAATGACAGACAATAATTATGACTGAGAGATCACTTGAGCCAAAATAATGTAAGTCAGAAGATGATGAAATGACAGCTTTAGAATCCTGGAAAAGATGTCAATCTAAATTCCTACAGCCAGTGAAAATATCCTTAAAATAAAAGGAAGATGAAGAAATGTTGAGATAAACATCTGAGAAAAGTCATTTCAAGGAAAACTATAATAAAAGATATAATAAAGCAGTTCTTTAGGAAGTAGAAGTATAGTAACATAAAGGGAGGGATAAGCTTGGCAAGTATAGAAATGAGGATAAATCTAAATGAATATTGACTGTTCTGAATAATAAAGTCTTGAGGCATATGAAGTGTGTGTGCATGTGTGTGTATATATGTAAATGTATGTATGCATGTGCATATAGATTTCTATATGTCAATGACTATATATTTGTTTATATGTGTGTGTTTACATATATGTATATGTATTATACATAATTAGAATAATGATGACAATAGCACAAACCTCAGAATATAGACAAATAGACTAAAAATGTGTAAGGTCATTGTATTGTTCAGGAAATAGTAAAAATATTAATAAAAAGTAGACTGTTGAAACTTCTAGAGATATCACTTAAAGAATAATAAATATATGTGTATAATAATAGAATGGAATGATAACAAGATACTTAAAAATTATTATACATGATTACTCCAAAGGAAAGTAGTAATGAAGAGAATAAATGAACAAAACCAAATAGAAAAATAGAGGGAAAAGGTAAGGCAATTCATTTAAATTCCCCATACATCAGTACTTATATTAATTATATGAAATTTAAATTAATGACTGCAAACTTTTAAAAAATATTGTCAGACTGAATATAAAAACAAAACCAAACTCTGCACTGCTTACAATGGATACACACCAAATATAAAAAGAAAAAAAGACGGTTTAAGTGAAAAGGATGAAAAATTTGCCATGCAAAGGTCATCAAAATTTTTAAAAGCTGATATTAATAGCAAACAAAATATACTTCAAGGAAAGGTGAGAAACATAAAGACATAAAGAGAGTATCTCATAGTGATTGTATTTGGGTTCTCTAAAGAAACAGAACCAATAGGATGTATACCCATCTACCTATCCATATCTTTATTTATAGATATCTGTATTTATATAGCTATTTAGAAAGAAAGTTATTATAAGGAATTGGCTCTCATGATTATGGAGGCTGAAAAGCCCCAAGATCTACAAGCTGGAGACCCATGAGCACCAATGTTATAGTTCCAGTCTGGAGGCCAGGAGGCTGCAGACCCAGAAAATGCCCTTGTTTTGGTAAGAGTCCAAGGGCAGGAAAAAAATTGATGCCCCATATCAAAGGCAGTCAGGTAGGGAAAGTTCCCTATTACTCTCCAGAGGGTCAGCCTTTTTGTTCTATTTCGGCCCTCAACTGACTTAATGAGGGCCACCTGCATCAGAAAAGGCAATCCTCTTTACTCAGTCTACTGATTCAAATGTCAGAGACAAACCATGAAATGGGTAGTAGGAAGGGTAGAAGACCAGTCAGAGAAAATTACATCACCTACACCACAGGGATCTATGAAAGTGCATATGAGAGAAAGAGCTTTAAACACCTACCAGGCTTAGAAACAGAAAGCTAACTTGGCAGTATTGAACAAGTAATTTTTTGATCCCTATTTTTATCCCTTCTGTCTTTCCCTAATCCTAGAGGGTCTTAGAACTTATGTTTCTGGGAATAAAATATTATTTTCTTTAGCTTTTCTTTATTCACCCTCAATGCTTTTTAAAAAATCAGTTTTAAAAATAGCTTAACTCATATTTGTCAGATTATTCTCTTATTCTGACTTTAAAGAGGATTCATACTACTACATGCAGTTCATTATAATTTGCAAATTTCTAGTCTCTGTGGGTGTGTCCCCAGCTGCATAAAGGATTCTATTTGGAAATACAAGATAAATGAAAAAGGAGACCATGGAGCCGTTGCTCTGTTTTCTTCCTGATGGTTTTTTCCTTGCCAAACCAATTAACTAAACAAGCTGAGTTTCAATTCTAAAAATAAAAAACATGCATTTACAGTTGTCCAAATATGTTTTCATTTTCATACATAAAAGGAAATACTACAAGGATTTAATTATAACAAGACTTTGACATTTGTGGCATAAATGTGATAGGTTAGTTAATGTTTGTGTACCTTCTCTAAATAAAGAAACAAACTAAAGGATCTAGCAAGCCAGCCTGAGAGCTGTCCAGCAGGTGACAAGCTGAAAATTTGTCATATGGATTCCATAATAGTAGCAATTAGCTGGCAGTTCCTGCACTCATCAGGCAAAAATGCTGTCATTCCTTGTAGAATTTTGTAGTACAGAGAAGAGGTATTAAGGAAATTAATGCAGTCCTACGGAGGTGTTAACTGTTAAATAAAATAAAATAATTACTAGCAGCCTATAATGGTGAAGTGTGGGATTTACTGCAAGAATCCATGAATGAGGACCTAAAATATTACTTTCAGAGGGATAAGACTGAAGGCCCTCAGCAGTTGCCTTCACTTCATTCTACAAATGTTTTAAACTTCTAAGGTCAGCCGGTGTTAGGCAGACAAGGATGAGAAGGATCCTGTTGGGAAATGATGCAAAATGAGGTAATGAATAAAAATAAGTGCAAGGATTTTCCAAAGAAAAAATTTTCCAAATCCTGATTGGAATGTCAGCCAAAGGATCATATCTTACTTAAAATCTTCTAACTCTGAGTATTAACTATGTCATCCAAGGTTTCTCACAGAAAGAGACTATTTTAAAAAGAAGAATTATTTTTCTTTTTCCTGCTTTTAAAGATAGCTCATAAAAGGCTAATGGACCATATTTAAAATCCAATTATGTTTCTAGAATTACAGGTTTCATAGATTCATTCTATTTATGTATTGATAAAATGGAAACAAAGCAATGAAAATCTGCCAATACCCAATTCTCTCTCTCTCTCTCTCTCTCTCTCTCTCTCTCTCTCTCTCTCTCTCTCTCTCTCTCTCTCTCTCTCATTTCCATTTGTTATAATGAACAGTTACTTCAGCTTGGAACACTCTTTGATTTGACTCTCAGTTTAGATACTCCTTCCTCTAGAAGTATTTTCTTGACTCTTCCAGACATTAGAAACTTTTAAAAGAACTTGGAACTCTTCCCAAAATATAGGATTTGTGCAAAGGCACATTAGAAGAATATAAATGTTTGATGTTCTGAATGTGCTTACAGAGTATATTTCTTCTCTGATAGTACTTAGCACATATCATATTGGATTAATTTATTAAATTTTCTCCTTTAATCTTATAAATGCTATGAACACAGATGACTTGGCTTCATTGTTCACTGTTATATCCCCAGGGCTTACTGATACATAGTAAGAACTCCAGAAATATGTGGAAGGAAATGATAAATGAACTCAAATTGAGCATTCACAAAAATTCACATAGTGAAATTCTGACTTAGAAAATAAACCTGAAAGTTTAGACAGCATTGTAAAAATAAGAATAAACTAACCAAAGCATCAGAAACCAGAGAGGGATGGCTTATGTAAACCAAACATTCAGAGAAAACTATTAAAAATGTGGGAAATAGCAGCAAAACTTAGCAGTAGAAAAAGAAAATTCAGAAAGTGAATTCATAAACAAAATGACAATTGTACCCATTATTTTGTCATGATTTTTTTAAAAGTGTTAAATGAAACCATCTATTTTGTATAGGAAGTCACAAAACAGAAAGAAAAGAGCTCAGGACACAGTAAGACCACAGAAGACAAAGTGTGAGCTGTTAGAACTAGGGAAAGAAGTAGAAAAGTACAGAAATGAAGACAAAGTTTGAAGGAACACAAAGGAAAACATAAACTGATAAAAATATAATAAGTAGCAGAGAGCAAAAATTTAAGAATAAAACATGAAGAAATGGAGTTAAAGACAATGCTGGGAAGAATTAGAGAGACTGCAATAAATACAGAAGACAGGCAAAAGAAGACAATATGTGCATAAGTGGAGTGTTCAAAGGAAAACAATGAAAAAGAAATGTACAATTCCAGAAAAATTACAATGTACAATTACAATGTACAAAATTAAATGTACAATTCCAGAAAAATTTCACTGAATACACATAATGGAAGAGTACACTGTCAGCCAGAGTAAAGCAACCCAGAATGGTCAAACACTAGGCTACATTCTGGTCAAGTTATTAGACTTTAATAATACAGAAACAAGTAGGAAAAACAAACAAAAAAGAAGAAACAGACTTAACATTTTTCTTCAGCAATAGAAAATACCAGAACAGAGTTGAGCAATATCTAAAAGATAATCAAGAGAGAAAGTATAAGCCCAGACTTTATTAAAACCTGAATACAAAGTTAGGGTTTGTAGGACAAGCTGGCCTACAAGTGTAAGACACAATAATTCTAGAATATTGTTTCCATGAACTTTCTTGAGGACCTACTTGGGGAATTGCTGGAGAAATCATTTTTTAAAAAGTCAGTGAAATTGAAATAGCCTAATTATGGAACTTAGACTGAAATAAAAATGGAAATTAAAGCAGTTGAACTACATGGTTTCTATTTTCATTGCTCTTTATTTCCTCCTGCATCTTTTCATTTCCTTCTGGAAAAGTTATTCTTCAGCCTGAATAAAACCCCTTAGTATTTTCTTTAGAGCTGTGTTACTGAGGACAAATGTTCACAGTTATTGACTATCCAAAAATTTATTTACTTCACTTTCATTTGCAATGACATCTTTCACTTAACAAAGGAGCTTTTATTGGCATTTAGAAGTTACTATTCCATTATCTTTAAGATCACATTTTTTCCGAGCAAGAAGTCATCCGCCAGTGATCATTGTTGCTTTCAGTTTCATGTGTTTTGTTTTTTATTATTCAGCTGCTCTTACCATTTTCTTATATTTGTTATAATATTCTATTTTTATCTTCTCTCTCTTCATTCCTACTTCTATTAGAATGGCTTGCTTACATATCTTATGCTTCCTTATTTTCAGTATTGAAGAGTTCATGCTCATTCTGGATATTTTCTTCTAACTTGCTTATTCATAAATGTTCTTCTCTGTATCTAATGTGCTACTAAATCTTTGCCACTTATTTCTAAATTTGTTTATTATATGTTTTGTCCAAAATATCAGTTTTTTATAGTTTCTAGTTCTCTGTTAAATTTTCAATTATATATATTATCTCCTTTAACACAGTAAACTAGTCATTTCAGCGTCTTTCAGCGCTCCAATATTTGGAGCCCTGTGAATTTTTTCTATTGCTTGTTTCTGCTGAGTTTTTTTCAATCAGTCTTTTCTCATTATATGCCTGTATGTCTTGGACAGTTTTGATTAAGTTCCAGACTTTGTATGTGCAAAATTGATTGTATAAATAATTTTATTAGGGTCTAAGATAATGTCATCTTCCTTCAGAGATAATTTATCTTTTCTATCGTTTCTACCAGGGCACCAGAGACATGGGATTACTTTTATCTACTTTCAGAAACTGAAACATTCCAAAGCTTACCTCAGTCTCTCTGAGAGTCTTTCTGTATCCACCTTACCTTCACTCAGGTTGCAGCCCTTTGGGACCCCTCCTCAAAGCTATAGGTCTCCACCAGACCCAAATCTCCCTTGCAGGCCTTCCACTCCAATTTTTGCTCTCCCCACAGTCTGGAATAATTTTAGAGTTGTATTCTTTTCTGACAAGATTCACAAGTAATAATTTTACGCAAAGATTTAATTATAAAAATGAAGAAACTATCACAGTGTTAGAGGAAACTGTGGGGGCTGGGCCTAGAAGAAAGGATGAACAGATGGAAAGAACGCGAGCAAGGTGAAGGAGAGGTCAGGTGGAAACACCTGCTTCGAAGCTGCTCGTTTGCTGTGTGCGAAGGTCAGCTGAAACAGCTGACCTGTATGGAAGTTGTTAAATTAGCAAAGGGCCCTGACCCTTTGTGTGTGTCCTCGGAAATAAATACGGGGAGGAAATTAGCTGAGGAGGCCATTTTCTCCTTCGGATGTTGGCCTCTCCTCTTTTCTCGAAACACTATGCACAGGAGTGGAAAGCAGCCGCGACAAGCGGTGACCCTGGCGTGATTCAGGAACCCGCGCGTCCAATGACCGTTTCTGTCGTCCAGACTGCAAGAGGAATCGTCCAGGTGAGGGACAGTCCCACCCGCTGCTTTGGGAAAGGGACCGATGCGTGCAGTTTCGGGAGGAGATTACTGACATAGGGCAAGAGCTGACCGAACATCAGCGAATCTATCTGCGCACCTTGCAGCAGCTCCTAAAAGCTGCTCAGTGTTCTGTTGAGCCGAAAGCCTTACAGCAGCTCTTACGCGCAGTAAGGCGACATTGCCCGGGCTCCCAATGAGGCCACATTAGATTTGGAACTCTGGGAGCGAGTAGGGGAGTTTTTAAAGAAGAATTTGGGTCAGGGGGTTCCTGTGCCCCTTGCGGTGTTAACCACCTGGAGTCTGGTGCAAAGAGCACTGACTCCCTTACCTGTTTTTATGGGTTCTAATCCGTCGGAACCTGCTCCTGCTCTGCCATCTGCTCCTCCAGAGGAGCTGGTGTCCCCTGGCATAAAATTACCAAATCCTGAGCCATTCTCTCCACCATCGCCTTCTGTGGCTGAACAGGAGGAACAGCTATCATCGCCCCTCCCCCACAAAAAAGGGGATCTCTATTCTTTCCCTGGTAAACCATCCACTTTTCAACATTGTCTCCAGGATGGCCAATCTTCATGGGGAAGATTTGCTAGAACAATGGAATCTTCCAACACCCAGCGTTTTCATTAGGGGCCACTGCTCAGGTGCATCCAATACAACCCATACCTTTACAATGGACTACTAATTCACCCATCTGGATAGAGCAGTGGCCCATTAAGCAAGATAAATTAAGACATTTAAAATCTCTTCTCCAGGACCAACTTAAAGCAGGACATATAGAACCTTCGCTGAACCCATGGGACACTCCTGTATCCATCATACCTAAAAACAATAAGTGGCGATTACTGCAGGACCTAAGAGCTCTTAATGCTATTATAGTCCCAGTGGGAATCTCTACAACCTGGCCTTCCACAATTGTCATTAATTCCAAGATTGGCCTTTAATTGTAATTGATTTAAAGGATTGTTTTTTCACAATTCCTCTAGCGAAACAAGACCCAGAAAAATTTGCATTTTCTGTTCCCACTCATAATAATGCTCATCTGGTCGACAGGTGTCACTGGAAAGTCCTGCCACAAGGAATGTTAAATAGTTCCACTATTTGTCAATATTATGCTCATCAAGCTCTACTCCCTTCTCGGTGCCAGTTCCCATCTGCTATCATCGATCACTATGTGGATGACATATTATTAGCTCCTACTCAAGCAGAATTATTGTTTGCCCATGTACAAATGTGTGCTGCTGTCCATGAGCTGCAAATTGCCCCAGACAAAATACAACTTACCCAACCCTGCCACTATCTTATTTATCTACTTTTTCATGTTCACTGTGACCCCAACAAATGGCAATCTCCTTGCCTTCTACCCTGACACTACATTTATTACAACTTTTGGGACATGTGAATTGGATACATCCTACTTTAGGAATTACTAACAAATACATAATCTTACTAATACATTAAAGGGTGGTCCAGATCCATCTTCACCTTGTTCTCTAACATCTCTGGCATTACAGGAATTCCACACTATCAACAAAGTCGGTAATCACTGGCAACTGTCGTCCATCACAAACCCTTTTATGTATCTTCAACACCCCCAACTGCTCCTTTGGCCAATTAACACCTCACATTGCTCCCCTGGAATGGATATTTATACCTCATACTCCCCCCAAAACCTTTTCTCCCCTTCTAGATCTCCTTAAAAACAAAAGGGGGAGTACCCTCCCCCCCCACAACAAAGAGTAGCAAAAATATACACTCAGTTTTTTTACTTGCTCAGTTTCCAGCTGCCCTCCATTGCAGTCCTCTGTCATAACACCTCTCTTTCTGGATCCCAACTGAAGCCCAGCAGAAAGTGTGGATATGGTGATGGGACTCTGCAGGAACCAGAGACGGCCCTTTTGGTGTGTTAACATGGAGAAGATATGTTTGTGTTCAAACTTCTACACGTCCCAAGTGGTTCCCTTCCAGACGAGTTAACCTAGATCATGAGCTGTTATGTGACAGATACTTAACATGACAGTGCCCAGGATCACGTGGGGTCAATTGAAACAACTAGAGACACAGGCCTCAGCTATGATAACACAACTGAGGCTGCCTCCTACCCCAGGGAACATTTTTCTGGCATATTTCACTATTGTTGCCCGTAATGGCAGTCAGGTACCCCAAGGGCTGCTTTGCAGCCTTTTTCTCCTTTTATTTCTCCCAAGTACAGTACAGCCACAGTTTATTGGGCTCATGTCTTAAACTCACCTGAGTTTAAGCCCCTGACATGGTGGGACTTGGAGACCCCTCTGTCTACCAATGACTTGACATGAACTGGAGGAGTACGATTGCCTCCAGGTTCCTGGCAAAGAAATGGAACAGAATGGTTTAATATCAGTCAGTAATCTATCATTCCTCTAATCTCCCTGTGGGTGTTACCAAATTGCATAATACAACATGGTACATTCCCATGATCACCCAAAAATATCAACTGGTTGTGTTTGGTCTTGTCATTTTCTGTCACTTTTACTTTCCAGGATGGATCTGCCAATTGATGACTTCCCAACACCATTATAAAAAGACACTGGCTACAGCTTACGTCTTTCTCCTCACACTACGTCTCTAATTTTAAACAAACAAAAGAGGGGAAACGTGGGGGCTGGGCCTAGAAGAAAGGATGCATGGATAGAAAGAACATGAGCAGGGTGAATGAAGGGTCAGGCAAAAACACCTGCCCAAAGTTGCTTGTTTGCTGTGTGTGAAGGTCAGCTAAAGACAGCTGACCTGTGTGGAAGTTGTTAAATTAGCAAACGGCCCTGACCCTTTGCACGTGTCCTTGGAAATAAATATAGGAAGGAACTTAGCTGAGGAGGCCATTTTCTTCTGACTTTGGCCTCTTCCCTTCTCTCAAAACACCTTGTATTTCGAGTAATTCTCATTCCTTTGCTACTGAGCTTAGGAGAGAAAAGCAGGAAACTGTATGGACAATTCATATAGAGTGGGAAAGAATGTTCTAACTATGACTCAAAATCCAGAACCCTTGCAGGAAAGACTTAACTCTCAACATATAAAAATTTAAAAAATATTTCTGCGTGTCAAGAAATACAAAAGGACCCGGTGTGGTGGCTCATGCCTGTAATCCTAGCACTCTGGGAGGCTGAGGCAGGCAGATTGCTCGAGGTCAGGGGTTCGAAACCAGCCTGTGCAAGAGCGAGACCCCATCTCTACTATAAATAGAAACAAATTAATTGGCCAACTAATATATATAGAAAAAATTAGCTGGGCATGGTGTCGCATGCCTGTAGTCCCAGCTACTGGGGAGGCTGAGGCAGTAGGATTGCTTGAGCCTAGGAGTTTGAGGTTGCTGTGAGCTAGGCTGATGCCACAGCACTCACTCTAGCCAGGGCAACAAAGTGAGACTCTGTCTCAAAAAAAAAAAACAAAATACAAAAGGCAACACAGGAAAAATATTTGTAATTCTATCATAGACAAAGGCATACACTTGCTAAAGCATACAAATTGTTAAAAATAATGAAAAATTGGCAAAGGTTATGAAAAAGGGAAATGCAAATATCTCTAAAACAAACATTCTCAACCTCATTTATAATGAAGGAAAAAATTATATCTACTTTGAAATACCATTTTATCTTATCACATTGGCAAAAACTTAAAAGTTTGAGAAAACACTTCCTTAGCCTATAGGAAAACAGATCTCATATATTGCTGATTGAAATATATAAGTGCAATTCTTAAAAATTTGGCAATACCTATTGGAATTACAGGAATCTTTCACAATGTGACATATTTCTCTGATATATTTACATAGGTGAAAAATGATATGTAGGTTGAGCATTCCAAATCTGAAAATCCAAAATTTAAAATGCTTTAAAATCCTAAACTTTTTGAGTACCAACATGGAGACTGAAAGACTGTCATTTTTTGTTGTTGCTGTGGTTCAACAGCCAATACAGGTATTCTGGCCATGCTACTGTGCTGCTTCATTACCCTGAACACATTTTTTTCACTGGATTAATGGTATGTCAGACTTTTACCAAATACTTGTGTGTGAATAAGTGTAAGAAAATGTTTGCTTATCAGCAGCATGTAAATTCAAAGTCAGGAAGGATAGTGATGCCAAACCACCACAGATTGTCCACATGGGTGGCTGAGATAATGATACATTTGTTTTCTGATGGTTAAGTATACACAAACTTTGTTTCATGCACAATATTAAAAATGTATAAAATTCAGGCTATGTGTGTAAGGCATATATGAAACATAAATGAATTTTGTGTTTAGACTTGAGTCTCATCTTCAAGATATCTCATTATGTATATGTAAATATTCCAAAATCCAAAAATCCCAAATCCAAAATACTTCTAGTCTCAAGTATTTTGGATAAGGGACACTCAACTTGTGCATGCACAATTTATTGCACATACTGTCTAATAGCGAAACTTTATGTTTATGATATTAAAACATGCATGATATGAGACAGATCAAGTAAATTATGGTTGATTAGAACTGGGATCATTGTCTTTATTTTCATAGGTATACCACAAACCTGACATTTTTATTTTAAGGTACATTATTATATGTAATTAAAATTATCAATATGCACTACAATTAAAAACAGCATAAATTAACAAAAACCTTATAAAGAAATGAAATAAAAACTTGTGTAAGCATTTCTCATTAACTTTGTGAATTTCTGAACAAAATGGAAGAGTTTTATCAAGAAAAGGAGAGAATGAGAAAGATTCTGTTAGAGTATATCATCAAATAATGTTTTTTGGAGAGTATATGAGTGGTATATTTTATAAGATTTTCAATAACAAAGTAACTCTTGGTTGCCTTCAGAATCGAATGACAAATTGTCTGGAAATTAAATTCTTAGATCAAAATCTTTTTCCTTCAAACTTTCATTGATAGGACCTCTGTCACACCAGTACTAGACCAGGTGATATTCGCACGCACACACAAACACACCCTTTTGTTTCAATATTATGTA
This sequence comes from Microcebus murinus, assembly GCF_040939455.1. Taxonomy (NCBI): domain Eukaryota; kingdom Metazoa; phylum Chordata; class Mammalia; order Primates; family Cheirogaleidae; genus Microcebus; species Microcebus murinus. The sequence continues at coordinate 77,948,211 of NC_134112.1, read as the reverse complement.
TGTAATTATTTCACTAAAAAATTTCTTCTCCACCATCCTGTTAACTCCATGAGGGACTATATCTGTTTGTCTCCTATTTACCTAGGTCTGTGTCAGACATAAAGTAAGCATACAATAAATATTTCTTGAAATGAATAAATGAGCAAATAGGCAAATTCAAAAAAAATATACAAAAACTCTGTATGTACTTCTTTTTATAAATGGAGTTAAAGCAAAGGGTTATAAGAAAAGGTACATTTTGCTCTGTAGCAAATAAGCTGTATATTCTAAGTATATGCTTAAAGAATGTTTTATTCCTGTTTTAAATTTGGTAAGAATTTATGAAGCTTTTTATATTCTGTACCACAGAACTTTTTAAAACTTGGAATCATTGGATTCAAAATTTAAATATTATTAAAATGTAATTATGTCATTCAGCAGTGCAAAATCTTGGGCAGAGATGTAAATAACAATAGCTAATACAAAGTGCTTCCCTTTGTGCTAGACAGTTTTCCAGGAGCTTTATGCACAGTAACCAATTAATCCCAAATTAATTCCATGATGTTAGGTTAATTGTATAGATGAGAAAAAAGAGATTAGAAAAGTTGTACAAAGTAAAGAATCTATGTGAGAGGGAAGAGACTGGGTGCTTAAGATAAATATCATGTATGTTATGTAAAATATGTATGCATATGCATAGAACAGACATATAGAAAGAGCTTAGCAAAGGTTATTTTCAGGGAGGATTAGAGGACAAGGATCTACAATGTGAGGGAGATTAATATTTTATTATATACTTAACCTTTAATATTTGAAAGGTTTGCATATGCATATATCACAATGTCAGTTAAGAAAAGAGCACTTTGCTACCCTGAATGTGTGTTATGTTCCACTTGGCAAGGGATGCCAAGTGAAAGGAGGAAAACCAAGGCCCAAATTGTCAATATCACAGTCTTGCACGTGGTCAGCTCTGTTTAACAAAGCATTTAAGGTAATTTAGAAACACAAAGATAAGTATTTTATAAATGTTTTTTCTATGCCTTTATAGGTAAACATATTACAAAATGAAGTATAGTTGGTTTCCTTTTATTTGAATCATTTTATACATTAATTTGTTTTAGAAAACCATTGCAAAATTTTCTCCTATTGTAACTCACGACTGTGTGCTAGTCACTTTAATAAGAGAATAATTGTATTATTCTTTACATGTATTGATATTCAAAAGTATTTCTTTGAAAACAGCACTGCCTTTTTGATCCCCATAATTCACATCTTATAATCATTCAACATCAAATAGGGAGCAATGCTCATCATTTTCAAAGCCACACTGAGATGCTATGATGAGATATCATTCTAAGATATTGTTTCAGTTGTCAGGAAAACAACTCTGAGAAGGTCTAGTCTATTTGTTTCAAAATGATTTTTCTTTTTTTTTTTTAAGCTAAAATCTGAAAGACAAGAAATAAATAACAGAAGACAAGACTTGTAGTAGAATGAGCCACTACTGTTATTTTGTCTCCACCTCAATCAGACTCACCAAAGAAATAAAAATTCACAGGACATGGTATGGGATGGGATTGGGAGTGCTTTTTTCACTTTTGAGATAAGTAGAGGCAAGCAGGGACCTTGAATCCTAAGGAGAACACTCAATCTCTATAAAATCCATTTTATGTAAATATATATTTGATGTAAAAAGTATTCCATCATTTGGAGAGAGAAAGGCTAATAACTGACATTTAATATTTTGCAACCTACCTTGCACTCTTCATCACATTTAATGTCCCATTTCATAAATGTTCAAGATGATGAAACAGGTGCCACAAGAGTAAATGACCTGTTCAAAATAAAACACCTTGGAAACAGAAGTGAATGTCAAATCCAGCACTTATCAATTCTAAGTCCAGAGTGCAGTGTACAATATTTATTCACCAAGTATTTACTTAGCACATCTCTAGAAGATGCTCTACTGTAGCCTTGTGATGCAATTCTCTAAAGGAGCTTACCTTTCGGTGGGAGACATTGATGGTATCAAGTGAGCTAACTTATTTTTTAAATTATATTTTGTGGCAAATTATATGATGGAAATGAAGAGAGTGCTGTGATTAAGACTGAAGTGACCCATCTTTTAAATGGGAGTTAGGGAAGTTCTCATGGAAAATGTGGCTTTGAGCAGAGCACCAAAGGCTTAGAAGTCCTCCACAGAGAGCAGGAGGAAGAATATTAAAAGCTGAAGGAAAAGCAAAGTCCCTGAGTTTCTAAGAATGAACTTACTGTGTTTGTGGAACAAAAAGGAAGCCAGCATACTGGACAGTGGAATCAGAGGGAGAATGACATGAATTAAGTCTATAGAGATGGGAATGGCATCAGATCATACCTCTGCAGATCATGAAAGGAGTTTGAATGTTATTCTAAATGACACAAATTCACTTAAGGGGGTTTAAAATAGAAAGCAACAGTATTTAATTTACATTTTTAAATGTAAAAATATTTTAGAAAATGAGTAGATGGAGGTACTATTTACTCAAATTGACTACGTAACATATTCAAACAAGGATAGTTTTAAGAAAAAAAGGAGGCATTTCTAATAATTACACAATGACAACAGGTCTAAACTAGAACTGTCCCAGATGTATCAGTTGGCTTTTGCTGCACAGTATAGTGCTCATTGGACTTAATATTTTTTTAGCCCACGATTCTATGGGTCAGTTAGGAGGGTTTTGTCACCTGGGCCTGCTTGGTAGATTTCCTCTGTGCTCATACACAGAATTCAGGCCAGTTGGTGGCTGAATGATCTCAGAAGGCCTCTGGATTACTCTAGGCTTATAGTTCCAGCTATTGTCAGCCTGTACTATGGGAGCAACCATGCCACTTGTCTTCTTATCCTCAGGCTGGCTCATCCACATGGTAGCCACAGGGTTCTACAAGCAACCAAAGTTAAAGCTGCAAGACCTCTTGAAACCTAGGCTCACAACTCATACAACTTGTAGCTCATCATTTTTATGATACTTGATGTATACAGAAAGGTCACAAGGCCAGCCCCAGATTTAAAGTATAAGGGACCAGACTCCATATCTTGGTGAGAATCACTGCAAAGTATTGTAACCATTTTTTCAATCTACAACCCTAGCACACTGGAATGTATGACCACCTTGCCTTTACTGAAATGAGGAAAGCTAAAGGAAGTACAGCTTCTTTTCAAGTACCACAAAACAAAGGTTCTGACATTGTCCTCTGACTTCAAAGACAGGTTTTAGAAGTATGAAAACATCTTCTTTGGAAGCCAGACCGGGACCTCAAAATACTAAAAAAGAGTGAACAGTTGTGTAAGATGGCGCCTCTGTGTTAGAACAATTCTGTAAGCCCTTCCTAAGCCTTCCATATTCTCAGAATAAAATGGATATCTTTAAGTCAGATGTTTAAATCAGGTATAGTTACTGAGTATATTCGCCAAACAAGGTATTTGCCTATCCCTGGTCCTATTCCTGCCCACCCCCCACCCCCACGGCATGTACCCACTACTCCCATCTCCCATGCTGCCTTCGGGGCAAAATACTCTCACAGCAAAAGGATTCTTACCTTTGGGAGGACATGTTGATGACAGTTGCAAAATTATCGACCAACCACAATTAGACCATAAACTATCTGCAGCTTTGCCAAATTTTCTTCCTGAGGAAATTAAAAGGAGTCAGGATGCAACTCTGAGCATCAATTAAATAGGAAAGATGTGGCAACCCCAGGAGTCTAATGACTTCACATGTTCTTACCTTCTGGTACTCTCACCCCTCTTCTGCTCAGAGTATAAGCTGTGCATTAATTCATGTAGTAAACATACTCCCACCTCCCCCTGCACCTAGCCAGCTCCCAAAGGACCAAGTTTTAATGGGATTCTTTATTTTTAAAAGCTTCCCAGAGTGTCTTACTGACCTACCTAGATTCTTCACTTAACCTTGCTCCAAATGACGTTTGAATTTTCTTGGAACTAAAGAAAATATAATGTGTAGATTATTTTCTAAGAAGAGATGAATTATTCTCTTGGTTTCTCTGAAATGCTTTTACTTGAAAAAAATTCATGTCACAAACTAAAGAAATCCTTATGTAGTATACTTCTCAAATTTCAGACACCTGATTTCTGTAAATTAGAACAGTTTCTCAGGGATACAGTTGGTAGATACCACTTTTATGTAGTAAATCTTAAAGAGTAGTACATTATTTTCCTGAAAAGAAGGCTTAAACATACAAAAATGAATACTAGCAAGCACAGAACACACATAAAACTCCTGCTCAATCACACCCAAACTATTGGCAAGCAGAATTAATGCAAAGATCAAGGTTTGCTTTTGCTTTTTCTCTCCTCTATGTACATCAAACACCATTAAAGTAATAATAGCAACCCTAGCTATGATTATCGAGTCTCCCACTGTGTACCAGGCCTTGCACTGAGTATTTTACTTGCATTAGCCTATTAAACCCTCACAAAATCTTGAGATAGTAGTATTGGCCTCACTTTACAGAGGAAGAATCCAAAATATAAGCATGTTAAGGAACTTGTCCAAAGTCACACATCTGGCAAATGATAGAACTGAGAATGGACCCAGTTTGTCACCTCCCAAAGCCCATTAAGTTCAACCATTACTGCAACCTACCAAAGAATAAGATGACTAGCAGTGGAGCAAAGGCAGAGATGGTGACAAGATCTGAAAACATGGTCATGGTTTTTCAACCTATGCTCAGTAATAACTACAAATTTGACTTCCAGATTTGAGATTTTCCCAAAGCCAATCATCAATTCATAATGCAGATAAATATATGTTATTTAAAAGTGACATTATTTCCAGAAAATATAACATTTAAATATATACTCCCACTGAAAAATGAAGGGAGTGTCATGTTCTATAACTAGGTTCATCTTCTAGTGTAGATTAGAGAGCATTAAGAAGCTAAAGTGCATGTGTTTTCCTTATTATTTTATGAGGAAGATAGTGTTTGCTTTTGTTTTTATATTCTGTTCAGATCTGTCAATGAGGTGAAAAATTATTTCCTGTTAAATCAATAAACAGTAATAGTGTTCAGGGGTTGCCAACCAACCGAACAGAAGTCACTAGTGGGAATTAATTGGTAAGTTTAATTTATTGGGTCTCATCCAAGGAGGCAATGAGGAAGCAAGGAAAGTCCTCCTCTCCCACATATAAATCTTCCTGCAAGAAAAAAAGCATTTCACTAATTTGCCAAATAGTTCATAGTTTTTCACAACTAGCGTAGTAAAAGTTAGCCATATATGCATTATTCCTAAATAGAAATAATTTTATTTGAAAGTGATTTATGTCTCAAACATAAGAAAGAAGAAAAATCCCAAAAAAGAGAGAGCCAGGTGGAAGTCATATTGCCTTTTAGGATCTAGCTTGAAAAGTCACCCAATGTCACTTTCATAATATTCTATTCATTGAGGAAGTCACTAAGTCCTTCCTAGATTCAAGGGGAGAGAAAACAGACTCAAACTCTAAATGTAGGAGTGGCAAAGTTGAGGATGAGGATGTGACACTGGAAATACTGTTATGGCTATTTTTGAAAATAGTATCATCACAGTCACAACATTTGATATACTTAATACTATTTTTTTTTACTATTAGAAAAAAATGCTGTCTCAATTGGTAGCAAACAGTGTTTGCTATGTCTCAAACAGTGTATGTCTCAATTGGTAGCAAACAGTGCAGATCATCTAAACTTACTTTGCACTGTGGTTTTTTGCTAAAAAGGTTTTCCAAAATATTAGAATGTGTGTGTATATCTATATATCTAAATCTATATATCTCTCTATGTATATATCATACATTCATGTCTCTTCTTTTCCTTTGCTTCTGTTCTTATCTATTTTTAAATGGGAATTTAAAAAAATATTAAATGCTTTAAGTTGTTTTGTTAGATATATTCCAAAACAACATTGTTTCTACAAAATGGAACATTTAAGTATCTATTATGTATCTTTATTTTCTCTTGAATATTATACACAGAGTTTTTCTGCCATTATTATGTAAGATTTTGATTGAATTATATTCTTAAGAACTGTTTAAATTTATGTTAGGTGCAATGTAACAAATCAAATTTAATCATTTTGTAGATGCTATAAAATTGTCCTATAATTCATACATGCTGGGTCCAGGTATTTGACCATATCTAGATGAAAGTCAAAGGAACAGGACTGTATGTTTTATGGAAGTGTGCTATTAATTTCAAAACTCCTCTGGCCTACTTGTTTTGAAGACCAAAGGGGAAGTGTGAAAGAGAGGTGCAAGACAATTTGGCTCATTTATCATAGATTTAGAGACTTGTTACTACATTTTAAAGTAGGGTGAAGTTTCATCATAAATGCAGATCCTACTTGAAATCCATCAGGTCTAGCTATATCTAAGAAGAGGGCAGTGCCAAGAGTGAGGATTTGCATGACAGGAAAATCACATGAATCTCAACAATACTCATAGAGGATGTTATTTTTTTCTTTAAAATATTCAGTTTCAATCAGTTCTTGATAACTGCTAGTAGAAAAAGAGGGAAGTATATCTTTTTTCCTTCAAACAACTTGACAAAATCACATATCTCCATCCAACCAAAGGTTCAGGTGTGTCAGGAACCTACTTAACAGAAATGCATAAAAAGCTGATCTACACTCAATCCATTTGGACAAAAAGGCCTAAACTTGAACTTTGTGGGGCTGAAATGACTATGATGAGCTGCCTACATAAATCAAATGACATAAGAAATGGGTAAATGTCTACTATGTGCTGTATGAAGCAGACACTCAAAGCAGGGGAGTTTTAATGAGGAGACTTAATTAAGATACACATCACTTTCAGAAATATAATTCTTTAATCCTCAGAAAATCACTGCCAAACTTAGCTCAGCTGTGCTAATTAGTAAAAACTGGGAATTCAGAAAATCAGGCTGTTAGATAAAGGTATGCTGAAGAGTGACTTTACAGGGCACTGCTCAGATAGCGTATTGTCGGGACTCTGATCCTATGACAGAGAATTTTGTAGATTTTGGCAGGGGCAGGACTTTAAATGATGGCAGGCGAGATCTCCCATGAACTACAGAGTTCTCCAAACATCTTGACACCTGGGAACCTCAGCAACACTGCAGACTAGGACTCATTACATTCAGTGGCTGTTCTACCAATTTTTGAATAGCTCAATTTAATTGGAAGTATTGTCTTAGGCTGAACCAAATATGTTTCCCTGAGGTTTTCATTTAGTGTTTAACTCTTGCTCTCTGAAATTATTCAGATGAAGTTTAACCCACTTCCCCATATTTCTATCTGCTATGTCTTTTCTTTTCCAACATCAGGGTGCTCTGTTGTTTCCACTGTCCCTATTGCAGACCCTATCACCATCCTGATCAGTCTTCTAGAAGAAATCCAAATGTTGTCCTTCCTAAACGTTGGCTTCTCAAAGTGTGATCTGTTCAGTGTCTTATAAAGTATAACTGGAATCTGAAATTTCATAATTGCTACCTAAGTTTGCATTAACACTTTGGTAGTTATAGGACATTGTTGGCTGATTTTGAACTTGTAATGAACTGAAACACTTATCCTTTTTTTAATAAAGAGCTATTGAGCAGGTTCCTATATATTTTGTACTTCATCTGTTGATTTTTAAGTCCAAATTATTTAGTTACTATTGAAAAAATGATTGGTGTCCACTTGCAGAAATATTAGAAAATATAGCAAGATAAGCAAAATGAGCAAGAATAAAAATTATGTATAAATCATCTCTTTTTTTCAAACATTTCGAGATAACCACTCTTGACACTTTGATAAATACCATATCAATCTCTTTTTCTATGCATATATATACTAGCTATTGGATATTCATGTGTATTTTGTGCACATACACACACATAAGATATAATTACATACACTCTTATGATCTGCCCATTTTCTAAGTTGTACTTTGTAATTGTCTACAAATGTAAAAAAATATTTATTCACCTCTATTTTCATTTAAATTGCTTCAAAATATTCCATTTTTAGATGTGCCATTGTTCAGTTGCTATGGCTATATAATAAACCATTTCAAAATGTAGTGACAATACAAGGATGACATTTATTTTTCTCACAAATATTCACTTTGGCACAGCTCAACAACTTGTCTCTGTTTTACTTAGAATTAGCTGTAGGGGCATAAAGACAGGAGCCTGGATGCATCTGAAATCTCATCCTCTCACATAACTAATAGGTGCTGCCTGTCAGCAGGAACCTAAGCAGGGGCTTTCTGCTACAACACTTACATGTGGCCTCACAATGTAGCCTGGGCTTCCTCACAATATGGTAGCTGGGTTTCAAAGAAGAAAAATCCCATTGCTATTTTTGAAAATAGTATCATCACAGCCACAACATTTAATATACTTAATACTGTTTTTTTTTTACCATTAGAAAAAAATGCTGTGAAAGAAATCTCAAATATACATTTCTGAATATTTATACAATTATTTCCCTAGGATACTTTCTGAGAGCAGTGATTCCTGGGTCAAAGTTTCTGCACACTTTTAAGGCTTTCAATAGACATTGGCAAATTGTCCTTCAGAGACATGATGAAAATTTCCACCCCAATCATCAGTCTATGAATGGAAAACCCAGTTAGCAGCTCCCATTCAAACGCTAGGTATTATCGGACTTCTTAATATTAGCTAGTGGTATTATTACATGTTAATTTCTTTGAGTACTAGTATGTTTGAGCATTTTTATGTCTGTTGGTAATTTGTATATCTTCTACAGAAATTACTTTTATTAAGTTTCCTTCAGTTACCTATCTCTGAGACCCACATCTTTAACTTTAAACATATATTATAGATTTAGCACCTGAGTATTTTATAATTCAGACTGTTATGTCAAAGGGCTCTCTTTTCCCTTCTATATTTCTTTATTGATAGTACATAGCAAAGTTGTCGTTTTTTTAACAATTCTTTTTTTAAAGCCCCTTACTGAGTTCTTTCAAATCTAATTGTGTTAATTTTAAATCCTGTATGTGCTAAATAGGCAAATTATCTGCTTTGAATCTAACATTGTCTTCACTTTCCCAGTATTTAAATAAAATACATATTGTGTTAGAATGTTTAAAACATATATCCTAGTTAGAATATCTAAAACAATGCTGAATAATAATGGAGATAATATACTTCTACTTTTATGCATAACTTAATTTTAGTTAATGAGAATGCAGGTGGAGTTTCACCTGACTACATGTGCAAATAAAATTCTTTGTTTTGTTGAGTTTCCTTCTGTTTTCAAGTGTTGTTTCTTCTAGTCCCAGTTTATTAGTCATAAATTCTTTTTTAATTTCTTTGAGATATAATTAATATATCATAAAATTTTGCTTTTGGAACTGTCCAATTTAATAGGTTTTAGAATAGTCATCAAGATGTGCAACCATCACTATTATCTAATTCAAAAACATTTTCATCACTTTCAAACTATTAATTAGTAGTTACTCCCCATTTCCCACTTCTCCCAGCCCCTGTCATTCACTAATTTACTTTCTGTCTCTGTGGATTTGCCTATTCTGGACATTGCACGTAAATGCTTTCTTATTTAATTCAGCCTTTTATTGCCAACTTTAAAGATTTTTCTGAATTCTGATTCTATTTAGATTACATGAGCTATTAATTTTGCACTGTTAGATAGGTGATTAGTTTTATAAGTATGCCTCTGTGTATTAAGTTATTAATAAACTTCAAACACAAAGGTGTTAATTATTTGCTCAACTTCTATGGAGAAACCATTTGTTACATTTGCATAACAAGTTCAAAATTTATTCATCTTTAGAATCTTCTTGTCTGTGTGCCTATTTTGCCTTCAAGTATGTCCTGAAAGACTAAGTGATTAAAGTGAAGTATCTCAAGGATGGAAAAACAAACACAACATGCACTCACTATTAAATTGGAACTGACCCATCAGCATCATGTGCACAGATGGAAGTAAAACTCAATGGAAATCAAGCAGGTAGGAGGTGGGCAGAAAGAATGGGTGAAATCATACCTAATGGGTACAAGGTACACTATCCGGGTGATGGACATGCTTATAACTTTGACTCAAGCAGTACAAAAGCAACCCATGTAACTGAAACATTTGTACCCCTGTAATATTCTGAAATTAAAAAAAAAAAAAAGACTAAGTGATTAGCTACACATACAATGCACTGCCTCTGCTATACCAGCAAAACACTGCCAAATGCCAAAATTAGAAATTTTTGGCAAGGTTTGTTCTAAGTCACTACATACTCATACTAAGTAATGTATTCTTTTCTGTTTGTGAATAAACCATCCCTTTCATAGTGCAGTCCAGAATCTTTGATGGTAAGACCCATAGTTTCCAGAACAAAGCCTTTTAAAAAATTAAATTATTCAAGTTTTTCCTTGCTCTAAATCTGTAAATTTTCTTTTTATCATAATATTTGAAAAATCACAGACAATGTAGCAATTGCTAAAACTACACTTTAGTGTCTGCTGGAGTGTAAACACTCCAGCCAGCTAGAGTAAAAGTAAAAGGGATTACAGTATAATTTACATACATGTATCAAGTTGATGGTAGTTCTGGAACCAGAGTTTATGGAAACTTTCATATTGAATTTTATTATAATTAATAATTCAGTTTTCTATTCTTCTCCCAAATATTAGATTGTTATATCATGAAAGACAAAGAGTCATGGACTAACAATAACATGTGAGGTAAGGATTTCACAAATATCTGTATAAGGATTTATAATTAGGGTGGTCACAGATTCGAAAACATTTTTGAAATCTTGTTAAGGGCATGTGTATGCAAATCTGAAAATATGTAAACAAGGACACCTTTACTTCAGGTGAGGCTAATGAATATTTCATGAATTCTTGAGTGACAAAAACTTTCAGGGACACTGCTTTCTCCGATTTCAATGCTTAGATACAAGACACATTGTATGTGTCTTGCAATAACTACTTATTGCAAGCTTTTGTCTTTCACTACCTAATTAATGGGAAATAAAGACAAACCTAGATAGGTTCAATTACTAAATAAAATGACAAATATCATAACTAGCAAAAAGAAAGTTTGTAATAGTGAGTATAAGGCAAACTTTGTGGTTTTTTAACCTATATTTGCAGGAATATTTTAACATAAATATAAGTTTTATTTTGATAGGAATATTTATCTTCTATTTATGAATATCATGGACAGAAATTGCTTCAAAACAGAAGAAAGGTAAATCCTTAAAATATTCAATTCTAGAATGTGTTCATGACCTTTTATGCCTTGTGCCACATAATGAATTATTCATAGAATATTGGCAACTATGTGACATAAAGCCTTATACACAGTGGATCAAAACATTGAGCTGGGAGATGAAAAATTTTCATTCTCTTTTTGCTTCTGCCACTAGCTGTGTGACTCAGGCTGATTCATTCTTTCACTCACTCATTCACTCGACACACTTTTATGAAACTTTTGCCCTGTGCTGTACACTCTACCAGGAAATGCAATACAGTAGTTAACAAAACAAATGTCCCTGATTTCACAAAGCTTGCATTCTAATCACCTAACCTCTGTCAAGTCATCTACCTTCTAGTCAAGACATGAAATTCTAGTTTCAATTCAATTGTTAGTGCATAGTTTCTCATAATAGCTTCTGATAATCTTTTGTATTTTTGTGGTAACAATTGTAATGTCTCCTGTTTCTGGTTTTATTTATTTTTGTCTTCTCTCTTTTTTTCTGTTGTCTAGCTAACAGTTTATTGATTTTCTTTATCTTTTAAAAAAAACCCAACTTTCCATTTCATTGATCCTTTGTATTTACTTTTTGTATCTGTTTTATTTATTAATAGTTCTGTTCTGATTCTTATTATTTCTTCCCTTTTGCTAATTTGGGTTTGGTTTGTTCTTGCTTTTCTTAATGTCTTGAGGCACATCATTAGATTGTTTATTTGAAATCTTTCTACTTTTTTAATGTAGGTATTTATTGCTATAAAATTCCTTCTTGACACTGCTTTTTCTGTATACCATAGGCCTCTTTCACCACTCTTGTTCAACACAGGACTGGAAGCACTAGCCAGAGCAATCATGCAAGAGAAATAAATGAAAAGCATCCAAATTGGAAAAGAGGAACTCAAATTGTCCTTCTATATAGATGACATGATCTTATACTTAGAAAAACCTGAAGACTCCACCAAAAAACTCTTAGATCTGATCAACAAGTTCAGCAAAGTTGCAGGATACAAAATCAACATAAAAATGAGTAGTTATTTCTATACACCAATAATGAACTAGCTGAAAAAGAAATCAAGATGGCAATCCTGTTTATAATAGCTACAATAAAAAGATAAAATATCCAGGAATAGATTTAATAAAGAAGGTGAAATATCTCTATAGGGAAAACCATAAAACACTAATGAAAGAAATTAAATATGACACAAACAAATGGGAAGACATCCCATACTCATGGATCAGAAGAATTTAATATTGTTAAAATGATCTACAATTGTTTAAAGCAATCTACAGACAAAATACAAATGACATTTTTTTCACAGAAATCAAAAAATCCTAAAATTCCTATGGAACCAGAAAAGAGCTCAAATAGCTAAAGCAATCCTGAGCAAAGCTGGAGGCATCACATTACCTGACTTCAAAATATATCGTAAGGCTATCGTAACCAAAACAGAATTGTATTGGTGTAAAAATACACACAGACCATGGAACAGAATAGAGACACCAGAGATCCAGAGATAAATCCACATATTTAAACTCAACTCATTTTTGACAAAGGCACCAAGAACATACATTGGGGAAAAGACACCCTCTGCAATAAATGGTATTGGGAAAAATGTATATTCAATATGCAGAAGAATGAAACTAGACCCCCATCTCTCAACATATACAAAAATCAACTCAAAGTGGATTAAAGCTGCAATACCCAATCCCCAGGCCACAGACCAGTACCAGTCTGTAGCCTGTTAGGGACTAGGATGCAAGCTCTTCTGTCACCCCTCTCCACCCCTTTATCCACTGGAAAAATTGTCTTCCATGAAACTTAGGAACCAGGGGCCCACACAGCAGGAGGTGAATGACAAGAGAGCCATTCTCCAGAGCTTGCATCACTGCCTTAGATCTGTCTTCCCTCTCCTCCAACCTACGGAAAAATTGTCTTCCATGAAACCAGTTCCAGGAGCCAAACAGGTTGGGGACCACTGAATTAAAGACTTAAACAGAAAACCCGAAACTATAAAACTACTATAAGAAAACATAGGGACAATACTTTAGGACATTATTCTAGGCAAGTGTTTTATGGCTAACACCTCAAAAGTATAATCAACAAAAACAAAAATAGACAAGTGGGACTATTGTAATCTATAAAGCTTCTGCATGGCAAAGGAAAAAAACAAGAATGAAGAGATAAATCACAGAATGGGAGAAAATATTTGCGAACTATTCATCCAACAAGGGATTATTTTTTATTTATTTTTATATTTTTCCTCCTTCCCCCTCCTCCAACAAGGGACTAATATAAGGAATTCAAGTAACTGGACAGCAAATAATAATAATAATCTCATTAAAAATATGGAAAGGATCTAAATAGACATTTCTCAAAAGAAGAGATACAAATGCCAACAGGTATATGGAAATGCTTAACATCACTAATTATCAGGGAAAAGCAAATTAAAACCACAGTGAGGTATTATCTTACCCCTGTTAAAATGGCTATAATCAAAAAGACAATAAACAGATGCTGATGAGCATGTGAAGAAAAGGGAATTCTTATAACTGTTTGTGGGAATGTAAATTTGTACAGCAACTATGAAAAGTGATATGGATATTTCTCAAAAAGCTAAAAATAGAATTCCAGAAATATCGCTACTAGGCATTTACCCAAAAGAAAGGAAATCAGTGTATTAAAGTTTACCTGCACCCTCACGTTTATTATAGCACTATTTACAATAGCAAAGATATGGAATCAACCTAACTGTCTATCAATGAATGAATAGATAAAGAAAATGTGGAATATGTACATGATAGAATATTATTTGGCCATAAAAAGAGTAAAATACCGTTATTTGCAGCAATATAGATGGAACTGGAGGTCATTATGTTAAGTGAAATAACACAAATACACAAAGACAAATATCATGTGTGCTCACTTGTATGTGGAACTAAAAAGCTTGATCTCGTGGAAGTAAAGAGTAGAATGGTGGTTACTAGAGACTGAGAAGTGTATGTGTGTGCGTGTGTGCGTGTGTGTGTTTATGTGTGTGTGTGTGTGTGTGTGTGTGTTGGGAGAGGGGAATGAAGAGAGATTGGTTAATGGGTGCAAATGTACAGTTAGATAAAAGGAATAAGTTCTAATGTTTGATAGCAGAGTAGAGTGAATATAGCTAACAATGTACTGTATATTTCAAAATAGTGACAAAAGAGGACTTGAAATGTCCTCAACACATGGAAATGATAAATACTTGAAGTGATGGATATCCCAAACACCCTGACTTTATATATTCTGTGCATGTAATAAAATATCACATATACCCCATAAATGTGTATAAATATTATGTATCAATATACTAATGAAGTGAAATAAAATAAAAATAATGAAGTAAAATAAAAATAAAGTGAAACAAAGTGAAATAAAATAAAATAAGTGAAAGCTGGCCAATTTGACTAAAATTTGGTGAGGGAGATGGGAGACAGAAGCTAGATGAAGATAAGGGCAATGTTGTGTTCTGACACCTGATTTCTTATACCTGATTACTGAATCAGCTCCCAGGAAGAAATGTACAAATTTGCAAACAATTTACAAAAAATATTGAAACATACAATACTGTTTGCTGTAAATTCCCTGTAGTCAACTGATCCTCACAGAATGATTTTGTTGATTTTTGCTAAACTCTTATGTTCACAGCTAACCCATGACTACAATTAACAAATAAGTGTAGCTTCAACATTAATGTTGGATGATATTTTCATTTCCGTTAACAAGCAAGCTTAAAGTAAAACAATGAAGATGTACAACTGAGGCTTATTTGTTGGCCAGTGCCATGAGGACCTCTTTGTTGAATCATATAATAGTTTTTCTACCCAGAAAGAATATTTCTTAATTTTTTGTGATATTCACAATGTAACAGGTACAGATATGACACTTTTTAAATTCAATCTGTTTTATTAACACTTTCTTTATCACTTTCTCAAGTCTACACAGTCAACAAAACACTAAATCAAATTCTGATTTTTAGCATTTGTCACCTTCTGTGGTGTAAATCTTCCCACAGTGGCCAATTTCAAACTACCAGCATAACATCACAAAACGCTGAGTTGGGAAGAGCTGTCAGTAACACTCCATCAAATGGTATTTTCATGACACAGACACAATAGATGTAAATAACTTCAAGATAATAAAATATAATCAAATAATTAGGAAGTGATGAATTTTGAGTATTTATTACTCTTGTTTTTAACATAATAGATTTAATTTTAAGTTTGTATAATTATTTTTTAATAATTTCTTGATCTAACAACCAGCTTACAAAGTTCCTGAAAGTTTAGCTTTTGCAAGCTGGTACAAGCCAGCTCCTTCACACTATTGAGCAGGGGCCATGTGATACAGTGCCTCACAGGCTGTATTAAGAATATTTTATGCCAAGGTAAGTCAAGAGAAAGTTGTTATGTGTTTTAAACATTTAAAAGTGGAATAACAAGAGGAATCAAACCTACAAAATTATAATTAGTTTATTTAATAAATTCTTGTTGATCATTTAGTATTTCAACAAAACAGGAGAGTTTAGAACCATGGTTTGATGACAGTTGGGAATTTTTACATTGCAAATGCAATAATATCATCTGGTTAGAACCAGATGATATTTTAAAAATCCCTTCCAGCTTGGTTATTCTATGATTCACCATGACTACACCAACTGTTGGAAATATGAGAGTATAAGACTCATACAGCTGATGCTCCATTAGAGAGATTATTAGAATAACTGATTATTCAAGCCCCATAGTTTTAGCAGAAAGCATACTGATCTCAGATCTGATAAGCTGCTTTGCAAAGTCCAAAATCTGATAATTTGGTACAATTTAAAAAATCAGTAATGCAGAAAATAAGATGGTACCCTTGGGTTTCCAGTACTAAGCTAAAAGTGTATGAATGGTGCATATAAAACAGTGAAAATAAAATTTGTTTTATTGCTATAAAGCTAATGAAAAAGTAGTTTAGAAAAAGAAATGAGGCCATCACAATATTTGCAGGTACATGCACTTCCCAGCAGAAAAACTTAAAGGAAAGAAAGAGAGAGATAAAATCACTCCCAGTGAAAAGGTAGCCTAACCAAACTTGACATATTGCTAAATGCTTAGGGGAAAAAAATTAAAGTGCAGAATTAAAAGATGTAATTTCTATACCTGTGACACTAGTAAATTGGTTGTTTTCAGTGTAGCCCTCAGAAGTGGTTTGATGAGAGCCAAAGTGTCTTTTGGCTTGTGAGACTAAGCAATAAATTGTTCAGCCAGCATGTTCTCCCTTTCCAAATCCATAGAAGCTTTTCATTACACTTGCAGTGACAGTTGGTTAACAAGTCTGGACAGTGAAACTAAAAACTACTCTTATTAAAAGTTTAGAGCTCTATTGAAAGTGTTGAAAAGAACTTGGAAAGTGTTCTTTGTAGTAAAATAATATTGTAAATGGCTAACCACAAAACTGTGGATCTAAGAGATATCATTATTCCTTTCTTTTCTTTTTAATTGGGGAAGCATAATGATTAAAGAGGAAGTCTCAAGAGAAGTAATTGAAAATTTATTTAGCTTTCTTTAAATTTTATTAAAATGTGATACTTTCTTGCATTTTTGAGTAAATATTCTAGAGAATGCAGAGTTAAATTAGCCTACATATTTATCACAGCTTATCTATATATTTAAAAATCTTATTTATGGCATCTGTTTTTACATTCTTTATTGATCTATATAAGGAAAGGGGAGCATAGTAAGTTTTTCGTGTTGAAAACATTGTTGTTGGTAAAGGAGCCACTAATACAAATTCATTGTTACCCACTGACAAATATAGATATCTAATATAACATACTAACACAGAGAAATAGATGAGCTAACTTCAAGCATAAAACCTAAAAGTAGAATGAATTAATTTATATAAATGATTGAATATTGAATTACCATATTCCAAAACACTTTTTCTGTGTAATATTGTATACCATTTGTTAAAAAATAATTACTAATGTGATATAGTTCATTACAAGAAAGTTTGCTCTTCATAGTCTTTAATTATGTGATGCATCAAATTATTTCACCCACTTGTAATGTACCTATGTAATATGTACATATACTCTCACAAGTTTTCATATATACTATAATAATTTCTTAACAATCACCCAAATTCTACTCTGTAGTACCTCTTTATTTGGTATCATAGACTAGCAGAATTCTACCAATTTTCTTTAGAATTTCTGTTTTCCAAAAGTCAGATTCAGAAAGAGAATGATGGCATATACAGGTTCTTAATGAGCACACAGCTGTGAGCTATCTTCCTACCTTTGAAATAATAGCTAGAGCGGAAAGCTGATTATGGGAAGAATGGTAACAAGTAGTTGTATCCACAATTTTATTTTGAAGAACCTTGTTATGAGTTATATAGCAGAGTAGTTTCCTAGTTTGTGCCTCTGTATTAACATAAAAATCTACTGAGGAACAATGGGACTATTAATAGTATGTTAAGGCTTATAAAACCAGCTTGCATAAAAGATAAGGATATATACTGCTTACAAGGTCAAATATGCTTCAAATATATGAGAAATTATTAAAATTTGGGTTATCTTCTGCAAAATCACTAAATTGGGCATAATAATAGCAATTTATTTTGTGATACCAAATAAATAAGAAAATCCATGCAACATGAACTATATTCAGCAGATAACAAATGTCCAAGAATGGTGACTATGATGAAGAAAACAGTTTAGTTAAAATGTTGTACTAAATATAAGTCTTTGAAAGTACCTTTTAGGAGTGTTATACCATTTGACCTAGTACTTTCCACAGTGAGAATCTTTTTCTAAGGAAATAATTAGATATGTGCACCAAGATTTGTATGTAATAATTTCCATAAAAGTTAATTAGGATAAATTGTTAGCAATCTACATATTTAAAAAAGAGGAATCATTAGGTCAATCATAAGTCATTTATAAAATGAAACATCATGCAAACATGATAAATGATGCTACATAACAATATAGAATGACAGGGTACATTTTTCATAGTATATTATTAAATGGTAAAATTTATATGTCTAGAATTAGTTAGCTATGTTTTGAACTTATATAAATAATATATACCTGATATTTATATTTTTAATTTATATATGAATTTTACATATATAGTAAAAAAATATGTACCTAAAATGAACAACTGTATCTAGGTGGTGATTTCTTGTGTCTTTTAATCTTTATTTACATTTTTCTTCTTTTCTGAATAGTTCAAATTTTCTATGTGGCTATGCATCATTTTTATAATGTTACTATCAGTTGAATGATCTACTGAAGGACTTTTTTATAGTCACTAATAGAACTAAGAAAGGTATTTAGTGAAGTACATTGATGCAATATGATGGAGGTTCTGAAAGATCCCAGAATCATAAATTAGAGATGTAGCCAAAGCTGGAGTGAATGCCTTATCCAGACTCTGGGAATTATAGGGCCAACTTTAAGTATTGTTATAGGCCACAATTTATCTAAGATTGACCCAAACTGGGTATTCAAGCAGTTTAAGACACTAGTACACTAAATCAAGCAAGCACTTCTTGGACAAGCTTGTTATACGAGATGATCTTGATTATCGTTAATGCCTTAAAATCTACAACTAGAGAATGTGGTCCTCTTTCCATGTCCGGAACAACTGAAGGGGAACACTAACATAAAGAGGTCAGCGAGTGGGTATGTGAATCCAAGCAGCAGATGGGTCTGGTGGTCTTCAGCAGGTGCTCATTTACATATTTTTGCCATAACTCCCTCTCCCTTCCCCCAACATGGCAATGTGCTCTGGCTTGAATGCACATTTAGACCAGAAGCTTTTGGTTTAGTGAAAAATATACTGAAATATAGAGTCTTAGGTTTGGTTTATTGTTCTGGCCCTTATGCTAACTACATGCACAGTCCTTAAACATGTCCCTTAAACTTTGTGAATGCCCATACCCTCAACCAGATATCCTGGTCATACTAGTCATACAGAGATAAAAGGCAACTAAATGAAAAATTGTGCTTGGAAGGATTTGGGTTTCACGCCAAGTCACTGATAATTTAAGAGCCCAAATTTTGGGAAGAAGCAGAATGGTGTAGTGGGCAAAGCGACAAAGATTAGGGGTCAGAAGACTTTGGTCCTCTCCCAGTGACTAATCATACATAGTAGAACCTTCACTACATGTACTTTCTTCCATCCTTAATTTACCTGTGTGCCAAATGTGGGTAGAAGAAAAGAGGAAGGGACAGCAGGAGTTAAGTCCCACTATCTTTAAAATCATGGCCGGGCGCTGTGGCTCACGCCTGTAATCCTAGCTCTTGGGAGGCCGAGGCGGGCGGATTGCTCAAGGTCAGGAGTTCAAAACCAGCCTGAGCAAGAGCGAGACCCCGTCTCTACTATAAATAGAAAGAAATTAATTGGCCAACTGATATATATATAAAAAATTAGCCGGGCATGGTGGCGCATGCCTGTAGTCCCAGCTACCCGGGAGGCTGAGGCAGAAGGATCACTCGAGCCCAGGAGTTTGAGGTTGCTGTGAGCTAGGCTGACGCCACGGCACTCACTCTAGCCTGGGCAACAAAGTGAGACTCTGTCTCAAAAAAAAAAAAAAAAAAAAAAAAAAAAAAAAAAAAAAAAAAAAATCTTATTCAACTATAAAATACTTTGATCCTATTCTACAATATAAGTATGTTGGATTTTTTTTGAGAAAAGTAAATTTATATTGAAATTTTAAATTATATCATATGCTTTATATATAATAGAACATCACTGACACAAAATAATATATAATGGGACATACTATTGAATGCATATTTTGCCAACACACTTTATGATTAGAAAATAATTGATTTATCCCTTAGATGAATATTATGTTTTACTTTTCACTCTAGCTAAATATAACAGTTCTTTCTTGCACATAAAATTTTCCTATATCATTATTAGCATAAATTTTTGTCATTGTGATCCTCTCAGACAGCAGAAATAATATCTAATTTACTCTTTAGAGTACTAATAGATCTTTTGAAATAGTAGACTAAATAAATATTAAAATTGAAAAAGACTATTCAGACTAGTTTAAACCTGTTTTGTTGAATATGGCGAGTATATTTTTTAATATTTGTGATTTATTTTATTCCTTTCAAATATCATCCCCTTATAACATATCTCATAAAATCAAATTAATTATGAAAAACTTCTCCTCAGCAAATTAATAGAATCACCAACCTAATTATTTTTATTCTAGAATGCAAAAAAATGAGTAGGTTCAAATACAACACAGGTGAATCATTTTGAAAATGAATTATGTCATCTTAAAGGATATCTTTTGTGTTGCATTTTTATTTTTGAGAGATGAAAATAAATCATATTCAAAGGTGACAAACCCTTTGCCACAGATTTTTTGTTGTGATAGAAATGCATTCCCATCCCTGAAAGAAAATAGTGATGAGATTCTGAAATCTGAACAAGTTATCAAGTTTTCAAGAAAGTATAATGCATTACAATAAAAATACTTACAGGAAAAGAAATGCTCAAAAATCTTGTGAACAATACATTTTTTTTGCACTAGTTGCTTCAAATCCAAAGAAAATCAAGGGCCTTTCTGTTACTTAGCCTTAAATATTTTCTGAAGAACTGAGTGTCTAAACTTTTCAGAAACCCAATCTCCAGACAGCAATTGAATTGGTTTTTAAATTTCTAAAATTGACATTGAGAGAGGCCAAATCTGTCAGAAGTGATAGCATTTTCAATGTTGATGTAAAAGTCAATCTTATTACTTCAGTAAATGATTTAATATGCTTGTGCATAAGTGCAATGAAAGAGAAATAATTTAATTATTATATAAATGTAAAATGTTTGCCATTAGCTCTCTTAAAAGACTAGGACAAAATTGATGCATAAATAATTACATCAAAGGTTGCAAATCAATTTCCCATGGTCACCCATCACTCAGTTAAGAGGACCAAAAGACCACATTTGAGCACCCCCTACTCATGTGGGCATTTCATGTTTTCTTGTTTTTCAAATTAATCCTGACAGATAGCCAGCTTTTAAAACTTACTTCCTTCTGAAGCATAAGAAACAGGCCTAAGAGCATACTACTGCCCCTACCTACAGCTAGCTCATGTCTCTCACTTCCCTCACTACACTGTAGGAAAATTCGCCATCTTTTACTTCTTTAAAAGTACAGTTGTCCTAATATTTGTACCCCTATATTATGCTGAAATAAAAAAAAATAGTGAAAAAGAGGGAAGAAAAATACTTCAACATTACATTAATACACTGAAAAAAAAAAAAAAGTAGAGTTGTCCCTCTATATCCAGAAAGGATTGGTTCCAGGACCACCCTCTGCCCCACAATGGATACCAAAACCCAAATATGCGCAAGTCATAGTATTTGCATATAAATAACATACATCTTCCCATATGCTTTAAATCATCTCTAGATTACTTATAATATCTCATACAATGTAAATGCTATGTAAATAATTTTATACTTTATTTTTTTTAGTTTGTATTTTATTTTCATTCCTTCCACCTCCCCCTATTTGTATTATTTTTATTGTTATCTTGTTATTTTTTTTTTGTTTTTTTTTCC
The DNA here is from genome assembly GCF_040939455.1 of Microcebus murinus. Lineage (NCBI taxonomy): Eukaryota > Metazoa > Chordata > Mammalia > Primates > Cheirogaleidae > Microcebus > Microcebus murinus. The sequence continues at coordinate 77,926,394 of NC_134112.1, read as the reverse complement.
CAATTTTTTTGATCCTCAGTTGGCCAAATCCACAAGTGCAGGAACCACAGATATCGAGGGCTAACTATAATAGGTAATAAAAATGTGTATGACATCATGAGATTGAAAAACAAGTTCTCATTATCATTTTATTTTCATATATCCTTTTAAAGTCTATACCGATATATCATAAACTATTTTGTTTTAAGGGATAGGTTGATATGTATGTTGAAATTAAGTGAAATTGTTTATGTGATAGTAAGGATTAAGATGTGATCAAATATATCAGTGAAGCTGTTACTTTTCATGAAAATTCAAAAGGTGAAATTGAACTGCTAAATAAGTATACCAATAAGAAAATTAAGATTAAAAAATATGTGCATAAGCCCCAAAATTGAGTAGGGGTATTTCATGAAAGCAAACATTTGTGTAATCATTCTCAGGAAGAGAGAGAGAGAGAGAGAAAGAGAATGAGAGAGAGAATGCAGTGAAGCAATTTTCTTCATTTAGAAATAGCTTATATTTCATTTTTATCCTAAGGAAACAGAAGTGTAATATGGAACATTTCACTTTGACAGACTTAACATCTTTAAAACAAAGGAAAAGTGTGACAAGCATTTTAACAAAAGTAAAAAGGAACTTGGAGCTGTACAATGCATCATGATGCACAAACTTAAAACTGGAGGAGAGAACAGATAAGTATTTGTCCAATATATGTACATAAATATCTTCCCAAAAGCTTTTAAAAATAATCATCTCTTCTGTAGATTACATCTTGTACATCAGCATGATCTTCTTAATAACAGATGGTAAATACCATCAGGAAAGTTAGAATCTAGACAAAAGAATACAGATAGAAGTCAAATTCACTGAAGTTATAGGAAAATCTATGGAAAAAAAAAAGAAACTCTAAACTTTTTCTTTGTTGCTCAATCCAATCATGTTACCTCTCAGGATGTGTTGAGTTGAGCCATTCTTATTCACAACACTAGAAACAATTGGGGAAACACTAATTCTATTTCAAGCTTGATTGGATGTGCACTGATAGGTAGTTTGATGAAGGCAGTCATATAATGACTCTTCATAAGAAAATATTTGACAAGCTGCCAAAACTCTTCTGGAGAAAGAAATGGTGGAGGGAGTTGCTCTAAGGAATACATGTCAATTCAGTTATCTTATTTTTATATCATATTTTGATGCTAAATGATCTCTGTAGGTCTCATGCTAGAAATTAGGTTAAAGTGAGTCAGATTGATTTTGAAGCATTTAATGTTATCAGAACAGTGGTGACACTCATGCCAAAATTTTAACATAAGGTAAGCTTTTTTAAAACCAAGATTTAACACAAATTTTTGACACATACAAATTCAAGTTTATGACTTGACCAAATAATTCAATACAGACACTGTAGTTCAGAGGCTCATATTTCAAAAGTTAAAAGTTAGAATCTGAAGAGAAAAGCTGTCAAGAAATAGGGAAAGAAAGATAATTCTCTGAAAGCAGACAAAAACCTATATTCTGTCATCTGGGTAATGAGACTAAGAATCAGCTGTAGAGTAGATATATGGAGTAGAACATAATTTTTTAAAAACCCAACTCTATCATTCACTAAACATTTTTAATGATGACATTGCTTAAGGAATCTCTCATTCAACTACCTTAGCTTTGGCATTCTCTGTCCTCTGTGACCTGGACCTTGACCTTAGGTGGCTGGCTCTCCAGTCTTATCTCTCTGTTCTCTGCACTCCAGCCACACTAGGCTACTCACTTGATCTCTAGATTTACTGCCTAGGAGGCTTTGCTGTAACCCTCTTTGCCTGAGTTGCTCTCGCTCTACCTGCCAAAACCTTACCTAACTTGTAAGGCTCAGTTCAGTTACCGAAATTTCATCTCTTCCAAGAAAATTTATCTGATTACTAGTGGAAATTATGTTCTCTTGTGTATATATAGATCTTGGTTTGAATCTATAATTGACTCATCACATTCTGCCATAAATTGTAGTTGATTATATACACCTGTCTTTTCCCTATATATAGTCCTAGAATACAGACAATATATTAGTCTCTTTGTATCCCATTTATAGCCAAAAGGTTTGGGAAATTTAACTAAATGAATTAATAAACAGATTAATAAATCATGGATAATTTTATATTTAAATATCCTTTATTTAAAAAAACCATAAAATCTCAGAAAGTCTTTACAGAACTTACTATCTAATTTTATATAAATAGGAAAAATATTCTCTGGAATCTTCTGCCACAAGTCTACTTTGCCATTGGAGTGAGCATTCTAATGTTATTCTAGGGAAGTAATATATTTCCAAAAGATTCTTCTTAATGTCACTCTGAATATTAATCTCCTGGTGCTTGACGATAGTATCCTGTATTCTTTCCCAATAGCACCACACATTTCTATCCTATTTGTGATTAAAACAGTCTCTGAACAAAACATCACATCGTCTATACTCTGAATGCTGAAAATTAAAGTTGGAAGCATGAGAAATTGACAATATTATATGCTTATATGTATGTGGAGTTTCAGATGCTATGCTAAATTGAGAAACATTTCTTTATTGTTCAATAACTTCAGTATATTTCATAATAACATTCCTAATTTTCCCATGTAGTTCAAAGGAAAAGCATCTTTGTGTTTACTGATTTACAAGAAAAGTATTATGTTGCAGTTATAGTCCAACATGAACTCAGGTCTCACCAGAGGGTCTCAGCAGTTAACGTCTTCTAATCAAGCCTTGTATTGTTAATATTTTATGAAGAGACTGTATTAAACGATCAATATAGGAAATACTTCTGCTAGTAAATTGTGTCTGCATCCTGCACTGGCAATTCCACAGTAGCCAGCTATTTAATTTTAGATTCTAATACCTGTAGGCATTCAGGCAAGAGTTACTGAGGACTGAATCTTATCTGTAAGAGACAGCAATAAAGGAATCTGGGTGTGCAGGAACAAACACCCTCAGCTTCGGGATTATTCCTTTGTTTTCTTCATTACTCTGACTCTGTGTCTCTGTTCTCATGTTTCTTTGCCCTTGCTTTTTCAATTGATGGAAATCTCTAATTCATCAATGCTTTAACCAACCCACCTCCCACTGCTGCTTCAATTTCTTCATATCACCTAGTTGCTCATTATTTATGTGAACCTTAGACCTCATGCTCTGCTTTGTCTCTTTTATTTGCTTACCTGGCATCGGATACTCCTTTTGTCTGGATAGACCATGGTTGTCTGTGTTCTACTTCCCTCATTACAGCTCTTCAGGGGTCTTCTATACCCACTGCCTGAAGAGGCAATCACAAATAATAGTTTTCACCTTCTCAACTTTTCTCATATAGTAGTTGTCATCCAGCTTTTTAATAGCATTGAATTTAAAATTTTTACTTTGAAAAATGGGTAAGGGAGAAGAGTGGTGTATCAGTATTCCAGGGCTGTGTAATAAATTACCACAAACTGAAGGACCTCAAAAAGGAAATGTAATCTCTCAGTTCTGGGGACTGGAAGTCCAAAACCAAGGTATTGACAGATTTGGTTCCCACAAGAGGAAGAGAACCTGCCTCTATTGTCACAAGGTGTTCTCTCTGCATGTCTCTATCTCTATTCTCTTCTTCTTATAAGGACACCACTTGTATTGGATTAAGAGCCTACTCTAGTAAGACCTCATCTTAACTTAATTACATGTACAACAACTCTATTTCCAAATAAAGTTACATTCTGAGACAGTAGGAATTAGGACTTTGACATATCTTTTGTAGGACACAATCGAACTTATGAGAATTGGTTGTAGACTGACTGGTCAAATTTGTTAGCAGGAATTTACAACTATTAAAAATTATTAGAATCTGTGACTTTAGATAAATGTACTCTGCCCCTATAAGATATAGTTATGATGGCTTTCTCTGCTGTTGTTTTCACCAAAGAAAACCTCTCAAAGTCTGACTCTCTTAAGCATATTAATGGATTTAGTTTTTTTATGTTGTTTGCCATAACTGTAAATATTTTCATATTTGTACAATTAACAGGCTTATATTTTATTCAAAACATATTTATATTCCTATATGTTATAAGATACTACTTTAGAAGCAATATGAACTTATAAAAATATGGAAAGGAAATTTTAATTTAGAATAAGATGAACTAAATTTCAAAATACTATAATAAACTGACCAAAGAAGAGCAAATGAAGCACTATAGATTTCAATAGAGGCAAAAATAACATCAGCTGAAGAGTCAAGGAAAGGCTTCCCCATGCCGCACACCCAAAATATATAGTTTGAAGTTTAGGTCTTAAAAAATAACAGCAATAAATACTTACTGGGAAACTATATTACTTGGAAGGTTGTATATCTTGTCCCTCTAAATTCTAAAATTTTGTGCTTCTGTCAACTCACAAATATGAAAATAGATTGGTAATGGACAAAATTTCAGGCAGAAGAAAATCAAACTGTGAATAATTAATGAATAAGGAGAATACATCTCAGTAAGTCTAAGGGCACTAACTGGAGATGAGATAGGAAAGGTGGCCCAGTGTATGACTCAGGCTACTTCTCAATGGCCACTTGATCTTAGGATCGAAACTCTTAGCCCAAACTCTTGATCTTAGGACCAATCTTATTAAGAAATAGGAAATATATTAATATAAACCTTCTCAGCCAATAATCATGGTTAAGTTTCAAGTCAGCATTGTAGCAAGTTTCTGGCTGATACCTAAGCCCTAAAAATGTCATTTGTGCCTGAGTCAGTAAAGATCTGAAAGGGCACTATGGAGAATCGGTACTTCTATGCATTACTAGTGGAAGTTTGAATTGTAATGACATCTTTGAAGAACAATCGGGTAACCTCTATTATAAATCAAAATATGTAATTCTTTATGCAGGAATTCATCTCAATAATCTGTCCTAAAAGCAGTCAAGAGCCAGTAGATAAGGATATTGGTTCAAAGATATTAATTGCAGCACTTCTAATAGTGGGGGGAAAAAAGAACATGGTGAATACCACCATAAATATATGAATAATTGAAATAAACAAAATTTATTAATAACTTAATTTAGCATGTGCTAAGTTGCTATTTAATCATTTAAGATAATCATAACTCATTGTTTTCTGTCTGTAGAGGGTTTTTCTGTTAAAATAATCAAGTGCTCTTTCTCAATTTTCCTTTAGTAAAGATGTAGAATGCGTATATTCTATCATTACTTGAGTATCTTGACTACATTCATAAAAACTATTCTTTATATTCTTTAAAAATATATTTATTATAGAAGAAATATTGCTTATTATAGAAAAATCTAGAAAATGACATGGCTAAAATTTTTCCCCATGATGACTACTTTACACACTTTGATATATATTCTTCAAGTATTTTTTTCTTGTGAAAAATATTTCTCACCAAAATGACATCATATTGAACAAATTGTGCTGTTGCATAGTGAATTACTTTCCTATTACTACTGTTACAAGTTATCACAAACTTAGTGGCTTAATACCATAAAAATGTATAGTTTTACACTTTTGGAAGTCGGAAGTCCCAAACGAGTTTCACTGGGTTGAAATCAAGTTGTTGGAAGAACCATGTTCCCTCTGAAAACTCTGGGAAGAAATCTGTATCCTTGCCTTTTCCATCTCCCAGAGGTAGCCTGGTTTCCTTGGCTCATGGCCTCTTTTTGTATTTGCTAAATAAGTTGATTTTAGTTGTGCTTGCCATAAAAAATAAATAAAATGGTAACTATGTGAGACGATGGATATGTTAATTTGCTTCACTATAATAACCATTTTGCTTTCTGTATGTATCTCTTAACAACATGTTGTACATCTTAAATATGTACATTTTCTTTTAGAATTCTTATGGTTTCATGCCTTAAATTTAAGTCTTTTATCCATCTTGAATTATTTTTTGTGAGTGGTGAGACAAATGGATCCTGTTTCATTCTTCTACATGTGGCTATCCAATTTTCTCACCACCATTTATTGAATAGGGCTTCTTTTTCCCAGTGTATATTGTCTGCTTTGTCAAAGATCAGTTGGCTGTATGTGGATAGCTTTATATCTGGGTTCTCTGTTCTGCTCCATTGGTCTATGTCTCTGTTTTGGGTTTTTTTTTGTGTGTTTTTTTTTTTGCCAATACCATGCTGTTTAGGTTATGATATCCTTGTAGTATAGTTTGAAGTCTGTTAATGTAACGCCTCCAAATTTGTTTCTTTTGTATAAGATTGCTTTGGCTATTTGGGCACTTTTCTGGTTCCAACTGAAGTGTAGAATTATTTTTTCTAGATCTGTGAAATATGATGTTGATATTTTGATGGGGATTACATTGAATCTATAAATCACTTTGGGTAGTATGGATATTTTAACAATGTTGATTCTACTGATCCATGAGCATGATATGTTTTTCCATTTGTTTGTGTCATCTGTGATTTCACAGTGTTTCATAGTTCTCTTTGTAGAGATCTTCCACCTCCTTGGTTAAGTATACTCCTAAGTATTTTATTTTCTTTGTAGCTATTGTGAAAGGTATTTTTTTCGGCATATTATGGGGGTACAAATTTTAAGGTTTCAAAAAATGCCCTTTCCCTCCCTCCCCCCACAAGTCTGAGTTTCCAGCCTGACCATCCCCCAGATGGTGCACATCTCACTCATTATGTATGTATATACCCGCCCCCCCCCACCTGCCCAATACCCAATTACTGTAGTACCTATGTGTCCACTTAGATGCTGCTCAGTTAATACCAGTTTGCTGGTGAGTATATGTGGTGTTTGTTTTTCCATTCTTGGGATACTTCACTTAGTAGTATGGGTTCCAGCTCTAATCATGAAAATATAAGATGTGCTATATCACCATTGTTTCTTAGAGCTGAATAGTACTCCATGGTATACATATACCACATTTTATTAATCCATTCTTGGATTGATGGGCACTTGGGCTGTTTCCACAGCCTTGCAATTATGAATTGTGCTGCTATAAACATTCGGGTGCAGGTGTCTTTTCTGTAGAGTGTCATTGGATCTTTTGTGTAATGCTCAGTAATGGGATTGCTGGATCAAATGGTAGATTCACTTGTATTGCTTTAAGGTATCTCCATATTGCTTTCCACAGAGGTTGAACTAGTTTGCAGTCCCACCAGCAGTCTAGGAGTGTTCCTCTCTCTCTGCAACCACGCCAGCATTTATTGTTTGGGGACTTTTTGATAAAGGCCATTCTCACTGGGGTTAAGTGATATCTCATTGTGGTTTTGATTTGCATTTCCCTGATGATTAGAGATGTTGAGCATTTTTTCATATGTTTGTTGGCCATTCTTCTGTCTTGTGTAGAAAAGTTCTGTTCAAGTCCTTTGCCCACTTTTTAATAGGGTTATTTGGTTTTTTTCTTGCTGATTTTCGTGAGTTCTAAGTATATTCTAGTTATCAGCCCCTTATCAGATGCATAGGATACAAAAATTTTCTAAACAGACAACCTACAGAATGTGAAAGGTATTGAGTCTTTGATTTGACTCTCAGCTTGACTGTTTTTGGTATATAGGAATGCTACTTATTTGTGTACATTGATTTTGTGGCCTGAGACTTTGCTGAACTTATTTATCAATAAATAAATTCTCTCTCCAGGATTTTCTTGGTTGAGTCTTTGGTGTTTACCAATAAAATTTATTTTAAAAAACCAAAAAGAACCTGACCAAGTAACATCTTCAAATCTCTCTCTGACTCTGATTCCTTTTTTTGTCATGTCTCCTTCTCTAACTCTAGTATTCCTCTTTCCTTCTAATAAGGACCCTGTAACTACATTGGGCCCACCAAATAATCCACCATAATCTTCACATCTCAGGACCCTCAAGTTAGTCACATCTTAAAACTCTCTTTTGGCATGTACAGTAATATGTTCACAGGTTTCTGAAATTAGGATGTAGACATCGTTGAAGGGCCATTATTTTGTCTACCATAGACAAGGTTCTCCAGAAGCAAATGCCAAGATGGAGTTTGGGATGCAAGATGTATTCCTGTGAAACGGAAGGGGAAAACATGTTTGGGGAGAGAAAGAAGTCAAACTTATCCAGGCTTAATAAAGTCTAAGCCAACACAACAGGGAGCTCTACAGCAATCATTACCCTTCAGAGTGCCCTATATCAGCCCCAAATGGCTGAGCATTTAAACCCCAACCTTGATCAATCACTGAGTGACCCAGGAAGTGAGATCAGGCAAAGCAGCACTCTGCAGCTGAGGCAGACTGTAAGAAAACCCACAGCTGGAGACTGTCTACAAGCCACACTCCCTATGGTTGAGCAACAAGTCTATCCTGAAGGAGGAAACTATGTGCACATACCCATGTCACCTACATAACGTGTTTAAAACATATCTATAAGGCCGGGCGCGGTGGCTCACGCCTGTAATCCTAGCACTTTGGGAGGCCGAGGCGGGCGGATTGCTCAAGGTCAGGAGTTCGAAACCAGCCTGAGCGAGACCCCGTCTCTACCAAAAATAGAAAGAAATTAATTGACCAACTAAAAATATATATACAAAAAATTAGCCGGGCATGGTGGCGCATGCCTGTAGTCCCAGCTACTCGGGAGGCTGAGGCAGTAGGATCGCTGAGCCCCGGAGATTGAGGTTGCTGTGAGCCAGGCTGACGCCACGGCACTCACTCTAGCCTGGGCAACAAAGTGAGACTCTGTCTCAAAAAAAAAAAATAAATAAAAAAAAAATAAAAAAATAAAACATATCTATAGATTATGCTTATATAACTTGATTTCTTCATTTAATATAAACATTTTCAAAAAGAAGTGTATATTTCTTAATGTCTAACTAATACCATGATACCTATAACAGACATCTTAAGGTTGAACATTTGGGTTATTTCCATTTTTTCACTCTTATAAACAATGTAGTCATGATCTATGAACTTGGAAATTTTTAATATTCACCCTAGATTTGCTTTTTCTTACCTACCTAGAGTGCTAATCACAGTTTTTTCCATTCCTCATAACAATCACATTATTTGGGAATAGGAAATGGTAAATCATTCAAATCTAAAATTCTACAATTTGTCTTTCAGAAGTTGTATTATAGGATAGGATATTGTAAGTTTTCTGGCATGAAGACATAGCATTTTCCTTATGAATATACTTTTACCTTAATGAATATCTAGAAATAGGAAGTCTTTTCAAAATTTGTAAAAGCTACACATTAATTTTAAAAGTAAAAATCAAGAGCAGAAGTTCTCCATTTAAGGACAATCAGCCTCCTCATCTTAGGTGCACTGGGATCTCCTTACCTCTCACCATTCCCATCTTGTCTATCCTATTTTCATGGCCTTTAACTTTATTCCCATTGATATACATAGATCCACAGTCCCTTATAACACATAACCCCTGGCTGTGTTATAAGCCAGGACCTGAGGCAATACCTTTAAACAATAACAACTAGGGAGACTTCTACATTCCCCTTCCATGAAACCAATCTTGGGTGTACATTTATATGAACCAAGAAAAAGCAAGAATTGCGCAAACACAGAGAAAGAGCATTTAGGATATTAACAAACTCTGTTCCTCTCTGGACCTAAATATTAGTCATCTTAGTCATCATATCTGCTTATCTTCCTGGCAAATGTCTTTATACACATGCACTAAGAGAATTAGGTCACATTTGGAAACAAATTTCATACCAAGCAGTGGAAAAATTTGAGAGTATTTTCAAATATGAATCTCTTTTTACATAGATATATTAATGATTTTCCAACACTTAGAAGTAAAATTGCATTCAGAGGAATAAGTTTATACATTCTTAAATACATCCCACACATAATTCCTCAATATAAAATATTTCTCTTCTGCCTGTTTCTTCTACTTTTAAAGGAGTGCCAACTTTCAAAATTTAATTGACTACTAAGCTGTCATGTTACAAGTTAGTCATATGTAGTTTTTAAATATCATATAAAGAAATATTCAGGGCAAATTGTTATAATATTAAATGCCCAGTGAAAATGTATTAAAATAATTTTTAGATTATATGCAAGAAAACCTCATATACCTAAACTGTCCTCCTTCATTTAGAAAATCAAAATGAAATATTTCTGAAGATACAAAAAAGTCATAAAAATTATTCATTATATAACTAGAAATATTTTATTACTAAAATGAGTGCATTGTTTGCTAAAATTTATCAGCAAATTGGTATTTGCATATCTGAATATGTGTATAGATTTTTTTTTGTCTTCCAAGGTAAGGAATGTTACATCTGAATATAGAGCAGTCACGATGACAAATTATTGATGAAAAGAAAACAATAACCTATTGTTCACTCTTATGAAAGGGTGCTGTGTGGAGATGAAATTAATTGAATTAAGTATGTTCTGACAGTTAGATGATAGTGCTGAGCTAATTAGTGTAACACTAAAAGAAAGGAAAGGATAATTGGGCACCAAACCAAGATACCTCATTTTAAACATATTATTTTGCTGTCTTTTAAAGTATGTGAAGGAAATAACAACCTCCAAATGAATTTCTCACCTACCTATCCCATAAACTAAGACAATAACAGTCAAGAGGGTTAAAAAATATCAAAAACATCAGTGAGATTGTGGCTCATTGAGCACTTCTATTCAAGTAAGGCCATTTTTTAATAACAAAGACAGTAATATCTTGAAACATAATAATTTTAGAATTATTGTTATTAGTATTATAACCTGCTGAAGTCCTCTGTCAAAGCAACTGCTGGTAATGGAAGTTGCTCGATATAACGCCAAGGGATAGCCCAAGCACAGTTAAGGTGAAAGATGATCATTCTCTTCAAGTCTTGGCACTAAAGCAGGTATTTATGGCAGGGGGGAGTATAAGCCCTTATCCTCATACACTCTGTACTACAACTCTCCATTTTTAGTTGTTGGGACAGATAATAAATGTGTTGAGCAAACCCCACAGAGGGCTGGGCTTAATGAGGAACAGGTGTACATTAACAAAGAATTCTAGTGGTAAATGTTGCTTAGGTTCATAATTTTACAATTCCCAATTCCCATAGAGCCAGGAACTGGTCCTAGTGAATTTCTAACAACCCTGGGCCTTTATCTGAGGTTGACTCACTCCCATACTTGTATCCAATGAGGTAGAACTTTGTTTCATTCCCGTTAATGGCAAAATATCTGGACCTTCTTTCCTTGTTCTAATTTCCCTTACCTCCCCTCCCCTCCCCTCCCCTCCCCTCCCCTCCCCTTCCCTCCCCTTCCCTTCCCTTCCCTTTCCTTCCCTTCCCCTCCCTCTGGCTTTATTCTTGATTGGATTTAGCGCTTCCTGTTCCACTACATGTGTTACCCTGAAAGTCATAGAAGATTTGGCCTTTTAGTTTGATACTTGTCTCCTACCTTCTGATTCCCTTTACAGGTGGAATCAAAAAAAGAAAAAAAGGTTGCAGCCAGGAAAAAGGTATTAAACAAGTCTGACAAGGCAATAAAATGGGGAAAAGAGTGTGAGGTCAGAGTAAAAGATTGGAAATAAAATGTGGTGAGGGTAATGGTTAGTATTTGTCCTTTGAAGACCGTTACTAAGAAGAGTGCAAGGATGTTAGTGAACATTTAAGTGAAGTGCCAGTTGTGTGTTGTAGAAGAAAATCAAGCAGCTTAAAAAAACCTTACCTTGGGATGCCCTTGTCCAGACCCACCCACTTGCTTGAACAACTCTTATGCATGCCTCAACTGCCTCTAGTTGCCTCTTTCATATCAACTGCTTATTTCTTTGATAACAGTTGCTGCCATCTTTGATTAATATATTTCATTTACTTGTGACATGTTCTTTGTCTCTTTTTTCTAATAGAAAGTATGTCACATCATATTTGTAAAGTGTTTGCTCTATACCTTATTAACTTCTTTCTCATCATAATGATGGTACCTTCTATATACAATTATATCCTACTTTAATAAATTCATTGGTTTCTTTTCACTTCTAATAAAATATAAGCCCCTTAAATGTTGGGTCATGTATTACTTCTCTTTGGAAATGCAGACCACTTAGTATATAGTGTCCTGAATGGACGGACATTTTAAAGAAAGTAGTATTAGTCTTCCCAAACCATTTTGATCAAAAGAGAAGTTTATATCTCACAAGTTATCAAATATGGAAAATATACTTCTTTATACTTCAGACACTAAAGAAGTTTTTATTACTTGTTTGTGGAAGTCTATCATAATTTAGTTACATATTTTCTATTTACCTATAAATTCCATAATCTATTTTAACTATTTCCCTGGCTAAAAAATTAGATTTTCAATATAGGTAAATGCAAGGTTATGCAACTTTTTTTAAGCTAATGTATAATTTTAAAGAAAAAATGATGGGACACATTAGACAGAACTGAAGACAATCAGTGATTGGGGGTATGAGATGACTCAAGCCACTGGAGACCAATTCTTTTTAATAACTGGTGGTTGGCTTCATAACTCCTTCCTTTTTTTCAACTTATTAGATAACTTTGGTGCCTGATAATTGTGACTTTCTCTATGATACTTAATGAAAATTCCAGGAATGTCAGACACTTGTCACAACAAATATTAAAGGAAAAGTCATTTTCCACCTTTTTTTGCAAATTTTTAAACTAACAAGATATCCTATATGTTGTAAAATTTGAAAAAGTTACTTAGGCTACATAACACTAGTCATTTACCCATTTTTAACAATAGAAATACAGAACTCTGATTAAGAAAATTATTATTTTCTCCATTATGGATATTAAATTTTTGTCTTTTGCCCGAACACTTATTTAGATGTAATTTACAATAAAAGGTATAACATATATGTGCATTAGATGTCTTAAAAGAAGAGTGATATTATTGGGCAACCAGCTATCCTTGATTGCCTAGGACTGGGGCTTTCCTAGGATACAGGACTTTCAGTGCTAAACCCAAGCAAATCAGGATGATTGTTTACCCTAGACCGATACAGCATCAGGTTTTTTCTCTAACTTAAACTCCATACTTTTTGGAAAAGTTTCTAGAATTTTATAAGAATGCATCTCTAAGGAAAAAGTTAAAGAGAGGAAAGTAACTCACTTTTGTTTGAAAGGTTGACATTTTTATGTTTTATTTTCATCCCAAGATAATGATGATTATTTATTTATAATAGTTGTAAGGGTACATGGCACTTACAAACACATAAAAGACAAAGCTCCTGTGAGGTTTCCCATCTAACTCAATATACAATATGCCATATAATAGCAAAGGAGGAGGTAGAAAGGGTTGGGAAAAAATCAATACTGGCAGGCTTAGTGAAAGAAATGTGTTCTAAACTTTCAAGGAGAAATGTCAAAGGATAAGATGAAGTTTATTCAAGTAAGACTATTGTGGTTTTAGACCTTTTGAGAATTATACATGCATAAATAATAGGAAAATTAATTTCTGTATATTTTTTCTTGTTATACTTTATCCTCCTAGTTTTTTTTTTAATTTATCATTATGCAATGACCCTCTTTAACCTTAATACTGTTAGTTTTCTTCCTTAAACTCCAGATTCTTGTGGCTGTTATTTGTCAGGTACATAATTTTTCTTCCTGTTATTTTCAAATTTAAAATGTTACTATGATCGCTTCTCGGCCTTTTGGCTAAGATCAAGTGTAAAATGTTACTATGTTTTGCATGTGCTTTTTAAAATAGTACATGGCTGGGAATTTGTAATCTAATCAAAAAATTCCAATTTTTAAAATGTTCACATTTATTCCATTTCCCCTTACTGTGATTCTTAGTATTTTACTTTTGCCACTGTACTTTCAGTTTTATCTTTTTAAAATCTTTTCTGTCTTCAACTTGGGCAGACCAAATGTATTTATTTCATTTATCTTCTAAATTATTGGAAGTTATACATTATTTTATGTTACTTTAAATTTCTAATATGTATAACCTAACCTGACAAAGTCTAATATTAATCAATATCTGTATGTTCCTAATCCATAGAAACAAAATAACTTACAACCACTTTCCATGTAATTCATATCTAATATTTTAGTTACGTTTTATTTTTAAACCACACATGCTTAGCCATTATTTTTATAATAATTTAATCTATGTTTACCACATATTTAACAGCATTCATTCTTACCTTACATTTATGAATCCTGGTCCTGCCTTCTGAGTATAATATTTTTCTTCCTACAGTAAATCCTTGAGTAATAATTTAAGTGATGGGGATTCTCTAAGTGACGTAAAAATCCAACAAGCAAAAAGCCTTCTCTATCTGAACATATCTCCCTATCCCCCCTCACTCTTAAAGAATTACTTAATAAGGTATAGAACTCTAGCACATAGTTATTTTCTGTAAGCATTTAGAGGATATTATTTATTCTTTATTTTCTGACCTTTTTTGTTGCTTTTGAGAGATCTGCTACAGTCCAAATATTATTTCTGTGTAGTTTTTCATTCCCTCTCTCTCTCTCTTTCTCTCTTTCCTCTACCCTTTCTCCCTCCATCCTGGTTGTATACTCTCTTGGTTGTCTCTAAGATATTTCTTTTTAAAAAACTAATGTTTGGCAGTTTCAATTAGATATGATTGGTACAAATTTATTTTTATTTATCCTGATTGGAAATTGTTTTGCTTCTGGACTATAAGAATTCATACTTTTCCTTGATCTAACAAATATTTTAATCATTATCATTTCAGATATCATCCCCTTCTTATTCTACTTTGATAGCTCATAGTAATATGTATGTTGGATTTTCTCTTTTATTTTCCCTGTGTCTTAGTCTGTCTTTCATATGTTTAATCTTTGCTTCTCTCTGAGCTACATTCTGGGAAATTTCCCCACCAAGCAATTCAAAGTTCTTTATTCAGTTTTATTAAATCTGCTTTACTAGTTCACTATCTTCTAATGTCTAGAATGTCTAAGTGATGGTTGTTTTTTTTTTTTTTTCCAAATTAGCCTGCTCTCTTTTTCATAGTGCCTAATTCTGTCTTTGTGAATTCCATATTTTGTTTTTGTTTTTGAGAAACAGGGTCGGGTCTGGTTCTGCTGCCCAGACTGGACTGTGGCCCAATCATAGCTCACTGTAACCTCCAATTCTTGGGCTCAAGTGATCCTTCTGCCTCAACCTCCCTAGCACCTGGAACTATAGGCATGCACAACCATGCCAGGCTAATTTTTCTTATTTTTGGTAGGAATGAGGTCTCCCTGTGTTGCTCAGGCTGGTCTTGAACTCCTGGCCACAAGTGATCCTCCCACCTTGGCCTCCCAAATTGCTGGGATTACAGGTGTGAGCAACTGCACCCAGCCAGATTCTATTCATATATGACATTAACTATATTAAATAAATTATTTATTGTCTGTTTCAGAGTATTCTATTATCCTCTTTCTTATATTTGGAAACTCCACACTATTTTCCATAATGGCTGTACTAGTCTACATTCCCACCAAGAGGATATGCATTTTTATTCCAAAGGTATTTTATAGTTTTCCTTATAGAGATTTTTCACTTCTTTAGTTAAATTTGTACCTAAGTGTATATATATATACACTTAGTGTATATATATACATATATATACATATACATATATATATATATTACAGGCATGCGCCACTATGCCCGGCTAATTTTTTCTCTATATATAAGTGTGTATATATATATATATATACACATATATATATATTTTGTGGCTATACTAAATGAGATTACTTTCTTGATTTTTTTATTTTTTGTTGTTGTTGCTGCTAGTTCATTGTTGGTGTATGGAAATGCCACACTTGATTTCTCTATGTTGATTTTGCATCCTACAACTTTACTGAATTTATCAGTTCTAACAATTTTTCTAAATATAAGATCATGTCATCTGTGAAAGAGGCTAATTTGACTTCTTCTCCCTTTCCAATTGGATGCCCTTTATTTCTTTCTCTTTCCTAATTGTTTTGGCCATGACTTCCAGTGTTATGTTGACTAAAAGTGGTGAAAGTGCACATTCTTATCTTGTTCCAGATCCTAGAGAATAGTCTTTTAATTTTTCCACATTCAGTACAATGCTTACTATGAGTTTGTCATATGTGTCCTTTACTATTTTAAAGTATACTCCTTCCATACTCAGTAGATTGAGGATTTTTTTCATAGGGGTATTGAATTTGATAAAATGCTTTTTAACCATCTATTGAAATGAACTTATGGTTTTTGCTCTTGGTTCTGTTAATGTTATGTAGCATATTTATTGATTTGCATATGTTGAATCATCCTTGAATCCCTGGGATGAATCCTACTCAATCATGATAAATGATTTTTTTAATATGTTGTTGAATTTAGTTTGCTAGTACTTTGATGAGGATTTTTGCATTTATATTCATCAATATATTGGCCTGTAGTTTTCTTTTATTGTTGTTTCCTTTTTTGGTTTTGGTATCAAAGCATACAATGGTGAACTCATAGAATGAGTTTGGAAGTATTCCCTCCTCTTCAATTTTTTAGTTATTTATTCCAGTCTTCTCTGTGTGGTTTGTTTTTCTTTTTATTGAATATGTTTGCTTAGAAATGTTTCATAATTTACCTCTTGAATATTTTTTCCTTGCCAGGTCACTGCCTCCTTTTTGACACTAGATGGTACCCTAAGCCCATGTTCACCTCAGCTCTAGTAAATTATTGGAACACTTCCTGATCTAAATGGGGAGGGTCTCAAAGGTGATATCCTAGTAGCATGGGGAGGTTGGCTATGGTTTCATGCCCAGTGAACCTGTGGAATGTACCTCCTACAGCATGGCGCTGCCGAACAGCCACTTTGATTAGGCATCTCCTTTGGAGTTTTCACAGGTGGGAATGGTAATCCTGCCTCCCCCCTTCATCTCTGGTTATCTTCAGGGATATTCCTTCCTTTATGAGCTTGCAATATTTCCCCGTGGGTTAAAGCAGGGACAGGTGTCCTGTTAGGGAACCCAAGACAGTGGAGAAGCTGGTTGACAGGCAGATGCAGGGGGAATGTCTAGGATATGGAAGCCTGATTCTTAGAGGTTTTCACTTCTCTGTGGTCCCAGGAACTGTATCATCCTTGTATTTGAGTTCTAGGATACTGCTGGTGATATTGTAGGCACTGGATTTTGGGTTTTGGTTTTCTGTAAGGGGGAGCTTAGAGTATATAGCTTCCTTCTACACTGCCGTTTTGGAACTCCTAAATTTCATATATATTGAATATATAAAACTATTGTCATGTTTAAATGAGACAATTTGAACAATGATTTTAGTAATTAAAATAAGTTAGTAGCATTCAATTTCTAAATTCTCTCCCTCATTGAAACGAAATGTTCAGGGGGATACATAATTTGAATAATAGAGTGAGTGCCCTGGCGTCAGCCTAGCTCACAGCAACTTCAGACTCCTGGACTCAAGCGATCCTCCTGCCTCACCCTCCCTCTTGCCTCACCTTCCCGAGTAGCTGGGACTACAGGCATACGCCACTATGCCCGGCTAATTTTTTCTATATATATTAGTTGGCCAATTAATTTCTTTGTATTTATAGTAGAGACGGGGTCTCACTCTTGTTCAGGCTGATTTCGAACTCCTGACCTCAAGCAATCTGCCCTCCTCGGCCTCCCAGAGTGCTAGGATTATAGGCGTGAGCCCCCGCGCCCGACCTGAATAATTAACTTTTTAAGGTCTCAGAAGAAGAGTTCCAGAGAAAATTTTAACTATTTTATTACGAAAATCATCAGCTATTAGAAACCCCCAAACTTCAATTATTAATGCACAGAAATAACACAATAAACCACAATAATCTTGGCAGTATTTACCATTAATTCTTGAGATAAACCATCCATCATTCATTTTCTAAGGGGCAATAAAATAAACACTTATTTCTAATATTTCAATCTTATAGCTCTGATTTGATTCCCTGTGATGATAGTATTATTTTAAAAGTTTATATGTGAAATATATTTTTAAGCTAAATTTTAAACATTTAAAAGTTTTCTTGTCAAAATGTCATTTTGTTTCTGAGGAGTTTTTCCTATGTTGTATGCTGTTAAATACAGTTTGAGAAGCAATAAATCAGTATTTTATCACCAAATCTTTCCAAATAAATAATTCAACAAAACATTTGCTACAAATCAGGTGTTTTCTTACAAAATATGTGAGTGATTTCACATTGCCCAAAAATGTCTTCTAACTATTCAGCTTTGATTGTCTTTGTTTTACCTGGTTACAGAGCTAGCAAATTGGTTATCCATAATAAATGGGGTTTATGGGGTTGATTTAGTAAAGCAGACAAAAATCAAGAAGTACAAGTGATTAGTATCTACACATTTTATAAATATTTGATTCTATCAGTTAGAACCATTGATAAGCCATATACCTCATAATTGTATCACATTGTGTAACCATAATTTTTCTTAATGTCAACAGGAAGGTTTTCCAGCAGTGGATGAATATTGATGTAGAAATAGAACTTTGTTTTATTTTATATAGCATGATAACATTATTTAATATATTTCTGAACTTGTGTTTTGGGTGTAAATTTATCTAATTTAAGCATACTTCAAATTTATTAAAACAGATACTTAGTTTTGTATAAATTCTATATAGTTGATGTTGTAGAATGAAGTTTTAAATGGAAGCTTTTTCAACAAGATTAACAGCTAATATAATTGGCTTTAGCTGTGTGAGTTTTTTAAATATAGAATTGTTTGGCCCAGTTGCATTTCCCAATTGATGTCAACCTCATTTTCTCATAATTTAATCTTTTAAATATTTTATATGTGATGCTTTTATAATTATGTTAATTAACTTCTGAAGAATCTTTTTCTGTAGAAATAATTGCATTTTCACATTTAGGTGAAAGTGTCAGATTATTATTTTTAGCATATCTGTTTCAGTAGCTTGTTCACTTTTATATCCTTCATTATTTAAGAATTTCCTTTGAATTATGTGATGTCAAATAACAACAGTGCCATAAAATAAATAGATGGGTTTTTACTAAAGATAAATAAGATCCAATAATCTCTCAATTAGTTACTGAAAATTATTTTTAAATGACAGGGGGAAAAACCCCTCTGTTTTATTTATCTGTGTTTATCTCAAAACTTTTCTCTTAAGGTAAAGGTAAAACATATGACTGCCTGCAGTTTTCATATTTGAAAGTGAAAATTCACAATGAAAAGTTAAATTTCTGGCTCATCCCAATAGAGATTTTGAAAATGCTGACTTAATTTCCTGGCCATTGAGAATTTAAAACTAGCCCTAAAATAGTTCTTAAATATTTTTAAATAAATTAGCAGAACTGCAAGAACAATGTCAAATATAAATACAATGTATAACTTTTGTTACTTTTTATGTTTAAAATTTCTATAGAAATCCTTATTTGTATTACAGTTTACCTAACAGTTTTTCTGACAATGTATTATCAGAATGTTAACAAAAATACAATGTTAACAAAAACACTTTGAAGATCAGTCTGAGATAATGGCTGAACATAGAAATGAGAGTAAATGTGACTCCATTAAAAATGTCTTTGTTTTTCAGAAGATTTACTTTAAATTTTACATGAGCGCTGTATGTGAACAACAGATTGTGAGGGAATACTCTTCTCACTGTAGATTTTACTGTGTTTTCACAACCTAAGCTTCCAGTTACCAGATAATAAAACAGCCAGCTTCTCTGGATGCAGAGATAGCCTTCATGCTATAAATCAATGCACTAGCTTCTTGTAAGCTGCTGGGAAGCCAGACAGCCTCGAATAATTTAACACCAGGAGAGGTGTGAATCCCCTATATTTATCTTAATAAAGTATTAACTTCAAAATATTTAAGTGCTTACAGTTTTATCCCAAAATAAAAAATGCTCAAATCTAGTTATGGAAACTTAATTAAATCACTTTTCATTTCTCAACATCTTTCTTATGCTCTGCCATTTAACTGCTACTATAAAAATAATGAGTTCTCTAGAACTAATGCAAATAATTGGCAAACTAAACTTCTGAACAGAAACATAAAAAGCATTTTACTATACTACCAAAGATTTTATCAATGCTAACAGTCACAGTGAATTTGTCTATCAATACTAGCAAAAACATTGAATTTGTAATAAAATGTGATGTTTCTCCAGTTATATAGTACCAAAAAAGAGCAACTGAGTTTGGTTGTAAAGTACTAAGTTAGGAGTGAGATTTTCTAGGTTCAGATCTTGTCTCTGCCATTTATTATAGAAGACTAATTTTGGACAAATTACATAATCACTCTCTGCCTCAGATTAGTCATCTATAGATGGGAATGACACTGGCACTACCTCATAGGTTAAGTGGGTTAATATTTTTATTTAGAATAGTCCTGGCATACATAAATACTACATATGCATTCAAGAAATACTTGATCAGGCCGGGCGCTGTGGCTCACGCCTGTAATCCTAGCGGATTGCTCAAGGTCAGGAGTTCAAAACCAGCCTGAGCAAGAGCGAGACCCCGTCTCTACTATAAATAGAAAGAAATTAATTGGCCAACTGATATATATATAAAAAATTAGCCGGGCATGGTGGCGCATGCCTGTAGTCCCAGCTACCCGGGAGGCTGAGGCAGAAGGATCACTGGAGCCCAGGAGTTTGAGGTTGCTGTGAGCTAGGCTGACTCCATGGCACTCACTCTAGCCTGGACAACAAAGCGAGACTCTGTCTCCAAAAAAAAAAAAAAAAAAAAAAAAAAGAAATACTTGATCTAATAATACTTGATCTAATATCATATATTGAATAAAAAACATTTTTAATTTTATAATTTCTGCTGTCTTTTTGGATAGTAGATTGTTTTGGATAATAACTAATGAAGCCAATCTTTCACCCAGAGGAAAATAAAAGACATACTTATTAAATTTGTTAATAACCCAGTACTGAGAGCATAGCCAATAGTTTAGATAACACATTGACTTCAAAAAGGCCTGCTTGGAACAATGAGCTGATTCTAACCAGATAAAATTGAATAAGGAAAACTAATGCTTTATATTCATATTTATAAAATTTCCAAGTCTAGAATGGAGGACTTAAGTTTAAGAGAGGTTCTATGTTCTAGTAAGTGGCAAGTTCAAAATTAACCAAACATGTTATAGTTGCCCAAAATAAATAGTAAACTTTAGATTCTATCAATAACTATGTAGTGTAAATTGCAAAAAAAAAAAAAAATTACTCTGTAATGTGGATAGGCCTTAACATTTCTAGAATGTTGAGAAAGACCAGATAGTATATTTTAAGGTGAGTATTAACTAGCTGAAGTATGTGTGGAAGATGTCAGGGCAATTAGATAATAGAAATCTCAGTAGAAGTAGAACAATTGATGTCAATAAGGCAGTTTAGTCTGAAAAGGAGAATACAAAGGTATATGATAGCTGTGTTCAATTTCTTAAGCTCTATAAAGTTCTTAAAAAGAATTACACCTATTCCTGTTACTTTTGAAAGCAGAAGTTGTTTCAAAATGCTTAAACACCCACTATTTTAACAAAATTTTCCTCTCCTCAAATCTTTCTACTTGACACATACAGTGACAGATTTCTCAGTTCTCTTCATTTCTATCCTCTTAACAAACTATCCAGGGACACCAAATTCAGGTCAGAGTAGTGCTGGAGAAATATAATTAAAAACAAAATTTCATCCCAAGCCATAAAAAACTCTCCACAAAGGTAGAAGAGATAGAAAACAGTTTTGTTATTGAATAAGCATTAAACCAGAATGTGATGCATATGCCAGGCAATCCGCCAAAAAATTGCAAAGACAGAAAGGAGTCTCAGCCTTTTATACAGCCAAGCAGGTTCAACCCTTTACATACATGTTCTTAAGATAAACAATAACTAGTTCTCAGGTAACAGAACTAGACAGTATCATTTGTCACACATAGTTTATTCTAAATTTATCTGGTAATTGGGGTGACCATCTGTATTAACTAGTTAATTAGCATCCCAAATAATAAGAAACTTCTCATATCTTTATGACCGGAGGTAGTTTTGAAACTTCGATCAAGGCACCTACCCACATTAGGCTTCTACACTTCCATAGACACTGGGACATAGAGATGCTATCTTCCTTGATAATTATTAATGCTCACCATCAAATTGGTATTAACTGATCAACACTTACATGCACATATAGTAGTAACATCCATCGTTGTTAGGCAGGTGGGAGGGGAAAAGAGGAGTTGGGTGTATACACTCATAATGGTCATAGTGTGCACCATCTAGGGGATGGACATGCTTGAAGCTTTGACTCGGGTGGGGCAAAGGCAATATATGTAACCTGAACATTTGTACCCCTATAATATGTGGAAATAAAAAAAAATAAAAAATACATTTCAAAGAAATGACTTCCAGACCTTTGAGAGAGATCTTCCTCAGTCATGAAGCTGGCAAGAGACTTACTTAGACTTTAAAAAGATTTTCATATATTTCAAAGTCACAAAGAAAGAACATATAATTACCAGATTCTAAAGTAAATTCTCTAAGAAAAAGGATGGGGGAGAGTCTCTTCCCGTATTTTCAACATAGAGAATTAAACCTTTTATTTATTTGTATTTCCTTGTACAGTAGAAGGGAGAAATTGAAAATAGAAAGGGAAAGAGCAATGACAGTCTTTGCCATGCATCAGAATTAAAATTCAGAAAAATACAAGTGGCTGAAGAAATCAAGGATATTTGTTTTATAACTGCTTATAAGTAAATGAGGATAATAAGGCAATCATGCTTCCTTTTATTAAGAAAAGAAATATATGTCATGATCTAATTTAAAATTATAATATTTACTATTTATGTTTAATGTATCTGTGAAGTCCAGCATTTAAGAGAACTGTTTAACCTTTGTGGAAGTAACAAAAACTATCTAAGTGAGAAAAAACAGAACCTATTTATTCAGAGCTTGCTGTAGCAAGGGAGTTGGCCACCATTACTTGCATTTGGTGAAGACTCAGGGGCAAGCAGGGGAATGTGAAAGCTTTTATAGTGAAAAAAGAAAAGGCTTCCGATTTGCTCTGGTTTCAAGTTGTTAGCATGGGAAAACTGGAGGAGAGCAAACTAGAAATGGAAAATCTCATGTGATTGAATTGGAGGACACATTTTGCCTTTTCTGGTTGGTCCTGGGGTGGTAGTGGGGCAAAAATGCAGAAGCTGGCAGTCATTGACTTGGACAAGTCCTGACCATTCTGTGCTGATTGCTGCAGAGGTTGTTGGGTTGTTGGGGCAGAGTATCATAGTCATATGTGGTGTGCCCATTGTCTTTGTGTGTATTCACTTTCTCACCCAACATTCTCAAACTTCATTATGCTGACCTTTTGTAATGAGATGAAAACTTGCCAGGTTTCTATGTGCTCTGGAATAATTTATAATATCAGGGATGGTTTCTATTTTTTGAAAGTTTGGTAGAAATTATCTATAAATCTGCTTCCTTAGTATTTTTTAATTATCTTTAAAGATAATATAAATAAGTTAACTTCAAATAGCACAAAGGATATGCAGTGAAAACTAGTCCCCCAGCACTCCTTCCCAGAGGCAAACTCTCATGACAGGTTTATACATCTTTACATAGACACATATAACCCCTTGCCCCTTCAGAAAGAATAGCACCTTGCTCTTTCTGGCTTTTTTTTTTTTTTCCAGTTTATTTATTTATTTTCTTTTCTTTTTTTTTTTTTAATTTCAGAATATTATGGCATCTGCACTTGAATGTTTATGGTAGCACCTTGCTCTTTCTAAACTTTGCAGGGTGTCTTGGTTGTTGTGCCATATCAGCACCTACAGATAGGTATTTAGGTTTTCCCAGTCTTTTCTTTTACAAACAAGGCTGCTGTTAGTAGTCTCTTATACACCTCCTTGCATATATTTGTGAGTCTATCAGGTAGCTAAATTCCTAGAAGTAAAATATCTGGATAAGCGAATTCTAAACATTGATAGATACTGCCAATTTGCCTTCCAGAGAGATTGTATCAATTTCCAATTAAAATGGGCCTGCTTTCCCACAACCTTGCCCACACAGTCTTCCATTAATTGTTAGGCAAACAATAGATTAAAAGTAGTATCTTCTAATTTTTATTTGAATTTGCATTTTATTAGTAAGATTAAACATGTTTTTATGTTAAAGTCCATCTTTATTTTCTGTTATTAATCATCATCTTTGTTCCATGTTTTCTTGGATCACTCGTTTCATATATTTACAACAATTTGTTACATATAAAATAAATTAGCCATATGTATATCAAATGTGCTATAGAATTTTCCCCTAGTTTACAAGGTTTTTTGTGTGTTCATGTTGTTGTGACGGAGGTAGTGAAATTGTTAAGGAATCATATGTATTATTTTTTATATCCCTTGATTATGCCTAAGAGGAATTTCTTTTTTTTAAAGCTTAATTTATATTCTGTCCCAAATTTAGTGTGTTACTTTTATGAATTCATGTTTTGCACTTATCTTTTGCTTTACCTGAAATATATTTTAATATAAGGAGTGGATTAAGAATCCAGCTTTACTTTTTTTCCAGGGGGTCAAAAATGAAATCAAATCAAAAATTTTTTTCAAAATTTAAAGCTTTTTTTTTTACATATAAAAGGACAGTTCAAGAACCAGGGGACCTCAAACCAGCATGGTTAGAAACCTGCTCACAGCAGTTATGATATAGTTTATAAAGCATAAAGAAGGAAGTATAATATTTTTACCTTTTTTTGTGATTGGCTATCATACATTAACATTTCTGAGATAAATAAGTAGAGCTGTTTAAGCTGGTTTGTTTATAGCTGATTGGTTTAATTTCACTGAATTATGCTGACAAGGATGTGAAGCTTACATTTTATGCTTTGTTTATGATTACAGCTAGCATTTCAGGGAAGTCAGGATGATTTACATTTTGGCTATATACCTATGGACAGTTGGCCTTGGGTAATATCTAAACCGTGGCCACCATTTTTATTTATTTTCTTAACACTAGTTATTTTTTTTTTCCAAACAAGTCTGTATTTATATTCCATGGGCTGGAAATATAACGTTACATCAGATGGAAGTTTATTTGCATTATTTCATGCTTATACACATAATTATTTAAGGCCATGATCTTTTTCTCTAAAAATGTCTCTGAAATAGGTCTGAAACACAATCATTATTGCTATTTTTCTAGCTGTTCTGGAATTTCTAGATTTTTTTTTCTTTTATACAATACTTGCCTAAGGGGTATTTTGTTTTTGTTTTTATGTCTAACTCTGCAATTAATGTCTGGTTTTATTGCATTGTGATAGATATTGGTATTTGTACTCTTTCTGCTTTTTGAAATACATTGACATTTTATTTAGGAATTTTTCATTATTTGGACAATTTTGATTACTAGACAGTAGTAAAACTGTAGTCTTTGCTTTCAAAATACAGTACATAATACATCAATTAAAGCTACCTTAGTAATCATATTGGCATGTAATTTAGGTTTACTATTATTACTTATTTTCTACTTGATTGACCATGGGTGAAAGAGATAAATTAATGCCTCATAATACTATTGTCTTTCCATTTATTTCACCTTGTATTTCTGTAGCTTCTGCTTCATTAACTTTCTGGTGTCGTAAATATTCCTGACTACTTCATTGTAGTCTCCTTAACTTGTCTGTTTTCACGCTTGCCTCTCTATGGTCTTTTCTCCACACAGCATCAAGTGTGAAATTTTAAAAGACATAACAGAGCTTATTTCTCCCCCTTTTTGAAAGTGTTCAATGTTTTTTTTCAGGAAAAGTCTAATCCTTATACCATGACATATCTTAGGGACAGGAGTTGGCAGTCCTAACCACAGGAAAAGAGGAGGGGGACAAAAATGAGGAGGCAAATGAGCATATGGAATCTAACCTGCAACAGCAGGAACTTGAAGTTAGGAACTTTTCCTGGCCAGGAATGTATGCAGAAACTAGGAGCTCCTGTCCAAAGGTGACCTTTTCGCCATTAACATACATTAGCATAGTGAAAATCACACCCCCCAGCACCATGATAGTTTACAAATGTCATGGCAACCCCTGGAAGTTACCCCAGAAGGATAAAACTGGGGAGGGCTCTTAGCTCTAAGAACTTTCCACCCTTATCCCAGGAAAATAATGACTATTCCACCTACCATTTAGCATATCATAAGGTATCGACTTAAAAGTAGAAGTGTGGTAAAACCCCAGGGTCTTCTCCACTCAAGGACCCGTTTCTGCATGAAATGCACTTTTTGCTTTGTATGCTGAAAGCCTGCAATAAAAGCTGCTTGTGTGGAAATGCTAAGTGTCTATCATCACTCTGTCACACCAGCTCTGCTTGCAATTTTTCCAAGCAAGGAGCCAAAGAACTGGGACAACACCCCTCAGAAATCAATCGTGATACCATATGTCCTAGACTGGGTTTTCAGGAAGCAGACTCTATGATGAAGCTTTGTATGCAACAGGATTATTGGTGAGTGCACAGAGGAAAACACCTGTAAGGAAATGTGGGAAGCAAGATTAGGTAGGGAAGTTGTACCCCCTGAGCCCATTCCATGGGAAGCATTGGAACTAGGATAGCCTTTTGAACTCATCCCGTCTTCTTTCAAGGGCTATTGTACCACTACATCAACCATTTATTTGATGGTGGGGTCCTGGGAAATGGTTATCACTTTGGGTGAGCAAAATCCCTTCTGCCAAGGGATGCATAAGCCATCACAGCCAACACTCCTGGCAGCTAGAGTAATAAATAGATAGTTTGATCACAGCATTCCTTAGGGCAAATATCACGTGAATATTCCTACTATCGGCCCCTATTTAGACATTAGACTGCATTTCCTTTCTGTTTTCATCCATTCCTTCACCACAGTGGCCTAGCAGTTTCCCTTCAATGCCATGGCATTTGTAGTACCTTCCACCTGGAAAAGTCTTCCAAAAGAGCTTTGTGAAGTGCTTTCACTCATTCAAATTTCTGCTGTGATATCACTTATTTGAATACTCTATCTAAAAATGCTCCCCATCCTCTATTGAATCACCTTTTTGTCTCTTATCTTTAGTTTTCTTCATGCTCTTCTTCATCTTTACAAAATGAATTGTGTATTTGTTTGATTACTAATTATTTATCTGTTGCTCACAACATACAAGATCTATGAGGTCAGGGATATGTGTGGTTTTGTGGTTTTGTCATCACTTTCTTCTCAGTGTCCACAGGAAATATACAAAAAATGAGTGAATTCCGAATAGTGCAATTTATCATTATAAAACGTTATACTTTGTGTCTGCCAATTTTAATTTTTTTAAACTGTGTTAAGGTTTTTTCCAGATTTATTATGGTATAATTGATAAATTAAAATTATATTTATTTAAGGTATACAATGTAATGATTTGATACATGTACACATGGTAAAATGATTACCACAAATAACTCATCTATTAATATCATCTCCTATAGTTACCTTTTTTGTAGTACATGTATGTATGTGTGATAGGAGCACTTAAAATCTACTGTCTTAGTAAATTTCAAGTATATAATACAGCATTATAAACTATCATGCTGTACATTAGATCCCTAGAACTTATTCATCTTTCATAACTAAAATTTTGTACTCTTTGACCAATATCTCCCACATTTGCCCCTCTTCAGACCCCTGGCAACCATCTGCTGCTATGAGTTCAACTTTTAAAAATTCCAATATAATTGAGATCATACCATATTTTTCTTTCTGTGCCTGGCTTATTTCATTCAGCATAATGTCTTCCAAGTTTATCTATATGGTTGCAAATGACAGAATTTCCTTCTCTTTTAAGGCTGAATAATATCCTACTATTTAGTGTGTGTGTGTGTGTGTGTGTGTGTGTGACATTTTCTTTATTCATTAATCCATCAATGGACATTTAGGTTGATTCCATATCTTGGCTATTGTGAATAGTGCTGTAATAAACATGTGAGTGCAGCTATCACTTTGAGACTCTGATTTCATTTCCTTTGGATATATTTACAGAGGTGGGAGTGCTAGGTCATATAGTAGTTCTATTTTTAATTTTTTGAGGAAACTCCATAATGTTTTTCATAATGACTCTACCAATTTATATTCCCTCCAATGGTATACAAGGATTTCCTTCTCTAACACTTATTTTATCTCTTGTCATTTTGCTACTATTCACCTTAACAAGTATGAGATGTTTTAAATATTTTTGTCATCTTTCAATACGAAATCTATGTTTTCTTATGCTCTATCTCTCTGTGTGCACATGTGTGAAGTTTTCTTCTGAGAAATTTGAATTTTCATAGTCATAATTTTTATAACAATCTTAATTTCCCTTTTATACAACATATAGTGAGTCACCACTATGAACAATTAGAACATCAGTTTACTTTCACTCCTTCTGACTTTAATCCCTTTCATCTACCACCTAATTTATATCAATCAGTTAAGACATATGCTTAATTTTTCTTATAACTATCTTTACTCCATATATTCTTATGCCATTATTACTAGATTTAATCAGCTTTTAGGTGTCTTTGGAAACTTCACCACTACAACTAAAAATTGTGAAACCAAGATGTTTATATTATAAAACCCTCTGTCTACTTTTCCCTCGTGCCATCCAATATTTGATATTTATATTATTTCTGCATTGTTACAGAATTTGTTCTGTAACTATAATTTTCATAAATTTTAAATGTTTACTTCAACATTTAAATGATTTTAGATTTAACCACAATCATTCCTTTTATTATTAGATTGGTTGAAATGCATCCTCCAGTAATTTCTTCAAGAAGGGTTTGTAGAAATTATTTTGCCCGAATTCTTGAATGTTTGATAATGTTTGTCTTTAGAGCTAACCAAAAATTTACAATAGTACAAGATATTTGAGTCATACTTTCTCTACCTGAAGGTTTCATAGAGTTGCTTTACTTCATTCTTACATTGATAAATGCCATTGAGAAGGTAAAAAAAAAAAAACAATCAAACAAGTACCTGTTAAAGTGAGTTGCTCTTTTATTTTATATAGTTTTGGTGGTTTGCATGCCATAAAACTCTTTCTCTAGCTTTAAGTTCAGAAAATTTATGAGAAAATAGTATTAGTATTAATGTCTGAATCAATTTTAATTGGAGTACAATGTCCACTGAATTGAACCAAGTATCCTTTTAGTTCAAGAATTTTGTTTCTTCATGCATGTCTTTAAATGTAGTTTCCATTGTATTTGTTTATTCTCCTCTACATGGACCCTAGGTATGTATATAATGAATCTATTCTGGCACACTTCCACATCTATCTCCTTTCTAATTACTTAAATGCTATTTTTCTTTTTTGTTGCATTTAATTCAATATTCTGAAATCTGTCCTTCATTTAGGTAGATTTGTTTTCAGTGATGTGGATGCTTCAATTGTTGCATCACTGGTTTTTGTTCCCACTTCTTTTGCTATATTATGTTTCTCCCTTGAGTTCCTGTATCTCTGTCTTGCACTCTTCATGTATGGAGGTCTTTTTTTTTTTTTTTTTTTACCAGATTATTTGATTCTATAGGAAAATCTTTCATCAAAGTTTTTATCTACTCTATGCTAAAATATTTTGGTAGTTTCTTTTGTTTTTAACTTTTAATATCCCTTTATGACTTTATTCTTGTGCCATGTTCCTTTTATATAGTTGAATACTTTTTTGTTTTGCTTTGTTTTGATTTTTGAAAAAAGAGTCTTGCACTGTTGCCCAGTCTAGATTGCAGTGGCATCATCATAGCTGACTGCAACCTCAAACTTCTGGGCTCAAGTGATCCTCCTGCCTCAGACTCCTTGGTAGCTGAAACTACAGGCATGCATCATTGTGCCTGATTTTTTTTTCATTGATGGAGATGAAGTCTTGTTGTGTTGCCCAGGATGGTTTTAAACTCCTGGCCTCAAGCGATCCTCCCACTTGGGCCTCCCAAAGTGCTAGGAGTGCAAGTGTGAGCCATTGTGCCCAGTCTGTTACCTACCTTTGGATGTGAGAAGTTCTTCCTGGTCTCAGTTATCTACAGAATTTAATGTGGAAAGAGACCAGAAAAGTATTTTAGGTTGACATGAAGAGGAGGGTGATAAACTGCTTTGTGGTAAAATTTGAAATATATATAGCTTTATTTTTTCAATCCCAACTCCCTTGCCATTCCATGAAACCAAAGAGGGATCAGGAAGGCTTCTTTAACCAGGCTAAGCTCTCAATCTTGACGTCTAACACAAGAGTTGGTTAATTTTCCACTGGATAGGACAAACCACTTTGGAAACCTACTATTGTGATCTGCAGTGGTTGGTGATCATTCTCAGCCTTCTCTCTCAAAATGGTCCATTGTTTAATGTACTTGGCATCCTTTATAAATGTTTTAAAGTTTCAGATTATTGATGCTAATATCATGTAAGATAAAATTCCCATTTCTATTTCTGATTTTCTTTGTTAAACGTGAGCAGAGATTTTGTTCCTCTTTCAGCTTAGAAGTCTCTACGGTTCCATTTATAAAGAGTAAATCTTTTGCTTTCTGTATTATTTTTTCTATAGTTACACATAAATTCATATTTGCTATCACTTTAGCTTTTAACGTTTATTGGTGTAAATTTTAACAGATCATTATTTTATACTTGTTTAGTACTCTATATCTGAAAGAAGTCCCTGTATTATTTCTGAAATTTTATAATATTTTGACTGACTCTGACGATGTTAATTATATTCCTTTATAAGTCTTCTATTTGCTCTCTAAAATCTTGAGATGAATTTCTTGTCAAATTGATGACTTATGTTAAGAAAGCATATTTTCCACAAAATTTTGCTGATTTTGTTTGCTAGCTTCTCATTTTTTTGTTTGATGATTTCCGTTTGCTTGGTTGTGGATGTATGTTCATCAGAGCTGGCCTCAGGAGATTGTGGGAGCAAAATGCTAGTAGATTGTGCCAGAAATTTCTCTCTGATTACGTCTGGCTTCAGTGATCCGGACACTCACCCTCTCCACTTTGCTCTGAGCACAAATGCAGCTGATGCTCAGGGAAGGAAAGAACTCTGTCCAGCTATTCCACATGCACTCACCCAAATAATCCTTTCTCTGGGGTCTCCCCAACTGCTTGTATGTGTTGACTCTGGGCTTTAAGCATCCTTTGTTTGGTATGATTCCATATCTGCTGCACAATCCTATTCTGAATGTCTTTTGGGCTGTGGTTTAGATGAACATTTTTTTCTGCTGTTTGTTTTTTGGTTGTTGTTGTTGTTCTATTGAACTTTCAAAATTATATGATTAATTGATGAAAAGATATTCTAGTTTTTTAGCACTTTAGATTTATTATTTCATAAAATACATATGGCCATTTAAAGGTAATTTGGGTTGCAGAGTGTTTGTATGTTTTTATCAGCCATTTTATCTAATATCCTTGTTCAGCACTTTCTATGATTTCTGATTTGAAACCTTTTTTTTCCCTCTGACCTGGGTTAAAGATTTCTAAGATGGTAATTTAGTATCTGTGTGGATTTATCTCTTCTAGAAATCTGAGGGTTTGTTTGTGTTAGTGGTATTTTTTGCCAGGAAATTTTTCACTTGAAGAATGTTTTCTCCATGTGTGTTAGAGAGATGAAGCCAATTCTTAAGGCCATAATAGTAGAAGAGATGGCTTAGTTGTAGCTGACACAATAAAATGCAATAATCCACAGTACAAAGTTCTGGATAATATCATTACATATTTTATTATTTAACAATAGTATTTGAATTTTTTAAAATTTATGGATTAGGTTATTGTGGGGGTTTTAAATATTTAGTTATGCCTATGTTTTTCATCTATGTGGTGGTTATCCCCACAAAATTCAAATATTGGGGTGCAAATAGAACACAGATGAATCTGTATAAAAATATAGACATATGTACTCTCAGTGAAATGAATTTAATATTCTGTGTTTTTATGTTTGCTTTTACTAAAACATTGGGGATATGTTAAAGATAACATGAGAAGTCATATTAAAACTTGGAGCTATCTTAATGTAATCAAACTATGCAGTTATACTTACAATATGCTTAAATTATCTATCTACAAAAATGACTCTAGCTGTAATATGCATTTTACTATTTGATTCTGAGTAAAGTTGGAAAATTATGAAGTTTATATAGGCCTACAGAAATTGCCCCATATAAAATTTCTGGGAAGAGTCTTATAATTTTAATATTTCATCTTTATATTAATATTTTATGACTTTTTTACAGGCTTACTAGGATTTACAATAGTGATAAACTAGGGTAATAGATAGCTGTATTACCAAAAGGCCTCTGAGAAACTGAAGTTAGATTAACAATTTATCACAGATCCTAGTATATCCTGAAAAATGTCTTTGTCACTGTTTTCTCCAAAGTTGCTTATTTATCTTTAAAAACAATAAATTGAATGGGATTTGCATTGCTTTGAGGTACTCACTGCCAGTGCTTCTTTTATTTTTGAATTCAGTAATTCCTTAGATGTAAGTGATTTACCTCCTAATTGTGTGTCCTGAAATAGATAGTTATAAACTAGTCTTCAAAAAAATAGAATAAAAATTCCTAGAAGGATATGCCATATATCTTTTCTTTGTCCCTCCATACTTTCTTGCCACTCTTCTTTGACTTACTTTCTACAAGAGGAAGCTGACATTCCCAAAGCATATCATTGCCACTAGCTGACCTCTAGCTTTGGGTGCCTTGGCCAATGAGAAGCCTTGGCAATTTATCTGAGGGAGTATATATCTGTGGGGTGGCCAGAGGCTGGCTGCATCACTACACTGAAGGTCACATCTTTGCTTAAGGCAGTCCTTTCTATATGACTTTCTCCTTCTGAGATCCAGGAAGTGCTATTTCTCCTTACTGTTGACATAAGTGGTCTACAGCCTTACTAAAGCATGTTGACACTGATGGTTTCAAGTATCACAATGGAAAGAACAACATCACTAGTAAAGAAAAGGAGATGGCAACAGTTTCAATACTGGGGCTCAAATAGGGCAACCAAGATCAATTTTTGCTTATAGACAGTGAAAGAAACTCATGTCAAATTGGCAGGAAAATCAATTCATTTTTATAATTGAAAAATCTAAGTGAAGATAACCAGATTATGACAGATGGGAGTTCAGAAGTCATCATTTGTACATTTATGCATATCCATCTATTCTTATTTTCCTCACGCCCTTCTCTCCAACCCCTTTGTCTACTATTTCTTTTTTTTTAATTGCCTCATATTATGGGGGTACAAATATTGTTAGGGTTACATATCTAGCCCCTGCTTCCCCTCCCCCACCCCGCTATGCCAGAGCTTCAAGCATGTCCAGACTACAAGTGGTGTACACCGCACCCACCCTGTAAGTTCATGCCCTTCCCCTCCTCCCCCCTTCCACCTGCCTACCTCCCGGTAACAGATTTTTTTTTAGATATTTTGTGGAAAAGAATTTGGAGATACCTCAAACAGCTAGAAATAGAAATACCATTCGACCCAGCAATAGCATTGTTGGGCATCTACCCAAAAGAACATAAGACACTCTATTATAAAGACATCTGCACCCGAATGTTTATGGCAGCACAATTCACTATTGTATGGTCATGGAAACTACCCAAGTGCCCGTCAATTCATGAGTGGATAACTAAAATGTGATATATGCTCACAATGGAATATTACTCAATCCTAAGAAACAACAATGAGCTAGCACCGTTCATGCTATCCTGGATTAAGCTTAAGCCCGTTATCCAAAGTGAGGAGACACAAGATCTGGAAAATGGGCTACACATCTACTCGCCATCAAATTGGTACTGACAGACTAAAATTATGGTGCTCAAAAATTGGTAGTGTTCAACAGGGATTTGGGGAGGGGGGAGACCCACATCTTAAGGATGTGGTGAGCATTGTGGCGGGGGAAGAGATTACCTCTATGCCTTTTTAGGCAGAGGCAAAGATATATACTGTAACCAAAATGTCACCTCTCACAAAAATTCACTCAAGATGGGTAATAGACCTAAACCTAAGGCATGAAATTTTAAGAATCCTAGAAGATGTTGGGAAAACCCTATCAGATATTGGTCTAGGCAAAGAATTTATGAGGAAGACCTCCAAGGCAATCACTGCCACATCAAAAATAAACAAATGGGATCTGATCAAATTAAAAAGTTTCTGCACTGCCAAGGAAACGATCATTAGAGCAAATAGACAACCCACAGAGTGGGAGAAAATATTCACCCTCTACACTTCAGATAAAGGCCTAATAACAAGAATCTATCTAGAACTTAAAAGAATAAACAAGAAAAAACCAAACAACCCCATCAATAAATGGGCAATGGAAATGAACAGAAACTTCTCTACTATTTCTTAATTCTACTTTTGTTTTAGAGGGTTTCATTCTCAGCAAGCTCTGTGCCCATCAAAGTTGAACTTAGATCTAAGTTTATAATGTTTTAGTGTCTAGCAAGCCCAGTATAAAGATAGCTTTTTTTTCCAAATATTACAGCAAAAGACTCTGTACTTACTTTGATTGGAAATACTAGGGCTATGTGCTTATTTCTAAACATCAATCAGTGTGGCTAGAGCAATAGAATTTGTAAACTGCCCAGGCTTGTAACAAACAAGTGCCTATGATCACAAGAATAGGGAGTGAGTTTGCTCACCAAAATGGCAGTTATTCAATCAATCAACTATTATTTACTAAGTACCTACTAGGTATGGGAAATTTCCTAAGTGATAGGGATAGAGTCTTTAATAAAATCTCTGCCATAATGGAGCTTACCTTCTGGTCAGGATTATAAATGGTAAAAATAAACTGGTAATATATAGTTATCTATCTGCTTTAAAGCAAATTCAAGAAGGCAAAGGGATAGAGTGTAGATCATTAGAAAAGGGTCTCTGATAAAATGACTTTGTAGCAGGATCAGAAGGAAGAGAGTGAGGTAAGTAGATATTTAGGGGAGAGTATTTTCAGATAGTATGCTTAGGATGTTTCAAAAATAGTAATAGAATGTTATTCTGCAAAGAGACTGAGGGAGGCAATTTTAATATAAGAGTGAGAAATAGCAAGAGACCAGACTAATTTTTCTGAATGTGATAGGAAGCCATTGAGAAATTTTTATTGGGGAAGTGACATTTATAATTACATTAAAAATATCACTCTGCTTTTATGTAGAAAGTCAAATGTAAGATGACAAGAATGGATGTTAAGAAGCAATTTTAGGCGACTGTTGCTTTGGTCCCAGTGAAAGATAATTGAGTTGATGGAGGAGGTGAGAAGATCCTGGATCCAGGATATGTTCCAGGATAGGATCCAGGATAGGATATGTTCTGAAGATATAGATAATAGTACTTGCTTGTGGATTGGCGTGAAGTGTAGGAAGAAGAATTGAAGATGTCCTCAAGGTGATTCCACCTGTATCTAAGTCAGCTTGGGCTGTTATAACAAATAGCATGGTTCTGGAGGCAGGAAAGTCCAACATCAAGGCACTAACAGGTCTGGTGTCTGGTGAGGATTTGCAGATGCCATCGTCTTGTTGGATCCTCACCTTCTTTAAGGTTACCTTTCTTTCTCTTCTTATAATAACTTTAATCTTATCATGGAGGCTCTACTCCATGATCTAGTCATCTCCCAAAGATCCCACCTACCAATACCATCACAATAGGACTTCAATATATGAATTAGGCAGGGAGTGAGGGGACACAAACATATAGTCATAGTCAATAGCAGCCTGAATAATTGCATGAAGGTGGCTCCTCATCATTAAAAAGGAGCAATTTCAGGGTTCATGAAATCAAGGGTTCTGTTTCAGATCTGTTATGATTTAAGTGGTGGAGATATCTTTTAGACAACCAAGTGGAAATATCCATAATGCAGATGAAATAAACATCTGGAACTTAGAGTAAATACAAAGTTGGTATGTACCCATCTGGAACAGAAGATATAAAATTGGAAATCATAAACCTATATAACTGCGCTGAGCATGGGGAGGGATGATTCATCAGAGGAATATCAAAGTATTGGATAGTGGATGGACAAAAAGTTAAGCACAAACTCTCAGAGGCTATATATTTTTTTATTGTATTCTCCCATCTGGTACCAGTTTTTACTAAATGTGAAGATTATTAGTGATGTTAAATGTCAGGTGCCTATGAATTTACTGGCATTCCCCTGAAAGAACACTGCTTTTTATTGCCAGTAACAGAAACCCAAATTCTCAAACTGACTTAAATAAGGAAATTTGCTAGCTCCTAGACCTAGAAATTAATAGACTTGTGAGGTTTCAGAGTTAGTTCATCTAAGGGCTTGCCAATACCATCAAGGTTGAAGATTATTTTATCATTTTTTATTTTATTTTGATTCTGCTTACTCAACCAAAGAACTAGCTTCATGTTAAATTTGGTTCTCTTTTGGTAATGGAAAGGCTGCCAGGAGTAATTGGTCTACCTGTTTCTAGGCACCAGGAAGGGGAGAGGCTGATTTCTCATGATATTTCCCCAAAGAGAAAGAAAAGAGATCTCTTAGAAGTCTCAGAAAGTATTTCCTAACATCTCTTTAATCTCAATTTAGTTAACATGCTCATTCCTGAATCTGTGACTGTACCTAAGAGGATAGGATTTTTCAGCTGGAGGAAGATGGTATGATCTAAAGGGTATCTTTAGATCAAAAGAAGCATATCTAATACAAGGGAAATTAAGGAGATTGATCAATATTATTAGTATTTGGAGGTAAAATATGAATAGAATTAGCAGATTATTTAGAGTAGGTAGAAAATTCTAAATAGATATAAATGACAAGACAAAAGGAAAATATTTTATTTTTAACATTTTTTTTTTTCAGTTTAAAGACTTACAAGACTCTGTTAAACAAATATGCTTCTATTCTTTGGTCTGGTCTACACTACCTAAATGTGAAAATAAGTAGGAAAAACATAATATTTGTTTATCTCCATCTGTTCTATTCCTTTGGCTGTGCCAGACTCTGACACCAAGTTCTGGGTTGAATACATCCTAATTAAACTGAAGTTTTTCAAATGCGATTATATGGTAATCACTTCTATTCTGCTCTAATCATAGGAAAGATATCTTGGAGCAAATTTTTTGCTATTGAGGTTTAGATAAAAGAGGGACAACACAAATGATATTTTATTCTCTGATTAATACAGTAGCTATAATCTTATTCTAACAATACACAGTTGTTGATGGGCAAATTTTACAGAAGAAAGATATACTAATATTTAGCCATAGCAAGTCTCATTGTTATTGCAAACAAGTGAAAAATTAATAAACTACCATCAATTTTTATCAAGGTACTCTATATATTGACTTTCCCATTACCTGTAAAAATGTATGAATGCAATGAATAGATGCAGATTCAATTGAAAGTAATAGGACCAAATTCTGACAATGTTACAAAATGTCTTTTTGTGTTAAAAATTCATTTTGAACCTAAAGCAAATGGGTTCCAAATTACTCCAAATAACTGATGAACACAAAAAACATGCAAACTCTTAATCAGTTTTCCATTATCCAAAACTATTCTTTATAAAGTTTCTAAAAGTATGCCAATTTTTGAGCACTCAAAAAATGGGAAGAAATAGAAAAATGTTAAGCTAACAAATTGCTACCTGCTCCTGTGCTCTCCAACTTTTAGAGCTGGATCATCATTTTTCAAAACACACCAACCATCAGTACTTTTATTTTTTAGTCTAAGATTACATAGAAGAGAGGCTGTATGGATATTATTGCAGGATTATACAGGACATAGCCATCTCATGCTATCAAATGTAAGACATATAAAAGAAAGGGACTTTAAACCTAAGACATAAACACATATGTCCACAGTGTTAAGAAGCTGAAAGATCCTCTTTGACTAATCTGCTTTCCATGTCTGTTAATTTCCAGCAAATATTTCATCTTTTTTTCTTCATGTGCCACCTTTTGTGTGTATTGCCTCAATTGTACATGGGTCAAATTTGAACATAAATTAAGCACTTTACTGGTTTACTCAAAAACTCAAAAATTTCACTTACTTTTAAGCATTTTGTGAGCTCAATAAGTTTACTGAATCTTTTTTTTTTTTTTTTTTTTTTTTGAGTGGGTTGAATGGGGCTATAGCATAGGTATCAAAGAGTGGCATCTCTTCTGGAAATCATGCACACCCTCTGGCTTTTTGTTGGTTCCTCTTCAATTTCTCCTTTTTTTTCTTTCTTCCCCTCTACAGAGAAATGTGAAGAACCAACCATTTATTTTCTTAGGCAATATAGTTCTTCTCACATAGGCACCTGGTTGGATCTTGGTTTTTATTATAACTAGGTTTGTCAAAGAATTTTTTTCTGAATAAACACTCAAAAGAATTATAAATCAAAAATATTTTCCTTAATGCAGTGTTTTAAATATCAATAAATATCTTTGGTGTATTATGCTTTAGCTAAAGGTTATCTCTGTTGAGATAGCAAATTTCAACCATGTGCCTTTTACACACTGAGTCACTGATGTGCCACGTGGGATGGTCCAAAATAGAAGAATGACTCACTCCTCTCCATGATGAAAATTTTAGTTCTTCTTGCTTAGTCTATGCCTTGCTCTGCACATTGAATTCCAGTTATGCTAACTTGGCTTTTAGACTTTTATTTTGTGTCCAGCCATTCAATTTTCCCTTAGCATGGCGTATCTCTTAGCATTCCTTTCAGACAGGACTTTTCACTGTATTTGCTTTTATTCACTCCAAGTCATTACTCCATCAAACACAGTGGGGAAGGAACTTAGGAGAGAGTGATCCAATCCAATTAAAAAAAATTGTCTGTTGCTGAGAAGATAGATGAAACAAGAGGTTCCTAAGCTCCTAGGAGTATTAGAAACAGACATATTGTTTAAACAGTCTAATTAGAAACTATCTAATTCAAGAAATCACTTATTTTTATTAACCTATGCAAACTTACAAAATTTCTATCTTAACTAATGTGTTACTATGGTCATTATACTCAGAGGTCTTTGTCATTTTACCCGTAATTCACAAAATGTGGTCTTTGAACCATTGGTAGGCACAGATTCTCCATGTTATTCATGGACCAAATATATACATACATATATATATATATATATAAATAAAATCTGTACATATATATGTGTATGTGTCTCTATATAATGTTTGTATGTGTAATGTAGCTTCTCTACTTCTTTGGTATTAATAAGCAACTTGCCTATTTTTCATAGTCATATATAACCTCACTAGTGTCTATCCAAAATCAGTGTCTTTCTTCTTATCAATTCTACTGATGATTTTCAAGCATTGGCATAGTGGAGATAATGTTTTGTTCATTGACCTGTGGATCACTGGAAAGACAACTGAATAGTCTATCATTAGGCATGATGTCTTAGTTAACCATTCATTTATAAAGTGTTTAGTGACTGCCAAATGAACAAAACAGCTTGAAATCCCTGGCCCTGTGGAGCATACATTCTAGTGCAAAACACAATTAAATGAGTCGATTTTACAGTGTGTTTGAAGTTGATTAGTGTTATGGGAAAAAAAGAAGTGTAGCAAAAGTCTGAAGGGATGTGTGTACAAATTTAAATACAGTTTGGCTTCTTAGAGAGGTCATATTTGAGGAAATACTTGAAGGAGTTGAGGAAATTAGTCATGAAAGAGTATTCTAGTACTTCCATTAAGACTTCACATAAACAGTAAAAAATCCAGTTTGTCTGAAGTGAGTGAACATAAAGAGATAAAAGTAAGAGGATAGCAAAGGAATCAGATCATATATTGCCTTTTAGGTCACACACTTTGATTTTTACTCTGATAGCATTGCAGAACCTTTGTAGTACATTAAGCAGAGGATCAAATGATCTGACTTACTGTCCTTGATGAGACAGAAACACTGGTTGTGTGTGGACAGAAGATAAAGAGTAAATAATCAGGGGATACTCTAGGATGCTACTGCGAAAATCCAGTACAAATCCATACTCTTGTATGATGACTTAGATCACAGTGGCGGTGATGCAGATGGTTTGCAGTGGTCTGATCCTGTACAAATTTAAGTAGACAGCCCACAGAAATTCCTGAGTGTTGTTTGTCACAACCCTATTGCTTGCAAATAATAGAAACTTAACAAATAAACACTAATAAATACTGGTGGAATTCAAAAGTATCACATGGACCCTACGAGTAGGACATTTAGCTCCTTATGAATAACTATTTCAAAGATATTAAGAACTCAGTAAACTACTCTGTCTTTTTCTCTGGCATTGCATGATGGCTGTTTTTATTTCTTTGTATGCATCTGATTCATGCTTCATCTTTCTTTGCAGTTTGTTTTTCTCTCACTTTCATGCTCTTGTGGACAGTGGCCACACTAGCCTCCTATTTGCCCTTGTAACTCAAGTGTCAAGGCCAATTAACTTGTACACAAATGCTAATCCCATCTTCCTAAGTGAGAGAGCCTGATTGGCTCCGCACAGGCAAGAGATTGGCTGACCTTGAGTCAAGTGATCAAGCGATGACCCTCACCCAGCCGATAGTGAGGGTGGAACAAGCATCAAGTATGTAATACCAGCGTGGCTGCATGGTTAGACTTTTTTGTGTGGGGAAGGCAGTTTTTAGAGAAGTAGAGTATGAGCTGCATAAGCACCCAAAATGGTCATCAGATAATTTTAGCACTAAAAGTTGCTTAAATACACTTGAGGCCTTCAAAAAAATATTTTGGTTAAGTTGTTTTTAGTTATGTTGCTAAATAATAAAAAAAGTAAAAATAATTTTTTAATAAACAAAAAAGAAAGCAGCTAGTCATCCAATTCCTACACTTAACAATAACCAGTGTTAATATTTTACGAATATTATTTCAGACACCTCTGTACAAATAAATCGAATTAGAAATGAAGCTACCTGGGTAGGTAGATAGGATTAATTTTAAAATAAAGAAATCATAATATATAAATGTTATTTTAAAGTAAAAGTATTAAATATTAAATTTTATTTGAATTATCCAGAGGAGAAAACCATTGAAGTAAAACTGAAAGGATGGTTAAGTTTCAGATAAATGTTTTTTACCCCAACAAAATGCATAAATTCTTATAAGTATCCTCTCATCTGGGAGAAAGGGAACTAGAAGAAGAAAGTGTTCATTCTTGTTATAGCACTAGATGAGCCTTGAACTTTTAATTGTTCTCAGAAAATCAGCCAACTCTGAGTTCTGAGTTCATGCAGCTTGAATTTTAGCGGCAGGGCAGCTAATTCACTAACACGCCTTGAAGACTTTGTGCTTAAAAAGAAGTGGACATATATCTAGAAAAATTAAATCATATGCCTTAGATGAGAAGATATTTAAAAAGAGAGATCCTTGTCTTTTCAGAATCACTAGAGATATTCCAATGATTATACAAGGAGGCTTGAATTTTACAAATTGTTAGAAAGCTAAGGATAGGAACATGTCACAGTCAAATATTTGTAAATATTATAGGACCATAGCTGTAATCTATTTCTATTCATAATTCAAATCAAGGCACAGAAAGAAAACAGAAAGCATCTGAAGAAGGTTGAGATTGACTAAGTGCCTAGAAAAGAGACCACCTAAGAGGCAGACATTAAGGGAAGATGGTGCCCTGGACCACACATATTAAGCATCCACATATATTTCTATGATAGACTGTTACATCAAACTGACATGATTTGATTATGTTAAAATGTAGGACCATCAAATAAACTTTCTTTGCTTAAATATTATGCTTTCCCAACAACCAAGTGTTTATATTAATAATTTGCCTTCTGATAAGTACTCATATTAAAATAACACCCTATTCTGTAAACATGGTTAATTAAAAATTCTGGTTGAAATTTATTTGTATTATCAGGGTTTTTTTATATCAATGTTTGTTTAATGTGAGCCAGTCTCACCAGAGTCTCAATCTGAGTATATTCTCATATCGTCACATATAATATCTGAGCATAATCACATAAAATTATATTTGTGGCAGTCTACAGCCCAGAGATAGCAAAAGAAGCAATGAGTTTGACCTGATAATCAAAATAAAGGCTGAATACAGGGTTCAGAAAGGAAGACTAAAAATGTATTGACTAGTCCAGAGTATTTTATGCTTGAAGCTATATGTTATAACAGGACTGACATTTACTTTAGACAATGAGTTTTCCTTTATTGCTATAAAGGAAATGTATTGCTATATTATTATTTCTGCTTAATTCTTACTTCCTCAGGAAGGCTTGCTATGACTTTTCTATCTAGGTCAGTTTCTCCCATTTTATATTTTCCTGGTACCATGAACTGTCCTTTATATCTTGAACCATAATCAAAATTTTGCATTGATTTCTCTGAATTTATAAAAAATTCTGTCTCCACTGCAAGCTCCAAGTGGTCTGGAGACATGCCTGATTGTGCACAACTTAATGCTCCAGAGTCCTGATCAATCCCAGGCACTTGGTAAATGTTCTCGTAATATTCACTAAGTTACATAATGCCCTTTTTTAAAACAACAACAACAAAAAACATTAAGAAAATGTTACATATAAAAAAACAGTTATTTTGGGAAGGTTATATATTTCTTATAGTCTTTGAAGAAGAGAAAGCACTAATTTATAATTTACTTATATGAATCAATACACTATAAAATATTTATCTATTTACAGTCTATAATTAAAATTTGAATATAGGGTTTTTTCTTAAACAACAAAGACAATTTTTAAAAAGAGTAGGATTTGAAGGGAACTGGAAGTTATGCATGTAAATTTAAAAATTACTATTAAAATACAAACGTTTTAGGGGGAACTCTTCAACAGACACCTGTTTTTCTCAATTTGTGGTACACAATGTTATATTTCAAAAATATCTTTATTGTCTTCCTAACATGCTTTATCATTTAAATTTATAATTTAAACATAAATTTTGATATACATTTGTTTAGATTATCTCCTGGTTCAACTATATATCATTATAAAAATTTGATGCTTTATTGAAATAGGATTTGATAAATCAATCTAGATGTTCATTAGGATTGGGCAGAAATGATGTTAGATATAATAAAATGAACTCCAATCAATATATATCCTAGTTATTATTGCTAAAAAATCTCATGATTAAGTAGGAGATGATATTGTCAGGCTGTAGGGATACAACATGATGACAACATCTTGCAAGATAGATAGATAGAAAATACCAATAGGTTAATGACCCCACACTTAATGTAAAGGAAATGAATTTGAAGTGTTAGACAATTAGGCAATTCAAATCAACATTTAGACATTAAAAAGTAAATAGTAAAGGACAATTTGAGAACAGTAATGAGAGGGAAAAAGTGCCAGCAATTTGCAGATTATTTTCTTTCACCTTTATTACTTACAATAACTGCACTGGATCTTTTTATTTATGCATCAGATAAAAAAGTGCTCTTTCCACTTTTGGTGCTCATTACTTATTAGTGAGAATCTCATTTTAGCTTTACTTAAGAAGTTCTTAACATTGTTCAATTTTGAATATTTTTACATTGTAGACTTTATATAAAAACTTTTCACTGTACCTTTAAAAATTATAATGTGTAATAATTATTACATTAATTGTTAGCTTTTCAGTGCTGCTTCAACAGGCATAGAAAAACAGTAATAGATTGTTTTGGCAGTAATGTCCTTAGTGCCTTATCCAGTTGATTCAATCTCTCTTTTTTTCCCCTCTCTTATTATCTTAATTTGTACTGTTTTAGAAACATTTATAGAAACTAATTGCTAATGTGAGGAAAAGTAGATAGGCTCTGGAGCCAGATGCATCCCAGCTCTGCCACTAATTGGGAGATTATGAAAAAGAAACAAGACTGGAAGTTACTAGGATGTGTAGGAAGTGTTTACGTCTTAGAGAAATTGAGAACAACCACTATAACCACCACAACAAAAAAAGGAGTTAATGTATACTTCTGTTAGATATCTTCATCACATCCTACAGAATACAGACATTTGTAGGCTAAACAGATGATGAGGAACAGTTTTAAAATATTCAATTGATTAAAAGGTAAGAGGAAAACTACAACTATTTGTAGCAAAATGAAAATGCTCTTACAAAGATAAGACTAAAAATGTCCTTTTGGCTTAGCAACAAAGAGGTTAGTCTTCAATGTTTTT
The DNA here is from genome assembly GCF_040939455.1 of Microcebus murinus. Classification (NCBI taxonomy): domain Eukaryota; kingdom Metazoa; phylum Chordata; class Mammalia; order Primates; family Cheirogaleidae; genus Microcebus; species Microcebus murinus. Next base: position 77,882,460 of record NC_134112.1, on the reverse strand, counting down.
GTCAAGAGCAGTTTTAGTATAACAGTGTGAGATGGAATGGAAATCAGAGGCAAAAAAAGAGAAACAGTTTTCCTTAGCATTTATTTGTTAATGCAACAAATACTTATCACCCACAATTTGTCAGACACTGCAGAGCCTTTATTTAGTAAGCAATTCTCCCTGTCCTTAAAAAGCTTCCACTACCGGAAGAATGTGTTTAAATGCTGATAGGAAAGAATGAATGAGGATGGAAAGTTGAAAATACATTGAGAGAAGATATATTAATATTACTGACGACAAGGGGAGATGAAAATGGTCAGAATCCAAAGCTCATGTGGAGGGCTTCACTTAGGGACTAGGAACAGTTATTTCATAGCTGGGTGATGCCAGAGAAGAAATGACAACAGAGTCTGAACCTTATGTTAGGGACAGAAAAACAAGTAAGCAATAATGGTAATCAGTAAAAGAAAAAGGAGAAAGAAGTTACAGAAAAACAATAAGGAGGAAATGGTTACAGAAAAATAAAAAGAGGGAACAGTTATTTCAGTCTTAAATAATGGGGTAATTAGGCCATGGAACACTGACCACCAGTCAGAGAATAGAAAAAACACCATGAATAGGTAATGGCATTTTCCCCACCATACGTATATTATAAAGAATGACTGAAACATAACCTTTAAGTTATGTCCATACCTGGAAAGAATTCAGTCCCCCAAACAGTGAGATATAGTTATGAATAATTATAATTAACCTTTACCTAAACTACCAGCATATAAAAGGGAAAACACAGAAGTAGACAGTGTCTTCTCCACTCACAGAGACAGACCTGTTTCCCCTTAGAAAATGTCTTTAGTTTTGCACCCTTAAACTTTACTCGTAATACATTCTTCACGCATATTTGTGGAGTGTTTGTTACATCTCTCCTTCATGCGGGACAAGGGTTGAGATTTTTCTAAGCCCAGAGCCCAAGAACTGGGGCAACACCTCAGAGTTCATACACGAAAAGGACAGTGACACTTACTTATCATAGTTTTCCTCAAATGGACAGCTCCTGAGCTTATTCACTGGTCACCCGGGCTCATGCATGGTATATAACAGCGGTAGGGAAGGGAAAGATAATGCTTCCTGTTGAAAGAATAGGTGCTTTAAAAATAGTTAGCTATTTCTTCCTGCAAATATTTTATCTAAAGCAGATACTCTAGTCCAAATTAGCCTTGGAAATATTTGTGTAATTCTTTCTTACCTTACAGTCTCACACTGAGGTGGTTTCACTTAAATGACTGAAGGCATACGTCAGAAATTTGCAAAGGATTCACATTTAACAATAAATCTTATTAATTATAACACAAGGCATAGCCCTAGAAACCAATGACAAGGTAAACCAAATCTGCCTGTAAATAGCATAACCCATTGGAGGAATGATGCCAGTGCCCCCAAATTGCTATACAAACTATCAAATAACATTGTTATCTTTGTACTATTTCTTTGTAAAACCTGCATTTGGGTGCTTACTTCTGGAGGAAAGAGAACTGGAAGTTAAAGAAGGGCGCTGCCCACTGGGACTTCCAGTCTATGAAACCAAATCGCAAATCCCGCGCTGCACATTGGCCCCGCTTCCCAGTCAAGGCGCCTCCAGCCACTAACGCGGGAAATTGACGGAGGGGCGGAGTTAGTGGGAGCGGCAAGAATTCTGGGAGATGCGACCGGACTGGGCGGGGCCTGTACGGAGAGCCTACATTACCCCTAAAGCCGCATTCTCTACATGTTTGTGGAAACCTCCAGGGCGCCTTAGGCCTGGGAACTATTACGCAGTTTGCCCTCCCCGGGCGCGGGAAGGAACGGTTGTTTAGTGCTAGTGACGCTGTACACATGAGTGGGAGCTGGGCCGTCAGTGTGCGTGTGACGTCATGAGCGCGCCCACATAAATTCTTCACAGGTTTCCTTCTGCAGTGTGGGTGAGTGAATTTCTAAAAAATAAGTTTGGAGTTCGTTGCGTGGGTACAGGCAGGGTCGGGACCGGATTTGGTATTCTAAAGGGGTTGATTTAGTTTAGATCAAAATTTGGTGTAATTATCGCAGAGAAACCTTACTTACGTGTTATCTTGAGCCTGCTGTGTTTAGCATCTTGCCTGGCATTTTGGGAGAGGCAGAGGTCCCTGCCCTTAAGAAGCTCAAGTGGCTTGGGGAAGGTTGGTGCGTATTCATGAAAAGTAAATATTGACAGTAGTGACTGTCCCAGTCTAGAGGTTTGAGGAATAAGACTGAACTTACAGTGCACAAGTTAACTTCTGTTTAATAATTGTTTCTTTCGGTTATTTAGGGGGTGAAGGGAGGAGGCCACAGATAATATTGTGACAAGCTTTTTGTGCATAATTTACTTACACAATATTACAACTGTCAAGGGGTTTAAAAAACAAAAACAAAGCTTTTCAGTCACTCCCCTTCCCCAATAGCTTTTGCATTTTAAAGCAAGGTGGTAAAAGCATTTATTAATGAAGTTTTCACAGATCTTAAAACTGGCTTTCAGAGGTACTTTAAATACAAAAGCCAAGTAGAAAAGAATTAAGTTTCAGTTCCTTACAAGAATGCTGGGTATTGATCCTTGTAATAAAATGTAATCTATCCTCCTGTCCCAGCCTCCCCAACCATGGTAACTAATTTAAAGGAAAGGAAAAGCAAAAGTAAATCAAAGAGGCTTAGAGCAAATTATTGACTGCATTTTGGGTAAAACACTGGTCTTGTGTTTTCAGCAGCAAGCTGTCAACTTCCCTATTCAAATTTGCTTTGGACAGTCGTTGTGATCAGAACTGATATGCCACTTGAATTGATAAGGGAAGTCAATGGAGTGCCTGAAGTTCAGCCACTGAGTAAATTACAGAGAGTGGATTTCAGATCCCTACAGCCAGGTTGTGATTATAGCAAGAAATATATCCAGGTAAGAATTTTCATAACTCAGAATGTTTTTTCCTTCTAAAAGAAATGCAGAATTTTGCATTGAGTTTCTTTATGAGAGCTGTTTTAGGAGTGGTTTTTATCTTTGCCAAACATTTGAGACAGTATTTCAATGATAAATTATTTTTAATGATCAGAATTTATTTAGCAAACATTTCTTGAATTATTCTGTGATATACTGGAATAAGTTTCCAAAGTAAAAGATGAATAAATATAGTCCCTGTACTAAAGGTTTTTTGGAGGTTTGACTGATTACCTAATCTCTAATTAATAAGTGTGGTATTAGCATTGTGATACATGAGCATGAGACCTTTTGGTTCTGACCCATTAGATCAGGCAAGTCAAGCTGGAATTTATAGGATGACAGATTGTATTGTATTTTCCTTTTGGGTAAAAGCAGTCCTTATGTACATGTTGAATAATTTGGATGTTACCCTAAAAGCATTGGGAAGCCCTTAGCAGATTTTAGCAGGAGAAAGACAGGATTCACTTTGAGTCCAAACTATTTGCCCTCTGGATAAAGAATATATTGGAAAGGGCAAGATTCAAGGAAGAATACTTAGTTAAGAGGCAGTTTTAGTAATCTAAGTGTGATACTGATCAAAACCAGTGGCAGAGGGGATGATGAGAAGGAGGTAGATAGAAAAAACAAACAAACAAAACAATAATAAAATGATAATAATAGGAAGAGATAACATTTATTGAGCTCTTTCCATATGTTAGGTAGTGTTTTAAGTGTTTACATATATTAACTTCTTTAATCATCACAAAGACCTATGACTTAAGTACTATTATTACTTATCTGAAGACGAGGGTACTGTATTTCAGGAAAGTTAAGTAACTTGTCTGAGATCATATAGCTAGTAAGTGGTAGAGCAGGAATTTGAATCTAGATGATTTGCTTCAGACTTGATAGGATAAAGAAGCAAAATCAACAGGTCTTAGAGAACAATTAGACTAGTGGGGCAAAGAGATAGTCAGGAAACTTCTGTTTCTAATTCCTAGCCAACCTGGGGAAGGCGATAGGAGACACGTTTAGGTAAAATAATGATGACTTCAATTTTGGATGTGTTTGAGAGGTCTTTGGAAGTATCTAAGTGTTAATGTCCAGGAAGCAAATGGATTTGGAGATTTGGATCTCAAAGGGTCTCCTACTTAGAGAGGTTTGAGCCAAAGTATAGAATGAGAAGAGAAGAGAATTGTGTTGAAGGAGTGAGCGAAAGAAAGTAGTATGAATAAGAGACTGAGATGGTCTACAGAAGTAGGAGGAAAACCAGGAGAGAGTGGTGTCTTATATGCTTAGGAAGGCAAGTTTCAAGGAGTGACTAAGGTCAGTAATTGCTATAAATTCTATCTAGTAGGCATTCTGCTAAGTGTTTTATATATGTTATCGCTTTTAATCCTAGGTACTCTATAAATAGGTAATCTCATTTTATAGCTGGACAGTAGATATAGGTTAACTTTAAATTCATCCAAGGTCAAATAGCTAGTAAGTGGCTGAGCAGTCTTTACTACTACGCAAAGTATATGTTGCTGTTAGATGCTCAGTCTAGGGTCTGAAAAGTATCTGTTTGATCTAATAATCAAGAAGTGGGTCACTTGGCAAGACTAGTTTTGCTAGAGCACTCTGAAATAAATCTATTTTTCAGTGGTTTGAGGATTCAATGTTAGGTGAGGAAATGAAAGGAAGAAATGTCTTCCAAGGAATGTGTTGCGATACTTTTGATAAGTTGATCATAAAAGTCCCGAAATGGGAGTTTAAGGCTTTTAAATCTTAGCTGATTCAATTTTGCCTTTGATTCTTACTAACTGACTTTTTTTTTTTTTTCTTTGGAGATGGGATACTAGTGAGAACTAACTGACTTTTATGCTACCTAAAATCAACTCCCTAACCACAGCACTGAAGTGAGGTAAAACAAAGTCAATTTTAAGAGCATATCAACATTTCCTTTCCTCGTCTCTTCCTCCTCCTAAGACACAGTCACACTCACACCCAGGCCACAGTCACTAACTTGCTCCTATGGCAGGCAGTTCAGTGTTCTGAAAAGAGGCGTGAGGCGTGAGCCCTGGAGCCAGGCTGCCTGCTTTCAGTTGCAGGTCCACCTTTTATTAGCTGTGTAATTGGGAAAGTGATTTAGTCTTTCTATAACTTATGTTCTTCATTTGCAAAATGGGAATTATGGTAGAACTTACCTTATAGAGATGTTGTAAGGATTAAATGTAAAGAAGTTACTAATGAAGTCCAAGCATTCAGTAAATGCTGGTTAGTGTGGTAAATACAATAATTTCAACAACAGTGTCTTTGGATGAAGAGTTTTCCTTGTTTCTTAGTTTTTAGTGAAAATAATGTATCATAGTTCCACTGACCAGAGCTTAGTGAAACTCAAGCTTCAAAGACTTTGCTTGTATAAGTCCTTCAAAGACCCTGTTAAGGACCTTAAAAAAGAATTTACATGTTTGTATGTATTTTAAAACTTTACAAAAGATGTTTTAACCTCAAATGGTTATAACTGTTGTTTCTTTCCATTTAGACTTCACCTCCATCACATTTTTTCTCATATCAAGTGGCATTGGAGCAGCTAAGGACATTTTTGGGGAGGGAATCTAGCTAAGGGAAAGTTGACTTGTGGAGTATATTTTGTTTGAGTTTAAGGAGATGTATTCATGTGGTTTGAAGTCACTTCTTAATATAGTCAGCCTATTACTAGCTCTCCTAGTATGGGAATGGTTTCCTGGAACACTCCAACTCACTGGTCATGGAGCCTCATGGTATGGGGCCAAAGTGGTATCAGGGTAAGAATATGTCCTGTCCCATCTACCATGGGCTTTATGTAGTTGAGGAAAAACAGGTTCTGAATCTCATGGAGCCTGAAGCTAGTCCAAAGAGAATTGTTATAAATTTTACAGCTGGGGTATAAAAGAAACTTAATAGGAATATTTTCAAACTTAATAGTTTTCATAAGGTTACCAATAATGAATGGTGAAGTTGAATATAGTTGTTGTAAATTGTCAATAGCAAAAAGAAATTTTAATCAGGTATGCTATAGGAAAACTTGAATTATCTTTATTCCCTCTGTACTTTATAGAAACCAATATTTTAAAAGCAACATGAAAAGATTATCAAAAAGCATATAGCCAAAAACAGTGAAGAAAATTGTCTAAAGAGGTGTATCACGCACTGAGTTATTTTAAAAATTAAGTTATTTTTCTGGAAATCTAAATTTGTATATAATTTTTCAGCTTTTACAATTTGTAATGTGTTGTGATTTCTCATTCTAAGTAAGTATTCACTTTCATAATAAAAAATATTTTGATGTGAAGGAATGGAGAAAGGAAAGGTTGCAGTTAAAGGGGATGTAAAGTTGAAGAAAGGGTTGAATAGGGACTAGAGAGAATGAGGATGGGTGTAAATATGTTATTGTTTTAATTTTATTCTGCAAGGTTTCAGTTTTATTAAAATTTATTAAGGCTTATTTTGTGAACCTGCATATGATCTGCCTTCCTGAACATTCCATACGTACTTGAAAATAATGCGTATTCACTAATTGTATCAAAGTCAAAATAAAATATATAGGGATGGATTTATGCAATACGTTTTATTTGGGAATATATACTGCAATTCAAAAACAGAATTGGAATTTGAAACATAGACACTTACTTGGATTGTTGCAGCAGTGTGTACAGCTAGTGTTACAGCTCTTATTCATTTGACTGGGGGAAGAACCAAGCGGCACATGAAGAGTCGGAGAACAGCCTTTATTCTTCTACGGCAGGCTCAGCACACCTAGTGTTACAGCTGTCTTTGTGTCTTCTGATGTTCTCCCCTTCCTGCCCTTCTGCCCCTGCTTTTATACCCTTGGTAGGGGCTCAAGAAGCATCCAATCAACTACAAGCTTTAATATCTGATCAAAAACAGTGGGATTCAAAAATTACCCAATCAGGATCACGCAAGCAGCGTGGCCAGAAATAGGCAGCGGCATGTGGACCTGGTGGCACGTGGGGGCCCCAGGCGGCTGTGAGCCAGGGGGCCTGGCCCCAGCAGCATGCCTTCCAACTGGTCATGGGCAGCGCTGGCCTGGGGAGATGCGGAGCTACAGGGAGGTGGCAAGCGGTTGCGTCCCAGCGCCTGCCATTTTCGGCATCAGGATGATCCTCGCTATTTCTGAAGAACAAAGAAAAGCTTTGATGTTTTATTAGGAAAAAAAATGCTACCTATAGTTTTGACAGAAAGCTAATTGCTAAGTAAAACTATTCTTAGAGTCACGCCAGGTCATTTCAACAGCTACTAGGTAAAACTGGTTTTAGGATTATTCCAGGTCATTTCAGCAGCTGGGCTTGCTGATAATTCTTAGAGCAGGGTCATGTGCCTCAAGGGCTTCCACCCCTACTCCACCCCCAACTCTGATTTAACTGAGTATGATAAAAAAAATGACCCAATTTATATAATCAGCATTTACAGTTGTCAGGTGCAGTGTTCTGTAAATGTCAATTGTATAAAATTAGATGATGGTGTTTTTAGGTCTTCTATATTCATAGTGATTTTCTTTCTACTTCTTCTATCAATTACTGGGAGATGAATGTTAATTCCAATTCTGTGGATTTGTCTGTTTCCTATTTTAGTTATGTGAGTATTCACATATTTTGAAGCTTCGTAAGTGCATATATATTTAGGATGATTATATCTTCATGATGAATTGGTCCTTTTATCATTACCAAATTTCCATCTTTAATTAGTTTATCATTGTATAATTAGATTAGGAGAAGAATGAAGAACTCACTGGTAGTAGGAAAAAGCTAGAGGATCTGCATTTGATGAGATATTCAGGATCTGCATTTGATGAGATATTCAGTTATTGTGCATTTCCATTGTTTTTCCATGGTAGGACATATGACAAAGATTTGGGAACTTGCGTGCCTGAAGCCAGGTTACTCTTATGTTCCCTAACTATGTTGCTTACAGAACTGTTGCCACAGTAGTTGGCTGTGCCCCAGACAAATGGGTTGCTGGTCTGTTGCCACAAATCTTTATCCCAGTCTTTGTAGCAAGAAGGGCACTGCCATGTGCTCTCAGCCAGGGTCTTCTGTTCAAGGTTCCTGGTTTGGTTGACAGTATCTTGCTCAATACAACTTTTGTCATCACAGCTTGAGATATGACTGATTTCAGACTGAGGAACCTGGTGGTGAGCATTAAAGGGTCAAGTAGCCAATTTGCGACATTAGGATGGTTCTTTCTGGACTTGGTAAGATGATAAGGAAATCTGCAAGCCCTGATCTGGTGTTTTTTTTTGTTTGTTTTGTTTTGTTTTTTATCATAGGGGCATTGTAATAGCTCTTTAGGGTCCAAGGAGTTAATGTTTCTTCCATGTTGGAAATGAAGGAGCTGTATCTAAGTGCTTTGTGGAGACACACTCTCCCCACAGTCACTCTTGCCCTACATCTGTGCCTCTGGTAACTTGTCTTGGAATCTATTTGGTTTGATAATATAACCTTGCCAGCATTCTTATCTTTACTGTTTCTGTTGCATGTCTTTTATTTTATTTTCAAACTTATTTATGGTTTAATACTTTAAGTATCTCTAAGCATATTATTGGATCATACTTTTTAATCTAGTCTATCTCACCATTTAATTCACATGCTTAGTCAATTTATTTTAAAATACTTATTGATATGGTCTGTTTAAGTCTATCTTGCTGTTTGATTTGTCCTTCTGGTTTGTTTATCCTCTTTGCTTTTTTCCTGAGTTCTTTTGGGTTAATTAAATATTTTGTATTCCATTTTATTTTCTCTTTGCTTTAAGGAATACTTGTTTTATTTTCTTTAGTGGTTATTTAGCACTAAGAGTATACATCCTTAACTTAATTGAAGTCTACTCAGACATATACTTCCCAGATGATACTTGTTATTTCTCATGTCCTGCTTAAATTCTTCCTGCTTGACAAATGTAAAAATCTTACAACAGTAAAATTCCACTTACCCACTTCTCTGTTCTTTGAGCTATTATATCTTTTACATGTACATGTGTTACAAACTCTGCCTTACATTGTTATTTGTGCTTTTAAACAGTGAGTTGTCTTTTAAGGAAATTAAGAAAAAGAAAAAATAATCTTTATATTGACTGGCATATTTACCATTTCTGGTGTTCTTCATTTTTGCCTATATACCTGAGTTTTTATCTGGTTAATTTCTCTTCATCTTGAAAAATATCAAGCATGTCTTACAGTTTCAACTATACATGACTTCTCTTGGCTTTCATTCATTTGAAAATGATCTTATTTCACATTTGTTTTGAAGAATATTTTTATTAAATATAGACTTCTGAGTTGCTTTTTCTTTCTGTTAGCACTTTAAAGATATCATTCCACTGCTTTTTGGCTTCCATTGTTTTGTATGTAATGAGCATTTTTTTCCTTTGTTCACTTTCTATTTTATCTTTTGTTTTCAGCAGTTAGACTATCATGTGCCTTGGTGTGATTTTTCTTTGAGTTTTTCCTGTTTGTGGGTAACTGAGTTTCTTGGATTCGTGAGTCAATGGTTTTCATCAAATTTGGGAAATTTGGTTATTATTTCTGGAAATTTTTTTTCTGCCACATTATTCTTTTTTCTTTCCAGCATACCAGTTAGTTACATGTGTGTTCATATGTAAGGCTGTTCGATACTGTCACATAAATCTCTGAGATATTGTTCCTTTTTCTTCCATTTTGCTATTTTGGTTTTTTGGCAGAAAGGATTTTCAGATTGAGTAATTTCTGTTATCTGTCTTCAAGTTCACTGAACTTTTTTTCTGTCATATCCAATATTTTGTTATGCATATTTAGTGAACTTTTTATTTTAGTTAAGGTGGAGTTGAGGAACTTAGTAAAATGGATCTGATACAAAAAGAAAGAAAAATCTACCTTTCAATTTTGCCTAATTGTTAATAATATTCTCCATATAGAGACATTTGTTATACTTTTGATTCATCTGTTTATTTTTCATTTTCATAGAATTTCATTTCATATGAAATAAAAGTTTTATGAATTAGTTGGTCTTTTCTACTTAATTGCATTTAAATTCATATCATATGTTTGTTAGTATTCTCAAACTCATTTTACAGTTGGTTGATTAGTGTAATATTTCTTATATGTGTGTATTTGTTTTGTGTGCCCGATATAGAAATGTTAAATACTATGACACTTTGCTAATTTCTTATTTTTGTTTCTACTTATTATTGAAAACTTTTTTCAATTTTAACATTTTTATTTGTGTTACTGTAGTAAATCCTTTTAGTCAGGCATCCTCAAACTACAGCCTGAGGGCCACATGTGGGTGTTTTTGCCCATTTGTTTTTTTTACTTCAAAATAAGAAATGTGCAGTGTACATAGGAATTTGTTCATAGTTTTTTTTAAAACTATAGTCCAGCCCTCCAACAGTCTGAGAGACAGTGAACTGGCCCCCTGTTTAAAAAGTTTGAGGACCCCTACTTTTAGCTATAAGTGAACATATTATTATAGTATCTAGTAGGGTTAAAACTAGGAAATACCTTTTGTGTGTTTCTCATGGTTATGTACAGTTCTCATTTAGAAAAAATATATGGTCTGTTGATATGGTCTGTTTAAGTCTATCTTGCTATTTGATTTGTCCTTCTGTTTTGTTTATCCTCTTTGCTTTTTGAAGTTGAAGTATTTTTCTGTTCTTTTATGTGTCTGAATTTCTCATCTTTCAACTCTCAGTTTGTATACTCACATACTCTTTTCTAACCTGCAGAGATCTCTTATTTATGTTTCTTGAATTTTATTAAATGCCTTTTATTGCTACATTTACTGTTTTTAGTGTTACATTTCTATGAGTTTTGACAAATATATAAAAACATGTTAACATATCAAGCAATCCATCACTTTCCAAAATTTTATAGTCACCCTGCTATCCCCAGTATTAACTTCTCATGACCACTTCCTAGTTTTCTGAAATTACACTTTTGTCTTTCAAGAATGCCATGTAGATGAAATTATACAGCATGTAGCCTTTTGATTCTGGCTTCTTTCACTTACTGTGCTGCATTTGAAATTCTTTCAGGTTATTTTTATCAATAATATTCTGTTGGTCACTAGACTTTCATTGCAGCCTGTTTAGTCTTCATTGTAGGAATATTTGGATTCTTTCCAGTTGTAGTGAATAAAGCAACTGTAAATACTTACGTACAAGTTTTTATCTGAGCTAAGTTTTTATTTCATTTAGGTAACTATCTAGTGGTCAAATAGTTCTAAGCAACAGGGTATAATGTGGTACTTAGGTTGGCCAGCTATACTTTAGCTGGTAAGGAAACAAGGAGCCCAAATGGATTTACATAGTTTATTACTTATGGCACAGCAGGTAGCATGAACTTCGTGTTTACATTGGTTGTTTTTTCTTCCCCATGTTCCATGGGGGCAGGCCAGATGCATACTGTACATACAGGATTTGTATCACAGCTGAGGAGCACTGAGCTTAGAAAACTCAGTTTTTTGAGGCGGAATATTACTTTTTCAGGGCTGCCATAACAAAATACCACAGACCAGGTGGCTGAATGTTTATTTTCTCATAGTTCTGGAGGCTAGAAGATCAAGATCAAGGGGTCTGCAGGTTTAATTTCTTCTGAGACTTCTCTTCTTAGCTTGCAGATGCCCACATTCTTGCTGTGTGCTCACATGGCCTTTTGTCTGTGCATGTCAGAGCCTCTAGTGTCTTTCTGTGTGTCTTTTTGTCCTCTTATAAGGACACCAGTCATATTAGGACACACCCTAAAGGCCCTATCTCCAAATATACTCACATTCTGAGGTATAAGGGGTTAGGGCTTCAACATATGAATTTAGGGGGAACACAAAATTTAGTCCATAACAGGGTGTGTTAACATATTAATATCTATAGTAAATTTTTATCCAAAAAGCAAACATGAGATTAGAGTAGAGACAAACTATGTAATAATATCTCAGACTGTATATAGGATGGTGGAGCCATAAGATTATAATACCATATTTTTATTGTATCCTTTCTTGGTTGATATGTTTAGATATACAAATATTACCATCGTGTTACAGTTACCTGCAGTATTCAGTACAGTTACATGCTGTATAGGTTATAAAGTAATAGACTCTATCACATAGCCTAGGTATGTAATAGGCCATACCACATAGGCTTGTGTCAGTATACTCTGTGATGTTCAAAGAGGCAGTGACCTAATGATGCATTTCTCAGAACATATCCCCATTGTTAAGTGCCACATGACTTTGTTACTCTCAGCAATCACTGCATCTTAGCATCTCTTAGCAATAACTCCATGCGTGCCCATTCTGGGCAATGCATTGAGGGCCATATATCTTCCTGCATGTATTAACATTAAAAAGGAGATTTCTTGCACTGTTGGAGAACTGTGAAATGATGAATCTGGGAGTTATATAGGACAGATTCACCCTCGCCTCCTGAGAGAGGAAGAGAAACCTAATCTATTTAATGTAAATACATCATTTGGAATGTAAAGGAATAGCTATAGGTTTCATCTACTATTGAATTATAAACACATAACTCTGGGATAATCTCTCTGGATATTTACTGTTTAGTTTTCCTTTAAGTTTCAAACTTTGTCCTTTAACTCAGGTTCTAATTTTCTTTGCTCACTTCAACTAAAGGCAGGGAGAAATTTTATACCACTTTTGTAATAGAATAACTTCCATTGTAGGTAAAACTGTGAACATAATATATAACTGAGGGGTCAACCAAAAGTGTTTTGTTAAACACTTGAATGTTTTTTATAGCTACCTCTGGGTGCACATCACACTGTGTTTGTGTTTAATTTCGCCTTTCACACAAGAAGCACAATCCTTAGGGCACACATGCAAGCACTTAAAACAGAGTTTAAATTGTTTGGGGCCCCTCCAAGAAAGACATAGATCAATCAGACAGGTTGACAGGGTCATCTTTCTTGCCTACCAGCTGGTAAGGCCTTAGGTGCCCAGTTCAGTCCCAGTAGTTCTGTTTTGTTCTGGTTTTCAGAGAGAGACCACCTGAGAGCTGTTAGTTAAATCTGTCTTGCTTTACCAATTTATTTGCCCTAGTTGTGGACAACATTTGGAGGTATTCTGCATCCAAGATGCAGGAACTGGGCCATGCTCTCCTGGTTCATGGTTAGAGCCATTGGGTAAGGGATGGTAGATGGGCTTAGTAGTTGATTTACTTTCAAGATTCCCAGTAGTTTGTGAGAGCAGCATCAGTGCATTTTCCTTTAGGGTGATGGAAGGCTCCTGAAGTAGTTCTGAAAGACAAAGATCATTTATGCCTCCGCTCCCTTCTACTTCTAGGGACTAAGGGTTTTCTTCTCAAGTTATGGGATTCCTTCTTCAGGTGCTAGGGCCCCTCCCCAGGTACTAGAGATCTCTCCCTAGGTGCCTAGTTTTTTTTTTTCTCTCTCTTTCTGTTATAAAACCAATGTGTCTCATTTCAGTAACTATAAATTCGTATTTTTCCTAATCATACCCTCCTCTCACCAGGATCTATCTTCTATTTGGATCAGGTACAAGAGGAACAAAAGTACCTGCTTTGAGTTTTATTTGATTAATCTCATTTAACCTGATTGTGGTTCCTTTGATTGCTTTTTCTTGACAGTGTATTTTTTCTTGGCTTTTTGCATAATATGCTTTGTTGAAAGCTGTACTTCTTGTGTAGGACAATGGAAACTGAGATAAATATAATAGGCTACATATAGAACATGTACAGGAAGTGTATTAGTCTTTTTCTGCTAAGCCTTTAGCATGGTGCATCGAGAGTTAAACTAATCAAGAGTAGAGCTAGGTTTGAGATTTGTTGTTTGTTGTTCAGTGCACAAGAGGCTTCAGAGTCCTCTAGAGTTACTTCATATGTAGAATGGGTGCTGTTTGGCTGGAGGATATTTTCTTTGCCTTCCCCATCCATAGGTTAGGTCTTGTCTTTGTGCTTTCCCTCAGCTAAGCTCTCTTTCTATGCTCTAGGGCAGGGGTCCTCAAACTTTTTAAACAGGGTGCCAGTTCACTGTCCCTCAGACCATTGGAGAGTGCGGTGCACATTCCACACATGTGCACTGTGGGCCTGGGACGAGTTGGCTGCTAAGCAGGATAGGCAGCAGCGGCAAAAACACCTGGCGGCCGGATTAATGTCCTCGGCGGGCCACATGTGGCCCATGGGCCGAATGTGTGAGGACCCCTGCTCTATGGCCTCTCTCCCAGTAGTAGACCATGTTACTTTTTATTAGGTACTGTTAGCCTTTTTTGTGTACATGTTCTCCATTCTAAGTAAGCTTGTCTTGGCTGGAAGTAGGCCCTTGGGTCTTGTGAGTGGGGCCTGGCCCTGCCTCTAGTTGTAGGGCTGGGTCTTGCAGCTATGTACTTATTCCTGCCCATCCCTAACAAGGGGTAGAAGGTTATTTTTGTCTGTTTCTTCCAGCTACAGTGGGTTTTCAGCAAAGCTCTAAGATTGACAGGTTTGTTGCCCATCTCCCAGCATTTTAAGGCCTTTGTTCTGAAAGAAAGAGGAGAAAGATCTAATCAAAGTTTCCTGCCTTTCCTGCAGTATTGCTGCCACCCTTACCCTTCCTCTTAGTTTGAACCTTGTCAAGTCTGTGGAGAAGAGCTTGTAAGTGTGTTGTGAATTTCCTTTGTATATGTATGTAGTTCAGGGGCTCCATGTGTTTCCACTAGCCCATACTTGGCCTTTATTAATGATTCATTAAATATGTTATAAAATTTTTTCTTACAGATGTCTGACAGCATATACCATTTACCTTAAGTAAGCAAGTACTTGCTCCCATGCTCATTTGGAAGTACTCCTTTTTCCTTAAAAGTCTATTTAATTGTTTTCCCTGACACCTCAGCTCTCTGATGGGTCAAGAAAAGTTTTGAAATTTGCAGATTGTCCAGCTTGTTGTTGTTGTCACTCTTTCCAGCTTTCTATCCCCTAAGTGGAACTATTAATTTTTACCTTTACTTTGGACTGAATCGTTATGCATTGTTGATTGTCATATTTTATTTATTTATGATTCCTATCTTATAAATAAAATTGATGTATGTTTTGTTGGCTTTATCAAAGACTGGAATATTAGTGTGAAATATATATATTGTAGGATCTGTTTAAAATTTTATTAAACAAAGTAGATTTCTGTGTGGAAGTTTTCAAAGAGCCCAATAATATATTCATAGAATCATTAAATTTCAGGGCTAGAAGAAATTATAAAAACCATCTAGATTAAACACTTCATTTTTTCTGAGACTTTGATTAAATAACTTTTTTTTTTAAACTGACAGATCTGGTTAGTTACAGAAGTAGAACAAAAACTAAACTATGTCTGTGTCTTAGTCTATTGATTTGCCCATACTATTTTTGAGATTATCATTTAACAATAGGAATACATTTTGAGAAATATGTTAGGCGATTTTGTCATATGAATATAATAGAGTGTATTTACACAAACCTAGATGGTATAACCTACTATATACTTAGGCTGTATGGTATAGCCTATTGCTCCT
Organism: Microcebus murinus; assembly: GCF_040939455.1. Taxonomy (NCBI): domain Eukaryota; kingdom Metazoa; phylum Chordata; class Mammalia; order Primates; family Cheirogaleidae; genus Microcebus; species Microcebus murinus. Next base: position 77,867,022 of record NC_134112.1, on the reverse strand, counting down.
AGGCTACAAACTTGTATAGCATGTACTTTACTAAATACTGTAGGCAAATGTAACACAAAAGTATTTGTGTCTCTAAATATATATAAACCTAGAAAACTATAGAAAAGGTAAAAATATAGTGTTATAATCTTATGGGATCACCATCTTATATGTGGTCTGACTTTGACCAAAACATCACTATGTGTTGTGTGACTATACACAAATGAGTACATACCACATACCATTATAACTACCTAAATATTAACATCAGTTTCTCAATATGAAATATCAATGTATTCATGTATGTATACACATATATATGTATATCTTCTTTTCTATTTGTACATCTGCAAACACACAATTCCATTTTTACACCTAAAATAACAAAATGCCTTTATATAATCAAACTTCAAATCAGTGTTCCATTTTCCCATATTATCTCCTGAATTATTTTTCAGTTTGTTTTCTTTTATGGAAAAGACTGAGGTAGAGAAATCGGTGTGGAGGCTTTAGATCTATCCTGCATGTATAAAGACCAAAACTAAAGAGTTGGTGGAATTGGCATAAAATTGATTAGTTGTATATGTGTGTTTGGGTTGCATGGGGGCATAGTTTTCAGTTTTTGAGACAGAATTCATCTTATAAGTCTGTAAGAACATCTGCTTCCTAAGTTCTGAATTTGAATGTTTTTTAATGCTCAGCATTAATTTTTCCCACTTTTTTCTACATTAAGTAAATATTTGAATAAAAACAGCTATTCTTGGGTATTATGTGTCCTCTATAAATTTTGTTAATCTAGTATAACATATGTGTCTAATATTCAGATGACACTATGAAATGGGTTGCCTAGGAAATTAAACTCTGCAACTTTTGTATTGAAATGCCCTATCAGTATATTCTGAAATATTTTCTTATCTCTTAAGATTTTTTAAAATAAAAAACATTTAAATTCTATATCCTAAATTATTTAGGTAGACATTGTGACAGATTGCTGATTGCTGACATAGCAAAAAAACCCAGAAGTTATACTGAAATGTTGCCCAAAAAAGTCAACTTTAATCACAGAATTCTTTTTGTTGCTCATTTGTAATCAAATCAGCACATAAATTTGTGGATTGTGCAGAAATTTACGGCAATATTTGTAGCCTTCTGGTTTTATTGCGTGTGAATATTTATAGTTCCTAACTTCTCCTAAAGCAGGCTTGAACATCATCTTATAATTATTTTAAAATGTTTTCTTTCCATACATGAGCTGATAAGATTCTAGAGATCAGTGTTATATCTAGTAATTCGTGAATGGGTTGTGGCATGTGTCCAGATAGGTGAATTATCTAAATAATTTTAACAATGCTAAGAATGAGCAGTATGTCCACAACTAATTTTCATCTAGTATGTACAGTTACATGATTGTATCAGTTGTTAAAGTATTAAAATAGTTCTTTAGAGAATGATAAAGAGCTATTGGTTGGAGTCCTCCAACACCTGCTGCCATTCCAACCCAGGAACCCTAATGTGAAGTGGCACTACACTTCTCTTCCTCCCTTTCTTTGAATGCTCCTGTCAGTTAGGAGAGACCGTGCCTCTAATGGTGGTCCTGGCATTGTGGTGGGCATCTGGTCCTCTAAGGCTGTGGCCATCTGTTGACTTTGTAGGAACTGGAGCCTCTGCAGTATACCTTACTTATCTTTTGTATTTTAAATACTACTCCTGAATATATCTGTGTGTCTTAGAGGAGAAGGTAAGAGAATTAGTATGTATTCATTCAGTCATTTCTGCATTTATTTGACGGTATATTGAACATCCATTAGGAGCCAGGCTTGGATCTCTGGTGATCCAAACAAAGAAAGTTGTTTTTATACAGCATACTGTCTAGTGTAAAAACACAATAAACAGAAATAAATAATATATTTTTTTCTCATGGCAAACAGTGGTATGGGGAAACTAAAGTAGTGGAAGAGAGATAAGGTATGAGTATGAGAAGAAAGGAGGTTTGTTTTTCTCTGGTGGTAAAGGAAAGACTGTGATAGTGATAGTTGGGTAGAGACTTAGTAGAAGTGATTAAGTGATCTCTCAGATATTTGAAGAGCATACTAGACCAGGAATTAGGAAATACAGAGGCTCTGAAGTGTGAGTGTATGTTTTAGACTCAGCAAGGGGATTAGAGTGTCTAAATCCCAGCAGGTAGGACCTGGGGCAAACCCTTAACTCCATTTTTCATTTAGTTTTTCTTTTTTTTATTTCAGTCTTTAAGATGGGGCTAATGGTACCTACCTTTCTGGATTATTGACAGGATTAGAGACAAAATATATCTGCTACTGGCACATAGTAGGAACTGAGTACATAATAACTATTGTCGTTATTATTTTCTTATTATAGTTACAGGCCATGAGGAAGAGTAGGGTAGAGAAAGGGAATCTAGACCCTGAGCCCAGGAGTTTGACTTCTGATCCCTGCTTTTCCTCAGTTAATTATTGGATCTCAAGTAATGTTGGATGTCTACGGATCCAAATTTAATCAAATACAAAATGAGGGTGTTGGATTAGCTGAGAATTCTGAATAGTTCTGACATACTATAATTGTAGAAATTGTGATGATTTATAAACAATCTGTGGACTTGAAAATGGTGCTAGAATATAAAGATTCATTTCAAGGAAACTGTTAGAACATGCACTTTTTTTTTTCTTGAACAAGAATTTTGTGGATACATCAACAACCTCAAGTTTTATCTTTTTTGCTAAAGCTTCTGTGAAAAGCCGATAAGTCAGTTAATGTTTTTTTAATTTCTACTTTGAACAAAGAAAAGGAAAATCAGTGTAATGATAGTTTTTCCTATGTAAAGCTATTATGGAGTCAGTGGTATATCTTAAAATCTTTCTTTAGAATTTGAGGCAGTAAGGCAGTTGACATACAATTCATATCCTAAAACTCATGGGGTAATTCATAAGACCATTTTTTCTCAGAATAATCACTAGAGTAATTTTATATACAATTTTTAAAATTTTGATTGAGATACAGTTTAATCTAGTTAGTACGACAGAAGGTTTAGAGGCAAATATACAAAAAAAGAAAAGTAGGAAATAAAATAGAAAAAAGCATGCACGCAGACACAATCATGCCTGCTTAAAGCTATTGAGGATAGGAGTCAATATCTTTAAACAAGTCTCTCTATAACTGTCTATTTTGATGAGGCGTTTTTGTTAGTGAGTGGCTCCAGTAAAGGCCTGCTGTCATTACTGTTATTCCTATTATTATTCTTTCCCTTGAAGGAATGACTTTATTTCAGCTTAATCAAGATAATTGATATTTGAGATGACAATTCTCAATTATTAAGAATTCGGTGTTTAACAAGATCTGAAATCATGCTCTTTTAGGAACATATTCTTCAGAAATGATGAGTTTGAGAGGGAATAAGGGAGGGAGGAAGAGAATATGAATGAAAGACTATATGTCGGTGTTTAACAGAGAAAGATTCACTTATTTAAAAAGGTAACAAAAATAATTTTTCCTGTAACTAGAAGACATAATGTATTCATTACAGTGATTTCTTGAGATATGGGAAAATGAAAAAAAAATCAGTTTATTGACTAACTGGCATGTAAGTATTAAGCTACAACAGAAATTTTCTTTGGCTCCTCTTCCCTAACATTCCCCCCCACACACAAAAAAGGCCAAAATACAAGTGCATTAGTTTGTTTTGTGCTGCTATAACAAGAGTACAACAGACTAGATCTTATAATTTTTAATGAACAGAAATTTACTGGCTCCCAGTTCTGGCTGGGAAATTAAATAGCAAGGCACTGGCAAACTTGGAGATTCTAATTCCAAGAAAGCACCTTGAAGTCTTCAGTGTTCGGTGTCACATGGTGGAAGATGGAAGCAAAAAGAGAAAGCAAGGGTGCCTTACTTGTATGTTTATAATGGCATTAATTCCACCATGTGGACCTTCATGGCCTAACCACAAACCTCTTAAAGATCCCTTCTCTTGACACATTAACTGCCATGTGAGTTGTTTATAACTCATATTAGTTTTGAGCCCGGGGCCTCATGAAACATATAACTCACACATCTCTTCAACCTTGGAAGTCATGTGAACTATTTTTCAAATTGCATATGACTCACACACAGAAAACAATAAAAAGTAAAATTTTCATTACATTAAAAAGGATTGTTTTGTTTTTGAAGTGTTTATTCTATTTTTGTAATAAAACACCGTGGCCACAAGGAAAAAAAAAATTCCTAGTGTGGCAGTCAATGTGTTAAATACTGTTATAATGGCAGTAAATTTCAACATGGGTTTTGGAGGAGAGAAACATGCAAATCATACCAACAAACAGATGCTGTTAATGGCTTCCCAGTTTTTCAGGCTGCTAGGTATTTATAAGCAATTTTTGTCACAGTGCTTTCCAATAGTAATATGTAGTTTTCATGGGATATAGAATATATTGAATATATATAAAATGTAATTTCATGTTCTTATTTCAGATGAACTGTTTCCTTTTTGTAAAGATGTACACTTGTAGCATTTTTAGAGATTTTTAAGGACCTAGGCCAAGATGTTATAGTCTGCATTCTTTGAATTTGCTAAGATTGTTAAAGTTCCCTTTCCCTTCTTCTCTCCTAATATTTTTTAATAAGTAAAGCATTGAGCTGTCTTCTTATTCCTTTAGGGAAGAAAAGTTCACCTTAATTAATGATCAAGAAGATACTCTAGCATCTTTATTTTAAGAGTCAACTACCTATAAAACAAAAGCATACTTAATTTTTGTGAAAGGACCAGCTGTCTTTAGGTGAAGATGAGTATCTTCGAGCAGTGGTCCTCAACCTTTGGTACCAGGGACCAGTTTCATGAAAGACAATTTTTCCATGATTGGGGGATGATTCAAGTCCATTACATTTATTTTGCAGTCAAAACCCTCTGCTAATGGTAATCTATATTTGTAGCTCCTGCTTAGTGCTAGCATCACCACCTCAGCTCCACCTCAGATCATCAGGCATCAGATTCTCAGAAGGAGCATGCAACCTAGATTTCTTCAATACGCAGTTTATAGTAGGGTTCACACTCCTATGAGAATCTAATGCTGCTGCTGATCTGACAGGAGGCAGAGCTTATGTGGTGATGGGAACGATGGGGAGTGGCTGTAAGTACAGATGAAGCTTAACTGGCTCGCTGCTCACTTCTTGCTGTGCAGCCCTGTTCCTAACAGGCCACAGATGGTACAGGTCTGTAGCCCAAGCATTGGAGACCACAGTCTTAGAGTACAGGGATCTCTAATGAGCTTCAGTAGTGAATAGATTGGCATGAGAGATTCTTGAATCCAGTGAAAGTGTATGTGAATGTGTGTATATTATTTTTTTTTTCTGTGAAGATGTCATCTGTAACTTTTATCTCATTCTCAGAAAGATCCATAAACACAGTTACCAAAACTGCTTTTTAAATGGCAGAATTTCATGTGATTCTGTCATGGTATATAGTTGAGTTTATATGGAGCTTCAAGAGTAATTAGCTCTGGAAACCACATTATAGAGAAATAATAATGATTTGATATTAGAAATTGATATGTTATAAAAATCTTGCATTATTTTTAGAAAAATTTTATGTTCATAAATACCAAGTGTTAATGTTAATAAAAATTCTGATCCTATTTTGTAAAGTTTTGGAAATTTAAAAAACAATACAAAATATTGTTGGGGGAGATGTTCTAGGTGGAGTTGATGTGAGACAGATGTGTATTATATTTGTATGAATATATGTTAAAATTTATTTTATTTTAGTGCATAAATCTCTATTATTTTGCACTGCCTTCCTCTTCTTTACTCCTGGGGTTTATCTGTGTGTAAATGTATGTAGATATTTATGTTTTGTTGGGAAGTCATAACTTTTAAAGAGTTTTTCTAGTTAACATGTTTGGATGTTTTGGAGTATAATGGTGTAGAGACATAAATTCTAATTTCTAATGAAGTTAAGATTAAAAATGTACATTTTTATTTCTTTTCCTATCCTTTATTTTACATAGTTCAATAGCAAATGATAAAGGCTATATTTTAAAGGCTGTTAGGTATATTTTACTTAAAAAAATAGGTAGTAGAAAACATTGTTTCTTTTTCAAACATTTATGATAGCCAGCTTTTAACATTTAACCAGTTTTTTAAAGAATTAACATCTTTTATTAAGAATATTATATTACATTTGTGTTGAATCTTTACAGATTGCAAAGTGCTTCCATATGTTTCTCACTTAAATCTTCATTAACTTTTTGTGATGATAATCATTAGTACTTTTATTATGAAGGGTAAAATTTGTTAAAGAACTTGCAGTAAACGTCATTGTAGAAACGACTATCTTTTTTTTTCCAACCTCAGGGAGGAATTATGGACTTGATAAACTTGCAAATATTTGTCTTAGAATATTTTGTTATTCTTGTGTGGTGATGGTTTTAAAAACATTTAGGCAGTAAAAAGGATATAACTTGAGAAGCAGAAGTCCCCCTGCACCCAATCATCTCCCAGTTCCATTCTTCAGATAAAATCACTGCTATGGTTCTTTTTTTGTTTTTGTTTTTGTTTCCTCTTTTATATATGTGTTACATGTATGTGCACATATTTGTATGTGTATGTATAAGCCTGTATGTATATATTTTTCACTACATGACTTCATACTATCCATGTTTTGCAAGGTACTTTATTTTCAACTAATATATCTTGGCTATCTTATAGAAGGGTTTTTAAAATAAATACATGGTATTGAATATTAGGGATCTATTTGCTTATATTTAAACATTTTCATCTTTATCCCTTTTTAAGATTCTTATATATATTAAATGGCTATTTGAGAAACAATATAAAAGGGTTATAATATGAATTAGCCAAACATGTACAATGCATCTGTAAAACATATACAATATCTTATTAGTATTTTACCTGACATATGAAAAGTGTTTTCTGCTATTGAAATGAATTTTAAATAGGTACTCATTAAAATAAAATAGAACTATACTAGCTAATTATTACTTGTCAGATAACAGAGGATGTTAATAATGGTAAGTCAAAGTTTTCTCCTTTTTAAAATTAAATGGTAAAAGACTGGGGTCACAATTTACTTCAAATTCTTTCTGGATTTAAAATCCTCAAATGCTGATCATTTGAGAGTGTAATTTGTCTATTTATTTTAAAGGTCATAGTATCAAGATTAAAGGTAATTATAATCCAAAAGTAAAACTTTTTCCATAAAGCAATGAATTTTTTCTGATTTTATTCTTACACCTTTCTTCTTTGTCACTTGCTTGTTCTCTTAAGGATAGCTTTGTATTTGAATAAAACAGTAATCCTAAAATATTAATACTAAAGTGAATTTTAACAACATTTTAATCCTTGCTTTGGTAGAGTAATATTAAATTTTGCAGAAATATACATGCTCTAATTGAACCCCCTCCATATAAGGCATTTTTCAATTTTAGCTTTCAGTTTTTAAAAGTAAGTTTTAACATTTAGTATGTGGATATAAAATATGAGGAAAGACTTTTCCAAAGTATTCTGAAAGTTTTTAAAACAATATGTTATCACAAAACTGTCAAAATTATGGACATTTGTTAATACATTTTTTCCCATCTTTATAAAATTTAGTTCTGAAAGAGCAAGTACAATGGTCAGGAGATCTGGATTCTTATCATGGTCTATAACTAATTAGCTGTATGTGACCGTAGACCATTCATGTATCCTCTCTGTTTCTTATTATCTGAAAGGTGTTCTATTAATAGTATATGAACTCTAAGGACCTCTTAAATGCTTTGCTAGAATGCTAGGATTCTATGAAGTAAGATTTTCAGCAGTTGTAAGGTTTATTTAAGATTTATGAAGGTATACTTTCTCTCTATATATACATATATGAATATTAATATATTTGGTTATTTATTTAGTTGTCCAAATACTTGTTGAATTTTTTTGTGTACTCTATGATAAATGTTGGAGATACATCAGTGAATTAGTAACGGGCCTTGCCTTCATGAAGCATAGTGTTCAGTGAAGAAGAGTAGAATTAAACAACTAATGTAATTAATTTAGAGAAGGAGATCATAATATTCAGTAAGCATTAAACAAGTTTTGGTTAACCAGTTTTCTATTTTATAGAAGTAATTCCTGTTTTTAAGTAATAATATCAATAAAGATTATGATATTCTTTGATATTCTTATGATATTAAGAATTACAGGTATTTTGATAATTGATTTAAAACATTTTTTCCTATTTAGGACAACATTGCAGTGGCTGAATTTATTGTTTAGTCAGCTTCTTCCTCTAGAATGGTGAACATTACATATTTTTGAAAGCATTTAAAGACTTCAATTCAACTGTTTATGTAAGTATGCAACTTTTAGTCTCTAATCACAATGCAGTTTTAATGTGCTAAACGTGATGGGATAGAAGTAGTATTTCTGTAAATCTGCAGATAAACTATTTGCTCTGAGTGAACTATTTTAGTTTAATATTTTAAGTTTAAAATTTCTTTTCTTCACATTATGTTGAGAATGACTTTAGATAGAAAAGGAAGATCCCTATAGATACTTATTAATGAAACTTACAAAACTGCGCATTCAAGTACCCTTTTTAGGTAAAACTGATTTCTTCCCATTTTACCCTTAGTGAAGATGATTATTCTTTTCTTCCCTCTTTCCAGTCGACCTCCCCTCAGACCTTCCATCCCCCACCCCCCATCCCCCCAATACACAGGCATACATATACTTGAAAATTGCTTCTTTGGTCTAGGCTGTTAGGTGGAGTTGGGCCAAACCATATGCCCTGCAGGCCAGCATCTGCCTGTTTTTCTTCTAGTATACACAAAGGTACCATAAGGGCTAGAGGTAGCCCTGCTTGATGTTAAAATTAATGGATTAGACTGAAAATGGGTGAGTTTTACAGTTAGAGTGACCACTGTCATACTTCCTAATTTTTTTCTTTCTGAAAACATTGAGGGTTTTATACAGGAAAAATTTTAAATAACTCTGCTTTTCTACTTCTGTTGGACTAATAAAAGTGTATATTCTCTTTTACATTCTATACTGAGAACTGAATATTGGTGTACTGCAAATTTAGTCTCTAAGAGTACTAATTTTTTTATAAAGTACATTTTTATTTGACCTTACATCTTTTATTTTTTTAGATTCTATAGCTTAGGCAACTTGGCACATATCACTCTTAATTTGTAAGCTGTAACTTTATGCCATTCTAGTGAATTTGAATAGTATGCAGTTAAGTGTGTATGTAGTTTTACTACAACTAAAGGTCTGTAATTACATTGGAGGTTGTTTGCATACAAATAAGTCCCTTTTGTTTTTCAGGTTTATGTTAAATCTGTAAGAGACTGTTCTACAGAATCAATGTCTTTGGTAAGATGATATTCAGTTTTATTTAGAATATGTATACCTACACCTACACATACACATAGATACATGTTTTTATATATTCTACCCACTTTATAGTCTGATTTTGAAGTTGTGTCAAACAGTGGGAAACCATAGTGTTTTTAATATCTGATAATGCTACATTGAAGTTATATATTTACCTAGTAGTTAATATATGAATATTCTTTTTTCTGGAATATTTACTGATATTTCATGTAAATGATACATACACAAGAAAGTTAAATAAAAGTTTTCACTGTATGAAGACACTGAAATTTGTATTAGTTTTAAACAATAGACAAATTCATTTCTTTTGTTTTTCATCAGCTGTGTTTAAGCAGGTTATATAATTATGATTTGACAAATTATATAATTTTAAGAAGTTTTTTATACTTGTCATACATTTTGCTTTTCTTTTTTCTTAACCATTTTTTTCCCCCTGTTTTATAAAATTTCATTATCTCATAGCAATAGGAAGGTTCATCATTTTATAGGTGAGCTACTTGTAGCTGAGTGAAACTGGAAAGAAGGTAATATATTGATTAAGTTTACTATAATTTGTGTTTTATCTATGTTTTTAAACCTTTAGTTTTTAAGGAACAGTACAGGGACTTAATTTCTAGTTGACAATGACTGCTGGACCCAGATTTTAAATACTGAGTACTATTAATAATTAAAATTAAAGGGACACTGTAACCAAACCAATAAAAAAGGATTGATGTACTTTTTTTGAAAATGTGAATTAACCCTAGATAGTAGTATTTATCCAAAATTTTATAGATTGGTCGGTTTCAAATATTTGATATATCTGTGAACCTGTAAATAAGGCAGAGGTAAGTGAAAAAGCCTCTGAACTTGGCAAAAATGATTTTTCATAAAGCTCGTTCTAAATTAAATAATTAAGGGACAGATCTATTTGACTTATTCCTGACTCCAAGATGCTCATTTTGCACATTTCCACATTTTTAAACTGAGCAGGGATCTTGCTATCTTGATATCAAGAAAATTTCTAGTTATTGTTATTGAGGTTCTTTCTGTTTTCTTGAAAAAGTGCTGTTTTCTTGAAAATGCATTATTAAATATCTAGTCTATTTGAGGACTAGAGATGTTTTTAGAATCTAGGAAATCAAGCACTTTGTTTTCCTGTGATGAAAGGGTTGCCGTTTTCAAGTGACTTAGGGTAACCATTTGATCTTGTACTGTCTTCAGTATTTAAAAGCTTTGACTGGCCAAGTTATCCAATCTGAAGGCCCAACATAAACTATCCCCTATGTCCTAACCAAACTATAATAACTTGTTATTAACTTTGACCAGTATACTCCAACCATGTAAGCCTCCTTCTTAATTTTCAAACTTATTGAATTAGTTTTCTCTGTTTGGATCACTGTTGCTTATCTCATTGTCAACTTCTCTTCTTTCCTTAACTGGTTACTTTCTTTATCTTTTCAAAGGGACTTTCTAAAAAAACTCCATTTTAGTCATCTCTCACCTTTTATGATTTATCCTTCCATTAGTGCAGGGCTGTTTATGTTTTGTTCACATCTTTATTTTTAGCACCATGTATAATACATAGCACATGGGGGTTGAATAAATTATGAGAGGAAGGAAAGAATAAAGAACTTGTGGATTGAATTATGCAGCTAGGTAGCTTTTCTCTTAAAGCTTATATTGTTTGCTGTGCTTAATTTTTATTAAGTTCCTGCATATGCTGTAAATTATATCTCATTTAACCTAGTCCTCACATTTTCTTGGCTGATTGCATAATGAGCTGCCTTTTAAGCTCTTGGACAAAAAAACAAAAAGAAACTTTTCATATCTATGCAAAGGGTTGATTAAGAAATGTACTTGCTGAGTGTATTTTTGATAATGCAATCAAGTTACATTTAGTGTGTCATGAGCCCATGGTTTTTTCATGAATATGATTTAATATTTTAGGCCAAGTGACTGTCTAGACCTGTACCGTCCTCTACTGTAGCAACTAGCCATGTGTGGCTATTAGATTTAAAAATTCAGTTCATGATTTGCACTAGTTATATTTAAATTCCTTAATAGCTACAGTGTTGATATAGAACATTTCCATTTTCAGAGAAGGTTCTATTGGACAGTGCTATTCCAGATTACTTAGGGAGCAATACAATTCTTGAGTAAGCATTCCCATCAGAAGTACTAGCTGCTTTTACTAGCCTGGGACTTGTTAGGATGCCATAAATATTATATGCCTATTGTCATAGATATTAGACACACTTTTGTATCAGCCATGTCAAACTATTTCTGGATCCCTGATTATCTTAATATAATGCTTTGTCCATTCTCTTGCACATGCTATACCCTTTTCCTGTGTTACTTATCCTTCAATATTTAGATTTATTTGTTACCACCTTCAGAAAGCCTTTGCTTACTCTTCTTATCTAACCCTACTATATCGCCCATAACACACATTTGTCTCTTAAGTTCAAACTGATTGGACTTTCTAAACTTATGCACATTTATTTCAGAAAATAATTTTTGTATTCTCTTGTTACAATTTTAGTCTCTTTATATGGTTTATGAATCAAAACCTGGCTTTATTTGGGCCTAAGTAAAATGTTTATAATAGTATAGGGAAAAAAAGAGAGCGAAATTGTACCATAGTTTTGAAGTGATATTAGTTAAGGTTAAAAACCCCTTTACAGTCCTTTTTTATGAATGTCGTACTTTATTGTATCAGCAAGGGAGACAGATTGGCTACTCAGAGACAAATTGGCTACTTACTGGAAATCATTATCTATATTTAATTCCCACGTTTCCAAGTATGGGCTTACTCAAGAATACATTAACCAAACTTGCAAGAGAAGAGCTAAGAAGTAAAAAAAACAATTTATTAATTTATAATGAGGAATATAACTTAGCTGCTATACATGCATACATTGGCCGATTTACATGGAAAGCCAAATTAATAATTAAGAAGTTGTATGTTGGTCATGAATTAACAAGTGTACTTACTTGGATGACATAATGGTTAGTGTCATTGAGTTGTGTTGGCCTTCCTCATTCGTCTTTACATCAGGGAAGTACTTATTAAGATAGAATATTAGGTCCAGTTACTTTTTTTAGCTGAGTGCATATCCTCTCTCTTCTGTTCCATATGCTTCTGTTCCTTCATTCTTCTTTCATCATTGATGCGCTACAGCTTTTCTTATATTAACATTTGATTAGATTTCTAAGCCCTACTCTTCTTGTTTGGCCTGAGGCATCAGCCTCCCTGAAAAAAATGAATTAATGGCCAGGCGTGGTGACTGACACCTGTAATTCTATCACTCTGGGAGGCCAAGGTGGGTGGATCACTCAAGGTCAGGAGTTCAAGACCAGCCTGAGCAAGAGTGAGACCTTATCTCTACTAAGAGAAAGAAAGAAATTAAAATAGAAAGAAATTAATTGGCCAACTAAAAATATATAGAAAAAAATGAGCTGGGCATGGTGGCTCATGCCTGTAGTCCCAGCTACTCGGGAGGCTGAGGCAGAAGGATCACTTGAGCCCAGGAGTTTGAGGTTGTTGTGAGCTAGGCTGACACCATGGCACTCTATCCCAGGCATCAAAGCAAGATTCTGTCTCAAAAAAAAAAAAAAGAAAAGAAAAGAAAATGAATTAATTCATTTTGATTTGAGCTTAAAATTTTTAATTCTCAGAGTGATGGTAACTATTTCCAATTGAGGTGGAGGTGAGTAAGATGTGGGGGTCACCCCACTGAAGCGTTTTAAGGATTGGTGTAGTGTCTTTGTTAATATATAAGCATAGCCTTGTAAACCCCTTTCCCTTCTCTTTTCAAACTTATGCACAGTTATTTCAGAAAGTAAACTTTGTGTTCTGTTACTATCACTTTTAATGTTTATATTATTTTCGAATCAAGATCTGACTTTATTTAGGCCTAAGTAAAATCTTTATAAAGTATGGGAGGGGGAGAAATTATACCTTAAGTTTTGAAGAGATATTAGTTAAGGTTAAAAGCCAAAACCAAAAATTTCTTAAACTACTTGTTTTAGAATTTGCTCTGACTGTTAATAGTATGATTTCTTGTCCTCCAGCTACAATTTCATTACCAAATTAGTTGGGGAAGTACTAACTTAAAGATAGCTAGAATGATTTAATTACTAAAGAGCCCCTCAGAGGCTTTAGTACACTTGGAAGTGTCCTAGACAAAAAACATTTCTTGAACTTATAAGATATGGATAATTTATTGATAGGACCAATATTCTACTTGCTCTTTCAAGGCTTCTAAAAAGGTCTCATAATTACTTATCATTTCCTTTCAGTAAAACTCTCTTTTCTTAGATCTTTCACATTGAAGATACACATATAAAAAAAGTGTATCTTATTTTCAGTTATTGCTTCAGTTTTTACATTAATTGCTGGTATTTTAATACAGATGCTCCTTGATTTACAATGGGGCCATGTCCTGATAAAACCATTGTAAGTCAAAAATATGTTAGGTTGAAAATGCATTTACTACCCTGAGAGACCTAAATTCAGATACTAAATTCAGGAAATCGTAAGTTGAACCATCGTAAGTCAGGGACCATCTGTATACTGTTTTCTACTTTTTTATTGAAAACATGTTTTGTATTGAAGGTGTAAAATGTTTCATTCAGATTATAAGTTAATTATGCTTTTATGGGCTAGTATGCAAACTATACAATTTATAAAGTAAGTTATTTATAAGGAAAACTAGTTGGTTTATATAGTAACCTTTATAAGCTATTTATTTCCTCTTTTTAGGCTATAGCTTCTTTAAGGTATTTAAAAGGATAAAATATACTTATATGGATTTGCTAATTTACAAATATGATTATAACATGATTCTAAAATGTAAATGCTTAATTTATTCACTGTCTTCTCTTTCTTTAGGTCCCAGCAATAAATTATATATATACACCCCTGAATCAACTTAAGGGTGGCACAATTGTTAATGTCTATGGTATTGTGAAGTTTTTTAAGCCTCCATATCTAAGCAAAGGAACTGGTAGGTATTAAAATTGGTGAAGTTTTTATGGATTAAAACTGCATTATCAGTTTCAGGAACACAGTTCCTTCGATACCTTAAGTCTCAGAGTGAGTGGAAGCTCAATTCTGATTTATAATTATTGGGCAACACCAATGCATATATTCCTTGGCTATTTAACTTATAAAATAAATAGATTTTTAGATTCTAGAGTCTAGTTAAAGATAGTAAGAATAAAGAATGAAGAAAAACATGCCAAACAGCAACATGAAAGCAGATGAAAGTGTAAAATTTTCTTGTAAAGATAAATATATAAACAAATACAGAATACTATAATACTATAACAGTGGTGCCTAAATCACTTTTAGTTCTGGTATAGAAGTTGAAAGAGAAATGTGTAAAAATAACTATAATATAAATATGTTAATGGATATACAGTATAAAAAGATGTAAATTATAACATCAGTAACATAAAATATTGTTGGGGAGAAGTAAGAGTATAGAGTTTTTTATGTGATTGAAGTTAAGTTTTTGTCAGCTTAAAATAGACTGTCATTATTTTTTTAAACCCCATGGTAACCACAAAGAAAATACTTACGGAAAATACACAAAAGAAAATGTGAAGGGAATCAAAGCATGTCATTACAAAAATCAACCAAACCCAAAGGAAGATAGCAAGAGAGGAAAATAGGGACAAAAGATCAGCAGAATAAATAGAAAACAATTAACTAAATGACAATCATAGGTTCTTCCTGACCAGTAATTGCTATAATTATAAATGGATTAAATCTACCAATTATACAGTAACTGAGTGAATTAAACAAACAAACAAAAAAAGATTCAGCTATATCCTGTCTACAAAGGCTCACTCTACATTTAAGGACACACATAGGGTGAAAGTAAAGGAATAGAAAAGGATATTCTATGCAAATAGTAACCAAAAGAGAGCAGAGGTAACCATACTTATATCAGAAGAGACAAAAGGACATTATGTATTGATAAAACAAGTTGCTACATCAAGATAATATAACAGTTATATATGCAGCCAACATCAGAGTACCTAATCTGAAACAAACAGTGCAGAACTGAAAGGAGAAATAGTAACAAAATTATAGTAGGACCTTTCGTTATACCACTTTCAGTAATGGATAGAACATCCAGACAGAAGATCAATAAGGAAACAAAAGTTGAACAACACTGTAGACCATATGGACCTAACAGACATATACAGAATATTCCACCCAACTGGAGCAGAGGACACATTCTTCTCAAGTGCACGTGGAAGATTTCCAGGTTAGATAACATGTTAGGTCACAAAACAAGTCAACAAATTTAAGAAGATTGAAATTATTCCAAGTATCTTTTCTGATCACAACAAATGAAACTACAAATTGATAGCAGGAAGAAAACTGGAAAATTCATAAATGTATGGGTATTAAACAATATAGTCTTGATCAACCAGTGAGTCAAAATAGTAATCAAAAGTCTAAGGATGGACACGCTTGCAGCTCTGACTTAGGTGAGGCAAGGACAACCTACGTAACCTAACTATTTGTACCCCCGTAATATGCTGAAATAAAAAAAATAAATAAATAATACATCTTGAGACAAAAACGAAAATGCAACATGCTGAAACTTACGGAATGCAGCAAAGCAGTTTGAAGAGGGAGCTTTATAGTATTAAGTTAGTACCTACGTTAAAAAAGGAGAAAGATTTCAAACAACCTAACTTTACTCCTCAAGCAATTAAAAAAAGAACAAACTAAGCCTAAAGTGAGCATATGGAAGAAAATAGTAATGAGCAGGGCAGAAATTAAATGAAATAGGGAATAGTAAAACCATGGGGAAAAAAATCAATGAAACTAAGTTTTTTTTTTTTTAAGATAAAATTGACAGACTTTTAGCTAGACTAAACAGAAAGAGAAGACTCAAAATCAGAAATGAAAGAGGAAACATAACTGATTCCACAGAAATAAAAAGGACTGTAAGAGACTATCAACAATTATATGCCAACATTTTGGATAACTTGGAAGAAATGAATTATTTTCTAGAAGCATAAAGTCTATCAGTACTGAATCATAAATAAAAAATCTGAACATACCGATAAATAGTAAAGACATAGAATCAATAATCAGAAAAACCTCCCCAAAAAGAGAAAAGTCCATGACCAGATGACTTCACTGATGAATTTTACCAAATATTTAAAGAACAATTAATGCCATTCTTTTTCAGACTTTTCCAAAAAACTGAAGAGGAGGAAACATTCATTTTATGAGATTAGTGTTACCCTGATACCAAAACCAAAGACTACAAAAATGGAAAACTTATAGGCTAGTATCCCTAATGAACATAGATGCAGAAATCTTCAGTAACATACTAGCTAAACAAATTTAGTAGGATATTAAGAGGATCTCATACACCATTACCAAGTGGGAATTATCCCTGGAATTTAAGAGGAGTTTGACATATAAAATCAATTGCTATGATACACTACCTTAACATACTGAAGAATAAAAATCACATGATCATCTCAATAGATGCAGAAAAAGCATTTGACAAAAATTCAACATCCTTTCATGACAAAAACATTCAACAACCTACAAATAGAAGGAAATTATCTCAATTTAATAAAGGCCATATATGAAAAGATCACAGTTAGTAATACTCAGTAGTGGAAAGGTGAAAACTTTCCTCTAAGATCAGGAACAAGGCGAGGTTACCACTTTTGACACTTCTATTCAAAATATTTCTAGAAATCCTAGCCAGAGCAATTAGGCAAGGAAAAAAAATTTAGGCCGGGCGCTGTGGCTCACCCCTGTAATCCTAGCTCTTGGGAGGCCGAGGCGGGCGGATTGCTCAAGGTCAGGAGTTCAAAACCAGCCTGAGCAAGAGCGAGACCCCGTCTCTACTATAAATAGAAAGAAATTAATTGGCCAACTGATATATATATATAAAAAATTAGCCGGGCATGGTGGCGTATGCCTGTAGTCCCAGCTACCCAGGAGGCTGAGGCAGAAGGATCACTCGAGCCCAGGAGTTTGAGGTTGCTGTGAGCTAGGCTGACGCCATGGCACTCACTCTAGCCTGGGCAACAAAGCGAGACTCTGTCTCAAAAAAAAAAAAAAAAAAAATTTAAAAAGCATCCAAATTGGAAAGGGAGAAGTAAAATTCTGTGTAAGAGGACATGACCCTATAAGTAGAAAAACCTAAATAAACACTCTAGAAAATCAGTTAGAATTAATACATAAATTCAACAAATTTGTTGGATATATTTTCAACTCCAAAAATCAGTTGTGTTTTTATACATTAATGGTGAAAAAAATTCAAACAGAAAATGGAAGCAATCCTATTTACAAATAGCATCAAAAATTATAAAAGTCTTAAAAAGAGAAGGTGAAATACATGTACACTGAGAAATATAAAACATTGTTGGAAAAATTAAAGAAAACACAAGTAAATAGAATGAGATCCCATATTTATGGATTAGACTTAATATAGGCATATCTCAGTGAGTGAGTGCTGTAGAACACTGCAATAAAGTAAATACCACAATAAAGTCGTTCAAGTTAATTTTTTGGTTTCCCATTGCATAAAAACATTATGTTTACACTATAGTATAATCAGTATACAGTAGAATTATCTCTAAAAAAAAAAGCAGTGTACAGACCTTAATTTAAAAATATTTTATTTCTAAAAAATGCTACCAGTAATCTGAGCCTTCAATGAGTTGTCATCTTTTTGATGCTGGTGAAGGTTCTTGCCTCTGTGTTGATGGCTGCTGATAGATCAGGATGGTGGTTGCTGAAAGTTGGGGTGGCTGCCGCAGATTCTTAACACAACAATGAAATTTGCCATATTGATTGACACTTCTTTTTGCAAAACATTTTTCTGTAGCATGGATGCTATTTATAGCATTTTATCCACAGTAGAACTTCTTTCAGAATTAGAATTCCCTTAAACCCTGCCAGTGCTTTGTCAACTAAGTTTAAGAAGTATTCTAAATCCTTTGTTATCATTATAACCATGGCCATAGCATCTTCACCAAGAGTAGATTCTACTGTGGAATATACTGTCTTTCTTCATCCAAAAGAAGCAGCTCCATATCAGTTGAAGTTTTATCGAATGAAATTGCAGCAATTCAGTCACAGCTCAAGCTCCCCTTCTACTTATTTCTAGTTTTGCTCTTTCCACCACATGTGCAGTGACTTCCTTCAATGAAATCTTGAACCTCTCAAAGTCATCCATGAGGTTGACTCCTTAATAGTAGTTTTGTTTCTAACTGTTATAGTTGATATTTTGACCTTCCCATGAATCACAAATGTTCTTAATGGCATCTAGAATGGGAAATCTTTTCCAGAAGGTTTTCAATTTACTTTGCCCAGATTCATTAGAAGAAATCACTGTCTATGGCAGCTTATACCCTTACAAAATGTACTTGTTAAAAAATAAAAGTTGAAATTACTCCTTGCTCTGTGAGTACAGAACAGATGTTGTGTTAGCAAGCATGGAAACAGCATTAATCTTTGTACATCACCATCAGGACCCTTGGGTGACTAGGTGCATTGTCAATGAGCAGTAATATTTTAAAAGAAATCCTTTTTTTCTGAGCAGTAGGTTTCAAGAGTTTGCTTAAAATATTTAGTAAACCATGCTGCAAACAGACATGCTGTCATTCAGGCTATGTTATTCCATTGGTAGAGCACAGGTAGAGTAGATTTAGCATAATTCTTAAGGGCCCTAGGATTTTCAGATGGTAAATGAGCATTGGCTTCAAGTCAACAGCTATTAATACATTAGTCCTTAACAAGAAAGTCAGCGTGTCCTTTGAAGCTTTGAAGCCAGGTATTGACTTCTCTCTAGCTTTGATGATCCTAGACGATTACATCTTTTTTAAATTAAAGGCTGATCTTTCTACACTGAAAATCTGTTGTTTAGTGTAGCCACCTTCATCAATGATCTTAGCTTGATCTTCTGGATACCTTGCAGCTTCTCCATCAGTTCAGCACTTGCTACTTTACCTTGGACTTTTATGTTATAGAGATGGCTTTTTTCCATAAACCATATAAACCAACCTCTGCTAGCTAGAGACTTATTTTCGGTAGCCTCCTCACTTCTCTTAGCCTTCATAGAATTAAAGCGAATTAGGGCTTTGTTATGGATTAGGCTTTGGTTTAAGGCGGTGTTGTAGCTATTTTAATCTTCTATTTAGACCACTAAAATTTTCTTCAATCAGCAATAATTTCCACTTTCTTATCATGTGTTTTCACTGGACTTTTAATTTCCTTCAAGTACTTGTTCTTACGTTCACAACTTGGCTGACTGTTTGGGTACAGGAGACTTCCTAGCATTTGGTCTGTCTCTGCTTTCAACATGTCTTCCTTACTAGCTTAATGGTTTCTAGCTTTTGATTTAAAGTGAGGGATGACTCTTCCTTTCACTTGAATACTTAGAGGCCATTGTAAGGTTATTAATTGGCCTAATTTCAATATTGTTTTGTCTTGGGGAATAGGGAGGCCTGAGGAGAGGGAGACAGACTTGGGATCAACATGTTGGTTGAGCAGTCAGAACACAAAACATCAGTTAATTTTCACTGTCTTATATAGGTACAGTTTGTAGCACCCCAAAACAATTATAATAGTAATATCGAAGATCACTGAACACAGATCACCATAACAGATATGATAATGAAAATATTTTAAATACTGTAAGGATTGCCAAAATGTGACACAGCAACACAAAGTGAGCACCTGCTGTTGGGAGAATGGTGCCAATGGACTTTCTTCATGTAGGGTTGCCACAAATTGTCAATTTGTAAGAAACAAAGTATTTGCAAAGCACGATAAAGCAAAACATGGTAAAAGAAGGTATGCCTGTGTTAAAATGTTGATACTACTCAGAATGATCTATAATTTCAATGTGTTTCATGTCAGAATCCCAGTGATGTTATTTTTTTATAGAAAAAGAAAAATTCTAAAATTCTTATAGAACCACAAAGAATGCTAAATAGCCAAAAGAATCTTTAGAAAGAAAAACAAAGATGGAGGCCCCTCTCTTTGATTTCAACATATATTACAGAGCTACAGTAATTTAGACAGTATGATACTGGCATAAAGACAGACATACTTGACCAATGGAACAGAATAGACAGCCTGGCAATAAACCTATACCTATGTTATGGTCGACCGACTTTTGACAGAGTTATCAAGCATACAAACTGGGAGGGGATAGTCTCTTCAACAAATGGTGTTGAGAAAACTTGATATCCACATGTAAAAGAATGAAATCAGACTGTTACAAAAATCAACTCAAAGTCGGTTAATCAAGTCTTAAACATATGACCTGAAACTGAAATTTCTAGACTAAAACATAGGGGAAAAGTTTTTTAACATTAGTGCAGGCAATGATACCTTGAACGTGGCAACAAAAGCACAAGCAATAAATACAAAAATGCATGAATGGAACTACATTAAACTAAAATGCTCTTCTACACAGCACACGAAACAATAAATGAGTGAAAAGAGAACCAGTAGAATTAGAGAAAATATTTGCAAAGCATATATCCAATAAGTGCTTTATTTCTATAATACCTAAGGAAGACAGCCTATGGAATGGGTGAAAATATTTGCAAACATGTATCTGATAAAGGGCAAACTTCCAAAATTTATAAGGACATCCTACAACTCAATAGCAATAAAATTAATAACTTGATTAAAAATGCGTTAAGGATTCTTGAATAGACATTTTCCCAAAGAAAACAATCAAAAGTCCAACAGTTTATTAAGTGTCACTACTCATCAGGTAAATGCAAATCAAAATTACAATGAGCTATCACCTTACACCTGTTAGAATGACCATTATCAAAAATAAATAAATTACAAGTTATGGTGAGACTGGAGAAATTGGAACCCTGTGTACTGTTGTGGGACTGTGAAATGTTGCAGCCACTATGGAAAACAAAGTTTACTTAAAAAAATTAAAAGTAGAATTACTATATGATCCAGCAGTCCCACTTCTGGGTATTTTCCCAAAATAATTAAAATTAGTATCTCAGGAAGATATTTGCACTTCCATGTTCATTTCAGCCTTATTCATAGGACAAAAGATGTGGATGAAATTTAAATGTTCATTATGGTATAAATAAAGGAAATATGGTGTGTACATACAGTGGAATATTATTCATCTTTATAAAAGAAGGAAATCCTATTACATGTGACAACATAGATGAATCTTAAGGGGAATATACTACATGAAATGAGCCAGTAACGGAAGGACAAATAATATGTGATTCTACTTATCTGAGGTATCTAAACTAGTCAAATTCATAAAAGCAGGAAGGTGGTTGCCAGGACTGGGGGCAGGGCGAAATAATGGAGTTGCTCTTGAATGGATATAAAGTTTCATTTATGCAAGAAGAAAAGTTTTATAGATCTGCTTTACAATATTGTGCTTATACTTAACACTGTGCTATATACTTAAAAATTTATTAAATCTCATGAGTCCCCCCACCCCCAGAAAAGGGTAACTGAAGAAATTAGAAAGTTGAGATTAGATCTTTATATCATTTTGATATATATACTTGGGTTGTTTTTTAAAGTAAATTTAAAAAGTATAACCTATTAATTGCTATATGATAATATAAGATTTTAAACAAACATATAAAAGAAGGGATCAAAAACCATGAATTTCAGTTTATTGTAAGGTAATAGAGTGAAGAAAAAACAGACACTTCACCTCAGTTTAATTCAGTTCAACTAAATTTAAAATTGATTTCTTTATTTCTT
Source organism: Microcebus murinus (assembly GCF_040939455.1). NCBI lineage: Eukaryota > Metazoa > Chordata > Mammalia > Primates > Cheirogaleidae > Microcebus > Microcebus murinus. The sequence goes on along the minus strand of NC_134112.1, from coordinate 77,844,893 downwards.
TTATTCTAAAACACTATTGAAATATGCTTTACTGTCAATTTTAAGATGTAGCCATATTTCAGAGATGTTAAAAATGTGAAACAGTAGATTTTTGTTGATGAAATACTGTCTTTATCTCCTGCGTGCTAGGAGCTGTGATCATGCTGGGAACACAAAGATGTTCTCATTTGAGTTCATATTACAAAACTATTTTATTTATAAAGATATATATATGTATATATATGCAAATTTTGTTATTGAGGATTTAGGTTAGTACTCTTTGGTATGAGTGGATGGGGAAAATTCTCGTTTTCATGTGATCAGCATGTTAATATATAATGTAAAGACCTAGTGTATGTGTAAATGACAATGTAAAGCCTATTAAATATGGAAATAAGTTTGTCATAAACTTCAGACTAAGTTTGAAGACTGCAAAAAGGTGTTTTATGAAAAATTTATGATTCTTGTTCTGGAGGAAAGGAAAACAAAGTTGAAGAGAAATTTTTGTTTGAATATGTATTAATATTTGTCGAAATATTTTTATTTGAACTTTACTTTTTCCAAAGTCTACATTCTTCCACCCCATGACACTGTTCAAAATACACTCACATATTTTCACCTTAATAGTTTCCTCTCACCATCAAAGTTTTCCCTAAATCATACATGTATCCTTTCTGTGATTAGCCGTAAAGGTGGGATCACTGTGTAAGTTTTACCTGGTTGACTTTAATTGGCCTGCCAAATTTATTATAGGAATAAGCTACATCACTGCTAATGTCCATCTTACTTGATAGAAAATGTAATTTAAAACCTTTTTACACTTGATATGTTAATTCTTTTCATTGAAATATTTTAATAAATTGATCAGCAAATACATCATTTTTAAAACCAACCTAGCCGGGCGCGGTGGCTCACGCCTGTAATCCTAGCTCTCTGGGAGGCCGAGGCGGGTGGATTGCTCGAGGTCAGGAGTTTGAAACCAGCCTGAGCAAGAGCGAGACCCCGTCTCTACTATAAATAGAAAGAAATTAATTGACCAACTAATATATATACAAAAATTAGCCGGGCATGGTGGCGAATGCCTGTAGTCCCAGCTACTTGGGAGGCTGAGGCAGGAGGATTGCTTGAGCCAGGAGTTTGAGGTTGCTGTGAGCTAGGCTGACGCCACGGCACTCACTCTAGCCTGGGCAACAAAGCGAGACTCTGTCTCAAAAAAAACAAACAAACAAAAAAACCAACCTAAACTGATGATAATATAATATGATAGCTTTTAAAAAATATTCAGAATATTTTCAGTTGTTGTTAGATAGCAGAATGTTTTCTTGTGATAATATTATTAAATCATACATAAAAAATGAAAGCCATCAGGGGCTATATTTATTATAAATATACATATATATATATCTATCTTATATTTCTATCAAATATGTTTAGTTGGAGATCCAGTCCCTTAGTAAAAAATTCATAGCTAGTAATGAGCCATCTGGTACTACAGAGATAATATGTCTCTGTTTCTTCTGAGACACTAAATTAAAATGAGTGTCATCAATTTTATCTGAACATAGTCATTGAAACTTGAAAATAAGTCTTAAGACCTAGCAAGATGACTTTACTGTTAGCAAGACAGTAAAGTTTTAAAACTATCTGTGTTATAGCTTTAGTTACAGTTAACATTTTTATTTCTGTTGATAGAACTCATCCTTCAACAGGAATAGATGCTGCAGGAGAATCAGACAAATACCACTGATATTTATATTCAACAAAGGATCAAGTTCATTAGTACTAGAGAACTAAACTAGAGTACATAGGAAAGTACTAGAATAGATGTACAAAAACAGACCACAGTTGTGCCTTTTTTATATTACGTAAAGCAGTATTATTTCATAAATACAGAGCCACAGTCTAAGTAACATCCAGATATACATAACTAGTTATATGGAGAAAAATTGCTTTTATGCAGCTCAAATTTATATAGATGGAAAGAAAAGTTGGTAAGTGTTCTATGTGGTGGAAGCAATTAATTGCAATTTGGCATCCTTACTCCTTAACTAAAATTTTCCTGAAGACTTTCCTTTCATCCTGAATAATAATAATTACATATGACTTATAGCGTGCTGTTTTATTTCTGGCAGCAAATGCTTCATTTTCCAAGCTTTATATTCCATCTTGGAGTAGTTGATGTTTTTATTCTTATAGAAGTCTATCAATCCTGTTGTTAAAAGGACATATAATGAATGCTATCTATACTAACATTCTTATTCAGTTGTGATAAGATTCATCATGAGAACAGAGAAAGAATTCCTCAAGGATTATGGAATCAATATAAATTAAAATGGCATTGTATCATCAAAATTGATTTTGATAATGACTCATAAGTGGTACATAAAATGGCTTATGTAGGAAGACAAGGCTACTGCCTTCTTTATAACTTTAGAGATTTTATAGCAGTGATTTTCTCTGAAAGCCTTACACTTACTTTTGCTTTGGGAGCTGGCTAGATAGATATGCAGGGTTTTTTTTTTTTTTTTTTTTGACATGGACAGATATCATTTGATCATATTTTCTTATGTAACACATGTAAAGGAATTTAGTTTTTAGCTGTGTCTCAGATGTTTAGAAATACCTTACTATTTTTTAAACGAGCCACATTTACTCTGTTTTTATTAAATGTTCTTGCTAAATAAATGTGTGCAGGTCATAAAACATTTCCACACTTGTTAATAGTATATAGCTTATCCTTGTTTGATCAATATCATACATACTGTCTGCTCACGCTGTGAGCAAATAAGAAAACAGAGGGAACCTTGTTTATACTTAATTTCCCATTTGAGTCCAGAGGAAGGGAGATGATAGACAAAATACTCATGTCTTCATTTTTTACCATTTACGTCTCCTTTTTGTTCTTCTCCCAAATTTTGAGTCATTATGCCCCGGAGATCTTAGCCTTTTTGTGCCTGGTAATGTAGTACATCATCTGTGGCTCTCTCCCTTACCTCAGGAATGCTCTGTGTTCCCAAATTATTTATTTTTCCTATCCCACCTCTGATTAAAACTCTCTATTTTAGAAAAGGAGTTTGATTAAACTTTAGCAGTTTTAGATGTTACAGTGTTTCTAGAAACAGACCTTTTGCTCTTGCTAGTCATTGTCTTAAGGAAACCTGTTTTAGCTTGTTTCTAAGCATGATAATCAAATTTCTTAGAGTAGTATCCAAAGCATTGGATTTCTGATAGCCCCTATCAGTTTTGCCTACTCTCAGTTTTGGGGATAGGGTGCTAGGATAGAGGGCTTTAATATTTTTCTTCCTATTCTGTAAAAAAATCACAGCGAACCCTAGAATGCTATTTTTGGCTGTGTAAAAATATTTTCATTTATGAGAATGGCTTGTCATTTATGCATAATATATGACATAATCGCTTGAATATTTTTGTTTTGTATTAGTCATATTGGTTGCATATTATGATTAGATATTACCTTTTAATTTTAAAAAGTATAGCAGTAAGCTCTCACATATCCAGAATTAAAATGGTTGAAAAATAATTTGTTAATTATTGAATAGTTAATGACTCATTGGTACTCCATAAGAACCAGGAGGTTTCTGGTTTATCACAGAGATTAAAGTATCTAGTATGATGTAAAATTTTATGTAATATTAATCATATTTTTCTTGTTTTTAAATTCTAAATGCAACTTTGAAATTTTTGCAGTCACAAACCCCTTAGGAACTGTAATATGGCAGTTATAAAACCTATCCTAGAAAAATGTACATACATGTATACAGACTTATAATATCAAAGGTTCATGCCCCCTACCTTTGAGCCCCAGGTTGTGAACTATGATCTGTAGTATGTTCATATTCACTTACGTAAATATTCAGATAATATCAAAACCATAAGAATGTCATGTTGGTAGCATTTAAGACTAAATAGCAAATAGTTTGTTTTTTCATTCCCTCATTTGTTTATTCATTTATTCAACAAGCAATGTATTGAGTACTTTCTACATGGTATTATATTAGACATGGGAAATTAAAAATCTGTATATAATTGTTCCTGACCTCAAGGAATTAAATTTTCTGGGGAAGATACATAAATTTGTAATTTGTAAAAGATACCATGCTTTTTGAATGTATATGTTCAAGTTGAATGATAACTTACATATTATAAAAGATAGAGGTTGTGGATCAGACGCTGAATTTTCCGTTTTTTCAAGAGTAAAAAAAATTATTATAATATGTTTAGATGCATGAGGTGAGACTCTTCTGAGGTGCTTGGCTATCTTTCAGAAATGGAAGGCATCCAGGTCATGACTAGTCATCACTTATGTTTTTAAGGATCTGGAAGGTTGAGCTAAGCTTCTCCACTTCAACTAACTCACACTGTCTTCTAACTATTCTGTCTGTTTCCAGCTGGAGAATGGAGATTGGGAAAAAAAGATTTTTTTTCCCCGTCACTGCAGCTTTGTATTGCTTGCTCTTCATCATATGCAGGAATGACTTCTTGAAGCTTGAGGCTTCCATCTGGATTTTATGTGGACTAGCTCTAGCATTTCTTTTTTCTTGACCTTTTTCTTAAGTGAATTTTTAGCCTACTCATGTAGAAAATTACCCCTCTATTCCATTAGTTTGTAATTTGAATTGTTTTAATGAATCATAAAAATTAATAATATTTTCTCATTATTTAAAAAAACTTTTGGTACAATCTTTTATTTATTCAATTAAAGATTTGTGCTAGTCTTCTGTAGCATTGTGCTGGACGTAGCTGTCTATAATAATAAAGTGATAGACTCTTGAGTTATAGGTAAAGAGGACCTAAGTGTAATCAACTAGCTAGTATAGAAAATAGTTATTTGCTATAATTGAAGGGACAACCAAGGGGCTTTGAGAGTAGAAATGTAGAGATGAAAGCTAACAAGGGAAAGTCTTCTAAGAGAGCATTTAAACTGAACTTTCAAGGATAAGTAAGATTTTGATAGATGAAGAGGCCAACACTCCAAACTTTGGAAATAGCAATGAAAGTTGACAGACTTTTATTAGGTCATTAAATATAAAATGTCCAATTTTGAATTAAAAGTATAGTTTATTATATATCAAACAAGAAGCAGTACAGTTAATCAAAATATGTTCCTAAACATATGGACACAGTTTTGCCATCTTAACAGTAGCTTTTTTATGCCAGTAGTGAAGAAGGCTGGAGAGTGAGTGGCGATAAAGTCCTGAAAAGTGTTTTACACAGTTTGTTGAGAGTGGAATATTTTTCCTTGCAAGAAATGGTCCAAACCCTGGAAGAAGTGGTAGTCAGTCGGTGCAAAGTTCTGGTGAATACAGTGGATGACAGAGTGTTTCCGTGTCCAGCCTCTGTAGTTTTAGTGGCATTGTTTATGCGACATGTGGTTGAGCATTGTCTTGCAAGCAGATTGGCCTGTTTCTATTAACCAGTCTCGGCTATTTAATTGCAAGCATCCTCATCATTTCATCCAATTGGTTGCAGTAGACATTTGCAGTAATCGACTGACCAGGTTTCATGAAGCTATCATAATGCCAGCTCTGGCCTACCACCAGACACCAGTAGTTTTTTTGATGAATATTTGGTTTTGGACTGTGCTTCACCACTTCATCTTTATCCAACCATTGTGCCAAACACTTGAAATTGTCAAAAAGAATCCATTTTTTGGCCCTTTCCGGAACATGTCCCCAGTTTGAGCTGCTGCACCGGGCCTTGGGCTTCAGTGACTAGCACCTCCCTCCTATTATAGTTTACAGCAAATCTGAGTGTTTCAGTTAAAGCATGGAATACAGAAGATAACAAAAAACTTCAGCTAGTGCTTTAATTTCATCTGAAACTCTAGAGAAATTTGTCTTATAAGCAGTATATGGCAGAATTTTAAGCCAATCTGGGAGTCTCTGGTTTTTAGTAGACATTATTTTTGACAATTACATACTGCTAAATGGTCAGTCTGGGAAATTGAAGGTGTATTTTATTGAGAAAAATCAAATCAGGAAGACAACCCTGTGGCTTACATGCCTCAGAGCTGCTGTAGATGGACCTGGCTTTCTTGCTTGCCCTTCTGAGTAGGATGTCCCTGAGATCCCTCAAATGAAGTCCCCTGCTGCTGTCACTCCTGAGTTTCCTTGTGGTGTGTTACATCAGCTGTCCCCACTACAGTGTGATAGAACGTGTAAACTCAATGTACTTCTACGAGTATGAGCCAATTTACAGGCAAGACTTCCACTTCACACTTCGAGAGCATTCAAACTGCTCTCAGAAAAACCCATTTCTGTCATCCTGGTGATCTCTAACCCCTCAGATGTGAAAGCTACACAGGCCATTAGTTACTTGGGGTGAAAAAAAGTCTTGGTGGGGATATGAGGTTCTTATAGTTTTCTTACTAGGCCAGCAGGCTGAAAGGGAACAGTGTTAGAATTGCCCTTAAAGGGTGAACACCTTCTTTATGGTGACATAATGCAACAAGAGTTTTTAGACACATATAATAACTTGACCTTGAAAACCATTATGGAATTCAGGTGGGTAACTGAGTTTTGCCCCAATGCCAAGTATACCATGAAGACAGACACAGATGTTTTCATCAATACTGGCAGTTTAGTGAAGTATCTTTTAAACCTAAACCATTCAGAGAAGTTTTTCACAGTTTATCCTCTAGTTGATAATTACTCCTATAGAGGATTTTACCAACAAACCCATATTTCATACCAGGAGTATCCTTTCAAGGTGTTCCTTCCCTACTGCAGTGAGATGGGTTATATAATGTCCAGAGATTTGGTGCCAATGAAATGGCACCAAATGGCATTTGGACCTATGAAATGATAGAGCACATAAAACCCATCAAGTTTGAAGATGTTTATGTTGGGATCTGTTTGCATTTATTAAAGGTGGACATTCATATTCCAGAAGACACAAACCATTTCTTTTTATATAGAATCCATACTTTTTGGCAGGTTATGCTAAGGAACACCACATATCATTATTAACATCAAATTCTACCAAAGGCCTAGAGAAGGACAGGACATTTTGTGGAAAGTGTTAAAGTTGGTACTGTAGAAAATTCAAAGGAAGGTCAGTGTGCTGGTTAACCTTGAGCTGAAACTCTTGAACCTAGAGACAGGAAGGTTAAGTTTTGTGATCTTTTTTGACAAAAGTCAGGCACTTTAAAGATGATATTCAGAGGAATTAAATATAAAGAAATTAGAGGGTTTTGCTAAATTAATTAATTTTGCTAAATTAATAGGACCAAAGAATTTGAACATGCCATTCTATAGGCTAGCATTTCTTGAAAGGGTTTCTCTGAATTATTAGCTCATTAGTTCATAACAGTAAAACAATGTGGAGTTTTATTTATGGAACAATCTAGTCACTTAAAGGTTTCATATATATCATACATGGATTAGCAATTTAAAAATATAGTTCTGTATTAAAGAAACATCAATGAAACTATACCGAACAAAATTTCATCTGGTTTTGGTCATTTAGAAGGTGCTTCAAGACGTTGCAATATTTCAGAGTTATCAATTATTATTTAGTATTACTTTGAACTTTCTGGGTGTTTAAATGTTTTGATGGTTTCGATACTGTGTAAATAGAATAATGAATCACTTTTTATGGTGTAACTTTTTTCTAGTTCACTGAACAAGTTTGATGTTGATAGCTCCATTAATGTATTATAAAGTCATAGATTCTTATTACATATCAGTAATCTCTTGAACTTTGTTAAATATTTTACTGTGGTATATAGAGAAGAATTAAATCAAGAAAATATGAATTATTATCTTTTTAAAACTATAGTCCCCAGTGTTTTTAGATACTTCATCTGTCTTGTTTCTCCACCTGGAAATTAGGGATAATTTAGAATGCCAGGCAGTATAGTTCCTTTTGCAATGGACTCTGAAAGCAAAAAAAAAAAAAAGGTATGGGGGGGGCGGGAAGGGCGGGAAAGAGAACCTGATGGCCAGAATATTACGGAAAGAGTGTCAAATCCAGTATTTGAGTTGGAAAGAGGAGATTAGGATCCAAGTTGTGTTATTAATCTGCCCCACTTGTTTTCTCATTAACAATGACTTTGTGAATAAAGAGAACAAAAGAAAAGGGGGAAAAGTCCATTTTTTTTTATCACACATAACAATATGGTGTAGAAATGGTTCACCTTTATGTCCTGACAACAAACAAAAAAGGAAAACTTTGAGACAATTTTTCTTCATTTCTTTTCTGAAGCTCATGTGGTACCCATCTATGCAGCTTCTTTATCTTGTTGATTTGTTTCAAATGGCCCAATATTGTTGGAGTAGTAATGCCAAACCTTCCTGCTAATTCACATGTTAGGTTGAGATGGATTGGCTTCCACTACAGCTTTCTGCTCATCATTATCCACCTTGGTCTCAGGTAGCCCACGTGGCTCATTTTCAAGATTAAAATCACCAGAACGGAACTCCTCACATCATTGCATATTATGCATTCATTAGCCTCATTCTTCCCAAAAATTTTGTTGATATTTCAAGCTGTCTGCACTGCAGTGGTTTCATGATGGAACTCATGTTCGAAAATAACACGAATTTTTGATTTATCCGTGGTCTCACAAAATCGCTCTAAAAAAATTTTTTGGAAGATAATCGCAAGCCAAACTGAAATGTATTTGAAACACTGAGGATATACTTTCATAATAAAAATAAGAGAAGTGTCAAAGTGAAATGTCAGAGATATCAACTGTCAGACTTAGTACTCAAGGAAATTGGACATTTCATACGTAATCTAATGTAATAAAAAGGTGAACTCTTTAATTTCAAAAGCCAGCTACGGTGGTTGACTTAAACATGATTTTAAACACTGGAATGTCAACAGTATAATGAAGCATAATTTTATGTTCTCGTAGCATTCTTTTTCTCGGGGATCATTATTAAGGACCTAAGGCACTGTTGTGGATTACACTTAGTTTACATTTTAGATGAAAGTAAACAAAATTTTTTTCTATATTTAATTTATGGTTTTCTATATATATGATAGGGCTAAAATGATTTGTTTATGTTGTATTGGTTATATATGCGTCAGCAACTTTATTTCTAGGATAGAACTATCATAGTTGGTAGTTGGTTTTTAAAAGATTATTTGTTAAGAGTTATTACAAATAAGATATTCTAAGTGGCTGCCAATGAATGCTTTGTTATGTTACTACTCAGGTCAAATGGATTCGATTAATATTTGGTTTCACAAAAATTACTGTCAATTTAAAAATTGCTTTGATTGCCATCTGTGTCATACTACTCCCACCACTTGCTTTCCACATCATCGATTAAGAAAATCAAAATACCTTCCCTTCCTTATTTTTTGGTTTGGTTGTCTTTTTCTCAGTTATTTCTAGATGCTTCTTATATATTGATGATATTAATCTCTGTTCTGTCATACATGTTGGCGATGCTTTTTCCAACTGTTGTATGAATTTTACTTTTAGTGCTGGTAATTTTTGAAATACACGTGTTTAAATACTTGTGGATTCTGGTTTTTGTTTGTTTCTTTGTTTGGAAAGACTTTACCCATTCTAAGGTCTGAAAATACAAACCTATGTTTTCTTAAAATTCATTTATAATTTTTAAAACTGATGTTGCTTATATTGCCTGAAATTTTGTTTTATATGTAATGTGAAATCTAATGTTTGATCTACTGTTTCAAAATCATTTATTAAATAATGTGATGTATATGATCATTTACAGTATGTATGCCTGTATATAGTGATCTGGGATCACTGTAGTGGTTGCTCACTATAGTGGGAGCAACACCTAACAGAGAGCCTGGGATGAATTTCCTTCTCCCAATATATGACCTGTGATACATTTCTTCAATTAAGAGGGGGCAGTTATTCAGATAATGCCCAATTTGTAATCACTGAGCAGAGTCTTTGCTGCAATCTCTGTAGGAGTTTTTGGAGGGTATTTTGGATGGTATTATTCTTCATCTGAAGCCTGATTTTCTGTATAATAATACAGTCTACTTATGAATTTCAGTTTTTTGGTTTCCTCATTTTAAGTCTAGTTTATTTTTATAGCCTATAGGGATATGTTGAGTCCATTTGCAATATGCATACTTGTATCTGGATTTAAAAATCTTTGAAACCAGATTAGGATTTATATGAAACTCATACTATAAATTGTGAGTTTTTTCTAAAGGTAGGGTAAATGGTGCTAAGTTCTTAGAAAAATTATATATATATTTTATATATTTATTTATATATGTATATATAAAATTATACACACATGCACACACACAGATTGAGCATACCAAATCTGAAATCCAAAATGTTTCAAACCTGAAACTTTTTGAGTGCCAACATGACACTGAAAAGAAATGCTCATCGAAGCATTTTGGATTTTTGGATTTGGGTTGCTCAGCCAGTAAGCATAATGCAAATATTCTAAAATCTGAAGAATAAAAAATCTGAACCATTTTTTGTCCCAAGCATTTGAAATAAGAATAATCAACCTATGTGGTACCCTAGCTTTTATGTCAAGCTTTTTATATGATAATCTTAAAACATAATATGTATTAATAATTTAATACTTAATAGAATGAATATAAAATTGGTAAAATACTTAATATCTAATTCACTAGAATAACTAGTCACTTGAGAATTTATATATGTATTTTAATGAAAACATATAATCAGATCTTAGAAGTAATGTGTTAGAAATCAAGGTAATTAGCCTTTTATTATTACTAGTTTTATTCTCCTAATATTATTTATACATTAATCACAGTCTTTTCATTTCTAGAAGTTCCAGGTTAGGGGAGTCAATATAGTATAATATATATTTGAGATTCTTACAAAGCTTTTCAAAATTCATTTAAATGAAGCTGAAGTTTAGTAGAGGTAGATACAATGAAATTATAATAAATATTGAAGTTTTTAGGGGGCACAAAGTAGCAACTGTTTGGCACTATGTGACCTTTAAGGTACTCACATTACAGAGAATTTAGTGGCAGTTTACTTCATAATCTTATTCCATAGAGCTCAGTCTACCCAGCAAGCTAAAGAACTTTATTCAACCTGTATCAAACTAAATCAAGGCAATACAGATCTGCTACTTAGTAACATACAGTTTTTCAAGTTTGTGAATATATAAGAAATGTGACAGAAATGTATTTATGAATGTTAACTCAATGGAAAACAAAATGAAGGAACTTGTCAAAAATGTGCCCTTTGTTAGTCTAGTGTTTCAGTGCTAAAGAGGAAAACTATTTAAAGTCAATGGAATATTACTGAGTCTATTGTTTGTTTAATGCAAGGCAGTCTCATAAGTACCCACTCCACACACCTGAAATAAGATATTCAGAAGATATTTATTTCCATTCTTCTTATAGGTGACAATTTAGAAAGCTCAGTTTCTAACTCTGTTTTTTTTTAAAATACCTCTAGCCTTTCTCTCATCAGTAGCACTAATGAAATGCTTGTGGCTTCACAAATGCCTAGCTTTACTTTTGGTTTCTTGATTCTGGGTCTTGTTCTTGCTATTATCTTCCTAGAGTACAATTTCTTCTTCAAAACTCAAAATAGATACTTCTGGGTTCTCAACCCAGGGTGATTTTGCCCCCATGGGATATTTTAGTTATAACTAGGATGACACTACTAGAATCTAGTATACAAACCAGATAAACTGCTTGATATCATATAGCCTATAGGACAGTTCCTCCTTCCTCCATCCCCAGTCATTTTCCAGCTTAATATGTCAGTGCAGCTAAGGTTGAAAAACCCTACTCTAAAGCATTTTTTACTCACCCCTGTCTTCACCCTAACTCATCTCTGTATTAGATGCTTCCCCATATGTTTCCAAAGTACCTGTTATTTCAGTGATCAGAGTGTGATTTAATGGTCTGTTTGATTCTAGCTTCTCTTTCTGCTATAACGTCTAGCATTGTTTTTAGTATATATCATTTTCAGTATTTAATATGTGAATGAATTAATATTTAATTCTCATATCTTTATTTCTATACTTATTTAGATATTATGGAAAGTTTTTAGGAAAGACATTTGACATTATTATACTAGAGATTGCAGACTTATCTTTTACTATCTTTTTTCTTCCCAAGATTCTGGTAAAACTGCATGTTTGGGGGTTCCTCTTCTCCAGCCTTCTTAGGGAAACAAGTCTAATAATTAAAATTTCTGGTTGAGTTGTATTAACCCTTACCAAGTTATGTTTAATTTGTGATAAATTTTGGACCAAAATATATCTACTGTCAGAACATAGAAGATATCAGTATGATTTTTACTTCATTTTCAATTGAAGAGACATATGAATTTTGAATATTGTAGTCTACAGACTGTTAAGGAAAAAAGGATCTGGAGTATATGTGTGTATATTTATTTAAACTGATTATATATACATTGTGTTAAAAATAAAACTTTAAAACTGTATAAAAGGGAAAATGGTATGCTGTGAGAAAAGATAAAGTGCAATAAAGAGTTCAGAATAGGGACTACTTTTGTTTGTGGCAATCTGGAAAGGTGTTTTAGAGAAGGACTTTACTGAATGTTCTGTACCTTGAAGATTACATGTAATTATACCTTACTCATAAGAGTAACTTTTATGTATGATCTCATTTAGTCTCACAAACCCCCTGTGTGTTAGGTTCTTACTGTTATTCCCATTTCACAGATGAAAAGCTAAGGCAGAGAATTTGATTAGGTTGCTTAAAAGATGACACAGTTGATAGAGATAGGATTTGCCTTGAAATGAAGAAGAGATTCAGGCAACATGAGGTTTGAAGAAAGCCATTTATGTTGGGACTGCAGCATGTATAATGGGATAATAAGTTCAAGTTTGTCTGAAGTATAAGATGCTAGAAGAATAATATTGGAGAATATGATTTGAGGGATAAATTAGTGGCAGATTGTGTCATCTCATTCCTGGCTAAATATTTAGGATTTTATTCTGTATGCAGGAGAAAATCACTGGGGATTTTGTAGGAAAAGAATGACAAGATTGAAGAAAAATGGCATGGTGGTAATGCAGTGGTATCGTAGAGAGGAAGAAATGGAGATACAGGGACACTATTAAGAAATTGTTACAGTGGCCTGGTTATGAAAGAAAAAGGTCATGGTATTGGGCTGTAACCTTGAGAAGAAAGAAAAAGGTATGATTGTGAAATAAGATACAGAAGTAGGATCAGTGGAATTTGGCAAGTTTGCCTACTTTATAAGGATATTGTACAGCTTAATTTATGTTTATGAAATTGTGAGATTTTTTCAAAGCACTGAAAGCCTACAGATGCTAAGTATTATATCTAATCCAATCAAAAGATAATAAAGTTCTGATGCATATGTTATTGTCCTTTTCCACAATATATTTGGTCTTTGGGTGATTTTAATCTGTTGCTATTTTTAACCATAGAAAGCTCTAAAGTCATAAAAAAGATTTTTCTCACTCCGCTGGCAGCTAGGGATATTTTTTAAGATATAAAGTTAATAATAAAAAATTTAGAAATATAATATAATACACTGAGTTGTTCACAAAGCAGTTATTCTTTCCTGTGAAATTTGCATTGCCTAGCTCTTCAGGGGCATGGCTCTCTATATGACAGTGACGCAGCTATTACTTAGTTCTATCATGTCTTTCATATATGATATCTGTTTACACTTTACAAAAAACCCTAAGTGTGATGTAGTGTCTTCTCTATTTTATAGATGTGGAACTCAGGGTCAGAAGGGTTCAGTAAGTTGTTGATAAGTGGCATAGTTATGCTCTCCCCTATTCTAAAAGGCTTTTGAACACATCACACGCACTATACAGGAATGCCACCTCATCATGGTATTCCTAGCTGTTGCCCATCAGTGTGAAACTTTACTTCAAGCCCAATTTTCTGAGTCTTAGAATCAGCCAAACAAGAATTAGATGGCTTAGTTGGGAACCATCGTAAGGGCAATAATCTAATTGGTAGCTGCTCTAATTCTAACCAATTATGACTAGGTTAGAATAATTTTAGTGGTAAGTAAAAACAAACAAAAAAAAACATGTAAATAAGAAATGTAAGTAATTAATATCTAGAAATTACATGGCACTTTAACTGTGATACATACATTTAGTACCATAAAGCAGCTGATGCTAATAGTTTTTTTTACTTTGTAAAGTTGTAGAGAACTTTGTAAAGTTCTACAACTTTAGATACCATATTCAATACCATATAATTCAATACCATATAATTCACCCATTTAAAGTATACAGTTCAATAGCTTTTAGCATATTAATTCATTGAGTTGCACATCCCCCACCACAATCAGTTTTAGAACACCTTTATGTCCTTGAGAAGAAACTCTGCACCCCTTAGCCTTCAACCTCTGAAACTCTTCCTATTCCTTCTAGCCCTAGTTAACCACTAATCCTTCTGTCTGTAGATTTGTTTATTCTGTGTTATTCATATAAATGGAATCATATACTATCTGGGCCATCTTTGTGACATTTACTTAGCATAATGTTTTTAAGATTCATCATGTGGCATGTATCAGTACTTTATTTCTTTTGGTAATTGAATAACATTCCATTGTATGAATAGACCACATTTGATTTATCCATTCATCACTTGACAGACATTGAGATTCTTTCCATCTTTTGGCTGTTATAATAATGCTGTTGTGAACACTGGTATACATGTTTTTGTGTGGACATACGGTTTCATTTAGTTGGATATATACCTAGGGGTGAAATTGATAGTCTTTTTTTGAGTGTTTTTTTGTCTTAAATAATTTTTCTGTTCTTATTAGAAGTAATTAAGTTGCTTTTGAATATGAGCTTCTTAAATCATTGGAACTTTTATTCCCATCGTAAATTATTATTGAAATTTTAGAAATTAATCATATAAATATTACTGAGTTTGATGTTGGGCTGTTTGTATACTGCTACCATTACTTTGAAAATGAAATGAGTTCTTGAAGAGTAGGTATTAAATATAGTGCAGTTCACTTTAGTTTCTTTTTCTGTTTTATATGCTTATAGTTACATCAATATTCTGCCTATTAGTCCTTTATTTCCGGCATTCTTTTTGTATACCCATCATTAATCTAGTTTAGATTATTATACTGTTTAACATTGCCTTGATTCAGTGATTTGCCTTCATAGCTTTTACTTGAATATTTCAATAATACACTTTTATTCAAATGGAGAAGTGTTGCTGAAGTACTGCTTGGTTTAAAAACAGCAATGTTGTAGTGGATAAAAGGAAATGGAGCAACTTTCATGGAAGAATTTCTTGTGGATTATATAATTTATACATGCATGCTTTGATTAACTTTGCTTAGATGAAAACTCCAAGGCAATTTATATATAATCATACTGAGTAAATTAGGTGAATTGCTCAAGATTGCAGAATAGAGGGCTTAATTTATCATGTGTTATCTTTTCTAAATTTATATCAAACTATGTGAAATATTACCAAAGTGTTAAACTAGTTAAATACTTTGTCAGCAATTTAAATATGATACAGTTCTAAAGTATTAAAGTCAATAGTTTATCAACAGTAATATATATATAAATATATATGGTTTTATATATATATATATATAAATATATATTATAGGGACTATTTATTATTAAGGTACAATAAGAATGCCAAGTAAAGGTTTTTTGAACCTCCCCCACTTTCCCTGATGATATTAGCTATCAAGAAGATAGACTTTTAAATTACCATTAGCTTTGTGCCTTCATTTGGGAAAGAGTGAAAAGTAAGGCATGAAGAAAATATTTTTACTATTTTGTGAAGTCTTTATTAAAGAATTTTTTTTCTTTCCATTTTGGGAGAACACTTCACTTTCCTGGAGCAATTAAGTAAAACCTATCTTAGCAATTTGCCTTGGTTTTTTGTTGTTGTTGTTGTTGTTGTTAAAATGAGTAGCTTAGTTTCCAGTCATGCCATAAATCTAATGCTAATTGAGAGAACCTGAAAGCTATTTAATATTTCATTTAGATTGTTATTTGTCCTTATTCTTGAGAAATTATTGAATATATTTATTTTAAAGCCACATCTTTCATTAACCTGAATTTTTGTTTTCTTTTACAAATATGTATATATTTAAATAAATAAATTTGCAGTCATACACTGCATAATGATGTTTAAGTCAACAGACCACATATGACAGTGGTCCCATAAGATTATAATGGAGCATATGTAGAAACCTGATATATGGCACTTGTTATTAGCATTGCAGATTAATTAGGGGAAGTGATTGATATTCAGTAATGGTGCTGAGATATTTGGTTTTCCAAATGAGAAAATAGATATAAATAAAAATATATAAATATATACTATCTAGGCTTGTGTAAGTATACTCTGTGATGTTCACACAACGACGAATAACCTAACGATTCATTTCCCAGAACATATCCCATCATTTAGCAACATATGACTGTATATCAAGATGTTATTTTAACTCTTCATTTTATAGATAACTTTAGGAGATTCTGAGAACATCCCGATGAGTGGTTATGCCATTCTAGAGAGCTTGCTTTATAGCACGTAGATGATATTTTGAAAATTTTGCAATTGTAAGTGTATCTGAGCCTGCAGCTCAGTGATTGAATCGAATTGTGTGTGTGCATATGCCTGCAAAAAAAAATACTAAAAGTTAGATTTAATATGCTCAGATGTAAACTTCAAATCAAATGAGGTAATATATATATTTAATTCTGTTTTTACACTTCTGATATTAAGGAAGTAGTTCTTTATTTGCTAGTTCTGTAATTAACTATATAGACATACAGATATGTATATATATTTACATATTAATATTTTGTACAACTCAGAAGTATTCGTAATGTGGTAGCACTAAATGTTCTTCAGTAAAAGGGTGATGTGATGAAAATGTTTCAAGAATGCTATTTTGATTGTTGTTTGTAATTTGAAATGGAGAAAAGGAAACCTGAAAAATAGGAAAAGTAATTCCAGATTATAGCAGTAGTCCAAAATGACAGCTGTGGCAATAGAGAAATTAAATAAATCTGAGAAATAGTGAACTAGGGGGTTTATAATTTTTCAATTCATCTTTTCAATATGCAGTATTTCTGAGTGCAACTTACGTGCTACTTCCTTTAACTCCACTGTAGTTGCTGTAGCTATTTGAATAAAACTAAAACAATTCATTGATGTGGAGCCCTGAGGCTTAGGGTGAATAGTTTTGCAGTGCTTGTTGGAAGTTTTACATGACACAAAATTACAATGAGTATGGATATATTAATGTTTGAAAAACACTGATTTTCTGACATATGCAGATCTTCTAAATGTTGACACATTTCATCATACAAAATACCACACAGTACCAGAACTTACCAGTACCAGAAATTCACGATTGTTTATGTCACCCATCAATTTCATCAGAAAAGTCTTCTAAGTATTGGGAAGCTATGAGTATCATGTTAGCAGATGAAAGTTTTCCAAAATTCTAAATTTAGCTTAAAAACTTTGACTTTCATTGGCAAAAATCTTGCCATTTTTCCCCCAAACCAACAGATTCATGTTTGAGAAAATGTCTGACAAATACCAAAGTCTAAATAACTATAATTTGTCTGTCAGTCATACCTTTAAGTAAAAGTTCTGTTCCATAAAAACAGTAGCCAGTTCAACTCACAACTCAAACAATTACCCAAAGACTTTTCTTTAAGACAGCCATCATATTTCAGTAAGCAGCTAAAGTATTTTATGCTTACTTTGTGTTATGTATTCTGTATACACACAGAATATTAAGACATATACTCAAGGGTCAAAATACAACAAATTTTTAATTATCATGGGTACATAATAGTTGTGAGTCTTTATAGAGTACATGTAATATTTTGGTACAAACATGCAATGTGACCTAAATCAAGGTAGTTGGGATATCTGTCGCCTCAGGCATTTGTCATTTCTTTGTTTTAAGAACATTCCAGTTCTATTCTTTTAGTTAAAGTATACCATAACTTATTGTTGATTATAGTCACTTTGTTGTACTATCAAATATTATCCATTCTATCTAACTGTATTTTTGTATCCATTAACCATCCCCACTTTATACCCCTCTCCCCACTACCCTTTACACCTCTGGCAACCATCATTCTACTCTTTGTTGTCATATCAGTCGTTTTTAATATTTAGCTCCCACATATGAGTGAGAACATGTGAGATTTGTCTTTCAGTGCTTGGCTTATTTCACTTAACATAATGTTCGCTACTTCTATCCATGTTGTTACAAATGACAGGATTTTGTTCTTTTGTGGCTGTATAATATTCTATTGCATGTATGTACCACAATTTCTTTATCCATTCATCCATTGATGGACACTTAGGTTGATTCCAAATCTTGGCTATCATGAATAGTGCTATAATAAGCATGGGATTGCAGATAATCCTTTCAATACACTGATTTCCCTTCCTTTGGATATATACCCAGCAGTGGGATTGCTGGGTCATATAGTAGTTCTAAAATATAATAATATTTACTGCTTCATCAGGAACATTTTTATTCTTAAGTAAAACTGTTTTGGTTTTGTTTATTTGAGTATTAGGTTGTAGTGGTGATGAATACAGTGACCTCTTTTACAGTTTGGTACTGTTGCCTTGATTCTTACCAAGACACCAGGAGTTTTTGTCATCATTGCTTCTGCACCAACCAGTCCAAATAGCAACACAGTTAAAAACACAAATGACATTTATGAATTATGAAAATAGTTTTGACCTGATGAATACTGTAATCTTGGGACTCCCCCACCTCCCTATGTCCCTTCGAGATAAAACTTTTGAGAATTGCTTCCCTAAGAAAATTGAGCATTTCTTCATACTAACACAATGTATCATCTGGTGAGCTTTTTTTCTCCTAAGTTTTAAGCTATTAGGTCTTTTTGGCCTTTGATTACCCTTTGCTCCATTAAAATTATCCCTTTGGCTTTTTCATGTATTTTGTGAACAAGATAAGACAGGTTAATGCTGTTTTCCACCCTGCATCTTTTCAAAAACTCTGTGTCCCACGTGAATTTTCTTTTCAGAACAAGATGCTCTTGTTAACTGTAAGATTCTTCTCTAGAAGGGTTGATAGCACCATATCTAAAAGCAACTAATTGAAATTCCAGTGGAAATTCAAATTGAAATTTCCTTGTAATCCCTAAATTGGTACTTTTCATTTCACATGCCATCAAAGACCAGTTTGGCGCTGTATCTTGGCAAAATATCTTTAGATATTAGATACTTTAAAACAGATTCTAAGGTCATATCTAGGTTCATTAGAAAAGAGTGCTATGATTAGCAATAGCAGAAATACTGTTTTTGCTGCTGCTGCTGCTACCAACAGCCATCACTTATATAGCACTTAAGTATGTTTCATGAATTGTAGGAACTATACATGTAATCATTTGTTTAATTCTAACAACAGTCCTATATGGTTAAAACTATTATTAATTCCCATTTTGCAGATAAAGAAATAGAGGCACAAAGAGGCCAAGTGACTTAAGTGTCTGTCACAAGCTTCAGAGGGTTAGAATTTTTACAAGTGCCATAGGTTATAGGTCATAATGTGTTAATTTTGTTAAGATGATTGATCAACTACTTTGTTATAAGTGCTGTTTACTGAGAAGACATAACACTAAATCTAAAAGCTTATCTGGGTTTTCTGATTAAAAGATATATACTTCCCTTCTGGCATTCTTTAGAAATCTTCTGTACAATCACTGTTATGAAAATTCTTGCTATGTACACATATCTGTTATACATATATGTATAATTTATTTCAATGACACATTAGGCATCTTTCCACAGCTAAGTTATTTAAAGTAGAAACTCTCTTAACCATCCTCTCCTACCTATAAAACCTTGAAACTGACCTCTCAGAACTAGGAATTGATTGATACACCTACTCGTTTCTACTCCCATTCATGAAGCTGAATTCTCATAAGAATTGTGGTCTTACAGATTTGTTCATTCTTAAATATGTTGATACTCTCCTTAGTTGTTATTCTAATTAAGTAACCTCATTAAATATTGTATAAACTTATGAATATGAAAATAGTGTTTTGTAAAAACTAAGTTGAATGCTTTGGAAAGATAATAAGCAATAGTCTAGATTTGGGCTATGGGCCATAATTTGCTGACTCATGATTTATAATACTGTGCTGTCTACTTTTTCCTCTTACCATGCACAGTTCAATTAATTCCTCTTTAGCCTCACACTGAATCATACATCTTCTTTGATTGCCTCTGTCTTTCCACTAGGATTTAACTTTTGTTCAGATACCTCAGGGGATTTAATAATTTTTATCTCTTTTTTTGTCTTTTCTTTTACTCATTCAGCTTAGAAGTCAAAAAACAAATCTTAATTATTACAGAGTATAAAAATAGCATATATTCTAAGCTTTGTAAGAATGAATTATCATAGAGTCTTTCTATGATGATGTCCTTGGGATCTGTTTGTGTGAAAATTTATAGATGCATTTCATTCTAATATGTTTCTTTAAATTCTGCTTTATTATGGTTGAAGACAAATGTATAAGATGGTAAGTACTATTAATATAATGCAGAAGTTAGAGACACTAAATTTACTTCCAGCTCTTTGACCTATAAGATGTTAGACTTTGGTATCTTACCTAGACTTTTTAAGAAACTAAGTTCCCTTGTTTCTAAGCTGAAAGCAATATTATCTGCTACATACAACTATGTAAGAATTCAAGGAAATAATATATACAGATTGCTTAGTACATACCTGGCATATAGTAAGACCTCAGTAATTGTTAACCATTAAATGCGATTTTCTCCCAGTTTAAGCCTGGGGACAAAGCACTTTGCTTAATTTTATTTCCTTTCTGAGAAGAAGTAAAGCACTTTATTCAGCTTCTATAAATTGGAATGATGACAGTTATATATTTTGTACTTTATTAATTTTATTTGAATAACACCAGACTGTATTTAGGATTCTAAATATTCTTTACCAAAACCTAATTTTTCTTGAGAATTAGACTTAATTTCAGACTCTTTGGTTAAAATTGAATCATTGTTAGAAATTGAATTTGAGGTCTCTTCTGTTGCCTAACATTTTGAATTGCAAGGTTATATCTGAAATGTATAAAAACTTGGTTTTTTTATCACTTTTCTAAAATGTGAATGCTTAATGTAATACTCACCAAGAATCTAGGGCTGTCTTAAGGCTATCTGTTCATCCATGCCAAGCTTAAATGTCAGTTTTCAGTTATTATGGAAAATGTCATGTGCATCATTAATTTTGCCTTTATCATGATGAGTCATTACCTATATCGAGCATAAACTCTATACACTAGCAAAGTTGACACCAAATAACACACAAGCTAAGAATATAACATTGGTCTGTAAGAGTATCAGTCAATATCAGGAAAATATAAACCTCATAGGAGAAGGGACAATGCCTATTTATTTAATATTCTCACTGAACAGTACTTATATATAACATTAAGCAGACAAAAACTTTAGATTCACTTATGGACTAAAATTTTAAAATACTTGCACTGGAAAACAGTAAAGCAAAGCCTAAATAAGGATTCTTGCTGCTAAAATACAAAATACTTTTGTATTTTTATTTATTTTTTTCTTTATTGATTAACTTTAAATCATCTATTTGTCTTTCATTCCCTGTTTATCAACTTTAATCATTGTCATTGCCTACGTTCTCCTCCAGTCTTCTGTCAGGTATACCTTTACTTTTCTATTGTCAGAGTTAGTAGCATTTATTCTCTTCCATAACCATACATATTTCTTCCATTCTTTGTTTCTCTGTTCTTTGTTCTCCATTCTTGGTTTCCTCTCACATCTTAAAAGATGTGCACATTTGGTTAATTGTGTGCCTAAATTTTCCCAGTATTGTTGGGGAAATATGATTGAGGAATTAATGAGATGTGGCTCATAAGATCATTATTTTATTATGTAACCCAATATTGATGTATTAAAGACAGAAATAGGAGTTTGCAGGGTTTTGCCCTGAAGGAATGTGTGGACTCAGTGGTTCACTTATTACTATAAGAATGATAATTATTGTGAGGTGATGCATATGTTAATTAATTAGATTTAGTTATTTCATAATATATATTAATATATTCTTTAAAACAAAATATATTACTTCATAAATACATATAATTTTGTGTGTCAGTTCTTTAAAATTTTTTTAAATGGCAGCATCTATTTCAGTTTTTATACTACCAGTGTTTGAAATTACTGTTTTCATGGTAACACAAATATTAAATTATTTTGCCAGTTTAAGTTATATAAAATAACTGTTTTGTTATAATGCATAATTTTTATAGGTGACTAGCATTTTCCCTTTTGAATATTATCACATAGTTTCTATGAGTTTTTTATTTATTTATACTATATACTATACTGTAAAATCCTAGGTTTTTAGCATAATTTTTATAAATTCATAAATTATGCAGTACAGATATGACTCTTCATCACATTTGCTGCAAATATCATATGGTCTTTTGTTTGCACTCTAAATTTAGTTATGTTTATTTTATAAATTGTATGTTTTATTTGAATGTTTATCTGTTTTATGACTTCTAAACTTTGAAGTAATTTAAAAAGTGACTGCCTTTCCAGAAAACTAACCCTAAGATTTTTATTTTCATTTTACTAAACTTTCTAAAATTAATTTTTATGAAACACTTTTCCAAAATAATTTGGCAGTGTAATGTTGAGAGCCAAGAGGAAGTCAGTTTTGATCCTCTTAGAAGACTTAATTAAAGAGAAGAGTTTGGTGTTTTAAAGTAAGCATATTCTTATTTTATCAAATGCTTTGACATTCTAAAAGGCAGGTAAAATATTTTTTGTGTTTTCCAGATTATTGCTCGGTTGTAACAATTGTGGACCAGACAAATGTAAAGTTAACCTGCCTGCTCTTTAGTGGAAACTATGAAGCCCTTCCAATAATTTATAAAAATGGAGATATCGTTCGCTTTCACAGGCTGAAGGTATAGTTCATACTGTATAGAACGTATATGTTTAGAGATAAGTCTGTATTGTTCATTAAAACTGGTTAGCATTAATATGGTTGCTTTGTTAGAACATGGCATCAAGCTTTTCAGGAGATAAGAAGAAATGTAAATGGCATCAGACTTCAAATAATTTACAATGGGAAATGCCATCATTTGAACAAACCTCTTGCCCTCCTTCCTCAGAAATGTGTTACATGCCATGATTAAGACTTGTTCCCATCTATCAAATATAGATTGATGCTGTAAAAGTTTTACCTGTGGAGTTTGATAAAGAACTTTTTTTAAAAAAGCCTTAGGTCAATAAGAAAAAAGTGTATGAAAATTAGAAAATTACACTACTATTTCCTGTTTATTAATCAAGTACAATGAAAACATTGAGATAATAAGTATAAAATCATATTCATTTGATCTTCATTTATGAGAAATATGTTAAAATATGAACAGATAACCCAGGCGCAGTGGCTCACGCCTGTAATCCCAGCACTTTAGGAGGCCGAGGCGGGAGGATTGCTCGAGGCCAGGAGTTGGAGACCAGCCTGGGCAATAGCTAGATTACCAGCCTCCCCACCCACCATCTCTACAAAATATGAACAGATACTTTTAAAATTATACTTGCAGTTAAGTAATTAAATATTTAAAAAATCTTTAATATGAAGGTTTAGCTTTTAAATAGCATGTTTTTTTAAATAAGAATTTTAGAACTTAAGCAAAGGATTATTTCTTCAAAATTATTACCCTCATTCCTGTAGTATTTCTTCAGTTGACTTGTTTTGTTCAACGTAGTTTTTGAATTTTTCTTGTGAAATTACTAATGATGTTTGGACAGCTTTTAAATATTTTAATTTTCAATCTCTTTGATTTTAAACATTTCTATTTCTTCATCTTTCCCTCTATTATGTGGATTTCCATGTAACCCCTTTATTATCTTGGTTGTCTTTTTCTTCTAATGCTGTAGTTTAACTTTGTCCCTCATGATCACTCTGAGATTCATAAATAAGGACAATATTCCAGGTGTTCTATTCTTAGATGCAGTGGGAGTTACTTATTTTGATATATTAATGCTATTTCCTTGAGAACAGAAGGATAGTAGAAAATATTTGTGTGAAGATAAAAAGAGAAAGAGAAATATTATCATCATAGCAATATATTACAGGTTTATCCCAACATCAAGAAATTGCTTATTTTTTACACACTGTTGTTTCCTATAGTATTTGTATTCAAAGAGTGCGACCTCTCCCTTAATGTTTTTAGTTGTTGTTCTTGTTATTGTTTGATTGAAGTAGATATTTCCTTATTCATAATATAAGCATACTCTGGTAACTAGCACTCTAGAAACTTCCTTCATACCCCCATCCAGGTGGGTCATTAATCCTCCTCCTGCCCCCAGGAGTTAGGAGTTGTATGACTTCTAATGGCATGTATAGTTGATCCTTGAACAACATGGGCTTAACTGCATGGGTACACTTATACATGGCTTTTTTTCAATAAACATATTGGAAAAATTTTTGGAGATTTGTGATAATTTGAAAAAACAGATGAACCACTTAGCCTAAAAATATTGAAAAAATTAAGAAAAAGGCATATCTGGAATGCATAAAATATATGTAGATATTAGTGTATTTTGCCAGTAACTACCATAAAATATTTTCTATTAGTCTATTTTGCCAGTTACTACACAAATCTAGGTAAACTCACACCTAACAGGTGTGGTGTGCACTGTCTGGGGATTGGGCATGCTTGTACCTCTGACTCTGGTGGTGCAAAGGCAATTTATGTAACCAAAGTGTTTGTACCCCCATAATACTCTGAAATCATAAAGAAATTTTTAAAAAGTTGAAATTTATTAAAACTTATGCATAAACATAGACCATACATGGTACCATTCACAGTTGAGAGCAATGTAACTAAAGATGTAGTATTAAATCATAACTGCATAAAATTAACCCTACTACATACTGTACTACTATAAGAATTTTGTGGCCAACTCCAGTTGATATTGTGATGAGTTCAAGTATTGGAAGTATCTGCTTAAAATGCTTTATATCTCTATCATCTCCTCGTGAGCAGTTCACCTTACCAATAAATTGTGTATTGCAGTAAAAAGTGATCTTTCCCGGCAGTTCTTACTATTTTTCATCATGTTCCGTGCAATATCGTAAACCTTGAATAACATCATGAGACCTATATAAAGTGCCACTAGTAATGATGAAAGTGCTCCCAAGATGCAGAGAAACATTATAACATTACAAGAAAAAGTTGAATGGCTTGATATGTATCATAATTGGTTGGAGTTTGCAGTTGCTGTTGCCTTCCATTTGAAGATAAATGAATCCAGCATAAGGACCATTATAAAAAAAGAAAAGGAAATTTACAAAGCCATTGCTGCAGCTACACCAACAGCTGTGGAAACCTTGCACTTTTTGTGAAATACTTTTGATCTCATATTGAAATTGTGGCTTTTATGTGGATACAGGATTACTATAAGAAAGACATACCTATAGACACATACTAGATTCGGGAAAAAGTTAGTATATGACAACTTACTGCAAAAAGAAGGTGAAGGATATAAAGCTGGAGAATTTAACGCCAACAAAGGATGACTTGATAATTTTAGAAAGAGGTGGCTTAAAAAATGTCAAGATAACAGGAAAAGTAGCTTCTGCTGACCAAGAGGCAGCAGAGGAGTTCCTAGACAACATTAAGAAAATCATTGGAGAGAAAGGATATCTGCCTGAATAAGTTTTTAATGTGAAAAAATGTGCCATATTCTGGAGAATAAAAATGCCACAAAGGACATTTTTTAGTAAAGAAAAAAGCAAGTTCAAGGACTTAAGACAGAAAAGGATAGGCTAACTCTACTATGTTGTACAAATACAGTCAGGTTTATGATCAGGACTGCTCTTACCTATAAAACTGCTAACCTCTGATCCTTAAAGGGAAGAAATAAGCACCAACTGCCAGTCTTTTGGTTGTACGAAAAGGTCTGGATGATGAAAACTCTTCTTTTGTATTGATTCCATCAATGCTTTGTCCCTGAAGTCAGGAAGTACCTTGTCAGTAAGGGACTGCCTTTTAAGTTCTTTTGATATTGAGCAATGCCCTTGGCCACCCAAAACCCCATGAGTTCAATGCTGAAGGCACGGAAACTCCCCCCGAAACACAACATCTCTAATTCAGCCTCTAGATCAGGGGGTCATAAGGACTTTTAAGGCTCATTACACATGGTACTGTGTGGAAAGGATTGTCAGTTCAATGGAAGAGAACCTCAGTAGAAGATCATGAAAGTCTGGAAGGATTTCATCATTGAAGATGCCATCGTTGTTGTAGAAAAAGCTATAAAAGCCATAAAGCCTGAAACAATAAATTCCTGCTGGAGAAAACTGTGTCTAAATGTTCTGTATGATTTCACAAGATTTACCTCAGAGCACTTTTAAGAAAATCATGAAAAGGATTGTGGATAGAGCAAAAAAAGTGAGAGGTGAGGGATTTTAAGATATCAATCTTGAAGAAATTTAAGAGATAATAAACCAGAAATTAGGCCGGGCGCGGTGGCTCACGCCTGTAATCCTAGCACTTTGGGAGGCCGAGGCGGGCGGATCGCTCAAGGTCAGGAGTTCGAAACCAGCCTGAGCGAGACCCCGTCTCTACCAAAAATAGAAAGAAATTAATTGACCAACTAAAAATATATATACAAAAAATTAGCCGGGCATGGTGGCGCATGCCTGTAGTCCCAGCTACTCGGGAGGCTGAGGCAGTAGGATCGCTGAGCCCAGGAGATTGAGGTTGCTGTGAGCCAGGCTGACGCCACGGCACTCACTCTAGCCTGGGCAACAAAGTGAGACTCTGTCTCAAAAAAAAAAAAAAAAAAAACCCAGAAATTAACAGAATAAAACTTGATGGAGGTGAGTGCTTCAAACTAATGCCAGACAATAAGGAAGATGTAGAAGAAGCAGCACTAGGAAACAAATTGACATTAGACAATCTGGCAGAACAGTTCCGATTATTCAAGACTACTTTGGCCTTCATTTGCAACATGGACCCTTCTGTGATATGTGAATGGACTAAACACTCAATTTCCAAGGCAAAGATCAACTGAGTAAAAAAATCAGGAAAAAATATATGCTACCTATAAGAAATGCACTTTAAATTTGAAGACCCAAACAAATTAGATCTAAAACTGTAGAAGAAATATACTAAGCAAACGATAAACATAAGGAAACTGAAATAACTATATTACTATCATACAGAGAGTATTGAAGGGAACATTTCATAAGGACAAAGGGTCACTTCGTGAAGATGTAACAAACATAAATGTATGTGCATCTAGTAAATGAGCCCCAAAATTCAGAAAGAAAAATAGCTGTGGCATATCTCAGTGCTTATTGGCACTGATTAAACTTTAGCCTCAGCTGTATTTTGTTCACCTTACACTGTCACATTTCAAGTGACCTAGTTTTCCCTGTTATACTTATAAGTAACTGTCACTTATGATCATTTTTTCTTGTGTAAATTACATCCTGATTAAAAAAAAACTTTAAAAAGGCAAGCTTGTAGGATTTGGGATTCTCCCACCTAGCTCTTTAAGAAATGTAAATGAATTTTCTGTAGAGTTTTACAGATTATGTGATACTTGTGTATCTTGATGTGGCACCAGTTTATTTTATAATTTCATGTGCTAATTAAAATGAAAAATAGTAAAGAATTATGCCATCTAATTATGCTGTCAAAATTTATAATCTCTCAAGTTTCTTCTGCTCCTGGGTTCTACATCAGTAAGCTATTTTATTCGTATCTGTTTTCTACTTTGCCTTTCTTTCTTAGATCCAAGTATATAAAAATGAGACACAGGGTATCACCAGCTCTGGCTTTGCATCATTGACATTTGAGGGAACTTTGGGAGCACCTGTCATACCTCGTACTTCAAGCAAGTATTTTAACTTCACTACTGAGGACCAAAAAATGGTAGAAGCCTTACGTGTTTGGGCATCTACTCATATTTCACCTTCTTGGACATTACTAAAATTGTGTGATGTTCAGCCAATGCAGTATTTTGACCTGACTTGTCAGCTCTTGGGCAAAGCAGAAGTGGATGGAACATCCTTTCTTCTAAAGGTACGTGTTTTTAAATACTTGAAATTATTAATTAGCACCACCTACATGTCTATGAAGAGTTTATATTTCATTCTGATGGAATAAAGTATGCATACTGTGTATTATACTAAGAACTTGCTGTTTTTGATGAGCCTCAATATTCTTGCAGCTCTACTCTTGTACTTCTCTTTTTTATATTTTTCTTCCAGAGAAAAGTGTTATCAAGTCTATATTTTAAATATAATATGATTTATGCTAAATTTATTTATATATTTCTTAGTAGTAATAAATTATAGACTTGTTTTATATTGTTATTTTTATAGTTGCAGTCCTATGTATGACTCTTTCTGCTTCCCTGTGAAGATCACCTTCCCTCTCATTTACTTTCTTGACTCATTGAGGTTGAGTTCTCTTACCATCTCTTTCACTGCTTGTTTCATGAGTAGGTCATGGACAGTTTGAAGCATTTATTGTTATTGTGTTTTGGTTTTAAATCAGTAGGATAAAAATAGTAACATAAGACCCATTTAATCTTGGTGTACACCTATCCCAGTTTATTTCATGAGTAATTTCTGAAGAAGTCAGATGCCTGATATTTTCCTTGCCTGGACATCCTTTGGAAGATACATTGAACAAACACTGCTTCAGGACCTGGTCCTGTGGTTATTTCTCTGTCCTCTGTTTGGAATAACAGGGCATAAAATGGAATGCAATGGCACTTGGACAGGTCTTTGTGTTTGGCATTACCATTATATACACCTTACCTATATTAAAGAGCAGTGAAGATAGAAATTATTTAATAAAATATAAGTTTTTGAAGTTGAAAATAGCACATGTATATACACACACAAAATACTATAAAAAAAAATAAATTCATGCTATAAATAAAGTTAAATAAGTCAAGTATGACAAAGTTGTAGCTAACGCAACATAAAGTCATCCAAACAAAGAAACAATCTTAGGTCAGCCAGTCATGCTTTCTTGCCAAAGTGATGTTCTTGACAAATGAACATCTGCTAACCACTGAATACTTCCAATGACAAGGAATCTACTGATGTGCAGAGAGGTATCCTTCATCTTTTGACTACTGTGTTGTTAGAAAATTCTTAAATTCTGAGATAAATATGCCACTTCTTTAGCTGACGTAGTTGATTGTACATGGGTAAAGAAGCACAACATATGCTTGCATCCTATTTTAATAGATACCCGTTTTGAATAAGTGAAAACAACTCCCATGTAACTGTTATTTTAAATGATTTGCATTAAAAGCATAATTGGATAAATATGCAGATTTAACATTGTTCTACATTTTTCTGTATTCTGTTTATACAAATTATATTTCTGAACAAAACTCTTATATTGAATTTTCTTTAAATATATATATTCTGTTTTTTTAATATTCACAGTGTTGGTGCAGCCTCAACTTTGAGTGTTTTACTTGTTTTGTTTTATGCTTTTGCTTTTTTTGTAAATAGTCCAGAGTCATTGATAGCCTGAGCTGGTGGGTAGTTTGTATGTCTAATCTGAAATATGGTTTGGTGAACAAATAAATGTCATGTGAACCAGAAAATAATCATATTAAAGGGACTATCCAAATTTGCAACATTTACTGTATGGAAAACACCAGAGCATGCTGCATAACTAAGAATGAGACTAAATCTCATAGAAATAATTTAATTAATATCAAAGAAATAAATAACTATTATAATTTTAAAGCATTTTCATAATTCTAGGTCTATTTATATACAAAGATATTTTAATACATATGAGTTTTTATCAAGGCCATTTTTGGTTTCTTTTTATCATATAAAGCACTTGACAAGAATTAGAAATTGATTTAAATCTTTTGTAAAACAACCGACTGGATTCCTATCATTTTTATTGTGATGTATTACAGAATAAAATATTGGGCTAAAATTTGAAAATTTTATTGAAAATTATATATTACTTTAAAACTCAAATGTAACAGAGTTCGCTATATGGATAATTGTGATTCAGAGATGAGAAAGAGTTTGCGTGAACTGTAAGATAACAGGATTTTTTTTAAAGAAATGGGTTCTTGCTGTGCTATCCAGGCTGATCTGGAACTCCTTTGTGGTTCAAGGCATCCTCCTGCCTCAACCTCCTAAGTAACTGGGACTACAGGCATGTTTCTTCGTGCCTGGCTAACAATTTTACTATAGCAAATTCACTACAAATATTTATTCCCCCAAAAAAGACGTTATGGAATACATTCTTTTGATTGCAATCAATAAAAACAGAAATTCAAGCATTTGCTACAAAGCCAAACCAAATATATGTTTAAAAAAAGGAAAAAAAAAACTTCCCTAAACTGTTGTTTCAAAGAGAAATTAATCATAGATCATTAAGAATAGATTGTTACCGAAAATAGGTTAAAGGATATGATTAGAGATATACTCAAAGGCAATGCTTTTTGTGAAGTGTTTCTTGAATTATTCTTGGTAATTTATTTCTTTAATAAACTAGAATTATAGTCTGTTAAAAATATAGTTTTAATTTAAAATTATATTTTGTTTTAAAACACTTTAGGGAAGAATCAAAATTTTTAGCATCTCAAGTTTTCTTTTATGCTCCTCAATACAGTTTTATAGTTTTTTCATAGAAGTTCTTCAGGTATTTCTTGTAGGAACTTTTTTGTTTTACAGTTTTATTGCTACTTTGAAAGATCTTTTGTTCAATTATATATTGGGTTTATCTCTGATCTGTAGAAAGCTGTGTTTTAATAGTGTTTTAAACTGGTTATCTCAAATAATTGTATTAATTCAGATGGCCTTTCAATTAATTGGGATTTTTACATTTTACGAATGCTGATTTTTTTTTCCTTTTTCATTGAGTAATCTTCATTTCTTCTTACTCAATTTGCCAAGAAGGTAGTGGATACTTTTGCCTTGTTCCTGGCATTAATGACTTTAAGATTTGACAAGTAAATATTTTATTTGGCCTAAGATAGATATTGTTTACCAAGTTAAGGAGACATATTTCTGATACTGTTTTACTAAATGTTTTTCATAAGTATTTTTAACACTCATGGAGTTGACTCTAATTTTCCTGCCATTAAACCATTTCTGAATTATAAAAATAAACTGTGCTAGATTATGGTATATTATCATTATAATATGTTATTGATACTATTTGATAATATTTGATAAAGAAGTTTGGTTTCTGTATTTATAAATGAAACTGGGATGTTGTATTCTTATTGTGCAATATTGGTCTACTTTTTGTATAAATCAGTTCTAAAGAGTTCACCATCTGGGCTCACAGCTATTTTAATAGTTACTTTAACAATTTAGAAATGCACAAGAGTAAACATAATCTAGATTTTCATATGCATTAGCATAAAGTTGAATGTAACATTTAAACTATCCCAAAAATGTGAATATATCTCTTGTATCATTCTCAATTTAGAAAATCCTTTTTCTATCTTTCTTAAAATTAAAATAACCAAAATTAGCTTTTTAAGCTTTATAATTTATCAATTTTTATCTTTTTCTATTTAAAAAAATCATTAACTATATATAACAATTCCTACATCCCTTACTGTTAGGGAAGAGGTACTTTAAATACATGGCTAGTTGTTATTTAAGAGGAACACAAACCTCTGTGGGAGGGTATTTTAGCTATCAAAATTTTAAATGCACATACTCCTTGACATACTAATTCTAGAACTTGTCTTCACAGATCTATGAACATACATATGAAATGACAAATGTTTAAGTCAGTCACCTAAATGCCCATCAATAGGTTGAAAGTTAAAATCATCCATGCCATACATTCCTATGATGAAATACAGAGTAGTTGAATAGTATCCCCCTAAAATCCACATCTACCTGGAATCTGTGAATGTGAACTTATTTAGAAATAGTGTCTCTTCAATGTAATTAGTTATATGAGGCCATACTGGATTAGGGTGGGCCCTAAGTTCAATACGACTGATGTCCTTATAAGAAGAGGAAAATTTGGACTCAGAGAAACACAAAGAGCAGGCCATATGACAACAAAGACAGAGATTGAAATATAATAATAATACAGCTGGCAAGCCAAGAAATATTGTGCTGACAAGAAAAGATTCTTT
The DNA here is from genome assembly GCF_040939455.1 of Microcebus murinus. Lineage (NCBI taxonomy): Eukaryota > Metazoa > Chordata > Mammalia > Primates > Cheirogaleidae > Microcebus > Microcebus murinus. Next base: position 77,812,763 of record NC_134112.1, on the reverse strand, counting down.
CCTATATCCTTCAAAGGGAGCATGGCCCTGCTGGCACCTTGATGTCAGATATCTAGCTTCCAGAACTATGAGAAAATATATTTCTGTTGTTTTACCCAAACTGTTAAATTACCCAGTTTTTGGTAATTTGTTACAGCAGCCCTGGGAAACTAAATTAGGGAGCTTTTTATGTAGTAATGTGGAAAGATCTGTAAAGTCAGTATTTATAGTATGCTATTGTATGTATACAAAAAGGGGGAAAACAATATGTATTTGTATATGTACTAAAGTATGTCTGAAAAGATATTTAAGAAACTAGTTTTGGTGTTTACTTATTTTTTGTTGTTTGTTTTTCTTTTTTTTTTTTTAATTTTTTTTTTATTTCGGCATATTATGGAGGTACAGATTTTAAGGTTTCAATAAATGCCCTTTCCCCTCCTCACCCCACAAGTCTGAATCTCCAGCATGACCATCCCCCAGATGGTACACATCTCACTCATTATGTATGTATATACCTGCCCCCCTCCCCCTCCCACTTGCCCAATACCCTATTACTGTAGTACCTATGTGTCCACTTAGGTGCTGCTCAGTTAATACCAGTTTGCTGGTGAGTATATGTGGTGCTTGTTTTTCCAGTTTACTTATTTTTGACAGGAGAGACTGAGAAGATAGGAATAATGGAAAGAGAGAAACTTTACACTACATATCATTTCAGTTATCTTCCAGATTTCTGGATGATGTTGAAATTACCTACCCCAAAATCAAATACCTTATTAAAAGACTTCCCCCCAACTTCCTATAGTTCTATTATTTTTTTAATTACTTGAGTTGAAAGCTTATTCTAATATGCTATGTTTGTTCTGTTTGTTCACAGACACATTTAAGGCTCTGAGTTTTGTATTTGAGTATATCTCTGATAAAATGCTCAAAAATAAGCTAAAAAGAGAAAAGATGAATATAAAGCTAGTTTTTTAAAAAGGCATATCTATTATAAATACACAGAAGAAAAAAAGATGAAGTCATCGATATGTTAGTATTTTGTCTAGGTTTATGGCAGTATGACTTCTTTTTTCTTTCCAATCTACCTTTTCCATATTACCCCCTAGTTCATATGTATTAATATGTAGTTCTTTTGCAATCAGAAAATAATGTCATATTTAAAATATTGCTGATATTTAGAGGCATACATTTAATTACTTTTAAGTAATATTACCAGAAAATAAAACTATTTTTAGCATCAGCAGTTTTCCCGAAGGATCATTAAACTTTACTCTGTCCTCTTACGGCAGGTATGGGATGGCACCAGGACACCATTCCCATCTTGGAGAGTCTTAATACAAGACCTTGTGCTTGAAGGTGATTTAAGTCACATCCATCGACTTCAAAATCTGATAATAGATATTTTAGTCTATGATAATCATGTTCAAGTGGCAAAATCTCTGAAGGTAATGTTGAGTACCAAAAATGTTTGTTACTTTATATTTTTATGGATTTTGGTGATTTGGGGTCATATAAATTTTGGTGATAAATGGTTATATTTATATGTTATATTTGGAGTGTAGAAATTAACTTCAAATTACTTTTATCAATTTTTAAGTTATAAAATATATGTTGAAAATAAATTATTGAAAGATAAATTATAATGGATATGAATGATTCTTAAAAGACTCTTTCCTGAATATATTAAATATACACACAATTTTACTAGGAATATAGTAAGGAAATAATTGTCATGTGAGGCATACTGCTTTAAAATGACTAAGGATATATAAATCTTACATAACTTACTGTTAAATGTTAAGCTTAGTATATTGGTTTGATAGAATCTAGATTATGGCCAGCCGAGGTAGATCACACCTGGAATCCTAGCACTATAGGAGGCCAAGGCAGAAGGATCACTTGAGGCCAGGAGTTCAAGACTAGCCTGAGCAAGAATGACACCCTGGTCTCCACGAGAAATAGGAAAAAAAAAAAAAATTAGTTGTACATGGTGGTATGCTCCTGCAGTCCCAGCTACTTGGGAGGCTGAAACAGGAGGATCACTTGAGCACAGGAGTTTGAGGTTGCAGTGAGCTATGATAATGCCTTTATACTCTAGCTGAGGTGACAGAGCTAGACCCTGTTTCCAAAAAAGAGAAAAAAGAAAAAAGAATCTAAATGGTAACTTTTCACCTTTAGTTTTAGAAATTGTTAAGTCACCTGAAATATATATTATAAATTATGTGTTTGTGTGTACTGTATAGTTTTATAGAATTTGCATTCTGTTTTTGAGATAGCTTTTTAGGTAAAGATACACAATTTAGATATGGCAGTGCTCAATTATTAACAATACAAATTATAGGGAATATTTTTTCTTCATTTTATTATATATTTTATTTAATAATATCCTTTATAGTAAAGAATAGTATCTTAATAATACAGTAAATATATGAGTAACATTTGCTAGGCACTTCATATATATTTGGTACTATCCAATGAGATAGGTGCTATCCTCATCTCATTTTACAAATGAGCAGTGAAGTACCCAGAAGTTAAATGAATTGTGCAGTATCTCATAGCAAGTTGAATGAAGCCAGTGTTTGAATACAGAATGTTTGTTTCCAGAGCTAATCTTTTCAATCCTTAAAAGGAAATATTTTTTATTGCAAATATCTTCCAGCCTACTTACTTATCGAATGTTAAAAGAAAATAGTAAATGTGATGAAACTTTCAATTTCATTGCCTGGTTTCCCTTTGCAAATCATTGTTCACGGGGGAGAAAATGTTTCCAGTTCCACATTATGCTACAAATAAGTTCACCCAAATCAAATAAATAAATTAGTGTAAATTTAGGGTTTAGAACCCAGGAAGATGTTACTGCATTTTTGTCCTTTGGAAGTATATGTATGTGCGTGCACATTGTGTATATGACATATGAGAAAAAATTGAAAATACACTTTAGATTTTTTCCTCTGAAAGATATTATCTACATTGATTACTTTATTTCAAAAGTAAAAATAATGATAAATTCAATCCTGAAGTTTGTATATATATATATAGAGAGAGAGAGAGAGAAAGAGAGAGAGATACACACACACACAGAGTTCTTTCATGAATGAATTGAATTTACATTTTAGATTCACCTCAGTGCCACACTTTGCATACCTACTTTAACCAATTAATTACCTTCTTTTCCCCTATACTGCTTCCATAGGTCTTTTCTGCTTCCCCACTTGTTGTGCTTTTCTTGTCCAAGTCCTAAATAGCATCTAGCACAGTGCTTTTCCATATAGTAAGGATGAAGTAAATAATATCCGCTGCTAAATGAATTAGTCAGTGAGTGTAGATTTTTTTTCAGATTTTTTTTTCTTCTCTCTTTTTATTGTCTGCTTTATTTTGCCCACTAGAGGGTGATATGAGCACGTATAATTAAGAAAATATATGGCACGTTATTTCTCTCTAAAACTACCATAGCATTATATTATTTGTCTGCAATGCAATATAAAAATGAAAAGGATTTTTTTCTCCTTGTAATATAACTTTATACTTTTATTTAATGTACATTGACATAACATTTATTTGTTTTCTGACAAATTTTATAACATTTCTCATTTAGGAAATCTTTAGTCACAGGACATTGATACAAATGAATTCTCAGCACTTTAAGACAGCTGTTTAAAATTGCATTTTTGTATCAAACTACATGGAAGCAATTCAAAAGACTTTTTTGTATAGGAGCAGGGAAAAAATGTGGGCAGTTAATGTAATTATAAAGTATAATATAATCAACTTCTGTAAACAATACATTTTGCAACCTAAATTGCTATTAACTCTTTTCTAAATCTTGCTTTTTAAGTAAGGTAGATGTCATTCCTTAAACATTATATAGGCTCATATACATAAACTGACATTTCAAACCTTTGTCTAGAAACTAAAGCCATATTTTTTTAAAGTCCTCACTCTAATCCAGAACAATTTTTAAAATAATTCTCAAACATAAAGTCATAATTATGTTTTGGCCTTCAGTGGCCCAACAATAGTGATTTGAGTGGCTATTTTGAGACATATATAGGAAATTAAAAATACTAAACCTAATGAGAAATTCTTGACAGTTTATAAAGAATGTTTTGATTATTTCTAAAAGGATAGCCATGTTTGCTTTGATTTTTTTTTTTTAGTTTATATATTAAAACAGACTCTTATAACAGTTTTTTAAACTATATTTTCACTTTTATCTTTGGAATCTCATCACAATACTGAAAAGACTAATAATTGTCTTTTATAATAGAGTATCTGGTACATTTCATAGTATATTTAGTCAAGCTTAAAAAAAGTACAATGCTGCCTCCAGATGGAATTTCTCATAACAACAATTTGTTATCTTTATAGTCTATTTATACAAATAAAGTCTATCCTGACCTTTAAATTTTGTTCTATTAAAAAATAATGGAGAAGATAGTATAATAAAAACCAGGGCTCACATTTAAACTTATTTCTAAGTCCTTTGCCACACACTTTTAATTTTTAAGAAATAAAACTACAATATTGAAACTTCCTTGTGCCCCTGTCTGATCTCAGGTTTTGTTGTTTTGTTCTGTTTTATTTGTTAGTTTGTTTGTTTTTTTCCCCAAGTACCTCTCTGTCTCAACATATAGGTATGTACACCTATATTATGCTTTTACTTTATGTACATTTTGACATGGCAAAACCCCCCTTCCTGTTCTTCAAAAATAACTATTTCTATAAACTTTTGGATTAACTTTTCAGATTCCATGAAAGATACTGGGAATTTTGATTGAAATTGCATTGAGTTTAAAGACTAATTTGATGGAAATTATCATTTTTATAATATTGAAAAATAAGCTTTTTGTCTATGAATATGGTGTCTTCCTCCATGTGTTTAGGCCTTCTTTTAAATTCTTTGTAGATTTTATACATGTGTTGTACTAGTATATTTATATATAATACACATATTAAAAAAGAATCACAAAATAATAAACATTCATAAAGAATGAGATAAAAATAGAAATTTTTATATTTTCTTCCAATAGCTCACTTTGAAGACCATGAGGAAAATGATTTTTATCTTCTTTTTCTTTGTGTGTTTTCCTTCCCTGACTAACTTTATCCTATTCTTCTGCCGTGGTGTAGATGTAAGTGAAAGAAGTCAGAGAAGAAAAGACTAGGTACTTTATTTCCTCCTTGTAAAACCCATGATTGGATGCGGAGAAAAGACACTCGGGAATGAAGGAGTAGTATCTGGGAATGTAGATGTTTTCCCTTTATTTCCTCTTATCTCCCCTCCATCAGAGCTAGAGAGTAATGAGGAGAAATACAATGAAGAGAAGCTACCACAACCAGAAGTGGAAAGTTGATTTACTACTCATCCTTTTTTTATATCTTCTGTTATACAGATTGAGCATCCGTAATCCAGAAGTTCAAGATCTGAAGTACCCCAAAATCCAAAACTTTTTGAGTGCTGACATGAAACAGTGACACTTTTATTACACAAACTTTGTTTCATGCACAAAATTATTTAAAATATTGTATAAAATTACCTTCAGGCTATATGTATAAGGTGTATATGAAACATAAATGAATTTTGTGTTTAGACTTGTGTCCCACACTCAAAATACCTCATTATGTATATGCAAATATTCCAAAATCTGAAATACTTCTGTCTGGTCCCAAGCACTTTGGATAAGGGATACTCAACCTGGTTTGCTTTTCTGTTACATACTGTATCACTACTGTTATTCAATCCTGAACTAGTAGGAAAAAAACAAAATGGTAGTCTCACAGTCATCTAGCAGTTAGTAATGCTGTTTTTATGCAAGAAAAAATTAAAATAAAATTTTCTAGTAACTCCTTTTGTTTCTAAATCTTTTTTCAAAAATATAAACATAATTTAGGTTAAATAGCTTCTTCCTTTAGGTAGGTATCAATATTTTTTGAACAGTATTCTGCATCTTTCATTTGAAATTTTTATTGAAAGAAAATCTCAGATACTCTAATTAAAAACATTTTTAGATTCAGTTTAGCAAAGACATCTCACATTAACTATAGAACATTTAGTTCAAAACTCTAACACTGATGTGTACGTATAGTAATAACACATTCATCGGGTGTCAGGAAGGTAAGAGTGGGGAAGAGGGAATGGGTATATTCACACCTAATGGATGCAGTGCGCACCATCTGGGGGATGAACATGCTTGAAGCTCTGGCTCAGATGGGACAAAGCCAATATATATAACCTAAACATTTGTATCCCCATAATATGCTGAAATAACAAATTCTTTAAAAACTCTAATTGGTTTAATCCTATATTTGAACTTAGAGTGGGAACTCACTATGGTGGTGCAGGCGCAAATGCTTTATTACAAAAGTTTTCTTTCCATAGAACTTTTGGGATAGGGGGATGTTTATTATTTTAATGTAGTAACATGTTTAAAATTTTTTTATAGTGTTCTTATAATGACAGTATGTTAGTGATTATATTTAATTAACCTTAAACTAGTTAATACAAGTTATTTTCAGAAACTTTAATCAAATAGAGAGTTTGAATTTCATTTAGGTAAAGAGTTTCCTAACTACTATATTTTACTGATGCTAAGACACAATATTTTTTAACATTTTAATATCTATGAAATGGAAATATGTCTTCCAATTGAATATATTTGTGTTTGTACATATGTGCATACATGCATGCACATGTGCATATGTTTTGGTTTTGGCATGTGTCCATGTAGCTGATAATTCAGCCATGTTGGTATAGTATACTCAGTATATTTTCTAATTGGCCAATTTGTCTGGTGGTTGTTATTGCTCATTGCCCCATAGTGATTGTTAAAATTTCCAATATCAGAAATCATTTAATTTTTTTCTTCATTTTCTAAATAGTAAATATTGTATTTTTAGGTTGGAAGCTTTCTTAGAATCTATAGCCTCCATACCAAACTTCAATCAGTGAATTCAGAGAACCAGACAACATTAAGTCTGGAGTTCCATCTTCATGGGGGTACCAGTTATGGTCGGGGAATCAGGGTCTTGCCAGAAAGTAACTCTGATGTGGATCTACTGAAAAGGTAAGCATTTTATATACCTATTTAGAAAATGTAAATATTTATTAAGCTGATTTCTAGGACAGTGTTGTTCCTGGGAGTCTGAAGGGTTTCTTATTTGATCCTCATAGCCTTTTGTGCCATTCTCTATATTTTTTAGTAAATGAGCCAAATGAAGCATAACAAATGATTATAGGTTTAAATACGTGTTAATATATAGGAGCAGAGCCAGGCTTATAATCGAAGTTTTCCAACAGTTAGAATCTACCTTGTATGCTTATCACTCATGCTCCTCTTCTACCATTTGCCACACTCTCCAAGTACAGCAACACATAGTAAAAACTGAACCTTAGCCAAACGTTTGAAAATCTGATATATGTGTAGGATTCCCAAAATACTTAATCTTGCCATGAAAAAGTATCTTCCTAAGGTGCCTCTGGTTAAATAGATAACAAAAGTGTTTTAGTGTGTTACATTTTTAAAAACTTTTAAAAAACATTTTAAAAACTTTTAGATGTGCCCAGAAAGTAAATAATATCTTGAATCCTGCTATATTTTCAGTTCTCTTTTTCTTGAAATATTCTTAGATACTGTGTACAAAAACATTTTGACCAGTATTCTAGAAATAAAAAGTAAACATATCTTCAAAGAGAAGACATACTGTTTAGTAAATTGAAATGAAATAATTACTGTCTAAATTTTAATGTATTGAAATCAATATAACTTTTTGGCCAATTAAGTTAGCTTTTGTTCTATTAATTTTGTATTAATTTCACTGATTTACATCTCATATTGTAATATATAGCAACACTGCATCTCTCTTCTTGAATCTAGAGTGAAATTGTTCTGTCTCCAAGTCATCCATTAATTCCCAACTTATTTTTGTGTGTAGTATTTCATCATCCCACTCTTCCACTTATTTCTTTCTAACCACAGGTTTTTAATTTGAGGGACATTAGAACTCTCAGATAATCTGATAAAAGCTCTAGACCCTTTACAGAAGAATGCATATGCACACAAAATCTTGTATACAATTTCAGTGAATTTCTGGATTTTGTGGATTGAACTAAACTTACTATATTGATTTTGTTTTCTACAACTTGAAATTGTATTCTTTCAATTCTAGGGCTTTAGAATCTGCAGATTTGTCAGCCAATCAGCTTTCAGATATTGTCTGTCAATCAGAACCTGAGGACAGCATACCAAGTAAGGATAATTTTTGACATTGACAGTTTAGTTCCTGCTACATAAAATAATTTTATCATCATAATTCTCTTTTTTAATATCTTCTCTCTCTGTCTCTTTTTAAAATTCATATATATTGTAAAGAGACATCCTAAATCTTTCTGTATGTCCTATACAAAAAGGTAAATGTGCTTCCTTCCTAAATTATATAGTTACATTTTCAAATTGGGGTAGCAACCATTACTTGATTACAAAATATATGTGTGTGTGTATTCATAAGAAAATCTGTGTCAATTCTCTAGGCAACTATTTTGCTTTTCAGTTTCTAAAAAGAACAAAGGTTGTTTGTGCAGCTTTATTTCAAACAAACCAAATATCTTTTTCGCTCATACACATCTTAGATGTATACATCTAAGTTCCCAGTCATTATTGAATTAATGAAGTATCTAGTTATAAGATATTAACAAACGGGGGGTGGGGGGGGTGTTTGTTTATATTATTGTCACCAGAATAGAAGACCATTCAAATTTGAACATTAAAACTCTGAATGTGCAATATATTTTTCTTTACCACTTACCTACTTGTACATTCTGGGACCTAAATCTAGGTCATATTTCTATCTCACATTTTTTTTAACAATCTAACTCCTACACTAGTATGAGCCAAAAAACTATTTCATTCTATCCTAGTAATGATAAGCATGAAAATTAACATGTATTTCTTGGCAGGTACCTGTATGCTTTATTGTTTAACCCTGACAGCATTCGTATAATATGTATTATTTTCTCCCTTTTACAAAAGGGAAACTTAGATTTGGCATTATATAATTTTCCCACAGTTAACTTCACTGTTAACTGACAGCAAAGTAAGACTAATTCATATTCAGGCTATTTGATATTTTATATATATTTTAAATTTATTTGCCCATTTATCTTAAAACTCTACTTGCTAACATCTTGATGATAGCATTGTAGTCTGATGTGTGATTACTTGAACTACCATTAGGAGGCCAGTTTAGTTCAATTGACGATCATTTGAAGACAGTATAATTTGTAATTATACTTTTTGCAATCTCTTTTCTCATTTTAAAATGATTCTTTTATTATTTTTAAATCACAAAGTAATACATGTCATAATATCAAGTCGAATAGCTTTTCCTGTGCCTTTATACCTTACTCCCTGAGGTAAGGTTAACAGTTTAGTATGTGAGCCCTTCAATACCTTTGTGTTTATACAAACATATATATTTATACATAAACAAATACGACTTTTCCCTCTTTATTAAATTTTTAACAAAACGAAATTAAATCATACTATAATAGTTGCTGTTTTTTGATACGGGGTCTTGCTCTGGTTGCCAGGGCTAGAGTACAGTGGCATCCTCATGGCTCATTGCAGCCTCGGCTCCTGGGCTCAAGTAATCCTTCTGGCCTCAGCCTCTCCCAGGTAGTTGGGGTTATAGGCACACACCACCATGCCTGGCTAATTTCTCTATTTTTTGTAGATACAGGGTCTTGCTATGTTGCTCAGGCTGGTCTTGAACTCCTGCCTCAGACAATCCTCTCACCTCTGCCTCCCAAAGTGCTGGGATTACAGGTGTGAGCCCTGTACCCAGCCACTTTCTTTAACAATATATCATAGACATCTTTCTAGGCTACTTCATATGGCTCAACACATTCTATTAACAGTGGCATAATATTTTGTCATAACACTATTCAGCCATTCTCCATTTGATAGGCTATTGCCAGTTTTTTGCTCTTATCAATAAAGGTTTAATAAACAAGCTTGAATGTTATACTTCCATGCTTTTGTTTCTCAAAAATACAAACTCCTAAAAGTGGGGTTGATATATCTAAGGGTAGACACATATTTTAATAGATGTTGCCAGATTATTTACCCAAAAGGTCATAGGAATTTATATCCAAATAGCAGTATAGGAGAATGTACTTTCCTTACACCTTCACAGTATGGTTAACACTGTGTAAATTTTTCTTTTTTTTTTTTTACAATTTGACAGTTAAAAGGTACTATCTTACTTAATTTTTCTGATTGTTTGGACAATTGAAAATCTTATTATATATTTATCAGTTCTTTTTATTCCCTCTTTGGATTACCTGCTTTTACCCTTTATCTGATTTTCTGTTGGATCCTTGGGCTTTTTCTCATCAGTTTATGGGAGACCATGTATACGTTTTACACATATTTTCTTATTTGACTGATTTTAAGGTTTCTGCCATTGTTTACATTTCATGTTGGAATGGCAGATATTAATTCATAAATCAGATTCATTGAAATTGTACCATGCCAGCTTGAGATGTCCATTCAAGTCCTCTTTGCCTTGGATTCTTATGCTATTTGTTAGCAATGTTAAGGGAAAAGAACTAGTAATGCATATATTTCTGTGTGATGCCCTATGAAATAAATTCTAAAAAAATAATATAATAAAATGTAAGCTAAAATAATTATAAAATGTAGATTTTTCAAGTCTTAAATTCTTCACTTTAGGAAGCATTTTGTAACCATATTGCTGTGATTACTACTTTTGCTCTCTTGTTAAAGTAAACTCCTATTTTATGATGTACATCAAGTCATTCTATTAAGTTTCATAAGTTTGCTATTTTATCCACCTCTCCTTTTATTTCTTTCATGATGTATTTTTCCAATATAATAAAACTTTTCAAACTTATGGAAAAGTTAGAACAATTGTACAATGCACATTCATACACCCACCACTTAGCTTCTCCAGTAAACACGTTGTCTGCTCTGTCACATGTGGTTCTGTATCCCTCCTTTAATCCATCAATTCATGTTATTGTTTGATACATTTCAAAGTAAGTTGCAGAGGCATCAGTATATTTCCTGAACACTTCAATATGAACATAATTAACTAGAGTTCAGTGGTTATTTAGGATTCATTTTTTTATTTTTGAGGAATATGCAAGGAAATGGACAACTTACCATTTCATGTATCATTCCATGAGTTTTGACTAATGCATAAACATGTCATAACCCAAATCCCTCTAGATTTGCCTGTTCTAGAACTTCAAACTAATGGAATTACATATTTGTACTTTTCTGCACATACAATGTTTTTTGAGATTTATCCACATTGTTGCATATATCAGTAGTTTGTTTTTTAATGCTTAGTTGTATGGTTTAAGGTGGACGTTTTTTTTTTCAATAGGAATTTCTAGTTGCTGTGGCACCATTCATTTCTTGTTAGATGGTCTTGGTGGCTTTGTCAAAAATCAAGTGAGGGGCTGAGCACAGTGATTCACGCCTCTAATCCCAGCACTTTGGGAGGCTGAGGCAGAAGGATCACCTGAGGCCAGGAGTTTGAGACTAGCCTGGGCAACGTGGCAAGATCCCGTCTCTACAAAAAATTTTTTAAAATGATTAGCCAGGTTTGGTAGCAGCGCCTGTAGTCCCAGTTTCTTGGGACTGAGCTGGGAGGATCACTTGAGCTCAGGAGTTCCAGGCTACAATGAGTTATGTTCATGCCACTGCATTCCAGCCTGGATGACAGAGCAAGACCCTATCTCTTAAAATAAAAAAATTTTTAAAAATCCAGTGGGTATAAATGTGGGCTTATTTCAGGGCTTTCCATTCAATGCTTGCTAGTGTAGTGTGAAGTATGCATTTTTCCCCATACAAATTTCCAGTTGTTACATTGCCATTTGTTGAAAAGAGTTTTGCTTTCCCTTTGAACTGCTTTGCTGCCTTTGTAAAAAATCAAAAGACCATGTAAATGTGGGTTTATTTTTAGGCTCTCTATTTAATTCTGTTTACTTGTCAGTCTTTATGCCATCTTATATTGTCTTGATTGCTGTAGCTTTATTGCTGTAGTCTTGAAGTCATGTAATGTAAATCCTTCAACTTTGTGCTTCTTTTTCAAGATTTTATTCAGTATTCTAGATATTTTGCATTTCCACATAAGTGATAGAATCTGCTTGTCAATTTCTACAATAAAGCCTCTGCTGTGTTGATTAGACTTGTGTTGAATCTATAGGTTAATCTGAGGAGAATCGATATCTTACCAATAATGAGCCATCTAAATCATGAATATGACATCTCACCATTTATTTACATTTTCTTCAGTTTCTCTCAGCAGTGCTTTATAGTTTTTAGTTCCATATTTAATTTTTGGTGGACTTAAAGTTGTAATTCATTTTTCTTCTCCTTCTTGTAGGCTCCGGATCAGTATCATTATATGAGGTAGAAAGATGTCAACAGCTATCTGCTACAAGTAAGACTATATATCATTTTTAAGATATAGCCACAGTAATGAACATAATAAAGTTTGTCCTTATACTTACCAACTAATCCATTCCTATCTAAGAGTGAAAGCAGATATCCATTAGGGCAAAAATACATCCATATTTAACTTTCTTTCCTCATCCTGTACTGGAATAAAATGGAACGGAACCCATGAAGACAAATTACTTAACATTGAATACCTGTTTTAAGATAACATATCTCTAAGGTTTATAAAAGATATCATTTATTATTTAACAATACAATATATTTTTAGTTTTAGGATATAAAATATACTCTATGACATTAATTTTAATCAATTCACATGATGCATTTAGCAATGTGCCATAAAGCAGTAGTCCCCAGCCTTTTTGGCACTAGGGACCATTTTCATGGAAGACAATTTTTCCATAGACCAGGAGGTAGGTGGTGGTTTGGGATGATTCAAGTACATTATATTTATTGCATACTTTATTTCTATTATCTTATAATATATAATGAAATATATATAGGGTCCCCTCCATAGGTTGGGGACCCTTGCCATAAAAGATCTCCTTAAAATATGCCCCAAACTTTAATTTAATGTTAGCAGTGATAATATATCTATTACATACCCTCCTTCTGTTATTTCAGTTAAGATAAAAAAAATTTTTTTTCAGAAAAATATTTTTAACCACATGTCTATTAAATAATGCACTATTATAAAAATACAAGTTTCTCATATTGGAGAAAGGAGATACAAATGTGGAATGGGAGAAGGCTAGATAAAAGCTTGTGGTATTCGAGGTACCATAATGTAGTTACGGTTTTATAGATAGACATGGAAATATATACAGATATGTGTATGTATAATACATATATAAATTCATACACATACATAATCATGCATATATAGCTACATACGTGTGTATATGTATATGTATGTTTGTGTTGGTGTGAATGTGTATTCATATATACCCTATCTTTGTCAGTGAAAGGGCATAGAGGCAATAGCACGCTACTTGCAATAAGCTCACCTAGTACACAGATATTGGATTATAAGTAGTATTTCTCTCTAAAAGGAATCAGCATTCCTTGGAGAAATAGCAGATTCCAGGACTAGGCCAGGGAAATTACAGGATTAGTCTGGAACATCTTGTAGTGCCAGAAAGTAAACAAGTTCTCAGTTAGCAATGGAGCATGACAAATGGCATATGATAAACCATGTCAAACCTGGGACAATTTGAGCATCGAAATAAATATTAGTGGTGGATTAGAAGTCATTGAATAAAGTAACAAGAGTCCATGTTGATAATAAACAAAAGAAAAATAAATAAATGGAGTTGAATGAAAATCTCTTCCTTAAAGTAGAATGGCAACTAATAAAAGGAGTGGTGAAATTAGAAAAAAAAAAAATCACCATTTTGCAACCATGATAGTAATTGTTGATTTAGTTGTGAATCAGTGGATTGTAAACCATCAAAATCCTAAATGTTTGATGATGAATGGAATATTTACCTTTTCCCAAGCACCTTCTTATTAATTACAAGAGGAAAATAGTAAGTTTGTAGTAGAAAAACCTGTCAGACACCACCTTAACCAGCTAAACCAAGTTACATCCACAGTAATACAAACACTGAAGTTATGTGACTCTTGATGTGATGATAAGCACACAATACCACCTAAGCAGCATTCCTGCAAAAAATGCATAACCTGAACCTAAGTGTGAGGAAAAATCAGACACACCCAAATTGATGTTAATACTACAAAATAAATGGCCTGTACTCCTCCAATATATCATTGTCATAAAAGACAAAGAAAAGCTGAGGAGCCATTCCACATAAAAGAAGTCCAAAGAGACATGAAAAATAAGTGTAAAGCAGATCCAGGATTGGATCCTGGACCCAAAAATAAAATGCTTACAAGAACATTTTGGGAACAGTTGGAGAAACTGAGTACTGTCTATTGATTTGATAAATGTTCTGATGTTGAAAATTGCACTGTAATTAGGTCAGTAAAATATATTCATGTGAAATATGCAGTGGAGTATTTAGGGGAAGGCAGTATAATATGTGGAAATTATTCTCCAATGATTCAATAACATATATATGGAGGAAGGCAGAGATAAAAACAGACACAAGACAACAGTAAACGTGCCAAAATGTTAACAATTGATCAATCTTGGTGAAAGCTACACAGAAGATGTTTGTATTATTTTTGCAATTTCTTTTTAAGTTTGAAAGTATTTTTTTTTTATTTCAGCATATTATGGGGGTACAAATGTTAAGGTTACGTATGTTGCCCAGGCCCTCCCTTCCTCCTCGAGTCAGAGCTTCAAGTGTGTCCATCCCCCAAACATTGCACATCTCACTCATTGTGTTTGTATATATATGCCCATCCCCTCCTCCCCCTCCCACCCTCCCGACACCAGATAAATGTTATTACTATATGTCCACTTAGGTGTCGATCTGCTATCACTGTGTAGCATTTTACACAGAATTGGTGAGATCTGTGTATGATCTTTTTACAAAAAAAAGAAGAAAAATGTTCCACTGTAAACCTTTGGCCACTTGCTCCTGGAAGGAAAATTAATTCAACGAGAGTTTAGTTGGATAAAAGCTGGGGACAAAAAGGAATTGTCCTGGCTGTCAAGGTTCATGAGGTATGGTATATCAGTACCTCATCAGTTCCATTTTCTAAAACGCAGGAAAGTGTTAACCTGGTAGGTATAGCAAGCAAGTCTGTTACCTTAAGCTAAGGGTCAGCAGCAATTTTGTACTTATCCCAATATAAACTGACCACTACAATCCCAGGCCTTCTGTCCACAATTAGCTGAGGAGACCCATTTTACCCATTTCCCAGTCAATTGCCCCTAATGCTTTTTTTTTAATTTCAAAATATTAAGGGGGTATAAATATTTGACTTTTCTTTTTCCAGTATATCTCTAATTTCTCCTTTTTTCTATTCCCCTCCTCCTTTTCTCCTTCCACCAGCCCTAAATGTCCCCTTCTCCAGTACTCTACCACCACTGTGAGAGTTAGATTACCCCTTAATGTCCTCATCTCAAACAATCTGATTCTGTAAATGATAGTTCAGTAAAGAACCACTAATTTGAAATATCAGGGAGAGAAACCTAACAAATATCTAGCAAATGTTTTGTATTACCTTTTTTTGTGGCAAATACCAATTACAACATAAGTTATTGACTATCAGAGATGTCTAAGAGATCAGTATTTTGTTAATGTTTTTATGAGGAGTATATTAATTTCTTGGTTAAGTAAACCTTACTGTTTTCTCTAAGTTATCCAGGAAATCTCCATTATTAGTCCCATACAAAAATAATTTTTTAAACACTTAACCGATAACTTAATTCTTTCTTGCCCAAATTATCCAGCATTTATTCGGTAGACATTTATTGAGTAGCTACTGTGTGCCTGGCACTATGCTGGCAGGCCTTCGGTGAACATCAGGGAATAAAGGCACAACTCTTGCTTTTATGGAGTTGACAGTTAATAGAGCTTAAATTAATCAGATTTGATAGTATGTATTTGGTTCAGGGGAATATGTGTCATGAATAACTTATAATATTTGTGACTATTCTGATTTAATGTAAAAATTCTTTACAGTACTTACAGATCATCAATATTTAGAGAAAACACCACTATGTGCCATTTTGAAACAAAAAGCTCCTCAACAGTATCGCATCCGAGCAAAATTGAGGTCATATAAACCCAGAAAACTCTTTCAGTCTGTTAAACTTCATTGTCCTAAATGTCATTCACTGTAAGTATTTTCCCATAATAAAACAGAAATTTTCATTTCACATTATTTGTATATGTACTTGTACATATATATAATTTTAAGTCCTAGGAATAAGTAAATTGTGATTTTTTTTAAATACATTTTAAAAGAGTGGTAATGTTTTCAAGGGAAACTACTACTACTAAATTCTGAGAAGGTAAATGCTTCTGGTTCTTTCTTAGTAATAATAAATAAAAGTGGGTGCTATTTTCAGTTCTGAAATTCAGCTTAGTAGCTCTGATAAATGCAAATGAAAAATAATTCTAAATGTATTTGGAGAGACATTCTCATATGTCACAAAATTATCTGATTAAATATAAATGTTTATTAACTGAATTTTTGAAAAGAATTCTCATTAGTTAATTAAGTAATACAGAAAGCCTTGTTGGAAATATTTCTGTCTTGGTTAATAACTATAATATAATAAATATAATTTAAATTTTCTTATATAATTGAGAATTTTTCAGCATCTTTATTCTAAGCATCAATTATATAAATATAAGTAAATTTATAGAACTATTTTATAATCTTAGTACTATATTATCAGTATAAGACATACTCTGAAAATTACTTTTAAGGATTGCTCATCTTTTAAATACAATTTGCCTATCTTTCTTCTAAATATATAAAATGATGGTTTGGAAAATATAGGTAATTGATGGATAAGTGCATTTAGATACCATAAATCAAGTTTTCATTGTAATATGCTACAGTGTATAAATATATATATACACATATCATTATATATTTGTGTTTATATATTGTTTGTGAATGTTTATTCACATACATTTGACATACATTCATATATTTTTCTCTCCAAATTTCAAGGATAATACTGTTTAGAGAGGTTTTTGAAAGGATTTTAGATAATTCTTGAAGTATTATCAAATTTGGTTCATTGAATTATATAAAATCATACAGCTTTATAAAATAAAACCACACCATATGGTCATTTTGTAAACAAGTAAGGAAATTACCTCAGAGAAATTAATAGAGACTCCCTAAGGTTACATATCTAGTTGGTGAAAAACAGGACAAGGACATATACCTTTTGATTCTAAATAACACCATTTCTACTAAATGATACTTAACCATGTGACTTTTAAAAATTATTAATTATTAAAGGGAGGCGAGGTGTTATGGCTCATGCCTGTAATCCCAGCACTTTGGGAGACTGAGGTGGGAGAATCACTTGAGCCCAGGAGTTCAAGATCAGCCTGGCATCATAGCAAGACCCCATCTCTACAAAAAATTAAAGATAAATTTTTAAAGGGAATTGAAAGTAATATTGATTTAACATATGTGCTCTTATACCTAAATAGTAAGTAGATATTTAACTAGAGTGAAGACAGGAGGATGCTGTATTTTTTTTTCCACTGGGAAGTTTAGCATTCCTTTCAGAAGAGAAAAAATTTGCACTAGAAATAATTATAATTTCCATGTATGATATCACAAAACCAGGCATGGGAATTGCCATGGTTAATGTAATTATTATATGGATGTACTTAGCCTTAAAATATTAATATTTATCTATTGAATAAAAGTTATTTAATCTGCAAAGTGAATTATCTCTATAATTTAAGGAAAAGTAGCTGACTCGTCTGCATATAAAAATTGTATCTTTTAAATAAATAATTTGTTAAATTGGAATTTTCAAGCTTATACCAAAATTGCTTTCTATTATTTCATTATCAATGATTTTAGGAAAGAAGTTCCACATGAGGACAATTTGGATATGATTTTGCAAGATGGTGCAGCTAAAAACCCAGATATCAAACTACAAAATACATCATTATATGATTCAAAAATCTGGACCACAGAAGATCAAGGAGGACGAAAAGTAGCTGTTCATTTTGTGAAAAATAATGGTATTCTCCCACTTTCAACTGAATGTCTAATTTTGATAGAAGGTAGGAGATTTAAGTCACTATATTGTTACAATACTGCTTTTGCATATTTTTTCTAATTAACTATGGTTAAATATATTTTACAGGCAATCTAGCACATATAAAGTAAAGCTAGTGTTAATTTAAATTTTATAAAATGGAATGAATGTGTATGTATTAACTAGATTTAAATATACAGAATACACACATATACTGAAATTTTTCCAAATTACATTTAGAAATTATACATTAAACTCAAGTGTTTACATTTATTCATTTTGTTGGATTCCTGCATATAATTTTGTCAACTCTGCGCTGATTATCTAGTTGAGTAATAATAAAGAGGCTGGTTGCTTATGTACAGTTGCTGTCTTCTTGGCCTCTAGATGTCACTGTTGTTTCATAAAAATAAAGTGAAAATGTCTGTTGATAATCAAAATCAAGGAAGGATACATTGGCCCGGCATGGCGGCTCACGCCTGTAATCCTAGCACTCCGGGAGGCTGAGGCGGGCGGATTGCTCAAGGTCAGGAGTTTGAAACCAGCCTGTGCAAGAGTGAGACCCCATCTCTACTATAAATAGAAAGAAATTAATTGGCCAACTGATATATATATACAAAAAATTAGCCGGGCATGGTGGCACATGCCTGTAGTCCCAGCTACTTGGGAGGCTGAGGCAGGAGGATTGCTTGAGCCCAGGAGTTTGAGGTTGCTGTGAGCTAGGCTGACGCCATGGCACTCACTCTAGCCTGGGAAACAAAGTGAGACTCTATCTCAAAAAAAAAAAAAAAAGGAAGGATACATTGAAACAAGTAAAGATAACTTGACAAATTTTAAAAGAATCAAATTTGTCATGTTTACTTTTTGATTTCTTTTACATTTTGCTTTAATTTTTTATTTAATATTTATCTAATGTATGTACATGTTTTATGCCAAATTTAAAGTTTCATTG
This sequence comes from Microcebus murinus, assembly GCF_040939455.1. Lineage (NCBI taxonomy): Eukaryota > Metazoa > Chordata > Mammalia > Primates > Cheirogaleidae > Microcebus > Microcebus murinus. The sequence continues at coordinate 77,793,688 of NC_134112.1, read as the reverse complement.
TTTTCCTTTTTTTTTTTGAGACAGAGTCTCACTTTGTTGCCCAGGCTAGAGTGAGTGCCGTGGCGTCAGCCTAGCTCACAGCAACCTCAAACTCCTGGGCTCAAGTGATCCTCCTGCCTCAGCCTCCCAAGTAGCTGGGACTACAGGCATGAGCCACCATGCCCGGCTAATTTTTTATATATATATTAGTTGGCCAATTAATTTCTTTCTATTTATAGTAGAGACCGGGTCTCGCTCTTGCTCAGGCTGGTTTTGAACTCCTGACCTTGAGCAATCCGCCCGCCTCGGCCTCCCAAGAGCTAGGATTACAGGCGTGAGCCATGTTTTCCTTTTTTTAAATTTTTTTTTATTTTAGCGTATTATGGGGGTACAAATGTTAAGGTTACATATATTGCCCATCAAGCCCCTCCCCCCTCAAGTCAGAGCTTCAAGTGTGTCCATCCCCCAAACATTGCACATCTCACTCATTGTGTTTGTATATACCCATCCCCTCCTCCCCCCTCCCACCCTCCCGACACCTGATAAATGTTATCCTATATGTCCACTTAGGTATTGATCCGTTAATACCAATTTGCTGGTGAGTACATGTGGTGCTAGTTTTTCCATTCTTGAGATACTTCACTTAGTAGAATGGTTCCAGCTCTATCCAGGATTATACAAGAGGTGCTATATCACCATTGTTTCTTAAAGCTGAATGGTACTCCATGGTATACATATACCACATTTTATTAATCCACTCATGAATTGATGGGCACTTGGGTTGTTTCCACAACTTTGCAATTGTGAACTGTGCTGCTATAAACATTTGAGTGCAGGTGTCTTTTTCATAAAGTGACTTTTGATCTTTTGGGTAGATGCCCAGTAGTGGAATTGTTGGATCAAATGGTAGATCTACTTGTATCACTTTGAGGTATCTCCATATTGCTTTCCACAGAGGTTGAACTAGTTTGCAGTCCCACCAGCAGTGTAGGAGTGTTCCTCTCTCTCCGCATCCACCCAAGCATTTGTTGTTTGGGGACTTTTTGATAAAGGCCATTCTTACTGGAGTTAAGTGATATCGCATTGAGGTTTTGATTTGCATTTCCCTGATGATTAGAGATGTTGAACATTTTTTCATGTTTGTTGGCCATTATTCTGTCTTCTTTTGAGAAGTTTCTGTTCATGTCCTTTGTCCATTTTTTGATAGGGTTGTTTGATTTTTTCTTGCTGATTTTCCAGAGTTCTAAATGAGTCTTTTCTTCCTTCATAACCTTTTATAAGAAAAATATCATCTTTAATTTGCATAGGAGGAATAACTTTATTTTAAAATGAACTTATCTTTATTATAATGTATTATCAGTTTTATTGCTGACATTTATAAAAGTAATATATAATCATTTTAGAAAATATGTATGTACATGAATATACATGTATGTAAAGATTGGTATTGTTTTCATGAACATAGCTCTTATCTTAAATATAATTATAATGTGACAGAAACTACTCTAATTGATTTCTATTAATAGGTATCCATTTAATCATCACAACAAATCTTGCCCTCTTTCGAGTGAAGTTACACTAGTATATATATGTTTTAGTAGCATATGAGATTTCCTATCCCTCTAGATTTACCAACATATACTGCTACTTTTAAATTTTTGGTATATTATTAGAGTTCTTTAAGAGAAACAAAGTCCATAGAATAAATAAATACATATATATAAAGATATCTTATATTTATATATATCTTTTTTATATGTGTGTGTATAGAGAGATATTTATTATTAGAAATTAGGTGTGCACCGTCTGGGGGTTGGACACGCTTGAAACTCTGACTGGGGTGGGCGAGGGCAATATATGTAACCTAAACATCTGTACCCCATAATATGCTAAAATAAAAAAAAAAATTAAAGAAATTTGATCATATGATTATAGAAGCTGATAGTTCCAAGATCTTTAGAATGAATTGGCAAGCTGGAGACCCAGGAGAGCCAATGGTGTAGTTCCAGTCAGAAAGCTAACAGGCTTAAGAACCCAGAAGAAGCTGATGCACCAGGTCAAAGACAGGAGGAATGCTCAGTCAGAGGAAGGTCAGCCTTTATGATTAGGTCTTCGGCTGATAGAATGAGGCCCACCCACATTTGGGAAAGCAATCTGTCTTACTCAGTGTACCGATTTAAATGTTAATCACCCCAAAACACCCTAACAGAAACACCCAGAATAATGTTTGACCAAATATTTGGATACTCCATGGCCCAGTCAAGTTAACACATAAAATTAACCATTACACTTGCCCATCACTTTAATAGATGAAATGTAGTATCTTATTCCATTAGCAATATTATAATCTGTACTAGGAGATAGATATAAAGGAAAAATATAATAAAAACACAGAGACATAAAAGAATGGAGTAAGACTATTATATTGGTTCCAGGACACCCACAGATTTTCTACAGATGCTCAAGTGGCTTATATAAAATTATATAGTATTTGCAAATAACCTATGTACATCCTCCTATATACTGTAAATCAGCAATCCCCAACCTTTTTGCCACCAGGGACTAGTTTCATGGAGCAGCTGTAAATATGTAAATAGTAAATACATTCACTGCCCCGCTGCCACTCACCTCTTGCTGTGAGGCCTCCCAGTTCCTAAGTTTCATGGAAGATAGTTTTTTCCATGGAGGAAAGAAGTTAGGTGGTGGAGCTCTGTGGCCAGGTCCCTAATAGGTCACAGACCAACTGAAGCTTTAAATCATCTCTAGATTACTTAAAATTCCTAATACAATGTAAATGCTATGTAAATAATTATAATACTGTATTGGATTTTTAATTTGTATTATTTATTGTTATGGCTCCCTATAGACACTATACCTGTTTATTTTAGTCTACATATCTTCAGCACCTAGCATGGTAAACCTGGCTTTTAGGTGGCTCAGTCAATATTTATTAAATAAATAAATACATCTAGAGTGATAACTTTACCTTACAGAGCATTTAATAAAAGTCAAATGAGAGTTTATGTAAAACTTTTAAAATATAACATGAGAAAAATTTACATAATTTAGATATTAATGACTTTGTAAATACAACATCAAAGGCATCATCCAGGAAACAAATAATTGTTAAGCTGTTAATAAATAATTATTAAGAAATTTCATTAAAATTAGATACTTCTTTGAGAAAGACACTCTCAGGAGAATGAGAAGATAAGCCACAGATTGGGAGAAAATATTTTCAGAAGATACACCTAATAAAAGATTGTTATTCAAAATATACAAGGAACTCTTAAAACTCAATGAAAAGAAAACAAACAACCCAATTTAAAAATGGACAAAAGATCTGAATGTCTCACCAAAGAAGATACAGAGATGACAACTAAGCATATGAAAAGATGCTCATCATGTCATTAGGAAATTACAAATTAAGACAATAAATGACATACTACTATAAACCTGTAAGAATGACCAAAATACAGAACTCTGACAACAATAAGTGTTGGCAAGGATGTGGAACAACAGGAACTCTCAGTGACTGCTGGTGGGAATGCAAAAATGATACAGCTACTTTGGAATACAGTTCAACAGTTTCTGGCAAAACCAAACATACTCGTACATATTATTCAACAATTACACTTTCTTCATATTTACCCAAAGAAGTTGAAAATTATGTCCACACAAAACCTGCACATGAATGTTTAAGCAACTTTATTTATAATTGCCAAAACTTAGAAGCAACCAATATGTTCTTCAATAGGTGAATGGGTAAATAAACTGTGTTACATCCAGACAATGGGATATTATTCAGCACTAAAAGGAAATAAGTTATCAAGGCATGAAAAGACATGGAGGAGCCTTAAATGCATATTACTAAGTGAAAGAAGCCAATCTGAAAAGGCTACATAATGTATGATTCCAACTATGTGACATTCTGAAAAAGGCAAAACTGTAGAGACAGGTAAAAGAGTAGTCTTTTCCAGGGGTTAGATGGAGAAGGGTGGGAGAGATATGAATAGGTGGAATACAGAGGGTTTTTAGGGCAGTGAAAATATTCTGTATGATACTATAATGATGGATCTAGGTAATTTTACATATGTCCAAACACATAAAATGTACAATACCAAGAGGGAATTCTAATGTAAACTGTGGACTTTGAGTGATCATGATGTGTTAGTGTAGGTTCATCATTTTTAACAAATATACTACTATGGTGGAGTATGTTGATACTGAGGGAGGCTCTTCATGTGTGGGAGCAGGAGGTAGATATATGGGAAATCTCTGTGCATTCCTCCTCTTAATTTTGCTGTGAACTTAAAATTGATCTAAAAATGAAGTTTTTTAAAAAACCATTTAGTGGCTGGGCACAGCGGCTCATGCCTGTAATACTAGTACTCTGGGAGGCCGAGGCAGGAGGATCACTTGAGGTCAGGAGTTCAAGACTGGCCTGAGCAACAATGAGACCCCATATCTACTAAAAATACAAAAATTAGCCAGGTATGGTGGCATGCACCGATAGTCCCAGCTATTCAGAGACTGAGGCAGGAGGATCACTTGAGCCCAGGAGTTTGAGATTGCTATCAACTAGGCTGATGCCATGGCACTCTAGCCCAGGTGACAAAGCAAGACTTTGTTTCAAAAAAAAGAAAAAGAAACTAAGGAGGTCTGAATAAAGAATGAACTTGAATTTTAGGGGAGAAAAGAAAACATTTAGTAAATGTGCCACTCTGGTACAAGATGTTGATCATGGGGGAGTCTGGTCTGTATGGGGCCGCAAGAGGTATTATGTGAATTCTCTTTACCTCTGCTCAGTTTTGCTGCGAACCTAAAACTGCTTTAAAAAAAATGAAATCTATTTAAAAAAGAAAAAAAAAATTGTAGTGTTATGAAAGCACTTTGAAATGTAAAAGGGATGTAAGAATGTAAGCTCTTTTTATTTTTTATTTCTAAGTATTATAACATGAGCCGGGGGTATAATCTAACTGCACTATGGCACTGCTCTGCTTAGGAACCTTCAAAATCAAAAGCTGACTTGGACTTAGAGATGAACCAAAGAAAACTGTATGACTATAAAGTCATTTTTAGAATACAAGGACCTTCAGCAACAGCCACTGATATTCATGCCAAGTTATTGGACTCATCTAATGCAACTGACACTATTTTAATGTGACCTATAGTCTATATAGACTATACAGACCATAGTTTTCTTTTTGTTTGTTTGTTTGTTTGTTTTTTATTTCGGCATATTATGGGGGTACAGATTTTAAGGTTTCAATAAATGCCCATTTCCCCCCCCTCCCCCCAAAAGTCTGAGTCTCCATCATGATCATCCCCTAGATGGTGCACATCTCACTCATTATGTATGTATATACCCGCCCCCCTCCCACCTGCCCAATACCCTATTACTGTAGTACCTATGTGTCCACTTAGGTGCTACTCAGTTAATACCAGTTTGCTGGAGAATATATCTGGTGCTTGTTTTTCCATTCTTGGGATACTTCACTTAGTAGTATGGGTTCCAGCTCTAACCAGGAAAATATAAGATGTGCTATATCACCATTGTTTCTTAGAGCTGAATAGTACTCCATGGTATACATATACCACATTTTATTAATCCATTCTTGGATTGATGGGCACTTGGGCTGTTTCCACAGCCTTGCAATTATGAATTGTGCTGCTATAAACATTCGAGTGCAGGTGTCTTTTTTGTAGAGTGTCATTGGATCATTTGGGTAGATGCCCAGCAATGGGATTGCTGGATCAAATGGTAGATTCACTTGTATCGCTTTAAGGTATCTCCATATTGCTTTCCACAGAGGTTGAACTAGTTTGCAGTCCCACCAGCAGTGTAGGAGTGTTTCTCTCTCTCCGCAACCACGCCAGCATTTATTGTTTGGAGATTTTTTGATAAAGGCCATTCTCACTGGGGTTAAGTGATATCTCATTGTGGTTTTGATTTGCATTTCCCTGATGATTAGAGATGTTGAGCATTTCTTCATATGTTTGTTGGCCATTCTTCTGTCTTCTTTAGAAAAATTTCTGTTCAAGTCCTTTGCCCACTTTTTAATGGGGTTATTTGATTTTTTCTTCCTAATTTTCGTGAGTTCTAAGTATATTCTAGTTATCAGTCCCTTATCGGATGCATAGGATGCAAAAATTTTCTCCCATTCTGTAGGTTGTGTGTTTACTTTCATGACTATTTCTTTGGCTGCTGGATAACAGACTTAAACCTAAGGTATGAAACTATTAGAACTCTAGAGGAAAAAGTTGGAAACACTCTCCTAGACATTGGCCTGGGCAAAGAGTTTATGAAGAAGTCCCCAAAGGCAATCACAGCAGCAACAAAAATAAATAAATGGGACAGACCATAGTTTACATTGAATTCACTCCTATGTTTTATAGTTCTTTAGGCTTTGACAAATGCAGGATATAATGTACCCACCATTACAGCCTCATACAAAACAGTTTCACTGCCCTAAATATCTCCTGTACTCTACCTAGTCGTCCTTCTTCATAACCAAACCTCTGTCAACCAGTGATCTTTTTACTGTGTCTATGGTTTTATCTTTTCCAGAGTGTTTAGATTTTCTTCTGTAATCTTCTAGAAGTTCTAGAGTGTTCATTTTACATTTAGAGTTGTAATACATTTTCAGTTAATTTTTGTGAAGAATATAAGTTCTGTATCTACACTTATTTTCTTACATATGAATGTCCAGTTTTCCAGTGCCATTTTTGGAAAGACTGTACATACACTTTTCCATTAAATTGCCTTTGCTTGTTTGTCAAAGATCGGTTGACTCTGTTTCTGTGGATCTGTTTCTGTGTTCGCTATTCTGTTTTGATCTATTTATCCACTCTTTTGCCAACACCACACTGTCTTCATTATTAAAGCTTTATAGTAAGTCTTGCAGTAGTGTAGTGTCAGTCCTCAAATGTTGTTCTTTTTCTTCAATATTGTGTTGGCTACTGTGCATCTTTTGCCTTTTCATGTAAACTTTAGAGTCAGTTTGTCAATAACTAAATTTAGCTTCCTGGAATTTTGATTAGGATTGCCTTATATAGATCAAGATGAGCTTAGATATAACTGCAGTGTAACGTGGCAGTATGGTGGTTTCCTGCTAATAAAGAACTAGAGAAAGAAAGGTGGGAACAGGGTAAGTTAAAATGTCACCTAGTTCACTGTTCTTGCCAAGATTGAGACAATTTTCTGGAAAAAACACTGCTGAGAATGTTGCAAGCTGCTGGCAATTACTAGAGTTCTGAAAAAGTTTTATTTTGACAATTTTTGTTCATGTTCTTATTGCTTTATGGAAAAGTATATTTTTAGAAATCCTTACTCTACTATGCCAGAAGTGTGTCTCTCTCCCTCACCAGTAAATGTTAACATTACAAATTCTGCCCAATTTTTAGTAAATACACAGAGGTATTTTTTTAATCATATTCCCTTTCTCTAGAGAGAGGAAGTGTTATCAATTTAAGTGAAAAATACACTGGAAAAGGTATTAGTAGGTTTGAGTTTCAAAGACGACACTGCTTTCTAATAACGGTGCACCATTGGGCAATACTTCTCAGCCACCCTGATGGTTTGAATGCTTACCCTGTCATAGAATTAAGGGAAGTATGATTATTTTTCCAGGAAAAACACTACTCCCAATGAACAAATACTACATATGAGTTAGTATTACATGAAACTACTGTTTGTATCTATATTTAAATTTAATGTTGACCTAAAAGTTTAAAAGATTTATTTCAAACTCAATACTAAATTTGCATAGACATTAATAGTATACAGCAAATTTATTAGTGAGAATCCTGTCATGCTTTGGCTTTCAGCTTACATTCTCTTTTGGTTATTTGAACCAAAATGTTTTTACATAAAACACAATTTGTTTAAATTTGAAAAAATGGTTTAAATTTCATAGGCTTTATATTTTATTCAAGCCTCAGCATTTTTGTACATTGATTTTTCTAATCAGTGCCTAGGATCTAAGTTTACAAATTAATATTTTTCACAATAATTGTATTAAATAATTAAATTTATGACTTTCGTTGTCTTTATCTGACAATCACTTTAGTCTTTTACTGTACCTCACGTTGTTACTTAATAGGTATTCCATTTTGCTTACGTCATATTTGCACAAAAGGGTTTATTTATTCTCTTTTAATAGGAGGTACACTCAGTGAAATCTGCAAACTTTCAAACAAGTTTCATAGTATAATTCCTGTGAGATCTGGTCATGAAGACTTGGAGCTCCTGGACCTCTCAGCACCATTTCTGATACAAGGAAAAGCATATCACTATGGGTATGTTTTCAACTTGGGGAATTTTTAGAATTAAAAACTATTTAAGAGTAATTTTTATTTTTATTATTCTATTAGTTACTAAATGCTCAATGGAAACTTATTGAGCACCAACTTACATGTATTAAGGAATAGAATGGATAACTGAGAACATTTTATAGTAAAAATCAGTGTTGTTCCCTAAATTTTCTTTCAATTGTGTGTATACATGTGTATACCAGGACATGATATAAAATGAATTTCTTACTGTGAGTCCTTGCTAAAAGTGTTTGAAAGTTACCACTAAGATGTTTACCTAGAATTGGAACTACTGGATCAGAAGGTATGCATAATTTTTGCTTTGTAGAAAAATGCTAAGAATAGTTTTAACAATTTATGGTTCCATCAATAGTGTATAAAAATTTTAATTTCCACCAAGTTCTAATACTTGATATTAGTCTAATTTGTAATTTCTTATGAGCATCAAATGGTATCTGTGGTGCTTTTGTCTGTATTTTCTAGATGACTGGTGCATTTAAGCAGCCCTCATGTTTATTGGCTATTTAGGTTTCCTGTTCCATGAATTCTATGTTCACATCTTTTATCTTTTCCTTTGTGGTTGTTGATCTCTTATTTTGGTCCATGTGTGTGTGCATGCATATGATAGATTGTAAGAATTCTTTCTATATTAGAGATATTAATCTTTTGTCAGTTACATCCATACTTACATATCCTGTACGTTTCTAACTTTATGGTTTGTTTTTTATAGATTTTTAATACTATTAATATAGACATATTTTACCAAAATATTTTCCAAAACCTTAAAAAGCTTTCCTTAATTTCTCTGAACTGTTGCTTTTTAAGTAGAATTTAGATGTAAAAGTTACAGATACTAGGATATAATCACTTTTTTCAGATCCAAACAGACTACAGCTGGGAGAGAACACAGTGGGAGAGCTCATGTTTGCATGTCTGTGAAAGGCTGTCTCAAGGACTTTCTGAAATAATCCCATGAGAAATTCTTTCTTGAGAATGGCAGCAATTCAGATGTTATTGAAAGGACACCTGCCCAGTAGAGACATCTCCACCAGTGAACTGATACCAGTTCTGGCTTTGAGTCTCCAAAACCAATGAACTTTGTTTCCAAGTAGCTTACGTGAACTTCTCCTTTTGCCAATAAAAGTTTCCCTTTAACCTCCCCTTTTCAGATGCATATGAGGCTTGCCATAGCTGTACATTTCTTGTTATAATCTTCTTTTCTGATTCCCAAATAAATTCAACATATTTGGAGATTTTTTTCTGATTTTTTGCTGTTATTGACAAGACTAATGCTTGCATTTCTTTATCAGTTATATATTTTTTAAGGTTTTTTATTAATGAAATTTTTCTAGAAAAATATTTATTAAATTTATTTTTTAAATTTAAGTTTATTGGCATATGTTGATAGTATTTTGATGATTTTTAAGTCTGTACTTTATTGTTGAATATACTTCCTATTGTTTCTTCAGTCTTTTTTTCCTTGATCTTTCTTTGCCAAACCAAATAGCTTTTGTTCATATTGATGTTGTCTGTTATTTTACTAGTGCTCTTATCTTTGTCTTTCTTTACTTTCTATAGGTTTCTTCAGTTTTTCTTTTTCAAACTTTATCAACTAAGTGCTTACCTCACTTACCTAATTAATGTTTAATATATTTTAATATTTATATTTGTCTATAATTTCCCCCTAAGGAAATAGTCATAGCTTTATTCCAAGCTTTGGTATGCAGTGTTTTTCTTGACATTCAGTTCTAAATGTTTCATAATTCCCATTATGATTTCTTCAACACATACATTATTAGATGTGTATTTATAGGTTTTCATACATTTATTTTAGGTGCTATGTTTTCATTTATATTTTTGTTTTGCTTTTTAGCCAAATAGTGTGATGCATTTCATAATCCTTTGGGATTTGTTCCACTTTGCTTTATCCTAGATGTGGATGTTAAGATTTGTATCTATTGCATGTGTTTTTAAAAAAGAATGTGTATTCTTTAATAGTTGAGTTAGGATTTTCTATATGTCCATTAGATCAGGTTTATTAATCATAATTAAAACCTCTATTTCTTTTGTAATTTTGTCTATTTAATCACTTTCTTACAGAGGTTTGTGTAAATGCCCACATTTTATTATCTACCTTAAGATTTACATTTACTAATATTTTTTATTGTATCAACCGGTTTTGTGGGTGAGGGAAGTTGGTAATTGCTTAGTATCTTACTCTTATCCCTTTGCTTTCAAGTTACTGGGTCATCCTATTTTAGTATGTCACTTATAAATAAAAGCTTATGGCTAAATTTTAGTTTTAATAGGTGAGTTTAAGATATGTTTTCATTATTAATATATTGATATATTCAGTTTATATTTTTCCATTTTTTATTGTTTTATGCTTACATTTTTACTATTTTTTTCCTGTTTTAGAAATTATTTTATTTTTTCCTCCAGTCTTTTATTGGATTGATTTTTTTAGATGTTCCTAATTTACTCTATTTCCCTTTTTACTGTCTTGAAAGTAATGAATTATTTAAGTTTGACTTATTACTCTTAATTTTTAATTTGTATACCATACTTGTTTGATCAATGTCTAATGCTAATCAATATCACTGTCTTTTTTTTAGGCAATAATATTCTTTCATTCAATTATCTTTTGTTTTTAGAGAAGAAACGTCTATGTATTTGATGAATAGAAGGAGATAAAATTTAATATAATTACCTTCTGTTTTCCCCTAAGTGCAGATTAAAAGGAATCTCCATAGAGCTTTTGAAATTTTATTTTTATTTTTATTCAAGTATTGTTTTCAAGTGCATTTTTTAATCAACAGCTCATAAACATCATGCTCATATATAATAAAAAATAAATTACTCTTACTTAGAATATCTTGGTATATAAGTAAAAATATACAGAATGTTTGGGAATGCCTAAAAAAAAAAAATAAGTAAAAATATCTGTACTAAATAATGTACAATTTTAGTATATTGTATAGTTTTAGATTTATATATGTATTTAAAAGTAACTATGGTATTAGGCATCATGAACTATAAACTATGGATATATGCTTACTAAAAATATTAATTATCCAAAATCTTGCTAGTCCTGACTACTTTTTTTCTGTTGGCTATACTTTGGCTATGAGATATATTTCATAAAGCCATAAAATGAGAGAACTTTAGAGATTATTATCTTTTAAATTTTTCATTTTAACAAATAAAGAAATTAAGAGCTAAGCTAATTCAGATTTGGACCTGGAACTCAGCCCTTTATTCTCAATTTAGAGTTTATTCTGAATCTTATTCTATCTTTTTTATTGTCTTTATATAAAAAACTTATATTTTGATAATTCTCTTTTGAAATAATCACAATATAGGAGATATAATACTCTTTTGTTTAATGACTTAGTTTTTTAAACAGAAACATGCTTCAACAGAAAAAATAAGTTATAATTAAACAAATTAATCTTAGGAATTTATGTTTTTTTCTTTTATTAATTTCAGATGTAAGCAGTGTTCTAGTGTGAGACCAATACAAAATCTAAATTCCCTGGTCAATAAAACATCATGGATTCCTTCTTCTGTGGCAGAAGGTTAGCTAAATTTCCATGCCCTACACTTAACTGTCTGTGTGTAAGGTCGTCTTACTGATTTATATTTTAATATTTGTGGATCTATAAGGTTGAGTTACAATGTAACTTTTCTTAAGGGAAACCATTCACAGTGATTGCAATAAAAATATAGAGTAAATGTTTAAAATACTTTGCAAAGTCACTTTTAAGCATCTGCCAGTATTTTTTAATCATAATGCATATTGTAATAATAATTTTTCATGTTAGTCATTGATCATAAATATTGGTTCTGAAAAATCTTTTCAGCTCATAGTATCTTGGGATTGAAAAGGATTTTAGAAATAACTGTTAAAACTTCTCACCCAACACAAGTCTGTAGCTGGAACAAGAAGAATCTTTATGTCACATTCTTAACTGTGGTTATGCAGACTTTGTTTAAAACTCTTTCAGTGACAGGGTACTCATTACATGCAAGGCAGCATGTCCTCTTAATTTTTAAGCATTTCTTAATATTGAAGCAAAATCTGCCTACCTTTAACTTTAACGTGGGCCAAGTGCTATCTACTAAAATTATGTACAATATACCCACGTCCTTTCTATAAGATTAAAAGATGTTGTACATTTAAAAATATCTGTCAAGCCTTCCTTACTTTAAGCAGACAGACATCCTTACTTCCTTTCTTACTTTCCCACATGCCTTACTATTTTGTTTCTTCTCCTCAGTAAGCATTCCACTTTACCAATGCTCTTCTCAAAAAGTTTGGCATTCAAGCTGGACATGGTGCTGCAGATATAGTTTGGCTAATTCAGAATATAGGGAACATTATTTATTTCCCTACAACTGGACAGTCAGGTTCTGCTAGCCTGAAATTTCATTATCTATATATTTATTTGTATACCGAGTTGTGTTTTCCTTCTTTTTTAATCCAGTTGTGTGATACTGCTATTTTCATGTTTTGTTTGTGGTCTGGTGCAATCCTAGATTACTTTCTCATAAACTTCTTGATACCAAGCTTGATTTCCTTATCCTATTCTTAATGTAATTTGTGTGTGTGTGTAGTCACTCAAGGTAGGTTTTAAGTTCATCCCTCTTGGTTTTAGTTCAGAGTTTTAACCTATTGAGACCTTTTGAAACCTAGAAATCAGTTCATCTGTATTAACAATATCTCTTATGTACCCTAATTTATGTTTGTATGTCCTAATTTATTCTTCTAACTTTCCCCCTTAATTAGGCCTACTGTTATTAAATATTCTACAGAGGGAAGCTAATGTAACATTCTGCAAACATACAGGGTCTTCCACTTACAAACACAAAGATATTCATCTTAACCTATGAATTCCCATGTGATTTAGTATCTCTAATTTCTATTTTCTTCCTCATCTTTCCTAATTGTGAAATCCCAGATTCTGATATTTTTATTCATTCAACCCGATTATATCTCTTAAAATATAATTAAATGTCCTTTTTGCTTATAATATAAAGCAAGAAGAGGCACATTAAAAAAATATATTTAACTGCATGCTATTTTTTAGAACATTCTGGCATATCAGTTTTATCATCCATAAGACTAACATGCAATGAGTTGCATTTCATGAATTACTTTTTATGGTTTCTATCAAGGCATCAACTCATTTGAAAGATACATTATATTGATATTTAATCAAAAAGATTTACTTATAATATCATGAGACATTTTCCCTATGTAGATATAATGAATTGTTCCAACATGAACATGCTAAATGAGCTTAATATAGGTTGAGTATCTGTGGAGGTAAAAACACAAAACTGTTTTTTTCTGCTGTCACACCATAGCAATCAATACAGAAGACATCTGTGACCAAATGTATCAGGGATTTTCCCCCATGTGCTAAGCAAGCAAGCAGCTCTGCAGTGGACATCCACTGATGTCCTCCAATTCAATTTTGACAATATCTACCTGAAGATAGTGTCAGGTTTTTCTTTACCTCTTGAATTATTTTAGTAAACAAAGTATACAGGTATATACTATCATGAAACAGGTTTAACTTTACCTTAATAAGGAATAGGAGGCTCATATGATTTGATCTTTTTTTCCTTTCACTAGTTCTGGGTATTGTACCCCTCCAATACGTGTTTGTTATGACATTTACTCTTGATGATGGAACAGGAGTATTAGAAGCATATCTCATGGATTCTGTAAGTAACAGAGATAGTAAAAATATTTGTAACTAAAATATAATATTTATTTAAATTTTAATACATTTATTCATACCTATTTTATTTCTAAAAGAATTTAAGGTAACTTCAAGGTATAAATAAATACAAGCACATAAATTTTAAATTGTGTATCTCTTTTTCTGATTTAACACTGTAAATCTTAATATTTGAATAGTGAAAAATTGAGGAACAGAGATTTGAAGGGACGGTCATTTTCCATACCATTCAGAAGTATGGCCACTTTATGTAGGCATTATTTATAGTCAGCATTTCACCATACTTTTTAAACATTTACATTTCGTATTAGAGGAAATGAAGTTACTTTGATAGGGAGATTGGTATTATTTTGTGAAGCTATGAGGCAGTTCACAGGATCACTTCTGACACCAGTTGCAAGTTTGGAAGTCCCAAAGGCCACCCTTAGTTTTGATAATTCAGAAGAAAGACTCACAGAACTCACTGAAAACTATTATGATTAGAGTTTTTACCACTAAAGGATATGAATTAAAATCAGCCAAGGAAAGAGGACATAGATCAGAGTCCAGGAAGGTTCCAAATATGAAGCTTATGGTTGTCTTCTCTTCATAGAGTTGTGGACTGGTTTATTTTTCCTGAAACAATGTCTCTTGAATGCCTGCTGTGTACCAGGTTCTGTTCTACAGGGGATATAAGACTAAGCACAGCAAGCCAAATTCCTTCCTTCCTGAAATTTATAATCCAGTAGGGGAGAAAATAATTAATTAAATAAATATATACTATAGATTATATTTTTTAAACTTAACATAAGATTTGTTTTCCTCTACACAAAGAGAATAGCCTGTTTTTTAATCATCATTAAATCAAAGTAATTTTACTTGATGATATGTATCTCAAAGCTATTTTAAGATTAAAGTAGTAAATCAGATTTTAGAATTTAGACCAGCACTCTAGTTTATGAATTCTGCGATCTTGATAGAGTGAAATAGTCTACAGTATTTCTAATTAAATATTTATATAATTTTGTATTAATTATGACTTTAAAAAGATAAATATCATTTCCTTTTTCTATCGTATGATTTTTTTTAAGGATAAATTCTTCCAGATTCCAGCATCAGAAATCCTAGTGGATGATGACCTTCAGAGAAGTATGGATATGATCATGGATATGATTTGTCCTTCAAGAATAAAAATTGGTAGGCAATAATATTTTAACAATACCACTCTTTCTTTTACTTGAAATAGCACCTAGTATATATCTAATCTGTGGACTTTTAGAAGTCTGAAAGCTATAAATCTAGATGAATTACTAAGTAGTGAGTGATTACTGTATGATCCAACTTTTTATAAAGTCAGTGGCTGGGATAAAATAGGTATGAATCATAATTCCTACAATGAAAAGCTTTTAAAATATTTTGAAAAATACAGAGGAGAGCCAGTTTTGATCACAAGCACATTTGATGCTGTATTTTATGTATACAAACTTTAGTTGAAATTAGACCAAAAGAGATGAAATATTGGCAAGAAACATTTCCTATAATAGACTTCAGTTAGCCAGTTTAATCAATGGAGAATTTTCTGTTGCATGTTAAGATTTTACAAAGATTTTTATTTCACTAATTTTTATGAGCTTTAATTGTTTTCTTTATAGACATTTGATTAATCAACTAAATCTTCTTGAGGTCAAATTGTACTGATTATACCTGCTGCCACTGAGTTTTCCTTCTGTGGACATTATTTCTATTTATGTTGAAATTGCAGATCCAAATCATATTCCAGTAATTTAATTCTTCTAACAATTTTTTATCAGTAAGAAATTTTCTCGGCTGCAAATTTAGCTGTTGTCAGTTTAACTTTTATAAGTTATTTTTATCAGACTTTACTTTCCTCTTGTCAATCTTTATATTTTGTAACAGTTTCAGAATGATAGGAGTTCTCATTCATATATAACAAAGCTTAACGTTAATACTTTTATTTGTTGTCAGTTTTTATTTGGGTTAGCTGTTGGATTCTTTGGGATAGATTTCTGAGATTAAAACTTCATATCAAAAAGTGTGGGCCTCATAGGCTTTTGATATACACTTCCAAATTGCTTTTCAAAAATATTTTACCTGTTTATCATTCTACCAGCATTGTAGGAAAGTGTCTGTCTTGCTTTACCCTTGCCATTATCAAGTGCTATATTAAATGCCTTTGAGACTCAAACTTGAAGAAACGTAAGAGCCTTTTCTAAAAGTTATAAATAGATTTACTCTATTCATAACTAAAGCTTGGAAATGGCATCTGTGGCTGCCAGCACTGCCTGGGCTCTATACCTGCTATTTGATCTGAGTTTTAGCTGGACTCGTGTCAGGGCTTGGGCTCATTTGAAGTCTAGGTTCCATTTCTTTCTAGTCCGTCAAGTAGAAAACCTAGGGAGATCAGTAGCATTCAGCAGGAAAAAAGGAATAAAAATTGGGGGTGAGATAGCTCACTACCTTTGTTATCAAACATTTTGAAGACCCCAGGTATGATCACTTTTATCTGTTGTTGGGAAAAAAATTCAAACTAGTCACAATTGCTGCAGAACAATAACATGAATCCAATGTGTTTTTGGAATGTGTGTTTACTAATGATAAATTTGGTAAGGGCATTTATTTACTTTTCAAGCTAAATTAAATGTTAATTTTTCTGGCTGAGCATTATGCTTATATAAATATATAGAGAGTTATTTATTTAGTTTTAATGGTTAGATATCATTTTCTTTTTTATTTGTAGATTCATATCCATGGCTGGAATGCTTCATCAAGTCATATAATGTCACAAATGGAATAGAGCAGCAAATTTGCTATCAGATTTTTGACACCACAGTTGCAGAAGATCTTATCTAATATTGCCAGTCAACTTAACATATGTAAAATATTATAATTTTAGAAAATGCTACTTTTTATGAGATTGTTATAAAACATGTAAGAAATTTAGTTGTTTTTGAAATACATCCACAGTTCCATTTTTAGTTTTCCACATTTCCACCACTATTTTAGGGTTCTTTTGGTTTGTTGTTGTTTTTTTTGTTTGTTTGTTTGTTTTTTTTTGGCAAATAGACATTATGTTATCTTATGAATATGATAATAATGTTCCTGTTTCTCCAGACATTCAGCATGAGGAGGGCTTCGAGGTATATAAAAGGAAAAAGTGACATTCAATAAATAATACATGTTTTCATTTACTCTTTGTATTCCCTTTAGAGAAGGTATTTTGTTTCCTTTCACTAAAATCATTTTTCCTGTTGTTTTCTTCATATATCAGCCACTGACTTCTCTGTCATTCACCATCCCTAGTTGGGCTTCTTTTCCTGCCCCGGTTTTTTAATATCACCAGTGTTGATAATTTTAGCATGGCTATGGGATTAGATGTCCTTACTTTAAATGTCCTTACCTTAAATCTCTTGTCTTTTACTGGGTACAAGGTAAATGACAGCTACTGGTTTGGTTTGGTTTGGTTTTTATACAGAGGGATCTGCTAAACAGCACTTTCTAGAGAAGTGTTTGTCTTAGCTGCAATGTACTAAAAATGATTTGCTATGAGTAGAAGTGGCAAAATTACTTTGAGTGTTGATATTGACCATTTTAGGATAAATCCATTTCTTTAGACATGAATTATATGCTTTGCTTGTTTCCCTCCATGATATTAGAAGTTATTCCATTCCACCTCACGCTAATGAAGTGGTCAGATTTATAAACTTAGTGACTTATTTATAATGTTAGTGACCCATTTTTAGTAGTCTTATGTAAAATATACCTATATTACTAGTTTTCACTAATTGAATGAGATGTTAAATCAGTATAATAGTCTACTTTTTACCTGACAGTGTTTGTCAAATTTAAAATCATGAATATTCAATTTTCTACAAATACATGTATGTAGTTGTGTGTATGTATGAATTTGTATATGTTATTTGCTGAAGACTCAGAGATATAGATCTGCCTAGTTCAATGTTAGTGAAGAATAAAATAAATGCACATATTTCAGTTGTTTCGTTTATTTGCCCTATATTGAGCTAAGAAATGATAGGAGGCAAAGAATTTCAAAGCAGATATTGTGCACAGTACTTGACATGTATTTGAACCTTACAACAACTGGTTTTCCTGATAAGAAAACTAAGGCTTGATTGATAAGCTGACTTGACAAATTTCACATAGTTTTGTGGGGTTTCTTGATGCAAGGTCTCACTCTGTTGCCAGAACTAGAGTGCTGTAATGTTATCACAGCTCACTGCAACCTCAGACTCCTGGACTCAAGCCATTCTCCAGCCTCAACCTCCTGAGAAGCTGGGATTACAGGTGCATGCCACCAAGCCTGGTTAGTATTTCAGGGTTTTGTTTTGTTTTGTTGTAGATATGGGATCTTGCTATATTGCCCAGGCTATAATTTCACACTAGGTCAGTACTTAAATTCAGGTAATCTCTATTCAGAGCCTGTACTGTTAACCACTCCAGGATTCTGGAACAAAAGTTAGCATGGAATTTTCTGCAAGTGAGTTCTGTGTTAAATATCTGAAGTAACATTGGAAGTAGATTGATTGTAAAAGGAATCATTGTGTTTTACTGCACAATCAAAAGGCTTTTAAGACCTTATTGGCACAAAGGATTGGATAACTGATTTCCTCTACTCATAATAACCTTAAATTCTAGTTCCTGGATACATTAGCACATCTCTACTTTCCAATCTCCCCCATCATCAACTTACCAATTTGTTTGAGCAAATGAGAGAGACTGATGCTTTTATTGTAGGAATGTAAACTCTGGGTTCAAAACATTTTCAGGGAAAAGTTTTAAAACCGTACAGTTGAACAGATGTGTTTCAGTAGAGATACAAAGGTAAGATACAAATTTTTTCTTCCTTCAGGAAATACTCAGTCTAGAAGAGCAGGAGTCAAAAGGCGCCGTGGGTTCGTGTTGTGTACCTGTAGGATTTCCAAGTTTACAAATGGAAACTCTTCCTAAGAATCTTTGTGATGATAGGTCATTTCTCTTTTTACTTTTTGTTTTAAATAAACCTCCACATTGTCATGATTTCTTTTGGTTTGATGTGGAGGTTTTTCCTTAACTTTCCTAACCTTGTTTGTTGTTGTTGTTGTTATTGTTGTTTAACTTTTCAGTTTTGAACAAGAATTGTTCCATCAACACCTAGTATTTATCCAGTAGCTATATATACGCCTTGCCCTAATCAGGAACCCAGATTGTTGTTATAGAATTCCATTTCAGGAGAACCATGGTGGTGTTTCATTGTGCCTAGATTTTATCCTTGTCCCCTTTATGTGAATATTGGTAGAATCTTCCTGTCAAAGTTAAAATTACATAAATTTAAGAGAGTGGTTTGTGTGCAAGGTCTGCCTCAATTTCCAGTTTCTACAGCATCCATTTTTTAGACACTCCTGGATTGTCTGTTGTCCCTGCATTGTTCTGTGTGAGGAAGAGAATGCACATCTTAGAATATCTGAGGCAGCTGATTATTCTTTTTCTAGATGCGGTAATGAAGAATGTACTGCTCTGCTCGCAGGCTCTTTGTGTGGCCACCTTCAATTATACTGCTTTATTTGAGGGAACTATATATACCAAGACATAGTGTATCATTCCTATTTTCTTTTTACCTCTGGATATACTGCACCTTGGGAGTTGTTTCTAAATGAATATAGAAAGGCTGGTGTTGATGGAATAGAAGAAGCTGAATACATCTCTGTCTAGGTAAGAAATCTGTCTTCACACAACAGGGCACTGGCTGCCCAGGTTTCCAGTTAATGTAGATCCTGTACCTTAGCTACTTGTAGGTCACAGGAATGAGCCAAAGTCTTTTTCCCTGCCTACTTCCCAGCTGACTGTACAGTCCTGTTTCAGAAACTAACACATGAATTTGTTACTACTTCTGACTTTCAATCCAGTCAATTTTCTTCTACAGTTTCTGGGAACTTTCCTTGGTATCTGAGGAAAAAAAGTTAAATTCTTCTGATAATTTTCAATGTTGTTTTAAATTTTGATGTTACATTTCATCATGTTTTGTTTTTATCTAGACTTTTTAATGAAACTAGTATATACTAGTATTAATTTGAAACCACATAGGATATGTAAAGTTTAACTGATTCCTGCCCTAATTAGTACCCAGGAAGAAACCACTTTTAACAGTTTGGTGTGTGATTTTCCAGACTGTTTTCCCTAAGAATATGTGAGTATATGTATTTATACATTTTTTAAATAGCATAAAGTTATATAGTTATGCAACTTTTGTCACTTTATATAGTGAACTTTATTTTTTACACGTCTGTACATACAGAGGGAGAAACTCATTGCTTGTCATTACTCAGCATAAGTAACTTTTCAGAGGGTAATTCTCTGATCATTTCACTTTCTATTTCTGTTGTGGTTTTTTTGTGTTTAAATGTTTCATTTCTTATGGCAATTTTGGAATTTTATATTTTTATAAGAATGTGTCCTTATCTGTTTTGTCACCTTATTACCTTATAGTTATTCATAATATTATGTTATTATTTCTTATTATTTTAGTATGTATTTTGTGTGGTGTTATTTCCATTTAAAAATTAATCTGGATACCCTGGAACCTGGTTTCATTATATCTCCTGGAGGTTTTCAGGCGATCAGAATTTTGGAGACCTGCCTGTCCAGATTTCCTAACACAGATTAGGATTCTGCCATGACACAGTTCTCTTAAAATACTATTCCATGCTTTGAAAAATTCATTGTGAAAAGAATGTCAATGTAAAAAAGGAGAACGCCTTATGTGATGCTTTTCTTTAGGAGATTTAGGCTCTGTGAAGCCTATGATGAGTCACACTAAAGTTCTAGAACAGTTTTAAAGAAAATGAAAATATTTCTTCCTCTGCTGGCCCCACAGGGTCTCTGGATAGTATCAAAGGCTTCTACCCATTTTAGGAAAAAGGGGTCTAGTCAGCTAGTAAAATCTGGGCATAATGATGTGTTTTTTTTTCCCCTCTCTAGTACTTTGAAATAGTATCAAAACTCTCTAAGCAGGAACTCACTAATGCATCCAGACATGTGAAATCATATTACAGTCATGAAATCAATAATGCTGTGTATTATTTTTTTTTTCCTTCAGTATTGTGATTTTAAGCTGTTAGGAAATTTGAGATCAGTTAAGGTTTCAAAGTGATGATCATCTTACATGAAGATAAACGTCCCTTCCATTCAGGACTGCATTTGATGGGTTGAGAAGTGTGAGGCATCAATTATAAGGATAATGTATCAGTGTACATAGGAGCTCTCCCTCAAATGTGCCAATTGGTGAGACATGGATTTCAGAGACATCCTTGCTATTTTTATACTATAGCAACATCTTAATGAATTTCTGGGGTTTTTCACCTTGAAATTTAAGCCACAAAGTCACATTGACATTGTGTGTATGTGTATGTGTGTGTATGCTTGCTTTTATTCTCTGAGTTTGCATTTTATGATACTATATTGAAATTTACCCAACAGTGTAGTTCACAGCTGCCAAAGAAAGCCATTTTCAACTTGTTTGAAAGTTTAATTTTATTTATTTGCTCGCAGTATTTTGAAGACTTGAATCATGTGTCGGTTAAATTTTAACCTTCCTATTAATCAAATATTATTACAGTTTCTAAACAAGTTCCTTTTCATACAACCCTGAAGCTTCTTTTTTTATATGATTTTATGTGATTCAAAATGATTTTTCCATTCTTTGAAATAGGAACTCCCAGATAAAAGCCAATTTTTTGTTGCATAAGAACTGTTTCTTAGCAGACTTTCATCCTCCATTAGAATGCAAAGTCCTAGAAGTTAAAACTTCTTGCCAAGTTTAGCTACTTCACAAGTGACTTTCTGTCCCAAGCTTCCATAACAGTTAATACATACATAAATAGTTAATACAAGTCTCTCAGCACTACAGGGAAGACATTTTAAAAATCAAAATTATTAGCCTGGGGAGTAAAGTGAAAACATAGCTTGCAAAGAATAGACATGGTTGTAGTTTGATTTTAATAGGAAGTCCATGTGCTTATTTCTCATTAGATAAGGTTCTAGAATAATTAAACTTATCTTTAAATTTTGGAATCATAATATTTCTGCATAATATTTGAAGTTTAAATGGAGGTTAAGTTAAAGAATACTAAGTACAAAATTGATATTTTAAAGTCAATCATACATTTACATTTATTATTCATACAGTGTCTGTATCCAAAAAGGATTTGATGTGATTTACAATAAAAAACAAACATGGGACACACCTTTAGAAACAGGGCAGGAAAATGAGAACCAAAAAGAGAAGAATGTTAAAACAATTCAACATCCCCAATTTGAGGGATGCTACAGGTTTTAAACAAAACTTATACATGAAAATGCAACAGGTTACATTGCTCTTACTGAATAACAGAAGTTATTACATTGTGCTATTAAGAGATACAAACCTTTCATTTATCTCAGTATTAAGAATAACAAGATAATTTTTTCTTTTTTTATTCTTGAGACAGTGTCTCGCTCTGTTGTCCAAGCAGTGGCACGATCACAGCTCGTTGCAACCTTGAACTCCTAAACTCAAGGCATCCTCCGGCCTCAGCCTTCCTAATAGCTGGGACTACAGGCATATGCCAGATGCCCGGCTAATTTTATTTTACTTTTTGTTCAGATGAGGTCTTGCTATATTGCCCAGGCTGGTCTCAAATTCCTGGCCTCAACTGATCCTCCCACCTTGGCCTCCTAAAGTCCTGGGATTACAGGTGTGAGCCCCTGTGCCCAACCAAACAAGGTGAATTTTTATAATAAACACCCTAAACAGAATGATTTATGTAATTGATATCAGTTAATTAAAAATACAGAAACTTGATCCAGAATGGTTGGAGGTAAGTTCTGAAGATGGAAGAAATAGAGTAGGGGAATTTTCCACTGTCTACCTTTTAGCTCTTAAGTGAGGCACATTTTTGTTTTAATGAGTAATGTTAAGTGTCTCAAATATCTGCATATTTAAAAATTATCACAAGCACTAATTGGGAAAAAAGTCATAACTGTTTTTGTTGCATTAAAAAATCTATTCCCCTCTAATAACAAATGTCACTGAGAAAATTAGCTCTTTTTCCTTTTCTAGATGCACGTAATAAACATTGTATTCAGTGTTTCATGTAAGGAAGAATGTGGGTTTTAATTAGTCATTTGAAAGATGTGTACTTCAGTTTTTTATCTTCAGTGCTCCATGGATGTTGCTTTAGTCATAAGTCAAAAAGCTTCACACCTGTACCCAACTGGGAATTTGCTGGAGGAGTATTTTATCTGCATCAAATTTACCGAGTTCTAAATGCCAAAACATTACGCATCTACTCATCCTTGATTCCTTTCTTTCTTTCTTTTTTTTTTTTAACCCCACATCCAATACATTAGAAAAATCATTATGGCTTACTCTTTAAAATATGTCTGTAATTTGACTACTTCTTACCACTTCCTCTACTACCATGCTGGTCATGCTACCATCTTCTCTTGCCTAGACTATACCCATAATCCCCCAACTGGTCTTCCTGCCTCATAATTTTCTCACATATTATATCAGCAGCAGCTAGGCTAATCTGTTCAAACATGAGGCAGATACTGTCATTTTCCATGTTTTCTAATCTCAGAGAAAAATTACCATGCCCTTCACGTTACCATGGCCTTCACTATCCAGTATGATGCAGTTCCTTATTACCACTCTGATACCTTCTATCACTTTTCTCCTCTCCTACTGCTCTCCAAACACTGGTCTCCTTATTTTTCCAACATAGCAAGCAAACTCTTCCTACAGGGCCTTTGTGCTTGATTTTGTTACTTTAGACACTATTGAACTGTTGCAGTTTCCATGGTTCACTCCCTGACATGCTCTGTACCAAAGTGATTTTATCAGAAAGGCCACCCCTGAGTATATAAAATACCACTGTACCTCATCCCACTCCACCCCTGCCTTCTTTTTCCTCCATTGCACTTATCCATCTGACATGTATTTATTTGTTTATCTGACATATATTATTTGTTATATTAAATACTGTTTTCCTTCCCCAGTATAACATGAGCTCTTTAGAGGCAGGGAGTTTGATTTGTTCACTTTTGTTTACCTGGTGTCTAGAAGTTCCTAGCATATAATAGGTGCTCAGTAAATATTCCTAGACTGAATAAAATGATCATCTCATATTTGGGAGCACTTCCATAATCTGAGAATACTAGAATTTATTAGCACCTGAAGTGATTCTAAAGGAGGGACCCAGAAATTTGCATTTAAAAATGAAACCTAGTTTGATACAAATTGAACAAAGATTCTGTGGAGCTGAGGCTCAGTTATTTCCATTTTTAACAATGTCCCCAGGTGATTTTCTCCTCTGGTAAATGATTCAGACCCACTTTTTTTTTTTTTTTTGAGACAGAGTCTCACTTTGTTGCCCAGGCTAGAGTGAGTGCCGTGGCGTCAGCCTAGCTCACAGCAACCTCAATCTCCGGGGCTCAGCGATCCTCCTGCCTCAGCCTCCTGAGTAGCTGGGACTACAGGCATGCGCCACCATGCCCGGCTAATTTTTTGTATATATATTTTTTTTTTAGTTGGTCAATTAATTTCTTTCTATTTTTGGTAGAGACGGGGTCTCGCTCAGGCTGGTTTCGAACTCCTGACCTTGAGCAATCCACCCGCCTCGGCCTCCCAAAGTGCTAGGATTACAGGCGTGAGCCACCGCGCCCGGCCTTCAGACCCACTTTTTGAAATTATTTGGAATATGGAGTCTGTATCTGATTGCTTTAATCATTTATTGGAACTGCCTGGCCTTGAAAGCATATTAGTTGAAGCACCTTGGTCTAGAATCTGGACCACTAAGTGGTTCTTAACTCTGGCTTCATATTATCACCTGGGGAGGGAGCTTTAAAAGTATAGACTCTGAGGTGTCACTCTGGATTCTAGCTCAAGATTCCATGAAATATACCATGGAGTACTACTCAGCAATAAAAAGGAATGAAATAATATCTTTTACAGCAACTTAGATGGACCTAGAGACCATTATCCTAAGTGAAGTATCTCAGGAATGGAAAAACAAACACCACATGTACTCTATAACAATTGGGAGCTAATGGATGGACACACACAGGCACAAAGAAATACGTCACTAGAAATCAAGAAGTGGGAGGGGAGAGGTGAAAACGTATTTATTTATCAGGTAAAATGAAGACTATTCAGGAGATAAGCACACTAAAAGTCCCAACTTAAGCATTATAAAGAGTATCTGCATAACAAAAACATTTGTACCCCATTAATATTTTGACATTTTAAAAAGGTGCAGTTATTGCCAGAAAAAAAAAACTGCACGGATTCAACTTCTGGTTGTACAACTAGCTTGCTGTTTAACCTTAGGCCAGTTGGTTAGCCCTTCCTGAAAATTTGGAATTATAATAGTGCCCACCTTAGAAGGCCATTGCTAGGGGGAAGGGGAAGAACTAAATGCAATATTAAAATGCCTAGAATCTGGCATATGGGAAATCTTCATAAAGGATTAAGTGTTAGCTTTGGTGACAAAAACTAATAATCTTTATTGCTGTTCTCTTAAAAAGAAGATTTAAGATCTATTCCATTCCCCTATTTTGTCAATTCCTTAACATACTAGCAAGACTTGCTGCATAGTGACAAAGGGAAACCACTACACACTCCAGGTCATTTCAAGCCCAAACTAATGAAGCTGCTACAAAAATGAGAATGAAATGGAGTGAACATCATTAGCTTAGTTGACCAAAGAATCCTCTCCTAAGATGGTTATCTGGATAGTTTTATGATTTCACACCCTATTTTCTCATTGTTATTGTGCAAAAATACAGAGAAATAAGGACACTGAAGATAAACAGCAATCAGTATGTACCACTATGGCTGATTTTTAAAATAGCAGATAGCTTGACTAACTCTTCAATGAGAAGGAATCTGAAAATAACAGTGTGCAAGCACTGAGAAAGAATGAAAAAAATTTTTTTTCTGATTAGAAAAACCCAGAAACAATGGTAGAAAGGAAGAAAAAGCCATTTGCAAAATGTATGGGGAAATTTTTTTGCAGTGAAGCCAGTTTGTGAAAGTCTCTTTAGCTTCTCCATTGGAGTCACTTAAAACAAAATACAAATAAAGCTATAGATTTCCCAATGCTTTTATCACTCAAAGATGTTTATATGGAATCACTGAAAAGTGTTTATGTGTAATAAGTCATTGGATAGCCATTAGTTGTTTTTCACAGCCATCAGGAAAAATATTTGTTAATATTTGGTAGGATCTAATTTTGGAATGGGCTTATATGACTCAATATACCTGTCTCTCCCTCTTATAATAGAGATTTAAACAAAGAGCAATGATGTAATACACTACTAGTGTTGAGTCCCTGTGGTTTTAGTTAAATCTAAATGCAAATCAAAATGCATTTCATATGCTAGGATATTTGGTGAAATATTTTAATACTTATTTTATGGTTCCACAGACCAAAACTGACATCTATTTGAAAGCATTTAATGTGCAAAATACTTTCTACCTTAAGATCACATAAAGGGTATGTGATACATATCATAATTTATCTGCCTCAGAAAATAGCATTCAGTTGTATAGCAGAACATGTACTAGGTACTTAAAATTTACTGAAAGCTGGCTTCAATGTATTCCTCAGTCTTTATGACACTAGGCTTGGTTATCCTAAGACAGAAATAAAGCAAATCTTTGAGAATACCATACCCCCAGGACAATGGCACAGGGGATTAAACCACATGGCATAATTCAGTTACTTCCCTTATAAGGGAAGCCAACTGTGCAGACATTCATAACATGATTTTTCCAGCTGCACTCTAAATAGATCAATGTGGGTTTTTTTTTTTTCGAATTAAAAAAAAAAAATCTACCTTACACTTGTCTTAGTCATTGGCTCTCTACCAGAAATTCCTCTTTGCCAAAAGAACACCTAGTGAGAGGTTGAATCTCTCTTGCAAGAGCTTCAATTCTTTGGCTTAAGGCCTTAAACCTTCATGAAATGCAAATCAGTCTGGAAAAACAATACTTTATGTTATCAATATTTAAATTACTATAAAATCTTGGTGACATTTTATTGAAAACAGAGGATTGTACAGGGTTACTAAGCACAGGTCTGAGAAGACTGCATTGCACAACTCCAGGGATCACCCCTCAAGCCTCACCTGGGAATCAGCAAACTTGAGATCCAGTCCCAACCTTCACATGAATTCATTGAATAGGGAGCTAGTCAGTTCTCTGGACACTTGTCTATAAAACAAACCATTTGTTTCCAAGTTTTCACCATTGATAGTTTGAAATGTTTCGCCTTTCACCTTTCCATTTTATTCAATAAAATTTTACTTACTAAATAAAAATGTATTTCTCACTTTTACTTATTAAAACAACTGTAAATAAGAGCTTTGGATCTGACTAATATAACCAGTATTGAATTTAAAATAACTAAATTCATCTAATCCTAAGCAAAAGCAAGAAATTGATGCACATTTCTCATGGGTAATAATACAACTTTTTTACACTTTTTGAAATATTAAAAATAGTTTAAGAACTCTACTTTCTGTCTATTGCTCTTTGAAGTCTTCCTGTAGTTCAGAAATTTAAATTGTAATTGTAAATTAGTGAACCAGATGATCTTTAAGAGTTCTAACATTTCTTTGATTCAATGATTCTTTGCTCAGTTTTGCCCAGAGACACTTCTGTTTTGTCTGGCTATTGTTGACTGCCCAAAAATAGAGCTTCACTTTGTCCAATATCAAAATTTCCAACACTATCTAACTATACGGCTTAATTTAATGAGCAGTCTCAGTGGAAAGAGTGAAAGAAATGATAGAAAACTGCTTTACAGACTGTCTTTTGGACATCATTAAAGAACAAAATCTTTAACAGCCTAAGGGAAAAGTAAAAAGAAATCAAAAATATTATCACCACTTCAGAATCAGCTGACCTTTATTCACACCTCTCTTCCAATTGGATTTCTCTCCTCTTCAGAATTCCTTTTTGGCATCTCAAAGAAACATTTTCAATCTCACCTTGAAGAAATTTTGATCATTCATATTCACATCAGTGTTTTAAGAAGGAGGAAAAATAATTAACTCTTTCATCTGAATGGAGATTTTTTTTTTTTTTTACTGTTATTTTCAATCTGTAGCAAGTAAACCACTACTATTCTGGCAAACCATAATGTAATCATTCATATTCTTTAAATCTCTAGCAGTTTATTTAGGAGGTGAATGATATTTTTAAATGGAAAATTACAGACTTGAAGAAATAAGATACATTCTAGTAACTCCTTATAATTCCTAATGCACTTCTAGAGAGTCCAGGTTGGTAGTAGTATTAATCTGCCCAGATTCTCTTATGTCCTTCCTGCCACCTGGGAGCAATTGCAAGGTGGGGAGGAATATAGGCTATAGTTCGAAACAGTTTTTCCAGCTGATTCTTCTAACATTCCTCCAACTTCACCCAAAAGCACTGATCCAAAATATGCAGACCAAAACTTTTGCACAAATTAATATAAATTACGTTACTCCCTGGAATAAAAAAGAACTTTACATGAGGCCTCATTCCACAGATTTTTACTGAGCCCCATTATGTAGAAAGAATTATAGTAGCTCCAGTTTCATATCAAACATACCCATTTCCTTTCCCAACAGTGAATTAGTAGACAGACACTTAAGACTCTGAAAGTAGAGATGAAGATAGGAGTTTAAAAGTGAATGAAAACAGCCTGCATCATTCAGTGCACTATCAATCTTTCTACCAATACTCAGTTACAACCCAGGTGTGAGTAAAAAACCTGTATGTTAGAAACCATCAATAATGATTGAACATAATACAACCAAATATTTATTCTAATGTCTAAATCAATCTTTCAAAGTCAATAAGAAAGAATCTTACGCCTTTGAGAGCAATAGATGATTTGTTTTTTTTTCCTATGTGTAGAGATAACTCATAAATAAAATTCCATATATAATGGTATGACTTAGATAGGTAAAAGGATCAATGTTATATCACAATGTTTATTTAGAGTAGCCTTTCGCTAGGTTAGGGGATCATAAGAAAACCTTCAAAAAGACACTTCAAGACAATAGATGCAAAATGTACTCTTGCCCTCATTTTTGTTGTATTAAAAGAGAAATATAGCAATGGTTAAAGGAAAAATTATTTTTGGAAAAAAGTTATTGTAAAACTGTTGGCTAATCTAAAGGCAGGTTGTTAATGACCCCAAAAATGCATCAATTAAGAAAATTACCTAAAACACCAAAAAAAATAGTCACTGCCTTTATATGTACAATAATATCTTTTTATTGTGCTTTATGACTTGGTCTTCTCAACAGCCTGTTTAAGGAAGATTTCACTTTCTTCCTAGTACAACTGGTAAAACTGATACTTGAAGACCTTTACCCCCTTGAAGGCTTCCTTGGTCTATTTGGGCTGCTATAACAAAAATACCATAGACTGGGTGGTTTAAAAACAACAGTAGTTTATTTCTCACAGTGCTAGAGGCTAGGAAATCTATCATCAAGGTACCATCAGGTTCACAAATTCAGTGTCTGGTGAGTGCTGACTTCCTGGTTCACTGATGTCTGTCTTTTCAATATAACCTCATGTGGCTCTCCTGATCTAATCACCTCTCAACATTCAGTCCATTGCAGAGGTCTAACAAACTTGAGGTCAACTGACATATCTGCTCCCCACTTTAATAAATTGAAAGCTGAAACTTTGACTAAACCAGAAATTGACCTAAGACTATATCTGTCTCACTCTTAGTTTGTGCTTTTCACTGTACAGTATTAATAAATTAACATTAATTAATGTCTAATAAAATGTGTCTATTTCTTAGTAATGGAAAACTGTATTATAATTTAGTGTTTCTTTCATAAAAATGATAAAGGGTATGATGTCCACAAAACAATCCTTAGAATCTATCCCAACAGCAAAAAAATGCTCAATGTATGGTTTGTAAAATTTGCTTAAGAAATTATCAGTTGAACAATGAAGCCCCCCAAAAATAGCACATGAACTTGATTTAAAATATTGTTAGTGACAGTAAATAAATTAAGGATAAAATACAGGTAGACAAAGAGTAGTCTGTCAACTTCATTTTTTCTATTTTAAATAGTGGTCACTTTGATGTGAAGTCTTTCAGAAGATCAAAATGTGATACAGTTTGACTAGTCTTAAGATTTGTGTTGTTTGATTTTATAAAATTAATTGTCTTACTATATAAAACTGTCTTACTATATAAAATTGTCTTACTATATAAAACTACTTACTGCTGTCAAAAGATAAAATTACAATGAATTTACTTTAAAGATCTATATTGGCTTTATCTACAAATATAGAAAGGGGCAACAATGCATTTTGTAAAACTGAATGAACAGTCCTATGAGTTGAGCAGAGATAGTTGGTTTTATAGACAGAGAAGGGCTGAAGAAAGTAGAAACAAAGAACGAAAAGATTGATCATTTGAAAGTCGCTTCTCTTGAAAGGATTAAACCAGAGGGAACTTCATCATCAAGCCTGTTGAAACTGACCCATTTGGGAATTTGGCTATTATCTCTCTCTCTATCTCCTCATTTCTCAGGTCAGATAAACAAGTAGTTCTGGCTTGGTGACTTAGAGCTTTAGCAATGAGTGACTCTATTTTTGTTTGGGCTATTGGGCCTAGCTCAGGAGCTCAGTCCAAACCAATGACATCCTATAGATTATATTTAATATTGTGTTAAACTAATGTATAACCCTATTGCACTTTCAGCCTCTGATATTGACACCAAAAGATAAAAGGGCATTGATATTTTTCATGATGTCAAAATCCCCCAAAAGTCATCCTAACATTTTTCAGCAGCCCAATTATCTGTGCGTGTAAGTATTTAATCAAATTAAACTATTGAAGTATTTTCATT
Source organism: Microcebus murinus (assembly GCF_040939455.1). Lineage (NCBI taxonomy): Eukaryota > Metazoa > Chordata > Mammalia > Primates > Cheirogaleidae > Microcebus > Microcebus murinus. The sequence continues at coordinate 77,762,738 of NC_134112.1, read as the reverse complement.
CTATACCATATATTTTCTTTTGTGTACCTAAAGTCATATTTTCTAAATTGTGCTGAAGCTTCTCAGAACACCGCAGCAAACACACAAGGGATGGGCAGGGTATTTTCAATTTCCCAGAGAAACAACAGCAATATCTTAGATGGCACATGAAGTACCTACCAGCTTGAAATAATTTAAAGTTGCAATATTACAATGCTACATTCCTCCAGTGATATCATTTATTTCCAAATCAGGTTGGAGCAGAAAGTAAGGACAGGTTGATTAGGGCCTGGGAGACCTAATTTAATGGTTTGAACTTTATTCTAAGTTAAATGGGAAGCTTGAGCAACATTTTAAGCAGGAGAAGTGACCCAAGAATTACATTCCAGACATCACAATTTCAAGTGAATTTTTCCACAAATATGAATTCTTGTACTTTTGGAAAGAAATATGTGGAAGATTCTATCTCTTGATCTACAAATAAAAACACTATTTATAATTTTTAAATTTCATACACTGCATTTATAAGTTCTACAAAATACTACATTTCAAACTTGTTAGATGAGATCGTCCAAAGTAGGGTTTAACTTAAAAGTAATGTAAGTTGTAATAATTTGGGTGATGTGCATGCCTTTTATGTCTAATTATAATATAGTATATAGTACAGTCTCATTTATGTACATCAGACAGAACAGGCCCTCCAGACCACTAGCATTCTGAAAATTCCAGGCAGAAACAATAGACTGCTAACAGTGATTATCTGGTTGATGAGATTTTGGTGTCTTTTAATTTCCTTTTTTCAACCCATCTAGAGTTTCCAGAATCATATGGGGAACATGTATCAATTCATAATCAGACTAAAGCATGACACAATTTTGTAACATGCCATTCATTTTACTCTGTGCAAAGATGAAAAGAGACCCTACCAGAATGAAAATGTTTTTTTAAGCAGCTTGAGAAATCACATCATAGCATTTATGATAATCTTCACATGTTGCTAGTCTCTAGAATAAGGGGGGAAACTAATAAAGGAGAGCACACTGTTTTCTGGTATTTCTATTTTGCAGTTAAAAGAGGTGTTATTTAAAAACTTAGTGAAATGTCTCTATGGAGAATTGATAATAAAATTGGAAGAACCGTTCTATACCTACTATATTAATGCTGCAGCTATCAGAATTTGTATAAAATCAATTAACATTCAGTACGGGCAACACCATGTATGTTCTGTCATTTTTAATTATGCTAAAGAGTTCCATTTAAAGATTAAATAGTTTAAGTATCAATTTATAATTATCATTGGAAAATCTTTCTTGTTTCTACTGGGTTTCTACATGTAATGCATAATTCAAGAACTCCATTGCCAATTTTAAGTTAACATCACATAAAATAAGTTATGTACATTTTCATAAGCTTCACATTAAGCAGAATTCATTATTTCTTATGCCCTTGGTGATGAGAAGGTTAATTTTTGTTAGGACTTTATAAATGAATAAAATTTGAGTACTATTAAAAGATTTGACAGGAGTTTTAAACTACTTCTTTTAATTGTGAATTAGGTCATTAGATTTTAATGACAAAATTTTGCTACACCCTTAAATAGATATCAAAATCATGCTACAGGGACAAGAACACACTTGAAATAACTAAGGAAATTCACATTTCTGCTGGCAGTAGGCCACTGAAGACTATTCATAAAATTAAGATAATTGATCTATATCATTGTCTTCACTTTAGTGATTTTCGATTTGATAGGCAGAAAATAATCTGTATGGTAGATTTTGTCTGTATTAGACAAGTTTTTTTATTTCATTCATTTTGAGCAAATGTAATTTGTATACTTTGGATTCTTTTCTTCCTTTATCAGAGATTAATTTGAAATTATTTTTCAAAAGGAAAAGGGAATGCATTTGGGGCATTTGAATGCTAAAGAAACTTATTAAATGTGTTACAATAATATGCTTTAGACTTAAACAACTGGAAATACTGACTTTGTGTCAGAGCATAACATTGGAGTCTTGAGTGTGAGAGAGAATGTCAGAACACTAACCAGTTTTTGTATGTAGCCACTATCAATATCTCTTTAACAAGCAACAACTTTTGATCTCAAATAAATTTGAGTAAAGTTATCACAAGTAAAGTTCTGTGAGATTAATCTTGCATTAAATCCAAACCAAATAGTCTTTGTTCTTGTCTTGTTTTATCCTGATAGGACAAGCAGGCTAAAAAAATTTGTGTCTACTGGAAAGCCAATATTTGTCTAAAAGTTGAAAACTAGAAATGAATGCAAAAGAGTTTAGGGACCTTTGATCCCAAAGTTTCAATCTCTTCATGAAAGTTTTGCTAGGCAGTGAATTTTACTGAGTTAGTTACATGGTTCATTTAGAAGAGTCTTTTGGTCCTTTATTCAGTGTATATGCATGAATATCTGCTATGTAACAATTCATAATCCACTATTATCAAGAACATGCTGAATAACTCTGTATGTGTGAGATTCTGGATAAGAATGGGACTATCCTTCAGGCCAGGATGTTCTTGTAACTGAGAAAAGTCAGATGTACTCAAACATTGTATTGGTCTGGCATTTAACTTATCCTGTGATCTACCACAAATGACTTTACATCCTTGGGCTGCATTTTTTCAAGCTCAGGAGTAAAGATATTTTTCCTCTTTTGAAGCATTATTAACCACCTGTCTTTTATATTGAACTTTCATAAGAATTAAAGCTTTTGGAAAGTTTACTAGGTTTTGTGAAGGATCAGGACATTGCCTTTTATAAAATTAGTGTAAAGCATTTTCATAAAGATCAGCAGAAAGTTCTCAAGATTTCAGAAATCTTTATTTTCTTATTTCAAATGCAAATGCATTTGGCCTTTAAATTTCCTCCACAATTTGAACCAAAATAACAAAGATTATCTGTAGTTTTATTTTAAATACCAGACTTCCTTTTTTTCCTATAGTACCACAAAGCAACAAAATAAATATTTTATAGATGTGTATTATCCCTAAAGAAAAAAAAAAAAAAACTTGTGTCAAGAGGGTTGATTTGTTTAACACAGATTTTATTTTAATAAGCAAAGGCAGAGACAGTCTAATTTAGTTTGATAGCTATTCATTGTGTTTTCAAACATGCTTTATGTATTTCTCACCACACATGACAATTGATGGGACATCTCTCAGCTCCCTTAATGGATTTATTTTGAAGTTCTGCTTATCTTCAGCATGTCATTCTCTTCTTTCATGACCTTTTGTTAGACACGAGAGATTATTTGATTAAAATGAAACAGATTAAAATTCAGTGTGAGAAACTGCATCGTATAATCTTTTCCAATTCTTATTCAGTGTTTAGGTGCAAAATTCTTCAGGTCCTTGAAGTGGTTATTTGTAACCCAGAAACTTTAGTAAAGAAATCAATTGAGAATGTACAATTTTTCAACTGTTTTCTCAAAATTATCGTAAAAGAGAGGAAGATGCATGCATGTCATACAAGGGAGTGGTCTCCACTCTGCTTATTATCTCACAAATACAAAAAATATCACTAAGATTCTAGGGGCAATAGAGAGATTGAAATTTATGAAAATCTTCAGGTGCCAAATGATTTTGAAATGTCAGCATACTAGTAATAAATTTTCTAATTCTCTCTCTTTGTTAGGTATATGTTGATGGGGGAGCATGTAGAGGAGTGGAGAGAGAAGTGTATCCATGTTTTATTTTTTTAATGATTAGTTTTTCCTATAAAAAGGCAATGAAGAGTTTCAATACAAGTGTAAAGGTTAAAGCCACTGCTAAATCTCTTTTTTCATTGTTCTTATTTGTGACAAACACTGTTGGTTGACTAGTCCAATACCCATCCACAAGCCCTTGCTCTTTGGAGACATTTCAGCTAGTGATGACCATGTGATACATTTCTGGGTCAGAGATCGAAGTTTGTTGTCTAAGAAGTTTGCTTTCCTGATAAAAAGAGAGAGATTAAGCTGGCACCCAGCTGTAACCTTCATGCATGTTTTTCCTTCCTCCTTGTTCCTGCCTGGAACACACACATCGATGACTAAACACACAGCATCGCTTTACAACCGTGAGGCAGTAAGTATGCATACACAGACCTTCACCAAAAGATAATGGACTATAGTGTTTAAAAAGAGCCTGAGTCCCCAGTAGCATCTTTGAGAAGCTGAACTAACTTTCCACCTCTGGACTTTTTGTTCTGTTTGAAAAATGAAGCCCTGCTGGCTTAAACCTCTACTTCTGTTTTCTGTTATTTGCAGCTGAATCCATTCCTAACCAATTTACAATTGTAAACTTTTTGGTTATCCGCCATTAATTGAATATTTATGAAGTGCCAGGCATTGTGCCAAATTTTTTATATGTAATAAATGTAATCCACATAACAGCCATGAGGTAGGTAATACTTAATCACAGATATCACACTGGCATATCGGGTGGACGGAGCCTGGATTTCTGTGTAACTAGATAGATTTATCAAATAAAGAAACTGAAGTTCAGAAATACTAAGCAACAGTGTACAACTAGTAAGTGGCAATAATAGATTCAAATGTCATGTTACAAATTTTCATGATTTATAAGAAGGTTATTTGTATTTGATTTATTCTGAGGTTCAAATTCTTTTCAAGTGCATTTGTCATTATGTATTTTGCCCACTTTTAGGACATTTCTGTTATTAAAAATGGGGCTAAACCTCATCCATTCTTTCCTTTTTGTCATTTGTCATTTTTTCTTTGCTTAGGGGTTTTATTTTGTTTACTTTGTCATGCAAAATAACTTTGTAATTATAAAGTTAAATTTAACAATTATTTTATACTTTCTTGTTATTATATCATACATTATTGTTAGGCATCTAAGAAAAACATACTTCTTCCATAATTTTATTTGAATGCTTTTATATTCTAATTCTTTCTTTAAATCTTTGATCTGCCTAGAATCTATTTTGGTATATGACATAAAGTAAGACTAAAACTTTCTCAGTGTATTAGATTTTTCCCACTATCATATACAAAAACAAACTTACAAGAAACTTGCATGTTTTCTCTGCAACTAAACTTTCTGTTCCTTTCTGTTGCTCTCTGATGATAATATCTCTTTCATAATCATCATAATAGAGAATTATAGGAGATATTTCTTTTATTTCTAGTAAAAATACAATGCATAATGATTCTATAGCTACTTAAAATTCTAGAGGATATAACCAATAAATTAGCTATAAAGTAGATTCAGTAGTATAAATATAAGGAAATAAAATGCAAAATTTAAATATTTGCAAACAATTCTATGATGTTAGAAAACCCAAGTGTTAAATGAGAAAGTATTAGAACTAATCAAAACAACTCAGTAAATTGGCAGGACAAAATTTAATTAGCCCAAAATGATGAGCTTTCTTAGACATCCATGAGACTGGATAATATTTTGAGTTTATGTTTTTTTCCTTTATCTTTTCTCTCCCCTAGTTACTCACAATTTAAGTAGGTCTGAGTTCCACATTTCATTTCCACAGGGAGGTATTAACTGAACAGGAGGCCTGTAATAATTTCTGGCTTCTTTTTGTCCATCGTCTTTTGAATAATACTTAAGAGAACGTGGAGGGCTGTGGGAAAGGTAAGAGGGATAGGTGGGATGTCGGTAGAGTCAGAATGCCTTGAAGGTGTACATAATTAAGATATCTGAGGTCTATCTATAGAAAGATGTAGTCTGGCTCCGTATGCCTTTTATGTATTCTACACTGGAGGTGAGGATGAAAGTCTTAAAAATAAATGTGTCACACCAGCTTCCCGAGGGCAGAGTGGAGCTAGCCAGAAGCTCATGATGCCACCATGAGGCTCTCTTGCTCTAGTAGTGCTCTGAAGTCTTTGCTTCTTTTAGACTCATTTCTGCCAAGTTTCCATGCACTGCTTTTGAAGACCCAAGAGAGGCCCACAAAATAAATCTGTGTGATTTCTCTCTGTAATGAATTTTGCTCTCTACTTAAAATAGTTCTTGATATGAATACTTAAATATTTATGTTCTATAGGATGACACACCCACAAAAAGAAAAAAGAGAGAGAATAAAATGGAAAGAGATTTTTAAAACGTGTTAGATGATCTACAACTTTTTCTCTGCTTTTATAATTAGAAATTTAAAAATAAAAACTGGTGCTTCCTATAGTTAGTATTTCAATGAAGGGCACATGTTTGTTAAAAATATAGATAAGGAAAAATGAAGCTTCCTTGTCTTCATTTTCCATCAGTAAGCTTGAGTGGGTCTATGAAACTATTTCTTTTTTTCTTCTCGCATGTATATAAACGTCAAGTTTGGGATTTTGGTTAACTTGGAAGCTATTATATGTATGTTAATATTTTTACTGCAATTCTAGATTGCAATGTTTCTGTTAACAATTTTAGGTGACAATTAGGTTAACAATTTCTAAAACATATATCTGGCCATCCATGTTAGTTCATTTATTGAATCATGTAGTAATAAACACATTATTTTAGCGGCATCTATATAAAAGACATTGTGAAGTCAATTCTACAAAGAAACTGAAATATTAATGATACATGATCTCATAATCCATTTAGGCAAGCAGAACATAACCTTTTAAGAAGGGGAGAGATGACTGTATCACATAATAGTGGTTCCAGTCTCCTTTAAACTAAGATTTGTGCAGTTATTTCAGGTTTAATTATTCCACCACTGATTCACAGAAAAGGCTATGGTTTGCCCCTGGAGAGTCTTTGTATTTAATTACCTGTAAACTATGTTTACATATATATGTTTATTAACATATATGTTTACATATATGTTAACATATATGTTTAACATGCAAGAATTATATTCAAACTTCAAGATCATGCAACTATCTTTTAAAAACTGTCTTGCTTTGTTGTAATTTTAATCTCTTTTAGTGACTAAGTTAATTCATTTGGCCATAAACCTAAAATTTATGTTTGAGTTGATTGAATCTATACATCATCTTCCCATTTTTCCTCTGAGTCTATTCTATTCACTATATACAATACCTGCAGTCTTACAGTTTTCTCTCTTATATACATCATATATATATATATATATATATACACATATATATATTTATAGAATTCAGTGTGACCAAAGCACATTGCCCTTAAGCAACTGTGTTACTGACCCTTCATTAGCAGGGTGAAATTATTTAGATCCAAACAAAAAAAAAAAAAGAGAGAGAGAAAGCACCACTCTCAGTATTACTAAGGAATACTAAGGAATTTAATGTAGGAAATGGGTTAAGTGGGTAATAGGGAAAAGTGAGAAGCTAGTCAGAGGACAATGAAGCTATACAAAGATTGGCCCATCCAAATCTCCCACCACAGGTAGGTGGAAGGAAAAAAGGAGCTGGAGGTGTGATGGCAACCTATGGTCCTGGGCTACTGCATGAAGGCTGGAGCCTAGTGGGCTTTTCTGGCAGGAACTGAAGCCCTGAAATTGGTGGTAGCTACCGCCAAAGACAAAAAGTGGAATACCTTGGCTTCTCCCCTCCTTCTGATCTAATCTGAAGGTGCTTGGAGCCTGGAAAATGGAGACTGCAAGGTGAGCCCTATTCTGTGGATTCAGAATAGGACTGAGAAGGACAAGGACAAACATGACCAGAATAGTCACTCAGGCATGAAATTCAAGTTGTTTCCAGAAGTGTGGGTGGGTTTGAACTGAACAGCTCATTCTGAATCTCTCAGTCCCTTTCTCTCTCTCACTATTCTAATTCTGTGAGACAGCAAGAGGGAAGCATGCAGTGATGATATCAGAGCTTCCATGAGGCTTAAATCAATGATAGTTGTCTCACTGACCCAATATTGCATCCTGTTGAACAAAACAAGACACAGAGAAAATGTTTTGTTTTCCATAGCTTTTTTTTGGCAAAAACATACACTATCACTTCACCATGCACATTAACAATAGCTACAGGGAATACTTATAGACCATCTGGTAGTACAAAAATGTTCCCTATTTAAGACATTTATTTATTTCTTTGCTTCATAGTGGTTCTTTTCCTCATAGTAAGATACACAGAGTTATTGAGCTAAAGTGAAAATACAGAGAATAAATGATGCTAAGAGTTGGGAACTTGAAAGTTGAATATAAATCAAAGAAAAAAAGGCAGTAAACTGCAATTGTTGCACTGTTACACAAGAATATAAATCTCAAAGAGATCTACATCTTGAAGGCATGTATAATAACTGTATTAACAACAATGGCACAGGATAGCCCTACAACACCTGCTCTTCAGGGTATTATCCGGTAGAGACATCAATTACATACAAAGTGCTTCATAACTTGGCCTCAAATATGTGCTGCTCGATTCCTCTCACATGGACCCCCATATCAATTTGCAACAGCACAGACCTTGAATCAAGTGACAGTCTTCAATACGGAGGTGATACCTTTAAGCTTCTAAATGTTTGGGTAATTTAGAAGGGAAAAGGAAAATTTTTCAGGACAGAATGACATGATGCATAAGGGTGTATTAGAATATCTTAACTAATTAATCAAGGAATAGTCACAGAGAACCACAGAGGAAATGTCTTTGTGATAGGCACTGGAGGATATAAGTAGGTATAAGAGTCTAACTATTTAAGAAGTTTACGTGTATGGTGCACTGCCATGTATGATAAGTGACAAGTAAGTGGTGCAAAAAACAAACAAACAGAAAGGATCCTGTAGAAATTCCCTTGTTAGATGAAGACATAGGTCAGATCATACCTCTTAAGCTTAAAAACTTTCAATGAAGATTCTGAGCTCAGCCTCCTTAAGACAATTTATGATGGACTTCATAATGTAACCACAGACATTTTCTATATCTTTGCTAGTAACTTTTACCACCTCACATTTACCCTGCTCAATGCTAAAATTTGAATTTTACCCAACTGTGACATGCAATGCTGCCTTTAGCTAGCCCTAGGCATGCTGTACCCTTTGCCTACCACACCCATGCTACTCGTGTCTTCGCAAATGATCACTCATCTTTTGAGAATTATTTCAGATGTCCTCTTCTTTCTGTTATTTTCTATAACCAAATCTCCATGAAAGCAGATTAAGCAACTCCATTTCCCATAGCACTTTGTCCATGTTACTTAGAATACTCCTTAATGGTTATTTTTGATCAATCTATCTATATGTGAACCAACAGTGCTCATGGGGAGTGCAGATTTTGGAGTATTATTAGATCATTGGGATGTGAGTTCAGCTGGAGATTTCTATATTGTTTCTTTGCAAATGCAGTTATAGAGTAACCAGATAGTTTTATGATTGGCTTTACTATATGTCAAGTAATCAGCTTGCTACAGTTTGTAATTTTTATAATTTAAGTACTCTTTGAATATTTCTAAATTCTATTATAATACTAGATTACAGAATAGGTTTTAACTATTTTGGTGTAAATGATATCCTGTGATTTTCTTATTTTCTGTCTTTTTAATTTTATTATAAAGATTTTGATTTATTTTTTCAGTAATGCTTTTAAACATTTGAAGTGAAAAGAATAGAAAAGTAGGTTTGTTTCTATGTTGTTAGTTGCTAGGAAATTTTTGAGAAATATATTACTTAAATATTTTTTCTATATTTCAACTAAAATCACTAAGACTATTAATTTTGCCTTCAAACATCATAGTTCTTTAATAACTATGGATCATTAATCTTTAGCAAGAAATCCAGAAAAAATAATGTAATGTCTTATCATCCTTATTTTTAAAAACCCACTAATTATTACAGTAAGGACTTAGAAGAAAGAATCTTTCCTAAAAATAAATGCCTTAAATTTACAGTTTCTGTGAGTTACATATTAATATTCATTTTAAAATAAATTCTTAAATCAGAAACTCCTTCTTTTCTCTGGAGTGAAAGTTTTCTCCAAGGCTATGAGTGATCAATGCAAAACAGCTTGTTGCAAAGAGTAGGAACAATTGTTATTGATTTACACATGAAGAGAGGTAGTTTGGGTGGTAGCCGAAGGAGGCTGTAAGACAGGAGAAAAAACCACAATACCAAATAAGAGTTAGATCGATCTCCCCACACATAAATCCAAAAATTCTGTGACCATTTTCAGAAAGGTAATTGCAAATCCAGTGAGAAACTGAACATTTGACACAGTTCAGTGTGCCTTCCTTAAATACCACTTTTGACTTCCTAGACAAAATATAGGTGAAGTTGGGATGATACAGGAACTAGGAGTGAAGGATAACATTCTATTAATGTGCAAAGCTAACTCACTTATAGCTAGGGACATTTTCTGATGGATATGGTCATTGTTGAATGGGTAGGTTTTATTAGATGGAAATAGAAATTCCATGAAGAAATAAAGTGAATTTCGATTAAGTAGTTGTATGGTGGGACCTGAGATTCTGCAGGTCTAACAAGCTTTTAGAGTGCTGATACCGATAGTTTGCTGCTCAAAATAGCAAGGTAATAAGGTAGGAGCTTCCAGTTTCTGCATCATGCAGAAACATACTCCTGAACCTATTGTTAATTAGAATCACCAGAGGAAAATCATTATGCCCTCTCCCATCTATTCTCCAAACAAAAGCCAGGATGATCCTTTGCTTGCTCAAAACTACCTTCTCATCACACTCATTAAAATCTACACTCTGTACAATGCTCTACTCAGCAGTCCCCAACCTTTGTGGTACCAGGTAACTGTTTGCATGGAAGACAATTTTCCTACAGACTGGGGTGGGGACGGGGATGGTTTCAGGATGATTCGAGTGTATTACCTTTATTGTGCACTTTATTTCTATAATTATTGCATTGTGGTATATAATGAAGTGATTATACAACTCGCCACAGTTTGGGGACCCCTGCTTTACATGATCCAGCTGGAGTGGCCTTTCCAAGTCACATACTTTATTCCTCTCCAGACGCACTGGTCCCCTTAGTTCCAGAACATGCCTGCCAAATACCTTTCTCAAAGTCTTTGATTTTACTGTTGTTATTCCATACCAGAAATGTTATTGCTCAAATCTCCCCATTATGCCTTCCTCAACTTCATTGAGGCTTCTGCCTACATAGCAACTTTAGAGAGGTTTTCTTTAAAGACTGTATGCAAATAGTATCCCTGTCATTCTCTTCCCCCTTCTGTTTTATTTCATAGAACTGGTTACTACCTGACATTACCTTCTGTATTTATATATTTTTTTCTTCTCCCTATTACACTAGAATTTGAGCTACTTGAGAACAGGGAATTTATCTTTTTTGTTCACTGTTGAATTGTCACAGTCTGAAAAACCATTCAGCTCATAGAAGTGCTCAATAAATAAATATGTGTTTAATGAATAAAGAAAAGAGGAGCTTTATCTAAAAACCAATGAGGCAAACAAGCAGGTTCTGGATCTGATACTGGTAGAGTAGGTTATAGTCAATTAATATCCCTCACCCCCCACCTACCCCAAGGTAACAATGATAAAATCTGAAAGAAAAAATTAAGATGCTGGAGAATAACCAAAATCAAAATTCAAACCTTAACATAAGGGAACTGTATTTATCCTGCATTTCCATCTGGTTTGTGTGATACAGGGCAGCAAGAACTCAAGCAGAGAACTGCCTGTTTTTGGTTTGAGTTGCACAGGGACAGAAGTTGGAGCTGCCTAAGTAGCTGAGAATTTCCCCTCAGTAAATAAAGAGTCACAGAGGAGGGAGCGTAGCAGTATAAATATACTCTTTCCTCAATTCCTTGGTTACTATGTAAGTGTAAGGGAGAATCCAAGGAGCTCAGTGGAAATCACTAAGTTGGAAATTTAAAAGGCTTAGTAGAGATTTTAGCTGTTGTGTCATTACAGAGAAGACAAACATGTGGAGTGTGAGTCAGGCCAAGTTAGAAGGGCTTAATAAATACCTCGGGCATTTCACTGAAACACCATGCTTTCAGATTAAAGACTATTTCACAGGATTTGCCCTATGGGCTCTGACCCATATCAACAATGTTAAAGTAGACATCTGCTTATAAAAGCAAGATGTCCCAAGTTCATGGTGAGTAGTCAGTAATTGAACACTTGTTAGGGGAGAAAAAGTAAATAGTACTCAATGAACAATAACAGAATCCAACATTCCCCCAAGTGTCATCCATAATGTCTAGCCTATAACAAACATCACTAAAAATATGCAAAACAAAACTGTGACACTGGATCAAGAGGAAAAGCAGTCAATAAAAACAGACCAGAGATGAGTTAGATGCTGGAATTAGCAGACAACACCTTATTATAAATATATGCAAGAACTGAAAGAAAAAGTTGGTCATATTGATTCAATAGTTCTGTGGTGGAGTCTAAGTGAATATGTAGAGAATTTCAGAATGGAAATGCAAACTATAAGACAATATAATACAAATTCTAAAAATGAAAATCATAATATCTGAAAGAAAAATGTCACATTATGGGCGTAACAGTTTATTGGAGATGGCAGAAGAAACAGTTGAACTTGAAGACAGATTAATAGAAATTATCAAATTTGAAGAACAAAGAGGAAAAGAATATTGAAGACAGGAAACAAACATTCAGAAATGTATGAGATAATATCTCCATGTCTAATGTACATATACTTGGAATTCCAGCTGACAGAAAGAGAGAAAGTGGAAAAGAATATATATTACAAATATAATAACCAAAATTTCTCTAATTTGGTGAAAAACTTCAGCTTTAAAAATCTCAAAAAATCTTTAGTAGGAGTAATACATATAAAACCATAACTGTACACATCATAATCAAACTGCTGATAACCAAAAAGAAAAAGAAATTTTTAAAAGCAGCCAGAGGTGTGTGTGTGGGGGGGAGGTGACGTGATGGAATATTATACACAGGGAAACAATGATTCAAAGATGATTGACTTCATACCATGAACAGTGAAAGCCGGAAGACAATGGAACAAAATCTTTAAAGTACTGGAAAAAAATTCTCTTAGCTCACAATTCTATCTCCAGAAAGTCTTTCAAGAAGAAAGACAAAACAAAGAGTTTTCAAATAAATAAATAAAAGCTGACAATTTGCCTTCTGCAGACTGGCACTATAAGAAATGCTGAAGAATTTTTTTTAGGTTGAAGAAAAATGGCTGATGAACTCAGATCTTTAGGAAGGATAAAAGAGCAGAAGAAAAGACAAATATGTGGATACATACAAAAGAATATGGTCTTTTTTTCTCCTTTCTTTAAAAGACAATAGGATTTTTTTGGTTTTCTAAAAATTATATATCGACAAATTATAGTTGCATATATTTATGGGTACAAAGAGGTATTATGACTTTTTAATACAATATGGAAAGATTAAGTTAGCTGCCATGTCCATCACCTCAAATATTTAACATGTTTTTGTGATAAGAATATTAGAAAGTTACTGTCTTAGCAACATTGAAATATAATAATTCAATTGTTAGTAATATTTAACATGCTGTGCAATTGATCTAAAAAAAATCATATTATATTGTATTGTGGTATTCATAATGTATGTAGATTGGAAATCTATAGCCTAAAACAATAGCATAGAAAATGGGAATAGATAGAATCATGCTTTTAGGCTGTAATATTTTAGGTAAAGTGGGAAAAATATTCTCTAAATAGACTGTAATAACTTAAAGATGCATATAGTAATTATGTATAAATTACTAAAAAATATCCACTAAGAGGTTTAGCTAAAAGCCAAAAACCAAACAAAAAACCCCACCAAAACACAAGACTTAAGATGGCATGTTAATAAATAGTTAACTAACCTAAAAGGGGGAAAGAAAGAGATTTGTATACTTCACTATATATAAAATTTTACTTTAATAAAACATAAGGGAAAAAACCCAAATGAACAACAATAGACCTAATGAATCCCAGAATACTGGGAATGGGATTCAGAAATTTATATAACATCCCCCTAGTTGTGGTGATCATTTATGTTTGAGACTACTGATATATTTAGATCTTACCAACTTTCCCATGATTATGAAAACACAAGGCCTCTCACAAAGCTGTTCTTTCCTCCATGCAGACACGTCACTCAATTGTAAGAGCAGAAGGAACCTCAGACTTGTCAGCCAGAAAAAGCCGGATATGGCCTAATGGTCTGTAAGAACCATGTTATCAAAATGACAGCAGTTATGAAAGCCTTGGAGAGTTTAACAGCTTGCTATTTTATCTTTTATTCTCATATACTTCTTGCTAACTTTTATCTTCCCTCAATTTGTCTGTCTTTTATAGGCATCTGATGTAGAGACAATTATCATAATCTGACACTTCCATTTTCATAGGAAAAGGAGATTGGTGTGGGGAATATCAATGTCCTCTGTCAACTTACACATTTATGGCCTGAACAGATTTGGCAATGAATTTTTAAGGTAACAAGTCTGTGGCATATACTGTATTTCTATAAATGCAATGCTGTGGGAAGATGGAGAATCTATTAGAAATGTAGAGAGACTAATGGGACCTGCAATACCTCATGAGGCAAGTCATAAGAGATTTGGCATAAAACCATTTCTTGTGCCTCTAGAAGTTACCTTTCATTATGTTGAGGCAAAAAAAGTAGAAGGAAATCCTTCCAAAAATATGCTGATTTAAAATCAGGAAGATAATTTACAGCACCAAGTGTGCTAATTAGGAATTTGTAGTTTATTCCAGAGACCATGACAAGTCATTAAAGTGCTTTAAAATGGGGGAATGGCATGGTCAGATTGTTGTAATAAAGAGACCATTCTGGCCAACAGTTTGTAGACAATGGGTTGGAGGGTGAGTTGGGAAACCAGTGTGGACACTGTTGAGCAATCTATATGAGGGGTGATGTTAGCTTTAACTGTGGTGTTCATCATGGGGATAGAGAGAAGAGTGCAGATTCCTGAAATATCTAAGAGGTAGAATTGGAGGACTTGGAATATAAGAGAAGGATTATTCAATCCAAACTGAGTTATAAAGGATGTGTATATCAAGAGAAGTTCATAGAAGTGGATTCAAGAGGACAGAGATCACTATTAAATAAGAACTAATGTTTAATGGAAGCACTAGAGTGAGAGAGCTGGAAGAATGAGAATTTGTACACAAAGAGCAAACTTTCAAGTTGAGTTTTCAAAGGTGGAGAAATGTCAGGTGATGATAAAGCCACCAAAGCAGAATTCAGAGCCCGTAACTAAAGCTGTTAGAGAGGAAGACCACTGGGGACAGAAAACCAAGGAGGCAGTAAGTATAGTGCCGGATGAGGATTCTACATTTTTTAAATTTTTAAATGAAAATTGAGACAGAGATGAAAACCATGAGTCAAATACTGGAAGTTTCAGTGAATGAGAGAGAATTACCAGGAAGTCAGTTTCTGACAGAGGTAGGAAAGAGTAGAGGTTAGGTACACAGCTGGGTTTGAGGTTCTGGATTCTCAGGACTTCACTGGAACTAGAATGAAGCCATGGGTCTACAGGAGTCAAACTTTCTATAAGGCGGAAATGGGAGAAACGAACAAATGCATGGGATTGAGGGGCAAAACAAGTTCTACAGAAACAGTTGTCCTAAGGGCCACTCCTTCCAAAAGTGAATGCTGTAAAAGGGAAAAACAGGATCCTTTGCGTATCTATAGTGACATCATTGAGAGGGAAAACTGTGGCTTATCTTTTCTTTGCCTTTAGGGTTGCTCCTGCAATTTTATTATAATGGAATTAGGTGTTAATGGATTAACTTTCTTTAGCTTAGAATGCATTGAGCTTCCTTAGTTTAAATATAGATGTCCTTTAACAGTTCTGGAAAACCTTTAGCCATTAGGTCTTCCAATATTCTTTCTGGAACATCTAATAGCTACCTATTTCTTTTGTCCTGTCTTTCACTTTTCTTGTGCTTGCACATTCTGCATCATTTCTTTTCTCTCCAGCTTCAATCACTCTCCTTTCAGCTATGCAAATCTGCTGTGCAATTCTTTTGTTGGGTTTATCTTTTCAATCTCTTAAAGCTCTATTTTTTTAAAAACTAAAGCCAGGACTACTTTAAGTTAAAATTTCCACTCAAACATTCTTCAGACAACAAAAATGGTGGTAATTTGAACAAAAGACTCATGTGAAAGCATTCTAATGGTTATAAAGCCTCAGAAGAAGCATCAGGTTCTAGACAGATACGTTTCTTTGTGATCCTCTTATAAAAGAGAAGATATATTTCATTTACTTTTACTCTGAGGGTTTAGCACTCTGGGGTCTAAACTATATTCAGGCTTTAGAGTTTACATCCTGCCTCCTCCCACCTAAGTCCTGCCCTGGCATTGTCAGAAACCACTGATACTGTAAAACAGGAATGAGAGCAGCAGTGACTCCATGACAGGCTGCACTTCCTGGAGTAGGCCTAAGTTTCGGTTTCCCCTAAACGTGGCCTACTACACCCTTCCCCTCCCCCAAGTGACACTGACAACACCCTTCCTGGAAATGACGCAGGCTGCTTTTGAAGGAGCCAATCAGGAGCCGACAGGATCAGCCACTTTTGAAGGAACCAATGGACTAAGGAGGGAGGGGGGGGAAGGTGTACCTAGCATGTATAACTTGCAAAAAAGTATAAAAGCTTGATTTATACTCCAGGGCGGGGTCCTGGTTCATAGGGAGGCCACACGTTGGTGCTCTGGGACCTGGACCCCAGTTCCAGCTAGCCAGCAAACTCCTTTGTGCTTTGCAGCCTCAGCGATTCTGCCTCTCTGTTCCTGGGGCCAAAGGAAACTGGCTCCAACAATACCAAAGCTAATTTGTCCTTTACCACCCAGTGTTCTTTCTATCACTTCAAACTCTCTATCCCTCAATTTTGTGCCAGATCAGCTAGACATTTAAAAAGGGTGTTTTTTTTATTTGATGGTATCGCTATAATTTTTATTGTTTCAGTAGGAAGGCAATTCAGGGTATCTAACTTGAAAAACTTTGAATTCACCATGAAGCAGGGGGAAGTCAACTTCTGAGAGAGAAAAGATACTAGGGCTTCCTGGGAGTAATGGTAAAAGTTACTGGGAGTAATGGGAGTGGGAAGTGTTACTGAGGTTCCTGAAGTCACACTGGAATCAGCAAGAATCTTGTCTTTAATGAACATGGTGGTATAATCAGGAACTAAGACAATGGCAATAAAGAGAAGCTAAATTGTGTTAAGGAAGACCATACATGCCTCAAAGAAAGAGTACATTTTATAATGGAGAAAAAAAATTACTTCTCATCAGCAATATACTGAGAGTTCTAGTCTAGAATATCTGTATTTAATGTGTTTTATTTCTATCCTTTTATTAAAAATCATAAAAATATGCCTATGAGAGAAAATGATAAATTTGAATATTGTCTATGAATTCACCATTCCTGTCTATTCCTTGGGGGAAAAATAGAACTGTGAAAGCAAAAGAAACTAGAGTGGAAATTCAATTTATCACAGAAGGTAAAGTGGATTTACAGCGCTACTTTATCTTTGTGGGGAAAAGGAGAGGGATTAAGTGAGCGGTTGGGATTAGACAGGAGAGAATGGGGACTAGAAGGATAGGAGATGGAAATGGCAGATCAGATCGTGAGCAAAAAGAAAACAAAGGAATAAATGTCAGATCATGTTAAAGAGGTGAGAGACCCCAGGGAAAAATATACAATGAAGAGGCTTGAAAAACTGAGAGATTACTCGAAGAAAAAAACTAAATATAGACCAAAGAAATATATAGAGATGAGGAACAGAAAATTAAATAAGGAAATGAGTTCAAAGGAGTGATGAGAGATGGAAATCTTGAGAAAGGAAAGGAAGTGCAATTAATAACTATGTGTCTATGTCTTTTGGATTAGCTGGGAGAATGTGGCTGCACGCCTCCAAAGAACACGATTTCCAGCCTTCGGGGCATATACTAATTATCCGTCTACAGGGAACTTGAGTGTTTATTCCTTAGTAGTAGAGAACAAAATGGGTAGGAGTGGCAGAGTAACCTTTCTATGGGCAAGAAAATGAATTTTCATAAATTATATTTCCTTTTTCTTTTTTTTAGTTTTTACGGGATTTGACTTCCTCTTTACAATTCTTTAAAATGATTTTTAAAAATTCCTTGAATGACATGTAATTTGATTGAATACCTAAAGGAAAAAAATATTTTCCTACTCTTCCATAGACTTGTCAAACAGTATTAAGGACTCACTATGTTTAGATATCTATATAGGCAGGACCCATAAAATTTTAGTCTAATTTGTGGCACATAATAATGAGCCAGACAGGCCTGGGCAAAGAGTTTATGAAGAAGTCCCCAAAGGCAATCACAGCAGCAACAAAAATAAATAAATGGGACATGATCAAACTACAAAGCTTCTGCACAGCCAAAGAAATAGTCATGAAAGTAAACAGACAACCTACAGAATGGGAGAAAATTTTTGCATCCTATGCATCCGATAAGGGACTGATAACTAGAATATACTTAGAACTCACGAAAATCAGGAAGAAAAAATCAAATAACCCCATTAAAAAGTGGGCAAAGGACTTGAACAGAAACTTTTCTAAAGAAGAAAGAAGAATGGCCAACAAACATATGAAAAAATGCTCAACATCTCTAATCATCAGGGAAATGCAAATCAAAACCTCAATGAGATATCACTTAACCCCAGTGCGAATGGCCTTTATCAAAAAATCTCCAAACAATAAATGCTGGCGTGGTTGCGGAGAGAGGAACACTCCTACACTGCTGGTGGGACTGCAAACTAGTTCAACCTCTGTGGAAAGCAATATGGAGATACCTTAAAGCGATAGAAGTGAATCTACCATTTGATCCAGCAATCCCATTGCTGGGCATCTACCCAAATGATCCAATGACACTCTACAAAAAGACACCTGCACTCGAATGTTTATAGCAGCACAATTCATAATTGCAAGGCTGTGGAAACAGCCCAAGTGCCCATCAATCCAAGAATGGATTAATAAAATGTGGTATATATATACCATGGAGTACTATTCAGCTCTAAGAAGCAATGGCGATATAGCACATCTTATATTTTCCTGGTTAGAGCTGGAACCCATACTACTAAGTGAAGTATCCCAAGAATGGAAAAACAAGCACCAGATATATTCTCCAGCAAACTGGTATTAACTGAGTAGCACCTAAGTGGACACATAGATACTACAGTAATAGGGTATTGGGCAGGTGGGAGGGGGGAGGGGAGCGGGTATATACATACATAACGAGTGAGATGTGCACCATCTGGGGGATGGTCATGATGGAGACTCAGACTTTTGGGGGGAGGGGGGAAATAGGCATTTATTGAAACCTTAAAATCTGTACCCCTATAATATGCCGAAATAAAAAAAAAAAAGAAATGTTAAAAAAAAATAAAAAAAAATAATGAGCCAGACAGAACCATTAGAACCATTTATCTAAAGGCAAATAGGTAAGTTATTTAGTCTGAAATGTACAGTGCGTGGGGTCTGGAGCAGATATTGGTTGAAAACACAGCTCCACTACTTCCTGGCAGTGTGAACTTGGTCAAGTTAGTTAATTCCTTTGGCCTCAGTTTGCTTAAATTTCCTTGAAATCCTGAGGCTTAAAGGGGATGAGTGTAATGCAATTAACACAATGCCTCACATTTGTAGAACACTCAGTAAATGTTAATTCTTATTAATTTGGGGCTCTTCCAATTGACTGATGAGAATTAAATAAAGCACATTGAGTGACATTACTGAGAATTAATTACTTTTGTATTTATCTTTCATCATACTATTCCATAACAGCACCTATCTTTTTTTCAGAACCTTGTAAAGTTTCTTAAAAAAAGTGAAAAGAACTTTAGTATGTGAGATCAGAAACTATAGTACATCTTCGAATATTTATAAACAGAGAAAAATAATTCTATCTCAGAGTGATCCCTTAGATATACTCATTTTAATTCTGATAACATGTCTAAAAATTCTATTTATTGGAATGAATAACACTATGTTGTGAATGGAGGTCACAGGTAACATTTTGCATACAAGAGTGCTTCCAGCATTTTGAGTATTTATGCTTCATCTTACACCTGTTATCAACAAGTGAAAAGTATTAATATGGCATTAATTAAAAGTCTTGATCAATATTTCTATAGGTAAGGTGGATCTTTCTGTGGCTTGTATCCTTTTCGTTACAATGCTAAAGCTTTAAATTTTAACATTTGACATTCATACATCTGTTAAAATTCATTGTAAGTCATATGTAAACATGTTATTTGCAAGTTGATTAACCGCCACAATTTCCTCTGTAACTACCTCATATTATGTATAAATCACCGCTGAACAGATTTCTATTAGTTCTAAAAGTGTATATGAAATAATTGTTTTTTCTGAAGAAAGTCTGTAGTCAATGTGCAAATTATACATTTTGTTTATACATAAAATCTATAATGATATTTTAAGTATGCATTTGTTCATACATACAACTTGGATTTACAAATCAAGTACTGTAAATATAGAAAAGATCTAGCCAAACTAAAGTACAAACTTCATGTGATCAAATTTAACCACTTGACTTCCAGAGACAGTTAATGAACCCACCCAGGCAACAGCACCCAGTGGCATTACCTTCTGCAAGGCAGGCGAGGGCGCTCTTCTCCACAATATTCTGGACTAATCCAGAAGACAATCAGGTGTGAGAAGCCAGCCCAGTCAGAGAAAACACCCTACAAATTCAAGTGGCATCTTGGCAATGCTGTGTTTGGAGACCAGGAGAGACATAATTAGATCTATCACAGCTTGGGGTGGGGTGGTATTTTCTCAGTTCCATAAAGGTTTTCAGAGAATCCAAATAGTTTTTGGAGAAATATTAAAGTTGTCTACTCAGAACTAAAAAAGGAGGACTCAGTAAGCCGATTCAAGTGTACTCCTTAGCCTACAATTGCAAGTGTGCTTAGGGCCAAACTATACTAACCAGGAGTGTGCCTTCTGACAAGCTTCTCCTGTGTAAGCAATTAAGTTAGGGCCACCTTACTCCTGGGAAAGGTTTTAGGAGGTGGAAGATGCCACAACTCTGAATATACAGTGGACTTTGGCTTTGGAATCTGAATCCCTTCTTTCATATGTCTTTTAAGAGTTATGAAGTACAAAATAAAAGTTCATGATCTTTGGAAATTTGAAGCTTTCAACTGCCTCTGCTCTCTTTAAAAATTGGTTTTGGCTATATGTTTTTGAAACTCAACAGTCGGAATCCTCCTGCATTCTTTTCATTTTCCTTTAATTTGCACTGTGATTGTCATGAACCTCAATTCTTTACTAAAAATGTATCAATAACATGGAAATATTCATTTATTTTAGTAAACAATAGTAGCATTGCATACTCCTTAACCTTAAGATTTTCTACATATTGAGTATATTAATAACATGTGGCTATATTTTTTAAAGAACTATTTTCTTTAGTCCTGTCCTACTAAGTACTTCACGTTATAGAGACTTTGAGCTGCTCACCTTATCACAGTCACTGTTATTAATGGCACAGTAGAAGCATTATACTATTACTTTTATAACATATAACAAGTAAATGGGTTAAACATAAAATCAAGTTTCAGCAATGGGTTAAACATAAAATCAAATCAATATTGAATTATGGTAGAATAAATTAAATAGTTCATAAAATTTTAATTTATTCTCAGGAATAAATTAAAACATAATCTGTAAATACAGGTTATGTTGAAATGATGCCATCTTTTAAAAGATGTCTAACATTCACAAAATAATTGAGGGAGTATGTATGTTTTCAGGGAAAGTAAGAAAAATGAAAGCATCCATATATATATATATATATATATATATATTAATATGTATAGCTATAGCTATAGCTATAGCTATAGACCCAGATAGATAGATACACACATTACCAGATAAGGCAGAATAGTGAATAGAAAGTAAAGGATAAGAAAGGGAGGGGAAAAACAATTTGAATGATGGACCAGTAATAATTCCCTTCCATTTTTCTCCTGGCAAAATTGCTTCCAAGTGTCTTGAGTTAAAAGGAAAAAATAATGTTATACAAGAAATATTTCTGTCCCATGGAAATATGTTTTGTTTTATTTCCATATTGAATAAAGAACATTAATTACTTAAGTCAGAATGTCAAGGATAATGTTTTCAGAAACTAATATATACATTTCACTGTGCATTTTGTTCCCAGCATCTTTTCAAGGTTAACATGCTGCAGCTTTGCTTACAGTCTGCTCTGCTCCCGACAACCGGCCCATTGATTTCCTGAGTCCAGGGATAGGTCCTTTGCTGCTTCTTCCCATCACTCGCCTCTTCCCTCTTCACCTCTTTCCCTCCACCCCCCCAACCATCTCTGCCTAGGCCCTGCCTGTTCTTCCTTGCCTGGATGTCTCTTGATTCATTTATTTCCTCTATCATCTTTCTTTATGTGCTTCTTGGTTTTTCCCTCTGCCTTTCATATTTTGTTTTTTCTCTCTCTCACTTTCCCTTTGACAATCTCTTTTCTTCCTCCTTCATTTGTCCAAAACAAAATGGACCTTAGTTTTAAAAGATTTGGTATAAAAGTTTTGTGTTTCCATTCTAATTTCAGAATAGGTTCATTTTAATGGTATCTATGTTAGACAACAGTCAAACCACAGTAAACTAAGGATATGTGTGATGTATGCATGAACATGCACATGTGTGAGTGTGCATGCTATACATGTGTGTCGTTAATGTTGCTTAGAATATTCTCCTCCCTCACCATCTGATAATCTCCAGTTCTTCTGGTTTACCCTTCAAATGTCCTTGTAAACCATTTCTCTGTGCTCTCCTACTCCTAGTTTAAATTATCCCCCTTTCCCCTAAATAACTACCATTTCTTAAGTTTCTATTATGTGCCATAATTGCACTTCTGGCCTTATGAACATCATCTCATACTAACAACAACCATTTAAGAATATCTCATCATCCTTAATTTACAGATGAGAAGCCATGGCTCAGAGACGCCAAGTAATTTACCTCTGGTTCCCTGAGCAAATACTCTTCTGCCTCAGGGCCTTTGTACTTGCTGTTTCTTCTGCCTGACCTGCTCTGCTTCTAGATCTTGTTGGCATGGTAGGTTCCTTATTTCCATTTGTCTTTCCACTCAAAATCACCTTCTCAGAGAAGCCCTCCTTAACAGCCAATCTAAAGAATTTTATACCATATCTGCCTGTTTGATTTTTTTCTTAATAGTAGTTGTCTCTGAAAGTAGCTTGTACATTTACTTGTTTACTTGTATATTGCCCATCTATTCTACTAGTACTAAAGGAGCATAAGAGGAAAGAGCTTGTCAGCCCTGTTATCAATGGTACTCTCAGCTCCTGGAATCGTGCCTGGGGTTATCATACATGTTCAGGAAGTGTTTGGTGAATGAATGAATGAATGAATGAATTGAAAAATCTTGTTCATGACCCCGTGACTTTCCTACTCCATGCTCTTTCCACCCTGCCTTAATAGTTTGTATGCAATTCAAGATTGTATGCCCTGAAATATGTATAACCTAAAAGAGTTACGCTAATACTGACTGTATTATTCAGGGATCTTCAGAGAAATAGAACAAACAAGCTGTGTGTGTGCGCATGTATGTACCTGTGTGTATATATAGAGAGAGATTTATTTTGGTAAATTGGCTCATGAAATTATAGAGGTTGGCAAGTCCAAAATCTGTAGAGTGGGCCAACAGTCTGGAGACTCAGGGAAGAGCAAATGGTGCAGTTGAAATTCAAAGGCAGTCTGCTGGCAGAAATCTGCCTTGCTCGGGGAAGGTCAGCCTGTTGCTCTATTCAGCCTTCACCTCATTGGAAGAGGCCCACCCACATTATAGCTGCCAATCTACTTTAATCAAAGTTTACTGATTTAAATAAATGTCAATCTCATTCAAAACGCCCTCACAGAAACATCACTTATAATATATACCCCAAATAACCAAACTACATCTTTTCACTTTAATTAATGAAATAATTCAAATCAAAAGTCATTAAAACATTTAAACATTTTAGTAAGCGGCTCTTTGCGTGATGCTGGTCTTACATAGGTTAACGAAATAGACAGATTTCCTATATTCATAGGGCTTACAGTTTGATGATAAAATAAACACATTCATAATATCGTACTATTTTCATGTGTAACATGAAAGGAAACAACCTAAATTTTCTCCACACAGTGTCACAGTTACACAATTGTGGAACTGATTTTTTTCCTTCACCCTGCAACTGTGTGGACAGCCTCGCTGCCCTTTTCTAAAGGTTGCATCGCAAAGGGCACAGTTGTGTTTATCAGAACGTCCACACGATTGCTTGTTAATTTGGATGAGTGACTGTAATGCTTAGAGCTTCGGTTTCTTCATTACTCAAGTGAGTGCAACACTTTCTGTGCTGTCACAACGCGATGGGAATGCAATCAACAGAAAGATGTAAGGTTTTAATGGCAATGGTTTGGAAATTTACAGAGGCAGGAAAAACAGAGAGAACAGATACATAAAGCAGGAGATAACACAGTGAGGTTTCAGAGGCAGGGATTGCTTTTCAAATGCCCCCAGCATTCCAGTGGAATTATGCAGTTTGGGATGATACTGCCTAAATGGAATAAGGACACCAAGGACACAGGCAGGTAGAAGTTTGCCCTTGCCATTTTCAAGGGTTTGTTTTTGTTTTTGTTTTTTTTAATATATTCTCCTGGTACCAGCCTTGCCGTTATGGAGACTCTGGCTATCTGCCTGCCTCCTCACTAGGTGCAAATAACTAGCTCAAAACAAAATTAGCACTTTCCCGAGTGTGTTTGTGTGGGGGTGAGATGAAACGGGTTCACTACCCACAATCAGGCTTCAGCAGGCCTGGGCTTCAAGCTCTGTGAGGACTCCTCCTGCAAACAACTCGCTCCCAAACATAACATGGAAATGTTGAAAGCACCAGCACATAACAGGCACTCAATCAATTAAAAACTAGAATTCCATGACACCATGACACGTATAATTTTGTACATAAAATTACAGGTATATTGCTATATTACTAGATTGACTTGAAAAGTTAATGTTCTAGGAGCTGGGTTCTCTTTATTGCTAAAGTCACTCATACCAGCAAATTATTATTATTGTCATTCTGTACATTATTGTTCAGTGCCTTATTCAGGCTACTATACCCAGAATATATTCAGAATTTCCGTATTTTCAACCTCTTGTGCATTTACTATATCCTAAATTCCTGAAAATAAAAAAAAGATACTATTCATCTTTGCATGTAACCATTCTAATACTGATGGTTTTAGAATATGTTATTTATATTGCACAGGAACAACAATGTAATGTATATGCTTAAAGGTGATTAATCAAATATTTAATTGGTTTTAATGGAAATGAGCGTTTTCTTGATTCTTTTCATGTTAAGAACAGAAAATTCTATTTCTGAATATAAATGGTACATTTTAAAAAGATATTCGGTTGTATTATTGTTGAGGCAATGTGTACAGCTAGTGTTACAGCTCCTGACCGGGGAAAGGACGGGAGCGGCACACGAAGAGTCGGAGAACAGCCTTTATTCCTCCCCAGCAGGCTCAGCACACCCAGTGTTACAGCTCTCTCTGTGTCTTCTGATCTTCTGACCCCCCCCTTCTTTGTTCTCCTCCTGTTTTATACCGTTGGCAGGACTCAAAAAGTGTCCAATCAACTACAAGCTTTAACATCCAATCGACAGCAAGCTTTAACATCCAATCAAAAACAGTGGAACTCAAAGATTACCCAATCAGGATCATGCAAGCAGCGTGGCGGGGAAACAGGCGGTAGCACCTGGCCCTGCGGTATTCCAGCATGCTGGGCCCCAGGGGACTCTCTGCCAAGGGCCCAGCCCCAGCAGCGTGCCCTCCAACTGGCCACACATAGCGCTGGCCCTCGGAGATGCAGAGAGATAGGGAGGCGGCAAGCAGCCGTGTCCCGGAGCCCAACATTTTGCATATCATTGTTACATATAAAATCATGCAAAACTTGTGACTGTGTTTTTTTATATACTTACTTGTACTTTCCACAATCTAGATGTAAAACCACTTATTTTCAACCCCAATTACTCTTACCATATAAAGATACTGTTAACAAGGACAGCTGTCTGTTGGTAAAATTCAGAGGTGATTAAATAAAATATAAAAGCAAATCTGATTGTGTCATGTCTCTCAAACAGCATGACACCCCCACCAGCAGACACACACATGCAGAAACACACCTTGTAAATACTTCACTGACTTTAGAAATCTCCCAGGAGAGAGACAGAACTCTTTACCATGCCTCTGAGGCCTTTCAGGATCTGGCTCCCCCATCTCTTTTTAGCCCCATTTATGCCACAGTGCATTGGCACGCTCTGCATTAGCCATAATGCACCACAATTAACCCACAGAGTTGGGTGAATGTGTACATTTGACCAAGAAAGGAATTCCCTATAAAAACAACAGTAAATAGAATAATAGGATTAAAGGCTGATTCATTAATGAGTACTTCTAAGATAATAATTGTTTTGGGACTGTTTTCTTCCAGGTTGTTATAGTTTAGGAGATGTCTATGCTTTGCTGATTATTATTCAGCCTCTCAACTGTTCATAGCCTCCCCTGCCACCCACCATGCCTTAGGACATGGGTACTTCCTCTGCCTGGATAATCTTCCCTCTCCCTGCTGAGTAGTTAACACCTAAAAATTCTTCAGAACTTCTTTATAGAAGTTATGTTCAACCTTCTGGATTAGATAAAATACTCCAGTCATAGATTCTAAGCATCACATAGCTCTCCTTCATCAAATTTGCCTCCACTGCAGTTTCACATTTGCTTGTGTGAACACTTAATTACTACGCCTGTTTCCCCATCTCATTAAACTTTGGGCAGAAGGCAGTCCTTGGTGGTTTCTGCTCGTCGTTGCATTTCTTGGTGTCTAGCATTGTGCCTTGGAGTAATAGAAACCTGACAAATCCTTCTAGGAAAAAATAAAAAATGAGTACGAGCAGTGGGTGAAATGATTGTGGTGTTGGCCATGTTTCAAGATCGCATATTTGTGCAGTTGAACTATCAGAGGACATAATAGATGGTTTAATTTATCTATTTGGAATATTGGAATCAAAAGATTTTAGCGAACGAAGCACTATTTGTATCTTCCCTTGCTTTGAATTCTGTAGGGCACTCACTAATTTGCCTAATGCCTTTGATGAAAATGTTTGCATTTTCTTTGATTTTTATTTGTTTTCTTGTCATCCTCAGGGGGCAGAATGCCTGTCTGACTCACCCTGACAGATCAGCTATGGCAGCTCTACTGTTATAGAAAATTCTCCACCCCAAAGGCTTTATATCTCCTGCAGGGAAAGCTCCTGAGCAAATGCTGTCATTAGCAGCCATGCATTGTTGAAGACACACAGCGGGAAAATATGTCGGGCATTATTTCAATGTACAGATTTTAGTATAAAACCGTAAGAGTTTTCAGGATATTCATGATATATTAAAACAACCTTTACCTAAATCCTGAGAATTTCACCTGGCATTTTTTTTTTTCTTATTTTTCTTGCTCGTCTCTTTAAAACTAACTCATTTGCTTTCATAATTTTCAGGGAAAATGATTTCATTTGGAAATTATTTTAGCTGTACTATTGGATTTCACTTTATTTTTTACATAGTCTGTTTCTTGCCTCTTGGTTTAAAATCATCAAGAGAAATATTCTCTACAGCTAGGACAATAGGCATATCAAGCTTCCTCATATAAGAGCTCTTTATACACACGCACACACATGCATACATGTACACATACCTCACCGTCTTGTGTATAACAGATAGTAAACATTTGTTGACTTATTAAGCACTTAAAATAGTTATATATGTGTGTATTTTTCTCCTCACAAGCAATTCTGGGAGATTTAATTTGATGAAGACTTTTTAAAAATAAAAAATTTCTAAAGCTATAAACTGGAGTAATAATCTTATGCTTTGTATAAGACCACCACGTTGGGTGAATGTGTAGATTTGACCAAGAAAAGAATTCCCTATAAAAATAGCAATAAATACAATAATAGTCAGCATTAAAAGCTGATTTGTTAATGAGTACTTCTAAAGATAATTGTTTTCAAAGTGTATTCTTCCAGGCTGTTATAATTCAGGGGATATCTATGCTTTGATGATTATTAAAGAAGAGTTTGGGGACAAAGGAAAAGTTTGAAATTCAAGTATAATATGCAATAGGAAAGGAGCCATAGAATGGTTAACATGCAGGCATCTAAATAAATAGTTACAATAAGAATTCTCTTATCTAACTTGATTAGCACCTGGTAGCTGATTACATAATTGAAATGCAATGAAAGTGAGGAATCCTTAAAAAGTTAATCTACACCTTAAATATCTTATTTTAACCTAAAACATATAAATGTTCATTTGTTCACCAGTCTTTTGAGATGAGCCAATAATATGAGTGATATTTCCTGATTGAAGATCCTTACTTTTTTTCTTGCATATACCACACCAATAACGTATCATTTACATTTCCAGTTTGAGTTTCATTAGAGTAAGAATTTAACAGTTGTAAGGCAATCAGGCAATCTAAAGGCACAAACATTTTTAAGGCACAAACATCTTTATCATAATGTTTTATGGTTGTCTCACAACTAATTTAACAGGATTTTTAAAATCAAATCCCTATGAAACAGTCAAAGAAACAACTTTTATTTTGATAATCACATCTCATAGCTATATATAAAATTAATTTACATAAAGTTAATTTATAAAGTTATATAAAGTTAATTAATATAATTAATATTATAAAAGTTATATAAAGTTAATGAAGTTATGTATAGTTGATTAATATATAAAGTTAATTAATTTGCAAAACTATCATGACAAGTACAACTGGCTTTCACAGGTAAAGAAGAAAACACAGCTGATTTTGATTTTGGTAAGCAACACAGCTCAAGGAAAGAGTTGGAAACAAAAGTGCCTGGGTCTACAAATGAGTAGCCTGTCAGTGACTAAGCAGGCCATTGACAGGCCACGTTTTATGGGTGGAATGAAGAGCATTAGCGAATCCAACAATTTGGTTAATTCTAACTGAACAATTTTTTTTAAAAAATTTACTTTTTCGTTAAGTATAACATGTTCATTATAGGAATTTGAAAATAAAACACACATACCACACAATGTACCACCTGGAAAATCACTAAATGTATTTTCAATAATTTCTATAATTATTCTAAATCCATGGACCACTTACTGCACCATAGTTTTATACACAGTCCATGTTTTTAGCTAGTACTACATGTATCATACAAATATGATGATATTTATTTATAATAAGCCATTTTTCCTGGTATAACTCATGAATATTAGTATTGATATTGGACCCAAAACTAGAGTTTCTAGATTTTCTTCTTTTGCATTAGTCCCTGTACAGAAGAAAGATTTTTGTGAATAATATAAAGGATAGGAATCACTAATATGAAAATTATGTGAATATTAAAAATATTTATTATTTTTTGAATATCATATTCTTTAACAATGCCTTAGCCATTTTCAAATGAGGATATGTGGGCACAGAAAGATTAGAGAGACACTCCCAAGATTACCCTGCCAGGTGGTTAATGAAAGAGTCAGGATTTGAACCTAGGTCTCTTCTCAATATTGCAATATTCACAGGGCCTGATTAAAGTATAGTCATTATGATCTAAGTAAACAGTATAATATAATGATCTGACAGTACGTTTTCTTCTTATATGTATTTTCTTCAGTTAAAATGTCAGATTTCTGACATTTTTAAGTATATTTCC
Source organism: Microcebus murinus (assembly GCF_040939455.1). Lineage (NCBI taxonomy): Eukaryota > Metazoa > Chordata > Mammalia > Primates > Cheirogaleidae > Microcebus > Microcebus murinus. The sequence continues at coordinate 77,733,097 of NC_134112.1, read as the reverse complement.
AAATAACAATTTAAAATTCTAGCAATTTCTTTATAAGCAGTTACAGAATAGCAACATAATGTCCTCAGAAAACAGAACTCCAGATCATGTTTTCAAAATGGCACCTGAAGTTAAAAGTATTTTAGAACTTGTTAGCAATAAAAATGCCTTGTGTCATGTTGCCCCAAAGTCCTGCATATAATTCTGATGCCCAGTTTTATATTCTAAACAACTCAAAATTTAGTTTGCTTTGTCAGGCACCCAGCACAGAGCCACATGAGCACCTCATAGAGTCCAAGGACTGAGAGGCAGCTGGATTTCAGGCACAAAACCACACTCTCAGGTTCTGGTGGTTTCTCCTTCGTGTTTCGGTGCTCCTTCTCCTTCAGTGCTTTCTGAGTCTCCTTCGTTTGTCTTCCTAGGTACAAATTGCTTTTCTATGTGCCTTTATCCTCACTGGAAACTCACCTCCACAGCTCCCATATTCTGTCTAAAGTGGAGCTACTCTCCATGCCCTCTTTCTGTTTATTTCCCAATGGAAAAGTTGCAGGGATAGGACTAATTGGCCAAGGTTTGGTCAATATGACAGAGGCAGTACTAGGGTAATAAATAAACTATTGGTATAGGAATATCACCCAGAAAATATGTATGGCTGGGGGCTGAATAAAGCATAGTCCTGGTTGTGGTAAGAAAAAACAAGGGGTCCTTGTAAATGCTTTAATCTTTTCATTGGTATTCAGGAGACTAAAACAAATCAATTCAACAAGTTACTTATTGAGGAACAACTGCATATCACTGTACCCTTTATATATATATATATATATATATATATATATATATATTACCTTTTCAATCATTATAACCGTGTGTGTCAATAAAGTGAACACCCATGACTTTTCCTGTACAGAACCCCTTCTCATACTGGGAAATGCCTCCACAAATCTTCTATGAACTCACTTCTGTGCATAATATAACTGCAAAGTGTCTGTGGAAGCTGTCTACGATTTCAATTTTGCACATACCCTCTGACCACATTTGAAAGGTACAGGTATGGATCTTTCTGATCATGTTGGATCCCTTCCTGGGATATTGAAATGAAAAAAAGTGAAATCTCTCTCTCCCTGTCTCTCTCTCTCTCAACTGATTGTTAATGCATAAATGAGGAAGGTGTTGGCAGGCGTATTTTATGTATTTGAGGTACAAAGGAAGCTGGGATGCAGTGAGCACACACACAAAAAAGAAAGAAATCTGAGCGGCAGAGAGAAGCAGAGACAAAGGATGGATCATGATTCAAGTTCATTTCCTGCACCTCCATTTACCCCAGCACTCCTGCAGGGCATTCTGTAAGGGCTTCTTGGTGGTGGTGGTGGTGATGGGTGCTCTCTCGTTGAAACTCACTGGCTCTTAAGTCCATGTTTTGTTTTACTGCCTCTCTGTTTGTCTCTCCCCACTTCTACTCTTCTACTTTAAACTCTAATCCAAACCACACTGTATTACTATCACTTTTGTAAGTCTACCATATTGAATTTCAGCTTTTTCCTAATTTTATTTTGATGTTCACCTCTCCCCTTCCACAACCTGCCCCTCAAAGTCCCACACTCCACCCCTATATTCACTTGCAGGTCTTAGTTTAAAATGTTCTTCTTCAAGGACATCTACTTTGCCCCTTTCCAGACTGTGTAAGAAACATTTTTATATTTTTGTGGCACTCCATACTTCCCCTATTCTAGAGCTACTTTTGTCATGGTATATTCTAAATCAATACCTATTTACTTGATTAAATTCTCTAACACAGTCTAAGCTCCTTCAAATTATTTTCTCAGAGCCAACTAAGTTTCAAAATTGTCTTTGCTTTTCAGTGGATTTTGATCAAAAGGTGGGGCTGCATTTCACAAGCATTTGCCTCCATAAAAAGCTGTGAAAGGTTGAAAATGTTTGGTTACATATGTGTTAATTCATCCTTAATTTTATCCCTTTTTGCATTCAAGTTTCTTTCCAATTAAAACAAAAAGATTAGATTTGGCTATGTAATACAGTGTATTTGTCTAAATGTTGTTCAAACATATTTTACGTAGCCCAACAGCTACATTTTTGTCTGGGATATGCAAAGGTCTATTTTAATAATTTTTGTTTCATTTTTAATTTCAAATACTTTAATTTCGATATTTGAATTTTAAGATAGACCTAACCATATTGGTATTATATCCCAAACACAGTACCACTATTCCCCACCCCATCCCACCCCTCACCCCCCATTAATTCCAATCAGGCTCTCATATATGGCTTTGGTCCCCAACGCCTGGGCCACTCACTGATACTGGTCTGTGGCCTGTTAACAACTGGGCGCACAGTAGGAGGTAAGTGGTGGGTGAGCAAGGGAAGCTTCATCTGTATTTACTGCTGCTCCTCATCGTGACCACTGCTTTAGAGGAAAATACAGAATATTGTTTGATCTTGATTTGGCAGATTACCTGAAAAGGACACCTAAGCACAAAGGAAAAAAAAAAAAGATAAATGGGACAATAGAAAATTTACAAACTTTTGTCATCAAAAGACATTATTAAGAAAGTGAAAATGAAACCCATTGAATGTAATGTGCTTGACTCATGCCAGAACCATCTGCCTGCCAACCCTCCCCCACAACTCCCACCACCCCGTCATTGGAAAAATTGTCTTTCATGAAACCAGTCCCTGGTGCCAAAAACACTGGGGACTGGCTGAATACGGCAAAAGAGAGGGTATAGAGTAGGCAGTCAATGGAGTCTTCCAAACTAACAATTAGTAATTTAGAAACAGAGAGTTTGTAACCACAAACTGTAAAAAAGACATATTTTGAGCCTTAGAAAATAATAATCTATTGGTTGCATGTCACCATTTCTGTTTGAAAAATGGTCCTTTTGAATTCTCTGAAGCAAAAAGGAAAGAAAAATTATTAGAGAAGTAAATTGAGTGTTGCGTAAAACTTCTGTTCAATGATGTATCTTAAAAGTTGAAATAGTCATTTCTCTTGTTCTGTAATGTGTCTTATTTCAGCACACCAAACATTAAATGGAGTGTAATAGATTTTATAAAATTGCCAAGACAGGTAATAATTTACATGTTCTCTTTTGTATAAAAAAATCAATATTATGTAGTATAAACCTTATGAAATGCTGACACAGAAAAATCCATGTTCAGTCAGTTCTTTTTGTGCAGATAAATGACCTCGAATTTAAACCAGACAGTGATTAGCTAACTTCTTCTCTGATCTATATTTCTAAAGTAAAAACTCAGAAATAGATGGGTTGTGACTATTCCCATTTAAAAAATTATAGTTATAGCTGAGCTAAGCTTTGGAAAAAATTTGAAAGACATTTGTTTTTCTTTTTGCAGTGAATGCATTCTACATTTTCTTATGAAATAAGCCTATTACTTTAGACTTTTATTTATCAATAATAATTTCTTCAAGGCTTATACGTTCTTTATGGCATTTGAATTTTGCTTAAAAAAACCCCACAAAAAATAACAATAAATATTTGAGCTACAAAAACAAACAACAGTAAATATTTTAAACTTAATGAGGTCTTTTCATATTTACCTAATCAACATAACAAGTTGGGTGGGCAGAGCTGAGAGTAGGTATCAGTATCCCTGTTTTACAGCTGAGAAAATTGTGTTTCTAAAGAGACAATTAATTGGTATTGTCCCAGGCTCCAACAGAGTGGCCGGAGCTATGATTTTATTCATGGTCATAACAAGTCTTTACTTAAGGAGCCAGAACCTGGCAGCCATCCAAGTAGGAAGGCATCATTGTTCAACTAAGGAGGGAGCAATTTATGAATAAAGAGATATCATCTCAGATAAGCACAGGCAGTATTTTCTCCAGCCACTCTCTAAGCTAGATAGCTGAGTTCTGTAGCCCACTACTTTGAAAATCATGTCCAACTCAGGCCAAGGATGCATTGATTACAATGGACCTTCTAGGAAGGATATAAAGGGATATTTCCCTGTTTAGGTTTGATTTCTTTCTGGGTAGGAGTGGAAATTAGTGATACATTTATGTGGTCTAGAGCAAAAAAAGGATAGAAAACTAGCTTACAAGTATAACTCAAACTCCAAGCTAATAAACTGACACAGGAGGCAATATCACTGGTTTTATTTTGTCTTGCTCCATAATTAACCTGGATTTCCTCCTTCTAAATTCTGTTTTAAAAAGCAAAATATTATGGTTACACTAGAAGCTTTCTTCCATCCTATTACTATTCATTCCTCTATTACTTAAGGGGACTAATATTCTGAAGTTTATGTATATTTTTTCATTCAGCTATTTTCTCATTCATTTCATTTATATTTTTATGATATATCAGATAATGTATGATTTACTGTATTGTTTTATGTGCCTTTAAGAGTTACAAAAATACTAGCATAGTATAGTTAAGGCATTGCATTTTGCTTTTTTCTCTTACATGTTTGTTTCTGAGATTCAGTGTTCTTGAGACATATAAGTCTAGTTTTGTCCTTTTTATGAATATACAAGAGAATATACATTCAGTGAGAACAGAACTTCATTTTATTCACTGCTCTACCCTAAGTAACTTGAGCATAATATTTCTTTAATGAACTAATAAATTTGAGAGTCAATTTGTGTATATAAATGAATAAATTAATGTATAAGTGAATATACGCGATTAGTCTACATTTTATTCTCTTTCTCCCTTTGTCTAATTTTGATATTAGGATAATTCTGGCTTCATAAAATGAATTGGGTAACTTTTAAACATTTTATATACATGTATATTTATTCCTTAGAATATGTTAAGGTTTCGTGCTTTTTTGTGGGTAGATCTTGATGAACAACTTGATTTTTAAATGTTATAGTTCTATTTAGATTTCTAAAAATTTTCTTCTTGAGCTATTTTTGGCAGTTTATATTTTTCTATAAAGTTGTTCCTGTTGTCTACATTTTCAGATTAATTGGTTTATTAGTTTCCTATTGTTGCTGCAACAAAGGACCATAAATTCAGTAGCTTAAAACAACACAACTTTGTAATTTTATAGTTCTGAAGGTCAGAAGTCTCAAATGGGCCAGCAGGGCCTTTTCTTTGCTCATTCCAGCTTCTAGAGATTACTTGGCTCGTGGCCTGATTTTTTTGTTTTTTGTTTTTGTTTTTGTTCTTGAGACAGAGTCTCGCTTTGTTGCACAGGCAGAGTGAGTGCCGTGGCGTCAGCCTAGCTCACAGCAACCTCAAACTCCTGGGCTCAAGCGATCCTCCTGCCTCAGCCTCCCCAGTAGCTGGGACTACAGGCATGCGCCACCATGCCCGGCTAATTTTTTTCTATATATATTAGTTGGCCAATTAATTTCTTTATGTTTATAGTAGAGACGGGGTCTCGCTCTTGCTCAGCCTGGTTTAGAACTCCTGACCTCGAGCAATCCTCCCGCCTAGGCCTCCCAGAGTGCTAGGATTACAGGCGTGAGCCACCGCACCCGGCCAGTGGCCTTGTTTTTACTCTAACCCACCCGGATTGTCCATGCACTCTTTCCATCTCAACAGCCTTAACTGAATCACACCTGCAAAGTCCCTTTTGTCCTGTTAGGTAACAGGTATCAGGAATTAGGATGTTGGCATCTTTTGGGGGACCATTATTCTACTTGCCACAATTGGCATCATATTTTTCATTGTACTTTCTCTCGTCTCTCTAGATGTGTTGCTTAAAAATAAAAATCAAAATGTGTTTATTTCGTCTTCTATTGTTTTCTCTTAAACAATTTGTCTGATGTTTGTCCATTTTATTAGCTATTCCTTGACAGCTGTGACAGGTTTGTGGGGTATAGTATAAAGGTTGGAAAGGCATGATCAGCCATGCTGGGGGTTCTGTTCAAGTCATTTCTCCCCTCTTGGCTTTTCCCTCTACTTCATCCCACAAAGCTACTTTCATTGTGCTCTGAGTGATTCCTAGCAACCTATGGCAGGATGCTTTCTAATTCAGTACATCCTGAGCATTCTCACTCTGTGTCCCACCCCCAGAACAGGTGATTCTCTATAATTGAAACCTCGGAGCTCCTTTCCCCTCCTGCCTCAGCTCTTGGTAATACCTAAGGAGGTGAGGGCCTCACCTTACTATTCCCTCCCGGGCTGAGGCCTGGGCATGCGCACCGGCTGCGGCCCATTGGAGGGGATCGCGCTGGTCTCTCCCCCACTCCTCTCCTCCCTCTCCTTTTCCTCCTTCCCCCACCCCGCCCATTTTCCCATTCGCCCCACCCGGCTCCGGGACCGGTCAGGCTGGTTTCTACATCTGGGGAATGAACCCGTCACGCCCATCCCTAGCCTCAAGCCGCCCAGGCTGTGCGCCTCCGCCCTTGTTCCCTCGCCGCTTCCAGCTCGGACGAGTGAAAGCCGCTACAAACGGCAAGCATGAAACGTGTGTGGGATTAGTGAGTGGTAAACCACCAGGGGATCCCGTCTCCCCACAAACCAACCTCTCTCCGAGGAAGAGGAGGAGGGGGGGGGAGGAGACAGGGAGCGGAGCGCCGGGTTTCGCGAGCGCGCGCAGCGGCTGGAGCTGCGGGGAGAGGCCGGGCCACCTCCCCTTTCCCGGCGGCGCGCCGCCTAGCCCGCGGCGGTTCCAGGCACCGCACGCTCCGCCCGGCTGCGCCCGCCGTGGCAGCCACAAGCTCCTGCGGCCAGCGGCACAGTCCACAGACGAGCAACGCGCTCTTGCTCTGCTGCCCCCCACGATTCCCTTCGCCCGGGCAAGCCGCCCAGCAGCCCGCGACGCCCTCTCATCAACTTTGAGCTGGAGGAGAAGCAACTTTGGCAGTGGCCGCGGGTTTGGAATCCCGCTTCTCCTGGCAGCAGTAGCGTCTCAAGTCGCCGGGGTTAGGTGGGGCAAGAGTTTCGCTTGCGCATCGGCGCTGAGTCTGCTGTTTGCAACCTGTTTCCAGCGAGCGGGGAGCGGCATTGTGACTGCCTGTCGTCTGGGAGAGGGGGACTTGTTTTTCTTTCCCTCTAGAGACCTTGGCTCGCAACCGGATAAAGGAGTATGGAAAGGATGTAAATAAGCAGAGCAACTGTTACGAGAAGGCAACCACCCAAAGACAGGGAGGACCGTGGGGCTTCGTTCGGTTTTCCCCAATTGCAACATTAATCAAGAGTCAGGTGTTGATTGCAACTTTTCAAGGTCGGCCACCGAGAGTAGCCATTCCCTCTGTGAAACGTTGAGGGTACACCTCGCTCGGATTGGATTTTGTCTGAGAAATGCACGGGACACCAAACGAGGAAGGATTGTAGGAGTGTGTGTGACCCCAAGACCCATCCTCCACCCTCCTGGTAATCTCCGGTCCCCCGTTGCCCGGGCGGGGGTGAGTATGTGACATGTGTCTAACTCGCAGCAGTAACTTAGGCAGCAGGTGTCGGTCCTAAGCAAGGAGCCACGGCTGCTGGGTGCGCCCTTGCCAAGCCATGCGGGCTACGGGCGCGTTTCTCGTCCGCATGTCACAGCTGCTGCTTCTGCTACTGCTCAAGGTTTCTGCCTCTTCTGCCCTCGGGTCCGGCCCTGCACCCAGGAACCAAACCTGTCTGGGGCAAAGCTGTTCATCTACACTGATCCAGCACCGCAGCAGGGACGCCTGGGGACCGGGAAATTCTGCAAGGGACGTTGTTCGAGCCCCTGCGCCCTGGGAGAAGCCAGAGGCAGCGGTACTCGCCGCGCCCTCCCGGGACCTACCGGCGGCCCCAGGCGATTACCCAGGTGCCGGGAGAGGGGCGGAGGTGTCTGCAGCCGAACCCTCGGGACCTCCAACCAGACCGCCTAGCCCCTGGAGGTGGAAAGGTGCGCGCGGTCAGTTTCCCCCTGAAACTTTGGGGAGAGGAGACCCTACCGCCCTCCAACTCTTACTTCAGATATCAGAGGAAGAGCAGAAGGGTCCCAGAAGCACTGGCATTTCCGGGTGGAACCAGGAGCAGAGTGTGAAGACGGTGCCAGGAGCCAGCGATCTTTTGTACTGGCCAAGGAGAGCCAGGAAACTCCAGGGTTCCCGCCACAAGCCCCTATCCAAGACGGTCAGTGGGCTGGCGGGGCACGAAGTGCGGACAATTGCACTTCCTGGCAGGGCGCTGGCCCAGAATGGGTCCTCGGGTGAAGGGGTCCATGAGCGCGGGGGTCCCCGCCGGGGGAACAGCACGAACCGGCGCGTGAGACTGAAGAACCCCTTCTACCCGCTGACCCAGGAGTCCTACGGAGCCTACGCGGTCATGTGTTTGTCTGTGGTGATCTTTGGCACCGGCATCATCGGCAACCTGGCGGTGATGTGCATCGTGTGTCACAACTACTACATGCGGAGCATCTCCAACTCCCTTTTGGCCAACCTGGCCTTCTGGGATTTTCTCATCATCTTCTTCTGTCTTCCGCTCGTCATCTTCCACGAGCTCACCAAGAAGTGGCTGCTGGAGGACTTCTCCTGCAAAATTGTGCCCTATATAGAGGTAATGCTTCCCAGGGGGTCTCAAGCTACTGGTTTTATCCGTTTGCAGGATTGTAGCATCAGAGAACTGCTTCTGGATGCGCCTACATGGCTGAAGCCCTTTGCTGTTTATCTAGGTCCCGCCTCCATTTCGCTTTCCAATCATTTATGCATGCATGCATATATAAAAGGAGGCAGCTTTACTACATCACCTTCAAATTCATCTGCTCCTGGGCTGTGAATAAATGATGACCTAGTAGTGTACACAGTTGTTTGGATTATACATCTATCTCTCTGAATATGGTGTTATGCATATTTCTGATTTGGCACCTATCAGAGATTATAGGGTTAAATAAATGGCCAGCTCATGCTTGTCATTATGAGAGCCCAGCAAGGGGGAAAAAATCATTAGCATTTATCTACTTGATTTTTAGTGCTTCAACGTGATTTTCCCCCCAAGAAGATTATTGCATTTTTTAAAATACCAAAGCTGGAGTAATATTTTTATTTTTTTTAAAAAAGGAAATCTGCCTTTCTTTGTTTGTCAATTGGCCTCATGATATATTAATAACCTCTCAAATTAGTTTAAGTGTCTGGCTGTCTTCCATGCTATGCTATCTAAATTCTTATGCCATTTCTGGTTTCTCTCTTTTTCCTTCTCAATTTTCTAACAGTTTTATTTGTTTTTGCATGAATGAAATTGAGCAAAAATAAGACTTTGGCCACCATGGCACAGATTTTGTTTAACATATCACAGTATATAGTATTATTTGTCATGTGGGATGGATATAAAGATTTGGCTATTTTAAGGGATTGATGCTAAAACTAAAAAGTTTCTTTAAAACATGGGTCCTGTAAGAGGTTCCAAACTTTGAAAGTGAAAGTCATTTTAAGTAAAATTTTACTGCTTCATTCTTCAACTAGTGTCCTGAACCATTATTGATGTAGTTGGAATTTGCTCTTTAAATGGCCTCTCTTTAAACAGCAGCTCTTGGATGGGGCTCAAGTGTTTTGCTGCCAGTTGTGTTTGTAAGCCAGCTGGCCCTTGATTTTCTCCATTCAGACTGTCCATTTCATTTATGGAAGCAGAAGAAGGGAAACTGTAAATATTTCAGAGTCCCTGATCCTGTCTGGCACCAGGGCCAGTGACACTATGTTCAACATTGTTCCAGGGCCTAAAGCTAGGGGATAAGTAAACAGAAAACAGTACCTACTTAGAAGGACCAAGACAAGAGACAATAAATAAGACCCTCTGGTATCCTGACACAGATCAGATGCAGAGTCATTCCATGACTACTAAATCAGCTGTTGCTACTTTACAAGGATCCAGGATTTCTCTTGTTGCCAAGCTCAAAGTATCTCTGAAACATCCAATTTATATGGTAGACAGTTCATTTTTCAATTGTGGAGGAGGTCATTTTAAACTTATGTAAGAGAATATGTGTCTGTTTACCCACCACTTATCTTTTTAAGGTCAATTTCCATTTAAGGTTTCTCTGATTATTTGAATAATGCAGAAGAAATTGACTTATGCAAGAAGGAGACAAAAAGTAAACTACAAAGGGGGCAGGAGAGGTGCCCCACTAAGAGAAATGTTTTGGCTTGTCTTTCTGAACATGTACTAGAAATGTAGAAACTTTTATATATTAGAGGGGAAAACAATAGAGAGGACAGAAAAAGAAATTGAGGAAAGAAAAGAAATTACCAGTTCTTAGAAGAAAACTTTAAAAGACAAGAATTCTATAAAATTCAGGAAAAAATATAAAAACTTTGGTTAGTTTAATGAGACTTAAGAGTTTTGAGTGATGGTATTACGTATGTTTTAATTTTCTTTCACTCTAATTCTGAGCATTTTAAAAAAGTGTATAATACTTTCTTTCATTTGTATTTCCTTTTCTGTTTAATTTTATCCTCCTTAAGGCTATTTGTTCACCTCTTCTTTCATTGTTAGTAAAATCTCTCTTTTACTCTGTATTTTACTTAGGTTTCCCTCCATCTTTATAGCTTTCTCTATTTTGCAGTTATTAGTACTAGTCTTTATTTTTTCTAGAGAAGCAAAGACTTCAAAATAATTCACTCATTTGGTTTTTTCCCTTGAAAATTTAAATTATATATTTCTTTACTGTTAGAATAGTGAATGAAAATCTTAATATGTAGTGTTTCTACATTTCTACCTCTTATTCCTCTGAAATACATTTTTAATGTTTTACCATGTTTTATAAACATAACTATTAGATAATAATATTGGATTCATAATTCCTGATTATAGCTATAGTCTAAACATGAAACTAACTAAAGCATTTCTGCCTCCAGGAGGCATTGCTGTTTTCACAGGAGTAAGGGCAATTTAGTGCCTGTCCCATGTTGGGTTCCTGAAAAAACAGACCCTGTGATGGAGATTTATTTATTGGGGCATGAAGTATATTGGGGTATGCCCTCAGGTTCAAAACTCATTAGGAAATGAAGCAAGCAGAATTGGGCTGAGGGAGAAGTTGAACTGTGATGTAATTGCCACAAAGACCTCAGCTGATACCATGAAGAACTCTAGGGCTAGGGTGACCATTCAGAGATGTCCTGAATTAAGGCAAGAGGGACCAATTTTTATATCTCTTAATGAGCTAGTCATTGGATGCAAGGCTGCTCCCAGGAATGGAGCTGTCAACTACCAACAATCCCAGCAATCGGGAGAATTCTTGCAGGACTTTGGGATTGAACAAACCACAGCATTTATTACAGTGGTTTTTGAACTCTAATGTTAAATTAGAAATAAATGGCATTCTAATCCAACCCCCTAATTTTATTTATTTATTTATTTTGGAGACAGAGTCTCACTGCTCTCTTGCCTTGGGCTAGAGTGCTATAGCGTCAACCTAGCTGACAGCAACCTCAAACTCCTGGGCTCAAGCAATCCTCCTGCCTCTGCCTTGGGAATAGCTGGAACTACAGGCATGCGCCACCATGCCCAGCTCATTTTTCTACATATTTTTAGTTGTCCAGCTAATTTCTTTCTATTTTTTTTCAGTAGAGACGGGGTCTCGCTCTTGCTCAGGCTGTTCTCGAGCTCCTGACCTCAAGCGATCCTCCCGCCTTGGCCTCCCAGAGTGCTAGGATTACAGCGGTGAGCCATGGGGCCCAGACTCAACCCCCTCATTTTAAAGATGAAACATGAGGCTCAAAGAACAGAAAGACCATCCTAAGAGTAAAGACCTAGTCAGTGGCAACCAGACCCTTAGTCTTAATGCTTCATGTTGACGTTTGCTAATTAGACAAACATGTATAAGACAAAAGTTGTATCCAGTGAGTGTTTTCTTTTCCTTTCTGCTCCTTGGTATCTTTTAAAAACTATTTCTATATCTACTAGACAGGAAAAAAGAAAAGGCCAGTTAACATCATTTGTTATGTGATAAAATGTATGGCTTCCTTTGTTTTTGAGTTTCATCTTGTTTCCTATATAAACTGGCAGTAAATTCTACAGTCGGTACCTGATTAAAATTTTTTAAATTGCAATAGTATGAGACAACTATACTTTTTAATGTGCCAAACATGATCATTTTAATGATCAAAAAATTATATGTTCCATTTTATATTCTTAACATCACAGTGTGTTTGATTTGTGAAGGACAATACAATATATTACCTTTGTTCAAACTTTCTTCAAATCCCCTTCCAATATATTTACTTCATGACCTCAGGACTTTTTGAAAGCATTTGACATTTTGTTTCTTTCCATATTTCTAGATTTTGCCTTTTCTTTACTTTTTTTTTTTTTACTGTCTTATATTTATTTTATTTGTTGGCTATTCTTCCTTTAAAAAAAATGTACCTCGTATTGATTTATAATGTAGGATTTACCATCTTTCCAATAATGTGGTTAGCCTTTTACAATGTTTTTATTTTTAAATTTTTCATAGTTAATTTTAAATTGTATCCAAAATTATTATTGATTTTTTAAATTTTTCTCTCCCATCTTCTCTTCTGCTTTCTTTTTCTTTTCTACCACAGTTCTTTTTTGCTATAACTTGAGTGTTACCATATTCTGAAGAGGATAATGGAATTTGGGGAAGAATTGGGTTTATACAGAAAAGTAGAAGACATTTTTCTAGCAGAAACTACAGACTCTTTGCAATTTGCATTCAACAGTTTGTTGGCCTAACGCTTCAGGGTAGCACCCAGCTTCCACGGTCTAGTGTTAGAAAGAGAGTTTTATGATGCTTAATATTACTATGAGTAGGAATGTGCTGGAAACTGTTAAAGTTGATGACCTCTTCCTTTCTATTCCAGGATTATGACATCTTTATGGCCTAGTGATAAATCTCATAAAGACCAAGGGCAACATAGTCACCAGAGAAAAAACCATGCTCAAAGCAACATTTGTATATGTATAGTGTTGTATGTGTGTATGTGTTGCATATGGAGGTCTGAGTGTAGATTACAATAGGAGAATCACAGAGGAGTTCCCTACTACACCATTTGCTTAAGGATCTAACCAATGTGTGAAACCAAATAACTCAGGCATTGCATATGGGAGCCGGAACAGCTCTTTGTTCATTACTTCATGGAAACCAGTTGGAGTCAGTGTATAATCGGACCCAGATCAACTGTCAAATATTTGCTTCTGTTTAGACATTAATTGGGGATTTTGAATGATCTAGGCTTCTCTTGAAAGAACTAATACTTTCATCTTGTGTGGTAGGGCAGAAGGCTTCAAATAGCTCTGAGATAATCCCAGATCGGACTGTACTTTTATCTTAATGGGATACAAAATTACTGCATGGGGGTGGAGGGAGAATAAAGGGACTGCACCTCACCATGGCCTCTGGTCTGGACATAATTTGTGATAAGTCTAGAATCTTTTCTGATGAGAAGAGCCAGCTCCTCTGATGGTTTTAGAAATACTGGTTTTAAACCGAGTGAAACAAATGGCTCTTTCATTGCCTTAAACTGTGGCTAGTACGGACCAGAAAGAAAGGAAGGGTGTTGGAGACTGACGATGACATTGCCATACATCTCTGCAGTTCTACACAGATTTCCCTAGAACTCCTGCATTCAAGTAATAGCACATTTATCGTGCAGACGGTAAATTTTCCTTGAGTGGTGGATTAGCCATTAGATGTTCTACTGGACTTTTAAGTGGAAACACACAGTTTTATGCACAATTTGAAAGATAGTAATACTATTCTCAGGGAAAATATATTCAATATATAAGAATGATGATTAACAAATACTTTATGACTTCTCATTAATCTTTTTGTAATCATTTTCCTCATCCCCATGCATATGAAAATATTTAGCTGAGGACTCTAGCAGGAAAGAAAAAGCAGTTTCTTAGAGCATGCTTTTATTTAAAACTCCATTCCTGAATGGTATATGTTGAATTTAACTGAATTGGGCCTTATATAAGAAATAAAATCTTTATGCTATTTAAAAGAAAAATTCAGATAGTTTCTGTAACTATTGATTGTAATGAGAATGTATCCATTTCTAAAGCTGTCAATGAAGTATAAACAGCAACATGGATTTTTCTTTACTTCCTTTCTAGAAATAGTATCTGGCATTCAGCTTTTAAGGGTTATATATAACAAAGCAGCACTCAATAACTGATTCAGGAACAATTTGAATAATTTATTATTTTCTATAATCATTTTCCATATCTGTTCAACATTCATTCATTCATTTATTCACCATCCATTCATTTATCAAACACTTATTGGTCTTTTCTTCTATGTGAGGCACTATGTTAGGAGTGGGCGGGAGGAGAAGGCAAGAGAGGAAGAAGGGAAAAAGTTTCCAAAGATAAATACCATAGATGAGTGACTGCTATTAAAGTTACAAAAAAGTAAAATAATATTCTATAACATGCTGAAAATTATAATAGAGGTTTGAACAGAGCATTATGGAAGTTCAGAAATGGCCCTGGAATGGGTCAGCTCACAGTTGTACTTGGTTATGCCCAAGGATGGAAAAATTTATGGAAACTGTGCTCCCTCTCATTCTTCTCAATTATATTCTTACTACTAATCTTCATAAATACCCATACAGACTAGATCCATGATGCGAAGTTACAGCTAGGAAAATATTTTAATTCTTGCTTTCTTGTGCTCTTTAGATTTCCTGGGATAGGAAGCCCATAATAATAATGGACAGATAATTCAGCAGATTGGTCAGTTCTAGAAGTTTCTTTGAATATACGTAATTTGTATTAATGCCTAGGGTAACTATCTTTGCTTTACAATTATTAGTCCTTATTAGCTATAAAGGACATTAAATACATTACATTTTATAATTTTACCTAAACGAATGTTTATTTGGCATTGTAATAACCAGTGCATTAAATTGAGTCCTTTTCTTCTGAAAATATCAAAAACATACCGTGTTTCCCCGAAAATAAGACAGGATCTTATATTTATTTTTCCTCAAGAAGACACCCTAGGGCTTATTTTCAAGAGATGTGTTATTTTCCCTTCAAAGCCTCAGCTTGCAGCACACACAGGATGGCCTGGACCGACCTGACAGGGGGAGCCGACCTTGTTGGTGGGGCTGCCCGAACCTTTCCTGTCACCTCTGGAATAGTGGCTGTCATGATGGGGCAGATGAGAAGGGCTGCTCGTCTTCTTTACAGCTCTGCGATGAAATGCATGGGTTGTGCAGATACGCTATGTAGCCACGCCCATCACTAGGTCTTATTTTCGGGGTAGGGCTTATATTGCACAATGCTTAGAAATCCTGCTAGGGCTTATGTTATGGGTAGGTCTTATTTTCGGGGAAACATGGTACATATTATTTAATTTGATCTTAGAGAACCTGGGAAGGGAGACAGACAAGGGAGATACTTTAGACCCTATTGTAGAGTGAGAGAAAGGAAAGAATAAAGAATTGACTTACCCAAGACTTGGATTAATCACTCAAACTTATAATCAGAGTAAGGATTTATCCTGAGTTTCTGAGGGCTTCTGAGGTATCTGGTTATATCAGCAAAGTATCCTTCAACAGAGAAAAGGAAGCAAATGTATCTGCAAAAGCAAAACAAATCTGAGCTTATGAATCCACCCAAGGCTGAGTAAGTGTGGATCTACCTTTCCTTTTGCCCTAACACTGCATGGACCTTGATAGAATTTTTCCACCTCTAATGGCTTTTTTCTTATGTTCTGCAACTAGATTTAACAGCATCCCCTTGGAAGCACATGAACCCGTGTCTGGGATATAGACTGTGGGAGGAGAGGCATGGGCAGGCAACTACGCAATGAGGTTTGTCTTTGGCACTGCACTTCTGCTCCATCCCCCAGGGGTGCTCCTGTTATTTTACTTCCAAAGAATGGACCTGCCAATGTGCCATAATTAACTCAACCTTGTTGCCAAGACTAACTCTTAAATATCCTAATTAGGATAGTATTCTTTGTGCCAAAAAAGATGATCTCATCTATAACTTTGGGGGTAGAGTGGATAATGGATTACTGCAACCTCAACTATGGGGTCTTTCTATTTGCAAAGTAAGTGTAGATATTTTCCATAAAGCATCCATAAAACACAGGATATAATCCCAGTGCCAGGCTTATTCTTGAGACAGAATACTTTCACTTTGTGAATTTATGATAATTTTCAGTGTTATATGTGTGTACATTTGAATGGTTCATAGCATTAATGAGGCCACGGTCATTGATTTGATCCCTGCCTGGAATGAATCATTCTTATTAGGTCTATGACTGTACTCAGGGCTGCCACTTTCTTTTACAAAATAGTCTCCTCCTCGTCAATTCCCACTTGAGGACCTTTACTACTACCTTAACTGTCTTCTCCTTGGTTTAAATCTCTCTCATAGGAGAAGCTTCTGATAAACAAATTCACATCAAGATGTGAGATTTAATCTTTAGGGTAAATGCCCAGTAATGGAATTGCTGGATCAAATGGTAGATCTACTTGTATCGCTTTAAGGTATCTCCATATTGCTTTCCATAGAAGTTGGACTAGTTTGCAGTCCCACCAGCAGTGTTGGAGTGTTCCTCTCTCTCCGCATCCACCCAAGCATTTGTTGTTTGGGGACTTTTTGATAAAGGCCATTCTTACTGGAGCTAAGGGATATGTCATTGTGGTTTTGATTTGCATTTCCCTGATGATTACAGATGTTGAACATTTTTTCATGTGTTTGTTAGCCATTATTCTGTCTTCTTTAGAAAAGTTTCTGTTCATGTCCTTTGCCCACTTTTTGATAGGGTTGTTTGATTTTTTCTTGCTGATTTTCATGAGTTCTAAGTAGATTCTAGTTATCAGCCCCTTATCAGATGTGTAGGATGCAAAAATTTTCTCCCATTCTGTAGGTTGTCTGTTTACTTTCATGACTATTTCTTTGGCTGTGCAGAAGCTTTTTAGTTTGATCATGTCCCATTTATTTATTTTTGTTGCTGCTGTGATTGCCTTTGGGGTCTTCTTCATAAATTCTTTGCCTATGCCGATGTCTAGGAGAGTGTTTCCAACATTTTCCTCTAGAATTCTAATAGTTTCATACCTTAGGTATAAGTCTGTTACCCAGCGTGAGTTGATTTTTGTAAGAGGTTAAAGGTGTGGATCCTGCTTCAGCCGTCTACAAGTGGCTATCCAGTTTTCCCAGCACCATTTATTGAAAAGGGATTCTTTTCCCCAGTGTATGTTTTTGTCTGCTTTGTCAAAGATTATATGGCTATATGAGGATGGTTTTATATTCGGGTTCTCAGATCTGTTCCACTGGTCAATATTCCTATTTTTGTGCTAATACCAAATGACACTCTACAAAAGACACCTGCACTCAAATGTTTATAGCAGCACAATTCACAATTGCAAAGCTGTGGAAACAACCCAAGTGCCCATCAATTCATGAGTGGATTAATAAAATGTGGTGTATGTATACCATGGAGTACTATTCAGCTCTAAGAAACAACAGTGATATAGCACATCTTGTATTTTCTTGGATAGAGCTGGAACCCATACTACTAAGTGAAGTATCCCAAGAATGGAAAAACAAGCACCACATATACTCACCAGCAAACTGGTATTAACTGAGCAGCACCCAAGTGGACACATAGGAACTACATTAATTGGGTATTGGGCAGGTGGGAGGAGGGAAGAGGGGGCAGGCATATACATACATAGTAAGTGAGATGTGCATCGTCAGGGGGATGGTCAGGCTTGAAGCTCAGACTTGTTGGGGGAGGGAGGGCAAGGTCATTATTTGAAACCTTAAAATTTGTACCCCTAAAATATGCTGAAATAAAAAAAAGATGTGAGATTTAGAGATATTTGCCTTTTATAAAGAGATTGAATGAAGAAAGACTACTTCCTTAACAGACTACTGATGGTGAAATTTTGATAAAAAGCTGAGAAATATTGTCTTAAAATGTAGTTTCTCAATATCATTCAAATCATAATTACCCAACAACAAATATTTTTGTTTTTATTTTGAGTTCATCATCATGCAAATCAATATCATTAGTCACAAGGGGAAATAGGTGAAAATTTGTTATTCCTTTTGGAAACTCATCAGAATCCCTAGGACAACAATTGGAATTTCAGGACACCTTAAGATTGATTAGGATCATCATAATACCAAGGATTGAAGACTGGACTGTGAGATTGGGAAAAATATTATATTTGGAAGTGAATTTTTGATTTACTGAAAATAAATATAAAATATAAAAGATTTCATTAGTCCTATTGATTCCAGTAGATGGCTTATATCTTAGGACAAAATGATGCTAATCTTCATTTTCATTTTTATATTAATGGACACTGGGAAAGATTTATAGTTAAATAAAAACATGTTAGATAAGTTGTAATTAAATGACTTTTTAACTATAAAAGGAATATACTGTTCTTCAGAAGTCGTAAGTAGTAGGAAATCTTAATTCAAGATGGGACTATAAAGGGAACGAAAGGATTTATAAAATCAAGACACATTTTAGAAGAATATTTTTTAAAATAGTCATAAATGCTTTTTTAAAATAAGGAAAAGCATGTTATCAAGCTTAAGGAAGAGAAAAGAAGGTGGAGAATGAGGCAATAATGACAATTGATAGTTTGAAAATATTTTTCCTCATGATATTGGGAATTACATATAAATGAAATAGGCTGGGTAAAATAGAAGTAAATGGAGAGAAGAACATATATTTAGTGTTAGTTGGGTGGAATGTTCTGTAGATGTCTGTTAGGCCCATTTGTTCTAGAGTTCGGTTTAAGTCCATTGTTTCTTTGCTCATTTTCTGTTTGGAGGATCTGTGCAGTTCTGTCAGTGGGTTGTTAAAGTCCCTGGCTATCTGGCATTGTTGTTTATCATTTTGTTTAGATCAAGTAAGATTTGCTTTATGCATTTGGGTGCTCCTGTGTTAGGTGAATAAATATTTAGGATTATTAAGTCTTCTTATTGAATTGCTCCCTTCACCATTATATAATACCATCTTTGTCTTTATTTTTGTTGATTTGAAGTTTATGTTATCTGATATGAGAATGGCCACACCTGCTGGTTTTTTTGGTTTCCATTTACCTGGAATATTGTTTTCCATCTCTTCACTTTGAGTCTGAATGAGTTCTTGTGGGTTAGATGCATTTCCTGGAGGCAACAGATACTTGGCTTAGTTTTTTTATCCATTCAGTCAGCCTATGTCTCTTCAGTGGGTGGTTCGAGCCATTCACATTTATTGAGAAAATTGATATTTGGGGTGGATTTCTGTTCTTCCTGTTGGGTAGACCTTTATTGTTTTGTTTTACCTCTTGAGTTATTGTGGAATCTAGGTTCTGGACTTTAGCTTTTGGGTGATTTTACACTGGTGGGTGTCTATTGTGCTGATCAGTGTATAATACAGGTCTGAGTACTACCTACAGGGCAGACCTGGTCTTTGCAAATTCCCTTAGCCATAGCTTGTCTGGGAAAGTCTTTATTTTTCCTTCATATAAGAAGCTTAGTTTTGCAGAGTACAAAGCATTTGACAAAATTCAGCACCCTTTTATGATAAGAACTCATAACAGAATAGGCATAGATGGGACAGACCTCAAAATTATTAAAGCCATAGATGACAAACTCACAGCCAACATCCTACTGAATGGGGAAAAATTGAAAGCATTCCCACTTAGAACTGGAACAAGACAAGGTTTCCCACCATCTCTACTTCTATTCAACATAGTACTGGAAGTCCTTGCCAGAGCAATCAGACAAGAGAAGGAAATGCAGTGTATCCAGATGTGAAAGAAGAAGTCAAAATATTGCTCTTTGCTGATGATATGATATTATATCTAGAAAACCCCAAAGATTCAACCAAGAGACTCCTTGAATTCATAAAGAGATTCAATAAAGTCTCGGGGTATAAAATCAATGCACACAAATCAGTAACTTTCATACATTTGAGCTGAAAGTAAAATCTTAGATTCATTACCTTTCACAATAGCATCAAAGGAAATAAAATACTTAGGAATATGTTTAACTAAGGAGGTGAGAGACCTATATAGGTAGAACTACAATACACTGAGGAAAGAAATTGCAGAGATGTAAACAGATGGAAAACCATACCATGCTCATGGATTGGCAGAATCAATATTTTTAAAATATCTGTGCTGCCCAAAGTGATCTACGATTCGATGCAATCCTTATTAAAATACCAGCATCATTTTCTGGAGAGCTAAAAAATAATTCTACATTTCATATGGAACCAGAGAAGACCCGGTATAGCAAAGGCAATCTTAAGCAAAAAGAACAAATTGGGAGGCATCAATTTACCAGACTTCCTACTATATTACAAGGCTGTAGTAACCAAAACAACATAGTACTAGCACAAGAACAGAGACATAGACCAATGGACAGAATTGAGAACCCAGATATAAAACCATCCTCATATTTCATCTAATCTTTGACAAAGTAGACAAAAGAATACACTGGGGAAAAGAATCCCTATTCAATACATAGTGCTGGGAAAATTGGATAGCCCCATGTAGAAGACTGAAATAGGATCTGCACCTCTCACCTCTCCTAAAAATTGACTCACGATGGGTAACAGACTTAAACCTAAGGCATGAAACCATAAGAATTCTAGAAGAAAATTTTGGAAAAACTCTCATGGATATCAGCCTAGGCAAAGAATTTATGAAGAAGACCCTAGAACAATTATAGCGTCAACAAAAATAAATAAATGGGACATGATCAAATTAAAATGCTTCTGCACAGCCAAGGAAACTATCATTAGAGCAAATAGACAACCTACAGAGTGGGAGAAAATATTTACATACTATACATCTGATAAAGGGCTGTTAACTAGAATCTATATAGAACTCAGAAAAATCAGCAAGAAAAAAATCAAACAATTCCATTACAAAGTGGGCAAAGGACATGAACAGAAACTTTTCAAAAGAAGACAGATTGATGATCAACAAACATATGAAAAAATACTCAACATCTTTAATCATCAGGCAAATGCAAATCAGAACCACAATGAGATCATTTAACTCCAGTGAGAATGGCTTATATCAAAAAGTCCCCAAATAACAAGTGTTGGTGTGGATGTGGAGAGATGGGAACACTCATACACTGCTGGTGGGACTGCAAATTAGTATAACCTCTATGGAAAGTAGTATGGAGATACCTCAAATAACTAAAAGTAGAACTGCCATTTGATCCAGCAATCCCACTGTTGGGTATATACCCAAAGGAAAGAATTCAATTCACAATTCACAATTGCAAAGATGTGGAAACAACCTAGGTGCCCATCAATACATGGGTGGATTAATAAAATGTGGTATATGTATGGAGTACTACTCAGCCACACAAAACAAAGGTGATCTAACACCTCTTGTATTATCCTGCATGGAGCTGGAGCCCATTCTTCTAAGTGAAGTATCACAAGAATGGAAAAACAAACATTATATGTACCCATCACCAAATTAGTACCAATTGATCAACACTTGCATGCACCCATGAAAGTAACATACATTGGGGGTCAGGCAAGTGGGAGGGAGGAGAAGGGATAAGTAAATTCATACCTAATGGATGTGGTGTGTGCTGTCTGGGGGTGGGCATGCTTGTAGCTCTGACTCTGGCAATGCAAAAGCAATTTATGTGACCAAAGCATTTGTAACCCTGTAATATTCTGAAATTTTAAAAAATAGAAATAAATGGGTATTTATTATATATGTGTGTGTCAGATTAAATATCATGAAGCCTTCTCTCTGACTATGGAAGTGTGGCTGTGAAGAGCCCTATTTCATTCCAGAGAGTGCACAAGCAGTGTGTGTGTAGTTTTAAGGGTGAGACAGACCTTTCGTCACTGTTTTTGGTGTGGAAACACTAATCAATGTGTGTCACTGCATGGTATCATGATCTGCTCTGAAATGAAGACCTTCTGATAAAGCTCATCTTATTCACAGCACTCTGATAAGCAGTGGCTCTGATAAACATGTTCCCCCCAACTGGTATCCAAAGATGTATCTCTTTGGTTGGAAGTTGCCCTGAAGTGCTTACAAGCACAAGGATTATGGAAAATACAAGAAGAAGCCAAAGGCTCAAGCCATTTAGAGTTTCAAAGGAAACTCTACCCTGGCTCATCCTGCTTTTTTCTTGACTGGTTTTTAGGCCTGTAACCACTGACTTATAATAGATTATCTTTCATGGCCCAAATGAATGGTTTTTCTTAACAATAGTGCCCTTGTTTTGAGGGTCACTCGTAAACAAAGGACAGCACATAAATAGATGTGTTTAAACATTCTTTTGATGTAAAATATAAGTTAGGCTGGAGTGAAGATGGCATGACCTTGGTTAGAAATTTCCCTATTTTGTGAAAATCAGTGTATTTCAGTCACTTCACTGTACGTAAGCATGTAGATTCAATTTTATATGAAGGACATTTTGCTGTGAAGTACATTGGTCTTTTTTTACTGGGCAGTGTTTGTACCAGAAGATTTAACAAAAGATACTATTTACTTTATGAGTTATACTTTATGTGATCTGTGTTGTCTGTTTCACAGTTTATTCTTAATAGTTTCTTCTTTCCTTGTTTGTCTGCAGTAAGCTTCTGAGAAAGGGAGAAAAAGCTAAGACAGTATTTCGATTGATTACTGTTTTTCATAAACCATCTGTGTGCTCTTTTTTCATATCATTTTGAATGAACAGGAATTTAATGTAGTACAAAGTGAATATGGTAGCCCAGGTTTCCTTAGGGCCTGATATTTGCTTTGAATTAGTAACTCGAACAGTGGGGATAATGAAATCTAGTTATATCTTGATTTATAAAGTATGCTTTCCACCTTAATTATTAAGTGTGTTGTCTTATAATTTTCTTTTGGTTTTACTTTTAGCAGAAACCGAGGAAACCATTGACCTTAAAATTAACTTGTGATGGAAAGAAGCATACACTTTTTTCTTCTAGAAAAAGATAGTTTCGCTCTGAATCTTTCCTCAAAGTCATTGTTATCATATACCTTACTGGCTGGGTTAATTTCTCATCAGTGATATAAAATAGCTATCTGAAGTTGATCAGCATAATTGCTGAACAGAAATTTGGAATTCAAGATTTCATAAATGCAAGTTTAGCAGAGGGCCAAAACATTTGAAAGCTGTGATATATCCGTGGTTCTCATAACTACTGGGTTGAGTTTCTCTAAATTCAGTCTTGCTGGTGGTGACAATGGATTAGATGAAGAACCACATCACTTCTATGCAGGTGACTGTATTTATGCTATTTCATTATCCTGATCAAACTACCTGTTTTTTTGTTGGTTTGTTGCTGTAAAAAATTGAAAAGATAACTCTAGAAGCCATTCACAGCAACTTCCACTATATTTTCGAAATCCTCTGTATTTGTAGGTTTCTTTCCTCTTTTCCCAGTGGACTTTCATGGAATATCATATTCTCAGCATCCACAATAAGTGAAGAAATACATATTACCTTGCTTCTTATTAAAGAAACTGAGGCAAGGGCAAGATGAGAACTCATCTGTCAGGGTGTTGAATGTCACTTGAAATATCTGAGTCATTAACTTGAACCAATTGCAATTTGACTGTAATTAGGAATAAACCTTTTTAGATGACTTCAAAGTGAAGTTTAGTTTGAGTTAGTGAAACATTTAAAGCATAGAATATAATAAAAATATTTTACAATGCAAATGATTTAAGCCTTTAGCATTTATTCTCATGTACTTTATGAATCTCCAAATGAACAAATATTGCAGTAGCATAAATTTTATCCTTAAAATGTATTAGCATATAAAAGAATATTTAAGCAATCCATTCAAACATTAAATAATCTTGTATATGACTAAAGTAATATATAAAGCTAATGTCATTCTTACCTGGGCTATTTTTTTTCCTACACAGAAGCAAACTTTTTACAACTTTATGAGACTGTGTGTGTGTCTGGAACAACAAAAAGCACATTGAAACATGATTTCTGGGTGGTCTTCAAGTTATCTTGCCTTTGTGCACCACCCTTTCATCCCACAGATTTAAATGTGTTCCTCAGTTAAAATACAAATCATTACAGTCCTGGATTGTTCACAAATAGTTCAAACTGTCAATCCCAAGTTTATCTTAGTCTAATAGACTAAGGCAGACATAGATGATATTTGAAAAGAATTAGATCGTGTTTTTTGAAATACAACTATGTATCATGGGAGGTTTTATAATTTGGTCAGCCTCTAAAGCAGTTTCCCTAGGAGATGTTTTGAAATTATGTTTGTCTTCCAATCTTGTTAAACCAGTGATTCTCAACTACAGTCTCCAAACATACATGGATATGTCCCCTTCAAGGGAAGTCACAGCAAACATGCCGGGAACTGTGATAGTCAAGCCTATCTGTCTATAGACTGTAATGAGCCCTTCCATATATAATTTGCTGGGTGCATGGTAGCAGGTGGTAGATAGTCAAGAAATTCTGCCTTGTATTCTAACCTCTTGAGAATAAAATTCATGCCTTATTCATCATTGTTCCTAACAGCAAGCACAGTATATTTTATGGATTCTTTCTCCCTCAAAAAAAAATGCACATACATATATACTCATGTAGCATTGACCTGATACAGAATTCAATAAACCCGTAATGATACTAAAATGGGAATCATTTAAGGGTGATCAAGAAGAGGGACCCCAAACCCCACACCTTGGCACTGGAGCTGCTGCATCCCTGCATGAATCCTCAAGCCTTAGCATGTCCTGTGTCTCTCCCGTGCCCTGAAGCACTGCTGTAGGTGGCTGTGGCTGTGGCTGCCCAAAGCCTTACTGCCCTGGATGTTGCCTGGACAGGAGCTAAAGGAGCTTTATTGTGTTTATTCTGGAATACAAATAAGGGCAGAATATTACTGTTTGAAAGAACGATCTTAGAGTTGTTTATATTGATTCCCTTGCCATCTCTGCATTTTGATGCCAATACCCTCAAAATGTTCAATATCTTATTTTCCCCAATAGTTAAAATTTTGTTTTCAGCTTTCCTCTGATCTTGAAATTCTCAAAATTAATAGTCTTGTCTATTAAAAGTATTTACAGTTCTGTTTTTGTTGCTGTTAATTGTTTCTCCCATTGCAGTTTAATTAATAAGAGATTGCATCTTACTCATTCCATCTCTCAGGATGTTGCTTCAAAGAACTACCCATCTAAGCCAGTGCTTAACAGCTTTACTCCCAAGAGCATATTTCATAGTGATATTGAATTTTAGCAGTCAGATATGGTCATTAAATGCAGAAGATTCAGCATTCATGATACAGTTTTATAATTGCACATAATTGCACTATTCATCTTGGTAGAATTTTTAATAAGCTGTACGTAAACAAGTATATTTAAAAATTGTGATGGAAATCTTTTCATGTTGCTCCAACATCTAGGAATCGTAATTACATGGATAGATTTCATGTTTGGGTAAGCAGAAATTAGGCCACTACCCATTATTCAGATGATTTTCATCAATTAATTTCTGAGGTGTACAGTAATTCTTTACACATGTTTAAAGTCTTTTTTAAATAAGTTGGGGAAGTACTGGGCAGGGCTTTTGTGCATTTCTTGCTCTTTCACATCGTAAAATTTAGTGCATAATTGAATTTAAAGAAAAATACCTGAAGTATTATCCCTGCGGGCAGTGGCAGCAGGAGAGAGTGTATGTCTGGGATTGGCATTTGGGCTGCAGTTGATGTTAGCAACTGCATTACAAACACAATCTGCATTTGGGGCGGTGCTGCTACTTTCCTAATTGGTTCCTTCAGCAATTCTCTCTGTTGCTCTTATGATCTTTCTGACTTTGTACTCTGTTTTATCTGGATCCTAACTTCTATCACAAAGAAATAACAAAAAGAAAACAGGAGGCTGAAATACTGGAGCTTTCTGGAATTTGTGTATGAAAACTGGGGAGGACCCCTCCATGATTTGTCGAGAAGACTACAGATCATATATGTTTGAGATTATGACTTGGTTCTAAGGGCTTTCGGGAATATGACTGAAGAATTGAGAATCTTCAGATAAAATGGACAGTAGAAGGATTCCTGAGTAAAACGTTGGAATACGTGTAAATCTTGCTCAACATTTGTCCCTGCTTTTGTTATCTTGTGAGATGAAATTGTATAGAACCTAAAAACCATTGTCATACTTTTTGAGGCAGTGAATATCTTTTAATTAAGAGTGGATGTGCAGCACAGCTTTTGATATCTAAGGAGTTGGCAATCTAACCCACCCATCTTACTCTTAATACACGTCCACCCACATGCATTTGCTATTACCTCTCACGAAAGGCTTTGTTTCCAGCTTGGAGTTAGGTATGCAAATGCTAACATTTGTGAGAATTGGTCCAGATTTTTTAAATCTCTGGATTTAAAATTAGGGAGATTAATAGAGGAGAAGATACTATCCTTTATGCATTGTGTTCTTTGTAAGTAATGACAGAAAACTACCAAGCAAATAGATGTTCTGAGCTTCTAACAGATTGCCTCTCCTCAGTCTTCGGTATT
Organism: Microcebus murinus; assembly: GCF_040939455.1. Taxonomy (NCBI): domain Eukaryota; kingdom Metazoa; phylum Chordata; class Mammalia; order Primates; family Cheirogaleidae; genus Microcebus; species Microcebus murinus. The sequence continues at coordinate 77,706,745 of NC_134112.1, read as the reverse complement.
TTTATATTACTGAGCTTTCCTTTAATAGAAATGCTATTCAAAATTTCAAAAGAATGCATAGCATAAAACCTTTGTAGCTTTGTATTTGTGAACTGACTCAGGATAGATAGTAACGGGAACACTCACAAAGATTTGCCTCAGTCACGATGGCACAGAAAGACTTGCTGAGGATTTGTGTGCATCTGATAGCTTTAGTAATTTTTTTGTTTTACGTTCTTAAGAGAAATGAATCAAAACATTTAAAAAACGTATATACAAATGTAAAGTTTCAAAAATCGATAAAATAAAGTACTTCAATTTCCACATGATACTGTTTGATGTGGACCCTTTGGAAAATGATCAGCCCTTCTCAGATTTCCCCAAGTGTGGCAGTTAGTGACATTAAAAAATATGTGATCATAAGACAGTTGCACAATGTGCACCTCAATTTTAGAATTATTTTGTGCCTCCAGCATAGATATAAAACAAATTTCCATCAGTGTGAGCAACTTATTAATTTGTAAGTTAACTTTTAAAAGGTGAACGTAGAGGTGGCTTTTTTTTTTGTCAGATTGATGTTTCTTGTGTGGGTATTTATGGGAGACTTTCTGAAAAATTTGGAGAACAAGAATTGTGGTTGTAAGCCCAATCATGACCTCTTTATCTGCACCGATATAGAGCTTTGTTAGTCATATTTTTTCTTCATTTTTGCTTTTCATATACTCATTATACTTCATTTTCAGACTACCTCTACTAATAGCTATGAGAGTGGTCAGGGCATGGATGCATTGTTCTTATTTTTCATGTTAGAACTAGTAGACACTATCTGATGCGTAGGATGTAAGAAGAGTAGAGAATATTTGCCATTGGAACTCTCAAAATCTGTGAGGCAAGTTGCCATGGTTCCAAGGAGGGTGACAGCTTGAATGTAGTAGACAAACAACTAATGTTTTAAGTACAAAAATTGTGTGACAAATGGTTTTCCTTTTTTCAACATGAGCTCTTTGAGTTTAAAAATATTAGATATTAACATTATACTTATTTTTTCCCCTTACCCCTTTGCCAAGGCCTGGCCTATAACTTTGCTTCTTAAACCTCCCCACCAGCAGACAGGGGAGAGTGAATGCGTGTACCCAGGTGTCTAGGGCACAGCCCAAAGCATTCCATCCACTTTGGGCATATTCTTTTAGTCTCATGTTTCATCTGAAACCTCATTAACATTTTACCTTCTATGCATTGTTTTTGTTTAAATATATAATGACTACATTTATTAGACATTAAATTACTTAAATTTCCCCCAAAATATTTAAGTACATTTGATACTCCTGGGTGATTGCTGTGTTTATCTTGTGGCTTTGAGAACCATCCTCCTCCTCTTGGTTGAGTATGATCTGCTTGAAGGAAAGGACTGCTTCTTGTACCTTTCCATATTCCCAATGTCAAGTGTAGTGCTTGCCATAGAGTAGATGTATTTGTGTGCTTGTGTTGGATACATATCTGTGTGCCCCTTTAGAGTATGTGTATGATGCTCAGTAAACATTTCATAGATAAATGAATGAGAGCCTGTTTACATTAGGAACATGTGTTCATTATTGTAGAAAAGCCTCAGTGTGGAAAAAATAGGTACATATTTTTGGTTCTTAACCTTTGTCATTTTTTTTAGATGTCTGACCATATGTATATAAGAGCAATGCCTTTTTTGTACACAATATTCCTTGTATTCATTGTTAAATAGTTTTCTGACCTGAAATTGTCTATGGTTGGGATATCTAGACATTCTTTGTCTTTAAATTTGATAAATATTCTTATTTCATGATGAATGTACTTATTTTAGGTCTGATTCTGTAATTTGTTTTTGGGTTTTTTTTGGCACATAAGCTCATAGTGGCTGGTTGTCTCTTGTATATTGTGATTTTCAATTTTGTGAATCCATGTTCCCTTGAATTCCATCTGCGGGATTTCTCTAGGGCCTGGTTTTAAAGTGCCTTATTCCAGAGTGGATTAAGGTTTGCTTCTACCAGGTGCCTGGGATGATTTTATTATTTATTTACTTATGTTACTTTATTTTGATATATTTAGGGATACAAGTGGTTTTTGGTTATATGGATGAATTGTATAGTGGTGATGTCTTGGGTTTTTAGTGTACTCATCACCCAAATAGTATACATTGTACCCAATAGGTAGTTTTTCTTCCCTCACCCTCCTCCAAACCTCCCCACTTCTGAGTCTTCAATGTCTATTGTACCATTCTGAATGCCCCGGAATATCTGCAGCTTAGCTCCCACTTATAAGTGAGAAAATGTGGCATTTGGTTTTCCATTCCTGCATTATTTCACTTAGTATAATGGCCACTAGTTCCACCCAAGCTACTGCAAAAGATATTATTTCATTCTTTTTTATGGCTGAGTAGTATTCTATTTTATATATATATATATATATATATATATATATATATACATATATATATATATATATATATATCACATTTTCTTTATCCACTTCTTGGTTGATGGGCACTTATGTTGCTTCTGTATCCTTGCAATTGTGAATTGTGCTGTCATGAACATATGAGTGCAGGTGTCTTTTTGATATAATGATTGCTTTTCCTTTGGATAGATCTCCAGTAACGGGATTGCTGGATTGAATGGTGGATCTACTTTTAGTTCTTTGAGGACTCTCCATACTGTTTTGTATTAAGGTTGTACTAATTTACATTCCCACCAACAATGTGTAAGCATTCCTGGGATGATTTTAAATTGCATTTTGGTTTTTCTGAGCCACATACATGGTGTGAATTCTGGCCCTTATACCATGTAGGTTCCCGTACCTGGTTGGAATTTGCCATTTTCTTCTCTCCTCTTCCCTAACTCACACAGACCCAAACCCCATCAGGCAGGCTAGCTTCTCTCTTGTTTCCCCTATTTTTTCTCTTTATACCTCTAAAGATGTTAGTATACGTGGAGAGTTTCAAATCCACAAGGATGTCTTTGACCTAATCTCCACCTACATTGTCCCTAGCTTTTTCTCTTAGCTCCATGTACCTGGGCATCTGGCCCCATCCTACTGGCTAAAACTATTAGTAACATCACACCTCATCAGGAATGGCAGATGGCCCTAGGGCAAACATGCAGCAGGGACAGTGAGGGATCGCTGATCTGTTTAGTACTTGTTTTCTCTTTGATATTGGCCTCCAGAGGATTTCCCTTTCTTGTTTTCCATAAGTGTATGCCTTTGAAAAGAATGTTAAATTACTTTATTTTGCACTTAGGAGAAATTAGAGGAGCTCTCTAACCATCTAATCTACCAGAAACAATAGGCTGTAAAGTGCTTGCTGTGTGTAAGGCACACTGCTGACCCGGACTCTGGAAAACATGGCCATCCTCATCAGTAACGAAATGGGATATTCTCCATGACACATATTCCTTATCTGGATCTGCTAGTGGAAAGCATGTTTATGGTGATTGAAATTTTTAGGGTCTCTGGGTTCTTATCTGTAATAAAATGGTATTGGAATAGCTGGTCTTTATGGGTCCTTCCATTTCTAAAATTTCTTCACTCCAATGACCCCCCCTGGACAGCTGAACAGCTACAATTTGTTTTCTATTTTTATGCTTACAATGATTCAGCTGAAGTCCTGAACCCAGTTACCCATGCCTCATTCTCTGTCTCTCTCTGTCTCTGTCTCTGTCTCTGTCTCTCTTCTTACTGTTTTAGCAGTCTTGGTTTGATCTTTCAGAGAACGCCCAGAATAAGCGTATTCTGTGTTCCCCCGCAGGTCGCTTCTCTCGGAGTCACTACCTTCACCTTGTGCGCTCTGTGCATAGACCGCTTCCGCGCCGCCACCAACGTACAGATGTACTACGAAATGATCGAAAACTGCTCCTCCACAACCGCCAAACTTGCTGTGATATGGGTTGGAGCTCTGCTGCTGGCACTTCCAGAAGTTGTTCTCCGCCAGCTGAGCAAGGAGGACTTGGGGTTTAGCGGCCGAGCTCCTGCGGAAAGGTGCATTATAAAGATCTCTCCTGACTTACCGGACACCATTTACGTTTTAGCTCTCACCTACGACAGTGCGAGACTCTGGTGGTATTTCGGCTGTTACTTCTGTTTGCCCACACTTTTCACCATCACCTGCTCTTTAGTGACCGCGAGGAAAATCCGCAAAGTAGAGAAAGCCTGCACCCGAGGGAATAAGCGGCAAATTCAGCTAGAAAGCCAGATGAACTGTACAGTAGTGGCACTGACCATTTTATATGGCTTTTGCATTATTCCTGAAAACATCTGCAATATTGTCACTGCCTACATGGCTACAGGGGTTTCACAGCAGACAATGGACCTCCTTAATATCATCAGCCAGTTCCTTTTGTTCTTTAAGTCCTGTGTCACCCCAGTCCTCCTTTTCTGTCTCTGCAAACCCTTCAGCCGGGCCTTTATGGAGTGCTGCTGCTGTTGCTGTGAGGAATGCATTCAGAAGTCTTCCACAGTGACCAGTGATGACAACGACAACGAATACACCACGGAACTGGAACTCTCGCCTTTTAGTACCATACGCCGTGAAATGTCCACTTTTGCTTCTGTTGGAACTCACTGCTGAAGGACAGTGCCTGCTTTGGTCAGATTTGTTTATTTGTTTGATTTTCATATCCTGTGAAAGTTTTTACTTCATATTTTTCCTTACAAGGAGAAAAATGCAAAACAAGAAAGAAAGAAAGAAAGAAAGAGAGAAAGAAAGAGAGAGAGAGAAAGGAAGGAAGGAAGGAAGGAAGGAAGGAAGGAAGGAAGGAAGGAAGGAAGGAAGGAAGGAAGGAAGGAAGGAAGGAAGGAAGGAAGGAAGGGAGAGAGAGAGAGAGAGAGAGAGAGAGAGAGGAAGGAAGGAAGGAAGGAAGGAAGGAAGGAAGGAAGGAAGGAAGGAAGGAAGGAAGGAAGGAAGGAAGGAAGGAGAAAGAAAGAAAAGAAAGAAAGAAATATTAACTACCATAGAAGTGATTTTACAAATTAATATTTGTGCTTTTGAAAAAAATGTTTATATTTAGTTATTTAAGAAGAACAAGGAGGCCAATAGTTTTGGGTAATTTTATCTGGTATGGTGCTAACATTTTATCTGAAAAAGTTATTGCACCTTAACTTAATTAATTGCTAATTTTTTCTTTATTTTAAAAATATAACTGTTGTGTATTGATTATAGCCATGTGATTTTGTAGGTTATTTTATGTTTGAGTTGTGACTGAAAGTACATTGTATAATATATGGTATCATGAGATGATTTGTACTTAGAAGCATTCACAAAGTAGCACCAAATAAATTACATTTTATTCTTTAATATAATTGTCAATCTACTTTTAACCAATATTCAATAAATCTTTTAATTGCCTTAAAGACACAATTACTGGTTCTATGCACAATTTAAAACCAGCCTTACTGTTTTATATTTTCCTTTAAGGCAGGTAATCACTATGTTACAAAGAAATTATCCTAATAGTACTATTTTATATGCATGATTCATAAAACTATATTGTATGTTAAAACAAAACTGTATTTTTAATATTCAGGTATAGATGTAAAATTACTTCTGAATATTTATAAAATATGAATAAATAGCAGAGTAGGAAAAAAGCTTTTTTTTTAAATTCACCTCTGAACTAGCATGTAGAGCTACAGGTTTTCCCATGAGGAATTATCAGCAGAATCCAGAATGAAATACAATGCACTTGTTATCTGATTTCTTCTGAACACTGACCTTTGAAGGTTTATAAAATCTATGAAAAGCATTCTGAATTCTAAGTTTTCTCCTTTTGAAAAATGAACATGATTAAATCTGTACAACTTAATTTCTTTAATGGAATGAAAGTACAGTAGTGGAATAATAAAATATTTATAATCCTGATTAGAACACTTGAATATTCAAATACTACCTTTAAATGATACTTCATAAAATCCCAATAAAAAACTAATCCCTTCCATTTGAAGTATTTGTATCCCCTCTTTTGCCTCTTAAGGATTTCAAGTTGCAGCAATTGTATAGGATGCTCATTGTGTGGCATATGTGTCTAACTCAATGGCAGAAACAGTGACACAGTGACACAGTGATATTTAAAAGCTACCAAAGATGCGTGGTTGAATGTCTTTGTTGTCAGAAAAATTATATTATAAGGGAACCCAATTGGGTTCCCTTATAATGGCAGGGAAAATGTGTTTTCTACTTGTTGATTTCTGTAGTATTCAGCATAAGTGAGTTGGATTTTCTTTCTTTCAGATTATAATATGATGTTATTTGAAATCATTAAACTTTAGAGGTAAAAAAAAAAAAAATTAAAGAGACTTGACCCAGACCATTCATCTTCCAGATAAAACTAAGATTAACTAAATGAAAATACCCAGGCTATCTCTTTTCCCAGTCCAGTACTCTTCAAAGAGATTTCTCCCCAACTGTCTGCATTCTAAGGGATTTGAAGAAGAATTAAAAACAAGGTGCCACTGTCTTCTTACAGATCCCTGTTATGGGTCTTTGGGAAACTTCTCAAGAGGACACCTGAGCTAGGTTTTGGCTGCCAAACAGATCGACAATTGTGATTCCTCAGTGTCTTTCATGTTATTTAGTCAACTTTATAAATCAAGAAACATTGTTTGGGCACCTTATGTAGAAAAGGTTCTATGCTATTACCTGCTGTTAATAAAGGTAAATAGAGCATAGTCTCAGACCTTCCAAAAACTAGGCAGTCGTGGCATGGAGAGAAAGGAATAATCCAAATATAAAACAACTCTGATATAAGCTGGGACCTGTTAGGTGCCGTGGGAATATCTAAGTTCTGTGGTAGTTCAGAGGAGAGAGAAAAAACGTCTGATTGAAGGAGAGCATGAAAGCCCTTATGAGAAAACTGGATAGGTGAGTTTTGAGGAGTTGATGAAAGCTTGTGTGAGGAGTGGACAATCCAGTGGGAGATAGCTAATTTAACAAAAGAATAGAGGGCAAAATCATTGCATGTGATTACAGAATAATAGAATAATACAGTTTGGCTCCTGTGCCATGTGTGCATAGAAGTCTCGTGGAAGACAGTAATGAAAATATGCATTAAGGGCAAAGGGCTGTTTTAAAATAAGTTTAGATGGAGCCCTTCAGGAAACAGGGCTTTGTTTTTATGGTTTTTGAGTACTGGAGAAACATCATCACAACTCTGCAATAGGAATATCGATTTGGAAACAGTTTAAATAGGCTGATAGGGGAGATTCTGAACATGAAAAACCACTTAGGAAGCTATTGTAAGGGATTGAACCACAGTGGAGGCTGTGGAAACTTAAATTTCTTTTCTTTTCTTTTTTTTTTTTTTGCTTATGCTTGCCTTTCAACTTCCAGTAGTTGAAACATGTTTCTTATTGAATACTACCTCTGTCAAAGTAAAAGCTTTGGTAACTTAAAATAAATTGCCCCAAGTATAAAATGATTTGGAAGTTTTCTCATAGTCTTATGCTTTCCACAAAAAGCAATTTTTATAACATACTTTAAAAAAATTATTAACCCTTTTTCTTCAACTTCTCTCTAGTCTAGATCCTACCCAATATCTTCCTTTCCTCATTTTCAAAACGAAACATCTATGAGTAAATGCGGTAAAATTTTAATTAATCAGAAAACTCTAGGAATGGCATTTGGGTTACTTAACCAAAATACTTTTGTGGTTTCAGAATAGTCAATGAAAGTCTTTTCAAAATTTATCTATCTACATCTACAACTGGATAGTATAATGAACTCGATTTGACATTTCTTTGATGATTCACAATTTTAAAGCCTTCAAATTTATGACTTCAAGCATCAACTCATTTACATTCAACTCAGTGAATATTTATGAAACTTCTTTGTGCCTAGTGCTAGGCTAGGCAGTTAGAACACATAATTAACTTTTCTTAACCTTAAGATTCCTGCCATTAAGTAGTTTATTCTTTGAAAGTAAGACATACATGTAATCAAATAAAATTTACTGTGATGAATGCAGTGTGCATAAAGCATGGCAGTAGCAAAGATAAAGAGATGATGGGAAGGTGAAGGTGAAGTGACTCCCTCTGAGGGGTCAGCGGTTAGGAGGGAAGGAGGTAGGAATGAAGGCTTTACAGCTGAAAATGATCAAATGCTTATTGTTCTGTTTTATAAATGTAAGCCATTTACTGGATTGAGCTGAATTTTTATTCTAAGGAAATGCTGATATTTAGTTTCTAAAGTATATTCCTAATAATTCTTTTTTGTCATCATTTGCTTAAGTCTCATAAAAGTAGAATTAGAATAAAAGGTCCCATTTCTTTAATAATTATGGTGAAATTGATTTTATTGTGTTATAAAAAGTATACACATGACATTGAGTGCAGAACATGGGCTAAGTAACAGCTCTTTCATTATTTCTCAGCTCATTGATTCAACAAATATTTAGTGAGTACTATTATATGTTAAGCACCATGGTAGGTGCATGTGACGTAGCTATGAACAAATCATCAAGAGGCCTGCCCACTCTTGTTGAGAGAGACACTATTTAAAATAAATAAATAAGGAGAATACATAATATATATATTTTTAGAATACATGGTGTTTTTGATTGCAAAAAGTAACATGGAAGAAAGAGTGTAAGAGTAAGGTGGGGGTTATGAAAAAGAGTCTATTGCACAGGTGACACTGGAATAAGACCTGAAACAAGCAAGCATGTCACATAGCCATCTAGGGGAAGAGCAGAAGGAACAGGCAGTGCAAAGGTCCAGAGGCAGGCACATGACTGATAGATTTCAAGAATGTAAAGTGGCCAGCATACCTTTTTCTCACCATTTGAAGAAAAGTTACAGACATCATTGATGCTTCATCAATAAACACTTCAACATATTTTCTGTTAAGAACAAGAATGTTTTCTTACTTAAAACAATAGAATTATCAGAGCCAAGAGATTAAACATTGAAGTGGTATTATTTCCTACTATATAGTTCATTTTCAAATTTCCCAAATTGTTCTCAATAATGTACTTTATAGAAGTCTCCCTTACAAAAGAGCTTTCTCGCCTCATCCCTCCGACCTCAAGTTTAAAATTTTTTAACTTAGAGTTTTAGTTGGGGTTCTCAAAAGCAAAACCAGAGAAAAAATTTAGGTGCCAGTAATTTATTTGTTCCTTTTTCCTAACTGGTTTGAGGAATATTGGTCTGCAGTTTGTTTGTTTTCTTGTGATTCTTTGTCTGGTTTTGGTATCATAGTAATACTGGCCTCATAGAGTGGGTTGGGAAATGTTCCATTCTGGATTTGCTAAAGAAATTTTTGAAGGGCTGACATTGTTTCTTCTTAAGTATTTAGTAGACTTTATGAGTAAAGCCATCTTTATTGGGGCCTTTACTTGTGGAAAGATTTCAGATTACTGATTCAGTCTTATTAGTTTTTGTAGGTATATTCAGATTTTCAATTTCTTCTTGAATCAGTTTTAGTAATTTGATTTTTATAGGAATTTTCCCATTTCATCTAAATTATCTAATTTTTTGGAATAAAGTTATTCATAATATTCCCTTATGTGGTGGTTAATTTGGGGTTTAAACTTGGCTGGGTTGAGGAATACCTGACTCCCAAATAGCTGGTAAAGCATTATTTCTGGGTATGTCTGTGTGGGTGTTTACGGAAGTGATTAGCAATTAAATAGTACTTAGACATTATGTACCTATATCTGAAAAAAATTTCTCAAATCAATAACAAAAGATTATACTTTAAGGAACTAGAAAATGATGAACAAACTAAATCCAAAGCTAGGCTAAGCAAAGAAATAAATATTAAAGTCTCAATAAAGTATAAAACAGGAAAACAGTAGGGAAAACCAATGAAATCCATGTTGCTTCTTTGAAAAGATTAACAAAATTGACAAACGTTTAAGCTGACCAAGAAAGAGAGAAGAAAGACACAAATTACCAAAATAAGAAATGAAAGAGTGTTGGTTCACTACCAACCCTGTAGAAATTGAAATAATCATAAGGTATATTAGTCAGGATTCTCCAGAGAAACAGAACCGATAGGATATATACAAAAATATATAAAGAGATTTGCTATGGGAATTGGCTCACATGATTATGGAGGCTGAGAAGTGCTATGATACGTCATCTGCAATCTCGAGTTCTGCCCTTAGGAAAACTAGTTAACCAGAGCCTAACCTGCTGGGGTATTACCAGAGCCTAATTGACTTGAGATAAAGGAAATATCCAACTCCAGCCCATTCTAGCCCACTGTAGCCATACTGTCCCACCTAAGGGGAGAAGAAAAAAACCTTGAGATACACTGTGAAGCTCATAGTCCAGAGGTTTCAGCTCCTTGAAAGGCTGAATCTTAGTATGAAACCATGGAATGCTTCCTGTCTCCCTACACCTTATAGCCACATCACTAAAGGCCTAATTATAGCAGTTCTTTTCACTCAGCATATCATATCTATCACACACACAAAAATGACAAGGCACACTAAAGGCACAAAACACAATTTGAAGAGACAGAGCAAGCATGAGAAGCAGACATGGCAGGGATGTTGGAATTATCAGACTAGAAATTTAAAACAACTATGGTTAATATGCTCAGGTCTCTAATAGATAAATTTGCATGCAAGAACAGATGAGCAATTTAAATGGAGAGATGGAAATCCTAAGAAAGAACCAAAAAGAAATGCTAGAGATCAAAAACATTGAAACAGAAATGAAGAATAACTTTGATGGGCTTATTAGTAGAGTAGACATAGCTGAGGAAAAAAAATCTCTGAGCTTGAGGATTTCTCAGTGGAAACCTTCAAACCTGTAAAGCAAAGACTGAAAAAAAAATAAAATAAAAACTAGAGCAGAATGTCCAAGCACTGTGGAGCAATTACAAAAGCTGTAACATATAAGTAATGGGAATACCAGAAGGAGAATAAAGAGAGAAAGTAACAGAAGAAATATTTGAAATAATAATGACTAAAAATTTCCTCAAATTATTGTTAGACACCAAACTACAGATCCAGGAAGCTCAGAGAACAAACATGATAAATGCAAACAAAACAAAACAAGACAAAAATCTTTTCACCTAGGCATATTACTTCCAAACCATGGAAATAGAAAATCAAAGTTACAGAAGAAATCCTAAAAGAAGCTGGAGTGGGGGTGGGGAGGCAACATTTTCCCTATAAAAAACAAAGATAAGATTTACATCTGGTTTCTCTTCAGAAATAATGCAAGCAAGAGTGGAATGAAAAAAGTGTTGAGAGACAAAAGAATATAAAAACAAAAAAACAAAACAGAAAACACTAGCCTAGAATTCTATACCCTGTGAAAATATCCTTCAAGAGCGATGGAGGATTAAAGACTTTCTTGGACAAACAAAAATTGAGGGAATTTGTTGCCCATAGTCCTTCCTTGCAAAAAATGTAAAAAGTTTTTCTTAAGAGAAGAAAATAATACAGATCAGAGACTTGGATCTGCTTGAAGAAAGGATGAGCATTGTGGGTGGGGGTAGGGAGCATATGAAAAATCTCTGTACCTTTGTCTTAAATTTTCTGTGAACCTAAAATTGCCATAAAAATAAGGTCTTTAAAAATATTGGAGCAGTGGGCTGGCTTAACCTAAGTCATTGCAGAAGCGTTCTGGCTGCCATGTTGAGAGGAGACTGCAGTGGCACATAAGAATGTGGAGTGAGATGTGCACCCACTGGGGGATGGTCACGCTGGAAACTCAGACTTGTCGGGGGAGGAGGGAAAAGGGCATTTTTTGAAACCTTAAAATTTGTACCCCCGTAATATGCCGAAATAAAAATAAATAAATAAGTAAAGATAAAATAAAATTTAGAAAAAGAATGTTGAGACCCGGTAGAGATTATGGAGCAATCCAGGAGAGACAACAGTGAATTAGGACAGTAGGCAGAGGTGATGAGACATGGCTGGGATCTGGACATATTTTAAATGTAGATCTGACAAGATTGTTGATGGATTGCATATAGGATGTGAGAGAAAGAGAGCAGTTCAGGTTGAGCCCAAGATTTTTATTTGAATAGCTTGAAGAGAGGAGTTGCTGTAAACTGATATGGGGAAGATAACAGACAGAACATGTTTTTGGGGTAAGATTAGCAGTTCATATTTTGGATTTGAGATGCCTATTGCATGTACAGATGCAGTAGTCTGTCAAGTAGCATTTGGAAATATAAATTCATGTTTATAAAGAGTAACACACTATATCACATAAGAGCTTTTAATAATGATGCTGCAGGACTCCAACATTTTAGTTTATGGCCCATCTCTTGCACTCACATTCTTTGATTACTATTCTGAATATTAGGTTATGTTAATATTATTACTTGATGAGCTTTATCAAACAGATAATTTATCCTCATGTGTTATAGTTACTTTGTGTTTTATCTAGTCTTCTTTAATAGGATTAGAAACTATTGAGTATAATATTAATGATAATATTAATCTCTGTGTCTAGGTTACTGAAATGGAGATAATTATATTCTAGTCCTTTATCTCTTTAAGTCTTACAGACTTTTTTCATACAGTGATTTCTGTTTTATACTTAGTGAGTCCTTAGCACTCAAAAAGTTCCCTAATTTTGTGAAAAGTCTTGGGTCCGTGATTTCTCTGCTCAAAGTTATCTCTGAGCCATTGAACCAGAAAGCACCCAGGTTGTTCTGTTGGGGGTACTTGACTTGGAGAAACATTGCCTTAGATGTTCTAAAAACCAGTCCATTTTTTATTCATTCTAGTTTTTTATAATTCCTTAGAATTTCCAAAGCCATGTGACTATTTTAAAATTATAAGGACATCCTCTCATGTTTGATAGTAATTGGGACCCATTAATATTCAATTTAAATTAATTAATGCATGCAAGGAATAATATCTTTCATATAAAAAGCACTTATTGAGTATTAGCCATTGTTAACATATTTTATAATTAATAGTTTTACATATCACAATTCCTAAGGACACTATGAACTTCAAAAAACTCTCTTTTTCTCCACCTGCACAGTTACATAGCACTATACAGACTGTTCATTTCAACCAAAATACTTCATCCTTTTGATAATCACCTGGATTAAGAGCTAGCCTAACCTGACAGAAGATGCCTTTAGTCTCAGATAGGTAAAACACAAACCTACATTCTCGTAGACTGGGCTATATGTTCGAGGTTAATATCAGTGTATAAGCCATTATTTACCCTTATGTCTTTGACATTTTAAATGTCCTGTGTTTCCTGAGAGGCCCTTTCCCTCCATCCCCTGTGCTTTCATACTATATGTTAATTAGCAGCAGCGGATAGAGCAACTTCCTCCTCCCCTATTTTCATACCTGATCCTTGAACTGAAAAATGTTTGGCAGGAAGCTCAATTTCTCTTAGAAACATTTAAGTTGCTCCTATTCAAGAAATTTTGTTCTCTAACTATTCTCCTTTATTTTGAAATAGATGGACTTTTTCAGTCTTCAGAGACTGCTAGATAACAGGATATGATCTCTTCTTGATAATTTGAATACATCTTGCATTTTAATGTATTCTTCAATTGTTTTCTTTTGGTTTGGCTTTTTATATTCTCTGTCTATGCAGCATTTGATTATGGCTTACCTTTCTCACAAAGAAAAAGAAGGAAAAAACACATTAAAAGTTTGTACAATTTCACAATTGTGTTTTATGAGTGTTCCCTCTCTCCAGCTAGGTAGTAGAAAAATATGTATTTTCTTTGTCCTGGTTTTTTATTAGATGTACTTGAAGAGTATTTACTGAAAATCAATTTTGTTTTCCTACTTATTTTGTCAGTTTTTGCATTTGAAATCATTCAACATGGGGCTTATATAATATACTGAAATTATATTACTTTAAAGCTCAAAGTGATTTTAAGGTCTTGTAGTATTACCCAGCTTTAAAAAAAAAAAAAACACAAACATATACAGAACTGATTTTCTGAGAAGTTAAATGACTTACACAAAGTCACAAAATTTGACTCTAGTTGAATATTGATTGAGTTAGCACAAGAATTACAAGAATAGACTATCTCCTTCTGGGAATTATAAATAAAAATGTTTTTCTACTTAACCAGTACACTCACAGAAATCTCTATAATACTCTCTTGATTCAGATAATATATACTAGGTATTTTCAGACCATAAAATTATTAGTATGAACAGTGTTCAGACCATAAAATTAGTAGGTCAGCATTCACCAAATGATGTACACTTCTATGACCATATACATGCCATATGTTCTAGACAAACTATAACATTTGGGTGCTACAATTGAATCTTTAAACTTCTCTATCCCAGAATCCTTATGTCCTTGTATCTGTCATTTTAGGAATTTGCCCACTTCTTTCCTTTTTTTATTTACTGTATTCATTGAGTTAAACACCTATATGCCAGACATTGTGTAAGTCCTAGAGAGGAAACAGTGCATGAATTAAATACAAATCAGTCCCTCTTGTAGTTTACATTATGATAGCACCTACACATGGTAAAAACTATGTACTCAATCAGATTTTTGGTGAAAATGTGATTAGAGTTGAGAAAGAAAAATTCAGAAAGAAGGTCCTCTGAGAGCATGTAACAGGGCACCCTGACCTAGTGGCTGGGTCACAGAAAGACCCTTTGAGGAAGCACTAGGAAAAGCATGAAGGTGGGGAGTGGGAGGAGTCCAGGTAGAGGGGGGTATTGGATTAAGTCTCCCTATGGAGACAGAACAGAGCAAGTTCAAATACCAAGAGAGACTAAGAAAGGCTGCCACACAAAAAGCAAAGGAAAACAGAGTAGTGGCATGATACTAGAGTTTGTACGGAACAAATTGCTGTCCATCTATCATAGGTTTCTGTTACATGTAGTTAGGATAACTTCACTTTATCAATGTTAGACTTCCCTTCTATGGTTCACTGGAGACCACTCATCATTGTTATTAGAAAGCAGACTTCCGACATATTGGAATGCCACAGCCCCATACTACTCAGTCTTGGTTTTTTTTCTATATTTCCTTAAATTGTGTTTTCCATACTTTTACCCTATATATTTCAGTCTGAAGTAGGGTAAGAATTCATTGATTGAAAAGATTGTATTGGTTAAATACAAGAGGATTATTATTTACTATCATAATCATGAGATCTTTAATTCTTAAATCTCTGGTGCTAAATCAATTTTTAACTTCATTCTATAAATTTGTAGAGGATTAAAAGTCTTTGTGGCTCAACTGCTCAGAATTCTGAGATTGATTTATTTTTAAAGTACAGTTTAATCAATTTCAAAGTGATCATTCTTTTGAACTAACAATGCTTTAATCAATCACATCGTAGTTAAATGACATTCTCATTTCTTGTTAGTCCAATTGTTGTCAATTCTACAAACTGAATTCAATATTTTTTCTTGAATTTTGGAAAAAGATAAATAAATCATATGCTATACAGTCTATAAAATCCATGAGAATCTTCAAAGTTTAATGCCTTGCTGTATAGATAGGCATATAATTAGTTTGCTTTACAGCTTTATACACACTGAATTTAAGTATAACCATAGACACTTAAAAATCTCCTATTTAACCATAATTTATTTTCCTGAATTTTAAGGGGAAAGACCTCTTGGAATTGTATTCCTCTTATTTGTATTTGTATTGATAATGTGTTTAGAAATTAGGTCAACTAGGATTTCTTTTTCTCTAACCAAGTATTTTGAATTTGATAAAATCTGAGACAGGATTTGGAAGTTTAAGGGAGTAGTTTCTCTCAGGAGAAAGACACACACACACACAGAACATCTGGGGTGTCTAAAATGGGTGAAGAGATGGTAATGGTTGTGAGGGAAGCTTTCAGAAAAGTTTAAAAATGACATAATTGTGTGTTTTTATTAATGTCCTTTTTCTTCTACTAGTGGCTTTCATTTCAGAATAACTTAGTCCTAATTCTGTTTACCCAGAAGAGTGGGCTCTGATCACCAATGCTTTCAAGGCAGTAGTATAGTGAGCTGAATGATGAAGCCTTTTAGCAATGGGGAAGTTTTGTTGGGGTGTACAATTATGTGCTTTAGTCATTCTAAAAGCTCATCCGTCTTTTTGTTTAAAAACTGTCTACAGCTTGTTTTGATTACGTTGACATTTCAAATTGAAAGTCTAAAGATCTGAAGAACAGTTTGTGAAGACAAGTATGTTCTTTTGTGCATTATCAGTGTGGGGACACGAGGGACATCGTGAATCTTGTTTAAGTCACTGGCATCACATGAATTGTGCTTTCCTTCACTTTGAAATGTTGCTCTGGTACCACATAACGTGGACAGAGTTTAGTTCTATTAAGTTTTAATCTTGCTTTCACTACCCCTAGAAAGAAGACTTTTTTAATTTTTGTTTTTGTTTCTCTATGTTTGATTATCCTTAGTGAGTTGGTGTTTTGGGGGCAGCTTTCTATCCTGATTTATTCTGATTTGAACTCCAAATTGATCAAACAAAGCCCACATTAACAGGTTGGCATTATTCTGTGGACATAATACAATGATTGTTAGAGAAGTGTGGCTTCGAAGTACACCCAGGGTGTCAGATAGTAAATGGGCCTTTTGTTGGCTTTGGGGGTTGGATTATTTTTCTTTGTCTTGCTGATTTTGAGATTGTTGGACAGAAATTCAACTTTTTCTTCTTTTTATTTTGGCAAGAGATTAAAAAATCTCAATACCATTCCTTTAAAAGGCTTCATTGACTTCCATAAAACTTTGTTTCTGAATTGACTTTTATCTCCTGAAAACCTTTGGGCAGGACAAGCTGGGCATTTACAAGGCGTTTTGCAACAATTAGAAAGTTCACTGGTTGGGACTGATCTTTGGTCACTGAGTTTAAAAAGATTGGATGCTGTAATGCCAATTGATCGTGTGATTGTTTAAACCTCGCTCATAAAGGATTTTAGCTGAAGAGTCTTTGTCTAGGGCAGGCCTCGGAGACCCAGCTGCATCTGCCCTGGAATGAATGCCTTTGTGTAAATGGTCACTCCGGCTCTGATATTTGATCATCCCCTCCTTTGTATCCCAACCTATTTCTACATCAGTAGAGTGTGCATATAATGCTGGGCTTTGTAATCTGTCTGAGAAAATGCGTGGGTGTTTAGAGGTTCCCCCTACATTGTCACCTTTGGATAATTAAGTCTAGTGGAAAGAAGCTTTGTGTGATTAATTAAAAATGCAGAGTGACTGATCCATATCAAGCTGAGTTAGGGCCGTGACTTTGTTTCCAGCACCGCAACTCCCTGTCCCCAAGGTGAGCTATCTGTCTTTACTGCTTTGATTGATTAAATTAACTAGACTGTTTACAAGATCTTTTCTTCATTTCCCAGGACTATGTTTTCAGGCTTCAGCCACTGAAAAAGGAAAGAGAATATTTTTTTATTGTTACACACTTTCAAAGAGTAAGAAACTCATACAAAACCAGCTACACACACGTCTCTCTCTCACCCAGACACTGCTATGAACAATAATACGGAAGTGAAAGGTTTACAGGTAATGCTATTTCCTGATACAGCAGCGGGAAATGCACTTAGCTCTCTAGTGTTTTATGTTTTAACTCATAATCTCAGAAAGTCGCAACCAATCCATACATTATAGGGGACTAGGAGCAATGTTTCTCAGTAGAAATATGATTGGCATTTGGGACAAGACAGGTCTTTGTTGTCTTTTGTCGTGTGTGACTTTCCCAATGTTGCCACGTGTTTAGGATACTCGATCCCTTAGGACTTGGATATCAGTAACATCGCATTGTTGTGACAACACTTGGCCCTTCTTTTCACCTCAACCTCCCAAATTTCCAACCATTCCTGGCAAACTGTGGAGTGGTGTCAGATCAAGCAGATCGAGAGCCAGGGTAAGGTGCTATGGTTAGTGAAATGTTATGAAAAATATGAAAATGCATAACCACTATTCATAGTTTCTCATATTTTATAAAAATTAAAATATGAAAAAGAAAGATTCAACCCTAAAATTATATGATACATATAGATAACTCCTGAGTTTAAAAATATTATTCCAAGAGAATTTAAATTTTAAAAAATTCATTATTTATAACTTTGTACACATTTTTCCATAGGAAGTATTAGGCTATATTATTAAGATTTATTTAACCAGTGGTAGGCTTTCCGTTAATAGAAAAGCCACAGGTTTGATGAGGTGTTAGAAGTGCCAACAGGAAAATAGGCCCAAAGAGTTGACATTGCCAAAGTCCAAAATCTGTTTCTTGGCCTTAGACTCATTCAGTATAACTCAGAAACAGTGTGATTTGGGTTGATGAATTCCCTGACTGGGATGTGATAAGAATATCAATTGATGTGTATATTTGGGGTGTACAAGCATCTGCTCACATCCCTATCCAACGTTCTGAGCCCTGATATCAATGAACCCTGGGCTTTGCATTAGTAACCACCTGATTGCTTGGCAAGTAAAGGGAAATGTCTGTTCTAGAGGGCTGGTTCCTCCAGGCTATAGGGAAGCCTGGGCAAATGTCCTTCTTTCATTACTAACATGCTCATGTCCCTCAGATTCTGAATGTCTCTCTTTTGAAGAGTGATAGATAAGTTGCAAAAATTTACTTCTATATACTCCTGTTTTAATTTCGCTAATTAAACTGAAAGTTGTTTTTAGCCAAGTTTACTTCCTGCGTGGTTAGGAAATTATTTTTTCCTTCACTATTTTGGATTGACATTAATTTTACCTTCAGAGGAAAATAGTCTTCCTCTTACCTCAGAGTTCCTCTGGAAACTCAGGGTCACCTCATATACTGCTGATACCAATTATATAGTTAAAATAGCCTTAATGGCAGCAAATATTTACAGAGCATTTACTGATTGCCAGAAATGGAAATGAGCATAAAAGTTGGAAAATAAGCCTTTGCTAAATATACAAACATTGAGACCTCAGTGAATGAAGGATTATAAAATAAATTTAAAATTTGCTGCAATATTTTTCATGAGTTTATGATCCTATATTGTTCTCTCTAGGTAATAAAAACATTGCACCCCTATAAACACTTAGTCATACTTATATCTTAGCCTCATTTTTCTTCCACTGAATCATTCCTTCCTCTGTTAGCCATTTAGAAAGCAGTCTCCAAGCATAAAGCATTATTTACCTTATTTCAGACATGTCCTGTGACAAATTACAGCCTTACCAGACATTAAAAACACATTGATCAAGAGAAGTTGTAAGATAGAAGGAAAATTAATCCATACTCTTCTTAGAAAGGAAAGAAGAAACCCCTTTTCTGAGTTAGTTTTGAGCTGAACAGACTCTGAAGTCTTAAAATTTTCTGCCAATTTCACATCTCTTCTGAAGTAAGTGCATTATAGTGCATATTGCAAGCTGCCCATCCATATTCTATTCTCCATTGTGGGGCAGCCATAGAATGTCACCTAGCTCTGAAGTTGGGCTCATTGACTCTTTTCCCATCTTCTCCAGATGAATTTGTTTGGTTACTTAATTCATGTCTAAACCATTCAACTCATGGTATTCCCCTTGCTACTGTGACTTATTCGGCTACAGGTCTAAATATGTCCAATCTATGTGAAACTCAGTGTCTTAGTAGTCTATGACTGTTGTAAGAAATTACCACAATTTATTAGATGGCTTAAACAAGATGAATTTATTATCTTATGGCTCTGTAGGTCAGATGTCTGACACCCATCTCATTGGACTAAGATGGAGATGTTGGTGGGGCTGCATACTTTTCTGGAAATTCTAGGGGAGAAACTGTTTTCTTGTCTTTTCCAGCATCTAGAGGCTGAACAAATTCCTTACCTGTGACTCCCTTCATCAATCTTCTAATCCATGAACACTGCATCTCTCTGACCATTTTTCCTTGGTCACCCTTCCCTCTGATTACAGCTAGAAAAGGTTCTCTGCTCTTAAGGATGCACGTAATTATATTGGGCCTATTTGAATCATCCAAGATAATTTCCCCATTTCAACATTCTTATTCTTAATCACATGTGCAAAGTTCCTTTGCCATGTAGGATTTTATATTCCCAGTTTCTAAAGATTAGAACATGGTCTGAATGATGTGTCTTCTCCAAAAGTCATATATTGAAATCTTAACTGCCAAGGTGATGGTATTAGGAGGTAGGGCATTTGGCAAGTGATTAGAACACAAAGGTAGAACCCTCTTAAATGGGATTAATGCCATTCATTATAAAAGTGGCCTGAAAAATCTCCCTTGTCTCTTTCGCTACATGAGAACACAGTGAACAGAGGGCTCCATGGACCATGAGACAGGCCCTCACTGGATGATGAATCTGCTAGCATCCTGATCTTGGACTTCCCAGCCTTCAGAACTATAATAAATACATTTCTGTTATTTATAAGCTACCCAGTGGATAGTAGTTTTAAATATCAGCCTGAAAGGATTAACACAAACAAAGGCATATTTAGGATGTTATTATTCTACCTATCACACCCAGATTTTTGTTGAATGGCAGAGAAACTAACTTTATTCTGGACAGTTTTGCAAGTAAATATGGGACCTGAGTGTGCTGTGACCATATCGCTTTCTTAACAAAAGACAACTCGAGTATAAAGCCCCATGAGAGAGATGTAGAGCCGGGATAGAAAGAAGGAGAAATTATGTAGGACTCATTTAAGTGCATCCCCTGCCTCTAGATTTTTCAGTTATATGAGCTAACAAATTTACGTTAGTGTTTACATGGTTTTAGCTGAACTTTTTTTTATTTTTACCTGGAGAATCGTAGCACATATATACTCCAAGTGATTCATTTTATAAGTTATACTATGATTTTTTAAACATGTAGAGAACAAATTAGGTCAACTACCTGGTAACAAACTAAGGATTGTCTCAAAGGCAAACACAAACAGCATGGCATCGCTGCAACAGATGCATATTGCCACTGCATTGGCATAGCAGAAACTTTCCTAGGAGGGACACCCTAGATTGAATAGGGACAACCTGGACCCCATTAAACCCTTCCTTTAGGCTGAGTAAACAAATAAAAGGCAGTTCACGTGTGCTCAGATCATTGCACAAACTTGCTGTTCATCTTAGTTTTAAAGGTTTGGCAAATATTAAGACCCATTGCACAAACTTGCTGTTCATCTTAGTTTTAAAGGTTTGGCAAATATTAAGACCCAGAAAAATTCTAAGCCAGTGAGGCTACTCATATCTTACTGCTGAATGGGACGTGTAATCAATTTACATCCTTGCAGGAGATCTCTGCATTTTCTTACCTGTGAGTTTGAGAAATCCAACTAACACAATTGCCACAGCTTTTTGTGTTTGTTGATAGTTTACTATTGTTCTTGGGCCACACTTAGTGTTCACATTTTTGTATTTCAATCTCATGGTCAATTTTTTTGTTTTCCTTTTCCTTTTTTTTTTTTTTTTCTAGAGTGGTGATACAGTCTATTCCTGTAACATAATAAAGTTTAAATAATGGTGAACGATGGCTAATGACTATGATTATTATTTTAAAACTGACATTTGGATTAGGTGGAGGAGTTCTAGTAAAAGTAGTTGACCACACCAAACATCTTGTCTGGCTTCTCCTATTTTGTTACCTGCAATTTGGAAATTTGTAAAACTTTAAAATCTTTATAAATTTTAAAATGTAGATACTTCCAGAGGAGGTTAGTATATAGGACTTAAGGTTATAGATCTTTTCTTAGAAATAGATTTGATCAGGAGGAAAAATAAAAGCATAAAAAGAAAACGAATTCCTAGATTTAGATACATATAAGGAGATTTTATTTCCAAATATGGGAAAATCCACAAAAGACAAAACAAACTTTATTTAAATCAAAATTCTGCCTTGACCAACTCAGATGAATGAGGGAGTTGGTTAAGTAATACTGGTGATGTTTATTATATTTTACAATGTCAGAGGGAGGAGGGGATTCTTCTCACTCCTTGCATGAGTAAAAAGAGAAAATACATTGCTAAATTCAAAGGAGAAAAAAGTGAACGTCAAAAAAAAGATATGACATAGTTTTCTAAGAATGGCAATTATGTTTCTTCTCACAGCCACACTTAATATACTCAATTTAATTAAAACAATGAAACTGCATATATAGACATATTAAGAATATACTGCCATGGACAGAGCAGTGTCAGTAAACTGCCTTCTGATATTGCAGGTGACTAAAGAATTAAGTTTTGTTACAATTTGCAAAGTGGGTATTATAAAATCAGGTCAACATCATTTAGAAAAAAAATAACTAACTTTATTTTCAAGCCCAATTCTTCCTCCTCCTTGTTTTATTTTCCCTATAGGAAAAACCTGTAAACCATAAAAAGCTGATAATTAACAAGGCAATGTAAAGATATAATAAAAAGAAAACATTACTTGGAAATAAAAGGGATTATTATTAACATCAGAGATCACTGTTTCTCAGCTGTTTTTAATCAAGCTAGGAAATAGAACTGTAATTATATATTTAAAAGAGAAGTGCAAATATTTTTGGAGTCTTCAATAAAATCATCTGCAACATATTTCAAAAAGCACATGAGTAAAAGACTACAAAAAAAATCTTATTAGTTTCTGTACTTTTTGTTTCCTCATGCAAATTGTTTCTTCAGCAAAGATCTCCCAATCATTTTCTGTTGACCATGAGTTTAAACTTAATTTTTGAACTGTTATATAACTTATAAATTGTTTCTTTTTAAGCTAGCTAAGGAAATTTTTTTTTAAATTATCAAAAGTTCTACTCGCAAGAATCTTACCATTTGATTCAAACAAAATCTTCAAAAGATTTAAGTCAAATAATGTGTTAAAAAATGAACTTATGCACATTAAAATTGTAGAGTTTATTCGAGCAGACAGTGATTTACAAATCAGGCAACTCCAAAGCAGGAACTTTTCAGGGATCTGCCCAAGGAGTGAGTGAGGGTGACTTTTATAGGGTGAATGCAGAAGCAAGGCAAAAACAACCTGATTGGTTAAAGTGGAGCAGTAGCTTTATTTGGGGCATTCTAGTGGTAAATCCCTAGTTAGCAGTTAGTTGGAAGTTTCTGACTGGTTAAGCTTAATTTTCATTTTACTGTATACACTGAGTTGGGTTTCAGTTTACTTAAGTAGGAACCCAGAGCAAGGGAGCCTAATGACCTTCCAATTAATTATTTTAACAAATGATTATGGTTTACCTGGGTGTTTACACCCAATATCTTAAATTGTGTGCCTTTTTCTTTCTAAAATTAAGTCACATAGTTCAGATGTTGGTGGTTGAAAAATGAATATTATCTAAATAATGATTGCACAGACATTTAAGCCTTGAATCCATTGTCCAGGAAGATACAATTTTTACATTCTCTAAGAATGTGTCTGCTTTTAACAAAATATCTAAGAAAAATTATGTATTGTTTTGATTTATTAACAAGAAAGCAAACTTTGCCACTACATACAATTTCAATTATACAGAAAAAAATAAATATCAAGTCTCCCAAATGGAATAAAAATATTTTTTCTATTGTAATTCAACATAGTAATTTTTTAAAAATTGAGGTGCATCAGGACAACTTTTATATAGAATTTTTGTTAAACTTGGGTAAGTTTAAAAGTTTGGGCCCAAAAGTGTGTGAAATATTCCATTTCATCCTAATTCCCTATTAATCATCTCCTTTTTTTTTTTTTTTTTTTTTTTTGAGACAGAGTCTCACTTTGTTGTGCAGGCTAGAGTGAGTGCGGTGGTGTCAGCCTAGCTCACAGCAAACTCCTGGGCTCAAGCAATCCTACTGCCTCAGCCTCCCGAATAGCTGGGACTACAGGCATGCACCAGCATGCCCAGCTAATTTTTTCTATATATATTAGTTAGCCAATTAATTTCTTTCTATTTATAGTAGAGACCGGTCTCGATCTTGCTCAGGCTGGTTTCGAACTCCTGACCTCGAGCAATCCACCCGCCTCAGCCTCCCAGAGTGCTAGGATTACAGGCGTGAGCCACTGCGCCCAGCCAAGGGGGACTTCTTTAAATGGGCAGCCACAAGTTTTGTTTGGCTCTCTGAATAGCAACTACCTGAAAAGCTCATATCCCTTCAGAACACCCTGCAGAGCTTATAGAGGCAATGATACATGGTGAGTAGTTTTCCATTCTTTGTTGACTTTCTATCATTCCTATTACTTCTACTGGCAGCTGCAGTGGAGTGAGTCAGAATAAATTTTTGTTTGAAATGGGTACCAGAAGGGACAAAAATAAGTTACACATCTCAGCAAAATATTTCTGGAGGCTTAGTGTCAGAGCTCAGCTTAATATTGAAATTCATTTCTCTGTATTCTTTTAAATATGGCTCATCTCTGCTCAACGTTGTCTGGAGTTTCAGTTGGAAGACTCCAAAGTGTGGGAACTGAAATCACTGGAAGAATCGATCACTCGCTCACATATTTGGTGGTTGATACTAACTGTAGGCTGAGATGTTAGCCAGGGCTTTGGGGTATGCCTACATGTGACCTCTTCATGTGATTTGAGCTTCCTTCCAACATGGAGGCAGGGTTTTGAGGGCCACTGTCCTGAAAGCCAGATGGAAGCCATATCGTTTTTATAACCTAACCTCAGACATCACACAGTATAAATTTGACTATACTGGTTGGAGCAGTCACAAGCTTATGGAGTTCAAGAATCAGGGAAATAGATTCCATCTCTTGATAAAAAAAGGGCAAGGTTTTAGAGAGAATATGGGACCAGAAATATTACTGTGGTCATCTTGGAAAATATAATCTTTCACATGTTGCAGTAAGGCAGTCCTAATTATCAAATCACTTTGTCATAGAAAGTCTAAATCTGCTCTATAGAAGGCATGCATTCGATTTAGCCCTACTCTTTGGGAGTATATAAGAATAATATAAATAGTATATTACATGACAGCTCTTTAAATACTCAAGTCTGGTCACTTTGAAGCCTTCTTTTCCTTACTTAAACATTCCCATTTCCTTGTAAAAGCCATATAGATTTTTGACTTAAATGTCTTCAAAATGTGATATCCTGAAGTGAACACAATCTTGTAACATTTCCAGGTGAAGTTTTAGTCAAGAGTAAAATAAACTGTGGGCCTGCTTGTTTAGGTATTCTACTTCAGATGATAAAGCCTAAAGTAACCTTAGCTCTTCTAGGAACATCACACTATTATTTAAATTGGATATATAGCTAACTAGTATTTACTTCTGTTGTGAAAGTGATATAGGAAAGTGGACTCCAAAACTGGGGTCTGTTTGAAGGCCAGGTGAGTTATTGCCTTCATGCAGGAAAGGGTTCAAGAGTAAGCCAACAGAGTAAAGCAAAAGCAAGTTTATTGATGTAAGAAAAGAAATAAAGAGGAGTTTACCTCATTGTCAAGGTAGAGGCTATCTCTCAGAGCAACGGAGTTGCGAATGATCCAAGCCAATAGGGATAATGTGCTGGCAACAATATGGAGAGGATATGCTTGATCTGAAGAGGGCACCTGCTACTCTGTTCCAGCCAATGCAGTGAGGAGGGGCCATACAAGCCCCAGTGTTGTCAGGTCACTTGATTTTCAGAAGAAATAGAAATCCTGATTTTTAGGCGAAGTTACTTGGGAGTGAACTCAAAAAACTTAAAAACTACTTTGTGGTCTAATACTATACAGGCCAAATAAAACCCATTTGTTGGTTAAATTTATCCCATGGGCAATCTGTTTGCTATTCCTGCTCCAAAAGAGGCCATCAATCCATAAGCTCATTGTCAGTAAATAAATTCACTTTATTCACAGTTCTGCACTCCATGGGTTGCTGCCATTTTCTACATTATTTTCTGATCCATGCTGCCATTCATTTCTGTTCATTTTGGCATGAACTTAGAGATGAGAGGTGTCAGGGAGAAGGTAAGAGTAGAATTGGGGAGGATTTTTTCCCCATGACTCACAGTGCTATACTTATTTCTCAGGCTTAAGAGTATCAAACTATACTACCTCCAGAAAAGCAACCTGAACAGGGTGGCTACACATGGTTCTTGGTGGAGAGAAGAAAACAGAGTTACTCCTCAGAAATCTTTTCAAATGCTCACTCCACAAAATACTTGTGGAGTTGGAACTGAAAGATACATTGCTATTTCCAGGATTTTCCTCTTGTGACAGTTCCTTCCTTCCTTCCTTCCTTCCTTCCTTCCTTCCTTCCTTCCTTCCTTCCTTCCTTCCTTCCTTCCTTCCTTCCTTCCTTCCTTCCTTCCTTCCTTCCTTCCTTTGCTTCTCTATGCAAAGCTATTAGTGCAAATTTCTACCTTCTGAATGAGCTCTCTTCTGGGTTATCATACGGTGGCTAACACCAAAGGCTCGCATTGTGCTCAGTTGGCTATTGCAAGCTGTCAGTTTTGGCTTTTGGGCAATTTTCCTGCAGCAGCTGGGCATTATTAAATCAGATGTCATTTTATGGCAGAACTTTATCTTATGCTGTAATGCTCCACAACACCTAGTGCACTACTGGGCACAGAATAAATGCTTCCTGATTGATTTATGACAGAAATATAAGAAAGACAGGGCCATGCCAATAGGGTGCTTTGAAAATTCCTCGAAATACCTACTTTTAAATATATTACTCTACCAGCTTATTAAGGTACTTGAAATGTACATCATTAGTCACTCTTTTGAGCTTCCAGCTGAAGATAACTAATTCTCACCAAGAAAACTGTGCATTATTCTATTAGCTACCATAATTGTAAATTATAAAATAATCTGCAAAATTAAGAATGGATACCAAAGAACCCAAGTTTTGATGATGGCTACTGAAGGCATGAGGAGGACCCTAGGCCTCCAGGAAGTAGGTAAAGCTGCAAAATGTAACTGCCTAAAGGGAAATTATTCAATGACCATTTGTCTTGTCTTAAAATTTGGTCAAGATATTTGATCTCAACATAGTTTTCAATGGATCAGGAAGCTTCACAGAATTCACCAAGGTTCAGGTTACATTGGTGGTTATTTCTAGGAGAACTGTCTGAAATCTATGGAGTAGGTGAGAATGAAAGAGTAATAAAATATTCAGTAGCCTCTAGTTTGCAGTGGATGACTGAAAATGTTGAGGTTTATAGCCTCTCTCACTGATGTCACCTTCAGTAAACTCCACGTATAAAGAACAAGAAGAATGGAGAATACTTCTGACTTTAGACTTTTTTTTCTGAAGTGTTTCAAATTTAAAAATCTAAAAACACATTCTGAGAAATGTGATTAAGAGGTGCATTGCAACCATGTACTATTTGCCATATTCCAGTGAGAGACTACTGTCTTAAGTGGTTTAATGGTAATTATAAACCTTATCAGCAAATCTGTCACATCTCATTATTAGTTATGTATTATGCTTTGTTTCTTCAACTCTGAAACTACTCATTAGAGGCTCCTTCATAAACCCAGAGACTTAGTGACCACTTTCTGCCGTCATGCTTCTATTCTCTCACCATACGAACACCCACCTGTCACCTTGGGTTTATTCAATCTTAAGATTCAAATGGATAACTGACCAAAATTCTCAAGTTTTGTAACACTACAGCAGTTTATATTGTGAAAATATGCATTCAGGTAAAGAGATCAATAACTATCAATAAGTGTATTTATTTATATTTTTAATGAACATTTTTCTGTTTCATAGCTGCACTACTGAGCCTTACCAGAGCTGAATGCATGTGTGAGATACAGACACCATTTCAACTAATAATAGAGCTCTGCTATACACCTAGGGGCTTGTTAATGGAGACAGAGGTCACAAGTAATATCATCATTGGAACGTCTGGGCAGAACTTTCCAGTATCAAGTCTACTGTAGTCAAAGCAGCTTGAACATACAAGTACTTCCACATTTTGTGGGACACAGGGACACACTGCAATCTACTTCATGCCTGAACCATTCCAATCTGCCTCAATCTATTTTCCTCTCTTCGAAGAAGATCTTGTCCTTAATCATATTCTGAGTGAGGATAGAAACACTCAAATGAAAACTCATCCCATTTCATTTAGAAACTAACTGACCAGTGTATTCAGTAGTCTATGCAAGAAATAAAAAAAAAAAAAGAAATAGGTACCTTATAAGAAAAAGTTCATATATATCTTTTCTAAGCCAATAAAATTGATTTTAATTAGTGTCCTAAATGTGCTTCCTGAAACATTTCATTATTGTACATTATTGTATAAAACATACATCTTTTACTTTCACATGCATGCTGTTTGAAGCCACAAACAAAAATAGCTTTGTGTCTTTATCCTAATTCATTTCTTCATATGACTACATTCTCCACATAACTGCATTTGGCATAGCTAACGTCCTTGTTTCTTTGTTCCACTAATTCAAAATATGTTGAATTAAAATAAATTGATTTGAGATTGCAGTTAAAAGGAGTAAAGTTGTTTTATTTTCCTTCTAGGAGATTCAGATATATATGCACATATATGTTTTTTTCTTTTCTTTTTTTCTTTCTCCTTTTCTTTTTTCTTAAACTGTCTCCTGTCTATATGGCTGTTTCAGAGACATTTTATTCTGAACAAACAAATAAACACAGAACTAATTTGACATGGATTAGTGTTTTCCTGATAGAGATATTAGGTCATGCCAATCATAATTTCACTCTCTGCAAACAATTTTAAAGATGCATGTCTGTTCTGCCTTGGCTATCATCTCTTTTTTTCATTTATCTCACTAAGATTCTTATCTCTTGGTTTTTGTATGGAATAAAAATATGTTTACATAAAGAAGTCCATATACAATACAATATCTGGGAAATGGATTTTTGAATATCCTACAAAGATCTAAAATTTATTTTAGTTTCTTCTTTTTTTTATATCTGGTCCTATGGAATTTGTGAGAAATTATTCTTTTAAGCAGGATATTAAATCTAGAGTTCTCAGAATAAATAAATGTGTTCTATTTCATGGTTGTGTAGAACATCAGATAAGTTGTTAGATGGAATGGTGATTTAATTAATATCCTTTCAAAATATGCTGTAATGGTAGCTGATAACATGGAATTATATGGATGTGACTTCAACTAGAAGTAATATCTAAAGCTAGATTTGGCCTGTGGGCCAAAACCAACCTTCTACCTGTTTTTGTAAATTAGCATGCTCATTTATTTATATATTGTCAATGGTGGCTTTCATGCTACAATGACAAGGTTGAGAAGTTTCAACAGAGATTATATGGTATGTAAAGATGAAAATATTTACTGTCTTGCCCATTTATCTTCCTGACCCCAAATCTACAGCATAAAAGTGTTTAGAAAGAAATCTTATGACATGGATAACAGGGAGAAGATGAAAATACAATAATATTTTGCAGTAAATTAAAGGATGGGGGAAACATCCTTTCCCTAAGGCTAATTGGCATTCTTTTAAAGGGCTCGCAATCCAGAGAAAGCCTGGCAAATAGAGGTGAGTGGATATTTCATATTCCAAATATGAAATAATGGAGTCAGTAGAAAGCTCTGTGTAATTAACTTTATTGGAGACATAGTTTTAGTTAAGTAGTTGCACTAAGTGTTATGCTTTAATAAAAACCAATAAAAGGTGATCCTATAAACTTTGGTAGTAAAATTGCAAATGAATCTTCTTCCATTAATATCCACCATTTTTGGCACCAAATATTTAAGATACTTCTTTTGTTTATTTATTCTGAGTCTTTGAGGAAGTTGGAGCTTATCTTAGTTGGGATTGGCTAGCTATGGCACAGTAAGAAACAACCCCCAAATATCAGCGGTCTAAAAACAAGGGTTTAAATGTTGTTCAAAGTGTGATTTATTTCTGGTGACCCTCCGGGCAACTGTCCTTTGTGCGATGGCTCAGCTTTGCATCTCCATATCAACACATGACTCAGTGATTAGGGCAGCAAGGAAAGAATGTTCTGAAAAGTCTCAGGATAATTAAAAAAAAATGCTTCTGCCCAGAGGTGATACACATTACCTCCACTCACATTCTATTTTCCAAAGAAAGTCACATGGCCATTCCTTACCTTAAGATGGTGAGGCAGTACAATTTCTCCATGTGTCCAGAAAGAAGAGAGCAGGGAGGTTGAAGGAGCAGCACAGGACAGCCGGACAATGGGCTGGCTCAGTAGTAATTTTTCTAATCTTTCCTTGATGTCTTCTCACCAGCTCCCCAGTAGTGCCTTCAGAAGATCATATATTTAGCCTCATTAGCAGAAGAGACTTAGGAGAAAAAAAATATTGGCATTTGAAAATGCACAGGTAGGTCGATAGTTTTGTTGTAAAGATCAACTAGAATTTCTGAATTCTTGGTAATTGCATATTTTATTTTCTGTCTGACTAAGCTATTTCCATTAGCTGCCAGTGTTTGGTAGAAAACCAGGACCTTTTCTGACCGGGTTTCCAGTGTAACAATAAACTTAAAATAACACTGTTCTCTTTGAATCTACAAGCTCAGCTTTGAAAAAAAGCAAACAAAACATAAATGAAACAAAACTGAACTAGTTGCTCCTCACTCTGGATGATACACGATGAGCATTCTGAATCAGCTCTTTGCTTATGCTTCAACCCAGCATCAAACTTCAAAAGCCATTCCTCTAGCAGTTTCTTCTTGGTTGACTCATTTCCTCCTTATTCCCTATATTAAGCATAAATATTGACTTTCTTGTTCCAGCATCTTTGTTCTAATTCACATTTTTAACTTTGACTTTTTTCCTGTGGTTCTCATACATTTTTGTCTTTATCTCATGAGTCAATGGCTATCTCATCACAAATGTATAAAATCATATAATATTCCTAAGATAACTTGAGTCTCCTCACACACAACTGGTGAAAGTGTTATTCATAACGATCATGTTTATTTAGGGCATCAATCTTACCAAGATTTTGTTAGAATGTTAGATGATTTTCTTTTTGGAGTTTTCTCTTATGGTGCAGATGGAAATGGTTGGTGATGGGCGGACTATGTGTCCTAAACTTTGTAAACCAGTTCGTGTCCATCCCCAGTCACTCACACATATTTATAGTGTTCATTAAACTTATTCTTCACATCACTTATGTTTTCTTTAATGTAATGATTTTTTGTTGTTGTTCTGTTAGTGTGTACACGTTCTGAAATGGTATTCAGGTACTTGCAAAATAAATGTCTGTTTGGTTTTTTTTAAGAAATAGCAAATGAAAATGCTACTAAAGTCATTGCTCCTTATAAACTAAAGATTAAATCTGGAAATTTCACAGTATGTGGAATTCCAGGTGCCTTAATCTGAGAAATCCCTGACAAAGAAGATATTTGGATTCTGTTGGTCACTGAGGTCTTCAAATGTTAATAAATATTGTTGTATCTTGTTTGTGTTTCTCACTTTAGGGATCAGACTTATGACTTGAGATATATCTGCTATGGTTTGTAAATGGTTTTTGCCTCTGCCAAAACTCATGTTGAAATTTGAGTCCCAATATGGCAATGTTGGAAGGTGGTGCCTGGCGAGAGGTGTTTGAATCATGAGGGCACTGCTCTCATGAATAGATTAGTGTCCTCTCATGAGAGTGAGTTCTATCTCGTTCTCTTGGGAATAGATTAGGTCCTGGGAGAGTGGGTTTTATAAGTGAGCCCAGCTGTTCTTGCATGTCTCTTGGTATGTGCTCACTTCCCCTTTTGCTTCCGTGCCATGTTATGATGCAATGCAAGGCCCTTGCAAGAAGCCAAGCAAATGCCAACACCATGCTTCTTGGACTTCCAAGCCTTCAGAATTGTAAGCCAAATAAACCTCTTTTCTGTATAACTACCCAGCCTTGAGGATCACTTGAGCCCAGGAGTTCAAAGCTGCAATGAGCTATGATCACCCCACTGCACTCCAGCCTGAGCGACAGAGCGAGGCCTTGTCTCAAATAAATAAATAAATAAATACATACATACATTACTCAGCCTCAGGTGTTTGGTTATAGCAACAGAAAATGGGCCAAGACAATGGCTTACTAATTATATCCCCATTCTACTGTTTCATTTTTAGCACTTCAGTATCAATAAAGTCTCTCTTTAATCTTATATATCCCTTCCCCATTATCCAATTTGTAAAAGATTGAACCATGTGAAACTAAAATAGCTGGAGTTTTATTAATATCTAGCAGTTGCTTGGAAAGGTAGCATTTAGAGACCTGCCTCAAGATAGTGTTGAGAATTCCTAAGTCTTTGTTCACCATAAGAGCAGATCGATGACCATCACCAATGGCTAACTGAACATGGGTCTGATGGTTTTCTGTTAACACTAGGTATTATTGATGACTCTCTCACATACAAATATTCATGTGATTCACAGTCAGCATCTTGCTGAAGATTGATGGCCCAGTGTGAAATGATGGGCTTGTGATGGACCTCACTTATCACTGTTTCTTAACTATTTTGCTTAAAATTCTTATCTAGCTAGATATTCACCAGTTAAAGTCATTAAACTCAATGAATGTAACATTTTAAATTTATACACATTTACTAGCTATATCTTTTTGAAACTTTCTTTTCCCTGAAAGTGTAAATAAAATAAACAAAATTGGTAATTTTTTTGTACCCAATGTAAATGTTCTTTTATAAATTGCAGTGTGACTGTTTCAAGTTTGGATTCATTATGGGGTATGCTTTATCATTTACAAACCTCATTTAATATACTATTCAGAGGGTAATCATAAATTCTCAGTCTTAACTGTTTAATGAAAGATAAAGAAATACGAAGCAATAATCAGAAAAAAGATAAGCATTTTTGAAATTGTGCTTAAGTGTTCAACAAAAATGAAAGCAGGTTTAAACTCAAACCAGATAGCTTAGTAAAACTTGAGGATTTTAGCTTCTGGTTTTTGTCTTCTGCAATACTCTTTCTATGATTCTTGGTTGATGCATTATGTAAATGCATGATATTTCTGGCTTTTCATTTCCTTGACTTCGTCCCCCACAATAACACAACCTTAGTCTCTTTTCTCCCATACGTATACGCAGATACTGAGTTCTCTCCCTCCCTCTCTTCCTTGATCTCTATCTCGCTCTTGCCCTCTGTCTTCTAGAGAATCGACTACTTCTTACCTCCACCTCCTTCTTCACATAGCCAACCTTGCCTCCACCATTGTTGTTTTCACTCTCCAATGAGAATATTTCTTCCTACTTCATGAGTTAACAGAACCAAAGAGAAGACACTACCTACTCTACTCATCTATGGCCTCTACCCTTTCTTCTCTTCATTACTATAAATGTATTGTCCATGCACCCAACTGAACACTGTTTCTGTCATGCACTACTCTCACCTACTCAATTGCTTTGGCTATTATTTCTTCTCTCTTTTATCAAATTTCCCTCTCTGCTATATTATTCTCATCCATATAGAACTGCTGTTGCTTCTCCTTGTTAAATTAAAAACAACCTTCTCTTGACCCCACTTCCTCTTTTCTGTTTCTTTAAAGTAAAACATTTCATATGTGTTGTCTATAACCTATGTCCAATTCCTTTCCTTCTCATCTTTCTTAAACCCACTGTAAACAGGCATTTCTACTCCCATGTCACTAAAAAGTCCTCTTGTTAAAAACATCAATGACCTCCTCATCTACTCCATTAGCAAATCTTGTTGGCTCTACCTTCATTTATGTCTAAAACCTCATCATTTTATATCACTTCTATTACTATCACCCTGGTCCAAGTCACCTGGATTATAACCCACTTTGATCATTGCACCAGCCTTTCACCATGTGTCTCTACTCAATTTCAACCCTCATTATGTGTCCCCACTCCAACTATTTTCAGCATAACAATGTGATTTGTTAAAAATAAGTAGATCATGTTGCTCATTTAAAATGCTCCATTGCTTCCCATCTCCACCAAAGTAGAAGTCAGTGTCATATAATGGCCAATAATATTGGTTCCTCCTCCTTAATTCATTCCCATTATCCTTTTGATCCATTTCTCCACCTAATCTCCCCTTTGCTCATTTTACACCAGTCACCCGTGCTTTCTTGGTGTTCCTTTAACATGCCAGGACACTTGTACCTCAGGGGTTTTGCTCTTGCTCTTCTCTTTTCTCTGACTAGACTACTATTTCCCCAGGTGGTTCAACAGGCCCATGAGCTCATTTCTTCAGGTCTTTGATCAAATACCTCTTTCTCATAAAGACCTTCTCTGACTATCCACATTCTCCCTACTTTTCTCTCCTGCTTAATTTTCTCCTCAGAAATTTTCATCACCTAGAATACTATATATTTTACTTTAATTAATTTCTTTGACTTGCTTTCCACCACTGAAGTGTCAGCTCACTTAGGCAGGACTTTTTTGGTCATTTTCCCTTGTTGCCCTAGCTCCAGCAGCAGAACAGTTCATGGCACATTGTAAAACTTCAATAAAATGTCATGAACTGTAAATGGATGGTACTGGATACTAGGCTTGGTTGGAATTACATGGCAAATGTGGCAAAACTACCAAGGCATTTCCCTCCACACTCCAACAGGATGTTATTACAAGACTGATTTCAATCCCTTGTCTCTTCCATGATATTGTTGGTTTCTTGACGGAAGATACGGTGGTTTTTATTTCTATATTTTTGTCACCTAGAAAAAGGGTACAAGCAATAAATGTTGAATGAGTAAATATGTAGAAGAACAAAAGATGCCTTGATGAACTTTAAAGACATAGCCATTTCCTTGCTCTGTAAGCTGGAAACTCTGCCAGAGACTGAGGCTCTAATGCATCCTTCGATAGTGTCATGGGATGATGATGCTCCAAATTATTCTCTGACCATAAAGAACATTCTATGCTTCTCTGAAGCTAGTTCAAAAATGAACATTATGGATAGGCTTGGTTGCTATAGGGGTCAGATGAGTCCAAATTAACTTTATTTAAAACCTGTTTTAACCTGTTTCCAGGTTCCTTTATGTTGTACCAAGTACCAAGTACCAGTACTTCATACTTACCATTTTATTGCTGAATAATATTTCATTGTATGGTGAAACCATATTTTGTTTATGTTGTCATCACTTTTTGGTTATCATGAATAATGCTGTTATGGACACTGACGCACAGGTTTTTAAGAGTCCATATGTTTTCAGTTCTATTGTATATCTACCTAAAGCAGAACTGCTGGGCTCCATGGTAACTCTACGTTTGACATTTCAAAAAGCTGCCAAACTGTTTTCCAAAGTGGCTGCACAATTTTAAAATCTCACCAGCAATATATGAGGGTTCCAATATCTCCACAGCCTGGCTAACACTTGTTATTGTCTATCCTTTTTTAATTTTAGCCTTCCTAGTGGATAAGTAATGGTGCCATGTTGTGGTTTTGGTTTGCATTTCCCTGATGACACAGAAGACTGAACATCTTTTCATGTGCTTATTGGCTGTTAAGAATAGGATATTTTGAGAGAGAATTTTCAGGGAAGTTCTTTCTGAAGACGAGCCACTTTAATAAATACGAAATGTAGTCAGGATTTATCTGGGATAAACATGAAGGCAAGAACTTTCCATGCTGAGAGAACAGCTGTTACAAGGATCCTGAGGTTCAAAGACATTTGATTTTCTGGGGAACTGAAAGAGGCTAGTGTGGCTGGGAAATAGTGAATGAGGAGAAGGGAGTAGTGAAATGTTTAGAGAGTTCGGCAGGAGCCAAAGCATACAGAATCTTCATAAGACATAATTCAGAAAATAATTTGATTCACAGGACATGGGAAGACAGCAGATTTTTAAGCAGATAAGTCAGATAATCTGATTTATGTCAAAAATAGGTGATGCTACATAGCACTAAGTACTAGGCACCATTTTTAGCAGTTTACAAATATTTACTACACCCATCATCCTATGAGATAGCATGTTATTTTTCTATTGCTGCTGCAATATGTTACTATTATATAAACTTAGTACTTAAAACAACAGAGTTTATTATTTTTTGGTTCTGGAGGTCAAAAATCAGTTTCACTGGGCTAAAAATCAAGATGTCAACAGGACTGAGTTTATGCTGGAGACTCTAGGGGAGAATCCCTTTCCTTGTCTTCTCTCAGTTTCTGGAAGCTGCTCACATTCCTTGGCTCATGGACCGGCATCACTTTGACTGCTGCACCTGTCCTTGTGTCTTCTTCTCTGACTCTGACACTCCTGTCTCCCTCTTATAAGGGCCCTTGTGAATACATTGGGGCCTCCTAGATAATCTAAAATAATATTCCCATCTCAAGATCCTTAACTTAATCACATCTTTAAAGTCCCTTTCATTGTGTAAGGTAACATATTCACAGATACCAAGGATTAGAATGTGGACATCTTTGTGGGGAGGGAGCATTATTCTGCCTACTACAGGTATTTGCTATTATTTTCTGCACAGCAACTCGCTCAAGGTCACATAGACAATGACAGCACTGAGATTTAAACCCAGAGGTCTGATTCCAGAGAGATTATCTTTAACCCCTTGGCTCTCCTGCTTCTTATAGTTGCTAGATTTTTACAAATGTGTAATTATTCCTTTTCCATTAGCGCTGCCCGTATTGAACCCTGCACCAGAATATGCTTGACATACTTCAGGAATGATTCCCGTGCATGCTTGTGGGCGAAGCTCAGTACTTTTGATTCCTTTTAAAATTGTGATTTATTTTTGTAACAGCTTGATTGATGTATAATGGATATACAAAGAACTGCACAATTTAATGTGTATAATAACAGCTTTGGACATATGCCAACATCTATGATATTATCACCACAATCAAGCCAATAGACATATACACCTCCCACAGTTTCCTTGTGTCCCTTTTGCTTGTTTCTTTTGATGTGAAGAGCACTTAAAATGAGATTTACCCCCTTAACAAATTTTGAAGTGCACAATACCATATTGTTAAGACACAGGCTCTATGCTGTAGGACAAATCTCTAGAATTTTATTCACAGAGCATAACTGAAACTTTGTATCCATTGCACAATTCCTCACTTCCCCCACACCCCACCTCCAACTCCTGGCAACCAACATTTTATTCTCTACTTCTATGAGTTTGAATATTACATACATCTCATATGAGTTTAATTATGCATTATTTGTCCGTCTGTATTTAGCTTATTTCATTTTGCATAATGTCTTCCAGGTTCATTGTATTGTTACAAATGGCAATATTTCCTTGTTTTTTAAGGCTGACTATTATTCTATAGTCTATATATGTGTACATATAGATATAATTTTTTTGTTCATCTATTGATGGACGTCAGTTTTTTCTGTGTGTTGGCTATTGTGAATAATGCTGCTACGAACAGCTGGGAGTGCAGCTATCTTTTTGAGATCCTGATTTCAATTCTTTTAGATATGTACCCATAAATGGCACTGCTGAACAACATGGTGATTCTATCTTTAATTTTTTGAGGAACCTCCATACTGTTTTCCATTGCTGCTGCATCATTTTATATTTCCACTAATAGCATACACGGGTTCCAATTTCTCCACATCCTCACCAATACTTATCTTCTGTTTTGTTTTGTTTTTTTGATAATAGCCATCCTAATGTGTGTGGTTTCTATTTTTCTTTTGTGTGTTTTTATTTTAATAAATAGGCTTCTAGCTATTAACATTGGTATCTTTCTTTAATGGAAAATTCTAAATGGTAAGTTTCTTCCTGTTGTTATGGGAAAGAAATTTTGTTATTTGTGAGTGTTGATTGGTTTTACTCTATAAGCTTAATATCCTAGTATGATACTTTTTGATCTTAAGCCAATTTGTCTGAAGACTAAATGTTGATTAATAATTTCTGTTTCAGAAAGTTTTATTGTTTAGAGGATTTAATGGAGGAAAAATATATGAAATCATACAAAGTAAGAGGTATACATACTAAGCACCTATATGAAGAGATATCCTAACTACAATTTAACTGTTAAACCCTGAATAGGTTGAAGAATAGCAGTTCTGAAGTTTGCAGTTTCTTTAAACCTAGTCAGTTATCTGATCGGTTGACTAGAAAATGCAGCGTATGTTGTACTTTAAAGTTTAATAATTGAATTTATATGCCTTTAATTAATTGCTGTTGGTGAAATATTTTTGTCTTTTGAAAAAAAATTGCCTCAGTTTTTTATTATTTGTAATTTAGCCTTTCTATTACAATTATGTTGAAGATAAATACCACTTTTTATTATTTTGGGGAAGCAAATATTAGAACCAAAACTATGCCCTCCCTTTAATACACAGTGGCTTACAGCATATCTGAGCAAGACTTTGTATTTTAAATTGTTGATTAAAGCTTTCATAATTTGCATGTATATTAAAATGTATTCTGAAAATAAGGATGTTCTGTGAAATGAAACACGTATCTTTACTATGGAAAATGTTGATCATACTGTTAAAGAAGTCTTTGTCTCGTAATTACATAAAATTATTTAAACCCCCAACTGGGATCTTGGTAAAATAGAAGATGATAGAAGATGATTGAAGCTTATCATTGAAGCTTGCTTGTTGTATTTCTATTTCTTGAATTACAGTTTCCTTGTAAGTGCTAAAGTTCAAACTAAAATGACATAAGAGGTAAGGCCAATTGTCTAGGTCACTTCTAAGACATAGCGGGGTACTGAGGGATTTCCTGTGAATGTAGTTTTCTCTTCTTAATCCTTCCTTTGCCTTCATCTCATGACTTAGCGATTTCTGATGTTGTGGCACAAACAGGGACTTACAGTCTAGACAATTGGGTTTTGAAATCAGCTCTGCCTTAAATAAGGCCTTGGGCAAGTCACAGCCTTTTGGGAAACCAGTTCACTAATTTACAAACTTCAGGAACTGGACTGGGTGATATAGAATGTCCCTTCATGCACAGAGTCCACACTTGATCAGTGATCTGATTTTCCAGGCATTTATTTTGTAACGGCACACTGATATGGGGTCCACATGGTCCAGGGGAGGGCCAGCACAGAGCCATTCCTACTTAGATTCTCAGGGTTTGGAATCCTCCGCCCAGTCACTGAAGTCCTGCCCTTTCTGGGCTGAAGCGCTGTATCTTCTTGGTTTTTTGTTAATTGTGTATTCTTGGATCCTCTGTTTCACTTCCAAACCAAACTTAAACTCCTGCTCCTAAATGCTTCTGGTCATTGAAGAAACCAGTTATGTCCTCCTGGTTCTTCCTTTCTCCAAGGTGGATAAAGTAGAATAAATTCTTAAATCTCTACATCTCCTGTGTGCACATTATCTGTGGTCTTAGTGTTTTCTGTTTCACTGGTTCTTACTTTTGGCTTCTCTTGTTCACTCTTTTTAATCTTTTTCTTTCTGCTTTTCAATGTCTGTGTCTGGGTATTCTCTCGTCTCCCTCTCATTTTTCATTTTCTACTCATCTGTATCAGTCAATAATCAAAGTCAAATGTCTTACCCTCTATACATTAGCATGTTTGAGTTGCTTCTTCTCTAGAGAAGACACAGTTGTGTGCTGACTAGCAAATTTAAAGATATAAAAGGAGCTATCCTCACTCATTGCTACACCTCAATGATGATTGTAGGTTTTTGCTGTTGAAATGATTTCAGATGGGCAATAACAGGATGAATGGTCAAGTATTCCTTAATAAATACTAATTAAACATCTCATCTGAAATAGCAAGAATAATTTGCCTTTTTTGTATATATTAATAGTATCTGGAAAAAATTGAATTTAGTTGAAGATACTATGTTTTGTAAAGTTCAGGAGTTTTCAGAGGATTAGAATTTATTTGATTCTGCTATGTTAACCTAGTCTCAACTCTGTTCTAATGAGAATTCCTAAATATAAAATTTGAACTAGAAAAGAATATTCCTCTTCAATGAAACCTATTTTAGCCACTTAAGAGATATGTTCCAAACATAGCCTTGCTATCAAAGTGTGGTCCCTAAGCCAGCAAACACGGGCATCATTTGGAAGCTTGTTAAAAATATAAAGGCATTACTCCAGGCCTACTAAATCATATTGTGCATTTTAAAACACATCCCCAGGAGCCGGTGAGGTGGCTCACGCCTGTAATCCTAGCACTCTGGGAGGCTGAGGTGCGTGGATTGCTTGAGCTCAGGAGTTTTAGACCAGCCCGAGCAAGAGTGAGACCTCATAATTACTAAAAATAGAAAAAAATTAGCTGGACAACTAAAAATAGAAACAAAAAATTAGCTAGGCATCATGGCTCGTGCCTGTAGTCCCAGCTACTCAGGAGGCTGAGGCAGGAGGATCGCTTAAGCCCAGGAGTTTGAGGTTGCTGTGAGCTAGGCTGACGCCACGGCACTCTAACCCGGGCAACAGAGTGAGACTCTGTCTCGAAAAAAAGGAAAGGGAAGGAAAGGAAAGGAAAGGAAAGGAAAGGAAAGGAAAGGAAAGGAAAGGAAAGGAAAGGAAAGGAAAGGAAAGGAAAGGAAAGGAAAGGAAAGGAAAAGAAACAGCTCCAGTTAATTTTAATGCACATTAAAATTTTAAAAACATTGCTCTAGAGAGTATTAATATGAAAAAAGACTAGAAATAAAAAAAATCAGTACGGATGTGAAAGTATAAATAAATGGTTTTTAGTCGTAGAATTTTTAAACTGATAGAGAAAATTAGATTCATATTTATATGTAAAAATTGTTCAAGTTTTTGAAAGTTACAGTGTTTCCATCACCAATTATCCCAATAGTCTCTGGTAAAATTGAAATTCTGAGGTGGAACTATTTAAAGGTTTTCATATGGCCAAAATATGTGATAATAATTTCAAACAAAACAGTAAGTGACCTCATGCTCAGGAGAAGGTGATATATAAGGAAATGCATTCTGCTATGCATTGGTATAGGTAATATAAGTAATCTAAGTATTGCTCTGAACAACATTACCGAAACATCCTGCAGGCTAAACGAAAGTTGCCTTTATCCTAACTTCATTGTGACCCTCACTTCCATTAAGGAAGTTTTCACAAAGGCTTAATCACACTGTTCTTTGTGTCTCTCTCCTAATTATAATCACACTACCCTATTCAGTAGAGGGCTAATTGTTTCAAAATAGAGTTCTGAAGCAAAAGCCTCAGGTGTATAGTTAAATGAGGTGTTAATTGGATGGCAGATGCATTAACTTGGGCTTAAGAAAACCAAGGGGGTGGTGGTTACAGACTAAGTGAGAAGGCCAGAGTCATTTTAAAGATTTACTATTCTAGTTTTTTAAAAAAGGTTTGATATTTATATATTCTTGCCACCTTGAGACCTGAAATTTAAGTGAGGTCTGGGAGAAATAAAACTATGTTCCTAAGGCTAACTGCAATAAGAAGTAAAGAATAACTCATTCCTTTTGTGTGATCTTTTCTGTTACTTGTGCAGAGCAGCAGGCCAATTTGAGGAGTCACAACTACAGTTGACTCTTGAGCAATGTGGGGATTAGGAGCACTGACCCTTGCACAGTTGAAAATTTGAGTATAACTTTTGATTCCTCCAAACTTAACTACCAATAGCCTATTTTTGGCCAGAAGCCTCACCGATAACATAAACAGTTAAATAACACATATTTTTTATGGCATATTTATTATATACTGTATGTTTACAAT
The DNA here is from genome assembly GCF_040939455.1 of Microcebus murinus. NCBI lineage: Eukaryota > Metazoa > Chordata > Mammalia > Primates > Cheirogaleidae > Microcebus > Microcebus murinus. Next base: position 77,665,429 of record NC_134112.1, on the reverse strand, counting down.
AAAGTAACCGAGAGAAAAGAAAATGTTATTAAGAAAATCATAAGAAAGAGAAAATACATTTATTGATACTATTCATTAAGAAGTGGATCATCATGAAAGTCTTCATTGTCCACATGTTGAGTAGGCAGAGGAGGATTTGATCTTGCTGTCTTAGGGGTAGCAGAGGTGGAGGAGCTGGAAGGGGAGGTGGAAGGGGAGGTAAGAGGGGCAGGCACACTGGGTGTAACTTTATTGAAAAAAATCCACATATAAGTGGACCTGCGCAGTCCAAACCTGTGTAGTTCAAAAGTCAACTGTACACTGCTCCTCTTGTCACCTCCCTGTTGCATTCACATCTGTGCAGGTGGGGGGTGTTTGCTTCCTTCTCTCTACTCTTTAGCACCTCTCCTTAAAACCCACTTACATATCTGTGTGCCCATTAATAGTCATAATCCTTATCACAAAACAAGTGCTTCTTTTTTGCCTGTTTCCTAATCTCACTTAGCACTTGTCCTGAGACATCTGATACTCTCCCCTACTTAGAGTACAGAGAAGGGTGTATTTTAGGCGTGGCATAGGGAAAGTGAATCAGAAATTCAGAGAGAACAGGAAGAATCTAGAATTATGCCTTGGGCATACTAGTACCCTCTCCACGCTGGCCCCTTATATCCACCTCTGGCCAGTTAGCTCATGTGGTTACTGTATCTTGTTAAAGTTACCAATACTGTGAACAAAATCAGTGTTTTCAAATATGGTTTCTAATCAATCTGATGAGAATTAGCTGGGGGCTGTTAAAGATGCAAATTCCTGGATCTCACTCCAGTCATTCAGAATCACAAAGGATGGCCTTCAGAAACTCACCTTTACATAAGACCTCCCAGTAGTTAATTTGAACAGTCAATCACTAGTTAGATCCTGGTATAGATAGGACACTCAGGCTCATTCAATCTATTGTCAAAGATTGCTGAAGCAGTTCTCTGCCAGTCCTTTTTCCTTGCCTATAGGAAAACAAGCAAGCAAACCAACAATTCCCCATCTGTTTCTGTGGGTTAAACAAAATGGGAGAAAATATTTGCATGCTACATATCCGATAAAGGGCTGATAACTAGAATCTATATAGAACTCAGGAAAATCAGCAAGAAAAAAATCAAACAACCCAGTTAAAAAGTGGGCAAAGACACAAATAGAAACTTTTCAAAGAAGACAGACTAATGGCCAACAAACATATGAAAAAATGCTCAACATCTCTAATCATCAAGGAAGTGCAAACCAAAACCACAATGAGGTATCACTTAACTCCAGTGAGAATGGCTTATATCAAAAAGTCCCAAAACAATAAATGCTGACATACATTTGAAGAGATAGGAAAACTCATACGCTGCTGGTGGGACTGCAAACTGGTACAACTCCTGTGGAAAGTAACATGGACATACCTCAAAGAGCTTAAAGTAGAACTACCGTTTGATCCAGCAATCCCATTACTGGGCATCTACCCACAGGAACAAAAGACATTCTATAAAAAAGACATCTGCACTTGAATATTTACAGCAGCACAATTCACAATTGCAAAGATGTGGAAATAGCCCAAGTGTCCATCAATACGTGAGTGGATTAATAAAATGTGGTATATATACCATGGAGTTCTACTCAGCCACAAGAAACAATGGTGATCTAGCATCTCTTATTATCCTGGATAGAGCTGGAGCCCATTCCACTATGTAAAGTATCGCAAGAATGGAAAAACAAGCATCAATGTACTCACCATCAAATTGGTATTAACTGATCAACACTTATGTGCACATATAGTAATAACATCCATTGGGTGGAAGGGGAGTGGGGGGATGGGTACATTCACACCTAATGGGTGTGGTACTCACCATCTGGGGGATGGGCATGCTTGAAGCTCTGACTGGAGTGGGGCAAAGGCAATATATGTAACCTAAACTTTTGTACCCCCGTAATGTGCTGAAATAAAAAAAATTAAAAAGTAGAATTTTTAGTATGAAATGATAAGTTAAAATTATGTAGGCCTTTTTTTTAGAAAAAAATCTCTCTATAAATACTGAAAGTGGAGTATCCTTAAGGGCTGTTCAACAACTAAAAGGTATCGCATAACCATTCAGCAGCTACACTCTATACGAATGGCTGATCTAACTGAAACATAATGCAAAGATAGGTTAATATCTGTGCCACCTTTTGATAATAGCTCTTTCATATAAATAAACCCTGTAGAATAGAGAGGGTAATTATTCTTAAAATCCTTTTGTATTCACATGCCACGATATACACTAAACATGAGCTGCAAATAAACCAAAAATGTCAATAAGTTCACAGTAGAATATAAATAGTTGAAAGAAAATGAGAAAGATGATGAATGAGCGTTCCATCTGAGTACGCAGTTGTAGATTAAATCTCTGTAACCTTTGGGGGCTAATTAGCAAGGCCCATAGGGTGAAGCTGATACCAGCGAATGCCCCAAGATATTGAAAATGTAATAAGTTTTTCTAATTTAAAAGGCCAAGTTAGATATTTAAAATAGGCTTATTTCTCTGGTTGGTCAGAAACATTATTTTGCTAATTAAACTGTTGATTCTTAACATGTCATCAATAAATACTAAAACATTTGCATGACTATGCAGATTGACATATTCTAAAAAATCAGAAGTTATAGAAAATTGTCTTTTATTTTTACTCCCTTGATTATCAAGAAAATTTGTATCAAATCACATGTATATAAATGTATATAAATGTATTAAAACTTGTTAATTTCTTATGGAAATTTCTGAATGTGTGTGTTAAAACAAAAACATTATTTTAAATAAGATCAGTAAATGTTGCTATTTTCTATAAAAAGAAAGAGATGATAATGTGGTCAATTAAGAAAAAAAACTTTTATTACTGATACAAAGATTCAATGAGCCTGTCACTGATTATTAACTGATAGTTAAATACCTTTTGCAAATTGACTTCAAAATTTAGCTGCCAGATTGAATTGCGTTCTTTTGAGCCTTGGGGAAAAAAAAAAACATAATGGTTTTCTAAAGATTTTCTGATGTAATTTGCAAATCATTTATATCAATCTGTTTATCATTCTTATAGTGTAGAATTGGTTGACTATAGGGAAAAACTTTATTAGTTATTTCCTTTATGAAATAATTGCATAAGTATATGTTTTAGCCCAATTTATTTAGGCTTATTCAAAGGAAACACTAATTTGAGACAATTATATTTATTGCCTATAACCAAAAGTCTCAAGGGAATCTGAATAAATATGGAGTTTTGTTCTTATGTCAAATATATTATTAGCCAAAATTCAAATATAAAATAATCAGTAGTTATGTTGTTTCCTTCTGAGACAGGGTTTTCAAATGTATATTTTACTTTCTATTTCTTTATGGTATATTGGTTGATTACCTACTCTGGAATTTAATAGAATGAGTTCTCTAATCCTTGGATAATTTGAGCTTTATTTTGTCATTGGGTAAAAAGTATTGAGGTAGAAATGCCTCCTTCATGCAGTAGCCTTGAAATAACTCCTGAATTGCTCTCCATAACTTGGCTTCCACTTTTCTTCTTTTTCTGTTCTTTGTCTCAGGTTTTCTAAGACAGATGGGCATAAGAAATTAATTTGTGGATGACTATACATTGGTATAAAACAAAGATTTGGAATCATATTTAGTAAAGCTTTAGATGGACACAGCTATTTTCACCAGCTAATTATTCCACAACATAATTTTTATATACTCATGTATAATCTCATCTCATGTGTTCAGTAGAATCAGTTTAAGAATACAGTATCTGCCATATCAAACATTAGTGAGGATATGAAGCAACTTGCATACATTACTGGTGGGAGTATAAAATGGTGCTACTACTTTGGAAAACAGCTTGCCAATTTCTTAGAAAGCTAAACATATACTACTTAGCAATTCTACTCCTGTAAATTTACTCAACATGCAAAAAAATATGTCCACAAAAAGAATTGTGCAAGAATGTTTATAGCAGCACTATTTATAATAATCAAAAACTAAAAACAATGGACATTAATGGACAAGTAAATTGAAGTATAACCACACAATGAAATAATACTCAGCAATAAAAAGGAAAAGGAACTATAACAGGGATGGGATCTCACAGACATTATGTTGAGTAGCAGAAGCCAGAAGCAAAATAGCATATGCTATAATATTCCATTTATATGAAGATTATAAACATGTAAGACTATTCTATGGTGTTAGAAATTAAATAGTAATTGTCTTTAGTGGTTGGATAGTGTGGAAGAATTGATTAAAAATAGATACAAAGGAACTTTCTGGGGTGATGAAAATGGTCCTTACCTTGATTAGGGAGGCAGTTGCCCAGGTGTACATTATTTTCAATACTCATTAAACTGTACATTTAATATCTGTGCATTTTACTGTCTGTAAACTGGAATGCACTATAAAGACCTATGTAGGTGCATAGATACATAGATACATAAATGAATGAACAAATTAATTAATGTATGAAAAGTATAGTCTCTGGATTCAGAAAGCCTAGATTTAAATCTTGGCTCTAAAACTTCCTGGCTATGTGACCTTGAACAAGTTACTTTATTTCTTTGTGCCTTATTTACCTTAAACTTAACATTTGATAATAGCAAGATGTGAGGATGAAGTAAGTTTATACATCTAAAGAGTATAGTGTCAGGGACATGGTAATGTTTCAATAATTCTTAGACATCATGACATTATTTCCTGTGAGGCATAAAGACATCAGTTGGATTGTAACTCAACTTTTTTGTTTCATATGTACCCTTTCTTTCTGGGTAGAAAGAGAGCTTATAAGGCAACTACCATGGTGTGTCTTCTTGTACAAGCAGATTTTTTATTGTAAAAATGAAGGCGCCAAATTATCACTTGTCATTTTATTGTGTTGAGCAATTAGCTAGATCTGTCCATTACTTAACTCTAGTAATTTTAGCTGTTAATGTGGCAGGTGTAAAACCAAACATGTAAAGTTCAGTTGAGACCATTGAAAATTTTGGCTGCACATATTTACATATTTTTTTTACATTGTATTTCAAAATTCTTAGCTTAAAGAGCCCTAAGAGTAAAACTCTTGGACTCATTTACATAGGAGATAGAGAGAAAACCACTAGTTTTCATAATTGAAAGAATAGAATTAGTTGAAGTGAATATAGCTCCAAGTTCATTCAATTCACTGAGTAAAGCTTCCTTTAAAAACACTAGTGAAAAAAACTTTAATAATTTAAATAATCCTTTCCTGGGACTTATCTGTTAGCTGTAAAGGTCTTGAATTTCCTATTAGGAGATAAAGTACCAAAGGCATTATGGATGCTTCTGCCTGTCTGACCTTAATATTTTCTATTTAGCACTGCATATGTGAGCAATAAGGAAGTCATTCCGTCATCTCCCAGGACAGCTGTCCTCACAATGAACAATCGAGGAAAAAATTGGTTTCTCCCAGTGAGGTCATTCATTATTGCTCACAATTACTTACTTCTAAAGTCACACTTTACATTGTTAGCCCCTAAGGAGAACAGTTAAAACAGCAGTAGACTTACATGGTAGCAATTTACATTTATTCAATCATGGGAAAATGTTTCTTTTCCTTTACTGAAAGTACTGTCATCAGACTCCTTGTTTAAGAACTTGTTTATTTGTCTAAGGATATCTAGTTTTTTCCTATTCTGTTCAAAGAGAGTGGTTATCCATCTTCTCTTTAAGAAAAGTTTTAGACCTTGATGTCTGAAATTCTTGGGTCCATTTACTGGATCTGTTAATGGGATACTCTGATTTTTAATGCCTGTTTGGGATAATGTCATTTTATTAGCTGATCATAGATTGGAGTCTGTAAAAAGGGAACAATATGTAGGTGAAGTCACCATTACTTAAAAATAATGAAAGGTGGGGGAAGATAATTAGCATTTAAACAGTGTCCATTTATACTAGAGACTGTAGTAATCACTAGGTATGTTATCTCATGTCTTAGTCTGTTTGAGCTGCTATGACAAAATGCCATAGACTGAGTAGCTGCTTTTAAACAATAGAAATTTATTTCTCACAGTTCTGGAGGCTGAGAACTCCAAGATCAAGGAACTCGCAGATTTGGTGTCTGGCAAGGGCCTGTTTTCTGGTGCACTTTCTCACTGTGTCCTCACATGGTGGGAAGGGCAAGGCAGCTCTCTGGAGCCTCTATTATAAGGGCACTAATCCCATTCATAGGAACTTCACTTCCATAACTTAATTCTTTTCCAAAGGTCCCACCTCCTAATATCATCACCTTGGGGGTTGCAATTTCAACATATGAATTTTAGGGGGACACAAATATTCAGACCATAACATCTCAATAATGTTATTTTCTATACACTGATTACTTTAATATCAGTAAGGTAATTTTTCTTAAGTGTAAAGATTGGTTGGACTTTCATATCTGCTACTCCTAGGAAACCTTTCCCTGGGTTTATGAAGGACACCAGACACTGTAGACCCTGTTTTCTCTTTAGTCCATACAGGCTATGATTTAACTGCAAATTAAATGATGGTTATTGAAGTCTTGGTATCTGTCCATTAAGTCTGGAACTGAAGGGAACCACTCACTTTGCCCACACAGAAAAAAATCTTCTCAAAAAGGCCAGGCTATTGCTGGCTGCAGGAAAACAACGTCGGCTCTCACAATATTTCACCAAATGTATGCATCCACATAATAGCAGACGCCAACAAGATTATATTAGTCCACATTTTCTTCCTTCACCAGCTGTCAGAAATGTCAGGATTTTCCTGTAAATATTTCTGACATCCTGTTGGCAGATTCCTTATTGGATGTAAATTGATCTAGTAAGGTGTGGGGGTGCATAATTAATCCTTATTGCCTTTTGACTGTTACAAAGATGTCCAAAAGGCTTTTGCTGGGGAAAAATTAAGAAAGGGGTATTGAGGAAGAAATCAGTAAGCGCTGGGAAAATGAGGGAAAAACACTATATTTTAAGCAGGCTTTAAAAACTTCAATTTGAAAACTTCAGGGAAATTTATTGCAACATCCCTATGTAATTATTCAAAATCAAAATAAGAGTCATAATCTTACACCTCTGAAAGGAGCCTCTTATAATGACAACCTTCTAGTTTAAATAGATATGAAAGCAAAATTTCCCTCAGATGTCATCCAGATTGCCAAAACCATAAATCGTCTACCAGAATATGGTTAAAGAAAACAGAGCCTTTATTAATACTTAAGCTTCCTAGAAATTGAGGTTTAAAATTTTCAATGTTGGTAATTGAGTTTTCTCAATTACCCTCTCATTTTCCTATGTTTATTCATCTTTTAGGAAGCATGAGAGAAAAAGTCCTTTCTAATTCAATTTCAGACTGTCTATACAATGTTGGTGCTAAAGAGAATCACAACACCACAAACTAAGCCCGATCGATTCAATCATAGCAGCTGGTTATAAATTATGATTAGAAAGTTTTATGCTCATTCTCATAACAACCTCTATGGGTTAAACACTTATTCTGGCTAATAACCTGTTTTCTATTTCTCAAATTTACATACTTCATATGCATATGTAATTGTATCATTGTTTGGACTATTTGAAGGGAATCCTTTGATAATTTATACCAGAGAAGGAATGAACGTTTTCTTTTTAGGCTCCATATTTGGAACACTTTGTATAGCTATTTCACTTGTGCTGTAGCTAGAGCAGGACTTATGAAGCAGGAAAGAAAGGGCCACATGAGATGGAAAAAGTACAGTGTGAAGACCAAACTGGTAGAACTGACCTGGTAGCAGAGGCCAGCTGTAGAAGTACATGTTGGAGGTTAGGTCTCCACGTATGTTACATTATTGTTTCCATTTATAAGAAGCAACACAATAGCTGATGTTCAAGGATCAGCAAGCACACCACCATCCTTAAAATCTGTCCATAAGTTCTTAGTACCTGTTCCATACCTCTAAAAAAAAAGCAGGTCACCAAACACTCTAAATACCAGGCTGGAGTTGGGGCCAGACTTTAGGGAAGGGGATTGGGATTCAAGTTAGGAACTATGGCTGAATATGAAGCCTCTAAGACTGGCAACATGGAAAACTGGTCTGATTAATTATAATTACATTAGTTATAGTCATGGTTCTAATAAAGTGACAATTACTCTGCTTTGTTTGGTAATCATACTTTATTTGTGATTTTTTAGGGAAAGAGTAGAAAGGTTAAATTTAATGGATATCTCTTGTTTCAGACAGGATTACCCCAGATCATGGGATAAGTCTGAGCCTTCCAGGGAGAGATGTGGTTGGTTTTGCCTAGGAGATGCTGGAGAAGAGAGAGGTAGTAGGAAGGAGGTAGGAGAGAGAATACACAGTTTTTCAGTTTTTAAGGGATGGGGAAACCGCAGCCTTGGAGCCACATGTGGCCTTCTGGGTCCTTGACTGTGGCCTTTTGACTGAATCCAAATTTTACAGAACAAATCCTTTTATTAAACGGAGTGCAGCAGAGAAAGATGAAGCTTTTCTTGCCTCCTTTGGTGCTTAATAAAGAATAATCTCAAAATCAGAAGGCCACAGGTTCCCCATCCCTCTTTAAGATCTCATGATTTTGTCAAAGGCAAAGATAAATGCATGAATGTGGATATACTTCAATTCCAATGAATGAATGCTAATTTTTAAAAATTATATTTCATAATATTATGTACTCAGCTATTTTCAAGTTGCCTAAGAATGGCTCTGAAGGAGTAAAATGCAAGACCACAAAATGCAAATGCACTTGTGAAATTAGAACATAGTTTCATGTTTTAAAAATTTGTCTTTAAGGTATAATTTGCTACCCAAGTAAACACTTAATATATTTATGTGACATTTAAACTGAGGATAATCTAAGAATTTACTAGTTGTTCTTTGCCTTTCCAGATGGCTATTAATTGTGTAACTCTGGAATGTTTTATATAGTAATGGAAGAATTAACTGAATGATAAAGATTATGTCATTGGAATTCAGTATTCTGCCTTGTAGAAAGAAAAGGAGACATATTTGGCTCTGGTGGGAAGCACTACACGATATGCTATTTGGACATAGACACAAAGAGGAATACTGAAAGGAAGTCTATGCAGCGTATGGTACTCAGGATCAAATGGGGTCAGCTTACATTGAATGCCCCTAGGGCAGAGACTTTCATGTTTGTATGTGACTAACTCATCTTCAATGTTCAACAATAAAAAGGAAATGATAAGAACATTAATTAATTATAAATATATGAAATCAAATACACCAACATGAAATACTGTCAGACTTTTTTCTTTGAAGCCACCTCTTTGAAGAGATGTATGTTCAAATATTCAACAAATCCATCCCAATAGTTATTTTGGAAATCAAAGAGAAAAAATATAATGCAGATCTATTTTCATTAGGGCTTGAGTGCATGTGTTTTTTTGGTTTCTTTACATTGGCACTGATAAAACCTGGCTTCTGTTTTAAAACTTCACCTTCAGGATTCACAGCTATGATTCTTCTCATCATTTTCCAGAGATATCTGTAATAATAAATTGTGGCTTGCTCATCACTTATTTCAAGTGACTTTCAATAAAACAGTATTTTCAGATACCTATTAGATATCAGTTATCATTTAGCCTTAAGCCTAGATATGATAGTAAAAATAACAGTAATAACTATTGCTATCATTGAGCATTAGTGTACACCAGGGATCTTAAGTGTTTTTTAAAAAACATCGTCTCATTTTATCCTCAAAATAATCTTATATGGGTAGTATTTATTTTCCCAAATTTACAAATGAGGAAACGAAGATTCATAGAGGGTAAATAACTTGCCTGAGCTCTTATAATTAGCAAATGGCAGTCTTTGATACTTCAACATTGAATCAACTTTACTCCCCGTACTCAAGCAACTGAATCCTGTTTGACAATGTCACACAACAGCATCACCAAATGCAAATGTTTCTTTAGCACTGTCTGCTAATTCTATAACATTTCTCTGTCCAATTCACTCAGCCCACTCTTCACTGTCAAGCTTCTTGCCCTCCCTCTTGCTTTCTCACTCTAAGCAGACGAAATTGCCCCTTACCTCAAAGAGAAATTGAAGTAATCAGAGACAGACTTCCTTAAATCCTATCATTACATCTGTATAACTCACCACATTAACATCCATCCTCCCTCTTTCGAGGGGCTCCCCTCTTCCTTTGGCAACCAACTCTTGATCTCCTCCCCTTTTACCTCCTTGAGACCATAACACCATCATGTATTTTTCTTCTGTCCTGTAGATTAAATATAAAATGAGGCTAACAATTATGCTCAGCTCTTAGGGTGATTGCAATGATCAAATAAAGATATATAAAAATTAATGTATGAAAAAGTGTCTGACACAACTTACATTGGCTGAAAAATGAAGAAGATAAGGAAGATGATTAGTACGACCACTCTACTCTCCAGCCATTCTTTTCCTCATTGGAAACTGTGATCATTACATTATTTCCTTCTCCTCTAGGATGAAACATTGGCAAAAAGATTAGCAGTGGATTTTTGTTTTAAAGTACAAGAAAATGCCTGCACATGCTTTGGGAATAGCTGTGGTTTTATAGCAGGATGGTGCTTAGTAACTTGAGAAACAGGTTTAATGTTCTTTCCTTGCAAAGAATGCTGTCATATAAAATATCTGTTGTAGACAATATGCCGAGTGGGTGTTTTGTGAGCTAATATTATGATGCCAAGGAATTATAAAAAGATTTCAGAGTCCTTAATATTGTTTTTTCCTCTAACTTTGTTCCTATATTCTCTTAAAGTTTCCTGGCAGATTTATTCATGTGCTAGATTTTAGCTTTTCAAGAGGAAACTGTAAAATTTCTATTAAAGGCAACTCTCAGGGGCCACATAATTTTAATGAAATATAAAGGAAGTTCTGTGTGGAGAAAATTGTCTTTTCTTCCAGTTATTTTAAACAATCTACTATTTTCAATAGATAGTAATGAACCAAGTACACTTTTAGATAAGACTTTAACCTTTTAGAAGATATTATTTGAAAGTTTCTTTTGTGCTCATTTTCCTAAATTGCAGGACAAAATGTGCTTTTTATTTTTATCTCCTCAATTCTCTTTCGCCATTTAGTTGTTTTAAAAAAGTATTTTTTGATGTGTCTAGAATATTGGCATAATCTACCAGTAGATGATTTAATAACACTTTTTTTTTTGTTATCACTTAAGTGAAACCCAGATCATTGAGAAAATCAATTGGAAAGAATATGCTTGTTTAGTTCAAGAATGCGTGCCTGAAAAAAAACTCATGAAATTATATAGTTTACTCTTTTTAAGTTAATAATTTATAGACTGCACATACAAAAGGTAAGTTGTCTTATCCACAATTAATCCAGGTGTCTAGAGACAGAGTGAGATGTAATACCAAGGCCTCTGGGCTCCCTTCCACACTGCCTTCCACCCAGTGTGAGCTCCAGAAATGCTGGAAATATACTTCTCTAGACAAGTGAAAGTTCTGTAAAGCCAGTATTCTAAAAACGTATTTATAATCATTTTCTAATTAATGCATAGTTAAGCAAATATTTTTCTCTTAATCTGAAAAAATATTTAAAATATATTAGTTTGCTTTTCTATTTTAATAATAGTAGGTACAATTTAAGCCTTTTTTGTTGTAGGATCTTAATTGCTTCTGATTCATTTTCTTAAATATGAATTATGAAACATAATGAGGAAGTATTACAGTATAAAATAGACAAAAGGTGATTTAAAAGACTTTTTTAAAAAATGTCATGTAACTAAGTTAGCCAACTTAGTATCTCTGCATCTCAGTTTATAGGCTTGTAAAATGGAGATCATATCTGTTTTGCTTTTTTGGAAGGATTCTGAATGTCAAAGAAGACAACCTATGTGAAAATGTCCTATGAATTATAATATGTTCTATAATGCTGTGGTGATATTGGCAGACTTGAAAAAGGTAGCAGTCAGTAAGTAGGGATATATCTAGGGAAGCCCGGTTGGCCAGTTTCCTAAGCTTTCGGTGGGCGGTGAGTACATGGGTGAGTTCACCATGACCCAGGATTTGATTCTCAGCCTTCACATAGGCAGAAACCCAGATTGAAGTGAATTGATTTACAATAGTAAATTTATAACGTACTGATCTATAAACCAGCAAGAAAACTCCTGAATTTTAATCACGGAAATGCTCATGTTCCTTTGCCAGCATGTCACCTTCCTGGTGTCGGACAGGATATAGGCAAAGGAACTTTGTAAAGAGTAAGGAGTCTCTTCAATACATTACAAATACGTTTAGAGCAGAGTGGGGTGGTTCCTGTAAGAGATATTGTATCAAGGCATGAAAAAGACCTAGTGAATCCTCTTTACCTTCACAACAGTAAGCAACTATCTGGCAGTTCTTTTCTCTGTGAAGTGTGGGATAAGTATTGCCAACTTTTGTCTCTTTCAGCTTCCCTATTTTGATGCTCCAGGCTAGCTATTCCTCTTTCTGTTCAATCTTTCTGCAGACAGGGTGAAATGCAGTTTTCTTTCTTTCTTTTCCTTTTGCTTACTATTTGCAAGCACATTTCAAACCTGTATTGCTGTAGTTATCCCCAGGTCAAATTGATTGGAATTTAAGTTATTTCCAATTTGTTTTAATGGTTTGTAGTTCTTTGTGGAGAATTTTGCCAAAGTTTCTAGATATTTTTTATGCAAAGTGACTTTCAAAGAGTTTATCAGGTTCAAAAATGTCTCTTTTTTTCTTATCTCCAGGCAGAATAACCCAATCCATTGTGAAGATAATTCATCATCACTCCTGGAACAGAATAGGCATTCATTCAATAGATGCTTTTGAAGGACCAGAGGCGAGAAGTAAATGAAAACATAAACTTACAAATATATTAACATCACTATGAAGTAATATAGTCTTTATCTTCTAGCCTATCTTTTCCTGAAAACAATCAAGGTTTATTTTTTAAACTAAACCCCCAACAAATTCTACCTGAATAAATACACTAAAATAAATTGTTATTATGGAAACAATTGTGTCTTATTTAAGGTTTTCAAATTTGAACTGTAAGTAGCATTCTGCATGTAATTTAGACCTAAAAACAACCCTGTGAGGACAGATCCTAGAAACAGAGAAATTAAGTACTTGCCCAGGTTCACATAGCTAGTACATGGACAGCAGAAATTCAAACCATTATACTGGTATAATATAAGCTTTTAAATTTATTGCTATCATTATTACCATATTTGGCCTGTGGGACATTCATTCATGTGGTGGATATTGATGGACGTTCAAAAATGGGATCTGTCTACAGACTGAGGAAGGCCTAGACCACATTATGGAACTGGCAACTACAGTTTAGGTCCGTGCCAAAGGACATGTGTATATCTTCGGTATCTCATATCACCATGCTGAGGAAGTGTAGGTCTGATGTCAGCACTATCAGCTGAATGTGAAAATATTACTCAAGCAGTTGATGTTATTTTTTGCTTTGGGAGGGGGGAGGAGCAGGGTATGAAAATTGCAGAATCAATTAAATGTTGGACTACATTGGCTGAAGTAGAAAACACTAGCTTCTGCTTTCAGCTAAGTATATGCTCCCTAGCACAACCATCATGAAATTTGAACTCAAAGACTGTGACAAAGTATGTGACATGAAGTCTGATCTTGGCTGCCTGTAACGAATATCCTGCATGGCAGTCTAACCAAATAGCAATTAATTTTCAAAAACAATGGGAAGTAGGGAGGTAGTCCAAGGCAGAGTCAGTAACTTCACTGTCATTAATGTCCCAGTCTCCACTCTTCAAGCTTGGTGATGCTTATCATTCGGCTCTCAGGATCAAGGCTTCCCTCTTGTTGAAATACAGCGGCTGCTCTACTGTTAGCCTTATGTCAGCATTTCCAGTGGGAAGAAAAGAAAGCGATTGGTAGGAAGTATGGATTCTGTTATAATGAAAACAAACACTTCTAGAAATCCTAAGAAGAGTTTTATTTCTATCTTATTGGCCAGGACATGGCTGTACCTGAAAATGAAAATAGGAAATGATGCATTTAACTTAGATACCATGCCAACCTGAAAAATAGGGGGTTTTGAAAATTAGAATGAAGGGCAAAGTGGATATTGTGTAGATAGTCAACGAACCTTCCATAGTCTGTTTATGTTTTGGCACTAGACATCTTCAAGGCTGAAGTCTTGCAAGCATTCCAGTCATCTCAGAATCTAAACATTTAACACCAACAATGTGTAAAGTACCAAATCTAGGTACTGGTGAAATAAAATACAAGACATGGGGCTGGCCTTATAAAGCTTGAAATCAAGTAGGGGCTTCTGGTACAAGAGTTTTTAACAAGACAAGTTACTGTATGATAAAGGTATGCATGTATTATAAATATTTAGATGGTCTATGTCCATTAGTACTAGAGACCGAGAAAAATAAATTGATTTTCTCCAGACTTTATTTTCTTTACAAACTCTTTCACTGGTCAGGTTATCAGAATAGGTCTCAGTGACTCAAAAGCATGACATTTTTTCAGACTTTTCTTTCCTTTTATGCTTTTTTTTTTTAACTCACTTGAGAAATACCTGGCATACATTTTAGGGGAATCTTATGGTAGAAAATATTATATTCTAGGGGAATCGTATGATAGACAAAAGACACACATCAGAGAAAATAAAATGTAGGTCACTTTGAGGTAGAAGATAAAAACAAATGTCATGTTTTCAGCTTTAATCTAAAATCAGGAGCCTACTTGAAAAGATTATAAAGTTATTAGAGACAAAAAGATCCCTTTTAGGACCAAAAAGGAGGAAACTTTTTGTATGCGTTTTATCTGAGGAAAAATAATTTTAAAGCAACCTGTTGTTAATCTTGCTTTCTTTCAATACTACAGCAATTTATAATTTAATATATTATTATCCTGCATACTATTTATTATTGTGGTCAATACATTCTATAATTGTGGTCAATAGTTGCTAAAGAGGCTTAGTCCTTATTCTTTGCTTAAAATTATGGTTAAAGAACATGGATTTTTGGCAGTTGCATGCATATTTGCGGAATAAATAAAACCTGCCACCCACTTCAAAACCTATCCTGAACCTTAGTTAAGAGTTCCTGTTTCATAGAGACAAACGTGTTTGAAACTGCTTTAATATGCAGGCTACAGGCTTAGTTTGTTAAGAAGCAATAATTGAAGGAACTGAATTGAAATCACGTATTTCTTTATTTCACCACAGTGCCTACTGCTGAAAGTACAAAAACCTTTCTTTGACCTCTTGGTAGCAAATGAAAAGAAGTATACTAAAATGAAAATAAAGATCTTGAATGGATAAAGGAGTTACTGAGGTTACACCTTCAGTAACAAGTCTGGAAATAGTCCTCTGGTTTCCTAATCAATTCTTTGAACAGTTCTGATTATTAACAAGATGAAAAAGAAAGCTACACCTGAGTCAGGAGCCTGGGACCATGCAGTATTTCATAATTAACAAATAGCATTTGTCTGGGTGTTTAAGAGACACTTTCAAAGTGAACCCACTATAGAATGAGGCTATTTTTTTTTTTACACATCATAAATCTTTGAAATTATCTTATTGAGGTATGATTTGGGGAGACATCCCTGAGAAGAATTTTAAGGAATTCTGAAAGTATTTTAGGGAGAATATAGAATTATTAGTATTATGGGGGAAGAGAGTGGTTGCAGTGTTCTATTTCTCACTGGGTTGATTGATTAATTTCAAATACTATATTAAAAGGCTGGCATTTGTCAAGTTACGTAACAGTTTCAGGTGGGGATATAGGAAAGTTTTCTAGTGGTCTTCAAATCCATGCTCTCTACTTTAATTTGGCTTATTATGTATCCCAAAGTCCTTGGTTTTACATGTTTCCTGTAATTATATTTACTAAAAAATAATTTGACCACCAAATGAACATTGTAAATATCTTTATCACAGAGAAATATATTTCAGACAATTGTAACTCATCTTTTATTTCGATCTATCCTATTCCATATAAAGTAGAATTCATGATCCTGAATCTTTCTATTGTACAGTTTGTCTGTAGAAATATCAACAATTAGCATCAAATATTATTTTTGCCCTATGGCCCAAGCTCCTTTAGGAGATTATATCTGTTTTCTCTCTTGTTGGCATAACAAATTACCACACATTTAGTGATTTAAAACTATACAAATTTTATCTTATAAAATTGTGTTTTCATAAACTACAAAACTATTATCTGTTATTTCTGTGTATGAGAAGTCCAACACAGGTTTCACTATGCTAAAATCCATTTGTCAGTAGGGCTGTGGTCCTTTCTAGATGCTCCAGACCAAAGCCCATTTGCTTGGCTTTTCCAGTTTCTAGCAGCTCTCCTGATTCCTTGACTGGTGATCCCTTTCCTCCATCTTCTTTGACAGTTCTTCCACAATCCTGTCTACTTTTGATTCTTTTCTTCTGCCCCCTCCCTTACACAGCTAAGGACCAGTGCAATTACATCAGGCTCACCCAGGTAATCTAGGACAGTATACTATGTCAATTTTCTTAACTTAGTCACACCTGCAAAGTGGCTTTCGCCATGTAAATTAATATATTCCCATGTTCCAGGGATTGGAATGTGGACTTCCATGGTGAGCCATTGTTCTGCCTATCCCAAAGATTTTACCCACAACAATAACTAATGATGTTTCACCACTGCAACTCTTACCAGTTTCAACTCTCATTCTGGGGTTCCTCCTTATTTGTGATTCCTTAAAGTTAAATGGACCACAGCATACTTCCCTCATTATTCTTGTTTGTTTAGTTCTTTTTTGTCATCCTTTTCTTGTATGGTACAGACGTAAGTCCCTGAGGACACTTCTGAACAGCATTGATCACTAATATTCCATCGTTCACCCACTGGACACATTGCCTTTAACATTGACACTTCACTACAAGAATTTCTGCCTACAAAATCAGAGAGAAGAAATTGAAATACCTTTGAGGGGGAGCTGGAGCAATTACCTAAGAGATACAGAGCATTTCCTAAAATATGTTTTATGCCATTATTACTTTAAAATATTTTGCCAAATAAAAATGGCATATGTGTGTGTGTGTGTGTGTGTGTGTGTGTAGAAGATGTGTTTCATAGTCAAATAAGCTCTGGGATGCCACATTATATCTCCATGTAGAGATGCATAATGAGCATTAGGGGACAGGGGGCGGTACTGAATAGTAGTTAAGAAAACAGGTTCTGGAGCTGCGTAACATGGGGCAAGTTATTTAGTCCCTCAGAGCCCAGTTTCCTCATCTGTAAAACAGAGGGAGAAAAAAAACTTCCTATCTCTTGAGATTGTTGTAAGTACTAAATGAGTTAACATTTGTAAAATATTTTGAATAATAAATGTTGTATATTAAGTATTGCATAAAATTTTATAAAATGTAAGAAAATGGCTCTGAGAAAACATGCTGTAATCTGTTTAATTTTGCTTATCTTAGAATTCTCTAGTGCTATTTGACCATGGAACTGCTTCCCCCACACCCCAAATAATATCTATTCAATTCTACAGAAGTACTTTTCAATGGAAAGCCCTTTAAAAAATACCGATATAATGACTTTACTTTGTGTATTATTTTCATAATTGTCTATGCACTTTTTAATGGTATTTGGATCTCTATGTTAAGAGGTGCATTTAAACTAGAATATAATGCCACGAGGCAAGTGGCATTGTCTCCCACTAGCAGCTAGTTCAGGGCACACAGTTAACACACAATACATATTTGTTAAATAAATAAATAAAAATGAAAGATACTTTTTTTTTTTTTGAGACAGAGTCTCGCTTTGTTGCCCAGGCTAGAGTGAGTGCCGTGGCGTCAGCCTAGCTCACAGCAACCACAAACTCCTGGGCTCCAGCCATCCTTCTGCCTCAGCCTCCCAAGTAGCTGGGACTACAGGCATGCGCCACCATGCCCGGCTAATTTCTTATATATATATCAGTTGGCCAATTAATTTCTTTGTATTTATAGTAGAGACGGGGTCTCACTCTTGCTCAGGCTGGTTTTGAACTCCTGACCTTGAGCAATCCGCCTGCCTCAGCCTCCCAAGAGCTAGGATTACAGGCGTGAGCCACCGCGCCCGGCTGAAAGATACATTTTTGTTACAGTTTTTCAGTTAATGGGTACTAACCACTATATCTAATTCATTTTTTTTTCTGTTTACAAAGTTGAATTAGACAATTTTAAAAAGCAAAAACTTTATGACTAATTTATAGACTGAAGTACTCATAAATAATTCTGATTTGTTGAGGTGGTATAAGCTTTACTTAGCTTTCTTATTATTTCTTATAAGAAGTAGATAAGAAACTAAAAGGCATCAATTATTACATTTGAATCACAGAGAAAAAATTTTTGTGAACCAGAGGTCAAAATGGATTTGTTATACCAAATTCATGTCAGTAAACAAGAGAGCTCAGTGGCAATATGCAATTTCCATTTTATTTATACAATTCTATTCTAGTTTGCCTTCCTTTAAACTAAACATTACCATTATGAGATAACAAAAATGTAGGCTTCTAGAATATCATAGTTGGCAAAGTTATGGATAACATATCCTTTAATGTGTTTAATTTAACTTTCCCATCCCTCTAACTTCATTCAATTGTTCTTGTTTAGTCCTCAGTGAAAATGGAAAACAGCTGTTCATCACCATCTGTGTAAAATTCTTTCACCTATTTAGGACTATTGGATAACCCATCAGAATCTCTTTTCCAGAATTAATGACCTCTATTCCTTTTGCTATTTTATTTCACTGAAATTAGTAAACACTTAGCGAACAACTATTGTGTACTGAGACCAAAAAAAAAAAAACCCTTTTCTGTAAACACAAAATATAGTAACTTAAGGACAGAGAACTATATATATGAATTACTCTAACATAAGGAAAGTTATACCAAATATTTTCAGGGATATATGAATTACTATGGAATTACAAAAACAGGGGATCTTTAAAGGGTTACTGGATGTTGAAAATCATGTAGAATTTTGTACAAAGTCTTTGTGCCAATCTAGCACATGGCAAGTAGACTGAAGGGGCCAGAATTGTAGAAAATATAGTTGACAAGATTTAGGGCAGTGCTGTCCAATAGCAATGTAATGAGAGCCACATGTGTAATTTCAAGGTTACAGAAAAAAGAAACAAAATAAGTGAGATTAATTTTCTCTTTTTTTGAGACATAGTCTTGCTATGTTTCCCTGGCTGGTCTCGAACTTCTGGGCACAAGCAATCCTCCTACCTCTCAGCCTCAGGAGTCGCTGGGGCTACAGGCGCATGCTGCCACACCCAGGGAGATTAATTTTAATAATATATTTAATTTAGCCCAATATGCCCAAATTATTATAATTTAAACATGCAATCAATATTAAAAAATGAGATATTTTATAATCTTCAAAATCCAGAGTGTAATTTACACTTAAAACACATTTCTTTTTGGACTGGTACATTTCAAGAGTTTTATGATCAAATATGGCCAATGGTAACAATATTTGGAGGAACTTTGGGTGCAGATTCTAATTCGATTGCTTGGCTTGGTAGCTTTTATAATCTTCATTAAACTAACAGTCTACTCTGAACACCTCATTGCATCATTGTAATGATTAAATGAAGTAACGTATATGAAAATGAATGATGTTCATTTAGTAAAAGATTACTTAATACGAGAAACTGGTAGTTGTCCGTTGCATTGTCTTTATGATGCTAAAATAAGAGATGATTTATTCAAGTCAGCAAAGAAAAATTTTTAGACTGACTGAATTTTTTAATAAAGACCGAAAATAAAAAACAATTGGTTGCTTACTACAAACAACCATAATTTAGAATTATTGGCATGGATTGCATCCTTAGGTAAAAGGTAAGCAATAAACTAGTGTGTAAAACTGTGCTTTAATGGCACTAATATTTTTATTTCAGAAAGAAAAAGTGCAATATTGGGCCAAAATAAATTGTGACATTGCATCATTTTTCATGTTCTATTACTTTCCATGAACAACTCTTTCACTGTGTCTGAATGCATTAAATCTCCAGCAAACACAGCAGAGGAACCTGTTACCATCAATAGTTGTAATGTCTCTGTGAAATGATTTATTTTAGAAGCTGAAGTAAGACTTTCCTTTTTTTTGGTGGAGGTCACAAAAAATGCTCAGGCTGCTTTTGATCATGCCTACCTGGTTGATGAATTAAAATAGTCAACACATCAAACCAATTTTCAGATGTTTTCTCCTTTTTTAACTCTGTGGGAATTTTTCCATAGACACATCAGAGGAGAATTTAGCCTAAGGCAACTGATTAATCAATCATATGATTTTCTAGGCAGCATCTCTATTAGGGAATGAACCTCTTTAACTGGAGCAGCATAATTGAACTGTGAGCAGCATATTGAGGAGATATCCACTTTTTCCCATCCTCTACATCCTAGTTGGTGATGTTTTAAAAAAGCAATTTTAATTAAGCCATTTTTCTGCTTACCACACTGTAACAACTCCTCATGCTTTTACATCAAAACCGCAGTCTTTAATAAGGTGGTCCACATGGATCTGCACGGCATACCTATCTCTCCATATTCATTTTACAACTTGTCCCTTACATATCATACCTCCTGCCCTGTTGACCTACATACACATTCTTTGCTCTCACCATTTCAGCCAAACTGGGTTTCTGGGGTTCATCATGTATGCGATCTTTCCTCCTGCAGGGACCTTTTCATATACCATTTCCTATGTTTGGAATAATCTGTTTCTACCCACCTCCTTTTGCCTTTTTAAAATTAAATTTATTCTGAGATAAAATAAAAAGTTTAATTACAGTTTCACATGTAATTATAAGAAATAATACAGACAAATCCCATGTTTTCTCTATCCAGTTGCCCAATAATAACTTCTTGCAAAGTTGTAGTTCAATATAACAACCAGGACCTTGATCTAATCACTATATATTATATGTATCGAAATATCACTATGTACTTCATAAATATGTACAACTATTATATGTCAACTAAAAATATAAATAAATAAAAAATATTTTTAAAAGAAGTTATAAAATAAGATACAGAACATGTTTATCACAAGGATCCCTAATGTTGCCCTTTTCTAACACTTCTACTTCCCTCTTGCACTCCCACTCCCTATTTACCACTGGCAACCACTACTCTGTTCACCAGTTCTATAACTTGTCATTTCAAGAATGTTACATATAAAAATAAAAGAATGTTATATAAACAGAATCATGGAACATGTAATATATAGGGTTTGGCTTTTTTTCACTCAGCTTAATTCTTTGGACAACCACTCAAGATCTTGAGTGCATTCCTTTTTATTGTGGATGTACCATAGTTTGCTTAGCCATTCACCCACTGAAGGGCATCTGGATGTTTTCAGTTGTGGGTTCTCATGAACCATGCTGCTATAAACATTCATGTACATGTTTTTATGTGAACGCAAACCTTCATTTCTCTGGGATAAATGCCCAGAAGTACAACTGCTGAGTGGCACGGTAGTTGCATCTTGTTTTTTTAAAAGCCTGCCAAGATGTTTTTCAGAATTACTGTCCCATTCTTCACTACCACCAGCAATGTGTGAGTGATCCATTTTCTGTGCATCTTCACCAGCATTTGGTCTTATTGCTAAGTTTTATTTTAGTTATTCTCCTAGGTGTATAGTAATACCTCATTGTGATTTTAATTTGCAAATTCCTAATGGCTAATGATGTCGAATATCCTTTCATGTACTTATTTGCCATTTGTATGTCTTCTGTAAAATGTTTCTTCATGTCTTTTGCTTATGCTCTAGTTTACTTGAATTGTTTGATTTTTGTACTGGTGAGGTTTGTAATCTCTTTATATATTTTAGATACCTTATTTGATATGTGGTTTGATTCTCCCTGTAGCTTTTATTTAAATCTTCTTAACAAGGTTTTGTTCAGAATAAGTTTTAACTTTGATGAAGTCCAATTTATCACTTTTTGCTTTTCAGATCACATTTTGGTGTCAGGTCTAAGAACTATTCACCTAGTCCTAGAACATGAAGATTTTCTCCTATTTTTTTTCTAAATGTTATAGTTCTGTGTTTTACTTTTAAGTCTGTGTCCATTCTGAGTTAATTTTGTGTTAGCTGTGAGACTGAGGTCAGGGTTTATTTTATTGCCCATGGATGTCTTAGTGTTCTAGCACTATTAGTTGAGAAGACAGTTTGTCCTCTGTTGAATTGCTTTTTAACCTTTGTCAAAAAATCATTTGGACATATTTATGGCCATCTATGTCTGTGTTCTCTGTCCTGTTCCATTGACCTATATGTCTATTTGTTTGCCAATACCACACAGCCTTGATTACTGTAGCCATATAATAAGTCTCAAAGTTGGGTAGATGGATTCCTTCTACTTCATCCTTTTTATCAAAATTGTTTTAAGTATTGTAGTACCTTTACCTTTTTATGTAAACTCAAGAATACTCTTGTTTATATCTACAAAAATTCTTGTTTGGGTTTTGATAGGAATTGCATTAAATCTGTGTACCTATTTGGGGAAAAACTTGCCGTTTTTACTATGTTGAGTCTTTCAATCCATAACCATGATAGGTCTCTTCATTTATTTATCTCTTTGATAGTTTTGATCAGTGTGTCTAGTTTAAATACACAAGTATTATACATATTTTGTCAGATTTATAGCCAAGCATTTCATTTTTTTCAGCAATTGTAAATGGTATTGTATATTAATTCTGCTGTCAGGCCAGGGCGGTGGCTTAGGCCTGTAATCCTAGCACTCTGGGAGCCCGAGACAGGAGCATTGCTTGAGGTCAGGAGTTTGAGATCAGCCAGAGCAAGAGCAAGACCGTGTCTCTACTAAAAATAGAAAAAAACATTAGCTGTGCATGGTGGTATGCGCCTGTAGTCCCAGCTTCTCAGGAGGCTGATGCAGGAGAATCACTTGAGCCTAGGAGTCTGAGGTTGCTGTGAGCTAGGCTGATGCCATGGCACTCTACCAAGGGTGACAGAGTAAGACTCTGACTCAAAAAAAAGATTAAAAGAAAAAAATAATTCTGGTGTTCACATATTCAATTGCTAGCATCTAGAAATATACTCATTTTTCTATATTCTTTTAGAGTAGGTCTCCTAGTGACAAATTCTCTCAGTTTTCTTTCATCTGAGAATGTGTTGATCTCTTGTGGGTTGACATATTTTCTGAGAAATACCGTACCACTTTCTCTGACTTTTGTGGTACCTGATGAGAAATCTGCTGTTGTTTGAATTGTTATTCCTCTGGAGGTAAGGTGTTATTTTTCTCTAGCTGTGTCCAAGATTCTTTTCTTTCTCTTTCCAGAAGTTTTCAGAAGTCTAATTATGCTGTTTTATGGCATAAGTTTCTTTAGGTTTATCCTGTTTGGGATTTGCTCAACTTCTTAAATCTCTAGGTTTATATCTCTTGCCAAATTTGTAAAGTTTTCATTCATTATTTCTTCTAGTACTTTTAAAATTGTACCTTCTTTTCCTTTTCCTTCTTGGACTCTGAATACATGAATATTAGATTTTTTTTATAGTTTCACAGGTTTCCAAGGGTCAGGTTTTTTTCAGTGTTTTTTTTCTTTATTTTTTCAGATTGTATGATTTCAATTTTTCTAATTTCCAGTTCACTGATTCCAGTTCACAGGGTCCTCTGTCCCCTGTATTCTCCTGGCGAGCCCAATAACTGAGCTTCTTAGTCCAATTATTAGATTTTTCAGTTCTAAATTTTTCATTTTATACTTCTTTTTTTTCCTTTTATTTCATCATATTATGGGGGTTCAAATATTGTTGGGGTTACATATATTGCCCCTGCCACCTCTCCCCCCCCATCATACCAGAGCTTCGAGCATGTCCAACACCCAGGTGGTGCGTACCGCATCCACTATGTAAATATACACCCTTCCCTGCCTCCCCCTCCCACCTGCCCACCACCCAACAAAAGTTGGGTTTTTTTTTTGACATTTTGGTTACATTGTATATCTTTGCCTCTCCCTAAGAAGGGTTAGAGGTATTCTCTTCCCCCCCACACACAATGCTCGCCACATCCCTAAGATGTGGGTCTCCCCACCCCAATCCCTGGTGAACACTACCACCATTTGAGCACTATAGTTTTAATCAGTCAATACCAATCTGATGGCGAGTAGATGTGTAGCCCACAATGGAATATTACTCAATTATAGGAAGCAACAGTGAGCTAGCACCGTCTATACTATCCTGGATTAAGCTTAAGCCCATTATCCAAAGTGAGGCGACACAAGATTTAGAAAATGGGCTACACATTTTATACTTCTTTATATGTTTTCTGTCTTTGTTGAGTATTTCTGTTTCTTTGACAAAGATTTCTATTTTTTTTTCATTTGTTACAAAAATACTGGTAATTTCTTGTTGAAGCAGCTTTATCATGGTTGCTTGAAAATCTTTGTCAGATCATTTTAACATTTCTTTCATATTGGTGTTGTCATTTATTGATTTTCTTTTTCATTCAGTTTGAGATATTCCTGGTTCTTGACTTAACTAGTGATCTTCAATGAAAACCTAGACATTTTCCTATTATGTTCTGATACTCTGAATTTCATTTAGATCTTTTCTTCCCTTTGATGTTATTCCAGAAGGAGGGGAGGGCAGATCCCACTTCATTACTTCCAAGTGGAAGTAGAAACTCAGGTTCCCCATACAGCCTCCATTGACTTGTGAGTGAGGGGCTCCTTGGTAATGCCGGGCAGGGGGGTAGAGTTTGGCTCCATAAGTGATCTCCACTGACACCATAGTGGGTATGCCTCATTATCTCTGTGGATTGTGGAGGATCTGACTCTCCACTAAGCTTCCTTGACACCAACACCATTAGGAGAGAGAAGGGCATCTCTTCACTGCAGGGTGACATGGAAGTCTAGGCTATCTATGTGATCTACATTGATACTATTGAGGGGGAGAACTAATTATCGACTATTGGATGACTTACATCTCTCTATTTGACCTTTTCTGCCATCCTTCCTGGCAGGTATTTTGAGACACTTGTCAGGCTTTTGAGGGTAGGAGTCTAGGATCTCCACTCCGCCTTTGTTGGCATGAGTAGTGGCATGGCTATAGTTTTTCTGTGGTGTTTGGCCAGAGTAAAAGAATTATTGTCTAAAAGTTTTCCATCTTACTACTTTTTTCCTTTTCCTCATTCTTTGGTCTTGTTGGAAATTTTCATCTATATCTATTCATGTTTCTCAGTTACCAGCTTCTTAAGTTCCAAGTCTAGGATATGAAAGGCAAAAAACAAAACAACAACAACAAAAAACCTAAGGAACTTACCACCTGTCATTCCTTGAGTCCTGTGTTCTCTAGCCAAATTGCCTTCTCTCCACCTTTCGGAGTCTTCTGATATTTGTTTAATATTAGATTTTCCTTGTATTTAGCATGAATAATAGGAAAGCATATGTCTACTCCATCTTACCAGAAATGATAATGACCCTTGGCTTTTTAAAGTTTCCTTCATTCTTTAGATCCTAGTTCAACATTACTTCTATGGGAAACCCTTCTCTGACTTCTTTTAGGGCCTAAGTCAATTGAATATTAGAGGCTGTCATAGAAGCATGTACTTCTCTCCTTCCTAACATGTATTTTAAAATCAAAATTTTAAATGAATTTGACTGATTATTTGATTAATTTGCTATTCCATTAGATTCTAAGCTTTATGGGGGTAGTGATCATGGCTGTATTTTAATTACTATTTATTCACAGTGCTTAGCATTCTGCCTGAACACTAATAGTAAATTCTTAATAATGTTTATGAAATAAGTAAGGCTATGTAATAAAGTAGAAAAGGCTTTAGTTGTATAGTTAGATTTTTGCCACATTGTTAGATGTATAATTTTTATAAGTCTCTTTTGTCCTTTGTATTCTATTTTCTCATATGTTGATAGTAAGTGATATAACAAGTCTTCATAAACTATGTGGCACAATGACTACCAATAGCGATTAGTTCTTGAAACTGCAATTCTGCTTTTTTTTTTTTTATATCCTTGGTGGCAAGCACATTTCCCAGGAAATGGTAGAAATTAAATAATTTTTGAATGGAATTAAATTGATATGCTTGTTATTATTTAATGGGACTGATATAAGTTTTATGAAGTAACATTATATTTCTAGGAAAATGTAAATAAAAGGAATAAAAATTTAGATAGAAACATAGTTTTGTTTAGAAAGCAAAAAATGCTCTTTTATCAATAGTTTGTCCTTGAACTAGAACAGCAGGATGGAAGTGGTAAATAAATTTTCAAGGAAAGAGTACAAATATTTACTGTGTAATAATCACCATAGAAAGTTACAAGAACATTTGGAAACATAAAAAGAATGCAAACTGTGCTTAGAGCCAAAAAGTCCTCTGAAGTAGATAAGAGAATTTTTGTCCAATGGAATCAGTTTTACCTCTTACTGAGTCGGGTAAAGGGAACAGAGAAAAGTAACATTTGCTTTCTTAGACATCAAAATACGTATGTGGCATTGGGCATGGGGGAAAGAGAGCTGTAGAAAGCGAGTTTACAGCTTTTTGTTGACCTGTTCTTTAGCAGCTCGGGTTTGTGTCATGAACCATGTGGCACTGCCTAAAGGATGACTATGAAGGGATATCCTTGGGGTTAAAGGTGCCTATTGAATTTTAAGCAACATGATATATATAGGATACTAGATGCTTCCAGCTCCTGAGAAGGCTGAAATTTGTGGTTGTAAATAAAAATTTGTGGTTGTAGATAAAAAGCACAGGGAAATATAGAGCATCTCTGGTTCAGATGTGAGTGAAAAGGGGATGATAGTGAGACAGGATATCACCAGTGAACCCATATAAATAATGGTACATATTTCTCTAGCATATACTATGCACCAGGCACTGCTCTATGAACTTTACATGTATTTGAATTATATAAGCTATTATGATTGATGTTCATATCATGATATTCATGTTGGGATATAGAAGTTACACTATTTTCCTAGGTCTATTGACATTCCATCTCCCTAGAGAGAAGAGGGTGTATGCTTGTGTTGGTAGAATAGATATCGTGCACCTACTCCTATGTTTCCTGTTGTGGATTGATTTGTGTCCCCTCCCCAAATCACCATCCTTGCCATTCATATGGTGAAGTTCTAATCTCTAGTGCTTACATGGCCTTCTTTATAAATATGGTAGCAGATGTAATTAGTTAAGATGAGGGCATACTGGGGAAGGGTGGACCCATAACCTGATATGACTGGTGTTCATATAAATAATAATTTTTTAAAAAGGGGGAGATGTGTACAACATAGATGCGCATATAGGGAGAATGCCACAAGAACATGAATACAGTCATCTACAAACTATCAACAAGTCAAGAAGACAAGCCTGGAATAGACCTTGCCCTCATAGTCCTCAGAAGGAACCAACCCTGTCAACATCTTGATTTCTGACTTCTAGCTTCCAGAGCTATAAGACAATTTATTTCTATTGTTTAAGCTACCCTGTATATCCCTTTGAAAATATTTTAAAAAGAAAAAAATACCAATAGAGGCTCCTGCCAGAGCAAGTCCATGCTTGCTATTTACATACAATATCCAGAGGTGTATAGACGTTCTGCTGTTCATCTGTAGAGCCCACCGCGCCCAGAGCAGACTGAGAACCTTTGCTCTGGAGTTAATGTGACCTCCCAACCACTTCCTTAGGCAATGTTTCCTGAACACACAGCCCTGAGCTGAATATTTCCCATTTAAAAGAACCACCTTTAAGTGTATGACAACATATCACAGCAACAGAAATGAACTGAATTATGAACTCCAAAGAAGTGGTCCTGTTGAGCTGTGACTCACATCACAGTCTTCAACTGCCTTAGAAATACTGTGGAACCTACCACAGTCTTCTGCAAAAACATATGGCTGCCTTTCTTGCAGCCTTTCTCCTTTTTCTTTTTAATTAAAAAATAAATCTTTCTCTTGTAATTGCTAGGTATAATTTTCAGGGCCAGGTTTATAAATAGGTAGAGTTAGCTTTTTACCATTTTGGTGTGCTGTAGGGAAAGACATTGAACTCAAAATGAATACAGTTGCCCCTCAGAATCCATAGGGAATTGGGCCCCAGTGTGTGCCAAAATCCATGGACACTCAAGTCGCTTATAAAAATGGTATAGTATTTGCATATAACCTATGCATAATCTTTTGTGTATCCTTTCAATCATCCCTAGGGTACTTATAATACTTAATACAATGTAAATACTATGAAAATAGCACTTCTACATGTTTTTAAATTTATAGTATTTATTATTTTTTAAATTGTTTTTTAAAGAATATTTTCCATATGTGGTTGGTTGAATCTGCAGGTGTGGAACCTGTGGATATAGGAGGATAACTATACTTCTATTTCTATTTAAAACTGGAAATTATATATATATATATATATAATATATATATATATAATAAGGTTTATATATATATAAAATAAGGTTTATTTATATAAAATAAATATATATAAATATATATATAATATATATATATATATATATATATATATCCCATATATATATACAGGGATGGATAAAAAAGATTGCAAAGAGACTGAGAAAGTAGCTCTGAAAGGATAGAAGGGCTCTTATAAAGAAGGTGGGGGGAGCCCAAATCTCCCACTGCTGCTTTCACACCTGCTTAGCACTGAGAGTGTTTATATACATTCTGGGTCTCCTGTAGTGTATTTTATGCATACTAGATTGAAAGGCATTATGAAGAGAAAGAAAAGAACCACCTGACTACCTGACTACATTTTTTTTCTCTCACAGTGTTTGTAGCTATATCTAGCTGTCAGAAGTTGGCTTTCTCCTCTTGCTCAAATAAGCCACCTCTCTGTTACTGTGCTTGAAACTCTAGGAAACTCAGTCTGTCTCCTGTTGTCATTTTCCAGCCATAGGTAACTACTGCCCATACCATGGACTTGAAGAATGCTTTCCACCTGTATTCTCATGATTTTTCCATGTCATTCACTTTGAAGAAGAGATACCTTTTCTTGATATTGCCAATGACACTCAAATATTGACCCAGAAGAGTGACTCCATGTTGTTCAGCTATCATTATTATCACCAAACAAACATCAAATACAGTCTGGAAGATAATATTGTCTGCAGGCTGAATGAGATTCAGAGAGCCCAGTTGCTCCTGACATTGCTGCTACAGGATAGAGTGATCATCATTTAGGATGCTTCTTCCCATGCATCTCTTTTCTCATACCAGTCTATTGGTGAGATTTCTGCTTATTTTATTTAGACTTTGTTCTGTGAGCTTTTCTCACACTGCACCCCCACTGCTGTTACTTGTTAGGGGCTCCCTTCTGTAGTTAGGTGGAAAGAGCATGGTTTTGGAAGACACCTAATCCGGGTTTGATTTTTGCTCTTTCACTTATTGTACTTAATGCATAATTATGGTCAACTTTTTCTAATTTCTAAGATTACAAATAGTTGGAATTTTAGAATTACACATGATCAAGTAGAGATTTTTTGTATAACTGAATGGCAACATATTTCATGTTTGCTGGTGGGAGTGGCAGAAGGGATTGGGAAATGGGTTCCATCTTATCTCAACCAACCTACAAGTAATAAAGAAACTGATCTGTCCATATTCTTCTCATGCTCCCTTACTTCCCACATCCTTTCCCTTCTCTTCCCTGGGTCTCTTTCCCCAGTAGGCCTGACCAACCACAGATGCTGCCCCATGGATACGGTTGGGTCTCACAGGGCAGGAGGCCAGGCACAGGGCACAACTTTCCTAAACCCTTTCCTTTTACTCCCCTCCCAACACACACTGGGTTCCAACACTGCTGGCTAAGGTCTCTCAGCACCCAGCCCAGCAGACAACCTTATTGTCTAAGGCACCAGCCTGGCTTTTCACTTCCTTTACTATTTTGTTTACTGCCATCTGAGAGAGCTGCTTACTTATTTATTATTTTTATTAATTAATTTATAATTTTTAGAAATGTGGTCACAGTAGCCAACATATGGAATCAATCTAAGTCCCCTTCAATGGATGAATGGATGAAGATAATGTATTATATATGCACAATGGGATACTATTCAGCTTTTAAAAAGATGAAATTCTGCAAGGTATGACAACATGCATGAACCTTGAGGACCTTATTCTAAGTGAAATAAGCCAGTCACAGGAAGACAAATACTGCATGATTCCACTTATAGGAAGTATCTAAAATAGCCACATTCATAGACTCAAAGAGTAGAATGGCAATGGCCAGGGACTAGGGGAAGGGAGAAATAGGGAGTTAGTAATCAGCAGGCATAAAGTTTCAGTTGAGCAAGATGAGTAAACCCTGGAGTTCTGCTCTGCAACATCACACTCGTAGTCAATAATCATGTATTATACACTTAAAAATTTGTTAAGAATATAGATCTTATGTTAAGTGTTCTTACCACAATAAAATAAAAAATAACAAAAGATAGCTGCTTTTTAAAGATAGCTTTCCAATGAAGAAAACTAGATTATACTTGGGTTGTGCTCAAACTTCCAAATTGCATCTGGTCTCTCTTATCTGGGAATTTTTCGCATTCCCTCAATTTAACTTTGTGGAACCAAACTGCTGAACTTTTGTGGCTTGATGTGCTCTTTTGGATTATGTCATGCAGAAAAAAGATCTTTGATTATCTACCATAAACAACATCTGCTTTAAAATCATGGCTATTATTTAAAATGAAAAAGCTTTTGCATTCTTAAAGATATGTATTTCCTGTGTTATAGGAAGTGACATACTATTAATACTTTTAAGTTTGATTTTCTTCTTTTCCTAATTTTCAATTATTTTCTGAAGATTATGCTAAATGTAAATCTTGATAAAACGACAGTATTTCTTCAACATGAACAATTATCAATGTTTTCATCTTCTAATGTTGTTGCTTCGATTTTAATGGTAATTTGTTTTGTGAACCAGACTTGCTTTAAATGAATGTAAGAGTTTCCACTGTTTGATGTTCTACAAGATGAGTACACCTGAATTACAGCCATTAAAAATTATCGTATGTGTCAATTTTTATTGTCATCCTTCCCGTTTTATATAGGAGTGAGCTTAGAGGAAACCGCCATTATTTGAACAATGTGTTTAAATCAAAACTGTATGCCTCCTAGAAAAATGGCAGGATGTGTTTTTAAATTCTGAATGCTACAACTACATTTAGCTGAAGTGCATTGCCTTCTGAACACTTCCAAGATGGAACACTGTGCTTTTGATTGCTGCTTTTGGAATCTCATTAAGATACTAAAAGGTCAAAAAACTAGGAACTGGAGCAAAATACATTCATTTACAATACACAGCATAATCAAAATGTAGAAATCTGCCATATACATCATGTGTTTTTACAAGGATATTTATATAATGCAGAGTCCTCTTTTTGTAGGGAGCCGATGTGTCTAAGTGGTTGTATTTATTCTACCAAATGCCTACAGAGTTGTACTAGTGGAGAAATATTTTGAATTACTAATTGTTTTCTTGACAAACTAATTTCTGGACAGAGGATGATATCAGATCAGATTTTTTTAATATATAAAATGAAGTCTCTATCTTCATTGATTTCCACTTTCCTAAGAAATAGGCATTCTTATGAAAGACCTCTGCTCTTACACACACTTTTAAAATTTCGTGAGGTGAAGCGGGAACGCGCTGATTTCAGCCCTTGGGAAGTCTCCCATTATGGGGTGACATCAGATTGACCAAAAATGCATGTAGAGTACAAACTCACTTAAAACTCAGTTTTCCCAGAAGAGTTTGATCTAGCTTGAAATTCAGTTTTCTCAGGCACATTCCAGAAATTTATTTCTTATAGTAATAAGGAGATTATTTTTATGTCTATGTGATGACATCTTACAAAGGAATCAAATTAGAGCTTTCCCCAATCTGTAATAATTCTCTTTCCTATATTAAGAGAGCAGCATATTTTTAAACACCTTGCTACTTGTTTTCGCACATTATTTGGCTTTTATTATCTTTGGTTCTTAAATATTTCAAAAATTATAATAAAATAATCTCAGATCCTAGCTTTTTGTTCCCTAATTGATTTTTACGGTATTTAACATTCTTACATGTATTTGGAACTACCATATTACAGACATTGGTTTACATATTAAGAATTAAGTAGTGAATCTAGGTGCCAAGAATTTTACAGTGAATTATATGGTTAAAAATCTCTGTCTACACAGGGCTTCCATTTATATATATATATATATTCCTTTGTTCTTTCCACCCTCAAACTCCAGCAAAAATTCCAAAATGTTTTCACCAACCTTACCATTTTAAAGGTTGCATAACTTTTTAAGGAAATCACTATGAATTATTTTCAATCTGAGGAGACATCACTCATTGTACTTCTTGCAGGTGTGAACTGAATCCAATGCTATTTAATGTTTTTATCAATGACAAAGATCAGTGTATCTCAAAGTGTGTCTTTGGATCACCTGTATCAGAATCACCTTTAGAGTTAAAGTTTCTAAAATCTGCTTCATAGCTCTTGATTCAGAAAATAAGGATGAGAATCGGGAATCTGTATTTTAACTAGCAAATGAAGTGATCCTTACACATGATGACATCTAAGAATTAATTACTTTTCTATACCAAGAGCTGAAGGAAGCAAATCTTAAATTAGAAAATGATCACAAGCAATTGCGGTAGGGAGTTTAGAATCAAAAGAAAACAATAAATTTTAATATTGTTATCATTATTTTAGGAGAAATTAGAAGAGGATAGTTCTAAAAATTGATGAAAAAAATGTCCAGACAAAAAGTTGATCATGAGGTTGCATACACATATACGTAAAGCATATGTCTGTAATGCAACATATGGTGAACGTGAGGTTCACATATTTAAGGTGTTTCCCAAATGCCAGTTTAGTCTTCCTTTCCATGTCCCACTGTCACTATTTTCATTTTACAAATGAAGAAGACTAAAACACAGAAAGAGTAGATAAATTTCACAAAGAAACACAGGAAGTAAATCCTGAAACCAGAGGCACAAATCCTGAAGTTGAGCTGCATAGTCTATGCTCTTACCTACTCCTGTCACTAAAGGAAACCAGGAATCATCTCAGATCATGCACATACTACTTTATAAATAATTATATGGCAGTGAAACAATTTAGCCCAATGTTGCTAAGTGTTTATGACTTACTGTTTCATTGATCAAAATTAGCTGGGGAATAAGAAAGCAAAATAAATACAGATCTATTTGAGGTGAGTGGCCACTTATACAATTCAAGGCTGTATTGCATTTGCTTCTAGACAAGAGTTAATACTCTAAAGCTCCCATAAAGCTAAAATAAACCCCTACTGCATCTTAATGCCTTACTTCTCCATACAACTTTCTTAAGACCCGCATATAAAACAACCCAATATTCAAGCTGAATTCTGTGAAGTGGCCTTTTCTCTATATATATATTTTGACCAGTATCTTTTAAACTAGTTATAAAGAAAAAATAAAGACATACATAATAATATCACATCCTAAGGCCTTCCTAGAATTCTCTCAAGGATCACGCTAGGGCAGAAAAATCTACAATTAAAGAAAGAAAAGCCCTTTAGATTGCCTATGTTTGCATAAAACTTTAAGT
This sequence comes from Microcebus murinus, assembly GCF_040939455.1. Lineage (NCBI taxonomy): Eukaryota > Metazoa > Chordata > Mammalia > Primates > Cheirogaleidae > Microcebus > Microcebus murinus. The sequence continues at coordinate 77,631,866 of NC_134112.1, read as the reverse complement.
TTAGCTCTTTCTTTCTTTCTTTCTTTCTTTCTTTCTTTCTTTCTTTCTTTCTTTCTTTCTTTCTTTCTTTCTTTCTTTCTTTCTTTCTTTCTTTCTTTCCAGACAGGGTCTCACTCTCTGTTGCTCAGACTCACATGCAGTAGACCAATCACAGCTCACTGCAACCGGGAATGAATTATGCTCACCCAGTTTCCATTTGGAATGCTCCAAGACACCCTGTCCTTATAGTCTTCTTAGCCTATCTAATCATTTAATACTGGTTTAAGTGCTATCACCTATTTGAAGCTTTTCTTTATTGCCCTACTTTTGCTAATCTCTCAGTCTCTTTTCTCTGGAAACATAAAAGTATTCTCGAGATATGAAATGGTGTGAAAGGGTAAAAACATTATTTTCTGAACAACTGGCACCAGGTTTTCTCCTACGGAGATGATTATTTCTGGTTAAGGAAATTCTTAGATATCCACTTGGGAAGAGATTATAAGACCATGAGAATGAGTATCGCTAGGGGACAAGACAAAAACAAAATTGAACCAAAACTGAGAGTGGAGCAGAGTAGAAACTGAAGGGAAAAACAGAGAGACACACAACGTGGACTTGCAGGGGAGGGGGAGCTGGACACTGATGGAAGTGACCATCTAAGATTGAATTTTCAGTCATTTGTGTGGCTGTGATATAGATTCCTTTCTTCTTCCCAAACATTTCTGTGAAGCCTGCTACACACAAAGGTGCAATGGGAGTGGTTTCTGTGGAAATCAGATGAAATCAGTGGAGGTCTGTGTTGGAATCAGAGCGGAACAGAGAGGGTGAAGGAACAACCTGCCATTAGAATATGCAGGATTAAGAAGAAGGGGTAGATAAGAACCAGAGAGAGCTGGAAGAAATAGCTGGGGTTTGCAGAAATTCAGAGGAAAACATTAAATTTCCTACTGGATGAACAATGAGGTTCAAACTAATCTTATATGGACCTTGAGGGGTAATATGGCACAAGTGGACATTTGGATTCATGGTCTTATAGTTAGTTATCATTTTATGTGATTACGTCTTATCCTTTCAACTATATTTCAAGTTTTGAGTTAGCAGGGTATTCTTGTCTTTTTATTTATTAATCATTTTATGCATAGCACATTGTGTACACTGTAGGTTGCCACATATTCATTGAATTTTTTGTACAAGAGTGAAAAACGTGAAGGATTGTGAATGAAAAATGTCCTAGTTTTAAGATATTTAAGTTATTGTCTTGTGGATCTTGTAAATCCTGAGTCTTCAAATTTTTATAGAGACTGCTTATTGAAAATAACTTTGTCCGTGTCTCTATTTCTAGAATGTCTGGGTTATTTAATATTTCTATAGAATGAAAGAGTCATTCTTTTAAAATAACATCTATAAAATACTTCTCTATATGATATAGTTAGCTTAATTTTCCTAAAGTTTAGTTTAATTTCTTAGCAAGTACTTTAGACCCTATATGTGTGTTACAAAACCTATGATTATTTTAACTTTGTAAGTTAAAATCTGTGGCTAAACTCATTATATTTTCAATACTGAAAGTGCATTTGTTTTCCTATGAAGATTCTAAATATTTTGAGTAATTGTATTTGGCATCTAGAATTTTGTTGGAGGATGAAGAAAAAATACTATCTGGCACCACTTAAGGATAAAGAAATCAAAGTATAAATAAGTGGGTAAGACACAGGATGGCATTTTATCTTTGGAATTCTGCTCATATCTCTAAGAATAATTTCTGTGCCCTGAGAAATAGTTTTAGTCTGCAAGAGAGCTATTCTGTTGATCTTACATATATTAATTCCATGGTTTGCAACAAAGATTTGAATTAAGTTATGCACAAAGAAGTCAGTGAGAATATATCTATTATATTTTTATAACCAACCACCTTGTAAGGCAGACATTATTTCCACTTTATACTTAAACGTGGTAGGTGGGCTTTAAGACGTCCTCTAATGATCCACACATCCCTTTTGACTTGTGTGAGTGTGGGCTGGTCCCAGTGGCTCATTTCTAAAGAATATAATATGGGAAAAGTAATAGGTTGACACTTTCCAGATCAAGTTACAAAGAGATGGTGGCTGCCATTTTGCATGTTCTTTCTTCCTCTCTCACTGGCTAGCTCTGAGAAAAACCTGCTAATATTTTGTGAGCTGCCCTATGGAGACATTTATGGGGCAAAAAAATGATGTCTGTAGTCAATGGCCATAAAGGACCGGAGCCCTTCCAACAGCCATGAAAGTGGCTTGGAAGTGCACCTTCTCCGGTGAAGCCTTGGTGTGACTGTACTCTGGTTTACATATTAGTCATGTCCTGTGAGGCACCCTGAGCCAGAGACAACCAGCTAAGCTGCACTTGGATCCCTGAATCACATAAAATCAATAATAAATGCTAATTTTTAAAAGCTGCTCATTTGGGGGTAATTTATTATACGAATTAATTATACATAACTAGTAAAAAAGGAAATTGAACCTCAGAAAGTTGATAAGTTTTGTTTATAAGTTTATAAGATTTGTACAAGGTATCATATGTAAAGCATTGAAAACTCAGTGTTTTCTGACCACTGGAGAAGGGCTCTCTGAGAATGTGACATTGAGCAGATACCTAAATAAAGGGAACAATTGTGACTATCTGGGGAATAAGTGCCCAGGTAGAGAGACAGGGCAAGAGCGAATGCTCTGTGGTGAGAATACTGAAACAGCAAGACCAATGTGGATAGAGCAGAACAAATGAGAGGAGGATGTTGATGAAATCAAAAGATAGGCAGGAGCAAGATTATGTAGAGCCTGCTCACTGCTATGCTGATGTGAGAAACAACCCTCTGTGCCACCCAGGGCTCTTTACTTTTGAGACCATTGAGTGCAGCAGAATGTTTCCTATTCTCTACTTGTACCTTGCTTTATAAGCCTGGTGATAACACTTTACATAGTTTTCTTCATTGTTTCAAGAAATAATATGAACATAAAATGCAACCTGAAGAATAAAAATATGAATATCCCACTGACTTTACAGAGCTCACAATTTATTAGAGATTTTCTAACACTCCACTCCCAATTCTCCACTCTTGGTAATATTGTGGAAAGGAACAGAACTTATCAATAAAGATAGAGTGGAAATAATAGTTGCCTCATTTAAGAAAGTATTTTTATTTAAAAATATGTTAATGACTTAATTAAGACTGAAAAATAAAATTACAATATTTATATTGTAAAACATGATGTTTTGATATATGTATACATTGTGGAATGGCTAAATCAAGTTAATTAATATATGCATTGCCTCACAGACTTAACATTTTTTTTGTGTGTGGTGAGAACACTTAAAATCTACTCTCTGAGCAATTTTCAAGTATGCAATATATTGTTATTAACTACAGCTAACATGATGTACTGATGCAGTAGTGAATCCTCTTCTGTTATGGGAAATGGGTTGTCTTAAGAACCAAGGGAAACTAACCCTTAGGAATAGACTCCTATGCTCCTTGCTGGACATTCTCACAACTAGCCCAATCTTTTGTTCTCACAACACTGTGTGTGTAAAGGAGAAAACCTCACAGAGGCTAAACAGTTACTGAGCAACAGAGCTGTAATTTGAAAGCATGACTTTGGACCCCCAAATCTCTTACCATTAATTATGCCATCGTACCTCAGGTTCATCCAAAAGGTCAGTGATGAAATCAGGACTATAAGTCCATATTGAGATCCTAGCAAAAGGTAGATCAAGGAGACTCACAGAAAAATGGGATCTAAGACTTTGCGGTATGCAAGAAAAATTGCTCTTCCACAATGTCTAGTGCAGTTTGTCCTTGAACAGTTCTGTGGAGCCCATTCTCACTCTATTCACCATTCTTTGACCATCTACTACATTTAATCCATTGCAATGAACACTGGTCCTGTAAGCAGTTGGTTGGATCTAGAGAATAGGAATTTCACACATAAATATATGTTAGTTTTCTTTTCTGAGAATTGAGAAATACTATGATGAGAATTGGAATGATTCCAGTCTCAGAAGTGTCCTTTAGAATTTCTGAATGTCCTTAACTAAAATTTATTTTCATTTCAAAGTAGAAGTATCACAGCTTATAAACTACTAGGGAATAAAAAAGGAAGAAACATCCATTAGGTTGGGTGTTAATAAATAAGTGTATTTATTTGTGTTTTTCTTCACTGTAAAAAAGCAAAGGTTTTTCATTACTTTATTGCTGTTAATTTATTTTCAAGCTGGTGCCTAAACTTCTGGAACACAAAATTAATGGGCTCTTGGCAACCCTTTCTGAATCACCCAAGTCAATAGTAGTTCTTCCCATCTGTCATCATAATTTGCAGTATGCCTCTCAGAAGCATTAAGACAAAGATACACACTACACTATTTTCCATTCCCATTGGCACTAGGCAAAAATAGTCATAAATGGATTCTTTACATGCAAACTCCCAAACTGGAAGCCCTGATTTAAAATAAAATTGGATATCACTCAGCCCTGCCAACAAACTCTTTCAGACTACAAATGACACGTTTATTTATAGAGCTATTTAGAGAATAATAAAAAAGTTTGATGACATTTTCTAAATTAGCAACCAATTTCAACCCCATAGGTTTGTTTGCATCTGTTTCCTGTTGAAGTAACTAAAATTAAAAGTGATAAGGATATGTTATGACAGCACTTTCTCATGAAAGTCAGGAATATTATACCTATTTAGTCATATTCTGAGAGAAGACTAATTATTTTTTGATTCAGAATTATGGCATTCAGTCATTGAGAAGGAAATAATTTATGGCCCCCATATATCTTTCTATGACTAGAGGGTATTGGAAAAGTTGGGTAGGTAACTGCAGAATTTTTTGTTTGTGTCATGTTGGAATTGGGCACAGATTAGCCTGGGAGAAAACCCAAATCATGATTGAAAGGGAAACAGGTTTGGAGTAAAAAAAAGTACAATATACAGCAGATCCAAAGAGTGAAGCAAGGCTAAGATTGGGGAAAAAATAAACAATGAAGCCATACGGCTGGAGAAAAATAAAAAGTTGTAAGGTAGTTTAAGGAATTGGTCAGGACTAGTGGTTTATGACTAAGGTCAATCATTTTCAGATAGTGCCAGCGTTAACCTGAAGTGATAGTTGCACATTGAAATGAGAGTGGTAGCTCACAGGGTTTGTAAAAGCAAGACACAAACCTATATTGTCCCACTCCATAATTGCTGTAGTTCCTTTAGTATTTATTTATTTTTCTTGGCATAAAATAGATAAAAGTAGAGTGGTCACATTCTGGTTTCCCTCATTCTGTCCCAGTCAATGCGTGCCTTTTTAGGTACTTAGGCATAACATCCCTTTTCACTCTCCCAAGGGTCCTGGTTTGGATGATAAAGTATATGGTTACTCTGGCTTCAGCACAGCATGAGAAGGCATGAGCACTTAAATACTTTGTGTGTTATTATCTCATTCACACATACACAACCTGTTGAAATCCATATAGAAAGAATGATTTGTTTGCTCATTGGGGCTCTGAAAAAAAAGAGGGAGGAAATTGACTTCCTTGTTTGGGTGATGGCAAAGTGTATGGGAAGGAATGAGATGTATTTCTGAAGAGTTAAAAAAATTGGTAGAGAAATTGATTCTTAAATATTCAAAACACCAAAGATCCGCAAACCATGAAGGTAAAATTAGGACAATTGACATAAAAGAACATTGACACACTTGGTTATTTTAAAGGGCTTAATAGAATTTTAGAGTCAGATAAGATATGGTACAGACCATAAATGAATCCAGAACAGAGGTGAATAAGAAATGGCTAATATTACTATCTGCCTCTTTATCATATGTAAAATATACTTTATTCAAGGGCTGGGTTTAGTGCCAAAAATACAGTTATCACTTAGAAAAATCTTCAAAAGGAAAATTCTGTACACTTAATAATAGATGGGAAAATAAAAGCATTCATGGGGACTTGAATTTGAAAGTTGAAATTAATTTATTGCTCCTCATTTTACTCTTCAGTGTGAAGTATGTGTTCTAGGGGATGTCAAGGCCTTTTCTTATGAAAATCAGTAAACTACTCAGTTGATGTGCGGCCACCTTGCAGGGACTCTGACAGCAGAAGCATATGGAAATCGCTTGATCACTTGAGTATTCATTAATGAAGTTAATGTGGTTCATTGTGATCCTTTCTGCAATTAGGAGATGAAAGCTGATTAGTAAATGGAACTAATTTGGAAGGAATTTATTGCAATTTTATACATGGTTTAGTGTTAAATAGGACATTTGAGTTCTACAATCAATGCTTTCATAAATAATACATGCAGAATTTTTTTTTTTATTAGTAAAAAAGCCTTGTGACTCTTTTGTCCCTGGCCTTTTGAAATCTGATTTCTTCTCAAATTTAGAGTGGTTTATACACATTGTTCCCACTTTCTCACTGTTTTTTTTCCCAACCCACTACAATTTGCCTTAATGCCCATTACTCTACAGATACCCTGAAACTGCTCACACAGGTCATCATTATTTTCAGTCACATATTGGAATTCTCTCAAAAAAATGTTTTTGTTATTAATAATATTTTTGATTGAAAAACCCTAATTGTATATATTTATGGGTACTATTTGATATTTTGATATATGTATATAATGTTCATGATTAAATCAATCTAATTAACATATCTATCATTTCACTTACCTATCACTTTTTATGGTAAGACATTTGAAGCTTATTTTCTTATTTTGAGATATACAATGCATTATTATTGACTATAGTCACCCTGATGTGCTATCGATCTCAAAACCTATTCCTCCAGGAGGAATCAACAATCACTCATTCCCTCCCTTTCCACTACCTTGACAGCCTCTTGTAACCACCATTCTACTTTCTCCTATGAGTTGAAAGTTTTTAGAATCCTCATATAACTAAGATTATATGGTATTTGTCTTTCTGTGCCTGGCTTATTTTAATTAACATAGTGACCTCCACATTGATCCATGTTTTCTCAAATTAAAGGTTTTTCCCCTTTGTAAAGGCTGACCAGTATTCCATTGTATATAAATGTCACATTTTCATTATCCACTCATCTGTTGATGGACATTTAGGTTGATTCCGTATCTTAGCTACTGTGAATAATGCTTCAATAAACATAGAAGTACAGATATTCCTTCAACATATTTATTTCAGTTACTTTAGATATGTACATAGAAGTGAGATTACTGGATTATATGGTAGTTCTATTTTTAATTTTTTGAGTAATTGCCATACTATTTTCCATATGGCTATACTAATTTACATTCCACCAACAGTGTATAAGAGTTCCCTTGTTATCCTTCATCTTTTTGGTAAAAGTCATTCTAATTGGTGTGAGGTGAGATCTCATTGCGGTTTTAAGTGGCATATCCATATCATTAATGATGGTGAGTATTTTGTAGGTACCTGCTGGCCATTTGTATGTCTTCTTTGAAAATTATATGTTCAAGCTCTTTTACCATTATTTGTTTCCTTGCTATTGAGTTGCTTGAGTTCTTTACATATTTTAAATGTTAGCAACTTATCAGATATAAGGTTTGCAAATATTTTCTCTTGATCTGCAGATTGTCTCTTCTCTTTGTTAATTGTTTTCTTTGCTACGCAGATTATTTTTAGTCATGGAGCTTTTTCTCTAGTTGTGTAGGTCATTTTAAACTGATAACAACTGTCTGATAACCATGTAACTTTGATTACACACAAAAAGGAAAACAAAACACCACTTTCTTTTTTTTTCTTTCCAAAATGTTTATGGGATAGAAAAGTTTTTGCTATATGATCACACCCTGAAGTCAGGGCTTTCAGTGTGTCTGCCACCAGGACAATGTTAATTGTACCCAATGGGTAAGAAAAAAGTACCATCCTTTAACTCCATTCCCCCCCGACTTTGAATTTTTGATGTCACAATTTACATCTTTTTATATTGCATATCTTTTAATAAATTATTGATGGTAGTTATTATTCTTATTTTTAATAGTTTGATTTTTTAACCTTCACACTAAAGATATGGTATTTGAATAACGTCACTACATTATGGGAGTATTCAGAATTTGTGTACTTACTTTTACATTTTTATATACTTAGTTATATACTTTTAGATGTTTTTTGTTTTACTCATTAGTGTTCTTTTCCTTTATCATGAAGAACTTTCTTTAGCCTTTCCTGTAAGATGGGTCTAGTGATGATGAATTCCCTTAGCTTTTGTTTCTCCAAAAGTCTTTATTTTTCCTCTATTTCTAATGTACAGCTTTTCTGGGTATAGTATTCTTGGTTGCCAGGGTTTTTTTGTTCATCACTTTGAATATATCATCCACTCCTGCTTGGCCTTTAAATTTTTTGCCAAGTAGTTTGCAGTTAGGTGTATTGGGATTCTCTTATAGGTTATTTGTTTCTTTTATCTTGCTGCTTTTGAAGAGCATATATGTATGTGTGTATATATGTGTGTATATGAATAGGTATTTGCATTTTAGTCACTCAAAAGCTAAACACATAATTACTAGCACATTTATAAGCCATTAATCTTGAATATGATTTTGGTGTTTATATTTTTCTTTATATTGTGTACATTATATGTTCATTGTATGTTTATTTATGTATATGATATATATCAGAATAAAATTGTATATATGAGGATTAAAAAAAGAAAGCATTCATGACACAAAGAAAACAAATCTATAGATAAGAAACAAAGTTATGTACTAAGTGAATGCACAAAAAGTCATGTCATACAGTCCTGTTCAACATTAGGTAGGAAGAAAATTAATTTCTCAGTTACCTAATGATGAGAGTAAAGAAGGAAACAAAATTAAGGGCATATTTCAAAATTTTAATAACATAAGAGCCAATCAGTTACTCTGGATAAGACTGAAAATGTTGCTCATATGAATCCTCATAAATGAAATTCTGTCCTGTAGTGAAGAATGTTTTTAAGTAACATTTAAAATAAACACATTAGCACATTTCAAGCAATAGTTTCTTGTTTTCATCATGAAAACTGATGATAAAATGTAAAATTGCATTTTAGTAAAACAATTCTGTAATATACAAAATTTTTATATTAATATAAGAAAAATGCTAATATTAATATTTATGTTCAAATTTAGTGGCTCCTAAATTTGTTGGTATCTATCTGTTTAATTTTTGCATGATTAAGCATTATGTTTGCAACCCATTGGAGCATCTCTCTAACAAATGAGAAACTGTGATTCAGCAAGAGCAAATCTGCCTTGGATTCTTCCAAAGGATTTTGTTGTTGAATGTACCACAAGGAACTCATTACAGCCTTATCTTACCTGTATGAAGCCAGCCTAAGGCTATGTCATAAACCAAACTCCTTGTTGATACAGTACTATACTTGTCTAAATTTTATAGATATCCAAGACCAAGTGTGCTATATTGGTAGGCACTTAAATATTTCATTGACAGACTGAACTGCTGATTGCTATTAATCTCCTTCCCCTTCACCTCTACTCTTCTCTCTTTTTCTTTCCAAACCCCAGAATCTATTATTGGTTTAAATTCTTAGCTTTTGACCTTCTAGGGAATGTTGTTAAATCTGTTTTTTTTCCCTCATTTTTCAGCTTCCCCCTGCTCCACCAATTTCCCTCTGTTCATATCTTCCTCTAGCTTCTCCAGGGCAGGGTCTAATGTATGACCTCAACACATGCCTTTAACATTGTACTTATTTGATAATGTACTTGGTTTTTATTGAGTTAGTTCCTTGTTGAAGCAACATACATTTTAAATAGTATGTGATGGTGAAAGTCATTATATTGAAAGATAATGGGATAATCTGCAGCATTTTAGCAGGTCAGTAGGGCCAAACACTTGGGTGGAAAAAGCTATGGAAACCTTACTACTTATCAATCTGTAGGGTCTGGCCATTAGTTAAAACATTGTTCATGGCATGGAATTTTGAAGACTGCTTTACAATCAGTTTCCAGCATTGTTTTAGTTGTTAATTTACTTGGATAATTGGGGGGACAGTAACTCAGAATGTAGGTAACTAGTTTTGGCAGTTAAATAGCTATATATTTGAATTATTATATATATGAATTATTTTATCTTAATAATTCATCCAAAAGACAAAACTTTCAGCTGAATGCAATCAACTTATTTTTGGCACATATTAAAGCCACCTGTGGAATAAGTTTAGCATCCCTTTTAACTAGTTAAAAGGCAGCTTGTCTTCAACATGAGTGGGTTTTCACAGAACTCTATGATCCAGGGATTATGCAGAACTGAGAGAAAATGTTGAATGTTTCTAAGAATAAAGAATTTATATTCTTTATAAAAATAAAACAACAGAATGGATCAAAATGACACCATTTCTCTTAGGCAATATATGTTTGATATTGAAATCAGATTTAATTATAAGAAATGTCAATTTATTAAAAGTTTGAAAATTCTTCCATATCACTGTTATTTAATTTGAAATTCATCTACATCTGCAATGTGGAAATCTAGTGTTTTAGGATGCCAAAAACCTTGTGGAAAATTAGAATGGAAATTTGTAACAATGAGGTGAAATAAATGTTTTATATTGCATAAAACATTTAAAATATTAGTCTCAAGTAGCAAAAGAGTTTTTAAATTTTCTTCATTGGATTTGTAATGCCATATAACCTAAATGATAAACATGGATTATGATAATAACCAAAGGACAAGCAATACTAATACTAATGAATATACAAATGAATGCTTAATACAGCAAAACAATGTGATCTAATTTTCCTAACTTTCACATTGTGTGTGTGTGTGTGTGTGTGTGTGTGTGTGTGTGTGTGTGTGTGTAGATGTGGTTGCTGAAAATGTCTGAACAGAAGAATCTTTCCATAGGATCAATCCTGGGTTGAATTTCCTATCTTGTACTATTGGGAACACAATGCTGGGAGATGCTGATTTTTAATAGGGATAACCCAATCACCTAAAGGCACACTGAGGAAGACATACAGCTTTTATCATGACTGCCATTGAATACTGTGTCAGAATAATCTCTCTACCTCTTTCCACAAATATCAAAAGCCCCTCAGCAACTATCCACTCTTAGCTTCATTGGACATTGTGGATATATTTTGAGTTTCAAAGGAATGGAGGACCATTTTATGTCACCGGCTGACTCCTTATGTTCTAGTCAGAAGAGATCTGCCCACGTTCTTCATTCTCCCCTCTGTCAGCTGGTGTCCTGGTTTCTATCCTGCCTACCAGCATTGCAGCAGGAAGAGACTGAGGCAAAGTAGACAGACATGTCTCATGACCACATTTGTAATTATAAATTTTCTAGTAGCCACATTTAAAAAAGGGAATAAAAAGGTAACATTAATTTTAATAATATGTTTTATGTATTTTTTAAAAAGAGGGCAAATTCACTCTCTCTTTTCTTGAGTCTGGAAGATATATAGCTAGTTTAGTAAATTTAGCAATTCTACTCTTGAGCTCCAGCTGTCTATAACTTTGTGTAAAGAAGCCAGGATTTCCACACCTGAGAGTTGAGTTACTTTCTTGAATTAACAGGAATTGCATCATCTCAGATTAAAAACGCACAGCATACTCCTTTTTAATCTCTTTTACGGTAAGACCTTTTCCTTAATGTGGCTTCCTAGGAGGAAATGCCTTGCCTTCACTTGCCCTGAATCTTGCCAAATGCAATGTATTTTGTTAGAAATCAAAGCTGCTAACTGCCTTTTAGTTCTGATAGAATGGAAAGGTCATTACGAATAAAAAAGAAAGCCCTGGAAATCAGTTCATGCTGTATGTGGGCTGCAGAGTAAATATATATTCACACACAATGTATATATGTATTCATATGCATATATAAGTGTGGTCTGGAAAGTATCCAGCTGTGTAACTGTTCTCGTTATATTAACAATGGCTGGGTACTTTCTGGACAGCCCTCATATATTCACATATATGTTGCTCTAAAAACTTTATTTTGCCACAGCTGTACTGTTTGACATTGGACACTGTTGCTTGGCTTCTATGTTCTCAGCTATAAAACATGAGTTTTTGAGACTAAGTAAGGTTAAAGTGCCTAATAAAGTATTTAGTATCAAGGAGATGTTCAATAAATGATAACTGGTAATGGCACTTCTGTGTTCTATTAAATTTATGCAACAATGCAAGGTCTGCTACATCCCAGGGATGGCCAGAAGCTCATGTGAGATGATTGGAATGCATTTTATATATGGGAAAGTGTCATACAAATAAAAAAAACTATTGTTATGGAAGTAGTGTATCAGATGGAAAGTGAAGAATAAAATGAAGCAAGCATAGCATAGATAGCACAAGCATTTAGTCAAAATGGGGAGTTGACAAAGTCCTGACACTTAGTGCTGTGATAACAGTTGACCTAATCCACACAGTTTCATTACCATAACAAACAATCTATCGCCAGTAATGTCTGAAGAGACAAGAGTTCAAGAATGGAAAAACAAGCACCACATGTATTTACCAGCAAATTGGTATTAACTGATCAACACCTAAGTGGACATATAGGAATAACATTTATTGGGTGTCGGGCAGGTGGGAGGCAGGAGGAGGGGATGGGTATATAAATACACAATGAGTGAGATGTGCACCATCTTGGGGATGGTCACACTTGAAGCTCTGATTCAAGGGGGGAGGGGAGAAATGGGCAATATATGTAACGTTAACATTTGTATCCCCGTAATATGCTGAAATAAAAAAAAGGAAAAAAAAAAGAGTAGTTGCTCAAAGCATTATAGCATAAATGTAAAGACAACACAGACCATGTTACCAGCTAATGACCTTTCCCTGTATTTTGCCTCTTTTTCTCTTTTGTGATTAATCTTGTTCCCCTCCCAATAAAAAAAGAAGTACTGTACCAGGAGAATCTGAGATGCTTTTATGGCAGTTGAAGTCAGCTTAGTCCTTCTTATGCTAAGAAGAATTGTAAAACAAGCTAATGGGTTATCATTGGGTACTGATTTGCCGTTGAGAAATATGCTTTAGGGTGAATGAGTTGAATCACACTATAAAAAGTCAATAACAATCAGCCAAATTTTAATAAAGGTTGGTACTTTAAATTGATGTATATTTGTGAGGTACATGAAAATCTCTAGGTTATTTCAGAGGCAAGAAATTAGAAAACTTTCCATGTACTAAGCACTGTGCTAAATACTGAGGACTTAAGGATATATATAATATAGCACTTATAACCGAAACTCTCATTGTTCAGGGGGGTATATAGATAAATAGACTGACAATTTGAATACAATGTGGTAACAAATGTAAATTCTGTATACAAAATTCTACTAGAGCACAGTCTAGAGCAAAATAAAGAAGGAGTTAATCTTAGAAATTTAAAGATAGTCAAATGGTTATTCAATCAAAGAAGGGGAATTTTGGGTGGGTAGTAAAGGGGGATTCTAGTGGCAATTATCTGAAGTTTGTGGAACAGCTTAAACAACAAAACAGAGATATGAGTATATGATTAATCAGGAAGAAATAAGAAGTTCAATTTGAACGGGGTGTAGGGTGCACTTGGAAAAAAAGTGTTAGGAATTGAAACTACAGCAGTCAGCAGGAGCCTCACATGAGGATTCCTTGAATGTTTTTCTGAGGCATCTGGAGGCAATGAGGCATGTTATTGGGGGATTCAAAACAGTTGGGTGACAACCACCAATTTTCATTTAGAAAGAGCACTCAAGTAAATAGTAGAGACAAGAGAAAGAAGTGGGAGCTAGATCATACAATGTCCCCTCAGCCTTTGTAAGCACTTTAGCTTTTGTTTTGACTGTGATGGAGACTTTAAGTGGAAGAATGGCATAATCTATATCATTTTCAAAGGATAATCCATCTTTGTGGAAAATAAACTATGTGAACGAGGAAAGCAGAAAGGAAAGCAGAAAATAACTATGTGAGCGAGGAAAGCAGAAAGGGGACTAAGGCACTTACCTAGGAGGAAGATGTTGATTGCTTGGACAAAGGTGGTTGTGATAACAGAGGTTCGAGGAGTGTTCATTTCAGAATATTCCTAGAATGTAGAACTGAAAGGATTTGCCGCTGGCTTTATTATGACTGAGCAACACGTGTACAAATCAACTTCAAGGTTTTTGGCCTGAGCAATTCAGAAAGATAGAGTTGTTATTCCCTGAGATGCTGAAGAGACTCCTTTTGGAAAGGGGGAGGGATATCACGCATTCTGTTGTGGCTATTCTGTTGTGATTATTAGGTTTTAGATGCCAAATAGGCCTCCAAGTGGAGATTGTGAGTAGGAAAATGAATTTGAGACTATTTGGAGGAGAGGTAGAAGTTGGAAATGTAGCTTTGGGAGTCATCAGCATAAAAGCGTTATTTTAAACCATGGACATGGATCATTTTCCTGGGGAATGAGTGTATATTGAGGTGAATGAGAAAACCAAGTCCTGTGGCACTCCAACATTTGGTGGTTGGAAATAAACAGGAGATCTGGCAGAGGAGGATGAGGAGTAGATAGTATTATTGGCAGCAGGAGAACCACATGTTCCACAAATCAAATGAAGAACATATTTTAAAAATAAAAGAGTCAACCATTGTATTAAATGGAAAAAGAGAAGGACTGAGAAAAAAAATTCATTTTAGACTTAGAGGTTACCTGTGACCTTGACTATAGTGGTATGATGATGTGGGGGAGACAAAAGCCTGATTGGAGTAGTTTTGAGAGAAAATGAGCAAAGAGGAAGAAGAGATAATGGGAAAAAGAGAAAATAGAGACAGGGGAGTTTTGCTCTAAACACAACAAACAGAAATTTTCAGGGAAATTCAAACTACTTATTTAAGTAGAACAGGAAGGCAATTTGGGGGGATAACATTCCCAATACCTCTAAAATTGTTTCATTCAGTGGTAGTCTATTAGGTGTATGCAGAATTCTGGCCCAGTTAAATAGCAATTAAATTTAGGCAAGTTCAATCAATTTGCTTTCAGTGTTTTGCAAAAGCTAACTTGGCCACGATACAAATAGGTTTGGTGAGTCCCTGAAGCACTGACCCTTTTTCCTGTCACTTATACTTCTCTGAAGAGTATGAGGAAGAATTGAATCGGTCACTAGATTCTGTTAGCAATAACTAGAAAGTTACTTCTGATAAAATACATAAAAATGAGAACATGATACTGTTTATACAATTTTATGGCAATTGAGAGAAAATAAGAAGAGAATGAAAGTAATATATACTGGATATTTATCATGTGTGAAGTACCCCATCTATTTTATGTTAGATGCTATTTTAGATTAGGAGGTTGAGGTTTGTCTGGTCAAATAACTGGCCTAAGCACAGGCCACAGTGTTTTATGTTTGAAGTTGGCCTGGGCCAAGTCTGAAACTTTCACTTTGCCTACATGTCCACTATGCCTTTGTTCTTTCAAGACATTTTCAAATATCAAAAAAGAAATCAACAAGTAAGTAGAATATGGTTTGTGTTACTTTAAAAGTAGCAATGATAATTTTCAATGCATAAGAAACTATTTTTGATATTCTGAGCTTTTTCTTCTCTTAGACAAACAGCATCATTCTAGCTTACTGCCTTGAGCATCACATCAGGTGCTTAAATACATTTAAGTAAATTTACCTGCTTTAAGTATCCTCTTAACATTTTTGTTTGTTTTTGTTTTCGCATGAAGGACACATTTGAGGATCTAGAGAATTGAGGAGCTATGCATTCTTGAGAAAATTGCACATTTACACAAACCACTGTGTTCAGAAAATTCCCCCAAACTTATCCTGATACTCCCATTTAAAAATCTCTGATCTGGAGGATTTTGGTAAGAGAGAGATCTAAAGAAAATCTCAGACATTTGTTACCAGTTTTTAAAAAAACTCATTCATTAGCATCACAGAAAACAAAGATTTTTTTTCAAAATTAGTATGTACTATTAGAATTGTTTATTACTTATAGAAGTATACTTTTCAAGAAGCTTTAAGTGGTTGTGAATTGATGACAACAAAAGATTTAATGTAGATGTTATGCTATTTAAGAATAGATACATAATTTTTGGTTTAGTAAAGAAATACTATGCATTTGCATAAAAATTTTCTTATACTGAATTTTAGGTAAATGTATGTGAAATACCCATAGATACCTGTTTTTTTCTTTGCAGAAGTTGTATTTGCACTATACAACAATTTTCTGTTTTCTTTCTTATTTCTTGCTTCTTTGCTACAATGTCTGGTTAATGCTTAAATCTCACTAGACTTGGAACTTTTGCTG
Source organism: Microcebus murinus (assembly GCF_040939455.1). Lineage (NCBI taxonomy): Eukaryota > Metazoa > Chordata > Mammalia > Primates > Cheirogaleidae > Microcebus > Microcebus murinus. The sequence continues at coordinate 77,615,660 of NC_134112.1, read as the reverse complement.
ATGCTAGGCAGCCCCTCTGCCTAGAAAATAAGAGTAAGTAATAGGAAGGGAACAAATAAGCCTCATTTGTCAGTGCTCATTGGTCTTTATTAATCCTCTGGGTCACACTCTATGTCTCCACAGTTAACTGTGCTGTTTTCCTGGATGTGTGAAAACAAGCTTTAATCAAAACTATGCCAAGTAATCTCTGGGAACAGCCATTCATATTTGAGTGAAGATAACTAGACATTGAGTGCTATTTAGGTTTGAATAGTAATGAAAGAAAAACAAATAAGTTTATTCAAGAGCATCAGCAGAAATTGCAGGGCAAATGCTTATTTCTCTGGGCATCAGCAATGTTTAAAACCAATGGCGCCTTGAATCCAGGGACCATATCAACTAAAATGCAATAAAATTCCAAGCAGTCAGCCTTGGACATGCTTGGAAGGACTCAACTAGATGTGGAGGGTATGTGGCTCCAATCTCATGACCCATATATCTCCCATCTCCCACTAAATACCATCTCCCAACTCTGCCACATTGAGGATTGAATTTCAACATGAGGTTTGGCAAGGACACACCAAAGCAAACTATAGCAGACATCTAAGAGAAGAAATCAAGTAGGAAGTTGAGTCTATAAGTCATGAATTTAGCAAGGAGGTCTTGGCTGAAGATGTGAATTAGGAGTTTATCAATCAGTGGATGTTTACAGCCCTTGGAATGAAGGAGTGCACCTAGTGAATGAATGTAGCTGTAAAAGATGACAGGTTAAATGACTGGAAGAGATTGGGAAAATGAGGAAAAAGCTGTAAAAGAAAAGGAGGCCAAATGGCCACAAATGAGAAAGAAAACCAGGACAGTGTGGTGTTCTGGGAGCCAAGTGAAGAAAGTATTTCAAATCAGAGAGAACTGACAGTTCTTGCTGTGATCCTTCTTCACTGCTGTCCTCTTAACCCCTGACAACCATATTTTCAGAGTTTGGGCATTGGTCAGATGATCTCCAGGTAAGGGGTAGGCACAAATAAGCATAAATTTAGCCCTACAACTGTCAAAATACAAAGGGAAGGACCCATTGCTGGGTAATAGCTCCTTTCTATATACAACGGTAAGTATTATTTTTATCCTTCTAAAAGTATTTTCTAATAAATAAATAACACAAATAAAAGTATTCTCTAGAATATTGGAAATAGACAAAAACCAGCACAACAGTGCTTGAATAGCCTCATCCCTTGGAAATGGATTAGGACTAAGAGTAACGGGGCATTATTTGATTAGCTAATTTACTCATTCAATAGATTTAATGAGTACTTCCTATGTGCTAGTTTGTCCTCCTCCACTTTGTGTATTAGTGCACATAACTGTCAAAAGAAAAAAAAAATCTGCTTTTGTGGAGTTTATAGTCTAGTGGGAGCAGATAGACAACAAACAATAAAGGTAATTGACAAGTAAATGATATAGTATGTTACAAGCTAATATGCACTATAGAAAAGAAATCCATCAGGGTAGGGGGGATTGGGAGTAGAGAGATTATATTAGTTATAAATCTCCTCTTTGATGCTAACACTTTAAATAAGGACATGAATATTCTCAAAGCAGAGAATGACTTTAAAGTCAGCAGGAAGCAGGAAGAATTTTCTTATGTAGTATGTATAACATTTTATGTTTTTATTCTGAAGACACTAGCACTGAATTCTAATGGCACTGCAGTTGTGTGGGAATTGGATGAACTTGACTGTCACCCTTTCAAATCCTTGCTTCTGACAGGTCAAATATTTCAAAATCTCTTGTTAAAAACATTTTGAGCATGTTCATTTCTTGGGGACATTTTTTATCTTTAATAATAACCAATTTAGAGAAAGTAGGACAGAGCAACTAGGATATTTTGAAAACAACAAAGAAATAGATGCTTCATTGATAATTGCTTGGCACTTTGTATATACTCCGAGTGTTCAAAAAACATCAATCATATTTCTAAAATTTGAGTAAGGTCACAGGCTAACAATGAATGCCATTCTGTAAAATTCTGATAATAAAACTAATGAAATTGGAAACTGGTGATGTTTATAGGACAGTATGAGGAGAGAAGATGAGGTAATTATTTTTTCCCCACATCCTATGCTTATCAATGAAATGTTCCAGGAAAGAGTAGCATAGATTATTTCTGCATCTCCAGATCTGAGCACAGCATCTAACATAAAGTCCATTATTCTCAGATCCTAAATTTTCTAAGACTCACTTGGGACACTTACTAAAAATATATAATCTTGAGCTTCATTTTATGGGACCATACTTTTACTAACTTATACTAACAAAGTACATATCATTTATTGATATTCAAACTTAAATCTGGCAACATTAAAACATGATTAAAATTAGTGGATGCCTCATACGTCTAAGGATAGATCCCATAACTCATAAGATAAGCATTTATCTTGGTAATAAGGTTCTGTGAATTAGCTCAGTTTTATCTGGTTCTAAATACATTAAGTTTTCTTACTTGGCCCAAATGTCAATTTATTACTTTCTGTTCTGAGGCTAGAAATTAATCCTGATTTCCCATCTTGGAGAGATGATTGTGGTTAGTCATGTAGTACAACTCTGTAGGAGTATGTAACTAGATACAATCTGTTACCATTATTAAAAATTTCTTAAATGAAGTGTCCTGATGATATTATTGCAGCTTCATTTTTCTTATGAGGATTATGTTATGATAAGGAAAGGGAAAATCTAGTTATTTTAGCATGTGCATGTGTTTTTGTTTCAATAAAGATGCTAACTATTAATTTATTTGGATGGAGATTGATACTCCAACTGCCCACTAGTTTTTAACAATTCTCATATTGAAATGATCACAAAATTTTCTACAGATTGGCTGATTATTTTTATTTCTCAGATGTGTTCACCTTTGTTTCATTTTATGACCAATTAGTTGATTTTCAGTGCTTCTGCTCCAACATCAGGAATTCCAAAGAAATCAGTGTTACAAAGTCTTGTCTTCATTTTTTTTAATTGCTGTGTAACAAATCACCACAAACTGAGCAGGTTAAAACAACACCCATTTATTGTCCCACATTCTGTGTAGGTCAGGAGGATAGGCACAACTTAGCTGAGTCCTCTGCTTGGCTTCTCATAGGCCATAGTCAAGGAATGAACCAGGCTGAGGTCTTGTCTGAACCTCAGGGTCTTCTTCCAAACTCACATGGTTGTTAGCAGAATTTATTTTATTGAAGGTTTAAAATTCATGAGGGCTTGCTTTTTCAAGTTCAGAAAAGAGTTTCTGACTTCTAGTGTCTCTGACTTCTAGATCCTCTTATAAAAAATAAATTCCTCATTAAGTCAGGTCCATCCAGGAAAATGTCCCTGTTGATTAACTTGAAGTTCATGGATTATGGGTCTTAACTGCATCTAAAACAATCCCTTTACCTTTGCTATATAATACAACAGTATCATGAGAGTGACATTTCATCACTTTGTCATGTACTATTGGTTAGAAGTAAGTTATAAGTGTAGCTGTATGGGGTGGGGGGAGCTCTGCAAGGGCTTAGGTCACTGGGTACCATCTAATAGATCTGTCTACCATTTTGCTGGGGGTTGGACATGCTTGAAGCTCTGGCATAGCGGGGTAGGGGAGGGGCAGCAGGTGCAATATATGTAACTCTAACAATATTCGGACCCTCATAATACGAGAAAATAAAAGGAAAAATTGTAAAAAAAAAAAAAGAAATTAAAAAAAGAGCATTCAAATCTCAGCCAACTTGGGAAATAAATGAGATAAAAGATAAATAAACTTCCCTGCCTGAGACATAGATATGGAAGAACTAGTGAGAAAAAGAGGAAAGGAGGTAAAAAGAGATAGAGAAGGGAGGTCCAACATGATGGTTCCAGTAAAGCCATGAAAATTTATAGATCTGAGTGTTTAGTAAGTGTGATGATCAGTGCTATCTAAAATTCAACATAAAATTACTTGCTATAATGTCTTGGCATGTAAACCCCCTCAGTGTTTCAGGACCTGAGAAAAGTTTGTTGCATAGAGGTTACAAATAGAGACTGAGAATTGAGTGGAAATATAAACTTGAAGCTATGGGTAATTAAGACTGCTTGATTATATTGGGTATATCTGGGTTTTCTACCATGTATGTAGTCATTCATGATTTGATTCCATCTTTCTCAGATATTAGACAATAAAGTGATCCTAGCAAGCTTGAAAACATTTAAGAAATTCATTTATGCAATACATATGTTTCTGTCTTAAAGCAGAGTAGTAATTAGCATTTAGAATATAAATGTCTTAGAATATACAGCAAAACCTATATCAAGATGGGCCAAAAATTTTGGTTCATTTTGTAAAAGTAGAAAGTAACTTCAGGGTTATTAAAAAAAAAAAAAACAACCAACCAACCTAATAAACAAGTAAGTCTTTGGAAAGAAGAACTTTAAAATGTTTTCACTGAGTTTTTAAGTGGTTGCTGTCATTTGGCCTTTATAGTCTGGTATCACAATTCTAAATATTACTTATGTCAGCAAAATGCTGCCCTTGAGATAGATGACAGTTTATTAGATTTTTAAAATTGCACTTTCCATAATAAAATCACCTCAGGACTCAAGTACAAAAGAAATGACGAGTATATATGAGTTTGACTCAGAGATTAGAGGATGTGAAATATTAATGCTATTTACAACATTTAACACCTGCCGAATATGAATTTACACAAAGTCAGCATAGTATTCCTTCTCTTTCTGAGAGGCTTGGAATCACAAAATAAAAGTTCAGTCTATCAAAATCAGGAATAATTTTGGTATTTAATTTGGTTCTCAGGTTAGTTGAATACCAGAGACATGACTCAGACAGACAACCAGGAGAAGCAGCATGGGGAAAGAACACTGAATTTGGATCTAAAAGTTCTCTCTTCTAATCCTGTCAGTGTGACTTGTGTGGTATGGGGGGTTTTGCTAACATTTTAGGTCTTCGGTTTTCTATTCAGTAAAATGAGGGCAGCGTCACAGGATGAATAATAAATGTTCAAGACATTTGAAAATTATAAATAACCATAATAGCCTGAGTTATTATTTTCCAATGGTTCCAAGCTAGCTATCATCCAAGTATTTATTTTGTAGGAAAGAGGCAGGTTGAAATGGCTCCAACAGTCAAATCACAGCATGGGATGTGGTAATGGGTTTGTAGCAAAGTAAGAGTCTTTATAAAATGCAATCTGGAACCTCTAATGCTCCATGAGATTCTGCATTTGTATCTATTCTCACTTCAGCCAAACTCTAAAGTCGCAGGAGGTACCTGTCTGTGGGGAATAACTTAATCAGCTTAAAATCTTTGTTCTACATGAAAAAAGTATGAGATGAAATGGAAAGAAGATAAAGTCTGGGCAAAGGAGATGGTCTCTACTTGTTACTTTTGCACACTGACATCATGTATTAAATAGTACTTTAAAGTTAGGTGAGGTAGATGTTATCCTAATTATACTGAAGAAGCTATCTTACAGAAGCTTTGCAGCAGGGTATTTCTAGTGCTCAAAGTGGCAGTCCCAGATAGGCAGCAGAGCTATTTACTAGAAATTAGGCTTCATGGCATTATGAACCTCTCATTTAGTTTCTTTCTCTATACCAATCTCTCTATCTCCCTCCCTCCAACCCTCTCCCTCCCTCTTTCTCTCCCCTCCTTCACCACTCTCTCTCTCTCTGAATTTACATATCTAAACGTTAGGTGAGAACAAAATTCTTTTAGCTAAATAAGATAAACTGATACTAAGAAACATTGCACATAAAACAAACAGAGGTCTAAAAGCATGCTTTTAAGAGTCCTCTCAGGATCTTCAAGAAAATCAGAGTCACACTGTGAAAACAAACAACCTCATTTGGAGGGAGTCCCATTCACTTAGTGCTATTAAATATACATTAATGAAAAGAGAGCAAGGTAAGCTTTGTGTTTGGGCCAATTGTCATCTTAATTAATAGGTTTTAGAGGGTCATTTTACCAGTCATTTTCATGGTTTAGCATATCAAAATCCACAATTAATGTACAAATAACATTCTAGAAAAATTCTTTATTGGGTTTCCTGCAAACATTTTTTCTTCCCCTTAGATCATTTTCTTTTGCTTCTGCTGTCTCTATCATTTCCACAACTTTTTCTTAGATGACTTATTCATGATTACATCATTTCTTTTTTTTTTTTTTTTTTTTGAAAATCATCATTAACTCCATATAGCCTTCAGGAAAGAGACTATATGACAACTCCAAAAAGCCTTGTCATCCAACACTCCTCCCAATCTGACCTGAATTTACCACTCTGACCCTATTTTCATGTACACCCCCAACTCCACAGACCCACCTACATGACTCTATAGGTGTTCATGTTTCATTTTCAATAAATGCTCCATATGCTTTCATGAGACCAAATCATTGTAAATTCTGACGCTTTGCTTAGAATATCATTCCTCTTTTTATGCCTGGCAAATTCTGCTCAGGCCTTTGGATCAAGTATAACTTTTTATTTTTATGTGTACTCTTTCCTGAATCCTCTAGGCAGACAGTCTTTGCTTTCTCTGGGTTCCAGGAGATAGTCTTATCTCCAAGCTACAGCACATGTTACATTGCATTGCACTTTATCCATTTCCATTATCTGACTTATCCGTGGACTACTAGGTCTTCTGGTATCAGGACTGTAAAACTCACTATAGATTCCACAGCACATGGTATGGTGCTGACCTAGTAGATAATCAGTAATTGTTTGCCAAAGTAAATCAAAGCTTCAGGAACTCTATTCTTTTTATTGTAAAAATTACTTGGATTGATTCCTTTTTTAAAAAAAAATATTTATTTTTACAGGTATTTTAAGAGTCTTGATTTCATATTCTAGGTAGGAAGTAGTAGATCACAGCAAGCCAATGCTTCCACTGCACCAATGTGAAAAAGCTGGATAAATTAAGAAAATCATACTGTTCCAGACTTCAAAAAAAATTTATGGAATCAACAAGGACTAGGAATAAAATTTCAGAAGAAAGACCTGTGCACAGGTGAGCTGTGAAGCACCAGATATTTTTCTTTGTGGAAGAGTTACCAATTCTGGGTTTGAGCAGAGAGGGTCAGACATGGCCCATGTGCAGAGCCTCTGCTGAGGAGAGAGAATCAGGAAGACCTTTTGCCATTGTGTGGGTCTAGAGCAGCAAACTGAAATCTTGGGGGACCACAGACATATGCAATCAGCAATAACAGAATTTACATCCACATGGAATAATTACCAAAATTAACTATCTGAAGGACCATGAAGAACCTCCAGAAATTTTGAAATATTGAAGTATATTCTCTAATCACAATAAAATTAAGTTAGAAGTCAATAATAAGATAACAAGAAAAGTCACAACTGGTAATTAAATTACACATTTCTAAATAATACATGAATAATAAGAAGTCAAAATGAGAATTAATTTAAAGTAAATCATAATGAAGATACAACATATTTCAATTTATGGAATGCAACTAAAGCATTCTAAAAGCAGTGCTTACAGGGACATGTATACTTGAAAATGCACATACTAGAAAAAAGGATTAAAAATTTAAGATTCAAAAGTCTATCTAAATAAGCTAGAAAAAGAACAGCATATCAAATCCTATGGAAAAGAGAAGAAAAGAAAAAATAAAAAAGAGCATAAACCAATGGATTAAAATGAGAAAATCAATTAAGTCAAGTTTTTGTTAAAAAAAGGGAAAAGGTTATTAAACCAACAAAGCTCTAGCAAGAATGTTTAATAAAAATGAGGGAAAACATAAATTATCATTACTAGAAATTTGAATCTATTATTTAAAACCTTCCCATCAAGAAAATGCTTCACCAAAGAATTTTTCACATATTTAAGAAAGGCATTAATATCAAATTTATGTAACCTCCCTCAGATAATAGAAACTGAGGAAATTCTTCCCAGCTTTTTTGTTTTAAAAGGAGGCTAGCATAACCCCAAATCTGACAAAGGCATTATGAAAAGGAAAATTAGAATCCAATCTCTCTCATAAGCATAGAGGTAAAAATTCTTAAAACATTATTAATTCAGTGACATTGAAAAAGGAAAATACAACATAACAAAGTGGAGTTTATTTCACATAAGAAAGGCTGATTTCACATTTCAAATTGAATGCAATTTACCATAATAATAGAGAAAAGGAGAAAAATTATATGATTTTCTCAATAGATACAAACTTATTTTTAATAGAGTAAGTTTCAACATCTATTCTTAACAAAATTCTTAGCAAACTAATTATGGAAAAGAACTCCTTTAATCTGATAAAGAATATTTGCAAAATACCTACAGCCAACATTATATCCAATGATAAAATACTGAAAACTTTTCCCCTAAGACCAAGGGATAAAAAAGTATCACTACTTTCACCATTTTTACTTAACATTGGACTAGACTTTTACTCAGTGATATAAGGTAAGGAAAAAAATCCCTAAGGATTATACATAAAGAGAGGAAAATTTCATTATTAGTATATTATATACCCAGAAATCCAAAATAATTTATGGACAAACTATTAGAACTAATAAGTGAATTTAGAAAAGTTCCTAGATAAAAGGTCAATATATAAATCAAATATATTTCTATGTGCCAGCCATATAAATATTAACCAAATTTTAAAACATACTATTTGCAATAACATAAAATTGTTAAATAAATTAAAATAAAGTTGTGGAGGACCTGTATTCTAACATTAAGCAATATTATTGAGAGAATGTAATGATGACCTAAGTAAATGGAGAGGTATTGCCGCCCAATATTGCAAAGATAATTTATCCCCAATTAATCTATTGATTCATAAATACCAACTAAAATTTTAGCACAGGTTTTTGTGGAAATTAAACAGAAGATTCTAAAATTTATATGCAAATGAAAAGGGCCAAGAATAGGCACAAACATTTTTAAGAACAAAGATGCTTCAAGGTTGTAAATATTACAAAATGTTGAAACCTACTAAACTCTACTATGAAGCTCTAGTAATTGAGTGAGTAAAGTATTGGTTTAAAGTAGATAATTAACTAATGGAGCAGAATAGATCACACATTTTTATGATTATCTATATTCACATTTATTTGGTCATCTGATTCATGGCTGTGGCGACAATATCTTTAAGTTGGAAATATATGGTCTTTTCAATAAATTATTTAGTTCAGTTAGTTGTTAGAAAAAGTATCCTGACCCTTATCTCACATCATATACCAAAATCAATTGTGAAAGATAAGCAAATCCTTTAGAGCTATGGTCCCCAACCACCCGTGCCTTGGAGCAGTACTGGCACATGGCCTATTAGGAACCAACCGCACAGTGGCAGTTGAGCAGAGAGCAAGTGAAGCTTTATCTGTATTTACAGCAGTTTCTCATCCTTCACATCACCCCATAAGCTCCGCCTCCTGTCAGATCAGCAGGGGCATCAGATTCTCACAGGAGCCAGAACTCTACTGTGAATTGCGCATGAGACAGATGGAGATGGAGGTTGTGCTCCTTGTGAGAATCTAATGCCTGATGATCTGATCTGAGGTGGAGCTGAGGCAGTGATGCTATTGCTGGGGAGAAGCTGCAAACACAGATTATCATTAGCAGAGAGGTTTGACTATACATTAAATGTAATGGAGTTGAATCATTCTGAAACCATTCCCACCCCAGCCCTCTGTCCCTTCTGCGGAAAAATTGTCTTCCACGAAACCAGTACCTGGTGCCAGAAAGGTTGGGGACTGCTGCTTTAGAAGAAAATATAGAATATTCTTTGACCTTGATTTGGCAGATTACCTAAAAAGGACACCTAGAAGTGCTAAGCACAAAGGAAAAACAAAAGATCAATGGGACAATATAAAAATTACAAACTTTTGTCATCAAAAGACAGAAAGTGAATATGAAACCCATACAGTATTAGAAGATATTTGAAATAAATGACAAAAACTCACAGTCAGAATATCTCAAAGTGTCCTACAAATAAGTAAGATAAAAAGATTCTAATAATAGAAAAAGTGGGCAAAAACTTGAACACATCTTTCACTAAAAGAGATATCCAAATGATCAATAAACATATGAAGAGTGGCTTGATTTTATTATTTATTAGAGAAATGCAAATTGAAACCACAGTGCAGTAGCTCTACATAAATAGTAAAATGGCTAAAATCAAAATGAGAGAGAATATTTAGTGTTGGCAAGAATGTGGATCAACTGGAATTCTCATTCAGTGTCACTGGGAGAATAAATAGGTACCATCACTTTCTAAAGCTGAACTTATGTATATGCATTGATCCAACCATTCACCGTATATTCACTAAAAGATGTGCTAAAATATTTATAGCAACACTGTTTATATTAGTCAAGAATTGGAAACTAAAATGCTTATCAACAGTAGAATGGAATAATATTTTAGTCCACTTTAACCACATAGAGTTGTTGGTTTTGTAAGTCAAATAGTTCAAATATTGCCAATGTCATATTTTTCTACTATATATTGTGGTATGTCAACACAACTAATACCATACAGCAATGAGAATAAAGATTCACAACCATATGCACCAGCATAGATGAAATCATAAAAATGAAGTAGGCCAAGAAAAAAGAAATTCAGACACGAAAGAGTATGTATTTAACAATTCCATATAAATAAAGCAAAAACACTCCAAAAAACAAAAACCCAAACCCAAACTAAAACAAACAAACAAACAAACAAAAACAGTTAAAACCAACCTATGCCATTAGAAATAAGGATATTTGTCATGTTATCCTTGCCAGTGTAGAGTCATAGAAAGAGATATGAATGAGGCTTATTGGGTTATGTGATGCTGGCAACCCGTTTATTCTTGATCTGGATCCTGATTTTACTGATGTGAGCAATTTCTGAAAATTTATTGAGTGGTACAATTATGATTTTTTTCCTTTTCTGGATGTATATTTTACTTAAATAAAAAGTTAAAAATTAAATCAAGAAGCAGATGCAGGAAAATATAAAAATCACAATTAATTATTGTTATACACACACACACAATTTTCTAACAACATTAGAAAATTACCTTAATCATTGAATGGAATGTATACTGTCTATTATGAACATTCAATGATATTTGGGGCCTTTTCAAAACTTTTTTCAAAAGATTTGTAATGTTTCCATTTCTGTTTAGCTGAACATATCTTTCAATGTCTATCATTAAAAGTTGTGTACTGCTGTGCTCAAGAGAACCAAAATGGGTTCTCAGAATTTATATCTCAGTATCTCACTCAGTTCAATTGCTGAGTGAACCCATCTGGATGATAAATGGGAAGAAGTCTCTTTAATAAATGGTATTAGGAAAACTGGATACCCACATGGAAAAAAAAATGAAACTAGGCTCTTATACCATATACAAAAATCTAGGCAAAGTAGATTAAGGATTTAAATATAAGACTTGAAACTATAAAACTTCTAGAAGAACACATAGGAAAAAAGCTTGTTGGCATTGGGATTGGCAATGATTTTTTTTGGCTATGATGCCAAAAACACAGTCAAGAAAAGCAAAAATAAAGTGGACTACATCAAACTAATATGCTTTTGCACAGCAAAGGAAAAAATCAACAAAATAAAAAGGTAACCTACAGAACAAGAGAAAATATTTGTAAATTATATATCTGATTAAAGGTTAACATCCAAAATATATAAGGAAATTATACAACTAACTCAATAGTAAAACAAACAAACAAATAATCTGATTAAAAAATGGGTGAGTACCTCAATAGACAATATTGACAATATTGCAAGGCATGCAAATAGCCAATGGGTATATAAAAAGATTTTCAGCATCAGTAATTATCAGAGAGATGCAAATCAAAGCCAGAATTGGAAATCACCTTGCACCTGTAAAATTGGCTATTATCAAAAAGACAAAAGATAACACGTGTTGGCAGGGTTGTGGAGAAGAGGAAATCCTTGTACAATGTTGGTGGGAATGTAAAATGGTGCAGAAGCTATGAAAAAACAATACGCAGGTTCCTCAAAAAATTAAAATAGAACCACTATACATAATTCAGCAATCCTACTTCTGGGTATATATACAAAGGAAATGAAATCAATATCTCATAGAGATATCTGCACTCCCATGTTCACTGCAACATTATTTACAATAGCCAAGATATGGAAACAACCCAATTGTACAATGGCAAATGGATAAAGAAAATGTGGTATTTTGCACAGTTTATACATGGAATATTATTTGACTATAAGATATAAGTAAATCCTGCTGTTTTTCATTTTTCATTTCATTTCATTTCATCCATGATTGCAACATGGATGAACCTGCAGGACATTATGCTAAGTGGAATACAGATACAGAAAGACAAATACTGCATAATATCATTTATATGTGGAATCTAAAAATGGCAAACTCATAGAAGCATAGAGTAGATTGATGCTTGCCAGAGGTTGGAGCATGGGGGAAGTGGAAAGATGTTGGTTAAAGGATGCAAACTCTCAGTTATAAGATGAATACATTCTGGGCATATAATGTATAGCACGGTGACTATAGTTAATAATATTGTCTTTCATACTTGAAATTTTCGAAGATAGAGGATTTTAAGTGTCCTCACCCCACCCCATCCCTACACACAAACTCACACAAAATAGTAACTATGTGAGGTAATGGTTGTGGTAATCAATTCATAATGTATGCATATATCAAATTATCACATGGTACACCTAAATACACAATTTTTATTTGTCAATTATACCTCAGTAAAACTGAAAAAAAGAAACTAGAAATTATTATGACACTGTCTCCATATTACTATGTATTTAGGAATTCTTTTACTCTCAGAACACTTTCATTGTGTAGCACTGCTCTTTGCATAAAATGATATAAAGATTAAAACAATTATTGACTTTGTGCATATTTATCAAATAGACATAGAATTGTTTTAAGTCATTGAAGTGAAACTAATCAAGTCATGTCACATCTAACAAGTGCTTTCTCCTTCCCTTTGGTGATGACACAATGTCATAGCCAGCACCAAAGTCTGTTAGCATGGAGGTTGGTAGTGTGGGGTTTAGAATCTGTCTCTTCTCTGAAGACAACATTGTAAAGAATGTACAGCTAAAGAAGGTACTCTCATAGGAGAAAAAATGGTAGTTTTAAATCAGTGATACAAAACTTAGCTGCTTTGGGATGGGTAAATATATGTTTTTAATAGATATTTGACAAATAGTCATTCGTGTAGAATAAGTTCTTTATGATATGAGATGTTTTATGTCATTTGATGGGAATATGATAAAAAGAGTATCTTTTTAGGACAAACTTTATATAACATTGATTGCCACAAAAGGTCTCCCTTGTAAAAAAAAAAATATAATGCCTGCATTGCAACTTCTTTACTTTAACATAAACACCAATAATAACTAGACACAAAGTTGAAAAGGAGCTTGGGGAGCCCTGATGTCTGAGAGCTTATGCATCTAATTACAGAGATGTCCCCAGAAATATGATTGTGTTGGAGGAAGGTGAAAGACAGTAATGGGAAGGCAGTGCCTAAAACAAAGAATAACACTGTCTCTTTGTATCTGGATCACTGTTCTTTGGATCATGAGGAAATCTGCAATGCTCATTAGCCCTTTGGCAGGTTGGTGCAAGAAACATAGTGGTGCTGCTAAATTAAGCTTTGACACGTGATGCTTGATACAAACACAGCAAATGATGTTTTTATCTTGTTTTGTTTGGTTTTGGCTCAGATTTGAGTGTCATAGAAAAAATATTTTAAATTTCAAATCATTTGATTTAACTTGATGAAATCACTATCTGCTTTTTGGAACAGAAAAAAGAAATGGTAGGACTGAGTTGTGTTTTCTGACTTCTGCCTTTCAACCCTAGACAGTACAAGAGGAATGAGCCGTGCAGGTGTGGAGAGCATGGCCAGCCTCCCTCTCCTGGCAAGGAGGCAGACAGGTTCCCCTGTACCCACGGATCTCATTGAGGCTCTCTGACCCACCTTTACTAATTGTTGGCAGGCTAGCTTTTGTCCCCAGAAAACGAGTTAACTAAATGGATTGAAGAAACTTGGTCTTATATTAAGAGGACCCAGGCATGCTGAAAGACTGCTTTGGTAAATTTTTGTAGGGATGAGAGTATGAAAATTTTGTGGAGTCTCCTTCTGTGGCTCTGTACAGTTTTGAATTGCCTGCTGAGGTGTGCTAGACAGGCCTGATTTTCCTCTGTAACCCTGGCAAGGGTCAGACGAGAGATTATTAAAAATAGACATGAGCAGAGTTTTGAAATTACCCCTTTACCCGTATATCATTCGTACATTGTTCATCACTCTTTCTACTGTGTGCTGAGAACTAGGATAAGCACTGGAGACACAAAGACAAGTACAATTTAGACCCTGTTCTGAAAGAGAATCAAGACTAGTGGAGAATAACATGCAGGACAGGTAAGGGCCATGAAGTGTCATCGGAACTCTAAAAAAGGCAGGGTTGAGGGAGGAGAGAGTAGTTATGTCTACCTGGAACATGGGTCTTCAAATTTTTTGTTACAAAGACCCATTTAAAACTTGATGATCAGTCTCAATGCTTCTAATCTCAAGCAAATGGTCATCAAAAATATATATATAATATATAATTAAATGCCATTTATGTTTGGACCATAAGTTAAACTATAGAGCCATAGTTATTGCCCTAACTTGGGAGCATCTGAAAAGGAAATTAATGCATATTTCTCTAGGTTACTCTGAAAAAGTTCACAGAATTGGGGAAAGAACCTGGGTCACTGGTTCTGGCCTTAGCTTTGGAACTGACTGTGTGATCTTGCCCAAGTCATCAACTTTGGCCTCAGTTTCCCTATATGTAAAATAAGAAATTCCCTCATTCTAGATTGTAATGATTACAGAAAAACACAAAGTAACACCTAAAAGTAGAAAAAAATGTAAATTTTAATAATATTTCTCCATGTATAAACAAACTTTAGAGAGCAATTGGATGAATTTGGACTGCCCTTGAAATTAAACCAAATTGGAAGCCAGAAGAGATGACTCTCAGGAAGTCCATCTGCTTGAATTCTCCATTTCCACTTGGAAGTTAGGATCTCTAGACTCATAATCTGATGAATCATTTCATTTTTTTACCTTTTCTCTTGAGTGCCAAAAAAGTCTCCTAAGGAAGGCAAGGACTCTAAATTCTGACTGGGATCCCTGGAGTATGCAGTAAATGGTCCTTACCATGAATATCTGTAGAAAATTCAGAAGAGTATAAGGTAAAACTGTGTATTTTATAAATTAAATTCTATTTTATACTATAGCTACTCAGGACTTCTAAACTTAAAGTCAATTCTCCATTTTTAGTTTTCTCTTCTGTCCAATTCATTTATAATGCCCTACCTAATTAATGTTTTAAAGTAGCTCTGTCCCACAATAGTTTCTGTGATAATAGAAATCTTTTTTATTTCTCCTGTTCAAGATAGAAGCTTCTAGTGTTAGGTAGGGATCAAATCTGCAGGTGGTGCATATAGGCCAGGACGGTGGTTCTTAGGGGTTGAGAAGCTGGGGGCCAATCAGGGGAAGGGACTGCAGGGAAACTCAGAACACCTGATAATCACTTGGTAATATCCCACACCTCCTATAAGTTTGCCCCGGAACCAGGCCAATAAAAGGAAACCCACGACCCGGAGCAGCTCAGGAGGCGGTGAATAATAGCTCTTCAAGTCTGCAATAAAAAATGGCCTCCAATAAAACTACATTGCAAAAAATGGGAAAGAAACAGAATGGGAAGAGTAAAAAGGTTGAAGAGGCAGAGCCTGAAGAATTTGTGGTGGAAAAAGTACTGGATCGACGTGTAGTAAATGGGAAAGTGGAGTATTTCCTGAAGTGGAAGGGATTTACAGATGCTGACAATACTTGGGAACCTGAAGAAAATTTGGATTGTCCAGAGTTAATTGAAGCATTTCTTAATTCTCAAAAAGCTGGTAAAGAAAAAGATGGTACAAAAAGAAAGTCTTTATCTGACAGTGAATCTGATGATAGCAAATCAAAGAAGAAAAGAGATGCTGCTGACAAACCAAGAGGCTTTGCCAGAGGTCTTGATCCTGAAAGAATAATTGGTGCCACAGATAGCAGTGGAGAATTAATGTTTCTTATGAAATGGAAAGATTCAGATGAGGCAGATTTGGTGCTGGCAAAAGAGGCAAATATGAAGTGTCCTCAAATTGTAATTGCTTTTTATGAAGAGAGACTAACTTGGCATTCTTGTCCAGAAGATGAAGCTCAATAATTGTTTGTATTGCTTTTTATATATATTTATATATATATATAAAATCTGGGTCTTGGTTTTTGATTTACTAGTGTGAAGAAATAACTACATCTAATAAATCAAGTTTGATACAAAAAAAAAAAAAAAAAAAAAAGGAAACCACCTGGGAGTCATCAACGCCTTTCTCCACTTGTGAAGACTGAAGGTTCCTATCTCTGGAAGGTATTTTCACTACGAGTAACTTCCTTCTTCACTTTTGCTTTGTATAGTTTATTTCTTTTCTGTAAAAACTGTGTGGGATTGCTTTGTATTTGTGATCACTCCATCATTGGCTCAACTCAGTACCAGAACTCACTCTTGACACTGGGAACCGAGGACTAGAGAATATCAAGATAGACCTAACCCTGGCTATTAAGCACTATTGAACATTTAAAATATGGCTAATGCAATTGAGGAGCTAAATTTTTCATTGTAGTTAATTTTAATTAATTTCAATTTAAACTTAACTATACACACTGGTGGCTTCTGCAATGAACATTATAGTTCTAAACCATAGCCTTCACCATGTCCCTCCTCTATTCAAAACTTTCTGTAGATTTTCTCTGCTTAAAATGTGCCATGAAAGTATCCTAAACTAGAATTCAAGAAATTTCATGTACTGTTCTCAAAATTTGCTTTTCATGGAATTAATATTTCATCCAAAGCAAATAATTGCTGTTCTGAGACCTATCTCATATTTTCCAGCAACCATATTTTCCTTATGGTGTTTTATGTTTTGTTTTTAATGAGAATGACATTTTTATTTATCTATAAATTATATCTGATATTGAAATAGTTCAACTCAATTTTTCCCACTTGGATAAGGTTTTATCTCATTTACATCAGTATCTCACACTCATGAAATCCCATAACCCTTTCTTATAATATTTAGTACATTTTACTGTATATTTTAATTACTTATGTACATATGTTACGCCCACTACTGAATTGTAATCTACCTAAGACTTTTGTCTATGTTAAACTTAACCTTGTGTCCATCCTGGCTTCTTCCACATAGAAGGAATGTAAGTTAATCATTAAGCAAAAGCCAATAGAATTGGGTTTAAATCCCAGTGACTTGATTTAATACCTGTGTCACTGGTTAGCACAATACCAGGCATGGAGCGAGTGCTCAGTGAATGCTGATGGTCATAAGTGCTTTTGATGCACAAACAAAAGGCCATCTTCCTTCACTGGAAAAAACAAGATCAGCAAATATCTTATCATCCAAGACTTATAGAAAGAAGCTTGTTCTCTCTCACAGCAGGTGTTCTTGATCTATGTTCATATCTTTCTTTATCACTGAAAAGTGGAGTTTGGGGTAGAATGTCAAGGAGGAAGACTTGAAACTCAGCCACAGGACAGGAAGGGCAGCAGGTCATCAGAAAGCTATTCCTTGATCAAGGCAGCTCGTGTCCGGGGAAAGCATGTGGCCTTCCAGTTCCTTGCCATCCATTGTGTTCCCGTGCCAAAACCCACTGTTTGTAGCACCACAGTAGAATAGCTTATTGTCTTTGGCCCTTAGCTTGAATGAAATTATAAAAATACATAGGTAAAAATGGAAGAGCATAGATTTAAATAGAAGCTATCCTTTTTAGCATTTTGGAGGCTTCTCAAATTCTGACTTTTTCATAATGGCTGAAATCGAATGCTTTCTAAACTGTAGGGAATTCTAAATATTTTTCTAAAAGACATAAAATTCTAGTAAAATACTGGTGATTGTCTTTAAATTTGGTAATTTGATTTTTGATTAAAAATTTCTTGGGAAATTTCATGATTTTCACCTGCACAAATCACTTGAATTAACTTCTAATTACTTTAGCTAGTGATAGTAGTTGATGTGATTTATAAAGATATAAATAATTTGGGTTTGAATCCCAGTTTTCTATTTACTAATTGTGTTAATAATTTTCTTATCTGTTAGAGTCAGTTTCCTTAAGGTTTAAATCTGTGCTGGGCTACTTAAAACTTTACATCTCTCAAATGTTACTTAATTTCACTGAGTCTAAGTTTCCTCATTTATGAAATAAGCTACTTAATAATAATAATTCTTCACAAAAGTAAGTTTAAATTTTAACTGTACAAGATTAAGTGAATAAAGCACTTTGACTAGTACCTGGCACATAAAAGGCCTACAATTCACTACCTTCTCTATGTAGTTTGTACTAAAATAAATACTGTGTAAAATTTAAGAATAGTTCCTCCTCTAACTGGGCTCTTTATAACCCCTCCATGTTGACTGTACTATTTTTTTAAACCTTTTATTTGGACATAATTTTTCTTTACTGAAAAGTTGCAGTGATAGTACAAAGAACTGTCATATAAAGTTTAACGAGGTTAACCAATCAATTGTTAATATTTTCCTCCAGTTATTTTATCATTTGTGCTCTCTCCCTATAATACACATCTACATGAATATATGTGTGCGTATTGTTTTTGAACCATTTGATAAAAAGGAAGTTATATCTCTTTAATTGCTAAATAGGTCAGTGTACATTTTCTAAGGCATTCTCTTATATAACCACAGTACAGTTATTCACCTCATAGAATTTGACATTGATAAAATTTGTCTAATCTATAGCCCATACTCCAATTTCATCAACTGACCCAATTATACTCTTTTTAGCATTTTTTTTTTCATTCAATACAGGATCTAATCCCAGATCAAGTATTAAATTTAGTTCTCCTGACCCTTGTTTCCTCTAATCCACAACTGTATTTGAGCCTTTTGTTGTCTGTCATGATGTTAATGTAGATTAAAAAAACTTGTTTATAATGATCCGAATCTAGAATTGAACTTCCAATAATCCTGCCTTCTAGACTTCCGGAACATGGGCTGGCCTTAGTGACTTGCTTGTGATAAACAGAATATTGCTAAAGTTATGTGATGTCATTTACAAAATTAGGTTAGAAAAAGCCAGTGACCTTTCAGTTTGTCTATCAATGTCCTTATTCTGAAGGAAGCAATTTGGGAGCTGTGCTCTGGAAAGCCCATGTGGGAAGGAACTGATGTCTACAACCAACAGCCAGAGAGGATCTGAGTCCAGTTTAAGAACTACATGAGTGAACTTGGAACTGGGTCTTCTCCCAGCTTTGAGATGACTGAAGTCAGCCGTGGCTGACATCTCAGTTGTAGCCTTTTGAGGAATCCTGAGCTAGAGGCACCCAACTAAGCCATTTCTAGATTATTAAACCAAAGAAACTGTGAAAAATGTTTCAAAAATGTTGTTTTAAGCCTCTATGTTTGGGAGTAATTTATTATGCAGCAATAGATAGATAATTCATACAAACTTCATGTTGCATATAAAACATTACTTTTTACACGATTTTAATATACACTGAAATTTATAAGAATTCAATTCCCTTACAGATCAAAAGAATATTATATTTCATTTTGTTCAGGAATTCTTTAGCATTTGTGAAAATCTTACCATCAGCAAAATGACCCATGGATTACAGTAGATAACTCCTAGTTTCCTTTGTATATTCATGGCAATTATATATAAGGTGCAAACACCCGACTAATGGAAGAAAAAATTTAAGTCAGCAAGATAGTGGAGTAGGAAACCCCAAACTTCTTTCCCCAACCAATTCACCAATTCATCAACAATTTGTTGACAAATTCTCTGTGAGAAATCCAGAAACTAAGAGGAAAACTCCTGTAACTCCAGAAAACAGTAAAACCACACTCAGGAGGTTTGCGACACCTTCTTACTGGAGTTCCTGTCCCCAGCACAGCAACATAGGATCAAACCTGACAAATGCATTAGGTCATCCTGTTAAGTACCCAAATATTTTAATACTGATATGATTACTTTATTATAAGTTATTTTCTTTTTGCATCTTTTCATATTATGTTTAAGGCATTATAATGACTTCTTAGATTCTGTACATTATTATATATTGTGAATATTTGTTATGAAAAGTGCCATTAGATTATAAATAGACTTAATAGTGTATATTCTAGAGGGAGAAATAAGATTTATCATATTTCTCTGTTGTTATTTCATTATCAATGAAGACATATGGCTTTCTTTTTAGAAAACTGAATGATTTTTGCCACAAAGTATATGGATCCCATATAAAGACTTACAGTCTCTGGTTCCACTCAGGAGCTATGGGGAGTTAATTTTGAAGTTAGTAGGTAATGGAAGGAGTGGTGGTGGTGGTTGTCCCAGATACTTATGGATATAGCAATGCTGAGGAAGTTGTCATGATAAAGGTGGTAGAAACAGTCTATGGTTGAAGCAAGAGCAAATATTGACAGGGTGGGGCCAACTATTTTGCTTCTAGAAAATAGAAATTAAGGCAGAAATTAAGTTGGAGAGCTTAGAGATACTTACTGGAATGAAAACACGGTATGGGTAGGAAAGAGCAAGGGGCATGTTGTGGTACTGGAGCCTCCACAAGGAGTGAATTTTGGAGGACCTGAGTAGGTATTTAGTTGTGGGTCAGAGGATATTGGGGAATTAGAAGTCCTTCAGCATCTCCTCTTTAGTTGCTTAGATGTTGATTATTCTTTAAAAGAATAGGGATTTCTGTATACTTTGGTTGGACCATAGTTTCTCTAATTTCAAGATCTTAATTTGATGAGAAAATTCCCATGATGACACCCTACCTCTTAGGGGCTCTAAGATTATGGTAACACACGAGGTTGATGGACGAGATCAAGAAAACATGTGGCCTCACTACCCACCCCACACCTCTTCAAATTCCCAGTTGACAATCCTCAGTATGAAGAAACTTGATTTAGTCTGGTGCTTTTGAAACACCAAAGGCCCAAACATCAGTAGAATATTTTCCGAAATTTTCCAAAGCTTTGTATCAGTTCACCTGCTCTTATTTTCAGAATCATACTAGAACTTCTGCTTGTTTTGTTATAAGTGGCTCATTCTCAGTTCCAGTCTATCAACAGAGTACATTTAAAAAAATATAAACCTGTTGTTTTGTAACAAAAGTTTATATACACACACAATTCTGGAAAGCCTGAATTCGCCTAGTCTGTATTATCAATCCACATAACTCAGTTATGTGCTACTACCTTTTCAATGACTATCCCATTTTCAATGAGAATTTCTGCCAAATTGCAACTCATGATTGTATTCTCTTTACAAAGTATTTGCCAATGGTACAAAAGATTTTCCCGTATACTAGGATCTATCCCTTTCTCCACATCTAGGTAGTTTGTATTTCTGCCAACATACTAAGAAAACCCTTTTTGAAATATCTCTGTGACTATCCTTTTTCCCTATTTCTTTTTCTGGACTCCTAATGTTGTCTATTATAACCACATCTTCAGCTGTCTGCAACAACTGAGAAAATTTCTGTTATTTTTATTCATTATCATTGAAGACATGTGGCTTTCTTTTTTAAAAACTGGATTTTTAAAATTTTTTTCAAAAAAACAACCTTCTACTTCCAAGTATCTCAATCATCTGATCTGTTTATCCAGCACATTGTATCTATATGAAATCCTTCAGAACAAGGCCCAATGTTGCCCCTTCCAGAGAGTGAAGGAATAGAGCAGTGGCTCTCAAACATCCTAGTTTCTGGACCCCTTTACCTTCTTAGAAAAATATTGAATAACTTAGAATTTTGTTTAGGTGTGTTATAGCTATCAATATTTATCATATTAGAAATTAAACTGATAACATTTTAAATATTGATTTCATTAAAAATATTATTTAACCCATTACATATTAACATATATAGCATAAATTTTAGGAACAATAACTATTTCCAATAATAAAAAATAATATTAGTGAGAAGAGTTGTGAGTTGTGTTGTTTTACTTTTTAATCTCTTTAATGTGTAGCTTACTAGAGGACAATGAGATTTTCATATTTGGGCTGCAGTCATCCTATTATGATATGCTGTTTTGGCTCAAGTATTAAAAGGAAATTTGGCTCATGTAGACATGGAATTGGAAAAAGAAGTACATGAATTGCCTTTTCAGATAATTCCTCTTTTAAACTCAGTAAGTAGTAGTTTCATAAAGGTTAATCGCAATGTGGATTTGAAGTCCTGTCTTTTAATAACCTTTTAATATTCTATCAATAAACTTTTCATACTCTGTTAATTTAAAATCTACTGACATTTTTTTTTGCACTTTAAATGGATCTTTTAACCCCACATGAGTTTGTAACGTGCATTGGTCATTTGAAAAATATTGGTTCACTGGATTATGCATATCCTCTAAGTGTTGACACATTTCATAAATACAAACAACCCCACAGTTATTAATATCCCCAAAAATCTCATTAGAAAAATCTAATACCAGTAAGCTGCTAAGCACATGGTAGCAGGTATAAATTTTTTACAATTTTAATTTTTGTTTGAAAGTTTTAATTATAGCACTGGCAACAGATACTGTTGTTTCGTTGAAGTGACAGACTTACTTCATTCATTTTTGAGAAAGTGTGCCAAATACCTACTTCTTTTTAAAAACAGCTTTATTGATGAGATCAGGTGCATTCAGGTTGATATGGCCATAGGTTTAAACAGTTATATTGAGATACAGTTCACATACTATAAAATTTGTCAATTAGAGTTTTATAATTCAATGGTATTATGCTTAACCACAGCAATTTTAGGGCATTTTCATCACTCCCAAAAGAAACCTCATATCTATTAGCAGTCACTTGCCATTTTAGTCTACCTCTCAAATCCTAGAAAACTACTACTTTTTGTGTCTATGGATTTGCCTATTCTGAACATTTTATAGAGATGGAATCATACAGTGCATGGTCTTTTATGTATGTCTTCTTTCACTTAGCATGATATTTTCAAAGTTCATTTGTGTTCTGGCATGAATCAGTACTTCATTTTTTATTATAGCCAAAGGATATTCCATTATATGGATATATCATAGTTTGTTTATTTATTCATCAGTTGATGGACATTTGGCTAGTTCTAATTTTGGCTATCATGAGAAATGCTGCTATGAACAGTCATGTACATGTTTTTATGTGGACACATTTTCAGTTTAACTGAACTAGGAGTGGAATCCTGGATCATGTAGTAATTCTATGTTTAACATTTTGAGGAAATGCCAAACTGTTTTCCACAATGTCTGCCATTTTACATTTCATTCCTACAAGCAATGTATGAGGGCTCAATTTCTCTATATCCTTGACAACAGTTATTATTTCCTGTCTTTTTTCATTATAATCATCCTACTGGGTGGATTTATTATTATTATTATTCTAGTGGGGATGAGTTATAACCACCTAGTGAATATGCCTACTGGGATCCCATGGCATTTCCTTAATGGTTAATAAGGTTCGGCATCTTTTCATATATTATTGGCCATTTACATAGCTTCTTTTGAGATATGTGTAATCAAAACCTTTGCCCATTTTTAATTAGATATTTGTCTTTTTATTTAGTTTTGAGCTCTTTATGAAGTCTATATACTAGATCCTTATCAGATAAAATGGTTTGCCAATACTTACTCCCATTCTATGGGTTGTCTTTTTAGTTTATGATGGTATCCTCTGAAGCACAGAAAGTTTTTAATTTTAATAAATCCCAATGTATCTATTTTTTCTTTTGTCAATTGTACTTTTGGTTTTATATCTAAGAAATTATTTTCTAATCCATGGTCACAAAGATTTACTGCTGTATTTTATTCTAAGTGCATTACAGTTTTAGCTTTTGCACTTAGGTATATGCCATTTTAAGTTAATTTTTGTGAATGATGTGCAGTAGGATTCCAAGTTTATTTTTTGGCTGGAGGGGCATCTGGATACCTAGTTTTCCTAGCACCATTTGTCAAAAAGACTCTTTTTTTCCTATGGAATTATCTTGACACCCATGTCAAAAGTCAAATGACCGTGAATGGAAGGGTTGAGCTCAGGCATGTCAGTTTTATTTCATTTATCTGTATGTCTATCCTTAGATCATGCTGCCTTGATTACTATAACTTTGTGGTAAATTTTGAAATCCAGACGTGTGAGTGCTACAACTGTATCATTTTTCAAAATTGTTATAGTTTTCAAATACCCACTATGAATAACCATAGTTTGTTTCTTGATGTCTTTTTAAATTTTTTTTTTATTTTAGCGTATTATGGGGGTACAAGTGTTAAGGTTACTTATATTGCCCATACCCCCCTCCCCCCTCGAGTAAGAGCTTTAAGCATGTCCATCCCCCAAACGTTGCACATCTTACTCGTTGTGGTTGTATATACCCATCCCTTCCTCCCCCCTCCCACCCTCCCGACACCCGATAAATGTTACTCCTATGTGTCCACTTAGGTGTTGATCCGTTAATACCAATTTGCTGGTGAGTACATGTGGTACTTGTTTTTCCATTCTTGAGATACTTCACTTAGTAGAATGGGTTCCAGCTGTACCCAGGAATATACAAGATGTGCTATATCACCATTGTTTCTTGATGTCTTGAAGAACATCTTTCAAGTAAAAATTATGTTCTATGACAAAAGTGGCTAATTTAATCTTCAACTGAATCACACGAGTTTTTCCTTCAGAAAACTGTTCTTGTATAGCATGTATCAGAACTGTTTTATGCTTACTTTCTATTTTATCACAAAAATATTAAAGGAGGCATACTCATAGATCAAGAATTAGTAAAATTAATAAATTTTACTGCTTTATCAAGACATTCTTTTTCTTTTTTGAGACAGAGTCTCACTCTCTTGCCCGGGCTAGAGTGCCATGGTGTCAGCCTAGCTCACAGCAACCTCGAACTCCTGTGCTCAAGCAATCCTTCTGCCTCAGCCTCCCAAGTAGCTGGAACTACAGGCATGCACCACCATGCCCAGCTAATTTTTTCTATATATTTTTAGTTGGCCAATTAATTTCTTTCTATTTTTAGTAGAAACAGGGTCTTGCCCTTACTCAGGTTGGTTTCAAACTCTTGACTTTGAGCGATCCTCCCGCCTCATCCTCCCAAAGTGCTAGGATTAACAGGCGTGAGCCACCGTGTCCAGCCTATCAAGACATTCTTAAGAAAAACTGGCTTTTTTCTCCCAGTGTGTGAAAGTGAAGAACACGATGACTACTAGTACTACTAGTACGTTTTGGTGTCACTGCCTTGATTCCTGTTAAGGCACAAGCAGTATGCCTACTGCCAATTTTGCATAATCAGTAGATACGTTAACGCAGTGAAAAAGTAAATTTTTTCAACATATATTTGCTAATGTCAAATCTGATTTAATAAATTCTGTGGTGAATAAACTTAAAATGCTATTTTACTAGCCACATAACACCAGAAAAAAAAATCAACATTTAAAAAAAATTTTATTGTATATATTTAAGGTGTACAGCATGATGTTTTGATATACTTTTATCTTGGTGGATTTATACATGGTGAAGTGATTACTACATTCAAGCAAATTAAACTCATTATCAAAGTTTTAATTCATGTTTTATCGCATATATTTAAAAAATTTCCTACTCTAAAAATGTCCAACTAATCTTGTCATAATTATGAATATTTATCTCTGATAGAAAATATAGTTTTTATTATTAGCACTATTATAACTTGGGTAAGATTTCTTTTAAGTCTTTTAAAATATTTCCTTGAACCATGGTAGTTAGTCTATGATTGTATAATAAAATATTTTCTGTACACAATGTAATTTGTGGCTCTGGCATTTGGGATAGCATAAAACATTTAAACAAAGTATCCTTTCAGTGAAATTTATAATTTTTCAACTAGTAATTACCAAATGCCAGAATTAATTTTTCTCAGATAATTATTCCTTTAGCATAGTTGACAATCCCAGGCATTTAACTCATTCATTAAAATGCAATAATGATCTCTCCAATGGTTTTCACTATCGCTAATGACATGCATTTTTATGCATCGCTAATTTCCATAAAGAACAATGAGATACTATTTTATTGGCATTAGCAGGACTATATTTTGTTGCATGCTTATGAGGAAATTACAAAAGGGCCCAGGACAAATTAGTTTCAGGGTTTTTTTCCTTAAATATTAAATAACTTGCTATATCAGTATATGATGTTAGAGTTGCTACTGAATATTGTTATTGTGTAATTTTCAGTATAATTGGAACAAATATGTGGCTAAGATGGAAAATAGTTAAATTATTAAAGTGAATATATATGCTGATAATTATGAATAAATTTGAAACAAAACTTTAAAGTATTTCAAAATCCAACTTTGTAGAAAATGTTCAGATTAAATACTATTAAAGTTTTTTCTTTGATGTTTTGTATTTGTTATCACTGTTACTTTCCCTAATTACTGCTTATTAATTTAAAAACAAGTTAATTAACTTGCTGAACTACCTACTTTAAATACTTTCCTGTGTAAAATGTTTTATGATGCTGGTGCCTCAGTGTTTACATTAGTATTCAGTACAATAATACTTTTTGATAAAGGTAAATTTCAGATTTCAGTCACTAAAACAAAGTAATTCAAACTTTTCCCACTTTTTTCTAAAAACATAATTTTTAGTCTTATAAAATAAAATTGAAGAATTAATACAGTACCTCAGAGTTTTAAACCCGAATGGACAATATATATCAAAGTGTCCCTTTATGCCCATTGACTTGTTCAGTTGGAAATTACTACTAATTGGCATGCAAATATGTCATTCTGATAAGGTGGGCTTTACTAAAAAAGATATGATTTCTCCTTAAGATTACAGGTTCTCATTGCAAAGATATGCTGTTTTAGCCCTGTTTGTATGAAGCAGTAGTGACATGCAGGGACTGATTAGCTTAAATCACAGATGTGTTTGCCTTAGGGAAATAGCCGAAGCCTGGTTTTTCCCATAAAAGTGATAGCCAGAATTCAAATTACTTTCGATCCAAAGCCATAACTCTTCCAATCTAGTTCAGTGATTACATTGGAATATAGTGAAAAGGAAAGGAAGATAGTGTCTACAAACATTTAAAGTCTACATGTCCTTTGTAAGGCTAAAAAATTAATTGTATGTATTACTAGGAACTGGCTCTCACAAGGCTGACATCAGTAGGCAATGCATTTGTATTTTCATTTTCATCAGTCATCAACACATGGACGCATAACGAGGGTGGGTATTTTTCAGGAAGAGAACACACATTTAATTTGACATTTTCTTGTTGAACTTGAAGAAGCCAGCTTCCCTGGTTTGATTCCATCTTTCATCCCACCAAACTTTCCCTCCTACTCATCAAATAATCATGGCATTCTTCACTATAAAACATAGGCAGATGGGTTCTTGTGTCATTATTTGTAATCCAATTGAAAAGATCTGTTCTTGCGTCTCCTGGCCCCTATTCCTCAGTTTTCTAAAATCAACATTCAGTCCTGTAAATTTACAAACTTTCTTTTTCTTAGCTATGAAATGAAGCGTACCAATAGCATTTTCTGCAACTTTCTCATGTACTTTCCCTTCCTGCATAATCTGTGGGTGACAATAATTCATATAAAGCATTGGAACTCTTTTTCTTAATTCAGTAGCAGTAGCACACTTTTAAAATGGAAAGTACCAAATAAGTGCTATATAATAATAGCAATTTTACTGGCATCAAGCCATCTACTGTTTCCCATAAATGTAAATGTTTCATTATTTAAGCATGCATTTAAAGACCATTTATATGCTTTGTATTTATGCATTACCATTTATTCTGAATTATCTCATAATTTCTCATTCTCTTTTTAAAATTGCTTGATGCATCTAAAAAGGACTAAGTGCTAAGAGGTCATCCCTTAAGAGTAGCTGTTAGAATTTCTTGGAAATCATTGTCCCAACATCTGGGTTACATTTTTCTTTCTGTATTAGTATGCCCCCAATTCTTTGTTGATTAAGAGAAGGAAATATATAGTATTATGTCTTTAAACTTCCCAATCAATACTCAAGTAGCCACATCCTTGAATTTTTTAACCTATAAAAAAAACTACATAAATCTAACAGGCAAAAACTAAACAGAGAACAAGACCTGCTGGTGACATATGAAATGTGGAGAAATATAGTAAGAGTAAAAATCAATTTAATACTGAGCCCTGAAACAATAATTTGCAAAGCAGCACTTTTCTATTCTATGTATTCATAAAAAAAAACCTCCTTGTATATCTTCAGGAAACTGAGGCTATCTTCAAAATTCCTGGCTGTTGATTATATGTAATGAAATCATTGGATAAGTGTAGTCTAGATTTTTAGCTTTACTATTATAAAATTTATATTCTATCTTTGATAGAAATTCTAACCTGATTTTACCACAAATTATTAAAATGTCTCAGTACGAAAGGGAAAAGGAAAGATGGCAATCATATGAGAGAACCAGCGTTGTAATTCACTTATTTGTGTTTATACCTTGCACTCAGCTTGCCATCTTCTTTCTATCTTCTTTCCAATCCATCCATAAAGATAATTTGAAAAAAGTGCCTCATACGAAATAAAACTTTCCAGAGACAGGCTACAAAAAGATTAAAATTTACCAGTGTGTATGATTTTCACCAGAGGGCAAAATAACCTCAAATTCTCCATATACTAAGAACATCTTGACACAAGTTATTTATTTATATTTTTTTTGTGGGAAACCAGCTCACATTTAATTGTGAAATTTTAAAATTGTACAAGTATTTTGACGTTCCCCCCCGTATTTAGTCTCTTATAATGACAGGAAAACATCAACCAATCAGAGGATTTAATGGGTTTAATAGTTTACCCCTTCAGTTCCTATTTGCAGCACCCAATATTCCTTTGAAATACCAGACAGACCCAGCAGTGGCCAACAGTAAATTTCTGCTCCCCCAGAGTTGAAAAGTTCAGGTTCTCCAAGTATTGTGTTGCAGTGGCACTTGCCAAAATTAGTACCTCCCCATAGTTGAGGGCTTTAAATGTACCAGTGAAAAAAGCTTTTTCCCCTTCAAGGGGAAGAAAAAAAATCACTCCAAAACCTGACAGATCTGGCTATGAGATCTTTCCTTCTGTCCCATCGCTTCATCTCTTCAGGCTTTTTTTTTTTTTTTTCTTTTTTGCAGTGGAGCAAAGGAGACCAAAACCTAACCTGAGTTACAAGAAACAAGACAGTGATGGCTATAAAAGGAGTGACCAGGAGCAACTGAGGTACTCCTTTACCTCCCACATCCAACATATGTGCTTCACAGAAAAACAACAAAATAACAAATCCACAAAATACAACAGCTAGAATTACAAAATCCATTCATCCAAGGGTGATAGAAGGCAGGAAAGGTGGGAGAGTAAAATGGCGCAGGGAGAAAAAACAAAGTATTCAAATCAGTCCAGGCACAGGGGATGGCAAATGCTAGAAAATAGCTGCAGAAAAACCTGTGGTCCTTTCAGACTCACGGTGGTGGTAAGAATCCACACACTGGTGTCAGGAAGATTCTGCCTTATGTGCACCAGAGACAAACCTTTCACTTCCTCAGAAAGAACTGAATATGCAGAGGGCCCTTGGCAGCGTGGCTCCTGCCTTCCCTGGCAGGCAGAGGTGAGCAGGGAACAGAGCTGCCACAGCCTTCCTCCAATCCCACCCATCCCCTTTGGGTGTCAGGCAACTCAGTGGCCTGAAGCAGCCTTCAGTTTGGCAGGAGATGGATGCGGTGAAGGGAACTTCTCTGCAGAGGTTGAGCTGCTCAGGGCGGACTGCAGATACACTGTCTTGTGGAAGAGTCTGTTGCTTAAGAAAACCACCAAGGAGAAGAGTCTCAACTGGAAGAGGCACGCTTTGCAAGGGGTCTTTGCTTCATTGGCGCTGATAATGAATAAAGGAAAGAGGATAGAGAAGAGGCAGCCACTGCTAATGTATGAGGACTGCATTGCCGTGAGAAAAGCCAAGGGCAATCCAAACCCAAAGTAGTAAGGCCAATTCCTTTCTATGTTTGACAACCGTTGGTGCATTTCAATTCCTTTATTGAACCAACGATATTCAAAGCAATACAGTGAGTAGAGAAGGGACATATGCAGGAGACTGACCAGCTGACCAACAAGATGGATGGGAAAGAGACTCACAAACACTCCCTGGATAAGGAAAAGAGCCTGCAACAAAAGGTTGAAGAGCATGTCAGCAATTATTTTGCTGACACTAGGAAATGGGTGAGGCTTCCTCCCTGATACCTCAAATCCCAGGTCAGCTATATCTTGAAACCAAATGGCATTCACAACTTTGCTAAGCACAAACAGGAGCAGCACCCAAAGAGCACTGAAAATTGATGTGAGGAAGAATTCCAGCCATGACCAAACATCTCCATTATCGGTGATGGATCACCGATAATCCGGGCTGTTACTGACTGAAGCACAGGTATAAACACTCGATAAAATAAGAGGAGACTAAACCAGAATACTCCTCCATTCCAAGCACAACACTGGAATATTCTACTAACAATACGTGGCTCACTCTCTTGCGTCCGCTCTGTACTCTGGGCTCTCCTCTGTGCCAGGACACTACTTGCCCTTCTTCGTCGCTGCTCTTCTCTCTTTTGCTGGATCCGAGCATCCAGCTTTGAGATGGTACAAATGCCCCACATGGAATCTTTGATTCCCCTGCTGAGGTCCTGGAGAAAGGTTTTTACACTGTCAGCCATCTCTTCGCCACCCAAACTATCAACTACACGGAGGAGAAAGAAGCACCCCAAAATCTCTCATCGTGAAGGACCCGCAGCTCCGCCCGCGGCTCCCGCCCGCCCCGCGCCCTCCGGGCCTGGGCTCCTCCGCGCCGGCCGCCCGCTCCGCCCGGAGCTCCCAGGGCCGGGCCGCTGCGCCCGCACTCGACGCAAGTTATTTTTGATAGACAAATGATACGAATAAGGTTCAAGTGGTATAAAGATTTTTTTACCCAATTGATAGATTTTTCTTTAAACAGATTATTACCTAGAATCGTGTAGTGAAAGATTCATCTTTCTGGGGATTAGGAAATGGTGCTGATTTTGACTCTGCATTGGTTTGATGTGATCTTAGTTATGCTGTTGGACATCTCAGAGCCTCATATTTATTTTCTAAACAAAACAAAATTGATTGAATAACCCCTGATTTATAGCCATTAATCTGTGTTAGTTGGTATGAGGAAAAATGTTCTTTTTAAAGAGAGGTGTTTTCACATTAAAATGTTTAATGACTCCTTTTCTATCATATCTTTTAAGTTGCTGTCTAGTGCTTAAGATCCTCATATATATACATATATATATATAACACATAATACATATATATATTTTACAAAATGAACAACTATTGATTTTTTTCCCACATGGTTAAGCACTTCTCCAGATATCTACTTCTCACAGCACTTTCTGAAGCATTATAATTATGCTTGTTTTCCTGGAAAAGTCTTGGAGACACAGATTCAGTAGCTAACTCAGGATCATTTAGACAGCAAATAGGAAACAGAGATTCAATCCCAGACAGTCCAGCTCTGGGGCCCACTTTCTTAACCACTCTAATGTGCTGCAATGTTACAGCCTTGTTGATTTCACAATACTCTCAAAATCTTTCCAAATACTTCCTTTTCTAGGCCGATTGATTTCCTTACTATTTCCAAACAGAGGCCTATGTGTTCTTTCTTAACTGCATCTTTGCATCTTATCCCCAGACCCTGAATGCTTTTATCACCTGTTCTCTGTTCTCTAGACTCCACACAGTGCTCCAGGCAGCCACAGTACCAAAAGATCAGAGTTGACATCTGAGAAGGATCCTTCGGCTTGTCATTGTCTATATGGCAGTGGCTCCAACTAGCTTTCAAAGTCCTGACTGTTCATCTGAGCATCTGTGCTATGCCATAAGCTCCTCAGCTGACGTTTCGTGTCATCCTAATTTGCAGTGGCACTGTATTCCCTCACAGGTAAATGTACCACCAAAACAAACAAGCAAAAACTTTGGAGGAATTCTATGTCACTCCCTCTCTTTCATCATCTGTACCCATTTTTCTCTATTCTCATCATCATTGCCTGAAGTCCTCATCATTTCTTGTCTAGATTATCACTATAGCATTCTTGTCTGCCCTGTGCCTCCTGCCATGTCCTATTCCAGTTCAGCCAGCATAAACGTGACACAGTAATCTTCATAAAAGATGAATCTTTCCATTTTCCCCCATTATTTTTATCATAAAATCTAAACTTGGTATTATGACTTTAAAGGCCTTCCTGATCTCCTTCCCTACTTCTCCTATCTCTTCTCTTGACATTCTTCATCTCAGGTGAGGTTCACCAACTCTCCACAGGTCTCCCAGACCCTTCTCTGCATTCGTCCACTAGAATTAGCAAGCAGGGCATGTTCTCTCGATGCTTAGGGCCCTGACACCTAGGCAGTTTAGTATAATACTTAAAAACTCAGGCTCTGAAGCAAGAAAGACCTAGTTTAAATCACTGAGTAAATCATCATTTACTAGCTTATCTGGGTGAATTTAATCAAGTAACATGACCTCCCTGGGCTGTTTCCTCATCTGTAAAATGGGGATAATAAAGGGCTCACTTTAAAGAGTTGTGAAAAGGATTAAATAAGATAACTAATATAAAGCTTTCATTATGGTTTTTGGAACACAGTAAATGCTTAATGAATTCTGATACTACTACCAATCCAATGCATTAAATTGAATGAATGAAATAATGAAACTCAAAAATGAATAAAAAAATGAATGAGTGAACAATGTGTATGGAATTATGTCATGTATATGAATATATAATGTGTATACTGTATACACATATATATAGGAACTCCCATAGAGGAAGAAATAGATGCTCTGAGTCACAGCTAGAGAGGTTCAGGATGAGGCCATAAATAAAAACATTTCAGATTTGTCAATTTTCTGCCTTAAGCTTTATTCCATAGTTGATATTAGTTTAGTAAAAAAGAAACAATCCAAAGCTTGTTTGGGGCCAGGCTTTCATTTTATATTTCCACTGCCATGTTCTTGCCACTTGAGAGGTACTTTTTACTATTTCCAAGATTGTTCATCTTTCCTGAGTTAGAATGAGCACAATGTACTTTCTATTGATAGAGCCATCTGAGGTTCCTGGCCTGGAGGGACATAGAGGAAGGAAAGCTGGTGTCAGCACATTAAGGGTACATCAGAGAACAATTGAGCAGTGTGCAGAGGGTGTGCAATTACTTGCTCTCATTAGATACTTTTTAAATGTTTGTATGCTTGCCAGTGGCAAAGATGGCAAACTTCAAGTAATTGATGGAGAACAAAATTTTTATTGTCATCTATAGTTCTATAAAAACCAGTGTTTATTATGTTTTTCTTTTTTTCTGAGTGACTTTACACTGAAAGCCATTGGTCAAGACTCAATGTCTGTCTATAGTTAGTATCTGGAATCTTTAGCAGATGGAATAACAGGATTAACAGGCATTTCTCTAAGTGGTAAAGTGCGAAAAGATAATAGTAACCAATATATTTAAACTCTATACTTTACCCTGAACATTCCTGTACATGATCTCATTTGGGCTGTTTACCCACATATGATCTTATATGGGGTCCTTAGGTATTTTTATTAACCCTCTTTTAAATTTGAGGAAAACAGGATAATAGAATATCAATTAATTCCTCAAATTCACTCATTAGTAAATGGCATTGTTAGGGTAAATGGCACTGATAGGTGTGTTGCCCACCCTTCCCTGTACATCTCCTAATCATTGTGGAGGCTGATTTTATAATGGATTTATAAACCAAAGAGGTGAGGAATATTCAGTAAGCTTGGGAGGACA
Source organism: Microcebus murinus (assembly GCF_040939455.1). Taxonomy (NCBI): domain Eukaryota; kingdom Metazoa; phylum Chordata; class Mammalia; order Primates; family Cheirogaleidae; genus Microcebus; species Microcebus murinus. The sequence goes on along the minus strand of NC_134112.1, from coordinate 77,581,767 downwards.
GAAACACCCCTCTAACCTCCACTCACCCAGCCAGCTCCTGGTAATCACCATTCTGCTTTCTACTTCTATGAGTTCAATATTTTTTATGTTACACACATAAGCAAGATCATGTAGTATTTGTCCTTTTGTGCCTGGCCTATGTCATTTAGCATAATATCCTCCAGGTTCACCCATGTTGTCACAAATGACAGGATTTCCTTCTTTTTTAAGGCTGAATAGTATTTCACTGTGTATACCACATTTTCTTTATCCATTCATCCTATTCTCTAAAGTCTTTGAGCAATTGTGGTTCTCTGAATGCTTCATATCTTACTTGCCTTACACCTTCAGTGATTTATTCAACCTTTGAACACCTGGCACGTGCTAGGTTCTGAAATAGGGCTTAGAGGCACAGATATGAATTTGAATCATTCCCTGACCTCACCATTGGTTGAGAGATATATTAGTGTAGTTTCTAAAACAAGGAGATGAGTAAATTAATAGTTACATCAATCCAGGTTGTTTCTAACTCCTCCCAAGGAAACTTGAGTCTTTGTCCACTAGAAATAGGGATTTCCTCTGTTGTGAACAAGACCACAGCAATGCAGGAGGGGCCCTAGCACTTCCTATGCCTATATTCCATCCACCAACAAACTATAGAGATTAAATTTCTTGGCAACCCTGTGATAAATTTAATCTACTATGACTCATATTATTATTATTATCTCTGGTCACCATCCAGGATGAAAACGCCTCTAGGCATCCTCTCTTTCCTGCAGCCTCATCCTGAGAAACTTTTAGGCTTCCAATCTCTGATCTGTCCTTATAGTGCTCCTCTTCAACTGCCCCCTGGACTCAATGCCTTTACTATATTCTCTGAGCTGCCTATTCATAGTTAAGCTTTCCTTTGTTTTCTCCAGCTGGTGGCCTTAATTAAAACTGAGGCCTTCTTTATGACAATCCTGCCACTTAAGTGGGAAAATCTAATATCAGGAAGGAGGCAGTTATGGGTTTGTGTGGGTTTATGACTCCTTTACAAGAATTGTAAAAAATAGTTTTCGTTCGTTTTGGCATTGCTTTTAGCAGTCATGAGGCGAGACTCCCCATGTGTGTTCCATATTGATCTTGAAGTCTATCAATAGTAAGCAACTTAGCCCTGGCTGGATCTTCCATTATCAGAGTACCTTTCAAAGTAAAAGCATAAGAATAAGCTATTTACTCAGGCCCAAGCTGTTCTACACAATCAAGGTTTCATTCTTCCATCAAGGATGTGTCTATCCTGCTTTATCATCACCTCAGTTTCAAAGAATAGATTTCAAGCAGCCTTGTCTCCCACCAGAACATACTGTCTTTTCTTTTTTCTGGTTTGTAAACTTTTCTATATTTTAAAAATTAATTATGTTTTTCACCTTTATTATCTATTTTTTCACTTCTACTATCTCTTGATGTAAAGAATTTGGTATGTCTGCTTTATGTTATTTTGCATAATTGACTAATGAGGTCTTCTAATTATAAGAAAAAATGTCAAGCTATACATATTCAAGAAATATGAGTACAATAATAGAATGTGCCTAATAATAATCTTGTTATAAGCCTAATTTATACTTTATTTAGATGACTCAGACAACAATTGAAGATCATATAGAAATTTCAGGGACAACATGGCTTATTAAGGTAAATATGCAGAAGTGTCAGTTAACAGAGATCCTATTCTCTGAGAAATATGCTCTACATTTAAGTGTAAAAAATATGTTAATGTAAAGTGCCTTATAAATAGAATTTATGTGCTTTTCCTAAGAAAAAGAAGTAAAAATCTCAAGGTCACTTTCTTGAATTGAAGAGACTTCTTAAAGAAAATGAATCACTAATCTATTTTCTAAATTTCATTATCTTCTTTCAAAAATGATACTCTTGTTCTTGCCTATGCCAGAACTATGTTCTCTAATTCTGCCTCCCTTGTGCCACAAAAAACAATGTTGAAGTAGAAAAAACATGGGCATTGAAGTCACAAACCTGGGAATTAAATGAAAGTCTCTTCCACCACTTCCTAGTTTGTGACCAAGGATAACTTTCTTTTTCCAACATTTCCTAGTTTTAATCGCCTCATCTGCAGAATGGAGATAGTTTTTAGCACACTGGATTCTTGTGTGGGGTAAGTGGGAAAATATAGGTAAAATATTTAGAATTGTTCCTGGCACATACTCTATGTTCACCAAATGCTTTCTGTTAACATTATCATTTTTTAACTGTAAACAGTACTTCACAGATGGATTCCTATTATTTTGAGATTTAGTGAATACATCTTTGTTAACTAAAAATGGACTATATCATCTCCTAATGGTTGTTTTTCCAGATGGAAGGGACCTAATCCCTTTAATCTTTGCTTATCATCAATCTCATTATGGATGCAGCATCTGGCAGCTTAGGGCGTGATGAAATACTGTGGATGTGGAGGGAGGATTCGGGATTGCCCTAGTCTCTCAGCTCTGTCTGAAATTTCTGTCTCATATTGAAGTCAACTTTCACTTCATATTATATTTTCCTTTCAATTTTCCTACTCCTGCTCCCTGGGCTGCACAGAATGTGTAATTGTTTTGGTCATTGACAAAGCTTCCAATATTTTAAAGTAGAGATTGTGTTTCACATAAGCATCTCTTTTCCATGTCAGCACCTTGGTTCCTACAAGCTTTCCTGGTAGCTGTTTCCCAAAGAGCGTCATCTTGGTCACTCTGTTTTGTTCATGGTGCCCTAAATTGTTCTTGGAGCAGAACATGCTATTCTAGATATTTTAAAGAATTATGAGATTTCTCTTATTGTGGACATTATGTTTCCATTAATTCAGCATAGGATTGTATTCATTTAGAAAAGCCTTCCTATAATTAGGCTTGGACTCAATGACAGTATTTGAGTTTTTTAATTGGAACAACTTGCTATTAAAATACATTTCCCTGATCATGTAATCATGTTGATGATATTTTGAGCCTAATTCTAGGACTTCACATTTCTAGTTGCCAAATTTTATGTTATTAGTTTCATCTTATTGCTCCAGTATATTCGGAATTGTCAATCTTTATTATATCATCTAATGTATTAATATTTTATTTCAGCACTGGGCATCCGATAATTTGATAAGTATGCCTCAATATACAATAGATAATAATAGAAACCTTACTCACATAGAAGTATATCAAGATAAAGCCTAACACACAAATGGTTGCATGCAGGAGTCTTCTATTTAGGTTGGAAATGAACAATAATGAATACCTTTTCATCTTTAGCCTTATCTTGACTCTGCTATGGTTGATAATTATTCTAATTGGGCAGTTTGTTGAAAAAATCTGATGAGTCTTTCATCATTCATCATTCTATGATGTAAATAATCCAGGACTGTAATTTTTATATCTCTTCCCATTTTCAAAGTTTTGCTCTGAATACACACACCCAACACCCTTCTTGTTTACATAAGATTGGGATCATTTGCTATATAATAATTTGCTATTCTTGTTTTTATCTTTTTAGGATTTTTAAAAGTCATGAAATATTGCAGGAGAATACGGATTTTGATGGCTGCACAGTATCCCATGATATAGATGCACCATAATCTATGCAACACATTTCTAAATGAAGTATATATTCAAATTGGAGCTATTATAAATATTCTTATAGTAAAAATAAGTTTTGCCAAATAATTCTCAGCACCTCTGGTGATTTCTTTTTCTTCTAGATATATGCCTAAGTGTGATTAATTAAGCAGTCACAAATTTACATATATATGCAGATTTATAACTCTTTTTATAAAAGAAAAACTCTTTTATTTTAGAAAACATGTCAAATACAAAAAATAAAAAGTTAAAAAATTATCATCTATAGCTCAGAGAAAACAGTTACAATTTAAGTGTATATGCATATATTTCCTATATTTTTAAATATATTCACTATAATATAATAAGTAGGTCATATGCATGTGCTATTTTTATTTTTAAATTTTAGCCTAAGTAATTATTCATTAATTAATCAATAATACATTAAATGATTATTCTATATCATTTATTAATTTTCTACAATATAATTTTAATATGTATCAATATTTCTTTGCATGGATTTTTGTTCCTGCTTTATTGAGGTACAGTTGATGAAAATTGATATATTGTACAAATTTATGTTTTGATATACATATATACTGTGACATTATTAGCACTAGCAAGCTAATTAACATATCCATCACTTTACATAAGTATCCAGTTTGTGAACATAAGATCTACTTTCTTAGGAAATTTCAAGTATACAATACAATATTAACTATAGTCACCATGCCATACATTAGCTCTCCAGACCTTATTCATCCTGCATAACTGAAACTTTGCTCCATTTGACCAACATTCCCCATTTTTCCCAATCCCCAGCTGCTCCCCATTTTTCCCACTCCAGACTCTGTTTCTATTCATTCAAAATTTTTAGATTCTACATATAAGTGAAACCATGCAGCATTTATCTTCCTGTGCCAGGCTTATTTCACTTAAAATAGTGCCCTTCAGGTTCATTCATGTTGTCATAAATGACAAGATATCCTTTTTTAAGGCTAAGTAATATTCTACTATTTATATATGCATAGCTTTAATTTTTTTTAAAGTTTCTCATTATTGGTCAATCATGATACTTCTTTTTTCTTTGTTATTATGTAGATTGTGATGAATATCCTTGATGACAGCAATATTTTTTTTTTAGGATACAATTTTAAAGGTGGAATTGCTGGTATATAAATAGAATTGTATATACTTTTTGACCAGCAATTCCACCTTTAAAATTGTATCCTAAAAAAATTGTTGTGAGTATATACAAAGGTTTACCATCAAGAATATTCATCACAATCTATAATTATAAAGCTTTTAATGGTGATTATTCAATTGTTTGGAAAATGTATACAAATTTTCCTTCCCAGCAGTATAAAAATCACATTGCTTCAAATTCTTACTGACATTACTTTCACATTTTTGAGCTTTTTAAAAGTGAAAACAATATTGTATTGTTCATATTTGGTGTTTCTTTAATTGACAATGATGTTTTGTGTTTCAGGCTGTTTGTGTGTGTGTGTGAAGGAGAGAGAAATAGAGAGTTTGTGGGTGGGTGTGAATTTTCTTTTCAGTCTTTCTCCATTATTTTCTAATGAAATTTAACATTTCTCTTATCTTTAGAAATGTTTTCCATTGTTCAATATTTTTTGTTACTTAACTATATTATTAATCTCATTAAGTTTTTCTGGCATTTTTGTATTTTCCCCTGGAATTTATTCCTGTGGAAGTTGTGAAGTAAAAATTTGGCTCACTTTATTTTTTTCTAAATTTTCAATTAGTCCTCTCATCACTGTTTAAAAAATAGTGATCCATCTCCCTACTGATTTTTCAGTAATGCAAGCAAAGGGAAATTAATGTATGATGTAATATACGATATGCTTTGTTTCATTATCTGCCAACTTTAATATCCATTTCCAATTTGAAAATTTATATTTATATATAAACATATGTATATGATTTACAGTGAATCTAGGCAATTTGAATTTAGGCTTTTTATATTAAATTTTATTTATATCATATGTTTTTATAAGAAAAATCTATGAAATTACTTTTACAATTGTACTCATACTTTTTATAACTTATACTAGATTCAAATCTTGCTGCAGTTTTAATCTCTTCTTTTCTCAGTTATTTGGAATATAGTTTTAATTTTTTTCCCCACAAGGAATATTTAGGCAGCATATATTCTGAAATCTTTTAGGTCAATAAATGGCTTCCTCTTTATTTCATCCACTAAAGACAACATACATTATTTTAAATTTCTAAAGTGTCAACTGTCTGTCTCCTCTGAGTGTACAGAATGATATTTACTTTCCCAGTTTCTGCAGGAATTTTTCTGAGGTCTGTGTTGTTTTACTTTTCTCTGTTTCCAACCTGTGCAGATTTCCCCCGTAGGTCCTTAGCTCTGTGTTCTAGCATCTTGGTTTGGGTGCTTCAATCCTTTTTTCAACCAGAGCCTGGGAAGAAATATAGAAAAATAGAACTGCTATATTATTATCAGTAATTCTATTTCTGAATATATATCCAAAAGAATTGAAATCAAGGTCTTGAAAGGATATCTGCATTCCCACGTTCACTGCAGCATAACAATAGCCAAGGTATGGAAACAACCCAAGTGTCCATCAACATAGAATAGATTAAAGCACTGTGATATATACATGTAATGAAATACTATTCAGCCTTTAAAAGAAGAAAATCTATGTGTGACAACATGAATAAATCTTGAGGACATTATGCTAAGTGAAATAAGCCAGTCACAGGAAGACAAATACTGCATGATTCCACTTATATGAAGTATCTGTAATAGCCAGTCTCACAGACACAAAGAATACAATAGTGGTTGTCTGAGGCTGGGGAGTGGAGGAAATAGAGAATTGTTTGTTCAACCTGTATAAAGTTTCAGTTACACTAAGTGAATAAGTTTTAGAGATATACTGTATGACATAGTATCTGTAGTTAATAATAGTTAACAAATATCACAATTTGTTAGGAGAGTAAGTCTCATGTTAAATGTTCTTACCACACAATAAAAAAAAAAAAATAGAAAAGAAAAAGAAAGGGACAAAAGGAAACTAACTCTAGGTGGTGGTGGATAAGTTAATTACCTTGATTGTGGTAACTGCATCATACGTGTTTGCATATGTCCAAAGTCATATTGTACACATTAAATATGTATAATTCTTTCTATTTTAATTGAACCCCCCCCTGAAAGCTGTTAAAGATCAAATAAAATTCACAAAATTTCTATGAGTAATTTAGGCATATTCATTAATTTAGCCAACATTTTTGGAAATAGAAAGTTAACTTTATATTGTGAGTTAAATATAATATAATATAATATAAACATAACTTTCTTAGATGTGCCAGAACACACACAATTGTTTTGGCATTAGGCTTGTTCTTCACAGTCTTTTGATGATTATTTGTTGAGATCTCTCAGCTTGAATTTACCTTGCTCTCTCCAAATGTAATCTAGCTTGTTTTTAAACCCCATTTGAAAAGATTTTCATATGCTAATAAAAAGAAATATTTTGAAATCAAGCTGGAGATACACAGAAGGGACAAGGTGGTATGTATTTGTTCTGCCAAATCATTTATTAAAGAATACTTGAGTTGTGCCCAGCACCTAGGTAAGACAGAATAGCTTGCAGAAATTTAAATTCTGAAGATGAAAAATATTCTAAAAAATTGACTTGTATTTCTCATTTAATTCTCAAGTTATATAGATTGGTTTTGATGGGGCTTAGCTGCTATAAATCCTCTATCAAACCACTCCAACATTCAGTGGCTTGAGACATGGCATTTATTTATTTATTTAATTTCTCCATATTATGGGGGTACAAATGTTTAGGTTACGTATGTTGCCCTCCCTCCCCATTCAGAGCTTCAAGTGTGTCCATCCCCTAGATGGTGTACATTGCACTCATTATGTATGTATATATCCATCTCCTCCTCCACCCTCCCATCTGCCTGAGGTCCGATAAATGTTATTCCTATATGTGCACTTCGGTGTTGATCAGTGAAACCAATTTGCTGGTGAGTACATGTAGTGCCTATTTTTCCATTTTTGGGATACTTCACTTAGTAGAATGATCTTTCCAGCTCTATCCAGGAAAATACAAGTCAGTCAGAGATAGAGCAGAGAAACAAGCAATGGCATTTTTTTAGGTCACAGATCTTCAGGTTAGCTGGAGAGCTCTTCTAGTCTTGGCTAGGCTCTTCCATATTCCTAGGATGGGCTAGAGATGGGGTGATTTTGAATGGCCATGGCTGTGGTATCTTGTCTTCTAGCAAACTAGCCTTGGCGTGTCCTTCTCATGGATGACAGAGAGCGCGAAAGAGAGTAAGCTGGATTGAACAAGTAATTTTCAAGCCTGTGTTTGTCTGAATAAGTCACATGGCTGACCCCAGAGTCATGTGACTTAGAGATAGTCCTACCAAGCTATATGGCAAAGGGCATAGGTACAAGAAGGGGTAAAGAATTAGAGCCATTTGCAATCTACCACTGTGATTGTCCTAGGATCATACTTACTACAGCAGAAAATGCATACTATATATATATATATATATATATATATATATATATATATATATATTCTATTGCTTCCACAGAGCACAACTACTTCAAAGCTATTAAAACCCCACAGGAAAGTACAGAGTTAAAGTTATACTACCTTATGGTGCCATGTCCTATAAAGGTTGCACTCAAATACTCTAAGCTTATACCTTTGACTAATAACAGGAAAGATGTCATTTGGGAACATTATTCTCATAGTGAGATCTACTGAAACTTTAACAACAATGCAATTCAGATTTTCATAGATTTGTCCCCTAGGAGAAATAAAGAAAACACAATTAAATGTTGAATTACTACTCTCAAGCAACCCATTTGTGAAGGATAATGATCTCACCAAGAAGATAAAAGTTTTCATATGATTAGGTTCTTCAGCCCATGAAGCACTATCAAACACATGAGAGTAATATGTAAAAGGCCTTCCTTTAGTTCCTTGGGCTAATTAAGAGGAATAGTGTCTCTAAGGCATCTTCATGCACTAGGCTTCCACAAGTGCCTCACTCTGGTGTTTTAGTTACAGGTCGTGATTCATAGCTGCTGGGTTTTGTTCAAGATCATGTAGTTTATTTTCAAGATATGGCATAAATTTTTCCTGTTAGGCTCCACTGCCAAGCAAATGCCATCACTATTCAGCTCATAAATTGCACAACACAATAAGCAATTGCAAACATTTTTTTTTTTTTGCTGGTTCTATTTTATTCTATTTCATGAAAAGTCTAATAGTTAAAAAATTCCATTTACTGTAATTGCTATTCCATAGATTTTGACAGACTTCTCCCTATTTTATAGTCTGTGATAAGCACTCTGTTTTATGAAATTGTAAATTTTCTTCATCTAAAGTATAGGAACCACTAAAATGAAAATATTGTGATATATACAATTAATAGTCATAATGACTAAAATTTATTGGGCACTTATTACTTTGGTGGTCTTATACTTATATAAAATTTGTTTTTGTAACAATTCTAAATAAGGGTAATGTAATTGTCAGGATATTGAAGCTCAGAGTGAACTTCTAAGAGACTGCGTCTTGTAGTAGGGGAAAGAAGTGATTGTACTCATATTGGGAACCTCTTCCTGTGCTGCAGTCTAGAAATTTGCTCTGTGCGCCAAATAAAGGAGATTGTAGGACTCACTTGCTTTGTTACCCTTCTTTCAGGTATGACAGCCCTATACTGCCTTTTGTCTAATGTCTGAAAATAGTTGTTTGATATTTTCTTTCCAGTTTTCTATTTGTTTATTTATAAGAAAATTGAGTCTAGTGCCAGTTATTGGAGCATGATTGAAGCCTGTGCCACTTTTTCAAATAGAAGAAAGATGTAAAGGGCCAATCAAAAGTATTTACCATACCTTTCCATTCTGATTTTGTCTTCAGAAGCTACTTTTTTTTTTTTTTTTTTTTTGTCACATTGTCCAATGCTCCACAGCCCTGGGGGCAGTCTCACCATAGTGTTCCAGGCTTAGTGAATCCTGTCCAGATCTTATACATAGGGTAATTTGGGGACAGTCATTCTTTACCTGCATATTAAAATGCCTTCCTAGTACAACAATTTAACATTATGCTCTTTAGCCTTGAATATGGTTATCAAACTATACACCAATCCTTAGCAATCACTTTAAAACATTTTTCTCTGAAATGTGGTGGCCCCTTTTATGTCAATTTGGATATTTCTTCAACTCAGGAAATTTTGGTAATATTGTATATTCAAATCCTTTTTCTGCTTATTTGTTGGCATGCTTCTATATTATTTCTCCTGAAATTGCTTTGATTGTTTAGTCTTCCTCTGCATTTGTTGCAATTATCTCAAGCCATTCTTCTATGCTATTATCTCAATTTTAAGCCATATCTATTTTGTACTTTGTTATTCTAATTTCTTCTGTAATAGCATCATTTTGGCCTTCAATTTATTTCCTTGGTTCTATAATCTTTATATTTACCCAATTCCATTGTTTTATCATCTTATCTTTGAGTTTTTATGTATTAAATCTGTTCTTATTAATTTTTCCTATACTGGAAAGCACTGGTAGGAACATTTCCTCTGGGTTTTGTTTTTATTTTTTGGCTGTTATTTCCTTTTTTCTTTTTATTTATTTATTTGGTTGTTTCAAACTGTTCTATCTTTTGTATGCTAAATTTCTTTTTTGGAGGAATTATTTAGTATTTTTGGATGCCTGTAAGATCATTCCTTTGACTATTACTGGATCTAGATAGTCCATTTCTGCTAATATATTATGGATGGTTCTCCTTGACTTTTTGTCTAACTTTAACTCTGACATATATGTGTTACTCTCTGAGTTCCAGTTTGGGGCTTAGGTATTGGGGTCTGTTTACTTCTCTTTTGCTTATTAACTAGGCATGAGCTGGGTGCAATCTTTGGAGTGAAAGGACTCTTTTGAGAATGTTGTTATTCCTTTGCAAATGTTCTCTTTACTTAGTAGAGACCAAGACTTCCCGATCCACTGAAGTGCGGTGGCGATGTTTCTATGTGTTGTTCAATGACAGTCATCTTCACTTAGTCATTCCACCCCTATTTCACCATGTTTCATTCCAAACTTGTTAAAAAATTCAAATTGGGGATATTAAGTAGGAATTGTCAGGATTTAATCAACATTCCAATATTGCTTATATAAGGTGAGATTGTGATTAAGGTTCACACTATATTGTGCTCTTTCCTTACTTGCTCATGGGTGGTAATTTTTTTCTTCTGGTTATTCATTTTTATTCATTTCACTAGATATTGATGAAGGGAGAAGTGTATCATTTTTTACCTGGAATTCTGGTGCTGATTTTTAATTAGGGGTTAAGGTTGGATTCTGTGGTAACAAAATGTCTATTTTTTAAAGAAACTCAAAGAATTCTTGTTTAATTAGATTTATGTTGCTTTGGTTGCCAAGGAGTTTAATACAATAGTTCTACTCAGCCTGATTTTTCAATATAAGCATCTGTTCCCAAACTTGTATAAGATGATTTCATGACTCATGTTATTTCACTTTAATGGTGGTGGCTCTACATGCATCTTGCTTTCGACTGTAAGCCAACTCAAATTCTGTTTGGAGTTAGGTAAAATATGCAATTTAAAAACAAAATCACTTTCTTGGAAAAGAAACAATGTATCTTAAATGCTTATTGTAACAACAGCTTCTAAGCCAACTGTCAAAATATTTCCCCCCCCCCACCATCATAAAGGGGTTCAAAATATTTTAATTTGGAAGCATGTTAAAGCCAAATAAAATTAAATTTAAAAGTTATAATGGGCACACAGTTTTGATCCAGCCATGTGATCACTATTTTATAGAATCTTTCAAATAGAAATTGAACTCATAAGTAGATACCCATTATTGTGTATTTTAAATGTGTTTGATCTTGTCATTATGTCCTTGGTATACAAGGAGAGATGGTAGAAGAAACTGCTTTGTCAAAATCACTTACAGGGGTGTCATTGGAAATAAAATCCATTCTGTCAATCTGATTTGTCTTCATGAAAATTCAAGGAAGAAATTTTGCTTGAGTTCCAGTATCTTAGAAAAAGTGAAGCAACCCATGACAATAGCATTGTTTTAATCCTAAGAATTGGAACTCACATGTTTGTTTGGAACTCACACGTATGTTTCCCTTTCTGGTGTGACTACTCAAAGACTCCAAACAACATTGTGACCTACACTATTAACTGTATGGAATGAGATTGCATGCTTTGTATTTTGTGTGTGGATCTTCCTCGGACGCCCTTTTTATTCCCAGGTCACATTATTCTTGCTCTACTTTATTTAGTTCTTTCATTTGAAGTCTCTCATACATGTAAAAATGTTTGAAGTTAGGCTTAATAAATAAATCAAATGCTTAACCATTCATTCCATCATGGATGCAATATGGGTAATAATCTATATTTAAAATATCACTAACTGAATGAATAAAATTATAAAATCACTTCACTGGAAGTAAAACTTAAATATATGTATATTTATCTCAGGCTTATTTAGAATACCAAAAAAGAAACATCTTAATATAAAACAATAAAGAAATTATTAAATATATTATTGTTTAGATATATGATTTCTTGTAAATAATATTCAATGATAAGGGCAAATTCTTATGATATAACATAACTAACCTAATGGATGTAAGACTCTATTACAATATGATCTTAATTTAGTCGATATAATATGAACAGAAAATACCTTAAAATAAACACATCAAATGTTATATATTAAATGTTTCTCATGACTGTTGCAACCTTGATTTGTATTTTGTCTTGTTTCTATAGTTTTCACACATGAATATCTATTATTATTATTGTTAATAGAAACATCCACTGTTTTAAGTCACCTTTTAATTTTCAGTTTACCGCCATAATCTTAAAATATATTTTGTGAGAACAGATATTGGTATTATTTTGTCATTCTAAAATGTTGACTGAAATCCTCTCCCTTCCCCTCATAAAAGCCACCACCTGTTTAAGCTTACGAAGGAAAATATAAGACCTTTACCTCCAAAGAAATTGTGATTTTCCTCTAGAATTATCCAGAGATAGTTCTCTTCTTGCCATAACAGTCCAGGTGTTTTTTTTTTTATTAAAGGTGAAAACCTAATGTGTCAAAATCATACGCGTTGGGACTCTAGTTGATCACTTGGACTCAGGAATTGCCTATAACTTGTGAAGTAAGTAAAGTTGACACAAATTTCAACATACTGACTCTTTCTTTTGAAAACCAGACTTATTTTCTAGCATGCCAACACTAAAGGAATTGAACTTTTCCACACTATTTAATTTTACATTTTAGCTTCAATGGCTTTCATATTCTGAAAAAGGTAGTGTGAAAAATCTGTTAGTGCAAGATATATCATGATTAGAATGCTGCCATTTCCCCCATGCATAATTATGTTAATTCCACTGTTATATTATTCTCTACTATTGACATTAGTATAATTCCCCACATATTGAGAACATATAGAATGTATTTTATTTCAAAGGAGATAAAAACAAGAGATGAGTTGTAATTGCTCATGTTGAGTTATGAGTGACTTTCTCTCCTCAGCAAAACAAGTGCTAATTTAGTACAGCTTCCAGTTCATTGAACATTTGGTAATTTATTTTTCTTGGTCTTAATCTTTTCTTCACAATAAAAATATACTCTCTTAAGGGTGGGATAAATGTGCTTTCTTCCCTTTCTTATCTAGTCTACATTCACAGCTAAATTACTACTTTTTAGCTAATTTAGCTAAATTATTTAGCTAAATTATTACTTTAGGGACTTTGTTTTAGCTGTGTGTGTGTGTGTGTGTGTGTGTGTGTGTGGTGTATTAGGAATTCTAAACAAAAGTATGTTGTTATATCTAATTACTTTAATATTGGCAATAGTGTCAGAAACCAAAAATTTTAAAAGGTTTTTTCTTTAATCTGTACCATTAAATTTTTCTGCATTTCCTGGCAGTATGAGTGGCTTTGAATTTGCAGATACAGGCACAGTAAAAAGAATTTTTCTGGTTAAGATTGTTTTGGCTCTAGGACTGAATAACAACTGTAGACAGCTAGCTGGCAGTAGTCCTCTCCCCCCTTCACTTGCTGTCAAAATGATTGTTTGATTTTCATGACAATACCATAAGAGTGTTCAGATTATTTCCCCAAAGAGAATTTCATTTCATTAAAAAATGGTTAATCAGGAGCATTGGCTCATGCCTATAATCCTAGTACTTTGGGAGGCTGAGATGGGAGGATCGCTTGAGGTTAGATGGGAGGATTGCTTGATGGGGCCAGTAGCGAGGCCCCATCTCTACAAAAAATAGAAAAATTAGCTGAGTGTGTTGTCACATGCCTGTAGTTCCAGCTACAACAACAACAACAACAAATGCTATCAAACAGCATCACATGCTACACAAGAAGTCTTTTGTGAAAGGCAGAGTCAATCAATGTGGCAAACTTTATTTGTCTTCTTTTAAAAAATTACTACAGCCACTGAAAACTTTAGCAACCACCACTCTGATCAGTCAGCAGCCATCAACATCTTGGCAAGACCCTCTACCAGCAAAAAGATTACAACTTGCTGAAGGCTAAGATGAGTGTTAGCATTTTTCAGCAATAAAGTATTTTTTAATTTAACTTAAAAATATGCCAAAAGTAAGTTATACCTTTAGGTTTTGTCAGCTTCTGTAAAATAAAAACATTTGTTAAACTAATATTTGACTTGCATTTTTCCTAGTGTAACTCAGACAAAACATAAATAAAAGTGAGGAAATTTAATGTCCTTGGAAGTTCTGCTCTTAAAACACTGCTTCTAGTCTCAACCTCCCTGTCTCTCAAAATTTATTCAAGGATTTCGGCTTTGCTTCTAATATTTTGTAAACATAGAAAGAAGTAGCTTAGTGTGTTTGAGAAAGGCAAAAGGTCAGATTATATTTATGGACTTTAAACCACTGCTCTTGTAATTACAGAAACCACCCCCCCCCAATATTAATGTTTCCCTGGCCTAAAAATAGGCTTGCAAAAGATTGTACATTATATTTATTTGTGATACAGATTCTTGAACAAATTGCCTTTCTTCCTTTTTTAATTAACTTTCATGGAGTTCTCATAAAGGAGCATCCATATTATTTTTCTCATTTAAAAACAAAGGAAAAGAAAATTTGCTAGTCCCCATTTCTCATTTGTTTTCCTTTACATAAACATTCCCCAAGAAGTTTTTTTACTTACAATCTCTGATCTGCAATCTCAAATTAAATTCATAATCTCCAAATCTCCTCTTTTAGTCTGCCTTGAACCATTCTAACTAACTTTTGTTTACACCACTTCACTAAAACTACTTTTGTTAAGGTCTTTAATGACCTCTACATAGTTAAATCTGATGCCATCTGTCAATCTCCAACATGGCTGACCTATTAGCAGCCATTGACACAGCTGATCCTTCCCTCCTTAAGAAATTTTTTTAGCTTTCAGGAGTTTTACTTCTACCCAGTTTCTTTTGGCAGCTCTTCCTCATTTTTCCAATCACTAAATAGTGGAATGACCCATACTCAGTCTTCGAACTTCTCTTCTCTCTCAGCACCTTTTCCTTTTATGACTTCATCTGGTCTCATTGATTTAGATCCCTCTGACAGGCCAGTGCTGCCCAAACGTAGTCACCATTTCTGAAAGTCTTTTTAAATGCCATTCTTATCTAGCCTATTGCCTCATCTAAATTTCTTTTGGACTTCTAATAGGCAACTCAAACGTTAATATCTAAACTCTTCCCGCTATAGTTTCTCCCATCTCGATTAATGGCCACTCCATCCTTCCAGTGGATAAAGCCAATAAAAACTTGGAGCCAAATTTTATGCTCTCAAATTTCACATTCATTTCATTGGAAAATTCGTTTGGATTTTCTCTTCTAAAGACATCCTGTGCTGTTGATAGGATCCAAGTTGCCATCATCTTTTAGCTGATCATTGTGACAACCTCGTAAGTGGTCTTTCTGCTTCTGTCCTTGTGCCCTTATTTTCCACAATACAAGAGATCTTGTTAAAATATGAGTGAACCACATCATTCCTCCACTCAGAACTTTCTGACAGCTTCCCATCTCTCTCATAGTAAAATAAACTGTTCTTACTATGCCCAAAAAGGACCTAACATATGGCTACCCTGACCTCTCCCTCTCTACCAGCCACACTGACCTCCTGGATTTTCCTTGAATAGTCCAGATGGTTTTCTAGCTCGGAGCTTTTGCATTTGCTTCTCCCTTTGTCTGAAACGTTCTTCTCTCGGATATCTACATAGTCACCGCCTTCAGGTCTTTAATGTCATGTTTTTCAGGGACACTTTTCCTGCATGTTCTGTTTAGAATTTCACCTCCACATGTCCCCTATCCTATTTCCCTCATTTGTTTCCCTATGTAGTAGTCATCATGGTGGCATCTAACATACTATATATTTTTGAATTTAACTTGCTTATAATCTGTCTCTCTCAAAACAAGAATGTACGTTTTTAAATCTCTTTCATTCAGTCCTGTATCAACAGAACCCAAAATAGTGTCTGAAGCATATTGAGTACACAATAAATATTTGTAGAATGGATTAATGAGTACACACAAAACTACAACTAATACAGCACACTTTTAAACTTCAGAGTGAATTATGTTATTTTTGGAAAATAGAACTTATTTTTCAAAAATATTTTGCATATGCTGATATCAAATTTAGGTTTTATTACATTGTACTTCCATTACCTTACATAAGATACACAAAATAGACACTTCATAAATTTCTTAGATTCATAAAATTTTTGCATGCATATAAACGGAAGTGAAGAGGCATGCTAGGAGACATGAACAAAGTAAGAATCATCAATTTGCGATTTAAAATTATTTTGCATAAATAATACCAAGGTAACTGAGTGGAATTATTGAAGAGCTTTGCTCAGAGACATCTTGAAACTTTAGGTGTTACCAGAACGACATGCTAAGGATTTTCTTTACAATGTTGTGCTGCCCTGATCAGTCAGACCATTTTCTAGACAGAATATCAGACTTACTTGTAAGTCTAGATATATATATTTAAGGTATCTATTTTTAGAACAAAAGCATTTTTTTTCTTACAAGAGAAGGGTGAACTAATGCCCTAGATATGCCCTTGTGGTTTTCCCTGAGCCAATATTCTGCCTTCTCCAGGCAGGCTGGCTGGATGGTACAATTTGGAATCTTTCTGGATCATTCAAGATTATCAACTTGCCAGGCTACAGAGGTCCTGCAGGGGAGTTTAGAGACAGGAGTTTAGAGACAGGAGTCTCAGTTCTTCTTTTTCCTCCCTTCTTTCACCCACTATGCTTCCCTCAACATACAATGTTTGACAGCCATAATAGTCAATTAATGACACATTTGAATGATGTGAGATAAAATTCACTATGTATGTGAAATACTTTTTTAGGGGCTTAATTGGGAAATTTTAATATGATTGTTTGCCAGGGGTATTGTTGAAAGGAATCTTAAATTGTATGAGAGGTTGGACTAAATGTCCTTCAAGTTCAATTTTAAGCTTCTAGATTTGATAATATTTAAAAATTATCTATTTACACATTGCACTGTAGTGTTTATGCAAGGAAATGGAATTTCATTCCTGAGCCTTATTTATAATTTCTTTTTAGTAGAAATCTGCAGTTGAAAAAACATTTTTCACTCTATTTATTTTACATGAATAAATAATAGAGGCTGGAAGCAATTGGTAGTTGGTTTCTATAAGAAAAGAAAACTGGTAGCAACAGAATATTTTTAAAGTATAAATGACATGTTGCAGAAAATGTATTTAAGGCAGAAACCTGGCTCTGGTTGAAGAGCAATATAATATATAATTTGGCCCAAGTTTGTTTCCTTCTAAGAAAGAAAGTGGCAAAATATGAATTGTTCTCTGAAGATGTAGATTAAAAATTAAGAAGCATTTTAATGTGCACATATATCAGTTTTTCATAATAAAAACAGGCAACTAGCAATTGTACCCTTGAAAAGAAAAATTGACATACTGTGCAGTATTTTGGTCAGAGTATGTATAATAAATATAAAATAGAAGTATATATTAGTCTATGAACATTAAACAGATTTTGAACCAGAGTTATTGTTAAATTCTTTGTATATCTCATATGACATTAATAAGAAACTTTGGCTGTCAAGGCAAAACTAGATCAAAAATTATTTTAGGTTAAAAAGTATATGTTGATGCCATGCTAATGACAAAACAATGAGACTGGATCTTTACTTTTCTATTATAATTAGTCAATTTGGATTTGTGTAGGTATGGCCAAAATTATCTCTCAACTTCAGGAATTATTTCCTTGTTTCTTGTCTATTCTTTTGCTGAGAAATTTAAGCTAAGTTATAATGGATGTCAGATTTTTTCTACATGAAATTTTTAGAAAGGAATGAGCGTTTTATTCTAGCCAAATATAAAATTGAGCATGGTGAATTCTCTGAGGCGAGGTCATTTTTGGGAAGTCTTCTACTGTTTGATTTGTTATATATGGGTTGTGAGATCAGTAGATAAAAATATTTTGTACTAAATGAGAATGATGACAGGCATGATGAGGCATGAGGAAACTTCAAGTTATTTAATGTCCTAACAGTTGGAGGATAATAAATTCCTATAGTTCTTATCCAAACATTAGAGTTAAAATTGAACTCAGCCTTTATTACAAGTAAATGCTTCACATGGTCAATGTGTCCAATGAATTCAGTTGTTTGCATTTAAGAGTATAAGCAAATATACACATTACTATATATGTATCATCTTTCTTTATTAGTATGGTTATTTGGAAATTTATTTAAGATAGATTTAAAGTGGAAAAACAATGCAGAAAGTGGATTAGTTGCATAAGACATTATCAAGAGATATATGTGACATCAGGAAAATGAATACATTAAATAAATTGAAATATGTAATTATAGATTCTCTATATTGTTTTTAAAATAGCACCTAGATTTAGCCACATCCAAAGGATTTACTCTTGGGCTATTGAGCCAATCCATTTCTGTTGTTTTTTTTAAAAAATACCTCTAGAGTCAGATTTTTATAGCTTTCAACTATGAATCTTGACTTAAAAAGTTGACTATTCTTCCATAAGCATATTATACTTCTTTTATATTAATCTACTTAAAGTATATCAATTTGCCAGGCTACCTTTTGCCATTTTTCTCAGTCTTTTCTCCCCAGTGGATTGTACCTCCAAGCTTTATCCATCAGATGAATCTATAAGTATTCCAAATTTTGTTCATGTGTTTTCTGTCAAGTAGATGGAGACGTGCATCTTCAAGTAGAGTCAGTCCCTTGGTACTTGTTTCCAAAATGTAGATGCCTCCTTTGCGTGACTTCTCAGAATACTATAATTATTTGTTAACTTGTCTTTATGTCTCCAAATGCCAAAAGCTTCCCAGTCAGCTGTCAGTGTTTGGCATGTATTGAGCTCTCAGATTTTTTTTTAACTACATGAACAAATAGACGGATTAACTTATTATATTTAGTCCAATAAAAACTGACTTAACAACTATTACTTCTTGGATTCGAAGTAAGTTTCTTAAGTAAAGGATATCATGTTTAATGTTAAAGGATGTGAATATGTAGTTAAGACATATTGTGCCACATATATGTAAAAAAAAACAAAAAACACTGAATTTATTAGATGGATAGTTTCTGTTTGCTAACCAGGTTGCAAACTGTTACCTTTGCACAAGACAAAAATAATTTCATGATGGGTAAATTCTTGTGTCAGGAAAAACATGACATGGTGGCCCTAAAAAGAAAAAATCACTTAATCACTAGCTCCACAGCTTTGAGGGCTAATTTATAGGCAGCAAGGAGGCTGAAGAGAGGGGTGGAGAGGGAAAACCATATGAACTTCTTGAGTCATACCAATGGCAAGGGGCCATCTCGCTCCCGCCATGCATTCCAGCCCCCTATCCTTGCCAGCCACTCAGCAGACAAACTGCCTTGATATTATCACAGGAAGGAAATCTGTGGGACTCTTTTTCGATAAATTAGAAAATTGAAGGTGATTTCAGTAGTGAAATAGGTGAAAAGTCTAATTGGATTGATAACAAGTTCACAATTAAATGGGAAACATTTCAGAGTCTCTAAGAGGTTGCATAGCCTTCTGTAGAGCAAAGATTTTTGACAAATTATTTAGGAAACAGAAGCTATGTTTAAAAGTTAGCTTGTGGTTATTGTTTCGTACCCTTAAATACTCGTGCCTCTATTCTTTACCACACGAAAGTGTACATAGCTCACAGGGAGAGCAGTGAGCCAGAACAACAGCCTCAAGTGTAACTCAAGTCATGCATCTGCCTCTCCCAGGGCTGAACTTGGGCCCTCCAAGAAGGTAACCAATAATCCTCTTATGATTTCTAAAAAAAATCTCTGGATATTTCTGTTCCTCACATTTTCAGTGTCCAGTATTTTAGCCATTTAACAGAACTTTCTCATGAACCAAATGTTTTGTTGTATTCTTTCTTTTATTATGCTTTCTTTTTCTTTCTGTTTTTCTTTCTTTTTTTTTTTTGAAAAATTTCCTTCTATCTGTAAGTTTGCTTGAATTTAGAAAATAAGAGAGGTATTAGGACATTCAGCATTCCAAAATGCCAGGGAATACTGCCAAAAAAACCCCCAAAACTTTTGAGCAATTTTTGAATCTTTCTGCCTCCTCTTCTTTCTGGTCTTCTAAGTAGCTTTCAATAGCAAGAGCTGTTGGAGGAGTCCTGATGATGTATTAAGTACCAAAAATTTCCTACCACCCTGAATAGAGAACCCTTGGACCTCAAAAATGGACTTGCCTCAGCAGGTGAATGTGAAAGCCCTTGCAGTTTTTGAGTGTGAGAGAAATCAGAAAGTTTTTTTGAATAAAGGGCAAAGATGGAGCTGGGATTTAAAGCCTGAAGATGAGGACAGCACAGGAGCCCCCAGAGCAAAAATAGGAAGAAATCCAGGAATTCAAAATCAGCCTGACTCTGTCCTGAGCAATAGACGCCATCTTTCCTTCTCATATAATTTATACCTGCAGGAACCCTTCCAATACGGGATCCCAGAGCAGTGCCCCCTCCTGGCCACCCTTGCCTGCACCTCCGTATCATCCTGATAACCCTTCCTTGATACTGACTTAACATTCTTTATTGTGAATACTCTGCTTCCTGAAATGTGGAAAACATTCCCTGGTGAATGCCAAGTTCAGTTTATCACTCATTTTATTCACAAATTTAAAGTGTTTAGAAGAGGTAAAAAAATTCAAAAAGTATTTAAGTAATAGTTTTGCAATGCTTCAAATATATTTTACTCACTATCTTTTCCTTTAAAAAGGAATGAAAGGACAAATGAGTTAATCTATTTACTTACCTTCATAGCTCTGCCCTAGAGGATGATTCTGCCTTTAACCTTTTCTTTCTGACACTTATGGTTTGTGGCAACACTGTGGAGATGAAATGACAGTGTATAAAGCAGAAAACCACTACAGACATTCCATAGCCGAGGATAGTGGGAAGGGGTCACTAATCATTCCAACTAAGAATAAAGCGTCATAATAGTAATATGATAATAATGGTACTAATTTGGGGTGCCTTATATTATTTAATTCTTTAATAACTCTAGGACATAGAGGTGTTATCTCCATTTTATAGATCAGAAACTGGTATTTAGAAATTTTTATTAATTTGGCATAGTTACATAGTCTGTATATGTCAGAGGTTGGGTTTAAACAATGCCTATCTGATTCTCAGATATTAGAAGCTTAGCATCATACTATCCTATTTGTTTGTTGCATATGCCTTGCTCTGGTTTAAAGAATGAGGAAGTACCATGGGGTAGGGAGCTTCTAAACACACATCTGTCCCTTACTGGTTGCCATTGGTCCAGCAAGAGGAGAAAACTACAAGGATGGTGATGCATTAAAGGTATGATTGCTCTCTACAGTCTTTCAAGCCAGACTGCCTGATATAAAAGTCAAGAATGCACAACCAGGGAGGAAACATCTCTATTGCCCCTTCACTGAAGGAAAAATGCACAGTAAGAATAACCATAAGGGGTGATTGCTTGAGAAGAACAGGCTCACCTGAAATTGATGACATGGAGAACACTTTTGTAACCCCCAATTTTTTCTCTCTTCATGGAAGATGATGATTCCTTTTTTTCCTCTTACTTTTCTCACATTGTTTCTTCAAGGCTAGCTATTAGAAGCTAAGCAATGCCCCAGCAACATATTTAATTGTCTACCTTGTTCACTAAAGTTCTCTCACATCACCCGGGCCTATTCTGTTCCCTTGTGTTATCTGGGACACATAATTACTCCCACATCATAGATCCCTTTGGTAGCAAAAAGAAAGACACACAGAGGGACTTAAGGAAGTTGATTATTTTCCTTTTGCTCCATTGCCTTTGGGTGAAACTGTCTCCACAACACTTTCATTGATATCAGAACAATAAAGCTTGTCTATGGCCTAAATTTTGTGCCTGGGCTTATATCTGGCCAAGAATAGATGCTGCCAAAGATTCAAACTACTTTCCAAACAGTTTCAGCTTATAAATCTTTAAACATATTTTACTGAGTATTTTCCCCCATCCTTGGAAAAATTCATCAATATATTTGTGTTCCATGCACAAATGCTAAATGAGTCCACTGGTGAAATTAAAAGCTATTTGATTCACTGACCATATTAGGAGTTGTTATTTAAGTTTTTGTTATTGTGTTATGAGTTTTGTTTTTAAATTTCTTTTAAGACAGCAGATCATTCCCAAAATGCACAATAGTTCATGCCTGATATGACTAGAAAATGACTTTGGTAATAGATACTCAGGCCTAGTCACAGCTGTTCCTTCCTGAAAAAATAAAGTAAGATTTACCACAAGGTCAAATGAGCACATGATGGAAATCTGTGGAAAAGAATTGAGGACAAGATAAAAGATTATTTTAGGCCCCTTAAAGTAAGTCTCTGGGGTAGACATTATGGAGGTCAAAGTCAGCCCATTAGTCCACAGAAGCAGCAAGTCTAGGTG
The DNA here is from genome assembly GCF_040939455.1 of Microcebus murinus. Taxonomy (NCBI): domain Eukaryota; kingdom Metazoa; phylum Chordata; class Mammalia; order Primates; family Cheirogaleidae; genus Microcebus; species Microcebus murinus. The sequence continues at coordinate 77,559,158 of NC_134112.1, read as the reverse complement.
ATTGGTAGAATTCTAAGATGCCCCTAATTTTCCCACCCCCTGATGTGCGTGCCCTGTACATGCCCCTCCCCTTGGATATGGGCAGAACCCATGAATATGATGGGATAGTCGGTCCCTTACTTAGGTTACATTACCTGATAAAGGTGAGAAAATTTTGTGGATATAATTAAGGTCTCAAATCAGTCAACTTTGAGAAAATCAAAAAAAGAGATTGTCCTTAGTTGGCCTAACCTAAGCAGGGAAGATTTTTAAAAAACTGAGCTCTTCCTTGAAGAAAGAGATTCAAAGCATGGTAGAGATTCTGCTGCTGTCCTTGAAGAAATTGGCTGCTATGATGTGACAGGAGCTACAAATGGGACCACATGACAAGAACCTTACAGCAGTCTCTAGGAGCCAACAGTGGTTCTAGCCAATAGCCTACAAGAAAATGTCACAGTCGTACATTGTAAGAATTGAATTCTGCCAACTACCTTAGGGAGCATGGAAGCAGACCTTTCCCTACTTGAGCCTCAGATTAGGGATGCACCCAGTTGACATATTGATGTCAGCCTTGTGAGACCCAGAGCAGAAGATCTAACAAATATATACTGCACTCCTGACCCATGGAAGTGGTGAGAAAATAAACTTGTATTGTTTTAAGCAGCTGAGTTTTAGGTAATTTGTTACACATCAATAGGAAACTAATGCAGTCTATGAAGCGGAGGTGTTTAATACTTGAACTCTTGCCTCTACTATGTCTACAGAATCCAGTGCATACATCTTGGTTCAAATTCCTCACTGTGATGTTCCAACCCGCCTTTTAACCTCCTTTTATTTATTTATTTGTTTGTTTGTTTATTTATTTATTTATTTATTGCGTGTTTTGCATTACAAAGCTTTCCCTTCAAGCACACTAAATGTATCTCTGAGTTCTGGACGAGGCCCACTCTTATCCCTGAATCTTGTCATACACTATTCTCTCTGTGTGGGATGCCTCTCTCTCCTTTTATATCTGCAAATTCCTCCTCATGGTTTGAAATCTAGATAAAATGTCCCTTGCTCTGTGAAGACTTCCCATGACTCCCCTTACAATAATCGTTCCATTATGTTGTTATAATTAATAACAACTTATTTGCATGTCTTTTGTGGCAGATACAATATCTGATATGCCTTTGTATTGTCAAACCATAACACAATGGCTAGCACATGTGAGGTTTTAAACAATAATAATGATTTGCTGAACAAACAATAAATGAATAAACAAATAAATCAGGACCAAGAGCAACCACAAAGTAAAAATGAGAGTTGCTATATGACACTATTAAAATAGGTATGGTGCTGATTTTCTTTTTCATTTTGCAACGTACAGACCTTTTTCTGTCATGTATGGCTTATAGCATCACCAATAAGTTAAGATTTAAAAAGAAGTCCAGTCCAAAATTGTCATAATTTTAAATTTTGCTTTAGTTCCTTCCATATATAAGGGTCCTAATAGTTCAAATATTGCTACTAATAATTATAAAAACTAACACAGAGTGCATGCTATTTAAGCACTTTACATTAACTTGTTTAATCTTTGTAATAATCCTTATAGTAACACTTGGATATAGATTCTACATTTTACATATAAGGGAACCAAAGCACAAAGAGGTTAAGTGACTTGGCTATATCATTTTGATAGCAAATATTAGAGCTGGGATTTGAACCCAGGCAGTCTGGCTTTAGTGTCGGTGCTCTTGGGTACCGTAAGCACCACATGTTAGCTCTTCAACGATGAAAGTGGTGTTGATGGTGGAGTGCACTTGTTCCAGTGCAGCCCTTTATTTGGTAGAGGGAGAATTAGTGCAGAAGATTCCATAGCATTTTCTCCACCCAACCCCATTTTACTTGGCACCACCTGCTTTCTCGGGGCACTCTCACAGCACATCTTAGCCTAGAACTTAGATTATTCTTCTCAATAATATGCTTCTCAATAATTGCTTTGCAAAACCACAGTCAAAACTTTCTATGCTCTAGTGTGACATGTGCTTTTCCATTTCTGCCTCATAAAACAGATTTGTAAAAGCTACTTGTTTGTTGAAAAATTTACTCAGTTAGACATGATGATTTTTAATTACTTGTAAAAACCCTGATTATGTTTCTTGTGGCACTTCTGAGTTGAGTGGGAAGAGAGTATGCATTTGTATGTGGCGTTTTCAGAGCCAGAATATTTAAATCCCTTCATGGAGTGAAGAACTGATGGAGAAACAAGACTCCAGGTTCTCAGAGCTGTTTCCCATGCCCGGGACCAGCAGTGGAAGTGATTTTCCAAACACACATTATCATCTCTCCTTACCCTCCGCATCCCCTTGGCAGTTCTCTTGTGAGACAAGAACAAATGCTGTGGAGCCAGGTCTGATATCTCCTTTACATTGGTGATCTCAGTAAAGATTCGGAAGAGCACTTGGTGCTAAAAGCCAAAGTTGATAAAACGGGAAAAACTTTTCATAGGTGAAGGACAATCTATATCAGCAAAATCATCTCATTTCATCTCTGGCAGTTTCAAAAACACACTTTTGGAGGTACACATGAAGTGAAGTTTTCCAACGTCTTCTCACCCTTCAAAAAGCTCAGGAGATGTTTTTGTTTTGTTTTGCTTTGTTTTAATTTTTTTTTTTATTTCAGGAAATGATAGGGTCGCAAATATTTTGGTTACATGTTATGACTTTGCCACATTCCAACCATGATTTGAGACATGCCCTTTTCCCCCCTACAATTCTCACCACATCCATTAGTTGTTTTTTTTTAATAGATGTTGTTTTTTAGAGCAATTTTAGGTTCACAGCAAAATTGAGCAGAGAATGCAGAGTCCCCATAGGTTCCCTACAGCACATGGGCACAGCCTTCCCCAGTATCAATATACCCCACCAGAGGGGGCCATTGGTTACAGTCAGTGAACCTCCATTGGCATATCATTATCACCCAAAAGCCACAGTTTACATTAAGATTCACTCTATGGGTTTGGACAGATGTATATTGATGTGTATCCACCATTAAAGTATCACACAGAATAGTTTCACTGCTCTACAAATCTCCTGTGCTCCACATATTCATCCCTCCCCAACCCCACAATCCCTGGCTGATGTTCTTACTGTCTTCATAGATTTGCTTTTTCCAGAATGTCATACAGTTTGAATCATACAGTATGCAGCCTTTTAAAATTGGCTTATCTCACTTAATTACATGCATTTAAGCTCTCTCCATGTCTTTTCATGGCCTAGAAAAAGAAATGGCTCATCTCTTTTTAGTGATGAATAATATTTCATTGTCTAGATATATCACCATTTATTTATTCATTTACCTACTGAAGAACATCTTGGTTGCTTTGTTTTGGAAATTCTGAATAAAGCTGCTATAAATATTCATGTGTAGGATTTTATGTGGTCATAAGTTTTCAACTTCTTGGTATATGTAGCAAAGAGTATGATTTCTAGATCATATGGTAAGAGTATCTTTAGTTTTATAAGAAACTGCCAAACTGTTTTCCCAAAGTGGCTTGACCATGTTGTATTTTTATCAGCAATGAATGAGTTCTATTGTTCCACATTCTAGCCATTGTTGTTGCTTTTGTTGGTTATGTGTGTGTGTGTATGTGTCTGTGTGTTTTTGGTGTGTTTGCTACTCCACAATTCATAGGAAAATCACTGAGCTATTTTTGTCTTTGTTATACATTCAATGACATATTATGAATTGCACAGAATTGGCAGGTTTTCCAATATTTCAAGTTGAAATAATTATTACAGCTATCAAAAAGGGTGGCACTCATGCTATGGTGATAATTTTCATCAGTATAGGCAACACAATTCTCCTGAAATTCAGTGTAAGAAGTGATTTGATTACACAAATTCTAAAGTTCATATAGAAGATCAAAGGTCCAAAAATAGCAGAGACAATATTCAAATAGAACAGGAAAGGCAGGTTGGCTCAACAAAAACTCACTCTAAATCTACAGTAATTTATAGCATGGTATTAGTGTAGGGAGAGAAAAATAGAACAATCAAACAGAACTTACAGCACACAGACAGATGCAAGCCTGAATAGGAGCTAGATATATGAGAGAAAACATGGCAAATCAATTGGGAAAACTGGATTTTGTTAAAAAAAAGAGATTGACAAAACTGGTTTTTCATATTAAAAAATAAATAAAATAACGTCCTTAAATCTACTATTCACACATCAAACATCCTCCAAAACAAATAAAAGTTTTCAATGTAAAAGTTAATGTAAGAGAATATCTCTCTGATGTCAGGGAAGAAAGGACTTTCATGATAATGAATTTAAAAACACAGTTTTTTGTTTTTAATTTTTAAAAACAGTTTTATTGAGTTTTATTGATAAACATAAACTACACATATATAAAATGTACATTATAAGTTTTTAAATATGTATGTATGTGTGAAATCATCATGATAGTTAGAATAGTAAACTTGTTCACCTCCCCCAAGTTTACTAGTGCACTTTTGTAATCCCACCTTCTCATGTCTCCATACTGTCCCAGATCTCTGCAATTACTGATCTGCTTTCTATCACTATATAGTGTCACTATATAAGCTAAGTTCTAACACATAAACACAGACACACACACACACGGTGTAAGCCCGCATTACAAGTCAAAAAATAATTCATGCTGAGACACTGAGCCAGATTTTACTGAATAACACTTATCTGCAAAGCTCAAGGCAAATCTAAAGGCAACTCATCCAATTGATTATACGTAACTGTGCTCTTAATTTGAATTTAAAAAAATCTAATTGGCACCTAGGAAGAACTGTCCAGTAAGCCTAGTAGAATGTGGAAACTATTTCAGATCTCAAATCCTGTTCTTGAAAACAAGACAACCCCTCAGCCTCTCACCGGTGCAAATAATACATAGCTCTAATTCATCAGCTAATGGCTCATTTCTCCACTTTTTTTTTGCCTTCTTATTTTTTATCTTTTTATGACATGTATATGATTTTTTTTATTATTTCAGAATATTACGGGGGTACAAATGTTTTTGGTTACAGGGATCACTTTTGTCATACTTGTGTCAGGGTTATAAGTGTGCCTACCACCCAGATAGTGTTAATTGTACCTGGTAGGTAGGTTATGCCCATCCCCACCTCCCCCCACTTAATTTTCACTGCATTTTACTTCCTTCTGTGTATGTGTATGCTAATCAGTTAGTTCCAACTTAATAGCAACTACATGTAGCATTTGCTTTTCCATTCTTTAGATACTTCACTTAGGATAATGGCCTCTAGTTTCATTCAAATTGTTGCAAAAGGCCTTAATTCATCCTTCTTCATGGCTGAGTAGTTTTCCATAGTATACATATACCACAGTTTGTTAACCCACTCATGAACTGATGGACAGTTGGGTGGATTCCACATCTTTGCAATTGTGAATTGTGCTGCAATATAAATTTGAGTGCAGATGTCTTTTTGATAAAAATGACTTCTTCCCCTTTGGGTAAATATCCAGTAGTAGGATTACTGGATCATATGGTAGTTCTACTTTTAGTTCTTTGAGGAATCACCATACTGTTTTTCATAGAAGTTGTACTAATTTGTCATCCCACCAAAAGTGTATAAGTGTTTCTCTCTGCATCCACACCAGTAACTATTATTTTTGGACTTTTTAACAAAAGCCATTCTAACTGGGGTAAGGTGATCTCTCATTGTGGTTTTAATTTGTATTTCCCTGATGATCAGTGACATTGAGCAGTTTTTCATGTTTTTGGCCATTAGCCTATCTTCTTTTGAAAAGCTTCTGTTCATATCTTTTGTCCACTATTTAATGTTCTTTTTTCTTTTCTTGTTGATTTTTATTCTGGTATTTCTTCACTTTCTCAGGCTTAATAAGAAGCAATGATTTATGTGTATGGGTTAAGGCTATTTTGAAATTGGCTTTGTGATATTCATATCAGAACTTATGGGATATTCCTTTGTTATCTGAGAAGCTATTAGCTTCTTGGGTAGATCTGATTTATTTGTAGCATCTGACTCTAGTTGGCGTAGCTATGATTCTACCTGTTTATATTATTTGAGAAAGGGGATTAGATCTTATTCATCTCTGAATGTCCTACAGCACTAGCACATATCATAGGTAACTTAGTAACTATTAAGTTGAGTTAAATAAAATGGAATAAATCAATTAATAAGGCATGGAAACATTACTTTTAGTGCAATTCTGTCTGCTGCCTTAAATTCCAAATGAGCATAAGTAAAGATTCTAGTCTCTGCCAATGTAAGAGAGACCAAAGAATTTAATTAAATTGGGTCTTTATAAAAAACCAGTAGCCATTCTTTTCTTATTTTTAATTATTATGGATACGTAATAGTTGTATATATTTGCAGAGTACATGTGATGTATTGATACAGGCATAGAATGTGAATTAATCAAATTAGGGTAATGCGATATCCCTCACCTCAGGCATTTATCATTTTTTGTGTGTGTTAGGAACATTCCAATTCTACTCCTTTTAGTCATTTTAAACTATACCCTAACTTATTGTTGCTTACAGTCACATTGCTGTGCTATTAAATATTGTTCATTCAATTCACTTATCTAACTGTGTATTTGCACCCATTAACCATCACCACTTTATTCCTCCTCCACCCACTGCTACCTATCCCAGCCTCTAGTATCCATCATTCTACACTCTGTCTCCATGAGATCAATTGTTTTAATATTCAGCTTCCACATATGAGTAATAATGTGCAAGATTTGTCTTTCTCTAGCTTGGCTTATTTCACTTAACATAATGTTCTCCACTTCCATCTATGTTGTTGGAAATGGCAGGATTTCATTTTTTATAGCTGTATAATGTTTCATTTTGTATGTGTACCACAATTCTTTATTCATTCATTCACTGACAGAAACTTAGGTTGATTCCAAATCTTGGTTATTGTGAATACTGCTGCAATTTAGCCTGGGGATGCAGATATATTTTTGATATACTGAATTCCTCTCCTTTGGATATATACCCGGCAGTGGGATTGCTGTGTCATAAGGTATTAAAGTTCTATTTTTAGTTTTTTAAGGAACCTCCACACTGTTCTCCAGAGTGGTTGCACTAATTTACATTCCCACCAACAGTGTACAAGGGTTTCCATCTCTCCACATTCTTGCCAACATTCATTATTGCCTGTCTTTTGGATAAAAGCCATTTTAACTAGGATGAAATGATATCTCATGATAGTTTTGATTTGCATTTCTCTGATGAATAATGATATTGAGCATTTTTTTATATAGCTGTTGGCCATTTGAATGTCCTCTTTTGAGAAATGTCTATTTGGATCCTTTGCCCATTTTTAATTGGATCATTTGATGCTTTCCTATTGAGTTGTTAGAGCTCCTTATATATTCTAGTTATCAATCCCTTGTCAGATGGTAGTTTGCAAATATTTTCTCCCCTTTTGTGGGTTGTTTCTTCACTTTGTTGATTTGTTACCTTTGCTGTGCAGAAGCTTTTTAGCTTGATGTGATCCCATTTGTCCAATTTTGCTTTTGTTGCCTACGCTTTGGGTATATTCTTCCTAATCCCTTTGGATCAGTGGTTCTCAAAATTGGTTGCATGTTAGAATTACATGGGGAAACTTTTAAAAGTGATGATGCCCAGGCCACACCAGATCAACCCTGTAAGAATTTTGGGGGTGGCACTCCCCCATCCATAATTTTTAAAACTCTTTATGTGATTCCAATATTCAGTATATGTAGAGAACACTGTTTTGGGTGAGAGTAAGGAGTAACTTGACAGCCACTCTTTCTTTCTTATATCTTGAAGCAAACATCAGTTCTCTAATAGTTGGACATGACACTGCAAATGAACTCTAAGTTTCCAAAAGTTAAAATGTGACCCAGGCCACTGGTGGCAATTATCCAAAAATAAGGACCACTTGATCAAATAACCTTTTAAAATAATAAGTTTTAAAAGTAGGCATCTTAGCCACTAAAAAAACAAAAAGCCTAAAAATATTTTTCTAACAGATTGTGTCTCAAATTAATTAAACTTTTATCACCATATGGAAGTTACAATTTACAAATTCCTTTTCCTTCCGGCTCCTTTTCTTACTCATTCTGTTCACACATACTTTTGAGGTGAGAGAGATTAATTTACAATGGTTCTTCAAAACTTGTTATTCAGTTATTATTATTTTGGGCTTTGATTACAGTATTTAAATGTTTATTCAGTTTTAACAATGTAGTACAAAATAGTTCTTTCAAATAGGAGAAAGGAAGTTACTAGAAATGATAACAGTATCTCTTTTAGGTCAAATCGGTTTCCTTGCTTTACTGGTCAATTTTTTAAAAAAGAAATCATTGCACATTATAGATACAAATTATTCATCTGGTGATTCCTCTGTTTATTTTCCATCTTATCCAGCATATTTATGAGATACTTCTTCACTGGAAACCTCAAAATTAGTAAAAATGTTTTGAATCATTTTTTTCTAAGAAGCTAAAATGCTTGTGATTCATGACAAAGCGCGTTTTATACATTGCAAGCAAACTTGTAGCACATTTTTATGCTACCTCTCACCTCCAAATTTATTTTGGGTATTATTTTTGTATCTCTTAAAAATGAGAATTGATTATAGACTTAAGAAAGAATAATTCTGGTTTGCTATGTTCTGGTTGAGAGAGTAGGTCCTGTATAACCCAGTAGATAATCACTTGAAAATATAACTAAGAAAAATAACATTTGTTTTTTAATTTCAGGAGAAATATATTTAAGGGTCATCGCTTACAATTTGTGAGAGGACATGAACTTTTTAAGCAATGGTGCTAAATACAAACTCATATTATGTCTACATATTTATTCATTTATTTATTCTATAAGCATTTATTAAGCATCTACATTATTCTAGGCTTTTCTACTAAAGATAGGAGACCTCAAGTTTAAATATGACAGAGTCTCTGCTTTGAGTTTATAAAACAGTATAGTATACTGTTCACTAAACTGATAGGGGAAGAGGGTTCTCTTGTAATAACATGTCTGTATACAATGATTTGTAAGATACACTTATTTATGTTATTTTGTTTATATGTGTATAAAATGCTTGAACATGAGTACAAATTTCATAAATCATTATATGTTTCATGTGTAGGAAACTTTTGTGACATTATTTTTAATATAATGAAGATATTATCTTTTTTTAAACCATAAAAAATCCGTGTGTTTTTACAGGGCTCTGGATGATCAAATCTTCATACAATCCCTGTCTGGAATATCATCAGTGGCGACAACAACATTCCAATACAAGAATTATTTTGTGGTTTTTTTTCCTTAGTCTGCCATATCATGAGTATAGGATAAAAACTGAACAGAATATTGCTCTCTAAGGTTATCTGAGAACAAATATTTTAAAGCAATGATTCAGAAGAAACATCAAAGCAGCCAATACAAACATACTTTATGGAGATGACAAAATCCTGTAATCCCTATGTAGGTTCCTTATGGAGAAAGTTCAGCTTATCATCATGAGAAGAGACGAGGGACAAAGGGGCAGAGGAGCAGAGTCAGTGAAGTTTTGCTGAGGACACTGTTTTACTTGATCATTTGTAGCTCAGGGAAGTTCATAGCTCAAGGCAGAATCCAGTTTAGCATGGTACTCCCTTGAAAGAGTTAAGTCACTTGGTCTCTGTTTCTGCTCCCCCACAGGAACAATGAGACCTGACATTTCCCTGTGATGGAAGGATCCCCTGCAGGCTTCAGTGACACCTTCTATATCATGCAATGTTGGCCCACCAAGTCCAGATGCAAAATCAACAAGGGGTCTTCACATGAGCCAAATCCTCCACGCACATGCCACTGGTTGCCGGAGAATCTATGTGTTTAGATGTCAAGCTTTTCTGGGTTGGAATCTGGTAAGATATCATTCTGTAAATGACTTGAAAATGTGTGATGACCATAGTAGCTTCTAACTTCAGATCAGCTCCTAACCATTTTGCAAGAGACACATTAAAGCAATAAAAATACTTATAGGTAACAATTACACAATGAATAACACATGCCATGCACTATTCTAATTCTTTACATATCTTAATTGATTTAATCTGAAACACAATCCTGTGAGTTTAGATTAATGTATCCATTTTATAGATAAGGAGACTGAGGCAAAGAAAAGTCTTGCTATGTTAGACTTGCTTATGTTACTCTGCTAATAAGTGGGAGATCAGGAATTAAATTTAGGCAGTCTGACTCGAGAGTGTGCAATTAACCATTATTCAGTGCTGCCTCTCATACAAAATACAGCTAATATCAATTTACTTCAACTTTAAAAACAAATTCTTTACAACTATGACTCAGGTAATTGAGTACAAGAATAATAGTCAAATGAAAGTAGTTGGGAGGAGATAAGAAAGACAGAATGTATTAATAAATACATTATTATGTCTTTGGGTAAATAATTTAAATGGTCAAATATTTTTTCATAATCCTAGAATCCTAGCAAAAAGATGACATATTACTTTTAAAAAATGTTATCTATGTAGAATTTAAAGAAAATGTAACATGTCACAAATATCAATGATAGAACATTATGAAAGTATAAAGGTTTAGGAATCATTTACTTTGGGGAAATATGTATTTGTTTTCTCAATGTTTCTTTAAAAGTTAGTATATCTCAAAGCAGATGAGAATATAGGTTTGGGGTAGAGAATGAGATTTTGACTATAATGGAGCTTCATTAAGGTAAAAACCTTCAGCATTTGTCTTCTCAGTATTCTCACTGTGGAAATTTCCTGCTCTGTTACTATATTAACTTTTCAATCCAGTGGAAGAAGTCAGACCCTGAAATTATCTTGGATTTATCTTTTTACCTTTTGTTGTTGCTGAATAAAAGCATTTACCTTTTTTGGAATTCAGATTCTCCATATGTTAAATGAGGTCAAAGGATCATTTTGTACTTTCTTACAGAATGCTTTGAAATGGATAGATTTTGACACTTTTAAAAGAAAGAGGTCAGAAAACCCTCAAAAGTAACAACATTACTGAGAGATTTTAGAATGATTTAGGATTGGGGAACCATTTAAATAATTTCAAGCTTTGAGTTTTTATTTGGTTATGCCATATTTTGACATTGCTCAGTTTTTGACATAATAGAAACTGACATTACAAAATATAATGTTTTCCAACCCTTCTGCATGAATTAACCTTTGGGGGTTATCATTCCCGGTGATCTCTCTGGGGTCGAAAAATGCTTCTCTAGGGCATTTGTACCCTGTTTGTGCAGCAGCATCTTTCAATGGAAATAGAAGACATTTTCTTCAAAGTTTGCCATCTAATTTTAATTCCTTGCTTATTCTAGCTGTGTTGCTCAGGACTTTTAAGAAAGCCATAATGTAACTTTCCATTCTTCCTCCTATTCTCAAGAGTAACATTCCTCGTAAAAACACTGCTACATATTGTATTCCCCGCCTGGGTGAAAGGAAAACAGCTACACACAATTGTCTCCCGTCAAGTCATAAATGGAGGTGAAAGGCAAGGCTAGTGAGGAAGACAAACTTTCTCACTGGAAGGTGGCCAAAGGCTTCCTATGAGTCACATCAGTGCAATTAGGACACATCTTCTCAAGCAAAAAGAGAGAAAACCAGTCTCAGATTATACAAAGATGGAGGCTATTGACTGAAGAAATATTGAGAAATATGTAGGTAATTAATTTGCAAAAAGCATTGACACTTTGATAAAATTAGAAAATAGCAAAAAGTGAGTTGTCTAGAGATTATATTTATTCTGTAGTCTTTTTTCTATTTCTTCCTATTTGCCAACATTTATATTTTCACTGACTCTATACCAGATGCAAATGCATCATATACTACAAAGTCCCATACAGGTGTGTGTGTGTGTGTGTGTGTGTGTATTTAATTTGCTATGATTATGGGTTTAATTTTTTTCTTGAAGCTTTCTATTACAATTACCTTCATCTTACACCATTTAACTATTTGCAGGTAGTCATTTATTAGTCATCAAGTTTATTCTTTTTCAGTTAACCTTTTCCCCCTTCTACTCTTCTTTCTTTTCTCTCAATCTTTTTTTCCCCTTCACCTTCTTCCCTCCCTCCCTTGTTCCTTCTCTTCCTCCCTCTTTTCTCTTCCTCCTTTCTCTTTTTTTCTTCCCTCTCCTCTTTCTATTTCCTTTTTTTTTTTTTTTTGTTTTTTGTTTTTTGGAGACAACTTCTCCCTCTGTCACCCCAGCTAGAGTGCAGAGGCATCATCATAGCTCACTGCAACCTAGAACTCCTGGGCTCAAGTAATCCTCCCACCTCACCCTCCCAAGTAGCTGAACTACAGGCACATGCCACTATGCCCAGCTAATCTTTCTCTTTCTCCTTCCTCTTTGGATCCAAATGCCTTTTGTATGAGTGGATTAAACTAAGTATTCGTATCTATCTAAATGCTTTTATAAAATTTTTATATCATACTCATAACACAAATTATAACTTTAAAAATAGTATTTTAGGAGTTTTTTTTAATTCAATATTCTTTTTTGTGGAATACATAAACTGTAGAAATCATTTTAATTTTATGGCCTTATCTAAATAACATTATTGAAAAGGACATTTTTGATTATTTTTAGTTTTGTGTACTATTTAAAAATGCTGCTTAGGTGGAGTTTGAGAAGACAAAAATGAAAGCCAAGACAGGGCAGTCTTGCAGTTGAAAGCAGGGGCATTGAAGTCAGAAGCCCAAAGTGCAGATCCCTGCTTGGTCTTGCACAGTCCGTGTGATATCACTACTTAATACGATTATGATCGGGGTTTAATGACGTGGGTGACATTTTTTACAGGATGCCTCACATATAGCAATGCAATAAGTTATAATTATTGTTTATAGTTATATTGTACTATCAAGTCTTTTCTTTTTCTGTGGTTTCTACTTTTTCCCCCTTTTTCTTAGTTGTCAATCACAACAACAAAAATAATTAAGGCAGTTCTTGTGCTCCCATATATTAGAATGAAGATGATAAGAGTAAATAAACTTCAAGGTCTATTGAAAGCTTTACAAAATCCAATAGCTTTTGTTGATGGTATCTATATACTACAGATGAAAATAAAAGGGAGTCATAAAGACACAAACTCTATAGAGGGTTTAGAAGTCACTAAGTATCACAAGAATAGATCCATAAAGAAATACACCTGGGAGTAAAATCTATAATATTTTTAGAAGAAATATTACATGGAAAGCAAATTTAAAACATAGAAAGTGAAAAAATATGACTGTGTAGGTGTTCAAGAGAAATGATATAAGAAGATATGAAAAGGAATAAAGAAATGCGGTAACGGCTCCTTAAATATGAACTATTTTTTTATTTGCATGTACAGCCAGATAACCTCATATACTAGTGAAATATTTTTATGTGATTTTCCTTTTCAAAAATGTATAGGACCTTCATATTATCTATGAGTTTATATCTAAAATCATCTTAGTCCCACAAGCTTATCTCTGATACTCTAATCTTTATAAATGTCTAATTCATCCATCTCAGGTACTTACATGAGCTCTCCTTGCAGCCTTGCTGTTCTGTGAATCGATCTTACTTGATAGAACATCTATGGCTTTGTTAAAGGTAATATTTTTACCTAGGCCTTCCAGCCACTTAATATTTGTATTTTGGTCAACTTATGTCTTCTCTGAGATATTCTTTTTTAAGGCATATTTGTAATTTTACTTGTTAGAATCTGTTAATTATATTTTCTATTTTTAAATGCTTAGCTACTTCCTTTAATTGGATTGTAGGCTTTTCAAGGTAAAGGATCCTATTTTCTGCTTCAGTTGTATTTTCTATAGTAATTAAAAGAGAATTGGTTCAATAAATTGATGACTGACCAATATTTTCCAGTTCCTAATGTCTCCACATTTAATACTGTATTCTTTACTAATTTATACATTGAATAATTATTTTTTATTCATGCAGCAATTTACCAACACAAAAATGTGACTGATACTACTCATATTTACAATATTTTTATTTGCATTTTTAAATTTCTTTTAGAAAGCCTTTTTGCATTTTTACTTATGTGGCCTCTATGACCATAAAAAATAATGTTTCTTTTTCTACCACAAAGACATCCTTTCACTCAACTAATTAGGTCCTCTTAATTATCCTTTGAGCCCTATCATCCATGTCAGGAATTAAAGAATATTTTGTTCTCATTTATTCTACCAGGTTCTCCTTCATTAGTTTAATTTTGGATGCATTCTTGCAGTGAAGCTCTTTGATCTTTAGTCATGGTTTATTAAATCTCTCTCCTGAAATGCATGATCCCTTCACCTCACATCATGGTGTGTATCATTCAACATCTATTTCATATGCTACTTCATGACACCATTCACGATTCATTTCTCTCCTTTCTGAACTTCTTCAGCACTCTGATTTCACCTGTATCATTGGACATCACATTTAATTTTTCTTTCATTCAAATTCATTGAGTTCCTCTTATTTGTCAGCTACTGTACTATGACAAGGAGACACAAAGAGGAATGAGACAGGGTCTCTGCCCTCAAGGATGCTACAAACTAGTAGAGGAGAAACAAAATTATGTGGTGGGTTTAGAAATGAAATAACCCACAACAGAGTAAAGGAGTCCAGAGGAGAAAAATGTATTTCAATATCTGGGCCCCAGAAAAGTCTATCCAATTAAACTAACATCTAAGTTGAGTCTTTAAAAAAAATATGTGGGGAGTTGAAGCAGGTGGGTAGAAGTATTTCACTTAGTGGGGAATGCTGAGTTTTAACATGATAGGGCATGGGGTACAGAGATTTACATATACTTTGTGTTTATTTTTTGTTTTGTTTTGAAAATATAAAGTGTGAGTTGAGAGTGGAAAGAAATAAGATTGAAATGGACAGGGCCAATCTTAGAGGGCTTTCTATGCTAGCCAAGGGATTAGGCATTACCCAAGGATAGCGAGGCTATTAAGTTTTTTAGCAGAGGAATGATATGGTAGAATTGAATTTTTAATACATTATTTTACAGAGTGCCTTTGAGGATGCAAGATTGTAGACAGAAAGGCTGGCTAGAAGATTGTTGCAGGAGTCTACATGATAGAGAATTACTGTCTAAATTATGATACCAGTAGCAGTAATGGAGGGAACAGTTTGAGAGATACATAGGAGTTCGAATCTTAAGGACTTATGAATTTATTGTACAGGAGGAAGAAGGAGAGGAAGAAATCAAGGATGCCTCCAAGGTTTTGAGATTTATAGTAGTTCTTCAGTTTTCTAGGCAAACATAGAAGGATGGAATTGGAGAGAGAGAGCGATGCAGACATTTAACCATAGGATTCCAGGCTTGTACAGGAAATGATTATAAGAGTAGATGAAAGAAATGGAAAAGAGACAGTCCAGAGGGCAATTCACTAATGAGAGACATCCCATTCCCAGGCCTTGGAGAAGGGCCCTGGTAGTGTGATTACCTGGGTCATAAGTTTTCTTAAATTCGCAAAGGTGAGATGTTTTAACTGTAATTGGTTAAAATTATTGTTTTCTACTTCCACTTCCTTTCCATCATATGTCTGTTTTTCTTGAGTGGCATTGGAGTAGTAGCCACAGAAATGCGAAGTTTATTTAGGGATACATTAAAATTGAATTTACTGAGATATATTTATGTGACCTACAGCTACTGTCATGCATGATTGAGCTACAACCTTCTTGGTGCAGGGATGGTTTCCAGGAACACTCTCATCACAATTTCTGGATCCATTCACCCCTTCTGTCATGGTGACATTGGTTACTAAGTACCCTGCTCAGAGTCTGCAGTTCAAAATATATTTTGGTTTAGCCATTGTGTGAGAAAACTTACACAAACTTTCTTTGTATAAAAGAAAGTTGATGGAAACTACCCCAAATTTTAAGTAAATCTATATCATTTATATAATATTAATAATAATGAATTCTGAATCTGAAAGAAACTTTCCTAAATTATCAGTAATTAAGAAAATAAATTTTTACCAAAATTGTCGGAGGAAATACTAAAGGATTCCATTCTCTCCATAGAAAAGCAGTCATCAAGTCATTGAATTAGGAAGAGGTGATCAGAGGGCATAGCTGTAAATGTAGAAAAAATAATCATAAAAAGTTTACCAAGCAGTTAGTTAATAAAAATATTGTTATTTTAGTACATTTATATAATGTAGTTTTGGATAGCTTTTTAAGACTGGTAATTTGTTGTGGATTTTATCTTTCCATCTAAAGAAATGCTTGCCTTGGTATTTATTTTTATATTTGTAAATTGTACTCCTTTTAAATTGAGGGCATGCAACATGCTCAGGTCCCACAAAACCTGCTCTTAAGGTCATTTAAGTTGATCAAGGGATTATGAAGTAGAGGTGATAGACTAAGTATAGATAGGGAATTGAAGACCCTTGGGAGTATGGCTAGACTTTTAGTGAAGAGGAAGTCTGAGATTTAGACACCAAAATTTTAAGTTGCCCCTGACTATGAACAAGATGTACATTTTTTCTTGTGAGAAGAAAGGTTAGAGTTGCGGTAGGCCTGGGCCACAAAGACTTGTACATTATGCTCACTTGTTTGTGTCCCCATTGTTGATCTATATTTTTGGAAGAGGGTTTACTTTTGTTTGTCCATACAATGCATATAACCCTGTGCATTACATATAGCAATACATGTTATCAATTGATTTTGATCAAGAACATTTTAATTTATAGCTAGAATGTCATTGCCTCCATGTTTTATTTCCTTGTACCTTTTTAAAACATCATTCAACAATTGACACATTTTCCTTTTGAACACAGAATTAATTTTTTGGTCCCCTTTCTTTTTTCCTTTAATTGCATCTTTTAACTTTGATTTTGCTATTTTTTTCCATACATGAATAACTCCTTTGTTTTCTAGAATTTGACCTCATGAAGTATATAATATGGTCTCACTGTACACATGGACTTCTTAATTTAAAAAAAAAAAAAATTGAGCCATGACTGAGAACTTGGTGCAGAATAAAACAGAGAGAAAAGTCTAGTTTCTTCCCTTGGGGCTTTGCACTTCATTATATTGTGTCCACTGTGCTTAAGTGAGTCTGGGCCTCTTGCCAAGGGTTGTCACCTCTGCTGCCTAATACCAGGCCAGCTACAGCTTCTTCCATCCCCAAGAGTGGATGAATCCCTGTATATCTTGTAACATCACTGCAAATAACACTGTCCTCTGTCCTCAACTTTTTTTGCACAAATACTTTTTTCTTTTTTTTTTTTTGATCAACTTAGTTAAATAGGTACATGTCAAAGAAAAAAAGTAATACTCAAATACAGGAAATTAGAGAGGAGTGGTTATAAATGCTGACAGGTCCAAGATGTTTTCTGGTATAAGTAGTTAATGTACCAGAAAGTGGATTTGGATTTTTTTTGGTCTAAGAACTGTGAAGTCTACCCTTTCAAAATGATAGCAGAGCTTAAGGTAGAGAGGGGGCAATCCATGGTGTACCATTAGCTTGAAATTTAACTTTTTTAAATGAAAAGCCCTTATGGTTTGGGGCAGGACTTGCATTCATTTTATAGTATAACATATTATACTTAGAATTACTTGTGGAATGAAGCTTAATTTAGTAATAATTTGTGGTGAAATGTTTCGATAACTATGTAGTATTTAACTATGTTGTTTAATTAAATTGATTAATCAATATTTGGGGGAATTGTAGGGATGGAGCCAAGTAAAATGTTAAACTGCCCATTTACTTCATTTTTTTAAACAGTTGGTAAGTATTTAATTACATTAAATGCTTAACAAATTGTATGATTATGGAAGACACTCTCAGATATCCTGCTGGTTTGTCTTAGTAGTTGTAGTGTGTTTTCATAAATTGAAAGGAATAATTTCTTTCTTTTATTTTACTTGCCTGATTGTGAGGAATACATTTCATTGAAATCTTAACAATAATAATTGATCTAAGAAAGCACAAATACTAAGTTCTAAAAATTAAATAACATGGAACTGTCTTTGAAAGCCCAAGTTTGCTGCAAATGACCATCGCTAGTTATTTAATAAACTCTGTATTGTCTTCTCTGTATAGAAAACTCTGCCTCAAATATAAAAATTTTATAGTAACAAAAGCTGTATGAAATCAATATAATGCCAATGAAATTCGGTGAGCTCTTAATGGTATTATAAGATTTTATAATCTACAATGAATAAACCATTAAAATTAAAATGTTATTATCTGTTTATATACCAACATTTTATAAATAACACTATTACCTGATAAACTACTGAGTCTAGACTGTGGACGAATTTAACTATTTTTATTTTTTAAATTTATTTTATTTTATTTTTAATTGACATATAAAAATATTTATCATTTACAACATGTTTTGAAGTATCTATACATTGTAAGATGATGATATCAGTTTAAGATACACAGTACTTTATGTACTTATTTTTTTGTGGTGAGAACACTTAAATTCTATTTTATTTGCAATTTTCAAGAATACAATATACTGTTATTAACTATGGCCACCATGTTATACAACAGATCTCTTGACTTTATTTCTCCTATCAACAAATGAATGGATAAAGAAAATATGGTACATATATACACACAATGAATATTATTCAGCCTTTAAAAAGAAGAAAATCCTGTCATATAAGATAACATGGATGAACCTGAAGGACACTATGTTAAGTGAAATAAGCTAGGCACAAAAAATACAAATACTGCATGACCTTATTTCTATGTGCAGCATAAAAGAGTTGAAGTCATGGAAGTAGAGAGTAGAATGGTTGTTAGCAGGAGCTGAGGGTGATGAGGTATTGGGAAGATGTTGGTCAAAAGATACAAAATTTCAACTATTTTTGTCTGAACCATAATATATCAAGTATAGCTCTGTTTATTATTCTATATGTCTACTGAATTTTTTATATTCACATGAACTTATGTGTAAGAAAATTAACAGTTATATCTCAGTATAAGAATGTGTGCTACCTATCTGCAAGATTATTAATAAATTCTTTAAAGTCAAATTCATTATGTAGTTTGGTGGGTTAGCAAATCAACTTCCCTATTCTGTTTAATATATACTGAATTGTTTGATAATATAATAAAGTATATCACACTTATGTCTGAATAATTCTGAAAGGAATAAATATTATAGTAGATAGAAATAAATCAAAGAGATGATATTTAAGAAAAATATAAATGCCTATAGTCAGGGTTAAAAATATCATAGTCAGACATTGAACTTAGCGAGGACCTAATAAGATATTAGGATCTGATAACAGATATTATAAAATAAAAGGCTTTACTTGTCTTTAAGCTCAGTATGAACAAAAGACTGGGATTGAAGGCTGAGACAAGGTAATAAACATCAATTAATTTTTAATAGAAGTGTAATATTTGAGTCAAAGAAGGCAAGTTTTTCACTTCCCATAATTTACCACCATTGTCAGACCACATAAGGGCCATTATAGTCCAGTGGAGAAGTCTCATCCTACATTTAAAAAATGAAAAATACTACTTATAAATTATGAGATATGAGAAATGAAATACTTATGAAATATAAATACTTATGAAATATGAGAAATATTTGAGGGAACTTGGATGTTCAACCTGGAATAAATAAAAATTAACAAACATGATAGGAGTTTTTAAAACAGAATTAGAAGTACCATTTGTTACTTAAAGGCAACTAAAATCAAAGGATGGATGCTACAAAGAGACACATTTCAGTTTTATGGGTAGGTTTAACTGAACTTAGACTAAAAAATGGTTTGGGTTCTTCCATAAATCAAATTAGATATATCCCTGATCCTCTAATGCAGATTTTCTGAGGTTGTGCCCCTAGGTTTGTCCTTACTTCTATGGCAATGAAAAGTGATAGATTTGTTATAAGAACATTCATTATATTGAATCCATTATATTTTAACTTTACTATACTTATTAAATATTTATCATATATGCAAATAAATGTGCCATACACTTTCTAAGTAATGTAAGGAATCCAAACAGTACCTCTACAAGGTACAAATTATTAACTTCATTCAGGAATAGGAAAGTTTGGTTTAAAGAAATCTAGGTAACTTGCCTACAATCACACAGCTAGTAAGTAACACTGGGTTGTCATTCTGTATACATCAGTAAAAGAATAAACTTGGAAGTGATATAGCATTGTGATTTAAGATAAGGGTTGCTGGATCTCAATCATTGCGTTGAAGACCCCCAAAACTTCCCTCTTTCAGTACCCAGAGCTGGCCAGGCCTGATCTACATGTCACTGAGGCAGAACCCATACAGCCAAATTATTAACAAACAGATATATAACTCTATGTACATTTTGAATATATTCACAAAAAAACTCCTTACTCTTAAGCACTTTGGGAGAAAAGAATTGGTAGCCATTTTATTTATTTACCAAAAGACATTGTCATAAGGCATACACATATGGGAGGAGAACCAATACATTCTCTCATGCTAGGTTAGTTCTAGCAAGAATGAATCAATAAAGAACTGAAGATAGACCATCATGGAAATTGTGGATGTATTGGAGATCATGGAACCTGAGGAAGAAGAGTGAGATAAGTCAAACACTTAATGCTTTTAGTCTAAAATAGCTGTGCTTTCATTTCTGATTGACAAACTATCTTACACATATTAATTTACTTAATTTACTCACCAGCAAGTTGTGTGGCCAAGTCTCCAGTCTCTTTCTTTTGAATTGTTGACAACATATGTTCTGATCCATCGCATTGATATTACATTTTAAAACTTAGAGGACAAGTGTATAATCCTAATTTTGTAGTTTTTATAGAATTTAGAAGTAAGTACTGAGCAGAGAACCAAAGTTTGTCTGACTCCAAAGCCCAGTGAAAACCATGTAAGTGAGGAATTATAATAAACTACCTTGTGCTGAATTAAAGAATATTTACTTTGGATACAACTATAAATTCTTAAACTGACAATTTCAAGGGGAAAATAGAAACCTCTAAATCACTAATGCGGCAATAGAATGAACTTGGATTATCAGTCCACGGAATTGAAAAAAAAAAAAAGCAGGTCTTTTGGAAGCATCATAAATTATGCTGTTAAATTGTGGCTGGATTCTAATGCAAATCCAGGTTACCCAGGCATAAAAGACAGCAGCAGTTGGCAAACACTGTGTTATTTATTTTCTGGGTAAACCATCTATCAAACTCTTCTTTCCTTGCTAAAAGGCACTCAAACACCATGGAGAAAATGAAACTGGTAGTGATGGAGTATAACCCTGGGAACTTCTTTTCTGAACTTTAGTGAGATCAAGTGAAAATCAAAGTACTCTATAAACTAACAGTTTGTTTGCTTGTCTAAACCAAATAAGAAGAAGATATTCATCTGGTTGTTAAGCAGAGAAAAGTGGTTCCTGAGATGTTTCATGCCCTGTTTGATGAGCCTGTCAAGAAACTTCTTTGAATCTGGTGCCACAGATCACACCAATTTTTACCTCAAAGTTACAAATATGGCAGCCAATTCTTCCAAATCTCATAAGAAGAATAAAACTGGATGGAGAAACCATTGAATAACTAAAGGTACTTGAGACAAGTGATCAGTAGTAGAGATTTTTGCAAAGTCTGGAGCAGTAGGATCTAGTAATACTATAGTTTCAAGTAAAAATTTTTTCTATTTTATAGGTTATTCCAAAAATGAGGGTGGAGAATTTATTCATCACTATTTTTTCACTTAATATTTTAACAGAAGATTTAGGAGTGTTAATAAATATAAATTTTATTCTGAATTCTTAAATATAAAAGAAATATCTTTAAATTTTCTTGGAATAAAATTAAATCTCTTTCAAACCTCCATCCAGCCTTTTGATGGGAATTTAAGTAAATTTGGGGGTTATTCTTCTTTCCTTATCCCCATCATAACATGGGATCCAGAATTGCCTGGTTCCAAGGGAGTAAGCAAAGCCCTTCACCTGAGCCTATTGTGATTGCTACTGGTTTGATAATTGTCCAAGTCTATATAGTTGCCAGAAGGTGTTGCTCTTCTATGTCCTTATCACATTGCCAAGCTTCGAGTCCAGAATCTTCGTTAAATCTGGCAATTCCAGTGCCCTGTAATAATCTTTGAGCAAAAGGACCAAAAAAGTCCTAGTCACTCCTTGTAAAGTACGCAGACAAAAAAAAGACAAAAAAAACCCAACAAAACCCCATCACTTTATATATCAAAAGACAGCAGACATAAAACACAATTAAATAAATGAATGTATCAGTACATTACTCCTGCAACAAAAGTCTCATAAAAATTTTATCTGAGGCCCAGAAATTTTTAAACTTCATTTTGAAATAATTTTAGATTTATAGAAAAATAGGAAATAAAAGTTTCTATATATCCTTCACTCACCCTTCGCTAATGTTAACATCTTACATAACCACAGTAAAATGATCAAAACCACAAAATTAATGTTGGTACAATAACATTAACTAAAACATGGACTTTATTCAAATTTTATCAGGCTTTCCACTAATGACTTTTTTCTCTTCCAGAATTTGATCCAGGATTCCACGCTGCTTTTTAGTTGTCTTGTTTCCTTAGTCTCTTTCAATTTGTGACCATTCCTTTGTCTTTTGTGGTCTTTCAGAACCTTACACTTTTGAAGAATTTTTGGTCAGTGAATTTATAGAATCTTTCTCATTTGCTTTTGTCTGATTTTTTTTCATGAGGGTATGCATTTTTGGCAAGAAACCACAGAAATGATTGTGTCCTTCTCAGTATGTATCAGAGAGAGTATAATGTCAACAAATCTTATTAGTATTGATACTAGTGATTACTTAACTAAGGTTTTGTCTATAGGTGCTAAGTTTCTCCACTTAAAGTTATTCTTTTCCCATTTGTAATTAAGAAACATCTTGAGAAACATATTTGAGGCCATGCAAATATCTAATTTCTCTTCAAATGTTCACCCACTAATTTTAGCATCTGTTGGTGGATCACAGATACTACAATTATTATTATGGTACGTCTTCAATGGTTGTTTCATATTTTCTTTATTCCTTCTATACTTATTAATTGGATTTATTCAATAAAGAAAAGGTATCTTTTTCCACCATTTGTGCATTTAATTGTTTAGATCAGCAAGATATTATAGATTTTATATTGTTCTATGGATTATAATCCAATGATATCAGGGGCTCAGTATTTCAAACTGTAATAATATCAATATTTAGTGTGTGTTTCACAGATTCTCTTTTCTACCATAACTTCATTTGTCTCTTTTGATCATTGCAACAGAAAAAATGGCCTGTTTACTCCATTCTTCTTTTTATTTTTTCCTTTGATTTTCCTTCTCAATCTCACCAAAAGTCCTTTTTAAAATCCTGTCTATAATATTCTGTCATCATTTTTTAAAACATTTATCTTATCTCACCTTCCCTCCCCCAGTTTTGTTTTTCCCCATTTTTCTCCTCCCTCCTTATTTCTATTTACTTTATGTATAGAAGCAGAGATAGTCTATTCAGTATGAACAAAGATAAATTGTCTTTTCCCATCTTTTGAAAATAGTCCATTCATTCTTTAACTTTCAGGAAGAATGTGAGCAAATTAAAGAAGCCATTTTTCTATTTTGGTCATCAATTTTCAAGTCACTGGGTAAGGTGACTGCTAATGACACTGGTAATGGGTTATACTTCTTTTTGTTCTATTATTGAAGTTGACTTCAGAGAGGAATCGACAATACTTTTTGAACAATGACTGATTCCATTAATCTTTGAACTAAAAATAATTTAAAACTACACATTCTTTTCTGCATGAAAATTAAAGCAAAATTCTGTCTTTTGTATCTCTATATGACAGTCACTTAAATTGCTCAGATGGCCTTATAGTTAGATCAACATCAAATGTATAAATTTTCCCTACTCTAACCAGAGGTTATAAATCTGACCTTCTTTTTCAGATACATCAAAATATATGCTCATGACATGTATTTTATTGTGGTTGTAGAAGAGAAATCTTAAAAGGAGCAGAACAGAACTATAAACTGTCTCTCTCTCCCTCTCTTTCTCTCTCTTTCTCTGTCTCTCTCTCTCTTCTTTGGGAATTTCTACCCAAAGCTTCAGACTGTTTTTTCTTATTGTGAATTGCTAAAAATATCTTTAAAAGATGGGCAATGAGAATTATATATCAGTGAGATAGCAACCAGCCAAACCAACCTGATTAATCTAATTACACCTACATACACTATTTAAAGAATAGGCTTAGATCTTTGAAATTCTGAATGGTTCATTATACTCAAAAATAATAAGTAGAAAGCAGAGACCTTTCAAATTAAAGACATTGTGAATATATTAGTGGATGATTTAAAAAAGTCTGAATGCCATTTCAAAATATATTAATTATTAAATAAAGATAAAACTTATAAATGTATTTCTAAAGTATAATTCAATTCATATTTACTTTATTTAAAAATTTCCTAAATGTAAAAATCCTGAGGCCATCCATTTAAATGCTAACAACCTGGAAAATGTGTATTCTAACATTCTTTTCCATTAAAAAGCCTCAGTAGTTATAATTGAAAACTATTTTCATCCCCAAAAGTAAAAACAAGAATGTCAAAGAGTAACCTAAGACATATGAAGGATGTATGGGGAGGAAGCAAAATATAGATTATAGACTAATAAATACCTATATAGATGTCATAATCTAGTACAGGAAAACAATACTGCAAAGTTGTGGTAGCTACCTCAAGTTAATCTACATATTTAAACATTCTAATCAAAATCTTTAAAAAAGATATTGTTTGAACTTAAAAAAAATGATTCCAAAATTCGTGTAGGAGAAAAAAAGTACACAATTAATTTAAGTAAAGAAACATAAAGTGCAAGGGGCAGAGACCTGCCTGATCAGTTATAAGCTGCATTTTCAAGCCACAATAGTTAACACTTCCAGTCCATCCCTGTTTTACATACGTTTCTGTAAGAAATGGATATTTTGACTCAGGTTCGGATACTCTGAATTCAGATATATGTTAGTATGGCATGTGTGTTGTAAATTCTTTAATATTTAAGAGTTTGCTTCTTATTCCCCCACCAGTACTAAAGGATGCATCACTATTAAGAAAGACAGTGCTGTGAGTAAAGCACAGTGGAAAGTAAGAAATAAGTGCAAAAGCAGCACTTACTTAAATGTAAGCAATTTTTTTCAACTCTTTTCAAATCTCACCCTAAGACATGTTATTTAGTTGGAAAGAAAATAACTTTCAAATAGTCTAAGTAATACAGATGAGTAATGTTGACTCTATTAACAGTAACTGAAATATTTTTGTAGGTCACTCATTATTTTCAATGCATATTGGTTAAAATTTAGAAGTAAAACTTAAACACAATTTATTTCAAATTTGGTACACATTATTCAGTAAGATATATAGAACCACTCTGTCAAAGTATAATGAAATATTACTGGTAATCCTAATTTTATTTCATGTTATAAAATGTTTAATATTTTCTATCTCTTATTAACAAAAAATAAAACTGCATGCTAGCTGCCAGATAGATCAGATTTTAACAGGGTATGCTTGTCTTTTTCCTTTCTTCAACAAATGCTGATCATGATAGCTAATGAACTCAATTCAATTATGTCTGATTTTTTAAATTTGATTTCACATTTATTTCCAAAAGCTGAAGTGTAGAGTTCATTACCCATGTTGTAGTAGCCTGAATTATTGACCTCCATTCTGCATTCCTGCTTATATCCACTTCCTTAGCCATGCAACTGTGCAGTGTGCTATCCCTGTGGGCCAGCATGATTTCCTCTTTCTGGGTTTGACCTTGTGACCTGCTTTGGCCAACAGAATAAGAAATGGTACGCTAGTTTCCAGTCTAAGCCTCAAGAGAGTTACATGTTTGGAAACACTTGCTCTTTTATGAGTCTGCCATCACCTTGTGAAGGACAGACTCAAATTCACCTGCTCATCTTAAAAGCAATGTGAGACAAATGCAAAAAAGAAGTGTCCCTCTCTGAGCCCAGCCTAGATCAGCTAACTTCTAGGCAAATGAAGAAGCCTCCCCAAGAATGGAAAGGCCACCCAGTCCAGGCTGAACTAGATCTCCAATACTAGAGATATGAGAGAAATAAATGTTTATTGTCATGAGACACTGATGTTCCATGAGTGGCTGTTATGTAACATTATTATGTTGGTAGCTAACTGTTAAATCCTCACACTTACTGAAGGATCACCAAGTCTTACACCTCTTGCTTTACAAAGATTTATAGTTTTATCTAAACATTTCACTGAATCATTACCAATTAAACAATAAGAAGCAGCTCACTGATTAATAAATGTTTTGCAACATATTAATTATTCTTGCAGGACATCATGTAATCCTAATAACTGCTAACAGCAATCACTTTATATATAATTTATTTCTTCACAATTTTTAAAATATCCCTTGCATTATGCCAGCATTCTGCTTGAATTATTTATCTCTGCTTTAGGCACATCCTGGGAAGAAAAAGAGACCCTTGGGTTGCCAGTGAGAGAGAATGGTCTGGAAAATTCACCTAAAACAAACAGGCCAACACTTAGGCTAAGTACTTGATATATCATATTTATGGATAGTAGATAATTTTCCCTGTGCATTTATCATGCTACAAGTTCTAGTCTATCTACACACAATAATTCATTTAATCTTCATACCTCCCACGTGAAGAAGACACAATTATCATTCTCATTTTACAAATTAAAACTGAGGCTCAAAGAAGCTACTTAATGCACCTTCTATTATATATCTAGTTAGAGTGAGCTAGGCGTACAAACACAGGCAGTCTGATTTCATATTCCACCAAGCTATGGGAACTTCCCTGGTCTTTCCCCTATTTCCTTTCCTGATAACCATTTACCTCCCCTCTTTCCATGACCATTTTATCAATGTCTTCCTACTACTCACCCTACCCTGTGCCCACAAATAAAAGAAGGATATACACTATATACACTAAAAGAAGGATATACACTATATATTAACACTGATACTCTTGGGTGATGGGTTAACCAGTGATTTTTCTTTTTGTCTTTCTTAATTCCTGACATTTTCTAAATTATGAAAAAAAATGTGGCAATTATCTCATTGTTCAGCAAATATTTATTCGCTTTCCCCCACCTCCATGGAGATACATCCTTGTTCCCCTGGAACTGGACTCGACCAGGTGACTTGCTTTGACCAGAGGAAGGTGGGCAAAAATGACT
Source organism: Microcebus murinus (assembly GCF_040939455.1). Lineage (NCBI taxonomy): Eukaryota > Metazoa > Chordata > Mammalia > Primates > Cheirogaleidae > Microcebus > Microcebus murinus. The sequence goes on along the minus strand of NC_134112.1, from coordinate 77,531,997 downwards.
ATCTGCCTCAAGGCAAGGATTTAAAGGGCTTCTCTCTTTTGTACCCACCCATCTAGGAGCCTCTGACCTGTCAGGAGAATATGCCTCAGATAACTGTAGCCTTTCAGCTGGGCCCACCTGTAGACTATAGCCAGCACAGAGATGCCCCAGTCTACCTGTAGAAAGAAAGACATGTGAGAAGGGAAGACATGCTCATTGGTACATTTTGGTGTTGGGTTTTGCACAGCAAGACTGAGTAACACAATATATGCTTACTGCATTTAAACTCTCCTCTTTTATTACCATGCATCATATAAATTCAATTTTCCTCCAAAAAATAACACGCTTATAAACTGCCCCTCATAATACTTATAAGTTCTTAGCCATTAGCATTGTTCATTGATCTTTAATGAATTTGCTCTGTGAGCAGTGAATTCATTCATATCTGTTTGATTTTACAAGTAAAGTAGATATTGATGCAACAAAGAAGAGCTAGAGCTCATTTCCTAAAGCACTTACATTCTGTGCTTTACCTCTGCCCAGCCTTTTTTTTACCCCATATGGAGAAAGCTGGCTGTGCAACTCCTTTCCTGTCTGGACTTAAAAGAGCCATGAATTGCCAGGAGAAATCCCGCTGGCTGAAAATAGCGAGGTGAGATTTCAACTTTCAGGCAGCACTTGGTTAATAACCCTGCACACCATGGTACTGCTTTTCAGTGTGCCTCTATTGTGAGTAAAATCCAAGCTTTTTTTTTTTTTTCAATCTTAGTTTGCTATTTGTAAAACTTTCCACAGTTATCACTTATCCAACTAGTGTCAGGTGATCATTTTCCTACACAAGGCACAAAGACAGCATAGTGAGACAAAGGACATAACTGTTTGGGAAATGAGGATCAAGTCATAACTAAAGGTTGGTTGTTTGTTTTCTCCTTTACTCATTATCCTAGCCTAGTTATACAAGCAGGTTCAGAAAAAGAACAGAGATACTAACTATGAATATGAATTAACCAAAGATGTCACCTATAACTTCAGACACCAGGAGTCAATTTGACTGATAACGAGGCCAGTGATGACAAAGAGTTGCTAACAGGTGGGTTCCTAACAGAACAGGCAGATTAGGCCCTGTGGTTTAAGCTCTATTGTTCTCATTATGCCTTGGGGGTGCTTAAAGACTATCTATCACAGAGAAGAATCCATGATAAAGCTTCTAAGACGTTGCCTTCTGCTATTCAAAAAGGAACTACTTATCACTGATTGTTGATTGGAAAATACCTAAGGGAAAAATATCCGTTCTTCAAAGGGAGTCCATGCCTTTAATCACCTCACTTGGTAGGTAGTCTTTACATTTGAAAGGGTTTGTTTAGGAATCAACAACAAGCCTCATCTACAATTGTTCCAGCAGTGTATGTGTGTGTATATTATGTGTATATAATAAGTATGTATATATCATTATGCTACCTGTAATGTACTACTAGACCTCAATCATTACTGTTGCAAAGGTCTAGAGAAATTAAAAATAGTCAATGTAGATTAAAGGAGAAGTTAATGATCATTTTTTAACTCTACAACTTATTTTTGACAGAAACAACTTCTTTGAAAGGAAATAACATTAATAAAACCTTTCAGATTTGACCTTTTAGTAGCAGTGAAATTGAGTTATATAAATTCTATTAATGGTAATGGCTGCTTCTGAGCTAAACCTCTTTCTGATGTGGAAAACTGCTCATTTTCAGAATCACTTTCTGTAAAGAACTGTTGAAAATGGTTTGAATCAGTGAAGTCGGTTAAGTGAAATTATCAGTTATCAAGCTACATCAACAAAATAAGTAGAAATATTGTGACACTTGGTTCTGTATTTTATGCCTATGAACATAAAATAGAAACTATCCAAAATAAAACATAGGGTAAAACGATATTAAAAATGAAGAGAGCATCACAGAGCTATGGGACAACTTCAAGGGACCAAATATTGTACAATTGAACTCTCTGAAGAAGAGAGGGGAGTGGGACAGAAAATATTTTTTAAAAATCACCGAAAACTTTCAAATTTGATCAAAACTATAAATATACAGATTCAAAAACCTCAATAAACACCAAGCGCAAGACACATGAAGAAAATGACTCTACAACACATAATAAGTGAATTGTTTATAACAAGTAAAAAACAAAAAATCTGAAGAACATAAAATATTCAAGGAAATGTAAATCGGAGCTCCAGAAAGATACCACTATACAACTATTAGAATAGCTAAAATTAAGAAAACTGATAATACCAAGGGTTTGTAAAAATATGAAAGAACTGGAACTCTTTTATATACTGCTTGTGGGTTGTAAAATGGTGCAATCGTTTTGCAAAACATTTTGGCAGTTTTGTACAAAGTTAAATATACACCTTCCATATGGTCCAGCCATCCTACTCCTGGGTATTTACTTAAGAGAAATGGAAGCATATGTCCATACAAAGACTTGTACTTGAATGTTCTTAGTAGCTTTATTTGCAATATCTAAAATTTGAAGCATACAGAATAGCCATCTACAGGTGACTAAATAAACAAACTGTGACATATTTATGCCTTGGAATACCATTCAACAATAAAAAGGAATGAAAGGCCGGGCGCGGTGGCTCACGCCTGTAATCCTAGCTCTCTGGGAGGCCGAGGCGGGCGGATTGCTCGAGGTCGGGAGTTCAAAACCAGCCTGAGCAAGAGCGAGACCCCGTCTCTACTATAAATAGAAAGAAACTAATTGGCCAACTAATATATATAGAAAAAATTAGCCGGGCATGGTGGCGCATGCCTGTAGTCCCAGCTACTTGGGAGGCTGAGACAGAAGGATCGCTTGAGCCCAGGAGTCTGAGGTTGCTGTGAGCTAGGCTGACGCCACGGCACTCACTCTAGCCTAGGCAACAAAGTGAGACTCTGTCTCAAAAAAAAAAAAAAAAAAAAAAAAAAAGGAATGAAAAATATGTGCCACAACATGAATGAATGGCAAAATAATTAAGCTGGGTGAAAGAAGCCAGGCAAAAGAGAAAACATGTGTGATTTAATTTATATAATATTTTATTAATAAAAAGGCAAGATAATCTGTAATGACAAAAATAGAATAGTGTTTGTTTTAGGATTAAGGATGGCTGAAAGAAAGTGTTAACAAAGGGCGTAAGGAAATGTTTGCAAGTGACAAATACATTCAGTGCCTTGACTGTGGTGATATAAATTTATTAAATATTTTATGTTAAATATATAATTTATTCCATATCTACTATGCCTCAATAAATCTGCTGAACATTTTTAAAAATCCTTCAGTGGAATGTTTTACTATAGTTCTAATGCTTGCCACTCCTACATTTTGCATTCTAAATTTCAACTACACTGAAAATCTTTCCTTGTCTCATGCACTATCACTGCCCTCAGGGTGTCAAAACCCAGTGTTTCCTCTACATGGAATATACCCTGCTGCCTACAACCTAGGTCATCTAATTTACTTGTTATTTCACAGCAAGAGATTAGTACCTTCAGAGACTCTTCTCTAATCCTCCAATAATGGCTTTGGTGTTTCCTCCTTGATTTCCTTTATTGTAGCACATACTACAATTTATTGTAAATACTTGTTTGTAAATACTTGTTTCTTTTCTCATAAATCACACCAAAGTGTAATCTCCTTATTACATTTGTCTTATTTATCATTGTATCCCCGTAATACTACACCTGACAGGGGGGAAACTTGAGAAATATTTGATGAATGAATGAAAGGACATACTGAAAGATGTCTTTGCAATGAGATAAAATGGTTTGGGGCACTGGTGCTGGTGCAGTTTGGGTCTCAAGACTCTTGAGTCTCTGAGATCTTTACACAGGAACTTTATTGGTGAATATTCTGGGAAACATCACTTGTGAGGAAACAGGGCCGGGCAGAAACAGACGTTGAACTGTGATGGATTCACAGCAGTAGCCTCAGCTGGACCCATGGGACTTCTGCATGTGGGAATGGACCTTCCACTTACTCAAATACAGGCAGGAGGACTGGGCCTTTGTATCTCCGTATCTATCACTCTGTGGGTTGTGTGAAACCTTGAGTGTGGTGGCTCATTTCTGAGAAAGTCCCAGAGCAGACTCAGGTGCAAGCTGAGCCTCCAGCATGCCCAGCAGTGGATGGGAGCCTTGACGTTGAAAGAGTACTTGGGCCATGGTAGTATATAGTGCATGGTGCGTGAGCCAATGCATTTCTAAATAAGGCAGTGGCTTAGAATTGGCCCATTGTGACAAACCATGTGATGGCCCAGCAATCTGAATGAGTAGAATATCATGTTCTGTCCCTTTTCCTTATAGGAAGCTGCTATTCTCAGAACCGTTTCTAATATGCAGTGGAGAAAGCATTAAATTAACCTTTTTGGCTAAAGAAGATAATCTAGAAGTGTCAAATGACTTGTGATTCAAAGTCTTCTAATAAAAATAAACATTGGCTTCATAGAGAAGAAAATGCAAGAGACAGCTGTCGGGATAAGAGGAATGGCATTCAGCTACTAAAGGATTTTGTAATTGGGCATGTTAATTTTAAGAGGTAACCTGTATCTGGGGCCATGACTTAGATGTGAGTGTATTTCTCTCCTCTCCCACAGCCCATGTAGACGCTCAGCATTTCTCAGTGATATCAAAATTATTTGATAGGAAAAAGGAGACTTTGTTGACTTGTTTTTACAGTTTCCACATCCTGCTGTTAAAAAAATCTTTCTCACAATTTAGAGCAAAAGTTTCTCCATAAATTATTTAAAAACATTTTTTCTTTTTTGTCATTGAAACTGAATTTCTCACAGATGGTGATAAAATAACCCTTTTGAAATCTTTTTCTAAAAGGGAATACAAGAACACTCTACCAGTGAAATGGTTTCTATTTTATTCCGGTTTCATCTCCGTCTGCTACTCAACTCTCAATCTGGCCTTTGCATGGAGAAGACGGGATCCAAAATATAACGCAAGGAGGACAGCGGGTATTAATCCACTGTTCCTTCTGATCAAAACAGTACATTGTAAATTGAAGTTCTTTTAAAAATGAAAGGCAGTTTTCAATAAGACTTGAACAATAGGTTTATTTTTTTAAACATTGTTTACAGTGATTAAAAACTAGCAGTGCATCATAGAGGTTGAGTATCTGACAAAACTTGTTTAAGTCCTGGCTTTATCACAATAATTTTGTGACTTTGGGCAAATGCCTGTCTCAGGTTGCTCATTTGCAAGGGAGAAACTAGTGGCACTTATTTTATTAGCATTAAATTTGGAAATATGCACAGAAATAAATTGTGAACTACTGAGAACTACTATATTCAAATTTAAGGGATTTAGAAAAGAATCCCGTTTCCTAGACCAGTTATAATTACTCATTTATCATCTAAAAATATGTTAAATTATATTGTTTGGATTTAATATTATGAATACAAATAAAGAATTAATATCACTAATGTACTGAAATGACATTTTTCCATGTATTGACAAGGAGGTATCTACCAAAATAGATTTTCTTGAACAATGAGGTTACCATCAGCCACAATGTAAAGGACTGACATGAGCTCCGATATGAACAGACTCTCATACATTACTGAATGTAATATTGTTAGGGGCACACTAATAATTATTATTCAGGGGTTCTTAACCAGGAGAAGGTATTAGAATCACCTACTAGGTCATGTGAACATACACAAATCTGGGTCTACACACCAAGATGCTGTTCAATGGTTTTGTTGATTCATAGGAATTTGTTTCTTTAAATAATTTCCACCAACTATTTTGATGAGAAATTGTATGTAAGAATGACCACAAGAGTGATACACCTCCTTTTTCCTTTATTTCACTCTTGTAGGTTTGAGATATTCGTCAAAGCCTAGAATGCTATTTAGCTATAAGGTTCAGGAAAAATTGATTATCCTTACACCCATCTGATAGGCTCTCTTTGAATAGCACTTGGGATTTCTTTTATTAAGGACTCTTTCTATTCTCTATATCTCATTAGGTTAGTATACTCTGGAACATTTTTTTAACCTTGGGAGAACATTTCTACCACTGTCTTCCCACTGTACCTTGCTACTTAAAGTGAGGACCATTTTCATCACCTGGGACCCTGTTGGAAATGTGAATGTTGGCCTCACCCAAGACATACAAAATCAGAATCTGTGTTTTAACAAAATTCCCAGTTGATTTGTATGCACATTAAAGTTTGAGAAGCTCTGTGATATAAGGCCAAGTAGAACCCAGAGGAAAGACCGTAGGGTATGTGTTATTTAGAGAGAAATTCTGTTCTGTTTATTCTTTTCATTGTGTTTATCTTCCAAGTTCTGTCTGTTTGACTGATCGATCGATTTGGAGTTAGAACTAACATTACAAGAAAAGAATCGAAGACCTTAAGCTGGAAGAGGTAAAGAATCTCTTGAAACTTGTTATCTATCTCTCACTCTAAGGAAACAGTAATGCACAGTGGACCATTGGCTTTGTCCTCTGTGCAAACATATCTGGGAGTCCAGGTGAGAGGTGTCAGCTAGCTGATGATTTAGTGATTTGTAGTTTCAGCCATCAGAGGTAAAACCAACAGCAAAAATGGAACTCTATCTACATTTTCATTATTTTCAAGTCATTAAGAATATATTTAGCAATAGCCATTTTGCTATTTTTATGATCAAAAAAATCCATTATTACCGTTATTAACAAAAAGTGCTCTGGTATCAAGAATATAAGGATGTTTAAGTCTCTCCTCATAATATCAATAGGTGTGAAGATTAGAGAGTTTGTCACGGAATCATGTTTGTTTTTGAACTCTCTTTTTATTTCATTATTTTAAAATTCTCAATACCTTTGCTCTTTAGGGATATGAAGCAATACAATACAAACTTCCCCCAGTACCACTGGATTAGTGTGTTAGTGTAAACTTTACTATGTGTAAATTCCAACTAGCTTAAATAGTACCAAATTCTAAGGAGAGAAGATGAGATTAAACCAGAGTGGATCGTGCATCTAGTTCTGATCCAGTTATGGTCTGAAGGAAGGACATACACAGTATAAAGATGAGATGGACCCACCTCTGTGGGTAGGGTAGGAAGTTCCAAAGAGAAGGGACTGGGAATATATTCAGTGGGTATTATAGACCCTCCATCCATCAGTGTAGATGATCTTTTATAGATTTGGCACCAACAACCATATCAAATGAATAAAGAACAAAGATGAGCTTATGTTGTGAGTCCTATAACAAACATGATGGAACACATCAAAGGTAGATTTGTGTTTATATCCTTAATATCATTTCTATTATGGCATTTCTGCTTTGTGCCTATTAGTAGTAAAGCAATCAAAGAAATTCTTTTTCCTTCATAAGTAATCATTACACCTCTCTGCCACCTCATATCCTTTGCAGCTTACAAGTTGCTATTTGAATCTTTCTGTTGCTCAAGAATCTGAGCTGCAAAGATTTCCAATAGTATCCTGCTATGATGGCTCAGGGCTGTATCAGATACTCTTAAATGTTTGCAGCTGTTTCTTTCCCAAGTGACTACATTGGAAAAATACCACATTTATCCCATATTGGGACATTTTAACAGACTAGACTGCCTTTTAAAAGTTTTTTTCCAGATTGCTGATATTCTTATGATCATCTTTCTAAATACTTTAGAAATAAAGCCATGCTTATTTTTTAGATACCCACAGCCCTGTTATCGCAGCTAACTCCTACAAAATAGATGCTGGGATGTGTACAATAAAGCAGCTCTTTTGAGGTGTACATGTAATTTAAGTTTCACACCCTGCACGCCAATGTTGGAAAAAAGGTTTGCGCAGATTCACATCTCTCACGCTCACTGTCTGACTAATACTAAGAATTGGCTAAATAGCTACTGGACTTAGGGACTGAGGTCTGCAGCTATGGAGCCAGCAAAATTCAATGACAACATCAGGAATTAGAGATGCAACTTCTTTGGTCAATAATGTCAGGTGTGTATGACAAGAGTCTCTCCAGGCCTTGCAGAAAACTTAGTCAACAGCCCATGTGGAGACTCTGCTAAGTCAGCTACAAAAATGCTACAGTAATTCCCTTATTTGAAGCCATTTTTGAAGGCTCAAGAATGGTCCACAGAAACATTCAAATCTAGCTTCTTCTCAAGATTCTTGCTCCTATTTAGGTTACAGTATTATTGTTCATCCATTTATTTACTTATTTATTAATGCCACATTGGGGAAGACATGGAAAGAGATATCAATGATCATGACATGTAAGGAGGGAGGAAGAAAAATGAATAACTCTCAATGTATGTTCTCCCTACACACTTCCCACCTGCTCCATGGACTTAGAAGCCAGTGCTCTGAAATTGCACCAGTTTTACATGTGCTTGTATAAAGATTGATCAAAGACTGGACATGGTGGGTCACACTTGCAATCCTAGAACATTGGGAGGGCGAAGTAGGAAGATCATTTGAGTCCAGGAGTTTGACACTCGCCTCAGTAACATAGTGAAAACCTGTCTCTACATATAACACCACCACTACTACTACTAGTACAACTATTACTACTACTACTAATCATAAAATTAGCCAGGCATAATGTTGTATGCCTGTAGTCCCAGCTACTGAGGCAGATGAATTGCTTGAGCCCATGAGTTTGAACTTGCAATGAGATATGATGATGCCACTCCACTCTAGCTTGGGTGACAGAGTGAGACCCTGTCTTAAAAAATAAAAATAATAAAAAAATTTAAAATTTTTAAATAAATAAATAGAGATTAAGTCAAGAAGGCAAAGCATGAGATAGTAGATCTCTTCCTCTCTGTCACCCTGAGGGCCTCTGATACATGTGAGTCCTGCCCATCTATAAGAGATCACCCGACTAGGACCGGGATAGCCATGTGTGATGGTTAATATTATGTACTAACTTTTCTGGCCATAGTGCTCAGATATGTGATCAAACACTATTCTAGATATTTCTGTGAAAAGTTGGGGGGCGAGATTAGCATTTAAATCCATGGATTTTGAGTAGAGCAGATTGCCCTCCTTAAAGTGAGTTGGCCTCATCCAATCAGTTGAGGGCCTGAATAGAACAAAAGACCTCCCCTCAGAAAGGGGGAATTTACAGCAGAAAGGCTTCAGACTTCAACTACAGCTTTGGCTCTTCCTGGATGCCCAGCTTGACAGCCCACCTCATAGATTTTGGACTTGCCAGTCCAAATTGTGTGAGCCAGTTCCACAATGTGTGAGCCAGTTCCACAAAATAAATGTTTTTATGTGTGTGTGTGTGTGTATACACACATATAAAATATAGTCATACACACTATTATATATATATATATATATATATATGCACTATATATATAGTCTCTCTCTCTCTCTCACACACACACAGGCGCACCCTAAATACAGGGAGTCTTTAGAGAAAGGCACAATTGTGAGCTTTCTCTTGCAGGAGTGTGTGTGTTCAGGGGTCATCAAAGTGTCAGGAGAGAAGTGTGGTTTCAGTAGGGAGTCTCAGGAAGATTTCACCATATTTTTATCTGGAATGAGGACTAAAATATTATATGACAAAAACTAAAATTATAAGAATTTTATCAGATAAGGATTTTCACAGGCTAACTGTGAATGCTATCACCCTTACTTCCACCACTATTGCTATGCTAATGACTGTCACTGAGTAAAAACTGTATTCCAAGCAAGGATCCAAGAGCCAGGAATTCCCCTCAAGACCTCTGCCCCTATAAAAATGAGGAAATTATGTCTTACGCAGGGTAAACTCACCAGTGGTCCTTCATATCCCCAGCAGGGGAGCCTGAATTTGAACATCCATCCATTTTTTACTCCAAATGCTAAATTATTTTTGCTTGCCATGTACTACTAGTTTCCAAATATAATGATATAATAAATGTCGTCATTTACCGAGTACCCACAAAAGCCACACATTTCACATAATTTTTAATCCTCATAACAATTGTGTGAAATAGGTATTATATCCCAATTTTTCCAAAAGAGGAAATTAAAATTCATAGAGATTAATAATCACTAGACATCATATAGTTTGTCATTTGCAGAGATGGGATTATCTGACTCCAAAATCCATTCATTTCAGCCGGGCGCAGTGGCTCATGCCTGTAATCCTAGCACTCTGGGAGGCCAAAGCAAGCTGATTGCTCGAGGTCAGGAGTTCAAAACCAGCCTGAGCAAGAGCAAGACCCTGTCTCTATTATAACTAGAAAGAAATTAATTGGCCAACTAATATATATAGAAAAAATTAGCCAGGCATGGTGGCACATGCCTGTAGTCCCAGCTACTTTGGAGGTTGAGGCAGGAGGATTGCTTGAGCCCAGGAGTTTGAGGTTGCTGTGAGCTAGGCTGACACCATGGCACTCACTCTAGCCTGGACAACAAAGCAAGACTCTGTCTCAAAAAAAAAAATCCATTAATTTCTATTTTTCTACACAGCTGGGCATGCTAGAAGCAGTGGTGGGTGTTTGGCCTGCTTCCTTTGGAAAACATATTTCATTACAATCGTTTCATAAATAACAAAGTTAGTTATAAAGAAAAACACTGGTCTTTCTATTATTTACTGTTCCATCCCTTTTACTGTCATATCAAAAGGAATCTTTTATTCTCTCAGATTAATTCTTCTATTTATATTTAAAGATGAAGGTAAACTAGAGACATAGGAGAAAAATAAGAGATTTCTTTTTGTTTAGCTTACAAAAAGGCCCAATTTTGTCTTAAAGACCTTTAAACCACTTTCATGAGCTGGAAATATTAATTTGAATTCTTGCAGAGGAAAAATGAACAGTTATGCCTATGGGGAGAATATAAGGTTTCTATTGAGGATGTTAATTCTCCCATTAATTTAATGGAAATCCAAAGAGAAGAAAACATTTGGCAAATAAACTCCATGGTATTCCATTATAAATTGATGAAAAACCAAAACATAAATTAGAAAGAAACACAATACAAAATTACAAAAAGAGTGGAATCATTGTTGTCAAGAGAGTGTAAATTTGCCTTCTGCCTTGTAGACTTAATTCCATACACTGTGTCTTCTTTAATAAAGCAACATAGCACCTCTCAACCAAAGTGGATGGCTTTGCTTGGGGGGCCTGGGGTGAATGATCTGTGTCTTTCTACATTTATTGTACTAAAGAAGGAATCTGTAGGAAGTTTTTAAAAACTTGTTGAAAAAGTTAAGTGTTGGGTAATTGCAACAGTTTAGAGATATCTGCCATCAGAAAAGCAAGAAGACCATCTGCAGCTCAGTAAATGTGTGGTGAGAGAATTCCGGAGTGATGCAAGTGAGATTTGCAGGCTTTTCAGTACATATCACCAGTCACAGCTGTAATAGTATTTTTTTTTTTTGTTATAGCAATTTCTTTCTTGATATTCATAGGCTTTATGTCAAGAGGGAAAATGTTCTTACTTCCCATAGCTTCTGATTAACCTATCTTGTCAGCATATCCTGCTTTCCTTAGAGGAAAAAAAAAAAAGATTCTTAAAAATTTTAAAAAAATAATAGATTTTTCTACTGAAGGAGAAGAAATACGAATTCTTGGCCCTGCTAGGTTTGTTGTCTTGATTTCCAGTCCACACTTCACATTTGTGTTAACAAAATGACAAACTTGACAAGGGATTTGCCTGGCAGCTTCCATTTTGTGCATGAAATTCCTAAACTTCTAGAGAAAAACCGAAGCTCCAATTCAGTTAAGGCTGGCTCAGCTTTAAATGTGGTAAATAATTGCATTTCTACTTTTGTATTTTCTGTTTCTCTCCTCTTTTCCTTCTCCTTCCCTTCCTCTACTGTGTATGTGTAGACACATGTGTGTATTTGTGTGTGTTTGTCTTTACTCGATATGGAGAAAGGGGCTATCAATTTAAAAAAAATTATATCAAAATGTAGATTTTTTTTTTCCTCCAATGAGCATTCAAGACACAATTGTTTTTGGTAAAAATATGTCAGTTTCCAAAGGGGCACAGAATATAATATAGGGCATTATATTAAAATATAGCAAAATTTCCCATTTTAAAATATGAAGTATATTGTTATTATTGCAGTTTTGAAATTAACATATAGCATACCCTTGGATAACTCTCTCACACACATACATACACCCCACACATATACACACTTACACCTCCAATATTGCTCTCTATAAACTAAGGGAGTTGGGCTACTGTTAACAACTTGAGTAGAATCACTTATTGTTCATCAATAATCACTCCCCCACCTACTTCTTTGGGAGAAGTATGTTTCTTCTCTTTATGACTTGCTTCAGACAAGAGAATGTGAGAAACATAACCATATGTGAGTTCCAATGGCTAGAGTTCTGAGCCTAAGCTGTAAGAAACATTGCATGTTTTTTATCCACCTGTCATGGGAAGAATATCTCAAGACAGCTAGGGGCCTAGAATGAGATGCATGAAGCAGACTTGGATAACCTGATGTGGAGCATTAACAATCCCACAGCCATCAAACTCAATCAGAGTCATGCAAAGTGACCCACAACCATGAGACTAAATGATTGTCATTCTGTGGAACTGAGTTTGGGGATGTTTTGTTACACAATATTAGAGTGGTGATAGGGGAGCAATGCACCAGCATACCTTGTGACATTAATATTTTGTGACTCTAATTCTATGTTTTACTCTGGATTGTGTCTATCAGCCAGTTATTTATCTTTAAAAAAAAGATAAGGCATACCTATGTGTGATAATACAATTTTGGGGTAACTTTTAGAATGTTTGTTTTCCATGTATTTTCTGTGTATGTGCATATTATGTTTAATTAAGTGATTTAATGTTAATAAACTATCTTCTCTGACAAGCACATACTTCTAGAGTCAGATGAGAAGTTATTTTCAGAGGAATGTCCCCAAGTCAAACCCTTTACATCATATTCTGACAAAATTACTTGACTTCTTTAAAGGACTGAAAAAAAAGCCCATTTAAGTATCTACTTTTATTTCTCTGACCTAGTGTAGGCATGATGGACTTTGAAATTCTGATAAATATACAAGTAGCCTATGCAATATTTTAGTGGTGATTAGAATAGATATCTCGGTATTTTATATTTTGCTAGTTTATTTTGTGCATTTAGATGGCTGATCCAGCAGATGATTTTGAAGTGAATGGTTCTCTAAATGACCTTCTTGGGGAGTTTGACCCTCTGATGACTATACAGATGGAAATGGACCTGTTGGGGAATATATTCAGAATTAGAATCAGCAAGGCTAATTGAGTGGCAATCCCCAAATAATGCTGGGAACACCAAAATTCTTGGGTTCCAATGCTAACCCCTTCCATTCACAGGTCACTTCTTGCACTGCACCAAAAAGTGGTTCTTAGAAGCATGTATTTGCACCTGCCTCAAGGAATTAACTGAGCTGCTCTCCTTATTAGCATACTTTGTACACTTCATTACCTCAGAGTCCTTGCTGAAAATGTGACCCTGTAACTGTTGCTGCCTTCTTTGTGAGTTGAAAGCTCACTAAGCTTAGAGCTAGATTAAGTGGCATGGAAATTTAAGAAGACAGCTGGTACCCTGCTCCCAAATGGAAATACCACACTTAGATCTGATATTTCATTCTTATGCAGTAGAGTTATATTAGGGCTCAAGAGAAACAGCACAATAGGATTCTTTCAGACATCTTTCTCTTACTTTTTTAGTCATCAGAAACTTGGCCTTAAATTGCCATTGGCCAGTATACTAGTTATAAAAGAAGGAAAATTATCTACTTATCTATCTATCTACCTATCTATCTATATCTATCTATCTAATCTATCAAGACAGAGAGGGAGTAGCTTACTTATTTTCTGAGATTAAGAAATTAAACCCTAATTTAAAAATCAGACTAGTCTACCATGAATTGAAAATCAGATTTCCTCTTATTAGTGCTGATAATAGCAAAATGCTTTACAGTCACTCATTGGTTATTTCTTTGCAACCTGATTATGCTGTGCAGGAAAATAAATTCTTTAAGATTCATCCTCCATGAGCCAAAACCACAGATGACTTTTAAAATAACAGAAATTAGCACAAGTGGAAGTGTGCTTTCTTTCATACTGCTATTTTAAATATTCATGAAGAAGTCTGCTCATTTACTTTTGACTACTCTCCACATTTTCTGACATGGATATTTTCCGTGTGAATGCATATTTTACTCTTTAAGAAAGAGAATGGACAGTGACGGGAAATAGCATTAATTGACTACCTACATCATAAGTATTTTGCTATGAGTGCAATGTGGAATTTTCTCATGGAATTTTTAAAAGACTAACATTGTTATACATCAGAAAAATAATTATATGTGACATTATTATACAGCTTTAAGATATTAGAAGAATTTGGATCCTTTTATTCATCCATATTATATCTCTATAAAATAGATTGGAATGTTATTACTATGTCTTTATTATTTCAAGAGGAAGAAACAGAGTTTTAGGTGACACATCCAAGACTTTATAATATTTAATGATTGAAAAAACCTTAGTCTGCAGACTTCCCATGCCTTCCTTGATTAGTATGTGGTATAAATCCCCCAAATTTACTTGCTTTCCCTTTTAGAAAAATATTTAATTTTCTGAGAACTTTCACTGATCACAAGTCTAAGTGGAAATCAGGGTTTAAAGTCCATTTTTTCTCCAAATAAAATGAATTTACATTTTCTTTTTGCAGTATACCAAACTTTTAGAGCAAAAACAGTTTAGATCATTTTCATTATGTAGGCTAAATTTGATCACCAAAAATTTCCCTCAATTCCACTAAATCTATCAATTAAGCCACCTTTATCCTTGAGTTTCATAGCACATTTTATTACTTCTTCATGTCTTTAATTTATTATTTGTATATCTAATGAGCATTCGACTTTTCTATTGAAATGCAATGAAACCAGATATTGTGTATCTTAGATAATAGTAAACCCAATACATAGCAGAATTTTGTGTATATAAAAGTATCTAAAATTAATAAATCCCAAGTTTTTGATTAGTCTTGGCTTCTCATTATTTGTATTTACTTAATAAAACCAGGTAATCAGGTAGAAAGTTTCATTTTTGCCAACCTGATATAATGAAAGCCCACTAATTTGATGTAATTTGCCTGGGAATTCCAGCAGAGCTGGTACTTTTCTCCATTTATAGTACACTTACATCTGTATATATATATACATATATATATATATATATACATTTTTTTTTTTTTTGAGACAGAGTCTCACTTTGTTGCCCAGGCTAGAGTGAGTGCCGTGGGCATCAGCCTAGCTCATAGCAACCTCAAACTCTTGGGTTCAAGCAATCCTTCTGCCTCAGCCTCCTGAGTAGCTGGGGCTACAGGCATGTGCCACCATGCCCAGCTAATTTTTTCTATATATATTAGTTGGCCAATTAAATTCTTTCTATTTATAGTAGAGACAGAGTCTCGCTCTTGCTCAGGCTGGTTTTGAACTCCCGACCTCGAGCAATCTGCCTGCCTAGGCCTCCCAGAGTGCTAGGATTACAGGCGTGAGCCACCGCGCCTGGCCGAATTTAAGTAGCATTAAGTCCTCACCATTTCCACATGGGGATATGAACCATATGGCCACTGTTAAATTTTCCTTCTTGTCCTTTGCAAATTTATGACACTTGCACTCACTTGGTTTTGTTTTGCAAGTACCACGTCCATATTATCATTGACTCTCTTATGCATCTCTGAAAGTGTGTGTATGCATGGGAATAGCACCTCTCATGTTCTCAAGACTAGTTACAACTTAAGCAAATGCTTCTGATGATTGAGATTTACTCAGATAATCTTTCGAGACCTTCACTGACTTCTTAAAATGGTGAAAAGGTAAAAAGCCACTTTTGCCAATCAAACAGAAATTTTCCTGATGAAAGCATTGGTTCTGAGGTAAGTTAAGTAACTTTCCCAACATTAGACATCTAGGAAATTGGCCTGATAAGTCAAAGTTTGGTTTATCTGATTCCATAGACTTAGCACTGGCTCATAATTTATACAAGGAAGGTAACAGTAGCACCTGATTCAGAGAATGGCCATGAGGGACTACATTCATGTAAGTCGAGCTCTCTGAGTACAATCTCTTGTAGATTGCAAGTTAAATAAAATAGACTCTCACTGGACATAACCCTACTGGTCATGTGCATTGACTGAAACTGAAGTAGGAAGGCAACACTGGGGTGATGTAAAGGGAGACTCGTGCTACTCAGGGATTTTTAACTACATTTTGTAAGAAAAGAAAGAGTTGCTCCAGCAAAGACAGTATGGACTTTTGCTCACTAAATATTTGGTTATTTTTTATTTCTCTGTTTTTGTTCCCCTCTAAGCACAATGTTCACTAATGTTGGTGTTGCCTATATACTTAGAATGCTTCAAGTAACTGAGGTCTCCATGGTAAAATAGCTTAAAAACAAAAAAGGTATCACTATTTTCCTATGTTATACTGACCAAAAGAGAATTGTATTTGGTGGGCAGAATGGTGTGTTGGTTTTATAGATGGCTCTTTCATCAGGAGTGTCCAGCCTGAGAAGGGTGAAGAGTAGTGTCCTATTCTTTAAGAATTGACTACAATTCACTATTGCAAGGACATGGAAACAACCCAAGTGTCCATTAATTCATGAGTGAATTATTAAAATTTGGTATATGTTTACAATGAAATATTACTTAATTTTAAGAAACATCAGTGAACTAACACCGCTTATATTATCCTGGATTGAGCTTAAGCCCATTATCCAAAGTGAGGTGACACAAGATCAGAAGAATGGGCTCCACATGTACTCACCATCAAATTGGTACTGACTGATTAACACTATGGTGCTCAAATGGTGGTGGTGTTCACCAGGGATTTGGGGGTTGGGGAGGTAGACCTATATCTGGGGGTTGTGGTGAGCATTGTAGAGGGGAAGGGCACACCTCTAACCCTTGCTAGGGAGAGGCAAAGATATAAAATGCAACCCAAATATTTGTACTCTCATATTTTCTAGAAAGAACGAAGAAAGAAAGAAAGAAAGAAAGAAAGAAAGAAAGAAAGAAAGAAAGAAAGAAAGAAAGAAAGAAAGAAAGAATTGACTGAATTTAAATAGGAAATCAGGCAAGAGGGAAGTATAATGCCAAGCCAATGATGTTCTTATGCAATGTGCAGATTTAGATGGGCAAATAAAAAAGTAAAAATGGCAGCTGACCAAATTAGACTGAGAAGTACTGTGAGAGAAATCACAGGGGAGGAGGCTAGTCAAAGGGAGAGAGATCCAGGAAGGTGACATAAATTGTGGAATAAACCGATCCTGAATGACATCATAAAGGTTTAGAGCCAAGCCCTGAGTCATCAAAAAATGAAAAAGTGGGGAGCACTGGAAAATATCAAATCACCCACCAGGCAGTTCTCAGAGAAGGGAAAAAAAGAATCCAACAAGACAATTCTTGTAGGCTTTAGCTGAGCATAAAATTCAAAGGTGTAATTACTGGTCAAGAGGGCAGGATTATATCAGATTGAAATCACTTACCCACTATGGGCCACGGCAGCAAGACCAATCTCCGGAACATACTCTGACTTTGTATAGCTCTCTTCTTTTCTGTGATAAATGCTATTTGTGTTGTGGGGGTGGTGGTGGAAATAAGCTTTAAAGGAAAAAATATTGATTTTTTTCCACAATAAACTAAGAGAAGCATCATTATTCTGAATTTTATTGTGGCTTTAACAAGTGAGGCAGAATGGAGTTGGGGAGGAGAAGGTAATGAGAGAGAAAGGGAAAAGGAAGAGAAAGCATGGGAGAATGGAAGAACAGGAATAGAAAAAACAAAAAGATAAAGAGAATGCTCTAGTAGGAGTCCTAACAGGCACCACCAATTGCTTTAGTTTCCCTGTGTCTATGTAAGAGCACAATGTTACCTGGTTCTCACAAGGAGAATGCTTTCTTTCCTCATGACAAAGATAATATGTGAAGAATTGAGGAAGAAAGTGGTGATGGTGATGGTGGAATTTGGAAAGCAGCCACAAGTCATAGGACAGATAGTTCTATTTCATGAAGCCAGAGAAGTCAGTGGCAAAAGTGGCCATGATTTTTCTCCTTTGGGATATTGCTGTCCTCTTTGGCTGCAAAAGATAACACTAGAAGTAGTTTTGCTATTATCAGAGAAGGCTTTGAAGTTTTTATTTACAGAGACCATTCCATTTATATGCCACCCACAAATAGCAATCTTATCTGTGTTACCTCATTTCATCGCACTATAACTCTGTGAAATAGTTGAGGAAGGTCTTATCATTTGTCCTTTGTTAAAAAAAATAAAATTTGATACAAAATATTGTTAAAAGTTAATCGACCTATGAATTATTTAGAAGTGTGCTTTTTAATTTCCAGATATATGAGAGGTTTTTCTGGATATATTATTTTGATTAATTCCTAATTTTGTTCTGTTATGGGCAGATAATGCATTCCATATAATTTTGATTCTTTTAAATTCATGCAAATGTGTTATTGTCTTCCTTGATGAATGTACCATGTGAACCCAAAAAGTTGGTGAGTCCAGTGGTTGAGTCCAGTGTTCTACATAAATTAATTAGATTTAAGTGAAGTACTGATTTATGTCTATTTGTTTTATCAATTGCCAAAGGATAACTATTAAAATCTCTTACACAACTGTGAAATTGCCTAGTTATTGCTTTATATTTATAAAGTTTTATTTTTCATGTATCTCAAAAGTCTATAATTAGGCATATATGAATTTATAATTATTATGCCTTTCTGATATATTATCCCTTTATCATAATGAAATATTTCTCTTTATCTCTAATAATACTATTTGTCTTGAAAACCATTTTATTACATGCTAAAATAGCTACTTTAGGCTTCTAATTCTTCCACGGCATAGTGTATCTTTTTCTATCCATATGCTTTTAATCTATATCTTCATATTTAAAATGTATTTTCCTAGCCAGGATACAAGGTCTTACTTTTTTATCTATCGGTCTCTGCCTTTTAGTTAGAGTATTTACACCAGTGTTATTCAGTTTTGTCAAAATGTAAAACTCTCTACTCTTTCAATAACACCATTTTAAAAATCAGAAAGTAAGCATCAGACTAGGAGAAAATATTTGCAATACACATCTCAGATAGGAGTTGTGTATTGGGGAATATGTAAAAAAGTCTTGCAACTCAATAAAAAGACAAAAAATTCAATCAGAAAAGAGGCAAACAATTTTAACAGACACTTACCAAAGAAGATACATGGATGGTAAGAAACTATACAAAAAGTTGCTCAACATCACTAGTCTTTAGGGAAATGCAAATTAAAACCTTAATGAGATACCGCTACATATTACATACTCACTAGAATGTTTAAAATTAGAAAGATTGGCAATATCTAGTGTTGGTAAGGATGTGGAAAAATTAGAACACTCATTGCTAATGGGAGTGTAAAATGTGAAAATCCTTTTGGAAAATATTAATACAGTTATTTATAAATAATGTAGTTATTTATAGAAATATACTCTCACATACTATATGTACCAGGCATCCCATTCTTAGGTATTTATGCAAGAGAAATGAAATCTTATGCCTACACAAATACTTATACACAAATGTTCATGCCAGCATTATTTATCATACCTGAAAATAGGAAAATAACCCAAATGTCCATTGACACATAATTGGAAAGAAACTAATTGTAACATATCCATAAAATTGAATATTACACATCATAAAAGGGAATGCATTAGTGATATACAAAACAAGGTGAGTGAATCACAAAAACATTATGCTGAGCACAAACGTGATTCAAAAGAATACTTACACTAAAATGTCATTCATATGACATTCTAGAAAACTCACAGCTAACCAGTGTGACAAAAGGCACATCAGTGGTTCCTTGGGGTAGAGGTGGGTATGAGGGTGGTGGGTAGAAATTTTGGGTGATGAACATAGTCTACATCTTTACTATGGTGTGTGCATTATTCTAGGTGTATTTAACTGTACATTTGAAATGTATACATTTCATTTCATGTAAATTATAGCAGTAAAATTGATTTAAAAAATAATCAGTGTGGCTGCAACAGGAGAAAGAAGGACAAACTTGACTGCATCCATCCAGTCTACATGGCAACCAAAGTGATCTTTTAAAAATATGAAAAATGTTTTATGTTTAATATCCATCAATGAATCCTCATTGTCCTGAGGATAAAGTCCAGAGTTTTAACATAGAATACAAGGGCCTTGACTGTCTGCTCCCCCTCCCTTTTAGTGCTTGAATGTCATTTTTGGAAAATCCACTGATCCCACCCTAATTCTCCAGATCTATTTTCAGTTTTCTAAACACACTAAGCTCTGTTGTATATCCAATCATTGTAAATGCTATTCAATCCACCCAGAGCTCTCTTTCCTTTCCCAGGCAAAGGATAAATGTTATTTTCTTGCCTGTTTGAGCACTGGGTTATGAGACACTTGAGGAGGTTTTCAAAAATGTTGAATAAATAATGACATAAATATTGGAGTTTAGGGGTAGCCAAAAAAACAGGCTGATCATTTTTGTTTTTCCTGAAAAAAATTACTAGAAACCTTATAATTCCCTAGTATGATTTTTAGCATTTCAATCTTTGGATTCAACCAAAAATATAGTATTTTGAAAAGTAAAACCATTAATACTATAATCTCTCTTTTCATCCAAGGTTTAGGAGAATTTTACAAGTATAATCCTATTTAGTGGGAACAGGAGTTGAGAGCCTTGCCTTTTACAAATTCCCTTCACTTACATAGTAAGCACGCCCCTAGAAATGGACTTGGAATGTTCTTCCACCGGGATTAGAGGAAAAAAGAGCAAGTGGGCTAATGAGAGAATCTAGATAATTTTTAAGGCACTTTATCATTTATGAGAACTTTCACAGAATTATCTTAGCAGTTACAAAAAACAACCCATTTTTGTGTAAGAGAATCCAAAGATCCAACGAGATTAAGTGATTTTCCTATATACATACAGAAGATCTAGAACTGGAACACTGGTCTTCTATAATAACTTCCCATAATTCTATTTCACTAAAAATCACATGGAAGAAATTATATTAGTAATTTTGGGAGAACACTTGTGTTGTTCATGTACCTTGGAACCAGTTAGCTTATGGTTTCTTGGGGAAAGATTGCCCAACTCCATTATAGAGAAGTCAAAAAGATATGAAGATTGGAGTAATATATGCCTCACTCCTTACTGGGTGGGTTGCTTTGGACAAGTCACTAACATTCCCTAAATATCAGTTTCTTCCTAAGTAAAACAGAAAGAATAACAGCAAGGATGCCATAGAATTGTTGTGAGAATTCCTGTAGTTAATGTATGTAAATCAACTATTAAAATGCACATTACATAGCAATCACTCAATTATAATTAGTTGTTTTAATTATAATTGCCCGGTGAGAGAGTCAGCAACAGAGACCTCTGTAGAACAGTAGGCATGAGATGAAGCTCTACAAAATAAGGTTTCTTTTCTTCATGTGAGAGCATTAAGGACTCAGATATTGATGCCTTGGTCTCTAGGTGTGATCAATAGGTATACAGGTGATGAAATGTCAATCTGATGGGAGAGCTGTAATGGAAGAAAACTCCTAGCAGGACGATTCACTGTAAATGTAAAATTGAGCTCAATAAGTTTTGCTAAAACGAAGTAATTCTGATCCCAAACAGTAAGAGCTTTTGCAATTGGCTTTTGCAATTCCCCTTCACACGTGGCTTCTGTTTTCACTACCTATATGCCACCAAAGACTGATGACATTTTTTGTGTATTTGTACCTCATGCCATGTAAGGAAATAGCCAGAGGCCCTCAGGTGACACCAAGTGATGGTGCCTTGATTGTTGACTTTCCAGCCTCCAGAATGGTAAGAAATAAATTTCTGTTGTTTATACATTCCCCAGTCTCAGGTATTTTGTTATAGCATCACTAAGACTTTCATATATTTCAAAAATATGGATTCACTAATGATTTCTTATCATCATTAAATTCAAGAACTGTTCCTTGTTTCTCTTTTCTTTCTCTAAAACATTTATATACATATGGACCCTCTCCTCATTCCTGATTATTGTTGGAGACTCTTGTGGCGAAATCTTTATAAGAAGATTCTGTTTTTACAGTCGCTAGGCTCTCATCATTCCAATCCAGCCTGAACACCGCAGCCAGATTCATCCTGCAAAACACAATTCTAATCATATAACCCTCTGCTTAAAACCTGCAAATGACCAAGAAAAGCCCTTGCTCTTTAGCACAGCACGCCAGGCCCTTACCCTGTGGTCTCAACTGACTTTACTTTCCTGTTTTCTACCAGTCTCTTTCATATACTGAATGTCCCAGAAAAATCAGATTCATAGACATTCCCTACATGCTTTCCATATGTTCCTAATCCAAACATCCTTCTCACAATTGTTTTGCATCCAAATGTTGATTTATACCACATCCATATATTAAATTACTGCCCATCTTTCATGGTTCAGACTAAACAACATCTATATGAAGACCGTAACGTTCTCATTTATTTAGTCATTTCATAATTTCTTTACTAAAGTACTTACATATATACAAATAAATTTTCACACATCTCCTCCATACTTAACCTTTGTTCTGCTCCTCACTTCTTACAATTTATATTATATCTTATAGCTATTTCCATATAAGAACATAGAGAGCTTCCCAATTACTACTTTTTACTTTTGTGTTATAGAAAATTTAAAACTTAGGAAAATAAACCCCCATATAACCTCTACCCAGTTTCCACAATTTTTGATAATTAGTGAACTATAAAATCTATTATTCTACTTTAAAAAAATTGTAGTATCTTAAAGCAAATTCCTGAGAACATATCATTTTATTGATAAATGTCTCCATATAGACAATTTAAAAAAATTTTAATGTATATACAGGTACTCTGCTATATACTGATAAAGACTACACCATTTGTGCAACAAGAGATACATCTTTCTATTCATGTAGTCATCCTCTACAAAGCATAACCTGAGATACATTAAGAGGGCATTGGACTAAAACTTTATTTGGAAGAATCTTCATGGCCAACATGTTTTTAATAAAGAAGGCTTTGTACTATCAACACAGTTTGCCTGTTTCCTAGGTGGTATTATGAGCCATGAACAGATGAGCCCACTAAAATATAGCCTAAACTATACATAAACATTTAATATAAGAGTTATGCCAGCAATAATCAATAGCCTTATTCAATACTGAAAAATACAAAAATCTGAATCTTACAACTCTCAAATTCCCAGGTAGTAAGCTGAGAATGTAAGGCAGCAATATAAATATTGTTCTCATCTCTGACAATTCCGTGAACATTCCTATCTCTTCATTACACTAGATGAATGAAATACACATGTCCTCTCTCTTGTAATTGGCTCCATGAACAAACACAAAATGACACTCCCCACGTATATACTTTCTCTGTAGCTTTCTTATGCTTCAGATTCCCAGGCCTATAGCATTCAATGACCAGAACATTATAATATTTCTGTGTAACTAACCCTTTTACCTTTTGTCTCCCCAAAACAGCAAACCCTTCACAGGATAACAATGCTAAGACTCACCATCCATCACCAAGTTGTGACTTCTAAATAAGACCTACTGCACACAAAGACTTACCATCCATCACTAACCTGTGACTTCTGAATAAGAACTCCTGCACACTTTACTCACAACACAACTTGCCCCAGTACATGTAGCCACCTTCCTGGACCCCTTGCAAAACGCCCTACCCTCATTTGATTGGAGAGATGGAGTTGAGGCCTTTTTCCCATCTCCCAGATGACAACATCTGTAATAAATTACCTTTCTTCCTTGGCAATCCTCATTGACTCAGTAATTGGCTTTCTGTGCAATCGGACCAAGGTCAGACTCCCCTTGTGGATTTGGTAGTACTCTTACTTCTCTCCTCGTCCCTGCAGGCTTTCTATGCTGATGAAGTTGCTGTGAAATCAGCAGTTTTGTGTATTAAGGACATATCTAGATAGAAGAGGGAGAATTTTCTCTATATATCACACTAAGAAAAAGATGTTCTTGGGAAACTTCTATTAAAGAACTCAATAAAAGAAATTATCATGGACTAAATATAATTTTGACAGGAAGTGCCTTTCCTTTCAGTCCTTTAATTCCTTCCCCCATGTAAATTACTCTAGAATTATATGTGCTTTTATTTAATCAAAATGGCCTTCTTTTTAAAAAGACCCTTTGGCTATATTGGCTGACATTTTCTAAATCTTCAAGAACTGACATTTTATTCTAACAAAGATATAATAAATGCTTAAATTATTTTAAGGTCACAGAATAGAATTGATCATTGGGATTAAATTATGCTGTTAAAATCTTGCATGTCATGAAAAATTTTAAAAAACAAAAGTGATATTATAAAGTAATACACATTTAATAATTCTGTGTCTTAATTTATCTTTACTTCTAGCAGCTTTTGAATTTTAATCAAGATGATGTTCATGAATGGTGGGAAAAGAAAAACAACAACAACCCTCTGATATAATCATGATCATTTATATCTCTCAATAGCCCATCTGGCCAGAAAGAATATAATATGGCAGAATCTGTGAGGCAATGTGTAGGCTGCTCCAAGCTAAGCTTAGTGCTGGTTGAATCTATTATAGGTTATAAGCCAAATAAATACAAAAGCTGACTGAAGCCTCTTTTGTCTAAAACTGGTTAGGATTAATGTTAATATGCCAGTTTTTGAATGAATAGCCCATAAAGGTTTACAAGGTCCATATACTTGGAACCAAGGAAATATCAGGTAAAATGTAATGTTTTATTAACCAATGAAATGAAATAGAACTTAAATGAATGAAGAGATTGGATTTTGGCAAGTGTAGAAAAATTAGTATTCTCAGACACCTTCGGTGGTACAGTAAATTAATGCAGTCTATTTGAAATAAAAATATGTATACATAAACATTTAAAATGTGTTCCATATAAGCAAGCAATTCAATTTCAGTAATTTCATTTTATTGAAATACATGCTAAAGCAATAGCCATGATAATAACTAATACTGACTAGTGTCAGTATGTGCCAGCAATGATCTATATGTGTTATACACCTTGTCTCCTTCAAGAAACTGAAGTCTAAAGTAATTAACTAAATTGCCCAAAGATACACAGTTGAGGAACCTGATTCCAACACTAAACCCAGCATTCTTAACCATTATATCTTATTACTTCTTTCCACAGAGCTACATATTTTTCTCATGGACACAGAAGGCTACACATTGCAGCCACTATTTGGAATAGCACAAAAGTGGAATGAGAGTAAATATCTAACAACAGGAAAGTTTTATTATGTTATAGTATAGTATAAAATTATAGTAAAGTATATACACTTTCAACACTTAAACTGAGCTGTGTCAAACTTTCGTCTGCAGAAACTCCATAGAGATACAGAAAATATATAGCAAAAAAATGGTTTTTAAAATAGTTTAGGTACCAAGAGTCAGGCTAATCTTATTTGTAAGTACTTGACACATTATTATAGTTGGTCTTTACAAGGCACAGTTCTTGTTTTGTTCATTTTTCCCCATTTTCATCTCTGTTTCTTCTTTCCTCTTAATGTGTTTGTTCTTTAGACAATAGTTGGGTTATTCCTTTAGGAGATGAGTGGTGGTTTGTCTGCATATTTAAAGTACACAGAAGTACTATGGTATATATCTTATGATTTTTGCTTTGTTCATCTACCAATATATTTTTAAGACATTAATTCTGTTACATGTACAACTAGTCTGTTGTTGCTGCTAATGCATTGTACTCCAAGGTGGACAGCAACACATCTTAACATCTACTATGTGGTGGGTGGTTGCACTAGTGGCAATTTCCTGCCAACAAAAGTAACACTGTAATGAGCTATCATATACATGTCTTCTGTGGGCCCCCTGAGTATTTTTTTAAAATATATATACAGGAGCAAAGTCTTTAAGCCTCATAGAATAGGTATCTACTTACTGTGACTAAATACTTCCAGACTGATAAATGTAGCTAAGAGCATTTCAGAAAAGAAGAAGGGGATGGGTATAGGCTCATACTATTATATATATGGATTTTTTTTAATTTCAGGAGATTATGGGAGTACAACATTTTCATTACGTTATGACTTTGCCACATCCCAAAATTTTTATAAAACTGTAACAATTAAATCTATGTTAGAAAATGCAAATGAAGGTGGAATAAAGCACTGATATAGGAACTTTGTATAATACTTAAAAATTATGGGAGAAAAGTTTGACAAATTTGTCTACATTAAAACTTTCTGTATCAATAATGGCACCATTAAAAAGGCAAAAAGGCATGGCTAAATAAATGTGATGCAAAATTAATAGCTAAAATATATAAATACTTTTATAGATGACAAATACCCCAAAAAGGAAAATTGTTAAAGGCTATGAGCAGCAATTCATAGAAGAAAAAACCTTAACATGAGCATGGCATCATTGGCCCAATTTTTCTTCCCTCCCTGTACCTAAGCCCTTTTCCATGTGACTTTGTAATTCTTCCCACTAAAGGGAAGGAATATATTTTCTCACACTTTGACTCTGGGTTGGCTATTTGCTTTGGCCCAAAGGACGAGGCAGAAGTGAGCAAGTGCCAGTTCCAAGAAGAAGCCATAAGAAATCCTACAAGTTTCTGCCTTAAGAGATATTGAGTATGGCTGGCTTGTTTTCTGCGTGGGCCTGAATGACCACACGTGCCCAATTAATTAATTGAGCACCTGAATGAATGAACAGCTGAATCCAAGCCTTGGCAAGGAGACAAGCTCAGCAGAGCTGCCCTGCCAAGCCCAGTCTGGATCAGTTGACTCCAGCCAAAGAACAGACGGAGAGTGATTAATAAATAATAGTTGTTTTAAGCCACTGAATTTGGGATGAGTTGTGATGTAGCATTAGTGGGGCAGTCGCTAACTGATCCAATCTTCAGATTCACTAGTAGCTGGGGAAAAGCACATTTTAAGAAGCAAAGACTCCCATATTTATCAAAAATGGCAACAATTTAAAAGACTGATAATAGCAAGTATCGATGCTGATGAGAATATGGGAAACAGGAATTTTCACATAATGTTTCTGGAAATATTAATTAGTTCAATACATGTGAAATACAATTAGGTAGTATTCAATAAAATGAAGCTGTTATACTGTGTGACTAGTAATTCCATGAAAAACCCTGGTATCTGTTATATACAGAAACAAGGAAACTCATTGCAGCATTGCTTGCATTAGCAAAAGATTGGAAATAATATAAATGCCTTCTTAAGGGAGAAATTGTGGTATATTTATAAAATGGAGTAATAAGTATTATAGTAGCTAAAATTAATGATCTATACCTCTCTATATAATATCAAAGTTACATTGGGAAAAAAAAAAACATGTTGCCAAAGGGTGCATGTTTGTTCATCATTCATGAAAATTCTAAATGAATGAAAATCAACATCATGTTATTTCTGGATTAGTATATACATAGTACAAGCATAATATATAGATATGTGGGAAACATAACCGCTTCTGGACTTTCAAGTAAGAGCAAGAGGGAAACTGAATGGCAGGGGGCATACTGCTATATCTGTAATTTTACACTTTAAAAAATATCTAAAATGTTAACATTTGTTAAATGTGGATGGCAAATACAGGAGTACATGCACTATGCTTGAAATAGTTCATAATTTAAAATAAAAATACATTATGGAAAATTCATACGGTAAAAGCAAATACTATGCAGTTGCTTAAAAAATGAAGTAGGTCTCTGTGTTAGACATTTAGAATAAAAAACCAAGTTACAGAACAATGTATAGGTCTGATTCTCGACATTGGTTATATTGACATTTGGGACTGAATAATTCTTTGCTGTGGGAGGCTGTCCTGTACTTTGTAGGGTAATTAGTACCATTCCTGGCCTCTACCCACCAAATGCCAATAAAACTACCCACCACCCCCAGTTGTGACAATCAGAAATGTCTCCAGATGTTGCAAATGTCTTCTGGGGACAAAATCATCTTTGGTTGAAAGACACATGTAAAATATTATATAATTCCATTTGTACGAAAGAGAACTATATGTTGGTTTTGTACATACATGTGTTTATTATTAACTTTAAGAGAGTATACCTTGAAGTATATACCTGGAAAGGGAAAGTAATTGTCAATAATGGGAGATTTTGAAGGAAAAAATAAAATTTTTCTGATCAGTTTGACTTTTAAGAGCATGTGCTGCTTCTAATATGGAATTATAAATGTTTTAAATATAAACAGTCAAGTTCTTACCAGTTCCAGCAAATAGAATGAATACATTACCATTATCTTCAGTATATCACGAATGTTTCTATCACTAGATATTTGTAAGACCCTGAAGGACATTTGATAATGAGAAAAGATCAAAAACCTTCATTGGTTTCCTCAAAATTTAGTTGTTCAGGAAATATTTTAAAACTCTGATAAAAGTATCAGTGGTACTATTCTCGTTTCTTCTAGTCTGAGTCCTGACAAGCAGACTTGATGGCCAAATGCAGAAGCTTGCTGGGATAAAAGGGAAGCAAGGCTGCCTGGTACTGATCCACTACCCAACACTCTGGCTGACCGCAAAGCTAAGCTTGCATCAGGGATCTCACTTCAGGCCTTCTTCTTGCTCATCAGTCTTTGGGAGCTTCGCCATAAAGAGGGAAGAGGTGTGCAGTTATTGCCAAGAACTGGTTATTTCCATAATCTTCTATTTTCCACTATTTTCAAGTGACTGAACTCATCCCCATCTCCTACACCCAAATCAACTCCTCCTCCGGTGTTCTGTATCTCAGCAAAGAGCATCACCATCCACCTAGTTGCTCAACCCAGAAATCTAGCAGAGATTCTTGTCCCCTTCTTCCTCCTCTTATCCACATTGTATTATCAAAAAGTTCTGGTAATTCTACTGCGTAAGTGTATCTAAAATATCTCTCCTCCTCTCCCCTTCCCACTTTCATCTGAACTCTTCCCTGGTCTTTCCACTGTACATTTTCACCACTATCGCTGCTGCCAGTGCCGACGTCACCCTACTCACAGTGACCACAAAATCACCTTTTCAAAATACAAATCTGATTATATGGTTTTTTTTTACTTAAAACCTTTCAACAACATCCTCCTGCTAATAGAATAAAGAGTAAATCATCAACAAGACCATGAGCTTTTCATCATCTGCCTCCTATTGGCTTCTTGCATCTCATTTAGAGTCACTCTTAGCCTTGCTTACAGACCTTCACTGACCCAGCAGGTCTTTCGGTGCATGGAGACCCTTTCTCTACCTCTTCAGACCCCATTGCTAATCTAGCCCCTCTTCTGTTAACATCTTTTTTATTTTTCAGACACAGTTTAGTTGCTACTTCCTTACGGAAGCCCTAAAACCACCATCCCCACTCCTAGTTAGAGACTTCACTAGTTGTGGCAGCATCTTCTACTTCTGCTTTATGCTAATTACAAATGTGATTTTGTAATTATTGTTGTTTATGATTGCCTATAGCACCAACTGCATTCAACATTCTGTGAGAAAGAGACCATACCTGGAACAGTGCCACAAAACTCAATAAATATTGATTGAAAGTATAGATGAATAGTAGTGGGTATGACAGGGGAAAGGAGGGAATACAAAAACAAACAAATTTAGTAAAGTAGTTTAAAGCTTAGGAATGGCAACATATTTGCATACATGTGACCGAAACACAGTGTGAGAAAGATTATAATAGTGTTTGGAACCACTTAAGGAAGCTTCATTAATTAAGCCTGGACAGTTACACTCTGGTTTCTATTCCCCTATAATGAGAAGTTGTGCTTTGGGTAAGTTTCCTAATTGTTTTCAGTCATATGTTTCACATTTATTAAATACGAAGAAAAATATCTGCCATGTGTCTTGATGCTCCAGAAAGGAAAAGTCTTAGGAAAACTTTAGGGAGAACCCCATACAGAAAAATCACACCTGTGTTTGTAGCTATGTGATTTTAGCCAGAGAAGAGCGAAGTCCAATAGGCTCTTCTAGTAAGGCTTCTTCCTATCTCTAGAACACAATTCACCTTCTTTGCCATTAAGATGGGGCAGTGCTGATGGGTTCTAACTCAGGTCTCTTCTTCTAAGGCTGTAGTGCAAAAACAGTTTTTGTCACCAACGTCTTTCTTTCTGGCCCAGAATTTTTCTTTCATCTATTATTACCAATGTCTCCTATGTAAAATTTATGGAAGAATTTTACATATTGAATACAAAATGTAAAATGCCTACCATAATGCCTGGAGCATGGTAGGCATTCAATCAACACCAGTTTGTTCAGGATTTTATTATTACCTAGAAAGACAGTATATTCTGTGACTAAAAAGTAAAGAAGAAAGAAACGTGAATTTAAAGGAATAAAAGAACTCAGAAATCAGAATCTCTGGCTCCCTCTAATAACTGTTTTTCATTTATTATATATTCAACTCCAAAAATTAGATACAGGAAAAAAAAAAGCATAGGCGATAAGTTATCCCCTATTTAGAGCTTAGTGAGGTTTTAAATTGTATAACCTGTAAAATTTACAGAGTTGAGCTTATGTGATTGGATTTGAACTTGGTTTATTATAGGAGGGAAGGGGAATGCTCTCTTTCAATGCAAAGCAGAGAGACAGGCTCACGTGTTCCCTTTGTCCATGGAGGCTTGAGTCTCTTACCAGGAAGATCAGTATAACACAAACGATATTTCCAGCTGGTGTCTGAGAAACAATCCCTTGCACGTGTTCTCAGCAGGAGACTGCTGATAACGAAGAAGGATGTACCTGAGACAGAAAACAAGCCTCTGGAAACAGAAATTTGGGAAGCTTTATTATACAGCAGACGGAATCTTGTGACTTGATCAACAAACCTAAAAGCTTCTGATCCTGCACACTTGATTTCTTGGGTGACTGAAACAGCCCTTTAACGGCCATAGATTTCTAATAAATCTCAAGACAATTCTTTTCCCCTTGTTCCCACCCAAATATTTCTGTTTTTAAGGTTCAATCCTTTAAACCATTTTCACAGTGGACCAATCCTCATTTGTATTTTAAAAGGGAGTGTATTTAGGATTATTCCTAAGTGTCCCCGGTTTTAGTTTGTTAATGGACTCTAAAATAAATCTGCGATTAAAAATAGCTCCCTCCTCCGGATGCTAGCCAAAGAGAAATAAGAGTCTTCCTTCATCATGATGAGTCCTATAGAAGCATCCATTTTTGTTATCTCAGAATTGCTCTGTCCTCTTCTGCTCTCTCATGACAGTTTTTTTTTTTTTTTTTTTTTTTTTTTTTTTTTTTTTTTTTTTTTTTTTTTTTAACAGCGAAACTGGCAAGATATAAGAGGAAGATGTCTCTCAGGCAGACAGATCTAATGGCTGTGCTGTTAAACCAATAGGCCAGGATTATAGGAAATGAGGGGATGCTTTCATTTTGCTTGCTTATCTGTATTGTATTGGTTGTTCTCAAAAAAATACATAAATTTTATAAAGAAAAAATAGCATTTAAAAATATTTAAAAGACAAACCCCTTTCCTTCACAATTCAATTTATTATAAAATAAGGCATAATTTCTTATTTTTATATTTTTCTATTGTTTTCAGCTCCTAATTGGTTATGTTGCAAAACAACACAAAATCTTTGGATATTACGCCCAAATAGCCCAATTATTCTGACTTCTGACAGTTATGATGTTGATAAGCACAACCACATATTAGTGTTTTGGCATTGACTGCAATACAACAAAAACCTGACAGTACAAAAATTCAGCATAAAAACCAAATCATCTGCTAGCAATCAGTAAAAGGAGAAAAAAAAATCCCTGGTTGGTAGACGCTTTCACTATCTAGTAATTCTTTTTTTTTTTTTTTTTTTTTTTCTCTTTTTTTTTTTTTTTACCTTGGGGATGAGGTGGATAGTAATTCTTTTGATGTTGAAAATATGGATCTATTTCTATATTAGACAGAAGAAGTGGCATATGGTAATATAAATACTGAAAAGTGAATTATATTAATTTTTAAATATACCAATCAATACGATGGTTTTTACTTAAAGAGTATGATGAAATCTTCTGTATGTAATAAAAATTATTTATGGTGTTTTTCTTATCAAAAATCATTTCTGTATCTTGCTGTGAAAATTATCTAAGGCTATATTTAAATACCTGACAATTAAAATAAAAACTATTAAGATAGTGATTTTTACTTTTCTCTATGTCTTTTTTTACCTCTTATTTCCAAATAACCCTGCTATTTTGAAAGATAAAAATGAAGAAATGTATTATATGTCATGTCCCTGGTGGAGGAAACCTTTAATAGAGGCCAGAAAATTAATAGGAAATATGCTATGAGTTATGCGAAGCTACACCTATCATAGAAGCCTATGCATGCTCAAATAGAGGACTTGGTTCATCTTGAAGGCATATCTGCTTGTCTTGAAAGAAATAAGATCTTAATAAATTTTACCAGCTGCACCATAGAATTTAATCATCCCCTTTAAATTGAGAGCCTTTGAATATACTGTCTGTAAAGCATTCACCACAGTGCCATTCGAATGCACATTTCTTAAACAAATTGTATTTTAATGGTGACAGTTTACATTATCTTTAGCTTTGTGTAACAGCTACAGACTATCTATAAGACAACTAAAATTTGTCAATGACATTAGTCTTCTATAATATTTTATGCAAATACCACAAACTGTTGTTTAGTGTCCAGAGCCCACACTCTGGACTTTTTACGCATTACTGGGATTTGGGCTAATACTATTTCCAGGAATTATTCCCAGTAACACACGGGAGCTGCAATATCCAGGAATCATTCCCTAAAGCTTTAGAGGCCCTAATGCAGAGACTCTCTCCCTGGATACTTATTACTTTACCATATTTCCCAGATGATTAATTTCACACTATTCCAAGGGCTGCTGTTGCTTTAATCTCTTCAGATCTATCTTTAATCACTTCATTGACTTTTTAACCGAAATGTTATAAATCCCCCATGACAGGTACCATATAATCTTTTTCTTAATTCTGCCAATTTCTTACACAAATTTAAAAATCTGCCATTGATTGATATGTCAGAATTGTTGTAAATGGAAAGAGAATAGAAGGGAATTGACTCAAAAAGATGGCTTTTAGTTCACTCCTTAATGAAATAATGTGCATTGTTGGAATTGAAGTTCTGATAACTAGGAATTTTAAAATTAGGAACAATAATCATAGTCTGAAGAACAAGAGGAGGAAAAAAGGAATAGAAAAAAAGAGAAAGAAAAATAGGGAGGAGAAATGGGGGGTGGTGGTGAAAGCAATAAAACTGGCCTTGGCACATTTTTTTCTAAAAGACGAAATAAAGAATGTCTGGTTGCAGAGTAAAAAGGTCTCGTCCCAGGGGTACCTCTTCCAATCTCACTCGGTTAAATCCAGGGGCATCAGTTCTCTTCTAATGCACATATTTCTCTAACCTAATGCAAAATGAATCCATTGTTGGGGGACCTTTAAGGTCTTTTCCAATTCTAATATTTTTGTGGAAAAGGTAAATGATTAAACATCAAAACAGATCAGATCTTTTAAAATAAGAATTGCCTTTTCAATAAAGTAGTAACATGATGAAATACATTTCTTCAATGCATTCATGCCATTTAAAACATTATTATGTCAAAGGCGAATATGTCTAACACACCAGGGATATTTTCTGCCTGTTCTCTTTTTCATTGATATTCCGTGACCACTGGAATTAGGAAATATTTTTATTTCTTTTAATCTACTTTTCTTTGAACTCATATACTATACTCTTGATGTTGCTGATGTTCTCTGGAATAAGATAACTGTAGGGAAGTTCATGCTGGTGACAGAAAGAATATTGATTTTTTTAAAGAAGATCAAGACCTCAAATTCTATTAATCACTGACTACTCTTTCTGGGACTAGGCTTATACTTAAGATATGATACCTCAATTAAAATTTTTAACCACTATTGTGTCACAAGTCCTTGATTCTACAAAAGCTTTTTCCTGCAAGTAATTTTCTTTATGAAAAAAACCCTCATAGAACTAATTCAGTAAAGTTGCAGGATAAAAATTAACATATAAAACTCAATTGTGTTTCTATACACTAACAACAAACCATTCAAAAAGGAAATTAAGAAAACAATTTTGTTTACAATAGCATTAAAAGAATAAAATCCTTAGGGATAAACTTGCCCAAGGAGGTGAAATACTTGTACACTAGGAACTATAAATCATTGATGAAAGAAATTAAGGGAGACACAAATAAATGAAAAGACATCACATGTTCATGCACTTAATACTGTTCAAATGTCCATACTACTCAAAGTGATCTACAGAGTCAATGTTATACCTATCAAAATCCCAATGATATTTTTACAAAATAGAAAAAACAATTCTAAAATTCTTTCTCATTGTTGTGACCCTTTGTTTTATTACTCAAATTAACATTCTCAATGCAAACACAGATTCCTTTCTTCCTACTTTGTTTTTCCAATTTTCTTCTAAGTCTTTCATTTTATTTGATTACTTACAGCTTTTCAATAGGCTTGCCACTATAAAGTAATACAGCAATAAAAATACAAGAATACATAAACCATCTTTCCTCTTTCCTACGTATATCCTTATTGTCAGCCAATAGGTAGTCCTCTGAGATAAAGTTTGAGAAGTAAACATGGTCTTCACTGATGCTTCTAGCCCCTTATATAAGTCCTTGTTTTGGATGGTGTAGCCAGTGTTATGTATTTGCAGGGTGCATTCCCTGGGCCACTTGTGGTAGGGCTTGCCTAGGCTTTCCTACTGTGGCTTATTATGCAGCACTTTTAGATAGACAATAGCGCAAGTGGTGCCTCTGTTTTTAGCCACATCTGCTACTCTTCAAGTCTCAGATACTTGTGAATTGTACCTTGGCTCAATTCTCAACTCTAAATCCTTGATATTATTCTTTTGGTTTGAAGACTCTTCCATAGTTTCTGCCTCTGCTCTTGAGCCTGCATCCTAAAATACTTGGGCTGTTTGACTGCCTCTATTCCTGGTTTAAAAATAGAAAGGTAGTTGATTATACAGGTCTGTCTGGAAAGTATCCAGCCATCGTTAAGAAAACAAGAAGGATTTGCTTGTCGTTGATATAACTAACCTGGCCACCAAAGAGAGTGGACTGAAATATGCATGCATGAATAATGACGATTTCACTGTATCGGTCAGTGGGGCACTATGTGCAGCCATTGCATCCAAAATAACTGAGTGAGTAGAGCAACAAATCTGCATCAAATTTTGTGTTAAGCTTGAACATTCCTCTGTGGAAACTACTCAGATGATTCAGAAGGCTATTGGAGACAATACAATGAGTGCAGCACAAATAAAAGTGTGGCACAAATGCTTCGAAGATGGTCAAGAAATCTGTTGAAAGTAACCCATGTTCTGGAAGGCCTGCAACGAGCAGAACACCTGAGAATGTTGAATGTACTGGTTAGGTTAAGAGACGCTGGGGGAGGTGTGCCAGCTCCCAAGGTGTCTACTTTGAAGGGGACTGAGGCATCACTGTCCTGTGTGCAATGTTTCTTGTACCTTGTATCTTCTTCAATAAATGTTTTTCAAATTAGGTCAATAAATGAATATTGACCAGTGGGACAGATGTGAGAATCCTGATACAAAACCATCCTCATATAGCCATCTAATCTTTGGCAAAGCAGACAAAAACATACTCTGGGGAAAAGAATCCTTTTTCAATAAATGGTGCTGGGAAAACTGGATAGCCACTTGCAGAAGGCTGAAGCAGGACCCACACCTTTCACCTCTCACAAAATTCAACTCACACTGGGTAACAGACTTAAACCTAAGGTATGAAACGATTAGAATTCTAGAGGAAAAAGTTGGAAACACTCTCCTAGACATAGGCCTAGGCAAAGAGTTTATGAAGAAGTCCCCAAAGGCAATCACAGCAGCAACAAAAATAAATAAATGGGACATGATCAAACTACAAAGCTTCTGCACAGCCAAAGAAATAGTCATGAAAGTAAACAGACAACCTACAGAATGGGAGAAAATTTTTGCATCCTATGCATCTGATAAGGGACTGATAACTAGAATATACTTAGAACTCACAAAAATCAGCAAGAAAAAATCAAATAACCCTATTAAAAAGTGGGCAAAGGACTTGAACAGAAACTTTTCTAAAGAAGACAGAAGAATGGCCAACAAACATATGAAGAAATGCTCAACATCTCTAATCATCAGGGAAATGCAAATCAAAACCACAATGAGATATCACTTAACTCCAGTGAGAATGGCCTTTATCAAAAAGTCCCCAAACAATAAATGCTGGCGTGGATGCGGAGAGAGAGGAACACTCCTACACTGCTGGTGGGACTGCAAACTAGTTCAACCTCTTTGGAAAGCAATATGGAGGTACCTTAAAGCGATACAAGTGGATCTACCATTTGATCCAGCAATCCCATTACTGGACATCTACCCAAAAGGTCCAATGACGCTCTACAAAAAAGACACCTGCACTCGAATGTTTTTAGCAGCACAATTCATAATTACAAGGCTGTGGAAACAGCCCAAGTGCCCATCAATCCAAGAATGGATTAATAAAATGTGGTATATGTATACCATGGAGTACTATGCAGCCCTAAGAAACAACGGTGATATAGCACATCTTGTATTTTCCTGGTTAGAGCTGGAACCCCTACTACTAAGTGAAGTATCCCAAGAATAGAAAAACAACCACCACATATACTCACCAGCAAACTGGTATTAACTGAGCAGCACCTAAGTGGACACATAGGAACTATAATAATAGGGTATTGGGCAGGTGAGAGGGGTAGGGGGCAGGTGTATACATACATAATGAGTGAGATGTGCACCATCTGGGGGATGGTCATGCTGGAAACTCAGACTTGTGGGGGAAGAGGGGAAAAGGGCATTATTTGAAACCTTAAAATTTGTACCCCCATAATATGCTGAAATTAAAAAAAAGAAAAAGAAATAAATGTTTTTCAAATTACTGGCTGGATACTTTCCAGACAGACCTCGTACATACTCACAACTTAAGAGTGAGTAAAAAGCAGTGAATACACAGTCACCGAATGGTAGAACTAAAAGCCATCCTAGTGATCATCAAGTTCACATACTTTTATTTTAGGAATGAGAAAATATTTCAGAGATTGTAGCTTCCTCGTGGTAAGCTAAAACAGGCACATGGCAAATATGAGGCATATATACATGGCTTCTGATTCCAAAACCAGTGCCTTCTCCATTTTGTCATGGTGACTTGAATGGAAATTTCATAGTCAATGAACGAGAAATCTGAGGCTGAAGAGGTTCAAAGAGGGATAAAATGCCCTCAAGTGTATATGCTATCAGATACACATGGACAAGTACTTCCCAGATACAATATATGAAAGTGTTTTATCAATTCCAAAGTCCATATAAATTAAAGATATAATTTTCAACAATAACCTGTCTTCATATGAGACTGGCCTCAGAAGGAACAGACAGTTCATTTTTCTCCATCTTAAATCACCAATGACTTGGTCACTGTCTTTAAAAGGTGTTTTTCAGAGTTCTGCATTTGCCATAAGAATCCCCTGGGATGAAAAAACTTAAAGGGGAATTCATTCTTTGTGGATTGGAGTGTATAGGAGCAGAGATAATATAATTTAAAAATCACAATATTAGTGCAGCTTTGAGAATAAATGCCATAAATAATAGAGCTCTTGCCTTTTGATCCAGTATTTGGTCTGATCTACCTGTATCTTTAATTCTGAGCATGTCACTTATAAATGAGTATTTCAAGTCAAGAAATCAGACTGACAGAGAAAGAGAGCAAGAAAATTGGAATTGCATGATTTTTATGCTTTTAGAAAACATTACAGTTCATATGAATGGTGGGTTAATTGTCTCATTCTGGTTACTCAGGACTTTATTTCCTTGTTTTCTTATGATGCTACTGTTATATATAAACTATTTATCTTTTTTTCTGACAGCTTGAAAGCTATTTACCCATTAAAAGACTTATAAGTCCTTTTAGGTAGAATTCCAGAATAATTATGATGATGCTCTTATCATTGCCCAATATAAATCATATGGTCATAAATGAAAGCATATGACACCCTTCGGCCAGCACAGCCTCTGTCTTTGAGAACTGTTACCTCTTAGCTTGCAGAGGGTGTTAAAAGATGAAATAGTGACACTTGCCAGAAGCACAGCCCATACTGTTGTGAAATACCACTGTGTTCTTTGGCACCTGCTTGTGCGCACCTTGAATACCAGGGAGACCTCACAGGTACCTGAAGACATAATGAAATGATCTGTATCTGTCTACTCTTATTTAAGCATAAAAAAAGAGGAATAGAAAAATTATTTGCAACTGCCCTCTGGTTAAGCCTAGAGGTGATAGTGATATCCAAGCACATCTGAAGTAAGAGAAAAAGAAGTTTCTCAGAAGTTCATGCACTTGTTCTGAAGCCATCCTTCTTTCAAGGTTGCCTCTGTGCCCTGCTCCTCCCCACTTCTGGTCCTTGATCTGATGAGTCTTCTTCAATGCTCTCTCTCTCTCGTTCCCACATGTTTTTCTCTTAATTTTATAACTAAAATGTAGATGTGATGAGAGATTATAGAAGACATTGGAAAAGAACCAAGAGATTGAGTTCATACTTTGTGCCAGGGCCTTTGCTAAGTGACTTACATTCATCATCCTATTTAATATCCAAATTGAATTGAGATACTTGTCAATCTCATTTTAAAGTAGAGGAAACTGATACCTATAAAATTTAAATAAATAATAAATGAACATATGTTGGTAAGTAAAAGATTTTGAAGCCAAAGTCCATATTCTTCTCCTTATGATGGTGTTATGCCAGGTGATCCCTTAAAGGTTGCTATTGGTAGAGAAGGGGCTGGGTAAAACATCACATCACATCCATTAAAGAATAAACATCATAGGGGGAAAGAAGCACTCACAAGGCCAAGGTCAACAAGCTGGGGATACTGAAAGTCCCCTGGTCTCCCCATTTCTGGTGTGAGGTATGATGGGTCAGGAAGTCTGCATCACATAGTGTGGACTTTACTCCAATATGGGGAGCCATGGTTATCTCTTTCTACACATATGGGAAATTGACTTCATTAAGATGAGGTACATAAGCTCTTTGTTCCCAGGCAGTCTGCATTTGGGGTATCAAATAGTAATATTTACAAGTGTTTTCTGGGATCACCAACTGGTTGACATCAAAGATCCTGCACAGCTGGGAAATGTAGGGCCCATGCTTCTCTGGGAAGAAACCTTCAATTCCAAGGTAGGCTGAGATTGGGTGCTGTCCCCCCATCTGGGAAAAGGAGAGTCACCCAGGATCCAGCTAGTGTGTGGTCCAGGCAACCTAGAGTGAGCTTCCAATGTTGTTGTCATATGATCCTGGGTCTTAAATATCAGACATGCTACATAAAATGTGTCCTCTCTTCTCACAGGATCAGAGTCTTAGACTCTTTAATTTGGTGCATAACTGCTACATTGCTTTTTAACGTTGTTCTTTGGTCATTAACACAGTGCTAATGATAGAAAGTCATCAAATAAAAGTTAAATATGGTAATCTGTAAAATTTCTATTTTCTTTTAAGTGATAAAATTTAAAAAAAAAGAAGAAGTTGGCTCTGTTCCTTTTTTACCCTATACCATCCAAGTAAGGAAAATGAGGCCGAGAAGCCTTATGCAGCTTGCCCTGCGGCTTCTGCAGCCAAATGGCAATGCCAAGATGAACACACTACACTAGACTTCTCTAATTTTCCATCCTGATGCTTCTCCTCCTGCCAGGAATGTGACTAGAGTGTTAAACTTAAAAGCACTAACTTAGAGAGGAATTTAAACAGAAGTTCAAGCATATCAGTGGCAGTTCTGATTTACAGTTTATTGTTGGCAGTATGTGAATTTTGGGAATTAAGGGATTTGGCATGATACACACTTTGCCTGCTTGTGCCTCTTCTCACTATAATTCAACTCAGTGCAACAAACATTTCTAAAGCACTTACAAACAGGGCAGTATACTGAGTATATTGGGAAATAGATGAGTAAGGCAATTCTTATCATTCAGGAACTTTACCTGGTTATATTTGTCTGATTTTACTGTTTACTACAAGAATATCGGCCCAGTTGTATGCAGTTATCTTTGTAAGCTGATCAGAAGAGCATCCTGAACTGGTAACTAATACACTGGCAACTAATACATGCTTTTTCACGGTGGCGATGATTTTAGCAATGAAGACAAATTAAACAAAAAGCAAATTAGCCTGCCTCCTTTAGCAAAGGAGTGGGAACACTGGGTTTTCTGAAGAAAGGGCTACGAGAACTTTACTCGTAAGTCCCAAGAACTGAGGAGGTAGATGCCTCAACTTGACGGTTGCTTCAGTATATTTGTCGTGAAATCTCCTTCCAGAAAGACTCTCCCATGGAGAAACAAATACTTTCCTTTCAAAGGCTTTTCTAGTGATAGATCTACTCTGACTTTCCCAATGAACCACCTCCTCCTGAAAATACTGAAAGAAAGCAGCAATTATTTTATCATCATAATAATTATACATCATGATCATCATCATCATTGTAATTTTATCATAGCTATCCCTAAATC
This sequence comes from Microcebus murinus, assembly GCF_040939455.1. Taxonomy (NCBI): domain Eukaryota; kingdom Metazoa; phylum Chordata; class Mammalia; order Primates; family Cheirogaleidae; genus Microcebus; species Microcebus murinus. Next base: position 77,491,428 of record NC_134112.1, on the reverse strand, counting down.
TCAAATGCATATTTTATAGGCACTCTTGATCACAACTGAAGTATGGCTTTGATTTCCATCAAATTCATCAAACGGCAAATCTCAGAGCAATTTTGGGTCTTCAGCATTTTAAAAGCAATAACGTATATATTTTTTCCTAACACAAATTAAATATTGCACCAAAGAGAAAGTGAATGTAGAAAGGAAAAAGCTGTAAATTTGGGAATAAATGAGCCAAGAAATAGATATCAATGAATGGAGACACAAATCAGAAATATAGACATTTAATGAAACACACACAAAAAATCTTGTTAATCTTCAGTGCATAAAAAAACCTTAGGGTGAGCTGAGCAACCTAATTGACTGTCACTGCAGGATGTGACATGCTATCAAAAAGGTCAGTGTAATTTGGGGCTGGCTATGCAGAGTCATCATTTCCAGAAGTGGAGAGGTAATGTTCCCTGTCTATGAGCTGGGCTTCACTCAGGAAATATTTAAGTGGTTATCAAGGTGAATTTGAGAATAGACACTAAGCCACCTTTGGACTGGAGCACAGATAATTAGTTGCAAGATGACTCCATCCTCAACTTTCTTAGCTACGCGGCAGCCCTACCCTAGTCAATTAGTATTAGGTCTTCTCAGAGAGTTTATTTATACACAGCGGCCCTAATTTAACTTGCCAGTTGCCTGTCTGCACATGAGAAATTTCAGATCACTATTACTGAGTTAACTTTGTAATAAACATGAAGAGTTCCTCTGAGAGGCCTGAAAATCAATTTAGAGTAGGCAATCTTGAATGTTTCAGTTTATGATGGGAACTAAGCTGCCCTTTATGTCTTTGTGGCAGGCAGGAGTGCTCAAATCAGATCCTTACCTCCTTTAAAATTCTGCTAAGTGTTTCCAACTTTTTCCTCTAGAATTCTAATGGTTTCATACCTGAGATTTAAGTCTGTTATCCAGCGTGAGTTGATTTTTGTGAGAGGTGAAAGGTGTGGGTCCTGTTTTAACCTTCTACAAGTGGCTATCCAGTTTTCCCAGCACCATTTATTGAAAAGAGATTCTTTTCCCCAGCGTATGTTTCTGTCTGCTTTGTCAAAGATGAGATGGCTATATGAGGATGGTTTTATATCAGGATTCTCACATCTGTTCCACTGGTCAATATTCCTGTTTTTGTGCCAATACCATATTGTTTTAATTACTACAGCTTTGTAGTATAGTTTGATATCTGGCATATTAATGCCTCCCATTTTGTTTTTGTTGCCTAGAATTGCTCTTGATATTCGGGGTCTTCTTTGGTTCCATACGAAGCGTAAAATTATTTTTTCTATATCTGTGAAGAATGCTGATGGGATTTTAATAGGTATTGCATTGAATCTGTAGATCAGTTTGGGTAGTATAGACATTTTGATGATATTGAGTCTTCCGATCCACGAGCATGGTATGGATTTCCATCTGTTTACATCCTCTGCTATTTCCTTCCTCAGTGTTTCATAGTTCTCCCTGTAGAGGTCTTTTACCTCTTTGGTTAAATATATTCCTAGGTACTTTAATTTCTTTGTTGCTATTGTGAAGGGAATTGAGTCTTTGATTTGGTTCTCAATTAGATTGTTGTTGGCATATATGAATGCCTCTGATTTCTGTGTATTGATTTTGTATCCTGAGACTTTACTAAATTCATTGATCAGTTCCAGGAGTTTCTTGGTTGAATCCTTGGGGTTTTCTAGATACAATATCATATCATCAGCAAACAGTGAAAGTTTGATCTCTTCTGCCCCTATTTGGATACCTTTGATTCCATTTTCCTGTCTGATTGCTGTAGCCAAGACTTCCAGCATGTATACCATGAAGTACTATTCAGCTCTAAGAAACAATGGTGATATAGCACATCTTATATTTTCCTGGTTAGAGCTGGAACCCATACTACTAAGTGAAGTATCCCAAGAATGGAAAAACAAGCACCAGATATACTCTCCAGCAAACTGGTATTAACTGAGTAGCACCTAAGTGGACACATAGGTACTACAGTAATAGGGTATTGAGGAGGGGGGAGGGGGGTGGGTATATACATACATAATGAGTGAGATGTGCACCATCTGGGGGATGGTCATGATGAAGACTCAGACTTTTGGGGGGTGGGGGGGAAATGGGCATTTATTGAAACCTTAAAATCTGTACCCCCATAATATGCCAAAATAAAAAAAAAAAATAAAAAAAAAAACTAAAAGAAACTGATGAAACTAAAAAAAAAAAAATTCTGCTAAGTGGAAGCTAAAAGGCATTATAGTTTCTTTTTAACTTTCTATTTTAGAATAAATTTAAACTTACCAAAAAGTTGCAAAGATTGTATGGAGTCCCCATATGCCCTACACCCACTATCCCCTATTAATAACATCTTACATCAGTATGGTACGTTTGTCACAACTCATAGACCACTATTGATTAATTATTACTAACTAAAGTCCATACTTCATTAAGATTCTCTTAGTTTTTATCTAATATCTTTTTCTGTTTAAAAATTCCACCTGGAATACTGCATCACATTTTTTCATGTCTCCTTAGGCTTCTGTTGGCTGTGACAGTTTCAAGAACCTTCCTTGTTCTTGAAAAATTTGACTTTTTGCAGGATAATGATCAACCAATTAAAAGAGTCCCCAGTAACCAAAGCTGGAATGATTTGGGCAACAAAATAAAGTAATACTGGTTTATAACTCAAAATATAAAATAAATATTCATGAGTTCATAACAGAATGGAGGATTGATTGAAAAAAAATGAATTAAATAAAGAAAAATCTCCCATGCAACAGAATTCCAACTGATCTATGTAGTAATAGATTATCTATGTAGTAATAGATAATCCAGCCTCCGCATTTTTTAAGTGTGAGTTGTGCATAGTAACTTCCTCCCAAAGAGTACTATATGGAAAGGGGGGAAAAAGTAACTTTATAGTGAAGAGACTTGACAAACACTTTCTCAGCCAGGTGAGCAAGGCTAATATCGACAGTCATAAATCACGTTGATACTTTGTGCACCTGACATGATTTGGTAAAAATGCACTTTACCTCTGTGGTCTTCCACTCCAAAGCCCCTGGTTCAGTCTAATCAAGAGAAAAACATGAGACAAATCCCATCTGAGGAACATCTAGTATAGACTCTTTTCCAGTTGCCATGAGAACAAAAGGAGACAAGCACAGTGTTGGGAAATTCCTCGATAGAAGGACTAATTGTGATGATCCGTTTTATTTTTCACAGCTCTACTTTTTCCCATCAGCACCTAGAAACTCAGAGGATAAAGTGATTCTAAAATCCAAGGAAGCAGTCCTTTTCTCTACTTTCATCTCATCTTGGCAATTAAAGGGAGAGGTGTATGTGCATCATGTCATCTAAAGAGCTTCAGCTATGATGTTGGGTTTACCTCTGCTACACATTCGGTTGGTGGAGCTGGGCTGTGGCAGGTCCTGGTCCCTGCTGTAACCATACTGTCCAGTTCGTAGTAAAGTGACAAGAGACCTGACAAGTGGCAAGTAAATATGATTCACACTTATGAAGGCAATTTAACATTATAAAAATGATAATTTTTCAATCTAATTCCATAGCCCCACAGCTGAGCATATGATACAATGCTACTACCACAGTAATGTGGCTATATTTGAGTATGGAAATAGCATAGCAAAACCTTGGAGTTCATTTTTTTTCAATATCTGATTAATATGAACTTAATTGTGTAGTATATACTCTCCAAAGCCTGAATAGTCTTTAATTCTATTTTAATTTTCTTCATTGTTAGGAATAGGTCCTTTATTCTTCTTCCTGGATTGTCAACATGTTTTCAGGATCCTGCTTTATATGATAAATTTGAAATGTTCCTTATGAAAAGGGTGTGAGGCCTGCCATTATTCTTCTCATAGGGCCCATTTACCAACATGACTCCACTCACACATTTCAAGTACTGCTACTAAAAAGTTATTTTGAATTCATAAGTCATGTATAATGCTGGTAGAATTTTATTATCTACATATAGTATACCACAGGCTGAAAGATAAAAGTAAATTAAATCATTTTAATAATCACATTTAGATTTACTAACATGCATATACATGTACCTTTAAAATTCATAAATATATTTTATTCTACATGTTGTATATCTTTAGATACTCATTATTTCTTCCTCTCAAATGAATTTCTCATTAATCACTTAGAAATATTAATGATGAGAATTTCATGTGATTTTTTGTTTTTTTCTATTTGCAGTATCTAGATGTCTGATAGAATTAATTTATTTAGATATTATTAGGAATTTTACACTGCCATCTAGTGATGTGCAAACCCGAAGAGGTGGGGATTTTTGGCAAGCAACTTGCCTAGCCCATCTTAATAACCCCCTTCACATTGCCAGACTTTTTCGATAGCTTAGAAAAACTCTCATTTTAATAACTCTTATTTGTAATCTCAAGTTCTTCATCCTTTATAATTCATACTTCAAACTGCAGGTGAATATAGGCTTCACTGTGAACATGATGAAGTTTGTGTTAGATGCATCACACTCCTTTGGTTGGTGTACTTGTGACAGTGGCTAGAACTTCCTGAGTGCTCACCATTTGCCAGGTACTGTTCTTAAGTGTTTTTCATGGATTAATTCATTTAATCTGGACACCAGCCTTAGGAGGTAGCTACTATATTGTTTCTGTTTTGCCCAAAGTCACATAATTAACAAATAAGAAAGCTGCAATTTAAACCTATTTAAGCTGGTTACAGAGTTCATGTGCCTAGCCAGTAGGCTATAATGGCCTCTTAGTCTTCACATCTTCCAGTACACACACAAACACACACATTTTCTAGCCCCACTTTCTTCCCACCCACCCACTACACATATGGGTCCCCAACCACCTAGGGGAATATCATCTTGGTTTTTCCTTTACATGTAGGTTACTTGCTGCCTCTGAAACTTAATGTCTTGCAGATTTGAATAGGTTGCTCTGTTTGGGATTTTGTGTTCTTCAGTAAAATTCTGAGGGTTATCAGCAATCTGAGCTCTAATCTTAAAATAAAAACCAAGGCCAACTTCATGGTATAATCTTAAAAGAAGTTATTTTTGCATAAAGATGGCAAATTTTCTTTTTTTCTTTTTCCCCAAGAGCATACAAAATAAGAATGAGATAGAGTTAATTCCATCGTGATAATGTGGGATATGACTACTTAACTGCTATTTATTTTTTAAAAATTGTACAAGTTAGTAGAATTATTAATTTTGAAACAAAATGTGGCAGTTAAATTGCATATTTTATTGAAACTCTAGGCAACCCTAACAATCAATTAGCACTGGCTCCTCTACTAGACAACTGCATACAATTCAAGGAGCTGGGTGAGGAGTACGAGGTGTGTGTGTTTGGGAGGGTGAGGGGCAGAAGGAAATGACAGCAATGCACCTGTGTGCTTTGTGGCGGTGGGACTGTGCCTGTGTCTATGTAGTAGGGGGAGGGAGGAGGGTGAGAAAGTGCTGTACCACAGAATAGAATGCTGAACCTGACCCAAATAGGTAATTAAGTTAGAAAGTGAATAATGTTTACAACCAAAATAATTAAGTGTTAAGTAGGAAATATTCTCTTGCATTTTAGAACACAGAAAATGCTCTAAGGATTAGAAAAATAAAAGAAAATCTCCCAGAAACTATGCTGTTTGAGTTAGGGCCTGAAGGATTGTTATTCAATTTTATTGTTTCCAAACTTCAATCTCAATTGTCATCCCATTTGGGCTGCTTTAACAACATATTATAAACTGGACAACTTATAAAAACAGAAATTTATTTTTCTTAATTCTACTGGCTGGGAAGTCTGAGATCAGGGTTCCAGTATAGTTGGATTCTAGTGAGAAGCCTCTTCTGGATTGTGGACTTCCTGCAGTGTCCTCACATCATAAGAAGGGGTTTCCTAATACCCCACTTCCTAATACCCCACTTCCTAATACTCCACTTCCTAATACCCCACTTCCTAATACCCCACTTCCTAATACTCCACTTCCTAATACCCCACTTCCTAATACCATCACTTTAAGGGGTTAAGATTTCAACATATAAATTTTGGGAGGACTCAAGTCTATAAGGATAACAATGCAAAGGGAGACATTTGTAATTGATACTTTGAAGGAAGAGGCTTTCAAATTAGTAATAACGATAAATGAATCAATGTTTTCTGGGAACTTGGGATTTTTGCTCTAAAGAGGTAGCTTTTGATGCTGGCAGAAACTCTGGTATGCGTGTTGTGATGGATTGGACTGTCCTCAAACACACAAGGAGCCATGATAACCTTATTCACAATCCAGTCACTGCAAAATTAATGGAAAGGCATAGTGATCAGTTTCTGTTCATTTTTCTCATATTGTATGATGAAGATGAAATGAGCCATACCCTTTCCCACCCTGAGAATATTCATTACAAAAAGTACATTTGAGTCTTCTTACAACCTGTGGCAAGAGTAATAGACAAGCTTCATTTTTCTTTTCTCTAAGATTCTAAATATTAATGTTTATATCTATGATGTTTGAAAGGCAAGCTTCTTGTGGCCTCTCTGAATCTCTAGGGTTGCCTATAACATAGGAAGACCCTCACAGTTCTAATCCATGGTGATCACTCTGTGTGACAGGGACAATGATGAGTCTCCAAAACCTGTTTCTTATTCTCCCCGTGTTTACCAAAAGACTACATTTGAAGTGTTTATTATAACTGGGTGGTGCCATGTCACTGAATTTTGTCAAATTTAATGTAGCAAAAAGTGTCTTGGCCCATAAAAACCTCTCACACAATCTCTCTCCCCTGTCTGCAGAAACTGAGCAGAGGTAGCAAGCAGGCAATAAAATGAAAAGAGGACAAGTTCTTGAATTTCCACAAAGAAGGCTGCCTGCCAAACACCTGCATAAAAATATTACCTGAGCAAGAAGCAACTCTGTTGTTTTCTACCACTAGATTTTGGTTTTGTTTGCTATAGCATTTAGTTTATCCTCATAGGTCACTGTCAAAGGTCACATTCGCCCTAAGGGCACTCCAGGTTTGACTAAAGTGTCAGCACAGTACCTTAGACTCATGCAGTATATTAATGGAAAGGGACTAAGCCTAGGAAGTGAATAACTCCACAAGTGAACTATATTCATTTGGTACCTGTAACATGAAAAGTTTCTAAGGAGTATTGCTGAATTGGCCAATGAGAAAAGATGAAGGTGGCTCAGGCACATTTCCTATATTTAAAGGAGAAAGCGGGACTAATAAAACAAAACAAGTAAAAATACACAAATGTATTACTAATTTATACTCTAAATTTGATGAGTAATGGCCAGTAATCCATTCAGTGTATCTAAGTCTGGGGAAAACTGCTGGTGGCGTCAAGGAGGCTGTGAGTTAACTGAAAAGCAGGTGGAAGCTCACATGGAGGAGAATCTCAGTAGTGAGGGGAACCAGAAGTGTTGAGTTGTAGCTTCCTCAGACCTAATGTCACCTGAAAATGATAAAAAAAAAAAAAAGTTGTAATTCCAGAGAAAGAAAGTATAGGCAAGAACTGATATTTTTTTGTGTGTGATAGTTTATAAGATTTTCTAAGTGTCTAAAATGAAAAAAATTAGAATTCTGCCCTTACTTAATAGTTTCTAAAGATAGGATGGATACAGAGGAACATGCATCAGCATCAACAATGTCCTAAGGGTATGTTTGATGAATTCATATCCACAGTTCTAAAATGGAAGAGGGGGAGAGAACTGTAGTGATTAAACTGAATCATGTATACGTGTATTTGAAATCTCAAATTGAAAGCTTTGTGTGGAGTTCTGAGTTCACCTGAAAAGCAATATTAAAATTGCCTGAATAAAATGTAAGAACTGAAGGTCAATGATGGAGAATTTAAATAAGGGAAGCAATTCAGGAATGCCTAAGGGTTGTTCATTCAGGGGTTGGAAAGTTTAGTTTCATAATCCTTGTTCTTGGAGACCTTGATTTCCTAAGAGTAGCACATCCACTAGAAAGTGACAGAGGAAAGACAGCTGCTTTCAGAACGAATCTGAGACAGCTGGTGAGATCACTGAACCTGGGAGGCAGTAAGGGAGAAAGAGACAGTCCTCGACCCTGGCAGGGCTGAGGTCAGAGCTGCCGCACGACAGCTTTCATGGGCAAGTCCAGGTGGTTCCAGAGTCCCACGCTTCGCTACCTTCTAGAGAATTTTTATGCAAAAATGAAAGCAAGCAAGACTTTAAGGCAAATCTTTACATTAAAAAATTACCTTTTAATAAGGTTTTCTTTGACATTACAGTAGGTTGTTACTTATGAAAAGCATATTCATCAAAGCTATAGGGGCATCATTTATAAAGCCTTGATCTCTATGTTCTTTATAAAGGCTCCTATGTTACCATATTGTATATCTAAAATGCACAGTACACGATGCCCTTGAATGGAATAAATTGTCCTTTCCATTGAAGTAGAAGTTATATTATTCAAAGAAAACTTTTAGAAAGAAACTGTAAGTCTTTAAGTTGAATTTCATGTACTAAGATAAAATACTCTTTTTTTAAAATTTCAGAATATTACAGGGATACAAATGCTGTGGTCACATAAATTACCTTTGCACCATCTGAGTCAAAGCTACAAGCATGCCCATCCCCCAGACAGTGCACACCTCACCCATTAGGTGTGAATTTACCCATCCTCATCTCCTTCCTCCCACCTGCCCAATCCCCAATGAATGTTACTTCCATATATGCACATAAATGTTGATTGATTAGTATCAATTTAATGGTGAGTACGTGTGGTGTTTGTTTTTCCATTTTTGTGATTTTTTTTTAGCAAGTAAATTTTATTTGGAAGAAACAAGATTAAATAGCCATAGGAAAACAGTCAAGTTTGTTGGCAAAATACCATTTACAGACTTAAGATGTCTATTTTATGCAACTTAACTATGAACACATTTTCATATTTACTTTTGAGAGGCACAGTTTTCTTTGTCCAAGAAAGAAAAATAATTAATGTTTTAAAATCTAATCACTAGTTTATCTCAGAAACTCCTGGCAAGGATTAAGAGAATTATGCAATAGATGTGTGGTCTAATTAGGCCCAAATGAATTTACTGAAGTTTGAATCAAAGCATTGAGTTTTTTCTCTGCTTACATTTAAAAAAAAAATCTTATTCTTATCTCAGAGGAGAAAGCTTTCTGTGGTCAAATTGTCTAAAATATTTTATATATGAAGTGTGTTACTTTAGCTCACCTATGGAGGTTTTCATTTTAACATTTAGATGCATAAAGTGCAAATCACAAATCAGGTGAGAATAAAGTAGACAGAAATATGTGCCTGCTCCTGAACATGTGGGGTCTTATCTTGGATGGAAATATACTATCATCAAACATTCTTTATAATGGTTTAAAATTTTTTTTAAATGAAACATTCTTTATAGTGGTTTTAGAAAAAAGATATTGATGCTATTTCATTCGTTAGGACTTTCCTATAAATGGAAGCCCAGTTAAGAGCTTTGAGATTTAATGTTCTCAAGCATTACATGTGCTCAACAGAGCTGATTCCATTCAGTGAATCCAACAGAACCCTAGAGTTTAAGAGTATGAAAAAGTTATCCTTGAGGGATACTGAATGGGCTTGAGAAAAAGGCTACAGGAGCATTTGGATGAAGTATTTCTTCTAAGGCAAGGATTTCTTCATTCTTCCACTATCCCTTTTGGGTTTTCTGTTATCTGAGAGCAGCAAGGAATGCTCCACACTCCTTAATAATTATGTTTGGCCTTAAATAATTAGCAACTCTTTTGCAAGTGTATAAAATCTTATTTCTTTACAGGCTGATAATTTAGAGAAAGAAAAGACAAAGGACAAGGTAAGTCATGTCATATAAGAACTAGTAATAAGAGAAACAAATGTCTACTTGATAATCTTTTACAAACGAAAATTGGTTGCTAGGTTTTACTAAGTATGTTACAAATCTATAATTCGAAATTAAACAGTTTTCTAGCTTTTATGTATTTTCAGAAAAATCTGTTTAAATTTTTGTCCTTATAAACATTCTATAAAAACTAAACATAAAACTAGATGAAAACTATTTTGTGTAAGAACATAATTTCTGTAGATCTTTTTCACATAAATTGAAGTGTATGATATGTAAGCACTAAACTTACACTGCACACAGCACACGCAGGACCCTGGAGCGATGCCTCAGTATGTTCCCTGTGCCAGCAGCATAGGCACCGCCTGGGAGCGTGTCAGAAATGCAGAATCTCAGGCCCCACCGCAGACCCCCTTCAGCATCTGAACTGGTTAGCTCTCCAGATGTTTCTGATGTCTGCTCTAAGGCAGTGATTGTGAGGGCAGGGGAAGTGTGTCAGAATCACCTGGGAACCTGCTGAGAAGACAGCTGTCAGGGCTCTGCCCCAGTGGTCCAGGGGTGGCCTGGAAAGAGGGGGAGCAGAGGCATTTGCATTTTAAAGAACCCTCACAGTGATTATAGGGCAACCTCCTGGTTAAGAATAAATCCTTTAGAAATATTGTAACCAAAATCTTGAACTAAAACTTCGCTCATTATTGTCAATAAGCCTTACCCTCCCAAGTTATCCACTTTGTTTCACACTACAGGTGGTGGTGGCAGATTAGAAAAACATGTATTCTCATCTTTTCCTACTAAATAATTACTGACACTCTACAGAATTTCTTCTCTATTTAAATGAAAGATTCTCTATTGCTGTTTTTCAAAATAATTATCTTCTTGCTAGGTAACAGTTCTATAGAAGGCCCAAATGTTTTAGTTTCTTTTCTAATTTGATACCATTCTGGCCTCCTTCCCCCACTCCTCAATGCTAATAGTTCCTAACCTGTAGCCTGAGCTTAAACAATTTTAATTTACAACTAATAATTGATACTTGTTAAAATATTGGTTGGCAAATAACAATGAGACTAGCTTTAAAAATATCTAAAATTTTTGTCCTATTTAACAGGCTATGTAACATTTAGCCTATTTTTTCCCTTAAAATATTTAATAATTTCCCTTAACAATTTCCATTAGGATTGTACCAGATATACATAATAAGCAAACATCTTAGTAAAATTCAGCATATGTTTCTGCCTGCAATAAGCACTAAGCAAAAAACAAGATTGTAATTATCCTTCTTTTGTTAAACTAAAATCAAGATTTCAAAAAAATACTTTTGGGCGTGATTTTGTTTTGACAAAGGTAACATGAAAAACATAAAGCTTTCATCTTTAATTAAAAGAAACCAATGTGACCTAATTCCTTATTTTATGAAAAAGACTTCTGACTTTACTCTTCTAATGGATTAACCAACTGCATTTCCCATACTCCAAACAGCAATGCCACTTCAACCATTCTTAAAATATTACATTATGTTTAAAATTATTATGAATAAATATTTATAGGCAGGTTAAAAAATGAACAAAAAATTGAAGCCCCTTTTTCCCTACAGAGAACTATGTATCTATGAATAATTTGTTGCCATTGTTACTATCTTAGAGCATTTAAAAGTTTTGCCCTCAAAGCAACCATAGTAGGCAGATACATAGCAATATTTCTCAAAATGCTTCTGGATTTTCCTTTAGAGCTCTCCAATATGTAAGCCACACAAGAAAACTGTTCTCATTAACCAATTATTACCCATTTTACTGGGATTAAAAATGGAATTTCTTGGTCTGAACACTTACCTTATTCATCCCACTTAACTCTTAATTTTGGTAGTTTAAAAAAAATTAAATTCACTTTCAATGAAGAAAAAGAGTTGTCTCTACTAAAGATATTCAGAGAGATGTATCACAGGAACATTCCAAAATTATCTCAAGTAATAAAAAGCAACATTAGGCTAGGCACAGTGGCTCATGCCTGCAATCCTAGCACTTTTGGAGGCCTGGGCAGGAGGACTGCTTAAGGTCTGGAGTTCAAGACCAGCCTGAGCAAGACCAAGACCTCTACAAAAAAAACCCAGAAAAATAAGCTGGGGTGTGGTGGTGCATACCTGTACTCCCAGCTACTCCTACTTGGAAGGCTGATGCAGGAGGACTGCTTGAGCCCAGGAGTTTGAGGTTGCAGTGAGTTATTAATATGACATCACTGCATTCTAGCCAAGGTGACAAAGCGAGACCCTGTCTCAAAAAAAAATGGAAGAAAGAAAAAAGAAGAGCATCACTGTTGGAATAAGTGTATAACCTCTCCAGTTAAATATGACTCATTTAAATGTGAAGCATGACTAATTTATTCTTAAAAAGTCATATGACAGTCATTTTATATATATATGTGTGTGTGTGTGTGTGTGTGTGTGTGTGTGTGTGTGTTTAAGTATCCTATACTCTCTCCTAAAATCACCTAAAAGTAATGAAAATATGTGTTTTTAGTTGGGCAATAACTGGAGCATAGCATAACTGGAGCAATTAAATTTAAGATATTCTATTAAATAAAAAAGTTACACTATGATTTTTATACACTGTTGAAAATAATGACTGTTTTGTCTAAAGGCAGCAGTAGTTCCCACTACTATCTCATGTTACAGTTAAGCCTTGATTTAGTTCCAGAAAATAATAGAGTAAAATTTTCATATTTCCCTAGATCTATATTTCCCTGTCTACTGTAAGGGAATTTTAGAACATGAAGGCAAAACAGATATAAAAGAACATTTTTAGATGACAATTTTTCCTTGGAATTTGGTTAAAATTTGGCTTCCTCTCAGAAATCTGTACTCACATCCATAAAAGTAAATTTCTATTTTAGTAGCCTTAAAAGAACTAGGTGAGAAAAGATGATTACCTATGACAGTAAAAAGCAAATACTTTGGCAAGTGTGAATAAGAGTACTATTAAGTAAAGACATTCACAAATACATTTTTTATGTCTCTTATATGTGGTATAGGTTATAAATTAGAATCAAAGCATCATGGTTATTTGATCGAAGGGTACTGGTGGGCATTAACAACACATCTGTCTCCAAAAGATGTGTAGCTTCATGGGGAAAAGTCAGTCAAGCAAAGGTGTAGGGGAGAATAAAACACAGAAAACACCACAAATCTCAGACCATTATCTTTTTTTGTCTGAAAAAATGGGTCCCCTAAAGCATGGAAAAAACTTCACAGTGGGAGTGCTTCTATTCCACTAGCAGGGGAGATCTTGATGCGGATTCTGGCCATTCATACACATCTGGCAGCAGGGAATCATATTCATTTCGCCATATTCTTTCTTTAACATATTTGGCCTTGTCTTCAGGTTCTGGGTATCGGAAAGCCATTTTATTAGCATACAGGTATTCTGTAACTTTAATAGCAATGTTAATAGACACTTCCTGAATATGAGCAAGTGGTGGGTAAAGTCTCCCTTGAGCTAGCTCTTTCTCCGTCAATTGGCTTATCAGTGCCTTTGCAGAGTTACAGAGAATAATAGCTAAAGCCACACCTGGAAATATATATACATTGTTTCCTTGACCTGGTATAAAGACTCGCCCATCGCTGAGTTTTACTGGCTCAAATGGACTGCCACTGGCAAACAAACACCTTCCCTCTGTAAGTGTATATGCTTCTTCAGCCCTGCACTCAGCCTTTGCTGTAGGATTACTTAGTGCAAATATTACTGGCCTTTCATTGATACAGGCCATGGCTTTGATTACACCACGAGTGAAAAGACGGCCAGCACCTGCAACTCCAATTATAGCTGAAGGCTTAAGTGTATTTACTGCCTCTTCAAAAGTATCAGGTATGTGCTCTGGGGCTGAGTGAGTAAATAGTTCTTGATGATTATCTATTTTGCCTTTCCACCCCTTAATTAATAAACCATACTTGTCAAACATCCAGATTTTCTTTTGAGCCTCTTCTCCTGAGAGGCCATTTTCTACCAGAGACATTAACTATGAGATTTGCAATTCCAAGAGCAGCCTCTCCTGAGCCAAGAAATAAGATTTTGTGTTCTGAGATAGGTTTCCTAGTAACTTCTTGTGCAGTAAGAAGACCTGCTAGAGCCACTGCAGCAGTCCCTTGAATATCATCATTAAAAGTACAATTTTTTTCTCGATATTTTCTCAAGAACCTGAATGCATTATGATTTCCAAAGTCTTCAAACTGAATAAGTACGTTCCGGCCGTATCTGGCAGTAACAGCTTTCATAAACTCATCAATCAGGTCATCATAATGTTGTGAGCGATCTCGTTTCTCATACAAGCCCATGTAAAATGGATCTTTTAAGAGTGCTACATTATCAGTTCCCACGTCAATACACACAGGCAGGCCTTTATCAGGCTGTATTCCTGCACAAGCTGTATACAAACAGTTTTCCTACTGGAATTCCCATTCCATAGACAGAATTCCCATTCCATAGACTAGAATTCCCATTCCAGTTTTCCTACTGGAATTCCCATTCCCATTCCCAGATCTCCAAGACCCATAATTTTCTCTCCATCAGTCACCACAACATCCTTAATATGATTTTCTGGCCAGTTATCCGCAATTGATCTAACATGACCTCTGTCTGAGATTGAAATAATCCCTTAGGTCTTCTAAAGATGTGTCCACACTGAGAGCAGGCAAGCCCAACTGTTGGTGTATATACAATTGGCATTAGGCTTTCCATATCATCTTGCAGTATTCTAAAAAACAATTTCTCATTTCTTTCTTGTATTCCCATTATATAGATGTATTTTTCCAAAGGGCTACTCATTTTTTTCAAGTTTCTGTGGAATCGTAAGGCTTGAATATCTTGCGTCTCTATTTTGGGAGGTAGAAGTCCTCGAAGACCAAGCATTTGTCCTTCCTGTAATGTAAATGCCATTCCCTTGTTTGTTCTTGGATTTAACATAAGTGACTTGCCTTTGTCTTTTACGTGCAAATGACGACATGCCAAAGTACAAGGAGTGGCAACTACTCTTAACCCGCATAACATCTTTTTTTTTTTTTCCACCGGACGTCTCGCCCCGCCACAGGTGGCGCTGCCCGCGAGGAGGCGCGCCCTGCCGCGCGCCCAGGCGATGCTCGGCAGCTGCGCCGCCCGGCCCTCCCCTGCTCCGAGCTTGCCCGAGCCGGCGCCAGCTCAGGCTTGCGTCGGCGTGGGCGGCCCGACACGCGCCAAGGTAGCAGCCAGGAAAGACGCGGAGTGAGCGGATCCAGCCGCGAGGAGAGGCGGCGCGGCCCTGAGCGGAGACGGACAGGCGCGCGAGCCAATGGGAGGGAGGAGCCGGCTGGGGGCGGGGCTCCGCCCGGAGGCTGGGCGGCCGGGGAGCTCGGGTTACTGCCCCGGCGCCTTCCTCCGTCCGCTTCCTCGAGGTTGCTGTTCTGAGGCCGGGCGCGCGTCCGCGTGGACGCGATTCCGAGGCTGTGAGAAGGACGGGGCAGAGGTGGAGGACCTCGGAGATACGCCGCCCTAAGAAAGAAAGAAGCTGGGGCCAGTTGACTGCGAACCTAGCGCCCCCAACACTCCCGGGGCCCCGCGGGGGTATCGGGACTGCGGCAGCGCGTTCGCGCGAGAAGGGGCTCTCCATTTTTGTGGTATTTCACTTAGAAGAATGGACTCCAGAACCTTACTAGTTCTCCAGTTTTCATGGCTGAGTAGTACTCCACGGTATACATACACCTCATTTTCTTAATCCATTCATGTATTGATGGGCACTTGGATTGTTTCTACATCTATGCAATTGTGAATTGTGCTGAACCATTCTAGTGCAGATAGTTTTTTTTTTTATAGAATATCTTTTTTTTTCCCCCTTTGGGTAACTACCCAGTAGTGGTATTACTGGATCAAATAGTGATTCTACTTTTAGTTCTTTGAGATATCTCCACACTACTTTCTGTAGAGGCTATACTAGTTTGCAGTCCCACTAACAGTGTATCAGTGTTCCTATCTCTCCACATCCATGCCAACATTTGTTGTTTTGAGACATTTTGATAAAAGCCATTCTCATTGTGGTTTTGATTTGCATTTCCATGATGATTAGAGATGTTGAGCATTTTTTCATAGGTTTCTTGGCCATTAGTCTATCTTCTTTTGAGAAGTTTCTGTTCATATCCATTGCCCACTTTTTAATGGGATTGTTTGTTTCTTTTCTTGCTGATTTTCCTTAGTTCTTTATAGATTCTAGTTATCAGTCCTTCAGAAAATGGAGAAAATACTGTTTTAAAGAGGTCTGGCTTTGTTGGTTGAATTGGTTCTTAGTGAGTAAAGAGTTCTTGCATCTATCATCTTTATCCTCTTATATCTGTGCAGTCATGTGCCTCATAAAGACATTGTCATCAATGACAGACCACATATAAGACAGTGGTCCTATAAAATTATAATGGAGCATATATCTAAACCTCATATATGGCACTTGATATTGGCATTGCAGATCAAGAAGGGGAAATTATTGATATTTAGTAAACGTGCTAAGACCTGGTTTTGGTTTTCCATATAAAAACATATATAAATAAAAATATATATACCATCTAGATTTGTGTAAGTACATTATATGATATTCACACAGTGATGAAATCATCTAATAATGCATTTTTTCAGAATGTATCCCTATTGACACATGACAGTGTATATATATGTACACACACACAAACACCCGTATGCAAAGGAATTGATGAAAATGTGACCTGCCAACTATACAAACAATGCAAAAATGAAAACATAACAGAAGTCATACAAAAACATTCCCTAAAATCTCCTTAATTAAAAGCATACCCTAAATTCTCCTTTTTTTCAAATTTCCACTTTTTTTTTCTTTTTTTTAATTTCATCATATTATGGGGGTACAAATATTGTTAAGGTTACATATATTTCCCTTGCCACCCCTCCCTCCCCGTCAGAGCTTCTAGCGGGTCCATCCTCCAGGTGGTGCGCATTGCACTCATTATGTAAGTATACACCCATCCCCTCCTCCCCCTCACACCTGCCCCACACCCAATAAATGTGGGCTTTTTTTGACATTTTGGTTACATTTTATATCTTTGCCTCTCCCTAGCAAGGGTTAGGGGTATGCCCTTCCCTTCCACAATGCTCACCACCATTTCCCTAAGATGTGGGTCTACCCCCACCCCCAATCCCTGGTGAGCACTACATCATTTGAGCACCATAGTGTTAATCAATCAGTACCAGTTTGATGGTGAGTACACGTGAAGCCCATTTTCCTGATCTTGTGTCTCCTCACTTTGGATAAGGGGCTTAAGCTTAATCCAGGATAGTATAATCGATGCTAGCTTGCTGTCGTTTCTTAGAATTGAGTGATATTTCATTGTGAACATTTGTTTTATTAAAAGTGCCATTGAATGTGTCTTTTTATAACTTTAAGAGGCATATGAATTTCCTTTTCTGTGAACTGTTGGTTCACATTCTTCACCCATTTTCCTACTGTGTTGTGGCACTCTTAACATTTTAAGAAGATAAGCTCTGTAATATAAATTGGAAATATTTCCCCCATTTGTCATTAATCTTTTGTTTGTGGGGTGTTTTTTTTCTGCATTTTTTTATTTCAGCATCTTAAGAGAGTATAAATGTTTTGGTTACATACATTGTCTTTGCCCCACCCGAGTCAGAGCTTCAAGCATGTCCATCCCCTAGACCGTGTGCACCACACCCATTAGGTGTGAATATAATCCCTCCTCCCTCCTCCCACTTGCCCAACACCTGATGAATGTTACTACATGTGCACATAAATGTTGATCAGTTAATACCAATTTGATGGTGAGAACATTTGGTGCTTGTTTTTCCATTCTTGTGATACTTCACTTAGTTTGTTATCCTAATTTCATACTGGTGCCATGGGTTGGAATTTTGCTGTACACGATTGTCACTGGTAACCTAGAGACCATATTCCACTCATTGGTCAATTTTCATAGCCAGTATCCATAGTTCACATCATAAGTATTCAGGAAGACTTGAATGAGAATTTGTGGTGTCTTGTTTTGCAAAAATGGGCTCTTGCACAGATTCATCATATGAGTAAGAGTGTGGTTTATTTTCTTCAACATTCATGTTGACATATTATCAATTATATTTCCTTTGCAATATATAAAATTGCTTTTCCAAGATTTGTGATTATTTTAATCGGTCAAGAATATATTGATTCTGAATATTCTGTGGCTCTATGTTTATGTATAGAGAGGTTTATTTTATTTCTTTGACTAATACTGCAGGATTTCTATTCCCCTGGAATCTCTATGATGAGATATATATATTTGGATATAATCCAATCTAGTTCATACTTATACACAATTATGATGATCTATGCTGAAAATATAGACATGTATGAGCTTAAGCTTACAAAGAGAAGTAAAACCAGGATGAATTCATTCTACAACACATGACTCACATCTTTATATTCTTTATGATTTGGGTGGAACTCACCAATAAGGAATTAATTAGCTCATATGTTAGTTACTTCAAAAATCTCCTCAACTATGTGATAACACTCTACTTATAGGAAACGATAAGGCTCGGTTAATACATGCAAATTGTCCATAGCACAGACGAATTAGTGTAGACTGAACTGTAACACCTTGGTCCCAAAGATGGACAGGTTGCAGGGAGACTTATCATTTTGCCCTTTTTCAGTATTTTTCAAGTATAGGCCCTCTTTACTCCATTACATATGCACATAGGCAAAATATATATATTTTTAACTGATCTGGCCATGCACCCATTTTACAATGGTATGAAAACAATAAAATCCTATGGTTATATTGAGTGAAAAATGTGACCAATTGAATGTCTGTGTGCCATTACTGGATGAATATAGAGTGAGATAAAAAGAAAGAAAAAACAGGGGTTTCAGACACTGACATTGCTACTGTCTCTCTAAAGACAGGCATAATCAAGCTGAAATGTAATCCCAAAATCATAAAATAAAGTAAGTTCTTTTTAAGAACTACTCTATCTTGCCAATAAAAGCTGACAGAAACTTAATATTTTTAGAACAAGCATAAATTTAACATAAAGCACAAAACATTCATGCAGGTTCTTAAAAGCTAACATCTTTGGATGATATACCAGGATTTCTTATTCTCTCTCCTGTGCATTTGAATGGACTTCCTTTTTGTCTTAAGTATCTTGAAAAAACTCAGGCACAGCTCATGTGGTACTAAGAGTAAGGAAGACTCCTGAAAGAATGGGCACCTTCAGAACGACTAGACACAACTGCATTTTTATTTATTTTACATATCATAAGATCCTGTTTGAAAATATGTAAAAAGCTAGTCTAAAACATATATGTCTGAGAATTCCTGTTCACATAATTTGAGACAAGATCAGGAACAGTTTTCAAGTGACCTATGTCTATAATGAGTAAGTGAATGCTACAGTTGTTTTTGTAATTGTATGTATCTCTTACAACTTCTTCCACTGTTATAACTTTTATTAAAGTTACTGGTAAGCATCACTGATACTCAGTTAAGACTCCCCGTGTACATGAGCTGGCAACATGCCAGTGTCTTATCTGATTGGTCAGTGTTCATGCTAACACAGTTGCTAAATAGTTTAATATAACCATTTCTGTTACGTACCTTATAATCCTAATTCAATCTCATAAATTCTTCCCTATCCATAGATATGTGGATGAGCTTTTAAAACAATTACTAAAGATTAGCAATAGGAAAAAATCAGGAGGATACAAAGTGAAGAGAGAGAGGTTAAAATGTAGGCTACAGTCCAGAGCTCCTCACCAGATCATTTGACAGAACTCTCATCTGGTCACAGCCAATCTGACATTACCCTGACAGGCCATTTTCTCCAACTACCAGTAAACTCAACCTATTGCAAGATGTTTAAGCAATTGGAAAGGAATACTCATTTGTAAGTCCAATTCCAGAATTCCACTGAATTGTTTAGTCTGAAGTATTTAGTCTATATGGGGGAACACAGTGGGAATAGGGTGGTTTAAATGGCAGTTGCATATTTTAAAACAGAAGATATGAATACTGAGTAAGCATGTAAAGTATGTAAGTATATAAAAGACGTCAAGGCAATTCTAGATTGTATCTATCTTACTAATATGGGTGAATAATGATTTCTCAATTTCAAAGAGACTAGGAAAACCAAGCCTACTACTTGAATTGGATTAAGTTAACATAGAAAAAGTTTGCTGCCTATCATACTTGAATGAGAGTTTATTTGGGGGATGGGTTAGTAGAATAAATATAATATTTATGTAGAAGTTTATAGGCTTTCACATGCATGATCTTATATATTATTTCTAAAAATTCTTTGCGTTGAAAGTAGGAATTATTTTTTTTATTGATGATAAATAATGATTCCAAAAAGTTAGTTATTTTTGTAAACCCCAGAAGTTAATATTGTTTCATGTTGTATAGTTAGTATACTACATGGTGAAGCAGAGATTCAAACATTCTGGATGTAGAAGAAGATATTACTGTTGATCTCTGCAATTAAATTATCTCCTGCTTTCCTTCATGAAGATGAAGTAACCCTTAGTATAAAATGGACTTCTCACTGTTTTTAGGTATTGGTAATTGAGACTACTCATGTAAGGGGTGTAGATCATAAAAATTGTGTCCCCTGACCTAATAACTGTGTTGAACTTATTAATCAAGTTAATTTTAGTAATGACAAGAATATATCTGTAATTTGAAGTATGGTAAATATGGACTTACAAATATAACCATATATAAATTAAATTTTTAATTAGACTTAATTTTTCCTATATTATGTGAGATCAAAAGAGACAAGCTTGCCTATTTAAATATGGGCAGTGACCAGCACTGGAGATCAGGAAAAACTGTTAATATTGATGGTTCATTTCCCAACTTTTATAAATTCCTGACCAGATTTAAAACATTTTCCTACTAAACTCAGCAATCTCTGATAGTTAAAAATATGTATTTGTTGTTGTTGTTGTTGTCATTGCTTTTTGAAAAGCAATAACTAATAAGTGCTTTTAAGGGACTCTTACATAAAACATCTCATCATTCAAGTTAAATTCTATCTTTAAAAGAGAGAGAATGAATACATAAACAGTTATTTCTTTTAAACTGCTTCTATTTTTTTCTCAGAAGAATTCAAGAATATCAGTTCGTTAGATTTTTGTTATTATTAACAAATGATAAGTTTCTCTGAGTCTTGTGTACTAATTTAAACTGACAGTGTTTGAAAAAAGTGATAATAAATGTAGGGAAATGGTTTTCTTTTAGAGAACTGTCAAGCAAATATAAGTGGTAAATGAGGGAACAACATTAATAAAAGGATAAGAGTTAGAAACATACAATACTTATGAAATTATACTGTATTGGAAAAACAAATTCAGCGAATCATGTTCTGACTGACAAAGTACTTAACCAAAGGAAAAATGTGAAAATGAACAAAAGAAATCCATCCCAGAGAGCTACAAGGATCGGAGTGACAGTTGGGTAGATGAAATGTCCCAGGAAGTGAAGGCATTGTATATTTGAGCAAGTCATGTGTCAAATCTTCAAGGGACTAAATGTTGTTCAGACTCTGAAAGATAAGGATAGAAACATGTTACCCAAAGAATAATACCCAAAATGAAACTGAATGAGGTTTCTAATTATTAAACAAGCTGAAGTTATGGAATTTTCACTGAAAGTCAGCTTTAGAGGAAAGAATATTAGATAATCTTCACCAGAAAGCATGAGCCCAATCTCATAGGAAAGTAAAACAGATATTGATGTTAAATCTATGTAAATATGAGCATAATAAAATGGATGGAGGTTTATTTCCCAAGGCACCTGCCAAAAATTCTGAGAAGATAAATGCAAATTTGCACCGAAAGAGAATTGAAAACCATTTATTTGAAAACTTATTAAGTAAATAGGTTATAATAATTTAGTATGAAATGTCACATGTTTAGGTTGGCTCCTTGCAATAAATTATAAGGAAGAAGTGATGCATAGAAATACATGACAGTAAAATCTTTCTTCAATATCAAGTTTTGCATTGCACAAATTATTCATATATCTAGTATTCTGGGGTGGGGCAGGGGGAAGCTGCTTATTGCTTTATTAGCTGAACTGATCCATCCCAGTGCTTTGACAGTTAATAACTTTGGGCAGCATTAAACACCTTGAGCAGATGATTGTGATGAATTGATGAATACTTGGTTTGTCTTAGGTTAGGAGGAATATAACATATTAAAATTAACGTAGTGATCTCAACCTGATAATAATTCTGAGTTTCACTGGAAAAAGTCCCATCATCATTTAATACTTGGATGCATAAATTAATGAAACTGGTAATCAAAGGATTAGTAAATCTTCAGGAAAGACTTGATCACATTGAGGAAAAGTCCACATTAAGTGGCTATCCCAACCAGAGAACTGGTTTTCTTAAGCTCAGTTACCTATTGTTACGAAAATATAGGTGTTTTTTTCTAATTAAAATGTAGCTAGACTCTCTTCCCCATCCACTGTCCAGTAGTAGCCCAAGCCAAAATCTTGAGTGTCATCTTGGATGATTTCTTCCCTTAACATTCTCTTATTTTCATCTCCTCTGTCACAACCACATCTTTCCTGAATTGTTGTAACAACCCCTAACACTGATGCTCCTGCCTCCTGCCCTGCCCTTGACCAATGTCTGCTTCTCCCTGCAGTGAAGGCGGATGAACAGTTCTAAAATTGTATTGTCTTTGCCTAGGACTTTGTCAGTTACTTGTGCTAGACTATATGTTTTTGAAGAACAGGGATATTAAATCCCAATACCTGGTACTTGTTATGCACTGGCTCATATATTTTTAAAACTTAATGAATGAATAGACAGTTGGATAGATGTTTGAGAAAGTCTGATACCTGTGAGAACAACATTATAAATGTTGATTAGCACAAAGAAATGTTACCTCTAGAAGTACACTTTTAGTGCATTATGAAGTAGATGCAATTTCAGGATTGTCCACAAAATGTAATGTGCATTCATAGCACTGCCCACATGAGCAAATTCCAAATAACTGAATAATCCCAGTTTACAATGCACTCTAGTCATAAAGTAGGGCTTATTGTATTTAAAATAAATAGTATCTATTAAAAACCAATATTGTCTGTAGAAATCATGAAATATAAAAAATAAATAAAAACTGGTTTCTGTCCTGAAGTAAAAATTTCATAGCAGGCAAGTAGAAATAAATGATTAATGTGGGATCTGGGAAAATGGATGGTGTACCCAAGCAAATAATCACAGATATAGATTGTACTGTCCCCATTTCCAGCTTGACAAGTAAGATGTACCACCTCACCATGGAATCCTTTGCAAGTACTGCTTTTAAAATCCTCTAGGTTTTTTATTTTATTTTATTTTATTTTGTCCATCTTAACTGGCAGGCTATAAATAAATGTTGACATGGCGTTATTGTGTGTCTGTTCCACTCCAACAATTTGTGGATTTTTTTCCCTATTTTCCAAGAGAGACTGTACAAGATAGGAAAGGAAAAGGTATCAGGAAGGTTTGTTTTTAATTCTTAGGAGCTCAGTTACTGACTTGGATGCTTCTCTGAAAAAGATTAATGATAACTATAATAACTTAGGACTGTCCTTAATTTCTGTATCAATATAATTATAGGGGGAATGAGCTAGCCCTAAAACACTTTGCTCCTTCGATGTGTTTCTTTAGACTTTGTTAAGATTTGTCAAAGCCTAGAAGTGAAGATGGCCCTTTGCAGTCTTCTAATGTCCAATGAACTTTCAAATACTTTCAATCACAGGTTCTCTGGGGAGCTACTCAGTAACAGCTTTGCTCAAGGCCTTGTTGAGTTGAAATTTATATACCTGAAAATGATGAATGCATGTAAGAGTACTATTTAAGCATTTCACAAAATCACGAGCTAATAAGAAACACTGCTAATTATTAAACCAATTTCACAACACCCCAGAATATCGTAAGTTTTTCAACAATTGTTACAAAATTTCCTAGTTAAAAGTGAAATTAACTTGTTTTAATTGAAAGACTACATGGTATTCTGAAGTTTATAAAACCTAAAGATGTGAGAAGAGGACAGGTAAAGTTAGAGGATAGAAGAAAAACAGATCAAATGGAATAAAGATAAATAGCTACCATTCCAGAGAGAGAGAGAGAGAGAGAGAGAGAGATGGAATATCACTCGTCTACTATAGAAAAACACTGACAGAAACACATTAGCAGTAATTTTGGTAAAATTGCATAGACTGTCACTATGTCATTAAGCAGGGTTTGGAAAGAATCAAACATTTCCCTTGTGAGGCCAGAGAGGTATTTTGTAGCAAATAGTTTGAACCAATTTTTATGTTCTAAACCAACGGTCCCCAACCTTTTTGGCACCAGGGACCAGTTTCATGAAAGACAATTTTTCCACAGACAGGGTCGGGGTGGTTTCAGGATGAGTCAAGCTCATTACATTTTTTGTGCAGACAAACCTCTCTGCTAATGATAATCTGTATTGCAGCCACTCCCCAGCGCTAGCATCACCACCTGAGCTCCACCTCAGATCATCAGGCATTAGATTCTCACAAGGAGCACACAACCTATATCCCTTGCATGCACAGTTTACAGTAGGGTTCTGGCTCATGTGAGAATCTAATGCTGCCACCGATCTGACAGGAGACGAAGCTTATGCAGGGATGCAAGTGATGGGGAGCCGCTGTAAATACAGAGGTTGCTTTGCTTGCTCTCCTGCTGCTCACCTCCTGCTGGGTGGCCTGGTTCCTAACAGGCCATGGAATGGTACTACTCTGTGGTCCAGGGGTTGGGGACTGCAGTTCTAAACAATCATTCAACCTACTTGTGAATGCCAACATAAAAAGGAACCAATGTTGATTATTTAATAAATAATTTGCAAGAACAATTTTACTGATAGAAGCTTAATATCAGCTTATATCTGGTCTTAGTAGATTTTTAGCCACTTTAATAAAGACTGTTTAGAAAATAGATTCAATTTTCATCATTCTAAGGCTTTCAAAGTCTGTGTAGACGGGTGTACACAAGCAAAGTTACACTACACATATTTCCAAGGGACTATGGAGAAACCCTAATGAATGTAGGTCACTGAATTTCACCAGCTATTATGTGAAATTCCTTTGTCTAAAAAAGTAAAAAAACAAATAGTGAATTCCATGGAATATTTTCCTGAGCATAAAGACAGCAGCATTCTAGTCTATTTTGTATAAGTATACTAATGACTATTTTTCTAGAACATACAACTACATGATGAATACAATGCTAGAGCTTTGGGACTTATAAGGTTATTGCTTGCATGAAGTATGTAGCACAAAAAATATGAATAATTTAGATCCAAAAGCATATGGGCATAATTTATAATCTCCAAATACAGAATTGTGTAAGCTTGAACAAATAAATCTTTCATACATAATGGAGAACATTAATGTCTTCATGATCCTTTGAAAGTTGTGACATGTTACAATTTTCAACCTATTAATTCTACATGGATTTATTGGCCATTTCTTATGTGCCCAACACTATGCTGTCTCTTAATTCATTTGAGTGTTTTATTTTGAGTATTCTGAAGAAACAATATAATTTAGTATCTCCTTATTTTCAACTACCAATTAGACATATTTAGGTTTTCATTTATCATATTCCTATAAAGCAGAGACCCCCTGTTTTAAACTGAAAATTTTTAGTTATCACTTGCCCACTACCTCATTAAATAGCCCCTCGTTTTACTGAAGACATTTTAATTCTTAGTAATCTTTTCCTCACATTGAGCAGAAACATTCCCTGTTAATACCATTTGATAGTCTTTGCATTGATTTTAGGGCCACAGAGATGACATATGACTTGATAAAATATAAAGGCTCTTTCAAATATTTAAGAAGACTCATGATGCCACTTTCCTGCTCAATTTAGTGTTCTGAACGTTAAACTGACATGACTTCCAGATACTTTAGCACCTTCAGTAAGCATTACTTTACATCCTTACCTCTCAAAACACCACTAAACTCCAAACACAGTTGGGAAATTAGAGGAATAATTCAGATATTATTTATCTGTTGGATGCTTGGGCCAGGATGGTACCAGCAAAGGTAGTGAAAAGTATTTGGCTCTAAACATAATTTAGTGGCAGAAGTGACAGGATTCTTCTTATAGATGGAAGTGTGATGTCAGCCAGAGTAAAATAAAGAATGATGCTACATTTTGTCTGCACAACTAAGAGAATGGAGTTACTACTGCTGAGTCAGGAAAGACCATGGGAGCTGCAGGTTTGAGAATGGGATGGGAGGAGTCAGAAACTCAGTTTTAGAAATGCTAACGTTGAGAAGTCTAGTCAATATACAGGTGAAGATGCTGTGTAAACCATTGAATATACATTTGGTGTTCAGTGGAGATAAAATTTTGATAAGGCTAGAGAAATAATTTTGAGTCAAACACCCCAGATAGGTGATATATTTAAATTGTGAAACTGATGAAGCCCACAAAATGAGTAAAGACAGATTGAAAAGTTTAAGAACACAGTGAATGTATTTAAGTACTAACATAAACAGTACATACATAACAAAGTACATACATAATAGAGTTGTCTGTGCTCACTGAAAAAAGTTAGAGACTTTCACCATATTAATTCCACCTTTTATCAAATCAGTTCATACTTAGACCTCAGATAAACTCAACTAACTCTAACATATCCAAATTTAACTTAACTTGCTTACAAGTTCATTTGGAACTGAAAATAATGTAGCTGATTCTTTAAAAATAGAGAAATTGGTCATACTGATCCCTCAAGGTAGTGTAGTAAGAGAAACAATGGAATGATCTTTATCTTGAACAGAATCTAAAAGAAGCCCAAAATATAACAGTTCTGGGATCACAACTTATATCCAAGCCTTGAGTTTTTAACAGTTAATGTTACCATATCAAAGCTACCTGTTTCGTATTACTTTATAAATACATACATTTAACTTTTTTATAACAATATAAGACAGGGCATTGGGAATGAAAAGTTAAGATAATAAATCTGCTCACATGAATCCTGTCTATTGGACAGTATTGATTTTGTTGTCTGTATCTGCTCCAAACATTTCCTGTAACAATTCTAAAGCTCATCAATCAACCTTTTCTTATACATAAAACATGTACAGGCAAAGCGAATAAGAAATCCTTACTCTCTACAACATTTACAGTCCAGCTTACTTAGCAGTATCTTGTGATCAGTAACATATTTCATGAGTGATGGCCAGTACTCTATCTAGAAAATGACCATCCTGAGTCTGGTCATACAATTTTTATCATTCTGTCTTCACTGCTGAGCTAGCTCTACCCATGAAATAGTAGTATGAGTGATTTCCATAGTCAATTCAATTATATCACACTGAAAATCTTAATATTATAAACAAAGCTAAAACTAGGCACTAAAATATCTGAAACATGTATAACAGACAAAAAACAACATCTGGAATGTATTTGTAATAATAAATTATATATTAATATAACAATCTCTCCTCCTCACCGGCTCTTTCTTCCTAATCTGCTTTGTCAGTTCTTCCTGATCTCTCAGACCATAACTTTAGAATGCCCCAAACAGGTTTTCTTGGAACTCCTTCCTTCTGTAATTACCTTCACTTCCTAGGTTCTCATCCTAACACATGGTTTGATATGTCATCTATAAGTGACAACTACTCACTGTCAACTTCAATTTCATACCTCTCTCCTAAGGCTAGATACACATCATGAACTTTCTCCTCAACATTTTTGCTTGGTCTGGTGAATAGGGTGGATGACAGAGAATTCCCAAGTCTAACCTCTGTAGTTTGGCAGCATTGTTTGTGCGACAGGTGGTCAAGCATTGGCTTGAAAGAGGATTGGCCTGTCTCTATTGACCAATCTTGGTTGCTAAATCACAAGCATTCTCATCATTTCACCCAATTTGTTTCAGGAGACATCTACTGTAATCAACTGACCAGGTTTCATGAAACCGTAGTGGATAACACCAGCATTGGACCACCAAACAGACAACATTAGCTTTTTAGATGAAATATTCGGTTTGGGGCTGTGTTTTGGCCCTTCATCTTTATTCAACCATTGTGCCAAATGCTTGTGATTGTCAGAAAGAATCCATTTTTCATCACATATAACAATATAGTGTAGAAATGGTTCACCATTATGTCATGAAAGTAAAGAAAGGCAAACTTCAAGACGATTTCTCTTCTGATGCTCATTTAATTCATCTGGTACCCAACTATCCAGCTCCTTTACCTTGCCGATTTGTTTCAAATGACCCAATATTGTTGACATAGTAAAATAAAATCTTGTTGCTAATTCCCATGTAGGTTAGGATGGATTTGCTTCCACTACAGGTTTAAAATCATGTTGTCTACCTTGGTCTTAGGTCACCCATATGGCTCATTTTCAAGGTTAAATTCACTAGAATGGAACTTCTTGTGCGTTCATTAGCCACATCCTTCCCAAACACTTCAGTGATATTTTGAGCTGTGTGTGCTGCATTGGTTCCATGATGGAACTCAAATTTGAAAATAACATAAACTTTTGACTTATCCATGGTTTCACAAAAATTGCTCTAAAAATTTTTTTGTAAGATAATCACAAGCCAAACTGTGCATTTGAAAGAATGAGGATGTACCTTCCCAATAAAAATAAAACAAGAAGTGTCAAAGTGAAACGTCAGAGATATCAACTGTCAAACTTAGTACTTAAGAAAATCAGACATTTCATACTTAATAAATTAAATATTTACCACTGGTCGGTATGATCATCCATATTATATGAATATCATCAACATTATACTGGGGAAGCATACACATGGAAATGGCCTGTGATCTAGGATATATAGTCTTCTCTTTTTCCTCCAATCTGTGATTGTCTGAAAACCTGTATTCGTTATGTTTTGTAGCTATAGCAACAAATTTAAGGCCAAACTAAACCATGTATTCCCAAGAGCTGCATGTCTTCGATTGTCACCAAATGTCAGTTGGAGTCTGGGACAACACTAGAGGCTGTGCCTGGAGATTAATTAAGCCATTTGTGGTGAGTATTTCATTGCTCTTGTTTAAGAAACAAAGACGTATATTGGAAAAGGAGCAGATTTTTCTCCTCTTTCTTTTGTTCTCTGTCTCTTTGACTTAGAGTGCTAGCATTTTATCTCTTTTTTATCTTTAATTGGTTGTATGGCTACCATTCTTAAGTAAAGAATGAACATGATTCTACTAATTATTTTCTTCTATTTCTCAATCTACTTAGTGTGAACTTAAAGCATTCAGATTCTAGGATAAGAATCATGTCAAAACCATATGGTATTTAAATAATTTATCAAATACATACCAAACACTCTAACTGCAAAATATGTACTGATAAGCCAAACTGTCTGACACTGGGAAAAGTAAGTAGGAAAAAACCCATTCTACTAAGTGAAGTATCTCAAGAATGGAAAAACAACACCACATGTACTCACCAGCAAATTGGTATTAACGGATCAACACCTAAGTGGTCATATAGGAGTAACATTTATCGGGTGTCAGGAGGGTAGGAGAGGGAAGGAGGGATGGGTATACACAACCAAACGAGTAAGATGTGCAACATTTGGGGGATGGACACACTTGAAGTTCTTACTCGAGGGGGGATGGAGGAATGGGCAATATACATAACCTTAACACTTGTACCCCCATAATACGCTAAAATAAAAATAAATTAAAAAAAATAATAAATAAAAACATAAGTGAAGAAATAAATAATCTGTGTTTTAGAATGTTTTAAACAGTATTTTCCAGAAAATCACACTTAGTAATTAAAAAAATAATGTTGACATTGCCAATAAATAATTTGAGAAAGAATAATTTTAAAAACAATTAAAATTCTTCACAAAAATGTATTGCTTTGAAGGATCTTTTTCGCACTTACGATTATATCTTGATAAAAAATTATACAGTAACTATTTTATTTTCACTAGCACTTGTCATATTTTAAAGCATATTCATACTCATTTCCATTCAAATGGAAGATGATCATTATACTCCTCAATTCTCAAAAAATTAACTGTGAGTTTTCTTAAAGTTATATCAAATTTAAATTCAACCTAATGACATCAACTAGGGAAAAATATATTTGTCTGTTTTTTCTTTATATTTTTTTCATTATTGAGCAAGAACTATCATACTCTTTACTACTGAGCAAATATTTCAGACTCTCTGAAGTAGGAAAGCCTAAAAATGTAGGTACTAATAACCCATAAATGGATTAATGGATTTGTTATATTGGTTCATAGATCCTTACTTAAAAAAAAAAAGAACCCTAAAATGCAGAAAGGACATTTCCCACCTATCACCACCCTTTAAGTCCCAAACTCCAAATATTCACTATTACCAAATCATATGGCATGGCTGGGTTTAGATGGTAGATTGTTCTTTCTGGAATGTGAACCCCCCAAAATTATAGGTAAATAGATATTATTTTTAGGGGTAACATCATAATGCTGCACATTGCTTATCTTTTTGTATGTTTTTATATAAAATGTTTATTTTTGAAATACATACAATGTATGTAGTTTATACCTCAACCAATCAAATACCTGTTAAAATCCTTGTATTTTATTAAATATACACATGAGCTCATATATCAAATATTGCCAGGATAACTCAAATATTTGCTGGTTGATGCAATTGCTAAATGTAAAGCTTATGTATTTGGCCTTTGAATTTACTTAATAATTAAAGATTTGATTTTCTTTTGTTCCTTTTATAACAAAGGATAGAATATGAAATAAATAGCTCTTAATTTTATAAAACCTAAGTATCAATTGTTTTTTTAAAAGTCCACTGTAGACTAGGGGATCCTAGTTTGTGCTCTTCTAATTTATCAACAATTATTTTTGTTAGTGACTCACCTTTATAGAGTCTTTACAAAGCACTTAACTTAGCTTTCTAGAATTAGGCTTAAAAATCAACTGGTCCTCATATTCATATAACTTCACGTGTGGTAGGAGAAATGCCCAGGCAGTCTGTAGAGTGTACAGATGCATCAGTCAGTGTGTTTTATTGAGGAAACATAGAACACCATTAATTCCATAAATGAATTAAAATGTGGTGGATAAGAGAGCTTCTACCACAAATGCTTCATAGGTACTGTTGCATGGATAAAATGCCATCACATAGATATTTAGTGTTGATACATATTAGACAATTACTAAGTATTGGCTCTTCTTCATTCTTGCAGAATGAAGACTCTCTTTCAGAGAGTCTGAAATATTTGCTCAGTAGTAAAGAGTATGATAGTTCTTGCTCAATAATGAAAAAAATATAAAGAAAAAACAGACAAATATATTTTTCCCTAGTTGATGTCATTAGGTTGAATTTAAATTTGATATAACTTTAAGAAAACTCACATTCTTGCACCTTTGTGTTTACTGGTGAAAACATCACAACAATATCCTAAGTTTAATTTATATTAGCACCATTTTACAGACAAGGAAACTGAGTCTTGGAAAAGTCAGGCAACTTTCCTGATTTTCAGACTATTATATACATCTTAAATAAATATATGAAAGTACATATGCACGTGCTTCACAAATATGCTTTAATTAAATAGCAATCACTTATATCTTAAAATGTTGGCAGTCAGACAACCAACCAATTTTGGAAATATGTATAAGCTTTAGATGTATGGAAATAAAATCCCTGCATTTTCCAAGTGTTATCTTGCCATCAGATTGCCCTAGGTCTGTGGTTTTCATTTGTTTTATTCTTGTGTATTTACATTTGAAAGAAGATATTTGCTGATTTTTATGTACAGGATAATTCTGATGAAAGGATTTATTTAATCAATGCTCTTACAACTCATGAAGAATGAGTATAATCTGGACTTTCATGTTCGGGATGTTGGTATCATTTCATCCCCCTTCAACTTTAACCACATGAGTGCATACACAATAAAAAGGATCAACCAAAATTCTCAGATAAGAGATCATTTTGGGTATTTTTCTGATTAAATATAGCATATATAATTTCAATTCTGATTACTAAACATCTTTCTTATAAATCCATTAGGTTTTTCTTTGCATATAACGAATACTGAACAAAAGTCAAATTTCTCAGAGGAATTATTCCCATATTGATTTGGAACTAGTGATGCACATAGGTATAATCTTAGGCATAATTTTTACTGATCATAAGTTACAACATGACTTTTATTAAATTACATTATTTTTAGAGCACTTTTAGGTTCACAGAAAAATTAAGAGGAAGGTATAGAGATTCGCTATTCACCCCCTTCCCCCACACGTGCACAGCTTCCCGCACTACCAACATCCCCCATGAGAGTGGTACATTTGTTACTGACATGTCATAATTGTCCAAAGTACATAGTTATGTTAGGGTTCACTCTTGGTCTTGTATATTTTATGGGTTTGGGCAAATATACAATGACATGTATCCACCATTACAGCATCATAGAGAACAGTTTCATTGCCCTAGATATCCTCTGGGCTCCACCTATTCATCCATCCTTCCTCACAACCCCTGGGAACCACTGTCTCCAAACTGCTTTAAACATCTGTTGTAGGTTTTCATATGAACATAAGTTTTCAGCCCCTTTGGGCAAACATCAAAGAGTGCAATTGCTGGATTGTATAACATGATCTTTTTAAAAACAAATAGTTTATAGCTTTATAAATTTTCTCTTTCTTAAAAAAATTTAGTTCAGAAAAAATCCTATATTTTATATACAAACATATTTTCTGAACTGACATCACAAATATGCATCATATGTGGTTTAACATCCTGCTTTGTGACAATCTTTAAGACAATCAGTTAATTGATTTTTAAATGAATTTGGAAGCCCTTTTTGGTAGTCATGGAATTCAATATGCTTACCTTATTTTGAAAAGAATTGGAATTAAATCTCATTTTAAACAAAATGACAAACCTCAATAGCTTAATGAAAATAAACTTGGGTGCAAGTCTTAGCCTTCTGGTGGAAATCTGCCAAAAAAGCTTTCACTAGATAATAATCACTGTAATTATAATAGCAACTAACAATGGCTTAAACATGACCTCCACACTCATGCTTTTAAAATCACAAAGCTCTTAAACAATAACATGGTCAATGAGAGGGGTTTATGAATGAGTGTGAAAAGTCAGGATGACAAGAAATGGGAAAGCAGGTGGCCCACACAAAGACAAGACCACCAAACCTGCTGGGATAATTTAGATAATTAATTTTGTCCTGGAACTGACAAGGTTGTTTTAAATTTGACGTATTTTGCCACCCTTTTTTATTTTACTTACAATTTTAGAAAACTTTTCTATGAGTTGATATAACTGATTTAAAGTTGGACATTAATGATGTTTTTATGTGGCCCCTTTATTTATATTCCTTTGGTTTATATTATTACAAACTAATAACCAACTGAAATATTTTAAAATAAATTGTATAATTCTAATAGTAGGTGCTTTATTAACCTAATATATAGATGTGGTTTCTTTTTTACTAAATTTAACTCATATTCACTATATGTGCATACACACATATAGTGTGTATATGTGTGTGTAATATGTATCATGCACATATAACACTCATATATGTGCATAGATACATATATAAATATTGATATATAATATATATTGATATATAATATAATATAATATAATATAATATAATATATATTGAGCATAACAAAACATCTATTTTGCTTGGGAATTTGAATAGGTATAGAGAGTAAATAGTTGGACATAAAAATGTAAATTAGCAGAAACACAAATTTTGGTGACACAAAGCCCACAGTAAGAATTTGAGCAGTGAGCTCATTAAGTAGTGTTTGTTAGTTGTCCAAGACTTCAACTCAAATCATTGGTATTTCTGGGAACAAACACAGCTTTGCGGTGGTCTAGAATAATGTCTTGCATTTGTGCTTCAATAATCAGATAATATCTTCTATTTCTCAAAAAAAAAAAATCCTAGGGGAATCAATATGTTCAAATGTTGCTGTGAAATAGAAAACTGGAGTACAAAAGTTAAGAATGGGATCGATGTCCTCAGTTAAGCAGTCAAATTATACAAAATGTCTAGTTGGTATGATTAAGACCCTGCTTTTTTGGTGTCCTATTAAAATAAATGAAAAATATCCAAGAAAAGGAAAAGTTGACATTATAAAAACGAGAAAAAATTGAATTCTACCTACTCTTCAGACCTTTGTAATTGATGCATTGTTTCATTTTATAACTTGGGTAACCTCATTAACTGTTTTCTACCTTTATGTCTTTTTACTTTCCAGGGGGTTTCTTCAAATGAAATCCTATCTTTTCTGACATCCTATATTTTTCAGCTTAATTTTAAAATTTCCTATATAAATTGCCTTCCCAGGGAGATGATGATGATGATGATGATTAAGGAGAAGAAGGATTGGAAGATATTGGTGAAGAAGGGGATGAGGATGAAGGTGAAGAAGATGAAGATGATAATGAAGGGGAGGAAGGAGAGAAGCATGAAGACAAAGATGACTGACAGAACATTGATGGACACCAAATTTCCTTTTTAAAAATTTCTCCAGGTCATGGGAGTAAGTTGCAGTCTTGTTTTGTTTGTTTGTTTTTTCCTCTTGTGCCCAGTTCTTGAGGTCTCTTTCCTCTCCGCTCTGGTTCTCAACTTATTTGGGGGGGAATACCTGGAATAGAATCTAAGGGTAAAAGAATCTCTACCACTTTCTCTTCCAAATTCATTTTTATCCCTTCCAGTCCCCCCCAAAACTGTCTAGAATCAACACCACCGAGCTCTGTGTGAAAAAAGAAAAACCTGCTCCCTTCGCTCTGCTGGAAGCTGGAGAGCACTCAGACCCTGTGTTGTAGTGCATGGAATTCTAGGTTTTTTCTTTCTCTCTATATTGGGCTCACAAAGTACACCATATCTACAAGCGAATATGGGCAGTTAGCATTTACCAACATGTATCTATCTACTTTCTCTTGTTTACAAAAAGAAAAGAAAACATCAAAAAATGGGGTTATAGAAGGTCAGCAAAGGATGGATTTGAGATGTTTTTGGGTAGGTTAAGTGGGCAATTTGACAATTTCTGCTTTACATGTTTAATTGTGATGTTTAATGGAGATAGTTGCAGTTTAGATGACAGTTTTAAAATAAATTCTCTGCCAATGATGAGTTGAGCCCTGCTACTTAATGGGAGAATTAGCAGAACCTGTAGGATCTTACTTAGAATTGACATTCTCTATTGAAATTTTGTTCCTGTTTATTTTAAATTTTTTTTTGTTTCACTGAAAATAAAAGATGATGCTCAGTTTTAGATGTTAAAAGTGTGCAAGTTATTCTGTTACAATAAAATTAAATGTATACAAAAAATGCCTTCCCAATTAATTTTGCCACATACTGATCACTCAAATCATTTAGCATTTGAGTTCAATATTGTTTTACATACACTAATATTTTTAGTTCTTCTTGACAAAATTAGCAAATCTGTTGGATCATCAAAACATTGTTTTATTATTTAATATCATTTAAAACACATACACTTATTAATAATGATTTAGTATTATAAAATAAAGGCATTGCATTTACAAGCAAAATAAGTTTTCTTTCCCCTAGAAATGTTAGAATAAATTCTTAGTTACAAAATTTTGATATTGATTAGCTTTTTGAGAATTTAAGGACAATCATTTCTAATATAGAAGTCTTTTTTGAACTTTAAAATAAGAACAGAACCAATATTGATAACTGAGTTTAAACACACTAAAAGTGGGAGTACAACCACATGATTCCGATGGTAAATTCTTTTCTAGGAACATCTTAAACTACTTCCTGTCAATATTGATATGTTTATATACAGTTGCAGATGAAGCCAAAGTTAGAGCTTGCCATAGTCATTCTTGGTGGTAATAAACTTCTCAAGCTAATTCTAAATGAAAATTTCTCAACAAAGGTAGTACCGCCCCCTAGGGGTAGTGTGGAAATTTGTGGGTTCTTTGGTTATCACAATGAACGGAGAAATATTAATACAACTTTATTAATGGAAGGATGCTCAAATTGCTAAATATCCTACAATACATGGTACAGTCCTTAGAATAAACAAACCAACAAATAAAAAAATAAATACAAATGCTTTATCACACACCAACACCAACACACAAACTTGGAATAGTCCACTGAACATTGATGTATATGAAAAATCTGCTTACATAGTGTCCACCTAAAACCTACGTCCATTTTACATACATCTGCAAAGATAGCCTACTTAATTTTAGTTAACAGCAAATTTTCTAGGAATAAGACTCCCATTTAACTTGAAGGAAGATTGTATTGTATTTTGTTTGGAAATCTACCAGGTGTTTTCAACGTGTTAGAAAATCACTTTAACAACCATACCACCTCTCTATATTTTAATTATTAATAAAATAGACCTGTGTCAGTTTACCTTTGTGTCTATCACTTCCTGATGACTTATATATCATAAGCTTCTCAACATTTCATTGTCTCTTCCAGTATTGTCACATATGAACATTAACTAACATATATATTTTATTATAAGCAATTGTCCTCATATTTTTCCATTTTATTATCCTAGTAAAAGTTTTAAAATTATGAATGTACATTGGTTATATTGTCCATAAATTTCATTTCAGGAGAGTAAAGCAAGAGCTACAAAATATTTGTTATATCAGCAAGACATTGGGCCTAAGAAGGTCTAGAGCCACTAGATACAATGGGAATGGCAGGGTTGAACCTCCTTAGAGCTTATAAGGTCAATGTTTTACCTGTTCAGTTATACCTTTTATAGTAAAGGGATAATCTGAAAAGTTCATGTTTCATGTGGTGACTAAAGTAAATAGGAATATAAA
The DNA here is from genome assembly GCF_040939455.1 of Microcebus murinus. Taxonomy (NCBI): domain Eukaryota; kingdom Metazoa; phylum Chordata; class Mammalia; order Primates; family Cheirogaleidae; genus Microcebus; species Microcebus murinus. The sequence continues at coordinate 77,454,729 of NC_134112.1, read as the reverse complement.
GTATAATATAATTAGTTCTGGTAGTTTCTATGGGGAATATGGATGGAAGTACAAACTAGAGACTCATGGGGTTAGTCTTTCAGCAAGTTTACAATGATGGGCCTGGTAGAATTAGGGAAAGAAGGGCTGTATTAATCAGAATATAATAAGCTGTCAGGGTTTCCTATGTAGAAATTTTGAGGGCAGTGAGGAGTAGAGGGAAAGGGCCACAAAAATTTGTGTCTGATGTCTTTTGCGCCATTTCATTGATGCTTTACATTTTATAGAATTTCCTACTAGTCTCTGCTTATTGTTCTTTGTACATATCTCACTAGTTCTAGATAAATGGTTTGCCTGTTACCTTTTCCAGCAATGCTCTCAATACAAAATAGTTTTTAAATTGCAGTATTCACATTTTAAGATCTTTATGTTTCTGTTATGTGACTGGAACCAAGTTTTGAAGGCAAGTCTTCAAAAACCTTTTAAAAATAGCGTGTACAAGGTGTACTCTCACAACCTCTGCATATCAAAGATCATCTGTTTCTTTTACTCATGAAAGACAACTTAGTAAGCATAAAATTTTTAAGATGCAAACTTAAGGTGTATGTAGATGCAACTATATTGACTTAAGTCATATATTTTGGGAAAAGACAATCATGCACAGATGTGCGTGTATTTCTCATTTGATGGATGATTCTAATGCTTTTTAACCTTAGAATTGAACATTTATTGATAAAGTGTGCCAGTATGCTTTTGGTGACAATGTCTAGAACATTCCCCATGTTTTTGATATTCAAATTTTTTACTTCCAAAAAATGTGTTTGAATTGTATTTTATTCTTTCTTTCCTATTGCTCAAAAAGTTTTATTGATACCAATCTATAATGTTTATGCTACATTTCCATTTCCTGTTTTTGTCATCTGTTTTCCCTCATTAATTTAGTATTTTGAACTTTTTCTCTGTACTCTGGAGATCTCATCAGATCTTATTCTGTTATTCTCAGTGTCAATTCTAACCTCTATGGCTCTGATACAGGTTTTAAAATTTGATCATTGTGGTTTCATTTTCCTTGTAATCCTTCTTTATTTCCTTTATATAACTTTACATCTCAAGTTCTTTATCTCTGCCTGCCTGTTAGGAATTTCTGCCCTTGTTAATAAAAACCTTTGCTGTTTTTCATTTATGAGAATGGGTAAATTTTCTAAATTTTATTTTGAATCCTGAGATAATTATTTCCTGGGAATTGTTTTTTGTTTTTTTTTTATGTTTGATGATGTTTTCACTTCCTTGTCTTTTGCTCTTTTACTTTTTTTTAATTGTGTTTTGGGATTTTGCCTGGCTCCACTGGATCCAATGAAGTTCTCTTTGGATCTCTCTTAGATACGTAAATGCATATATGCAAGCAGTTTATATTTTAATTTCTAATGTCTAGAAGGCTTTCATTTACTACTAGACATTATTTTCTATGTGTGAGTCCTGGTGCTGTGGTGTCATGAAAGGAGCCATACATGAAAGTCTCATCTATTCAGAATACACCACTTATAGAGCAACCTCTTGGGTGGCAGCATGCCACTTCCATTACCACATGTTTCCCACACAGTTGCTTTCTGGAAAGAGAGAGAAAGATGATGTGTGAATGATGAACAGACCTCTAACTGACCACAAAAATCTCCATCATGCAGTAGCAGAATGGCTACTAAGTGTTCTATTTAGAACAGTCCTTTTTTTACTCGTTCAGGAGTCTAACAGTTGCCAACACATGATGAGAAGTACATTTACATGTCCAGGTTCTCTCTGTTCTACATATAAAATATTGGTGGACAACTGAGTGGATATATCACTCCTATTCAATCAACTGTAATTCATAAAAAAAAAATCCTACCACATTTTGACATAAATTTTAATGTCACTCTTAGTTTTCAATGTAGCGAGTTTGCATTTTCGTTGTTTTTTTAGGAAAGGTGTGATTTTGAAAGCAGCAAAACAAGGTTATTGTAGCACAGCATGTCAGAGATCATAATTTTCTGGGTATGGGCTGTGGCTACACACATTCTATCATTGAAGATGGCAGATAATGATTTAGATTTTCACATGCAAACTGAGGTCTTGTGAGACAACCAGGTAAAAGTGTTTACTAGCAGTTTGATCTATGGGACTATCTCAGGAAATGCTGACGCTGAAGTTGTAGAGTTAGGAGTCTTAGTGTATATGGGACATTTAATGCTCTAGAGCTAAGGACAAAAAGCCTGTGACATACAAATCATTAATTAATCAAGAAGTTAATGGAAAAAGAAGCAAGAGTAAATTGTGTGATAGAATCTAAAAGAAATGTTCAGAAGGAACATGTTTTCAACAGTCAAGAGCTGAAGAGAGATTTAACGGGATGAACCCAAGAGACCTGACCTTTTAGAAATCTCTGTAATGTTTAAGAGATGAGTACAAGAGGAATGGTGGATGCTAAACCCATAAATCCATAATGCAGTGAACTGATGAGCAGAGGAAAAGTGAGGCCGTGACTGTTAAATACAGTTGTAAGAAATCTGTCTTTGATGGAGGGGGATGAACAGGATAGAAGTTTGCTGGGCAGGCAGAGTTAAGAGGCATTTTTTTTTTTTATAGTTCATAAAATTGAGTTCACTTAAGAGGTTGAAAAGTGAAATGACTAAGTATATCATTATCGGAGGAAACAAAGCCTCAAGCAGAAGTAATTTGTTGTATTGAGCCTCTGCAGTGTTTCTGTTAATTAACAAGTTAAGTTAAAAGATACATAACTGTGGAAAGATGGGGAAGTGGTTAAGAGCATGACTCAGGAGCCAGACTGCCTACATTTGCATCCTGGCTTGGCCACATACTGGCTGTGTGATCACAGTTTTCTACCACAAACTCTACCAAACTATCTACATCTGAATGCACATATATTGTCTTTCCTCTTATGGCAATGCATTAATTTTTTAAACTGAATTAGGATAAAGTATTAGTAGATTATTCTCAGCAGTGCACAAATATATTATAAAAATCTCCCATCTTAAGATCATACCAAATTTGACCTCTACTATAGCACCATTTCTCTGCTTCCATATGTAAAATTCTTAGAGAATGTTATCTATGCCTCCTGCCAACATTTCTGCTTCCTGTATTCTGGTATGAACTTACCCTTATATAGCTTTGGCTTCACCTCTTTACCCAAATTGCTTCTTCATTTTTTCATTAATGAAAAAATGTATCAACACAACAGAGTAAATTCCCTTTTAAGAGAGAAAGAGTCCGTGGGTTTACATAATCTATTTATTGCTTTAAAGAAATATATAATATATAAACTAAAATATATAACATTTAATATATAAATGTTAAAAATAGAATAGGGAACAATGGTTCTTCTATATTCATCAATTACAAATGATGACACAAAACAATAGGATGTTGCTCATGAAAATGCAAAACAGTATGGACGTTTTGAAACACAGTTTTATACCTTCTTGTAAGATTATACATACACTTGCCATGTATGTCCCAATAATCCCACTTCTAGATATTAAGAACAATGGAAACACAGGTGGCAGACAGAATCTATGGTCCCCACTCCCCATGATCTCCAGCCCATGGAGTTCATGCCTTTATCTAACCCTCTCCTTGAGTGAGGGCACGACCTGTCACCTGCTTCTAACCAACAGAACATGGCAAAGGTAATGGGAAGCCAATCACTCCTGTGATTGTATAACATTATCTAAGACTCCATCTTGCTACCAGTCTCATCTTAGAGACTCTTCCTTGCTGGTATGATGAAGTAATGCCCATTTGGGGGAAGCAGATTACGTGACAGACTTACATATGTACCAAGACTTTAGGTGATTTTTAGAAGGTGAAGACAGCCTCTCATTATCAAACAACAAACAGGTAAGGTCCTCAGTTTTAAAATCACAAAGAAATAAATTCTGCTTCCTCCCTCAGTAAGCTTGGAAGCAGATTCTTCCCCAGTTGGGTCTGAAGGTCAGAACTTAGCTCTGGTCAACACCTTGATTACAGCCTTGCAGAGGACCCAGTTAAGTCATTCCTAGATTCCTGACCCACAGAAATTGTGAGATAATAAATGGGTGCTGTTTTCAACTGATAAGTTTGTTGTAATTTGTTATGGACAATGAAAAACTAATGTACCATACACCTATCTCCAAACTGATAAGCAAATATTTATATCAGCATTATCCTTAAAAGCCAAAACCTGGAAACAGCTCAAATATTTTACATCTAATGAATAGATAAACAAATTGTTGTATATCCATTCAGTGGAATGCTACTTAGAAATAAACAGAAATGGACCACTAAAATATACAACAACATGAAGAATCTCCAAGATATCATGCTCAGTGAAAGAAGACAGACACGAAGGAGTACATGCTGTGTGATTATGTTTGTATGAATGCCAGAAAAGGCCAATAATATAGTAACAGAATGCAGACCAATGGTTGCCTGTGGTTGAGGATGTGGGTAGGGGGATTGACTGCAAAAGGGCACAATAGAATGTTTTTAGAGCAATGGAAATGTTCCAAATCAGCACTATGCAAGAGAACTTTTTGATGGATATAACCCATAATCTTCTATGTTCAATTTGGCATCCACTAATCACATATGGCTAATGAGCATTTGAAATATAGCTAGTTCAAATGTTGAAGTATTTTTAAATTTTATTTAACTTAAATGTCCACATTGGACAATATGGTGCTATAACATTTGTTTCTGTTGTGATTACATGACTACACACATTTGTCAAAACTCATTGAACTGTACTCTTAAAGTGGGTGAATCTCATTGTATACAAATTAAACCTTAATAAAGCTGTTTAAAAAATAACAATGGAGACAACAAAAACATTTCATAGCTATAAAAATTACACGAGCTCCTTCTTTTCCCTTTTCCTAATCCCTTTGTCTTCTTTCCTAGGGTTGCCATAACAAAGTATCACAAACTTGGTGGGGTAAAACCACAAAAATTTATTCCCTCACAGTGTAGGAGGCTGGAATTCTGAAGTCAGTGTCACCAGGGTTTATACTTTCTGGAACCTCTAAAAGAAAATCTGTTCTATGCCTCTCTCCGAGCTTTTGACATTTGCCGACAATTTTTAGCATTCCTTTGCTGATAGCTGTATCACTGTGATTTCCCCATCCATCTTCATGTGACCACTTCTCTCTACAGCCTCTCCTCTTTTTATAAGGACATCAGTTAGGCCTGGAATTGGGATACATTCTAATTTAGTATGATCTCATCTTTACTAATTACAAATCTGCAAAGACCCTACTTCCAAATTAGGTTACATTCTGAGAATCCAAAAAATATATAGATAATAATGGGTTATGATCTACTAATGTATTATAGACCCACCACAAACCACAAGTCCATGCTAATATAAATTAATAAAAGAATAAATGGAATGTTATTTAAATGGGATATTTACAAAGTTTCAAAGTACCTCTGCCCAAAATTGTTATTCATTTCTAAGGAAAAAAAATAACTTTGTAATGAAGAAGTCTGGAATGTGCCACCTTAACCAAGTGATCAAAGATCATCACCAGTAATAGAACAAATTGAAATTGTGTACCACCTAACAGAATTCAGTGAAAGCACAGTAGCACTTCTGTGATTCTCCTGCCAAAGATGCAAAACCTGAATCTAACTATGTGAAAACATCTGACAAGCCCCAAATAACTGGTCTATAATCTTTAAAATGCTATGGTCATAAAGTCAAGAAAAGACAGGAACTGTTTCATATTAAAAGAGACTAAAAATACACACACAAAAAGACAATGTGTTATTTTGAACTTGGTTTGATCTTTGGTTAGAAAAAACATTACTGTAACATTTAATAAAATTTTAATGGATTCTGAAGATTAGGTGATAGTAATATTACAATGCTAATTTCATGATTTTGGTTTCTATTGCAGGCAAATGGCATTTTTTTTGGTAGAAAATATACTCTAAAGTAGCCAGGGGTGATGAGGCATCACATCAACAACACACTCTCAAAGAATAAAAGGTCTTTTTACTGTAATTGCAACTTTTGTGTTTAAGATTGTTTCAAAATAAACCAAATTACAGTAAGTTAAGAATATGAAATACTCATACATTTTTCTGTGCTGAATAATACCATAAAATATTATATGTGGGAAAATTGCTAGAAAGATAAAAATTCATGGCAATGTATTCTTTAAACAAATGTTATCAGAGCTCTATCAGACTTTGATAAAAATGACAAAAAACAAACATATACAGATGCATATTATTGTTAAGCATTGTTATATAAAACTTGTTAAGGAATGGAGAATAATATTTTAGGTATACATAAAACATTGCAAAAATCATTCACAGATTATATTGTATAGCTATTCAAGATGAATTTTAAAATGGTGAAATTATATCAGATATATTCTTTCATGCAATGCAGCACAACTAGAAATAATTTTAAAATACTTTTAAAAATATAAAAACTGACAAATATCTGGAAGGTTGAGAAGAAATCCTATATAAAAATGTGATGAATTGCATTAGAACTGTGATTATATTCTATTCAGATAAGAGAAGGAAATCAAGGGCATCCAAATGGGGCAGAAGAGGTCAAAAAATCACTCTTTGCTTATGATATGATCTTATATCTAGAAAACCCCAAAGATTCTGCCATGAGACTACTGGAATTGACAAACAAATTGAGCAAAATCTCAGGTTACAAAATCAATGTACAGAAATAAGTACCATTCCTATATGCCAACCAAATCAAAGACTCAATACCTTTCACAATAGCAACAAGAAAATAAAATACCCAGGAATATATTTAACTAAGGAGGCAAAAGGCCTCCACATGGAGAACTTCGAAACACCGAGGAAGGAAATAACAGAGGAAGTAAACAGGTGGAAAACCATACCATGCTCATGGGTCAGCAGAATCAACATTGCTAAAATGCCTATATTACCCAAAGTAATCTACAGAGTCAATGCAATCCCTATTAAAATACCAACATCATTTTTTGCAGCTCTATAAAAAATAATCCTACACTTCATATGGAACCAGAGAAGACTCTGTATAGCAAAAGCAATCTTAAGCAAAATGAACAAACTGGAAGGCATCAGTTTATCAGACTTCAAGCTACACTACAAGGCTATAGTAACTAAAACAGCATAATAATAGCACAAGAACAGAGACATAGACCAATGGAACAGAACTGAGAATCTAGATATAAAACCATCCTCATGTAGCCATCTAATCTTTGACAAAACAGACAAAAACATACACCGGGGAAAAGAATACTTATTCAATAAATAACATTTTGGTTACATTTTATATCTTTGCCTTTCCCTAGCAAGGGTTAGAGGTATGTCCTTCCCCTCCACACTGTTCACCACATCCCTCAGATTTGGGTCAACCCGCTTCAACCCCTGAATCCCTGGTGAACACCACCACCCTTTGAGCACCATAGTGATAATCAGTTAGTACCAATTTGATGACGAGTAGAAGTGGAGCCCATTTTTCTGATCTTGTGTCACCTCACTTTGGATAATGGGCTTAAGCTCAATCCAGGACAATATAAGCAGTGCTAGCTTGCTGTCATTTCTTAGAATTGAATAATATTCCATTGTAAACATATACCAAATTTTAATAATCCAGTCATGAATTGACAGGCACTTGGGTTGTTTCCACATCCCTGCAATAGTGAATTATGCAGCCATAAACATTCATATGCAGATGACAGGTGAGAGGGGGAAGGTGGAGATGGGTATTTATATACATAATAAGTGCAATGTACAATGTCTGGGGGATGGACACGCTTGAAGCTCTTACTCAAGGGGGGAGAAAAGGCAAGCGCAATGTACGTAACCTTAGCATTTGTACCCCCATATTATGCTGAAATTTAAAAAAAGAAAGAAAACTGGATAGCCACATGTAGAAGACTGAAACAGGATCCACACCTTTCACTTCTCACAAAAATCAACTCATGGTGGATAACAGACTTAAACCTAAGGTGTGAGACTATAAGAATTCTAGAAGAAAATGTTGGAAAAATTTTACAGAGATTGGTTTAGGCAAAGAATTCATGAAGAAGACCCCAAGGGCAATCACAGCAACAGTAAAAATAAATAAAGGGGATGTGGTCAAATTAAAAAGGTTCTGCACAACCAAGGAAACTAACATGAGAGCAAACAACGTACAGAATGGGAGGAAGTATTCACATGCTACACATTGAATAAAGGGCTGATAACTAGAATCTATATGGAACTCAGGAAAATCAGCAAGAAAAAAAATCAAACAACCCTATCAAAAAGTGGGCAAATGACATAAACAGAAACTTTTCAAAAGAAGATAGACTAATGGCCAACAAACATGTGAAAAAATGCTCAACGTCTCTAATCATCAAGGAAATGCACATCAAAACCACAATGGATATCACTAAACTGCAGTGAGAATGGCCTTTATCAAAAAGTCCCAAAACAATAAATGTTGGCATGGATGTGGAGAGATAGGAACACTCATACACTGCTGGGGGGACTGCAAACTAGCACAACCTCCATGTAAAGGAATATGGAGATACTTTAAAAAGCTACAAGTAGAGGCCGGGCGCGGTGGCTCACGCCTGTAATCCTAGCTCTTGGGAGGCCGAGGCGGGCGGATTGCTCAAGGTCAGGAGTTCAAAACCAGCCTGAGCAAGAGCGAGACCCCGTCTCTACTATAAATAGAAAGAAATTAATTGGCCAACTGATATATATACAAAAAATTAGCCGGGCATGGTGGCGAATGCCTGTAGTCCCAGCTACTCGGGAGGCTGAGGCAGAAGGATCGCTCGAGCCCAGGAGTTTGAGGTTGCTGTGAGCTAGGCTGACGCCACGGTACTCACTCTAGCCTGGACAACAAAGCAAGACTCTGTCTCAAAAAAAAAAAAAAAAAAAGCTACAAGTAGAACTATCATTTGATCCAGAAATTCCATTATTGGGCATCTACCCAAAAGAACAAAAGACATTCTATAAAAAATACATCTGCACTAGAATATTTATAGCAGCACAATTCATAATTGCAAATATGTGGAATCAACCCAAGTACTCATCAATACATGAGTGAATTAATAAAATGTGGTATATGTATATCATGGAGTTCTACTCAGGCAAAAAAACAATGGCAATATAGCACCTTTTGTATTTTTCTAGATAGAGCTGAAATCCATTCTACTAAGTGAGGTATCCCAAGAATGGAAAAATAAGCACCACTTGTACTCATCATCAAATTGGTATTAACTTATCAACACTTAAACATACATATAGTGTTTGCACTTATTGGTATGCAAAATTATTCAGAAAATTTTTGCCAATGCAATGATCCAAGAATCAAAAATAAAGTCAAATTATTAGAAAAGAGCACAATATTGCTGTTACTATCAAACAATATCCTACGGTATGCATGAGACATTTATACATGTATGTATATATTATAAATAAATTAATTTGTATGCAACCTATAATATTTAAGAAAACCTACCAAAAATAAAAACAAACAAAAAAGCACCCTCAATTTTGCAAGAATAATAGGAAACAGGATACATATACTCTATAATCAATAACTTCAATATGAACAAGTCATAAATATTTAGAATGTATAAGAAAATATTCCATGCACAATGCAACACACTTTATAAACAAGCTTGAAAATAGAATCATAAGAAATAAGTGAGATCACATAAAGAAAACCACAAGAACTTACCATGAAAGATAAGACTGGATTTTATGTTTAGTGGAAAGTCTAAATGGTAAAAGGACTCTAATTATTTCCACAATGAATTATAAGTTTTATAAAGTCTTAATGGATTTGTAGAAAATAAGACAAAATAAATATAAACTATTCTTCTGGAAGAATTCATAGGTGTAAATAGTGGAGAAAAAGAGTTTTTTTAAAAAGAAAGGAAATGAGGACCTTGAACAGAGTGGTCTGCTATTGACAACCAATGGGAAAACGAATCAGAAAAGACAACTGAAAACAAAGACCCCAGTGGACAGAACATAATAGCGTTTGTTAACATAGCAGAACAAGCTAAGTGGAAAGGCAAAGAGATGGTTCAACAACAAAGTTAGAACTTGACAATTTTAAAAAGAAAAAGGAAAAAGAAGTATATTATATGTCACATTGTTCCTGGCAATAAAGTAAACCTCAAATGAATGAAATTCATTTTTAAGTGAAACCCTAAGTAAAAATAACTCAGTTGCATATAAATAATAAGAAAAAAATGGAAATGAAAACCAATTCACAACAGAATAAACAGCAAAGGAAATACTTCATGAAGATGTGGGAAACAAAATCTTAACTGACTAGGAATCAAATATTTGCAAATTAAAAAAAATAACACTATTTTTTCACATTGAATCCTCTATATATTTTAATATATATTTTAAATGCTATTTCTTAAATGATATATATGAAAATTAAAAACTGAGTTTATGAATAATTTTTCAAGAAAGTAATTATTCAATATATGCCAAGACCCTTAAAATGTACATATTTTGAGCCAGAAATTCTATAAATTTAATGATTTATTTGAATGAAGTTCATAATGTTATTTATAGGAGCATTAAAAAAATACATAAACGGTCCTTGCCTGTGAGAGTGGCCACTGCGTTGGTGCTCTGGGGCTTGGAACCTGGCTAGCCAGAAAATAAACCTCCTCTTGTGTGATTGCATCCTCGATGTCTCTGCTTTTCTGTCCGGTGGGGCTGTGGAAGGTCGGTCCCTAACATTTGGGGGCTTGTCCAGGATTTGCCTTCCCCACAGACTACCGGATAGAATTCAGGGCTGAGGGAGGAGTGTGAAAATCCACCCCGGACTAGCCGGGTGTGGTGTTGGGCAAGGGACGCGGAATCCCCTTGCAGGACCCCGAATCAGGACACCGGCACAGGACCTAGGCGGACGCGCTGGTGGGTCGCCGGTAGGAGCCAGGCGGAGACGTCCTCTGGCCCCGTTTGGACTCCAGAGCTGACCTTGTAGCCTACGGCTTGGTCAGGAGGAGACCGGGGAGTAGGTCCGGACTAGGTTAGGTTGTCTGTTTACCTCACTGTCCACTTGTCTGTTGTCTGCTTTGTTTGTCGCCGGCTTTGTGTGTGTGTGTGTGTGTGTGTGTGTGTGTGTGTGTGTGTGTGTGTGTGTGAGTGTGACATCTCTCATTGGCTTGTTGGAGTCTCTGGGTTCTGTGGTTTCAGCCTGAGAACTCATCAGGGTTGCATGGGTTTTCGGGCTGGGACCGTGGAATCAGGGACCCACGAAAAGATCCGCAGGGGCGACTAGAACCTCCAGGTGAGTATTCCCCTGCATGGGCTGGCAGCACACAGTGGATCTCCTGCCGCCCGTGCCAGGAGTGGCTATGCGGGAGGGGCACAGCCGTTACCTCCATAGGGAGTGAAAGGCTAGGGATTCAGATCCTTGTCCCCAGTGCCCCAACTGTGGAATATCGGTTTGCACATCTGCCTATTATCGACTAGCCATGGGACAGGCTCTAACAAAGCCGTTGTCCATCCTGGTGAGCCATTTTAAGGATGTCAGGGCAAGGGCACACAACCTGTCCTTGGAGGTCAAGAAGGGAAAGTTTGTTACCCTTTGTGAGGCCGAGTGGCCCACGTTTGGGGGCCAGGGAGGGCTCATTTAATGCCTCCTTGATCGAAAAGGTAAAAGGGGTGGTATTTGGCCACCACGGCCACCCTGATCAGATCCCCTATATTGTGGTCTGGCAAGACTTGGTTCTAGACCCGCCACCCTGGCTGAAGGCCCTCCTACCTGCCCCAAGGGGAAAGGCAGAAGTTCTGGCAGTTAAAGAAGTCAGAAAGGAGAGGGCATGCAGTCCACGGTCCGTTGGGACGCCAGTGTTGCCAGACTCCAATTTCTACCCAGACCTAAAGGCGCTCCCTCTGAGGGCAGTGGGATTCCCGGGAGAGGACAGAGCGCAGACATACCAATACTGGCCCTTCTCTACTACTGACCTCTATAATTGGAAATCTCAAAACTCGAACTTCTCCAAGAATCCGAGAAACCTAATTAATCTTTTAGACTCTGTTCTTTTTACTCATCAGCCCACCTGAGATGATTGCCAGCAGTTGCTTAAGGTGCTCTTCGAAGAGAAAGGATTCAGGGGGAGGCACGGAAGCTGGTTCCGGGGGAGAACAGCAGACTTACTACAAACCCGCGAACCATCAATTGAACTTTTCCCCTTGAACAGCCGCTTTGGGACTACGATGAGGCTGAAGGTAGGGAGCGTCTCCAGGTCTACCGCCAGACTCCAATGGCCGGTCTCCATATGGCAGCATGAAAGCTGACCAATTTGGCCAAGGTAGGAGATGTTCATCAGGGGCCGGAGAGCCCCGCAGCATGCTTAGAGAGGATCATAGAGGCCTTCCGGCAGTACACCCCATAGATCCCACAATGGAGGAGAATAAGCTGCTGTTATGATGGTGTTTGTCAATCAGGCGGCCCCCGACATTAGGCGCAAGGTGCAGAGAATAGATAGATTGGGCGAGAAGACTCTGCAGGACCTGTTAGAAGTGGCGGAGAAGGTCTATAACAATAGAGAGACGCCAGAAGAGAGGTTAGAGAGGATCAGGATAGAAGATAGGAAATTCCAAGCTGGGGAAGCACGGAAAGCAAACAAAGAGATGGCTAAAATCCTGCTAGCCGCCACAAGAGGAGGGCAGATAGGGTCAGAGGATAGGGAAACGCCCCGGCGGGAGAGGCTAGGAAAGATCAATGTGCCAATTGCAAGGAGCATGGGCATTGGGCCCGAGAGTGCCCCAAAAAGAAAGGGGGGCGAAGACTTGGAGGTCCTGAAAAAGTCATGGTTGCAGGACAGGTGACAGACGAATAGGGAAGATGGGGTTCGGTCTCCCTCCCCGAACCTAGGGTAACTTTGCAAGTGGAGGGGAACCAGTCAGCTTCCTCATAGATACAGGAGCAGAACACTTAGTACTAACGGAAGACACAGGAAAATTGTCCAGTAAGACCAGTTGGGTGCAGGGGGCAACAGGAGCCAAACTATATCGGTGGACCACGTGGCAGAGATTGGATTTGGGTTCAGGACAAGTGAGTCACGCCTTTATGGTCATCCCTGAGTGCCCCACACCACTACTGGGAAGAGACATTCTTACCAAGCTTAAGGCTCAAATTCATTTTGAAAAAGAGGGAGTAATAATAACTGATAACAAAGGCAATCTCATCACAGCCCCTGGGTCACTCAGATCCTGACCCTGACACAGGCAGATGAATATAGACTGTACTAGCCCACAAAAAGCAGAGAGGAAGGCATGGAGCAATGGCTATGTGTATTTCCCATGGTGTGGGCCGAGACAGAGGGCACAGGATAGGCAAAACACCGGCCACCTCTTTACGTTGAGTTAAAACCTGGAGCCGAGCCAGCCCAAGTCAGACAGTACCCCATGTCCCAGGAAGGCAGAGTGGGAATTATGCCCCACATTCAGAGAATCCTGGACAGTGGGATTCTCCGGAAATGCCAGTCGGCCTGGAACACCCCCCTGTTGCCGGTGAAGAAACCGGCGGGGTAAGGACTATAGGCCTGTGCAAGACCTCAGGGAAGTCAATGCAAGGGCCCTGGATATCCACCCTACAGTCCCTAACCCCTATACTCTGTTGAGCTCTCTCTCTCCCACGCTGTCTTGGTATACCGTCCTAGACCTAAAGGATGCCTTCTTTAGCCTGGTGGTGGCGACACTCAGCCAGGAGATTTTCGCCTTTGAGTGGCAGGACGACAGAGAGGAATTCATGGGCAGCTGACGTAGAGGAGACTGCCCCACGGGTTTAAAAACTCGCCTACCCTGTTCAACGAGCCCTCCATGATGACCTTGGGTTTTCGGAAAAGGCTCGACCTCTGTATGAAGGGTGTAGGGCGGGGTGAGCATGGGAGTGGACTGTGCAAATGGAAGACGCTTTTCAGGCCCTGAGGGCAGCCATGCTAGAAGCCCTGGCCCTAGCACTCCCTGATCCTACAAAAGAGTTTCACCTGTTCATAGATGAGAAGAGGGGAATAGTCAAGGGGGTACTCACGCAGGCCCTGGGACCCTGGAAGAGACCAGTGGCATACTTGTCAAAAAAAAACTAGATCCGGTGGCAGTGGGGTGGCCAGCATGCTTGGGAATCATCGCGGCCAGGGCCCTGTTGGTCAAAGATGCTGATAAGCTCACCCTAGGGCAGCGGCTGCAGATCACCACCCCACACGCCATAGAGGGGGTTCTGAAGCAGCCACCGGGACGGTGGATCACAAATGCGAGGCTGACTCATTACCAAGGACTTTTGCTGGACGCACCCCGCATCGAGTTCCAGACCCCTGCCGCCTTGAATCCATCTACGCTTCTGCCAACCCCCGATGCAGCCGCACCTGAACGTGATTGCCTTGAGATCCTAGCCGAGACCCAGATGACCCGTAGAGACTTGAAGGATCGCCCCCTTCCAGGTAGCGACCTGACCTGGTTCATGGACGGAAGCAGTTTCATCCGGGGACGCAGGTATGCAGGGGCGGCCATAATAGATGACCAAGGTAAACTTGTCTGGGAGGCATGCCTTCGGCAAGGGACATCTGCTCAGAAGGCAGAACTAATAGCGCTGACGGAGGCTCTTAGCCGGGCCCGAGGAAAAAGGCTGACGGTATACACTGACAGCCGCTATCCCTTTGGGACTGTGCACATACATGGGGCCCTCTACAGGGAAAGGGGCTTCATCATGGCAGAGGGAAAGGAAATTAAGCACAAGCCTGAAATACTCCACTTACTGGAGGCTGTTTTGCTGCCAAAGGCAGTAGCGGTAGTCCATACCCCGGGACACCAGAGCAGGGATTCAGTGGAAGCATGGGGCAATTGGAGAGCAGACACTAAAGCTAAGAAGGCTACAGAAGACACTCCACAGCCAAACATCCTGCACCTTAGCCTGCCACCCCCCGGGCATGGGACAGTTGCCTCCTCTGCCGGAGTATTCCAGTGTAGATGAGGTCTGGGCCTCAGAGCAGCTATGTGTAAGCGAAAGTGAAGATGGCTGGTTGCGGGACGAAGGGCATCGCCTAATAGTGCCAGAACTCTTAAGACGCCACCTGTTAGAGCACCTGCATCAGACCACACATCTAGGGAAGAGAAAGATGCTGCAACTGCTGGACACTGCTCAACTAAGGTTCAAGTCACAAGGACAGGTTCCAGATAACATCGTCAAAAGTTGCCGAGCCTGTCAGGTCATGCAGCTGGGGAGGACCAGAGGGATCCACGCAGGTACGAGGGAAAGGGGGAGGCAGCCAGGACTATTTTGGGAAGTGGATTTCACAGAGGTCAAGCCTAGAAAATATGGGTATCGTTATTTACTAGTCATGGTAGATATGTTTTCCAGATGGGTAGAAGCCTTCCCTACGAAAGGAGAAACAGCTTGACAGTAGCTAAGAAAATATTAGAAGAAACAGTCCCCAGGTATGGACTGCTGGAAGGGATAGGATCAGATAATGGACCTGTGTTTGTCTGTCAAGTTAGTCAAGGGCTGGCCCAGGCTATGGGGATAGATTGGAAATTACATTGTGCATATAATCCCCAGAGCTCTGGGCAGGTAGAGCGAATGAATAGAACAATAAAGGAGACCCTGACTAAATTGGCCCTAGAGACTGGCGGAGACTGGGTGACCCTCCTTCCCTTCACCCTGTTCCGAGCCCGGAACACCCCTTATCACTTGGGTTTAACCCCTTTTGGAAATCATGTACGGCACACCCCCTCCTGTAGTTCCTAGGATGAACCCTGCAACGTGTCCACAGTCAAGTATGGCTGGCCCTCCGTGCTATCTACTGGCCTGAGGAGGAGGGTGCTGGACAACCGTTTCACCCACACCAGCCGGGAGACTGGGTGTGGGTGAAACGGCATAACAGCAGAACCCTCGAGCTGAGGTGGAAGGGCCCCTATCAAATTATTCTTGTTACCCCCACTGCTCTTAAGGTCGATAGAATAGTAGCGACCTGGATACACCACTCCCACGTGAGACCTGCTAATAAAAAAGACCAGGAGTGGTGCCAGGACCAGTATAGAAAGCAACTGCAGACCCGAAGAATCCTCTGAAGACCAGAGTCGGCGACAGCCCAGGACTGCTGACCCAGACTTGGACTGGGGTTGTGGCATCTAAAGATTGAACTGGGTGACAAACATGGACAGGTTACGGTGGGGGTTGGTTGTTGTGTTTTGGGGATGTTGTGTTTTTGGTCTAATGTTTTTGGGGTAGAGACCTACAGCTGTACTTACCGCCCCGAACCCCCACCAACCCCATAACCTTACATGGGTCTAAAGATTACTGTATAATGGTGTTAGTGTTCCCAAAAATAATATACCACACTGAGGAGACAATGTATGAGGGCATAGTAGGGCGAAGAGTCACCAACCTAATTTTTGAAAGAAAAAGAGAGCCCTTCACAGCCATAACCCTGGCTACTCTTTTTGGCTTAGGGGCAATAGGAGCAGGAACTAGTATCTCTTCTCTGGCAATGCAGCAAAGAGGGTTTAATACTCTGAGGGCAGCTGTTGATGAAGATATTGCAAGAATAGAAGATTCAATCTCACACCTAGAAAAGTCACTAACCTCCCTATCTGAGGTAGTGCTCCAGAACCGGAGGGGGTTAGATCTAGTATTCCTCCAGCAAGGAGGACTGTGTGCTGCCCTGAAAGAAGAATGTCGTTTCTATGCAAACCATACGGGAGTTGTTAGAGAATCTATAGCTAAGGTCAGGGAAGGGCTTGCCCACCGCAAATGGGAATATGAACAGCAAGCAGGTTGGTTTGAGTCTTGGTTTAACAGTTCCTCCTGGTTAACAACGCTACTATCCACCCTACTAGGCCCACTCATTATGCTAATCTTAGTCCTTACTTTCGTGCCATGTGTAATTAATAGACTAGTAGCTTTTGTGAAAGAACGGATAAACACTGTCCAGCTACTAGTATTGTAACAACAATATCAGCATCTATGGTCAAGTGCTATAGAACTAGAGCACCTAAGAGACCTTGAGGACGAGCAAGAGTGCTCGTCTGCTACCTAGAGAAAGGGGGGAATGTAGGGCAAAGGAAGGGCAGAGGAATTTGTAGGACAGAGGAAGGGCAGAAGAATTCTTCCTTACAATTGTCGGGAATTTACTTGGGTGGGGCAATGAGCTAACCGCAAACTTTTGCTTCTGCTTGCTTGCTACACCGCTGTATGGGGAATTATGGGATGAGGTCATTGAAGCACGGGCAACTGGCCCATCAGGCAATAGAGGGCAACCAACCCGCCAATTATTTCAAAAGGCAATAGTGGGAAACCAATCATTTTAAAGGTCAATGCATGATCCATGCGTAGTCAGCTTGTGCGCAGCTTGTGCACCATGGGGATAAAAGGCATGCCGTTGTTCTGGTCGGGGTCCTTGCCTGCAAGAGTGGCCACTGCGTTGGTGCTCTAGGGCTTGGACCCTGGCTAGCCAGAAAATAAACCTCCTCTTGTATGATTGCAAAAAAAAAAAAAAAAAAATACATAAACGATCTAAATGTCCAACAATGGAGGATAACTGAATCAATTATTCTATGCCCTCAAATGAAATTGAGGGCTGCTATAAAAGTTTTTTGCTGCTATAAAAGTTTATGTTTTGAAAAATGTTTAATGACATAGGAAAAATATATGTAGGAAAGTAGATAGAATTTCACTTAAATAAAAGGCTATTTTATACATTGATTTTGTCTCTATTAAAGATATTATAGATTGTTGAAGTGAGTAAATATGTTGCTATACAAATCTTAACAGGTCTGTGCTCTCAAGAAAGCTTTCTGAATGTCTTAGAAAGTATCAAAAATACAAACTATTATCAGAGTCTGAGGAAACCCCAGTTTTTGAAGTTCTAAATTTCAAGTGAAACACACAAAAAGCAGGAAAATTGCAAAACATTAAGTAATCAAGGAATGTCATGCATTTATCAATGACTTACAATGAGGCCAGGGTTTATACAATACTGTCAGTAGACACAGGAGTTAGAACACTTGGGGTTTCACATAGTTACAAGACTGTGCTAAGAATTTGCCTTTTCACTCCACTTCCCGTACTGCTCCCCCATAGGAACTAGCCCTGTTATCCAGACATCTCTGGTGATTCTGTGCTCCTGTTTCTTGAACAACAGTTATTTTCTGATAGTACTTTTTTCCCAGGTTGCAGTTGAGGATAAAAGTTCAAGGAAGAGCAGCATTTGAATGACTGGAAATCTTGGTTTGTTTCACAGGGCCAAACATGTCTATAAATATTAGTAATCTATCAGGAACTTCATATAATTCTTTCCTGTTATTAACTATATTAAACTTTCCTAAAAATTATAGATCTAAGCCCATGAATAACATTTTAGGGTTTAGGAACAGACATACCCATTGTCCTTGCTTTATACCTGGAGAAAATATAAGTAGAAGCAATATTATTTTCCACTTGTCCAACATAAATTTTTATTCTTGAAAATAGCCATCTTGTATTCCTAGAAAATGTGATTATCATGGTGTTATAAGGTTTTTGTGTTGAAATCATTTCAAATTTACAGTCATAGTATTTTGCAAGAATAGTATGAATATTTTTTCTTTGAATCTCCGAGAGTAATTTGCCAACATCATGCATAATTAATTCTCAGTGCAATTTTTCTATAAATATGGACATTCACCTAGAAAAATCATCTACATCTGTCAAAATGAGAAGATTTTCATTGAAATAGGAAATTTCTATTTTTAGCATTTTTTTCTGACTCTATTAGTTGGCATAATACTATAAGAAAGGGCTATTTCTTCTCACCTATTGGTTCATTTGCTTTATTTATATCAGTATGGAGTCATGGATTCCTATACTATTCAATGGTTTATAAACATGTGCTGTTATTTATTTTAATGTTCAAATTTTCCCCAATTTGGCCAGTGGTAGTCCCTTCAAGCTGGCTTCCTATCCTTTTAATATATCTCCATCATTCTTATATCACCATATTACTTTCCAGCATGATAGATTCTGGGGTTATTTTGTATTTTCCCTGCCACTACCCCAGAAATCAGCCATTTCTCCAAAAAGACCTGGCTTCTTTTATTGGAGAATGGTGTCTAGAAGTCAAGATCTGATATTATGAGTGTTCATTGTAATTGAGGTATCACTGCTACCAGGCCATTTTAATGAGCAAGCTACAAAATCAAAATACACACACACACAAACACACACACACCTTTTTTTTCTGTATTTACTCATACATATTGAAATTATATAGGCCCCCTGACACTACAAATGCTAATGTACCACAACAGGTTTTACTACTTTCCATTATCCATATTTATAACCTTTTCTCTGGCAGTAAGAAACCTAGCTTCCACTATTCTGAATATATTTACTTATCTTACCAATATCCTATATATAATCAATCTTTTGCCCCCACTAGGCTACAATCCCAGATGACCACTGTTCTCACTTGGGCTTCAAACCCTGGCCATTTTCCTTGCTCAGATTCTAGATTCTGGCAGGAGAACATCCACTGTTCTACCTGGAAACTTACTTCCTTGCCCTCATCATCTGGGTTTTAGACCAAATTATTCAGAAAGGAAGAAAGAAAGAGAAAGAAGAATGAAAACAAGAAGGCAGGCAGACAGATAAGGAAGCCCAGTCAATGTACTTTTAATGTGGGCTTCAAATTCAAAAGCAAAATGTCAAGACTGTATCTACCTTTAAGAAATTACATTATTCAGGCTAAAAAAAACCACAAAACACTCTTAATAAATTAAGCAGTTAAAATGCCAGGGCCTACAAAATTTTGACACTACTTGATAATATGTATTTGATTTTAGATATAGAGTCTATTGCCTATGTCATTCATAATGATAAGTATCTGTAATAACACTTTGCATATATTTGTTATATTGGAATTTTTACTAAAGTGACTTGATCAAATACCTGGATAATCAGATACTGTGAAATTAATCAAGAGATATCTTTAGATTAAACAAACAAGAGGATTCTCATGAGTTAAATATTTCTAGCAATCACTGAGTTTTGTATTTTTAAATTTTAAATCATCCCTGGACCATGCAAGAATTTTTTTTGATTGACCTTGCCTAGCTCTGAACTCACTATAAATAAATTATTGAGCTTTTCCATCTCTGTAAAGCAACAAAGAGCTCTTGGGTAAGATGCATTTTTAAAATTAAAAAAATCAATTTCTTTTCATGACATATTACTAATAGCTTTCATCCATCCATTTAGGGTACACGCATCCCTAGCAACACAGAAAGTGAGAGGAAAATTGACAGAATGGTGCCAGGTCAGTGGATATTTTTATGCTTAACTTGAATTAGCAATTTCAAAAACTATATTTCCTTTTCTTCTCCCTTCTGTGCTATGCATGCTACAAATATATAGTTGCCAGCACATAGCTTCCCATGAGATTACTCCAGAGATTTTTAGAAAGACAGCCTAGAAAGTGCCTCCTAAAGCTAAAAAGACAAAATCTCAGATGATCTTCTTTTTATTAATTTCCCTAAGCATTGCATTCATTACTCTGAAGCCAAGAACTCTTTGTTTATAGCATTATCATTTGCCAACTTTATTAGCAAATTTCTGATAGCTTAGGAACTTACTACTGCATAAATACATGTAACATAAACCTATAGGCATCAATCGGTGCTTTAGTTTCATACAATTTTAGCGTATTTCTTCTTTAAAACATGTTTTTAAATAGTGTTGGAGGAAAAAATGTCAATTTTTTTTCTTGTGTAGTCACAGTGCAATGGACTGAATGCTTATGTCCCCTCGAAATTCACATGCTGAAATCCTTCCCCCAATGTTGATGGTATTAGGAGGTGGGGACTATAGGGGGTGGTTAGGTCATGAGGATGGAGTCCTCATTAATGGGATTAGTGACCTTATAAAAGAGGTCCCAGAAAGATCCCAAGCTCCTCCCACCATGTGAGGACACAGTGGGAAGTTTCCATATATGAACCAGAAAGCCAGCCCTCACCAGACACCAAGTCTTCTGGCCACTTGATCTTGGACTTCCCAGGCTATAGAACTGTGGGAAATAAATTTTTGTTGTTTATAAGCCACCCAAGTATAACATTTTTGTCATAGTAGCCTGAATGAACTAAGATAGTAATTCCTTTACCTTCTAAAGTGAAAGTTTGACTATATATATTCTAAATTCTAACCAAAGGCTTATCTGCTTCCAGCTGTTTTACCACTTCACTCAGCCTACTTTGATTTTTGACTACACATGGATCTCAAATTCCTTAGTCCTTTCTTCTCCTCGATATACATCTGGTTTCACTTTCTTCCTTACCCAGTCCAAACATTTATCATTTCTTTGTGTTGAGAACATTCCAAACCTTCTCCTCTAAATATTTTGAAGCATGCAACAAATTCTCATTAGCTATAGTCTCCATAATGCATTCTCAAACACTAGAACATATTCCTTCTGTCTAACTGTATTTTTTTTCTTATATACCCCCTTCAATACCCTTCCCAGTCTCTTGGAACCACCATTCTACTCACTATCTCCATGAGATTAATTTTTTTAACTCCCACATATAAGGAAGAACATGTGATATTTGCCTTTCTGTACCTGGCTTATTTCAGTTAACTTAGTGTTCTACATTTATATCTATGTTGCTGCAAATAATAGGATACCATTCTTTTTTTAAGCTAAATAATATTCCACTGTGTATATTATTCCACTGTGTATAATATTCCACTGTGTAGTATCTTTTGAAATCAGGTAGTGAGATGACTCCAGCTTTGTCCTTTGGTTGTTTAGGTTTTTTTGTCGTTTATGTACAGATTTAGGATTGTGTTTTCTATTTTTGTGAAGAATGTGATTGATATTTGATAGGGATTGCATTGAATCTGTAGAATTCTTTGGGTATTATGGATATTTTAATCCATTTATCTTTTGATGGACACTTACTGATTCTATATGTTGCCTATCATGAATAGTGATGCAATAAATGTAAGAATGTTAATATCTCCTTTATATACTGATTCCCTTTCTTTTGGCTATATATGCAACAGTGGAATTGTTGAATCATATAGCAATTCTATTTTTAGTTTTTTGAAGAACCTGCAGACTGTTTTCCATACTGTATACTTATTTACATTCCCATCAGCAATGTATGGGGTTTCTCTTTCTCCACATCCTCTTCATTATTTGCTATTTTCTGTGTTTTTGATAATTGCCATTCTTACATTTGTTACATGGTATTTCATTGTGGTTTTTTTTGCACTTCCCTGATAATCAACGATATTGAGCATTTTTTCATATACCTGTTATTCGCTTTTATGTCTACTGTTGAGAAATATCTATTCAGATCTTTTGCCCATTTTTTAATCAGATTATTTGGGTTTTTGCTATTGAGTGGTTTGAGTTACTTTTATATTTTGGTTATTAATCCCTTGTCAGATGGATAATTTGAAAATATTTTCTCTCTGTGTTATGTTTCTTGACTTTCTTGATTGATTTCCTTGCTGTGCAGAAATTTTGTAGCTGATATAATCACATTGTCTACTTTTGCTTTTGTTGCCTATGCTTTTGAGGCCTGGTCCAAAAAATCTTTGCCCATACCAATGTCCTGAAGTACTTCCCCTATGTTTTCTTCTGTCAGTTTCATAGTTCCAGGTCTTACATTTAAATCTTTAACCTATTTGTACTTGATTTTTATATATGGTGAGAGAGGTCTAGTGTCATTCTTTTGAATATGGATATTCGGTTTTCCCAGGACCATTTATTAAAGATACTGTCGTTTCCACAACATATGTTCTTGGTACCTATATTGAAAATGAGTTTGCTATAATTCATGGATTAACTTCTATCTTCTGTTCCATTGGTTTATGTGTTTGTTTTTATGCCATCACCATGCTGTTTTGGTTACTGTAGTTCTGTAGTTATCTTTTGAAGTCACGTAATAAGATGACTCCAGCTTTGTCCTTTGGCTATTTAAGTTTTATTTGTCATTATGTACATATTTTAGGATTGTATTTTCTATTTTTGTGAAGAATGTGATTGTTATTTGATAGGGATTGCATTGAATCTGTAGAATTCTTTGGGTAGTATGGACATTTTAGCAATATTAATTTTTTCAATCCAGCACATGGGATAGTTTTCCTTTTCTTTCTTTCTTTGATTTTTTGTTTTCTTTTATTTTTCTTTTTTCTCTCTCTTTTTTTTGAAACAGAGTCTCACTCTATTGCCTGGGCTAGAGTGCCATGGTGTCAGGCTAGCTCACAGCAACCTTAAACTCCTGGGCTCAAGTGATCCTCCTGCCTCAGCCTCTTGAGTAGCTGGGACTACAGGTGTGCAACACCGTGCCCGGTTCATCTTTTGTTTTTTTCTAGAAACAAAACTTTGTATCTCTTTACCTTCTATCACCTTCATTGCATTCATTGCAGTCTGATTAGCCCCCTTCATTTTTCTCCACCAAACTACTCTGCAAAAATGTCATCAATGTCCTGCTTAATTTCTAAGCTCATTGGATAAGTCTCAGCCTTTATCTTGTGAGACTTCTTTGAAGATGTTGAGGCTTTGTGCTATTCTCTCTTATGTTGTCTATGTTGTTAACCATTTTGTTGACTAGCATGACACTACCTTCCCCTATAACTTCTTCTGCTTTCCTCTATCAATTTTCAGATTTCCTTCTTAGATTATTTTCTGCTAACCATCCCTTCTATGCTGCTGTGTCCAGTTACTGGAAAATTGTGTCCACCCACATGTTGGTCTCAAAAGCATCCCCTAGAAGGGCAGTGGAGAGATTCCTAGGGGTAGGCAAGAGCACCTGGGCTCCACTATCCTTTCTCAGAGCTGTGCAGTGGCTGCAGGCATACCTCGAGTTCCTCTGTGTCTAGGCTCTCAGAATGGCACCCAACTCAAGTTGCTCTAGGCTTGTGGGATTTCATGTGGGGTCTCTTTCTGAAAAAATGTCGCTATACAATCTCCAAGCAGCTCTCTATGCTAAGCTCAAGACCTATATGGATGGGGGATCTTTTGTAGCCAAAATCATAAAAGCCTGTCTCAGAGAGTGGAGCCCTGGGGGCTTCTCTCTTACTATTTCACTGCATCTAGGAGCTTCTCCTGGATGTTAATCAACCCCTGGCTGGACACATTGCCCTCAACCCTCTCCTCACCCACTTTTAGTCCTTCTCATGGCTTCCTTGGTCAATCCTAACATTTTCTCCTATATGATCTGTTCAAATGTGAGAATCTGCTTACTAAAACATGGCAGAGCCACATATGGACTGTATCCAGTCGGCCATCTTTGCATTTTTTAAAAAAACTTTGAATCAAGCAAGCATGCTATTAGGGGTACTCAGTAAACAGATTGTAAAATAATATTTAATTAATAATCTAATAGAGGATAAAAATGAAATAAATATTATTAATTCAAAGGAAATATAGTGAGAAAAAATGTACAAAGTAATAGAAAACAAATAAGGTGGCAAATTTAAACCCAAATAGATTAGTAGTTATCTTAAGTCTACACTTTTTAAATGCAAATAAATAATCCAATTAGACGACTGTGTTCACCCCATACGACTGCCATAACAAAGCACCATAGACTGGGTGGTTTAAACAACAGAAATTTATTTCTTAAGGTTCTGGAGCCTAGAAGGCCAAAATGAAGGTGTTGGCAGGGTTGACTTCTTTTGAGGCCTCTCTGCTTGGCTTGTAGATGGTTAAACTTCTTCCTGTGTCTTCCTGTGTTCTTCTCTCTGTACTTGCCTTTGTCCAGATTTTCTCTTCTTATAATAAGCTCACGAGTTACATTGAATGAGGACCCACTCTAATAACTTGACTTAATTACCTTTTTGAAAACCCTATCTCCAAATATAGTGACATGTTGAGGTATTAGGGGTTAGAATTTCAACATGAATATTTTGAGGGAAGCAATTCAGCCCATAAAAGACAGAGATAAAAAAAAAAAAAAACTACTAAGCTTTGATTACAAAAGACACACCTTTAATTTAAGGATATAGAAAGATAAAAATGATATACCATGCAAATACTAACCAAAGACAAAAAACAAATATGCTGGCTTAGCTGTACTAACATCAAAATAAACTTCAAAGCAGGAATCATTATTAAAAATAAATAAGAATATTTCATAATAACGAAGTCATCAGTCTTCCAGAAAACTGCATCTCTAATTATATTAAAATTGAAAGTATTTAGAGGAAAAACAGAGAAAGCCACACCCTAAAGGAAAATGATAATAATTTTTTATCAGTAACTGACAGAACAAGCAGATGAAAAAATCAATAAGGATATAAACTTGTATCACAATTTAAAATTTGACTTAATTAACCTATATTAAACCTTTGAATACTCAAAGATGACGTGCTACATAATCTTTTCAAGAAGTCATAGATGAAAAATGATCAATTGCAAAGAATAAAGCAAATATCAACTAATTTCCAAGAATGAAATAAAAAGAGTGTGTTCTCTGACTATAGTGGAATTAAACTCAAAATCAATACAGTAGCATAGCTAGAAAGTAGCCAGTAGTTCATAATTTAAAATATACTTCTAAGTACATGTGGATGGAAAAATAATCACAAATAGAAATTGGGAATTTTTAAAATTGAATCAAAACCTGTGGATAAAACTAAATCTACACTTAGAGAAAAATTTATAGCCTTAAATTTATATGTTAATAAAGAAAAAAAGGCTGAAATTTAATGTTCTGTGTATCTAGCACAAGAAATTGAAAGTATAACAGAAAATTAAACTCAAATTAAATGGAAATAAGAACATAAAAACTAAAATTATAGAATTGCTAACAAACTCATAATAGAAAAAAAAAAAGTAAAAAGTTGTTTTTTGAAGACTCATAAAGCTGATATACTTCTGGTAAAAATAATCAGAGACAGAAATTACCAGGCACAGAAGTTTCAATATTTAAAGACAAGCTGTCACATACAATTTCTCATTAATAAATTTTGCCTATTAAATAAGATGGATAAAGTGCTCAGGTAGCCAAAAGAGACAAGTTTGAATGCATTAGCAATGGCACTGCCTTTAGGCTGAAGCCTTATAATTTATCAATTGTAAAGTTGGAGAAACCGAATATGGGAATTTAAGAGAAGATTTTAGTTTTTCTTCTGTTTTATTTTCCTAGACTTGTTACATTCCAATGATTCTGTGTCTTCCTTGCATGCTTTGGGATTTGGTGATGTGTTTTAGTTACTAAATTTCAGATTTTGCTTTAGTTAACACACCTATTTAATAAACATTTGTTTATTACCTTTAGGTATCAAGCAGTGCGCTAGAAGCTGGGGAGGCTATTACAAACAAGACATAATCTTGTTCTAAGGCTCTCAAATTCTAATTGGAGAAAAATCAAATGAAGAAAGAGAGGCATATATAATATTCTGCTGGAGGAGGTGAGACGGTTGCTCCACAAGGAAAAATTAGAACAATACAAAGGATGTGTCGAGAATAGAACTTCCAGACAAATGAAATAGAACGTTCAAAAATCCAAGAATGAGAAGTCTGAAGACATATGTACCTCAAGGTAAAGTTTACTTTAAGTACATGTCTTACAACTCTTCTCCTCTCTAATATGCTCATTAAATATTGGATTTTGCTTTATTTTTGAGCTGAGAATGGGTTTTGTATATGTATTGATCCTTCTAGCTGGTCTGCTTCCTTAAGCCCATGGACATCTTTGACATTTGTGATTTTTTTTTTCTCGTGGCATATGGTGGAGAAGGAAACAGTTTTACACTTTCCTCTTTGGCAGAAAAAGTCATTTTCTTTTTGATTCTAAACTGAAAATATTACACAATGGCATCTCTAATTTAAATATAGTAAGAATGTCCCTTTCTTCATCTAAGCTACTCAAGTTTACTTAACAATAACTATGACTTGGGGTGTACAACAGGAATATAGTTCTCTCATCTTTCTGTGTAGAGAAATATTCTTATTAACGCACAGCTTTATACACTCATTTATTCCAGCACCTGTTGACTCTCTCAGGTGAGAGATCATTAATGTGGGTAAAGCAGTCCTTTATCTCATGCCGCAATGTTGCAATCCTCGCCTTTTCTTCTCTACCTCCAGGAATCAGCTGTATTTAGTTAGAAAAAGTGCTCAGGCAATTTAGCTAATGTATAAAGTCCGCATGGTCTTAGAGTGTTTGCAATGTACAGAGAGGCTGTTAAGTTTTATAGAAAGTAATAAAGAAGCAAAACTCATTATTTTAATACTTTGCCACTGCTAAAGTTAAGAAGTCCAGATTCTGAAAATGAAATTCTGTCATTGCACTTATTAGAATATGAATATCTCTACCCATGTTGACAAGTGGGCAAGATGTGTTTATGTTGTGCAAGCCTTTCCTGCAATGTAATTGATTTTTCAAAATTTACTATGTTGGCCTTGAGGTTGCTAGTCAGAAAAATTACCCTAAAACTTGTCTGCCAAAGGTAAGACCTTCTAGGTGACCTAATAATTTAATATAGATTGACAGGACTAATGCAAGAAGTAAAAGAGTGTGAATGAAAGAAAAATCTGCAGGTTTTTTTTCTTACCGTCTTTTACTGAGAATATGGAGTCTTCCAGACTTCCATTATGGGGAATCTATTAGTCATTGCTTGCCATCCTGTGATAGAGTAATTCAGTCTATAATCAAATAAGCCTGGAAGTCATTTTTATTTACATTTAAAATGGTAAAATATAGTTATCATAGGGCATAGGAGCATGAAGAATTATCAACTTTAGCAGGAGATCTTTAAGAAACCTATTCTTGCATGTACTCAATCTTTTATCTTAAGCCTTATTTTCAGATAATTTTTAATGTCTTGACTACTGGTAGATAATTTTTCTGCCTTCTTACTACTAAGTCAACTGTGTCTGTCTTCAAATTAGCCCTGTTTGGTGAGTTTGTTTATTTCTCTCTGTAAATGCCTTTAAGAAAAAAAAAAATGCACAGCCATAAAAAAGAATCCAAGACATATAAATGGGAAAAATGTGATTTTTCAGAACTATCCTTTGTTTTTTCATTTGTTTTACCAACTTTTAGCTGAATTCTCAGAAAGAAACAAAAAATTCAACATGACAATTAAAAATACCGATATTTTTATTATTACACTTTCTTTCTGGATAGCACTAGTAGTCTAAGACTATTTGAAAAGGAAAAAATGCTTTGGCCAAAAAATCATGTCATTAAAACAAATAAAGCAAATCAAAAGTAGATGAAATGAGCCTAGAAATAGAATTTCATCTATGGAAATAACAGCCTGTTTCCTTTCCTGTAAATTATAAATTGCAAAAAAGTAAATATTTGCTATGTTTATGAAGAAATAAAATAGAAAAATATTTCAGGCAAGCCCAGAGATATTTCTCATACAATAGATTCTATAACATTTGCAAACGCTGAAATTTTTATTTTTCCACAACATAAAAAGATTTTGAATACCAAATCGATAAGATTTTCTCTTATTTTATCACTAGAAATACATATCATCTGAACAATATAATTGTTCATTTGGCTTTGCATAAGCATTTACTTCTGCTCTAGAAGAATGAAATACCCTTCCTTGGATTATAGGAACAGATATAAAAGAAAATAAATGGAAAAAATATGTCATCAAAAAACAAAGAGGCCTGCTCAGGCAGCAGGCCCATCTTTTTCTGAGCTAGTAAACTCTGGCATCTTCTAGAATCCAATCACTTTCCATTATATATAGCATATGTTCAAATCTGAACACCAGTCAGAAACTGGAAGCTCAGAGATGAGTGCAAAAAAAAAAAAAAAGCATGGAGAAATCTGAGGTCTACAGGGGTACAGAGACTGTTTTAACAGGCTGACTTGAGAAAAGCTGGCAAATCCTTCACAGGCTTCCTCTTATCATGGCTGCATGCTAAAAATGTAGACGATTAATATGCTAAATAGGAAAACCTGGGCTGTCAGTTGCCTGCGTGCATCTGCCAGAACCTTGAAATTAGGTCATGGCCGCCAGGGAAAATTCCTTCTCAGATGGCAGGCTGCATGAACATGTTAACAGACCCAGACAGAAGGAAACACCTCCCGAAGTACCCAAAGTGATGGGAATGATATGCACTATTAAAATTACATCAACTTGTGATTCCAAGATCTTTCAATATGGAACCAAGAAACATAGTTCTGAACTTCACACCTCACTTTCCATTCTGCCCTTGAAAGGGAACAGAAAGGAACAAACCTCCTTTCCAATTTTTCTAGCTGTTTCCTCAATCTACTTGAATATTTAGCATTGTAAATATAGGATTTCTCTTATGAGAAGCACTGCTGATAGTTTTAAAATATATTAAATCGTAGGACTCCACCTTTATATAATCCAAGGCATTCCTGAAAGGTGTGTGTGTGTTTGTGTGTGTATATATGTGTGTGTGTGTATATGGATATGTATATATGCAAGGAATTGCTGATATAGTTGTAAACATGCATAGAGAATCATCTGTAATGCCTGTGCTTTACTATTTTTAAAAGAACGAATTATATTTTTAAGTAGTAAAACTGAAATACTGTTAAAGTGTTTTGCTAAAAAATCCCATAGACTTGGGTAATTAAATAAAGCTTTTTATTCCTAAGTTAATAATAAAGAGGAAACTCGAGACTGGGAAATATCTTCATTTTAAAACAGGAATCAGTGCATAATAATGGAAAGCCCATCAGTAAAAAGTTTAGGAACAGCAGTTTAAGTTCTGCTTTTATTATTCACCTACTTTTTAACCTTAGACTTCAGTTTACTCATCTATAAAAAAA
The DNA here is from genome assembly GCF_040939455.1 of Microcebus murinus. Taxonomy (NCBI): domain Eukaryota; kingdom Metazoa; phylum Chordata; class Mammalia; order Primates; family Cheirogaleidae; genus Microcebus; species Microcebus murinus. Next base: position 77,424,966 of record NC_134112.1, on the reverse strand, counting down.
TTAGTTTGAAATAGAAATAGATGATTTCTTTTTTTTCCAGCATATTATAGGGGTACAAATGTTTAGGTTATGTATGTTGCCCTTGCTCCCCCCCCAGTCAGAGCTTCAAGCATGCCATCCCCCAGATGGTGCGTATCACACTCATTATGTACGAATATACCCATCCCCTCCTCCCCCCTCCCATCTGCCCAACACCCAATTAATGTTATTCCTATATGAGCACTTAGGTGTTGATCAATGAAACCAATTTGCTGGTGAATACATGTGGCACTTATTTTTCCATTCTTGGGATACTTCACTTAGTAGAATGGGTTCCAGCTCTATCCAGGAAAATGCAAGAGGTGCTATATCACCATTGTTTCTTATAGCAACCTAAGTGCCCATCAATACATGAGTGGATTAATAAAATGTGGTATATGTATACCATGGAGTACTATTTAGCTATAAGAGTAGATTATTTCTTAGCCTACTTCTATTAATACTTGTAAAACCTCAAGATTATTTTATTTGAATTATAAAAACTCATAAGAAAAAATTGAATATCTTACTATTTAGATACTATTAATTCATAAATGGTTATAAGATAATCATTTATTTTATGTACCAAATGCAGTAATAACAATAGCAATGACAGTTAAGTGTGCCTTGCAAAACAGAGAAGGCAGTGAGATCAAATTGGACTTTAGATTTCAACACCCTGTCTTTGGCCACAATAATTTATTGCACTTACTTTCTATGGGCGGTAGCAGAGCCATATATCACAGGGGAAAAAATGGTCCCTTTTAGGGCCATTTTTGTTAAGGGTCTTTGCATCCATCAGAGATGAGCTGTTGAATGAATAGGTATTTACCATGATTAGGACTTCAAATTGTAAATCTGAAGTTCTTATGATGAATATATCAGAGCATAAAATTCTGATCAAGGCCCTTGGCTGACCACAGTTTCATAATTTGACATGTTTTATGTGGAAAAGTCCAAAGTGTGCAGGACTGTAACAACAACCTAAACCTAATCACTCCAAATGCCAACCCACTAAGCAATTTTATTAGAATAACAGCACAACAGCTCTCAATACTCCAAAAAGCCTTTAGTGTCTTTGTAGCCAATAATGTATAGCCTGAAAAAAACACTTTAATGTTCAGTTTTGCTAACACCAGTGAGTTAGAAAAGTGTGACCTGATTACCTGTGAAATAATTGATCCACAGACTAAAGACTAAAAATTGAAATCTGGAACCATTTCTCAGCCTAGAGAGAATTCCCAAACTTCCCTAGAAGAATTTTTTATTTTATTATTCTTCAGATTTTCCTTAAGAAAATTTCCTTAAGAAAATTAAATGTCCACCATGGTTGATATGATGTTTTCATATTCTTCCAAAACCTCCTCATAAAATTTGGAAACCTGTCATATTTCCCATGGAACATCTAAATCTAAAGATATTATCAAAATTTCTAATATCTTATATTATATTTGTTAAAAAGAGTTACTGTGAATCCCTCAAACATCTCTAGTGTATGCAGTTTCTAATGAGGGGGTTTCTGAACTTTTCCTTACCCTGTTTTTCCTTCCATGAGCATGCTTGCCCAAACTGTCCTCCCAGTAAGCGGAGTTCCCAAGCATCCAAACCAGGCTCTGCTTCCAGGGGTTATGGTTGGTATTGGTGTGGGCTAATACTGACCTATTAATATACAGTGAAGAGGAAAAACTGAAAAAAAATCTGAGAATAAAACCAGAATTGGAAATGACATAGAAATAAATTATTATTCCTAGTTTTTGGTGAAGGTGTAATCATGAAATTTCACTATGATATCAACCAGTATGCATGAGTTCTGAATGCTGAGTAAGAGGCAGGGTCTGAAATTAAAAAACAAAAACAAAAACAAAAACGAAGACATGATTAGGGAGATTTTGGTCAAATGATACAACATTTCAGTTAAATAGAAAAAATAAGTTCAAAAGATATATTCTATAACATGGTGACTATAGCAATGCATTGTGTTCTTGAAAATCACCAAGAGAGTAGATTTTAAGTATTCTCCACATACACACAAAATGTATGTGAGGTTATACATATGTTAACTAGCTCAATTTAGCCAGTCCACAAGAGTGTATATTTCAAAACATCAAGCATATATCTCACTTTAAATCAAAGCCTAAAAATGATTAAGCTTAGTGAGGAAGGCATATCAAAAGCAGAGATAAGCCAAAAGCTAGGCCTCTTGTGCCAAACAGCCAGTTATAAATGCAAAAGAAAAGTTCTTGAAGGAAATTAGAAGTGCTACTCTAGGGAACCCATGAATGAAGCAAAACAACCTTATTGGTGATATGAAGAAAGTTTTAGTAGTCTAGATGAAAGATAAAATCAGCCACATTTCCTTAAGCCAAAACCCAATCCAGAGCAAGACCCTAACTCTCTTCAATTCTATAAAGGCTGAGAGAGGTAAAGAAGCCCCATAAGAAAAGTTTGAAGCTAGCAGAGATTGCTTCCTAAGGTTTAAGGTAGAAGCTGTCTTTATAAGATAAAATTACAAGGTGAAGCAGGAAGTGCTAATTAATGTAGAAGCTGCAGAAAGTTATCTAGAAGATCTAGCAAAGATCATTAAAGAAAACAGCTTTAGCAATCCTCTTTAACCGGGTGGTGCTGCAGCCTACATCAGCCTGAGGGCAGGGCACAGCTGAGCTTTAAACTCCCAAACTGGCACCCTGGGCTTGTGACCAGAGAGGGTGGGGCCACTTCCAGGCAAACGGCAGAGGCAAGATGCTGGAGGAAATGCTGTCGTCTACTCGTATGTTGCTTTCACAGCAACCCATAGCAGGGCAGTGGGAATTGTCCTAATAGTAGGTAGAAGAGCTCAGGCTCCCCTGGCCCTCCTCAGCTGCGTGGGGTTGCAGCTGTGTCAGTCTGAAGTCAGCCCAAGAGTGGGGTGCTTCCTGGCTTCAGACTCCCAAGATGGCACCTTGGGACCAGAGAGAGTAGGCTGTTTCTCAGGTAGGCTACAGTGGTAGGAAACTATGGGGAGTGCAGTTTTCTTGAGACTCTGTCCCACAGCAGCTGGTTGCAGCATGGTGGGCACCATTCCAGATGTATGCTGGGAAGCCTGTTTTCCCTGCTCCTCTCCAGCCAGTTGGGGGTTGCCGCCTTGTCAGCCCAAACTCAGCCCAAGGGTGATATGCAACCCAGTGTCCATCTTTCAAATTGTCACCTTGGACCTGTGACCGTGAGAGCTGGGGTCCCATGCTGGTGGGCAGTGTGGGGGAGAAGCTGGAAAATGCTGTCTGCTTATGTCTCAATCTCAACAGTAGCCCAAAGTAGGACAGTAGAGACCTTCCCAGGGGTACATGGGAGCACTTGGGCTCCTCTGTCCCTCCTTGGAGCTGCAGGTGAGCCCACAGTTCTCAGGTATCTAGGCTCTCAGAATGACACATGGCTAAAGCTGCTCTAGGTTTAGTTGCCAGTGGGATTCTGCATGGGTTCCCTTTCTGGAGAAATATGTCTGTGCAATCTCCAAGCAGCTCCCTATGTTAGGACTAAGACTTCTGTGGGTCAGGGGTTTCTCTTGTAGCCAAGATCTTAAAAACTCATCTCAGAGGGTGAGCCCTAGGGGCTTCTCTCTTACTGTCTCCCTGCATCCAGGAGCTTCTCCCAGCTGATAGCCTGTCCCTGGCTGGGCAAGTTGCCCTGAACCCTTTCCTTTACCACTTTTGGTGCTTCTTGTCACTTCCTTGGTGAATCCTAGCATGCTCTCCTAGATAATATGCTTGAAATGTGAGAATCTACTTACTATTTGGTTTCCTGTCCATGGAGGAGGCACACTCCTCCTGTGTCTAGTCAGCCATCTTAATTCTATCTGATGACTTTAAATTGAAGCCAATGCTCATTTACCATTCTGAAAATCCTAGAGCTCTTAAGAATTATGCTAAATCTATTCCGCCTGTGTTCTATAGATGGAATAACAAAGCCTGTATGACAGCATATGTATTTATAGCATGGTTTACTGAATATTTTGAGCCCATTATTAAGACCTATTGCTCAAAAAAAGAGTCCTTTCCAAATACTACTCATTGCTGATGCTCCTGGTCACCCAAGGGCACTGATGGAGATGTACAAGGAGATTAATGTTGTTTTCATTCCTGCTAACAAGACATCCACTCTGCAGCCCATAGATCAAGGAGTAATTTTGGCTTTTAAACCTTATTATTTAAGAAATACATTTTGTAATGCTATAGCTGCCATAGATAGTAATTCCTCTGATGGATTTGGGCAAAATAAATTGAAAACTTGGAAAGAATTCACCATTCTAGACATCATAAAAACACTCATGATTCATGGGATTAGGTCAAAATAACAATATTAACAGGAATGTGAATGAAGTTGATTCCAATCCTCATGGATAAATTTGAGGAGTTCAAAATATCAGTGGAAGAAGTACCTACAAATGTAGTGGAAATAGCAAGAGAGCTATAATTAAAAGTGAGGCCTGAAGACGTGTCTAAATTTCTGCAATCTCATGGTCAAACTTGAATGGTTAAGGAAAAATGGATGAGCAAAGAAAGTGGTTTCTTGATATAGGATGTACTCTTGAGGAAGATGCTATGAACATTTTTGAAATGATAACAAAGGATTTAGAATGTTGCATAACCTGAGTTGACAAAGCAGCAGCAAAGTTTGAGAGGGTTGTGTCTAATTTGAAAGAAGTTCTACTGTGGGTAAAATGCTATCAAACAGCATTGAATGCTACAGAGATATCTTTTGAGAAAGGAAGAGTCAATTGATGCAGCAAACTCCACTGTAGTCTTACTTTAAGAAATTACCAACAGTCACTGCAAACTTCAGCAGCTGTCACCCTGATCCATAAGCAGCCATCAGCATTGAGGCAAGACCCTCCAACAGCAAAAAGATTATGACTCACTGAAGGCTCAGATGATGTTTAGCATTTTTTAGCAATAAAGTACTTTTAATTAAGGTATGCATTTTTTTAGAAATAATTCTATTGCACACTTAATAGACTACAGTATAGTGTAAACATAAATTTTTTATGCTCTGGGAAACCAAAAAACTCATGTGATTCACTTTATCACACTATTCACTTTATTGTGGTGGTCTGGATTGAAATCTGAAACATTTCCAAGGTATGCCTGTATTGCGTTCTTGAAAATCACTAAGAGAGCAGATTTTAAGTGTTTTCACCACAAAAAAAGTGGTAAGTATGTAAAGTTATGCGTGTGTTAATTAACCCAATTTAGCAATTCCATAATATTTTAAAACATCATGTTATACATAATAAATATATACTTTTCTTGGTAAACTAAAAAATAAATAATTTTTTTTTAAATCAAAAATGTGGAGAACAGAGGAGGCAGCTTTTCTTCTCTTTCCTTCCTTTCTTTTTTTAATAAAATTCCAACTTAACCCCAGTGAGAATGGCCTTTATCAAAAAGTCTCCTAACAATAAATGCTGGCGTGGATGCAGAGAGAGAGGGACACTCCTACACTGCTGGTGGGGCTGCAAACTAGTTCAACCTCTGTGGAAAGCAATATGGAGATACCTTAAAGCGATACAAGTGAATCTACCATTTGATCCAGCAATCCCATTGCCGGGCATCTATCCAAAAGATCCAATGACACTCTACAAAAAAGACACCTGCACTTGAATGTTTATAGCAGCACAATTCATAATTGCAAGGCTGTGGAAACAGCCCAAGTGCCCATCAATCTAAGAATGGATTAATAAAATGTGGTATGTGTATACCATGGAGTACTATTCAGCTCTAAGAAACAACAGTGATATAGCACATCTTATATTTTCCTGGTTAGAGCTGGAACCCGTACTACTAAGTGAAGTTTCCCAAGAATGGATAAACAAGCACCGCACATACTCACCAGCAAACTGGTATTAACTGAGCAGCACCTAAGTGGACACACAGGTACTACAGTAATAGGGTATTGGGCAGATGGGAGGGGGGAAGGGGCGGGTATATACCTACATAATGAGTAAGATGTGCACCATCTAGGGGATGGTCATGCTGGAGACTCAGACTTGTGGGGGGAGGGGAGGAATGGGCATTTATTGAAACCTTAAAATCTGTACCCCCATAATATGCCGAAATAAAAAAATAAATAAAATAAAATTCCAACTTCTTCACCCATGAATAAAGAATGCACCATTAGGGACAGAGCCATATTGGATAATTTTCTAATTTGTCACTTTCTAGGAACTGACTATTAGCAGGGACTTTAATAGATTCAGAAGTCTTTTCTTTCCTATCATTTATATACTTTTGCATCCTATAATTTGCCTGCTTCTGAGGACTGAGGCCAAGATCTATGTGTGCCAAACTACCCTGATAACCAGTTTCAAACTTGGAGTTAGTCCTCTCAAACTCTGCTGCTGCTATGCCTGGGAGCTCAATGCAGAGAGGGTGAATATATTTATTAATATTTTATTTGTAAACATCTCTCATGATAGGATTAAGGGTGAACTGGAGGAATAAGTAGTAGATGACAGTACAGTTATCTGGGTTGCTAACTGGTGGGATGGCCATATGCTAGGAATACTGTCTAGTGGGTCCATGCCAACTGTTCAGATATTTTATAGGTCCTGCACTAGACTCTGTTGTCACTTTTATCAGCATTTCAGATGGGAACATAGTGACTACTGAAGTTAATGATGTACCAAGGCTGACTCAAGCGACTCACATGTTAAATGACAAAATTAAGATATAAAAAAGAAAAGGGAAAAAAATGTTCATAGGCTGACATAAATGAACAGGGTAAGTGTAATAGAGATAAATTTGAATTTTGAATTTAAGTACAAAAAGTATTTTAAAAATTACCAGATCAAAGTATATAATATAGAACCAGCCCATATTTTCAAAAATGGGTATTTCTGCTAATCATCAACTATAATACTATGTGGCTTTCCCAAGAAAATATGTTATTTTCTGTGGTCCTGATATGACTTCAGCCCTCTGCTCAAAACTGTGTGCTAAGCAATGAATGCTTAAGACAAGAAAGAAATGATCCCAACTGATTATATAAAGGATGAATAATGTATGAGTCAAGAGTTTTCCTGTACAACTAAAGATATCCTTGGTGACATCAAAGCATTTAAAAATCAGAGGAAGGAAATACATGCATTTTCTGTGCAATTTGAGAGAGAAAAGTACATCTTAGTCAATTAAGAAGACCTTTCATTATACTCTATTTGGTATTTAATAAACCAAATGATGGACATACCAATGGACTTCCTGAATGCTCCGTGGTGCCGTTGAGCCACAGCAGTGTGTAAAATGAAGTGCGCAGCTCTTTATTTCTCTTTTTGATAGTTTTCTCCTTGCCCCTTCCCCTCCTTATAAAACTCCCAAAATTGTAAAATAAATATTTACAGTTAAGAATACAAATAAAGAAAAGATCGCAGTTGTTTTCCCACTCCTATTCAAACTCTTTGAAGACTCCAAAGAGATGGAACAAAAACAAAAAGGAAGCAGAGGGGACCTACTATCTGTTTCCCTGCTTATAAACAGAAATAATAGTGCCAAACCTCACAAAGGAACAGTGAGGACCCAGATTAGGTCTGTGTGGCTAAGAGTGAATCTTATTACTCTCCACATTGCCATAATTTAGCATGAGTTCTAATATATGAGTGATTCACAGAAAACAAAACTGGCAAAACGTATCTTCCTAATTATAGAAGGGTGCAAAGCACTTGTAAATGATCATATCCACATTTTAAAATTTGAGTTTCTTGTGATTGTCATCATAAAGTTTTGGAGATACTTTGATATGCATTATGTCATTTCACTTTCTTTTCTGCTCTATTCCTAATTTTTAACTGTAACTGAAAAGGTCTTTATATCTTTCATCCTAAAAATTCAAAAGCAAAGTATCTAAGAATTATTTTGTACCCACCAGGGGTGGGGAATGTGTAGCCGCGAGGCTACATGTAGCCCTCCAGGTTTTCACGTGTGGCCCTTCAACCAAACCCAACCTCCACAGAACAAATAAATCCTTTTAATAAAAAATCCTGTAAAATTTGGATTCAGTCAAAAGTCCGTAATCAAGGATCCAGAAGGCTACATGTGGTCCCAAGGCCACAGGTTCCTCAGTTGCTATTGTCTCTGTCTACACTCGTCCACCAAAATTCTTGAAAGAACAATGTATATTCATTCAGCATATAATCACGTATATTTTTCCTATGGTCAACTTCCTTCTCGCTATTCTTGGGGTTCTCTTCAGACTCCACACTGTTTGCTCTAACCACAAATAAACTCTTCAGAGGCATATCCAAAAATATTTTTAGTAGTGCTCATTTTAGAAAACTTCTCAGCACCAATAAATAATGTTGATTACTCTTACCTACTTCTCACCTCTTCAGCCTTTTAAAACTATTCTTTTAACTGCTATAGAACTGTATTTTCCTTTTTCTTCTTTTATCTAATCACTTCATCAGTTCATTCAATATTCAAGATATACCAGAAATTGTCTAGGCCCCTGACCCAAAGGAGTTCACAATCAGATAGATAGTAAGCACACAATTCTCCCTCTGCCTGCCATGCCTTAAATAATAGTGTTGTCTGTAGTATGCCCCTCACCTCCTTGTATCTCTCTGTAGTGTCTCTATCTGTAATCTGAGGTATAAATGACTTTGACATACCTTTTAACGGAGCCCCTTTTCCCACATGTGTATAGCTTGCGCTTAGCCATCTTCAGCAACATTCTTGGATGGACCTAATATGTATCATATATGCACATCTTCCTGTTTCCTAATCATGTTCTAGAATGAGCAATATTAGAGATATCCTTAAAATAAAATATTAAGCAGAGATGCATTTCTTTGTTCAGCAAACTAACAACAGAGACATTTCTGAAAGGTAAAACTCATTTCCCTTGTCTACACCTAGGAAGCAGGGTGTTTATTCTCTTGTTGAGAGTTATAGTCATTTTGGCTAGTGAGCATCAGGTCACATGTAAAAATGGCAAACCTAACCCATTTGATCCAGTCTGTTCTCAGCCATTAGGTTGAACTGAAGTAATATGTGAGAATAATAAGCATCAGGATAAATGGAAATTGATGTCAAGAAGACATCTAATCAGTAATAAGCTGTATAACCATGATATCTCATATTAAGCTATTATTATCCAGAGAGCTAAGGTATGTTCAAATCTCCATAGTCAGAATAAAGGATATCACTAGTTACATGATACCTCTTTCTTATAGACAGTTAAATTTGGAGGAATGAAAGGAATTTTGAAATTGATAGCTAAAAATCTAATATTGAATTTTTATTGAGTTACTTCTTTGGTAACGAAAAAGAAAGAACATTGCTTATTAAGATTTTATTTTCTCATGTTACCAAATAAAATTGCTATATAGGAATTTGTGGTGTAAAAACTAAGAACACTGTAAAAGTTCTTTACTTGTGAAACATTGAAAATTAGGTTCTTGGAGCTGGAATTACCAAACAAGTATTCATTCTAGAAGCATGGTAGAGAATATATTTGCATCTTCCAAAACAGCAATCCTAGAGCTTTTTGGTCTCACACCCCCTTCACACTTTTAAAAATTACTGCAAACCCCAAAAAGCTTTGTTTATGTACATTGTGTATATACCTATATTTACTATATTAGAAATTAACACTGAGAAAATTTAAAAACCTTGTTTATTCATTTATTTAAAATAATAATAAGCCTATATGTTAATAAAGCAATGTATTTATGAAAATAACTATATTTTCTAAAAATATCAGTGAAAGAGTGGCATTGTTTTATATTTTTACAAATCTCTTTAATTTCTGGTTTTATAGAAGCAGCTAGATCCTTATATGTGCTTTTGCATTTAATCTGCTACAGTATCACATGCCATGGAATCTCTAGAAACTTATGAGAGAAGTGAGAGAAAGGCAAATAATGTCTTAGTATTACTATAAAAATACTTTTGACTTCATAGAACTCATTAAAGGTTCTTAGGGACCACAGGGAACTCTGGACCACACTTTGAGAACTGCTGGCATTGAAAGTAATAAATTTGCCTGTATTGTCAAGTATGAGGACCTATTTTTTAAAATTCTTAAACCATTTTTAAAGCCATATTTGGATGTTAGAACACTATACACCAAACATCATAAAAAATATTAATAGTTTTTCATATTTTCTTCAGACTCTTCTCTATCTTCTTATAAAGAAAAAATAATAATTCCCCCTTCAAATTCGCTACATTTTATCCTTTTTAGATACAAAAATATGAGGACTTCTTTTAAAATTTCAAATTTTCTTAGACTCCAACAGTATAAGAAACTCCTCATAGTTGCTACAAGTTAAATATTTACTAAGAAATACACAGCAAAATGGTGCTAGGAATTATATAACACTTTCAAAAATGGATTTTATTAATCATAATATAATTTCTGTATCATTAAAAAATTATATATGAAAAATACATTAATTAGGTGCTTAGGCAATACACCAAGCACAGATATATTTGTGGAAAGACTGCACTAATTTCATAGTTCCCTAGGGTGCCATGTTCCCTGTGTTAGAAATAACTGAAGTAAATGATCTACAAGATACATGTCATAACATACATACACACACACACACACACATATACGTAATCCCCAATATCAATTTTAATCCTAAAAAAACTAAGCTGCCAAAACTAAAAATAAAAAAAATACTAAGCTGCCTCAGACATTATAAGGCAATTTAATGGGGATATAAATCATCTGGAAGAAGAGTATGATAAAATTATATCGTGAATTCATAATTTTGAGCCATAAACTCAGTGATCTTTCCAACATTGGTGGCCTCATTTCATATCTGAAAAGAAAATTTACCAAAATTCTCAAGAGAGAAACAAATTACTAAAATATGTTGTTAATATAGAAACTTATCAAAACACAATAGAAAGATAGTGATAATATTATCAGAGTTCACACTCCAACCTAAAAATAAAATAGATTTGTAAAGACTTGGTAAAAGTTGAATTCCTTTTTGTTGATTAGTAAAAGTCTAATAAATCATAAGACTCTGTTTGTTATTCCTGTTACCAGATTATAGACCCAAATCTTTTCTCTGTTGTTGGCAAATACAACTTCCCAACACATTTTCTGGTTTTACATTAACTACTACAAAAGAAGGAATACAAAAAAAGGCATAATAATATCTATATAATTATAACCAAATATGGCCCAATCTCATGATTTCAGGTATGCAGATGCAGGACTCAGAGACAAATTTTATTCAACAAAAATAAGAACATTCTATGTGAATAACAATGAGCTAGGTGTTTTCTATTGTTTGAATATTTGTGTCCCTTTCAAATTTATGTTGAAACTTAATCCTCAGTGCAACGATGTTTATAGGTGAGGCTTTTAAGAGGTGATTAGATAGAGGCTTCAGAGATGGGATCAGTGCTTTTTATAAAAGAGCTGGAGGGAACTAGCGAGGCTCTTTTCACCCTTCTGTCCCTCCAGCCATCTGAGGACACAGTGTTCATCCCTTTGGTGGATGCAGCAACAAGGTGACATCTTGGAAGCAGAGAGCAGCCTCAGCAGACACTGGATCTTCTGGCACCTTGATCTTGAACTTCCCAGCATCCACAACTATGAGAATTAAATCTTTGTTTATTATAAATTTCCCAGGCTCAGTATTTTTGTTATAGCTGCACTACCAGACGAAAACAATGTTGTTGGGAATACAAATGGCAGTGGGTGGGTGTTTCCTGGATAGTTACAGAAGATGAGAAAGGCACCTTCAGTAAATGGAATACCTGTGGTGAACAAGGAGAAACTTCACACAAGTCATGTCTCTTAATTATATGCATTTGGTGGCAGACTGTGAGTGTAAATTATGGTGATGCAACTAGATTCAGATAATGGGAGACTCAGGTCTCTTTACTCAGATGGCAAAGGTGATCCATAACACTTTCCTGTAAAGTCCATACAGCTAAGCATGCAGGTCTACATGTGGCTTTAGTTTGTTGATTTGCAAAGTTCAGAAACAGCTCATTCATTTATCCACTTGACAAATACTGAATGAGAAATAACATGAATATAAAATGATGTAAATAGAATTAAAAAACTAAACAGACCAAATCTCAGGTCTTAGTGTTAAATCTAGTGAAGGAGATGGATAATAAATGGGCAATAAACCAATAGAAAAGCAAATAAATATACTTCAAATTGTAGTAAGTGCTTCAGGAAAAGAACAGAGCACTATGAGATACAACAGTAAGATAAGAGGCAGGTATTCAATTTTTCATTAAACTTTTTATTTAAAAAACATTTAACCATTCAGGAAAGTTACAAGAATATTGCAGTAAATGCTCATATACCCTTCACCTATATTCCCTCATTGTTAGTATTTTGTCACATTGTTTTCGTTCTTCTCTCATCTCCTTTTTCTCTTCTCTTCTCTCCTCCCCTCCCCTCTGTGTGTGTGTGTGTGTGTGTGTGTGTGTGTGTTTGTGTATAAACATATATAAATTTTAAATATTGTAGTTCTTTGCTATGGACTGAATTGTGCTCTCTCCCCAATTCATATGTTGAAGACTTAACCCTCAATGTGATGGTATTTAGAGATGGGGCCTTTGGGGAGATCTAGATGAAGTCATGAGGATGGGGCCCTCGTGATGGAATCAATGCCCTTATAAAATGAGAAAGAAATACCAGAGCTCTGTCTCTGCCATATGAGAACACAGTAAGAAGGTAGCCCTCTGCAATCCAGGAAGCAAGCTCTCACCAGAGTCTGACCATACTGGCATCCTGACCTCAGATTTCCAGCCACCAGAACTAAATTTCTATTGCTTAAGCCACCCAGTATATGGTATTTTCTTATGGAAGCCTGAGCAGACAATGTATTATTCTTATTAATATTTACGAACCATTAAGAATAAGTTCATAAACCATCGAGAGTAAGAGATCATAATCTTTCATCATTAAGTACTTCATAAGAAAAAAGGACATTCTCTTAATGGCACTATAATTTCAAAAATCAAAAATTTTATCATTGATATATTTTATAATCTATATACACATTTTACTAATTGTCTCAATAATGCCCTTTATAGAAATTTCTTTTTTTCAACCCAGGATCATGCATTGCATTTAGTTGTATTGTATCTTTAGGATTTTTTAATCCTACACTGTTCCTTAGTTTTGTCTTTTATGACACTGATGTTTTTGAACAAATAGCCTTCAATTTGAGTTTGTTTGTTTCCTGATGGTTACATTTATATTATGCATTTTAAATAAATGTCACATAAGTGATGTTGTGTCCTTCTCCGTGCATCACATCACAAGGCATCTAATAATATTTTTCCCATTCTTTTGATGATATTAACTTTGATTACTTGGTTAAAGTGATATCACCCCAATTGTTTTTAAATGCAGTGATATTTTTTCCTTTGTAATCACTTAGTATTCTGTGGGAAGAACCACTGAGACCATGAAGCTATCTTATTCCTAACCAAGTCTCATCAAATGGTTTTAGCTTCCATTGATGACTACTGCCTGAATCAATTATTACTGTGATGATTTTAGAATAGTATTTTTCTAACTTTACCATTCCTTCTACATTTATTTGCTTACATTCTTGGAAAGAGTGTTCTCCTTATTTATTTTGGAACATAAACTGTAGGGCCACTTTAGACTGAGCAGAAAAGGCTTATGCAAGATGCTAATTCCACTGTGAACTGAAGGATAAAAATAATCCAAGAAAGAGCATCCTGGGCTTATAAAACTGAAAGTGTGAATACTCTTTTCTGCCCAGAATTTTGCAACAGAGCTCTAATTAAACAGTCTACAAATTAAACACCTCAGAAAGAAGCTGTAGATATCAAAAAGCTTTATTTAAATACTTAATTGAAAGCAAAACAATTTTTTCTGGGTTCACAATCTGTTCATTTTGCCCAAGACAATCCCAACTGATGTCTATTTCTCTGATGTCATAATTAATAGAAGCCCCTTTTCACTCTCCAAAGTCCCAGTTTGGGTAATAAATACTATAATATGATTACCCTCCACCATAGACTCTCAGGAATAAACAAATTATAATAAGTCTACCCAGGAAGGAGAAGAGTTGTTTGTGCCTTTAACACACAGGTCCATACAAAACGACATGAGTGAGTGGGGGACTCAAAGGAGTCCCTTTCTTTTTCAGGTTCTAAAAATTGAATAGGCCCCCTCCTCTTTTAGATGCTCATAGCATTATTTTCTAACTCCTACAACAAAGAAGTGTGCCTTAATCCAACTGTTATTTCTATTGTTACATATTATATTTGTTTTATCCTGGGGGATAAATAGGGCCACTGTACTATAAGCAAGATTAATTTATGTGTGTGAATGCTCTCATAGACAGAAATCTGGTTATGGTTACTTCATAGCAAAAAAAAAAAACCAGAAAATAATAATTGAAAAATGAATGGAAGAAAATAGTCCAAAACTATCCAGTATAAAAGAATAGCCTACGAAACATGCTAAAACACTGTCCTTTAGAATGATGTTCTCTCTGAGTTTTATCACAACATAACATCAAAATATAACATTAGACAGCTATATACCTGGGATGGGTTGCTTTATGGTCCATGGCACAATTTTGATTTAATTTTTTCCTCTTGATGTTCATTAAGAGTCAATATTAGGAATGGCAATATAAACATGAGCCTATGAATGGCTTCTACATCTGTAAAATTATGATTAAAAACATTTTATTTATATTAAGATCATGACATCTCTCTCAGACATCAGAATCAGCAAAAACTTTGGCCCTCTTAGTTGGCATGCTTTCTTTTAATATCTGATGAGATTAGTGTAATTTAATATCATTTCCCTTTTAATTTCACTACTACAAAATTCAGAGAAAAGTTTCATTTTCAATTACAGAGGCTTTTCCAGGCCAGTGTTTTTGAGTATTACTCCCTTCTTTCCTCTATTTCACATCCTCTTCATTATTTGTCTCTAGATTTTGCTATATTTTCATTCGAATCCTTCCTATAAATAATCAAGTATGTGAATGATAAATAAAAAAGTAATTCTAATAACACACTTTTGATGAACTAATTATAACTGAAATGGGAATAGGAGAGTTATGTTTAGATTGCTGTTATTAAATAAACAGTATATAAAAATTTAAAACTATTAGGCATAATTATTAACATACAGGAAACTAAATAAACTCTGGATAATATCAAATACTTATCAGATTGTGGCTAATACTTCGTTTTGAAATTGGCAGGAAACATCACAGAAATTCAGTTTAATGAAATATATCACAGTTACTTAGAAATGTATATATACAAATGCATGATGCTTTGCAATCTAATGAAAATGCTAAAATGCAATGACTAACCAGAAATGAGCAGGAACTTTTTCAACCAGAAATGATCTTGAATACTTTTCCCATTACTTTCTCTAGTGCCCTAGGAGGAAACAGTTGTTTTGCTTATTTAGGACACCTAAATTGTGCATAAAGACTTACTGACCTGTGCCCCAGGTTAGCAAGCAAAACAATTCCATGTAAATGAAGCACTGATAAGGTAGCTACTGTGAGCAAATTGCAAAGGATAGAAGCTGTTGCTGTTGGTAACCTTTTCCTAACTGAATGAGACCAAGTGGAGGTCTCTGCAAGCATGACCCTGGACTTGAGTCACTTTTTCAAGGATCATGAGAGACAGAACCAAATCAGATAATTAGAGCAGGGGAAAAATCATGCAAAAAGCGTTCTCATTTAGGACAATTAGTTCAAGTTAGTAATTCAAGGCTACGCAAATGAGCAAAAAAGAAGCAAAAGCGGCTGGTTGGGTTTGGGCTTCTCTACTCTGTGACCTTGAAGCCACCTCGCTGCAATGAATCTGCTCCTGAACCTTCCGTCCCAGGAAGGGATTCATAAGAAAGACTGTTTTCTCCTTAGCTTGGGGAAGGAAAATGAAAGAGTTAGTTTAAATAGAAACTATTAATTAATATATGGAGTTTAGTCAAAATACCAAGATTGAGTCAATATTTCTTTAAATCTTATTTCCGAGCAGGGGCTCCCAAATGTTGTTAGCATGGGATGAAACCTGCGCACTGGGATTTTTAAAAGCTCCCCAGATGATGCTAAGGTGTGGCAAAGTTTGGGAACCATCATTTTTGATTAGGATAAATACACTCACCTGCATTATTGCTGGAAATTAGCCTCCCCTTTGAGTATCCTGCAGCTTTTTCTTTGGGATTTTAAGAGCCCATCCACACTTTTACTAAGGGAGAAACCCTCAGTTCCCCCATGATGCTGCTACATTTATTAAGATTGTAAAGCTTTCCTTGCCTAACTTTAATTTTTGTCTTAGATTTGTTTCTTTCCTTCATTCCTTCCCTCCTTCCTTTCTTTCTCCGCCTACCCACTTTTTCTTTTTTTGAGATGGAATCTTACTCATTTGCCCAGGCTGGAGTGCAGTGGCATAATCACAGCTCACTGCAGCCTCCAACTCAACTCCTGGGCTCAAGCAATTCTCCTTCCTAAGCCTTCCAAGTATCTGGGACTACAGGCACTTTTGTCTTAGATTTCTTAAATTCAGAAGTGTCAGCTAAAAGGAAAGCTTTGTTATTGTTTAATAATAAACTTGAGAGACATATATGAAAGAAAAATCAATCCCACAACAATGAACAAAGATTCTGAAATATTGAAATATAGAAAAATGGAAGTGTAAGGAAGAATAACCCCATATGCTCTTAGTTGGAATGGGTCCCCCTGTAACAAGAAACAGAGTAGGGAAAAAGAAACAGAAGTTTATTAACATGCATATTTCATATGTACACAGGAGACACCCAAGAAATGAGTAGTTCTCAAAGATGAAGCTTGAAATTCCAGTTTATACTGAATCTTCCAAAAAGAACAGTAAATTTTTAGACAAGGGACGAGACAAAGGAAAAAGAACTTTGAGTCTCTAAGGGCAGCAACTTGGGAGAAGGCAAATAATGGTAGATAAAGGCTAGTTAGTAAAGCTTGTAAATATAGATTCCTCACCATCTCCAGGCTGATAAGCGTTCAAAATTGTCTTCAGTGGTTTACTTTGGTTCTCTCTAGTAGAAGAGGATACCTTTATGTCTAGTTTATAGGCAATTAAAGGGAGGGCAGAGACCTTTCCTGTATCTGCTAATTAATTATCTTAAGCTCAACAAGCCTTTATATTTTGGGGCAGCATATTCTGGTTTCCCACAGAAGCATCCTTTTAAAAATAATTAAATGAGTTTATATAATGTTAACTAGATTTAAAATGCATTATCTCTATGAACCCCAAATACAAATACTCTTAAATAAAAGAAATACTCTTAGGTTTGTAATCATATATAAACCTGAAGTACCATAGCTCAAATCAATATATTTCTAACTTTCCTGTCAAGAAAATTTTTAAAATATTGAATTAATCAAAGTTGCACAGGTGTTTTTTGGTTTGGTTTGATTTGGTTTTGGTTTTACACTGAAGGCTTCTTAGAGTTACTGTGATGTTCTTAATTATTCTCATTCTTAAGCAAGGAGAGTTTATAACAAACTCTCCAGATGAAATACGTACAGCAAAGAAGAAAAAGAAAATCTATTGTCATTGTAAACTACCGAACTGTTTCATCATTGAGGATATCATGTTCTTCTATGTAGTTCCAGTATTTCCTTAAAAATTTGCTTTGAGTTAATAGAATCCATCTTCTTGTCAGCCAAGTATATCAAATACTATTGCAACATTGTATCTACCTGGGGGTCCACTCTCCTTGGCATATAAACTTCCCTTGTGCCTAGATATTCTTTCATTCAAATCACCTGAGCTCTTATAGCAGCTTTCAGCATGGCTACACAGAACAATTCCCATTGTCTTAGCCTCTCAACATCACTACATACCCCGTGGCTTTCTTCTTATAAGATCAAGAATGTGCACAATGATCTCACTCAACTTCTCTCCATCTCATTTCTTTGATTTTTCTCTGATCATCTCCTTTCATCTTGTATCAGAAGTAACTCCTTTCAAGGATAATGCCTTGACCCCTGTTTTTTATTTCCTATGTCCTTTCTTTAGGTTTTGATACAACCATTTTACATTTTTTTCTTTCGTTAAATATTCAGGCCCTCCTCTACTCACTCATCTTTATCTGCAGAATGTTATGTCTGTCCTAAAACATTTCTTTTGCAAACTTTCATAACACTATTATGTAATTTAGGTTCCCATATCTTTCAGTGACAATTTTCTCACTCGTTCCACATACACCACCAAGTTGTAATGTAAATTCTGTCTTTAATTCCCCTGTTTTTAACTATCATCTTAAAACCATCTTCACAACAGGTTTTGTGACACAAATGATCTGAATTTCCTCACATCTTTGACTCTTCCTCCTCTACACATTGGTTCCATTTTCTCCCTAAACAAAAATATTCTCAAGCTTACTTGTTCCTTTTTCTCCACATCCCCTCTCATCCTATAGTATTTCATTAACTTCTAAGGAATTGACTATTATTTCTTTTTTAAAATTTTCATGGATATACAATAACTATACACATTTATAGGGTACATGTGATATTTTGATACAAGCATACAATGTGAAATGATCAAATCTAGGCAATTGGGATATTTATTCATCATCTCAAACATTAGTCATTATGTTAAAAACATTTCAAATCTACTCTTATAGTTATTTTGAAATATACAGTAAATTATTGTTAATTATGGTTGCCCTATTGTGCTACCAAACACTAGATCTTATCCCTTTTCTCTAACTGTATTTTACATCCATTAACCAACCCCTCTTCATACTCCTTCCCACTACTCTTCCCAGCCTCTGGTAACCACCATTATATTTACTACCTCCATGAAATTGAATTTTTGGCTCCCATATGAGTGAAAACTCATGATATTTTTCCTTGTGTTCCTGGCTTATTTCATTTAACGTAATGTTCTCTAGTTTCATCCATGTTGTTGCAAATAACAGGATTTTATTCTTTTTGTGGTAGAATTAATATACCATTGTGTATAGATACCGCATTTTCTTATTTATTCATTCATTCATTCATTGATGGACACTTAGGTTGATTCTATATCTTGGCAATTGTGAATAGCACTGCAATAAACATGGGAGTGATACTGATTTCTTTTCTTTTGGATATATACCCAGGAATGGAATTGCTGAATGATATGGTAGTCCATATGATTATTCAGTCTTTAAAAATAATTTCTAAATCTGAGTCTCTAATACCTTCCTAACAGTCTATGTGTTTTTCCAACTATTTTGTGTATTTCACTTTTATGTCCTGCTGACATTGTAACTGTCACATCTTCTTTCTCTCTTCAAACTAGCCTCATTTTCTGACTTCAATGTTTCTGATAATTACAAAATTGTCTACCTAAATCAGATGTGAAAACTTAAATTATCTTAATTTTTTTCTCTTTTCTTTTAACCTCACTATTTCCAGTTGGTTATAAAGTCTTTAAAATTCTACCTGCATTATATATATTCCCTCATTTCTCTTCTTATTGCCACCACTGTAGTTTAGGCCCTTATTATGCCTTGCCATGAACAGTGAAACTATCTAATGAATTTATTTTACCTCCAATCTATTCTATGCTTTTTCAGATTTATTTTTCCAAATAATATTTAGTCCTGTTACTATCCTGTTCAAAAACCTCTCTAGCTCACCATTTCCTAGTGAGTAATAGGTAAAAAACATCTGCACAGTGACTCTAAACTACCTAATCACATACAATTTTCACTTAATCTGAATTGTTTCTGGTATATATCTTATAGTTTCCTCCAATGTGAGTTAAAATGTACTATTTATCTGAAGTGCCTCCACTTTTTTTCTATCAAAGTCAAAATATTGTTTAAATTAAACTACCTTATCAAATAATTACATTCTAATGCATTCATTAAACTATTCTTGGATCTTTGGGAACTTATAGCCTATTCACTCCCCTGGAATTCACTCCATCCTTTGAATGTCTGTAAGATATTATATCTTACCTGTGGGGATTACTCCATAAAGAATTTTATTATGATTATTTGTATGTGAGTCAGAGACTTATTCATCAAATTGCTTTTACAACACCTTTTAAACAGTAGATATCCAAACGTTGTTTGCTAAATGATTAATTTAATAGTTAACTTCTAAATAAATGATATTCCATCTTCATTGAATTTTTAGCAATGTGGCAACGCATTTTTTAGAGCTTAACTCTCAAGCATGTAGTTATGTTCTTTTTAAATAACTAAAGATATTCATATGTTTTTGGCTTTCTAAATTTTTCCATGAATCTTGCTAAAACTTGCATTTACTAATGCAAATATGTTAAATATAAAATTTACTGGACAACAAGCAAATGTAAATCTGACCTATACATTTCATTTGCCAATCCTCAGTGTCCTTCAAGGTCTCATTAGAAATGTTACCTCCCTGATTTCTCAATGCTGCAAAATTATTTACTGATTGAGTTATTAATAGACCTAAGGACTGAAAAGATAAAAGGGGGCAGTTATTAATAAGTCTTCTTATTTTTTAATAGTCAGGGTTTAGAGTTCATAGTGTTCCTTTCAACTCTCCTATGTAGATCCTTTATTTTCTCACAAGAAAAGCCTTTATGACTTATTAAGGTGATTTAAAACATTAGCATTGAAATCAGGATCTCAAAGAGATTTGCACACCCATGTTCATTGCAGCATTATTCACATTAGTCAAGAGTTGGAAACAACCTAAATGTCCATCAACAGATGAAGAAATAAAGAAAACGTGGTATATTCATACAATGGCATGTAATTTAATCTTTAAAAAAAGGAAATCCTGTCATATGCTACAATATGAATGAACCTTGAAAAAATAAGCTAATCACTGAAGGAAAAATATTGCATGATTCTACTTATATGAGGTGTTTAAAATAGTCAGACTCATAAAAGCTGAAACTAGAATGGTGGTTGCCAGGGGTTGGGAGTGGGGGATTTGGGGAAAGATGTACAGTGTAACAATATACATATAATTAATACCATACTGTACACTTAAAATTAGTTAAGAGGGTAGATCGCATGTTCTGTGTTTTGTTTTTTGTTTGGTTGGGGTTTTGGGGGGAGGGTGAGGAATGAAGCGACAGCCTTTATTGCATAGACCTTTTCAATTGCTTTCTAGATTGGGGAGGAGGGATGCACATGAGACAGAACAAGGGATATGAATTTCCTCACTCCTACCCGCGGAGGGAGGAACATCAATGCAAATCCGAGCGCTGGCCCGGGGAACCTGCCCCTCCTGTGTTGATTGGCCAGTTAAGGGGAGGCACCGGAGTGGATAGGGCGAGACCCGGGGCCTGACTGGCCAATCAACTAAGACCTCCCCCGGCTCGTACATTCCAGGCACCGTCAATGGGCGACGCGTAAGACAGGCTCCGCCCTCAGCCGCCCTGGTCTTCTCGGAGCCGGACGCGGGGTCTGGGCTTACTCAGGGTCTGCAGAAGCTCGGATGCCAGGCCTCACCCTCTCGGTCAGGCACTACCCGGGGGACAAGCCCATTTACGTGTTTCACCACAGTAAAAAATAAAAAAAAAAAAAAAAAAGAACTTTTGACTACACTATTACTGCTTGAAAGAAAAGGCTATTTTTCTGATTTCCCTTGTTTTAAACTTTTTAAAACTCAAAAAGAGTATAGGAGTCATTGCCTCCCTGGCCCCAAGGTTGCTTGCATTAGGCAAGGTCAAGTTAGGAGTGCATGTCATAGAGAAAAATAAGTGCTAGAGGAAAATAGGGAGAGGTTAGTTAGAGAGACGGGGGTAGGGGGCAAATGGAGAGAAATGAAAAGACTATTAGTTTCCAAAAATGGAGTGTGACTTCAAGTATCCTTTAAGGCATTTGGTATAAAACTTTCACGACCACTGTATAATATTGCTGTACAACTGTCTGCAAATGTTTTTATGCTCCATCTCTTGAAGAAAATGAAAGTCATGTTTGTGGAAATGCATTTCAGTCGCGATAGTGTTCTTAATGAGAATCAGTGGAATTTAAGATAGTTGGATAGTTGGATAACTTTAAATGTCAGGCCAGAGAGTTTGATCAAATTTGGATTTTATAATTTTTTTTCTTAAGGGAAAAATATGAACGGAGCTCTTCTTTAGGAGAATTAATCTTGCTGAATGTAATATTAGTTTGGAGGGAGAAAAGCTAAGGTTAGAGTAATGGTCTGGCTAAAATAATATTCAACTGTGCATTATTTCATTAATTTATTCAACATATATTACTGAATACTTGTTATGTGCCAGGTATTGTTAAAGCTCTTTGCTCATTCACAGAAATTATAAATTCAGAAGGATTTGGCCTAGGCTCATGGAAATAGAAAGGAGCATGACCAGAAATACTGTGGAAAGTAAAAAATATAATTTGGCTATGTTTGAGAATGAGTTTGTAAAAATAGTTTTGTCATTAACCAAAACAAGAAGATTAGAAAAAAGATATAGTTGAAGGAGAGATACATGCATAATATATAAAATGTGGTCTAAATGTTTCCAATTGTATTTTTGAGCTGAATAATGACTCTGGACAGAAAAAAAAAAAATATATATATATATATGTATGTATGTATAAATGGATGATAGAGATATATACCCAGGAAGATTATAGAAAGGAAGATAGACAGATAGATAGATGATAGATAGAAAGATAATTATACATTAACCAGTTTTTAGCTTTTTATAACCAGAATGAAGGAGATACTGTATGACAGATTAGTTGCTGTAAAAACTAAATAGCATGAAAAAGAAAAGAGAGCTACATTTTCTACATTACAAGAAATCATGAGTCATATCAACCAAATCCAGTGAGTAGAACTTCTATGGATCTTAATTCAAACAGCCAAACTTTAAAAATACGTTTTTTTTAGAGACAATGGGGAAAATGGATTAAGTATTATGTGATACTGAGGATTTACTATTAATTTTGTTTTGTTGGGTAATGGTATTGATTGTGGTTGTTTTTTAAATAGTTCCTGTTTTTTGGGTTTTTTTTTTTTTTTTTTTTTTTTTTTAGATGGAGTCTTGCTGTGTTGCCCAGACTGGAGTGCACTAGCTATTCATAGGTGTGATCACAGCATACTCCTGGGTATAAGTGATCCTCCTACCCCAGCCTCCCAAGTAGCTGGGCCTACAGGCATGTACCACTGCACCTGACTTTTAAATAATTTTTAACAAATAGAGATAAAATAATTCTCAACCAATAGAGCAACATTCTGAAGTATTCACAGGTACAATTACATAAGGTCTGAAAATGCTCCTTTAAAAAAAAAGTGGAGTTGTGATAAATGAAACAAAAAGGTTGAAGTTTGCTGTTGAAGTTAGGTGACGAGCACCAAGGAGTTCACTTTATTTGTATTGTTAACTTTGTGTATGCTTTAAATTTCTTTAAATAAGTTTTTAAAAAGTTAATACACTATAAATTAATGACTTCCAGATATATCCATAAAAATAATATTAATAGCAATAAATAATATTTGTATATCACTATTTAATTACAACATTCTCCTACAACTATTACCTCCTTTACTTTTCATAGTATCTTCTAAGGCCAATAAAATTACTACCTTCATTGTACTCTAGGTTACAGAGACTACAAAACTTGCCCAGGACAGCAACACTATTAAAAAAATGGAGCTGAAACTCATATTTTAGTTTTCTCAGGTCAAATTCCATAATCATTCTCCATACAAGCAGCTGTAGGATTATATAAAGTTCAGAGGTCAACTTCTGGATTCTGGCATAAATATTACAATAATGGACATTTGTTAATGTCTCTATTTTTTTTACTGCATACAAAATAATTATTTTTTTAAAGAAATGCTGTTTGATCTTTAAACATTAATCTCATTTAAAGACCAAGAATCAGTGTGTTTCTTTGTACTGCTTTTGGGCTATCTTATGCTTTCATTTACTAAATAAGATCTTAAAATATTATTGGCTGAAAAGATTTACTAACTTTATAAAACAGTCTTCCCAATTTGGCAGTGCTCCTTAAACTTCAGAGTTTATAAGAATCACAGGAAAAAACTGTAGAGTAGTTTGATTGGATTAACCTCCTCACAAATAACAATTATAAATTCCTCCGTCCCAAATTTAAAAGAACTACTATATTTGGAACCCACTGGAGCAGGGCAAAAAGCTGGCAGAAACTTGAGGGAAGTCACCCTTGAAAGAGGATAATTGCACTGTCTGACATACATTTATTTGCTTTTCGCCTGTGTGAGGGCTTTCCTCAGTCTGTGCAACTAGAAAACTGGAAGTCAAATAAAAATCTGCAGCCTTAAGTGTTTTGCAAATATATTCTTCCAGACTTTGAACCGCCTATGCGTTTTATAATGGTGTCTTTTGATGCACGAAAGTTTTGAGATATTGAATGTAAAGTATTTTTTCTTTTACATTCAATGCTCAGATAGAACATAATAAATCTAGGTCAATTCCTAGGTTGTCAGGCTGTTTTACTGTTTCCTTGTGGAACTCTTATTTTATTTGCTTTTAAGTGTAGGTCTATGATTCATCACAAATTAATTTTTGTATTCTGTATATGATGTGAGGTGGTGGTTGAGATTCATTTCCTCCATATGAATATCCAGTTTTTGAAAAGATTTTCCTTCCTTATTAGTATAATACTGTCATTAAAATCAGTTGACTATATATGTGTAGGACTACTTTTGGACTCTTTAACATACCATTGATCTATTTGTCTACCCTTATGGAATAACATACCAAGCATTGAAAACCATATATCTACAGACTAAATTTATTCTTGGACCAATTTAGATATTGAAAACTGTGTTTGGGGATCAGTTTTCTTTAGCACCTCAGATTTCCTCAACTGAAGTGTGCTTTGGTATCATGACATTGGCCTTCATTCAGGAATAGTTATTTGAAATGTACTCTGATAGTTATTATGGAAATGCTGAGTGCATTGTACTACCTCTCCTTTATAAGAAGCCACAAGAGAAATATCTTACAAATTGGAATGCCAGGAAGAGTAATAGGTCTCCTTGTTAATCCATATACATTTATCTTACAAAGCTGCAGGTCCTGACCATTAGGAAGATAAAAGATATGATAGTTAATTTTATATATCAACTTGACTAGATCACAGAATGCTCATGTATCAGTTTAAACATTATTTCTGGGTGTGTCTGGGAGCATGTTTCCAGAGATTAGTTTTTGAATTGATTGAATAGATTGGGTGAAGTGGATTGTCCCCTCCTCACCCCCTCCCCACACAATGTGGATAGGCATCTTTCAGTCTACAAAAGGCCTGAATAGAACAAAAGGGTGGAGGAAGAGAGGATTTGATGGTTCTCTGACTAACTGCTTGAGCTGATACATCAATCTTCTATTCTTAATATTCTTCTTTCTTGGGTCTTTAGACTCGGACTGGAATCTATACCACCAGTTCTCTGGCTCTCAAGCCTTCAAACAACTCTACTGGCTTTCCTGGGTCTCCATCGTGCAGACAGCTGATCATAGGATTTTTCAGCTTCCATAATTGCATGGGTCAATGAATATATATATTTGGTTCTGTTTCTCTGTAGAACACTAATACAGAAACTACTTTATTAATCACCTCTAACAGTTCCAAAAAAACCTTATTATTATGGTTCTACCCTTTACTTGGGGACTGTCTTTACTCTAGATTACACCTTATTTTTCAAACTTTATTGTCAATTTTCCCTTACTTTCCCACTCATTACATTTTTATATATACATATGCATTCCAAATCAAAATCCTTCTTGGAATGGCTGAGAATCTAAATAAAGCACCATATTCAATGTGTCTTTAGAAATAGATTTTACTATTGAGAGCAATAGCACTTGCATTTGGTTAAAACTTATCAAATGTCTAACTGTGAGTAACTGTCTTTTCTCCTGTTATCCCTGCTAAGCAAGAGTTTAGTAGGTTCACATATAGGTTCATGTCTAATTCATTCTTTTCTCCTTGTCTCCACAGGTGGGCTATGTTATCTCCCTGACTCCAGTTTATACAGCACAGATAAGCAGCATTAAAAGGAAAAACGGAAAAGCGGTATGTAGCTCTGATGTTACACCGTTAATTCTGAGCAGACTCACTGAGATTAAAAGGTGCTTAATGAGACCTCAATGAAATTTAGCTTATCCTTTTTGTAAGGGGAGGAAGAAGAAGAGCAAGATGAGCTATAGCACCATTTACACACATCAGGAAGTACCAATAAGTTCATAGTATCCCTGCTGTTTCCAGCTTTGCCTGGCAGCGGGGGTGATGCAAAGTGTAGTAAACATAATCTTTCTCTGTCTCCTGTCTCCTGGCCCATATAGGGTACCAACATTCAGGAATAAAACGTTTGACCCATAGCCCCAGAAATATCAGCTATAGGCTTGTTTCTAATATAACATCTATTTCTCTTTCAGGCATTACTATTCTTTCTTTCATTTGAAAAGTTATTGATTATCTTCTGTGTTCTTGGCATTACTCTGTATGTTGAGGATTAAAAGAAAAAAAAAAGAAAGAAGATACGGATCTGGAGATAAAAGTGTCTGATTCTGAAATAGCAACGATCATCAGCTATCAGAACTACTTCTTCTTCCCTATTTTTTTACACATTTCAAATCAGTTGTTTAGCTTTTAATAACTGACTATCACTCCTCTGAGGTACCAGACAAGTAGAAGGTGATCCATACAATGACATGAAATGAATCTAACAGTAAAGCTTCCCCTAAGTCTATGAGGAAGAAACTGAAACCATGCAGAGAAAATAAATTTAGTCCATTGAATTTTAATCTCTCTTAACCCAAGGGGAAAAAATTAAAGAAATAAGTTTAAGCACAAATACATAATGGGAACACCAAGGGGGTGTAGATAATGTTTTGAGGCTCTATAATCCAAGAAGCAATATTTCTAATACACTACTTTTCTTTTAATCAACAAAATAAAACAATATGAATACCATGCAAAACATAAAGGTACAATTTAATATTTGAGTAAGCTGGATTGTTTAGGTAAGACCAATAGTCAAGGCATTTACTGAAAATTTTTCCTTAAGAGATAAAAATCCAAAATTTGAGGAAGAATATGGTGCAATGCCATAGATACCTCCAGGCACAACTCATATTCCCACTGCGGCCCACCTCATCATCAGTGGTATATGACTATCTCCTGGCTGTCACCTCAGGGCAACTGGTTTGATGGAGATAAGTTATATGGGAATGTAACTGTCAGAGATGGAGATCACAGTGACGTTCAAATGCAGGAGAAAATCTAAAAGAAAAAAAGTACTTGGACTCACAGCTATTCATCTCAAAATCTTAGAGTCCACCAAATCTAAAATTATCCAACAAATAGGGAAAGAATTAATGTATGTATCCCTTATCAGCTAGACTACTGAGACTGCATTTGTTACCTGATTTGAATGCATTTGATACCTGATACATCAAAATTCCTCCAGTGATATTTCAGTATTATACCTTTTGAGATTCATCTCTGGTTCCTTGCTAATAGAAAAGAGAAAAATTAAAATTAAAGCCTATTGATCATACTTTTTAAAAAGGTGGCTTCATCAGGACCAAAAATATTACCAAAGAAAAAGAAAAGAATATTTGGGATGATGAAAAGGGTAAGTTATTGGTAACAAAAATATTTTTAGAAAGTGAAATCTACTTAATATTTACTATTTTAGAACTTACTAGTTTTTGTGGAAAATAAAACTAAAAATATTCAAAAAGAAAATATGACCAGAAAGTAATGCAATAAGTACAGGCATATCACAAATTTTGGAGAAGAGCCTGCTATCTTTCTGTCACTAACAACCCACTCATATAGCTAGAATTTAATACTTGATATATTTATAATAGCACAAATGTCAACATTTTAAATAGATAATATTAACAGAAAACAAAATATTTAAGCATCAAATTTTTCTTTGCCTGTCCTTTGTACATAGTCCCTTCCTCCTCCTTTAGGTTGGAACTGTTATTTGCAAAAACAACCTGAACAACAGATGAATCATGGACAATGGCATGAATATCAATATTAATATTTATTTCACAGGAAAATTTTCTAGAAGAGTAGCAATGAATTATCTAGAGTTTCTTTAAAGTCTTAGCAGAAATACAGTACATAGCAATTGCTTGTTAACCTAAACAGTCAATCCATGTGAATACTTTCTCCCATTCTGTAGGTTGTCTATTCACTCTGTTAATTGTTTCCTTGACTCTGCAGAAGCTTTTTAATTTAATCAAGCCCAATTTATTAATTTCTTCTGTTGCTATAATTGCCTTTAGGATCTTCTTCATAAATTCTTTGCCTAGGCTGATATCTAAAAGTTTTTCCAGCATTTTTTCCTAGAATTATTATGGTTTTATGTCTTAGGTTTAAGACATCTTGTTATACATCTTGAATTAATTTTTGTGAATGGTGAGAGATATGGATCTACATCCAATTTTCCCAGCACCATTGGCCATCCAATTTTCCCAGCACCATTTATTGAATAGGGATATTTTTCCTCAGTGTATAATGCTGTCTACTTTGTCAAAGATCAAATGGCAATATGTGGATGGTTCTATGTTTGGGTTCTCTGTTCTGTTCCATTGGTCTATGTCTCTATTTTTGTGCCAGTAATATGCTGTATTGGTTATTATAGCCTTGTAGTATAGCTTAAAGTGTGGTAAAGTGATGTTTCCAAATTTGTTCCTTTTGCTTAAGGTTGTTTTGGCTATCCAGGCTTTTTTCTGGTTCCAAATGGAGCATAGAATTATTTTTTCTAAATCTGTGAAAAGTTATTTTGGTATTTTAATGGGGATTACATTGAATCTGCAAATCACTTTGGGTAGTATGTGTATTTTAACAATGTTGATTCTGCTGATCCATGAGTATGATATGTTTTTTCATTTGTTTACATAATCTGCAATTTATTTCCTCAGTGATTCATCGTTCTCTTTGTAGAGAGCATTCATCTCCTTCATTAAATATATTCTTGGTTATTTTTTTTTCTTTGTAGCTATTGTGAAAGATATTGAGTCTTTGATTTGATTCTCAACTTCACTGTCGTCAATGCATAGGAATGCTACTGATTTGTATACATTGATTTTGTAGCCTGAGACTTTGCTAAATTTATGAATTCCAGGAGCCTCTTGGCATAATCTTTGGAGTTTTCTAGGTAAAAGATCATATCATCAGCAAAGAGCAATAGTTTCACCTCCTTTTTCCCCATTTGAATATCTTTAATTTACTTCTCTTGCCTGATTGTTCTGGCTAGGATTTCCAGCACTATGTTGAATATACTGGTGACAGTGGGCATCCTTGTCTTGTTCCAGTTCTGAGTGGGAATGCTCTTAACTTTTCCCCATTCAGTATTGTGTTGGCTGTGGGTTTGTCATATATGGATTTTATAACTTTGAGATATGTTCATCTTTGTCTATTTTGTTAAGAGTTTTTATCATAAAAGCGTGCTCAATTTTCTTGAGTGCTTTTTTGCATCTATTGAGATGATCATATGATCTTGGTTTTTTTCTTCTGTTTATGTGGTAAATCACATTTATGGATTTGATACAGGGCTAAAACCCAGAATCTACAAAGAACTCAGGCAAATCAGCTACAAAAAAATCAAACACCATTAAAAAATGGGCAAAAGATATAAACTGAAACTTTTCAAAGGAAGATAAACTAATGGCCAATAAACAAATGAAAAATGATCAACATCACTAATCATCAAAGAAATACATATCAAAACTAAAGTGAGATCTCACCTCACCCCAGTGATAATGACATATATGTCAAGAACTCTCCTAAGAACTGGAGATCCAACAATAAGTGAGATATTTTGCCCTTGAGTAATTTAGAATTTAGTGAAGACACAGACAGATACTTACCCTATACACACAGGTGAGAACATTGGAAAGTAAGGGTGCTAGAGCAGAGCTAATACAGGTTGCTTTCGGAGCACATGAAGGACCACAAACCAGTTTTAGAAAATCAGAGATTTCTCCTTGACCTTCCACATAAG
Organism: Microcebus murinus; assembly: GCF_040939455.1. Classification (NCBI taxonomy): domain Eukaryota; kingdom Metazoa; phylum Chordata; class Mammalia; order Primates; family Cheirogaleidae; genus Microcebus; species Microcebus murinus. The sequence goes on along the minus strand of NC_134112.1, from coordinate 77,394,977 downwards.
CTGAGACCTGAAGCAAAGTATAATAGGAGAAAGTAGGTAAAATGGCAGGAGAATCAGTAAGTTTTGACAGTTTAACAAATGCCAAGCACCATGATCCCTAGAGGCAGTGTGCAAAATAATAGAATATACACAAATACTACTAGACATCTCAGCATTTCCAAATACTCATTTATTGAGTAGGGTGATGCGAATATAGTATGTGCATTTCAGGAAATATTTTATAGGCATTTAAATGAAAATGATTGTAGTAGATTATGCCCACTTATATAGGATCTGTATTCCCTAGCATTCCCTTGTCTGCACAGTTCTGAGTTAGGAGTGCCAGAAAAGGACATTATGCATGATATTTGGAAGGCAAAGTATAGCGAAGGCAGGCATTTTCTTTTATAAGGTGAAGGGCATCAGACACAGAGCAGCAGCTTCATACAGACTGTTTATTCACTCAATTGGATAAAATCAAGACCTTATAATAAATACCTTCTTATTATATCTATTAAGAATATATACAATATATAATATGGTTGAACCATATAAAGAACAATATATGTGTGCGTATGTATATGTGTGTATAAATATGTATGCTTTTTTTTCTCTGATTGAGCCCTGACTGCTACAGTGATGTTTATACAGCCTGTATGGTAACGTTGAAAAAGAATTATGGCATAATATTAAGATTAAAAAGTCAGTATGCAAAATTTGTGTAAATTTTAATTACAGTAGTTTAAACATAAATGGATTTAAAATTCACCAAAATATTAACTGTGATTTTATTTGGATAAGTGGGACAATGTGTGAATTTTTGTCTGCTTTATACCCTTCAGTGTTTTCAACTTCTAAAAAATGAGCATACATTAATTTTATTATCTAAATCAGCAACAAAATATAAACTTGTTTTTGTCAAAATAAATCTTCAGAGCAGAGAAAAAACAGTCACCTAACCAAGTGCTTCTAAGTCCTCTTAATGCAGATAAATGCATCCTTGGGGGCTTTCTAAATGCTGATATTAAAAAACACAGGAGTAGAAAGGATTGTAAACAATTAGAACTACATTTTCAATATGCTCTGCTAAGACTCAGCCACAAGCTTCATGAATGCTAATTTGAAAAACTGGGTCATATTCCCTAACACAACTTGATATCTTTTCCTGTGGAAGAAGTACAGATTTAAAAGACTTTTAGGCAAATTTATTAAAACTCTATGTTAAAAATATAAATTAGAGCTCCTTTAAATACATACACAACTATCTTATGTCATATACCCACAAACACATGCAGATTCAAAAAATTCCTATTTCCAGTACCTAATTCCAAATTTTGAATAAATATAATAACCACTTATGTATGTTTCAACTGAAAGGTATCTATATTTAAATAATTTTTTATCTTTAAAATAGATATCTTATTTAAATAATAATCATAGTCTTTGTAATCCTTCATATTTTTCTAACAAGTCATTGTTTACAAAGAACTTCTATGAGGCCATGAGAAAGACATTTTTGTTTTTCAATTGTTGAAGACATCAAGGCCCAAAGAGATTAAGAAATGAGATTAGGGTTCTCATCATACTTTACTGTCACCAATATTGACTTGATAAAGCATCATTGCCTGATAATTTTTAAAAATAATAGAAGTCTCTTTGAAACCTTAAAAATTAGAGTAGGAATTTAGAAACACCCATTAACATTCAAATATCATGCAACATAGTAGCTTTCTTCTATTCGACAAATATATTCTTATAGTAATATAATACATAGGCATAAATTATTCAACATTAATGACACAAGAATATGAATTTAAGTCTTTTCACATCAAATAAATTATACATTAGTATCCTTATAGAATAGACCATAAATATAAATAACTTTCTATCAGATTATGTCTATGTAATACAAAAATGATTTAACTATATTTTGTCAAAGAATTATATTTTCAAGTAGGCATTAGTATATTACACTAAGTACATTCTAGTGAAAGAGTTTGGGAGTGTTCTTTGTAGTGAATGACCTGGATACTTTTGTATGAGTAAGATAAATCAACAACACAGTGTGTCCATTTTTTCAATTCAGTCATCTGGTGCACAGGTCATCCCATGGGCCAAATCAAGCCTACTGCCTATTTTTGTATGATAGATGAACTAAGAATTTTTTTTCATTTTCAAGTGGTTAAAATAAATTTAAAGAATATTTCATAATACATAAAAATTATATTCTGTTCAAATTTCAATACCCATTAACATACCCATAAAAATTAATAGTTTTATGGGTCCACAACCCTGCTTGTTTGTAAATTATTGTCCCTCACAGAAACAACATAGGACATGATAATAGCTAAGTCACAGGATTCTGCTATAGATAAGTGACTAATTTAAACTAGACATAAATCACCATATATTTCTGATAAAATCGAAAGATACTTTGTTCCACTGCAAAAAAAAAAAGTTCTCACAGACTTTTGTTCATATGCACAGTAGGAAACATACTAATTCACATATATATTACTTAAAAGGTTTATCTTGAGGACAAAATGATAGATTTTCAATGTGAAGCTTAATTGGATCCACCAGGCTTCCTATCCGTTTCAAAGATTTGAAAATCTTTCTTTTTTTATAGGTTAAAAGTGACATGATATCTCTCCCTACTCAGCTTGTGATGTAGATAAGATTGAGAAGATGACACATTCTGCAGGTCTTTATGTAAAGTTACACCAAAGAGAAAGAAAGAGAAACAAAGACAAAAAAATTTTAAATTCTTTTTTTTTCCTTTTTTTTATTACTTCATATTATGGGAGTACAGATATTGTTAGGGTTACATATCTTGCCCCTTCTCCCCTCCCCCACCTCGCTATGCCAGAGCTTCTAGCGTGCCCAGCCTCCAGGTGGTGCGCACCGAACTCACCGCGTAAGTACATACCCTTCCCCCCCTCCCCCCTTCCACCTGCCCACTTCCTGATTACAGATTTTTTCTTTCAGACAAAAAAATTTAGATTCAATGATAAGAAAATTACCCCTTTCGTAAGGGCAAAGTGGCCGGAAAACAACTAAGTGCTTGGAACTGTGGTCAGGATCACTGGTATCACTCAATCTTAGTGATACCAGTTTGAAATTGTATCACTACTAAGCTGAAGTAAAATGTTAAATGTGAGGAGCTCCTTTGTCTCTTACACTAACACTTATTTATTTATAATTCATTGCTATAGCTGTTGTGTTATAAGGTTCCCCCATATCACTGCTTTGCAGAAGGTTCCAGTCCAACAATGACAAGTGGTTCAAAATCTTATGTATGCACCTGGATTTCATTAAAAATGATTTTGCAATTTGTAACCCTTACTAGAAGCAGAGGAAGATTAAAGCAAAGATTTAAGGAAATGGGCATTTTGAGTCTGTAATTTCTTTGTCAATCTAAACTTCATTAATAATAAGCAATGTAATTGTGCTTGTACTGACACTTTTATTTCCAGTTTAAGATTTACTTAAATTTTTAAATGATGGTAAATGCCTTTATTGGTGATTGCCAGCCCATCACATTTATGCTTTTTAAAAGCAGCACAGCAGTAAATTGTGATTTACTTTGATTTTTTTTTTTTTTTTTTTGGCTATCGGTAGGCAGATTTTTAAGCAGTTTTTAAATGTGTTAAGGTTCACAATAAATGCTAATATTTGTGCATGCTTACTAATACCATGCACTGTCAAGTACTTAGTTTTCATTATCTCATTTATAACTTAAACAACCTTATAATCTAGGTACCATTATTATTCTTATTTTACACATGAGAAAACAGCCTCACAGAGGCTAGTTGTGTTTAATACTCTAATATGTATTAGAGGTAAAGTAATTAATAGGTATTAAAGTCAAGATTGGAATATGTGCTTGCCTGACAACCAAAATTGTGCTCTTATTCACTGTTATGGTATCCTGCTTCCCCTGCATGGAGATAAGCAGGTTAGAAAAAATTGTTTGCATAGATTTTTTTCTACTATTTGTCTTTATATTAATAGACAGCAGCATTAGTTACAATTAGTTACAGTATTAGTTACATCCCACTCTGGCAGGGTGGGATGATTTTGTGAAAAGAACAAGGACTTTGGAATGAGGCTCACCTTGGTTTGATCGTATAATCCTCAGCCTTAGCCTGTGCTGTAAATAATACTTGCCCCCTGTAATGCCTATCCATAAAATAGAGGTGATAGTAACTACCATGACAGTCTTTGTGTTAAATAATGTATACATAGTAGCTAGCACAAAATAGGCACAAAGTAACTATTTTTCCTCCTGCTTATATTTTTCAACTGTGCATAAGTTTCTGCAGCAAGACTGAACTTATGTCACAATCATCCCTAAATATGAGCAACCCATGTCCTACCTTAAATTCTGGCATAGAGTTTTTAGTATTTATCACAGGTTCATTAAATACCATAGTAAAATTAAAATTGATTAAAAAAAAAAACATAGCCAAGGCATTGACCTAAAATAGTTTGAAGTGGTTAATCACAGCCCAACTCTTCTGGATGTTTATTATAAACGACAGTAACAATTCTGGCAAAGGGAAACCATGAGGGAAAGAAACTGAGTGCAAGGACCTAAGGGCAGGATGTTCTGCCAGACAATACACAGGGGAGTATAAGAGAGGAAAAAGAGTGAGTCGATGCGATCCTCAAAGAACTGCTCAGAATCAGCCCAGGGAAGCTGGGCTGATATCTCTCCCACGCATTTCTGATGTTGATCCATCTCTTTGTCCTGTATTTATGTGTTGCTTTCCTGGATTGGAGAGAGATGATTCTCTAAGAATATTCCAGTGACTTCTAATACTCTATGGGTGTCTGCACTCAAAAAGAAAAAAACAAAATCTAAAATAATTCACATCAAGTTCATAATGGTACTTAACTATTTCACTGTTAAGTTTAATATTAGATCTGGGCAATATTGAGATTTTCAACATAAGAAACAAACAGTAGTGTTGGATTGATTGGTTTTGTAGTGATTATTCACAATGCTAAGAAAATATGATTATACAAAAGCATAATGCTAACATCAAAATATAGGTGTCCACATTAATTTCTTTTTAAAGATTTAAAATGATTCAGAATATTCTGGTTAATATTGACAATTTTCTAGCCACATAATATGTCCCAAACCAAGTAAATAATTAGATTTCTGTTAACATTTTTCATGGTGAGAGAAGCTTAAATTTTCTAAGAAATAAAGTCAATATTACTTATTAAAAATGGTTGAATTTTCTCAAATCTTCTTAGTTTTATATAGAAATCCTTAGCTTAGATTAAAACTATTTTCTCTAAGAAACTTAAAACAAGTTTAAAAGAGAGAAGGGGAAAATATATTCTAACTTTCATATATACACAAATAAAGTATACACATATACAGATATATATGATGAATGGCAAAAATACATTCCAAATTATATGTATGTATTGTAGGTAGAAAAACACATATATTTTATACATATTTATTAATATATTCATGAATATATGTGGATGTGTGCAAAGTTTTCTGATTTGAAGAACTTATAAAATTATAAATATTCTTAGAGAAAGAGTCATTTGTTAACTAAAATTATAAAGCATGTTAGCTTTATGATTACTTTTTATATTTAAAACATGTATGTCTATTATAAAAAGTGTATGTCTATTATTATATTTAAAAAGTATATGGTTTGTTACCAAAAAAGACACTAGGATGTTCTGAAAATGGTGCAGATTCTAGGATTAAATAAACTGAATCCTATGTCCTCTACAGCTTCCTGAATCTGAACCTGCCCCTGACCATGTTACTTTTTTCTCCCTCCTTTCTTCTCTTCTGTCCATCTGTCTATCTCATAACATTTTTTGAAGAGAAAATGAGATAAAGTATATGAAATGCCAAGCACATGAAAGATACTGAATATATAAATGGATATTTTCAAATGCTTATAAAAATTATTTGGGAGCACTTTTCTCCCAGGGCTCCTGATGAAGCTGGAAGAAGGGTCAGAAATGCAAGAAGCAGAGCACAGCATTTGACAGACTCATGAACTGGAATATGACCTTCTTGTGAAATTATAGATTTACATCACAAAATATCAGTACTGTATTGAATGTAAATGTATGAAATGTCCCAATTAAAAGAAAATGTTTGCCAGACTGATAACAATAACAAAACTCAGCCCCATGTTGCTCATAAGGCTGGCAAGGACATGAGTAATGGGAACTCCCCGATACCACTAGTAGGAATGTAAAATTAAACAACCAATGTTGCAATCTGGTTTGGTGTTTTGTTTTAAGACTTAACATAAAACTATCCTTTGATGTAGCAGTTCCCATTCATTGGTATATACCAACAAAAATACACTTATTCATACTAGCAAAATACTAGAGAGAAAACAGACTATAGTGTTGGAAATTAGGATTATGCTTACCTTGGAAGTGGTTAAATGGGAATGTTCACTTCATGATAAATTATTGAGATGTATATTTATGGCGTATTGTTTTTTCAACATGTCCTTTATCTTCAACAAAACAACTTTAAAAACAGAATATAATGACTATAATGATTGTTGGCTTTATCAAACAATGCAAAACTAAAGTAAAAATATTATTGATAATTGATAAATCAGGGCCTATATTTTCAGTTGCTTGGTTGTAGTGGGGATAGTCTTTATTTGATTTTTATTTTATTTCATTGTCCTTATTTGATTTTTAGTTTGTTTTGTTTTCACAACAGAAAATCTCTGTTGCCCAATACAACATAACACATATGGACAACAGTTATATATAATTAAACGTGCAAGGAATGGTTCTGTACAACTACAGTTGGTTTGTGTAGAGCTAAGTGGCCTTTGGAGGAATGAAGCTATGGGTTAGGTGTCATTAGTAGCACACTGAAACTAATGGATTAAAACAGGCTAGACAGTAATTACCAGTGAGCATACATATGATCAGTGGAATTATACACATCATGTATGTCTTGCATATTGAAAAGCCACACATAGGCTGGCCATAGAGAATGCCTTGCAAGAAGAAATATTTTCAAATAAGCACTCAAAATGAGAACTTGTAAACTTAATTCTTTGGCATTAATAATTAAAAAACATTTTAAAAGATTAGTTTTATTTCATTAAAAATAGTTAATTTTAACTACCTGTTGTAAAAACCTGATCGTCTCCTTAAGGAAGTATTTTAGCTCTTCTTTTATAGGAATGGCCTTCTCACTTTTATTTCAAATTTGTACCTGTTCCCATTGCAATCCACAAAAAGCCTCAGGCTTGCAGATACTCTTATCAAACTTTGACTATTTCACTCTCGAAAACAACAAACATGTTCCCTTGTTTAAAAATTTAAAAAAAGCTCTGAAATCTGTGACTGCTAATAAGGATCTCTCCGACAGTCATTGTACAGGTAGCACACGTCTTTGATTTGAGAAAGCATCTGTGCTGAGTGGCCTGGTACTTGTGCAAAGTGCTCTTGTTCTGCTACTCTTCCCATCCCCAGGCAAGAAATGTACCTTAAAACTCTGTGGCTTCTGGATTCAATTCTCTGGATTTAAATAATTAATCTAATACTTATTTCAGCCTTGGGAAAAATATTCAATTTCCTATCTTTGGATTCTTCTATTTGTCAAATAAAAACAAATGCCTCAAAATTTGTTGTGAAATTTTAATAAGATAATCCATGAACTATACTTAATACAGAGACTGGCATTCAGTAAATACTAAATAAATGTTAGCTGTTACTGTGTTTTTATTATCTTCATTTATCTTTATCTATGCATACTATTATTTTGTGGCAGGTCTAATTTACCAAAATGAATATTTTACTCTGCACTGGTAGATTAACAAAACCTTTGGAATATTTTTCCTGAATTGACTAGGTAGTCCAACTAGTCAATTAAGATATATTTAAATTATTTGGCTGATAAACAAATCAGGATTTCACTGAACTGCAAATTCTGATAGGATGAGCACTGTGTTACTTATTTGCCTTCATTTATTCATTATTTAAAAAGTATTACTATGAATGACAAGGAATTCAGGAATAAATAAAGGTCAATTGTACAGCAAAAAATCTTACAATCTAGTGAGAGAAGCAATAGATATAATGTTTCTAATTTTATTTATGATGATAGAAATTGCTTTAAAAACCATAAATAGTATATGATGATCCTGCCATTTTATGTTTGGAGGAAGAGAATCTAAAACTGTATTTCATTATTTACAAAAGCTCTCCTGATTCTTCTCTAAACTTCACGGCCCTTGTGCTTCTGATTGCTGGAACCCTAACCTCCTGACTCACGTCTTTAGCTTTTCCATCTACTTCAGCCCTCCATTCTGCTTTGGAGTCACGGTATAGGCAGCATTTGCTACTTTTGTTTATTCAGTATCTATTTTCCCCATTTTCTGACAATGCCTTAGTGTAGAATGAAAAAGTAGAAACGTTCACTGCCCCGAAATCTGCTCATAACAGTAAGCCAACTAAGTGACTAAATTTCCAAAGTAGAATTGTCACTTCTGTATTATTTTTATGTTAATAAAATCTGTTTGTGGTAAAATGTACGTAACATAAAGTGTACCATTTTAACCATTTTTAAGTGCACAGTTCTGTGACATTAAGTACATTCACATTGTGCAATCATCATCACAATCCATCTCAAGAACTTTTTATTTTCCCCAACTCAAACTCTGTACCAAGTAAACATGAATTCCCCAATTCCTCCCCCAACCACCACCATTCTGCCTTCTGTCTATATGAACTTGATTAATCTAGGTACCTCAAAAAGTGGAATCACACGATAAATGTCCTTTTGTGACTAGCTTATATCACTTAGCAAGGAGTCAAGCTTCATCTATGTTGTAGCATTTGTCAGATTTTCCTTCCTTTTTAAGCTTGAGTAATATTCCATTGTATATATCCCACATTTTGTTTATCCATTCATCTACGGACACTTGAGGTCCTTCCACATTTTAGCTATTGTGAATAATTCTGCTATGAATATTGGTGTACAAACATATTTTTGAATCTCTACTTGCATTTTGGGGGGCATACATCCAGAAGTAGAATTGTTAGATCATGTGGTGATTCTATGTATCATTTTTTATGAACTGTCGTATCATTTTCTGCAATAGCTGCGCTATTTTATATTGCCCCAAGCAATGTACAAGGGTGCCAATTTCTCCACATCCTCATCAACACTTGTTATTTTCTGGGTTTTTAAAAATAATAATGATTTAATGGATACATAATAAAATATTTTTAATATAGGCAGAGACACGTAATTTTTACTTCATACATATAGATATAGAATATATATGTAAAATGACACATAAAGATAACAAAAATTAGTAAATCTACTTATTTTATTTATATTACATGCTAATGTTTTGATATTTTTAGAATTTGGTATTTGGTGGCTGTTATTGTTTTATATATTTGGTCTCATTTTTCATTTAAGGCTTTAAAGTCAATCTGTAGTTTGGATATGAAATAGAGTCATAGTCCCTTTTTAATTTCATGGAATACTAGAATAATAAATACTTTAAAATTCGTCTCTTGCCATTAATAATATGATTAGCTCACCTTGCAAACCTGTGGTTTTGACAGACCCAGCACAGGAAAAGACAACAGCAAAAAAGAGGCTTCTTATTCTTAGTTTTCCTCTGGGGCTTTTTGCTCTTCACCATAACTGCCTACAAACATTCTTAGCACATAATGTATAGATGGAGGTGTGTAGGTTCAAGAAGAAAAGATAATAAACATAATTTTCTTAGCCTGTTATTTAACAAATATCTCTATTGACAGCAGGAAAAAAATGAATATGTAATTAGATCTTTACCTTCATGGAACACACGCATAAACTTGAGATTTGGAATGCCTGTATCTGCGTGGACATTCACGGTGGTAATGCACATTCAATTGGGGTGAAAAGTTTTTTGCTAAAATGCTGTCTGGGGCTCATCTGTAACGCTGTGGCTGTGAGTGAAGTAAGAGCAAGATTCCTCAGATCCATTCCATGATAACACGTTTTTTAGTTCATAAATCCCAGCTCTCTCTCTGCTCACCCCTCAAAGGCTGTCTTTCACTTTCTCAATAAATTCACTGAGTGACACTAAACCACCCCATTTATCTTTCACCTGGCTCACCACTGATGTAATAAATCTATATGCCCCTTCTGAGAATTTGACACATGACGGCCCTCCCTCTTCTGCAATTGTAAGGTTCTCCAAGCCTCTTATGATTAGAATTTCTGATTATGCCAAAATCTATGCAGCAAAACCTACACAACAACTTACTAACTACTTTTAATTTCATTGTAAGTGGACTCTGCTTTTAAAAATGGCTTTAAATGGACCTCATCCTGGTGGGGCAATGCCACGTCCTTTTGGTGTTGGTAGCACACTCTTCCCTTTTCCCGATCATGTCCATTTATATTGAAAAGTTGTTTTAGCCCCAGGAAACCAGGCTTGTCTTTGAAATACTGTCTGCCTTGATTTCCTAGGGTTATTCTACATGTGTCTTAGTTCTAAAATACTAAATATGGTAATTATATAATAGCTATCCAGACTCAGAATTTAGGGATTGAGTAAAAACATGCTTTTCTATAGGGAAATAATGTCAACTTGAAATATAAGTTATTTGTCTGTTATATTTTATGAGTAAAACAAAGGTTACTTAGGTCTTGAGGACCTAAGTGCACTTTTTGGTAACAGGGCTAGTCAAATGACAGATGAGAATGAGATTTTTGTCCCTCCGACTATAATAATGTCCCCCGAGTACTCAAAGTTTTATGATTAATTTTCATTGGTTTTTATATAACTTGTTTGTATGATTTCTTGATGCTCTAAAGACACATTTCATTTTAAGTAATGTGAAGAGAGAAGAAAATAAATGATAATTCTAGCATGCAAAATGCCAGAATTCTAAAAAGTACATTTGTGACTTTATGTTTAAACCAATGTTAAGACTGAATATAGGTGCTTAAACTGATTTGAGTGTTATCTGTATTTATAATCAGAAGTATTTCCAACGTATTATATTGCTAAGTTAAAGATAATTTTTAAAAGAAACATTTTTCAATTTCTTAAAGAGATCAAGTTGGTTTACTTAAGGCATTTTTCTCTGTCCACGAGAAAAACCCTCTTATCTAAAATTTTTCTATTTTGCAGGAATGATGCTTTCCCTAACTTGAACCTTTGGCACTAACCACCATTCAATTTCCTGGAAAATAAGGATTTTTAATATGTGAGAACAGACTCCTGACCTATCTTAATCATAATATCTGAATTAATCAATGCCAAATGAAGGAAAAAGGGAAAAATTCCATTCTTCCTCCAAATATCCAGATTGTAAGTAAGTATACATTAAGGATATCCTCATATACATGGGACACATTTGGTTACAGAACAGTACCTGTGAAGTATTATTGCTAATCATATAAGGACTCTCACAGACCAAGTAAGAGAGAATCAGAAATGTATCTCTAGTATCAAGGAGACTAAGCATGCTGTCAGATATTAGGGTACCAAAGTCAATGACACAGTCCCTGTTCTCACGAAGCTTGCATGAAGTACTGTATTAAGTTTACAATGTCTAGTGCATTTGGAGATATTAGTACCTAACACCATGATCCTGGATCAGAAACATCATTAAATAAATAGCATGTCTACCACATTGGTTTTACTATAGCCATAGTGAATTATGGATCCTGGTCTGAAGATACATACACATTTACATCTCCGTATCTTCATACACATTTCCCCATAGATTATAGTGCTCCTATGTCTTTTTATCCATCTAGTTATTCCTTAAAGCAAAGTTAACTGTATACATAGTATTGCATAGAACTTTATAATGAAAATCATCATATTAAACTCTAATTACAAGTAAAACTTTTCTGTGATACTTTGTTTTAAAAATAGTCTGTTCATGAAAACAGACATGTAGACCATTAGAATAGAAAAGAGATCTCAGAAATAAATCTGTACATTTATGGTCAATTTACCTTTGACAAGGGTGCCAAGAATACACTATGTGGGAAAAGGACATTCTTTTCAACAAATGGTATTCAGAAAATTGGCTATCCACATGCAGAAGGACAAAATGGGATGCTTATCTCATGTTATATACAAAAATCAACTTTAAACGCATTAAAGACTTAAATGTGGGACCTAAGAATCCTAAAAGAAAAATAGGGAAAAGTTTTTTGAGAGTGGTCTGGGCAACGATTTTTTCAGATATGACCCCAAAAGCACAAGCAATAAAAGTAAAAATAGACAAATGGGATTATATCAAACTAAAAGCTTCTGCACAGCAAAGTAAATATTCAACAGAGTGAGGGACTACCTAAGGAATGGGAGAAAATATTTGTAAACCACACATCTTGGAAGGGGTTAATATTCAAAATATATAAGAAACTAAGACAACTTGATAGCAAGAAAACAAGTAACTTGATTTAAAAATGGACAAAGGACCTAAACATATATTTCTAAAAAAAAGACATACAAATGACCAATAGGTACATGAAAAAATGCTGACTACCACGAATTATCAGGGAAATGCAAACCAAAACACCAATGAGATATCACCTACCTGTTAGAATGGCTGTCATCAAAAGACAAAAGGTAACAGGTGTTGGCATGGATGTGGAGAAAAGGGAACCCTGCATACTGTTGGTGGGAGTATACATTAGTACAGCCATTATGGAAAACAGTATGGAGGTTCCTTAAAATACTAAAAATAGAACTACCATTTTGGTAAATTGACTTCTTTTTCTTTGGGTAGATACCCAGTAGTGGGATTGCTGGATTGAATAGTAGGTCTATTTTTAATTCTTTGAGAAATCTCCATACTGTTTTCCATAGGGTGTATACTAATTTGCAGTCCCACCAACAGCATATTAATGTTCCTTTCTCTCTACGTCTGTACCAACATCTATTGATTTTGGACTTTTTAATAAAAGCCATCCTAACAGGAGTAAGGTGATATCTCATTGTACTTTAAATTTGCATTTCCCTGATGACTAGTGATGTTGAGCACATTTATAGCCCTGATTCAAGCCAACAAAAACATTTGTATCCCCTTAATATTTTTAAATTTAAAAAATTAGATCTACCATATGATCCAGCAATCCCACTTCCCTCATAGCCAGTGCCGATGCAATGCCCAGTACATATCTAAAGGAAATGACATCAGTTTGTTAAAGAATATTTGCACGCCTATGTTCACATCAATGGATGAATGAATAAAGAAAATATGATACGTACATACACACACACAATGGAATACTATTCAGCCTTAAATGTGTGACATTTATGTCATTTGTGACAACATTGATGAGCCTGGAGGACATTATGTTAAGTGAAATAAACTAGGCAGAGAAGGACAAATACTGCTACATGGTCTCACTTATATGTGGAATCTAAACAAGTCAAACTCATACGTAGAAGCAGAAGGTAGAATGGTGTTTTCCAGGGGCTGGGAGAGAAATAGGGGAAATAGGGAGATGATCAAAACGTCTAAAAAATCTAGAAAAAATAAAATTAAATAGATAAAAAATGACACTCAGCCCCCAACACATATACACTAAGCTCCATGAGAGAAGGAATCTTAACTGTCTTGCTTTCCATCATCGCCAGTGCCTGATGCAATGCCTGGTGCAGAGGAAGTCATTATTATTTTTTTCATCAGTTCCTGCAGAAGAAAGGGATAGTTATTTTTTTTATTTATTTTTTATTTTTTCATATTATGGGGGTACAAATATTGTTAGGGTTACATATGGGATAGTTATTTTTAATAAACACCAGGCTAGCGAGAAAGACAGAAATATAAGAAACCAAGTATAATACTAGATAACAAATATTCTTGGAAGACAGGTCCTAAAAAGACTAAAAGAGGTAGAAATATGTGTAAGGTTTCAACCAAAAGAGGAATGACCCATTTAACCTCCTGAGTGGTGGAATCAGTCAGTATTGACAGTGAGAGCTGGAATCCTCCTGGCGTCTTCACTGATGTTTTGTTTTGATTGAGTCCTCTTCATAAAGACTTCCTTACACATGCTCTCTCTGCTCCTACCCAGTGATCATCTCCTCTGACCCAAACCATCTTCACCAGTGTATTGGTAGAATGAACACAAATTAGGTTACTAAAACTAGGACACTAGGGAGCAACTTATTTATACTTTAAAAAGATGCTCTTAAGAGAAATAAAAATTAAGTCAGTGGGAGGTGTCTTCAGTATATATTACACTGACTAGAACAAAAGCAGAAGAAAAAAAGTGCACTCAAGATCAAGGAAATGGCATATGTGAAAGCATGGAAGAATAATTGTGCTTACATCTGTAGGAGGCCATTCATGATGGGTGGAACAGAACACAGAAAGAAGTGTTAGGACACAAGGCTGGAAATACAAGCAGATGATGGAACAGGTGTTTGGGTTTCTTTCAGTTGCCAGTGGGAGCTGTTAAAAAGTTTAGCCATTGCAGTGAGGCAATCTGACTTGTGTTTTGAAAGAATAATATCTACTTTGTATATCCTGGAATATGTTAGGCAAAATATAGTTAATTAGATAGAATGACCAAAATTTGTTAGTACAACAAAGGGACTATAATTATTCAATAACATTTTTAACCAAATAAGTAACCTAGAATATGAAATTCTCCCACAACAAATATCCACACATTACATTTATATAATTTAAATGAACAAATTTAAAATCTTAAAAGCTGGAAAGGATTATTCTGTGATAAAAAGAAGGCAGAAACTATGTTCTATTTATTTTTGTTCTTTTTTTATCCAACCTTTATGCAGAATGAACATTCAGTTACTGACCACAACCTTCTTTTTTGGCTTCCATAACTGTAGCATTTCACCTGATATTTAGAATTGTCTATCACGTTCAGCATGATGTAAGGATTTCTGGACAACCTTGAACTTCAGGGCTCCTACTGATTTTCATAAGGTCTCAATAAAAATATGTCTGTAAAATATCACAGGGTGTCATCATTTATATGCCATTGTGCTGCATTCTTCTATAAAATGAGAATGTGGCTATTGACTAAATTAAAATTGATATAAATGCTGAGTATTATCTCCAGGATATTACAAAGCACATGGATGAGCACATATGCTTAATTTTAATTGTTCTAAAGATAGTATCTATATAAGATGCTTTCAGCCAAAAGTTGTTTTAAAATATCATTGAACATATTTACATGTTTTTCTTTTATATATTTAATTCTAGTATGAATTTCCTGCTAATCTATTGAGAAATTTGATACAGAGTAGCAATATCTAGACAGTTAATGCCTTAATTAAATAATCCTAGAATATCAGATTCAAACCCAACTACATTTCCAGTGTAGAAGTCTCTTCTACCACTTCCCTGATAGGATCATCTGAACTCTGCTTAGAAGGAAGAAATAAGAGATTCACTCTTTCACAATGTTGAACCTAGTGTTCTTCTGAGCATGTTGCATATTTAATCTTCTCATTCCCTTCTGAAGCAACATAGTCAGTCTGCCGCTTCTCCACCATAGTTCTTCAGATATTTAAAGGCAGCTGTTATGTCTTCCCTCAATTGGGAAGCAGCATCAGAAGAATACTTCAGGGGGGAGTTAACAAGGCTGTGAAGTAGAGGGACTCCCAGGAGAATGGAAATGAGCCTTCATGAAGAATGAGCAATTTTTGTTCCCTTCTTGGATGTGGAGGTAAAGGAAGTTAAAGATCTTTCAAAGCTCAGGGATTTTCATCCTCAAACGAGAAAAAAAGAATATATCATTAATAGAGATAGGAAGCTGAAAGCAAGTTGGAATAATGGTAAATTCTCTACCTCAAAAGAAGGGACAGAAGATTACATTAAACTCATTCTTCCCATGACTGGACTGACTGGGAGGCATTTAATTTTGAAGTAGAAACAGGAAACCCACCAGGTTTCCAGTCCTTATGTGGGTTTGTGTTGTGCTATACCCAAACTATTTCTTCTTGTATGACCTGAATCAAGTGTTCAGCATTATTCCAGTGTCAGAATTATCATAGGGCAAATTGTCATAGGGCAAATTGCCAAAGCAAAAATCTCCTTGAACAATGAACTCCAAGTTCCTAAGCAGAACAGCAAAACAAACATCTTGGGATTGTGTCTTGATTTTTAAAATCAGTTAACAGACTTTTACTCAGGTTCTATATTTTCTAAATTCTAAAACATGCTTGATTTGCAATTTCTGAGGGCTTAGAGAATCATCATGTTTTCCTGCCTAGATAGTTTCACATATTACACTAATCAGCCTCCCTGGGCCAATATAATTAGGCAAAATTAGTTTGTACCTTAATTTCTTGGCCTCCTCCCCTAGAGTCATTTTACTTTGAAGTTTATTATGTTGTTCCAGCATTAATATTTAAATAATAAATACAAAATTCCTAGGTGAATTCATTAAGAAATGTCTACAAAATATTCTTCAAAACACATGATAAATGCAGTATACAGCACCATGCAAGGAAAGAGGCATCTGCTAACTCAGGCCTGGGGAACCCTAGAGTGACAAACATATAAGAAAAATTGTAAAACCATCTTAATACTTATTAGGAATGATCTTGCTGAATTTCTTTTGTGTTTATAGTTAACAATAATGTACTGTACATTTAAAAATTTCTTAAGAGGGTAGATAACATGCTATATATGTGTCCTTTTTCACCACAACAAAATAAGAGTAAAAGAAAAAAAAAGTCCTATGACTGCTTCCCACAAGCCCTCCTTAATACAGCTTATAAGGCTCTTCAATATCCTACTGCCTATTCTATCTCACCTATTGCCTTTCCATAAACATTGTGCTATAGTCAAATTAGTCTTCTCTAGTTCCTCAAACACACTTTGTTCTTATAAGTTGGCTCCACTTTAAAATATGCTTTACCTATTCTCCTCACCCCACTCCTAAGCCCATCTTTTGTTTGCTATCTGCTACTCATCCTTCTTCAGGTCTCTGCTTATGTTTCTTTTCTCCATAAAACTTCTCCTTGAATTCCTTTAGACCTGACTAGCTCTTGTTCCTACTTTTTCTCTTATAACACTTTTAACATAATGGTAATAGCTCTGTGCTGCCATTCCTGCTTCAATTGTCTGCCTCCCACTCATCCTAAATTGGAGGTTAAGAATGTCTCTTTTCATCTTTATACTGAACTTAGTCCAGTGCCTGCTGTAGAGTTTCAACACTGGAAATGGCAGAGGACAAAAATAGGTGGAAAACCATACCATGCTCATGGGTCAGCAGAGTCAACATTGTTAAAATGTCTATACTATCCAAAGTGATCAACAGATTCAATGCAATCCCTATTAAAATACCAATACCATTTTTTGCAGATCTAGAAAAAATAATTCTGCACCTTGTATAGACCTTCTATAGCAAAAGCAATCTTAAGCAAAAATAACAAATTGGAAGGCATCAATTTATCAGACTTCAAGCTGTACTAAAAGGCTAAAGTAACTAAAACAGCATTTTACTGGCACAAGAAGAGAGACATATACCAATGGAACAGAACTGAGAACCCAGATATAAAACCATCCTCATATAGCCATCTAATCTTTGACAAAGCAGACAAAAATATACACTGGGGAAAAGAATCCTTATTCAATAAATGGTGCTGGGCAAATTGGATAGCCACATATAGAAGACTAAAACAGAATCTGCACCTCTCACAAAAATCAACTCAAGGTAGGATAATGATTATGATTGGAAAATCCAGAAGCTCTTGGAGGAAATAAAAGAAGTCAATCCCAGGTTGGCAATTGAATATAATGGTGCCAGGACAACTAGACTGTCATGCTGTTGATTACCTTTCCTGAGCATCTCTGGGACCATTCTCTCTGTGAATTGCACATCTGAAGGGGAAGAACGCCATCTCTTTGTGAGACTTCTTGTTTGTGAAAATTAAGTGTAAATCACTACGTAAGGTGTCAACGTGTAGGATTTAACACGGGTGTTTCTCTGAGGGTTAGAGGGGATATTCTGCACAAGTCACATACCCATTTCGTATCACATGTCATCTCTCACAAGGATAATAAATAATTAAAGCATAAAAAAAGAGACTTAAACCTAAAGCATGAAACTATAAGAATTCTAGAAGAAAATGTTGGAAAAACTCTTATAGACATTGGCCTAGGCAAAGAATTTATGAAGAAGACCCCAAAAGCAATCACAGTAACAACAAAAATCCTGATAAAATTAAAAAGCTTCTGCATAGCCAAGGACGCTATCATGAGAGCAAATAGACAACCTACAGAATGGGAGAAAATATTTGCATGTTACACATCCAATAAAGGGCTGATAACTAGAATTTATGTAGAACTCAGGACAATCAGCAAGAAAAAAGTCAAACAACCCTATCAAAAAGAGGACAAAGGACATGAACAGAAACTTTTCAAAAGAAGATAGACTTTTGGCCAAGAAACATGGAAAAATGCTCAACATCTCCAATCATCAGGGAAATGCACATCAAAACCATAATGAGATATCATTTAACTCCAGTGAAAATTGTCTTTATTAAAAAGTCCTAAAACAATAAATGTTGGCATGGATGCTGAGAGATAGGAACACTCATACACTGCTGGTTCAGCAATTCCATTACAAGCATCTACCCAAAGGAAAAATAAAGACATTGTATTAAAAAGACACCTGTTTATAGCAGCATACTTCACAATTGCAAAGATGTGGAAACAATCCAAGTGCCCATCAATACATGAGTGGATCAATAAAATATGGTATATGTGTACCATGGAGTTCTACTCAGCTGCACAAAAACAATGGTGATCTAGCATCTCTCTTATTATCGTGGATAGAGCTGGAACCCATTCTACTAAGTAAAGTATCCCAAGAATGGAAAAACAAGCACCACATGTACTCACCATCAAACTGGTATTAACTGATCAACACTTAAATGCACATATAGTAATAATGTTCATCAGGTGGCGGGCAAGTGGTGGGGGGAGGAAGCGATGGGCATATTCACAGCTAATGAGTGTGGTGCACACCATCTGGGGGATAGATACACTTGAAGCTCTGACTTGGGTGGAGCAAAGACAGTATATGTAGAAAGGTCATCTCTCTCTTATGCTATGAAGATCTTAGTCCCAGGCTAACTGGCACTCTCTCTAATTCTATCTCTCATAATCCTTAAAGATATTCAATATTCACATGGAGACCCTTCTAACACCTTGACTTCCTGGTTTCTTAACCTTCCCAGTGATTATACCCTTTATCTTAACACTGTCGTTTGTTCCTTATCTTTACTGATAACCAATTCACAATCAATTTCAGACTCTTACATTCTTCCATGATAGTAAGCTCTTCATGGACAGATCATTCTCTTTGGGAATATTTCTAAGAATTAAGAAATATATATGTATACATTTAAATTTACGTAGTGATTTAAGACTAACAAAACATTTTCTCCCGCTCTGTGCCTTAGATCTTTCCCAAGTCCAGTCTCTTGCAACCCTGATAAATAATTAAGTTGAGGTTTTAGTTTGTATCCTTGGTTAGAATGATATTTATGACCTATAAAATCACTTGAACTTTGTCAGTTTATTTTCTAGATATTCTAAGTGAGTCACAAAACCAACTTTTTGCCAAAAAAAATCATGCAAAAATTAGACTTTTGCCTATTTAAGCAATGAGGCAAACCAAAGAAAGTAGAGGAGAAAATGGGATCTTGAAAGGTGAGCAGATTTCTTTTTTGTAATAGGTGAAACATATGTTGCTAGAACACAGGACAACTGGTGTGATAAATAGTTAATATTTTGCTGCTAAACTTGGTACATTGTTTTGTAAACCTTAACACATCGCTCAAAATGTTCAACTTCTGTTCTGCATCCTCAATGGCTTAGAGCCAGAAAAACCTCTTTAATTCACAGATTTCAGCCTTTAATAGATTCTCTATAAATTCTGGTTAGTTAGCTGATTTTCTCAGGATTCAGCTATTTCAACAATAAATATCAGAATAGGATGCTATATAAATTAATTCCTGCATAAGAAAAAGTTTGATTTCTCGTGAAAGTCAAGAAAATATTGAAATGTATGTGTGCATTTTTAAAGGCACAGATAGTTGTTTTTTCAGTGCCATTCTGCCAATAATTCATTCATTTACTCATTCTTTCATTCAAGACATGTTTATTTTATTGCATTGTATTTTTATTTCAGCATATTACAGGCATAAAAATGTTTAGGTTACATGTCCATTGATTTAAATTATTTTCTATTGGACACCACCCATATCATAATAATTTTCTTAAGGAAATGTGGATATGACCATATCAATTTTCTCTCTAGTACCCGTCTTATCTGCTTCAATTGATAAGCTTTTCAAAGAAATTTTTTGAGCTGTTTTACCTGCATTTTCTCTAGGGTAATTAAACTATTTATGAAGACAGTCAGTCCAAGTACATACACAGAGGGCTGAGTCTTATGGAAATCTCCAGGGCCAAGCATTTGTATATGGCACTGTCCAAACCTTCAGTTGTGCCACTGCACTCTGGAAAGAAAACTTCACTTTATTTTATTAAAATTCTGATTGTGGCCATTTCTGATTAATGACTGTAGGAACTTGTTTGCACATACTAGAAATTTTAATGAACTTCTCCTTATACTTCTTAACTCTCTACCTTTTCCATTTCTTAATTCAGGAAAGCCAAGCTCTCTCAGCAACTTTGCATGTAGTAATCAGGCCTCAGGCCTTAAGTTAGAAGTTTTGATAGGGTCTGTTTAATACCATTTTGCCTTTTGAGGTTGGTATTTTAACTAGTGGGACATTTTCTCATGAATCCTAGTGTGTAAGCTGTGCAGACAAACCTTAGATCATTAGCCTAGCTTACTTAGTTGACTTGAAAACACAGTCCTAATGTGCATAAGTTCATTAGATCTCTCAGAAGCCAGTTGTCTCTGTTCTAAGGGCATAGTCTACACTGAAATAATAGCAAGTGTTCCCGTCATGTCTACTTTTAACTTCAAGGTAAACCAGTTGAGAAAATGAGGAAAACAGAACTCAAACCTATCAGCATTAGTTTTAAAAAGGCAACTGAGTTCAAACATTCTTCTAATAATGAATGAGCATATTATCTTCACATGGGTAAAAGAAATAGGCAATTATTGGTATCACAGCCCCTTGTAATTAGACCAATTAATTATTAATTGCTTCTGCTTGTGTGGTTATATAATTATACAAGTATCCATGGGGGAGAGAGAAAAATAAGAATGGTACTACATTAGGAAGAGGGATATTGTAAGGTTAGAATAGAAGAAAACTTAGAAGTCTTGTCTCATTTTACAGAGGGCTGTGAGCTAGCAAGACTGAGTGAGTGACTTCTCCACTATCACTAGGATTACAGAAAAAAAGTAAGCAATTGTCTGTAATGCTTGGCTGGGCTTGGTACCCAGATTATGTCATCAAATATTATTTTGGATGTTTCTGTGAAGGTATTTTAGATGAGATTAACATTTAAATTGGTGGACGTTAAATAAAGCAGATTACCCTTTATATTGAGGGGGGCTTTGTACAATCAGTTGAAGGCTAGAATTTGAAAAAAAAAAAAAAAAAAAAGACTGACCTACTCTGAGCAGGAGTGAATTCTTCAGCAGAGGGCCTTTGGATTTGAACTGCAATATCATCTTTTCTTGGGTTTCCAGGCTGTCACAGCCTTTGGATTTGAACCAAAAACTCATCCCTAGGTCTCTAGCTCTCCAGTCTGCTAGACCATCCTGCAGACTTTGGGCTTGTCAGTCTCCATAATTGTGTGAGCCAATTCCTTAAAATAACTATCTCTCTCTCTCCCCACCCACCCACCCACACACACACACCCCTCTATTGTTTAGATGAGACTTTCAAAAATCACAACAAGCATAACACAAAGGAATGGAATTACCCCTTTAAACCACTCTCTTTTGGGTTATGAACTAACTTGTTTCTTTTCTCTTACTGTGAAGTATTCAACTGAACAGTAAGATGGCATAATTGTAAAGCCATTAATTTCCTAAGAATAAACAGTAATATTTTCTTTTTATTACACTGGACAAGCATCAGTGTCTTTTGCCTATAATTGGATGCCAAATCACATAGATGTATGTGGGTTTTCATCCCTTCTGCCTATCTTTATTCTCGTTGAACTGTTCTTCTTTTGAAACATGTTTCAAGCTTCACCTTGGCCATGACATTTTCCTATTGACTCATGTTGAACTTTCTCTTTTCAAAATCCTTTTTCACTTTAGCATTTTATTTCCCATTGTTTTCTAACTATCTGAGCCACCCAATATAGTGTTTAAATTTATAAGTATTATTCTTTAATATGAAAAAAGGGCAGAAAGGCTTAGAGATTATACCTCAGTCACTTTGTCCTGCAGGAATTAACTGTACAATGGGTGGTTTTGTAGGTGAAGATAGGAAGCATGATTATAGAAACTTAACCAACCTGAGCTCTCTACCTAGAGAATTTAAGTATAGTGAAAAACAAGAGAAGCCCAGCGATTGGTGGGGTTACTGCCATGTTCCCTATCCCAACAATCAGGAACACTATGTCTTAGAAAGTGATGGTACCCAAGATTGAAATAATTCCCCCAGGTCTGCTCCTAAGCAGGGTCTTGAACCTTGAATGCAGAGGGAGAGACAAGAATGCTGAAACATTAAAGGGTGTTGCTTTCTGAAGAAAGGAGATCTTAGAGAGCTGAAAGGATATAACACTGTCAAAATTAGTATGCGTATGACTTTTTTTCAGTCAGTTTCCCAAAGGAGGGTAAAAATGAACTTTTTCAAGAGGCTCATTAAGCCCTTGTCAGAGCAGACTGACAGGGAAGTACTTTTCAAAGCTGGACAGACAATTTTCAGTATGGCATAGACAGAAAGATATGCAATTGTCCCATGGGAGTCCAGCAGAAAGCCAATGGGAAGCCTGTGACAGGATGTGGGTGGTGTTAAAGTGGGAGGGCATAGGGTGGAGGGTGGGAAGGAAGCAGTGGGAAAATCTCCAGGTAGGGGTGGCATTGCATCACACCCATTAAGGTAGCAGCTACATTACTGCAGAATTAGTAGTGGATGGTAAGGTCTCACTAATAGGGTGAATGATGAAACTGTAAAAACTCATATTGGGGAAAATATGATATAAAACCAGACAAAAGGTGGAGTGGGGAAATGTTGATAAAATTTATAGGCCCGTCCCATGCAACATACAAAGAAAGAGCTCTCTGGGACTTGAGACAGCCCAAGGTGTCCTATGTAATAGGTTTCCCCCAGTCCCTAGGCTTTTCTGTTCTTAAAAAGGCTCCTTATCTGGGAGGCAAAATTCTTTTAAGATCTAGCACTACCTTCCAGCTCTGTGATTCCAGATGTTTCAAGAGAAGTATGAGATGAAAAGCAGCAAACCCTTAATTTATCAGGTGCTTTCTTTTCTTACTTAAAAAAAAAAATATACAGCCGGCTTTCTTTGCCACTCTCTGTCTCTCCTTGAGAATATGAGGCATGATTACTGAAGTGCTTCTGAAAGAATTCCATCGTCCTGCATTTAGAAATCCTGTGGGTGGAATTTAATAAGAGTTATGCAGAAGAAAGCTCACTTTTCAAAATGTGCCTTGTCTGCATGATGTTTGTGCAGATCACTTAGTATCAGTTATACTATTACCCACAGCTGCTCACTCCACACTATCTAAATGCCATACATGCAATTCATCGAAACTTGCTTTCTGGTTTTGCTGTTTTTAGAATAATTTGTTCTAAAGTGACAAGCAAGTACCTTTGACAATGGTTCTGGTTCTTCATCAGTCTGTGAATGTGGGGCTCAGGATTGCGGCAGGAGGACAGACACTTAATACACCTTGCAGAGGGAAATGTGATTACTCTTTAACATATCAACATGTTTTGTCTAGAGACAACATCACATCCCTAATCAATTCCCCATTTTTCCTCCCCAAAACATACACTTGAGGTTATGAAATATTTCAGAGAACATAGATATGTGAAATGATGATTTAAAAAAAAAAAAAAGGCTAAAATACTCATTAAGTTTCTGGAGAGAAGAAAAAGATTAAGAAAAGTTCTAAAACAATTTTAAAGAGCATGTAACACCTGAATCAGTATAATTAACAAAACATTTCTCCTATTTAAAATCCTAAATAATATTGATTATAAATGTACAGATATTTTTATATTCTTGGGACTGTGGCTTCCATCTTGTTTGTACGCCTCTGCCCTGTCTCTGGTTTGGTGAAGCCAGCGGCCGTGTTCTAAGCTGCCCTGTGGAGGCATCCAAGTACTTAAGGAAAGATTGAAGTACTCAGTTCAAGATCCTACAATGAAGTGAATCCTGTCAAAAACAGAATTCCTGAGCACATTCTGCCCCAGTACAACTGTAAGATGACTGAGGCCCTAGCCTACACCTTGAAGACTTGTGAGATACACTGAGCTGGGAGACAAAACTAAACTATGTCAGATTCCTGACCCACTGTAATGCTAAGATAATATATGTTTTTCTTTTAAGCTTCTAATTTTGGGGGCAATTTACAGCAATAAACAGCAATAAACAAATTATACATGCCCCATAAAATGTTCTTAATGGATATTAATCTCCTCCATTCCCAAATGATACTAATTATTTTGAGAGTTAATCAGAAATTGTCTTGCATTGTTTACATAGTGTTAATTAATCATTTTCAAATGGTATTCTGTGGAGCCTAAGGGATGTATGTATATAAATATGTACCTTTTTTGTGTAGTGCGGGTGTATTTTTGAGGGGAAAGTTGAAATGAGGAGGTTAAGTAAGCAGGGCTCTGGTTCAATTTCCCTTACCTTAGCAAGAACAATTTCTTTCACCTGTTAGATAAATGGCATCTAACTGGGGAAAGAGATACTATTTTTAAAAGTTTATAAATTACTGACTTAAATGTTTCATGGAGTTATGGTTTGTCTACCGCTAAACTTAATACAATGTAAGCTTTTTAAGGATCAGGAGCCATTGAATACTTTTAGACAGTCTGGAATTTTCATTCAGGTATCCAAATCTAAAGTTTCCATCCCAAAACTTTTAAATTCTACTTTATAAAATATGCTCAGTCAAGTAAAATAAAATAAAATAGTCCGTAAGTCAGGCAACAGTATTACCATTGTACAACTTGAGAATGTGATTAACATGACAATAAATTTAGAGAACAAAATTGGTTCTATGCCTGAATGACCATTTAAACCATAAAATAATAGAATCTCAGAATTGAGATAATAAAGGTCATCATTCCTTAAAATACCCACCTATGACTTAACCTCCCTATAGCTCTTTATCAAATTACTAGTCTATTCTTTGAGAAATTCTTGTAATAACAAACTAGAGGCATAAAAAAGAAAGTTCACAAGTTGGACTAAGGATATTGTCATTGGAAATCCTGAATTTTGACAACTACATCCTCGATAAAACTCAATATGCTTAATGTAACTGCTGAAGCTACTGCCTCTGGAAGTATAAGATTTTATAACAAAAATAGGGTACAACACAGTTAATACATTAATTCATTCATTTATACTTTTATTTATTCTTCTCCAGTACTCATATTTTGAAAAATGTTGCCTATATTCACCTATTCTCTACTTCCTTTCATGCATTACTTCACACTCTGCTCTATGGCTTCCACTCACACCATTCCACTAAAACTGCTCTCTCCAAGGCCAACCATGATTTTACATTATGATACTTATTCCACAAACTATAGAAGGCTAACTCATGAAGATGTTGTACTTTATCAGATATTTAAGATTGAGAAGAAATAAAAGATAATTCCTAAATGCTTAGTTTTAAATACCTGGTTACTAACTCTTCTTCTACTTTATTCCCAAGGAAATTTCTAGATTTTTCTCTTCTCCTTAATATCTCTAAGACCTTGTTGTGATAATTGGAGTAGTTTGTAGACAGAGAACAACAACAAAAAAAGAAGTTTGCTGAGGAAAGTAGAAAACTAGTAGAAGCATAAGGAAAGAGAGAGAGGGAAAATAAAAGAGGAAGTTTGAGCTTGAGTTATTAATAAAATAAAGAGTGACAAGAGAAAAATAGCACAGCTATAGTGTGTGAAAGACTTGATTAACAGCTGGAACAATGGAAGAGATGTTAAGTGTTGTTTGTTATTAATTGGACCTTCAGTAATGTTCTAAAAGAAATACCAAAAACAAAAAAATGAAAGATGAGAATTACAAATTGCCTCATCAGACACACTATACAGTTGACTCTTGAACAACAAGAGTTTGAACTGCATTGGTCCACTTACATGTAAATTTTTTTCATAAAATATATTGGAAACATTTTTGGAGATTTGAGACAATTCAAAAAAACTTGCAGATGAACCTGATAGCCTAGAAATATCAAAAAAATTTTAAGAAAAAATTAGGTATGTCATGAATGCATAAAATATATGTATATTCTTCCTAGTCTATTATATCATTTAATACTATAAAATATACACAAATCTATTATAAAAAGCTAAAATTGATCAACAATTAAACACACATTTATAGACCATACATGACACCATTATCAGTTGGGAGCAATGTAAACAGTATTAAATCATAAATGCATAAAATCAATCATAGTACATACTGTGATAATTTATTAGCCACCTCCCATTGCTACTGTAGTGAGTCCAAGTGTTAGGAATATTCACTTAAAACTTTCTGTGATGCTAAGCATCTCTATTTTGAACAGTTTCTCTCTCCAGTAAATTGTGTATCATAATAAAAAGTTATCTCTCACAGTTCTTGCATATTTTTCATCATGTTTAGTGCAATACTTGAAAAGCACCATGAGTCCCATACAGAGTGACAATAGTGATGCTGGAAGTGCTTCCAAGAGGCAGAGAAAAGTCATGACATTACAAAAAATAAGTTGAATTACTTGGTATGTACTGTAGATTGAGGTATGCAGCTGCAGTTGCCCATCATTTCAAGATAAATGAATCCAGCATAAAGATCATTGTAAAAAATGAAGAGGAGATTGGTAAATCTCTTGCTGCAGCTATGCCAGCAGGCACAAAAACCTTGTACTCTTGCAAAATGCCTTTTTATCTCATTTGAAAATGAAGCATTTATGTGGGTACAGGATTGCTATAACGAATACCTAGAGATTCTAATATGATTTGAGAAAATGCAAAGTCATTGTATAACAACTTAAAAGAAAGGTGAAGGATCTAAAGCTGGATAATTTAATGCCAGCCAAAGATGGTTTGATACTTGTAGAAAGAAATTTGGTTTAAAAAATGTCAAGATAACAGAACAAGAAGCTTCTACCAACCAAGAGGCAGCAGACAACTTCTCAGATGCCTTTATGAAAATCATTAAGAGTAAAGGATATCTGTCTGAACAGGTTTTTAATGTAGACAAGAGTTCCCTATTCTGGAAGAAAAATGTCACAAGGACATCTATTAATAAGCAAGAGAAGTGAGCACCAAGATTTAAGGCAGGAAGAGACAGGCTAGCTCTATCTACTGTTTTGTATATTCTTCATGTCACTAAGGCTTAAACTTAGAGGAGCTGAAGATTATTCAGGTAAAATATTACAACATCTTTAAGTGAGGACAACAAGTGTCCTTTTCCTTGATCCTGTGCTTCGAGATGCCCCTACTTTTGTCTGTTGTGGCCACATTCCCCCCTCATGGGTCAAGAAGGCTTCGAGGCTAAGACAATGGCCACAGAAGGCCATATCCCCAAGTTCCAATATACCAAGCCCTGTGATATTCTGTCTCAATGTCTTTTCACCCACCTCCAGAGCCTAGGTGGTTATCTTACATGATAACTCCATCCAGAGAGTGGTTATCAAAATTTGTATAGCCCAAGGAGTGGCAAGAGGTTACTCTTTTCAAGGGGGAGCAAATGGGACTTGATCATGAGACTCCAGTTACAGGCACACATATGAGGACACTTATGTGATGGAGCCAGGAATGAAGAAAGAAGGAACAGCCAGGAACTGGGGATTAGAAGTTGGAGCTCCTTGTATGCCATTCTGGAATGGAACTATTAGGAATCCAACAATTTAAAATTCAAACTTAAGTTGTTATGAAGATTAGAAAATAATCCATATTTTATTTTACAGTTTGTCAACTTGATTTCTAACTTTTAAATATTTGATATTATTTATCTATTAAAATACAAAAATATTTGATAAGTATTTGATATGACATTTGGGCCTCCATTTCAACTTTTCTCTGGGCCTTATGAATGCTTGGGATAGGACTACATGTTATTATTATTGCTTGAATGATATCAGGGAGATATACAAGATGGAAAAAAAAATTGGGGGCAAAAATATTTATATATGAAAGCATAAAACAGCCTGGCATATTTGTCTAGTTTGGTAAACTCTGCCTTTTGATAGATTATTTAATTAATTCACATTTATTGTTGTTATTGATATTTTTGGATTTATATCTGCCACTTTACTTTTTGTTTCCCATGTGCCTCAATGTCTTCTTTTGTGTCTCTCTTCTTCTATTACTACTTTCCTTTGCATTAACTGAATATTTTCTAATATATCATTTGAATTTCTTAAATGATTTTTTCACTATAATTTTTGAGAATATTTTTTGTTAATAATTGTTCTAAGGTTTACAATATCCACCTTAACTTACCAGAATCAGCTTTAGATTTACACTAGCTTTATTGTAGTGACATTTAAAAACATTTCTCCTGTACAGTTCTATTTTGTTTTTTCCTCTTTTGTGGTATTGTTGTGCATATATTAATTAATGTTACAAACCCCAAAATACATTGTTATAATTATTACTTTATCCTCTGCAGTCATTTTCTTAACCAATTACAACTTTGCTTCTACCCACCTCTTTTGTGTTGTTATTGGTAAAATATATTTTTGTGTGTTATAGGCCCAATAATATATTATACAAATATTAATTTATACAATTTTTTTAAACGAGTTCAGAGAAGAAAGAGAAAATATGCATTGACAATGCCTTTTATAATTACATCATTATCTTTACTGGTGCTCTTTATTATGTATAGAGTCACATTATCATCACTTGCTTTTAACCTAAAGAATTTTCTTTGGTATTTCTTATTAATCAGGTCTGCTAGAAAAAAATTCTCTTCATTTTGTTTATCCGGGAATGTCTTTATTTTGCCTTTTTTTAAAAAGATAGGCTTGCTGAATATAAAATTATTGGTTGACAATTTTGGTGTTTTTCATTAAAAAAAAATACATAAGCTATGTTAACCCACTGCCTTTAGACCTCCATCATTTCTGCTGGGAGGTTAACTGTTAATCTTATCAGGGTTCCCTTGTAAGTGAACAGTGCTTTCAAGGTTTTCTCTTTGTATTTGACTTTTAGTATTTTTACCATGGTGTGTCTGGTTATGGATTGGAGTGGGTTGCTTTTTTTAAAATCCTATTTGCTGTCTGTTGAGCTTCCTGTATGGATAGTTTGGTGTTTTTCAGTAAATTTGGGGAGTTTTCAGCAATTATTTCTTAACATATTTTGTCTTCCTCTTTCTCTCCAAATGACATTCCTGCTTTAGGAACTGAGAT
The DNA here is from genome assembly GCF_040939455.1 of Microcebus murinus. Classification (NCBI taxonomy): domain Eukaryota; kingdom Metazoa; phylum Chordata; class Mammalia; order Primates; family Cheirogaleidae; genus Microcebus; species Microcebus murinus. The sequence continues at coordinate 77,365,462 of NC_134112.1, read as the reverse complement.
TTTGGTAGAGGGGTGGGAAGCACCCACATATCTTGCCAGCTTGCCTTTCTTGGTATGTAAACACCATTTCATGAGCCAGAGTGGTAGAGACCCAGTAGTGTCAACAGTTCTATGTCCAAGGTAGGGCCTTTATCCCATGAGTGGTGGTTAGGCAAAAGAAGGGAATCTCCATTTCATCACTATACTTGTCTGAAACTTAACCCCAGCAACAGGTAGCTGAAGGCAGGATGAGAAATGTTAACATCCTGTTTTCTCAGGAAGAAAGCCCTTTCAGCAGGGGGCTTGGGTGACAGAGTCCTTTGTTATTGACTGCCTAAGTCTGCTTTATGTGTACCTTCCTGAACCTGGAGGAAGAAAGAAGGAGTCTTGGTTTAAATTCTACACATTCATGTTTTTCTCACTGAATTTTTATCAATACGTGTTTATTTACTGGCTGCTTGCCCTTATGACTCTTTTCAGAGGCTTTTAATTTTTTTTTTTTTTTTTTTTTTGAGACAGAGTCTCGCTTTGTTGCCCAGGCTAGAGTGAGTGCCGTGGCATCAGCCTAGCTCACAGCAACCTCAAACTCCTGGGCTCAAGTGATCCTTCTGCCTCAGCCTCCCGGGTAGCTGGGACTACAGGCATGCGCCACCATGCCCGGCTAATTTTTTTTATATATATATCAGTTGGCCAATTAATTTCTTTCTATTTATAGTAGAGACGGGGTCTCGCTGTTGCTCAGGCTGGTTTTGAACTCCTGACCTTGAGCAATCCGCCCGCCTCGGCCTCCCAAGAGCTAGGATTACAGGCGTGAGCCACAGCGCCCGGCCGAGGCTTTTAATTTTTTAAAAATAATTTCACTGGGGAATGTGTCTGCAGAGCTTCTACCCTGTCATTCCAGAACGGTCTAGCATATTTGGCCTGTTAGGTGAACTGTAAGCTGCCTCCTCTGCTGGAGCATTCAGGGCATGTGAGTCAGAGATGTGAGAGGAAGACATAGAATGTATCCTTTCAACAATGAATAGCAATTGAGGGATTATAAGAAGGGGAGAGAAATGAATACATTTGTATTACAGAACAACATTTTTTAAAAAAACAAATAAGCTGATGTGATTTCTCAGTAGGCTTTAGCACCTGTTTGTGTCCCTGTACTTCTGCACTGAGCTCCTTGGATAAGCTACATCATGATTTAATGTGAAGAAAGGAAACAAAAAGGAGAGACAAGAGATATTTTTGCTGCATTATATATTAGTGCTTTTACCTGAATATTATACACTTTGAAAAACATGGAAAATAACTGATAAAAAAAATGAAGGAGAAAACCCTGTTAGCCAGCCAGATCTGGGAAATGCTGTGAAGTATATTTCTGTCTTGGATATTTATGATGCACAGTAGCATTAAAAAAATCCTCAAAAGTATTGAAATAAAGAAACTTGTGTAATTATCCTTATCCACAGTTTTCAAATTTTTTAAGAAATGGGGTTCTTTTTCATGTATTAGCTATAAACCCCCCTCAGTAGAGCTCTTTGATGAAACAGATTTTCAAAAGGTGAGTGCCAAATTTCTAACTCTTAAAATATTCATGCTTCACTAAAAATAGATAAATATACCTAATGTTAATTATAAGGGAAATAGTTCTACCCTTGAGAAAAATTAAAAAGTAATAAACCTTAGAGCTGCCTATGAGAGAGACAAAGAATAAAACTGTTTGGGATATATATTGAAATTCTCTAATAGCATTAAGTTTTCAGAATTGGGTGATTAATTTAATCTTTAAATGTGGTCCAGAATTATTCAGTAACTAGACGGTGAGGTAGGTGTTTAAGTGGAATCATTTCATGTAAAAAATGCAATGTCATTATGAAGTAATTAGATGGATTTTATATGGTACAAAAGCCATCCTGAGCTTGTTTCCAAAAGAAGGATTTTTTAAGTCTTTGTAAAATATCACTATCATTAGTATCAAAATACTCTTTCTTAAAATAACAATTTTGAAAGGCAACGTGTACCTTTTGCTCATTTCAAATTTAATCCAGGAGACTTCTGAATCAGAGTAAGAGCATATATATATAAACAAACTCAACTCTCTTCCTTCCTTACTTAGGGAAAACATACAAAGTATCAAAGTATAAAAAATACAGCAAAAATACTATAAATAATGTAACATGTCATTTGTCACAATTCTAAGCCTCATGCTAAGAAACATATTTAGCTAAGAAGATAAAGTCTGAACTTGGAGAAGGGACCGTCTGAAAACCAACATGTACAACTTAGACTGTAAGAAAACTGTGGATTTTTCCAAAATAAGAACCCTTAGCTACCCAGTGAGTATAATGCTGAGATAAAGGGTTCATGGCAGTCATGAACTGCCATGACTGTAGCAGGAAATGTCACCGAAGATTCCAGTGTGATAGCACAGAGCAGCAGGGAGGCTGAGAACAGAGCACAACTCATGACCACATGTCATTCCTCCTGTCTATAACCCAGTCCCCTGTGAAGGGAGATTGTTGAATAAGGAACTCAGAGAAGGAAAGGCAATGGGAGATTTTGTGACTTAAAGCACTTTGAGCTACAACAGTTTTTGAATGCCAAAAACTGAAGAAAAAGCTATCTCCCAAACAAACAAACCATATAGCAGAGTTCACATGTATGTTCTGAGAAGAAGCTGTGCAGTGACCCAAATTACCCTTCCCTCTCCGACTTCTAAACCAGGCACTTCATAATCCAGCAGGTACTAAAATTGAGAAATATTTTTATTAGTATAAAAGTGAGTCAAGCTCTACTTCAAAGTTAGTATTATGCTTAATGATCAAACACTTGGAACATACCTATTAAAAACAGAAAACAGAACCAATATCCATGGTCTGTGCTGTTATTTAGTATTTTTCTTGGATGTAATAGAATAATTAAAGAGATTAAGGATTAAGACATATAGAAATGGAAAAGAAGAAAAATCATATACCTGGAAAAGTCAAAAGAAGAAACTGAAACACCATTTAAAATGATAAGAGAATCCAGTAGAGTGGCTAGGTTCAAAAGTAACATGCAGAAATCAATACCCTTCATATGTGTGAACAATAAGAAATTAGAAACAATATTAGAAGGAAACTATGCCATTAAAATATCATCAAAAAAGATAAATCTAGGAATAAACATAACAAGTAGTATAAGATCAATATGAGTAAAATTTTGAAATGCTGCACAAGAACATGAGAAGAAGACTTGAACAGATGGAGAAACATATTATGTTGTTGGAAAAGAACACTCAAGATCACAAAGATGCCAGTTTCCCCAAAGTAAACTGAAAATGTAAATTAATCCCATTAAAATATCAGTAAGATTTTAAAACTATATATAAGTTAATTCTCATATTAATGTGAATAATAAAAATGTGAAGAGTACCCAAGAAAACTCTAGGATTACATAATGGGATGGGTCACCAACCTCAGCAGATAGGAAACATGCTAAAGCTAATCAAAAGGTGGTATTGGCACACAAACAGAAAGACAGAAAAATAAAGCAGAAGAAATTGCTATGAGAATGAAAAAAGAAATCACAGACTGGGAGAAAATATTTGCAAAGCACATATCTGATAAAGGATTTGTATACCTCTAACCTTATACCTCTAACCTTTGGTAGGGAGAGGCAAAGATATAAAATGTAACCAAAATGTTAACAAAAAAGAAAAAGAAACATTTGCCGGGTGTGGGGCTGGTGGGGGGCGGAGAAGGGGATGGGTATATACATACATAGTGAGTGTGATGCGCACCGTCTGGGGGATGGACAGGCTTGAAGCTCTGCCTCGAGGGGGGAGGGGAGATAAGGGCAATGTATGTAACCTTAACCATTGTACCCCCATAATATTCTGAAATAATAATAAAAAAAAGAAATCTCAAAACTCAACAACAGCCGGGCGTGGTGGCTCACGCCTGTAATCCTAGCTCTCTGGGAGGCCCAGACGGGCGGATTGCTCAAGGTCAGGAGTTCGAAACCAGCCTGAGCAAGAGCGAGACCTTGTCTCTACTATAAATAGAAAGAAATTAATTGGCCAACTAATATATATAGAAAAAATTAGCCGGGCATGGTGGCGCATGCCTGTAGTCCCAGCTACTCGGGAGGCTGAGGCAGGAGGATCGCTTGAGCCCAGGAGTTTGAGGTTGCTGTGAGCTAGGCTGACGCCACGGCACTCACTCTAGCCTGGGCAACAAGTGAGACTCTGTCTCAAAAAAAAAAAAAAAACTCAATAACAACAAAAAAAACAACCAAATTAAAAAATGGGCAAAAGATTCGAACAGATGCTTCACCAGAAAAGAAAGATGGATGTCAAATAAGCACATAAAAAGATGTACAATATTATCAGTCTTAAGGGAAATGTCAATTAATATAACAATGAGATACTGCTGCACCCCTACAGGAATGGCCAAAATTAAAGCCTGATACCAAGTCTCTGCAATAATGTGGAAAAACTAGAGTCTCATACACTGCTAGAAATGTTAAGTGATATAACTACTTTCAATAACAATTTAGCAAATTTTTAAAAAGTTAAATGTGTACCTTTCATATGATTCCTCCATTCAACTCTTAGGTATTTACCCAATAGAAATGAAAGCATGTATCCATACAAGCCCTTGTATATGAGTGTTCATCGCAGCTTTATTTGTAATATCCCAAAACTGGAAACAGTACCAAATCCCATTAACTGGTGAGTGGATAAACAAAGTATAATGTGTCCATTAATTGAAACATAAGTTAGAAATGAAAAGAAATAAGCTGTCTACAAAACACCTGACCAGTATTCTTCAAAACTCTAAAGGTCACAAAAATCAAGAAAAACCTGAGAATTATCAGAGATCAAAGAGGACTAATGAAACATGAAGACTAAATGCAATGAGGTTACCTAGATTAGATTCTGGCACATCAAAAGAATGAGTAAAAAATGATGAGGGGGGAGGAGGGGATGGGTATACATACATAATGAGTGAGATGTGCACTGTCTGGAGGATGGTCATGCTTGAAGCTCTGACTCTAGGAGGGGGCAAGGGCAATATACGTAACTTTAACATTTGTACCCCAATAATATGCTGAAATTTAAAAAAAAGATGAATCCCAAATAAAGTCTATAGTTTAGTCATTAGTGTTGTAAGAGTGTTAATTGTTTAGTTTTTACTACTATACTATGGCTATGTATAGTTAACATTCAGGTAAGCATTATAGGAGCTGGATGTACTATCTTTGCAACTTCTGTATAAATATAGAACTATTCCAAAACAAAAATTATTTTCTGAAGGAATTAACTATTGATACATGTTCCAACATGGACGAATCTCAAAGTTATTATTCAGAGTATATGAAGTCAAACAGAAACTAATACATATTGTATGATTGCATTTATATAAAACTCAATGAAATGCAAACTACTCTATATTGGCAGACAGAAGATCAATGGTTTCCTGGGGAAGGTAACAGGGGAACAGAGGAGGGTAGAAGGGAAGAATTGAAAAAGGTAGGAAGAAACTTTTGGAAATTATGAATATATTATCTTGATTGTGATGATGGTTACATGAGTGTGTGTATATGTCAAATCTTAACAAATTTCACTTTTTAAATTTGTACATTTTATTATGTCAGTTATGCTTTAATAAAGCTGGGTTTTTTTGTTATTGTTGTTGTTGTTGTTGTTGTTTGTCCTATTGTCAAAAGACAGGTTTAGATTCAACATTCAAGGTTTCAAGCTAGGCTCACTTGGAATAAAGCTATTTTTAAAACAGTTTATTAAAATAGTTCGTTGTAGGCTATGGAAATTATAGATAACTCGATGTGAATTAAGCCAGCAGAGCTAAAGAACCAAATTTAAAATAATAATAAAATCATTATAGAAAAGTATCCCATTTTAGAAACAAAAGAAAAGTAAATGCTCAGGACTAAGCATTGCTGGGCTGGAGATGCTCCAGCTCATAAATGAGAATATGCAGTATTGGTTTGGTTTTCCAACCCTGAATTATTTCACTTAGGATAATGGCCTTTAGTTCCAAACAAGTTGCTACAAAATACATTATTTCATCCTTTTTATGGCTGAGTAGTATTCCACAATGTATATGTACCACAATTTCTTTATTAGCTCCTCAGATGATAGGCACTTAGGTTGGCTCCATGTCCTTGCCATTGTGAATTGTGCTGTGATAAACATAAAATTGCAGGCATCTTTTTTATGTGACTTCTTTCCCTTTGGGTAGCTACTCAGTAACAAGATTGCCAGATGAAATGGTAGATCTACTTTTACTTCTTTGAGAAATCTCCATACTGTTTTCCAGAGAGTTTGTACTAATTTACATGCCCACCAGCAGTGTATAATTGTTCCCTTTTCACTACATCTGTGCCAACATGTATTTTTTTATTTTTTTACTTATTAGTAAAAGCCATTTGAATTGGAATGAGATGGTATTTCATTGTGGTTTTAATTTGCATTTCCCTGATAATTAATGATATTGAGAATTTTTTCCTATGTTTGTTTGGCATTTATATATATTCTTTTGAAATATATCTGTTCATTTTGTTTACCCACTTTTTAAATGGGATTACTTTTTTTTTTTTTGCTGATTTGTTTGAGTTCCTTGTAGATTCTGGGTATTAGTCCTTTGTTTGATGTATGGTTTTTGAATATTTTTTCTCATTCTGTAGGTTTCCTATTTACTCTGTTGATTATTTATTTTACTGTACAGAAGCTTTTTAGTTTATTTAAGTTCCATTCATTTATTTTTGGTTTTGTTGCATTTGCTTTTGGGGTCTTAGTTCCAAATTCTTTGCCTAGGCAATTTCCAGAGAGTTTTTCCAGGGTTTATTTTAGAATTTTTATTGTTTTAGATCTTACTCTTAAATCTTTGATCCATCTTGAGTTAATTTTTGTGTATGGTAAGAAAAAAGGATCCAGTTTCATTCTTCTGCATGTAGCTATCCAAGTTTCCCAGCACCACTTATTGAATAGGGTGTCCTTTCCCCAGTGCATGTTTTAGTCTGCTTTATCAAAGATAAGTTGGTTTTAGGTATTTGGCTTTATTTCTGGGTTCTCTATTCTATTCCATGAAACTATGTGTTTATTTTCATACTGTTATCCTGTTCCAGTTACTATCAGCTTATATTATTAATATAATTTGAAGTCAGATAATGTGATGCCTCTGGATTTGTTCTTTTTGCTTAGGACTATTTGGGCTTTGGGGGGCCTTTTGGGTTCCATATAAATTTTAGGATTGTATTTTTCTAATTCTGTGAAAAATTATGTTGCTATTTTGTAGGAGCTGCACTGAATCTGTAGCTTGCTTTGGGCAGTATGGTAATTTTCACAATATCGATTCCTCTAATACATGACCATGGGATGTTCCAGACTATCAAGAAGGAGGGAATCCTCCTTAATTCATTCTATAAAGACAGTATCACCCTGATACCAAACCCAGGGAAGGAAACACACACAAAAGAAAGAGACAGGCCAATGTCCTTCCTGAAATGTAAATCTGATTATGTTTCCCTGCTTAGCATCCTTCAGTGGGTTACCATTATCTGTAGAATAAAGTCTACACTCTAAACAATGATGTTTCATGGTGTGACTTTCACCAACTTAAACCCTTGCTTCTCCTCCCACCTATCCCCTCTCACCTCAACAATACTGGATAATCCACAGTTGTTACTCTGATACACTCTATTTATTCCTACCTCTGTGCTTTATCCCCAAAGCTGATGCCCTGGCCTGGAACTACTGTGGCACTTCCTCTATGCCTGTCTCCATCTGCCAAGATACAACTGGTCCTTTCAAATGCATGGCAAGGGTTCCCTGAGAAGCTTTCCTTATTTTCCAGAAAGAATTAGCAACTCCTCTTTTAGTGCTACTTTAGGAGGCAGTAGATGATCAGGTATGAAGTCAGTCAGAACTGGACTTGAATAAAGTATCCACCATTTATTATGTAACTTTGGGTAAGATAACTACATTTTCTTTTCAATAGAAGATAAAGTATCTACTTCTTAGGATTGCTGTGACTATGAAATGAGATGACGCAACTGAAGTACCTGGTATGGTACATGTCCAATGGTGGGTCCCTAAGAAAGAATAGTTATTATATTAATTGATTATATATATATATATATATATATACACATATATATTTGCCTCTATTGTTGCTTATTATCTTAATGTTTTATTTTCTGCACCCATAGTTCCTAGACAGTAAGTTCCCTTCATATAAGTGTTTAATAAATATTTATGGCATGAATTACTCTACTGTAACTAAAAGTATGATTCAAATGATCAGCATATGGTCCCACAGTCCCTTTCTTGCTGTTTTCACATTGTTCTTTGTTCAGCATCTGCAGCTGCTGCCTCCAGGGCCTTTCCTATTTATGGCCTTGTCTCTTCAGCACTGATGTACTTGGATAAAAATGAAAGCATAAATGTAGATTTTTATTTTATATTCTTTAAAGGATTCTCTTTAGAATTTCTTTTGCATAACTTTTTGAAGAATATGATGATTTTTTTAGACCTAAGCTAAAAGCTATTTCTTCTCAAAGGATTGATTTAGTCTTATAATTTTTTCTAAAGAACCATTTTTATACAAATCATTTTAGAATGACAATATGGTTATCGATAACCTGAATATGATATTTAATCATATTAAAGAGGCATGATCAATTAACTACTCAGAAATAAGTATTTACTATGTGCACACTGTCATGTTATATACTATGTGCACACTGAAATCATGTACGTGAAACAGTTATAGTAAAATTTTAAGTAATACAATTAAGTGATAGTTTATGAGGTTCTGTCTTAGCTTGCAAACCAATCTTCAACAAGGAAGACGTCAAGATGAAGAACTTGAGTGGTTGAGGAGGCTTTGTCAAAGAAAACAAACTGGCTCAATATTTGAAGAGGCTCCAAAGTAAGTCATAATGTTTATAGAACAGGTGGAGGGAGGATATTTCCAGATTGTCAACAGTGTGAATCAGCAAAGAGGACAGAGAAGCTGACGTGACATGTACCGAGGAAGAGAGCAGGGTGGCTTGGCTTGGAGAGGGGGGCATTCTTGTCTGTGAGCATGGCAGCATGGGCCTGGGAGTAAGTGGAACTGATAGATGGGGTGGGAACAAGGACTAAATGACCTTGAAAACCACACAGAGGAATGTGATCAATGGATTAAGTTACCAGACAGTCACTAAGTACTTAAGCAAAGCTGACTGAACAGTGTGCTTTCAAATGAGTCACCTCACCCTCTAATGGACTGAAAGTAGGGGAGACTTAAGGCTATTAGAAGGTAAGCTGAATCTGAAAGACACTTCAAAGGACTACACAGGACAGGGAAATAACAAGGAGGAATTTAATTTTTCTAGCCTGTGGGAAAAAAGATGTTGACAAAATAAATAATTAAAATAGAAAGTTAGGATTTTTTTTTGTTGTTGTTGTTATAGTTGTTTTGGAAAGGGGAAAATACAAATTCAGTCATAGACAAATTAACTTTGGAATTATGATAGAATAATGGGTACAAAAGTCGGTGAGAAGTACAGTTCAAAATGAAAGTAATATATCATATCTGGAGATTCATATTTGGGAATTATGATCAGATGAGTGAGACGCTATGGCTAGCTCCATTAAAGTGAATGAGAGATAAAAGAGCTGAAACAGAACAATTGAAACATCAATTTCTGTAAACTGAAACTCCTCAAACTCCCATCAGTAGATAGTCCTGTGCAACAGAATACATTCTAAAAGGAACAGCAAGTATTTAAAGCCGATACCTGAGTGTTCAGAGTTGGGTGAGCATACATTTTCTAATTTTTATCTCTTTAAAATATCTTAGAAAAGGTGGACCCTATAGTTCACAGACATATAACTGTTTAAAAAAAAAAAACCCAAGAAGATCTTACCACATAATGAAGTCAAAATCAGATTTAATAATATCATGTCTCTCTAGAAAACAGTTTAGCAGCATCCAAACAAGAGTCCAATCATTCTCCAAAGAAACACCATTAATTCATCCTCCCCAAAACATTCTGAATTAAAGGCTCATTTCAAACTCATTTTTAATATTTCAAAAGACAAAGACCAAAATCAGACAATCCTACCAAAGTGCCTTTGATTATATTAATGAAATGCAAAATAGATGTATTTGTATTTTATTATACTAACTTCCACAAATCTTCAATGATTTTGGCATTTGTTCTTTAAAACACAGGCTTGCAGCTTACCTTTTAGATTCACTATAATATCTATGAACTATAATGTTTGAGGCAGAAAAAATCTCTATGGCATAAAAGCAGTTTATCTTTCTAAACTTTTAACAAATAAAATTGAGAAATATTTAGTTTTGAAAGGGTTATAGCAATCATGTTGCACCAACTTTAAAAATAAGAATAAATATCAATCATTTTTTTTATTTTAACGTATTATGGGGGTACAAGTGTTAAGGTTACATATATTGCCCATGTCCCCCTCCCCCCTCGAGTAAGAGCTTCAAGTGTTTCCATCCCTCAAACGTTGCACATCTAACTTGTTGTGGTTGTACCTCCAACTTCATTCCTGTAGTTATGCCACAACATCCCATCTGCCTCTGCATATCTGCTTCATTCTTTTCTCCTGATTACCAACCTTCAAGGCTTAGTAAGACCCCAACTAGTCCATGAAGCTTTTTCTAAATATTCATACAGTTGCATCCCATTACTTATTCTTCCTTTGAATCTGTACAACTTTCTTATCACTTAATTTTATTATAGTATCTAATTTTATTATAGTATATTAATATGTCATACATATGTATATATTACACATCTACACATATATGTTTGCATATACACATACACACATTACATAGAGTATATACACACATATGTATATATAGAGGCACATATACCTATAACTGTCATATAGATGTACACATATGGAGAGTTACCAATCATCAGGGAAATGCAAATCAAAACCACGTTTATTGACAGGTTATTATATGCAGGCACTAACATATACAGAATGTTTTTCAGTCCTGTCAATAACCCTATAAGTTGGTCATAAATATTATTTCTATTTACATTAGAGACAACTGAGATTTTAAGAAGCTAAGTGAGTTTCACTCAATTTCACAATTAGTACTGAATGTTGAAGTTGGAATTAGAAATTCAGACTATCTGAATCTAATGCTTGAACTTGTAATCACCATGAAGTCCTTGAGGACACTGAAACTGATATATAAGTACCCAATAAGTAAAATTTGAATATATGAATAAATAATTTTGAGCAAAGGATTTAGTAAACTAAGTTTTAGTCTACAGATATTTAAAAAAACATAAAATCTCAGGATAGATCCCTGTGTTTGCTTAGATACATGCAAATTGAATTATCTAGGTGACAGCATGTTAATTTTAATATTGCCTTTTGAGTTCCAACTTGTCAGCCTCTATGTCAAACTTGGCCTCAAAATAGCATTTGCAAAGATTATCACTGCAACAGGCAGCCAGGGTCTGTCGCTTGAATGCAGGTAACCAAATTATCAATTGATTGGCAAGGTGAAAAGAACTGCTATTCATTCCATTTAGATTTTTTAACATGTAGAAAATAATTTTTTGCAAGCATAAATCACAGTACCCTGTGGGGTGAGATAAGTGGATATTAGAAAGAGCCTAAATAGACAACATTATTCAGAGGGCAAAAGACTTACCCCTAGTTTAATACAGAAAATTCTGGGGCATTTACTAGGCCCTGGGGAGGAAAATCATAGTGATAGAAGAGAAAAAAGACCTTTCAGTCTCATTTAAAACCAGAAAGGAAATCATTAACATCATTTTAAATGCTTAAATACAGTACTGATAGAACTGATAGAGGAGCAGTGTTTTCCATTCAGAGTAGCATAAAGTTTACATTTTTCTCAAGTTCATCTTACTCTATTATTTTCTCTTCCTCTGACATCTTTGCTTCCTACACCTCCTGGCCCTCCTTCCTCTGCCCTGTACACCCTATCTCTCTTCATTGCCATGCAATTTACAAAATAATTATATATTTTTTTCTCACTTCATCCTGATAGGCTCACAGGCAAAATCCACTACGAGCCCCAAAAAGCAACACATTATACAAATAGTCTCAACCAATATATGCACAATAAGAACCTGTTCATTTAATAACAACTTTATGACCTCTCTTTAACAGTGGTTAGGGCATTTACATGTTTCATAGTTTCCTTTAGTTTACACTCAGGGCTTCCTGTATGCTATTGATCCTAATGCGCTACTCAGAGCCCCACTAGGAATGAAATCATTCATTTACTTAGGCTCAGAAGAGTATTGTTTGCTGAGTTCCTTCCCAGACCTTGCCCTTGGCCAAAGGGAGCTATCTTGCCCAAGTTATGCCCCCTTGCTGGCAGTTCCCATGCAGTGACTAGTTGGGATGGAGTACAAAAGCCTGGATTTCTTGTCTGAATTCAGAACACCTCTCAGAAGCCAACTAGATTTCAGCACTCCCATGGGAAGTGATGACTGTTGTAACTGCATCACAGTCTTCTTTTGCTGAATTATAGGTACTATCCCTGAAATCATTCACCAGTGGATGTCCTGCATGCAAATCTTCATCTCAGAGTCTATTTCCCAGAAAAACCAGCTTAAAACCCTGAGCATTTGCTACCATGAAAAAAATACATTCCTTCGAAATAATCCTTTCATTTTTGTGGTTCTCATTCACCTTCTGTGGGCTTCTCCCCCACATGCTTACTTTGGATATGCACAATGAGCATTATCTCTTATGTGGACTAAACAGTGACCATCATTTTCATTCTCCTTTAGTCTCACTATAAGAGAATTAAATCACAAACTTCTTCCTCTCCCCAACCAGCATGCACAGGATTTCAAATAAGGAATTTGGGGTGGGGGTCTTCAAAATATGGAAGGGACTTTTTCTCTTTAGGTCTCAGGCTTATAGCCTGAAATTCAAGTAGTCTATGTGTTTAAGTGTGTTCCTAATGATCGAAGTGTCTGCCACATAACCATTCCATAACCCTGCCACAAAATCCCAAACTCATATCACCTGTCTAGGTAAATTTAGAACTTTACAAGTTTCTGGTGAAATGTAAAAATTTGGAAACACCTAAAAGATTCAATTTAAGCCACTCTAGTTAGGTCAAGCTCTAAGTAGACCATATGTCTTATGCCATGCATGTATCACAGGGTATCCCAGAATGTTCTCCTGTGAGACTACATAATTGCTCATATGACAGCATTCATTTAGCCAGTGGGCAAACCTATGCCCACCTACATTAAAATGGAGTTTCCCAGGAAAGATTTTGACATTCAAATCCTCAGTCATCCTAAAGAGATACAGATCTTAGGATTTCAAATAAGGAATCGGGGGGGGGGGGGGGCAAGTCTTCAGAATGTGGAAGGGACTTTTTCTCTTTAGGTCTCAGGTTTTTCGCCTGAAATTCAAGTAGTCTATGTGTTTAAGTGTGTTCCCAAGGATTGAAGTGTCTGCCACAAGAAAACAGCCCAGATATATGGGGAGATATTCCATATAGGAGGTAGCCATGGGGCTGAGATGAGAGGCTAAGATCCAGTTATGCTGTGGGAAATTCAAGGAAGGATCTAAATCCACCCTTAAGCCAAAATAGTATAGGAAAGGGCAGTATCCCCAGGGTCAGTTTTGAGAGCAGTAGCCTGAGGAAGGTCCAGAGTCCTAGAACTGCAGGAGGGGATGAGCCAGTGTTTCATGTAGGAAATGGGAAGCAAGGGCTTAGAGATTTACAGCAACGGGATTGAGGGCTGTGGTGGAGCCTCTGAGATCAGCAATCTGGAGCCAGGCAATGTCCGCAGCATGATGTACAGCTCAGACTGATGTGGGACCTTCTGATATTCTCCTTTGAAATATGTGAGAGACACCATAGGGGAGAGGGACCCTGGAGATGTCTCTCATCAGGCACATAAGAGCCACACAATCAGTGGACTAGAAGTTCAATGGATAAGGTGATTTTACTTGCACTCCCAGGCTGGAGTGTGCATTGCTCATACGCCTTCAGAACCAGTGCAGTTCTATTAATGTTTCTTATTTATATTATCTGACACAGGATGTCGCAGTCAGGCAGGCAACATAAAATCATCTATTGATTCACTCCTTGGACATTTACCTACAGTACACAGGAAAGAACAAATAGTGTGGACAATAAAGGATATGTCATGACATATGGAGGAAAAAAGAAGCAACCTGGGATTTGTGTGTACTATGGACACTCAGGGGTCATAGTTTTGTGGCTCAGGGTAGCAGCTTATAATGGTCCACCACTTTTCACTACAAGGAATGTCCGCATCGTCAACCCAGCAGCCAGGCCACAGGGGCTTCCTACCCTCCTATCAGCCCCTGTTCTTGACATGTCAAAAGTCACCCAAAATGTGGAAGTTAAGAAGAACCAAATATTTCGCTTCATGGACCAATGAAATATAATGTTGCCATTTTTTTGCCAGTAAAGATGACAAGAATAAAACCTACCATCTAGTTGCACAATTATTTCATAAGATAAGAGATATTTTAATATCAGAAAATAAAAAGGAATTCATCTCAAAGTGCGATCTCTTAAACAGAGAATTAGATATATTCCTAAATGATTTATTTTTTTCTACTTATTTAAATTTTCATTTAGCCTTAGACTGATAAAAACTCTATTGTGACTTAATACCATTTTTTAGATAGTTTTAGGGAAGCATCACTTTAAACTATGTGGGTTCAAATAGTAGCAGGCTGAGAATAATGTTCTCCCACATTATCTGTTAATTTTATGTGTTACTTCTGATAAAGAAGTACTTGGAAATATAATGTCTTAACTCACAATAAAATTTCTGCAATGGTACCCATTTTAGGCAGTCCATCAGGGACCATATTTTGTCTTATTAATTCAATCAACAAATGTATGTTCCAGTCATTGTGCTCTAAACCAATGACCTTTTAGTGTACATGCTCATTTCTGTCTATAGAAAAGGCAAGTCCTGCCAAAATTGCCCCTGGGAGCCACTTAAGGCCAAAACTAGCTTGGTTTATTTTTCTACTCAGAAAGCATGACTAACATATTCTCACTAGAGGGCCTCAATTTTTTGTTTTTTATTTTTCAGGGGGAAAATGATGGACTAGAACTGGATTACCTCCAAGGCCTGTTGCAATTCTTAAATGTTATGGTTCTGCAAACACACAAGCATCAGAACTTGATGATATTTATGATCATTGCTGGATTTGTCTCAGTACGCACAGCAGTATAGCAGCCAAGTTTAAAATGCCTTCATTAATTAATTTTTCCAACACCAGAATATGTAAGTAGGATCCTAGGGAAAACAAATTATTAAGGCAGGAAATTTAAAGCCATAAGAAATTTTGAAGATTGAAGACCATGTGAATCCTACCATGGTGTTTTGGGTGGGGAGTATCTAGAAATTGCCCCCTCCCATTTTATTTTTTCTTCAAATTAGGGGAGTCCCATTTTTCTGTTTTGCCTAGCTTCCTTTGTTAAAATAGGTGGTCTCTTGCCTTTAGTTGTGTTTTCCGTTTGTAGAAAAGCTTTAATCCTCTTGCCAAAAAAGGGCACACTAATAAACACCATACATTCATAAAGAAGCATAAATATACTTCATAACAGAAAGAGAAGTAAAGGCTTATTCTGCATTTGGAACACAGGGCATTGTCTTTTTGTCAAGCTTTACTCTCTAGCCCAGGAGGCACCATTAGAGCACTTTTTCTTTCTTCCCAATAAAGCCACTGAGACCGCAGTGGCAAATGTCAGTGTCTCACAATTGTGGTGCATTAGGGAAATGGAAGGTGTCCCTTATCCCTCACGTGTGCTTTCACTTTTACTACAGCTTACAATTAAGCACAGGGATAAAAGCAGCTCCAAGATAAATTCCATTGTCCTCTTTATCCCTTTATTGTGGGTATATTGTGGAAAACCCCATTTCTTCCATTTTAATATAGGCCAAAGTCTGGTGAACTAGAAAGAGAAAGAGAACATACTAATACATGGAAGACCTTATCTGTAGGGTGGGCTGTTCCTATCTGACACATTATACGTTCATATAGCTACATGTAGGGTAAAAATTACAGTCCTCTTCTGTAGCAAGCCTGGGAGCAATAGTACAAAAAATGCCTTAGCGGTGGCTTTGGATAGAAAGGCAGTGAAAAAGAAGTGGGGCATCTTTTAAAATACATAAATTCTTAACAGAAAACAAAACAAAACAAAAAAACCCTCTGGAATGTTAATGTAGGACTGAATACAGAAAATAACACTTGTCTGTTATCTGTTTATTTGTCTATAGAAAACCCATAGTAGTATTGTTTACATTAAATGTCAAAACCCCTTAGCAAAGATGCTTTGTACAGTCCTTAAACCAAATGACTTACCCAAATAGGAAACAGCCTAATCAAGTGTTTAAACAACATTGCTAAACTTCAAAATGATGGATCTTCTAGCACACCGACTACATCCCATTCCTAATGAATCATGGACATTATACTTGTTCAGTTCTGTTATTTCAAATTACCATCGTGACTTTTCTTTTGTTGTTGAGCCATGGGCAGTACAGCAGGTACTTACATGAAAAGTTCAGAGGGATATGTTGAAGTCTATTCAAAAATTATGACCTGCAAAAGATGACAATGTCAAAGTACTATGAGTTTCTGAGTACTATAAGTTCTCTACCATTTTTTAAAAGTATGCCAAAGTTACTACCTGAACTGACAATACTCAGACAAGAAAGAAATCCAAGCTCATAAAACAGTCACATTCTGCAGAAATGTCAGTACTAAGAGCTAGAACATTTCTTGAATTTTCTCTATTATGTCCAACAGGGAATTGACACTTAAAGCATCACCACCAAAAATAAAAAAGTTAAGTCATTCTGATACATAGTCAAATCTGTAGATATTATATTTAGAATCTAGGCATTTAGATGCATAAGGTGTGGACAAAACATATCTTAGATATTGACTTTATAACTTCTAGTTTACAAGATGGTAATTCCCTGCATAATAAAATTACTAGTGATTGTGATTTAAGAAGTAAAGTGGCTACCATTCTGATAGGTAATATTAAATACATGTCACAGTACATTTTTAAAACAATATAGTTATATCCACATTGCCAAAGCAGTGATGCATGGGAAGCCTTGTCATTTTCCTTCCAGAGAAATAGTGTGAGCCTTTCTCCTTATTTATAATCACCCTGGCTTCCTCAGATACATTCAAATTCCACCAGTCTTATTGCCTTATATTGCTTTTTGAATGAAACCATTACCAAGCAATTAATGAGGGTTTTTTTCTTTTTAGACACTTTTATAAGATCAGTGCTTTATTTAATCTTGCTTTATTTGTTCTCAAGCTCCACCACACCTTGAATACATTTAAATCATTTCTCCTGAAATCTGTCTCTGTTGTCTATATCACAAGTAAAGTGAGATTCATGAAGTTAACTTACAGGTAAATGCATATCATCTCAAATTTCTAGGTATGGTTTATTTTTGAAATATGAGAATACTGTCTAGAAGAATTTAATATGGTTTAGTCATGCTGAACTTGCACACTTTGCACAGTTCTTAGTTTTTTCACTTTGACACCAGAGTAACTACTAGCTTAATAACTTATGATGAATCATTTCTGACGTGTGTATGCCAATGGAAACCTCTGGAATACTAAAATCAACTGGGTAGCTTTTAATGTATCAATATTGGGACCACCTCAGACTAATTAAATCAGAATATTTGATGGGGAAGGGTCCAAGGTATTAGTACATTTAGAAATTTTCCCAGGTGACATAAACGTGCAGTTGGGGTTATTTCGTGTGGCAATGATTCCTACTTTTAAGGAGGGAGATAATGCATGTTGATGTGGTTATTATTCTTTTCATTTATTTAGATAGTCATATTTAATATATTTTTAAAAACTTTCTCAATATGACAGTAAGGATCAACTCTTCCAATATATCTATGAAGTACTTGTTTGTTCCCTATTTAAAGACAAAAAGGCAAACTTCTAAAGTTGGAAGTACAAAATGCATGTTTACCTTGCCAGGTTGTGAGCTTCTTCCTTCACCAGAGTACCAATCACCAAACCACATATGCTAATGGAATCCCAAATAGATATTGAGGTACATAGAATAATGGCCCCATAAAGATGTCCACGTCCTAATCACCCAAATCTGTGGGAATGTTACTACATACATGGCAAAGGGGAGTTTGCTGACAATATTAAGGATCTCAAGAAGAGAAGTTTATCTTGGATTATCTAGATGGCCCCAATGTAATCACAAGAGTTCTTTTCAATGGAAGAAGGAAATCAGAATCAGATAGATTTGAAGATGTCACACTGCTGGCTTTGAATATGGAGGAAGGAGCCATGTGCCAAGGTATGTAGACAGCATCTAGAAGCTAGAAAACTCAAGGAAACAGATTCTTTTCTTGAGCTTCTATAAGAAACGCAGCCCTGCTGACAATTGATTTTATAACTGCTAACATATAAAACTGTAAGGTAATGAATCCACACTGTTCGAAGCCCCTAAATTTGTAGTAATTTGTTAAAGCAGCAATAAGAAACTAATACAGACATGTTGAATTACCTCTAACATTGCCCAACCTGAAGATACCTTCCACTTTAGCTCTAGCACTCACTCATTTATTTATTTAAAAAAATGGAATTAGGCATTAAGAAGACAGATATAAAAACATAGCTTTTCCCCTTAAGTAGTACACAGTTAAGTAGTGATGTAAAAACCAGGTAAAAAAACATAAAAAAGGACGGGAAAGTTTGCAGAGTATGTTACAGAGTAAGTGTCTTGTCTAGGCTCTTGCAGTTGTAAAAAATTGTTTCAGGAAATGATATTTGACCTGTTTCTTGAAGCATAAGCAGTGGAAACATTAAGGGGAAATCTATGAGGTAGAAAAGTCAGAGTGTTGTAGGTAAAAAGTATAGGTAAATGGTATAAGTAAAGAATTATATATAGGTAAAAGGTAAAAATAAATAGCATGTGTGGCTGGAGCTTAGATACAAATTAGGCAGTGTGGAAATATGAGACAATCAAGCTACACATGCAACTTGGACATCATTTAGCAACACCAGGAAGGTATGGAGCACATGCATTTTGCTTAAAGAGTGACTCATCCCCAAATAAAAAGACATTCTGGTAACACCCTGATGTAATCATACCTAAGTACTTTGATACTGATGCAAATTAAGCTTCCTGTAGGTCTGCTTCCCCAGCTTTCCAGACACGTTCAGATAAAGCTCACTGTAAATTACACTCAAGCTGAGAAAGCTAAAAACCCTGTCTCATTATATAAGCCTCCAATCTGGTCTCACCTATTGTTCTATGATGATATGAAGACTGAATGTATGTTGAATCATTTAGGCCAAAGTGGAAAAATTCCCCCACCCCTGCTACATCCATGCCAGAGAAATAATAATGGGAGTAATGTTAAGGGTAGAATTTTGCAAGTACCTATAATCAACTCGACATTTTAAATAAGAAGAGAAAGAAGATTCGAATTGCGTATGCATATGTGTGTGTGTGTGTGTGTGTGTGTGTGTGTGTGTGTGTGTGTGTGTGTGTGCGTGTGTGTATTCTTGCTCCCACCTCTTCCAAATAGGTAAAACCCTCTTTGGAATGTACTCCCATATTGTCTTCCTGTTTTTCCTTTCCTCCACTGACCTGTCTCCTGCCTCTAGACCCAGCTTTTCTAATGACCGTCAGACACACTGCTGGAATAAGAGTTAAAAATGGCTCCCAGCAGCGCATACCTAAGTCTCAGTCTGAAACCCTGCAAGTGGTTATTTATATGACCATTATCAACATCTCCCATCTTATTTTATTTCATTATTACTTCTGTGTTTTGTACACATCTCCCCTGAGGCACTATACACAGTTTGAAAGGAAAACATGGTTTCTGCACTTTTACCCAGCTACACTCAGTGATTAGGATACATTTAGTCAGTGCTCATTGAAGACTTTTTCATGTAGCAAACTCAAAGTCCTCAGAGGTTGAAGTTTGGATGGTTTTTGGTGATGGGGTATTAAACACAAAAGGGAATTTCAACCTCCCTTCAGCAAATTAAGATGCTAGTCAATCATGAGTTTTGTGCTGTTTCTTTTAGCAAGTCATCTTTGTAGCATTCAGACTTCTAAAATAAAAATGCATTTGGTACCTGAGGCCTTTGTAGTAAAGACTCTAATTGCAGCTTCATCCTGGAAAAAAAAAATTTAAAACAGACGTGTCCATCATGCATGAGTCCAATTTTCCTGATTCTAAGGCATTATGATTCAGCAAAATCTTCCCACTGCATGGCTACTAGCCTGACAGAGCCAAAGATGTCTCAGAGGGAATATATGAAACAGTCAAGTCACTATCAATGGGGCTCATAATTTTCTTATTACCTCCTCACTTGGTTATTATGGCACTTAAGAGGCTGAGGGAATTAGAAAGTGCAGGCAACCAGGGACTGCTACTTACAGATTCCAAGTTATTAACTCAGGATTTTAGATCCCCAAAATACTTTAGAAATCATTTTGCACCAGTTATTCATTTTATGGATGATGAAACCAAAACTTAATGAGGTTAACTGACTTGCCCAAGTACACATGCTTTGTAGTTGCAGAACCAGGACTAAATGTTGGGTTTCCTGATACCTCTCAAAACATTTTCCTCTTCACCTAAAGTACCTATTTAAAGCCAGTTTAAAGTTTCTGATTTGAAACTGGTGAGTTGACTATGGGCTGGTTCTCTTTAGTGACAATCTGGGTGTTCCGGTTATCTATTTACTACTGTGTAGTAAACTGTTCCAAAACTTAGTGTCTTCATCACCCACAGTTCTGCAGATTGTGTGTTCAGCTTGAGGTCCCTCATAGAGTTGCAGCCATAGAGCAGCTAAGACTGGAGATTTTAAGGGTAAGCTTCTTCATTCACATCTGGTACCTGGGCTTGCATAGATGAACAGCTGGAAGTGACTGGTGACTCAAACGCACTCACATATTTAAATATTGCTGAAAGACCACAACCTAAAGAGACAAACATTATAGGCACATCCAGGCCTTTTTACCCAGAGCTTTGAACTTCGCCCATGCTTGCCCTTCAATGTCTCTGACTTGGGGCTGTTATGGTCTATAACCACAGTGGTCTCTAGGTAAAGAGCACCTTGTGGTCACTCCAAAATGTATCCCCACTTCTTGTCTTTCACTTAAAATCCCAAATACTTGATTTCAGCTGCTAAATAACTTTTACATCTATCTATTTCTTTCCATTTCCAGTGTCTCTAGGTGAGTTAAAGACAGGATCATCTTTCATATGTATTTCTGTAATCATCTCCCCATACCCTTCAAACTTGCCCCCTTCCAATAGAGTACTAATCAGTAGATTTTCATAAGATATAAACCAGGACATATCACAACACTACTTGAAAAAAAATCCTTTAGTAGCTCCTTATTGACTTTAGGATAAATTCCAAATTCCTAAGGTGATCTGCAAGGCCCTGTATGATCTAAATTCCTCCTAATCCTCCAGCTTATCTCTGGCACCTCTTTCACCCACTCTGGAGCCAGTGATGTTGAAGAATTTTATTAAGTTTCTTCCCATTTCTGGGCATTTGCATATGAAATTTCTTCTTGTACTTCTTTCCTCTTCTAACAGATAATGTTATTCATTCTTCAAGTTCCATTTTATTATTAGTTGTAATAGGAGTAATGATGATGGTTATCATTTATTAAACACCTCTCTGTGCTTAGCACTACATGTAAATTTGTTTCTTTGCACAGAAAATCCATGAGGAGGTATATAATGTGATAATTTAAAGATGAGGAGACTGAGAGTAAATAAAGTTAGTTATTTACTATAAATTCTTTGCCTCCCAGTTATCTTTCTGACCCACCAGAACCTGGGTTGCTGGTTCTCTGCCTTTGTGCCTCCACATCATCTGGTATATACTCCAGTTGTGGCACTTCTCAAGCTACTGTCTCCTCCTCTCTATTTGCTATTTGTTCTCTGTTTCCCTTGCTAGCATCCCCTTATGTTCAGGAAGCAAATCTTATTCCACATTATACTTTGCACCGCCAGCACCTATCATAGTGGCAGACTTAGAAAACATATATTTATTGCCTTGATAAAATAATAAATGCTCTTTGCTCTGAAGTTTGTTCAGATTGTCAGAAGGAAGAAAGTATTAGATTTTACTATTTATTAACCTTCACCTCTGCCCTCTACCCCAAGATTTTAAGGCTTTGCAGAAGGAAATTTCATCAAAAAAGTGTTGAGGATGCACTCAAGAGTGAAGGTCTTTACTTCACTATTTTACTTAAAAAGATTAAAAACTGAATTTGATCCAGAATGATCCCCAGTGCACAAAATGAGGGACACATTAAAAGCAAGCTGCCGTTTTGAAGGCTGTTTAAATTACCAAATAACTGAATTCTACATAAGCTATGCTTATAAAACAAAAGTTCCTTGTTCTTTTCTATGCCACTAGCAACTCTTGCATTATTTAGTGAAAAAGAATCTGCTAACTACCTTGAGCCAAGTAACTCACACTCACTGAGCAAAATCAGAAAAGGCAAGGAGTTATATTTCATCCACAATCTCAGTCTATATTATAGTAAAAAGAGGCTGCACAATCTGATCATATAACAGAAGACCAGATATCTGTTCATAGTATTGCAAATTTTTCATTGTTTGATTTTAAGAAGACGAGCCAGCTATCCCCTTGGTTCTTTTTTAATATATAGAATGTAATATATTTTCCATTTTTGTCTTTGATGGTATCAAGGTTATAAATAAAATAATAGATTGGAAGTACTTTTAAAATTGTACAACATTTATAAGGGGATGTAAACATTATCTCAGTGCCAATACTATTTTTATTCTAATATGGTTAGTTTATTTAGGAAGAATCATAAAAGATGTGTCACATCTTATATTATCAAGGGTCAGTTAGTAATTTATTGCCTATTTTTTCTACAATGTTTAGGCAAAAGATCTCACTGATTTGTAACTTAAATAAAGAAAAAAAATTAAGAATGCTTCAAAATATTTAAATATAAATACCCACAAAATAAATCATTTAAAATAAAAGGCTAATTTTATATTCAGCACATGCAAACAAATTTTCTGAAATATCCTTTGTCTGTTTGTTATTTACAATAAAACAAAATAAAAAAATAACTTCCATATTACAAAAAATGTGTATATTATTTAGTTCAATATTTATACTGCTTAAGTACAATTTTCCAAGTAGTAAGCAATGACTCTCATACAAGCATAAACTGAGACCAGGCATGGTGGCTTATGCCTGCAATTCCAGCACTTTAGGAGGCCAAGGAAGGAGGACTGCTTGAAGCCAGAAGTTCAAGACCAGCCTGGGAAACATAGAGAGACCTGGTCTCTACAAACAATAAATAAAATGAGCTAGGTATGGTGGTGCATGCCTGTAGTCCCAGCTACTGGAGAGGCTGAGGCAATAGGATTGCTTTAGCCCAGGAGCTCAAGGCTTCACTGAACTATGATCAGGCCACTGCACTCCAGCCTAGGTGACAGAAGGAGACATTGTCTCAAAAAAAAAAAAAAAAAGAATGTGTATGTGTGTGTGTGTGTATGTGTGTGTGTGTGTACAGTGATCATGTGACAAATATTTTATTTAATTAATTTCTTAGTGTGAACATAAGTCAGATATTAAAATTGGTTTAAATAAAATTAGAAGAACAGATATTTATGTATATAGGCAATTAGAAATGCTGAAGTACATTTGCTAATAAGAGTAAGAGAGTTTAATGTAGGTAATAAAGTGTAAAGTTTGGAGTCATCTTTTCTACAGAGTATAAATCACACTGAACAAGAATAATTATATGCTACCACTCTCAGTTTCCTACAACTTAACATTTTTACCTCCACAGAGTTGTAAATCACTCGAGTCAATAGAAAGACAATCATAGGTACATACCTATAAAATTAGGCAATTCCCCCTAGGATCTACTAGATAGTGCCTAGCAGTCCACAGAAAGGACACCCAAGCATCTCTTTTGCCCATTTCCAAGTCTGACATATTTTCCTAGTAATACCTGTAGAAATAAAAGATAGAAAAATTTGGCTGGTAGGGACCCTTCTTTCTTTAACAAATTTTTGTTCTTAAATACAAGCTTAAATTTAAGTGATCAAAAAGTTGTAATCTTCAGTTGTTTCAAGATAGACCCTGAATTTCTAAGACTAGAAAATAGTTTAGAAACTAATTATTGTAAAAGTCTCTATAATTGCCATATTTATAAGATAACTGTGACTGGACCTTTCAAAGAAATGGCTCATAAAACAAATTCTAACACAAGATATCATCCAAAATAAAGGTTTTTCTGCTGTTATTTTTTTGTTTTACTTTGTATCTTACATTTGTTCTGTGTTTTAATATAATTTAGGTTTGGTTTTAAGTCTGCTTTTCCCAGATCTCCCCTTCCATGTAATATTTGGTTACATTTATATAAGATCAATAATTTCAATTTCATTTTATGCTTCCAGTTACTACAAACAGCAAAATAAATTGATTTGGCTTCCTCTCCTGCTGGAAAGTAAGCTCCATGCAGCAAGAGTGTTCTCTCCTTCAATGCTGTACCCCCACTGTTCACGGAGGGTCAACATCTGTTAAATGAATGTATATGTTGACTGAATTGCAATCTGAATAGCCTCTTATGAAAAACAAGAATATTGAATTGGCTTTATTCATTCAACTTTCATTCAGTAAATATTATTTAACATTTTTAATCAAACATGTAACATATATATACAATGCATGAATGAATTAAGCACAAAGTTAAAAATTTAAGTCAATGGACAAAATAACATCCATTCTTTATTTCCCCAGTGAGCACAGGGATCAGCTTTGATGTTCAGCAATTGAAATAAAATAATTTTTTTCAATTATCCTTCTCCATTTTTAATAGAATAACAGTAAAGCACTTGCTTATTGCATAATTTCTAACAAGGCCAAAAAACAAATATATAACTGGAAAATAATGAAATGAAATTCATCTAGTTAATATCCTAAGTTTTTTTCCTTTTTCAGAATTCAACTAAAAAAATGAAAGAAAATATCTATATATCAATACATGGAAAAAGAAAGCAAGGACTTTTTGTTTTTTACTAAATCTAAAGAATGCCTTGGAATCAGGACAAAGGTAGATCAATACTTTATAATTTTACACGCAGTATATCATAGTTGAGAATTTGAACTCATAATGAGAACATTTAACTCCTACATGAGTCTAGACTTAAAAGAAAATTTGAGTAAAATAGATTAGTTACAAATACTAAAAGGCAGTGTGATATTCTAGAAGCAGAAGGGTAGGTCTGTCTGAATTAGCAAGTCTATATACGTAAAATAACCCCATTCCTTGGACAGCCATTTAATCCAGCCTGAGACAAAGACTTAAATGTACATGTAATAAAGAGAAAATTTTGCCATTTGTTTCTTACATGTATGCATTATATATTATTTCATGTTAAGAATGATAGTTTTTTAAATAAAAATTATTCGTGCCTATTGTGAAGAAAAAACTGAAATGTACAAATCCACTGCTCAGAAATAGCCTTCACTAACAATGGACAATAATAATTCCAGAAATTCTATTACACATATATGTGCAGAAGACAGAAAGATAGATATAAATAATTTTATGTGACTTTGATCATATTATAAATGCTACTTTGTAATAAATATCAACTCTTTTAATTTCTGAACTATTAAATAGAAGCAGAAAAAAACTGCCAGTCAAACTGAAAGAACCTGAATTTTACATAAATGTTTCTTCACTATAGGGGTATTATTTCCTAGAAGGCCCTTTTAACAAAGGAAAAATCTACAAAGAACAGCATTCTTATATTTAAGGTCCAAGATTCTTGGCATCCATTGGTCTAAATCCATTGTTCTGGAACAAAAAGAGTGCCTTTTCAAGCTGTGGAGTTACCTGTTAATTCCAGGGAACACTGCTTTGTTATATTTTTGACAGATGCTTTTTCCATTCCACTCATTGACTTCTTAAGTTCTGAGACACCATTTAGCCTTTGCAGGGTTCTCTCTGCCTTCCACATCTAAAAAGAAAGGTAATGGAATATAGTGGTGAAGCATGCAGGCACTAGAGACATGCTGGCTAGCTTCAAACCCCAGCTTTTCCGTTTCTTATTTGCATAATATAGCCCAACAGTATAACTTCTTAAAGCATGGGTATTCATTAAAGAAACAAAAATAATAACCTCCATTGGTGCACTGATTATATCAGATGGAAAGTCATGTAAGGCACTTTAAGTACCTGGCACATAGTAATCGATCAATAATCTTATTTTTGTCTATTATTATATGTATCACTATAATATCATTATCTTTTATTTACTTTTTTCTCTTGTCTTTCTTCTATGTTAGTGTTATCAGTCAGGAAACAGCTCAATTTGAGGAGAATTTAAGAAACAACCTGTTTATAAAACTGTGGAAAGATTATAGGAAATTCATAAGGGATAGCACAGTAACGGCAAGTGTAGAGAGAAGGATTATTATCCACCTGAGACCTGAAGTACTGAAGTAAGGAAGTAGTTATAAAAACTCAAAGAGGGATATATAGAAAGAAAAGTGCATCGAGAGAGAGAGAAAGAGAGAAAATATGCGATGTGGAGAGGATTTTTGGTTTGGGGAAGGCAGGGCTACTCTGATCCTATGAGGAGTTAGCCAAAAGAAAAAATACCCAGATCTTGTTCTTCTACCTCCCTCCAATCTCCTGCAGTTCCTACCCTTTAGCCAAACACAACCAACCACCAGCTCCAGGAGAATGGAACTGTTTGATGTCTGTAGCTTATTCTGGTTGGCCAATGGGAACACAGTGCAATGAGAGCCAGGTGGAAAATAACCCGTGCAGTGAGTAATTTTATTTTCTTTCATGTCTCCTTTGTGCCTTGCTGTCTCTAATTTATTACATTAGTTCTAGTTGGTGTTATTTGGGATCTAAATTTGTTTCCTTGACTCTGCCATTTCCCTTTTTATACCATGTAGTTGTTTTATCATCTAGTCTCTGATCATAAGATTTATTGTATTCATATTCTTATTTGATATTATATTTTATTAAATTCATGTTGTCATTAAGATATTTTCTAGCCCTATGGGGGTTTTTAGAAATATGTTTCTTAGGATGTCTTTTATTCAGAAAGTTCTACACTCTTATCTTACATATAGATTTTGTTTGTTATTATATGTTTTCCATACATCGCATCATTTGTTTTCATCTTGGTCATGCTTAATATGTGATGTGATTCTTTGTCAAATTTTCTGTTTTCTTTGATAAAATAGTTAAATTCTCTTTCATAGCCTTGTGGGACATAATTGGAGTCTTGTATTCTATAGTTCTGAGAAGTGACAATGGGTCAGGGGGGAGATGAAAAGGCTCTTCTGAAGGTATGTGCAACTCTTGCTGATGGAACTTGGCTCTGTCCTCTCTGGGATGAGTGTAATGCCCAGGGTACCCTTGGAGTTCAAATCACTTCAATGTACTATAGAGTCCTAAACCTCTATGATAGCTCTTTAGCCCTGATTGCTTCTTCTGTATCTCCCTATCAACTATTTCTGCTCTCCCTCATCTGAAATGAAAAGAGAGAGAGAGAGAGAAAATTACCTCAGTCACTTTGCTGCAAATATCAACTATTTATGAGAATTTTCAGGATGTTGTCAACTCACCTGTGCTGCTTCTAGGTGGTAGTGGAAGTGAAGCTAAGAGTCTCCTCTGAATTCTCAGACTCTGTCTTTTTTACCACCTCTTGATATTGATATTTAAGGCATATGGATAAGATCTTTCACCTGTTTTGTTATAGCTGGTAAATTTTCTATTCATTTTTTCCATTTTCAGGTATTTTTAGTTTCATTAAATATTGACTACATACACGTATACACACATATATGTACATGCACACAATTGAAACAGTGTGAGGGTTCCTTCAGGTGAGATGGGAAATTAAAAATTTTAAAAACATGCAGAGGTCTTGATATTTAATCCCTTTTCCTCCAAACTTTGAGTATGAATTAGAGAAATATAAGACAGAAAAATAGAAGAAAAATAGATATAACAATATAATTAGTGTTTTTTTTATTATCTAGCAATGCTAAGAATTTTTGCTTTTATCATATAGAAAGATGAGGTGATTACCATAGCTACACTTTGAATGCTCTCCTTTTTTTTTTTTATGAAGGAGAGCATCCCTTGGCATGAGGTCAGTTTCAGATATAGTGGGAGAGAAGACACTTCTTTTGAGTCGGTTGCTTAAGATACCTCATGAGCAGGAAGAACTCAACAAATATTTGCTGACTGACTGAAGCTCAAAACTTAAATTTTTGCCACATCAGAGATCCTGAAACTCTAAGGAACCTGATTATTTTTTTGAAGTCACTAAAAAATGTTTAAGTTTCAAATATCCTTCTTTTCATGTGGCAAAAGAAGCCATTCTACCCAATCACTATTATTGGAATTTTTCTGTGACTCTGGGCGGTTTTGCCACTTCCTATTTATCACAGCAACCACATAATAAACCTATTCGCTGCAGTTTATCAGAGAAGTGCTGGCTGTATTATTCAGGGGGAGAAACAGAGAAGACGGTGATGGGGGTTATTAATAATAATTAATTATTTATACAGTGCTGACAGAGGGCTCACTGGTGGAGAAGGTAAAGAATCAGAGATAGACTCCTCTCTCTGCCTGAAGGACTGAATTCCAGATGAGATAAGCAATTCAGACATGAAATAAGTCTTGTCAAGAAGGGAGTTGAAGCTTCTAATTTCAGAACTTTTTTAGCATAAGTTTCATTTTTTAAAGTTACTAAGAGCATCTTATACACTGGTGGCAAACAGTCTTCTAATCATGAACAGATTTAGGTACAATACAATATATCCTCTTATTAAAACAACAACTTAAAATGTGAATAACTATCCTAAATTATATAGTTGTTTTGACTAGAGTTCCCAAAACAGAGTTTGATTACTATTTTGTCTTTCCCACTCACTTGACTTCATTTTTATCTGAAATGAGGGTAGGTGTCATTAAATGCAATTTATAAGACTAAGGTAAATGCCAGCCTTAGACAAGCTGAAAATAATATTCTAGCATGTTCTCATTAGCAATTTCTGCCCAATGGTGTAGAACAAGAAATTTAGAAGCCATGGCCTCTGGAGCCCTCAGAGACAACAGGACTCCCTGAGGAAAGCTTACAGACCAGAGTATTTAGCTTTCTTAGGAAGTTCTTTGGGGCTCTGAACTATTGCCCAGTTCAGTCACTGTTGAATAAACAAACAATTCTTATAGACATTTTAGGATTTGGGGAGGAGTGGAATGAGATTGAGGCAATAAAAAAGCAGCAGCCAGGACCTCCAATGCTGATTCCTTCCCCTAGAGTAGAGTAGATTGGAAGTATGCAGAGGGGCCTTTAGATACTCCCATCTAGTTAGGGAAGCTATGGTCCCACAAGCTAAAACCAAAACTCTATTCTATGGTTGGTTTTTTTCTCTTTTCTTGATGCAAATATATTATTCAAAAATACTTCAATCGCCCTTAGGAATAAAGAATTGGAGATGAGAACGATGACTTCTGAAAAGTACACCTTGACTAGAAGATACATCTTTAGGCAACCACAAAACAAATGGACCAATCATAATGCAAGCTAGGAAGTTCAGCATGGCAGCTGACATCTTGCTCTGTTCATGCTTCAATCCTTTTTTTCTTGCTGGAAAGGCAGATAAGCCTTTTGATAATTAAGAATGCTTAAACTAATGACTGAAGAGACTCCTATCTAAGCTATTTCCTCTAAAGAGAGAGATGACTTCAGGGCTCAGAATGTTTCAAGGCTGCTGATTTTTTGGTTATCCATGAGTTATAGCCATTTGAAGAACATAATTCTAGAAACATAAAAACTGAACTTCAATTTCTTCCCCTCTGCTGCACTATTTACATGTCGTTCTACCTCATCTCTGTTTCTTGTCACCTGGAAACTAAGTTGATTAAATCTTGTTGGATTGTGTAAGTAAACTATCACCCACACAAAGCATTTCTTCCATACAATTTGTCAAAGCTAAGCCTAGCTATCTCTGTATTACATCTTAAGTCTGCTACAGCATCAACTCTCCGGCTGACTAATTACAACTGCTCAATGTCTGTGCCAACTCCTACTTTAGCCAGTGGGAATTTACCAGCAACTGGTAACCTCTCTCTAAGGTTTTGTCCACATTATAAAAACCTTGTTGAATTGTACTGAGGTAGAACATAGCTTATAACTCCATTTTTGGATCTGTTGGCAGACTATAAGTTCATTTTTATATTGGAAATTTATTTTTATTTTTTTTTATTTGTGCATATTACAAGGGTACAACTGTTTAGGTTACGTATATTGCCCTTGCCCCACCCAAATCAGAGCTTTAAGCGTGTCCATCCTCCAGACCATGTGCATTGCACCCATCCCCTCCTCCCCGCTCCCACCTGTCCACCACCTGATAAATGTTATTACTATATGTGCACTTAAGTGTTGATCAGTTAATACCAATTTGATGGTGAGTACATGTGGTGCTTGTTTTTCCATTCTTAGGATGCTTCACTTAGTAGAATGGGCTCCAGCTCTATCCAGGATAATACAAGAGGTGCTAGATCACCATTGTTTTTTGTGGCTGAATAGAACTCCATGGTAAACATATACAACATTCTATTAGTCCAATCATGTACTGATGGGCAATTGAGTTGTTTCTACATCTTTGCAATTGTGAATTGTGATGCTATAAATAAATCTGACATTCTAGTGCAGATGTCCTTTTTATAGAATTTCTTTTGTTCTTTGGGGTAGATGTCTAATGGGATTGCTGGATCAAATGATAGTTCTACTTGTATCTCTTTGAGGTATCTCCATATTGCTTTCCACAGAGGTTGTAAAAGTTTGCAGTCCCACCAGCATTGTGAGTATTCCTATCTCTCTGCATCCACACCAACATTTATTGTATTAGGACTTTTTGATAAAGGCCATTCTCACTGGGGGCAAGTGATATCTCATTGTGGTTTTGATGTGCATTTCCCTGATGTTTAGAGATGTTGAGCATTTTTTCATGTTTCTTGGCCATTAGACTATCTTCTTTTGAAAAGTTTCTGTTCATGTCCTTTGCCAACTTTTTGATAGGGTTGTTTGAGTTTTTCCTTGCTGATTTTCCTTAGTTCTATATAGAATCTAGTTATCAGCCCTTTATTGGATGTGTAACATGCAAATATTTTCTCCCATTCTGTGGGTTGTCTGTTTGCTCTCATGATAGTTTCTTTGGCTGTGCAGAAGCTTTTTAATTTGATCATGTCCCATTTATTTAATTCTGTTGCTGCTGTGATTGACTTTGGGATCTTCTTCATAAATTCTTTGCCTAGGCCAATGTCTATAAGAGTTTTTCCAACATTTTCTTCTAAAATTCTTATAGTTTCATGACTTGGGTTTAAGTCTGTTATCCACCATCAGTTGATTTTTATGAGAGATGAAAGGTGCAGATCCTATTTTAGTGTTCTACGTGTGACTATCCAGTTTTCCCAGCACCATTTATTGAATAAGGATTATTTTCCCCAGTTTATGTTTTTATCTGCTTTGTCGAAGATTAGATGGCTACATGAGGATGGTTTTATATGATTTTATATGATTTATATTTTATATGATTTTATGGGTTCTCAGTTCTATTCCATTGGTCTATGTCCCAGTTCTTGTGCCATTGCAATGCTATTTTACTTATTATAGTCTTGTAATATAGCTTTAAGTCTGATAAATTGATGCCTCCAAGTTTTTTCTTTTTGCTCAAGATTGCTTTTGCTATGTGGAGTCTTCTCTGGTTCCAAACAAAGCATAGAATTATTTTTTCTACATCTGTGAAAATGATGTTGGTATTTTAATAGGGATTGCATTGAATCTGTAGATCACTTTGGGTAGTATCGACATTTTAACAGGGACTTACCTAAAAATGATACAAGCCATATATGACAAACCCACAACCAACATCATACTGAATGAGGAAAAATTTAAAGCATTCTCACCTAGAACTAGAACCAGACAAGGTTGCCCTCTATCACCACTTCTTTTCAACATAGTGCTGGAAGTCCTAGCCAGAGCTATCAGACAAAAGAAGCAAATCAAGAGCATTCAAATGGGAGCAGAAGAGGTCAAACTATCTCTATTTGCTGACGATATGATCTTATATCTAAAAAACCCCAAAGATTCTGCCATGAGATTACTGGAATGGATAAACAAATTCAGCAAAGTCTCAGGTTACAAAATCAATGTACAGAAATCAGTAGCATTACTATACTCCAACAACAGTCAAACTGAGAACCAAATCAAAGTCTCAATACTCTTCACAATAGCAACGAAGAAAATGAAGTGCCTAGGAATATATTTAACTGAGCAGGTAAAAGATCTCTACAGGGAGAACTATGAAACACTGAGGGAGGAAATAGCAGAGGTTGTAAACAGGTGGAAAACCATACCATGCCCATGGGTCGGCAGAATCAACATTGTTAAAATGTCTTAAACTCTTTCTCTGCTGCAAACCCTGCTGTCTCAGTGTATTGGCTTCCTCTTGAACAGCAGGCAATGAACCTGGTTGGGAGGTAACACCTGCCCCTGTATAATCTTTTAAAATGGCATAGCAGTACTTCCACATATATTATATAATTTGAGCCACATAGCTAAACTATGTAATAAGTGGGGCTGATATTATCACCATTTTACTGGTGAGGAAACAGGATTCTTCCAAAAGATGCTAAATTACTAAAGGCTTCAAGGAGTTGGTAGTATTGGTTAAAGTATTACAAAGGACAAAAGAGACTTAAACCCATGTTTGCCAACATCATCATGCTCTTTCCCTATACTAGGGAGCATAAATGCATTTATATTCATATAAGGAAAATTGATGTTTCTGCCTTAGCCCACTATGGTGGAGAAGTTGATTTTATAAACATTCATCACTAAGGTACACAACTATTACATCAACAGTTGTATTACATCAACAGTTGTATTTACAAATACGTTAATGCAGCTGGTGTGTGAATATTTACTATATGTAGTATTCTCCTAGCTGGTGTACAGGGAATATTAAGAAGTATAAGACATAACCCAGGCCTTCATGAATTTTTCCAGATAAAAATAACTGTCATATCAGTAATATATAAGTTTTGTGAAAATGGTGAAAAAGATCAAAATTATAATGATTCGGTCAAGAGAAAGTTTACTTCTGAATGACACAGGCTATGTAATTGACATAGGTGATGTATTTGTCCTTATATTGCTAGGCCCTGCTTTGAAGACTCCTTTCATAGTCCTGTAAAAACTGAACAAAATTTTTATGTTTTGAATTATTTGCTACAAAAATTTAACTCTAACACCACAATTTTAATCCTTTCTCAATTTCATAAAACCGCCATATGGCAGTTTGTAAATAGTTCTGAGTCCTGGCTTTGCTATATTATTTTTTTAAATATGGTGGAGAAGGAAATTATAACAAAATATAGTCTTAAAAGGCTCTTCAAATGGCCAACAAACATATGAAGAAATGCTCAACATCTCTAATCATCAAGGAAATGCAAACCAAAACCACAATGAGATATCACTTAACCCCAGTGAGAATGGCCTTTATCAAAAAGTCTCCAAACAATAAATGCTGGCGTGGTTGCGGAGAGAGAGGATCACTCCTACACTGCTGGTGGGACTGCAAACTAGTTCAACCTCTGTGGAAAGCAATATGGAGATACCTTAAAGTGATACAAGTGAATCTACCATTTGATCCAGCAATCCCATTGCTGGGCATCTACCCAAATGATCCAATGACACTCTACAAAAAAGACACCTGCACTCGAATGTTTATAGCAGCACAATTTATAATTGCAAGGCTGTGGAAACAGCCCAAGTGCCCATCAATCCAAGAATGGATTAATAAAATGTGGTATATATATACCATGGAGTACTATTCAGCTCTAAGAAACAATGGTGATATAGCACATCTTATATTTTCCTGGTTAGAGCTGGAACCCATACTACTAAGTGAAGTATCCCAAGAATGGAAAAACAAGCACCAGATATATTCTCCAGCAAACTGGTATTAACTGAGTAGCACCTAAGTGGACACATAGGTACTACAGTAATAGGGTATTGGGCAGGTGGGAGGGGGGAGGGGGGCGGGTATATCCATACATAATGAGTGAGATGTGCACCATCTGGGGGATGGTCATGATGGAGACTCAGACTTTTGGGGGGAGGGGGGGAAATGGGCATTTATTGAAACCTTAAAATCTGTACCCCCATAATATGCTGAAATAAAAAAAAAAGGCTCTTCAAGACAAAAAGTATGACAATGTGCAGAGTCAAATAGAACTGTTTTAGTTACTTACTGTGTGACTTTTGGCAAGGAATTCTTACCCCAATTTCTTTCTCAGTAAAATGGTGAAAATAATGCCTACTCTGCATCATTAATGTAAAAATTATAAATAATATATGTAAATTAGCTGCCTTTAGTAATTTCTCAGTAAATTGTAGTTATTATCACAAAACTGTTCCATTTAAACCTAAAAAAAATAGGATATCAGGTAATTATTGGATAGATTCTTATAATACCCTGGATAGGGTATTAAAATTGTAACGATTATTTGCTTTGCAGCACTGCATGGAAATAATTTTGTTAGATATTGCTTGAAGATGCAAAATAATAATAATAACATTTCTCATTCCCATCACCAGCCAAAAATGGAAAATGAGTTGGAAAAAGGGCAAATAGACATAAATTACTGAACTATAAGGTAATGAATGAAAGCGTATGGACTATTACCAAGAATGGACTGAAGGAAGAATCAGCCAACTACATATTTCTGAAATTGGGCTATCATTCTGTAAATCATATCAAAACATGATGCCAACAGATATTTCTACACTGAGAGTTACATTGACAGGACACGACTACCGAACTCGCAAATTTTGCCCTTCACCTGCCACGCTATGTAAGTTCCCACCCAAGTCTTCCTTGGTTTTAAAAGAATACCATACTGTATAAGTCTTCTGGGACTTTATTTTTTCTCTCATAAAGTTACTAAAATTTATCTGTGATTATGTAAAAGTAGATCAATCATTTTCACTGCTCCATAATATTCAATTGTGTTAATGCACTAGAATATTATTATGCATTCTCCTTTTATAGGTATTTGGGTTGTTTCTAGTATTTATCATGAGCATAGATGCTAAGAATATTTTTTATTGTCTCCTGGGTTTCTATTGGAATGTATCTAGGAGTGAAACCTCTGGATAGGGCATTAAAATTGTAGTAAATGCCAATATTCAACTTTGGAAATTAAATTCAAATTGTTTTCCAAATGTATCACAATATTTTATATTCTATCAGCAACGTAAAAAGCCTTCATTGACCTACATCTTCTCTAATGCTTGATAATTTTATACTTCCCATTTCTGGTAATTGAAAGACTATTAAAGGCTATCTCACTATGGTTTCTATTTTTATTCCACTGATTTTTAGTGGATTGAGATTCTCTTAATATGGCTATTGGTTATTTTTTCCTTATGAATATCAATTATATCTTTTGCATATTTTTCTATTGTATTGTTCATATTTTTCTTAGTGATTTTTAAAAGTTCTTTACACATTACTGACAGTCCTTTGTTGATTGTCTACTTTGCATATCTATTCCCAAATTGTGGCTTCTCTTTTCTCTTTATTTAAGGTGTTGTCCCCCCAAGTGTCCATCAATCCAAGAATGGATTAATAAAATGTGGTATATGTATACCATAGAGTACTATTCAGCTCTAAGAAACAATGGTGACATAGCACATCTTATATTTTCCTGGTTAGAGCTGGAACCCATACTATTAAGTGAAGTTTCTCAAGAATGGAAAAAGAAGCACCACATATACTCACCAGCAAATTGGTATTAACTGAACAGCACCTAAGTGGTCACATAGGTACTACAGTAATAGGGTATTGGGCAGGTGGGAGGGGGGACGGGGGCGGGTATATACATACATAATGAGAGAGATGTGCACCATCTGGGGGATGGTCATGATGGAGACTCAGACTTGTGGGGGGTGGGGGGAAATGGGCACTTATCGAAACCTTAAAATCTGTACCCCCATAATATACCGAAATAAAAACAAATTTCTTTGTAATTATTCTGGGTACATAATAGTTGTATATATTTATAGGGTAGATATGATGGTTTGATACAGTAATACAATATAAATTAATCAAATCAGGATCATTGGGCATCACCTCAGGCATTTATCATTTTGTGTGTGTGTTAGGAACATTCCAATTCAACTCTTTTAGTTATTTTACAGTATATCTTAACTTATTGTTGATTATAGTCATTTTGTTGTGTCATCAAATATTGTTCATTCTGTCTAACTACCTAATTATATTTTTACAACCATTAACCATCTACATTATACCCCTCCCTGCTACCCTTCCCAGTCTCTGGTAATCATCATTCTACTCTCTGTCTCCATGAGATCAACTGTTATTAATACTTAGTTTCCACATATGAGGAAGAACATGTGAGATTTGTCTTTCTGCGCTTGATTTCATTATAGTTCAATTTAACAATCTTTTTTCTTTCTTTTTTTTATTTATTTTTTTTATTTTTTTGAGACAGAGTCTCACTTTGTTGCCCAGGCTAGATTCAGTGTTGTGGCATCAGCCTTTCTCACAGCAACCTCAATCTCCTGGGCTCAAGTGATCCTCCTGCCTCAGCCTCCTAAGTAGCTGGAACTACAGGCATGCACCACCATGCCAGGCTAATTTATATATATATATATATATATATATATATATATATATATATATATATATTAGTTGGCCAATTAGTTTCTTTCTATTTATAGCAGAGATGGGGTCTCGCTCTTGCTCAGGCTGGTTTTGAACTCCTGACCTAAGAAATCCGCCCGTCCCGGCCTCCCAGAGTGCTAGGATTACAGGTGTGAGCCACTGTGCCCGGCCAATCTTTTTTCTTTTATTGCTAGAGACTTTTGTGCCTTCTTTAAGAATACACTCCCTATACATAGGTTATGAAAGTATTCAACTTTTTTTCCTAAAAGCATACAAGTGTTGTTTTGATACTTAAATTTTTAATACATTTTGTGTTTAGATTTTGATTGATCTGAGACAAGGATCCAAATTCATTTTTTCCCACGTAGATGGTAGTTTTTCCAGATCCATTTATGAATATCCCCTCATTTTCCTAGTAATTTTCCATGATACTTCTGTTGTATATCGAAATTTTATATATATGTAGCTCTGTTTCTTAAAAACTGGTCAGTTTCTTAACACTCACACTAGTAATATACTATCTTAATTTACTATAGTGTTATAATAAATCTTTGTATCTGTAAAGAGAAGTCTTCCATCTTTCTTATTCTTAAGATGTGTTCAGACCATTTTGGGTTCTTTATTCTTTTGCAGACATTTTAAAATCAATTCATCAAGTTTGTCACCTTTATTTAGCTTTCTCAGTTTTATGATGATAATTTTCATTGAGGTTACACTAAAACTCTAAATTATCTAGGAAAAACTGATACCTTCATAATATTAAGTATTGATATATCTATCCATTGACAAGGAATTGTACTTATTTAGAACTAATTTAATGTTTTTTTAGTAAAGTTGTATTGATGCATCCCTTTTTAAGATTTCCTATTGGGCACTTGCATTAGTTTTCTAGAACTGCCATAACAAAGTACTAGAGACCAGATAGCTTTGGCACAGAAATTTATTTCCTCATAGTTCTTGAGGTTAGAAGTCCAAAATCAAGGTATGGGCAAGGTTGGCTTCATTCTCTCCTTGAAGCCAAGGTTGGCCTCTCTCCTTGGCTTACAATAGTCATCTTCTCACTTTGTCTTCATGTGGTCTTTCCTCCATATGTGTTTCTGTCCAATCTCCTCCTTTTGTAAGGACACCAGTCATAGTGGATTAAGGACAACTCATAATTACCTCTTTAAAGACCCTATCTCCAATGCAGCCACATTCTGAGGCACTAGAGGTTATAACTTCAACATATGAATTGAAGGGGGCATAGCTCAGCTCAGAACATTACTGAATAGGCTTTAGCGTTTTATTTAAAAATAGCTTTTAAAATTATTTTTCTAATTGCTGTTGCCATACATTGATCTTATATCCAGCCACGTAGTTGTTCTCTCCTATTTATCTAAAAATCCCATTTTGCTTAATTTCTTTTTTCCAACCAATAATTGCTTGCTGTTTTCTTAATTATTGCTCTGGCTATAAGCTCAATGCAAGATTGAGTAAGAAGTGGCAATTGTGTATATATTTATCTTCTTCCTGACTTTTAAAAAGAATGCTTTCATTTCCTCCCCATTTAGCATGATGTTCCTATATAGATGCCTTTTATCAAGTTAAAGAAGTTTCTAATATTAATTTTCTATGAGATCTTATTATGAATTGGCATTGGTTGAGTTTTATAAGAAGAAATATCAAGAGGCATTTTATGCCCATTGTTAACATACTATTGATTTATATTTTCTCTTTTTTTTCTAACTCTGCAGACTAATTGACTAACTCAGTTAGTTAGACTAACTGGCTGCAAAAAGTATATCGTTA
The DNA here is from genome assembly GCF_040939455.1 of Microcebus murinus. NCBI lineage: Eukaryota > Metazoa > Chordata > Mammalia > Primates > Cheirogaleidae > Microcebus > Microcebus murinus. The sequence goes on along the minus strand of NC_134112.1, from coordinate 77,326,836 downwards.
GACTTCACATATGTACAACTTATCGAGCTGAAAAGAAAAATATTTAAGGTTAAAGTATATGTTTATGCTTTCTTTATGGAAATAGCACCATTGTAAGCTAAACAATTTAAAAAGGGTAGTATGGTATAGTGGTTTGAGAATGTGGGCTCTGTAATCTGAAAGCCCCTCTTTACTACTTATTAAATGAGGACCTTAGGGAATTTATTTTACCTTTTATTCATCAATTTTCTTATATGTACAATGTCAATAATAATAATTAAAGTATGTATCCCTCATAGTATTGTTTCAGAATTAAGTCAGGATCCTTAATTGCTTAGAACAGGACCTGACTTATAAGTGCTCTTTAAATGCTGGCTGCCATCATTTTTATTGTTATATGATATGCAAGAATTAGTCCAAATCAAATGTGCAGCACCTGTACATGTGTCCATTTGCACCTAGCTCCACCAAAAATGTCCTTATGTTCTTGCTAACACTGAAATGATGATCCATCAAATGATCATTTCTCTGAGAGCTGGGCACAGCACTCATGAAGCTAAGGTTGTATTGTCAGAACTGTAAAGAGGAAAACTATTCCAGAATCACAATTGCTACTTTCAGACGCTTGTCTTTCTGATGACTGTCAGCTGTCATATAAGGTGGAAAGAGAAGGGTGGCTTAACTCAAACCCATTTTCATTATTAAAAATACTGTATGGCACATGTTGACGGTGATGTCTCTATATGGGCCATCAACATATTGTCATAGCACAACCTGATGTTCTGAAGGTTGCTGATTGTGAGGCAAAGCCTGGCAGAAGACAGTCTGCATATACTCCCAGGCATTATTTCTTAGCAGAAAGTCTCCAAGAGAGAAACTTGTTAAAGTCTCCAAGAGAACTGGATTGACTGTCAGAATATGAAGAAATCAGGGCAAGGTGAACAGTTTTTAAAAATAAAATGGTATTTCTTTTTCTTCCTTACAGTTTATAAGTATATGTTAGAGCCCTAAAAAGAAAAGAAAAAAGAAGAGTCAAAATGTTCACTTCCCAGAGTGTGATTTCTTCCTGGCACTGAGCCTATAGACCAGCAACAATTTGAACTAGTGTCTTTAATGTGTGAACTTGAGGCATCTAAAGACATAACACATGCTCCAGCTAAATGCCCTCAGAGACAGGCATGTCATTTGGAAGACTTTCCCCATGAATAACATTGCTGACACATGTCCTGACATAGTCTGTCAGATGTTTTCATTTTCAAGTAGAAGAGAAAACCATCTGGTACTCAGAGCAAATAGTCTCTGAGATAACTACAAAGATAAATCCAGTATTTTATTCCAATTGGAACTTAGGCAAATTCAAATAAAAAAGGTAAATCTTTGGCCAGTAGATTACTACTCAAGTTATCAGGCATAATTTTAATGGAGAGAAATTTTCTCTCTGACACGAAATGATCTATTGTAGGAACTTAAGACAAGCAACCATTTCTAATAGCCTATTGAGTGAGTAAGGCAGAAGCCTGCCTTCATATGGAGGCAAATAGTTAAAGCAGACATGGAGATTTATGCATTCATTTATCAAGAACTATGGGCCAACTATAGGGTGAAATGTTAGAGATAAAAATATCATGGTCTTTCACTCAAAGATCTTACAACACAGGAGGGAAAATACCAAAAGATCACTAAAAGCAATGCTGAAAGAGATAGAAAAGCTCTACACAGAGGAAAATTAAAGGAAGGAATACCTCACCATGAATTCACTCTTGAGTTTAGCTTTTATTTTGTCCTATATATGATTTTCCTGTGCCACACTGTTTACAAGTAAAGTTTGAGTGGAAGATAACCATGACCCTCACTAAGTTTGAAAAATGAGGAAATAGTGTAGACAAAAGAATCTTCATTCAAGAATGATTCCTTCATACCCTTCCATCCTCAACACTCACCATCATGTGTCTTCATCCTTTAAAATAAACAATAGATGTTCAGTACATTTCATTCTATACACAACCTACATTTCTTTACTTGCAAACTTATGCTTTGCTTATATGAACTTGCTTTTATTGCTAAATGTTTATATCTATAAAAATTGTTTGAATGTCTTATTTTGGAATGGAGGGCATCATAGTCTTTCCCATTCATAGAAAAGGCATTTTTTTTAATTTAACAACTTTTCATCTAGTAGCATTGTTTTCAGGAAAAAATGTAAAGTTTTTAAGGAAAGATTAAGTGTATATGACTGAGTTAGTCTTATTATAGAAAATTCTTTGGAGGAAGCCAGACAAATAGAGGATTAAGATGTGTGCAGAGAAGCAAAGGAGAAAATTTAGGGGTGTGGAGTCAGCTCAGGTAAATAGGGAATAAATAAGGAATGTTTGTAAAACACAGAGTAAGGAAATTTGGATCATTACTCCTGAGGGTATAATTCATAATTCAAAGTATTGAATATTTTTGAATGACAACTATAGTACAGTAAGTGATTGCATTATGAAGATAAGAATTGTCCACAAACAGAATGAGAGGCAGAAGCAAGAGAGCTGGCCTAATGTCCCAATGTTCCTCAAATGGGTATTCATGCTCAGGGAGACATTTCCACGGGCAGAATCAGGCACAGATTTTACTTTTAGGCTGATAGCACAAACAGTTTAGTTGGAAGTGAAGATGACTTGTTATAGAGAAACATTAGTTGACTCAATAAGTAGCTCTAGAAATGATGAAGTCACAAATGTTGAACATGCGTATGAATAGTTTGAATAAAATCATTTCAAAAAACGGGGGGGGGATTACCACTCCAAGTGATTAGCCGTATACTTCTCTATACTATTTCCAGTTTATTTTGATTTGATTTACTATTTCAAGAGTTGCTCTTTCCATTCAAGATTTTAAGTTTTCTCTGGAATAGGTATTATATCATACTGTCAAGCCAAACTTTCTTTGCCTCGCTCATGGTTATTAGCACCTTATAGCAATTAATATTTGTTGAATTAATTTACCCTTGCATATAAAGAAGTCATGAACTCAAAGCAGACAAAACAGAGTGGACTTAGTGACCTCCTTTTCACCAGCCATCATGTGTGAAGTCATAACTGACAAGCCATCTACAGGATCTGACTTCCACTCAGGTTCCTGTCTGTAAAGTGGTTGGCAAAGCACAAGAGAGCACAGCTGACTGGCCCATATTTGATTCCAACCTGTGACCCTGGCCTTGTTAACACAATGGTGACCAATTGAGCTCACCTAGCCACATGCTCATCTTTACACTTGACAGGAGAAACAGCACCATAAAGTGTCTTTGTTTCTGTGCAGTCATGACTAATGGGCCATTCCTTGCAGTGGTGAAGAATCTTCCTATGTGATTTTTCACACTTCTAGCAAACACAGAAAACTAATTACTAGTTGCAAATAGTAAGAATGCTGACTGAAGTCTCAGCATTGAGATGGTGTTTCTATATTTTGGTAAGAAACCACCATCTTTATGCTTTATCAAGATCCATTCTTTGTCATGGTTTATAGAAATTAAAGATATGATGAACCTGCTCAAAAATTAAGGAATTGCTACCCTCTTACTTAAGCTTTGCTTCAAAGTGAAGAAAGAGACCAAAAGGCTATTAATAGTAAAAAAAAAAAAAAAAAAGAAAGAAAGAAAGAAAGAAAAAGAAAAGAAAAGAAAAACCCTGAGAAGTTTATTTAGCATATTCACATATTCATATACTCACATTTTTTCTTATCAATTGAAATAATTTTTCTTGCTGTGGTTTTCAAAGGAAAAAATAATTTGGAAATAACGTTATAACATTATCACTAAGCTCAATGAGCTAGGCTTCTTGGAATGCAATGCTGGAAAGGACCTAAAAGATAATCAAGTCCAACCCTCTCACTTCAAGGAAAAAATACTAAGATCCAGGGTCATATGAATACTAAGTGGCAGAGGCACTCTCAAAATATCTAGCTTTGGTCATATTATATAAAGACTATGAATTAAATAATTTAAACACAACACTGTCTTTAGGATTGGGGTAGATAATTAAAGAAAATTATTTCCCAATTAGTTTTATTTCTAAATCTCAATTACTTTATTTCACTCTTTCTTTCAGGTTGTAAATATTACTGATTATCTACTATGTGCTAGGCTTCTGGCCAAACACTCAGATAGTTACTACAGGGAAGACACTTTGAGAGAGCTAGTTTGGTTTTATTTAGGCACATTGAAAGAGCAATATCAAAGTGTAAAAGTGTTGTATATATGATAGGAATCCCTGAAACCCAACCCCTCCTGGAGCCATATTTCTTCTCGGAGACTCTAGGAGGTTAAACTTAAGGCAAAGGTGAGAGATGAATTGATCATGGGTGGGGTTGAGTCAAGATTTCTATCACCCACAATAAATACCTTTGTAATAGATACAGTATTTTCTAGACATTACAAAACTGGTCATATGTAACTTCAGGTTCCTGGTTACAAAGAGAAATAAAGCCATATTCTATCTCTGCCCTCAAAACAAACCTTTACTACTAAGACTATTGAAACAGTTTCTTAAGGGTATCTCTCCATAAAAAACTATGAAGAGTTTGAAATTATACTACTTACAGGTAACAAGTTAGCCTGCCATGGTTTCATTAATTACAGCAAAAGACATGAGATTGTTGGGTCAGAGATAAAGTACTTTATTACTCATAGCACAGCAAACAACTTATTTGTGTCAGTTTCTTGTACATCCAAGTTGCACAGGTGCCCCGAAGATAGGCCCACATGAATGCCTGCAGGTGCAGTGGTTTGCATTAGAGGAGAGGAGCCCCTGAGCTTTAGGGAAACTGAATCTTTGATACTAGACAGTAGGCTCCCATGTTTTTGCTCTGGAGAAGGACACTATCTCTATCTTCCAAGGCTTTTCACCATAAAAACATCTTTAGAAAGATATTTCGGAATAAAGGCAGTCAGTGCCTCGGATTGCAAGACACATACAAATGCAAGAGATGTACTGGGGATTACCATGCAACATTTCTTATATCCAGTCTCTGCTTTCTCTAATCCATCCTGCATATTTCTAGATTCATCTTCCTTAAGCTTAAGTGTGATCTCATCAGTTTCTTCTTTATTGTTGTTAATGTATCCCATCTTTTGCAACATCAAATCAAACCTCGTTGCCCAACATTACAGGCTCTGTACAGACTGGCCTAGCCTCCCCATGCAGGGTTGCCACTCACTTTTCCCTCTTTGCTCTAGGGTCACAACAGAGTTCACCTTTCCCAAACCCAAGCAGCCTGGCCCAGCTCCACGCCTCGTTTTGCTCAAGGTCTCTGCTTAATCTGGAAGGCCGTTCCCCTCATCTATGTCTGTTGAAGTCCTGATTGTTCTTTACACTCACACCTATTCCACAGGGCTCTTCCTAAGGTAGCATTACTCTCTTCTCCGCTGTTCCTGTGCTGTTAACTGCTTGCATCTTTATTTTAAACTTTCTTCAGCAGGGTATGAATTATTGTTTCTTGTGTATGTGTCATTTCCCTTGCCAAACTGCAATAACCCCAGCGGGCAGGACTGCTATTTCATTTTTTGTCCCTCAGGACATGAAACAGGGTGTCCGGTATATACTACACTCCCTTTTTTTCCTGTTAATTGGATTGAATTTTGTGCCGATGCTTCCCAACATCCAAAAAGGTTAGATGGCAGAGCTAAATGTTTTTTTCCCTACTCAGCATCTTCTGATAGGAAGGAGCCTCTCCATAACCATCTTCTGTGCACCTCACTTGTGGCATTGTAGTTACTCCTTGCTTCTGGCTGTTTTGCCCCTCCTCATTTCCATCCCTCTTACCTTTCCTCCTAGAACCCCCAAAGATTCATCAGGATTATTAGCAGAACAGCAGCCATGCTATTTTCTTTTTACCTCATTTAATTAAGCCCTCTTTTAGTAACTACACAATTATTAGCCTGGTCCCTTCCCCAATATTTTGTGCTTCATGGCTGATTTAGATGCATTTTTATATTCTTATCAGCAAGCAGGAAAGGATGGGGCAGATACCAGTCTTTGCTCAACACGGTAGTTCTGCTCTAAGGTAGAGGTTCACAGAGCCTAGGGTGACTTTGGGACACCTCTTGCTGGGAGTAAGCAGCCTGCCTAACCTTGAATTCTCCTTCTGGTCCTCCTTCCAGGTGTCCTCACCTAATCTGCCTTTTAGTTATCCTTTTAGGGAGCCCTGTAGGGAAGCCCATCCCTTAGAGGACATGGATACTTATGGCTGCCATAGTCTCTACTCAGTGGCCCTCATCTGGCCAAGATGGAGATGTCAGCCCAAGGACAGTGTACTCACACATTGTTTTAGCCTTTTATTCTTATTCATCATCCTGCAAGGTGCACATTTTTATCATTAGTCATTCTTTCTTTTTAATCAGCTCACTTTCTTTTGGCTAAAGCTAATTTCAGATTTTGTATACGAATTCAGAGATCACTGGCCTCCACCAAGTGTCCATTATCAACAGCCATTAACATGCACAAGGTGAGAGGAGCATCCAGGAAACCAGCTGGAATCATGTCAGTGACTGAGGCTTGGAAATACTCTATATGACTCTAGGCACCAGTCACTGACCTGAGTAGTGTAATGCTGGGATCAAATTAAAAGAGGAAGCCCAGCCCTAAGGTTTGCAAAGAAGTTGTGCCTAGTCTTGTTCCACCACAAAATGTGCTCCGGGAGGAGAGGATGAAAAATAATATGTTAGTCATTTGTTTCTTCTTATTTATATTAACATAACTTTTTTCAAATGGGAACAGGAGAGAGCAGATAAGGAGTTGGTGGCTCAGGCAGAAAGAACTAGAAGTCTTTAGCACTGAGTAAACCCTGTGCGCGCTTTTGCTGTAGCTTGAAACAGAAGCCCTGCTAACCCCTCATGACCCTGTTCTACTAACTAGAGTCAGGTCAAAGACTGACAGCTTATTTTTATTCATTCAAGTAACTCAGGAGATCTCCAGAGCAAATTACCCCAACAGAAATTTAATAAGGTCAGTTTCAAAGAAGAGCTTAGGGGAGTTGCTGGCACAAAGCTCCTCTCTGGCTTTCCAGGACAATTCAGTGCCTCTGTGAGCGCTATTTGTGCACCAGAATCTATGATCTCCGCTGTACACAATGCCTGATTGTGGCCACTTCTGAGGACAGAGTGTTACCTGGGGAAATGCATCCGGGCCCCCTCTGATTCTTAGCCAGGTCATATTAAATCTTTTAAGAGATATTTTGAAAGAAGAGACCATAAAGGGACAATATACAAACAACCAAAGTCTTTTTATGCTAACCTACTTCCAGGATAAACTTTAATAAATTGATTCATGTACTTTCAAGGCAAGGACCTAAGAGAATAGTAACTCACATGTGGGTCTTCCCAGATTTGCTTCCTCAGGAAAATTAAGGCAATGATGATTAGAATTAGCATAATTCCCCCCCCCCCAAAAAAGGTGGATTTTTTTCCAGATTATGTTTCCCTTTTCTCAAAAACCTAAGTCTATAAATCCGCAGATAATCAGCATGTTATGGAATAGAGAGCCCCTAATATCAGAGAACCTCATTTACCTCCTGATCTCCCTTGAAAATATCTGTAATTATCAGATATAAGTGCTCACATTTTTTTATACATTTATCAATGGAAGAAACAGAATGTTATTATGGGAAGACTTGAAACCCTATAGAGGAAAAAGATTTATATATGTTATTCCTTATATCTATACCCAAATCACATCAAATCACAAATACATACTTACAGCTGTCCTTACAGATCAACGCCAAAAAGAAATAAATACAGAAAAAAATATTCCAAGGAAGGAAAATAAAGGAGTTTTTGCTCCATTCAAAGTGTATTTACTTTTTTATTTTTACCAGTGCATTTTTATAATAGTGTGATTGCTGTGTCCTTGGACAGAACTCAAATACATCAGACCTTTTCCACCTTGTAGAGATGGAATATGGTGATTGAGAGAAATCTAGGCAACGTCCCTCAAAGAACCACACATTCTTCATTTTGGCTTAGATAACATCCAAGTCTCTTTCTCAGGCTGAGAATCTGTTATTTTACATGCTGTCTTTCTTGCCTCAAAGTGATTGCATTCCAAATCTTCTCTACCCCATACCTCTAGATTGATCCTTATGTATATCCAATGTCATTTTTCTAACCCTAGGCTATCATCACCATTTTTGTCTGTCTGACTTCTCCCCTTCCCAGAGAAATGAAGTCAGAAAGCTAGGCAGCCATGGTAAGAGTATTTGCGAGTGAACACCTTTTATTTCTCAGAAAAAATCTACTAACAATATGAAGCAAAAGCCTTATGATCAGCCAAGCAATTCCAGTTGTAGTCATTGATACATAGGAAATAAAAAGAGATGTGTCCAAAGACAGATCAATAAATGTAGCAGCAGGAAGAAGCAAATGATTTGACATACATATGACTTTCATTTTCCTGTTTAAAAGAGAAAAGAATAGTCCTCTGTGTGTGTGTGTGTGTGTGTGTGTGTGTGTGTGTGTGTGTGTGTGTGTGCACGCGTGCATGTTTGCGCATGCACATGTGTCAGTGTTCGTAAACAGAGGTACCCAGAGGGGGAGAAGAGAAATCAGATTGATAGTTGAAATAACATGATGTCTGTCCTTTACCCAGTTTCACAGACTGTGCAGAAGCCTCTAGAATAGTAACCTGGTTCTATATTGTTTTAGGTCACATTTCATCAAAGCAGAGCCCATTACAGAGATTCTAATTATTCTATTAGCACAGAAATCACTATCTGCCAATTTATCTAAGTGTGTAAAAAATTAATCTTAAACATTTAATATTTTCTATTATGTGTATCATTTGTTTTAAAAGTAGCAAGTTCTCCTCATATTCATCCAACCAAATACATGGCATCAAAACAGCCAAGTGGAGTAATCTACAGCTTTTGATTTGTTGTCAGTAGACTACAAAAATGTTACATAATTTCTGCCTTCAAGTGAGTAGATGTATATATCAATTAGGATTTTATATAACTGAATATGACAGAAAACCATAATAATAGTGGAATAAACAAGATATAAGCTTATATTATTTTGTAGAAAAGAATTCATTAATAAGCAGCCTAGGGCTAGGAAGGCAGATTCTCAAACCCAGCAGAGACACTGCTCTACTGTGCCTCAGTTGAACAAAATTGCTACCAGATCTCCAGCATCACATCATGTGTCAGGTAATAGGATGAGAAAAAGAAGCAAAAAAAGGGCAGAGTCATTCTCAGAACCTTCCATGTAAAATTTCTGCTTACATAACCACACCTAATACAAAGAAGGCTAGAGAATGCAGTCTTTGATTTTGGTGGTCTGTGTTCAGCAAAGAGTTATTATTCCTTTTTTTAGGAAGGAGGAAAGGAATATTATAAAAGACAACTTGCCACCACTGCCACAATGTGTCTGCTTAGATGCTTCTCTAATCTATATCATACAGTAGTAATTGTTGTTCAATGAAAACTCATATAACATTTTTGCAGAAATGTCACTAGCGCATACTTTAATGAGATTTTCCTCAATGGTACCCTTTTTCTCACTTACCAAGTAGTAACTTTTAACTAGGCTAAAAGTAGATTTTCATTGTCAAGTTTCAATTTATCACAGTGAATTTTATATTCAAAAAAATGGAAAGATGTATCTATATGCTTACTGTTCTGCGTTTTAAGATGCTGTTGTAACTTTGCAGAGATAACAACAATATTTTACAAAATTTCACTGTATAAAATGCATCGAGAAAAAAGCGTGATGTAGTTTTATGTTTCGGTTTGCTTTATTTTGTTTTGTTATAAAGTATGAACCTCGAGTATAATTAAATGCCTTCGTATTTTCTCATCTCCAAAATGACTTTGTGTGAGTTTCCACCCATTGCTTGCAGTCTATAGTGCAGCATCACGAGCAGGAGTGCATGTGCTGGAGAACAGCCCTGCGCTTCGGCTGACGTTTTACCACGTTCACTTTGTATGTGCTCTACTGGGTACCTGCTAATACAAATTTAGCTCAGCAGTTATGTGCAGGCTAGACTTTATAAGACTTATAATACAGCTATAGTCTTCATAATTCAGTGATGGCAGGCCTTTTCTTAATTCAGATCAGCTCCCAAACTAGTTAGCCTAACAGCACAAGCTAATGCACTGGTGTCTTCCAAGGGATAAAAATTGGTACATAACCCAGTTTAGAAAATGTGACTTTTTATTAAAACTTTAAAATAATTTGGAAATAAATTTTTAAATAATTAAACCAGACGTTTGTAGACATTCTAAAGCATCTAAGATTCTGGGAACTCGATTTAAACGAATGCTATAGTTCAAGATAATAACAACTGCATAACCCATTAAAGTTTCCCTTTTGCTTTTTGTGATCTCATTTATCCACACGACAATCCTGTACAGCCCTATAGCCTCCATTGTAGCACTTTTTTCTTTTTTTTAAGCAAATAAATAATTTGAAAGTAGGAGATGTCGCATAGCTTTCCTGGTGTCATTCGCAGAGCTGGTGCGTGGGCAGCAAAGCAGAGCACAAGCTCCTGCTCTCTGCCACCTGCCAGCATGCTACCAAAATCGTCTTAGCACTTTGCAAACATGCAGTCCTTGATTTTTATACTGATGGACGTTTATGACTGGCAACAGAAAGCTTGGCTTAATGGTTTTGTACCATTAAAGAAACAATCTTGAATAGTGGTCACATTATGAAAAGAGAAGCTCATTGTTAATCGAACGCTCTCTGACATGTCCCACTGCAGATGAGTTGACTGGAGAGAAAACAACAACAGCAACAACAGAAAACAATGAAATTAAAACTCCAGTGTATCTGATGTTATTTTTAGGAGACAAACTAAATGTGTTTTTGTTGTTGTTGTCTCCTTGCCATTGCTGATCTCCTGAATGTTATCTCTGGTGCTCGTGGCTGCAGGCTGCTAAGTCAGTGCATTATTCCAGCTCTGCTAAGCTGGATGCAAAGTGTTGGAGGTAACAGATGGCTGTGACCAGTGTGTTCTTAGGGGACAACAGCTTGTTTATTTCCAGTAGGCACATGGCTACCCCTATTACCTAGGAGTGAAAAGGACCCTAGTTCTCTTGTTAAGGCTAAATTATTTTTGATTTTTTCTTGCTGTTTTGTTCTGTGGGCATTTCAAGTTGATGAAGTTTGTCTTCAATATATCCTAATCCCTCTAAGAGAAACTCATTACTTCTCTCCTTCCTTCTTTGAGAGTATTTTCCTCTGCACAGATCAAATCAAAAGAAACGTATTCATTAAATATAATAACATTAACATATGAATAATTTAATACTCTAGGGCCTTCATAATTACTTATTTTTAAAAGGAGATATATGAGAAGGAAAAGAAAAAAGTAATATTTATTGAGCAGCAACTATGTACCACATACATGATCTCACATAAACTTTACACCTATTTAGAGGTGTCATTAGCCCCATGAGCCCAGAAAATTGAAATTTAAAGTGTTTAAATGTTATCACATATATAGTTAGTATTAGCAGTAGGACATAAATAGAGGAGCTCATGCTTTTGACTCCAAACTACAGTGATACGATCCATCATTAGAATGAATTTTCTTTGAAAGAAATAAGTAGAAAAGAGAGATTTGAACTAAACCATTCTAAATGGCTATTTGTCTCTAGGAAACATACACTTCATGCCCGTACTGTCCAATATGGTAGCCAATAGCCACATGAAGCTATTTAAAGTAGCTTGGCTACTGTATTAAATACTAGAGTTATAGATAATTTCCATCATCACAGAAAATTCAATTGCACAGCTGTGCTCTAAACTATTTTCAACAGGATGAGAGGAAGTAAAATATATCCTTACCCTCATTTTTAAAGATATATAACAACATCAAAATGAAAACAGGTTGTGGGGGATGAGAGAGAGAGAAAGATTGATTGATTTTTCCCTTGAAAGGAGAAAAGAATATAAATAAAAGGGAGCAGAAAAAGAAGGTCAAGAAAAGACTTCCAAACTATAACAAGGGCAATTACCATAAGCTTTGTTTTGCATGAAACTAGTGATACAAGATACAATTAGTTCTTGCAAAAAAATACTTTCTTATAAAAGCAAACTGCATAAAAAAAAGAGTTCAAAAGATAAACTTCAAGTACTTCCACTTCTAGCCAAGATGAAGTAACAGAGACCAACTCACCTTTTTCCTGAAATAACCAAAAAATAAATAAAACCAGACAAAATATATGCAGCCATAGATTTCAAGACATTGGGAATCAGACAATGAAGGAGAATGGTCCCTGAAAGATGGAGAGAGACTAAAGAGACCCTACCATTGGCCCAGGTAACAGCTTGAAAAAGTTTCCAGGTTATGGATCAAGAAAATAGGTTGAGTGTATGAATGTGAGGGGTGGATATGAAGAGGCTGATTATGCTATGTTTGAGGTGCCTATTAGATATCCAAATGGAGATATGAAAACAAATACATGATTCTGGACCTCAATGGAGAAATAAGAGCCAGAGATAAAAATATAAACATCACCGGGCGCAGTGGCTCACACCTGTAATCCTAGCACTCTGGGAGGCCGAGGCAGGCGGATTGCTCGAGGTCAGGAGTTCGAAACCAGCCTGAGCAAGAGTGAGACCCTGTCTCTACTAAAAATAGAAAGAAATTAATTGGCCAACTAATATATATAGAAAAAAATTAGCCAGGCATGGTGGTGCATGCCTGTAGTCCCAGCTACTCAGGAGGCTGAGGCAGAAGGATTGCTTGAGCCCAGAAGTTTGAGGTTGCTGTGAGCTAGGCTGACACCATGGCACTCACTCTAGCCTGGGCAACAAAGCAAGACTCTGTCATATATATATATATATATATATATATATATATATATATATATAGAGAGAGAGAGAGAGAGAGAGAGAGAGAGAGAGAGATCAATAGCATTCAGACAGAATTTAAAGCTATGGAACTGTCCTAAACTACTTAAGAATACACTGAAGGTCATACAGGTATTATAACATATTTAATTGAATAAAAAGGGAGTTTCTGGTTATATGAGCTTTGAAAAACACTGAGTATTCTATCCCTTCTGGGAGATTCCTGTTGCATATTTATTATCAAGGCAATGGTTTTAAAAAGTCCTAAAATAAAGAAATCTATTAGTTTGTTTTCATCTGGTATTCTCATATTTTTCCTATAAACTTTTTTAAAGATGACATCTATTACAATTTTTTCTTCTCAATCACGGTTTAAAATTGTTGATCTAAGCTAAAAGTCTAACCTAGAATTTTTATTCCAATTCATATATACAGTATAAAAAAATTAGAAGACTACATTTTAAGATTTCACAAGGTTTGCCTATAAAGCATTGAATAATGCAAGGATTGGGGCAATGACATCCCCCTACACACAGTTGAAAATATGCATATAACTTTTGAATTCCCCAAAGTTAACTAACAGTAGCCTGCTGGTGACCAGAAGGCTTACCGATAACATAAACAGTCAATTAGCACATATTTTGCATGTTGTATGTGTTAGACACTGTATTCTTACAATGAAGTAAGCTAGAGAAAGGAAAATGTTATTAAGAAAACCATAAGAAAGAGAATATATATTTACTATTCATTAAGTGGAAGCAAATCGTCATAAAGGTCTTCATCCTTGTCATCTTCATGTTGAAAAGGCTGAGGAAGAGGAGGAGGGGAAGGAGGAGGAAGAGGAGGGGTTAGTTTTGCTGTCTCAGGGGTGGCAGAGGCAGAAGAAAATCCATGCATAAGTGGACCAAGTAATTCAAACCTGTGTTGTTCAAGGGTCAACTGTATCCATAATAAGACTATGCCTTCTAGTTTGTACTTTTCAAAACTAAATATCTAATTTCCCAACTTTGATATTTATTGATTTTGCTTTTCCTCTATTCGCCTCATCAAAGCTAAGCCAAATCATATGTCTAAAAATGAAAGAGAGAGAGAATGAGCCAAAGAGAAATACTGAGATTTAGTGGACAGTCTAGCAGACATAGCACCCAGGTATGAGCTCTGCCTCAAACAGGTTATGAGACCCTAACTCACAACTCTAGATTTCAGTGTACTCGTTACAGAAAGTGGAAGGTGAGCAGATGAACTTGAAGGTTTCTTCTAGCTCTAAAACTATATGAAAGGAAGTAAATGATTGTGAGCAATAGAGAAAAAGACACTTTACAGGCTTTGTGTTGAGTAATGTCTAAATAACAAATGTTCATTGAATGTGTTGAAAAATATCTAAACCTCTCTGCAGCACGTTGTGGATATTTTATTAACATTTATGAAAAAAAGAATAGAAGAAATTCCCAATTAGTCTCTTATGCATTGTGAGTGGACAATTTTTTTACGAAAAGTGTACTGGCTAAAATAAAATTTGCAGACCTGTAGATTTACATCCTCCCCATATTACAATGAAGCAGTGAGAGTTCCCTGTGTGTGACTGGTTTCCATTTTAAGCTTATTGCTTTCAAAGCTCTGAAGATCCCCATACTTCTTGCTGCTAAATATGTCTAACTTGCAGGTAACAAAATAATTTTCTTTAAGCTTCAACAGTTTTCATCGAGGGCCTGGGATTTAACAGTAAATATACTATAATAGTAAATATGCTGTAATTTCAAGAAGGATTAATACTTAAGAAATGTGGAGAACAGGCATATAGAAAATAAATCCCTTATCATAGGATAGCCAACTTTAAACCTAGAAACCCTGAGAGCCACTGAAAGGATATATATCGAAATGAGACCATTTCTGAATAGAATTCAATTCATCAATTCCAGAGAAAAGTAACTTTAAAGCATCCCCCAAATCCTCATATATCTTCTTTAAAATAACAAAGCAGAATATAGCATAGGATTTTTTTTCACATCACTTTATTTTGATTCTTCTTTGATTAGACGGACAATCTCACAGGATATAGGAAGCATGTCAAATAAGCAGAGACATGAGCTGCAGCCCTTGCCTGGGCAACACAGACATTAAAGTGAAACAATTGTTCTTAAGCTGCCAAGAAACAAATGCAAAAGTTCAGCCGATGTTCCCCAATGCCATGACTATTAGGAGACATAGATGTCGGTGTTTATTTTGTTTGTTTTAAACTGACACAACCATTTGCGCAAAAGACATTTCCTCTGTAGAAAACCATGATATTTTGCCACCATGCAGCCTCAGTCTAAGAGAAACAAATGGTTCATAGAACAAAAATTAAGAGAAAATTTCACATTTTCAGCAGAGAAAATTTGTACTGGCCGGCAGGGAAAAACCCCAAGCAACCTCAATCTAAAAGATTTCCGACAGACTTCTTCCTTTTGGGAGAATAATTATAAATGGAGAACGATTCTTAAATCCAAGGTCGGATTCCTTTTGTTAATAGGGAATTAGAGAATTCTAGGAGACACTAAGACAGAAGCTAATCTGCCCTGCACTTCCTGTTAAAATGGGGGAAGTGTTCTCAGCTACTGAGTGGATATAGATGCCAGTGGGAGAACGAAATGAAAGGATGGCCTTGATCTCCAGAGTGAGGCAGGACTATCTCTCGAGTACAAAAGGCCAGAGGCCTCAGGCAGCAATAGAGGAAAGAGGGTATAAAACTAGCAACAGCCACAGCTGGGGTGGAGAAGCGGAGGCTTGTCGAAGCTGAGACCATCTTTACAGGACACTTAGCAGGCATAAAGGGAAAATCAAATATTTTGTGTATCCATTTCATAGGCCATCTTTGTAAAATATGGCCCCAATATGTTAAATATGGTTCCTTTGGGTTCTCCTAAAGCCAATGAATTTAGCATTAGGATTTTAAGAGAAAGTATTTTCACCTGAAGCAATAGAATTTTTAAACATGTATACTTGCATTTTCAATGTTTTCTTTCCATAATTTATAAGCAAAGAGAGCTAACATACAAAAGCTTTCTGTTCAAGTCTTACATTTTAATGGCAAAATAATTTCTCAGGAAAAAAATAAGCTCTCACTTCTGCTAGGCTTAACTCAGTAGTAGTCTCAATCGCGTTTCAGAATTTCTCTGTGACATCCACAGAAGCATAAAGAGGAAATGTCTTATGTGGTTGGGGTACAGGGTAACACAATTTTATATATACAATATATATAAAATATTCCAATACTTCTCTGCTTTTATTTTGGCTAAAGCCCGAGACATATCATGTCACTAGCGAAAATAAAAGCTGCAGATAGTTCTCCATCGAAGCACCTGGAGCTGAGTAGCAATTTAATAAGCTAGCATGTCAGAGAACTAAAGAATATATTTTGATAAAAGGAAGCAACCTTCAAGGTTTGGGAGAAGTTTCCAGATGGAAAGTGTTTTTCGCCAGAAACATAATATTAAGTTAGAAAAGATCTGTAACACCTGCCATTCATCAGAGCTTGGGGAAAAAGTAAAAAGCTAAGTAATAAAAGGGGGAGAGTCTGTGCCACATGTAGATGGTGATGCGGCTGCACTAAGAATAGCTGGAGGAGGCCCCTCCAGCACTGGCAGGAGGGCAGAGGGCAGACAAACAAGCATCCTAATGAGAAGAAGCACCCCAGGAGGTTGTACTCAGAAAGCTTTGAAAATACCGAACACACACACATACAAGAAAACACCACCATGAGAATTTCCTTATTTGTGTATAGCACTTTAAACACATCACATCATTGGAGCTTTAAAAAAAAATCAGATAAAAAGAGGCTATTATCTCCCATACACTAATGAAGAAACATTTGTTCAGCATCACACAATGTATAAAGTTGAAGCACAGTGTATTGATGTATTCAGTATTTAAGAATATTCAACACTTCAAAAGCACACATTTCTTTATACTAAGCTACATATAAATGCTAAATATTAGCCTTCTTGAGGGTCTTTCTTAATTACCAAAATTAAATTGCCATAACTGCATCTTTAGGAGGAATGTCTTTTGTCTGAGGTCCATGAGGAGGTGTTTTCCCTAAGCACCATCAAGCCTCCGTCAGCCCTTTGCTCACTCTTCAGCAGGTGACAGACTTCTGACTAGAAAGCAGGCTGGCATGTAGGAAGCTGTAGTTGTCTCCTGTTCAGCCATATGGTCAGAAGAAACTACTTCGGGAAGAGGCTGCCTGGTACAGCCTGGCCTATTCTGGCTGGAAACATCTGTCTTATGTTGGCTTTTGGTTAACAGACAGAGTGACTCTCAAGCTAAGCTATCTCTGCATCTTTGACTCTGTTATTAATAAGGGAAATGTCTTACATACTGTTTTTACTCATTACCTTCTTTTTCAAGTTGTTGTTAATCCCAAACAGAGAAGAAGGATGCTATTTATTGAGGATCCACTCAGAAACCTGAATGCTATAATCATACTTTCATTCTAAACATAAATGCTCTTAAAATTTCAGATATTGATGTCAAATTCTGGGATTGGATAATCTGGCCCAAAATTTGAGTAGAGAAGCTCATTACCATGTTTTTAAAAATTTTAAAAGGCTAACAGAGTTAACAAAACAGTGAAGAATTACCCAGAGGCTTAGGAAGATGAGCCCAGACGTTTGGAGTTGCTTTTCCCTTGCAGATTCCAGAGGAAATGTTGGAGAGGCTAAAAAAAATGAATTGCACCTTTTGACGGCCATCTCAGGATAGGGGTTTGAAAATTAGAGTTGAAAGCTTTAAGAATTTGAGATACAGCACTTCTTATATTATCCTGGATAGAGCTGGAGCCCATTCTATTAAAAGTATAAGAATGGAAAAATAAGCACCACATGTCCTCACCATCACATTGGTATTAACTGATCAATACTTATGTGCACATTTAATAGTAACATTTATCGGGGGTTAGGCAGGTGGGAGGGGTAGGAGGGGATGGATATAAACACACCTAATGGGTGCGGTGCACGCTGTCTGGGGGACGGACATGCTTGAAGCTCTGACTCAGGTGGGGCAAAGGCAATATATGTAACTTAAACATTTGTGCCCCCCCCCCCGTCATATGCTAAAATAAAAAGAAAAAAAAAGAATTTGGGAAAGGGAACAAATACTGCACCCTAGGAGTAAGTATAAATCATAAGTAGTCAGGCTTTTGCATAGATTGCATCTGAGATTCAAACCATTTCAATTCTTGAAATAGAACTGAAGTAATTCTGCATTGCTGGAGCCACCGTGAAGCACCAACCATTAAGAAGCAAATATAAATCTTCTCTTGGGAGAGACAACACCATAATAGATCATGGGTTATTTCTACAAACAATTTTGCAATTGCAAATCTTAACACAATAAAAAATGACATGGCATAAATTGACAAAAAGACAAAAAATAGGAAAATAAATAAAAATATAAATTGATAATTAACAAAAGAACATTTCTGACTGGCCAATAATTATGAGAATACACTAAAAGTCTCAATTATAAAAATATACTAAAGTTTCTAGTAAATGGAGAAATATAAATTAAAAATGAGATATACTCACTCATTGGATTGGTTTTCCTTTTTAAAAGGCTATCATTTCTTATTGGCAGGCATATAGTAAAGTCATTATAGTATAAGAAATTGCAAGCAAAAATATAACTTATACAGCCTATTTTGGAAAAATAATTTTCAACATCTATTGGGAAATGATGAAAATGTGAAAAATGTCTATATTGGGTCCAGTCACTTATGGACTAGCCTATAAAAATAAAACTATCAATAAGTACATAAGGACATATGTTATTAGTGTTTATCCCTGTATTATTCTTAGTGCCAAAAGTAAAAGAAAAGACACAGAAAAAATATTAATTTTTTGCAGCATATCTGAATATCCAGCAGTCATGAAAACATATTCAACAATCTCGTCTCATTGGAGAACTGTGTCAATTTATATAAGCCATAAAGTCTTTCCCAGAATTCCCTTCCCAATATGGTTACACGTTAGGCTTAGTCACAAAATTGCCCAAGATTTGAAAGGAAGAAATGAAGAAGTAGCCGTTACATTCTGAAGGTCTGTCTAGGTAGCCAGATGCCACTACAATTCAGTGTACTATTCTAGCCTGCATACACGGTGGAGCTGATCTAGTGGCTCACCTTGTTGACCTGGGGCAGCTGCCAGACCCACATCTACTTCAACTCCCATGGAATCTCCCCTACAGCTTCTCTGACTCCTGGGACAGGCATCATGCAACTCTATGGTGAAAATCATCAGCTTTTTCTTCTAGGTCAAACACATAGACAAAGTTAGAAGCTGCGAAAAGCAGATATGGGCTCCAGTTCAACCCCACAGGTTCTATTTGATCTTCGCACTTTACAATTTTCCTTACTCTTCCCTGCTTCCATTCTAGTATGTTCTTCCTAACTCCTGGCCCTTCTGGCCTATTTGAACTTTAGAGCCATACCACATGCAGGGGTAACAGCCCCCCATTGACTTCTTCATCAGCTTCCACAAATACATGGCGTCTAATCACCATAGTAAATCCCTTTTCTATATCACTTGTGGTTGTTCTGCTTCCCTCATCATACTCTAACTGATACCTAACTGACAACTTCCAGTAATAGAAAATTGGTTAAAGAACTCAGAAACAGACTGGGCACAGTGGCTCAAGCCTGTAATCCTAGCACTCTGGGAGGCCGAGGCGGGCGGATTGCTCAAGGTCAGGAGTTCGAAACCAGCCTGAGCAAGAGCAAGACCCCGTCTCTACTATAAATAGAAAGAAATTAATTGACCAACTAATATATATATAAATTAGCCGGCATGGTGGTGCATGCCTGTAGTCCCAGCTACTCGGGAGGCTGAGGCAGAAGGATTGCTTGAGCCCAGGAGTTTGAGGTTGCTTGAGCTAGGCTGATGCCATGGCACTCACTCTAGCCTGGGCAACAAGCGAGACTCTGTCTCAAAAACAAAAAACAAAAAACAAAAAAAAAACTTAGAAACAGGTAAAAACAATGGCTACAAAAAAATTATAACATTAAATCTATGCAAAATTATGTGTATAGAAATATATAAAGAAATTAAAACTTAAGAAAAAATATATACAGAAGTTGAAGTATTTTTCTTATATTTCAATGGCTAGTCTTGTACATATTTATCCATGTATACCATCACCTGAGAATAATCCTCAAAGGGATGAAATGGTGAAATATCCAGTATCTATTCTCTCCCTTTTTTTAAAATTCTCTTTATCTGGATCCCTAAGAACTCATCCAATAGGGAAAAATTCAGGTTTTGTGTGACTTAATCATGTATGATTTAAGGATGCTTTTTGGAAGGACACAATATAAAATTGGGTCTGAGAATGAATATATATGTATTGGGAAAAATAAATCATAAAAAGATTATAAATTTTGAAAAGCTGATAAATATCACAAAATCCAGAAAAAAATATATATTATTTTTATTAATTAACTCCCTTGTATACTTTTAGGTTATGTTTTTGAATACATGCTCTGGTTACCTCTTCATATACATCAATCTAAAAGTTTCTATAGAGAGAATAGGAAGATAATTCAGCTTTTCCTCTAGCACGATTGATGAAAATTTGTTATTGATTATTGACAATTTAGCTTCAGAATTTGTTGCATCATGTAAATTCTTTAAATTGTCCAATTTTGGGAATCATCTATCAAGTTTCCTTTGTAGATGAGCAATAAGATTTACAAATACATATAAGCTGTAATATTTCAGAGCATATCAAGTTTTGTTGTACTATAACTACTTAAATGATCTTTGAATAGAAGTGCTCATAACCAGTTCATTGTTGAGGTCATTGAGTTTGTTGGCTCAGTGGCATGTAGAAGGCTTCTTGGAAGCCATTCCTTCACCTGGACAGCTAAAAATCACCTGTATCCAATGTGACTACAAACCAAATAAATATAATTTTATTAACTTGAACTTAAATCTATCATCAGCTTTCCCTTAGGGTGATGTCAAAAATGTCCATGATCACTCTAATGCCAACTAAATAAGTGTGGCTGTGACCAAGTGGAGCTCAGAAAATAGAGACTGTGGTATTAATTAACTGTGTTCAAATATTTGACTCTTATAAATTTTACCAAATATGCTAAGGTTCACCTTGAAATTGCCTGTAGACATAAAGTTCCTGAAGCTTAAGTTTTGTTAACTTTATGGTAAATCATGGTGAAACATCTGTCAAATATCATCAAGTTTTTAGTGAAAACAGAGACTCATCCCAAGTGGCCTAACTTCTAGTCCACAACTTCATTCTTATTCTTTTTTTTTTAATCTGGGAAAAAGCAAGCAATTTCTCAAATGTAAGAGTCTTTTCCTCTCCCAGTCCCAAGTCAGGAAAATATTAGAGTTTTAAGATTTCAGAAATAAACATTAGAAGCTGCATGTTATAATGAAAATACATGCCGAACAAAAGCGATGTTAGAAATTTTGGATTGATAAATCATGCTGCCACTGATTAACTTAGGTCAAGTCAGCTTCTCTGGGTCTTACTTCTCATCTACAAATGAGAGCCCCCTTAGATTATTACTAAAGTCCTTTTCTCAGCTTAAAACAGTATAACCATATGCATCACATCACTCCATAGTGAAAATTCTTACTTTTCTATTTACCTCCCTGACTCAAATCTGTCCATTCTCCAGTTTGTCCTATACATTCCATTCCAAAGTAATATCCCTGAAATTTTCTTTAATGATCCTATAATATAACAGTATTACTTTAATTCTTTCATTCTATAATATTAAGGGATTCTACAATTCAGGAATTTTCTAGAGAGCTTTCATTATTTTGTGCTTACAACATATTTTACATATGATTTATTCAGTATATGATTTCCTGGAATATGAACACAAGGAAAGTATCTCAAGGTCATATCTGTTAAGAGAGCAAATCCTATTCTGTCTTGGCAAAGGCAAAATTGTCTCTGTTTTATTCCATTAATTTGTTGCAGTTGAAGCAAATAATAAAAAGGCTGTTTTTCTTTTATTTACACTGCAGCCATTGCACAAGACAACTCACAGGAACACAATTTGCTTTTCTCAAATTGCCCTGGGTGATGGCATCTTAATTAGAAGCAGCAAGCAGATTGCTGTTTAAAATAAAATGAAAACATGAACATCTAGGAAGCAAACAGCTTCTACTCTTCCACCACTGACAGCTACAAAGATATCACTGCTTCACACTTAGAAGCGTCACAAAGAAAGCTACAACCAATACCCATTCTCAGAATTGCATTCTATGGCCAAATAGTGTTATTTGTGGAATAGGATATGAAAATTGGAGAGTTTCTGTTCTTAGCTT
Organism: Microcebus murinus; assembly: GCF_040939455.1. Taxonomy (NCBI): domain Eukaryota; kingdom Metazoa; phylum Chordata; class Mammalia; order Primates; family Cheirogaleidae; genus Microcebus; species Microcebus murinus. The sequence goes on along the minus strand of NC_134112.1, from coordinate 77,304,687 downwards.
TATGACAACCTGGTAACCAATTCACATAATGGAAAAGTAGTTCGTTTGATTAATTAGCACTGAAATTCATTATCAGTTTGTCTAGATTTTGATTTTCCATTGAAGAAGCATTTATATGATAAGATTTGAAAAAAAAAGATCAACTACAGCATTTGCTACATACTGTTTATTTTTATTTTATTTTATTTTATTTATTTTTTTATTTTATTTTATTTATTTTTTTATTTTATTTTATTTTTTTTTTGAGACAGAGTCTCGCTCTGTTGCCCAGGCTAGAGTGAGTGCCGTGGCATCAGCCTAGCTCACAGCAACCTCAAACTCCTGGGCTCATGCAATCCTTCTGCCTCAGCCTCCCGAGTAGCTGGGATTACAGGCATGCACCACCATGCCCGGCTCATTTTTTCTATATATATTAGTTGGCCAATTAATTTCTTTGTATTTATAGTAGAGACGGGGTCTCACTCAGGCTGGTTTCGAACGCCTGACCTCAAGCAATCCACCTGCCTCGGCCTCCTAGAGTGCTAGGATTACAGGCGTGAGCCACCACGCCCGGCCTACTACATACTGTTTAAATAATAGTCTAATTCAATAGACTAGTTATGTCCTTTAAACATTGCAACAAAAAAATAGTGCCTTTGTCAAATATAAATAAACTCTATGTCTTATTTAATTCATATCTCATATCTGGAGTTATCAGATTACAAATTAACATAAACAACCAAATGATCCCTATTATTATCAGCTTATGCTTCATATAAACATATTGAAAATATTAATGTGACAAGGAACAACTTATATCAAGGAGGAAAAGACAAATGATTCATGTAGTCATGTGTAGTTAAATGATTAAATGATTCATATAGTCACTGTGTGGCAGTTAAGGTACAAAATTCTGGGAACTAGATACTCAACTTTCAACTCTTAATTCTATTTTATTCTAAATGTGAAAGAAAAAAGAAACCTTGTCAATCTAAATTAAATTTTTTCAAAGTAGACTACATGCCCCAAAATGTATTCAATAGCTTCCAGTTAATAATATTTAAAGAAAAAACTTAAGAGTCTAATAGGTTCAACATAATAGTCCAATTAGCAAATTAATGTTCAATATAATAATCTAAGAATTAAATTATTAATCTAACACTTAATTACCAAATCCAATTTGGCAACTAAATTTTGGTTCAGGCAAGTAAGAGTTAGAATAATTTAGTATTTAAAAGAGAATTTTAAGAGCACTGATTATAAAGCATGTGAAAACAAAAAATATCATGGGCCTAAAAATGTAATTTTGCAAAATTATACTACTGTGTAAAAAGTTCAATGATAATGATCCACCATTCTGTTTAGTTTGTTTTCAGAATTTTGAAATTACCTTCCTTTGTGTAGGATGACAAAAAGGATAGAGTTGTGGGTAGTGGTAAACCACTATGTCTCTTGAGAGATTATTTTCTCATTAAGTTTCTAGTCAAATAAAGGTAGATAGGGGAAATATTTCCTGGTCCCAACACTTTATGTTTTAAAATATGCAATGTTTAATTCCACTTGCATATTTAACAACTCATGGTGTGAAATAAGCTAGACTATTATTTATACAAATGTAGGAGATAGAATATCCCTGCTATGGAGACTGGACCCTTCTTTCCATCTGCTGCCCTCCCATGTAGCCCCACATCATGGTAGAAATATCTCTTCTGAATTTTTTCAGTAAGATTACCTTTAATAGTCCTTCTACTTTTAGATCCAATCATAGACACATTCTTCCTCTTTTTGTACCCACCCCATCTCTCTTCTTCATCTAGCTTTTGCTTGTTTCCTATCACTTTCTCTTCTTGCGTCTTGCCTTCCCTTTTTTAAATTCTGAGTCTTGACACTCCTGGAAATCATATGTTTAGATAATCCTCTCATTAAACTGAAAAATGATTCTCAAAAAGGAAAAGGGCAAAACAGTTTTCATGACTCTTTCCATTTATTCCAGCTGCTATGGATCTGGATAACTCAATTATAAGCACTTTCTATTCCACTCTTCTGATATCTTAATTAAACAACAATTTTTCAAAGTCTACTAAAGTGGAATAAGTTCCTTCTATGAAATACCAGCCAAATATTTTTCTGGTTATGTTTTCCCACAACATTTTTCTTTCAAGAAATAAGATATGAGCTGATGAGCAGTACAGTGTATGCCTTTTGCAGAGTCTTTAATATAGATTTGATAAAGTTTAAAAGGTTCTGCTGAAAATATTAAATATTTGAGAATGTCTAACTAAAGAGCATTTTCTTTGTGTTTCTATTGTGGTGACACCATCTAATCACTATTTGTCAGCTGACATAATTTATAAAATTCATGGTTTATAAATTTGGGGGGAGATGGGGAAGGACCTTATAGTTCAATTACTTTAAATTTCTTAATGTATCAACTAAGGAAATAGAGACTCTAGAAAAGCTAAGTGATTCCATTCCTTCTTCCTTGCTGTCAACAAATATTTATTGAGCACTAAGTACATGCCAAGTACAGTGTTTGTTGCTGGGAATATAAATATGAATAAGACAATGTACTTGTCCTGAAAAGGTTCATAGCCTCCAGGGGAAAATTGCCACCCGGCACCATTTTAATACCTGTGCGTGAAGTGATAGAGGGCACAGCAGAGAGAGGAGTCATCACTGCCTGGAGTGAGATGAAGTGCGTCCGCCAGGCTGGTCTGATGTTCTGCCTGCACCATGGTAGAGTCACACCCTTTGTGATCAGCATTGCTTGTAATTGGTTAAAGCCTTTGTTCTGATAAGGTGATACTTCATCCTACCTGTTATTTAACATTTTGATCCTCACCCTTGGCACCAGAGAAGGCTCCAGGGAAGGTGATTCCTGAGCTGAATCTTGAAAGGTGTTCGTAAGCAAACCAGATAAAAAGGATATTTCAGCCTAAAAAAAAAAATGGCACCAATAAAGACACTAAGGCATGAAATTTCAGAGATTGTAAGTTTAATAGTTTGTTGTGGATAAATTATAGTGTCTGTTGTAAGTTGATGAGAAATACAGTGGCAAAATATGGAGGGGTTTGAAAAACAAAATTTTAGAAGTCAAAGTGTTCATTAAGATAGGTGGCAGAGTGTGATGTGCACCATCTGGGGGATGGACACTCTTGAAGCTCTGACTCGGGTGGGGGGGCGAGTGGGCAAGGGCAACATATGTAACCTAAGATTTGTACTCCCATAATATGCTGAAATAAAAGAAATTAAATGATGAAGAATTATGGTATAAAATATATGTATATAAATAAAAGTTTCTCCTATTGAAAGAAAAATAAAGGTGGCATAATGCTGTGGGCAAAAGCAAAACCTCTAAAGTCATGTGCTCCTGGGTTCAAACCACAGCTCTGCTAGTCAATGGTTGTGTAATCTTGGATAAATTATGCCTTAAGGCCTCATTTTATCATCTTCAGAATGGGATTAAAATACTTCCCACCTCATAATGTGTGACACTTAAATAAGTTACAAACACATATAATCAGAGATTTCCTGAAATGTAGCTAATGTTGTGTAAATGTAATTGCCATTATTTTTTATTGTATAGAAAATTAAAACCTTGAAGAAGATAACTGACATGGTCAGATTTGCATCCCAGAAAAATCCCTTCGATATTTATTAATAACATAGCTTTGATGGAGTTAAAATGGGCTGAGGAGGAATTGCTACTTTCATAAACTCTGTTTACTTGATATTAGTATGATTGCATTAATTTTATTTTTACTTTAAGCTTGAAAAAAGAATGAATAAGATAAACTATATGAAGACCCTACAATAATGTTTAGAACAAAGGAAGTGCTCCATAAATGTTTCTTATGACCGAAAGGAGCAAGAGTAGCATGGAGATGGTAATAGTGATTATTTTCTATTCCCTCCTTGTAACTCTTCCCATGTGTCTTAGTCAGTTTGGGGTGTTGTAACAGGTTACCATATACTGGTGGCTTAGACATTTATTTCTCACAGTTTTGGAGGCTGGAAAGTCCAAGGACAAGGTGTCTGCAGATCTAGTGTGTATTGAGGGCCTGATTTCTGGTTTGCAGATGGTCATCTTTTGGATGCATCCTCATATGACGAAAAGCAGAGAAGAACAATTATGTTTCATGTCTCTTCTTACAAGGGCACTAATTCCATTGATGAGGGCTCCTCCTCCTATGTTCTGAATGTCTATGGCATCCCAAAAGTCATATGTTGAAACCTAATCACCAATGAATGTGATTAGGTATTAGGAGGTAAGGCCATTAGGAGGTAATTAGGTCACGAGGGCAGAACCCTTATGAATGTGATTAGTGCTCTTACAATGAAGGCCCCAGAAAACCGTCTTGCCCCTTCCACTGTGTCAGGACACAGTGGGGAGGCATCATCTATGAACCAGAAAGCAGACCTTCACCAGACACCAGATCTGCTAGTGCCTTGATCTTAGACTTGCTAGCCTACAAAACTATGAGAAATAAATTTCTGTTGTTTAAAAATCACCCAATCCATGATATTTTTCTATAGCACCCCAAAAAGTGTAAGACATCTCCTAAGGGCCCCATCTCCAAATACTATCACATTGTAGATTTAGGCCCCAATATATGGATTTTGGGGAAAACATTCTGTCCATAGCACTGTGCTACTTTATTTGTGGTATACCAACTATAAATAGCTTATAGTTGTTTGTTTCTAGAGTTTCTTTCTTGAAATAAAGTTTATAATTATTGTGTTACAGCTAGTTAGACTAGTTTTAACTGTTTTATTTTATGTTTACTAATTACCATATTATATCTTTGCCTTTTTTTTTCTTTCCTACCTGCTGTGGGATTGACAGAGTTTCTATTTTTATTCTTTATTGGGATTTCTTTTAAAATTTTTTTAACATTCCTACTTAACTTTATACATAATAATAAAGTCAGAAACTTAATTAATGTCTCTAACTTTCTCTCAGGTAGGTCATAGCAAGTATGAGTTATTTATTCTATATGTCATCTAATTGTTGTCTAGAATGTTAGTTCTTTATTTTAAATACACACAAAAAATATTCTATTTGCAATTGTTACTTATTTTTCCAATATGTTTTTATCAATGCATTTGCTAAACATTTGTTCATGTACTACACTTTTTCCTTCTGGATTCCTTTTCTCTTCTTGCTAAAATATACCCTTTAGAGAAATTTCAATGACATTCTGAGATAAAAGATATTTAGGTCTTTAAATGTATGGAAATAAGGATTTTTTTTGTCTGTCATTTTCTTTTATTTCAGGATATTATGGGGGTACAAACATTTAGGTTACATGTTATGACTTTGCCACACAAAAACCATGATTTGAGGCCTGCCTTTTCCCCCCTACAACATTCACCACATCTATTAGTTATGAGTTTACCCACCCCCAACCATTTTGTTGAACAGTTTAGGTGGGTATAAATTTTGCTATCTTAATGATATAAAGTCCAATCTAACCAATCTAAGTGATGTTCTATTTGTTTATTAACTGTGGTATTTAGAGTATTCTTTCAGTATAAGGACTAATATCACTTTTAAATTTTGGATATTTTTAGTTTCTCTTTCTCTCTGAAACTTAGTTTTACTAGGACATCTAAATCTACATCCTATTTCTACAATCTCACTTTTATATTTTATGTTTTTAAATTGTATCTTATTAAGCTGTACTGTGGGTAATTTTTTAAAGTTCTCCATTATAATTTTTCTTCTCACCTGTCTCAAGTATAATGTTTATTTCCATTTTAATTATTTTTTATTACAAAGACTTTAATTGATTTGTGATTACTTGTTTTTGTTTCAGTGCTCCTTATTTTTGTTTTATGAATATTATGTTCTCTTCTTTTCCTTCAAGGATTTTAAACATGCTTATTTAAAGTGTTTTCTAGATTATTTAATTAGTTTTATATTTTCATGAGTGATTTTTTTTCTTGCTTTCTGCTGGGTTTTTTTTTTTCTTTTCTGTTATGTTTATGTGTTAATTTGCAATGGAAAAGTATCCATATCATGGGGTTGGATTTCTTCAGATGCTTTGTAATTTTTGTTGGTGTGTTTATTTTCTGTGGATTTGTTTTTCTTTCTCTCTTCTACTTCTCCTTTCCTCATGGGCAATATTTAGGTAGTCTCTGCTCATCTTCTAAGGGTCCAAAAATCAGAAGCATGTTTTATGTCTTTTCAGAGAGATTTTTACATTTCAAGTATTGGAGCCAATATTCAGTATTTGAGTAGTTATTAATAATTTAGGTTTCATTTATATATAGAAAAATATAGTCTCCTATTTAGTCTACTTTTCCCTATGGCACTGAAATCTGGACCTCCACTGCCAATACCCTGTGAGGTTATGGCCTAAGTCCCCACTTTGATATCATGGGCATGGCCATTTATGATAAAAGATTTTACATTTTTTAAATGATAACATGTATTTTTAATTATGATAAAAAATAATTACATATAATTTGTATGTGTTGGAAATGGAAGAGAAAAATCAAGAGCAGCCAGATCTTTAAGACAACATAGTTAGCTAGGGACAGAGCCAAAAAGATATGAATATGGTTTCCTCATGCTTAATTAAATACACCACATTACTGATCACTCAGCAGTTTTACTCTTATATTCCCTGTTGGTTTATCTATAATTTGCTCACTTTTCCCCTAAGCCCATAATCAACATGAGCTGAACATAAGCCTAGGCTTTAGAACATAATGTCTCATAATTTACAAACTTCAAAAATAATCAGGAACAAAATGTTCCTACATAGTCTAAATAGAAAAATATTTTCCTTGAGAATTTCTCTCTGTATATATTCTTAAGATTAAAAAATTCTACAGTGTAACACTGACATATGATTTTTTTAGTCTTTAGTAACAAACAGCAACAAATAATAAAAATAATGATAAATTGAAGATTATTACTAAACACTCATGTTCTTTGGTGAAGGCGGGTATATGGATATTTGTATGAGTCACTTGTAGAATAAAGAATTAGACTGAACTTTGTTCCTGATTCCTGAGAGGGAAACTTTAAACCCTGGAAATTTCCAGGATTATAATTAGTATTTTTGTTACCTGTGCTAATGAGGCATCTCATGATGGGCCTCTAGATAGCTTCATAATAGGGGCTGGTCATGTTGGAGAATATGATCAAGTGATTAAAGGGTTAGAACTATGAGCCATGAGATATCAGTGCAAATTTCCAACCTCTGGAGAGGGTAGGGGAGCTAGATATTGAGTTCAAATATGTGCCCAATAATTCAATGAATCATACATGTGTAATGATGCCCTAATAAAACCTCTGGACACTGAACCTCAGTGGAACATTCTGGTTAGTGAATGCAATGCACTGATGTGCCAAGGTGGTATCGTACCCTAACTTCATGAGAAGAGAACATAGAAGATCTGCATTTTCTCCCAGATTTCATTTTATATATCTCTTCATTTGGCTGGTCTTCCTGATTTGTAACCTTTGTAATAAAACCATAGTTTTAATATATACCTGCCTGAGTTTTGTGAGTCATTCTAGCGAGTGATCATGAGACCCCCAACTTCACACCCAGTCAGAAGTGTAGGTGGCTTGTGGACTCCCCTGAACTTGTGGCTGACATCTAACATGAAGATGGTCTTGTTGAGGACCCTGCCTTAAACTTGTGGAATCTGACACTAACTTTGGGTTGTTAGTGTCAGAATTGATTTTCAGTACACCCAATGGCCTTGGAATAGTTGGAGTTGAAGCGGAATAGATTCTTATCATATTGAATCAAACATTACCACTATATTATGAAGCATTTTATGAAACCTGATTTTATAAAACCTGATTTGGAAACTGTAAGACAAATACAAAAGACAAGAATGAAGCATGTTTCCAAATTTTAGTAGCTGGCTGCCCCCTGCTGACATTGTTTTAGTCACTACTAGTGTGAGAGTCTGAAAGCTGATGAATTCCCTTAGTTTTTGAATCAACTAATTCTATAAAATTGAAACTCTGTCTGAAACTCTGTCTGAAACTTGTTTCCAGCAGTGATTTAATTCAATGGCCCATTCCTTGATATTTAAAGGCTAGTGGAATCGTCCAGATATTAACAGATTAATAGCAATAAAGAGGCTACTACTCATTGGAAAATAAAATCTAAAGTCTAAAACTAAATCAGTCTCTCTAACCTTCTTTTTGGTAAGACATAGCAGGCCTGGGTTTCTCTGTGTGTGATCTTGGGCAGGCCATGTTAACACAACACACCCACCTTTCCTCATCTGTAATGAAAATTATTTTACAAAATGACCTCTGAGCCCTCCTCCATTTAATAGGTTATGAATTTTTCAAGAAGGAAAAAATCAAGGGACTTAATATATCAAAATAGATAATGTAATATTACACTAAGCAGGTAAAAATCCCTAATTTTCCAGTTCTAAGATTTTAGAACTTCCTATGTTTTCTGAATTTTGAGACAATGTTTTCTCAGTGAGGTCCAGAGATAAGTCTTATATAACCTTCCTCAAAGATGCAGAGCCATAAGTTAAAGTGGTTAGAGAGAAGGACTACGCCTGGTACTTGATCCACCCACTAATGTGACAAAGACCTAGTGCTGAAAAGGTTCATCAACTGCAGTCTCAGGGACTGTAAAGGGTTGACATAACGGATCCAAGATAAATAATAGAGGTTTGGGCCAGGCGTGGTGGCTCACACCTTGTAATCCTAGCACTCTGGGAGGCCAAGGAGGATCACTTGAGGTCAGGAGTTTGAGATCAGCCTGAGCAAGAGTGAGACCCCCATCTTTACTGAAATTAGAAAAAATTAGCCAGATATGGTGGTACACACTGTAGTCCCAGCTACTCAGGAGACTGAGGCAAGAGGATCACTTGAGCCCAAGAGTTTGGGGTTGCTGTGAGCTAGGCTGATCCCACAACACTCTAGCTCAGGTGACAGAGCAAGACTCTGTCTCAAAACAATAATAATAGTAATAATGATAATAATAATAATAGAGGTCTACACATGATAGGATCTTGGCAGCAGGAATAATGGTGGCAACCTTCCGAAATCCAGGTAGTACTGGCATTAGAGAAATCTGTCCCGAAGAAGCATGGAGCAGTCCTTGGCGGGGTTCCGAGAGACTTCTCATATTAGTAAAACATGACTGAGAAACTATAAGACAAGTACATTAATCTAAGAGTAACATATGTTTTTCAATTTCTTGGGTGGCGAAACCAAAGGCTTTGCCAAGTAAAGGGACTCACAAGTGTTTAGTAGCAATCCTACAGGGTCCAAGAAGGGACCAGCCCCAGCTGTCACTTGGAGAAAAGGATAAGCTCTGAGTTTTGAGCACTGAGACTCAAGGCATCATTGTGGAGTGTAGGAGTCAGTGTGAGATGTTATGTCCTAAGTCACCTGAAGAGGGAGGGGCACCCGATGTTAATGACTCAAGTTAGAAATGGACTTAGAGATGAGTTGAATCTGTGGGCAGAGAAGTCAGGGGACCAAGCAAGGGGAAATTGGGAAAGAAGAGAGCGAGAAAATGATGGGCAGAGACCAAGAACACCCGGCAGGCTGTATCCAGTAACAGCACAGTGTACATCTGTCCAGCAAACTCCAAAGGAGTTGACATGTTGGATTTTGAATAGTTTTAAAAAATTATTTCTAAAATAAAAAAACATCTTAACTCAAGTATTATGCTGGCATAAAATGGTAGAATGCCACTTAGCAATCCTAATGGTGCTTTATAATAGGGAGCAGAAAGAAATTATGCCCAAAATAGTGCTTTAGGCATTGCTATTTAAGCACCAAAAATAGCCTTATATAGTACCACAAATCTGATACCATGTGTGTCAAACCTCAGTTTTGACATTTATTAGATTTTAGAAATGTCTCAATTTGTCAGATGTAAATCAGATATCATCAATAGTTCCTGGAATTCTGGAGTATTTTTAGGATTTAAAAATACTTACACATAGTATACAATGGCACGTCTCTATGTGGTTTAGAAAAGAGTGTCCCTGACAGCAACCACATGGCTCATTTAAAATGTTCTAGTCAGCTTATATTTCAAATCTCATTACTGCTGTGACAGTCACCTAGGAGTGTGTTACAAATGAATGTACAGGCACAACACAAGCTGTTAGTTGGAAAGCACAAAAGATATGCACAGCCACTCTCTAAAATCCATGTGTCATATAGGTAGATTTGTACCAGGTTGCAGTGAGCTATGATGACACCACTGAACACTAGCCTGGGTGACAAAGCAAGACCCTGTCTCAAAAAATAAACAAAAACCAAATAGACAAATATATATTGGCTGGTGATAAAAATGCTAAGAAGAAAAAAAAATCAGAAAAAGAGATAGTAAGTGCTGAGCTGAGGTGTGGTGAAATGGGGACCTGTTTTAGAACATGTGGCCAAGGAAGGCCTTTGTGATATGGTCATTTTCATATAAATAACTCAACAAATAAAACCATGTATACAATCATTTGACCATAAAATATGACCATCTAAAAATGAGCTTGAGGATAAAATCAAGAGTGTCTTCCAAGTGGATGGCTTTTTTGTTTTCACACTGAAATAGGGGTGTCTCTGGCATTTGACACCCTTACCCTTTATCCATTGACATGGAGAAGAGTGTAGGAGACCACAGAAAAGACCATTAAATATTTCTGTGTGTCTTTGAATTTTCTGAAAAGGCAGAAATAACCCAGGTAAATATTCCTAAGACTGATTATTTATCCATGATGTTCCATTTTCATAAAAGTGTGTTTCAAATCCTTTTTAGAAAAATGGAGGAAGAGAGTCACTATACAACAACCCTTGTATTCCTTTCATGTAATAAAAAGAAAAGTTGGCAATGTGTCTATGTTAAATATTATATGTCTGATAAATAATAAGAGCAAACTCCATGGTCACTACATATTTGAATGTGTATTTGACCTTTTATCTTACCTTAACAGGAATTACTTTGTTTCCTTCCCTTGTTTTCCTTTGCAATAAGCCTGTAAATTTTTTTGCAATAAGCCTGTAAAATTATTTGACTCGCTGAAAATTGCCGGTCAATAAAAATGAATGGTGTTCCTAAAACAGGCACTTGGATATGGTGATGAACAAAACGGAAGTGAAACCTGCTTTCATGGAATTGACTATTTGGAGAAACCATCACTTCCAGGAGCCATCACTGCCCACTTGGAATCACCAAGTTTCCATGTTCAATGACTCTAAAATCTTCAGGATGACCCACTCACCTCCATGATAGTCCATCTGTTTAATGTAGCCTGAAGTTCCACTTAGTTTTTTTTCATAAGGTTTTTTTTTTAATAACAAGATCAAATGTATTTAATTAGTAAAGATATACTATGAATTCATTCTAGAATTTTCAAATTTTTTCCATTAAAATTTATTTAATCTAATAATATTTGTTATTTGTAAATATCTATCACAAAAGTAAAAACAGGATCATTACTTGTAATTAAGGAAAATAAGTTTGCAGTAAAATGAAATAGTCTACTTTTCTGAGATTTGGTATTTACTAGTTTTTTTTTTTTTTTGGTAGACCTCTTTGGATTTTTTTTTTTTTTTAATTTCGGCATATTCTGGGGGTACAGATTTTAAGGTTTCAATAAATGCCTCTTCCCTCCCTACCCCCATAAGTCTGAGTTTCCAGCATGACCATCCCCTAGATGGTGCACATCTCATTCATTATGTATGTATATACCCGCCACCCTCCCCCTTCCCACCTGCCCAATACCCTATTACTGTAGTACCTATGTGTCCATTAGGTGCTGCTCAGTTAATACCAGTTTGCTGGTGAGTATATGTAGTGCTTGTTTTTCCATTCTTGGGATACTTCACTTAGTAGTATGGGTTCCAGCTCTAACCAGGAAAATATAAGATGTGCTATATCACCATTGTTTCTTAGAGCTGAATAGTACTCCATGGTATACACATACCACATTTTATTAATCCATTCTTGGATTGATGGACACTTGGGCTATTTCCACAGCCTTGCAATTATGAATTGTGCTGCTATAAACATTCGAGTGCAGGTGTCTTTTTTGTAGAGTGTCATTGGATCTTTCGGGTAGATGCCCAGCAATGGGATTGCTGGATCAAATGGTAGATTCACTTGTATCACTTTAAGATATCTCCATATTGCTTTCCACAGAGGTTGAACTAGTTTACAGTCCTACCAGCAGTGTAAGAGTGTTCCTCTCTCTCAGCATCCACGCCAGCATTTGTTATTTGGAGACTTTTTGATAAAAGCCATTCTTACTGGAGTTAAGTGATATCTCTCTGTGATTTTGATTTGCATTTCCCTGATGATTAGAGATGTTGAGCATTTCTTCATATGTTTGTTGGCCATTCTTCTGTCTTCTTTAGAAAAGTTTCTGTTCAAGTCCTTTGCCCATTTTTTAATAGGGTTATTTGATTTTTTCTTGCTGATTTTTGTGAGTTCTAAGTATATTCTAGTTATCAGCCCCTTATCGGATGCATAGGATGCAAAAATTTTCTCCCATTCTGTAGGTTGTCTGTTTACTTTCATGACTATTTCTTTGGCTGTGCAGAAGCTTTGTAGTTTGCTTATGTCCCATTTATTTATTTTTGTTGCTGCTGTGATTGCCTTTGGGGACTTCTTCATAAACTCTTTGCCTAGGCTGATGTCTAGGAGAGTGTTTCCAACATTTTTCTCTAGAATTCTAATAGTTTCATACCTTAGGTTTAAGTCTGTTATCCAGTCTGAGTTGATTTTTGTGAGAGGTGAAAGGTGTGGATCCTGCTTTAGCCTTCTACAAGTGGCTATCCAGTTTTCCCAGCACCATTTATTGAAAAGGTATTCTTTTCCCCAGAGTATGTTTTTTGTCTGCTTTGTCAAAGATTAGATGGCTATATGAGGATGGTTTTATATCAGGATTCTCAGATCTGTTCCACTGGTCAATATTCCTCTTTTTGTGCCAATACTAGATTGTTTTGATTACTACAGCTTTGTAGTATAGTTTGATATCTGGCATATTATTTTCATAAGGTTTTGATACACAATCAGTGTAAATCCATTAGCAATATTAACCCTTTAAGTTTGTATAATGCATTAATTAAATTTCCATTAAATTTATGAAATCTACTTGTAGAGAGCTAGAAGCAGGCTTCACTAATTTGACCCTACACAAATTAGGCAACTTGACGAATAGCTCAATTTATACTCAGGGATATGAGACTTTACTTTTTTGAAGGGCAATATTGCCAGAGTAAAAGATGCCTAAGGATATAACAAGAAAAAAGGAAAGATAGAAAATGAAGAAGATAGAAGAAGACAGAAGTAGTCTGTGCAGGATGGAAAACACACCACCTAAATGAATATTTGCTTGAATTTCTAAAACCATCTCTATTGTTTCTTTCCAGTTTTTACCAATTTATCAGGATCCTTTACTCAAAGATCAGAGTAGAGCTCCTGGAAATATTTCATGACTGAGCAGTTTCTATAATGAGTTTGAATGATATTGATCTTTTTCCTACATACCCTCAAGAAAAAAACCAGGGAAGAATTTGCCCCTTCTTCTGCTTGACTACTTGAGCTAGGACAATGATCTTCACTTGCCCTCAAACTGAGATTCACACCATTGGCTCCCCTGGTTCTCAGGCCCTCAGACTTAGACTGAATTACACTATTAGCTTTTCTGGGTCTTCAACCTGCAGATGGCAGATTGTGGGACTTCTCAGCCTCCATAATCAAAGCCAATTCCTAATAATCAATCCATATATATATATACTATATATATATATATATATATATATATATATATATATATATATATATCCTATTGCTTCTGGTTTCCCTGGAGAATGCTGACCAATAGAATACCAAACACTTTGTAGAGGCTCACGTAACTCTCTTGGATGAATCTGAATCTTAACTGCAATATAGTCTCTCAAAGCCTCTTTGTAACATTCATATTTTCCTAGGAAGTTGAAAATGAATCCCACAAACCATATCTACTACTCTTCTCCCATGAACACAAATCGCTTCATCATTTTTCCCTTCATCCTCTTCCACTCCACTTGCTTCCTTTCCTCAGACTATTGTCTGCCCCTTGAGCAGAAGTGGTCAGTGTTAGGAGGCTACTCACTTCTCTGACCTCATTGTCTTCATCTAGGCACAAAAGTCTTTGACAACTACTGCTTAGTGCAAGTAGAAATAAAGCAGAGACAGGCCAGCCAGGATGCTTTAAGTGGAGATAGGTAAATATTCCTTTCTTTCTTTATTTTTTCCAGTATATTTATTGAATACCTACACTGTGCTAGATCTCAGATAGGGAAGTTATACCTAAAGAGAGATAAGAGAGAGATAGAATAAATCTTAACAACAAAACTGTAAAGTAGGAAACATAATTAATTCCATTTTTTTAGCAGGAAATTGAAGTTTACCAAGGTTGAGAAACATGCCCAGTGGCTCAAATTGTTCTGACTTATCTCAAAGTCTGTACTGTCAAGAACAGTGTATCCCAAATCATCACCACTAATGCCAGAATCTCCCCGGCATATTTACTTACCTTCCCAAACCTGCACCTCCTCCTCTGTTTTTTTTGTTTTTTGTTTTTTTTTAGCAATACAAACTAGAATTAGCTTTATTTTATTTTTTTTAGTTCAGCATATTATGGGAGTACAAATGTTAAGGTTACATATATTGCCCATGCTCCCTCTCCCCCCTGGAGTCAGAGCTTCAAGCATTCCATCCCCCAAACATTGCACATCTCACTCATTATGTTTGTATATAACCATCCCCCCTCCCCCCTCCCACCCGACCGACACCATACAAATGTTAGATCTGTTAATACCAATTTGCTGGTGAGTACATGTGGTACTTGTTTTTCCATTTTTGAGATACTTCACTTAGTAGAATGGGTTCCAGCTCTATCCATGAAAATACAAGAGGTGCTATAACACCATTGTTTCTTAAAGCTGAATAGTACTCCATGGTATACATATACCACATTTTATTAATCCACTCATGTATTGATGGGCACTTGGGTTGTTTCCACAACTTTGCAATTGTGAATTGTGCTGCTCCCCTGTTTTTTTCCCCTATTTTCACTTGTCATTTCACCATCATTTCATTCTCCCAAGTTTAAAATTTGCTGTAATTTTTGATGTCCTTTCAGGAGACCAGCCCAAGAAGATTCTCCCAGAATGGCTCTGAGTATCCAGGGGTCATGAAAAGGATTTAAAGATTTTCTTATGGTCAGTAGAACCATGGTGAGAAGTGCCAAAGGAAAAGAGGAGATATATAGCTAAACTAAGCCTCAATGGCTTCTCGGTGCTGTGCAAAGAAGCCCACATTCCTATACGTGAAGAGAAAGTAAAATATGCAAGTGCAGTGTCTTTACCTACCAGCTAGCGGGAAAGGGGTGGAATTGGGGCAAAGGAAGGATTTGAAAGGTGATATTTTTCATACTAATGAGAATGAAAGTTGATCTTGTGCCCACTTAAGTCATGTCCCCAGCTTGGAGGAGTTCAGATGGACAAGGACAAAGTCAAGAGCACAGTCTGCCATTGCAACCCTCCAGAGGTCTGGTCTTCCTGCAACCTGGCCATACACTCCCCTGATGGATGGCTCTGACTAATGAGGAGAGGAAACATGGAATTCCCAAATGGCCCCGCGGACATCCACACCTGTTCAATACAATCAGCAACAATAATAATGGTCGCTATTAATAACATTTATTGTTTCTCTGTGCAAACAATGTTCTAAATAAACCCTTTTAAATAAGGAATTTCTTTTCATCTTAACAACATCTCATTTATCCCCATATTACAGACAAGGAAGCTGAGACACACACAAATTACTTCCCCAAGGCATACTGTTTATTAATTGGGGGCCAGATTTTCAAACTCAGGAAGGAACTTGGGCTACGGAGACTGGACTCTGAAAAGCATCATATTTAAGTGTAAAATATGCAAGTGCAGTGTCTTTACCTACCAGCTAGTGGGAACTTCATAGTGCTGTTTTCCTTAAAGTAAAAATGTGGATTTGTGGAAGCCTGAAAAAGAATTAAATAAAACAAGGCATATGGTGTTTACAATTATCAATTGTGAAGAGCATTTATCAGGAAAAACTTCAAAACTGGTAATTAAGAAGATAAGAATGTCAAAAGTAGCTCTAGCAAATCATGCTAAGAAAATTATAAAAAGCAAATAAACAAACAAACAAAACACAATGAAATAAAAAAGCTTACAAATTAAGGAAGAGTTCTGGAGGGCAGAATAAGCTTTAGTGGAATTCCAAAAGTGGGGTTAAGATTCTGACCTGTTTTTAAATGAGGAATCTGCAGAGTAACACACTAATGAGCCAGATTCCAACCTCCTTTCTTAGTTCTGTTGGAGCTCTGTTCATTGCTAACTCTGCTAAGATGTGTTAGTCACATGGGTTTCTGAGGAATAATTTGTCCCAGAAGATCAGAATATATAAAAACTTCTAATCTCGTTTCTTACCTGTGGTTTGTTAGTCACCTGAAAGTTAGAAGGAGTACAGATTCAACAAACAAAATCTGCTTATAAAACAAGGCTGATCAATTCTGAGTGCATATTCCTCCCTGGTAGGCTGGGTTGTTGTCAAAATTTTTCATTGAAAATACCACTACCATTTCCCCAATTATTTGACAACATACATCTTGGAGGATATTATAAAAATAGATTGTCGGTCTATGTTGTAGAATAGTTGTAGTTATTACCATTTGTTGTGGGCTGAATTGTGTTTTCCAAAAATCCTAACTCCAGTATCTCAGAATGTGACTGTATTTAGAGGGCCATTAAAGGGGTAATTAGGGTAAAGTGAGGTCATATGGATGGGCCCTAATCCAATAAGATGTGTGTCCTTGTAAAAAGGGAGGATTAGGACACAGACAACACACACAGAGGAATGGCCACGTGTAGACAGAGAAGAAGGCCATCTAAGCCAAGGAGAAAGGCTTCAAAGTAAAATCAACCCTTCCAATACCCTGATCTCAGACTTCTAACCTCAGAATTGTGAGAAAATAAATGTGTATTGTTTAAGTCACCTACCCTGTGATATTGCTATGGTAGATCTAGAAAACTAATATGCCTTTACAAAGATGAATCACATTAAGGCTCATTATAAGAATTGTGTCTAGTGGACAAGAACACTAAAGTCATCTCTTAATAGAGAAGAAGTCACTGGTTCTGTTGGAAATTCAGCACACACAATCATGCACTACATAATGATGTTTTGGTTAACAATAGACCACTCTATTATATGATGGTGGTCCCATAAGATTATTATGGAGCCAAAAACTTTTTCTTGCCAAATGACATTGTAGCTGTCATAACATCATAGTGCAATGCAGTATTCAGGTGTTTGTAGTGATGCTGGTGTAAAACAAACTTACTGCACCACAAGTCATATAAAAGATAACACATACAAGTGTGTACAGTATGCAATACTTACATAATACTTGATAATGATAATAAACAACTATGTTACTGGTTTATGTATTTTCTATACTATACTTCTTGTTGTTAAAGAGACTCATTCTACGTATAAAAAAAAAAAAAAAACTGTAAAACAACCTCAGGCAGGTCCTTCAGGAAGTAGTCCAAAAGAAAGCATTGTCATTATAGGTGATGACAGCCCCACGCTGTCCTCCAATGGAACAGTATATCTTTCCAGTGAGACAGGATGTGGAGATGGAAGACAATGATATTGATAACTCTGACACTGTAAAGTCCTAGGCTAATAATGTGTGTGTTTGTGTCTTGGTTTTTAACAAAGGAATCTAAAAGGTAAAAAAATAAAACAAAAATTTTAAAACTAGAATAAAGCTCATAGAATAAGGATATAAAGAAAGAAGATATTTTTGGATAGTTGTACAATGTATTTAATCTGTGTGTTTTAAGCTAAGTGTTACTACAAAAGAGTCTAAAAGTTTTTTAAAAAATGTTTAAAAGTTTATAAAGTAAAAAATATTATGGTAAGCTAAGATTAATTTATTTTTGAAGAAACAAAAATTTTTTAAATAAATTTAGTATATCCTAAATATATAGTGTTTTTAAAGTCTACAGTAGTGTACGGTAATGTCCTAGGCCTTCCACATTCACTCAACGCTCACTCACTGACTCACCCAGGGCAACAACTAGTGCTGCAAGCTCTATTCATGATAAGTCCCCTATACAGGGATATCATTTTTTAAAATATTTTATGTCATACCTTTACTGTAGCTTTTCTATGTTTAGATACGCAAATGCTTACTTGTGTTATAAATGCCTACAGTATTCAGTACAGGTTGCACCATGCTGCACAGGTTTGTAGCCTAGGAGCAATAATGGGCTATACCATATAGCCTAGGTGTGTAGTAGGTTGTACCATGTAGGCTGGTGTAAGTACACCCCATGATGTTCTCACAGTGACAAAATTACCTAATGCATTTCTTAGCATGTATCCCTGCCATTAAGCAACACATGACTGTATTGCATGATACACATCAATTTGGCACCTAAGTTTCATTTCAGTGAAGAATCTAGAAGTCTTGAATTGGTAGCAATAGAAAGGCTGAGGGACAAGAATCCGTGACAAGAGCAGAAAGTATCTCCTCAACAGATAAGTTATGAAGCTAGCAGAGGCATGAGCTGGCAGAGCACCCCTCAGAATGCTAGCAGAGTAGCCAGACTTAATTGGGGGAAAGTGTTTTTGCCTTAAGAAAGGTTACAATCCATTTTATAGAATCTTTAGACTTTTGTCATTTGTTTCTTCATTCATACAATAAAAATCTGAAGTCCATCTTCTGTCAGCAACTATGTAAAATCCTAGATGATAATGGAGAGTGAGAATGTATTAGTTTGCTAGGGCTGTCATAACATAATACCACATTGACTGGGTAGCTTCAACAATGGAAAATTCTTTCCTCACTGTTCTGAAATCTAAAAGTTCAAGATCAAGGTCCGAGATTATTTGGTTTCAGATGAAGCATCTCCTCCTGGCTTGCAGAATGGCCACCTTATCACTATGTTGTCACAAGATCTTTTCTCTGTGCACATGCAGAGAGAGAGCCCTCTGGTGTGTCTTCCTTTTCTTATAAGGACCTCAGTCCTATCTGATTAAGCCCTACCCTGATGACCCCATTTAACCTTAATTACTTCCTTAAAGTCACTACCTCAAAATACAGTCACATTGGGGATTAGGGCCACAATAGATGAATGAGAGGGCCACAGTTTAGTCCACAATAGAGACTAATATTACCACTGACTTATTTCCTAGTAATGAAGAACCAGTTTGCAAAGTATGTTCCTCTAAAAAATGGACACCACAGGGTCCATGACTTACAAATGCCATGTCAGTGAATGACTTCAAATCACTGTATATACCAGGTATGATCACTGTATAAAACAATCATGTAAGACAAATGTAGAAAGACATATTTCTAAGAAAGATGCAGTTTGGTTGGTAGAACTAGAATCCTATAGTAGTTTCCTCATAGTAACATACAACTGTCCAATCCAAATAACAAATTATGCACATTTAATAGTGTATTTAAGTAGCAAGTTGTACTTTAGTCACTGGTGGATTGTGGTCATTAATAATAAAAATATGTTTATTATATATTCACAAATATATTCCATTTAAGTTTTTAAGCCAGAAGGGAGAGTCTTCATATAACACCAAGAGTAAAAGCCCAAAGCATTACTTAAAAACATTTAGTTTCAGGAATTAAAGGCTAAGCAGAAGAATAATTTATGAATTCATAAATCATCCATTCCTATTGTATATACTATCTAACCATCAATAAATTAGAAAAGTAATATGTTTACTTACTTGTTATGGCTTTATTAAATTATTAAAATAATGTGCCTACCATTTGGAGTATAATCTTTATTATTTTTTTCTGCTATAGATTTTCATTTAGTCCTTGGATAGCATCCATATTCACAAAGTGCTTTGTCATCATCGTGTGGCTTCTCAGTGGCAGCTTTGTAAAGCCTCCTACAATACTGAGTAAAAACTGGATCCCCTGGTCTTAAAGCATGCTCAAAAGCCAGGGGAAAAAAACAGTAGTGGAAAATGGTTTTACACTATTTTTTCTTTGCTAACAAAATCTGAAATCCATATCTTGTCTAGTCAAAAATAAAACCCCCAAGCTCTGTTTTGCATAGTCAATACTTTTTAAATTATTTGTAAAGGTTTAAAAGCAAAGAATTTTATATTTCAGCATTTCAAATATGAAGTTGATGGTTTGTATTCTATGATCAGCAATTTCTTGACTCTTTCCTCTGGTGTTACTCAATGGATGATTTTATGTGCTCAACTCCTCCAGGACTAGTAGGCAAAGCAGATGGCAGCCCCCTTAGGAAACTGCCTTTATTTATTTAATAATCCTATGATACTCCATGCTGCTTGCATTGAAACACTAATGGAAGCAAATGTGTCCAGAAAGTTCTCTAGCAAAGAACGAGCTTTCTTTGCTAAAAGCCAAAGTCTATCACATCATATTGCCAAAGCGAAGGAAAACAAAAAGCAGTTTTTGTTTCTGGACTAAGGCTTTCAAAGCCAGACAATTTTGCTCAGGTTCTATTACAAGCCTTCTTAGAATTGAATAATGGAAGCCTACTATAAGTGCCCCCCAGGGACCCCATCTTTGTAGACCCTTAAATAGAAATAGCATCTGGTAAGGCCTTCAGGATCATCTACAAACCCAACTCCTTCATTTTACGTGAGAAGGATATGAGGTTCAGTTATCATCGCTTGTTTTCCTAAGGCTTCTTTGGTTTCCTCTGGTGTATTAAAACAATAAGAAATTTACATTGAATAATTTCCTTTACCAATTTGAAATATCATTTGCTATTAGCACTGAGATTTAATTCGTATTGTAAATTATAGAAATAAAGTTGTTTATTTTTGCCCCCAAATAAACATCAATACAGGTAGATTCGCTTTTTTAAAAGTCAAACTAATTGCACCTACATTGCCATTTATAGTTCTTAGTCTCATAGACAGTTTAAAAAGCATTCATTTGCATTGTTCTCATTCAAAGACAATTTGAATAAATAATCTCACAGAATACATTCAAGTCAGCACCACCACACTCCTAAATGGCTTTACAAATACTACCCTCTAGTGGTACAAAGTAGCAATTTACATTCTGGCCATAGAAAAGCTCAAATCATTGCAACGGTTGGAGAGTCTATGCTGTGAACGACTTGGCCATGGGCAGCCTGGATGACATAATGAGCCATTATAACAAAATAGATTTACTGTAATTCAGTCCCTATCAGGAAGAAACTTGCTTCATTTCTTTGGCAAGATGTTATTTTTTTAATTTGAAATAAATGAATAAATATGAGACACTAAAGCTGATTTCACATTCTACGTGGATGAATGCAGTGGGAAAAAGGACATATGACCTAGTTTTCTCTGGTTTCTGCTTACAAAGCTGCTATAACTCCACCTGCTAATTATTATACCCCACCTTACAAATAAAATACCATCATTTTGTTTCCTCAATTTTGAATATTAGCTCTGGATATAAACTCCTATGGTATAAATACTAACTTATAAATACAAATACCTTATGAATGCTTGATAAAGTATGGCAATCTCACTACCACATAATTCAATATGTTATGGAATGTAGTGTAAATAGAGTCCATATTTTTCTACCACAATGTAAACACATTATAAAGAAACTAGCTTTTTTACATCATTAACTGAGTAATAAGGTGTCAAGCTATGAGTTTGAGAGAG
This sequence comes from Microcebus murinus, assembly GCF_040939455.1. Lineage (NCBI taxonomy): Eukaryota > Metazoa > Chordata > Mammalia > Primates > Cheirogaleidae > Microcebus > Microcebus murinus. The sequence continues at coordinate 77,282,980 of NC_134112.1, read as the reverse complement.
AGACCATTGATGTTACATTCTGGTAAGAAACCAATTCAAATGTTTATATGATATCATTAAATTCCATAGGACTTTTTTTAGAAAAATCATTTTCAGAAGATCCTTAGACATTTGACACTGATTTCTGATGTATTGAATATGTGCCATTAGCCTCTATATTCAAGAATATAGACTAAAGTTGGATAAACTTGGATTATCACCAATTTCTGTTAAAAAAAAATAACACTACCTAATGGGTAAGTTAAAGACAAAGGCACAAATAAAAAACAAAACAAAAAAATTAAAATCAAAGAAAGGAAGTGTGCATTTACGACATATAGCAAGGTTTTGTCAGCTTCAGGCCCAAATTCACCATACTCAGGCAATTGTCCCAGGAGAATACACTGGAGTTGGGAGCTGGGCCACGATGGCTAACAAGCAACAGAAAGGGAACTCAGACATGGCCACAATATGGTAAGAGAAATGGTGGGAAAACAGAATAGGTGGAGCCAGGCAGAGCCCAGCTGAAATGATCTGGGCAGAGAGATAGAACCAGGAACAAGACAGATCCAGAAAGTTTGAAGAGGGGAAGTCAAGCCCAGGGCTCTAGACTTCTTTATTTAATCAAAGGTATTTTTACTGGACTCCTTTGTCCTTCTCTGTGTTGCAAAGGGATGCTGACAAGGACTTCACACTCCCCTTTAGCAATCCTTAACATTTAATTTCCCTTCCAACCAAAATGTTCTTCGTTGGACATGTAAACATAAAGGAGAGCATCAAGGGAACAAAAAGTACATATGAGTGGAGTTAAAGACAAGTAGGAAAATGGTTCTGAAAACATAGACATGAGCCAGAATATTGAAGGGCCTCAAAGTTGTGGACTTTCTAGACATTCAAGAGCCAAGACACAAATGCAAATGCTTCTGTTCTTCCCTGACCCTTTGGTAAGTTCTGCTTTTGAAATCACTTTCACCTACAAAGCTTGGACCTTCAAAGTTGATTCTATCCCAGGATGACAGGGATAGAGCATGATCATAAAGGAATGAGATGCATTTTATAAATAAGAGTATCCAAGAATATACATACAGATGATTTGGTCCCTCAGACAACAGGCAGCCTTTCCTTCTTAGTGATTCAAATTCTTATAATTAACATCAATAGTACTGAGTCAAAATTACAATATTATCAGCTTGGGTTACCATATTTTTTAAATAAGGAGTTATTTATTTTATTGTTCCTTTTGATTAATAACTCTGGTTGGTCCTTTCAGGAACCTCCATTGGCATAGTTTGGAGATTAGATAGAGTTATGTTATTCACAGCAAAAATAAAGCAGAGTTGGTCAAAACTGGCATTTGCCAATTTCTATAAGCCTAATATTCATTAATACAAAAATGAACAATGAAGCTGACCCCCCATGTCCTCTGAGTCAGATTTTCAGGCCTGGGCTGGCCTCGTGACCCTTCCTCCTGCCCTTCAGGAGGGCCTCTGGTCCATGCACCAGAGTCTATCTTGGGCACTTTTCGCACTGCTGTTTAAAGGGAAGATGAAGGGAAAAGGAAAAGGAAACAAATTGAATGACTTAAAAAGGGGTAAGGAGTGGAAAGTGCACACAGAGAAAATAAAATTATTTCTCTTGTGTGTCTGGTATAGTCTCTGAAGGTGATGCTGAAATGAAGCTCAAAAAAAGTCAGGGATAAAGGCAGAGAATCACCTTCTTGTTGGTCTCTGCCTGCTCCTACACTCTGCCCCATCTGGCTCAGGCCTCTACCCCTGATTTTGCTACTTCTCTCCATGCTCAATTCTGAAACTGCAACCTAGAGACATGAAGTGACATGTTCAAGACCTCACAGTGGTCACCTGTGCCAGAATTCAGACTTTTTGTTGTTGTTGTTTTGTTGTTGTTGTTATTGTTTGGAGGGGGTGTTTTTTTCTTTGTTTGGCTACAGACTCATGGGCTCTGTATTCAGCATGGATGTCAGATCCAGAGCCAGATTATTCTCTCTTCTTGGAATCTAAAAATAGGGTCACACAGATTGCATTAGCCAGTATGAAAACTTGAACTAAAAGACCAGATGGACTTGGGGATTACACATAAGTAGCCAAACTAAAAAAAGAAAAGAATGAAGCAAATGTACATCTGAGATGAAGGGTATGCGTGTATGTATCTGTGTATATGAGAGACAAGCCTGGTTACTTTTTCCTTTCCAGTTTCTATGATGCACAGGACTTCTTGCAATTGGGTCTCATAAAAGTCTCTTTATTCTTAATTGCACCTGTAAATCCTCTTTGATTTATGTAATTTCAGCAAATTTCTGTTTCTTGTAACATCTACTTAGCTATAGACCTCCTACCAGCTAGAAAGTGAGACACTTTGAGGGAGGAATAAGAAAATGGTACTCTGGTCACTACCGATATTAGGAGAGAAGTTCTCCATCTCTAAGACATTAATCTGGCAGCTTGCTTTCACAAATGAGTAATTATTATTGTAAAAGTAAAGGAAGAACAACCTGAGGTCAGTACTTATGATAAAGCTACAATAATCAATGCAGTGTGGTATTGGTGAAAGAATAAACAAATAAATCAATGGATCAAAATAGAGACTCCAGAAATAGACTCACATTAATATAGTCTATTGATCTTTAACAAAGAAGCAAAGGCAATACAAAGCAAAAGTAGTCTTTTCAGCAAGTGTTGCTGGAACAACTGGACATCTACAGGCAGCAAAATGAATCTAGATACAGACTTTACACTCTTCCCCAAAATTAACTCAAAACGTATCATAGATCTAAATGTAAATACAAAACTATACAACTCTTAGAAGATAACGTAGAAGAGAGCATAGATGACCTTTTCATAATGATGAATTTTAGCAACAACACCAAAAGCATGCTCCGTGGAAGAAATAATTCATAAGCTGGACTTGATTAAAACTTTTAAAACTTCTGCTCTTCTATAATAAAGACATCTGCATCCAAATGTTTATGGCAGGACAATTCACTATTGCAAGGATGTGGAAGCAACCCAAGTGCCCATCAATTCATGAGTGGATTATTAAAATTTGGTACATGCATACAATCGAATATTACTCAGTTATAAGAAACGACAGTGATGTAGCACCACTTATATTTTCCTGGATTGAGCTTGAGCCCATTATCCGAAGTGAGGTAACACAAGATTGGAAGAATAGGCACCATATGTACTCACCATCAAATTGGTACTGACTGATCAACACTATAGTGCTCACATGGTAGTAATATTCTCCAGGGATGGGAGGTTGGTGGGGGGCGGTAAACTCACAACTAAAGGACACGTTGAGCATTGTGGAGTGGAATGGCATGCCTCTGACCCTTGTTAGGGAGAGACAAAGATATAAAATGTAACCAAAATGTTTGTGCTTTCATAATTTCCTGAAATAAAAAAAAAAGAAGGTAAAATATCTGTTTATATTTTAGCCCATATCTCTATTGGGATGCTAGAATTTTATTCACTGATTTGTATGAATTATTTGTATGTTATGAGTATAAATGCTTTGTTGATGATGTTATTTCTCATTTTTAATTTAGTTTAGGGTGTCTCTTGGCATATGGAAGGTTTCAATTTTTATGTAGTCAAATCTGTGTATCTTTTATTTTGTAGGTCCTTTTATTTCTTTATGTTTAGAAAGTTTTTTCCCATCCAGAGAGAATAAAAATATTTACCAAAAGAAAAAAAATTCTGCTTTTCAAAAGATAACATCAAGAGAATGAGAAAACAAGCCACAGACTAGGAGAAAATATTTTCAAAATGTACATCTGACAGAAAAAACCTCAACAATTAAAAAATTTGAAAAATGGCCAAAGACCATAAGAGACCTCACCAAAGAAGATATACAGATGGCAAATAAGCACATGAAAAGATGTTTTATATCATAGGCAATCAAGAAAATGTAAATTAAAACAACAATGAGATATCGCTACACACCTATGAGAATGGCAAAAGTCTGGAACACTGACAATACCAAATGCTGATGAGTATGTGGAGCAACAAGAACTCTCCTTGCTGGTGGGAATGCAAAATGGTCCAGCTACTTTGGAAAACAATTTGTCAGTTTCTGACAAAACTAAGCATACTCTTAATTTACAATTCAGCAATCATACTCCATGGTATTTATCTAAAGGAATTGAAAACTTATGCCACACAAAAACCTACACATGGATGCTGATAGCAGCTTTATTCCTAATTGCCAAAACTATTAGGCAACCAAGAGATCCCGCAATAGATGCATGGATTAATAAACGATACCACATACAAACAATGGAATATTATTTAATGCTAAAAAGAAATGAGCTATAAAGCCATGAACCTTAAATGCATATTACTAAGTGAAATAAGCCAATCTGAAAAGGCTGTACTATTTCAAGTATGTGACATTTTAGAAAAGGCAAAACCATGGAGAGAGTAAAAAGATCGGTGGCTGCCAGGGGTTGAGGTGAAGGGAGAAATGAATAGGCCAACCAAGAGGATTTTTAGGGCAATGAAAATACTCTGTATGATACTATAATGATGGATACATGTCATTACACGTTTTTTCCAAATCTATAGAACATATAACACCAAGAGTAAACCTAAGGTGATGTGTCATTGTAGGACATTATGATGTGTCAATGTAGGTTCATTGATTGCAACAAATTTACTTACCACCCTGGTGGAAGGAGTTGATCATAGGAGAAAGTTGTGTATGTGTGGGGGCAAGGGTTATATGGATAATCTCTATACCTTCCTCTTAACTTGTCTGTGAATATAAAACTGCTCTTAAAAAGTAAAGCATTTATTAAAAAAGTAAAGGAAGCTTCTGAATAAAAAGAAATAAAAGTGGGTCAACATATAAACACATTTTCTTAATGGCCATTTATTAACTTAAAAGAATTCCAGATTATTTATATTTGAATCTCAATGTACACTTTACCAGATAAGGATATAGGACTAATAAGTGAACTTGCTGTGACAGGTTATAGTAAGTTTTTCATAGAACTGTCAACACTGACTAAAGCACACTTTAATATGGGGGTATTATCTTTAATCAAATGTTAAAAGTTACCAGAGTCACTCACTTGTCTAACTCCCTTTTAAGCTCTCCTTTTAAGTAACTTTTTGATTCTCAGTTGACTGTTTTTATACCATAGTAAGAGTTACATAATATCAATTTAAATTCCCATAAAAGACAGCTACAAAAGTACATTCTGAAAGATTCATCATGTGGACTTTGGATAGATAAGAAGAAAATACTTTCCCACAAGTTAACTTACCAGATAGTTCAAGTACATTACAAAGCTCTCGAAGGAATCACAAGTGTCACTAATGGAGTTACAGATCCTAAATAAATACTTACTGTATCTCAAGCCTAGAATAGCTAGATTAAAAGAATGACAGCCCTTCTTGTAGGAACCAAGACACCTTATAATTGTGTTTTTTATTTCACGGAGTATTTCCACTAGCCTTTATTTGTGAATTAAATGTTACATTATTTAACTTTAAAATAGCTGCAAACAGAGCAGATCAGAGCATGAGGACAGGGAGTCATCATAGCATTTTGTCTTGCCATTTTGTGATGTGACTTTATCACCAAGACACTTATATAGCATATTTACAAACCTAAAGCTCAAATCATAGTTGAGGGGACTTCATCTTTCCAAAGTAGAAAGTAGAATGTTAAGCAATCAACCACACTGAAGCTTGGGTGTGGGAAATCTTCAAAGGCAAAGTCTGTCCAGCCATTAGAAAATTAAAATGTTTTTCCTTGGTGTTTTCTATCATACCCCTTGATTACAACCAAAATCTCTTGGACCTATGAATCAATCAGAGACATCACTAAAATGCTACCTGTGAGATCATTTTTGAAGTGATATAATATTAAACTAAGGATTATCCTCCTTCTCAGTCTATGAAGTGATATTTAAGAGCTCAAAAACCCCAACTTATTCAATAATGATTTATATTCCTTTAATTATTGCAAAAGCCACCTTGCTTATTTGGTGTCAGAGATGGGATCCTAGTATAGTAATTTAAGATGTAAATGACTGCTAGTACCTTTGGTGTAGTGGGAAGGAGACCTCCTGAAGGACTAGATAGGGACAATGGAGAATTTTGTGAAAAAAGTAAGCCAGAAAGACTTGAAAGGACATTGTAACATTGCCCAAGATAAGACTGATTTAATAAGGTTCTTATGGTTCTTAAGAAATGAATGACTTTCAAAGAAATCCAAAATACTTTTACCTTAAAGAATATTGTATTTTATAAAGGGCTATTTTATAGCAAGCTTCAAAAGCCTTAGCCTAGGTCATCTTTCTCTCCCATAATCTTCCAGCATATGTATCTATAACATGCTTAGCATTTTAAAATTTTGCATTTAAAAAAGTATATGTTTTAGTGAAAAGCTATCTTTCATACACTTTATGCTGAAGCAAAATATAAAACATCACTTGCTGCCAGAGACAGCAAACCATTTATAAAATCTGTGATTGTCCAGTACATCGTCTCACTGTCATTAATATTTAAGAGTACTGGGTTGAAATGACAGTGATGCATTCTCAGAAATGCACATACACACACCATCACTGGCTGTCATTATTGCAAGTATAATGGTCACATGGTTTAGCACTTTTATAAGGGAATCTTGCTTATTCAAATTCTTTTCCTAAGTGAATGTATTTTTTCTGATAAAGAAAGCTTATGTCTCTGTGAGGTTCCAGAAGTGATTTCTAGTCTGCATACCTCAGAATATATATAAATGAGCAATGGAATTGGGGCAGTTGATATGGCTAAATAAAAGACTGGAAGGGGAATGACATAATAAGTAAAAAACATTTAAAATGATGCCGTTTTGAAGGATACACAAGAAACAATTAAAAGAAGTTGCCATTCTGATGAGTGGAAATTGGGAGTGTAAGAGTGGATGAGGGGAGATAATTTTTCATTTTCACTTTAAGACCTTTAATCTTAATAGTTTTTAACTCTATTCATGAAACACTTTTATAATGAAATCAAAACTCCCAAAATGCTCCAAGGAATATCTTTGGATACAGAAAAGAGTTGTGCTCTTCATTTGGATGTCAGTGGCATCAAATGGGAGTTCCATAGATGTTCATTTTTTTAAAAACTGGACCATCAGCCTCTGCAAATATAATTGTCATTCTAGAAAAAGAAAAGTAGAGGACAGAAGATCTTGGGTTGGCACCTAGCAATTTTCCATAGGGTCCTTAGACTCATGCAATACTCCAAGGATAAAAGGGTGAAAAGATGTGTTTTCAATAATAGCAAGGAGTGGTTGAACCAAACATAAACCTTCCTTCTTCCATAATTTTTGTGTGCAAAAGTACCCCCATTATTTAAGCCACTTTATCAGGAGATTCTTTTATTTGCAGCTGAAAGCTAGAAGAGTGCTGTAAGCAAGTGTGATGAGTGTTCTGTAACTCTCACAATCCCACAAGAATTAGGGAAAATTTCTTGAAAAAGGTGACACAGAGCTGGGTGACAGTTGTTAGCAGATGATGTGCAAGTCGAATGTGGCTGGAATAGGGAACAGATTCTTTCGTCTTCTGAATACAAGAGAATCAACTCCTCACATACAGTGATTGACTGGTAGAAGGTACCTATTTTAGGAAACTTGAAAAAAGTTCACTTTCATATGAGTCAGAATGACTATAAGGTGTGATAAATTGAGCAAATATCTGTAGAGTAATAATATAAAAGTATAATAAATGAAAAAACTATGACAGTATGGCTGCCAATTTATTGTTCATCCCATGCATACAAAACTACTATCCAGCTGAGAAGCTCTGTGGCCTGGTCCTCAGCCCAGGGATTGGAGACCACAGAATAGAAGATAGAAAATTTACATGATAAATTTGTACTCTTGGGAAAAATATTTTCCAGGCAGAATATTTAAAGTGTCAACTGATCATTTTGTTTCATGTTATAAGACACTACAAAGCAAAGATAAATTCAGAAAAGAATTGGCCAGTTTACAAGCAAACTTTAGAAAGTATATAAAGACACCAGAACTCGCTAGACTGAAAAATAAAACTATTCTTATCTATCCATCTCCATAGAGTTAAAGATTGTCAAATTACAATACTGTATGATACAGCCTAAGGAAGAGATCAAATAGAGGCTGTGGCCATTTGATCAAACTTGATAGTTGCTATGGCTTGAATATGGTTTGTTTTGATGGTTGCCACCCATTCCCATAATTCATGCTGAAATTTGATCCCCAATGTGGCATTTCTCTCCGAGATGAGACCTACTTCAAGGTTTTTGGGTTATGAGGGCAGACCCCTCATGAGTGGCTTGGTGCCTTTCTCCCAATAGTGCCTTTCTCCCCTAGTTTTTTAAAAAACACTAGAGGCAGATTTTGACAGAAGGAGGTGGGTGGAATCAAATACTTAGAAAATCAACTAAGTTTCTGAGAGATCTCCATTAGCAAAAGTGTCACTAGCCTGGGCTAAAAAGGGACTGAGACAAGGAGATTTTGAAAATCCTCTTAGTCTCCAACTTTCTACAGGCAGGAAACATTCCCATAACACTGCTCCATCTGCTCCTTCAGAAAGTATATGTTCTAGTGCGTTCTTCAGATGAGGCCAAGGAGCAAAATGGAATAGGAATGAGATTGTAGAGTGTAGAGACCAGAGCCACAGAAAACAATTCATGGAAAGCCATTTTCACATAGCAAAGAAGTTTAATCAAAGAATATTTTCTGTTTCCATATAGGGGAAGTGATAGCATTTTTCCAGTGGAATTTCAGAATTGTCATGGACTAGAGACAGCTATATGCCTCCCTTCTCCCCTTGTCTAACAAGAGCACTCGTTGTGGTTTTCCTATCCATGGGTCAATATTGCTTATACATGGGGAAGATAATTTGACTGTTTTGGTTTACAGGTTTCTAGGACAAAAGGAACAGCATCTTGGTCTGATCTGGCATTTAAACTGTGCTTTGTGAGATCCTGGGGTTCAGAGAGGAGTATGAGTGCATTTTGCAGAGGAAGGGTTGTGAACAATTGTGGCCAAGCAGAGGACTTTTTACTGACCCCTCTCTACATCCATGACCCTTTATCACAGAACTTTGAAGTTCCTCCCACCAATAATAGAGCATATTCCTCCTCTTTTGACCTAGAACCAACCCATCATACTTGCTTTGTCCAGCAAAGCAATATGATTGCTGCTATAAATCACTGAGTTTGGGGGTGATTAATTATGCAATACCACAGAGACAATAACTTTCCATTACACAGACTACATAAGAAAAATCATATGATCATTTCAGTCAATAAAAAAGATATTTTATTAAATTCAAAATCAATTCCAGACAAAAACTCTAAGCAACTCAGAAGGAATTTTCCTTAATCTGATAAAGGGGGAAAACTTCAGCAATTATCATCTTTAGTGGCAAAATGTTGAAAACATTCTTTCTAAGATCAGAAATAAGACAAGGATATCTTCTCTCCACAATTCTATTCAAATTGTACAGAAGTTCCTAGTCATACAGCAGAAAAAAGAAAAAAAGGCATAAAGATAGGGGAAGAAAAAAAATAAAACTGTCATTTACATGTACACACACATGCAATTCTGTCTGTAGAAAATACCAAAGCAAGTGTAGACAAATTATTAGAATTAAAGAGAAAGTTTAACAGAGCTACCAAATATAAAATCAATATGCAAAAATCAATTCTATTTCTCTATAGCAGCCACAAACAAACAAAATATATTATTTGTGCAATAAAAAGATTAAAAAATAAAACTCAATTTCAAGATGTACTTATTCAACAAATACAGTGTATATTGAGGTAATTATCCTGAACAAGGATGTTCATTAAAGGAAAAGCCCTCATATAAGAACAAAGATACTTCTTGAGTTGTGGTTCTTGTAATTACTGAAGCTTATGCAATGCCTGTTTGAATTGATAGCAAGGATTTTGTATTTTTTTGTTAAGTTTTGGATTTGGATTTTTAAATTGCCAGGCTAGACTTTTTCCAGGTATACCAGGTCTCTTGGGCATGAAGGGTCTGATAGAAAATAATGAAGATGTTCACTCGATTTCTTCACCCCTACATATCACAAATGGTTTTGAATTGGTTGTTATTAATTATTTGCAGCTTTCAAAAATCAACATGATGTTCAGCCTTATCATAAAGAAAGCTTTGTTGAATAGAATATGCATGTGATCTTTTTCTTTTGTAACATATCTGAGTCATGATTTTGCTGTTAAAAAGGAAAAGACTTTTTATATCTTTCATTGTTGCTGGGGTAATGTAAGTCCTTCCAAGTCTTAGACACACTGGAAAGAGAAAGATAAGAAGTGCTGGGGACTCAATGCTAAGAGAGAGAAAGAAAAGAAGAATGAACAATTCTAGTTTACTGTTCACCTGCTTTTCAGAACTGATAAACGAAGCTATGCTTTTACTTCCTCTGTTCTGTATGAGTGACTGGAACATAAGAGGTTCTCAAAGATACAAAATACGTCTTCTTTTACCTAGGTCCTGCATCATGCAGCATTTAATGAAATGCTTATTTACTAAATATTTAGATTTCTACCTGCCTAATAGGATTCATAAGTCAGTCCTTCATAATTTTCACTGTTTTCACATGTGATTGTTTTCTGCTTCACAACCAGTCTTCAGATTCCTGTTTCTAATCAGTTGTCATAAGAAAGACGTGAATACCAGCTCTCTTTTCCTTTAACTATTACCTTTAAAAGAAAAGACCTATCAAAGATAAGAGAATACTGTCCCTATGTTCTCTTCCATTACAAAGAAAATAAAGTTTGATGGTTTTTAAAAGTGTTCTGACATGAGCTGCCCCAAAGCATTAGTAATTTGATGCTTTTAGCTTTTTATCCACAGATATCTTCCACATCAGAGTAGGTGGCTGAGGAATGGAGAGTTGACCAGATTCCCTTGTGGGCAAGAACATTTGTGCATTTGTGGTTGTAATATCCAGGATTTGTTGAAATGAGTCAGATCGATAAATGGAGTTTTACAGTTATAAATGTTTGGAGGTGAAAACAATACTTGCCTGTAGCTTGGTTTTAGTTTTAGTTTGTATTTTTTATTTCCATTTCAAAAGACACTGACCATTCTTAAAAGGCAACAGAGAGGAAACTGTGTCACACTGATAATTAGTGTTGCATTCACACCTCTAGTGTGTACAGACATAAACTGATACAGTTCTTGGTGATTACACAAAAATGGGAATATGGGAAACAAGTGGCTTGCTGAAAGTTACTTTAGACAAAATTATCTGATTCATATCTGGACAGCTAAAGAGCGCTCCTCCGGAACCCCTACCCTCAGAAAAGAAACCCACAGCTCTTAAAGACAAAAATAAAATAAAATAAAATAAAATAAAATAAAATAAAATAAAATAAAATAAAATAAAATAAAATAAAGGCCATTCAAAGGGGCAACAGAGACTATATGCTTCCAATTACCTATCTCTTTATGAAGGATTTTCCTTCATATTATTTTGCATCAGCTTTTAGTGAGTTGAGCTGAAAAGCAGTTTCACCTTTCTCTGGGAAAATAAGAATCTCGATCTCCAGCTGGAGAAAAAAAAATGTGTATAAGCCATCATTATTTAAGCATACCTCTAGTTTCAGACCTGACTAAAAATGTGAATAGCAGGAAAATACAAAAGAGTCTATTCTTTGTGCTCATCTGAAATCAGGAAGTGATGAATCCCACTGGAGAGAGCTTGTTTCTACTTGGTTCCAAACCCAGTTTTCAGATGAAAGCGCTTTGAAGAGGTAAAGTGAAGCCTTGCTTTGTTAAGCAAATGGTCGGCTTACCTCCAGTGCTTCAACCAGCAGGCCTTGTTCTTTCTATTCTGTTCTGAACCAGTTTCAAGAGTAAAAGGATGTTTGTTGTTTCAGGACTGGATGCTATGAACGAACTTTGAAAACCAAATAGTCTCAAGTGCATGCTCTTGCATACCAATGTCTCCAAAATGCATCTGGCTTTCACAGATAGCTTAAGGTTGTATATATCCTAAAATAGTTGAGTATGTTTATCTCCGGCCGTAGCACTTGCATTTTAAGAAAACACGGTAACTAACAACATTTTTAAAAAGTATGAAAAAAAACGAAATTGAAAATAGGACTCTATATATAAAAAGAAAAACAAACAAGAGCAATTCTTTTTCTCTATCTTTGGAAATGAAGACAGCATAAAAAGAAGAGGATTAAGTTAGATGGGGCAGAGAGAGAGCAGTAAATATAAGAGAGACTCACAAAATCCAGAGAATTAGGTTGTACCTAAATGAAAGAAATAAATACTAAACTATGCAATGAAAAAAAAAAAAACAGAACATTTCCACATTGTTTCTCCTTATCTCCTTCCTGCATACTCAGAATGCATATTGACAAGTTAGGGTCTCTTGTGAGTAAGAGTAATTTAATCAGAACAAGAAGGACCACTAGGGAAAGGAGGCCCCAGAGTTTTCCAAAACCTATCATCCCAAACCAGAAAGTACAAATGGACCAAATTTCTATTCAAAATAACCTCACAAACAATTGTACATTCATTTTTTTTCCCATTCCTAACTCTAATATCTTCGGCTATTTAATTCGCTGCCGCATTTATAAGGATTTTCTCCTTGATCAAACAAGGCCCCTTGGAGTCCTTTATTTTTTTAATTATATAATTTCAATATTATTTATTCCAGGTGAACATAGGGAAAAGCAGAGAACTTTTTTTATTTTTCTCTATTTCTCTTTCCTTTTTCTTCCACCCCCCCCCCACACACACACACACACCTTTTTTTAATAGGCTTCATCCTTGTTCCCCTTCCTAGGACTGCTGAGCTCAGTTTTAACAAAGAATCCTGCTAATACAGTTTGTCAATAATCCTCCCACCTTTGATATCCAATCAAGCTTCTCTTTCTCCTTCTCCAATATCCAATCAATTTTCCCCCACCCTAACCAAGTTCCTATTAGTGAGTTTCCATCCAGTTCCTCACCCTACCCATTGGCTACAAATCCCCACTTGTCCCTATTGTATTCAGAGTTGAGTTCAGTCTTTCTCCACTATTTCAATAGTCTTAATTAACCTCTACTGCAACAGTCTTAAAGAAAGTCTCCCTTGCCATTTTTTTAAAAATGTCCAGTTCAATTTTTTTCTTTATCAGCACCTGATGTAGGATCGTGATATGATTAACGCTGGGTCTCTGGAATAACCTGGGTTCAGATCCAACTATAGCATTTTTGCTGGACAAGTTATTTAACCTCACTAAGTTTTCATTTCTTATCCAGAAAATAGGAATAATAACAAAGTTTGCATTGCACCCTTGCTGACTGGACTGAGAGAAGAATCCGTGTAAACTTGTCCCTGTGTCCCTGTGTCTGGCCCAGAGTTGGCCCTTGTTTCTTCAGAAAGCAACGGGACCAGTGACATTCACTTTCTCTTTTAATATCCATATAACTAGTTGACAAGTCAAGCTATCTTCAGAAGATACTGGTCGTCACTAGGCTTTCCCAATATCCACTGCTTTTCCCTGGGAGGAGAAGGATAAAACACCAATCGCCAGAGGACCAAACACATGAGCTGCTGGTGCTGTTGCTTTAGCATGTGACACTGAACTGAAAGTCACCTAAATCTCAAACTCCACCCCAGCAGTAACAAGCAGTCAATCTTGCCTCCCAGAAACTTCCTTGAGTTCTGAGCATTACAAAGTCTTATCTTCAATTATATCTTTGCAGTCTCCTTTTCTGATTATTTTTTTAGCTTCCAAATTCATGCCTTTTGTTTCTCAAGAGGTTATTCTCTGCTACCTCTCTTTTGACTGCCTAGTGAAACTTGCCTAGTGACAAAATAAAACAAAGCATTAATTTTGGGATTTTGGCAGTTTATAAATTTATGGCCATTCTGACTATATTCATGGGTTTTATTCCAATTATAAAAGTTTGAAATAATGCATTTTCCTCCATATTTTCAAGGACTTATTCATGAAAAAGGATAAGTAAGACTAAAACAATTTACTTACCTAAAACAAGACCCAGGAAATGTCTCATCTTCAGTTCTTGGATCCTAACTTCTAGAATATGAAAATGTTTTTGTGCTTAAGTTATTACACAATATTATGAATACAAATATTTCATTTGCTCATCTCAAGTTTCTTTTGGACAATTATAATTCAGTAGATAATACATACTGTGCTTGAAGAATTTAAATATTTTGTAATAGAATCTTTGCACAAAAGACATAGTCCTTTTCTCCTCCTCTTTTTTCAAATCTCAATGTACAATTTTCTGAACCATTTTTAATTCCTCTTCATATTGTAGACAGGTATTTCCAACTCACATACAAACTTCACCCTTTTCCTTACTGCTTCATGAGTCTGTTCTTTCTTAGGGGACTATCTTACCTGATGAATAATAGAATCATAGAATATTCAAGCTGCAAGGGACATCAGGGAGCATTTCATCCAGTTTCATAATTTTTCAAATGGAGAAAAAGTAAAAAAAAGTACAAGTCACAAAATTTGTTAGTACTGAGTCCAAATTATAAGATTTCATCATTTTTGTGCCAGCTCTTTTTTTCTTAAATCTCTGTTCACAATCCAAAAACAGACCAAAAGTGAAAAGAAGGGGGAAACATAGGTGAACAAGTTCTACCCTACTTGCCTACTTTCCTCTTCCATTTGGAATTTTCAGATCTTAGTCATTCATGTTTTAATCTCTAAGGAGTATGAGTCCACTTGTCCATGAGTTGTGGGGAATGGAAAACCTGCTTAGAAACTCACTATGAGACATCTAATTCTGAAGCTATTTTTTATCAATTTAAGGTAAAATCATAAAGACAATAATGTTCAATAAGTCAACTGAAATGCTTTCTTTTCATTCCTCATTTTCCTTTTTTGGCTTGTATGTGTAATTCTGCTCTTTCATACTCCATTGCTGTTATTTGCTGCATTCCCAAATTAATATTTTTGATTGTTCCATTGATCACATCTTTAAACTTTTCAAAAGAAAAATGACTGTAAACTGAGTCAACTAATTCCATATCACTGCTGTCTATAAGGGCTCAGATCTTGAAAGATACTCTAATGGTCACAATTTTTATAATCTCTGAATTAGCATAATAAACTGGGAGAATATTAAAAGTAGGAGATTTCACATAAGAAATACCAGTAGAGAGTAGAAGATTTATAAAGTAACTGCTTAGTGAAGTGCTGGAGAACAAATATCTGAATATCACGTACACATTATTTTCATTTATTTATTCATTCAATCAAAAAGACCTACTGTGCACCTAATGTAAGTCAATTGTTTTACAAAGGCACTGCAAGGACAAAGCTGAATAAAGTATGATTGCTACCAAAAAGCAAAAGACAATCATCTAATGGCCATTGATGGTAGAAGGTAAGTCCCACAATGAATGTCACAGCATAAAAGCACTTCTTAAAAGAAAGTTCACTTTCTAAAGAATTGTGACACCCAAATATGACTTCAGTGTCCCTAGAGTCTTGGTCTTTCTCCATCTCCAACCTTCTTGAGGGGCTCTCAGACCAACCTCATTCTTTGAAATTCTCAGAGAAATTAGATATAATCAAATAATTCAAACAAAGGAATTAGTCCTGATGAGTTAAAGTTTGCCAGAATATTTCCAACTTTAAAAGGAAGCTTGTAGAGGAATGCTTGACCCAAATGAAGAGCTGCTGTCAGGAAACCTTCATTAGGGAAGACTTCAAGAGCCTGGAATTCTCAGCAACTCCATCTATGTATAAATTGCCTTGCCTGCAAATGAGTAAAAACAGAGAATCCAGGATTGCCAACTAGCTACTATATTAACTATGTTTTCTAGTTTCTGTACCTGATGTTTTAACATCTGAAGCCTTGAGACCAGGGTTAGCAAATTCCTAGAAATAGCAAACAAACAAGTCTCCCTACAGCATGCCTTTGACATGCAAACTAACCAATCCCAAGCCCTTAGCATCCCTTTCTTTGTAAGATACTAACCTCCTGCCCTAAGTACCCCAGACCAGGCCTAACACATGAAGGGGCAGCTTCTACACTCCAAAGTCTGCTAAAATTATTCAAATTAGGCAATTCTTAACTTGGTCCGCCCCTTTAGCCTGTCTCTCCTCTTCTTCCTGTGAACCCTAATAAAGCTTTTCCTGCAGTTTCTTTCACTCTGCCTGTGACCTACGTTGGCGTGAGGCTGCCTCTGTACCTTGAGTCTTTAAGTAACAAACTGTAACCTAACTTAGTATGTAAACAAACTGAGCACCTAGGTTAGAACTATGTTTTCTAACAAATGGCCAGATGTCAGCTAATCACAACAGCTGACCCTCAGTGAATCACAGGCTGTCAACTGATCAGACCGTGTCCAAATAAGGCAAATGCCCAGCTGTGATCAATCAAGCTGTGTCTGCACATCACTTCCTTTTTCTTTCTAGGAATGCTCTTGCCCATGTTGTGGAGCACAGCTCTTGGAATCTTCTCTGGTTCTGGTTCTGAGAGCTGCCCAGTTTGCAAATCATTTAAATAAACTCTGTTAAATTGAATTTATCAAAAGTCTTTCTTTTAACACATACTATATATACTCTTGCATTTTGCTTTTTATACTAAATGTACCCTGGAAATCATTCAATATCATTCCTTAGAGCTATTCCTTGTTTTTATACAGCTGCATGGTGTACCCTTGTATAATACAGTTCATTTAACTACACTCCTATGTTGGGTAATTGCAAACAATACTGTAATTAATAACTTGTACATATGTACTTTATTAATGTTGGAAATATGTATTCAGAGTAAATTCCTAGAAGTGGAATTCTTCAGTCAAAAAGTTAAGTATACATATAATTGTGTTGGATATTGCCAAATTCCCTTCCTGGAGGCTAGCACCAGCAATGCATGAGTCCTGTTTGCCTATAGTCTGTCCAACTAAATGTGCTGTCATATTTTTTAAAATTTCTTTCACTAGACTAATAGGTAAGAAATCATACCTCAATGTAATTTTAATTTGCATTCTTCAAATTATGAATGATGTTAAACATGCATTCTTATGTTTAAGCACCATTTTCTTTTTTCTGTTCATATAATTTTTCCAGTTTTCTATTGGATTTATGATCTTTTCCCTGAATTTTAATATATTAGAGATACTCATCCTTTATCTGTGATTTACATTGCAAATTTTTTCTCCAGGATCAACTGTCTTTTTAATTTATGAATTATATCTTTTACATATAAATAATTTTAATTTTATGTAGTCAAATGCTATTCCCTAAACAATACAGTATAACAGCTATTAGAATGGCATTAATTATTGCCTCTGGATTTTGAATATAGTTTAAAAGCTTTACCTACACCTTGTAAAAATGTACACATTTTCTTCTATTGCTTGTATGGTTTCAATATGTTTTCTTTTTATCTTTATATCCCTGTTCTACTTGAAATTTCTTCTGTGTGTAGTATGTATATACAAAATATGTATCCAATTTTACTTTTTTTCCAAATGTTACCCACTTGTCTCGGCACAATTTCCTATACTTTCTATCTTTTCTTTAGTGGTTTGAGATGTCACTTTTATACTAAATTTCTATATGTTCTACATCTATTTGGGTTTTTTCCCCACCTGTCCTATTCCTCTTATTTGTTTGTTTATTCATGAGCCAGTATCACACTCATTTAATTGTAGTTGCTTTGTGGTGTGTTTTAATGTCTGGCATGGCTAGTCCTTTCTCATAGTTTTACTCATCTGATATTTTCTTGGCTATTCCTGATTTTTTTTAATGAATGTTAGAATCATTTTTATCTATTTCCATTAAAAAATGTTTTCTGGTAGTTTTATTGAATTGCATTAAGATTATAAATTAACTTAGAAAGAATGACAACTTTATTCTATCCACAAACAGGAATTTTTTTTCATTTGTCCATGTTTATGTCTGTGTCTTTCAAGAGACATTCACTAATATATACAAAACCATTTATCTATAAATTCATCTAACTCAAGACACCAAACAAACTCATGCACAAATCTAGTCCAGACTCCTTTCAGATGTAGCCTGAGACCCAGGAATTAGTAGAAACCCATGGATGGGCTTCCAGAACATAATGAATCCCTTAAATTATGTATTAAACTTTCTATGTATATGTGTGTGTGTAGTTTAAATTGAATTTTTATTTTGTCTTGTTTTCTCTGAGAGATGGTTTTAGTTTTCCTCTGCATTCTCACTCAGATACAAACTTTCTACATTATAAGTTTCCCCAGAAATAGCAATCCCCTTTTTTCAAAGAAAAAAACCATATTCACATCTGACTCTATCTCTGTGTGTGCTTCCAATTTCAATGAACCAAGCAACAAATAATTCCTCTCCATCCAGAATTAGGCCAAGCAATATTATAGAAGGTGAAATAAAAATAATTCTTTTACTCAAAAATATTCATAGATTATTTGTGACAAAAAAAAAAAAAACTAAAACCCTAAAATCAAGTAGAGAACCGTAAATGTCACCTGCAATGTAATTCAACAGAGAATTCAATAAGGAGGAGATCAGCAGCTGTCAGGGTACACTTCCTGCATAAAGATGCCTTGAAAGTAGACTTTTCCATACGGAAAGGGGAGAGATTCTGGATAAGGAGATATGTTATAAAAATGTAATTGTGTTATTTCTTATTTTTAACATTTCCCACATTTAGGATTTTCATTTCCCCATAGTGACTATGGAGCTGAAGTTGTGAAATAGAAACTGAAGAAAAATATTTCTTTCTTTTATTTTCCTTTTTTTAATAGAGCAATTGTCTTCATTCGATTAAATTTTCCAAAGGCAATAGCAACTTGGATTTGGATATCCCTACCACGTGACCCTCCTCTGTTGTCCCATGTTTTTCTTTCAAGACTTGTGCTCTGTATCTTCCACTTTTTCTTCATTTACTTTCTTATTTGACCCTTTGTATAGTTTTCCTCTCCAGGCTTATATTTCTGCTTTTTACCAGTATTAAGACCCTTGTTTATCCTCATTGAAGGTTTTTAATTTTAATAGTCCTTTTGATTATCTAGCTCAGTAGTTCTTAATCTTGTCTGTGTAGTAGAATTGCCTGGAGCACTTCTTAACAAGTACTGGTACTCTGGCCACCTCCAGAGATTCTGCTCAGTTGATCCAACTGGGGCCCAGCCATTGCTATAATTGAAAATTCTCCCCTAGTGAACCTTAGATGCAGCCTGGATGAATAACTGACCACCAGAATTACCACCCATCAACAAACTAGTTCTGTGCAAGCACCTGCAAGCTAACTTGTAATAGGCCATGAAAGCTCTTTCAGCCTGTATCTTTCACCATCTAAACATGCAATGAGTTTTCTGCTTTTATTCTGTAGTTCTGTTTGGCAATCATGGAATTTTAGATATTATTTAGCTCAATTTGTTGTCATTCTGAAGAAAAGTAATCTAAAGCCCAGAGGGAGAAAAAGATGTTACTAAAGATGACACATTTGCTAAGTGAATTACCAAGAAAGACTATACACCAGGGAATTGCCTTTAAAATGTGATTTTATCCCTTTAGTTTTCCAGATAATCCTTCATAGATGTTCAGTTGTTAGCTCTCTCTTCCCAAATCTGTACTTTCCCTTCTGCTTTCTAGCTTGTGTGTTCCCCATTGTATGATAATAAGGTCATTAATTTATGTTTGTTGGAATTTTAGTATCAAGGGTTTTGAAGTGATGTGCTTCTTCTTACCCCATATTGCTAACTTCCACATCATAAATTTTGTCCTTTCTAGCAACTTCACCACCAAACTCTACCTTCTTATGTAAAATAAGAACACAAAGTAATTAGGTAAAGTCGTAGTACCCCAGAGGACCATCTGAAAAATGACAAAACATTAAACATATGGCTTTGAATTAATTACCTATATAGAGAAAGTTGTGTAAAATTTTCCTCAACATAAAAAAGCAAAAGTACACTATGAGCGCCATCTCCTGGGGAGATCATGACAACTTGCGTAGATGTGTCTTCCCTCATTGCCACACACAGTATTTAGTTTTTATCCTTTATTTTATTTATTAGTTCATTTATTTATAATTGTTCATAATAGAGTTAAGGTAGCTTCCAAAATAAACAAATAGAAAATACTAAATGTAAAAACAGTAGAATCAGAGAAATATATGCTGGGAGGGAAGTTATGGGATAAGAAAGAGGATGAGAAACAACACACTTGTAATCAGAGTTTCTACAAGGCAGTGAAGAGGAAGCTATAAATTTAGTGAAGGGTTTTGGAAGGGTTAAATGATGAGTTGATTTTATTATATGTTAAGTTTTAGGTGCCTGTAAGACATCTGTTGGAACTGTCCAGTATGTAGCTAAATGTATAATCCTAAAGCTCATGAAAGACCTGGCAGAGAGATACAGACTTGCAGCTGATCAGCATGTGCTCACTGAAATGATGGGCTGCATGGTATTTCCCAAAAAGAGTGGAAAGACAAAAATAGGACCCAGCACAAAGCCCTGAAGAACACTGACATTTAAGTGATGATCAGTGTCTTAGTTTGTTTGTGCTGCTATAACAAAATACCTAAGTTGGGTAATTTATAAAGAAGAGAAATTTATTTCTCACAATTCTGGAGGCTAGAAGTCCAAGATCAAGGCATCATCAGTTTTGGTGTCTGGCAAAGGCCCTGTCTCTGCTTCCAAGATGGTGCCTTGTCGCTACATTCTCCAGAGGAGACAAACGTTGTGTCCTCCCATACAATAAGGCAGAGGGACAAAAACATGAGCCCATATTAGTTCCCCAACACCTTTTATAGAGCACTAGTCCAGGAACGAGGAGAGTCTTCATGACTTAATCACTTTGTCAAGGCCCCACCTCCTAATACGATCACAATTGGGGATTAAGTTTGGACATATGAATTTTGGGGGAAACGCAGACCATAACAGTCAGTAAAAGGTAGGTGGTGTAAACAGCATGCCCTTTGAAGCCAAACCACTCGGTTTAAATATCATTTGTGCTACTTACTAATTAACATTTAAGTTACTCTAAAAGATTATTTAAAAACTGGTTTTGTGTATCAACTTCATTATGTTTAATAGACTGTTGGAATTTTTGTTTGTTTTGTTTTGAAATCCCTCAGACTCTAATCACCAGTTTCTAAACATATTGGAAGTGCCTTATCCAGAGACGCAAAACCCTACTATTTGATCTGAGAAGAGTCTAGATTAAAAGGGGTTCAGAATAATTGTGTCTTCTCATTATCATTTCTAAAGTCGAACGTCAGCCGAACTCACTGGCTCCCTGCCCTTCTCCACTTGCCTTCCAGGCTGCCAAACCCTGAGTCATAAGAGAAGCAGAAGCCTCTGCAACTCAAACGCCTTCATGCTTTCCAATAGTTCTTCCTGGTCACCTTTTTCTTAGCTGTAATGTACTAACTGTCTGATCTTGAGGAGGAAAATGCAAAGAATTGCCATGATTTTCTGGCTACATCTTGTTTTTTAATAGAATTATTTAGAATGCTTTTCTTTTTGCTCTTTTTAAATATATATATAATATATTTAATATATATTATATATATATATTTGGTTATTAATATGGCTTGTTTCAGCAAACATCTCATTTGAGTTTTTTTCCGCTGTGAATCTGTTGAACATTTTCACTGAAACTGTCACATTGTCTCATTGAATTTCAGGTCACTCGTAATTTCCTTTGTCTTAATTCCACAGAGAGAAGAGGACTGAACTCCTAAGAACTCTGACCTACTCTCACTCACATTCCCTTGGTAGAGCTCAATTTCAGTTGAAATCCTCAAATATCATTTATGTTCAGGATTGTGGTCAGAAGAAATATCTTCTACGTAGCCTGCACATACAGCTAAATTGTTCTATAACTCTTTATAATCAATATTTTTTGCATTTTCTCTCCATGCTCTGTAAAATTTCTAATCAGGTTTAGATGAAGAGTTATGAATTTCCTTAATATTGGAATGTTCTACGCCTTTGAACATTTTAATCTATTAGAAAATATGTCATCTTTTCCCCATCTGTGCCAGTAGCACAGTCAGCTGCTGGTATTTCTTCCTGTCTAGGAAACTATAGCATTTCCTTCTAGCATCTTCCATATGCTCACTTCATGTGGATTTCTACATCTATTTCAGATCTCTTTTGATTAAATTACCTATTTGAATAATGCATTTCATCACTAAGGTAATGTGTGTTCTGAATTTTCTTACTCAATTCACAGGCAATTTTTAGTGTAGAATCGCATGATATGGGCAGACGGGGGTTTTACAGTCATGCACCACATAATGTCATTTTCATCAACAATGGACCTCATACAGAATGGTGGTCCCATTATAATGAAGCTGAAAAATTCTTATTGCTTAGTGACATCATAGCCATCACAGTGTGTTACTTATGTATTTGTGGAGATACTAGGGTAAACAAACCTATGCTGCTGTCATTTAAGTAAGAGTATAAGCATATAATACTTGATAATGATAGTAAACAACTGTTATGAGTTTCTGTATTTACTATGCTACACCTTGTATTGTTATTTTAGAGTGTACTCCTTCTACTTATTAAAAAAAAAGTTAACTATAAAATAGCCTCAAGCAGGTCCTTCGGGAGGTATTCCAGAAAAAGGCATTGTTATCACGGGAGATAGCAGATCCATGCATGTCATTGCCCCCAAAGACTTTCCTTGGGACAAGATATGGAGATGGAAGGCAGTGAATTGATGATCTTGACCCTGTGCAGGCCTAGGTTCATGGGTGTGTTCATGTCTTAGTTTTAAACCAAAAAGTGTAAAAAGTAAAAAATAAATAAAAATTTGAAAAATAGAAAAAAGCTCACAGAATAAGGATATAAAGACAAAATATTTTATACAGCTGAACTTATATTTTAAGGTAAGTGATATTACAAAATAGGGAAAAGATTAAAAATTCATAAAGTAAAATATTTTTTATAAATTTAGTGTAGCTTAAGTGTAGAGTGTTTATGATGTCTACAGAAATGCATAATGATTTCCTAGGTCTTCACATTCACTCACCACTCACTCACTCACTGGCTCACCCAGAGCAAGCTCCGTTCATGGTAAGTGCCCTATATAGCTGTACCATGTTTTATTTTTCATACCATATTTTTACTGTAACTTTTCTATGTTTAGATATGTTTAGATAGACAAATACAATTATGTTACAGTTGCCTACAGAATTCAGTACAGTAACATGCTGTATAGGAACAATAGGCTATACCATATAGCCTAGGTGTATAGCAGGCTATACCATCTAGGTTTTCATTATGCATACTTTATAATGTTTGCACAATGACAAAATCACCTAAGAACGCATCTCTTAGAACACATTCCCACCATTAAGTGATGTCATGACTATATATGAATTCTTAATGTGGGTAATATTTATTTAATAAAACCAATCAGAAAGAACAAGCAATTTACAACCATAAGATAGAAGAAAGGGAGTATGCTGAAATTGTCCAGTAAAATACTGTGCCACTTGTTTTCTATCAATAACTTTGATAAGGTACTAAAGAGTTATGATGGTTTTTTAAGTATAAAATAATACACAGTAAGAATGAGTTAGTCTTTTTTGAAAATAGAATATTTGCAAAATTTGTAATTGTTAAAAGTGTTCTGGCTATACATTTGCTAATTATCAAGCATGTAGGCTTTAAAGTTTTGTACCATGTTTCTGAAAATAATTATAAATTATATTAATGCTCTTGAATCACTTCTCATCAATGAAGAGACAGAGATGCAAGTCAAAGGGGCATAGAAGAACCAGTCAACATGGAAACACAAAATCATAACTTGAGTATAAATTTGATCAGTTTTCAGAAGACAGGAATGAATATTTTCTCAGCTCTACCTAGGGACTTAAGAAATGGTCTCATTATATAGAGAATAAGTACAAAGATTAGCTAATGTTAGAATCATAGAATGTTACCAGTACAACAGATGGTTTAAATAATCTGACTTCATTATTTTATAACCAAGGAAATGGAGGCCTTATCCCAAATAGCAGATTATCTAAAATCACACAGCTGATTAATACAGAACCCAGATCAAACCATAATTCCTGCCTCCCAGATGTTTCCTTCCTACTGTGCTAGTGTACCACCATCTGCCAATGTCCAGCAACTGGGGCTCCTCTGATGCAGGGCTCAGGCCCTTCACAAAACTTCGATGAGTCAAGTCAGTCTTATTTGTCTCTCTTTCTTTCCAGACACCCCTCCCAGTCCCTCCTCACCTCAGCCCTTCCATGCTATGGTCCTGCTCACTTCTTCCCCACTGTAGCTCACCAATTCTTTACCTGATCTGTTAGTCCTAAGTGGCAGCTCATGACTCTGAGCCACTAACCTGGCCAATGTGCTCAGGAAGGAACGTCTCCTACATGTGAATGGTTTTACTCTGGCCTTCCTAGAGTTATCCCAGCCTCTTGTCATTGAACTCCATGGCAAGCCACCAGCATGTGGAACAATTTGGAACAAAAAGTGTTTACAGGGTTCTTTTATTTTTTTCATTTAGTCTAAAAATACCTGAATTAATATTAATGGTCAAAATGCATTATCTTCTAACTTAGATTCTGTTACCTATGTTACTAAATAGATAATATTTTTTGAAAAGTAGCATTAATTTTAGCCAACATTTTAATATCTAGGTACATTTGAGAATATTAATATAGCTTCTTAATATTTGATCCTCAAATTAGATCACTAATCATGTCTTGAAATCAGACAGCACTAGTGAGACATTTATCATTGATCCAATTTATAGAGAATTTCAGAATTAGCAATTTCAAACCAGATACATGTGGAGTGCAGCCCTATGGCAGCTAAGTGGCTGTTGTGTGGGAGAACAGGTGGCGTCTTCCTGAACCCATGAGATGACACAGGCTTAATATACACACAGGGCCTGCCCCACTGGGTATTTCATATTCTGTAAACATGAACAGAGACAAAACAGGTACTTCAGTAAATAGTTGAGAAGATCTATTTATGTACAGTCCATTGAGGCTTTAGAAATGATCTAACAATGCATACTGGCTCCTTTCTTGTTCATTTTCCCAGTAATGTTTTATTGGGTATAAGTTAGGATAAAATGTATCGGGGGAAAAAAGCGCAGCAAAGTCATCCAATAATGGAGGAACAAAGGAAGGGCAGAGTGTCAACAGACATGGTAAAGTTTCCTTTGGCACGTGTACAGAAAGTCATTGTTGCAGCCAGGCAACCATATGCCTATAATGTGGCAGAGCTGTTCTCTGGGCTTGAATCCAGGGCTCCAGCCTATCACTCTCTAATTTGGATTAATAATTCATTGTATTATCTGAAAGGGCTGCATAATACACCTAGCCAGCTAAACCACAGAAAACAACTCATTCCAAGCGACATACACAGTTTTTGATGTACCATGCAAAACAAATCTCCACTTTATCTGTCTGTCCTAATACCCATTCACTTAATGAGAATGTAAAAAGAAGCATCTTTAAAAGGTGACTCAGACGTAGATGCCATGAGAGAGAATTGGAGGGAAGAGAGAAATTGAGGGAGATAGGAAGGGAAATTGATATGTGTTTGATGCCTATCAAGTGCCAAGCAGCATGGTGAGAACATAGAATCCTCAGGACAATTCTGAGAGGCACGTAATAGTAGTATTCCCATTGTAGAGATGGGGAGATTAAGATTTAGAAAAAGTAAATAATTTACCCACATTCATCAATCTAGTTAGAAGGACTCCAAATTCTTCATAGACATGACTAGCTGAGTGGTCAAAGAAATAGATCTCAAAAAAAAAAAAAAAAGAAAGAAAGAAAGAAAGAAAGAAAGAAAGAAAGAAAGAAAGAAAGAAAGAAAGAAAGAAAGAAAGAAAAGAAAAACTAGAAAATAGCTTCAAGACAACATATGAGCAGATATTTCACATGTGGTACAAACTGAAAGTTTCAAATAATATTAACCAAATAGTGTTAATAAAAACTAGTAAGAATGCTTCATGGAAATAAGGCTTGACATTGCTCTAAAGCTTTTCAACTTTTAAAATAATGTGTGGCTCTATATTTAAACACTGACCTAATTCCTAAGGCTGAGAAACACCAGACGAGTGTGAAACTTAAAAGTACTTGAGTTTTAACAGGAAGAGCTCCAGGCTGGCCAGAGTAAAAGGTTAAAGATAGCATCTCTCTTTTTTGTGAGGAGGGAGGAAGGAAGCAGAGAGGACAGCTTCTTCCTCTTCTAGCAGAAAGCTATCTAGCTGGATGATAGATTATATCTGCAACAAGAGGCATCATTTACTTCTTTGCTGTGCAAGTAATTAAAATCCACTCACGCAGATGTATCAGCATTGTCCACTTAAGAAGTTCACCAACACTGAGAGGGATTTTACTCCTGCCAAACCTTTCTTGGCTCTTTAACCATTCTCCTTAGTTAAATAAATAATTTTAAAATTCTAGAATTACTGACACACTTTTTCAAAAAACTAGCAACCATGAAGTTCATGAATGAGGCTCATTAGACATACAGAACACAAGTCATTTTTCTCCTGACCTCTTACTGAAAACATTTAATTTTCAGTACCACGAATTTTCGTTTCTTTATCATGGTATAGAAATGGTCAGATGAACAGTGAAGAATCTTTTGCCAAAATGACATTTCATTTCTTTCCATTGACTACTGAAACACCACCCAGAGTGACTGAGGAGAAGAACGCTTTGATTCTCTGATCTTTGGTTTTCACATCTGTAATTTGAGGAAGCTAGAATGAATGACAGAGATTTTTTTCCAGATGTAACATTCCTGGATATTCTATAGATCAAGAAAGATAAGGACTGAAAAGTATTTTTGGATTTAGCAAGTAAACAGCCAGTGGTAGCTTTGTAGAGAGCAATTTCTATGAAGAAAGGTGGGACAAGGCGTTAGGTGGGTTAGGTGGGTCAGGGAAAGCCAAGTTGAGATGAAATTCATTAAGGAATGAGTGAGGGGAGAGCAAGTGGAGAACAGGGCACTTATCTTTAAAGTAGCCTGGCCCTGAGGGGAAGGAAAGAATGAAGACTTTTTTTTTTTTTTTTTTTTTTTTTGAGACAGCCTAGCTCACAGCAACCTCCGATTCCTGAGCTCAAGTGATAATCCTGCCTCAGCCTCTCAAGAAGCTGGGACTACAGGCATGCAACATCACACTCTGCTAAGTTTTTCTATTTTTAGTAGAGACAGTGTCTCCCTCTTGCTCAGGCTGGCCTCGAACTCCTGACCTCAAGCGATCCTCCTACCTCAGCCTCCCAGAGTGCTAAGATTAGAGGTGTGAGCCACTGCACCCGGCCTTTTTTTTTTTAAGAGCATGAAAATTATGTTTATTGAGGAGAGAAAGATAGTATTATAGAGCAAGAGCAACGCATAGGTTTACAGAGCATGACACATACACCACAGATGATGACCATACCCATTGTTGCATCAGGAAAAGTGAGAATGAGGATGAATGAACAGGAATACCCATTTGGTGGGATAAAGGAGATGGATTGCTTGCTTGCATTTAATGATAGGAGGAATTTATGTACATTTACATGTTGATGGGACCTTCTAGAGAGAGACAAGTAGAAAGTATAAACATATAAGGTCCCTGAAGAGGTAGGTGTGAATGGGTTTCAAAGCATAGGTGTGAGGGTTCACGTTGGAGAGAAGGAAGTGATAAAACAGTTTAGAAAAATGGTTAACTCCTCTGAGTATGAAGGAGAAAGAAAGAGGTTGAAATAGTGGCTCACAGAAAAGTGAAACTGAATGGAACTTCAGAAAGTCCATCTCTTTTTCATAAGAGGATTGACTCTCCACACTCCAGCACCCAACAACAAGGTCTGAATACCTGTGTCACGTCTGGATGAGTGCATACAGCGAAGAGGAATAAAAATGTGTTTAACCTGAATTTAATGCCAGATATCTAGGTTTAAACTTTCCCTTCTCTCAAAGTAATGCCCTCGTGAATAACAAAACCAGAAATACATTATAAAATTGACCATTAACTTCCTTTCTTCTGTATTATAATCACTTCCTTTTTTTTCTTTTTCTATTTTTTTTTTTATTTCAGCATATTTTGGAGATACAAATGTTTAGGTTACATGTGTTGCCTTTCCCTCCTCCCCCACCCCCCCAAGTCATAACTTCAAGTGGGTCCATGCTCCAGCTGGTGCGCCTCACACTCAGTATACCCATCCCCTCCTCCCCCCTCCCACCTGCCCAACGCCCAATAAATGTTATTCCTATATGTCCACTTAGGTGTTGATCAGTATACCAATTTGCTGGTGAGTACATGTGGTGCTTGTTTTTCCATTCTTGGGATACTTCACTTAGTAGAATGGGTTCCAGCTCTATCCAGGAAAATACAAGAGGTCCTATATCACCATTATTTCTTATAGCTGAATAGTACTCCATGGCATACATAGACCACATTTTATTAATCCACTTATGTATTGATGGGCACTTGGGTTGTTTCCACATCTTTGCAATTGTGAATTGTATAATCACTTCCTTTTTAGATTTTATCTTAAATTACAGAGAGAATATTTTTAAAGGGGAAAGAACACTGGAAAAATGATCTAAATATAAGAGTACTTTAGCTGCCATTTATGGTCTGGGAGGCTTTGAACAAATCAGTATAGCAGCCAAGGACTCAATTTTTCTCAACTATAAGATGAGGGGGTGAACTTAGAGAATTGTATAAAGCTCTTTTCATTTCTAAGAATTTTCTGACTTCAGAGAACATTTTCCAAACAATCAACAATATGATTTTAATCAGAAGATAGAGTAATTATTTAACCATGAAAATAAATAAATGTTTCTCTTCTATTTTCACCTTGCAAATAGTACTCAAATTTAAAAAAACAGAACTGAAATTTCTTTTTTGAGTAGCATTAATATTTTACATGAAACTCTTTTCCATTAATGTTTAATTTTCTATCTGGAGTGCTAGCCAAATACCATTACCGTTACTTTGGTCCTTAATATAGTTAATACTATATTAAGTAAGCCAACTATGTTTCTTCAGTGAAAATGGCAGAGCTTATTTCATGAGGCTCAAGGCCAGAAATACAAGTCTTGTCCATCAAAAAAAAAATAATTTTTTTGCTGTGCTTGTTCCATACCTATAGGACACTCAAAACCAATCCAAATCTTCAGAGAAACAGAAGTATTGATAAACTTAGCAAGATCATTAGTCACATTCAAAAGTACTCACTCCTGATAAGGCTCAAGATAGATAATCAAAATTTGACAAATTATGGTTTACATTATTTTTAAGTAAAATGGCAATCCATTCATTTTTCATCTACATCAGAAATAATATGTGCCTCTTTGATTTTCTTAGTTAAAATTCTTTAGTGCAAAATAATAGAAATTCACTCAAATTAGCCCAAGTAAATAAAAAATGACTTATTATTATAAGGTTACAATAAGAATCTAATAGAAATGACACAACAGAAATTTCAACCAGAAAGAAAAGTTACAGTCACAGAAGCAGAACGACCCCTAATATCTGTGGTGCATGGAACAAGAGTACAATAGAGACTAACATACCATATGACCAGATATTTAAAAGTAATAAGTCAAGATACCAAACTGTTATGTTAAAAAAATATTCTGTCCTCCTACTTGACAAACTTGTTAACAACAATTTTTTAAATGTAAAACTATGGCTTATTATGACTGAAAGTTGGTCAAATATCACATTAAAGGAATTTAATTATTATTCTACATATCTGAGTATTTTGCTGATAGACCATAGATGTTTGTAGACTAAGAAACAGAAATACATAAGCATAAATAATATACTTATCCCACCAAATGTATTCCTGTTTTCATTTTATATATGGTTATAATCAAAATGTTCATTAAATTTGTGTTTTGTCAACAGTAATGCTAAATTAGACAACCACTTTTGAGTCACTGTAGTTATTAAATAATATATTGGTATATCTCAATTTGGAGAAACTTTGTTCTTATGAGGCAGTAGTAATAGGACAAACCAATAACTCAGAAATGAAACATAAATTTTATGTACGATAATTTAAAATGCAAGGGAATTACATATGAAAACTATCATTCCACAGAAATTATTATAAAATATATTGATTTTATAATATCAATCCATAGAATTTGTATTTCTATGTTCATCTTCTCTGAAAATAGTATCTAGGACCTCTCAGTTGTGTAAATAACGAGTATCATGCATGTTACAATTCACATTTTATGCATTTATAAATAATATGAATTGTTTAATATTGTAAAATGAACCTTTCCCACCATGCACAATGGCTGCAAATACTACGTTAATTTGCAAAAACTACTGGAATCACAAATTGGATTATGGAGCAAAAAATAGAAAATATACATCCTGCACTATTGCAAATTGTATTTTATTGTGTAAGAATCTATTGCACTCATGCAGGCTAAGAGAAAACATTAGACTAGTATATTAGTGTATCTTTTCTCTTATCCAAGAGCTTCTGCCTACCCAAAGCCACACTGCACCTGAAGCAATGCCTATCTCTGACATAAAAAAGGCACAACCTCTATTGGACCCAGCTGCTTTTTGTTTTAAGAACATAGGGCAGGAAATGCAGAGAAGCATTTCCCTTAGGATTGAATTGTGTTTGTCACAAGAGTGGATGTTCAGAGTGTGGGGTCTTTCTGTGCCAGTGTGGAGTACTGGCTATCAAGTGACAGAGATGTCCATGTGCTCTTGAATAAACTGATTTTCATATGTGAGTTTGTGACTGCACCCACATGCTTTAAAGGGCCCAGGGCAGGACTCGCCTGGGCCTAAAAATGATTCTGCAAGTAAGAACTGGAAATCTGTAAGAACATTACTCTATTTCCCAGTAAGCAACATGGTTTCAGTGTTGCTTCTCTGCATATTTGCCCTATTTTCTTGCTTCTTTCTATAAATTAACTTTCTTTGCCTTATATGGTTTTTCTGCTACCCCAAAAAAATTTCAGCTAGTTTGTTGCTTTGCCATACAATGGCTCTGACCCTATTCTACTAAATCTTTCAGTTTAAGCTTCCATCCTCATTGTAAGGGGCTTGGTCTCCCAACTTTCTTACTTCAAATTCTGAGGGGGGTGGGAAATTCTTTTCTCCCAATGATCACCAAGAACCTGGGGAAAAAAACCTCCACTTGGAGGCTGCTAACCTAGCCACTAAAGAAAAACAAGCAATATGCATAAAATTAAAGTGTAATTAAGGTGTAAAATGTATACTTTAATTTGCATAAAGGGGAGAAAAAGGATATCTATGTGTGTGCGCTTATTTATGTATACATAATATACCTCTTCCTCTATGAGAGGAAGACTTTTCTCTATATCCTTTTTTCTAGTTTTGAATTTTGAACCATGTGACTATACTGCCTATCCAAAATAAATAAGTGCATTTTGAAACACAGAAAAACAAAACCAGTGAGGAATATTTACTTTCTATGGTCTAGACTGCACAGATTTCCCCATAACCACTCCCTTATTTGATTCTCCGACTTGCCATCATTGTTGCCACGTTCTTAACCCCTAGAAATAAAAAGGAGGGAAAAGAGAGCACATGAAATAGGCATAGAGACAAGAAAGAAGAAGAAAAGAAGGAGAAAGAGTAGGAGAAAGGACATGAGAAAGAGGAAGAAGAATGGAAGGAGGGCTGGAGGGAGCCCAAGGAGAAGAAAGTGTGAAAGGGAAGGGAAGGAAGAAATAAAATAGCAAAGATAGCTATATACAGAGACAGAGAGAAATTCCTTCCGGTGCTTCTAGCCAGAGATTTGACAAAAGTACAATACCTTCAATATTCATTCCACTTTTCCCATTAATGTCTCAGCAGCTCACACCTTTCATGTGAAACTCCTATATTTCCTTTTTTTAAAGTTTCACAATGTATCCATGACATAGGTGTCCATGACTTAAGGACTTATCCTGAAATCTGAGAAACAGTCAGAAAATAAACTCATTGTATATCTCTGCCTCTTGTAACCAAAATGTCAACAAAAAAAAAAAAATCAAAACTAAACTTTTTATCGGGTGGTAGGCAGGCGGTAGGGGGAGGAGGAGAGGGGTGTATGCTTCCATAACGTGTGTGACGCACACCACCGGGGGATTGGGCACATCGTGGGGAGGGAGGGGGGCAGGGGCAATATTTGTAACCCTAACAATATTTGTGCCTCCATAATATGATTAAATTAAAAAAAATAAAATAAATCTTAAATATATCTTTGCTAAAAAAAAAAAAAAAAGAAAAAGAAAAAGAAAATAAACTCAGACTCATGTACTATCCTGTCTCACTCTATCCATCCTCTAGGCATCCACCCACAAAACCATGCTTAACTTAAGGATCCATATCAGGCAGGTAGTAAGACATGATTATTTGTTTGCTTTGTGTTTTATTGGTTGGTTTCTTTTTTTTTACTTCCCTGATATTGTTTATTTTATTTGCATTGATACATAATAGATGTACATATTTGGGGTGTGCCTGTGATAATTTAATACATTCATGTAATTTGTAAAGATCAAATCAGTGAAATGATATATTTATCACTTTAAATATTTGTCTTTTCTTTATGCTAGAAACATTCAAATTATTCTTCTCTGGCTGTTTTGAAATATAAAATAGATTATGGTAAACTATAGTTACCCTACCAATCTAGAAGAGAAGATGAAGAGAGGTTGATTAAAGGGTAAAAATATACTGTTTGAGAAAAGAAATAAGACCTTGTGTTTGGTTGGCTTCTATTTCAGAAATACAGTAACCCTGTGCAGTGTTAAGAGTATTGGGCTGGGCACCAGTTCTGGTTCTGACACCAAAATTTGCTTGGCATTATTAAATACTAGATATCCTACCAGGCCCTGGTGATACACAAATGAATAAAGCAACTTGTCCTCTAGTAATATGGAGACATTTTTGTATAACTAAAACAATGTGATAAGTATCACACTGGCAGCATCAAGTGCTACAAGAGGCTGAGAAGGGGAGCAAGTCATGCTGGGTTGAGGGAGGAGAGCTGTTGGTTAAGAGGACAGGCTTTACAGTGAAAGTGACAGGATCTCTGTGTTATAGGGTAAGCATATTTTTTTTCTAGACAGGGGAAAGCAAAGGACATCTCAGAAAGAGTTATGTAACAGTGAGTCACTGAAGAGTTGTGTCATGGCAAAACAAGGTATATGGAATTCCTAGCGTACTAACCTCCTTTAGGAGGAGCATGCTATGAAGAAAGGAGCATGCTCCTTTCTTTCCCACTCAAGAAATCGTATTGAAATAAAAGCAAGTGAAAAAGAGGTTATTATCAGCAATAATGTCCTCTGCCCTTAAAAAAGAAGTAAACTATCTATAAAGCAATAATTTACTATTTGAAAGACATAAGTCATGACTTTAGGATTTGAAAACACTTCTACCCAAAAATCTTTAGGATTGTTCTACCCCTACGATATTAAGGTTCAGATGATAGAAGAATGTTTTGTTTTATATCATTACAAATTTCTTCCTATCCCCCCACTTTTTAGGTGCCCTAAAAATGCAGGACAAATGATGGTAAGAACCTCACTCAGGCAAGACAGAAGGTTCACAATACCTACTTTATGACCTAAAGCATGAAACAATTGCTAAGACCTTTGGCAAATCAATGACTTACCAAAGTTTCCACATCAGAGATTAAAGTCTGGTGCTTATTTTACACACAGATCCACAGTGTCTGACATACTTGAAAGAAGGAAAGAAGCTCCCTCCTAGGTATAAATGTTGCCAATTAACTACAATCACCTGGCTAGGTAGATTTGTTGTTAAAATCCCAATAGCAATAAAGCCAAGGAGTGACCCTATTTTAATTTCAACAGAGGGAAAGGATTAGGAACTTCCCACCTGATCCAGCTTGCTTATATCTACAAAAGAAATGAAGGGAGAGGATGTGAACAACTACGTAAAGCATGTTTCCAAGCTAGCAAAATGACTCAGAGGTTACACCAATAACTCAATGATTCATTCATAATTTGGGTGGGAAAAGGAGTTTGTCAAGTGCAATGTGTTTAGCGGGAAAAGGAGTTTGTCAAGTGCAATGTGTTTAGCATAACGTAGAAAATCCTGGCAGTGTGGGCCCCAGGGTGGAGTTATTTCAGTATTGTCTTGGTCTCTCCCATGGTCCTAAGGATGAATGTTTTTTTATATAAATTCAAGTTTAATAACACACTGATTAGTGATTAGGAAGGATAGTAGAGTAATATGTTACTTTTTACAAAGCAATTTGTTTACTTTGTTTCTAGAGAATGTATTGTTTCTCTTTACTGAAACCTCGATGAATCATCAATCTCCTCAGCCTTTTAACAGCTGGCCCAGCACGCCCACCACTCACCTGCAGCTGTTCCCCACTTCCTGAGGAAATGTACTTGGACTCCAGGTTGAAACAGCACTTCTGGAATCCTTTAATACAGAACCACAGGACATAGCACATCAATAAGCAGCAGCTGAAAACAGTTCTATAAAACTGGGCCAAGGGAACCAGAATTATCCTGTGTTTTCCCATAGTCTCCCTTTCCAGGGTCACAGCCTCAAGGATTCAAGTCCAGAAAGGCCTGTTCTGGGGGTAAATTGTATCAAAATAGGTATTTATATGCTCATTTATCATATACAACACAAAATTTAATATTATATTTCCCATGACCTATATTGTAAAAACACTTTATTTAGTTTTCTGGAAGAAAGAGGTGTTCAATGTCAGTGAATTTTACCAAAAACTAAAGTCTACAGCTTTAAATACCAGCAACTTTTTAAAACACATATATAATTTTTTATGGAATTCCTCCTAAAATAAATTATATCTTATACTTATTAAACAGTGACTGGTGGATATCATTTAAATTTTTCTTGCTGATTCAGAGTTTTCATTAAGAATATAGGTCATTAAGAACACATGTAGATTAGATCTGTCTCACTACTCATCTGCTCTTTTTGCCTACCTTCTGGTTTTTTATTCCTAATTTGCTATTCATAGAGAAAACAGATAAAGTTTTTTATACTCATGTATACAAAAACACACATATAGTAAATCAAAAGTCAATAAACTCATAACTATAAAATCAGTAATTGTGAAGGGCATGGATTTAGTAGAGATTTTGTGACAATTCTTTAGAGTACTTAGAAGCCTTTTCC
Source organism: Microcebus murinus (assembly GCF_040939455.1). Lineage (NCBI taxonomy): Eukaryota > Metazoa > Chordata > Mammalia > Primates > Cheirogaleidae > Microcebus > Microcebus murinus. Next base: position 77,247,872 of record NC_134112.1, on the reverse strand, counting down.
ACATCTAATCTCAATTCAGGGCTCTATTCCAAAGGGTTTAGGATACTAGCAAGGTGTTATAATTTTATACTAAATAGGAAAGACTCTGCCCTTCAAACTTTTTGGCATGTCTACAAAATAAAATAAAACCAAAAGTAAGCAGTGCCCCTTTCTGATCCTGGGAACACTTCATTCCCTGCATACCAATCAAGATGGCCTAAATTAAAATATAAAATTAAGCGCTGAAGGTTAAACTGTAATTCTTCTGGCTCCATAGTGGATAAAAAATACGATACAGTGTAACAGTTTGAAAATATCTAGTCTCCTATTCAACAAAATTTAAAGTTAGAAATTATTTAAAAAACCAAATTTATTCTATCTAAAGGTTCAAAGGAAAAGATAATTTCTAGATTATCATTTCCAATGATAATTCTGATATAACCTGATTTTTGAATGATATTTGAAAAATCTGATTTTGAATATATTTGAATAATCTGATTTTTCAGGTAAATATAGTAAGCATCAGGTTTAATAATCATTTCCAGATTTTCTAATATATAAATCCATACCAGAATCAGAAGTATTGCTTGTTTATTTATACTACAGCATGTTCCTAAATTATTTACTCTATATTCTGTACAAAGATATATTTAATATATTTTGTAAAATATATTACAATTAATATATTATTAATACATATACATATTATTAATAAATATACAATTAATATATTTTGTAAAATATATTATATCTTTGTAATTCTGTACAAAGATAATATTTAATAAGCATCTAAATGCTCATCTTAGATAACCATTTAAAAACTTTACCTAATCATCTTCATTATAACTTCATCGAGTTGTATGAAGTGATGATGGCTTTGAGATACTTACAACTCAGTTCACAGATCCAGGGTCAAATATTTGAATATTCTACCTCTTAAAATTCTGAACATTATTATATTATTTTGTTTAATTTTTTTATGGATGATTAGATTTGATCTAAAAAGATCTTTCGGAGATAGACTGCACCTTATCTTGTTGTATAAATAGAATGACCATATATTTCAATTTGTCCAGGACAAGCCCTCCTTATGACAGTTATTACAGTGCAATTTTAATAGTGCTTGCATTTTGAGCAATTCAAAAAGAAGACATAACAATCCTAAATATTTATGTACCTAACACAGGAGTACCCAGATTCATAAAGCAAATACTATTATATCTAAGAAAAGAGATAAATGGCAGTATTGTAATTGCCAGGGAGCTCAGCACCTCACCAACAGAGCTAGTTATATCATCCAAGCAGAAAATAAATAAACACCTAAATAAGACTTAAATTAAACTCTAGAAAAAATGAAACTAACTGACATTTACAGAACATCAACTGAATATAGAGTCTACTGAATATACATTCTTCTCATCAGCACATGGAACATTCTCTGAGATTGAGCAGATCTTAGGCCATAAAATATGTCTCAACAAATTCAAAAAAATAGAAAGTATACCATTTATCTTCTCAGACTACAGTGAAATAAAACCAGAAATCAATATCAAGAGAAACAATTAATTCTAAATAAAGTCATGAAAATTAAACAACTTGCAGCTGAACGGTTATTGGGTCAATAATGAAATTAAGAGAGAAATCAAAATATTCCTCAAACTGAATGACAAAGGGGACACAAGCTATCAAAATCTATGGGGTTCACTAAAAGCAGTCCTAAGGGGAAAATTCATATCCTTAAACACCTATATCAAAAAGACAGAAAGATCACAAACTAATAATTCAATGGCATGTCTCAAGGAACTAGAAAAGGAAGAGAAAACCAAACCCAAAGCCAGCAGAAGATAAGAAACAACTCAGGTCAGAGCAGAACTCAACAAAATGGAAAACAAGAAAACAATTCAAAGGATCAATGAAACAAAAAGGTTATTCTTTGAAAAGATAAACAAAATTGACAGATTTTTTGCTAGATTAACCAGGAATAGAAAAGAAATGATCCAAGTAAGCTCAATCAGAAATGAAAAAGGAGATATTATATTACAACTGATACCACAGAAATACAAAATACCATCTGTAAATACAATAAAAATCTCTATGCACATAAACTAGAAAATGCAGAAGAAATGGACAAATTCCTGGAAACACACAACCTCCCAAGACTTAACAAGGAAGAAATAAAACTCCTGAACACAGGACTAAGACCACAATGGCAATTATAGCAACAATAAAAATAAATAAATGGGACTTTATTAAATTAAAAAGTTTATGCACAGCTAAGGAAATAATCAACAGAGCAAATAGAGAACCTAAAGAATGGAAGAAAATATTCACAAACTATACATCCAATAAAGGTCTAATATCCAGAATCTACAAACAACTCAAAAAATCAACAAGAAGAAAACAAACAACCTCATTATAAAGTGGACAAAAGACATGAACAGAAGCTTTTCAAAAGAAGACAGACAAATGGCCAATAAACATATGACAAAATGCTCAATGTCATTAATTACCACAGATTAAAACCACAATGAGATATCACCTTACCCCTTTTAGAATGGTTTTTATTAAAATAACAATAGATGCTGGCATGGATGAAGAGAGAAAGGAAGACTTACACACTGTTGCTGGGACTGCAAATTAGTGCAACCTCTATGGGAAACAGTACAGAGATTCCTCAAAGAACTAAAAGTATGCTGGCCATTCAATCCAGTAATCCCACTACTGGGTATCTACCCAAGGGAAAAGAAGTCATTTTATCAAAAAGACACTTGCATGTGAATGTTTATTGCAGCACAATTCACAATTGCAAAGATGTGAAATCAACCCAAGTGCCCATTAATTCATGAGTAGATTAACAAAATGTGGTGTATGTATGCCATGGAGTACTACTTAGCCATAAAAAAGGACGAATAATGCCTTTTGGAACAATTTGAATAGAACCAGAGACCATTATCTTAAGTGAGTTATCTAAAGAATGGAAAAACAAGCACCGTATGTACTTGCTGTTAACTTGGAACTAACTGATGAGCATATATGTGCATAAAGGAAAGTAAAACTCAGTGAAAATCAAGCTGGGTGGGTGGAGGGAGATGGGCAAAAACCTACCTAACAGGTACAACTACATTATCACTCAACTTGTCTCATGCCTGCTTCTAATCTGATAGTTCAGTAATATATGGCCTATTTTCCAAGAACCAAATAACATATAGAGTAAGATGATATTTAAAACTAGATAAAATGGGGACACACATTTGTGAGAATTTGGGGAAAAAATTCTTGGAGTTATACTCCACACTCATTTTGGTCAGTGCCACTTCCTTTATAATACGCTTTCTTCTAATACAAGAGAACATGAAAATTAAAAGGTAGATTTTTACCTAACTTTGGCTAAGTTTACTTATAGCTTTGGTAATAACCGCTGTACCTTTTGCTGACAATTTTTAGTAACAATGGCTACAATACTGCTGCTGCTGCTGCTGATTATGATGATGACAGTGATGATGGGAAAATGAACAGGCAACGGCTTCTAGTCATTCAACGTGACAGATACCCAGACTCACATTTGGGAAGAATACTTAAAAAAAAAAAAAATCCAAAGACTTGGGTTTGAACTATGCCATCCACCAGTTTTGTGAATTTGAACAAATTAAAGCCAGTTCAAGGCAAGTTAAGATTCTGTACAACTTTGTGAAACAAGAAGATGGGCCTGTGGGGGGAGTAGATCCAGCTTAAACAATCTAGAAATTTCTTGAAGCTTATTTCAATGGTATAATACATACAAAAATGTATGTATACATTTATATGTATATATTGTATTGAAAATATATATTATACTTTCAATACAAAATATAAATAGAATATATTATATAAATATAATATATTATTATGTTAATATATTGATATAAATATATAATATTATCTTATATAAAATATATATTATATTGAAAATATGTATATATTGTCTGGCCCTGAGTAAGATTAGCAATCAGGACCCTTCACATCCAGCACATCAAAATTTCCTCCGAAGTTTTGCTAAGGAGCCCCTCTATCATATAGACAATTCTGCTACAGATGCAATCATTCTCTGCTCAGGAGCTGCTTTCTTTTAAAGCCATTCAACCATTCATTCCTCTCCCCTTCATTGAAATTCCAGAGTGAGTCCAACTTTTTGTTTCCAATTCTCTGTTCTATATTGTTTTACTACAGCATCAGCTAGTTATTAAGTGTGATATTTTCTCTCTAGTCTCCTTCCTGACCTTTGATCTGTCTCCATCTCTAATTTAGATTTTAGTTTTCTGAGGCAGAAACTACACCTACAATTTGATATTCAGTAACAAACATTCTGCTTGCTCTGAAAATATAACTTGTTTGCATTGGTATTTTTTGTAAGATTGCTTATTTTATTTATTTCTAGGTATACTTCCACATTTTAACTCTTCACAGTGTTATGCAAATTCAGTTAGCTGAAATAATTATTTTTTTTTAAGAACTTTGGGTAACAAAACCATAAAATTTACCACCTTAACCCTTTAAAACTATACAGTTCAGTTGTGTTAAGTATATTCACATTGTTGTACAATAGAGCTCCAAAACTTTTTCATCTTACAAAACAGAAACTCTCTGCACTATTAAATAATTTCACATGTTCCCCTGCTCATGCCCCCGCTAACCAACATTCCACTTTCTGTTTCTATGAACGTGACTACTTTAGATACCTTATATAAGCAGTATTTTAAATAAAGTCTGAACTACATTTTTATTAAATCTGGACTTATAAAAATGACAATGATTTTATACCTTACTGATACATATTAAGCCCCTCTCCATTCAAGGTTTCCTGTCCTGTCACCCTCCTTTTCCAACTTCCCACTCTTCCATCCCCTTCCATCACCACCTCTAAAACCCTGTTTCATTGTAAACAAGACCGCTATAGCTCCTTCTCTCAACTGAAATTTGACTTTCTTTGGAAGATTCTTCTCTCACTACAGTCATCTAACAGAAGCTATTTGTTCTCTCATAACTCATATGAACCAAGGTCATGGTAGTGGGGTGGAGAAAGAGGTATATTAGTTAGTACTTGTTTGGTTAATAGTAATTGTTAGGTCGACAGCCAAGAGGGAGACACACGAAACCTCATGTGTAGCAAAAATGCTGTTTATTTGGGCATCTGGGTACAGATGGGTGGAGGCCAAAAACAGCATCCACACTGAGGGAGGGGAGAGCTTTGGGTTTTACAGAGGGTTTTTCCAGCGACAATGAGAAACTGCACCAGAACAGCCACTATAATAAATTCTTTTCAAACAACCAGGAGGGATAAGGAAAGTAAGTTTCCTCTTGCATTCCATTCCTTTAACTCCCTAGGGGTTTGACAAAAGCTATGTGCCTAATATATCCCTACAAAGGGGAGAGCGATGGGTTTTTATAGGAGGTTTGGATGGAAGTTTGGGGAGGGTGAATTCTGTAATCCTAACAGTAATAGAGATCCAAACTTAAATCTAGCTTAAGAAAAATAATGGTTAAAGGTTACTTGCAGACTTACATAACCAGAGAGAAGAAGTGAGGTATTGTCAAAGACACAAACAAATATAATGAATATCCATCCAAATTTCAATGATCAACTCCCCTTTCTCTGCTTGAATTAATTTTCCCAGGATTCTTCTACAATCTTCTAGGCAGTTATCCATGGGGCAGTATGGCAGCTAATAACCTCAGAATCACATCATCTTTACCTTCTTCTTGAAGAGTACGTCTATAATCCAAAGGGACTCTAGTTGAAATAGCCTGGGTTGCACAACTATTCTTTGGTCCATTCACTATCTATCGGGGATACTGTAGTAGCAGCCCAACCTGGAATATGATAAACACCCTGCTGACATAAGTGACTGGACACCAAAATGGATAACTTCTCCAAAATCACACAAAGTTCAGCTCTCCAAAGGAAGGCAAAAGAGAGTATTTACAAGACGAGAGGAGAAACGGCATTCCCCTAGCACCTCATGCCAGTTTGGAATCATGCTTCAGATCAAAGACTGCAGGTAGAATAAAGGGCAAGAGAAAGTGGAGCTGAAAACAGGGGCATTAATTGAGTGCCTGCATATGAAACAGTCAGACTCGTATCTTGTCATGCAGGGTAACCTAGAGTCAGGCAGTTCACACTGGGGCCAGAAAGTAAAGCCATCCTCTGTCTGATATTTGCCAAAAGAAAACCAGCTGGCTCACCTCCTTCTCGCTATAATGTAAAACCTCCAGGTCACAAATCTCTTTCACATACAGAGCACACCATCAACTTTATAACTTTACAACTTTGTAATTCCCTTAGTCTTAGATATAAATATGCAATGAATGATCATCAGATAATGGAGTGAAAGCCTGTTCCCTAGTGCTTCTCAGGAATCTATCTGTAGCTTTTTGTTTCACTGCTGAGTTCAGTCTATGTTCTTTCTCTTCCATTCTCTCAGCTTTCATTTCTCTCTGTACACAAATTACTTACACACCTACCTCCTTCCCCATCTAGGTGCTCTTTCATGTTATCTTCAGATTATCTTTTAACTAGGTAAACTCCCTGTGCCTGAAAAGAAAGATCCAGTACCTCTAGGAATTCATTTAGGAAATATCTAATACAGCAAAAATTAGACACAGACCTTGCCATCACAAAACTTACAGTCTAGAAGAAACAGATCATTAACAAAAATAATGATGTTTGGTAAATGTTCTGCAAAGTGAGCTTTCAGGTGTTCTATAAATGCTTCCTAGGTTCACCATAAACTGGTCTAGGTAGATCAGAGAATTATACTTGGAGTAAGTCTTGTTGGTCCAAATACATCATTTTCAAATGTCCTGCAAGTTCCAAAATACAAGAGTGTGATCTGATTTGTCTCTCATTTCCCATACATATCCAGTGGCATACTCTGCCACTTTCTACTATGGAAGCACTATATAGAAATACTATGAAAGGGCTCAGAGGAAATATTATTTCTTCTTCATTGAAAAAAGTCTAAAATATTTAGGCTTAGTCTCTGTAAACTGCTTACATGAGATATATATAAGATTTTAAATATATCCTCCAGTACATTATATTTAGCTGAAGAGGGATTAAATGCTAAGAGGTTCCTTTAAAATAAGCTCAGTAAGCAGGCAGTCATATTTTTTAACAAGGCAAATGCTCTATTTATATTTTCTAAGCTGCAATTAACTCATTTAAAAGATTGTTTAGCATTTCAGGCAGTTTAGCACATATAACATCAAGTCTTTCTTGGTATCAATTTTGGTTGCATTATAATATATCTATTTTTATTGAAGTCATGTTGGAACATTTTTTTGATGATCCTCTTTCCCAGAAGCTGAATAATTTTATCTGATTGCCTAGGTCTTTTTTTCCAAGCTTTGACATACAGAAGCACATTTTCAGAAACAAAAAATGAACTGATTAAATGAAAGAAAAAGTGATTCTACTTTTTCTATCATCATTACAGTTTTATGTCTCTATATCAAGTACTCTAGACATTAACTACCAGCATCATAGCAAGGTCACCACGATTTGCTAAACATTCCATATGTGTTTGACATTGATTTGATTATTTCATTTGATTATCCTTTAAAATAATTATACGGTTTTGGTATTGCATTAGTACATTTGTGTTGCTATATAGGAAATATCTGAGGCTGGGTAATGTATAAAGAAAAGAGGTTTATTTGGCTCTCGTATCTGCAGGCTGTACAAGAAGCATGGCACCAGCATCTGCTTTTGGTGAGGGCTTCAGGGAGCCTCCAATCAAGGCAGAAGGTGAAGGGGGAGCAGGCGGGTCACATGGCAGGAGAAGAAGCAAGTCAGGGAGGAGGTGGTGCCAGGCTGTTTTAAACAACCAGGTGTCCCGTGAACTACTAAAGTGAGAACCAAGGGCAACAAGCCATGAGAGATCTGCCCTCTCATGACCCAAACACCTCCCACCAGGCCCCACATTCAACACTGTGGATCAAATTTCAACATGAGATTTGGAAAGGCCAAACATCCAAATCATATCAAGCATGTAGATACTAATCTTCACCTTCTCTAAACCGAAACTCTCTTCATTCTTCTGTGGGAGAAAGCATGGACTTTGATCAAGATATACCTAGGTTCCAAGCTTGGTTCTGTCATTCACAGGCTATGTAATCTTGGACAAGTTGCTTAACCTCTCTCATTTCTCTTCATCTATAATAATGAGGCCATAGTATTTCACAGGAGAGTTTCTCAACCTTGACACTATTAACATTTTGTCCCAGATAATTATTTGTTATAAGGAGCTCTCCTGTGCACTGTAGGATGTTTATCAGCATCTTGGGCCTCTACTGACTAGATGCCAGTACATCCCCCAATTGTAAAAACCAAAATTATTTTCAGACATTGCCAAACATTCCCTGGGGGAAAAAGTTGAGAACCACTGTTTTACAGGACTGTTGATTAATCCTGTAAAACAGTGGTTTAAATGCTTAAATATTTAAACATTAATGCGAGTTAAATGAATTATATGTTAATAATCTGGCACATTTTGATATATAATATGTACAGAATAAATTTAGTTTTTAATTGGTAGACTAGGATTCTCAATAATAATAACAGTTACATTGTACTATATGAAAACAAAGAATGAGAAATCACTCTGGAGTTAGCGGGCTGTGCCCCTTATTATCAGAATAAGGTTGGTCATCAATTAGGAAAAAAAATAGTGTTAGTTTGATTAGAATTATAAGTTTTGGTTGTGCCTGTTTGGGGGACAGGGAATGTGGGGAAAACCTGAATAACTTAAAGCATTCACCCATTCAGCAGATACCAATTTTAAGACTGACTGAAATTTCACTTTTTATTCTCATGAAAATACAGCCACTAGAACTTCAAAGTAAATTCAAACCTAATTTCTAAGTGTCTGATATTGTAGAAAGGGCTCAACATTGAGAGACAGACAGACCTAAGCTCAAATCCAAGTTCTATCATTTATTACTCCACGACCTTGGGAAAATTTCTAACTATTCTGACTTTGTTTCCTCTTCTACTAATTAGGAAATAATAATAATAATAAATCATAATAAATAATACCAACTGATAGTGTTTTATGAATATCCTATATTTTATCTGGCAACCCTAAACTAGAGGTCCAGGATTGAGCACCTGCAGTCCTACCAAGGAGAGAGAAAGCAGTGACTTGCACAAAGGCACTAACAAGTGGTATCCTATCTGCTATGAACTGGGCATTGGGCTAAGAGTGTGACACACTTAATGCTTTTTTTATAAGGCAAATAAAGAAAGAAAGAAAGAAACTCTGAGAGTAATACAAAATTAATCTAACCTCCATTGTAGAGAGGAACCAAGGTGCCAAGGAACTTGCCCAACCAAGGTCAGTTGACCAGGAGGTGGTGGAACTAGGGGCACAGCCCTCTAACTCCAGAGCCTAAACTTGTAGTCACTAACATATCCTAGTTCTTCTCTTATCCAGTTAGAATTATATGGCCTGAGTCTGCACCAGGTTCTCTAAACTGATGAAAGTGCCTTTTATGATAGAATAATGGATTAAGAAAATAAGACACAGGCACAGTTATTCAGAGATAAAACTCTAAAAGCTTAGGAAACTTTGAATCCCAGCTCTCTACTTCCTACCTGTGTGACCTTACACGAGTTACTTACCCCTCCCTATTTTGGTTTACTTTCTGTGAGAACAGAGAATAGTAGATGTTTCTCCTTACATCAGAGCAGATATTAGACTTGTTATTACAAGCACTAACATATAAGGATTAACCACAGTCATGCACTACATACGGACTTTTGGGTCAGTGATGGACTGACAGTCACATAGGATTATAATGGAGCAAAAAAAATCCTCTTGCCTAGTGACCTTGTAGCTGTTACAATGTGATATACCAATGCATTACTCACGTGTTTGTGGTGATGCTGCATAAACAAACCTATTGTGCTGCCAGTTGTATAAAAGTATAGCACATATAATTATATTCAGTACATAATACTTGATAATGAGAATAAACAACTATGTTTTTGGTCTACGTATTTACTACACTATACTATACTTTTCATTGTTATTTTAGAATATACTCCATCTACTTATAAAGAATAGTTAACTGTGAAACAGTTTCAGGGAAGACTTTCAGGAGGAATTCCAGAAGAAGTCACTCTTACGAGATGACAGTTCTACACGTGTTCTGTGTTACTGCCTCTGAGGACCTTCCAGTGGGGCAAGATGTGGAAGAGGAAGGCAATGATGTTTGATGATCCTGATCCTATGTAGGCCTAGGCTAATATATGTCTTTGTGTTTTTGTTTTTAACAAAAAAGTTTAAAAAGTGAAAATAAATTAAAAATAAAGAAAAACTTGTAGAATAAGGATATAAAGGAAGAAACTATTTTTGTACAGATGTACAACGTATAGGTGCTTTAAGCTAAGTGTTAATACAAAAGAGTCAAAAAGTTAAAAAAAATAAGTTTATACGTTTATAAACTAAGTTATAAGTTTATAAACTAAAAATGTTACAGTAAGCTAAGGTTAATTTATGATTGAAGAAAGAAAATTTATTTTATAAATTTAGTGTAACTCAAGTATGGAATAGTCATAAAGTATATAGTAGTGTTATAGGAATGTCCTAGACCTTCATATTCACTCACCACTTACTCACTGACTCACTCAAAGCAACTTCCAGTCCTACAAATTCCATTCGTGGTAAATGCCCTATACAGGTGTACCATTTTTTTTATCTTTTATACTGTTTTACTGTGTCTTTGCTATGTATAGATATGTTTATAGGTACAAATACCATTGTGTTACAATTGCCTACAGCATTCAGTACAGGAACATGCTGTACAGGTTTGTAGCTCAGTAGCAACAGGCTATACCACATAACCTAGGTGTGTAGTAGGCCATACCATCCAGATTTGTGTAAATACACTCTAAGATGTTTGCACCAAACTACCTAACAACACATTTCTTATAATATATCCCTGTCATTAAGCAACACATGACTGTGTATTATTGTTGTTGGCATAATTATTATAAAATACTCCCTCTTCTTCTTTTGCTCCTCTTCCTTTCCTTTTATTCCTATCAACTTCTATAGTATTATTTCTCCTTTCTGGCAGCAGCGTCTTCCAAAGGCCATTATTGTCAAGTTCAGTCAATCCTCAAACTCGTATTCAACACTCCATCAGCTGGGGTGAGACAGCAATTAGGAATATAAAACTTTTATTTTTCTAAATTTCCAGCTGCCAAAATACAATTATTTGAATAATTTATCTTTTTATTCTTATGTTTTTGAAATTCAATAGTTGTCGAACATTAAAATTTTCCCAACATTTTTGAATATTTTCAAATCTACAGGAAACTTAAAAGAATAGAATAAGCACTCAAATATCCTTTGTTAAATTTATCAATTAACATTTTGTCATATTTGCACCCTCTTTTCTCCCCCATCCCCATTCCTAAATACTTAAGCACAAATTTCCAAAATTAAAAACATTCTCCTATGTGATCACCACATTGCCTTTATCACACCTAAGAAAACATAACAATAACTAAACAATATCATCTAATGTGCTGCCCATATTCAAATTTCCCACATGGTCTCTAAAATGTCTTTAAAGGATGATTTTAAAAATTCATGATATGGTCAACTTTCACACATTGCATTTATTTGATATATCTATTTAGACATAATTTACAACACATAATTTAGAACACAGTGGTGTTAAGTTTGAGTACGCAGGTAGGTGGTGATCTCCAGATTGCTTCACTTAAAGGTACATTTTGCCCTTTGTAATTAATAAGTCATTCTGTGCTGTGATATTTTTAAGATCACATGAATGCTCTGTTCCCCTCAGTCTTTCCACCAGAGGGTTTTAGTAGCCACTGATAATCCACGTCTGAATCAATTACAATGAGGATTTCTAATTTTATCAATATGTGCACATATTAGCTTGCACTTTTCTCTAGAGTTCACCCAGTCCTTTCTCTTCTTTTAAGTAACACTATAGATAATGATAATAATAATAATTATTATTATTCATTGAGTCATAATCCATTGCATTATTCTTTTTGATGCCCACTTGTCCCAAATGTGGCCAGTGGGAGCTACCCATGAAGCTAGCTCATATTGAGTACCTCCTTGCTTTCTGGTGCTGGATGTCTCAAGCATCCCAGGAATCAAATATTTCTCCACCAATCCTTAGTTCTTTGCAGTGGGAAAAGTAGGTGTGCTCATGCCTCCTACAGGAGTGTGATTGCTTCTAGGTCCTTTCAGACAAACATTAACTTTATATATATTTAGTTAATGTTTGAGTCTGCTATGATTTTGCACTGATCAATCTATTCTGAGGAGTTTTAAATACTTTTATTTTCTAATAGATTTTAATAATCATTTTGGTCAGATGTCCATTTTTATTCTATTCTTTCACTAAATCTTATATTTCAATATAATTTTGTCAAATTTTTGGGAAAAAATTGTATAGATTAATGTAGAGATAATAACATTATTACATTATCATGCTGACATTACAGTATTAACATCTATAAACAGTTATAGCTCATCATTTATTCATAGGTTGTTCAAATATCCCTCCTTGTCCTTTAATTAAATTTTGTAGTTTTGCTACTGTGGACCTTTTCTGCACATTTCTTAGTAATTGAGATTATTCTAAGACAGGCATTTTCTTACACTTTTACATGGAATGTTTTTAAAGTTACATTTTCAATGGTCATTGCTGACATGTAAAAAACATATCAATTTATTTATTTTATAGCAGTTCACTATATTGAAGTATCTTAAATTCTGACAGTATTTTTAAAGTTCATTCTATTGAGTTTCCCAAGTAGACAATCATATCACCTATAAATTAATGTTTTCTCTTCTTCTTTCTTCTGTCTATACATTAAATATGTAGTGTGTGGACAACTGAAAACTTTCTGCCTACTGAAACGTGTGAGTTCCAAGGGTTCTGGTAAGAAAAACAGAAAAGTAACAACAAAATCTTGAATAACGTGGTCAGGTATTTCCTTGAAAATGCATTTAATATAAATTTAGAGTATTGAAACCTACAACACACTAGTAAAAGACTGGGCATCACCATGGGAAGAGTTTAATAAAGAGGTAAACTTGTGAATATTATGATTCATCTGGACAACTATAATTTACTTGCATATGACTTATTTATTCCATAAGATTCTTATGCTGGAGTAAAAGCAGACACTGTCTTTAATAATTAGTTTTCATGATTTAGATTACTCCATGTTTTAAAAAATTAGGGGTAGAAAATGGAATTTTCATTCCTTAGATCACAAAAAAATAGAAAAAATGCTTAGGTGATGGTTACAAATATAAGCAGTACACACTTGGTGATCTTATATTGAAAAGTAGCCCGAGTTCATTGTATTGCATTTATAATAAGAATGGGGATTATTTCACAGATATTTCAATTCTTTTAATAACACTTCAGTTTAGTTTTAATATACATATCTAATAGACACATACATATATATGTGTATACTTTCACATGTATGCATATATGTATACACTTATATTAATACATATATACACAAAGTATTTAATGTTGTGTATCATGATCTGCCAATGCAAACATTCAAATGACTTAACAAGTCTTTGAAAAAGAAATGGTTTAAAATTCATTCTCATTATTTAAATGAATCAAGTTATTGCAAAAAGATTCATTTGTTTCCCTTTGAGAAAGGGGCTTCTGAAAATGATCTCAAACCACAAATGGCCTTTAAAGTTTGATGGCATATTTCCTTTAAATTTTGCAACTCTGAAATAATCTTACTTGTATTTAAGAAGATATTGGATAAATTTAGAATCAAATTCTCCCATCTACTTATTATACAAGAAAAACAAGCAAACATATTTAACTAAGGAAAAAAATCCAATTCCTGTGATAATTCTCAGAATCAAATAAAATCTTTGAGCTTATCACATTCATCCTTTATTTTTTTATTGATAACATGAAGGTATTAATAGGAGAGTGCTGAAGCAAAACTCAAGGAAAAATATTAATAATTTAATTTCAATACAGCTTTCCCATTTTATTTTTAGTAGCAGAAGTACAAGTTATCATTTCAGATACCATATAGTTAGTGTTTGAATAACACAGATTTGAACTGCGATGGTCCACTTATACACAATTTTTTCAACAGATATATTCAGAAGAGTTTTTGGAGATTTGCAACAATTTGAAAAAACTCTCAGACGAAACTTGTAGCCTATAAATATCAAAAAAAAATCAAGAAAAAGTTAGATATGTCATGAATGCATGAAATATATGCAGATACTACTCTATTTAAGTGTTTATTGGCTGTATATGTTATCAGGAAGGCTCCCAGTCTATCAATAAGTCTTTCCAGGCTACTAGGAGTCAAATTTTAGGGGAGTCAAAAGTTGGATTTTTGAATATATTTGGATTTTTGAACCTTAACTCCTTCATTGTTCAAGGGTCAACTGTATATTTCACCTGAACAAGAGTGTTTTTGAAAAAACTAATAACAAAATGTATTTGTTCCACGGCCATTTAATTGCAACAGGAAGAGTTCATCTCCCGATAAATTGTGCAAAAGAATAATGTAAAATACAGTAAGGACTACAAAAAGAGGTGGCCCAGGTATCTGAAAGATTTATCCTGTTTTCAATAAATTTATCTTGTCTCAGTATCTTAAATTTCATACTAAAGTTCAAGAAATATGCATATAATGACAAAGTCCTCCATTTATCTTAAGGGAAAATAACATGTACCTGTTAGTGGATTATAAAACATTAGTAAGCTCATTTTTCTTTTAACTTAATCTTTTATACAACAAAGATTTATGTTTACTTACCTATGTCTTACCCTGCAGTCCCCAACCCCCAGGCTGCAGACCAGACCCCAGAGCTCCGCAGCCAACCCCCAAATCTTCCCCATGGAAAAAATTATCTTCCATGAAATTTAGAGGTTGGGACCAGTGCAAAGTTCCATGTGTATTTATAGCTGCTCCTCTCCCCATGGCTCCTTTTTTTTTTTCGGCATATTATGGGGGTACAGATTTTAAGGTTTCAATAAATGCCTCTTCCCCCACTCCCTCCCAACAAGTCTGAGTTTCCAGCATGACCATCCCCCAGATGGTGCACATCTCACTCATTATGTATGTATATACCCGCCCCCCTCCCCCCTCCCACCTGCCCAATACCCAATTACTGTAATACCTATGTGTCCATTTAGGTGCTGCTTAGTTAATACCAGTTTGCTGGTGAGTATATGTGGTGTTTGTTTTTCCATTCTTGGGATACTTCACTTAGTAGTATGGGTTCCAGCTCTAACCAGGAAAATATAAGATGTGCTATATCACCATTGTTTCTTAGAGCTGAATAGTACTCCATGGTATACATATCCACATTTTATTAATCCATTCTTGGATTGATGGACACTTGGGCTGTTTCCACAGCCTTGCAATTATGAATTGTGCTGCTATAAACATTCGAGTGCAGGTGTCTTTTTTGTAGAGTGTCATTGGATCTTTTGGGTAGATGCCCACCAATGGGATTGCTGGATCAAATGGTAGATTCACTTGTATCACTTTAAGGTATCTCCATATTGCTTTCCACAGAGGTTGAACTAGTTTGCAGTCCCACCAGTAGTGTAGGAGTGTTCCTCTCTCTCAGCATCCACGCCAGCATTTATTGTTCGGAGACTTTTTGATAAAGGCCATTCTCACTGGGGTTAAGTGATATCTCATTGTAGTTTTGATTTGCATTTCCCTGATGATTAGAGATGTTGAGCATTTTTTCATATGTTTGTTGGCCATTCTTCTGTCTTCTTTAGAAAAGTTTCTGTTCAAGTCCTTTGCCCATTTTTTAATAGGGTTATTTGATTTTTTCTTGCTGATTTTCATGAGTTCTAGGTATATTTTAGTTATCAGCCCCTTACTGGATGTGTGGGATGCAAAACTTTTCTCCCATTCTGTAGGTTGTCTATTTACTTTCATGACTATTTCTTTGGCTGTGCAGAAGCTTTGTAGTTTGATCATGTCCCATTTATTTATTTTTGTTGCTGGTGTGATTGTCTTTGGGGACTTCTTCATAAACTCTTTGCCTAGGCCTATGTCTAGGAGAGTGTTTCCAACATTTTCCTCTAGAATTCTAATCGTTTCATACCTTAGGTTTAAGTCTGTTATTCAGCGTGAGTTGATTTTTGTGAGAGGTGAAAGATGTGGGTCCTGTTTTAGCCTTCTACAAGTGGCTATCCAGTTTTCCCAGCACCATTTATTGAAAAGGGATTCTTTTCCCCAGCGTATGTTTTTGTCTGCTTTGTCAAAGATTAGATGGTTATATGAGGATGGTTTTATATCAGGATTCTCACATCTGTTCCATTGGTCCTTATTCCTATTTTTGTGCCAATACCAGATTGTTTTAATTACTACAGCTTTGTAGTATAGTTTGATATCTGGCATATGAATACCTCCCATTTTGTTTTTGTTGCCTAGAATTGCTTTTGGTATCCGGGGTCTTCTTTGGTTCCATGCGAAGCGTAAAATTATGTTTGCTATATCTGTGAAGAATGCTGATGGGATTTTAATAGGTATTGCATTGAATCTGTAGATCAGTTTGGGTAGTATAGACATTTTAATGATGTTGAGTCTGCCGATCCACGAGCATGGTATGGATTTCCATCTGTTTACATCCTCTGCTATTTCCTTCCTCAGTGTTTCATAGTTCTCCCTGTAGAGGTCTTTTACCTCCTTGGTTAAGTATATTCCTAGGTATTCCTTTAATTTCTTTGTTGCTATTGTGAAGGGAATTGAGTCTTTGATTTGGTTCTCAATTAGATTGTTATTGGCATATATGAATGCCTCTGATTTCTGTGTATTGATTTTGTATCCTGAGACTTTACTAAATTCATTTATCAGTTCCAGGAGTATCTTAGTTGAATCTTTGGGGTTTTCTAGATATAATATCATATCATCAGCAAACAGTGAAAGTTTGATCTCTTCTGCCCCTATTTGAATACCTTTAATTCCACTTTCCTGTCTGATTGCTGTAGCCAGGACTTCTAGCACTATGTTGAATAGAAGTGGAGATAGTGGGCAGCCTTGTTTGGTTCCAGTTCTAAGTGGGAATGATTTCAATTTTTCCCCATTCAGTATGATGTTGGCTATGAGTCTGTCATATATGGCTTGTATCATTTTTATGTATGTCCCTTCTATGCCTATTTTATTAAATGTTCGTATCATGAAAGGGTGTTGAATTTTGTCAAAAGCTTTTTCTGCATCTATTGAAAGAATCATGTGGTCTTTGTTTTTGCTTCTGTTTATGGGGTGAATTGGATTTATAGATTTACATATGTTGAACCATCCCTGCATCCCTGGGAATAAGCCTACTTGGTCGTGATGGATTATTTTTTGGATAAGTATCTGGATTCGGTTAGCTAAGATTTTGTTGAAAATTTTTGCATCTATATTCATTAGGGATATTGGTCTGTAGTTTTCTTTTTTTGTTGCATCCTTTCCTGGTTTTGGTATCAGAGTAATATTCGCTTCATAAAAGGTGTCGGGGAGGTTTCTGTCCTTTTCGATGTTGTGGAATAGTTTCTGCAAGATAGGTACTAGTTCTTCTTTGTAAGTGTGGTAAAATTCGGGTGTGAAACCATCTGGACCGGGACTTTTCTTTTTAGGGAGATTTTTAATTGCTGTTTCTATTTCAGCTCTTGAGATTGGTCTGTTCAGGGAATCTATTTCTTCCTGGTTGAGCCTAAGGAGGCTGTGTGCTTCTAGAAATTTGTCCATTTCCTCCACATTTTCCAGTTTGTGTGCATAAAGATTTTTGTAGTATTCATAAATTATATCTTGTATCTCTTTGGGATCAGTTGTGATATCTCCTTTTTTGTTCCTGATGGAACTTATTAGAGATTTCTCTTGTCTGCTTTTCATTAGCTTAGCCAGTGGTGTTTCAATTTTGTTTATTTTTTCAAAGAACCAACTTTTTGTTTTATTAATCTCCTGAATAGCTTCCCTGTTTTCAATTTCGTTTAGTTCTGATTTGATCTTGTTGATCTCACTTCTTCTGCTGGGTTTGGGGTTGGTCTGTTCTTCTTTTTCCAGCATTTTGAGTCGTTTCATTAGATTGTCTATTTGTGATCTTTTTGACTTTTGGTTATAGGCATTTATGGAGATAAACTTTCCTCTCAGTACTGCTTTAGCTGTGTCCCAGAGGATTTGATAACTTGTCTCTCCATTGTCATTTTCTTCATGGAATATTTTTATTTCCATCTTGATTTCTTCATTTATGAAGTAATCATTTAGTAAGAGATTGTTTAATTTCCACGTTTTTGTGTAGAAATATGAGTTTCTGTTAGGGTTGATTTCTATTTTTATTCCATTGTGATCTGAGAAGATACATGGTATGATATCTATTTTTTTAAAATTTCTTGAGGTTTACTTTGTGTCCTAGGATATGGTCAATCTTAGAGAATGTCCCGTGAGCTGATGAGAAGAATGTATATTCAGTGGATTTGGGATAGAATGTCCTGTAAATGTCAGTCAGACCCAATTGTTCTAGAGTTTTGTTTAAGTCCATTATTTCTTTATTAATTTTCTGTTTGGAGGATCTGTCTTGTGCCGTCAGCGGGGTGTTTAAATCTCTGGTCATTATGGAGTTGCTATTAATCCATTTGCTTAGATCCAGTAAGGTTTGCTTTATGAATCTGGGTGCACCTAAGTTGGGTGCATATATATTTAAAGTCCCCATCGCTCTCATCACCGCCTGAACTCCGCACTAACCTCCCATCATCTTCCATGAAACCTTCCCTGGTGCCAAAAAGGTTGGGGACTGTTTATGTGATACATCAAATCAGGAGATTGGAAGTGTGAATAGAGTAAATCTGAACTGAAATAAATCAGTTGAAAGTCTATAATAGACTTTAAGGTTGAAATAGGTAAAAGGTTTAACTAAAATAGGTCTACAAAAATTAGCCACATTTTATTTATAACTTTACTTACAAATCTGTTTTCATTTACAGATTAATTTTTCTTTAGTTTCAAAGGAAAAGAGTATGAACATTTAACAGACCAAAAAGAAAAATAATTAAGAACTTACAACAACCAAATAACTAGGGCTCAGCTGCTTACATACCAAGTTTCTTCTTATTAGAAGAGATTAATTGTATGGGTCATTTGCAAATCTTTAACAGAGTATGGGGGAAAGTTGGAACAGAAGCAGCTAACTCTGAAATGTTCTCACTTTCCTTTGACTCTATTAGCCTTTGGGGGGAGGATTGTAACTGATGCAAGTGAAGAGAATTTACATGGTTCTTATTTTCTCGGCAGCTTTTTCACTTTTTAAGACACATGTAGAGATGCCCCATTCAGAAAATAGCTTCTGATTTTGCATTGATTGCAGCAATATAAAACTGATTGCTTTATCTAGATTTTCATCACAATTTTTGTTAAAAATTCAAGCTTTTATTAAATAAACAAGCGTTTTGTTCAAAATTTGTGCTAAAACCCAAAATATAAATATTTGCTTTTCATCTTTTTAACATGGACTAGCTGGGAGTACAAGATGTGTTGAGCTGAATAATAAATGGGAGTCAGATGATGAAGGGCCTTGTGAACCATTCTAAAGAGTTGTGAAGTTGATAACGGACAGTAAGAGTAGAGAGACCAGGCTGTATCTGAGGGACATTCCCTAAGGAGAATGGACTGGTCTTTGAAACTGATTAGATGTATCTGGTGAAGCAAAAGGAATCATAGAGAAAAACTTCAAGGGGAATGGATGGTGAATCCATTATCCAAAACTAAAAACACAAAAGGCTGAGCCTGGGTCCTCGGAGTGGGTAAACAGTGAAAGAGAGGTGATAAATGGTTATATAATTACTTCGTTTTTAGAAATGTTAGGTGGTAGTGCCTGTGGAACATCCAGCTGAAAACAGCTCAGCTGAATCAGAGTCTGCAAGGATAATAGTCATAACAGTTTTCATTTATTGCTAGATTTTGTGCTAAGTGTTTTGCACACTGTAGAAGTTGCTAGCTCTTCCTAAATAACCATCCTCTCTCTCTCTCTCAACAACTACATTCATCCATGCTAATCCCCTTCATCTATACTAATAGAACTCCTGTTCATCACTGGATGTATTTCCACCTGTAATAAACATTGTGCTTCCCAGCCTCCCTTTTAGCTAGGTGTCACCATGCAACAAAATTCTGACCAATGAGCTGGGAATGGAAGTGCAACTTCCAGGTAGCATTCTCAAGAAAGAACCTTCTCCTTATCATTCCTGTTGGCTAGAATGCAGACAATGATTAGATGGCTAGAATAGCCAGATACCTACTTAGGAAAGTAAGTCATATATGATAGAGCAACCAGATAAGATAGTAACTTAACTGGATACCAGGACTTTGTGGCACAATACCAGCCCAACACATTTACTGGAAATTGTTCATGAGAGAAAACTAATTTGTCTCTTGTTTAGATCACTAATGTTTGGATGTTCTGCCTTTTAAAACAAAGCCAAATCATAACTAGTATTCATATGTTATCTAATACTCATAACAATACTACTTGATGGATACTCTCAATATCCCATTTTGGAAATGAGAAATGAGAGTTGAAGAAGCCAGGACAGAGGTTTGCCCAAGTTCATCCAAACAAGAAGCAGGGATGCTAGGATTTAGCCAAAGCAGAGGCCACACTCATGATCACTGTTAGGAAACCATCTAGCTCTCTGGCCATTCCAAAAAAAATGCCACACATATGAAATGTAACTTTTTATTGAAGTATAATATATGTAGAGAAAAGTATACACTTTTATTTTTAAATGAAACATTCAATCAAAATGTTATCTTGTCTCTAACTTAAATTCTTTGTGTTTTATGTATGCATTTTTCTTTTTCCCCAGATAAAGACCACCTAGACACTATCTTTTTCATGGAAATGCATTATTAAAGTACTCTGGGAACTTCTCTTTCACAGGCTAAATATAACTTTGGTCCTTATGCCTTTCTTTATAGTCTTAATATCCTAACCTCTTGAATTATTCCTGCTGTAAATCTCTGAAATTCTTTAATGCCTCTCAATGTTTTATCTAAGTACTGGTGTGGTTGCAAATTTAGCAGCATATATGACTTGAGAATGAGTTTTTCACAGCACTTGCTTTGTACCATGCTAGCATTCATGCATTAGCCCACCCACCATATTTGAGTAGATTTAAATACTTGATGAATTAAGAGGCTCTTTCTGTTTTTCAAGGACAAAGAGAGCTTTGTGTTATTGCTAAAAGGCCACATGAATAACTTGAAAACAAAGGCTTTGCCAATTACAATCTGTTCTTTATGTTTTCAGGATTTGTGTTTGGCTAGCCATAATCCACTAAAATTCATCTGTGGACCAGGAGGGCATGGGAAAGAGTGGTGTAGTAGTTTTCTTTCTGGGACAAGCCCAGTGGATCAGCAGGCAGGGAGGGGTACACCATCCAAGAGAGGTAAATTCAGAGCAGGAAGATTGTCACGGGCTAAGTCTGAGGAAGTCTGAACTTAGGAAATACATCTTGGTATCACACATACCCAGAAACATCTGGGGGCCCCAAATGCTTAGATTTAAAAGAGATCTATGCTATTGGGTTGTTTCCACATCTTTGCTATTGTTAATTGTGCTGCTATGAACATCTGAGTGCACTACTGAAATCTTGAAAGTGGTTTAGGAGAAATTCATTTATTTCTGAACACTCTGATAAAAAATTTCAGAAAAAAGAAATGCCTCCTAGTATGAATGAGTACTCTTACTGGTATGATTATTTTCAGGGGACATTTGAAAGGATTCAGAAATAAGAAAGATTAGAGGGAAGTTAAAATTCATTAGCATTGTAAACTAATTACAGGGAGGAAATAACTTTGGGGTAACAAAACAATAGGGAGTATCATTACTGCAAACAGATAAACAAAGCAAAAAATTTGCAAGTCCTGGAGACACCATTATTAGAAATTCTGTTTTGCTTATTTGGTTAATATAGTGGGAACATGAAATTTAGACTCAGAATTCTTATGCTTTACACAAAAAACAAATTTCTCTAACAAATAGTAGCTGCTGCCAATAAATTTAAAAAGACTATTAACCCAATGGAAAGGGAAGAACAGATAGTTAACAAAAGAGGAAAAACAAATAGTTCTATTTATAAGAACTTCTCCATAATGCCCCATTATACTCATAATACAAGAAGATAACTCAAAATTAAAACTGCAATGAGGTACTATTTTTCACCTGGCAAATATCAAAAAGTATAGTAAAACATCTTTGGCAAAGATGTGTGGAAACAGATCATTTCATAATTGCTGGTGGGAGTACAAATTGATCCAATTTCTTAGGAGGATAATTTTGCAATATCTGTCACAATTACAAGTATATACACCCTTTCACCTAACAGCATGATTTCTTGATATTTACCTTTAACATAAATACTCCCACATGAGTGAAATGACTTTTGTTCAAAGTTTTTATATTGTAGCATTTTTTTTTACCATGGCAAAAGATTTAAAACCATTTCAATACTTGTCAGTAGGAGCTTACTCAGATAAATAATGATGCATTCAAACAATTCAGTATTATTTAACTTTTTTAAAAAAATTGAAGATGACTTCTTTATGTATAGATCTGGAATCATTTTTATACAAAATTAAGTAAAAAAATAAGGTGCAGAATGAAGTGTACAGCAAATTAGTATTGGCATGAAATATGGTAGAGGGGGCTTCTATTCTCTTGTATATACAATAGATACAAGAATATATTATGTAGAATATCTCTGAATGGATAGCCAAGGAACTAATACTATACTAAAAATATTATCCCAGAAGGAAAATGAGTAGATGGGAGACAGATATCAGAAGGATATATTTCTCTGCAAAGCCTTTGTACCTTATAAATATTGAAGATATAAAAGTATTGCATATTTTAAAAATTAAATAAAAGCTAAATTCAAATCTATCTACACTTGTGCCCAGCGTTTCCTAGGGTTATTTTAACTCTTGAAATAAAATTTCTCTATTTTAAAATCTCTCTATCAGTAAATGGTACTTCTTAACCTACCACACATTGCAGAGAAACAATGAAATAATCAATATGAAAATACTTTGTAAATATAAAGTACTGTACAGATGCAAAAGAAAACTGTTCCTACATAAACAGCATTGACTAAGCTTAGATCCCTGCTATGAAATATAGACCTAGTATGCTAATACTTTTGTTGAAACTCAATGCTAAAGGCTAAAAATTTGAGAATGTTACACAAATTCTAACCCATTTATTTGTTAATTGTTTATTGTGGTTACTAAGAATGATGTTTAGCCTTAAACATATATAGGAAGTCACTTTGGATCATTCATTCAAAAGCAGTTATGTGTAAATAAAATAATACATTTAATGTACTAAGAAAGTTTGCAATCTCAAAGAACTCTATGGTGAATATTTGCTTCTAAGAGAGAGAACCTTTATAAAATAAACAGTTATCCCAATCATGAGAGTGTATGTGTACACAGTAAATGCAAATTTTTGTATATTTAATTTTGTTTCCCCAAAGAGAGATAAATATTCATATACATTCCAGAATGGGGATGTTAAGTGAAATTCATTTGTCTTGCCAATTCCTATTGGTTAATGGTGTCTGCTTGGCCCACTCTGTTGGATGGGACTCTGAGATGAAGTCTGGGCTTTGTCGGAAAGAATGCTGCAATAATTATGTCTCCCATGTATGTGAGAGTGAGGAAGCGTGAGAGGGGCCAGGAACAGCCACACCTGTTTTACATGTTTCCACACATGTTTCTCCTTATTTCTTTCTTTCTTCCCTTCCTTGCCATAGTTTTCTACAAAAATATTCCTGGGAAAGAGAATTATATTATAGAATGATTTATGCAGCCTGGTGCCAAGAAAGAAAGAGATGTTCCCCTCCCTAGAATTCCCTAGCAAAAGGAAAGGATGAAGAAATGAAAAAAAAACCTTGTCTAGAGCCACTTAAATATTTTCATCAATGGTTATTAAAGTAAAATGTGGAAGAGTAGGAAAGAAAACATGAGTTAATTCATGTCAATATTACTAGACTGTATTTATACATAATCTAATCAAGAAAGTTTGAGAATTGTCCAAACAGCAGCTCAGTTTAATCAACATCAGATTCCACATAAGTTGAACTCCTGATGCAAGTTTCTGTGCTAGGAGCTACAAGAGATGCCAATGGTCTTTGGGACTCAAATCAGTTTTCAATAGGACTAAATATAAACATGAGACAATTTGAAAAATTCAGGATAGCAATAAAAGCAGTAAGTGGTCAACTGTTAAAGGTGACATATAAAGGTGAAATACTTCAAGCCGGTATAGTCAGGCACAGATTTTTGTTTTTGTTTTTGTTTTTGTTTTCTTTTTAAATTTTGAGACAAGGTCTCACTCTGTTGCCTGGGCTAGAGTGCAGTGGCATCATCATAGTTCACTTCAACTCCTGTGCTCAAGCAATCCTCCCACCTTGGCCTCCCAAAGTGCTGGCATTACAGGTGTGAGCCACTGCACATGGCTTCAGGCCCAGCTTTATGGAGTATCTCCA
Organism: Microcebus murinus; assembly: GCF_040939455.1. Taxonomy (NCBI): domain Eukaryota; kingdom Metazoa; phylum Chordata; class Mammalia; order Primates; family Cheirogaleidae; genus Microcebus; species Microcebus murinus. Next base: position 77,223,305 of record NC_134112.1, on the reverse strand, counting down.
ACAGACCTTGGAGAATGGATAGGATCTGCCCAAGTCAGAGAGGTCAGGGGAGGCTATTGAAGATAAGTGGAAGAAATCAGGTTGGAAAAATAGGTCACTATTTGATCTTGATTATCAAGCTAAAGAGCGTGGGTTTTCTGCTGTAAGTCATAAAAAGCCTTTGAAGATTTTAGACCAGGGTAATGAAGTCTTCAAAGTAGTGGTTTATGGATGTTACATTGATAGCAATGTCCAGACAGATTGGAAGAGGGTCAAGAAACTTGTGCTGGGTACACAAGAATGTTATTAGAATAGTCCAGGCTGAGGCAAAAAAAATCTGAATAAGGATGACAGCACTGGAAGTGGAAATGAAATAACAGATTATGAGAATGTATTTAAAGCAATATTGGAGAGTAAAAACAGGAAGAACATAGCAACGGCTGACTATGGAGGCTAAGAGATATTAAGGGGTCAAGGTCAGTATACTAGAAGAACAGAAAAACCCTGACTTCTCTCAGTTGGAGACAGGTCCCTCATCCTGTGTGCACAAATACACCCAGTGCTTTTTCTCTGTCATAATATGTATTATTCAGTGTTGCGGTCACTGTTTATTTAAATCTCCCTCACTAGATTGTGAGCTGCTAGAGAGTAAAGATCATATTCTGGCTGTAGCGTATCAGGTACAAAAATATTTGTATGTGTGCAAAATGAAAGAAAGGGAAGGAGAAAAGGAAAGAAAGGAAGTATCCATTTTAGAGGAAGAGATGAGGAATGGAACTTTATACATGGAGAGATGGAAGTAACAGTATATCATTCAAAATAATACATTTACCATAATATGCCGAAATAAAAAAATAATAATAATACATTTATATTTTATTTAACCATATTTTTCAAAGGCTACCTTTATTACTATACACTCAGTGAAACCTCTGGTATTGCACACCCAATACATTCTCTACACCAAGATTGTATTACAAGGTCATCTCCCTCCAGCCATGACTCCCTGGTCCCATCAGAGGGAAATACAAGTTAAGTATCCATAATCTAAAATCTGAAAGCCAAAATTCTCCAAAATGTGAAATTTTTTGAGCACTGACATGATGCTCAAAGAAAATAAAGTTTGGGACATTTAGGATTTCTGATTTTCAGATTAGGGATGCTCAACTGGTAAGTAACACATAAATATTCCAAAATCTGATCAAATCCAAATCGGAAATCCAGAACCCTTCTGATCCCAAGCATTTCAGAGAAGTAATTCTCAACCTGTATTTATTCAACAAAAGTATTCAAAGGTTCCATCAAAACTTCTGGAGAACTAGCTATTTAGTAACAATAACCAAAGTCTTATATGTGCATCACTTTGATATTCCAATTGAAATTTAAGGAGTATGTTCTAGGTGAATAAACATGGTTGCATAAAAAAGATGATTAAGGGGACACATATCATATAGAAGTTCATAATAACAAAGTTTTCTTGGGATTGAGTAACTGAATTACAAAATATCTATACAAAGGAATTGTTTGTAATGGTTATAAATGATGGTATACCAGACTCTCAAATGGAAAGATGCTCCCTAATCAGTGACAAGAGAAAATTACAAATTACAAAAGGAATGGATAATATAATCTCCTTTTGGCAATACTATAATACTGTCAGAAGGCTATATCCTAAAATATTAAGAGTGAGGCCAGGCACAGTGGCTTAAGCTTGTAATCGCAGCACTTTGGCAGGCCAAGTTGGAAGGATCCCTCGAGGCCAGGAGTTTGAGATGAGCCAGGGCAACAGGGAGACTCCATCTCTACAGAAAATAAAAAATAAATTTAAAAAGAGAGTGTTTCCACATCTTTGCAATTATTAATTCTGCTACTATAAACATCCGAGTGCAAGTGTTTTTTTTTTTTTATAAAATGTCTTTTTTTCCTTTGGGTGAATACCCTAGTAGTGGGATTGCTGGATCAAATGGTAGGTCTTCTTAGTGAAGTGTCATAAGAATGAAGAAACAAACACCACATGTACTCAATATTAAATTGGAACTAATCAATCAACACTTATGTCTACATACGAAAGTAAAACTAAATGGAAATCAAGTAGGTGTGAGGGGTTGGGTAAATTCACACCTAACGGATACAATGCACACTAACTGGGTGAAGGGCACACATAATGTTGCCTCAAACTGTACAAAAGCAAAGTATGTAACCAGAACATGTGTACCCCTGTAACATTGTGAAATAAATTTTTTTTTTAAATTACAAATTGTTCTTTAGCTCTAAAAAAAAAGAGTGGATATCTATGGATTGGGGTAATGACAGGTGATGTGTATTTATTTTCCTTGTTACTTTTATTTATTTTCAGTTTCTTCACTATTCAGTTAAATCTTTTGTAATAAACTATATTTTAAACTTCAAGAGGATATAAACTTTGTTATATTCACTTTTGTATATCCAGGGCACACTACAAGGTATTGCACAAAAGCGTTCAATAGGTACTGAATGAATAAAATGTATTATATTAAATATATGTTAATATTTAACTATTACGAGTCCATAAAAATTTACACGATATAAATATGATAAATATATATCATATAAGGCAAGAGTGTGGCAGTCATAATCACAGAGGGTAGCAATATGTCACCAACATGACCAATCTTTGAAGAAACACGGGCACACAAGTCGAGCCTAATAACTTATAGCTAAAGGAAGAAAACTACTTCATCACTAGGTGGCTGGAAATTGAGCCAGAAGCTTAGCCCAGGAAGGCAATGAGTATACTAAATTCCAAGAGCTGCACTCTCACTTGAGGGTCTACAAAATCCAAGCTGTGGGCCAACAAGACTGACCCAGCCCTCCCTTACCTGTCTTCTAGAATTTAAGTGAAAACAGCTCCTCTCTTCTGAGCCCTTGCTATGGTGTGAATATTTGTGTCCTTCCCCCAAATTCATACATTGAGATCCTAACCCCCAAGATGATGGTATTAGCAGGTAAGGCCTATGGGAGGTGATTAGATCATGAGGGCTTGGGATCAACACCCTTATAAAAGAGACCCCAGAGAGATCTGTAGCCCTTTCCTCCATATTAGGACACACCTAGAAGGTACCATCTATGAACCAAGAAATGGGCCCTCACTAGATATTGAGTCTGCCAGCCCTTTGGTCTTGGTATTCCCAGATTCCAGAGCTGTGAGAAATAAATTTCTGTTGTGTAAAGACACCCAGTTTATGGTATTTTGTCACAGCAGCTTGAATGAACTACGACAGCCCTGATGATTGACTCTGTTTCATGCAGCCAAGATGGGCACTTAGAACCCTTCATTGGGCAGAAGACTATTTTAAAGAGCAGCAGTGTGATTGGAGGAAGGAGCTTTCAGATTTTAGGTGACTAATTATTAATTAGTACACACTGCCACTAGCAATGTGTACATTTTAGTAAGTTGCACTTTCTGGTTTTAGTGATATATATGAATTACAAAAATAGCCCTGCCATCACAAGATTGAGGATAAAATGAGAAAAAAAGTAACACAAAAATTAATTAGTATTATACAATAACTAGGTGCTAAGCTGTAAAATGTATTACTTTACTCCTGAAGAGTAATTGAAAGTTTTACCATAAAGTGAGCCTCCAGAGCAGATTAGACTTCAGTAGTTTCATATCATTGTAGTGCAAGAGGGAAGATCTTTCATTATGGTGTTGATGTAGTTTCACCTGAAACAGAAAACAAACCCCATTCATCCCTACCTACCTACCTCTTATCTACCTACCTCTGCAGCAGACTGTGGCTTTGAGGCCAGAGACTAGGGTTAATGTAAACAATCAAGCAGCAAGTGCTCTGCCCTTGTTTACATCTTAAGGAAGTCAGCTGTTGGGTTCTTATTTATGAGGATGGGACCTGGCAGCCTTTGCATGCTAGCAGCAAATCAGATCCCTCCAGAGCTGCACGCCTCCTGTGCTGTGTATAGCTCTCTCTATCCAGAACTTATCATCTTGCTTAGAATGATTAAAGATTAACACTTCAGCCTAAACTATGATTTCAGTGAGGACAAGACCCATGTGGTATTCAGTTTCATATCTTCCATTCATAGCAGAATACCTAGAATGTAGAGGCTTCAAAAATATAACAAATGAGACAGGGTACAGACTGGACACAGTGGATCACACCTGTAATCCCAGCACTTTGAGAGGCTAAGGCAAGAAGATTACTTGAGCCCAGGAATTCAAGGTTACGGTGAGCTACGACTTCGTCACTGCCCTCCAGACCGAGCGAGCAAGACCCTGTCTCTTAAAAAAAAAAGGAAAAAGAAAAGAAATAAGGCAGGATCCAAACATTCATGGGACTTGATTTCCATTTCATAACTTTTATTCTTTGACTGAGGTGTTTGTTCAGCTACCTTTATCGACCTGTCATTGCACCTCACTGCCATGAGGCTTTGAAAAATTGGATGGATTTTTCCCCAAAGTCTCCAGATTAGCAATCATGTTTAGTGACTTGTATTTTTTTTCAATACTGAAAATATTAAAATATAGCATGCCCTATGGCTTTGGAGATTCACCAGGTAAAAATGGACTGTTAAGCAGATGAATATATACAAATCTATTTTTAAGTCACGGCACTGAATCAAGCCAAGCTTTTGCAAATTATGGTAACTACAAATAGAGGTATTAAAAAATGGAACAGCAGGGTGTGGTCTTGCTTAACTTCATTATCTGGTAACATGTACTGACAGTTAAAGGAATACATGTTGCATTCTGTGCTCATTTTCCTATTATCTAATTTCCAACCTCTTCTACTCTCACGAGTACCAAACAGCAACCCCTTCCACATAGCCATATTTGTATGAATAAATAGTCACTTGCTAATTTGTGACGAAATCCAGAAGGAAAGATGAGATTAAAATAAGTAAATGTACAGAACAGCAAAAAAAAAAAAAGGATGCAAAATGCCTGTGTAGATTGTTGATTAAAATAAAATGCATGATAGCAAAAGAGGAAGTGACTGGGGAAGGGTTAGGGGTTAAGTTAGTACCCCCTAGAAGAACTATAAACAAAACTGATCTCTTTTCTTGTGGGATCTGCAACTACAACTCATTCAAGACAGCTTCAATATGACGTGAAGAGGTAGCGAAGCAAAAGACAAAGAGCTTTGGTGTCAAGTGGAAATGGCTTCATAGCTTGGCTTTAGATTGATTGGCTGTTAATATAAGACCCTGAATAAGTAACTTTCCCAAGCCTCAGTTTCAACATATTTAAAGAGAGAATAGTTATATGAATTACTGATAATACATGTGAATTGCACAACTGATATGCAAGTATTCAGCAAGTAGCATCGATTAACTGTGAAAGTCTCTCTTCATAAAGTTTCTATGTTACCAGTAAACCCCTAACCAATGTCAGGGAGTCTCATTATTCAAAATAAGCTACTTCCTTTAGAAACACAATAGCATTAACCGGAATGGGGATAACAGTCTCTGGCAGACTCATGGTGAGGGACTGGCAGGCAGAAGAAGATCACTCAAAGGGAATGTTCCCGATTTGAATATTGCTCAAGGTGAAATTTTATGTTTTAAGCAAGCTCTCCAAAGTAACCTGTTACTTTTTTTCCAGCTCTATGAATTAAAAGAATGTATTCAAAGTCTGTTCCTTAGGAGTCCCACTCAATGAAATCTCAGAAATAACCCTCACCTAAGGCAACACTTCCTGCTGAAAACTAGGAGCTCCAAGAAATTCCAGGGACAGAAAAGAAGGCCTGAAATTAAAATTACCTATATAAAGAAGCATAAAAAGTCATGAGGAAGAGGTACAAAAGGAAAAGAAAAGAAATTCCTGATATCAGTGTAATTTCCCATTAATCAGATTATCAAAAGGAGGAATAAAAGGAGCATAGTAAAAAGAAGCAGTTTTTAAAGACATACAATAGGAACAACAGGGCAGATTTCCAAAATGATCCCCTAACAGTGCCATATTCATAAAAGTTCACATGCTCCTCTAAGATCTTTCTGCCAAAGAGCACTAATAGTCATCTTCCGATGGTGCACTTGCTCTCCCTGATGTTTAAGCATCATATAGAAGGAGTTCTTTAATTTGAAACTTTAGTATACAACAAAAGAAATTAAGGAAGAAGAGTATGGATAAAGTAAATGAAACTACAGGCATATGTACACATTTTATGTGTGTAGTATACAGGTATGGTTTTATTGAACTGTCAACCTCCCTCCCTTCCCATCCCACCTCCAATGTCCCCAGCTTCCCACACCACCCCCAACTGAGACACACACACACACACACACACACACACACTGAAGGTGAACATCATTTTAGCTAATCCCAAAGTGTCAGTCTTGCTTCTTCTTTATCCTTACCTGTCCTTACTCAAATTATTCTCCTCTTGAGTTCCAAACTTGTCTTGCCATTAGATTGTGCAAACCTGAACCACCTACATCCACACAGCTTGTTGTTGTCTACAGGAATGTTACTTTACAAGTTGGCTGCCTCCCTTAACATGACTTTACTATTACAATGTCTTCATCAACACAATGTTACTATTCCAGGAAGCCCTGGCTCAGGCAGGTAAAAGTTCACCATTTATTCTCAATACCTTTATTGAACTCTTCACTTCAAAACCCTCTCCGTGCTGCACCCACCAGTCGTGAACCACTATATGACAATCTTTACCTAACTCTAATGAAGCCCTCATATTAAAAGACCCCATCTTAAACCAGACACCAAAAACTTCATATATAGCCCAACTTTGCCCTCCCTCTCCAAGATGCTATTAAAACCTTGTGAAGGTAGAAAGCTCCCTTACTATGGTAAGCCGCAAACTCAGCTTTGCCTTAACAACCAGTTACTTTGGTGGTATTTTTGGAAGCAAACATTCAACAATTGAAAGCCTTCTTGGATGGATGTCTTCTTTCTTAGTTTGATAATTACAGTATATGAGAGAGAGGTTTGTATAGTTTGATCTTTAATAAGAAAGATTTTTATATCTACTGCAAATACCACTGCTGCCCTATACTGTTCTCTCTGTCATTACATTCATGTGTTACCCTGTTGAATTTCCCTTAAGATTTCTTCTTGATGCTGTGTTCTCCATGCACTTCCCTTTTGTTCTTCTGATGTACAATGAAAGGTCTCAGGGATGCCATACATCTGTAAGGCAACCCTGAACCTGTGGCCACCAGGCAACAATTCACTAAAGATGATACAGTCCTCCAAAGGACCCTTTTACTAATTCTCAAATCTCTCCGTGGTCACACTGATTACCCTGGCTCTAGTGGTTGTAACAGTTTATAGTCAACACGGCCAGTTAGTAGTGTCAGTGTTGGTACCACATGAACTGTTTGACCTCTACAGACAGGGTTACCCAGACAGCTTCCTAGCCCCTGAGGTCAAAGAAGCCTGTGTTTTCCATGGATGAACAATATTGCAAAGTATTCTTTGAATGGCTACCCCTAAACCTAAGAATCTCAAACTGATGCTATTTCTCTGTAGTTTCCCATTTCTTACTTTTAGACTCCTCTCATCCTCATGTTCACAAACTTCCAGAGTTATTGGGTTTACAGACAGACCTTTACAACCTAATGCATACAGCAGAAAAGACCAATACACAGATACTTTTAACCATTTTATGTTCACAGAGACTCTGATGTGAGAACTTTTAGTTATAAAATCATCATGGATTACTAAAGCCATTTCGTAGTTTTAAAAGTAAAAAGAATAGCTTTATAAATATAGCAATGAAGCATTTAAAACAAAAACATGAAGATAAAGCAGAAACAAATGTTGGCATCGTTGCTGAGCTAACTCTACAGAATGGTGTAAGATGCTAATTTTTAAAACTGAGATGAGTAAAAAAGAAGGAAATGGGATATATACCGTAAACATTTTTCTCGTACTTTGCCTTAGCTTAGTTTTCTTTTCAATTTTTTTTTTAATTTAGTGTCTCTCCCATTCTGAAGTGGTATAACTAAGAGACCACAATGAAAACATAAAATAAACATGAAGAAAATAACAGACAATAGCTGCATTTTCTACCACGGCTTTATAAATGCTCATTTATGTTTTTGTATCATTTCTCCTAAGAAAAATGGCAAACAGTTTCATAAAGGGACCTAAAAGAGTAAGATTTTTAGTAGTCTATCTCACTTGACAGAGTGCTACATTAAGGACAGCAGTGAACCTAAATTTTTTACTGTATACCCCTCATTAAAAATTTTGGCATGTTTCATATGTACATACACATACACATATATAAATTTTACAGATGTTCTATTATACTGATATAATTTATGAAATATATAAGATACACAAACTAGACATTTTTAAAATGCTGGAATTAAAAATATAAAAATAGAAGCTCCAATTTATTTTTAGTCCAAAAGATTTTTCTACTCTCCCTGGCATGAATTCTAGACTGAACTATAGAATTAAACCCTTCAAGGTTGTCCTTGCATCATTACAAAAAGTTAGAATAAACAGACTTTACCCCTTAAAATTTAATTTACTATTTGAAAACAATTCATATATTTGAATGGCTATATTTATGCTATTATGATGATGTGTTTTCCCTTGTCTGAATAGCAATTATGGAGAAAGAGTAAATTTGCTTTTAATAGCTGATACATGGGGCCCAGGGTTGAGTTTATTTAATAAAACCATAATTTGAAATAAACAGTTTACTTTGTATATCCTACTAGTTGATCATATTTATTATTAATAATTATAAGTAGGTTTTACATAGGTATGATAGATTATCATTTTATTTCAACTAGATTATACACCTCTTAAAGAGAGAGTGCATTTTTTAAGCTTTTATTTTCCCAGTGTATGCATAGCATCTTGTATATAGCAGGTGCTCACAAAAATGTTTACATTAGTTTTCTTCATTGTATTTGCTCAGGCACTTGGGCAACTAGCCCTATCTCTGTTTTGCAGCAGGTTTGATGAGCCTGCTACCTGACATTTCTGTCCCTGAAATGACAACTTCCATCCACTGACTTTTGACAGTTGCCAACGAAAGCCTGCAAATAAACAACATACTAACCAAGCTTAAAAATAAATAAATCAGGACTTTGAACTTGTATAACTGTTGCTCTCATAGTAACAAATTTTCTTCTCAGAAAACTCTAATTCCTCTGTCTTACCTAATTCACAATTTAGCTACCACAGATTGGAGCATAAGGAGTTGAAAGGGGAGAGGATGGGGAGAGGGGTGCCTTAGGAAGGGAGGATCTGCCTCAGAATGTTTATTTTCTGGTGGGGCGGAGGAGGGAATTCCCCAGAAAGCCTTTCATCCAGGAGGGATCTGAACTTACAGATGAGAGCTGTCATTTAGTTTCTACCTAGACATTAATTTGGGGGGAAGAAGAGGAAAGAGGAGGTAATCAGTGTAATTTACCTCTAAGGCCCTTTCAATTCCAAGACTGATTCAAAATTGGAGAAAATGGTGGAGCCCAACACACCAAAATTTTGAAGCTCTTCCACCCTCTCCACCTCCGTAAAAACAAGGCAGGGAGGGAGAGAGGGACAGAAGGGGGAGGGAGGGAGGAAAAAACAGACAAGATAGAAAAACAAAATCCTGCTCCTCCATTTCACTCTCCATTTCTGAGATGACCTAGTTCTGCCTAGAGAAGAACCCAGCACTGCAATGTGCCAGGATGAGTAAAGGTACCATTCTGCACATGAGACCCCACGGTAGCCAGAGCAAGGCACATCCTCTTCTCCAGCCCAACCCAACTGGCCTGAAATCATTTTATAAATTTGAATCTCTGCCCTTGGCCCTGCATAAACTAACTGAGGAAAGCAGATAGACCAGAAAAGAGAATGGAAAAGGGCACCAGGCCCCGTAGCAGCAATTTAGATGCAGGGTAACGCTGAGGCGCGCAGCCGTGGGCTCTCCAGTTTGCTCCCTGTGACTAGGACACAGCTGGTTTTGAATAAGAAACACTAAATATATTATATTTTGGTCTCTAGACCGGCCTCCGGCTGATGGCACTCAGCCATTCGTCCCTGCCTGCCAGGCCCTGGCCCTGGCTTCGGCGATACAGGGAATGCCCATCAGCTGGCAGTCACACCTGTTAGGTGTTTCTCCACTCGGTGCCCCCGCCCTGCAAGCGTCCCCCACACGCCCAGAGCCCCGGGTGCTGAGCGCGCCGAAGGGGGAGGCTGAAGCAGGGCCGGGCGTTCCCGAGCAGACCCCCACCGGACTCAGCGCGGAGGGCAGGGGCGGGGAGGGGCGGGGAAGGCGGGAGAGGTCGGGACGGGAGCAGAGGGGTATGAGGAGGGCAAGGGGAAGGGCGGCCGCTGCTCGCATTACTCCTCCAGAGCCTGCGGCAGAGGCGCGGACTGAGCCGCGAAGGGGATGAGGCTTGTACCAGCCTCTGCGTTGCTCCTCGAGTCCCGGCGCCTCCTCCCCTCGCCTGGCCTCCGCGCCGGGTAGGCCGTGCAGGCTGAGCGCGGGCGCCGGCCGGCCACACCTCGACCGGGAGGGCTGGGCGCGGCGGGGCCACGGCGGGGGGACTCCAGGAACCGGGCGGCCCGCGCGTCCCCGGAGCGCACCAGCTCGCGTTGCCGCGGGACCGCGGCCCGGACGGAGCTCCCTGCGCGCCCCCCGGGGGCCGGCAGCGCCCGGGAGGCGGCGCGGGGCTCGGCCGCTCGGCCCCGCAGCTCCGAGAACGCGGGGGCGGCGGCGCGGGCTCAGGCGCTGGGCGGCCTCCGAACCCATGGCAGGTAGCGACATGGACAGCGAGGGGCCGGCACGGAGAGGCGGCGCGGCTCGGAGTCCGAGGGCCCCGGGAGGGCCAGGAAGCGAGGCGGCCACGGGCTGCCCCGAGTCGCTGTCCACCGCTGAAGCGCCGGCCGAGGGTGCGGCGCTGCCCGCCTGGATGCGCCTCTACTTCTACGGGATGCACGGGATCACCCTGGACGTGCTCGTGTCCTCGGTTCGGCGCTTCGCTCGCAGCCCGGACCTCCGGATGCTGGGCTTCTCCTCGCCCTACCGCTGCCTCCTGCACTCGCTCACCCACTTCGCGCTGGAGAAGGTCTACCTGCAGCAGCGGCGCTGTCCCAGCGCCTTCGTCTTCAACTTCCTCCTCTACCCGTCGGCTCACGTGGGGCTGCAGACCCTGGCAGGCCAGGCGCTGCTGCTCGGCCTGGGCGGCGGAGCGGGGGGCGCAGCGGCGCCGGGGGCGCTGGACCTGGCGCTGCAGTACGTGCTGGCGCTCTACCACTGCCGAGTGTTCCTGAAGCGCTTCCTGCGCCTGCGGTACCCGCGGCTGCAACAGCGGAGGGGCGCGCTGCCCGCCCCTCCTGGGACCAGGGCCGCTGCGGCGGCCAGTGCCCGGCGGCGACGACCCCGCGGCCCCAGGGGCGCCGGGGGAGCCCCCAGCCAGGGGTTGCCAGACTTGCTCCGCTTCCTTTTCTTCGGAATGCATGGCTTTCTAGATGAGATCTTCTTCACCTTCTTCTTTAACCTGCTGGGGCAAGGGGACGGAGCAACCAGTGGCCACACTTCGCTCTGGTCCTTCCTCATGTATGGCAGCTGCAGTTTCGTGGTGGAAAAGCTCTACTTCCACCTGCACTACAGCCGCGGTTGGGGCACCTGGAAGCGGGTGCCCGTCTACGTGATCTTCATCTACGCGTGGGAGCTGTCCTGGGGTCTGGGACTCCGCACGTGCGGGGCTTGTTCCTGGGACTATTCTCACTACCCACTCAACTTCATGGGCCTCATCACTCTGATGTATTTACCTGGTTGGATATTCCTTAGTGTGTACCAGGACCTACTTTCCAACGTGTTGTGGCAGGTACAGTATGTACCAACTAATTAAAACCAAAAAAAGAAGGGGAGAAAAAAAAAGGAAAAAGAAAAGAAAGAAAGAAAAAAAAGTCACTGGATTCCCACAGATGAATGCAATTTATTTTTACACATATAAAGCAGAGTGGGTTTTTTAGTCTTTTAATTTTTATACACTTTACTAAACTCTTCCAATATATTTTATTTGACATTTTAGTTTTTCTGACTGTTAGAAACCTATGTATAATACAATACTTTGAAATATTACTGAAAACATAACTGAAAGTACTTAACTTGTCAATATTTGAAAACTTTTACAAGCCCAAACAGCAAAACCATTATACCTTAACATCAGAAAGCTGTAGTATTTACTTATCTGGGCATAGATGAGTGATAGCTACTAATTTAAAAAAAAATTTTTAAAGTTTTAATCTCTTTAAATCAGAGAACAGTGATTTTTATAAGATTTGGCAAAATTTTCTGATTTAATGATTTGTTTACTTTCTTTTTAATCCAATTTCATTTTAATTCCTTGCCATATTTACCAATGACTGCTGAAACTCAGCTATTACTCCTGAAATTATAGTTAACAGCTCTTAAAGTGCCTCTGTCTAGTACACAAGTTAAAAGAAGATGAAATGTGAAAGCACGTCCCATGAATAGATTTTTAAATGAAAAATCTTTTCTAGCAACTGTCAGGTGACACTGTGTTAAGATATTTGATCTCCATCCTAGAAATGACTGCTTTCCAGTGTTGTTTAGCCTTAAACACCAGGTGTGTTAATGTTGATCAGATCCTGTGTTATCTTTGGCTGTAAATTTTTTTTTTACTGTGCAATAATGTAAAATGTTTACCCTACATGTTCAAGGGCCAAGTAAAATTGTATCACCTTCAATAATGTTCTAACCCTAAGCACCCTTTCTACGTGGAGCTTCAAGGGTAGAAAGAGTACTTTAGAATAAAATGAACCTGAATGTTCACTCTAATTATAATGCTTAATTGTTTTCTGTGAATACAGATATGTTTTCAGCATATCTCTGCCTTGGCTTACTTGTAAACATTTCTCTTTTTCCTTCCCACCCAGAGTGCTTGGGCCAGGCCTGATGTGGTGATGTGCATTATTAATCCATGGTAGCTTTGGGTGACTTATTATTAATGTCTGGAAGCTCTAAAGTTAAATGAGATGATGTAAACCACTCTAAGAAATCATGTCTAATTAATTAATAATGTACTTTGAGGTTGTTTGCTGTTTTTATTATATACTATTTATAAAAGACTGTGGAATTGAGGATGGTTCAGCCAAGGGTGACTAATAGCTTCTCAGTTTTCATTACAAAGATAATTAGGAAAACTTACAGTGTGTAGAAATGACTAGTTTCCTATTCATATCATCAGCTTAGGCTGGGCGAGGTGGCTCACGCCTGTAATCCTAGCTCTCTGGGAGGCTGAGGCAGGAGGACCGCTCAAGGTCAGGAGTTTGAAATCACCCTGAGCAAGACCCCGTCTGTACTAAAAGTAGAAAGAAACTAATTGACCAACTAAAAATATATATACAAAAAATTAGCCGAGCATGGTGGCGCATGCCTGTAGTCCCAGCTACTCGGGAGGCTGAGACAGAAGGATCGCTTGAGCCCAGGAGATTGAGGTTGCTGTGAGCTAGGCTGACGCCATGGCACTTACTCTAGCCTGAGCAACAAAGTGAGACTTTGTTTCAAATAAATAAATAAATAAATAAATTTTAAAAAATCATCAGCTCGCCTATGCTGTAAAAAAGAGGGACTTTTTTCTGTTTTCAAAAAATGCTTGCTATGGCAGTAGAAAGGAATATGTATTTAAATTTCATTAAGTTAGGTGTGGTTCTAAGAGTGTTATATTATTTTAATCTACTATCTGAGGTCATGAGCTAAATTATGAGCAATGCTATGTAATCAACCCCACCTGTGAAATGGATCATGTCAAACATAATTTTAGCCAATCAAAGCTGAGTATTTGCAGACAGTTTCACTTAAGAAAAGTTCTTTATGACACTTGGTCATGGAACAAAGATTTCTGAAAACCCTGGGGAGAAAAAAAGTATAATTATAGACACTAAATAAAGTTAGGCAGATGCTGGACACAATATTTGTAACTCAAATGTGACATGTGTACATGAATCTGAGTCAAGTATGGCACCACTTCACAGCACACATTCTTGTGAACCTGTGAATACTTCATCAAAACCACGACTTCTGAAATACTTGCTAAATGTACACATTTTGCACAATGCCCTTCACTTGCTGCTCCTTGGCCCTGCCGACTTGCCTACCAGGATTCTCAGGGTCAAAAATCCATCAAAGGAAGTAGGAAAGCATGCTATTTTGTTTTGCTTTTAATATTAATCCTATTTTAAAGAAAGGTCAAGGTTTTCATTCATTTAGTTCACTCGAGAAATAAGTACCGAGCCTCCACTATTTGCCAGGCACTTGCCTGGGCACTGTGGGTACAGCAATGAACCAACCCAGAATCTCTGTCCTTGTGAAACTCACATTCTAATGTTTTGACTTATATGAGATTATAATTATTTGCAAAGCTTCTGTTTTAGTAAAAGTCTGTGAGAGGCAGTTGTTATGAGAATTCTCATCAAGCCTGTCCCTGGAATACTAATTCATCACCTCTAAAACAAAAGCCTATTAATAATCCCTTTGCTAGTTCTACAAAGAGCTAATTCTTCTGGGTTCAGGAAGCAATTAGCCCATTAACTCAGAACCTTGCTTTAGGGCTTCTTATTCTTGTGTTTACTCAACTTCTTCAAAGTGACATTTTGCTGCAACCTTTTATCTTTAAGGAAAAAGCAAGGAAAAAAGGAATCATCAGATCATTCAATTTTGTTACTCGTTAGTAATTGAAATACTGAAATGATAAGGCAATATAATGATAGTTCATATTTAGGTAGCACTTACCACCTACCAGGAATTTCACCAAGGTGTATATGTGTGTGTATATATAATTAAGTGAATAATATATTAATATATATCTTAAGTGAATATGTATCCTATATTTATATCTTATGTATATATCTTAAATAGATATATATTTATATGTGTGTATATATATTTAGTTAAACCTCCAACAGCCCTCTTTTTACAAATAAACAAGGAAACCGGAGCCCAAATAGGTTAAGGAACTGCCCAAGTCATACCGCTATTAAGCATTTAGATTTGAATCCAAGTATAGTGGACTCCAGGGTCTGTTCCTAACAGCTTTATGGTCATGCCTCAGTCTACTGACCACAGTGATTTTGGATCGTCTATGGATTTCATTTTACAATCTGTATTGCTCTGCCCTTCCACTACTACAGAGGGGACGGTGGCGGCATAAAAGCCAGACACTAATAGCAAAAAGACTTTCACGTTGCCTTTTTATTCTGTGGTAAATAGCAAGGGAGCTAATAGCAGGATGCATAACTGACAATGAGCCCAGTTCTCATCCCCAGATGATGCATATTTATATTAAGTGGTGCTCTAAAATGGAGTTCCCCATTTTGTCAGATAGTCTTGAGTATAAAAGTATCAGAATAATATGCCAAAATGCAAGATACAGCATATCAGGTAGAGAAAATACATATAGTTATTGTACATTTAATACAGTCGTAAGAATGTTATTGAAAGAGTTAAACAGCCAAAAATTAAAATTAAATTTTGTACAGACATTTATTCTGAGTTTTACTAAATAAATACCTCAGACTCTAAGAAATTTCTTAACAGGAAAACATGAGAAAAAAACTAATAAATATAATTTTTTCTCTATGTTTTACTTATACAATACTTAAATTTCTGATTAGAAGTGCTCTAAATTTTAAATCAATTCTATTTGGGCTCTGAATCTAAAAAGGAATATAACCCTTTGAGTTTTTCATGTTAACAATAAATACAGAACTTCCTGTGTCATCCAAGATGCCAATATGGCTGATAATCCATTTCAATATTTCAAACATTTTAATGATTCAGTGTACTTAAGCATAAATACTTTATTATATATTTGACATTTCATGCTTCAACTCAGCAAAACACAGCTTATAAAAATATAGCCTGTCCTTTATTGTTTAAGAAACATCTCTAATAACATAATACTGCCCCTTTGGGGAAAAAAAGAATTTCTACTGTTTTGAAATGGTTTCTGTCAGCATGATGGACCAATTCTGTTTAAAAAGGATGGTGAAAGAGTATTTTGGTAGACTGCCTTGGTTCTTTTCCCACTTCCAAAACACATAAAAAATCAATATCCTTAGAAAGGAAGTTATACTAATGATACAGAGTTAGACTGATAAATAAGTCATTGTCTTGTAGAATCTGAAAGCATTTTAATAAAATCAATCTCTCTTTATATTAAAAGTCTTTTACCTTTTAAATTAATTTTAAATATTCTCTCTCTAGCAGTGCGTAATGGAGCTAAACTCCTTTACTGAAAGAAGTAAAAGTGGACCAAGTCCCTCCTCCTCCCCCAGTCAAACACATTCCTCAGTTTATGCTGAACTGAAAGATGAAAGTAAAAGATGATTCTGTTGCATTGCAGTTTCATTTTGTTTTTTTCCTATTCTTAGGCTTAGTACCAGAGGAACCAACAAAAACAGTAATTGCCTGTGTGGACCTCTATTCACTAGAATTAGCCTCATTCTAAAATGAGGCATCAAGCCAGCACACATGCAGTGGCTTCTAGTCACTAGCAACCCAAATTATAAATTAACCTGTGATATAGTTAGGGAAATTTTTCCTTAGAGAATTTTTTCTGAAGATAAAGAAAATATAAAAATAGAGAATTGTCTCCTTAATTTCAAACTTATTATTTTCAAGTAAATTAGCACACAACTGAGATAGAGATTGGTCCTTGACGTGAAGAAAGCTCTAATTTTCATTTTACCTCTTAATAATTCTATCAGAATGCAAAAGTCATGTGGATCAACTTTCTCAACTAGAACAAAATATATCTTTATATCTTTGTAGTGATTAAGGAGAATTAAAAGTTGAATGAAAGCATGAAAGTTGGGGAACCTTCATGCCGTCAGCAACCAAAGAGGGAATTAAATATGGGTGATGTTGAGAAAGGCAAGAAGATTTTTGTTCAGAAGTGTGCCCAATGCCACACTGTGGAAAAGGGAGGCAAGCACAAGACTGGGCCAAATCTCCACGGTCTCTTTGGGAGAAAGACAGGTCAGGCTGCTGGATTCTCTTACACAGACGCCAATAAGAACAAAGGCATTACCTGGGGAGAGGACACACTGATGGAGTATTTGGAGAATCCCAAGAAGTACATCCCTGGAACAAAAATGATCTTCGCCGGCATTAAGAAGGGAGAAAGGGCAGACTTGATAGCTTATCTCAAAAAAGCCACTAATGAGTAATAATTGGCCCCTGCCTTATTTATTACAAACCAGAAATATCTCGTAACTTATTTTATGTGTACCATAATTTGATTGGTCTCATACTGGTCTCATTCTGGTCTCACACCAGAATTCAGATCATGAAAGAGTGACAAGAATATTTTTGTTGGACAGTCCTGATTTAACTAAGACTGGCTTGTGGTTAATTCGGTTTTTTGAACTTTGATAGTAATTCCAATACAGTAAATGCTATCACTGTTTCCCCCCTTCTTAAGACATGATTGGATTAATTAGTAGTGTTCAACTTTTCACAAGGATGGTAAATTGCCATTTCAAAACCTGTTGAAGATTGCTTTTATATTTAGATTTACATAACTGGTTATGTGAATATATTTAAATACTAGGGAAATCCCTTCACTGTTTTGGAACCAAGCAAGACTCACTGGTGTTTCAATTTGTGTTTATTAGCCTGTTAAAGGCGAGGGCTAGAGATAAGGTAGCAATGTTTACTTTATATATTTTTGGTTTTCACTATGCCAATCCAATTTCCCTATGTCTACTAAAATGCTGCCTTTTATTTATTGAAAGGCATTTTAGTGTGGTTTATGTGTAATATCAAATAAAGAATATTTAACACTTCTCACATTTTGTAGACAATCTATAAGGTTTAATGCTTTTAAAAGTCAATGTGACAAGAAATAGCAAATTAAACTTTTGAATTCTTTACTACCTTAAGTCAGACTAAGTTATAATTTAGGATTGTCTTTAAACAGCTCTTCAGAAACACATAAAACTGTAGAAGATCTATATATGTGTGATTGGTAATGGTGCTTTTACCAACTCATTAAAAGGCTTAAAGTAGAGGAGATATACACAAACTTGAAAATTATGTGTGATCATAACTTAATTAAAACCAAAATCACAGATCATGAAAAAAAAAAAAAAACATGAAAGTTAATAACATCCAGCTTTCCACCCAAGGCAGGAATTTGTATCTCTGAAGGATGGTTTCTCAGCTCATCTTGTACTATTCAAGACAGTATTAATTGTGCTTTTCACACAAAGACTAAATGGAGGGAAGCTGTGAGCGACTGAGTTGGTAAACCCCACTGTCTATCAGTGAAGCAAGAAGGCTTCCAAAGCTTTTAGGAGCTGATATATATTAGTCATCCTTATTGTTTATTACAAAAAAAAAAACACCTCTTTTTTTTTTAGAAACTCTTCATTAAAAAAAAAAAATCAGCATTTCATTTTGTTGGGACTCAGAAGACAACACTGAAAATAAAGGCTCAGAAGCAGCCACAGAAGCAAAAGTTTTTCTCTGACCTTCTTCTGCCCTCTTGTCTCAGTCCCCTTCTTCCCTGAGGCTAGCCATAGAAACTACAATCCTTCTTCTCCAAGGCAGGTCATAGAAACCAGAACTCCTTTTTCCCAAAGCCAGTCACAAAACCTAAAAATATTACAATAACTTATTATAATAACTTTCCCTCTACTTTTCTGTGTAAAAACTGACCATAGAGAAATGAACTGACCTACCTTGTTTGACTATAGGTCATAAGACCCCTATTCCAGAGAGGGTCTTACTCCATGCCCAGAAGGAAAGAATGCATACTCAGAGATGCTGAGAAGAATCTAGACAGACAGGCCATACCGGGTTCCCCCACTCAGTCTATTAGCATTAGATTATACCCTTTCTGTCCAGTGGCTGTTCATACCTTGTTGAACCTAAGCATAATAGTGAACAATTCCCCTCTATGTTTGGGTCTTCATTCTGAAGGCTTCCAGTACATATTAAATAAATTTTGTAGGCCTTTTCTATAATTAATCTGCCTTGTGCATTGATTTCTCAGCAAACCTTCAGAGGGCTCTACATTTTTTTTTTTTTTTTGGCCCCTACAGTTCTTTTGTCATGATACCTATGGTCTACTTATCATATCTTTTCAAATGATACCTCATTCACCAAGTCCAAGTAGCAGGGTTTTAAGAGCTTTGAGAGTAATTATAATTACTTCAGAAAACAAATCACATTGGCTACAGGTATGGGAGTAGATCAAATAGTAGACACTCTGCTTGAGTCATTGGAGTCTCAACCTGGTCTAACCCAGAAGTCTTTAGCTAGCTGTGCCAGTCAACCTACAGAATGGTACCTGGAAGATTTTCCTGGTAACTTTCCCTTACGGATCTCGACAGCTGCACCAAGAAAAGCTACAGGTGTCACAGAGACAAGTAGCTAGCCAAGGAGAGGTGAAAGATGCCATGGATCAACACACCCATTGAAAAAAATGTTCTTATCATATTAAGGAGACAACTAGCCTCACTTTTGATAAGATTCCAACAGACATTTCTACTATATACAAGAGATTTTTTTAAAACACTATTAATATCATAATGAAAATAAAAGTTGTCTTATAGAATCTCATATTCAAAACTTCAAATATTTGAAAAGTCACTGTTAGAGGAAAATAATATTGAGAAAAACATGCAAAAGGTTTATATCATATTGTTCTGATTACCCACTAACTTTTAGGAACACAAACTAAAATATGCTCTTGCTGAAGGAGAGCTATTTTAGTCTTAACCTTTTATTAGAAGCAATGAAAGGACAGGAAGAAAAAAACTAAATAAAAGTGTTCCCTAGAGTACAAAGGATCGAGCACTTATATTCCCAATGTTTAAAAGCACAAGTTTAATAAAATTTATCATGGTACGTACTTTTAATGATAGTGCTTCCAGCAAACAAAACAAAACAGAAATTGAAGATATATTGAATAAGTATTCAATAGCCTTAGAGAACCCATGTGTTATTTTTCTATGTCTAAAATAACCCAAATACATGAGTGTTATTCTAGGTCTTTACAGCATGCAAGATTTGCATTCCAAAGAAAATTTTTTGTTCAGGAAACACTGCACACCCTAGGTTTGTTTGAGAACAAAGATGTATACTTTATTGTGTTAATATTTATTCAATTAAATTTCTGAGTTTATTTTTTGTGCAATGATGTTATTGGACATGCTATAAACATTTTGATAATAGTGTCATTGAAGTGTCTACCTAATGTACAGGTAAATAGACCACAACTTATTAAAAATATAAAATCATCATAGAACTTTAGAGCTTGAGGAGATAACTGAGCGTTATCTAGTTCGACTCTCAGCTAATAGAGTAATTCCTTCTAGAGCTTCATGGACAGGTGTCTGTCCATTCTCTTCGTGGTCACTTCCAATGATGAAGATCATTGTATTAATACTGACTGATATCTCTCAGGCCAACCTATTTCTTTATTCTATAGCTTAGGTTGCTAAGCTAACAGTAAGACCACATCTGTAACTTACACTAATTTTTCTAAGGTTTTCATCCATCGACAAACCAAGGACCAAAGGTTTGAAGAAGGTTTCCAGGTGTGGCTTAATTTTCTAACTCCAGGCTAACTATTCCAAAGTCTTTCAGCAATATATAATAAGGTATACAATAATAAAACTATTCCCTACCTTGATCTAGACATTTCTGCAAATAAGGAAACAACTTTACATATGGTTAGCTTTTTATGTAGTTCAATCACATCATTGTTTCAACTGAATTTTCATTTATTTAAATAGCATAGGTCTCTTTCCTATGAACTGCCATTAAGCCAAGTAGTCCTCTTGATGCACTTGTACATTCATATAAAAATAATGGGCATGGATCTGTGTTATTCCCATACACTGTGAGTAGGATGTAAAAGTGGGTTAGAGAGGAATGAAGTCAAATATAGTGAAGAATGGAAAAGTTTACTCTTCATTTCTTTTGTTTCTTTTATTTTCCTGCTCTCTTCTTTTGGAAGTAGACAGTGTCATTTTCTCTGTTTTCTCAATGCTTAGCAAAGAACCTAGCCAAAAGTAGATGCTCAAAACACTTTTGGTCAATGAATTTATCTGAATTTTTATGTCAGACATAGTTCAATAATGAAAGCAGGAATTAGGAATGGCACCAGGTGGCAACAAGAGACTTCAACAGGATGATTATTTATGGAACATACATGAGAATCACCTGTGCCTAGAAAAAAGGCATCTATATTCATATTCTTCCCTCCTCTGCTCAGCAGCTTGGTTCCCCAGGCACAGAGCTCAGTTAGTTCTCTAGGAGAGTTTCACTACATTGTTGATTTTTAAACTTGTAGGCTAACCTAACTACCCTTTAAAACATTATTCCTGAACCATGAATTTAAAAAGGAAAAGTTATAGTCATGGAACCAGTGGCAGGTGTATGCTTACTACATGATACTTCCCTAAAGACTGATTTTTTTCAGTTTGCAGCTTGTTGATGTCTCTTGGTTTTCATCACTGTTTCTGATGATGGCCTTCTGGATTTTAACAACTTTTGAACAGAGAAATCAAAAAATTCAAAATTAGTTAATTTTTTAAAACTTGCTAGGAGTGGCACCTAGCAAATATTTATGTATTATCATCCACGAATCTGATTCATTTCTTGCTATTCCAACTCCAGATATTATTGGCAGATTGTATTAGTCAGGGTTCATCAAAGAAACAGTACCAACAGAGTGTGTTGGGGGTGGGGAGGAGAGAGAGAAAGAATGCTATGTTATAAAGTCAACATATCTGATGTTATATAATAAGGGAATAAGAGAGAGAAGAAAATAAAGGTATTTGCTGTGCATATATACTATATACACACAAACATATTCATAACAAAATGAGGAAATACCCATGACAATCATTTTTATAACTGGTCACATGGGCATAGCTGGTGTTTTTAACTACCTTCTTCCACCATCCATTTTGTATTCCCTTTGCTTTTAGCAAATATCTCAGCTGGTCATGGTTCTTTACCTGGTGAGGCGAACCAAACCTTCATTCTTAAAAGTGTGGACCATCAGTAGTCCTGCTTGGATTCAGCTGTTGTAGTTAATTTTCCATTGCCTTTAATCACAGGGTGTGGTAATAATACTATGATACTGCCTAAGGGATCTCCTGTATTCCAGATATACTCTTCCTTACCTCCATTGTGAAGCAGTAGTCCAATTATTCAGGATTAATTCAGGATTCAGGATTAATTACCCCAGCTAGTACAGTAACTCCCTTCTTTGCCTGTGGATTCAGAGGTATGAGAAGCCATCCAAAGTGACTCGGGTAGCAATCTTAACTTCCAGTTCAATAGAATCATTGTATGTATTAGTGGAAGCATTCCTCACTTTGGAACTAAGATCTCTAGGCCAGCAGAGCACAAGGTCATGGGAACATGAAGCAAAAACTTTGCTAGTAGGTCACTAGTGGTAGTAGTGACTGGTGCCATTCCCAGGTCCACCCTTTAATTCCTGGACCTGTGAATCCTGGCTATGGGAGAAATAGCTACATGATTCATATGATGCTGAACCTTCTCCCAGCCCTGCAAGGTACTGCCACCTACTTGGTGCTATAACTGAGTCTTCAAAGAGAAATAGGATCAAGATAGCCAACTAGACACAGGTACAATATATATATGTCCCTTCTTCACAGAGAGGAACCAGAATAGTAAGCAGATTATCACATTTCAAATGGATCATCTAGGAGAGAACACTAGGATTCACCAGAGATGCAGTGAGAAGCACTAAAAGTGGGTAAGGAGAGGATTCAGGTGAACTTGCCTGGCCTGGGGCTGGCTAACAGCTGGGAGAAGCTCCTGGATATGGTGAAACAGTAAGAAAGATAGATGGTGCAAAGGAAAGGCAATCAAAATCCCTGCTCACTAAATTATGACATAAGGCTGGAGAGTTAATACACCCATGAGATTGGACAATGAAGGTGTATTGTTGGCCTTATCAGCTGAAAACAAACTGGTTTTGGTGGGTCTTATCGGCAAGTATAGATAAAAAGGCATTTGCCCAATCAATAGCTACACAACAGGTAGCAGGGGTTGTTTTAATTTGCTCAAGCAATAAAAACACATCTGGCATAGCAGCTGCAATTGGAGTCACCACTTGGCTAAGTTTATGATAATTCACTGTCATTCACCAAGCTCTATCTGTCTTTTACACAGGATGAATAGAAGAGTTGAATAGGGATTTGGTGGGAATCACCAACCTTGCATCTTTCAAGTTCTTGATAATGGCACTAAATATTGCAATCCCTCCAGGGATATGGTATTGCTTTCGATTCACTACTTTCCCAAGTAAATGCAGTTCTAATGACTTCCAGTCAGCCTTCCCCACCACAGTAGCCCTCACTCCACAGGTCAGGGAACCAGTGTGGGGATTCCGCCAGCCAATAAGTATATCTATGCCAATTACGTATTCTGGAACTGAGGAAATAACTACAGAATGAGTTTGGGACCCACTGTGAGATGGATCTGAGCTAAAACTCCATTGATCACCTGACCTTTATGAGCCCTTACTTTGACTAGAGGGCCACAGTGACATTTTGTGTCTCCTGGAATCAATGTCAGTGAGTGTAGAGTCAGAGACTTGAGGACTTTTCCAAATCAGTGAGAAGAAGAAGAAGCCTGCAAGAGATACAGGAATAAATACAGTCAGATTGGCAAGAGCCCCAGAGAATGTGGTCTCATTGACAACTGAAGTGTCTTAATTCATCTGGGCTACTATAACAAAATACCATAAACTAGGTAGCTTAAAAAAATACCAGAAATGTATTTTCCACAGTTTTGGAAGCTTGGAAGTTCAATTTCAAGGCACCAGAAGATTTGGTGTCTGCTGAGGGCCCATTTACTGATTTATAGATGGCATCATCTCTTTGTGTCCTCATGTGATGGAAGAGATACACAAGCTCTCTCAAGCCTCTTCTATAAAAGCACTAACCCCATTCATGAGATATGGAGTCTGAGGGACAAAATCTTCTGGCCATAGCAAGAAGAGAGGAGGAGCAGGAGCATGTGTTCAATATCACCAAATTCAGCTTAGAACAGAATCAATGACCATTGTATTTCAGGATGTTTAGAAAGGCAAAGTGTAGGCAGGGATGGGAGGGTATTTGATTAAAATATATTGAGGAACACAACCTAAGAAAGTGAAGACAATGATATAAATGACTAGTTTGAAAAGTTTGACTATAAAATGGAGAAAAAAGACTTCCCTGTTGCTAAATATGGGTGTAGAGTCAAGGAAGAATTTCTTTATTCTAAGTTGAGAGATTTGTGCAAGTATAAATGCTGGTGGGAAAGAATGCAACCCAGTATAGAGGTTGAAGATACAAAATATAAAGAGGATATAAAGCCTCATGGATAAAGTGTAATTAAGAATGATTGGTAACTACTGACATTGTTGAGTCCACTGTTTGTCTGCTAAGCATGACATGTACCAGCTTACTTAGTTCTTACAGCAACCTGATGAGATAGGCACTATTATCTCCAGTTTTATATATGCCATAACTGGGACACAGGAGCTGACCATCTTTCCCAAGGCCACAGTAGTAGAGCCAGGAGTTGGACTCAGCTGACTGGCTTGACTGGCAGACAGTCTGGATCCCAAGCTGCATTCTCTAAACATCTACACTGACAGATGGAGGAAAAAGGAAGCTCAAAAGGGCATAAGGTAGAAAGGCAAAGAGTACCTAGGGCTGGCACTATACTAAATTTGCCCGCTGCCATTCTTACACAATCTAAAAAAGAACCCAGAGAAAGCTTCTGAAGTCAGCTCTACTCCAAGAGAATTTAAATTCATATGTAATGACTAGCTTTTGTATTTTTAATTCAATCATTTATTCAGTAATGATTTATTGAGCACCTACTCTATAGCAGGTACTGAAAATGCTCTAGGAATAAAAAATGAGCAAGTCTGACATAATACCTTGATACCATCCCTTATTGTATTAGTCAGCTTCAGCTGCCATAACAAGACACCAGACCAGGTAGCTGAAATAGCAGAAATTTATTTTCTCATAGTCCTATAGGTTAGCAGTCCCAGATCAAGGTCCAACAGAGTTGGATTCTGGTAAGGGCTCTCTTCCTGCCTTGCAGACAGCCACCTTTTCACTGAGTTTTCACATGGTGGAAAGAGAGTAAGCTTCTTGGGTCTCTTCTTATAAGAATACTAATCCTATCAGATCAGGGAC
The DNA here is from genome assembly GCF_040939455.1 of Microcebus murinus. Classification (NCBI taxonomy): domain Eukaryota; kingdom Metazoa; phylum Chordata; class Mammalia; order Primates; family Cheirogaleidae; genus Microcebus; species Microcebus murinus. The sequence continues at coordinate 77,198,140 of NC_134112.1, read as the reverse complement.
CAGCCTTTCAAACTCAGTTAACTTTAATTACTTCTTTAAAGGCTTTTATGTCCACATTCAGCCACATGGAGGGTTAGGGCTTCAACATATGAATCTAGGGGGAATACAATTCGATCTGTAGCGCTTATTATCTTTTAATTCCTACAGAGACTCTGTATGGTATTATTATTATCTATGGCTTATGGACGAAGCCATTGAGATTTCATCTACAGACAGCTAGTAAAGGACAGGCACGACATTCCATTTCAACATTCCTTCTAGGCAACATTATCTGTCAGAAAGCTCAGAGCTGTGTCATTAGACAGGGGAGAAAAGTATCCAAAAAAGGAAAAATAGAGCATCCAATTAGTTTTATCCTTCTAATATTATATAACCCAATTGTTATTGTTTTTAATTCTCTCTCTGGGGAAAAACTCTACTTTGTCTATGCCCAATTTTAGCCTTTCTTAGAATTCCTACATAGATTTCTAAGTCATCCTCCTCCCCATTTTTTTCCTTCTGAATCTATCTACTTTGTTATCAGAAAATCAGTTCTCTGCAAACATCTGATCCGAGACACTCTGTCTCCAGGCCTTTCTGAGAACTGAGACAGAGGCCTTGAAAGGCAGCTATGCTAATTCACTTATTTCATGGAATATGTTTTGAGAAGAGGGTTTAAAATATTTGACCAATGATATTCAAGAGTTTAAAATCAATTTTCAATGTATCATAAGAGGGGTATTATAAATGTGTTAAGTAAAGTTGTATTATAAACTACATTTCCATTAAGTTTATAGGGTATTTACTTTCATTTCAAAAACATGAATTCCTAATTATATTTTTAGATGATCTATAAATAACACCAAATATGTTTATTAATGTTTTACTTTTTGGGGCATAAAATAGATAACATTGATAAGAAGGTATTTGGCTTTCTTAGTCAAATGAGAAATATTTTTTTCAATCCAGATAATCTTATATTACTTTGAAAGTCATGTGCAAATTGCAAATCAGGCAATTTAGATGCAATGTCAAGAGAAAATGGTGGTCTCCTAAGGAACCACCATTTGTAGTTCAAATGTTTAGTCTGTTTCTTTTCCAATTAAAGCATAACACAGTAAAGAGACACATCTCTTGCATCATTCTTTATATTAGAAATCATTGGCCTCTGATAAACAATAAAAATAGTCTGAGTGAAAATTTTCTGCTGAAGTAGCTAGGTGAATTTTGTGAAGATATATAAATTCCACATTTTTAAACTTTAACCCTAAAATTGTCTTTGAGGGTAGTATGGGTATGTTAATAGTAAGGAATTCTGTTAGGCGTCAAGCTGCTGCCCCCAAATATTAATAGTTTAAAGAGGTTGATAAAAAAAAACTTCTTACATTGGAAAAGGTCAATGATTGAAATTAGCCATTCAAAATTACCTTTCTACAAAATCACTTTATTTTCCAATACCAGTATTTCTTGAATAGGCCCATTCACTAAACCAGTTAAATGTTGATAAATAATTTGAAAATCAATTTTATACCAGTTCTGTTCAATAGAACACTCTGCAGTGAGACATGTTCTGTGCCTGCACTATCCAATCTCCACTAACCACATGTGGTGACTGAACAGCTGGAATGTAGCTAGTGTACCTGAGGAGCTAAATTTTAAATTACATTTAATTAATTTAAAATGAAATTGTCTCATGTTGCTAGTGGTTACTGTATTGAGTTCCACAGCTCTATGCTATAATGTATTAGTTTGCTAGGGCTATTGTACAGGTGACACAAACTGGGTGGTTTAAAGCACCAGAAGTGTATGATTGCACAGTCCTAGAGGCTAGTAGTCTGAAATCAAGGTGTCAGTGGTGCCATGCTCCTTCTAAAACCTGGAAGGGAGAATCCTTCCTTTCCTCTTCTAGCTTCTGGTGTTTTCTAGCAATCTATATGTATGTCTCTGCGCTATGGTGTGAATTATTCAAATACTACATTTATGTGAACAGGTGTGTAGAAACAGATTAAATAGAAGACAGTATCAGAAGCTACAAGCTCCTACTCAAAACCAAATGCCTGTAATTGACTTTCAACAAGCAATATCATCCATCATATTAATGATATTGCTTTATTGCTTGCCTTATATTAATGTATAGATTTGAGTTTTATGTTTTTGTAAGAGCTATAAACACAAGGTTTTGTCCCTGTTTTGCCTGTTTATTAAGCAACTTCATAATAAAAATTATATCCGTGGTAATTTTTTTCTCTTTAATGGAAGTATGTCATATAAGTCTCAGAAACAGGATTCTGCAACTTTCAGTTTTTGATGTAACCTGTTTCGTAGAAGAGCTTGGTACCTTAAGCTGTGGCTTTATCAGAAGAAAACTTTTTAAACAAAACATTAAACATTTAAACAAAGCATTAAAATGTTTTCAAATAGAGATACATCTGCATGTCTGCCCTTCATGAGGTGCTATAGAATATCCTTTTTAACACCGCTGCATTTCTTATTCTCCTTATGATACAGGGAGGAAATCAGAAAAGGGGAAACTACACAAATGAAATAATTTAAACGGACTCTGTAAGTTTGATCAAAGCCCTCCTACTCTGTTAGAGTCCTCTGTATTTGTTGACAGTAAAGTCCTTAGGAAACTGAACCTTGAAATTCAAAGAAAAGATTTTATGAGTTTGAAAGAAATGAGTGTAAGTGCAGGTTTTACATATAATGAATATGCAGAATAGGAATTGGAGAAACCCTGAAAAGAAAGCCTGCCATTGTTCAGAAACCATAGGCTGTGTCTTCCCTCTATCAGATCATGCTTTTTAGAGTCCCATAACCTCTTTCATCCCTTTCTTGTTAGAGGCTTTCCTCTGTTCTTGGCCTTTTAACCCTGTCTGCTCCCCCTTGTGCCCTCTCTGTGGAATTCACTCACCTAGATGTGGTGCAGCCAGTAGGACTCCAAGGTGATCAGTTCCTACTTGATTAATGAATGACTCTTTCCCATGGGATCAGCCCCTGTTGGTATCCAGATAAATTCAGATTTAAATTCATCTTATCTTTTTGTGTTTACCCAACTTTGTATTCTTATAAAGTTTCACACAGGCATTGAGTAGGTAAATTTAAAATTAAGTATATAATTATGCAAGCTGACTCTTTAATTCACTTAAGTGGGGTGGAGTTGGAGAGCATATGGCACAATCCAGTCGGAGGCAGGGAGGCAGCAAAACAAGGGAGGAGTGGCCACAAGGTGAAAGTGGAAGAAGGGTCAGGCTGTGAGGAGGTGTGTATACTGTGCTGAGGTAGGATCTATCCTGTGGATATTGGGTATTAATGAGAACAGGAAAGTAAACCATCCATGAGCAGATACAGTCTTAGAAAGTTTACGCTGATTAACAAGGGAAGATAGTAAATGGAACAGAACATGGGAGGCCACTGTGAAAATCCAAGTAAGAAATGCTGAGGGCCTGCTCGAAGGTTGTGGCAAAGAAGAAAGGTATTTGGAAAGTAGGCTCTGGAAACTTACTGGAATGGCGAAAGAGGCAAAGGAAAGATTGTAACTTCAAGATTTTTAACTTTAAGTATGCGGCAGATGAAATACTGCATCATCCTCATCCTTTTCCTTCTTTTTCTTTCTCTGTCTCTTTTCTCTTTACATTTTTAGCTAACATTTTGTCTTAAAACATAGTAGTGTCAAGACTGAAAGAATCGCCTTGTGTGAAAGTTTCTCATGACTTTTCGGTATTCTATATATATTAGCTTGCATATTTATTTTTCTTGTATTTTATTTTAATGAATATTTACTTTGCCAAATGCTAGTTTGCCTCCTCTTTTAAAGTGCTTTGTATATATCCTGTGATGTTTAAAGACAAAGATCCCCGAAGACCTGGTAAGGTATTGTTTCAGGGTGAGGTGCATTGCAGAAGTTTCTCAAGGTGTCAGTGAATGAAAAGTGACTAATCTCTGGGCCATCTGAGGTCACAAATCTGCTCCCTAAAGGGGATCTGGGGCTGCCCCCGGGGAGATTTCCTTGACCCACTCCAGGGAAAGTGTAGCTGTGCAAAGGATATTTAATTAGCACAGCAATCCTAAGGTTTTCACACCAATTTAGAGACTGATTGAGAGGCACAAAGCAACAATTGGCAGCTGCAAATTAACTGGTTTTAAAAGTAATATAAACAAAAAGCAGGTCTGGGCAATTTCAATCTTTGCCCAGGAGGAAGTAACAGAGTTTAAGGATTTGTTCTGGCAAGTTCCCAGATCTGGGATTAGAAAACAAGCACAAACAGCACTCTGAGCAGGGCAGAAAGACTGTTCCCTACCCTCTTTTTTCCTCCCTCAGGCTACAGAGGGCTAGATTGCAAGAGAGAGAGGTAAGACACCCCTCCTAATTGCAGCTTGCAGGAAAGCACTGTGATCAGAGCTAAGTTAAGGATACTTTTCAAGGAGGGCACAGATATGCTGGGTAAAGCCTCAAGTTTAATAGCTAAGAATCCTTCAGTTAATCCCTATTTTTTTTTTTATCCCCATGAGCATGTTTGTGTTCTGACTCTAGAGCCTGTTACAGACTGACTCGGGCTACAATTCACCTACCTACATGGGTGTTCTGAAAAGAAAGAGTCCTGGTACCTGCCCTCCTTCCACATTGTCCAAACAAAAAGTGAAATATCCATTTAGCCATAGGCTATAGAAGTGCAAATAAGAAAGAGGTAAGGATTTAGTAGTAGAATATCTCCTACTGGATCTACATTTGTATAAAAACACTTTTTTTCTACTTGTCTTTCTTATCTGTGATCTCAAAAGACAGCCTTATTTAAATAAAAACACCATCATATAAAATAATGTTATAATAATAATACCTAATAAATGATAAATATAAACATAGTACAAGTAAGTGTATAATATTTTTTTATTAGTCTGAGTTTCTTTTGACTACTTTGCATGGTGTATCAAGTGATTTATACAGCTGAACTCTTTTACATTTTTTCACAGACAAGCATATCTTAAAGTAATTTGATTAAAATTTTCAAGCAGAAATTTGCAAATGTTTTGCCTTTTAAAATGTCCTTGCTTTCTTCTTAAACATATTTATTATTCAGTGGCCTGAAGGAATGATTACATTAGCATGTTATAGAAGCACATTTTAGAAACATACCCTGTTATAAATTAGAAAAGTACAGAAATGTTTTAACTCTAGGAATATTAATTAGGAATAAAATTGATTTCTGTATTTTTATCATTCAGACATAGATATGGTCTCTGAGCAAGATACTTTAATGCTCTGCTTTAAGGTTCAAAATAAGTTAGTCAACTTTTATTTTTATAACATTTCATTTTTAAATAGATATACGCTACATATATGCCACAAAATTCAAAAAGTACAAAGGAGAGGCCGGGCGTTGTGGCTCACGCCTGTAATCCTAGCACTTTGGGAGGCCGAGGCAGGCGGATTGCTCAAGGTCAGGAGTTCGAAACCAGCCTGAGCGAGACCTCGTCTCTACCAAAAATAGAAATAAATTAATTGACCAACTAAAATATATATATACAAAAAATTAGCCGGGCATGGTGGTGCATGCCTGTAGTCACAGCTACTCGGGAGGCTGAGGCAGTAGGATCGCTGAGCCCCGGAGATTGAGGTTGCTGTGAGCCAGGCTGACACCACGGCACTCACTCTAGCCTGGACAACAAAGTGAGACTCTGTCTCAAAAAAAAAAAAAAAGTACAAAGGAGAATGAGGAGAAACAAAAAAAAGGTTTTTTGATACATTCAATACTGTATTGGAATACGATTTTAATGTTTAGATATTTTCTGTAAGAGTTTATGGTTAGAACTAAGAAAATTGCTTACACTTTAGCAAAAAGCAACTAATTGAGAAGTCTCAAGGTTAGTTGATTTCCTAATCATTAGACATTTTGATGGAGCTGCATGTCATTTATATACCTTGCTAGTTAGTGTGGTAGATTCAGTCATTATTAATGAATATTGACTCCCTCCCCTTCTACATGGCTAGGTGAACTTTCCTGCCTTTTGTCTTTGGGCTCCACCATGTAACTCGCTTTGATCAATGAGACATTAAGAGGATGTGATGATCAAAGGCTGAAAAGCACCTGCACAGCTGAGGCTGTTTTCCTGCACTTCCGCTGTCCTCCTGAGAGCAGGCTTGGGCTAGACTGGAGGTAAAAGGAGCAGATCCGCCTCTGATGAGCTGCCTCAGCCAAGCCCAGCCAACACCAGACACATGAGAAATAATAAAAACAGTTTCTGGAAACACTGAGTTTTGAGATGGTTTGTTACACAGCATTATTTTGACAACAGATAACTGATACAACCACCAATAAGAAATGCAAGGAACAGACTTTTGGAGTTTAAGTTCCAGTTCTGTCATACACTAGCTATGTGACCTTTGCACATTTAAGCTTCTCGAGCCTGTTTTCATAACCTATGCGATGTGGAGCATAAAGACAGAGGCTACACTCCCCGTTGAAAACCACTGGTCTGCACTAATGAGGGAGCAATATATAATGTCTGAACTGTTGGGAATTTTAGGATGCAAAAGTGTGTTTCAATTACTGATTTTGCACCATCTGTTCCTCGTTCCTAAAGTCCATTCCCTCTCAACACATCCTCTTGAGACCTGGAGCACAAGACATGCCCAGATTTAACTATGCTTGTAATAAAATTTAGACTCACTTATCATTTAGTTAGGTTTACAAAGGACCCTCGTAATATTAATCTTACTGCATTAATTTCCTATGGCTACCATAATAAATCATCCTAAACTTGGTGGCTTAAAAGGACAGAAATGTATTCTCTCATAGTTCTGGAGCCCAGAAGTCTGAAAGCAAGGTATCAGGGAGGTCATGCTCCATGTGAAGCCTCTAGGGAAGAATCTGTCTTTGCCTCTTTGAGCTTCTGATGGTCTCAGGCACTTCCTGATCTGTAGCTGCATCACTCCAATCTCCTCCTCTGTCTTCACATGGACTTCTTTCCTCTGTGTGTCTCTCTGCATCCTTTCCTCTTATAAGAACACCAGCCATTGAATTTAGCACCCATCCCAATCCAGTATGACCACATTTTAAATTAACTAATTATATCTGCAATGACTCTGTTTCCAAATAAACTAACATTCTGAACTTCTAGGTGGACATGAGTTTGGGTGAATACTATTCAAACCACTACAATTACTAAATTAATTTCTGAATGATAAGCTTAGTAAATGTATCACCTTGGGAAAGTTGTCATTGTCTTTGTGCCTCGATTCCTCAATATGTAATATAATAAAGAATAATAAAAATACTTGATTAGTACTAAGTATTAAATGATTCAATATATATGGTGATTATATATTTCTGGCATATAGTATGCCCTCTATAAGAATTATTATTATTCTGTTGACAGGGAAAAAACCCCAGGGCCCAATGGCTGAACTCACTGCAGATTGGACATGTGTAAACTTGTTGCTGATTGGGTGCTTTTGAATCCCACCGCTGATTGGATAACTCCTTATGCTCATACTTGATTGGTTGTGTGTAACCTCAAGAAATGTATACAACTGGAGGAAAACAAGGAAGCGGGCTCAGAATTTGGTGGCATGCCCCTCTGAGCCCACCAGCGAAATAAAGGCTGATTCTCTGACTCTCTGTGTGCCTGTCGGTTCTTTCCCTGGTCAGTCGCTGTAACACTGTTAGTATTTTCATTATGCACATAATCTGTCATCAGCAAAACTCCATGTATTCTCAAAGTCTTCCTTGAATGTTCTACGCATCTTCTTGCTCACCTGAAATGTGCTGTCCTCTAGGGACACAGTCTCCTCGCAGCCGTCTCAGGTGGTGGCTGGTCTGCAGCATTCCATGCTCCTCTTGGCTGGAAGTGTAGTAATTAATGACTTTCTAGCCCCTCACTGATGTTTCCAGAGCATTATTTCTTCTTCTTTCTTCATTTCATCAGCAACCTTGATCATTATTATAGCAAGAGAGTAGCCTCCCATTGCTGTGGACACCTGCTGTCTGGGCAGGTCCCCCTGTCACCACCCCCAACACTACACAAGTTATAAATCCTAGTGGTTGTAATAGCTTCATGGCCAATATAGCCAACACCTTACCTCTCTGTTCTTGGGCCTTTTAATGTCAGTGATCGTGTTTTCTCACTAACATGATCATATCTTAGACCAGCTGGCCCCTCCCAACTTTAATTTTAAGTATTCCCTATCTCCAGCCACCACCTCTTCTTTTCCTTTTCTTTTTCTGTTTACAATTAATCATTTATTATTAGGGGCCGGAAAGAATAAGATTGGGTTTCCAAAAACAGACTTTTATATATGCATGTGCATATATTAAGGGCCAGCTTCATGGATGTTCAACCTGTGTAGCAACTCAGGGTCCCACACTCACATGGTTCCTGTGCTTGAACAACTTGAACCACAACAACTTGTTGTTGTTTGTTTGTTGTTTTTTAATAGATGGATTCTCCCTGTGTTGCCCAAGGTGGCGTGCAGTGGCTGTTCATAGGCATAATCATAGCACATTGCAGCTTCAAACTCCTGACTTCAAGAAATCCTCCCACTCAGTCTCCTGAGTAGCTGGGATTACAAACACACAGCACCACACCTGGCTCTTGACATTCTGGTAGTATTTGAATAAGTGACCTACATTTTCATTTTGCACTGAGCCCCTCAAATAAGTGGTTGGTCCTGAATATATGTGAGCATCACAGGTACCACCTCTTATTTTTCCACCCCACTCCTCCATTCCAATTTTTGTACTCACTCCACTCTACCCAGCTTAGATGACATATCCATCATTATCATCAGTCCCTGGTATACATATTCTCATTACTCTTTCCTACCTCTCCCTCTTATTACACACCTTTCCCCAAATTTCAAACCTGTATAAATCCTCTCTCTGCCTATTCCATGGCTTCACTCAAGCAGCTAATGATGGAAAGAAAGGAGATAAGAGGCCTTATACTGAGTCTAGATCTCAAAACTAGACTGGACCTCTACGCTGGCAGGCAATATGAATACTCTTCCCTAGTTAAGTAGTTCTCTTACTTTTTCCTAGCTTCTCCTTTCCCCTCAAATCTCTGATACTCCATCCCCTTCTCTCATCAGATGATGATGTACATCTTATGCACTGAAAAAATAGAAGCAATCACAAGCGTATAAAAAAGAGTGAGAATGGAAGATGCCTCATCTTCCTACACCTATCACCTATTGACCTCGCTACACCTACAAATCCATATTCTGGCTTTTCTCCTATTTAAAGAGCAAACATCTGTGTTCCAATAAAAAGCCACCTCCTCCACTTGCACACTATATCCAATCACTTCTTACCTACTCAAAGATTTTGCACCTACATTAATCCCACTACCTCCTGCATCAGTAAATTTTCTCTTTCCATTGGATAATCCTCATCAGCTCCCTTCTTTAAAAAAATAAATAACACAAAATAAGATAAAACCTCCCCTGATTTCACAAATCTCTCTCCCCACAGCCCCATTTCTCTGCTCCCCTTCACAACAAAACTCTGAGATTTCTACACGTGCAGTCTTTACTTTGTCACTGTTCATCCTCTTTTTAACCTACTCTAGCTAGAGTTTGTCTCCGCCACTGAAGGAGATAGCTCTTCTCACCCCCACCCATGATCTCCAAGTTGCCAAATCAGTGGTCGGCCAGTCTCATCCTCCCTGCCCTCCCTGCAGCAGGGTTGGCAGTGGCACCCAACGCTGCGCTCTCCCTGTTCCCCCTTGTGCAGGTTTGCAACAGTTTGTACTTGACTCTGCAAGAGTTTCCCCTACATCTCCCTTTCCAATAGATTCTCAATAAGGTTCCAGGGTTTTTCTTTTTTCTTTTTAAAGTATACATATTACTCCTTTCCTTAAACATTTCCAAGAGCTCCCCCAATTCCTTTGGTTTACTTAAAAATCCCTTACCAAGGCCTACAATCCAGGGCAAAACCAGTGTGGGTTCAGTTTCTTTTGTGTTGTTGTTCTGTGTGAACTAACTTCACCCAGCTTGCTCCGAACCTCTCCATAACTGAGAGCACCCTTTTCCCCTTCCCCAACTTTGTTTATACTGATATTATGAAATATCATGTTTGATTGTGGTTAATACATGTTGTGTGTATATATATATATCATGGATATATTCATATTTGTTTCTCTAGCAGACTGCAAACATCCTCCAAAATGGGAACTACATCATTTTTGTATCTCACAGCTTCACACAATTGCATCATCTAATGTTAGCAATTGAGGAGGCTTTTCTGTGGGAGAAGTTTCTGGCTCATAATTTCAACTTGTCTCTGTAAAGTCACATTTGTCCTTAGGGTTCTCTGCTTGCTGTTACCATCAACATGTTAGCCTCAGAGTCAGGGCGTATGATTCTCCTTTTAAGTACTCTGGTTAATTATGGACCATTGTCTCTTCCCTTTGATCTTCCTTCAAGTCAAATGAGGCCAGTATATTTAAATAAGACTTTGCCAGCGATTAACAAAAGGAAGATAAATCCACAAGGACCTCGACCTGGAAACTATGTAATCTGAGATAAAAGGTATGTAGGCTCTTGGCACTGACAGCCTTGTCTCTACATGGAGGGGCTGACTGTGGCAGGCACACCCAAGGACTAATGTCTAATCCTCTGCCTCCCTAAAGGTCTAGTCTGCAGAGAAAAAGACCAGGTGTAGGGGCAGAAATTCCTTCTCCAGCCTGTTCAAGGCCAATCTTTCTAGTCTCCTGCCTAAGTCCCAGTCTCTTCTTCAGGGATTGACACTATGAATTTTCATCCATTTCAAGGGATACTACAACCCCTAATTGTGTGAGTGTGGGTTCACACTATGCCTTCTTCAGGGCATCCAGATGGGAAAAGAGGCAAACCAGTGTAGAGATTAAAATACAGAGTGTGAAGTAAAATCCTGGATTCAGATCTTCACTCAGCCAAGTAACGATGTGATTTGTGGCAAGTCTGTGATTTGCACTAAATCTGTCTGTGCCTCAGTGTCCTCTTTTGTAAAACATGGATAATAACAGAACCTGCTTCATGAGGTCATGGTAAAGACAAAGTGAGATAATCGATATAAAACACCTGAAACAGTGCTTGGGACATAGCCAGGGCTCATCAAGTAGCTGTAAGATAAGCTGCCCTCCATTCAAAGGACACACGCAGGTAATCAGAAGCAGCTGTTCTGCAAGAACACTGAGCATGGAAGATACATAGTCAGGATATATCTGTTAACTTGGAAAGAAAAATGAAGCCAGAGCATGGCATAACCTTGAACGACAGATGAAGTGGTCCCCACACTGCTCTGCAGACACGCATTTAGAAACGATGGCTCCCAGTCCCTTCATCTCCTGTCCTCTGGCCTCATCCCCATTGAGATGAAAGTGATGGATCTTCCCTTTTAACCAGGATCTTTTGAAGTGAGGGTTTTACTCTTATCTTCAGTAAAGCCTCAGGGCCTCAGTAACTCATCTGCCCCTTTTATGATGGCACAGTGTTTCTGATCAAACAGAATTTGAGAAGAAGACAGAATCTACCTTGTCAAACAGTAAACAAAGAAACTCTCATAATAGCCCAGTGTTTTTATGTGGCCTCCTTAGGTGTCCTGGAATGCTCCAGATCTGTAGAAAGGCACTAAACTGTCTTGCATATAGAAAAGGGACAAGATAGGACCAGTTTGGTTGTTAAATGTATCTGTGTCTTATGGAGTCATGATTATACTGAGTATTAAGTTTTTTTAAAAATTGTTTTCACAGCATAGCCTGGTAGAGGGGTTGGCAAGCTTTTTCTGCAAAGGACAAGATAGTAAATATTTTAGGCTTTTGGAGCCATACAGTCTCTGTCTCAACTACTCAACTCTGCCATCGCAGGGGAAAGTATCATAGACTATAGTAAATAACTGGGTGCAGCTGTGTAACAATAATATGTGATTTACAAAAGTGGGTGGTGAGCCAGACTTGGCCCAAGGGCTATAATTTGCAAAACACTGGCCTAGTATAATATTTTTCAGACAGGTGTCATGTCCACACCACCTTCATGGTTTTTGCCAAAACTATGATCATATTTATTATAAAATTTTTAAAGTTCACTCTATTTTTAAGTAATTGATTTTAAAATAAAAATTAATATTACTACTGCAAAAGGAAAGGAAAACTAGTATTACTTATAACTAAAAGGTAAACTTAAAAATAAATACAATTAAAATAACCACACTATTAAAATAATAATTGAAATTTAAAGAAGAAATAAGGTTTACTGCTAAAGCCAAGTCCCCCTAACAAAGCTAGTCTCATATTGCAGCAGTCCCCAATCTTTTTGGCACCAGGGACTGGTTTCATGAAAGACAATTTTTACACGGACATCAGGGAAGGATGATTACAGACAGATTCTCATATGTAGTGCACAACCTAGGCCCCTTGCATGTATAGTTTACAGTAGGGTTCATGCTTTGCCATAGTATCCTCTAATAAATATGTACTATCCTAATGAATAAATGAAATAACTAAGATTTTTAAAAATATATAAATCAGCCAATTCTGGTTGTTATTCATGAGGGCATTACTTTGAGAGAAGGGAAAGTTTAAACCTAGATATCTGCCATTAAATTCAAGTTAAACATATTTTTATTCCACCTCGCTGTATGCACTCATCCAGACGTGACACAGGTATTCAGACCCCGTTGTTTGGTGCCTGAGTGTGTGGAGAGTCAATCCTGTTATGAAAAATGGTTGGAATTTCTGAAGCTCCATACAGTTTCATGTTTCTGTGAGCCACTGTTTCAACCTCTTTCTTTTTCCTTCCTACTCAGAGGAGTTAACCATTTTTCTAAACTGTTTTATCACTTCCTTCTCTCCAACGTGAACCCTCACACCTATGCTTTGAAACACATCCACACCTACCTCTTCAGGGACCTTATATGTTTATACTTTCTGCTTGTCTCTCTCTAGAAGGCCGCATCAACATGTAAACGTACCTAAGTTTCTCCTATCATTAAACACAAGCAAGCAACCCATCTCCTCTATCCCACCAAATGGATACTCCTGTTCATTCATCCTTATTCTTGCTCTTTTCCTCATGCAACAATGGGTCTGAAAGCATCTTTTTCTTTCATAGTGGTGCTTAAAATGATGGTGCATCATACAATTAATGGCATATTAAATTCCATGAAATATGATTGGTACAATTTGTCAATCAATTTCACTGTGTTTTATAGTTACAAACTTATCTTTAACCTTTAGGCACATGGCAAATAAACAGATGCCTTTGGTCACAACATGGAATTAGTTGAGAACATTTAAGAGGAACTATAGGTTTCCTTACAACTGCTGGAAAAATCAGCAATCATCTTTGTATTGCAAGAAAAGCCAACAATGTCTAAGACTTTTTGGTAACAAAAATTGAGAAAAAAGAAGGAGGAAGAGTTCATGAAGGATTACACGCTACTCTTAGCTCTCGGCTTAATGTGTTCAAAAGATAGTTTTTAGTAATAACAATTTGAAAATTATTATTAATAAACTAGAGAGAATGGAAGCTTATTGCCATGTAGTAGCCTTTTATTTTCTTGCCTTCAGGAAAGCTTCCTTGGGTTGGAGGTAAAGCTGGAAATGAAACTAATAAACAGGGGTCAGTCTGTGACCCAGGTGTGCAAACAGAGGTAGGCTGCCCAGTGAACCATGTGTGACACAGTCATAGCAGAAAAGAAAACTGAGGAATATTGCTCTGCCCAATGAATTGTATCATAGAAGAAAATGAAGAGTTTCAAAACTATTTAGTGGCAGAGCAAGAAGAGGAACCCAGGAGCGTGGCTCTGAGTCCAATGTTCTTTCAATTCTATCAGTATATCAGGTTACATTTCTTTTAATTAAAAAAATTCTATTTTTAGTAGAGATGGAGTCTTGCCATGTTTCCCTGGCTATTCTTGCATTCTGGGCCCAAAGCCATTCTCCTCCCTGAGCCCCTCAAAATGCTAGTATTTCAGGCATGAACCACTGCACCCACCTAGGTTACATCTCTGGACATCTAAGCAGAGTGCGATCTTCATGAGTTTTGGAAATCAAGACTTTTTAAAAAATGTTTACAAGCCAGGCCCCAGAGAGTGGCCTTACCCCTTCCACCATGTGAGAACACAGCTAGAAGCTACCATCTATGACCAGAAAGAGGGCACTTACCAGATAGAAAATCTGCTGCCTCCTTTGTCTTGGACTTCCCGGACTTTAGAACTGTGAGAGATAAATTCCAGTTGTTTAAAAGCTACCACAGTTTATGATATTTTATGATAGCAGCCAGAATAGACCTAAAGAGTACTGCCACACCTTTATTGGAATTAGACAGATAAAAAGAAAGAAAACAGAAGGCTTCAAAGCAGAAGTACATCAGCCAACAAAGAAGGCAGTTACTCTAAAGAGGCCCCTCAGTGATATAAAATGTGCTATGGGATCAGTATCTCCTATGCCCATGTTCATTGTAGCATTATTCACAATAGCCAAGAGATAAAAACAATTTAAATATCCATCAATGGATGAATGGATAAAAAGAAAATCCTATCAGTTACAACCATGTGGATGAACCCAAGGCCATTATGCTAAGTGAAATAAGTCAGACACAGGAAGACAAATTCTGCATAATCTTACTCTCATGTGAGGTATCTAAAATAGTCAAACCCATAGAAGCAGAGAGTAGAATGGTGGTTGCCAGGGCTGGAGGATGGGGGATAAGGGGTAGATGGTCAAAGGGTAAAAAGTTTCAGTTATGCAAGATGAATAACTTCTGGAAATCTAATGTGATTGTAGTTAACAAAACAATATTATATACTTGAAATCTGCTAAAGGAATAGCTCTTAAGTGTTCTCACCACAAAAAAGAAAACAAAATGGTAACTATGTGAGGTGATAGATACGTTAATTAGCTTGATTATGGTGATTAGTAGTATTTCTAATGTGTGTGTATATATATATGTATATATGTGTGTGTATATATATATATGTGTGTGTGTATATATACACACACACATATATATTAACACCAGGTTGTACATCTTAAATATATGTAATTTTTTGGCAATTATATCTCAATAAATCTTGGGGAAGGGGCAGGTAGAATTAACTGGGGTTAGGGGACACAATGCTAGAAGCAGGGAGACAAGTTAGGAGGCTATTGCAGAAATCCAGGCAAGAGATGATAGTGACTCACACTAGGTTAGTAGCATCAAAGGTGGGAGAAGTGCTCAGATGCTGGATATATCTGGAAGGCAGAGCCAACAGGACTTCCCGAGGGATGGATGTGTAGTGTCAAAGAGGTATCAAGAATGACTACAAGGACTGGGGCTTGAGCAATCAGAGGAGTTGCCATCGACTCTGTGGGGAGAGCAAGCATAGGGGTGGAAGGGGTATGAGAAAATCAGGGCTCTGGGAGACCTATAAGGAATCTACTTTGCCAAGTGTCTTATTGCTCAGACCAAAAGAAAGAGACCAATTGATAAACTATAAAATTATAAATGATCACTGAGAAAGAAACACATCTGCAGTCAAGAATGTTCTTCCCTGAGTATTTTCTCAGAAGTTAGAGCAGCTTCCTGATTGAGCAGCTTCCTAAATACGGATCTCATCCCCATCAAAATTTAGAAGATGGATTGCAAATTTTTCTACCCTCTGAGGACAGAGGCCTAGGAACAATGAGTAATCTTGTTCTTATTACAGTTGATGATAACTTCAGGTCTCCTACTAATACTGCACTACTGAGCCACTGAGATAGGTGGTTGGTCCTGGATATATATAATATCCTGAGCATCACAGGTATTGCCTCTTATTTTTCCTCCTCACTCCTCTATTCCAATTTTTGTCCTCACGCCACTCTACTCAGCTTAGATGACATGATCCATCTTTAATCTTTTGGCACTCAATGTTTATCAAATGGGAATAGCAAGGCAGACTTAGGAAATATGATTAGAGGAAACTATTAGCAATGATGAAGCAGACATTACACACAAACTAAATTAAAAATCATCTGTTGTGATAATTCTAGTAATAATAATTAATTAATTAGTAATTTATTATCATTATGGTCATGAGTACTTCCTCTGTACTAGGCATTGCAAAAAATTATTTTTTGCTTTATGCCATGTAATCCTCATCGCAATTTCCTAATTTTGAAGATAAAGCAAGCTTAGGGATGACTTAACATTCATCCAGGGTCCACGGCTCAGTAGTGTGCATCCAGATCTTGATCCTACAATTCCCTGGTTCTACAATCCGTACTAGCTACTTACACTGCAAGAATAAGCTTAACAATTTAGAATTAGGTATGTCTTTCTTCTTCTCATTTTGTTCCGTTTTGATATATATCTTCATGTGATGGGCTTAGGAGCTGCCACAGGGCTGCTTTATCTTGGGAAGAGCCTCCTCATGACAGTATCGGGCAGAGGACAGGGTCTCTCCGGGAGACCTTGATGTCCTATTCCAAAAACTGATATTTTTCATTCTTTAAAATGTTTCTTATGTGTTATCCATTATCTTAATTTGTCCTCACAATAATCACATGTGTTAGATAAGACATTGATTAGCATCCTCAAGTTAGAGAAGAAATTGTTGCCATAAATACTGAGTGATTTGCCTAGAGTCAGAGAGCATGTTTGTTGTATCTCTGGGACTAGAACGGTTTGATTTTTTAAAAAGTAAACTGCACATTATTTTCCATCTTAAATCATATTTACTAAGTTTGACTTCATATACAAAAAATTGTCAACTTTAAATGTATAATTCTATGAGTTTTGTTAAATGTATTTAAATGTTTAACCATTACTACAATCAAGAAATAAAACAGCTCCTTCTTAGCCTCTGTAGTGAATTTCCTCTTCCAACCCCCAGCACCTGGTAACCACTCATCTGATTTCTATCGCTGGAGTTATGCCATTTCTAGAATTTCATATAAATGGAATCACATCCTTCTGTGGTTTCTTGTGTCTGCTTTCCTTTGATTAGTATGATGCTTTTGATATGTATCCACGTTATTTCAGGTACCAATAGAGTAGCTTTTTTCCTTCTTATTGCTGGAGAGTATTCCATTGTGTGGATGTACCACAACTTGTTTATCTGTCCATCAGTTAATGGACATTTGGGTTGTTTAAAGTTTGGGGCCATTATGCATAAAGTTAATGTGAACATTCACATCAAACCTTTGTGGAGACCTATGTTTTTATTTTTTTCTGGGTGAATATCTAGGAGTAGAATGACTGTATTGTATGGTAGATGCTTGACTTTGTAAGAAAGTGCCAGACAGGTTTCTGAAGTGGTGGTGGCATTTTCATCTTTCACCAGCAGTGTGTGAGAGTTCCAGGAGTTCTATACCCTCTCTACCACTTGGTAATGTAGACATTCTAGTGAGTGTGAAATGTGATGTCATTGTGTTTTAAATTTTCATTTAACCACAACAAAGCATGGTGAGGAATAGAGATTGGAAGTAGGACTTAGCTCCAGAACCATGAACAAGTTACTTAAGCTCTCAATGCCTGGGTTTCCTCATCTTTAAATCGTACCTGATAATAGCACCCACCTCACAGTATGGTTGTAAGAATTGAATGACTTAAGTAGAGTCATGGGCTACATAACAACATTTCAGTCAATGAAAGACCACACACATGAAAATGGTCCCATAAGAATATAATGGAGCATATACAGAAAACTGATATATGGCATGTGGCATTGGCGTTGCAGATATAGTAGGGGAAATGATTGATAATTCGGCAATGGTGCTGGGACATTTGATTATCCATATGAAAAATATATATAAATAAAAATATATATGCCATCTAGGTTTGTGTAAGTTAACTCTATGATGTTTCTCCAGAGATGAAACTGCCTAAGGATGCATTTCTCAGATTGTATCCTCATCTTTAAGCAAAGCATGACTATATGTGAAATGCTTACACAGTGTCTGGGGCTGTGTAAATGTTTAATGAAGTGTAGCTGTTATTTTTGCTGTTGTTCTTACTGTTATTATCTTAGCTCACAAGGAGCTCTGATGTCACATTGTAAATTATCTTTCTGGAGCTATGAAACATGTTGCAAATGTTTTATACCAGGAGATGAGAAAGTGTAATGAGGAATGATTTGGGAGCTTGTCCACCTCTTCTATCTCCATATTCCCAAGATTCCAAATTTACTGATGGGAAGCAAGAGGGGGATTTCATTTGATCTTCACATGGAAAATGGGAAAAATCATTAAAGAATCCACAGACAATGGCACTATTGGTGCTGAAATTAAAGGTAAAAGAGACAGAGAAGCAGAAGGAAAGCACCTCAGGATAGATGCTTCAGAGATAAGAAGGGAAGGAGGAATTAGGAAGTGGCAGCAGGTTAGGCAGCACAGGCATTATCTTAGGTAAAGCCTGGACAGGATAAAGGACCTCGTGGACAGTTCTGGGAATGATGGTTTGGATGAGTACAGATGAAGGCAGACAGGATGGAGAGGACTAGAGGAGCAGGATCTAGACTGAACTAAGAAGATGGAGTTGGTGCTAGAGAAGTGAACCGAGTTTGAGAAAGAGGAATATGGTAGTTTCTGTAGGCTGAAGGTACAATCTTACTGAAATATAAAAGATTATAGAGAATTATAAACTGAAAATTATAAACTCTGTTACACACTCAATAAAGCAGAAAGCATTTCTACAGACAAAATAGGAAAACCCTCATGGTGGACACAGCAAACCTACTTCAGTGACAGAATGTGGGCTCAAGTCCTTGGCAAGAAATTTCCCACCCCCACACTTTCCCTGTAGTCACTAGGCATCACAGTCTGGGTCACCTTGAGCCACATGCTCACCTACTCTAATCTCCCTACTTTGACACCTGGGCCAATCTTTTCTACCATTCTTACTACACGTGTTCTGATTTTCCTATTCCATTCTCCCCATCCCATCACTTCCACATCCAGCCTCAGTATCTCTCTACCTGCCCCTAGTCCTGACACTTGGACCTTTGTTCCCTGTTTTTCCTTCCTTTCTCCCTACATTGTGCCCTGCTCATCCCACCTCATTCCTTGAGGCCTTCTCAGTCTGAGGAAGGAATACATTTAGCATCCTTGTCTCCTGAATTGTAGTGTCTCTGCTGTGATAAACACCTACTGCACCACCATGTCCACCTGTGCTCATGTTCTTGACTTTGTGGAACTAACAGGATTTGGTTCCACATCAAGCTCAGTTCCCATTTCTGTCTCCTCTGGTGCACTCACTCAATCTCAATCTCTCTCTCTCTCTCTCTCTCTCTCTCTCTCTCTCTCTCTCTCTCTCCCCTTAAGCAATTCAAATAAATGTTTTACCTCCTGATTGGAGGAAGATTAAAAATGTCCCACTTCACAGGAGATTTGTGAAGACTTATTTGAAGCTCCTGAAGTGTTTTGAGAACCTGCCTGGTTCTCAAGAAGCCTGAGTTCTTGACAGCGTGGCTGCACGTCTTCTTTGCAAACGTGTCTGGGCTTTAGACACAGCTTCTTCATGGCAGGAGTGGACTGAAATGAAACTGCAGTGTGTCCAGCCACCACTTCAAATGCAACCCTAATGCAAGTAACCATTAGTACTGCACTCCTTTTTGTGTAGCAATGGTTAATACATGCATAGTATGGTAATACTTTTTTGGTAAAGAAAGTAATCTCTGAGAGAGGTTTCAGAAAAATGTTTCTCTTATGTTATATGGCTTAATGAAATCACTAACTTATATCTGCAAATAAACCTTTGAAGGGGTAACAATCTAATTCAAAATATGTTGTATGATTAAAATGTGGGTGAGGGATACTAAAAGAAGCAGATGATGCCAACCAGAAAATCCATCTGTGTGACTTTCAACGTAACCGTTTAAGCAGGAGGAGCCACTAAGCAGGAGATACTGTTTCAGAATCAGAATTAGAAAGGAGTCTAGAGGCTTTGCAGACTGTGAGTGTCTGCACCCTTAGACCACTTCTTCCAGGAGTGGGATGTGGGGCTGGAAGTTGACGCAAGCCCAGAACCTCATCTTCTGCTTCTATTCCTTCTTACTGCTTGCTGTGTTATTTCAAAGAATCAACCCAAATAAATAAAAATGGCAGAAACCAGCACAGTCTCTTTCTACAGCTGGGAGCTGGATTGGTAAGACAATTTTATTTTATTTTATTTTATTTTTTGCCATATTATAAATTTAATATAAAATAGAAACCAGAAAGCATTCTTATATATTATTATAGGTACCTACATATAGACTAAATGTTAGAAACATGCATGGGAAAATAATACCAGCGATAGGAAAATGATGAGCTTTGGCAACAATTCCTTACACCCTCTCCAAAAACTCTCTAACATGGAAACCAGTGTTCTAAAAGTTGACTATTATATAAAAGTCACAAAAGTGTTTGTTAAAAATGTATAAGCTAGGCTTCAACTTCAACAACTCTGATGCAGCAGGCCTCGGTTTGGGGTGAGAATGTGAGTTTGGAAAAGAGCCTCAGCTGATTCAGCTGCAGGTGATGAGACGACCACCCTGAATAAGCAGTGAATACACACAGCTGGCAGGTGGATGTAGATGTCTAGCATGAGGCCACGGCAGTCATCAGTTTGTAGGTGGAGTTAGGACCTTAGAATGGATGGAAGTACCCAAGGAAGGATGTAGAGAGAAGAGTGGTGGGCCAAGGGCAGAAAGTCAAAGTGCAAGAGACAGAAAGAGGAGGAGGAGTCTACCAAGGAACAGAATGTGTGTCTGAAGACAGAAGAGAACAGAGTGCATATGTCATAGAAGCCAAGGTGGCAGAGAGGGTGCTCAACAGGACCCAATAAAACAAAATGGCCAGGAAAGGGAGGGCCAGAAAAATGCTCATTGTTTGCTCCTAGAAGGTAGGGTTATTTTTCATTGCTTCCCAGTACCTGGGTAAGACAATTTTACAAGAAAAAATTGTAAAATTTTTTTTACAGGTGAGAATTCAGAAATGTAAACAACAGATAAATCAAACTGGATCCAGTTGGAATCATTTTCCTCAGGCAGAACAGGCTCCTACATTGATTATAACCTGACAAAATTTCTCAACAGGGATGAAAAGGAACACCACATATTTGTATTGACCCTAGAGAAGCACCTTGCCTCCACTCCATGTGTACCTTTTAAAAAAAATCTGTTTAATTATTTGGTGTTTCTTTTTGTTTGTCTCTCCTCCCTGTGCTTAGTTTACTGAACATACAAGTGAGATCCAAGGTAGCCACGTTTGCTTAACACGATTTTATGTCACTCAGAATTAGCATGGGTACTAATTTCTGAGACAGTCCAAGAGAAAGTGTTTTACTGAGGCCTGACAATAGCTCACTAGTGCTTCAAATTCCTTTTGCACACAAGCAGGGACCTCCGGTCCTGGGCCCTGGCTGAAGCACAGTCTCCCTCAGCTGAAGGCCGAGAGGGTTGCGGCAAGTGTCACTTGCACACAGACTGAGGCAGGTGCAGACAGGAGGATGACTGAACAAGCAGCCTCCTGGAAAAAAGCCAATCGAATGTGAGCAGAGCATCCAAGTGAGGCATCCATCTGAGGGGCAGGGCAGAGAGGGTGAATTCAGGCATTGAGTTCATTGGATGCAACTGAAACCAGCCACCAGAGGAAATTTCAAACAGAAGGGAGAGGAAAGAGCCTCATTTAGGTCCCTGCTCTCTTGCTGCTGTGTCACCGTGGCTACATCACTTAACCAACCTAAGCCTCAGTTTCCTCTCATGAACAGAACGGCAGCTTCCACCTCAGTCAGGTGTTACAAGGAGGAACTGTGATGATGTATCCAAAACATATAAGAGTACTTGGCATAAAGTAGAAGCTCCTTATATATGATTTGCTACAATTATTACTATTAATATTATTGTTATTATTATTTATCCTTAACAAAGGGGAGAGTGGCTGTGTGGCTACATCAGGTTTTACAGAGAGTTCATGTACTTGGTGTGGCCAGAAGGGATTAAAGAAATCCTATCTAGACAAACACAAGATGTCTGGCACAAGTTGGTTCCCAATTGCTCTCCCCATACTAAAAAGTGAGAAAACTGAGGCAAAGAGAGATTAAATAATTTGTTCAGGGTCACGCCTAATAGAGTTAAGATTCAAGCCTTAGCAGTTTGCTCTATCCTGATAATTGAGTGTTTCCAACATAACTCTTAGTTTCTTACAGTCGTCCACACTCCTCACATTTCCCAGATTATGGCATCTCCCTTTGTAGTTTCTGTCTGGAACATTCTTTCTCATCTTCTCAACTTAATAATCTTCTACTCAATCTTGAAGTTGCAGCTTAAATATTATCCACTGGATCCTTGTGAAAACCTTGATACAGCCACCAGGAAAGTGGGTTTCTCCCCCAAAGGGCTCACATCAATCTTTGTCATGACATTGGATTTTGCATTGGGTTGAAGCTGCTGTTCGCTATGTTACACCAGGGCTCTTAACTTGGTGTTCGTGGAAGGGCAACAGAGGGAGGTCAGTGAATCAGGCATGTGGATGGATAGGCATATGCACACATATGCACACACACATATGCAATGTAATTTTTAATTCAATTAAAAATTAATTAAATTAATTTGACTAAAAATTAATTGGATTCATTTGATTAAAAATTAATTTAATTAATTTTTTCAACTCGCCCTGGTATACACATTATTTTTATGTTTGTTATGGGCTGCTCTTGTAGGCAGGCACTGTATACTCATCAGTGTTGTCATGCTATGTCAGAATAGCTTCCCACTGGCAGGAACTGAAGAATATGTGTCTTGCCATTATGATGAGGAGCATGTGTCTTTGTTTGCTTTAGGATTGGCTTAAATTAGAAAATGTCAAGGAAACTAAAGAAGAAATGTCAAATAGCCTGTGATTTTGCTTTCTACTGTGTGTGAAGAACACCAAAGCCCACGTGTTTTTTTCTATACCAACATTCTCGCCAATGGAAAGAGCATGAAGCCAAAAATGCTGAGGTAGCATTTCATATATTTTGTTCCAAAAATTTGTATACCTTTTTCAAGAAAAGAAGGCTGGAGTTCCAAAGGCAAAAATTTACCAAAACTTGATCTGCCCTGATGCAGCAACCTAGTCTTAAAATAGCAACAAGGTAATTGGTAAGAAGCCATGTAGCCCCAAAATAGTCGTTAGTGTGTGATTTGGAAAACAGGAAGCAGGTTAAAGTAGTGCCTCCATGAAATGGAATTTTCTATTCTATGATGTTTGATTTTAAAAAAATAATGTTTTGAGACATATATGATAAAGAAATTAGAAGCTTCTTTATGTAGCCAGCTGTCTTCAAAGATGAATTACTTATTAGCAAGTCCTTTTGGGCAAATCCATCAACATCTTTGGAATGCTGAAAAGTTTCTGCTGCAAATAAACCTCCTTGGACACTTTGTCACCAAATAGAACACCTGTGGTGCTTCATTAACACTCCTTAGCTTGTCAATGTTTTAGAGGGGGAAGTATCTTTAAGCAGTATGATCTGACTCACTGCTTTGATGGTCCTGCTTGTCTATGGTAAGGTGTCAACTAAATGCTAGGGCCTTGAATCATTGCCTTATCAATATGTTTTCTCATGAAGTATAAGCAGAATATGAACTTCTTTCTACAAATATGTGATACAGAAATATGCAGACAACTTGAAACTCATCATAACTCTTTTTAAAGTACTTCTGCTCAGACAACCTTAAAATTGAAACAAGAGTTCTTAATCCTTCCTTTGCTGACATCAGCAGCATCTCCTTGCTGAAGATGAAACTCAGTGATATGAAGCCAGTGGGAATGAAAGGACATAAATCCAATTCACATAGTCTTGAAACATCTTGGTGTTCCCTAGTCACAAGTCCATTGTGCCATCTGTGAACATGAACTGCTTCTGTTCACTACAACACACCATTGTGAGCCCGCCCAGCTTTTCAGTGTGGGTTATCATCAAAGAGGGAGTCTACAGAAAAGGGCATGTGTTGCCATGTCAAAGACCATTCTTTAATTTCCACTTCTCACTCAAAATAGGAGAGAGATATGTTCTCATTAAAATTTACGTTTTTAGCAAAACCAAAGTTTATTTTTAATTTAATTTGTGCACTATGGGCTTCTTTTTTTCCTTCTCTCTATTTTTAAGAATACTGCTGGAAATTAACTTTGCATGCAAAAATAGATAGAAAAGGCATCCTTCTTTATAGAAAGTATTTTGATTCAATGCCATAAAATAAGTTGCATACATAATTGTGCTTATAATCTTATATAAATATCTTCAGGAAGAAAAGCTGTATTTATCTTTCGTCAGATTTCCAAAGTCTCCATGATGCCAAAAAGGTTAAGAAAAATAGCATGAAGATATGACTATCTTGAGGGAAGGGACATCTTTGTAACCTGCCTTCTCCCAACAGCATCTAGGAGAGTGACTGTATGTAATACTCAACGATCTTGGTCATGGTGGTCATGGTTTTCCCATTCGGTAAGAGATACTGACCATAAGAGACAAGGTTGGCTGAATAAACAGAAATATATGTGAATTATAATTTAAAAATGGAGTTCAAATATTTATTCCAAGAGAAGAAAGAAAGACCCTTTACTTAATACCTAGTGAATTGGAGAAGGAAGATCTGACTGAGAGAATGTAGAATAAAAATATTTTTCAGTGATCTCACAAAATGGTCTGGTAGAATATGTTTATTTACTTGTAGTGTAGTTCTATACTGGATTCATCAAAGTTTTTAATAATTAAAATGAACATAGTTAGGATACTGATATTTGTTTTTATCCACAGTTCCTGGCTCCTAACTCTCATAGCCATTATTATAGTAAACAGAATCTCTGTCTCTCTCTCTGACCTTCTCCTGCCCACTTTTCACCTGGCCAAGGCGAGCTATCATCTGAATATGGGCCGTAGGATCATCATTATAGAGCAGGCCCTGCCTCGTACTCTGGAGGGAGGAATGCTGCACAGAGAGGCCAAGAAGAATCTGAACAGACAGGCTTTGCTGGGTTTAGATCTTACCGATCTTACTCAATTACATTTCTACATAATTGTCGATCATTCCTATCCAATGACTCCTCCATTATGGCCCCAAGAAGACAGGGTTCCAGGCTTCTGGACAGCTGAACATGTGGAGGTTCCTGGAGGGTGATGTACCCAGGGAGGGCATGCAAGCTCCTCACCCCTTCCCCCATGCCTCACCCTATACATCTCTTCATCTGTATCCTGTGTAATATCCTTTATAATTAATCAGTAAATATGTTCCCCTGACTTCTGCGAGCCACTCCAGCAAATGAATCAAACTCAAAGAGGCAGTTGTCGGAAGCCCAACTTGAATGAAGCCAGTTGGTCAGAACGTCTGGAGGCTCAGACTTTTGACAGGGGTATGTGAAGGGTGGAGTGGTTTGGGGGACCAAGCTCTCACCCTGTGAGATATGACACTATCCCCAGATAGACAGTGTGAGAATTGAATTAGGGGACACCCAGCTGGTGTCCAATGCAGACCTCAATGCTCATTCGGTGGTGGGGAGAAACCCCACCACTTTTGCTTGCAGAAATCTGTTTCTATGTTGATGATGATTGTGTTCAGGGAGAGAATACACAAAAGCGCTTTGAATTTGTTTGTTTTTCCATACTCATAATATTTTTATGGGCTGAACTGTGTCCTCTAAAAAAATTCATGTTTAGCTTTTTTAAATCCCAGTAGCTTAGATCTAGTGACCTTATTTGGACACAGGATCTTTATAGAGGTAATTCAATTAAAATCAGGGCTTTAGGGTGGGCCCTAATCCAATATGACTGGTGTTCTTATAAGGGAAGGAAGGTTGGACACAGACAGAGACTTATGGAAAACACAAGACAGTCATCTACAAGCCAAGGAGAAAGGCTGAAACAGATTCTTCCTTGATGGCCCTCAGAAGGATACAATTCTGCCAACATCTTGATCTCAAACTTCCAGCCTCAAGAACTGTGAGAAAATTAGCTTTTGTTGTTTAGGCCACTCAGCCCGTGGTACTTTGTCACATTGTCCCTAGCAAACTAATACAGATATACAGAATAAATCCCAGGGGACCCCAGGTAAAGAGATTGAATCCAGGCTAAGGGACCCTAAAGGAAACACTAAGCTGTGCACAGAAGTAGATACGATTTATTAATCTTTATTACCACTGCCTAGGGAAAGGAGAATGCTCTTAGGAGCAGAAATAGATGGGCAGCTCTAGGGTTCTGAGTTTTAAGTACCTTCATCATATGTTAAAACTATTAGATATTGTTATGCTTCTGGTGAGGGATTCAAGATTCATGTGTCTATTTGTTTATTTTTTTATTTTTACATAAAGGAGTGTAGAAAAAAATACTTTTTAACAGATTTAAATCTCAACATTAACAGCAATGAAAGAGAAAAGCCTGGCCGGGCGCAGTGGCTCATGCCTGTAATCCTAGCACTCTGGAAGGCCAAGGCGGGCGGATTGCTCAAGATCAAGAGTTCGAAACCAGCCTGAAGAAGAGCAAGACCCCATCTCTACTATAAATAGAAATAAATTAATTGGCCAACTAATATTTATAGAAAAAAATTAACCAGGCATGGTGGCACATGCCTGTAGTCCCAGCTACTTGGGAGGCTGAGGCAGTAGGATTGCTTCAGCCCAGGAGTTGGAGGTTGCTGTGAGCTAGGCTGATGCCATGGCACTCACTCTGGCCTGGGCAACAGAGTGAGACTCTGTCTCAAAAAGAGAGAGAGAGAGAGAGAGAGAGAGAGAGAGAAGCCTATAAGAGCAGATGGAAAAGGAAATTCTAATCTTACTGGGCCACAGATGCAATGACTTTGCCGACCTGCTTCTCCTCCTGCCTCTTGCACTGAGCTTTCCTCTGCCCTCATCCCCACCCTCGGGTGTTCCCTGGCTTCTCACCCTTCACACACATGCACTTACAGGATTTCAAATGTCATCTAAATTGGCTTAGATTCACATTTTTCTTAAGACCTGAGCCTTCATTCTGGCCCTGCCCCCTATTTCCCAGTGAGTTACTTGGAGAAAGTTGGTCATACTGAGGTCTCAGTTTCTTCAGATAATAACAGTGTCACCATTACAGGGTACTATGGAGGTTAAGTGAGGAATTGTCTATAATCTCTTAGCATAGGCTTGACCCAAGGTATGTACTCAATAAATAAAAGCTAAACT
The DNA here is from genome assembly GCF_040939455.1 of Microcebus murinus. Lineage (NCBI taxonomy): Eukaryota > Metazoa > Chordata > Mammalia > Primates > Cheirogaleidae > Microcebus > Microcebus murinus. The sequence continues at coordinate 77,171,053 of NC_134112.1, read as the reverse complement.
ACAAATAAGAACAACACAACAAACAAGGACATGGTGCTTGCTGTATACCAAGTACTGATCTAAAAGCCTTACATATGTCAACTCATTCGTTCTCACCATACATGACTAAACAAAGGCAGTGAGAAGTTATGTAACTTGCCCAGGCTCACCCAGCTGGTAAATGATGGGTCTAGAACCTCAATTCAGGTAGTCTGGCTCTAGAGACCATGTTAGCAAATTATTAGACATACTAGGTCTCTATTATCGATTGTTAAAGACACAGCTCTCATCTCTCCCCTGAGCTTCTAAATCATAGAGCTTTTCATTTTCTTTTAAAAAAACTGTCCAGATACCACACAGGCACCCCAAATGCAAAATGTTCAAAATAGAATCCCCTAAACCTGCTCTTCCACCTGTGCTCCTTTCTCAGGACTTGATGACATCTCCCTGGCAAGAAATCTGGTATCAGATTGGGTTCCTGGCTTTCTCTTGACCCTACCACATCCAATCAGCCAATTATTGATTTCTAATTCTTTTTTCTCCATCCCTACGACTTCCCTAATTCAAGACTTCTCTATGGCCTACATAATGGCACCAGCTTTCTGTTTTTTGTTTGTTTGTTTGGGGATTGTTTTTGCCTGCAGGCTCTAAGACCCAATTTCTCCACAATGCATTTCCCCTGAAGAATTAAAATACAAATCTGATCATTTCAATCCTTCTTAAAGGATTAACTGCCATTTCCTTAGCATCTCCCAGAAGACCCTTCCTATCTGACACTTGTCTACCTTTCCAGCCTCAACTCCCATCTCCCACCAAGTTCCACTTTGCCCTCACACTTCAGCAATCCCCAAAGGCTCTCACATTCTCTCCATCTCTCTCTCTCTCTCACACACACACACACACGCACGTGTGCACACATGCCATGCTGTTTCACAAATAGTATATTACAGTCTACATTTAAAAAAAAAATATTCAGGTCTCGGTGTCGTGGCTCACGCCTGTAATCCTAGCACTCTGGGAGGCCGAGGCAGGTGGATCGCTCAAGATCAAGAGTTGGAGACCAGCCTGAGCAAGAGTGAGACGCTGTCTGCTGTCTCCACTAAAAAATAGAAAGAAATTAGCTGGACAATTAAAAATATATATAAAAAATTAGCCATGCATGGTGGTACATGCCTGTAGTCCCAGCTACTCAGGAAGCTGAAGCAGGAGGATCACTTGAGCCCAGGAGTTTGAGGTTGCTGTGAGCTAAGCTGACACCATGGCACTCTAGCCATGGCACTCTAGCCCGAGACTCTGTCTCAAAAAAAAAAAAAAAAGAAAAGAAAAAGAAAAAGAAAAGAAAGAAATTCAGCATATCTACTAAGAATACATGAAACAAGTATAGGGAAAATGTGATTACTTAATTTCCTACCCCGCCATTTCCCTCACTGTGAAAATACTTAAAAAATTAAACTCTTTGCTTGTAGAAAAAACTCATTTTTAATGCTTTTTTTTATTTACTGTTTTTTTTTATTTCAGCATATTATGGGGGTACAAATGTTAAGGTTATGTATATTGCTATATTGCCCTTGCCCCCCGCTCCCATTTTAAAGTAGTTTATAAGTAAGAAAATTTTTAAAAATTATCTTTGAAAGACATAGAACTTCAAAATAATCACAAATCAGCAACATTATTCATATATTCTGTTTTTAACATTGTAGTGGCTGATTTTATTTATCTGAAACATAAACTTATTGAATTTCTTCTAGAGACATCATGTGACTAGCAAGTGACTAGTTACAATTTCTATTTGCTGAAACCAAAAGGCTTAAAGACCACAGAAATGTTATTGCTGAAGAAGCACAGGGACTTGACAACATTCCCTTACTGCCTCCTGCTGTTCTCAATGTGTAGTTTGTCATTTTGTGTCATAAATGATGCCCAGGAAATTTTAAGATGATGCAAACTTCTAATAATCTAAGCTTCCTCTTCCTTCAATTGCCAGTGTCTCCTTTAATCCATAAAATCCAATTTTAAAAGTATACTTAAAATTAACAGGTACTCCTTGATCACCTGTCCCCTATGGTCTAGCACTCAGAAAAATTCTTCATAGTGGACAGATACCCAAGGGGATGCTGTTCTGGAGCCTGGAGTGAAAACAAAGAAGAAGAACTAGTTCAAAGTTTCTTTATGTTACGTTGTTATTTCACCTCATACCCTCATAGGGGCAGTATTGTGTAAGAGTGGAATGCACAGGCTTGGGAGCCAAAGCCACCCACCCTGATCTTTTACTCAGCTCTAGGCCTTATTAGCTGTGTGACCCAGGGCAAGTCACTTAATCTAAGGTTTAGTTACCTCACCTGAAAAAAATTAAAAAAGAAAGAAAACTAAATGAGAATTTGAATGTGAAGCTCATAATTGTATAATAGAAGCTCTTATTTATGAAGAATTATAAAGTAGCACAATGTTTTAAACTTTTATTGACAATTCCAGCCAGACTAATTTTCAGCAACACATGGGAACAGAACATCACTAAAATTATTAGTTTCTTTAAGTTGACTTTCATCATTCAGGGACTAAGGTTTCTACAGGATACAAAACATATATTTATTTTTGCTCAATCCTCAAAAACATTTGTATACTACATATTACAGTCTCAGTGATTTTTTTCCACTTTTACAAAATGATAAGCACAGTATAAATATTAAATCCAGAAATTTATTTTACCTCCAGTATTTAAGTAAAACAGCTGAGAAAATAAAATCATTTGCAATTATTTATATCCTAAAAATTATATAATTGTCTATTGACCCAAACCCATCCTTGTCCCTACATCCGTTTAGGATTAGTAAATTGGGGTAGAAGAAATATATTTCAATAAAAAATTATATGTTCTAACTACTACTTTCAGGTGTATTATCAAATATATTCTGTATTGAAATTAGAAACCAAGTATGTAAAAAAAGTATTAGTACATGTTTAAAACTTTTATAGGGTCTAAATACAAATATAGCACATCAGTCATTAGACAACAACCTTGTCTAAAAGATGTATCCAGTAAAGATATAAAAAAGAAAAAAATTTCTAAAAAGAAAAAAAATACAATGACCCCCTGAGTTTATTAATTTTTTATGATAATTCATACATACATCTAATATAGTACATCAATAAAATAGAACATTGTGCTTGAGATAATTTGTATTTCTCAAATTAAGCATGTTACAAATACATTTTAATATCTATTTCTCAAATTAAAATATTAAGCCAATTTTATATTTCAAATGTAAACCTTAAATTATTTAATAGAGGGAAAATTTTGAAAAGTATATAAAGGCTTCAAATAAATAATCATTGCTATTTACTGAGTATCTACAATTCTTATAACAGGCACTGTACTAGCTGACTTTTATTTTTTCTAGTATTCTCAACAGTACACTTCTTTCTTTCTTTCTTTCTTTCTTTCTTTCTTTCTTTCTTTCTTTCTTTCTTTCTTCTTTCTTTCTTTTCTTTCTTTCTTTCTTTCTTTCTTTCTTTCTTTCTTTCTTTCTTTCTTTCTTTCTTTCTTTCTTTCTTTCTTTCTTTCTTTCTTTCTTTCTTTCTTTCTTTCTTTCTTTCTTTTTCTTCTTTCTTTCGTTTGAGACAGGGTCTCACTCTGTCACCCAGGCTAGAGTGCAGTGGCATCATCATAGCTCACTGCAACCTCAAACTCCCCAGCTCAAGTGATCCTCCTGTCTCAGCCTCTGGATTACCTGGGACTACAAGTGTATGCCACTATACTTGGCTAAGTTTTTGTAGAGTTTTCTAGTTTTTGTAGAGACGTGGTCTTGCTATGTTGCTCAGGCTGGGACCATCTATATTCTATAATTGAGGAAACAGAGAGGATAAATAACTTGGCCAAAGTCAACAGCTTACAAATTGCTAAACTGGGACTTGCTTGTTCTTTCCCCTGCATCCTATTGCCAAGGATCAGGCTTCCCATGAAAAACTAACAGTGCATGGACTTTAGAATTTTATTTAAATGATACTTCTTACAAAACAATTATTTGCCAAAATTTTATGAGACTCTCTGACTTTCTAAAAGCAATGAGATTCAGTGGATGGATGAATTTGTAATTTCTTTTCAGTCATGTACTTTAAATTATAATAACATCATGGTCAAATTCCATGTAAGAAATATATAGATAAAAAAATAAATGTTCTAAAGATGGTCTTTGGTTTTCTGTTTTCATATTATATTCTGTTGGTATCTGAAAATCCATATCTTAATTTTCAGAAATGGAAACAGTCTCAAAAAGTAGAATTTGAGTATAAATGAGAAAAAGTTTACCCTTTAAAAAAATGCTTAGCAGAAACAAAGATATCCATAACAAACTATGGAAAAAATGTCAACAAGTTAAAATAAGATGCCATTTTTACATTCATCTTATAGATGAATAACACCTGCAGAATTTGATAAACCTCAGGGTTGATGAGGAAAATGAGCTCTCAGATTCACTCTTAGTAGTACCATTAATTGGAAACATTTTTGAAGATAATTTTGTAATACCCATCTAAATTGAAATGTATATACTCTTCACATCAGTAATTCCATCTTATCCTGGCAAAGTGTGCCAAGATATATATTTACATGATACAAATTATATAAAATTTTTGATAGAGTAAAAGAATCCAAAAATGAAATGTCCATTATCAAGAAATTTCTTTTAAAATTGTTATTTACTGGTACCATGGAGTGTGATATAGTCAATACAAAGATGTACTGAAGTACACAGAGTAAGTTATAGAAAATTATAAACACCATAGAGGAATTTGTATTAAATATGTACATATACATTTGCTTCCATATTCCTAAGAAACTTCTGCAATTATATAGAAGAAACTGTAACCTAGTGCTATCACTGGTAGAGGGAGGAAGGAAGGGGTTTTTCAGTTTTCCATTTTGTATTATTTTACCCAGAATTGCAATGACTTTACAAGAATAAAAAAGCTTCACAACTCAAAATGGATTGAAGATTTAAATGTTAAGGTCTAAAACTATAAAAGTACTAGAAGAAAACATACGGAAACTCCTTCAGGACATTGGTCTAGGCAACTTCAGTTAGAATGGCTATTATCAAAAGGACAAAAAGTAATAAATTCTGGTGAGTATGCAGAGAAAAGGGAACTTTTATATACTGCTGGGGAAATGTGAATTAGTACCGCTATTATGGAAAACAATATGGAGATTTCTCAAAAAACTAAAAATAGAACTACTATAGGACCCAGAAATCTTACTGCTGAGTATTCACCCAAAGGAAAGTAAATGAATATATCAAAAAGATATCTCTACCCCTGTGATTATTGCAGCACTATTCACAATAGCCAAGATATGGAATCAATGTTAAGTGTCCATCAACAGATGTATGGATAAAGGAAATGTGTGTGTGTGTGTGTGCATATATATATACACACACACACACACAATTAAATACAATTATGCCATAAAAAAAGAATGAAATCCTGTCATTTCACAGCAACATGGAAAACCTAGAGGACATTATCTTAAGGGAAATGAGCCAGGCACAGAAAGATAAATACGGCCTGTTCTCTTTCACATATAAAAGCTAAAAAATTTAAGAAATGAACTTATTGAAGTAGAGAATAGAATGTAGTTATTAGGGGTTGGAAAGGATGAGGGATGGGGAGGAAAGAGGTTGGTTAATGGATACAAAATTATGCTGAGTGGGAGGAATAAGTTCTAGTGTTCTATAGTATTGTAGAGTGAATATAGTTATCAATAATTTATTGTATATGTTCAAAAAGCTAGAAAAGATGAATTTGAATGTTTCCAACACAAAGAAAAAATAAATGTTTAAGGTGACAGATACCCTAATTACCCTGATTTGATCATTACACATTGTACATGTATATCAAAATGACTCTGAACCCCATAAATATGTACAATTATTGCATAGCAACTAAAAATAAAAGTACAAGAAAGAATACAAAAGATTTTAAGCTAACATAAAAAACTATACAAGTGTTTTAATTTTTAAAAAATTATTGGAGTTAAAAATGTATAATAATAATTTGAATCATTTTTATTGCTTTTTGAAGCTCAATTCAGATATTAAACAAGCTAAAGTATAAAGAAATGATGTCTATAACAAATAAAATATTTTCCTTTTCCCTCACAGGAAATTCAATGCCTCAAAGAGTTTAAGATGTTAGTGACTTTGAGGATGTTGATACTTTGAGACGGGAGTCTGCCAATCTCCTCGTTTGCTGGCAAATTAATAACTCCTCTTTCCTTCTCCTCAAAAAAAAATATTTTAGTGACTTTAATTGTACCATAATCCAAGTATCTAGCCAACTGTGGATTTGGCATATCCCAAACTGGTTTGTGGCTTCATCTCTTGTTTCTAAAAGGAAGTCTGGAGGAAAAGGAGAAGGAATTGACAGTAACATTTGTACAAGTCAGATCAAGTAAGGCATTCAACTACAACCACTCTGCTCTTGGCTTTTACAGGGAGTTGAAGGCTAACTGTGTACGCAACACAAGTTCCTTTCAATCCTGTGCAAATTAAGAGTCCTCAGTAGAACTAGAGAATGTAAGGAATTCTAGTTCTTTTCCCTTAACTCTTCCCTCTTTTTGTTTTCTTCTCTCTCTCTCTCATAAGCAGATGAGAAAAGAGAAATATCCAGGTTCTCTAAATCTTATTGATGAGTTTTATTGATAGGTTTTCACTTTCAAGTTCTTAATCACTCCATGTCAAATTGTAATTTCATCAAAATGTCAATACTGTGCAAATGATTGTGCTGAAACAATCGTGGCATTTTTACAAGTGGAACAGATAATATGAGTTTGTGAGCTCTGAGCTATAGAATACTGATAGGCAAACTGTTGAGTCCTGGAATACAAATTGAATTCATGGTTGAGAATTCCTACAAGATTGCAGTGTTTGTCAAGGTCAAAGGAAACCACTATTCATTAGGTATAGAAAGAACTTTCCAAAAAGGACGTTTCAGTGAGGCATGTTGTTTTCAGACATTTAGTTGGTCTAAAAAGCATGCTTTAAAATGGACATATTGTTCATTTTAGCTAAAATGTACAACTACAAATTCACTATAGAAGAGCTCATGGTGAGAAACAAAATATTAACAAAGAAAACTATGGCAGATGGTGTGGAGGATGAGACAGTATGGGGAGTGGAAGAAGGTTTTTCATTCCAGCTGGAAGGCTGACCACTGAGTTCTGAGTTTGGAATGGCATCTATACAAATGTTTTCAGCAACACACACATCAATAGCATTAATGTCTTTTATATCATCTCTCTCCTTACAACCCAAGGTAGAATAACAGCTACAACGAAATTTTTCAGAAAATTGCTGCAGGTCTTCAAGTGCAGGTTTTCCAAGTACTGTGTACTCTCTACCTTTCCCAATTTGAATAGCAAAATGCGCTGGGTTCAGGTGAAGATAGTCACTTGAATTCCAGTTTTTCCTTGTACATACACCTTGCTCCTGGCAAAGCACTTGGCTACACATTTTGGCTGCTAGGGTGAGATTGAGTATGTAAGGATTCAGTGTAGTCTTCATGTAATTGTCCAGGTTCAAGCAAGATTTCTATAAAATAAAACAGAATACAGCCAAGAACAAGTTAGTTCATATGTGAATTAATTCACTGAAATAAGCAATTTTTAAGGAAGAACAAAAAAAGATACAGAAAGAGGTAGGGAATATTTTTCCTTAATAAGCAAGATTCTTCCAACTATTTTTTGTAACATTTGTCATTAAGTTTCCCAGCTGTTTCAAGCTACTAAATAATTGACCAGTTGAAGCTTCACATACTATAGCCTTGTTCTTCCTTAATAATGCATAAACTAATTGAGATAGAAGGCTATAGCTGTTCTGTGGTCAATTTGCTTTAATTGATTCCCAGTTCAATTAGTGACTACCTGTAAGAAATTGGGAATCTCTCAAGCTTTTGAAATCTTACTTTCTTAACAGCATGACTTGGGAAAATTACTTAACCTATATGCTTCAGCTTCATGATCTGTAAAATATTAAAATAATATTAAAATAATATTTAATAATATTTAATATAAAAATAATATTTAATAATATTTAATTTAATATGACGCCTACCTCATAGAGTTGTTGTGAAGATGAAAACGTATTATATATACACAAGTGTTTAACACAGGGCCTAGCATGTCTTTGGTTGACCCTCAATAAGTTATAAATAATGTAATAAGCATCACATTTGTCAGACAAGTTTAAACAGCATTGAAAAGATTTACTAATTTCTAAATTGCAGGCTCAAAACAACTAAACAGGGGTTTAACTGAGTACACTTTATATTAAATGTTATGTATAGTCAAGTTATGGGTAGATAATGAAAACTCTTTTACAAATTTGGCAGAGTGATTAACTGAAATGATTCATCTTGAGACTGGTATGTACTTAAACTTGGGCACTGTTGTTCTAAAGACAATAAAGATAGTCCTTTTTCCTGACTGACAGTTTCCACTGAGTGAGCTGAGTCAGCAGACAAAAGGAAATGGTGATTGTAGGTCGACAGGTAAGTCAAGAAATCTTGACAGCTTCTACTTAAATCTATTTCCTGTTACCTTCCTGGAGATGATGTCATCTACTGCTGGCAGAGTAATTGCTTCCCAAAGATGTCACACCCTAATCCCCTGGAATCTGGGACTATGTTATATTACATGGCAAAAGGAACTTTGTAGATGTGATTAAGGCTATGGATCTTAAGAAGGGGAGATTACCCTGAATTATCTGGATGTGCTCAACCTAATTACTTGAGTCTAAACATGTAGAAATTTATCAAGCTGAGTTAGAAAGATTAGATGGAAGGAGAAGGATAGATTCAAAGTGTAAGAGGGACTCAATTCACCATTGCTAACTTTGAAAAGACAAGAAGAGGGCCATGAGCTACGGAATGGACCAGCCTCTAGAAGCTGGGAATGGTCTCTAACCAACAGCCAGCCAGATAATGGAGATCTCATTGTTCCAACCACAAGGAAGTGAATCTGCCAACAACCCAAGTGACCCAATTAGGATCCTCCCCTAGAAAGAAATGCAACCCTCCTGACACCTTGATTTTAGCCCATTAAGAACCACACTGAATTTTTGACCTACTGAACTATAATACATTTCTGTTTTATTAAGTCATTAAGCTTTTTGTAATTTTTATGGAAGCAATAGAAAATTAATATACCAGCCATCTTCTTAACTCTCTAATGGCTTTGCATGATGTTAAAATAAAATCCAACTTCTCCTCTTGACTTGTACACAGCCTGACATGTTGTAACCCTTCTTTCCTCTTGTACAACCTTCAGACACCCACTCTACCATAGACATAGGAGTTATTTCACTAGCATGGCATGTAGGATAGGAGAAGGATAGATTCAAAGTGTAAGAGGGACTCTTACATAAATTTCTACATGTTTAGATAATTTCTACATGTTTAGATAAATTTCTACATGTTTAGACTCAAGTAATTGCAAACTGCACTTACTCTTCTCTCTGCTTGGAAAGCTCTTTCCTCTAATTTTTAACATGGTTGACTCCATCTTGTCATTCAGATGGCAGCTTTAATTAGATAATGCCTTTCCCAGAAACCTTTCTGGTTGATTTTCTCACATCTCTCTATTTTAACTCTCTGTATAGCACTTATCAAACCAAATATTTTTCTTGTTTGTGTATTGTATTTCAAACACTCATAAACCTCAAGGTACATGAATTACTTGTTATGTTTCTTCTGATTTGTTGACAACTGGAGAAACCAGTAATTGAAGGTTTACTTGCAGTTACTGAAACTGACCTTAAACAAGTGTAAGTAAACCATTTCTTTTCCTTTCATTTTACTAAATCTAGTGGTGTGATGGAGCCAGCTCTACTGTTTCTGCTTGTTAAATACCATGTTCAGATAACATTGCAGTTGCTTCCTCAACTCCACAGAGACAAGGGTTCGGCAAAAAGAGGAGTAAAGGGATAAGAATAATTTTAGAATCATTAGCCTACGCAGCAGTAGTCTATAAAAAGATCCCAAAACTGGCTTTCTAACAGATAAGGCCTGGTTTATGTCAGATATATATATATATATATATATCTTCATGGTGTAAATACTCCTACCATGGCCAATTTCAAGTTACTAATCTGACATTACTGAATGCAGAATTGGGAATCAAGTATATCACCATTACACAATATGGCAGTATGGCGTAGAGTAGCACATCATTACATAGTATTTTCACTTATATAGATATAGTAGATGTAAATAATTTCAAGAGATGAATAACAGTAAAATGAAGTAAAATAAACAATATAGTGAGAATTTATTACCTTTGTTTTTAACATAATTCATTTTAATATAAATCTTTGAAAATTAATATTTAATAATGGCTGTATTTAACAACTGTCTCACAAAATTCCCAAATATTTAACAAGCAGAAACAGTAGAGCTGGCTCCATCACACCACTAGATTTAGTAAAATGAAAGGAAAAGAAATGGTTTACTTACACTTGTTTAAGGTCAGTTTCAGTAACTGCAAGTAAACCTTCAATTACTGGTTTCTCCAGTTGTCAACAAATCAGAAGAAACATAACAAGTAATTCATGACTCTATAGGGGACAATTCTGAGACAGTGCCATGAAGTAGAAAATAGTCATGTTAAAGTTAAAGGGCTGTCCCTGGTATAAATAATACTAAAGATGATTCAGGAGGCATGGTAGTAGAATGTAAATCTAAGATTAAAATGCCATTAAAAATCAGTGTCACACCTAAATAGTAAATGTTATCCTACTCATTGAGGAATGCATGATTCATTGTTCCTCCCACTAAAGGTGGAGTTCTCGATGGGGGAGTTTGTTTTTTTCTTTTTTTTTATTATTTAATTTTTTTAATGGAGTTCCCAGTTACATTAAAAACAAAAGGAAAAAATTTGTATGGAGAATTCATATATATTTATAAAATGTTAAATAATAGGACCCTTGAGAAAGGAGTTTGTGGGTTTGGGAAAACACCTAACAAAAATTAGGAATATACTTAAGAGAATTACAATTTTAAAATAACTTACTGACATATACAAGATTTTACCGAGGGACATATACCTTTCTCTGAACTTCTATTTTCTGTTATTTATTTTTATTGGAGATCAAACTAGAGACCATAGAATTATTCAAAATAGAGAGAAGGGCTCAGATTACCTTGAAAGAATTTCACAAATGTAACTGCCGTTAAATATTTTTAAATAAAGTAAGAACGTGCTATTCTATCTGAAGGACAAGAGATGAATATGACCCTTCTCATAAGGTTTCTTGGGGTCCTAGAATTTAAAGTCTGTTCTCTACAGATCCTACAATAGGACCCCTGGGCCATGAGCTCCATTTGACATGTCCCCTGGCACGTTCATTACTATTTCCACATCCATCAGATAAGGAAAAGTTCAGCTTCAATTCGCAATGACCATATGACAGCTTTCCTCTCATATTGAATCAAGAGGACTGAAGAGGTGGGGGATAAAGACCTGATATGGAGAATTAAAGAGGAATGAAAATAAAGGCAGAGAGAGACCTATCTTCTTAAACCAAATACCATGTCAGAAAACAGAGGATAGTCTTGTTTTTGCAACTTAATAGCCAGGTAGCTTAGACAAATTCAATTAACCTCACTGAATTTCTGCTTCATCACTGGAAAACAGGTATAATATTTTCTGCCTTACCTCAACCACACAAACACAAGATATTTTAATTCAGCCAGTATTAACTGAGCGAGCGCTTACTGTTACAAAGGTGTTACATAGGCATAGTAGTACTTATCTCTCTTATTCAATACCAAACAATCCCGAAAAATATTAAAGAGAGAAATATTTTCATCTATTTCCTACCAATTCAACTTACCACACTCCGCATTATACTTAGGCTATCCCATATTACAATTCCAGAGGCACCCAGAGCCACACTTTCACCAAGTGTATTCACAAGGTCTTCCTGGCAAATGTGATAGAAAAAGTTAGCAGGCATAAAATGAAAGTGTTATATATAGGACAGTAACAAAACAAAAGTTAAGCATGCTAACCCAACAATAATAATTTAAATATTTCTCCACCATTTTTTCTATCTTTTACACAGCCATTTTGTCTCCCTACAAAAAAAAAATAGAAACTACTATTATTTTAATTACTTCTATTGATAAGGGAGCAGAAAGAAAAAAAGAAACTGAGTAAATACATTGTCTATATTACCTAATTCTCCATACTTACTAAAAAATCATAAGTAACATAGAAATTAAACATATTCCTATTTTGCATTCATACAATAATGTAGAACTACTTGTGCACATTCCTAAGTGATATTAAAGGCTAAATTTCACTCCCTTCAAAAATAACATTAAATCCCACTAAACACTTTTTGTTGACAGCATTTCATAGCCCTTATACCTTGATTTACTTACCTCAGAAAGGTATTTCAAAGCTTGATCAGTAAAAACTAGGCGGGCATATACAAAAACTGGAAGTGGCCTTTCAACATCAGGTACTTTGGAAATCCTAATGGCCTCATGAACTCGATTACGAACATAGAGCAAACTTTTTCGAGGAGATATGCTGCTGTTCAAATAAATGGATGGGAAAAGGGCAGTGCTTTCCTTCCATAACCAGTCAAGAGCATCATTTCTTTTCTTTTCAATATCAAAGCAACTTCCATTAAAATTGGGTTCTCTATGATTATGGTTGTAACAATCAGGAAAAAGATAATAACCCCATACATGATTTGGCTGAAGTAATTTCCCCAATTTTAAAGTCTCTTGCATGAAACTCTTTGCTGCATTTTCAAAATCAGCCTTGGCTATCTTGGTAGCCTCTGTGACATTAAGTTGTATATTCTGTTGCTGGACCAACTCAATAGACTGATTCCTATAAACATCTTTAGGTTTCCAGTTTCTTTCCCAAGTGGGCCTCCATTCTTCCCAGTCAATGACAGCCAAGCCCACATTGTCCGTTGGCATGTAATAAAGAATGTCTTTCTTAGCTTTGTCCAGATGGTCTTTTAAGGACCCCTTCTGGGGGATTCCTCCGTTCAAACTTGTGCCTTTCCCATTTATATAAGGATAGTAGCCAAGTCTATCAGTATAAAATATTGTAACGCCTTGCCCTGTTATGTTTTTCCGAGGGCTTCCCACTAAAGAGAAGAGGCTCAGATCTAGTGGCTCACCAAAACTTCCAACACAAAGTTCAGTTGGGGCATTCCAGGCCCAGAGGAAAGGCACATTTGGGATAAGAGGGGGTGCTCTGAAATCCAGAGCCAAGCAACATGGAATCAAAAGGAAGGTGAACACTGCCTGGGATGCTCCACTGAACTCCACAAAGCTCCCACAAAAGATGCGCTTGAACCTTAGCACTCCCATTGCAGAGAATAATGACTGAAAAACACTTATTTCTTCCTACACAGTTTGGTTTACCCAACAGTTGATGGAAGATAGGAGCACAGATGAAAAAAAGTGGAAAGAAGCCACTTTGATAAATAAAGAGGTATATGATTATATTACATTTAAATATTGTTCTTCTTGTTTCACATTTCAGGAATGTTTTGCAAGTTGCATCATCTATAACTGAAAAAAATATATAATATATCATTATGCTACATTTCACAATAAAGATTATAAGCTTTACCAAGTTCTCAACTTTTAAGTGCAAAGAGTTTAATTCAATTTTAAAAGATGGGAGACCTACTCCTGTGTTTGAATCAATAAAATTATTTCCCCTTATGTTTGTTATATGTTCTATAATGGTTAATATTTGTCTTATCTTTCAAAATCATTACTGAGCCTACAGAGAGACAAAGGTAGCTATTTTTCCTTTTGCCTTCCCAGGTGTGCAGAGTGCTATACCAAGCAATGCCTCAGCAAAAGCCCATTGAATGAAAATACAATCAAAGTTGGACCTCTTTTTCTTGGTTATTGCAAAACCAATTTATAGTGGTCTGCCAAATATTGAAAACAACCTGTCATAGAATTGAAAATTTTCATATTTCTTTTTTTTTTTTTTGAAAGGGGTAGTAAGAGAAAAGGAAAAGTCACTTCTGCCAAAGGTAATAAACCAAAAGTTTCCTTGAACTTATTAAATCAATGAAAAACTCCTACCAAACAAGTTTAAGTGCTCTTTGGAACACTGCTCAATCAAGTCTTACAGTAATGTACTCTCATGTTTGAAGTTAATAAAACAGTTTACTACTTCATATCTTCTATTAAAAGGATTGGTTCCAGCGTAGCTTAAGAAAAGTAATATATGGATTTTGGTCTTTTTATAGTGTTTGTTAAGTGAGATTGTGTTGTCATTCTGATTGTTACAAAGTGAAGTGTTATACACTTTCACTGCATGGTACCACTTTTGTGGTAAAATAAAATGGTCTGAGCCAATGAAAAATTAAACTATGTATTATTCATCATTTGATATTTGCAAAAATTGCCTACAAGAAGATATATTTAAATGTTCTGTGATTCTAAAAGGAAACTAGAACCTTTCTTTTTAATTAGATTAGTAGTATACTGCTATATGAGGGTACAACAAGAAATACACCATTCTTCCCAGGAACATGTGTCTTTACTGTAGAAAATTATCCATTCACTCCCATCACTGAAAAATATATTACTCTAATAAGAACACCAAAGTCAGAATAAAATAAAATCTTAAGAACTATTACAGTAATATGTTTTAAAAATAATGAGTTTTTCACCTCATATTTAGAACATGTAAAGTAGCTAAAGATTTTCATAGTTTAAACCCTTAGAAACTTCTTTACTTAGGACCTAGAAAATCTTCACCTGAAGTAACATTTGGGGAAAAAACTAATTCCTTTTACCTGAAGTAACATTTGGGGGAAAAACTAATTCCTTTTAACTACCAACACCAATGCCTGAATGGCAGAAAAGGGAGCAGGAAATGGAATACAGGATTAGCTTTTCTTACGTGTCAGGGAAAGAGTTGGCTAAGCTCATTGAAATTAACTTTCAAATCTATTTCGTCATAATCATTTTATTTTTTTAAAAAAATGGGGTGAGTGAGACTATTGAGAATATCTTTACCCACAGAAATCTTCAAAAAAGAAGGGACACTTCTATTCTTGAAAATTTATTCAGTGAAATATCTCTTTTTTTAGTATTAATCCAAGACAAAGCCTTGGGGCACAAAATTGGCACAAAATTGGGGACAGACCTAGAAGTTAGAAACCAAAATAGCATCTTTGTATTATTTAAAATATCTAATACAGAACCTTGCCTATTTAAACAGAGAACCTAATAGAGAATCCCATTTATCTGGAAAATCTTAACTGATTTAGCCCCAGATTATTAACACCCAACCTTCTCTCTCTACTAGCATTCCTAAGGTCTATACTCAATTTATACTTATGAAAGTTGCCTCTTTAAGTGTCTTCCTGGTCCACTGTGTGGATAATTGCTTCTTAAAGCACTGCTGCTAAGTCTTTAATATCCCCCCAGTCTCCAACAATGGTACTTACCTACAAGCCTACTTTCAAAGTCCAACTACACAACCTGTCTTCAGTAGTATTAAGATAAGATGTGGCCTGGGCTCAATATCTTCCTAGAGCATTGGCTGGCCAATTAGCATACCTTTAAAAAAAAATAAAGATCATTTTCTTTCAAGATAGACTTAGAAGCTTAAAATATGAATACATCTAAAATCCTATTTTAATTAAACTTTTGGCTGGAAGCAGTGTCTCATGCCTATAATCCCAGCACTTTGGGAGGTTGAGGCAGGAGGATCACCTGAGGCCAAGAGTTTGAGACCAGCCTGGGCAACACAGTAAGATTGCTGTCCCTACAAAAAAATTTTAATAAACCCAGCTGGGTGTGGTGGTGTGCACCTGTAGTCTCAACTGCTTGGAAGGCTGAGGCAGGAGAATTGCTTGAGCCCAGCAGTATGACGTTGCAGTGAGTTTTGATGACACCACAGCATTCTAGCCCAGGTAATGAAGCGAAACCCCATATCAAAAGAAAAAAAAGGCAACTTTAATACCCAATGCATAAGATATGCTTCAATACAGTATTTCACCCTGAGAGAATTTATGCAGATATCAGAACTAGTTATAAAGCAATTGAAGCAACATGTAAAGATGTTTCCCTAAAATATTAAGTGAAATAAAGTAAAAAAAATACACACTATAAGTTGAGGTATACCAAAACATGTAAGTACATACTTAGGGAACTGAAAAATATTCAGAAATATGAAAGAATATTTGTATTTTCTGAGCCTCCATTATATATTATTAATCTTCTAATTTTCTTTTATCCAACTATTATACCATTTCTCAAATAAAAATGGGAGCAAAATAAAATTTAATGTTAGAACTTAGTTTGCCAGAACAGATTTGAAGTTCAGCTTCTCTTCATCAGGGAAAGGAAAAGAACTATAGACCTTCCTATACTCTATTTACCAGGATGCTTGTACAAAGGGTTCTTATTTTATATTTTGAAAGAGGAGTTGATGATTGGACTTTCTTCAAATTAAATTGTATTTTGTATATTTAAGGTATATAACATGATGTTATGGGAAAACTGGGATTTTTGAGGTAAAATCATAATGAACAGACATAGAAATCAGTCAAGAGACTGTCTTCAGAATATACCTTTTGTTGTTCCCATTTTCTTTGAGTCTATGTATATATTATCTGCATGGAATTAAGAACTGAATTTAGGGCTGGGCATGGTGGCTCATGCCTGTAATCCTAGCACTCTGGGAGTCCAAGGCAAGAGGATCCCTCAAAAATACAAAAATTAGTCAGGTGTGGTAGTTCATGCCTGTAGTCCCAGTTACTTGGAAGGCTGAAGCAAGAGGATCAATTGAGACCAGAAATTTGAGGTTGCAGTGAGCTACTGAGCTGTGATGATGTCACTGCACTCTAGCCAGGGGCAACAGAGTAAGACATCTTCTAAAAAGGAAAGAAGGAAAGGAGAGGCTAGGAGAGGCCTGGTGAGGCCAGGCGAGGGGAGGGGAGAGGAGGGGAGGGGAGGGGAGGGGAGGGGAGGGGAGGGGAGGGGAGGAAAGAAAGAAAACTGAATTTAGATACAATCCTTATACCATTACAATTATTTCAGATATTGAATGTAAATTATTATAAACATGAAGGTAGAAATTCAGAAATATGGACAAGTACTGATAAAGGCAAGATTATAGCTTTGGTGAAAGCAGATCACAACATTATTGAAGGGGGAGGGGTGAAGGAGAGAGTCCAAAGGTTTCAGTCTTCACGAGGCACCTCCCCAGTCTCTGTTTCCCTACAGTCCTCAGAACAACTAACACTATCTAGGCATTGTTGCAATAATGCACAAATAGCTTCTAGCCTCAGGAAGCCTAAGAATACTGAAGGTAATTTTAATATATCTAAATTACTTCCATAAATAGTCGGAATCATTCTTTAAAATGAAAAATAAAAAGCAAAATTCCACATGAGCAGCAGGCCGCAAGTTTACTGCCCTTGTATCCTAATCACATTTGGTAGAGTGTGTAACATTTCCAAGGTACTAGGTTCATAAATTCACCCCAAAGACTGATTTATGCCTCCAGTTATAAGTTACAGTGAATCCAAGCTAAGGATTTTACACAAACTTTTAAGAGACCAGCATAATATCCCCCAAAGCAAGAAACTAAGTATTTTTTCTCTTAAAGCAAAAATTTACAGATTTTTAGGAAAGAAAGGAGCCTTTGAGCAATATTTCTAGATTTCTTCTTAAATTGTGGTATTTTATAAATAATTTGGCCAAATATGATAAACGGGATTTGACAAGAGAAGTTAATCTCATTTTAGGTGACATTCCATTAACTCCTTTTTCCTTCCTCTTTTCTTTTATTATTATCATAATCACTCTTTTCCCTTGCTTCCTTCCAGCTTCATTTTAACTTTCTCAGTGTTGCCCCAGATATGTTTTGAACTAGCTGGAGATTCTCAAGGCTGAAGGAATTGCTCAAATATCTGGCCTATTACAAAATTTCTTATCCTTTTTCACAAAGCAATACCTGAATTTCCCTACTAGGCTATAAAGTAGGAGGGAAAAAACCCAACTTACTTTTGATGCAAAAATTGAAAAGTTTTCCTGTAAGATATCAGTAGGTCAGAAGTTGCTTCAATCTATAGCTCTGCAGTATTTAATCTATTGAGTGAGAAAAAGGAGCCCTTTTCCCAGTCGATTAAAGAAAGAATTAATCTTTTAAGAAGTTACTGTGTGATGGGGTAGGGAAACCTGTGTGTGTGTGTGTGTGTGTGTGTGTGTGTGTGTGTATGTGTGTAGGTGTGCATGCGTGTACACTTATGTGTGTGTGTGTTTGGTATTTTAATCCCAGCAAATTCAAGTCCCATGGCAGAGAAAATTAGCATAAGAACAGTATAAATTTTTTTATTATCATTTGAAATGAGTTTAAGAGCCCAATGGTAAAACAAGCCCTCATTGCAATTACTTTGATTTTTAAGCATTTTGTTAAATTGTCAGATTTCTGCAGTGTAATACAGATGAAGAACAAATGTTAAGGCACTGTCTTCTAGAAAGTACATTTACTGTAAAAATATAAGTAATTTCTTCTTATAAAATTAATAAAATAAATTAGAATTAATGTTTTCAAAATGATAAAGAAGGATGTATTTAATATTTGTTATTATAGGAAAATACTAATTTTCTGAATTCTGCTCCTTTTCTTTAAAGTGGGAAGGGAGAGGGGAAAGGAGAAAAAGAAGAGTGAAATACATAATGAAATGAAATCCTTCAAGAGTGTTCTCAAAATCAAATTTTATTTAATTGCAGTGGTGGAACATACAAATGTAATTCATAATTGCCCAATTTATACAGTAAATTTATCTTCTTGTTTCATGATATAATTAGGGAATAATATATCTAAGAACTGAGAAAACCACAGTCTGATTAAACTCAAATTCTAAATATTGAATACTTAAGCAAATTGATGTGTTGTAAAAAATATTAAAACCTCAACTGTTAAAGATGCATACATAGTCAAAATAAGAAAGTAATTCATTTTAATTTTGGAAGATAATTCTTTTGGGGAAAAGTGTGAATAACATTCTATGTCCAAAATATCTTCACAGGCCTCAGAGTTTATTAAGGAATGTATATCATATACCTTTACTTGTAGAATTAGGATATTGTTCCACTTTCAGAGCCATTCAATTGGTAGTCAACAGATAACATGCTAAATCAGTTATTTACTTAATTGAATGAACTTGTACTTTGAATTTCAGTAAACAAAATTATAGTCAATGATGACACTTCGAAATGAATATGTTCAAACAAAAACTGGAGCTATTTTACCAATCACAAGCCACAGACTTGTCAAAAGAAATCCAGGACTGAACAATAATTAAAGCAGTAAAAAGAAATTTTATTCAGAAAAACTATTGCAATAGGTTAAACAAAACCTCAGTGTATATTATAACTGGGTTCAATTCCAAATACAGCAAGGAAAAATGGGAATTTATACCCAAAAAGCAGGGCGTGGAGTCAGAGGATAGAAAATTACTAAGAGGAAACATCAGGGATAAGGGAGATTCTGGCTAAACTGACCTAACAATATTCTTGCTGGCAGCTGGCTAGGGTGATCAGACATCACTTGGGGGATGATGGAGGAAGAAGAACCTCTAAGAATGACATGATATGGAGGATGGGAGATTCTTGCTACAGCTAGACGCTAAAAGGAAGCAGGGTTTGAGATAACCAAAACAGAATGCACAGATGAGCCTGATTAGAGTTTGGTCAAGGGGAGAATGTTTGTCAGTTTCCCCCCTTGTACATGCTAAGTGAGTTACTTAATTAAGTAAATGAAGTTGATGTACTCTGAATTTCAGTAAATTCAAAATTATGGACAATTACGACACTTTAAAACCAAGATATTCAAACAAAAAGTGAAGCACATCATCCAGAACTTGTAAAGCTCAAGCATTATTCAGATCCAAGCATTATTCAGATTGGATCTTCTGATCCAAATCAGAAGACAAGTATGTTTTCTATAGCTAAGTATGAGGCTGACACTCAGATATGACTGAAGCTAGGTAATTGAATAAAGACTTGAACAGCCTCTAAATGCAATGTGCTAATTAAAAACACAATAGCTCTGCTAGGGATGCTCTCTGCAATGCCACTTCTCAAATACAATGCTAAGCTCTGTGATACGTGACTTTCAGTCAATCCAACATCCCACCATCATAAACCTAGGACCAAATTCTAATTCTTCTATGATTAAAGTGGCTCAGCTGCCTGTACTAATGAGCAAAAGGGCTCAGTATCAAGTCAAGTCAAAATTTAAGAATAATAAAGAATACTTATGGTGCAACTGGTACATTGTATAATGAAGTTCACAAAATTATAATAGCCATAGCATGGGCTATGAGTCCACAATAAGCCTTCTATAAGCAATAACCAGTGTTTCTCTTTCCTTGAGCAGTAAGACTTTTGTTTCTTATTTCTCTGATTTTCCCAAGTCATAGTTACTAAATCTTCCACATATGGCAATACATTAAAGATCCAAATCAGTACTCTAGTCAAACACATAGAGAAAATACTTATCTGTTAATAAATTTCCTTTGTCCAAAGGTAATGGGGACACAATCTCATCAAATGTAACTGAGCACATTAACCAATGCTGAAGATAAATACCATTAAAGAAAAACATATGATGTCACCTTCAAAAGATAATACAGTAAATATTTTTCCTTCTATCTATATAACATATTTGGAGCCTATAAAGATACCAGGCCTGGAGCATTTAGGATGTAGACTGAATTTTTCCCTAGGAAAGATGATAGGTTCAATAATCTTGTCAGAGTTTAAGTGATTTATTACTTATCTTCTTTAAAAAGCCATGTCCTCCCGTCTACCTTAGGTATGCACATTTTTATTTCTCTACACTTGTTCACACACACACACACAAAAGCACATTTTGTACAGTCAGGCTTAGTGGTGCATCCCTGTAGTCTCAGCTACTTTGGAGACAGAGGCAGGAAAAACACTTGAGCTCAGGAGTTTGAGGCTGTAGTGTGCTGATATCCTGCCTGTGAACAGCCACTGCACTCTAGGCTGGGCAACTTGGCTAGACCCTGTCTCTTTAAAAAAACAAACAAACAAAAAAAACAAGAATGTGCATTTTGTGAAAGAAAAACTATAACTGAAGTCTGAAGCAATCAAATGTCTTCCCAGCACTAAACACTACTATGCTCTCTAGCTAGTGGTGTGATAAAGTACAAAATTACAATATACTTGTGCCACAAAGCAGCAATCAAAACACTTATTATATTATACAAAGCCAGGACATTGCGAAAATAATTGCCCTGTACTTCAAAGAAAGGAAGGCTTAAAGAATCTCCCTAAACTCCAATATCCTCAGGGGGTCCATTTTCTCCTTTCTGGGGAAGTAGGGGGAGGATCCTCTATTTTTAAAAATAGAGGATCAGAAACTAGATTTCTTAGTTGACACTGATGTGACTTTCTCTACCACTGGCTCAAAGGATTTATCTCCACCTATCACCTCTAATTAAACAAGCTGTTGGAATTTCTGGACAACCTACTTCATTGCCCACATCTCAGGTCACTCCAATATTTGCAGGCTGTCTTAATATACATCATGCCTTTCTAGCTTCTGACTCCTCAAACCTTTTAGGCAGAGATTTATTATATAAATTTAATGCCATCATACAGTGTAATGATAAATATGTTCTTATTTTCCTACATTCAGACAAAACCTAAAACTTCCTGCTTTTTCTAAGAGAAACCCATCTCCATTTGAAATCCTCTGAAGAGGATGAAATCTTAAAAGATACCCCAATTACTTTCTGGGCCTCACATATAAATGACTCAGTTGGACTGCTATTGAGTACAGAGCCTGTGGGCATTGCCTGGAAAAGTTATAAACCTTTCCTATGAGTAGCCTAATACTTTTTTGTTCAAGATGCAAAACAAGGAACTGAACCTATAACAGACTGTTTTGTATAGCAGAGTATGTTTATCTTTATTCCCTCATTAAAAGGGAAATTTGATTCAGAGGAGAATCAAATCCATAGATCTATATAGGATGTAAGAGCTATAAACTCTTTTGTAATTCCACACTACCCCATAGTCTCTAATCCAGCTACTATTCTTACTTTGTTGCTGATGTAGCCTGGTTTACAGTAATTGGCCTCTGTTCAGCTTTCTTTTCAATTTCTTTGCACCATGACTCAAAATTTCTCTTCACATTTATGTTTAGAGGAAGACAATTAACAGAGACATTTTGAGTTCCGCTGAATATTTTCTCAATTCTATAAAACCAACTTAGACCTTTAGCTGTTACTCAAGGCTTCACACTTATTCAGTATATAAATGGCATCTTAGTTTATAGCCAAACTAAACCAGGTACCTTCATTCTCCTAAAGGCATTAGCTGAAAAAGCCAAAAATTCTCCAGAACCAAATGTCTATGGGTACAAACAACCACTTGCTTAGGACATGAGCTATCTCAGGGAATTTAAAAATTCAACACAAAATGCATTGACTCAGTTTTGCCCATCCATCTCCCCAAAACATAAAGCTGCTGCTTAGATTTCTAGGGATAATTAGCTCCTGTCACAAATGGATTCCTAATTTTGCTGACATTCAAACCCTTATGTGTCCTCATTCCAGATGCTACGTCTCAGTCAGTTTTCTGGCTCTCGCAGGCATTGAACTGTTGCAAATACTTCAAATTAGCATTTCCCACATACCATGCTCTTGGCTAACTCAATTTGTACCAACCATTTCATCTATATTGTCATGAAAGTAATCATATTGTTTTAGGTATTCTGGAATAAACTTTTACTTCTCAGATACAACCTATATCATATTTTTTTCAAGTTAATTAGACCCTATTGGATCAGGCATGTCCCCCTGCCTGCATGAGGTAGCCACAGCAGCTGCCCTAATTGAAAAATTCAACAGTTTTCCATTAGGCTCCCCCATTCACCTCTACACTCCCCATTCTGTGTCTGCTCTCTTACAAGTCCATAAGACACGGCACCTTTCTACACAGCAACAGACCACTGATGAACAGGCCCTAGTAACCAATCTTTCCATTATTGTAACACTTAAAATTCACCTACTTTACTATCCCTCTCTGATGATTGAGAGCCCCACTCCATTCCACATGATTGCCTTGCAACTACAGAAACTTTCAATGTCATGAGAGGATCTCTTAAATATCCCCTTAGGAATCCCAGACTTACCTCCACTTTTTTTTATTTCAGCATATTATGGGGGAACAAATGTTAAGGTTATGTATATTGCCGTTGCCTCCCCTCCACCCTCGAGTCAGAGCTTCCCCTAGATGGTGCCCATCACACTCATTATGTATGTATATACACATCCCCACCTCTCCCCTCCCACCTGCCCAACACCCGATAAATGTTATTCCTATATGTCCACTTAGGTGTTGATCAGTGAAACCAATTTGCTGGTGAATACATGTGGTGCTTATTTTTCCATTCTTGGGATACTTCACTTAGTACTTTTTAATGGATCTTGTGAATGAAATGTCCAGGGAAACATAATAGATGTTTATACCATAGTTTCCCTGAATGTAACACTTGAGGCATACTTTTTGCACAATGTAAAATCAGCACATGCTGCTCATAGCCCTTACTAGAGCTTTATATACTGAGAAAATGGAAAACTAGCTGTATACAAGAACTAATATACTTGGAACATATCATCAACAAGTAAAATGGTATGACCTCCACTGACTGACAAATCTTGCCATCTTTTTCGACCAGGAGATCAAGTGAACATCAAGATTTTTAGAAGAAAGCATGCACCATTACCTTGCTGACAAGGACCCAAGGAAGTACTGCCAACCATCTACACGGTCATGATAATAAAAGAAAAAAATCTTTCTGCATTTATGTAAGCCACATCAAACTAGGCTCAGCTTATCACTCCCAGGATAACTGGAATACTATCCCTACAGGTGACCTCATAGTAAGGATTTCAGAACAAATTCCAAGCCTCTAGAGACAAGATGACACCACAAAGTAGACAGCCTTCCCTAAGATCACAGATCAAGAAATTTTGCTTTCACCTATTTTCCCCTTTTTAAGTCCTCTCCCCCCAGGTGGAGGAATGTTTTTATAAAACAAAGCCTAACATTCTCCCCCCAACCAATCCTGATTTATTGAAGATAAATTGAAGTTTTACTTGTCTCAATTTATCCTACTTCCCCTTTGATCCTGCACTATGGGCTCTCTTTCAAATTATATCTCTGTCATATTTATTAATAGGTCAGGCACAAATCTGATACCCCCTTACACCAGTTTTCTAAGCCCTGGTCATGTTAACTAGTCAATCTGATTGCTGGTTATGTCAATATCCAGATAGCACGAAAAAACCTGAACTAGTTTTCATTCCTGCCAATGTGAGCACCTGGCAGATGAACTGTGGAAGATGGACAAATGAAAGTGTATGGTATCCATGACCAGAAAAACAATGTCACTCTACCTTTCCTTCTGGTGAGTTCATTCAGCCTAGAACAATCTCTATGCAAGGTCAAAGACTGTTCCTTGCTCAGGTAACATTGAAAGGAATTTATTTTCTTTGTATTAAAAACATACATGGTACTAGACTCTCATTGGTGACAAACCAAGGCAATACTGTGATCAAACTCTGTGGTTTTATTCCACACTCAACATTCTCAAACCCTTCATGGAGGCCATAAGTGGTTTTAGCACAGCCTTTTATGGCACAAACTTTTGCCAATTCTGGCAGGTTCATAGGGTAGTCTTTCACAACCTGGGATAGCTGAGCTGCTCCCCTCATTAGACTACCTAACACCAAATATTTTATATGGTTAGACCAAAAATCTGGACTAACTTGGTTAGATAATAAAATCAAGCTTTATACCTGCCAAAGTCAGACTGCAGGTCTCCTATATATCAAATATTTCACAACTTGTCCTGCTCTAACAAATTGACAGCAGAACATGAAAATAGAGGTGTGCAGATGCCAAGATGACCAATGACAAAGGCTGTGAAACACACTTGACCCAGAGAATTTCAGATTTGACCCTGACTTTGTTCATGAACAACACTGGTCTTTTTTATCTTATGTGGGAACAAAGTATAATATATAAAGGATTCCTGCCTAAATAGGGAGGGCAATGTGGACTCAGATACCTGGATTCTTCTATAACTAGATACTACACCTTAAATACTAGCCGAATTACAAACTTGGGATGCTTCATTAATAAAGTCATGCCATATAAACATATCAGATGAGACTGCATAGTAAACCTGCTTGTGTATTGCCAGCCAAAGTTCTTTACAATGTTGAGGACCTACTTCCAAGTTTTGGAAATTGTGACTTAGAAAAAGCAACCCTAAAGTCTTTTTATGGTAATAGAACAAGAGTTTAATGCTACTATGAAAATGTTGGAAGCATTCTGATCAGAAGTTAATAGTTTAGCTTCTATTATACTCCAAAATCATCATACCCTGATACACAACTACCCAACAAGGAGGAGCTTGTGCAATTACTGGTGAAAATGCTGCCTCTTTGTGAATCAGATGAGACAAATATTGTCTAATTTATACCTTTGAACAGAAAAGAATAACACTCTCCATAAGGTAAATGAAGCTCAACCATTTTATTGACTGGCCCATTGCCAGAGTTGGAAGACTGGTTTAATGGGAGATGGGGGAATATGTTTACATTTGTGCTTTTTTGCTTATTTATCCTCATTCTAATATACATTCTTCTCTCCCTTTGAGAGAGATCTCCTACCACTCACTACCAAACTGATTCTTTTCTCTACAGCCACCAACTGACCTTTTATAATGAAAAACTTTTGATGTTTCAGATGGGGAAATGAAGGTGCTCAGAACATGGTACCTCAAAACATGCCACTTTGCCATATTTATTATTTTGGGCTGAAAGTGGTGGAGCAACAGCAGATGCAGGAAGAGGGCTGTTGACCACCTCCTTTCTGCCTGAAGCAAGACATAAAATTTCCCATATGAAAGATATCCTCCCTGTGTTAGGAAGAGAACATTTTTATCACTGGAGGCTGGGAGTCAATGCTAACATGGATCAGTACAAACAAACCTATTAAAATAATCCTTGTCTTCCATTAGTTTTTCCCATTTATTTTCTAGTCATTATTGCCACAAATTACAAGCTTAAGCCACTTTTCCTTTGTCTTGTCACTTCTCCACAATTTATCATTCTTTGTTAAAGAAGTATATAAGCTTTCTATCATATTTGCTTCTTTGGGTCTTCATTTTTGCTATGAAGTTTGCCATATGCCAACAAAAATATTAAATAAAATATATATTCTTTTTTCCTGTTAATCTCTCTTTTGTCAGTTCAATTCATAGGCCCTAGCTACAGAATGTAAGAGAGTAGAAGAAAGTTATTTATTACCCCTTATAACTGGCACATAAAAAGTACTCAATAAATATAAGTTGTTCCTTTTACGGTTATTAATAATATTGTCCCTTGCCCCTACCCACTTCTGTATGAAAGGCAGTGAAAAGCATGAAAAAGAAGCCAAGCACAAGAACATTTAATGATTCATAGGCCTGCTAGCATTCAAGCTCCCCTAAGAAATTAAGATAAAAAAGTAATCAAAATATGATATCCATTAAAGAATTATTCTGGTAGAAATGAAATCATTCTGATGGCACATGCCTGTAGCCCCAGCTTCTTGGGAGGCTGAGGCAGGAAGATGATTTGAGCCCAGGATTCAATTCCAGCCTGGACAATATAGTGAGACTCCATCTCAAAATAACAAAAATGAAAAAAACAAAAAGCAATGAAAAACCCAAAACTGAAATACTCAGCAAATTCATACTGCAGTATAGCCACTGCACCTTAGTAATGGTGAGTTGTTCACCATATGGTGAGCTTCCTAGAAGGAACCTACACAAGGAAGTCTTCACGGATCATGACACTATCAGCATATCAAGCTCACTCAAGCCTTAGTGTACTTTTCATTAATTTGACTGCCTCTTTGCATGTGCGTCACAGAGTCCACTAAGAAAACACCCTATTCAACCTTGAAGTAAGACTTCAAGCTCCCTTCTCAGCCCAGTTGAAATATTTTTCTAACTTGTAAAATTTGACTTCTCTGAAAAGTTTTCAACCTTTTAAACTGGATTAGTGGATAAGTAAGTGACATTTTAAAAAAACAGTGGCAAAATGCATTATTAATATAGAAACCAGTATTTTTTACAGTTTTTGGTAGTTATACATCGGTCTGGCAAACAGGATTGTTATGCTTCTATTTCACAAAGAGAAGGAAAAGAGGTTACCAAACATTATCAAACATTAAAGAAACAAGAATTAAAAAGATGATTTCTCAGTATCAAACTCAAACCAACTTACTTTGGCTATTAGCATGTTTGTTACATCCACAGGATATAGTTAATCATTAATAACCATTATTGTTGTTATTAAAATAAATAAAACATCTAGTATATAGCATATCTCATAAATGTATGACAGATGCTATCCAAAAAGACAATTAACTGCAATTTCAACCTTTTAATGACATTATAAAGATGCATTAATATTCATAGTTCTCTTTGCCCCTCTACTCCATAAAAACCTAAGCACATTTACCCTTATGGATGAGAAGACCAGGCAGTTGTGTTTGTCTCCTTATCAAAAACAGAGGAAAACAAGAATGCCCTATGATTCTTACCTAAAACATAAGAAACAGGAACTCAGTGCACAAGCAACAGGTGACTAAGAATCTGGCTAGTTGATGACAGGATGGGAGTGTCTCTGAGACTCACCAACTAGGAAAAGGGACGGGAAAGGAAAAAACTCTGAGAGGACCTGGGAAATGAGCTGTGAAAATATTCAGGTATATTTAATAGGATTGGAGGCTGTTCCACTTCAGAATTTTATAAGAGTTTGGACCAAGTATGATGTTGGGGACCAAGTGTGAGGTTGAGGTATGGGGACAAGACCTACTTGCTTAAAAATAAAACAAACAAAACCCAGAGCAGGGAGATAGCAAGATAACTTGAAAGGATTAAAAAGGAACTTCAAAAGGCACAGGTGCACTCGTAAACATTGTAATTACGTTTTATGTGTTTTATAAGTTTACGTATGCTCTGTAATTGAGTAGTGTCGCAAGGTTGCATCTAATTAGTATCTTAGTATTTCATAAATATTATGGCAGACAAAAAATATTGTTGTTATTTAGTTGTGTATGTCTTATTTGCTTTTAAATCTTAACATGTAATAGCTACAATTTCAAAAATCCAAGCTATAATATTTATTGATGGCCTACACTGTTCTATCCAAATATGTGATATTTATTATAATTTTAAAGGTTAAAATAAATACACAAGTCTTTCATTAAAATATTATTGAGACAGTATTAATAGGAAAGTAATTTCTGCCATATCTATAAAATCCAAAATCAATAACTGGATATGAAGTTACCTAACCAGTTATCCTTAGTTACCTAAGGATTTTCAGTAAATAATTATGACATTTAAAAATTACAGCAACACTCTGGGGTCAGAATTACAATTCTCATTTTCCAAATGAGTAAATAAACATTTTAATAAGTTATTAAAATTTAATAACTTGCCTATCAGCCCAAAGCTAGAAAACCTACTTCTAGCTAATTCTAAGGCTCTTGCTTTTTACCCTGCCCTATACTGGACCAGTCACTATTATTGTAGAGGTAAAACTATGATACAAATGTAGGACAAGTCAAGAGAAGGGAGACTGAATATTTTCATTGTCTAGTACAGTATGGAGATGAGGGAAATCTTTCTATTTGTATAATTAACCATCATACTTTGCTGTTATAATCAATTTCACTTTTAAAAAAGAAATTAATAAGGCTAACAGTCTAAATATCATCAAAGATATGCATTTAGCTACACCAAAGGACACTACTCTTTCTGTGAAACTATTTTTAGCTTAGATCACTTTAACAAAATGGTTGCCTCATTTCTTAATTTTTTTCTAATTCAACAACTGTTTTTATTTACTCAAAATGATTAGAGGTGTTAACCTGGCAATTAAGTTATGTTTCATATTTTGACTTAGTTTATTCAATTTTCATGAGAAAAATGGAAGTGCTGCATTCATATTTAATAACTTTCCACATCATGAGATATAAGAATTTAAGAAGTCCTTTAAACTAAGGCACAAACATTTTACCTAAATTAGAGGTAAGTTTTAATCATTTTGGGGAGTCATATCTCCTGGTTATGTACAGCACATTCCAACTGCCAACAGTGATTAATTGAAGGTCAGATTTGTTATATAACTTTCTCAGAAAAACACAACGGCCAAGCGTGGGTCCATTAGCACCGGCCTAGAAATTTTTGTGCTATAAAGCACAGAGAGGAACCAGGACAAAGGGCACTAGCTTGAGTCTAGCATCAGCCCTAAATCTAAGAGAGCTAAACAGTTACTCACATTTTTACTTTCCTTTCTTTCCTATTCTCTCTTTTTCTCTCACTCTTACACACTCTGCATATATTGACTCATCGAATTCTATTAACACCCCATGAGTAGGCACAAGTATTGTCCCCATTTTCCAGATGCCACTCAACTGCTTTTTACCTCAGACCAAGCAAATTTCAGCCTCATCGCCTGGATTCAGGTTTCAGAACCATATCTCATCCATTGGCAAAGCCCTGCAGGGGCTCAGCTCAGCAGTTCAGGTGAGGAAACCAAACCAGTTGGGGTGAGGACAGGTGGGTTCTTCAGCTCCAGCCATCTCTTCCACCTAAATGCTGGCTTCTGGGATGTTTCTGGCTCTCTGCAAAGTTTTAGAATAAAGTTTTAGCGTTTAAGGGAGAGAAAACTGTAGAAAGTGCCAAAAGATGTGTGGCTGGAACCAGGGACCCAATCCGGAGGTTTGGCTAAAAGCCCACCGTGCCCAGGAGCCCCCAGTCTCTCATAGCCGCTGTCTACACTCAAGTGTGGCTGGTGCAGCAAATGAGCCAGACCCAGGGTGGCCACTACCAGAAGGAACAGATGGTTTCCCGCCTCGATGCTGTCCCGTTCCACACTCCTAACACTGGCAAAGTTGGGGACCCCGCATTACTTCTGTCACAGGTCGCCTCAGCGTGCCGGGTCCTCACTGGCCTCTGCCCACCAGAACAATGGCGTGGGTTTCCCACAATCCCTGGCGCGCCTGCGCTCTGGGGCTCGCGGGTCTCCAGGCGGCTGCGACAAACCTGCTCCTCACGCGCCTGCTGCTCTGATGCCTGCGGTTTTCCTCTGAGGCCTGGTGTTCGCGTCTCTGCTTCAGGTGTTCTCATGTACCCTGTAAGTCCTTTGCTGTGATTTCGATTCCGGTTTCTTCTCTGTACTCCATCCTAAGAATCCCCCTGGCTATGATCTCTACACCCCAAGTAAGGCTCCCCACACTGCAGCCAAGGCCTGGCATCCACTCGGTAGCAATTAATTAAATTCTACTTCATGATCCTGATCCTTCCTGGCCCACAAACCGAGTTCAAATGTCCTGCTGTCTTGGTCCAGTTCCTTCACTGATTTACTTCTATTTAGATTTTTATGCTGTAGAAGTTTCTGTTATATATCTATACTTAAATAAACACATAAATGTACTTACGTTATATGTTACTATAATTGTAATAATGTTATTGCATTTAGACTGGACTCCATCAGCGTTTTCACTGATTGCCTAAGTGAGAATTGTAGACATTACTGAAAGATTCAGAGGAGAAGCTCTAGGGTCACTGGGACCTTTCAGACTATACGATAGGTGTCAGTTACTTAATATATTGATTTAACCATTTAACAAATGTTAGTGGATTATTAATTACATTCCAAACACTGTTCTAGGCATGGAGGGTATTGTAATAAACCACACAAAACAGGCTGTATTCTCATGGTGCTTGCTTTCCAGTGGAAGGAAACAGACAATAAATAATAAATGATTTCAGAGTGATAGCTGATACTACAGAATCTAAAAAGAAAAATGGGAAAGAGAGCAATTAGGGTTGAATATGTATGTCACGTCCAGTTTAAAGTGTAAAAGATAACTGCTGTTTAAAGAGTAATTATCCAGTTAGCATTTCCTTCAGAAATTGATAGTACTTATTTCCTCACACCTCAAGCTAACATTTACTATAATACATCATAAAGTTGTTGCCAATATGAGTAATGTAAAAATGTAATCTCATTATTATTGTGATTATAATTTGTTTTATTTTGAGAGAAGTTGAGCCATTCATATTTCTTTGCTGTGATTTTCTGTTCAGATTCTTTTCCGATATTAGGCTTGAATCATTTTGAATTGATTTGCTTAAGAAGTCTTTAAATAATAGGGGAAATTAGCAGTTGTCACATGTTCTCAATGTGTTTTTCCAATTTTTATTTTCACTTGTCCATGATATTGTTTCCATGCAAAAGGCAAGCTCCTTCTTTTTTCTTAAACATAGTTTGTTTCTAAATATTTGGAGAGTAAGTGGAACTTAGTTCCCCCAGGAGCGAGCCCTAAGATGAGGTTTCATGTGATTTTTTTAAAGAAATTTTTCTCAAAATAAAACTCTTAAGAGAATGAAAGAAGCAGGAAAGAGAAAGGGTTGAAGCCAAGAAAGGGTGTAATTTTATGTAAAGCCTTGGATGGGCAGCTTTAGCCTCATTATATAGAGGGGATCCAATTAAGGGCAGTGGGAGGCAAAATAAGCCTGAATGGGAGTGAGGGAGGGAGAAGGGCAAACACATTGAATCTGGGGAAAGGGATGCACAACAAACAATACAAGGGGCCTTGAGGGATCTGTATAGGCACTGACAGTGTCCCTTAACAATGGATGGTTCAGGGTCAATGTAAGGAAAGAATAGGGAAGTTCAAACCCAACATCTGACTTGCATAAAAATCTCTTTTTATTTACTTGTGATTAATTCTTCAACTAGGTAATAGGAGAAATCCACCCAGTCAGGAAAATTTAGTCCACCCTAACATAGTCACTCATGATTAGTCACATATAATTTGTTTCCTGCTTTCCGTCACCTTTCTCAGTATTTGTAGTCATGACTGAAGATGCCAAAGTTATTGAGAAAGTCATTTTTCAATAAGTTGAAGGCCAAGTAAATACCTATAGATGTAGATCTTGGGGGTCTATGAAAAGTGATAATGTATTGGAAAGGAAACACTTGGTATTGGTTAAGGAACACAGAATTTATTCTTGTACCATTACTTATTAAGAACACCCTTGTGGTATTTCTGACGTAACTGAAAAATAGTCCATGATAGTGACTCTCATTAGCATCTCAGAGTGTTTTCTTCTTGAAGGATGCATAAATTCTACTAAAGACATGTGTTTCTTAATATTGTTCTGAAGTAAGATTTTTATCTTATAAATATCAAGCTGAGGACTCAAATCAATACATATTTGCTAATGTTTGAGAAGACAGTTCGCACAGGCTATGGGTTTCTAGAAGCTTCTCTGAAGGTCACATGGAGTTTATATGGCCTGATACTAGGGCAACTCATAACAGTAACTTTCTCATGGCTGTGCAGGCTTCTCCCAGCAGCATAAACAGGTCAGGTGAGCACTGTATAATGACTGAGGGACATTCAGTATGAAAAGTAGCTTACATCAATGACTTTTTGGTTGTTGCTTTTCTTAACTGAACCTCATATATGTACATGTGATTTTCACCAGGCCTTCTCATGGAGAAAGTTCCAGACATGACTAGGTAAATGCCAAAGATTCTTTATGAGATAGTGTAGTCACATTGAAATAGTGATCCCCTAGGTTTGAAAAATGTAAGTCAAACACAAGGCATATGGCTAAACTATTGGCTCACAGCACTTGGATTTTATCACCACAGATCCCCTGACATTATTTTTGTTGGATACATTTAAGATTTCATGCCAAGCCTATACTATTTTCTGAGCAGTCACAAATTACTAAGCAGTGAATAATATACTTGGCACCAGAAAGCAAAAAATACTTTGTGGTTACTAATTCATCAGTGCTTATCACTTCATTTGAATTCAACAAATATCTACAGAACAGTAGCTTTCACTGTACTGGAGATCATGCAAATATGGATACAAATGAGACGGTCCTTGCCATCAGGGACCAAGACTGATAAATATAAAATAAATGTAAAATATATTCTCATATTTAGATAGGAACACATTGGCAGAAGAATGGCATAAATGATCATGTAATATTATGCAATAATGTGATAATATAGATATTGGTAAACTGATGTTCTAACATTTGGGTTCTCATAAAGCAGTATTCTATGACTGTATATTTCTTTGTTTTTATTTAAATAGATTTAGGAGGGACAAGTGTTTTTTTGTTACATGGCTAAATTACACTCTGTCTAGGCTTTTAATATACCCATCACCTGAATACTATACATTGTACCCAATAGATACTTCATCCCACACTTTCTGTGTTCTGAGTCCCCAATATCCATTAAGTCTGTAGTTCCCAGCCCTTAGGCTGCTGACCACTACTGGTCCATGGCCTGTTAGGGACCCACCGCAAAGCTCCGCCAGCCCCCTCCCAACCCTGTCCATAGAAAAATTGTCTTTCTTGAAATTTAGGAATGGGGATGCACAGTAGGAGGTGAGTGATGAGCGCAGGCAAGCGAATTTACAGCCAATGCCCATTGCTTGCATCACCACCTGAACTCTGTCTCCCCCACCCCCCAACCCCGTCCGTGGAAAAATTATCTTCCATGAAACCAGTTGCTGGTGCCAAAAAGGTTGGGGACTGATGCTTAACAATATAACCATACATACATATTGTTTAGCTCCCACTTATAAGAACATGCCATATTTGGTGTTTTGTTCCTGGGTTACTTTAATTAGAATACTGGCTTCCAGTTCCATCCAAGTTGCTGCAAAAGACATTATTTCAATATTTTTGATGGCTGAGTAATATTCTATGGTATGTGTGTGTGTATATATATATATATACACATATACATATATATTAACACATACACACACACACACCCCACATTTTCTTTATCCACTTATCCCTTGTTGGGCACTTAGGCTGGTTCCATATCTTTGCAATTGTGAATTGTGCTGCAGTAAACATACAAATGCAGGGGACTTTTTTCTATGACTTATTTTCTTTTGCGTAGATAATGAGTAGTAGGATTGCTGGATCAAATGGTAGGTCTACTTTTAGTTTTTTGAGATATCTCCATGCTGTTTTTCCATAGAGGTTATACTGTTTACATTCCCACTAACAGCACATAAGCATTCCCTTTCAGCACATCTGCACCAGCATCTGTTCTTTTCTGACTTTTTGATCATGGCCATTCTGACGGGTAAGGTGGTTTCCCATTGTGGTCTTATTTGAATTTCCCTAATGATTAGTAATGTTGAGCATTTTTTCATGTTCATTGGCCGTTTGTTTCTCTTCTTTTGAAAAATGTCTTTTCATGTCTTCTGCTCACTTTTTAATGGGGTGGTTTCGTTCTTACTGATTTGTTTGTTCCTTATAGGTTCTGGATATTAGGCCTTTGTCAGAAGTATAGCTTGAAAATATTTTCTCCTGTTCTGTAGGTTGTCTATTTACTCTATTGATTATATCTTTTGCTGGAAGAAGTTTGTAGTTTAATTAATCCCATTTATTTTTCTTTTTGTTCTATTTGCTTTTGGGATCTTAGTCATAAATTCTTTCTTTTCTTTTCTTTTCTTTTTTTTTTTTTTTTTTGAGACAGAGTCTCACTTTGTTGTCCAGGCTAGAGTGAGTGCCATGGTGTCAGCCTAGCTCACAGCAACCTCAAACTCCTGGGCTCAAGCGATCCTGCTGCCTCAGCCTCCCGAGTAGCTGGGACTACAGGCATGCACCACTATGCCCGGCTAATTTTTTCTATATATATTAGTTGGCCAATTAATTTCTTTCTCTTTATAGTAGAGACAGGGTCTCGCTCTTGCTCAGGCTGGTTTTGAACTCCTGACCTCAAGCAATCCACCCATCTTGGCCTCCCAGAGTGCTAGGATTACAGGCATGAGCCACGGCGCCTGGCCTCTTAGTCATAAATTCTTTACCTAGGCTGATCTCAAAGATAGTTTTTCCTAGGTTTTCTTCTAATATTTTTATGGTTTCAGGGCTTACATTTAAAATTTTAACCCACTTTGGGTTAATTTTTGTATGGTGAGACACATTCTTCCACATTGAGGCTATCGAGTTGTGCCAATACCATTTATTGAATAGAATGTCCTTTCTCTAGTGTATACTTTTATCTAATTTGTTGAAGATCAGTTGGTTGTACGTGTTTTGCTTTATGTCTTTTTTCTCTTTTCTGTTCTGTTAGCCTGGGTGTCTGCTTTTATACCATGCTGTTTTGGTTACTATAGCCTTATAGTTTAATTTGAAGTCAGGTAATGTAATGCTTCCAGATTTATTCTTTCGCTCAGAATTGCATTAGTTATCTGTGCTCTTTATTAATTCCATAGAAATTTTGGGGTTTTTTTCTAATTTTTGCAAAACAATGTTCATATTTTGTTAGAAATTGCATTGACTCTGCAGATTGCTATGGACAGTATGGACATTGTAATAATCTTAATTCTTCTAATCCATCAGTATGGAATGGTTTTCCTTTTGCTTATGTCATCCATGATTTCTCTCATCAGTCTTTCACCTCCTTGGTTAAATATATTCCAAGTTTTGTTTGTTTTTGTAGCTATTGTAAATGATATTGAGTTCTTGATTTGATTCTCAACTTGGCTGTTATTGGTATATCAAAATGCTAATTATTTAGATTCATTGATTTTGTAACCTGAGCCTTTACTAAATTCATTTATCAATCTAGGAGTCTTTTGGAGGAGTTTTTAGAGTTTTCTAGGTATATGATCATATCTAGGGCAAACAGGGATAGTTTTACTTCCTCTTTTCCAATGTGGCTGCCCTTTATTTCCCTTGTCTGATTGCTCTGATTAGGACTTTCAGTACTCCATTGAATAGAAGGGTGAAAGTGGGCATCCTTGTCTTGTTCTAGTTCTTAGGGGGAATCCATTCAACTTACTCCATTCAGTATGATGTTGGCTGTGGGTTTGTCATATATGGGGCTTTTATTATTTTGAGGTATGTTTCTTCTATGCCTTGTTTGCTGTGGGTCATTATCATGAAGTTGTGCTGGATTTTATTGAATGCTTTCTGTGCATCATTTGAGATGACTATATGGTATTTGTTTTTAATTCTATTTATGTGATGAATCGCATTTATTTATTTACATATGTTGAACCATCCTTGCATCTCTAGGATGAAACCCACTTGAACATGGTAAATATTTTTTGATGTGCCGTTGGATTTAGTTTGCTAGTATAGTGTTGAGGATTTATGCATTTATGATCATGAGGGATATTAGTCTCTAGTTTACAGTTTTTGTTGTATCCTTTCCTGGCTTTGCTTTCAGGTAATACTGGCTTCATAGAATGAGTTAGGAAGGATTTCCTATGGAGCAGTTTCATTATGATAGTTATAGGCTCTTTGTGAGTATGGTAGAATTCAGCTATGAATCCATCTGGTTTGGGGTTTCTCTTTATTGGGAGATTTTTTATTGCTTATTCAATCTTCCAGCTCATTAATGGTCTGTTCGGAATTTCTGTTTCTTCCTGATTCAAGTTTGGGAGGTTACATGTTTCCAGAATTTTTTTTCACATGCTCTAGATTTTCTAGTTTGTGTACGAAGAGGTGTTCATAGTAGTATGGGAGGATCTTTTGAATTTCTGTGGTATCAGTTATAATGTCTCCTTTTTCATTTCTGATTGAGCTTATTTGAATCCTCTTTTTTTCATGGTTAATCCAGCTAGTGGTCTGTCAATTTTGTTTATCTTTTCAAAGACCAACTTTTAATTTCATTGATCCTCTGTATTGTTTTGTGGTTTGTTTTTTATTTTTGGAGGGTTTTTTGTGGTTTTTGTTTGTTTGTTTGTTTCAGTTTCATTTAGTTCTACTCTGAATTTTGTTGTTTCTTGTCTTTTGCTAGCTTTACATTTGCATTTTTTCCTAGTTTCCTGATGTGTGACATTGAGTTGTTAATTTGTGATTTTTCTGTCCCTTTTTTTTTTTTTTTTGAAACAGAGTCATACTCTGTCACCTGGGCTAGAGTGCAGTGGCATCACCATAGCTCACTGCAACCTCCAATCCCTAGGATCAAGCAATCCTCCTGCACTGCAAGAATAAGTTTAACATTTCAAAATTAGAAAGGTCTCTGTCTCTTCTCATTTTTGCTCTATGTTGATACACATCTTCATTTGATGGACTTAAGAATTGACATAAACACATCAGAAGATAGCATTAATTTGGGTGGGGGTGGTCACACAGTATCATGTGTGATGGCTACCACAAGGCTGCTTAATCTTGGGCAGAGCCTCCTTGTGACACCATGGGGTGGAGAAAGGAGACTTTCTGAAAGACCTTGTTGTCCTATTCCAAAACATGAGGTTTTCATTATTTAAAATGTTTTCTCATGTATTAATCATTATCTTGATTTGTCCTCACTATAATCACATGTGTTACATAAGAAATTTATTAGCCTCCTTATGTTAGAGAAGAAATTAATGCCATAAATGCTAAGTAAATTGCCCAGAGTCAGAGAGCATGTTGGTTGTATCTCTGGGACTAGTACAGTTAGACTTTTTTTTTAAGAGAGCCATGCATTATTTTTCTACTTAAAATAAGATTTATTAAGTTTTACTTTATACAGAATAAAATTCATCAATTTTAAATGTACAATTCAGTGAGTTTTGTTAAATGTATACAACTGTGTAACCATCACTACAATCAAGAAACAAAACAGCTCTTTCTTGCCCTCTATAGTCAATTTCCTTCCCCAACCCCCAGCACCTGGCAACCACTCTGCTTTCAGTCACTAGTATTATGTCTTTTTTAGAATTTCATATAAATGAAATCACAACTTTCATAGTCTGCTATGTCTGCCTTCCTTTGATGAGCATAATGCTTTGGATATTTATCCATGTTATTACAGGTACCAGTAGTTTGTCCCTTTTCTATTCAGAAGAGTATTCCATTGTGTGGATTTACCACAACCTTTTTATCCATTCCTCAGTTAAAGGACATTTGCATCATTTAGAATTTGGGGCTATTACACATAAAGTTATTATAAGCATTCATGTCAAGTCTTTGTGGAGATCTATGTTTTTATTTTTTCCTGGGTAAATATCTAGGAGTGAAATGGTTGGATTATATGGTAGCTGGCTAAGTTTATAAGAAAGTGCCAGTTTCCTAAAGTGGTGGTAGTATTTTCACTTTTCACCAGCAGTGTGTCAGAGTTCCAGTAGTTCCATACTCTTTCTACCACTTTGTATTTTAGACATTCTAGTGAGTGTGAAATGTAATGTGAGTGTGTTTTAAACTTCCATTTAACACCATAAAGTGTGGTGAGGGATAGAGATTGGAAGTAGGACTTATCTCCAGAATCATGGACACGTTCCTTAAACTCTCTATGCCTGAGTTTCCTCATCTTTAAATTGTACCTGATAATAGTACCAACTTCACAGGATAGTTTAATGATTAAATGAGCTAAGGACAGTCATGTGCAACATAACAACATTTCAGTCAACAAGGGAACACATATACACTGGTGGCCCCATAAGATTATAATGGAATATATGCAGAAACCTGATATATGGCACTTGATATTGACATTGGTGATATAATAGGGGAAGTGACTCATATTTGATAATGATACTGGGACATATGGTTTTCCATATGAAAAAATATATATAAATAAAAATATGTATGTCATATATGTTTGTGTAAGTTCACTCTATGATACTCTCAGAGATCAACAAAGATGACATTGCATAAGGACCCTCTTCTCAAGTTGTATTCCCATCTTTAAGTGACTCATGACAGTATATGAAACACTTAAAAGAATGTCTGGGGCTTGGCAAATGTTTAATGAAGATTAGCTGTTATTTTTGTTCTTAATTGTTACTATCATAGCTCAAAAAGCAGTTGGAAATTTCGCTCTGAGGTCACATTCTATATTATCTTTCTGGAGCTATGAGACTTGTTGCAATTGTTTTATAGCAGGAGAGGTAATACCGTAATAAGGAATGCATTGGGAGAATGTCCACTTCTTATATGTCCATATACTCCAGATAAAAAATTCATTGGCAAGAGGCAAGGGGTAGTTTAATCTTGTTTCCATATGGAGAATGTAGAAACTCATTTATTGATCCATAGACAACAGCAAAATTGGGTTGGAATTTAAAGGTAAAAGAGACAGAGAAGCAGAAGGAAAGCACCTCAGGATAGATGCTCCAGGGTCAAGAAGGGAAGGAGGAGTTAGGAAGTGGCAGCAGGTTAGGCAGCACAGGCAGTATCTTAGGTAAAGCCTGGGCAGCATAAAGAGGCCTCATGGACAACTCTGGGATGATGGTTTGGATGAGTGAGGTGAAGGCAGACAGAATGGAGAGGACTAGAGGAGCAAGATCTACACTGAACTAAGAAGATCGAGTTGGTGCTAGAGAAGTGAGCCAAGTTTGAGAAAGGGGAAACGTGGTAGCTTCTGTAGGCTGAAGATACGATTTTTACTGAAATATAATAGATTATTCAAACTGAGAATTATAAACTCCTTTATACACTCAATAAAGCAGAAAGTATTTCTACAGACAAAATAGGAAAACCCTCATGGTGGACAGAGCAAACCTACATCAGTGACAGATTGTGGCTCCAAGCCTTTGGCAAGTAATTTTGCACCCCCTCACTTTCCCTGGTAGTCACTAAACATAACAGTCTGGATCACCTTGAGCCACATGCCCACCCACTCCAACCTCCCTACTTTGACACCTGGGCCAATCTTTTCTACCATTCTTACTACATGTGTTCTGATTTTCCTATTCCATTCCCCCCATTCCATCACTTCCACATCCAGCCTCAGTATCTCTCTACCTGCCCCTAGTCCTGACACTTGGACCTTTGTTCCCTGCTTTTCCTTCCTCTCTCCCTACATTGTCCCCTGCTCATCCCACCTCATTCCTTGAGGCCTTCTCAGTCTGAGGAAGGAATACATTTAGCATCCTTGTCTCCTGAATTGTAGTGTCTCTGCTGTGATGAACACCTACTGCACCACCATGTCCACCTGTGCTCATGTTCTTGACTTTGTGGAACTAACAGGATTTGGTTTCACATCAAGCTCAGTTCCCATTTCTGTCTCCTCTGGTGCACTCACTCAATCTCAATCAATCTCTCTCTCTCTCTCTCTCTCTCCCCTTAAGCAATTCAAATAAATGTTTTCCCTCCTGATTGGAGGAAGATGAAAAATGTCCCACTTCACAGGAGATTTGTGAGGACTCATTTGAAGCTCCTGAAGTGTTTTGAGAACCTGCCTGGTTCTCAAGAAGCCTGAGTTCTTGACGGCGTGGCTGCACGTCTTCTTTGCAAACGTGTCTGGGCTTTAGATACAGCTTCCTCATGGCAGGAGTGGACTGAAATGAAACTGCAGTGTGTCCAGCCACCATTTCAAATGCAACCCTAATGCAAGTAACCATTAGTACTGCACTCCTTTTTGTATTCAAAGTGCTTCAAATATAAATATAATATTTTTTCTACTGTGATTTCCTCATTTAGAGGCTTTCATGTAGGAATGGTAAATACATGCAAGAGTGTATAATAATACTTCTTATGGTAAAGAGTAAGCTCTGAGTGAGGTTTTAGTCAAGAGTTTCTCTTATGTTATTTGATCAAATGAAATTACTAATTTATATCTGCAACAAACGTCTGGCTCAAACTATATTACATAATCAAAATGTGAGTGAGGTATAGTAAGAGAAGCACATGATGCCACCCAGAAGGTCCATCTGTGGGACTTTCCATGTAACTATGTTAAGTAGGAGGAAAGTCTATCCATTGCAGCATTATGCAGGAGACAGTTGTAGAATCAAAATCAGAAAGGATTCCTGGACCTTTTCAGACTATGGGTGACTGCACCCTTAGACCACATTTTCTCAGGAGTGTGGGGAGGGGACAGGAAGTTTAAATAATTCCAGAGCCTCATCTTCTGCTTCTTTTTCCTCTTTATCTTTTTACATCATGGAATCAACCTAAATAAAATGGCAGAAACCCACGCTCTCTTTCTGTAACCTGAAGCTAGACAGATAATTTTATAAGAAAAAATATGAGGGAAGAAATTCAGAAATGTAAACAACAGATAAATCAAACTAGATCCCGTTGGAATCATTTTCTTCAGGCAGAACAGGCTCCTACATTGATTATAACCTAATAAAATTCCTCAGCAGGGATGAAAAGGAATAGCACATGTTTGTATTGACCCTAGAGAAGCACCTTGCCTCCACTCCATGTGTACCTTTTAAAAAATCTGTTTAATTATTTGTGGGTTTTTTTGTTTGTCTCTTCTCCCTGTGCTTAGTTTCCTGAACATACAAGTGAGATCCAAGGTAC
Source organism: Microcebus murinus (assembly GCF_040939455.1). NCBI lineage: Eukaryota > Metazoa > Chordata > Mammalia > Primates > Cheirogaleidae > Microcebus > Microcebus murinus. The sequence continues at coordinate 77,129,661 of NC_134112.1, read as the reverse complement.
GTTTGTCACGTTTGCTTAACACAATTTTATGTCACTCAGAATTAGCATGGATACTAATTTCTGTGACAGTCCAAGAGACAGTGTTTTACTCAGGCCTGACAGTAGCTCACTAGTGCTTCAAATTCCTTTTGCACACAAGCAGGGACCTCCGGTCCTGGGCCCTGGCTGAAGCACAGTCTCCCTCAGCTGAAGGCCGAGAGGGTTGTGGCAAGTGTCACTTGCACACAGACTGAGGCAGGTGCAGACAGGAGGGTGACTGAACAACCAGCCTCCTGGAAAAAAGCCAATCAAATGTGAGCAGACCATCCAAGTGAGGCATCTATCTGAGGGGCAGGGCAGAGAGGGTGAATTCAGGCATTGAGTTCATTGGATACAACTGAAACCAGCCACCAGAGGAAATTCCAAACAGAGGGGAGAGGAAAGAGCCTCATTTAGGTCCCTGCTCTCTTGCTGCAATCTATGTTACTGTGCTACATCATATAAACTATCTAAGCCTCAGTTTCCTCATCATTGACATAATTGCAGTTTCTACCTCAGGCATTATGAGGAGGAACTTTGATGATGCATTCAAAGTATATAATATAACTTCTGACATAAAGTAGAAGCTCCTTATATATTATTTGCTGGAATCATTACTATTATAATTGTTATTTATCCTTAACAAAGGGGAGAGTGGCTGTGTGGCTACATCAGGTTTTACAGAGAGTTCATGTACTTGGTGTGGCCAGAAGGGATTAAAGAAATCCTATCTAGACAAACACAAGATGTCTGGCACAAGTTGGTTCCCAATTGCTCTCCCCATATTAAAAAATGAGGAAACTGAGACAAACAGAGATTAAATAATTTTTTCAGGGTCACACATAGCAGAGCTAAAATTCAAGCCTTAGCAGTTTGCTCTATCCTGATAGCTGAGGGTTACCAATATAACTCTTAGTTTCTTAGAGTCATCCACACTCCTCACGTTTCCCAGATTATGGCATTTCCCATTTTAGTTTCTGTCTGGAACATTCATTCTTTCCCATCTACTCAACTTAATAATCTTCTGCTCAATCTTGAAGTTGCAGCTTAAATATTATCTACTGGGTCCTGGTGAAGCCCTTTCTAAGGCCACCAGGAATGTGGGTTTCTCCCCCAAAGGGCTCACATCAATCTTTGTCATGACATCGGATTTTGGGTTGGGTTGAACTGCCATCCACTCCTTTGCACCAGGGCTCTTAACTTGGTGTTTCTGAAAGAGCTTCAGAGATAGGTCAGTGAATCAGGCATGTGGATATGCGTATGCACACACATGCACACACACAAGGACAAAAACACACACATATGTAACAGTAATTTTTAATTTGATCTTTCCAAATAACCTTGGTGTACCCATTATTTGTATGTCCATTATAGGCTGCTCCTACGGACAGGCACTGTATACTCATCAGTGTTGTCATGCTATGTCAGAATAGCTTCCCACTGGCAGAAAGTAGGAAAAATGTGTCTTGCCATTAGGATGATGAGCATGTGTCTTTGTTTGCTTTAGGATTGGCTTAAATTAGAAAATGTCAAAGAAACTAAAGAGGAAATATCAAATAGCCTGTGGCTTTGCTTTCTATTGTATGTGAAGAACACCAAAGCCCACATACTTTTCCTATGACAACATTCTAGCCAGTGGAAGAAGCATGAAGCCAAAAATGCTGAAGTAGCATCTCATGTATTTTGTTCCAAAAATATATTAATGTATACCTTTTTCAAGAAAAGAAGGCTGAAGTTCCAAAGGCAAAAATTTACTGAAACTTGATCTGCCCTGATGCAGCAACCTAGTCTTAAAATAGCAACAAGGTAATTGGTAAGAAGCCATGTAGCCCCAAATGGCCATTAGTGTGTGATTTGGAAAACAGGAACAGGTTAAAATAGTGCCCCTATTCATTCCTCAGTGGGAATGAAAGGACATAAATCTAGAAAAGTGCATGGGCTGCAATGTCAAAGACCGTTTTTAATTTCTGCTTGTCATTTAATGTAGACGAGAGATGCATTCTCATTAAAATTTATTTTTTTAGCAAAATCAAGTTTATTTTTAATTCAATTTGTGCACTGTGAGCTTCTTTTTTCCCTTCTCCTTATTTTTAAAAATACTGCTGGAAATTAACTTTGAATGCAAAAATTGATGGAAAAGACATAATTCTTTATAGAAAGTATTTTGATCCAATGCAATAAAATAAGCTACATACAAAATTTTGCTTATAAACTTATATAAATATCTTCAGGAGGAAAAGCCATACTTATCTTTCATCAGATTCCCATTCAGAACAATAACATGAAGATATGACTATCTTGAGGGAATGGACATCTTTGTAATCTGCCTTCTCCCCACAGCATCTAGGAGAGTGACTACAAGTAATACCCAACAATCTTGGTCATGGTGGTCATGGTTTTCCCATTTGGTAAGAGATACTGACCACAAGATACAAGGTTGGCTGAATAAACAGAAATATATGTGAATTATAATTTAAATGCTGAGTTCAAATCTTTATTCTTAATCAAGGGAAGAAAGAAAGACTCTTAATATCTTGTGCATTGGAGAAGGAAGATCTGACTGGGAGAATGTAGAATAAAAATTTATTTTTTTCAATTGATCCCACAAACTGGTGGGGTAGAATATGTTTCTTTGTTTGTAGTGTAGTTCTATAATAGATCCATCAACATCTTTAACAATTAAAATAAACATCATTGGGGTATTGATATTTTCAATATCATGATATAAATACATAATGGTTTTCATCCATGTTTCCTGGCTCACAACTCTCCATAGCCCTTGTGACATTACACAGAATCTCTGTCTCTCTCTCTTTCCCTCCTTTCACCTGCACAAGGCAAAACTCTAATCTGAATGTGGAGCATGAGACCCTCATCCCAGAGTAGGTCCTGCCCCATATCCTGGAGAAAGTAATGCTGCACAGAGAGGCCAAGAAGTATCTGAACAAAAAGGCTCTGCTGGGTTTAGATCACACGCTTCTAACCTAATCACATTTCTACATAATTGCTAGTCATGCCTATCTAATGAAGTCTCCGTAAGAAGGAGACAGGTGGAGGTCTGGAGGGTGGTGTGCCTAGAGAGGGTAAGCGAGCTCCATACCCCTTCCCCATACCTCACCATATGCATCTCTTCATCCCTATTCTTTGTAATATCCTTTATAATAAACCAGTAAATTTGTTCTCCTTAGTTTTTTGACACACTCCCTCAAATTAATAAAACGCGAAGAGGGAATTATGGGAACCCCAACTTGAAGCCAGTTGGTCAGAATGTCCAGAGGCCCAGACTTGTGATAGGAGATGTCTAAAGTGGAAGTAGTTTGGGGGATTGAGCCCTCATTCTCCAGGCAGGTAATGTGGGAATTGAATTAGAGGACATCCAGCTTATGTCCAGTGCAGATCAGAATGCTCATTTGGTGTTGGGGAGAAACCCCACCCCACCACATTGTTTTTTTTGGAAGTTTTCTTCTATGTGGATAATTGTGTTTGGTGAAAGAATAGAAACAAGCACTATGTGTGTGTGTGTGTGTGGTTTTTCCACATTCACTATATTGTTATGCACTGAATTGTGTCCCCTCCAAATTTATATGTTTAGCTTTTTAAACCCCAGTAGTTTAGATCTAGTGATGACATGGGCCTCAGAAGGAACCAATTCTGCCAATACCTTGATACCAGACTTCCAGCCACTAGAATTTTGAGAAAATTCGCTTCTGTTGTTTAGGACTGTGGTGCCCAACCCCCAGACTGCAGCGCGGTACCTGTCCATGGGCTGTTAGGAACCCAGCTACCCATCACCGCCTTAGCTCCGCCTCTCTCCCCCCCCTCCACAGCCTCTCTACCACATCCATGGAAAAATTTTCTTCCATGAAACTAGGAACCAGGCTGCACAGCAGGAGGTGAGTGGCAGGCAAGCTTCATCTATATTTACAGCCACTCCCCATCGCTCTCATCACTGCCTGAGCTCCACCTCCCTCCCCCACCCCATACTTCCCTGGTCCATGGAAAAATTGTCTTCCATGAAACTGGTCTCTTATGTCAAAAAGGTTGGGGACCACTGGTTTAGGCCACTCAGTCTGTGGTATTGTCACAGCATCCCTAGCAAACTAATACAGATATACAGAATAAATCTCAGGGGATCCTAGGCAAAGAGAGAGAATCCAGGCTAAGGGACCCTAAAGGAAACACTAAGCTGTACACAGAAGTAGATATGATTTATTAATCCCTATGACCACGGCCTAGGGAAAGGAGAAAGCTCTTAGGATCAGAAATAGATGGGCAGCTCCAGGGTTCTGAGTTTTAAGTGCCTTCATCGTATGTTAAACCTATTAGATATTGTGATGCTTCTGGTGTAGGATTCAAGATTCATGTGTCTGGTAGTTTATTTTTTTATTTTTACATAGAGAAGTGTAGGAAAATTATTTTTCACAGATATAAAATCTCAATGTTAGGAGTAATGGAAGATAAAAGCCTATAAGGGCAGACAGGAAAGGAAACCCTTATCTGACTAGGTCACAGATCAATTGACTTTGCAGCACTGCTTCTCCTTCTGCATCTTCCACTCAACACTTTTAGTTGCTTTTCTCTGCCCTAGTCCCCACCCTTTAAGGACATCGGTGATCCCTGACTCCTTGCCCTTCATACACTCCCACTGGGTGGATTCCTCCATTTTCAGGATTTCAGATATCATCTAAGTGGAATTAGGTACCTGCTTTCTTAAAACCTGAGCTTGCATCCTGGGCTTTTCCCCTTATTTTCCAGTAGATTACTTTAGGAAAGTTGGTCAGACTAAGGTCTTAGCTTCTTCAGATAATAACTGTGTAACCATCACAGGATACTATGAAGATTACATCAGAAAATGCCTATAAGTCCTTAGCACAGGCTTGGCTCAGGAAAGTATTCAATAAATAAAAGCTAAAATAAAAATAACAATAAACAAGCCTACGGTGTTTACTGTACCTGTACTGACCTAAAACCTTTATGAACATCAACTCATTTCATTCTCAGCACATGAGAAAATGAAGGCACTGAGAAGTTATGTGACTTGCCCACACTCACATAGCTAGTAAATGATGGGCCTTGAACTCCAAATCAGGTAGTCTGGCTTTAAAGACCATGTTATCAAAATATTAGACATCCTTGGTCTCTCTGTTATTATCCATTGTTAAAAAGATAGCCCTCAGCTCTCCCTTGAGCTTCTAAATCACAGAGATATTTTAAAAAAAAAAAAAGCTGTCCCTGTACCCCACAGGCACCCCAAATGCAACATGATCAAAACGAATCCTCCCAAACTGGCTCCTCCACCTATGCCACTTCCTCAGGACTTGATGACATGGCCCTGGCAAGAAACCTGGTGTCAGATTAGATTCCTTGCTTTTCCTTGACCATCCCATATCCAATCAGCCAGTCATTGGTTTCTAATTCTCTCCTGTCCTCTCTATCCCTAAGAATTCCCTAGTTCAAGATTTCATGGTCTACATAATGGCAACAGCTTTCTAACTGATTTTTCTACCTTCAGGTTCAAAAATCCAATTTCTCCCGGTGCATCTTCTCTGAAGATTTAAAATACAAATCTGATCATTTCAATCCTTCCTAAAGGATTAACTGCCATTTCCTTAGTATTACTCTTCGTATCTGATACCTTTCCAGCCTCAACTCCCATTGCCCACCAAGTTCCACATCTGCCTTCTACCTCAGCCATCCCTTACAGGCTTTCACACTCTCTCCATCTCTCAGTCTCTCTGTCTCTGTCTCTGTCTGTCTCTCACAAAAACATAAACACACACATACAAACACATACACTATGATGGTGTTTCAAAAATACTATAGTGGAGTCTACATTTGAAAACATTATTCAGTATATCTACTAAGAATACATAATAGGAAAAATATTTTTACTTAATTTCCTACTCCACCGTTTCCCTCACTGCCACAAAGCCCACAAAATTCAAGTTTTTACTTGTAGAAAAAGAAAAGTCACTTTTTATAAGCAAGCAAAATTTTTTTAAATTATCTTTCAAAGACACAGAACCTACACAACAATCACAAACAAGCAACATTACTCATATATTCTGTTTTTGGCATTGTAATACCTGACTTTTTATCTGAAGGATAAGTTTACTGAATTTCTGCTGGAGACAAAATGGAAGACTAGCTTGTGACTAGTTACCACTTTTGTCCGCTGAAATCAAAATGCTTTAAGGACACAGAAATGTAATTGTTGAAGAAGCAACATTATCTTACCCTTGCTGTCCTAAATTCATAGTGTTTCATTGTGTCCAAAATGCAGCCCAGGAAATTATAGGATGATGCAAATTTCTAATCTAAGCTGCTTCTTTCTTCAATTGCAGTTTCTCCTTTTATTGACTAAAGCCATTGTAAAAGTATGTATAAAATTAATAAATGCCCTTTGATCACCTGTCCCCTGTGGTCTAGCACTCAGAAAAATTCTTCATAGTGCACACATAACCATGGTCAGATGCTGTTCTGGAGCCTGGAGTGAAAAGAAAGAATAGGTACTAGTTTGAAGTTACTTTGTGCTAAGATGGTATGTCACCCCATGCACTTCTGGGGGCAGTATTGTGTAATGGTGGAATGCACAGGCTTGGGAGTCAAGGTCATCCAACCAATCTTCTTTCTGTCTGTAAGACTTACTGACTGTGTTGACCCAGGGCAAGTCGCTTAATCTAAGGCTTAATTACTTTATCTTGGAGGAAAAAAAAAACTTCAATTGGAAATTGTATGTAAAGTACATAATGTAAATGTTGTATAATAAACAAAATCTCTTTTTATGTATGAAGAATTCTAAAGTAGCACAATGTTTTAAACTTTTATTGGCAATTTCAGCCAGACTAATTTCCAGCAGCACATAGGAACAGAACATCACTAAAATTATTAGTTACTGAAGTTGACTCTCACTATTCAGGAACTAAGGTTTTTTACAGGATACAAAACATATATATTTTTTTGGCTGCTCAACTCTCAAAAACATTGTATACTAAATGTTACGGTCTTATTGGTTTTTTCCACTTTTACAAAATTGTTATTTTACATAATAATAAGCACAATTATAAATATTAAACTCAGAAATTTCTTAATTTCTTCAAAACCTCTAGTCTTCATTAAAACCTAGCAGAGAAAAATAAAATCATTTGTAATGATTTATACCTAAAAATTACATAATTATATATTGTTGGCCCAAGCCCATTCTTGTCCTTAAATGTTATTTAGGATTAGCAAATTGGGATAGGAAAAGACATATATTTCAAGAGAAATTATATGTCTGCGTATTACTTTAAGGTTTATAATTAAATGTATTCTGTATTGAAATGTTAGAAACCAAATAAGTGATTGGTGGATAATTCCAATTATAGATATAGTATAACAATCATAAGACAAAGACCCTCCAGAGTACTAATTTTTTAATGATAATTATACATACATTTTAATATAGTACATAAATAAAATAGAGCATGTTGTGCTTGGATTAGAAATTTGTAGTTCTTAGTCAAATTAAACTCATTATAATTAAACTCATACATTTTATTTAATATCCTATCCCTCAAAATGAAAATATTAAGCCCATTTTATATTCCAAATGTAAACTTTAAATCATCTAATAGAGGAAAAATTTTGAAAAGTATTTCAAATAAATAATCATTGCCATATATTGAGCACCTTACACTTTTGTAACAAACACTGTACTCACTGACTTTTGTTTATTTTCTCTAGTCTTCTCAACGGTTAACCTTTTTACATTTTATAATTGGGGAAACAAACTCAGAGAGGGTAACTTATCCAAAGTCAACAGCTTACATATTGCTAAACTAGAATTAGCTTGCTCTTTCCCCTCCATACCAATACCAATGATTGGGCTTCTCATGAAAAACTAACAGCACATAGATTGTAGAATTTCATTTAAATGATACTTCTGACAAAAGTTATTTGTCAAAACGTTACAAGACTCTACGAACATATAAAAGCAGTGAGATACAGTGGATGATGGGTTTGTAGTTCCTTGTGACTGATGTACCTTAAAAAATATAATAATGATTATCATAGTCAAATGCCACATAACAAATATAATGAAATAAAGGAATAATTTTTTTAAAGCTGGTCTTTGGTTTTCTGTTTTCATATTATACTCTATTGGTATCTGAAAAGCCATGTCTAATCATCATAAATGCAACAGTCTCAAAAAACAGAATGCAAGTATAAATGAGAAAACAGAGTTTACTCTTTTAAAAAGGCTTGGCAAGAAAAAATGATACCCATAACAAGCTATTCATAAGAAAAAAATATCAACATGACTATTTTAAAATGAAGTTAAAAGGAGATGCCATTTTCACCAATCAGATGAATAATGACTGCAGAACTTGAAAAAACCCAGTGCTAGTAAGGAAAAGCAACCCTCTCATTCATTATTTATTAATGATATCATTAGTTGGAACAAAATTTTTGAAAGATAATTTTGTAAGTATCTATCTAAATTAAAATGTATATACCCTTCACGTTAGCAATTCCATTTCATTCCGGCAAAAGTGTTCCAAGATACACACTTATATGATACTAACTATAAAATTTTTGATGCAGAAAAAAAATCTCCAAAACTGACATGTCCATTAAGAAGAAATTTCTTTAAATAATGTCATATAGTGATGCAGAGGAGAAATATGATGTGGTCAGTACAAAGATATGCTGATATGGAGACACACACAAAATATATTGTCTGGTGAGAGGAGCAAGTTATAGAAAATTATAAATACCATAGAACAATTTGTATAAAATATATGCACACATATTTGTTTCCACATAGCTAGGAAATTTTAAAACTTATATCCAAGAAACTGCAGCCAGGAGTTATCACTGGTAGAGAGCAGAAGAAGGCAACTTTTAGATTTCTACTTTGTATCATTTTACCATGAGTAGCAATGACTTTAAAAGAGTGAAAAAGATTTTACAACACAAAATGTATTAAAGACTTATATGTTAAGACCTAAACTATAAAACTACTAGAAGAAAACATAGAGAAAATACTGCAGGACATTGGTCCAGGCAAAGATTTTATGGCTAAGACTATAAAAGCACAGGCAACAAAAACACAAATAGACAAGTGGCATATATCATACTAAAAAGCTTCTGCACAGCACAAGTGGAGAGGAAGGAGGTGACAATAACATTTGTACAGGTCAGACCAGGTAAGGCATTCAACTACAATGACTTTTGGCTTTAACAGGGAGCTGAAAGCTAATTGTGTATGCGACACATGTTCCTTTCAGTCCTGTGCAAAGGAGTATTCTCAACAGCACCAGAAAAAGCAAAAAATTCTAGCTCTTTTTCTTTCTTTATCTCTTCCCTTATCTCTTCCCTCCTTTTGTTTTCTTCCTTCTCACCCATCCTCTTTCCTTCTCTCTTTTTGTCCCTTGATTGTGAGCAGAGGAGAAAAGAGAAACAGCCAGATTCTCTAAATTTTAATGATGGGTTTTATTCATGTTTTCACTTTCAAGTTCTTAACCACTACATGTCAAATTGTAATTTCATCACAATGTCAGTATCTGGTGCAGAATTATTGAGTTGAAACAATCCTGACAGTTTCACAAGTGAAACAGATAATTATGTGTGCTCTAAACTGGAGAATATTGATAGGCAAGCTGTTGAGTCCTGGAATATGAACTGAATCTATGGTTGAGAATTCCTACAAGATGACAGTGTTAGTCAAGTTCAAAGGAAACCAACATTCACTAGGGATAGTAATTCAGTAAAATCTTTCCAAAGATGGTCATTTTTTTCAGCAGGAGGTGTTGTTTTTTAGGCATTTCATTAGTCTAAAAAGCACACTTTAAAATGGGCTCATTGTTCATTCAGCTAACATGTCAATTACAAATTCACAGCATAATTTATAAAGAGAAACAAAATGTTAAGAAAGACCATTTTGGCAGATGGTGTGAAGGATGAGACATCGTGGGAAATGAAATAATGTTCATCATCCCAGCTGTAAGAATGAACACTGGATTCTGTGTCAAAATAGGCGTCTATACAAAGACCTTCACCAATACACACATTGATGGCACGAACATTATGTACATCATCTCTTGCCTTACAAGTCATGTTGCTATAACAGGTGCAACGAAATTTTTCTGAAAATTGCTTCAGGTCGTCAGGTGTGGGTTTTCCAACTATTAAGTACTTTCCCTCCTTCCCAATTTGAATAGCAATATTCGCTGAGTTCAGGTGAAGATAGTCACTTGAATTCCAGTCTTTCCTTGTACACACACCTTGTTCCTGGCAAAGCACTTGGTTACACATTTTTGCTGCTAGGGTAATGTTGATTACGTAAGGATTTAGTGTAGTCGTCATGTAATCATGTAGGTCCGTGCAAGGTTTCTGTAAAATTATAAGATGGTCAGGATATCAAAAGATAAGTTAGTTGGTATTTGATTTAATTCACTGCAATAAGCAATTTTTAAGGAACAACAACAACAACAAAAACAAACACAGAAAGGGGTAAGGAACATTTGATCTTTATCACATTAACAAGGATGATTATTCTGTTTTTTGTAACATTGTTAAGATCACTGCACAGGCTGTTTAGTGCCACTGATTAATTGACCAGTTGAGGCTTCATGTACCCTAGCCTTGATCTTCCTTAATAACTCATAAATTACTCAGAGAAAGAATAGCTGTTAAAGTATAGCCTCTAAAGTATGGGGTTCATTTGCCAATATTCCCAGTTCCATTAGTGACTACCTGTATGGATTTGGGACTCTCTCGAACTTTCTAAGTCTTAGTTTCCTATCTGGGTGACTTGGGCAAATTAATTAAGCTGGATATACTTCAGCTTCACCATCTGTAAGATAAGGAAAATTATGGTGCTTAACTCATATGGTTATTGTGAAGATGAACATATATGATACATATAAAAGTACTTAACAGAGGGCCTAGCATATCTTTGGTTGACCCTCATGAATTATAAAGAAATGTAAAGCATCACATTTGTCAAACAAATTTAAACAGCATTGACAAATGCGATTTTTATTTATTTTTATTTCAATAGATTCAGGGGGTGCAAATGTTTTTTTCTTATATAGATGAATTGTATAGTGGTGAAGTCGGGGTTTTAGTTTACCCATTACCTGAATAGCAAACATTGTATCTGAAAGGTAATTTTTTGTTTCTCAGCTCCCTCTCACCCTCCCCACTTCTGATTTTCCAACAGCCATAATACCATTCTATATGACTATACATAACCATTGCTTAGCTCCAACTTATAAGTGAGGATGCATGGTATTTGTTTTTTCATTCTTGAGATACTTCACTCATGATAATAATGGTCTCCAGTTCAACCCAAGTTGCTGCAAAAGACATTATTTAATTCTTTTTATGACTGAGTAGTATTCCATGGTATGTGTGTGTGTGTATATATATATACACACACCATTTTCTTTATCCACACATTAGTTGACGGGCACTTAGGTTGATTCCACATCCTTGCAGTTGTGAGTTGTGCTGTGATTAAGATACAAGTGTAGGTATCTTTTTTTTATATAACGACTTATTTTCTTTTGTATAGATATCCAGTATCTACTGCATTGCTGGATCAAATGGTTGGTCTACTTTTAGTTCTTTAAGGAATCTTCATACTATTTTCCATAGAGGTTGTACTAATTTACATTCCCAGTAAAAGTGTATAAGCGATCCTTTTTCACTGCATCTGCAATTTTGACTTTTTAATGATGGCCATCTGAGAGGGATAAGTTGGTATTTCATTGTAGCTTTAATTTGCATTTCCCTGATAATTAGGGATGTTGAGTATTTTTTTAATGTTTGTTTGCCATTTATCTTCTTTTGGAAAATTTCTGTTTATGTCTTTACCTACTTTTTAATGGGGTTGTTTTTTTTAATTTTCTTAAGTTCCTTATAGATTCTAGATATTAGTCCTTCATCAGACATGTAATTTGCAAATATTTTCTCCCATTCTGTAGGTTGTATATATTCTCTTGTTATAATTTCTTTTTCTGTGCAGAAGCTTTTTAGCTTAATTAAGTCTATTTATTTACTTTTCTTTTTGTTGTATTTGCTTTTACAGTCTTAGTCATAAATTCTTTGCCTAGGCCAACGTCCAGAAGAGAGTTTCTGAGGTTTTCTTATAGAATTTTTATGGATTCGGGTCTTACATTTCAGTCTTCAATTCATCTTGAGTTAAATACATTTTATTATAAACATAATAGTTATATAAATATAAATATAAAATATATGTTCCATTAACTTTATTTTATACCATGATATATACTATTATATATATCATCTTTATATACTATCATAGTATATTATCATATACTAATTATGATATAAAATTAATCAATATAATTAATATTTACATTATAATATTTAAGTAATCACATTAATATGATTATACAATGAATATAATATATAACACTTATAATATTATAAAATGGTATATAAATCATGGGAGATGCTCATTTTCATTCTTCTCTATATGACTGTCTAATTTTCCTAGCACCATTTATTAAATATGGCATCACTTCCCAAGTTTATGTTTTTGTTTGCTTTGTCAAAGATAAGTTGGTTGTAAGTATACAATTTTATTTCTGAGTTCTCTATTCTCCATTAATCTATGTGTCCACTTTTATAGCAGTACTATACTGATTTGGTTACTATGGCCTTGTAGTATAATTTGAAGTCAGGTAATGTGATACCTCCATATTTGTTCTTTTTGTTTAGGATTGCTTTGGCTGTTCAGGCTCTTTTTTAATTCCATATGAACTTTAGGATTTTTTTTCTAATTCTGTAAAAAAATGATGTTTGTATTGTGATGAGAATTGCATTGAATCTATAAATCACTTAGGGCAGTACGAACATGTTAATAATAGTGATTCTTCCAATTCATGAGCATGGGATGTTTTTCCATTTGTTTATGTTATCTACAATTTTTTTTTTTGCAGCAGTTATAAATGGTATTGAATTCTTGATTTGATTCTCATCTTGGCATTTGTTAGCAGGTAGAAATGCTACTGATTTGTCTACGTTAATTTTGTAACATAAAACCTTACTGAATTCCTTTTTCAGTTCTAGAAATTGTATGAATGAGGCTTTAGGATTTTCTAGATATGAGATCACATCCTTGGCATACAGGAGTAGTTTGACTTCCTCTTTCCCAATTTGGATGGCATTTATTCCACTGTCTTATCTTTTTCTCTGGCTAAGACTTCCAGGACTTTATTAAATAGAAATGGTGAAAGTATGCATTCTTGTGTTATTGCAATTCTTAGGGGGAATGCTTTCAACTTTTTCCTGTTCAGTGCAATGTTGGTGGAGGGTTCGTCATAAATGGCTTTTAACATTTGTAGGTATGTTCCTTCTATGCCTAGTTTGTTGAGGGGTTTTTTTCATGAAGAGTTGTTGAATTTTATCAAATGCTTTTTCTGCATCTATAAGATGATTATATATTTTTCTTCTTAATTGCTTTTATGTGGTGCATCACATCTATTGATTTGCATATGCTGAGCCCTCCTTGCATTCCTGGGATGAAACCCACATGATCATGGTCATTTTCTTTTCGATCTTCTTTTGGACTTAGTTTGCTAGTATTTTGTTGAGGAATTTTACATCTATATACATCAGGGATATTTGTTTGTAGTTTTCTTTTCTTGTTGTGTCTTTCCCTGGCTTTGGTTTTATGGTGATACTGGCTTTGTTGAATGAGTTAGGAAGGATTTCCTTCCTCTCAGTCTTGGAACAGTTCTGGTACATACCCATTTTTCTTTGTCAGTCTGACATAATTCAGCTGTGAATCCATTTGGTACTGGGCTTTAGTTTGTTAGGAAATGTTTTATTAATGATTCCGTCTCACTACTCATTTTTGGTCTGTTCAGGATTTTTGTTTCTTCTTGCTTCAAGCTTGGGAGGTTGAATCTTTCAAAAAATTTATCTATTTTCTCTAGATTTTCTAATTTTTGTGCACAGAGGGATTCATAATACTCTCAGGTGATGCTTTGTGTATCTATGGTATCAGTTATAATGTCTACTTTCTCATTTCTGATTGAGTTGATTTGAATCCTCTTTCTTCTTTCCTTAGTTAATCTGGTTAATAGTCTATTGATTTTGCTTATCTTTTCAAAGGACCAACTTTATGTTTCACTGATCCTTTGTATTGTTTGGGGGGTTCTGATTTCATTTAGTTCTGTTTTGATCTTTATTATTTCTTGTGTTCTGCTAGCTTTTGGTTTGGTATGTTCTGTTTTTCCAGTTCCTGGAGATGAGACATTAGGTTATTAACTTGTGATCTTTCTGTCTTTTTGATGTAAGCATATAGTGCTATAAACTTCCCTCTCAGCACTGCTTTTACTGTATCCCAGTGATTTTGGTAACTTATATAACCACTCTTATTTAATTTAAACAATTTTGTGATTTCTATCTTGATTTCATCATTGACTCAAAGATGATTCAATAGCACACTGTTAATTTCCTTGTATTTGTATAATTTTGAGAATTCCTCTTCAAATTGATTTCTACCTTTATTACACTGTGGACTCAGAAGATATACGATATGATTTAAATTTTTTCAAATTTTGTGACACTTGTTTTGTGGCTTAACATACGGTCTACCTCAGAAAATATTCCATGTATTGATGAAGAAGAATGTATGTTCTGTAGTTTTCAGGTTGAATGTTCTGTGAATGTTAGGTCCTTTTGTTCTAGAGTCCCATTTAAGTCCCATGTTTCTTATTGATTTTCTGCATCAATGATTTGTCTACTGTTGTCTCTAGAGCGTTGTAGTCCCCCACTATTATTATATTGCTATTTATTTCTTAGGTCTACTAGTATTTGTTTTGTGAATTTGGGAATTTTGGTGTTAGGTGTATATATATTTAGGATTGTTGTATCTTCTTGTTGAATTGTCACTTTATCATTATATTATAACCATTTTTGTCTTTTTTTGCTGTTGTTGAATTAAGTCTGTTTTATCTAGTATAAGAATAGCTATTCCGGCCGGGCGCTGTGGCTCACGCCTGTAATCCTAGCTCTTGGGAGGCCGAGGCGGGTGGATTGCTCAAGGTCAGGAGTTCAAAACCAGCCTGAGCAAGAGCGAGACCCCGTCTCTACTATAAATAGAAAGAAATTAATTGGCCAACTGATATATATATAAAAAAAAAAAATTAGCCGGGCATGGTGGCGCATGCCTGTAGTCCCAGCTACCCGGGAGGCTGAGGCAGAAGGATCACTTGAGCCCAGGAGTTTGAGGTTGCTGTGAGCTAGGCTGACGCCACGGCACTCACTCTAGCCTGGGCGAGACTCTGTCTAAAAAAAAAAAAAAAAAAAAAGAATAGCTATTCCTGCTCACTTTTGGATTCTGTTTGCATGGAATATTTTTCCCACTCCTTTACCTTAAGTCTGTGATAATCTTTACAAATTAAATGGGATTCTTGGAGACAGAAGATATTTGGGTTTCATTTGTTTATCCATTCCACCATTCTATATTGGTCATTTGTACCATTTACATTCAAAGTTAATATTGATATATGAGATACTGTTGCAGTCATCATGTTGATTGCTACCTAGTTGCTTTTTATTCTCCTCTGTGTTAAAGTTTTATAATAGTTGTGAGTTTTTACTTTCAAATGTTTTTATACCTGTATCAACCATTCTTTTTCATGTTTAGATGACTTTTTATCACTTCTTGTAGGGCCAACCTAGTGGTAGAAAATTTACTTAGTGTTTGCTTGTCTTGGAAAGACTTTATTTCTCTTCAATTATGAAACTAAGTTTTGCAAAATTCATGGCTGACACTTACTCTTTTTAAGAATACTAAAGATAGCACACCAATCCCTTGTGACATGTAAAATTTCTGCTAAGAAGTCAACTATTATTCTAATGGAACTTCTTTGCAAATTATTTGATGTTTTATCTCACAGCACACAGGAATTCCTCCTTCACACTGACATTGGCCTGTCTGATGACTATGTGCCTTGGTGATGTCCTTTTTGAAATGAAACTCCTAGGATTTCATTGACTTTCTTGTATCTGGATGTCCAATTCTCGAGCAATACCACGGAAGTTTTCCTCAAATAATCCCTCACATAGGCTTTCAAAGCTTTTTACTTTTTGATGTTTTCCTTCAGGAATACCTACAATTGTCATTTGGACATTACACATAATCCCATTACTTTTGAGAAACTTTGTTCAATTCCTTTCTTTATTTTTTATTTTTGCCTGACTGGGTTAATTCAAAAGACTGGTCTTCAAGCTTTGAAATTCTTTCTTCTGCTTGGTGTAGTCTACTATTAAAATTTTCCACCATGCTTAATATTTCCCTGAATGGCTGGGCGCAGTGGCTCACGCCTGTAATCCTAGCACTCTGGGAGGCCGAAGTGGGCAGATTGCTCGAGTTCAGGAGTTCGAAACCAGCCTGAGCAAGAGTGAAACCCCGTCTCTACTATAAATGGAAAGAAATTAATTGGCCAACTAATATATATACATATATATATATGCGCCACCATGCCCGGCTAATTTTATATGTATATATATATATATATATATATATGGCATGTCACATTAACCTACTCTTTGAAGAATGTCTGATCCATTCTTCCTCAGAGTAAGGGTGAAGCTCTCAGTTTTCTTTAAAAGACAGAAAAGAATGTGGAGAATTTATAAATATCTATGAATTTTTAAATAACAGAATCCTTGATAAAAGAGTTTATGAATTTGAGAAAACAACTAATAAAAATTAGGAATACACTTAGTAGAATTATAGTTTTAAAATAATTTTCTGACATATAAAAGATTTTACCAAGGGATACAACACCTTTCTCTGAACTTATATTTTCTGTTGTTTCTCTTTCTTGAAGATCAAACTAGAGACATTAGAATTATTCAAAATAGGTAGAAGAGCTCAGATTACCTTAAAAGAATTTCACAAATGCAACTGCTCTTAAGTATTTGTAAATAAAGTAAGAATATGGCTATTCTATCTGAAGGATAAGATATGAATATATTCCTTTTCAAAAAGTCTCTTGTGGTCTTAGAATATAAAATCTCATCTCTACAGGTTCTAGCATAAGATCCCTGGGCAATGAGCTTCAACTGACATTCTCCATGGCATGTTCATCATTAGAATTTCCACATGCATCAGAGAAAGAAAAGTTCAGTTCCAATTTATCAGTGACAATTTGACAGCTTTACTCTTACACTGAGTCAAGAGGATTGAAGAGGTGGGAGAATAAAGACCTGATATGGAGAGTGAAACAAGAATAAAAATAACAGAAGAGCCATTTAATAACTCACCATGTCAGAAAACTGATATCATAATCTTGTTTTTGCTACTTAATAACTATGTACCCTATAGAAATTCACTTAATCTCACTGAATTTCTGTTTTCCCAATGGAAATGTTACAATATACCCTGATTTATAACAACCAAACAAATGCAAGATATTTTGATTCAGCCAGTATTAATTAAGCTTCAACTACTATATGCCTTATATAGAACTACTTATTTTCTTGTTTAATACCAAACAATCCTCAAAAATATTAAAAGTAGAAATATTTTCATCTATTTCCTACCAATTCACTTACCACATTTCGCAGTAAACTAAGGCTTCCCCATAATACAACTCCAGAGGCTCCCAGAGCAATACTTTCACCAAGTGTATTCACCAGGTCATCCTGGCAAATATAATAGAAAAAGATAGCAGATAAAAATAAAATGAAAGTGTTATATTTAAAATATTAATACCAAAGATAAGCATGCTGACCCAATAATAGTAATTTAAATATTTCTCCATTATTTCTACCTTTTACACAGCCATTGCCTTACTATAAAAAATAGAGATTATTATTGTTTTAATTACTTCTATTGACAAGACAGCAGGCCTATGAAAGAAAAAACAGTAAGTGAGTCAATATACTCTCTATACTACCTAATTCTCCATGCTTACTAAGAGATCATGAGATTACATTAAAGATTAAACATATTTATTTTACATTCATTTAATGATGTAAAACTACTAGTGTGTACATTGCTAAATGACACTAAAAGCTAAACTTCACTCCCTTCAAAAATAATATGAAATTTCACAAAACAGTTTTGTGCACACTATTTCATTGTCCTCATACCTTGATTTACTTACCTGAGAAAGGTATTTCAAAACTAGATCAGCAAAAACTGGTCGGGCATATACAAAAATTGGAAGTGGCCTTCCAATATCAAGAAATTTGGAAATCCTAATGGCTTCATAAATTCGATTACGTGCATAGAGCGCAACTTGTGTAGAAGACAGTCTGCTACTCAAATAAATAGATGGAAAAAGGGCAGTGCTTTCGTTCCACAACCAGCTAAGAGCATCATTTCTTATTTTCTCTATGTCAAAGCAATCTCCAGTGAAATCTTGTTGATTATAATTATAGTTGTAACAATCAGGAAAAAGATAATAACCCCATAAGCGATGTGGCCGAAGTAATTTTCCCAATTTTAAAGTCTCTAGCATGAAATCCTTTGCTGCTTTTTCAAATTCAACTATGGCTATGTTGGTAGCTTCTGTGTCATTAAGGTGTAGATTTTGTTGCCTGACCAAGTCAATAGACTCACTCTTATAAACATGTTTAGGTTTCCAGTTTCTTCCCCAAGTGGGCCTCCATTCTTTCCAATCAATGACAGCCAACCCGGTATCATCATTTGGGATGTAAAAGACAATGTCTTTCTCGGCTTTGTCCAAATGCTTTTTTAAGGGTGCCTTCTGGGGAATTCCTCCATGTATAAGTCTGCCTGTGCTATCTATATAAGGATAGTAGCCAAGTCTATCAGTATAAAATATTGTCATATTTTGCCCTGTGACATTTTCTCGGGGGCTTCCTACTAAAGAGAAGAGGCTCAGATCTATTGGCCCATCCTGCCCTACAAGACAAAGTTCAGTTGGGGCATTCCAGGCCCAGAGGAAAGGCACATCTGGGAAAAGAGGGGGTGCTCTGAAATCCAGAGCCAAGCAACATGGAATCAGAAGGAAGGTGAACACTGTCTGGGATACTGCATTGGACCCAACAAAGCTCCTGAAAAAGATGTTCTTGAACCTTAGCACTCCCATTGCAAACAGCAATGACTATAAAAAAACATATTTCCTCCTACACACTTAGATTTACTCGATATTAGATGTAAGATATTAGAACATATAAAAGAGAGTAGAGTGAAGCCACTTTGTTGTTTGATAAAGAGGTACAATGATTGTATTACACCTAAATATTGTTCTTCTTGTTTCATGTACCAGGAATGTTTTGCAAGTTGCATCACCTATAACTGATAAAAGAAACATAGAATATATTATTATGTTGCATTTTATAATAAAGATCATAAGCTTTACCATGTTCTAAACTTTAAGTGCAGGAATTTTAATTGTTTTTTTAATTTATTTTTTATATGAAGGGGGTAGTGGGGAGGGGGATCCAATTTCTTTTCTTTTTCTTTTTCTTTTCTTTTCTTTTCTTTTTTTTTTTTTTGAGACAGTCTCACTCTGTCGCCCTGGGTAGAGTACAATGGCATCATTGTAGCTCACTCCAGCCTCAGACTACTGGGATCAAGCGATCTTCCTGCCTCAGCCTCCTGAGTAGCTAGCACTACAGGTGTGCACCATGATACCCAGCTAATTTTTCAATTTTTAGTAGAGACAGAGTCTCGTTTTTGCTCAGGCTGGTCTCTAACTCCTAAACTCAAGCAATCCTCCTGCCTCGACCTTCTATAGTGCTAGGATTACAAGCATGAGCCACCATATCCATCCTTAATTCAATTTTAAAAGATGGAAAAGCTAGTCCTGTGTTTGAATCAATAAAATTATTTCCTCTTACAAATGATGCAAACTCTATAATGGTTAACATTTGTTTCATTTTCCCAAATCATTACTGAGCCTACAGAGAGGTGAAGGTAACTATTTTTCCTTTTGCCTTCCCCGGTGTACAGAATGCTGTACCAAGCAATGCCTTGGCAAAAGCCCGTAGAAGGAAAATAAATTCAAAGTTGAACTTCTCATTCATGTTTATTGCTTCTCAAAAGATTGTTTTATAGTAGTCTCTAAATATTGAAAACAATATCTTATGGAATCGTGATCATTTTCTTTCTTTTCTTTTTTTGTTTTCTTTTGTTTGTTTGTTTTATTTGAACAGGCACAATAAGGGGATAGGGAAAAGTCACTTCTGCTAGAGATAATAAATCAAAAGTTTGCTTGGACTTAACCAACCAAAACTCTTCTCCTGCTCTTTGTCCTCTCCTGCTCTTTTGAACACTGTTTGATCAAGTCTTACAGTAATATACTCTCATGTTTAAGTCAATAAAACAGTTTACTACTTTACTACTCAAAGGATTGGTTCTATTCTAGCTTTAAAAAAAGCAATATATGGATTTTGGTCTTGTTATTGTGTTTGATAAGTGACATTATGTTGTCAGACTGATTTTCAAAAAATGAAGTGTTATAGCACACACTGTTGCTATATGGTACCACTTTTGTGGTACAATGAAATAGGTCTGAGCCAAGGAAAAGAAATTAAACTATGTATTATTCAGCATTTGATATTTGTAAAAGTTACCTACAAGAAGACATATTTAAATGTTCTGTGATTCTAAAAGAAACCTTTCTTTTTAATTAGACTAGTACTATACTGCTATGTAAAGGAATAAGAATTACACTATTCTTTCCATGAATATTTGTCCTTACTATAGCAAATTATCCATTCATTCTCATCATTGAAACATAAATTACTCTAAAGAAAAAACCTGCACATGAGATTTGGGCCTTGTAGGAGAGAGAGAGAGAGAGGGAGAGAGAGAGACCATAGTCAGAATAGAATGAAATATCAAGAACCATTAGAGTCTAATGTTTTGAAGATAATAAATTTTTCCCACATGTTTAGAACATATAAAGTAGCTAAAGATTTTTATAGTTTAAACCTTATAAACTTTTTTACTCAGGACCTAGAAAATCTTCAGCTAAAATTAATATTAGGGCAAAAACTAATTCCTTTTAAAAACCAAATGTCAACACAAATACCTGAATGGCAGGGAGTGGGAGAAGGAAATGGAATAAAGGATTAGCTTTTCCTATGTCTCGGGGAAGGAGTAGGCTAATCTTATAGAGATTAATATTCAAATCTATTTCCACATGATCATTTTATATAAGAAAAACAAGGGGCAGAATAATCCTATTGAGAAGATCTCTACCTACAGAAATCTTCAAAAAAGAAGGGACACATCTATCCTTGAAAATTGACCGAATGAAAAATCTCTACTTTAGTGAAAATCCAAGACAAAGCGTTGAGACACAGAATTGGCACAAAATTGGGGCAGACTTAGAAGTCAGCATCTAAAACAGCATCTTCCTATTACTTAAAGTATCTAATAGAGAACTTTCCCTATTTAAATAGAGAGCCTCATGTGCCTGGAAATCATCCCTTAGCACTCTAGCCTGCGGGACATAGTGAGACCTTATCTCAAAAGAACGTTTTAAAAAAACCTTATACCTGGTGCAAAAGAATTTTATCATTATCACACATACTAGCAAAATCCTTTGAACCAGGACCCCCTTGTCTGAGGAAAAGTCCAAAATTATTTTGTAATAAAAATTATATAGCTATGTGTAGATATCCACATATGTGATATTCACCAATACATATAGAAGTATCTATCAAAAGAGAAAATATAAAAAGCAACTTCAATACAAAATGATAAATTCTTAAATATGGTATTTCAGCCTGAGGGAATTTATGCAGGTATCAGAACTAGATATAAAGATAATGAAACAACATGTAAAGGTATTTGCCTAAAATACTAAGTGAAATAAACTACAAAAACACACACTATAATTAGACATATACAAAAACATGTAAGTACATGCTTAAGAAATTGATAACATTTAGAAAAATTTAAAGAAAGATGTAATTTCTGAATATACTCTGTGTGTATTTTTTTTTTTAAGAGACAGGGATTTTCTCTGTCCCCCAAGATAGAGTGCAGTAGCCCGATCATAGCTCACTGTAACCTCAAATTCTTGGGCTCCAGTGATCTTCCTAACTCACCATCTAGAATAGCTGAGACTACAAGTACACACCCACACACTCACTTGATTTTTTTATTTTTTGTGGGGACTTAGTTTCCTCATGTTGCCCAGGCCAGTCTCCAATTTCTGGCCTCAAAAACAATCTTCCCAACTCAGCCTTCCAAAATGCTGAGATTACAAGGGTCAGCCTCCCTGTCAGACTTGTTATATATATTTTTGAGCTTCTAATTTTCTTTCATCCAATCATCATAATGTTTCTCAAATAAAAAGTGGAAACAAAGTGAAGAAATTAAGTGTGCCAGAAGAAATTTGAGCTTAGCTTCTCTTGAGTGGAGGAAGAAAAAGAACCATAAATATTCCTACACTTTATTCAGCAGGATGCTTGTACAAGGAGTTCTTGTTTAATTTTTGGGAAGAGGAGGTGCTGATTGGGATTTTTTTTCAAATAAATTATGTTGTATATATTTAAGGTATACAACATGATTTTATGGAAAAATTGGGGTTTTTGAGGTAAGGGGAAAATAATATCAGACAGAGAAAGCCAAACAAAAGAGCCAGATTTCTTAGCTTAATACTTTGTTCTTCTTTTCCAAAACAAATGCTTCATTTCCATAACAAATGCTTTCTCCTTAGAGAATTATAACGAATGGATATAGAAGTCAGTTAGGAAACTATCTCTAGAATCTACCTTTTGGCGTTCCCATTTCCCATGAGTCTATGAATATAGTAGCTGTAAGGAAATAACTGAATTCAGAGAACAGAGAACCCAGATATAAAACCATCCTCATACTGCCATCTAATCTTTAACAAAGCAGACAAAAACATACACTGGGGAAAAGAATCCTTATTCTATAACTGGTGCTGGGAAAACTGAATAGCTACATGTAGAAGACTGAAACAGGATCCACACCTTTTACCTCTCACAAAAATCAACTCACACTGGGTAACAGACTTAAACCTAAGGTATGAAACTATTAGAATTCTAGAGGAGGCCGGGTGCGGTGGCTCACGCCTGTAATCCTAGCACTCTGGGAGGCCGAGACGGGCGGATTGCTTGAGGTCAGGAGTTCAAAACCAGCCTGAGCAAGAGCAAGACCCTGTCTCTACTATAAATAGAAACAAATTAATTGGCCAACTAATATATATATAGAAAAAATTAACCGGGCATGGTTGTGCATGCCTGTAGTCCCAGCTACTTGGGAGGCTGAGGCAGGAGGATTGCTTGAGTCCAGGAGTTTGAGGTTGCTGTAAGCTTGCTGATGCCGTGGCACTCACTCTAGCCTGGGCAACAAAGTGAGACTCTACCTCAAAAAAAAAAAAAAAAAGAAAAGAAAGAAAGAAAAGAAAAGAAAGAATTCTAGAGGAAAATGTTGGAAATACTCTTCTAGACATTGGCCTAGGCAAAGATATTAAGAAGAAGACCCCAAAGGCAATCACAGAAACAACAAAAATAAATAAATGGGACCTGATGAAACTGAACAGCTTCTGCACAGCCAAAGAAATAGTCATGAGAGCAAACAGATAACCTACAGAATGGGAGAAAATTTTCACAAGCTACACGTCCAATAAGGGGCTGACAACTAGAATCTATTTAGAACTCACGAAAATCAGCAAGAAAAAAATCGAACAACCCTATCAAAAAGTGGGCAAAGGACATGAACAAAAATGTTTCAAAAGAAGACAGAATAATGGCCAACAAATATGAAAAAATGCTCAACATCTCTAGTCATCAGGGAAATGCAAATCAAAACTGCAATGAGATATCATTTATCTCCAGTAAAAATGGCCTTTATCAAAAAGTCCCCAAACAATAAATGTTGGCCTGGATGCAGAGAGATAGGAACACTCCTACACTGCTGTTGGGACTGCAAACTAGTTCAATCTCTGTGGAAAGCAATATGGAGATACCTTAAAGCGACACAAGTAGATCTACCATTTGATCCAGCAATCCCACTACTGGGCATCTACCCAAAAGAACAAAAGACACTCTGTAAAGAAGACACCTCCACTCGAATGTCTATAGCAGCACAATTCACAATTGCAAAGTTGTAGAAACAACCCAAGTGCCCATCAATACATGAGTGGATTAATGTATTTTGTATTTTTCTGGATAGAGCTGGAACCCATTCTACTAAGTGAAGTATCCCAAGAATGGAAAAATAAGCACCACATGTACTCACCAGCAAATTGGTATTAGTGACCAACACCTAAGTGGACATATAGGAATAACATTAATCAGGTGTGGGGCACGTGGGAGGGGGGAGTAGGGGATGGGTATATACATACATAATGAGTGTGAGGCGCACTGTCTGGGGGATGGTCATGCTTAAAGCTCTGACTCAAGGGGGGAGAGAGGGCAAGGCCAATATACGTAACTTTAATTTTTGTACCCCCATAATATGCTGAAATAAAAAAGAAAAATAAAAAAGTAAAAATAGAAAACAATCAAAATATCCAATGAAGTAAAATAATAAAATAGATGTTAATCTAAAAAAAAAAGAACTGAATTTAGACATTATCCTCTTATCATTAAAATTATTATTGACTTTTAATATAAATTGTTATAAATATGAAGGTAAAAATTCATACATGAGACAGATATTGATAAAGACAATATTATAGCTTTGGTGAAAGCAGACATGACATTACTGAAGGGGGAGGGGCACAGGAGAGAGTCAAAGGTTTCAGTCTTCACAAGGCACCTCCCCAGTCTCCATTTCCCTATAATCCTCATAACAACTAACATGATCTAGGCATTATTACAGGACTGAAAAGATAGCCTCTAGCCTCATGATAATGAAGGTAATTTTAATATATCTAAAATACTTCCATAAATATTGTGAGAATCATTCTTTAACATGAAAAATAAAAGGCAAAATTCCTCATGAGCATCAGGCCCCAAGTTTATTGTCTTTGTATCCTAATCACATTTTGTAGAATGTGTATTGTTTTTCAGGTACTTACTTCATAAATTCAACCAAAAGGCTGACTTATACCTCCAGGTCCAAGGAGTTGCTGGGACTACGGGCGCACGAGGTCTGGCTAATATTTAGCTATTTTTAGTAGAGATGGGGTCTCAATTTT
The DNA here is from genome assembly GCF_040939455.1 of Microcebus murinus. NCBI lineage: Eukaryota > Metazoa > Chordata > Mammalia > Primates > Cheirogaleidae > Microcebus > Microcebus murinus. The sequence goes on along the minus strand of NC_134112.1, from coordinate 77,104,510 downwards.
GCTTAGGCTGGTCTCAAACTCCTGAGCTCAAGCAATCCTCCGCACCTCAACCTCCCAGAGTGCTAGGATTATAGGCATGAGCCAGAATGTCCAGCCTTCAAAGAGTTAAGAGGAGAACTACCATTTGATCCAGCAATCCCATTACTGGGCATCTATCCCAAGGAAAAAAGGCATTCTATAAAAAGACATCTGCACTCAAATGTTTATAGCAGCACAATTCACAATTGCAAAGATATGGAAACAGCCCAAGTGCCCATCAATACATGAGTGGGTTAATAAAATGTGGTATATGTATACCATGGAATACTACTCAGCTACAAAAAACACCTCTTGTATTATCCTGGATGGAAATGGAGCCCATTCTACTAAGTGAAGTATCACAAGAGTGGAAAAACAAGCACCACATTTACTCACCATCAAATTGGTACTAAGTGATCAACACATATGTGCACATATGGTAGAACATTCATCAGGTGTCAGGCAGGTGGGAGGAGGGAGGAAGAGATGGGTATATTCACACCTAATGGGTGCAGTATGCATGTCTGGGGGATGGGCATGCTTGTAGCTCTGAGTTGGGCAGGGCAAAGGCAATATATGTAACCTAAACATTTATACCCCCCATAATATTCTGAAAAAAATGTTTTTAAAGTGAAAATCATAAAGTTTTCCTCTAAGATGTGATTAGATAAGAAGTTGCCCCAATCTGTTAGCTCTGTAGTATTTAACCTATTTGGTGAAGAAAGGTAGCCTTTCTTCCAGTCAATTAAATAAATAATTAATCTTTTGAGAAGTTAAATCAGTTATTTAGTTTTGAATTAACTTGTACTTTGAATTTCAGCAAACTCAAAATTATAGCCAATGGTGACACTCTGAAATGAAGATGTTCAAACAAAAACTGAAGCTACCAATCAGAAGCCATGGAGCTGTCCAAAAAAAATCCAGTACTGAGCAATAATTGAATGAGTCAAAACATTTTATTCAGAAAAACTATTGCAATATGTTCAATGAAACCTCAGTATTTATTATAACTGAGTTCAATTCCAAATACAGCAAGGAAAATGGGAATTTATACCCAAAAAGCAATGTGTGGGGTCAGTGGATAGAAAATTACTAAGAGGAAACATCAGGGATAAGGGGGATTCTGGCTAAACTGACCTAACAATATTCTTGCTGGCAGCTGGCCAGGGTGATCAGATATCACTTGAGGGATGATGGAGGAAGAAGAACCCCTAAGAGTGAGTGATCTGATACAGAGAATCGGGGATTCTTGCTACAGCTAGACTCTAAAAGGAAGGACACAGAAGCACAGGGTTTGAGATAACTAAACAGAATGCACAGATGAGCTTGATTAGTTTGGTCAAGGGGAGAATCTTTGTCAGTCTCCCTTCTTGTGCATGCTAAATGAGTTACTTAATTAAGTAAATGAAGTTGATGTACTTTGAATTTCAGTAAATTCAAACTTATGGACAATTACGACACTTTAAAATCAAGATATTCAAACAAAAAGTGAAGCACATCATCCAGAACCCATAAAGCTCAGCCTTATTCAGAAGACAAGTATGTTTTCTAGAGCCAAGCATGAGGCTGACACTCAGATATGACTGAAACTAAATAACTGAATAAAGACTTGAACAGCCTCTAAATGCAATGTGCTAATTAAAAACACAATAGCTCTGCTAGGGATGCTCTCTGCAATGCCACTTCTGAAACCCAATGCTAAGCTCAGTGATGCTTGACTTTCAGTCAATCCAACATCCCACCATCATAATCCTAGGACCAAATTCTAGTTCTTCCGTGATTAAAGTGGCTCAGCTGCCTGCACTAATAAGCAAAAGGGCTTAGTATCAAGTCAAGTCAAAGTTTAAAAAAGTAACAAACACTTCTATTACTACAGGTGCATTGCATAATGAATTCACAAAAGTGTAATAGCCATAATATGGGCTATGAGTCTGCAATTTACCTTATATTATTATATAATAATAGTGTTTCTCTTCCCCTGGCCAGTCAGATGACTTTTGGGATTTATTTCTCTGATTTTCCAAAGTCACACTTACTAAATCTGACATATATGGGATTATATTAAAGATCCAAATGGCCACTATGGTCAAACACAAACAGAAACTACCTATGTGTTCAGAAATTCCCTTTGTCTAAAGGTACTAGGGACCCAACCTCATCAAATGTAACTAAGCACATTAAGCAATGATTAAGATAAATGTCAATAAAAATAATATATGATATTACCTTGAAAATACAACATGATAAATATTTTTCCTCTTATCTAATTAAGATATTTGGAGCCTATAGAGATGCCAGTCCTTTAAATGGAGCAATTAGGATGCAGATAGAATTTTCCTTTAGGAAAGATGACAGGGTCAAAAATCTTGTCAGAGTTTTAACTGGTTAATTACCTATGTTTTTAAAAAGACATGTACTCTCATCTACCTTAAGAATGCACACTTTTATTTCTCTACCCAAGTTCACAGGAAAAAAAAATAAAACATGTACATTTTGAAGAGCTGGGCATGGTGGGTCACTCTTGTGGTCCCAGCTACTTGGGAGGCTGAGGCCGGAAGATCTCTTGAGCCCAGGAGTTTGAGGCTGTAGTGTGCCAATATCTCATGTGTGAACAGCCACCAAATTCCATCCTGGGCAAAACATAGAAATCCTCGTCTCTTTAAAAAAAAAAAAAAAAAAAAGGAATGTGCATGTTGTGAAAATGAAACTATGCCTGAAGCCCTAAGTAATAAAATGTCTTCCCAGAACCAACTGCCATCATTCTTTCTAGCTAATGGTGTAATATAAAGTACAAGATTAGAAAATATTTACGCCACAAAGCAGCACGAGAAACATTAATGTCTTTCTTTACAATGACTTTTTTCTCACCTTTGCTTTTAACCTTTTATTTTCTATCTTAACTGAGTCTTCTATCTGTTCATGGGAGCTGGAGACTGGTGACACACATGTCTAAAATGATTGAGGAGCCCAGATCCAGAAAAGGATTGAGGCTTTATTTCCATTTCTAGCTCTGTCATGCAACAGCCTGAGGATCCAAATTACTCAATCTTCAAATATTTAACTATATGGGTAATACATAAATCTATCTAACTTCCAAGAGTGCTAAGATGTGTGAAATGATACCTATAAAGTATTTTTATAGAAATCAATGTAAATCTAAAGTGTAGGGTTACTTCCCCTAGACTACCAATATTATTAAATCTTGATTATGGCTTATTTGAATTTATTCCAAACTATAAGAAGGGCAGCTGTAATAGGTATAGAGAGAGTTATTTTTGACCATTTGGGAGCCAAAGGACAATGTATATAATTAGATTACAAGTATCTTGAGAAAACCTTAGAGATTGTAAATTCCTAGCCCAAGAACATCACAGAAATATTTACTATGGACACTGATTTATACAATATAGAGATGTTTGGGAGTAATAATAACATAATTCTCCTTTAAAGAATGTGGTTAATAAAAAATGAGAGACAGGAAGAGTCTTAACTAGCAAAATTCATTTCAAATTGTAGAAACTCAGAACAAGTTGTGCTTATAATTAAATTTCCCCTTTATCTCTACCAATATGAGAGGCTGTTGGTGATTATCCTCAACAGAGATCACATGCTTCTCCTTAAAGGGGAAATAGGAGAGCTAAATCAACCCTTCCAGGGGAGAGTTTGGTTAGGCCTTCACACAGTGAATTATCTCTGGCCAAAATCTAATTAGAAAGAGCATTTCAGAGCATCAGCTAAATATCACCTACATAGTCCTATGCATTTTAAGTACAATAGAGGGTAATTGTCAGATAATGATCCAAGAAAGTAATATTAGGTAGGCTTACACTTAGCATTTTTTTACAAACTGAACTCACAACTTAAAAGCTGGCCATAAAATAAATTTAATTGGTTGTATTGAGCATTTTTTAAAATAAGTAAAATAGACTTTAAAGGTTTAGCATAGGATAGGATAGGTTAAGACAGGAAGTAACAGAGTGCCATTGCATGTAATAAGGGTATTATTTTATGACCCTTTTCATTCAGTTATATATTTATATATGTGTATACTGAGTAAACAGTGTAAGATGTATTTTTTTTTACTGTGTAAGGGATCAAATCACTTGGATACACAAAAGCCTTAGAGTCTGACACACCAGGGTTTTGAATCCTAAGGGCAGCCACTTTATTATAATTAACTGGCCTTAAGCGAGTTACTTAATCTCTTCAGTGACCAGAAGAGAATTTTTATCTGAGGATTCCTTAAGTAATATCTATAAATGTCTAAACTACTGGAATTAAGTGATTTAGTTTTCTAGATTAGGACCAACATGCCTAGAATCTGGCTTCTCAGTATCAATGTAACCGTGCCCAAACTATGTAACTTTACCTCACCTTAGTTTTGTATTTTAACTGTAAAAGGTACATATTAAGCAACCATCTCATATGTCTGCTGTGAGATTTTAATGAAATTTACATAAAATGAAAAAATATACATAAAACACTTAACCCAATGCCTGTGAAGGGGTTCAGAACATACACATTTTGGCATATTGTGAGCTGGAGGTAATTGAGCAATAGCAGAATATCTTATGAGAAAGGGCTCTCTGATTGCATCCTTGCTGCTTGAAGCAAAACATAAAATTTCTCATGGACAAGGTATCCTCCCTATACCAGGAAGAAGAGAACATTTTTTTATCTATAATTCATACTTACTAATCGCACCTATTTATGGGGTACAAATAATGATAAAATCAAGGTAATTTTAATATCTATCATCTCAAACATTTGTCATTTATGTTGGGAACATTATAAATTCTCTCATCTAGCTATTTGAAATTGTACAGTAAATTATTGTTCTCTCATCTAGCTATTTGAAATTGTATAGTAAATTGTTGTCAAGTATAATCACCCTTTATCCCTATAGAACACTAGAACTTATTCCTCCTATTGTACTGTAATTTCGTATCCATTAACCTACTTCTCTTTATCCCTCTTTCTGCCTACTCTTCCCGACTTCAAATAACTACTATTTTACTCTCTTCTTCTATGAGATCAACATTTTTAGCTTCCACATATAAGTGAAACCATTAGGTATTTTATTTTCTGTGCTGGGTTATTTAACTTAACATAATGTCTTTCAGCTTCATCGATGCTACAGCAAAAGACAGGATTTCATTATGTTTTATGGCTAAATTATATTCCATTGTGTATATATATATTTCCTTTATCTATTCATCTGTTGATGGACACATAGATTGATTCCATATCTTGGCTATTATGAATAATACTGCAAAAATATGGCAGTGCAGGTATCTCTTTGACACACCAATTTCCTTTCCTTTGGATGTATAGACAGTAGTGGTATTGCTAGATCATATTTAGTTCCATTTTTTAGTTTTTTTAAGGAAATTTAATTCCATTTTGCATAGTGACTGTACTAATTTATTTACATTCCTAACAAGAAAGTATAAGAGTGCCCAGGCCAGGTGCAGTGGCTCACACCTATAATCCTAGCACTTTGGGAGGCCAAGTCAGGAGGATTGCTTGAGGTCAGGAGTTCCAAACCAGCCTGAGGAAGAGTGAGACTCTGTCTCTACAAAAAATAGAAGAATTATCTAGGCATAGTAGCACATGCCTGTAATCCTAGCTATTCAGGAAGCTGAGGAGGACTGCTTGAGCCTGCTAGTTCAAGGTTGCAGTAAGCTGTGAAGCTATGATGATGCCACTGAACTCTAGCCTGGGCAACAGAACAAGACAATGTTTCAAAAAAAAAAAAAAAAGTCCCCTTTTTCTGTACCCTCACTAGAACATGTTCATTTTATGTCTTTTTGATAATGGCCATTTTAACTGGACTGAGATGACATTTCCCTGTGGTTTTGATTTCCCTAATGTTTAGTGATGTTGAGCATTTTTCATCTATATTCGTGTCACTTAATAGCAGAATATCTTATGAGAAATGCATAATTAAGCAATTTCAACATTGGGCAAATGTCATAGTGTATACTTACACAAACCTAGATGGTATAGCCTACTACACACCTAGACTATATGGTATAGCCTATTGCTCTGGGGCTACAAACCTGTACAGCATGTTACTGAATTCTATAAACAACTATAACACAATGGTAAGTATTTGTGTATCTAAACATAGAAAAGGAAATGCATTATTGCATGACATTAAATGATTACATCTTTAGGCAATAGGAATTTTTCAGTTCCATTATAATCTTATAGGACCGCTGTGATTGATGATTGACTGTAAGGTTGTTATGTCATACGTGACTTCTTGGCCATTTGTATCTCTTCTTTTGAGAAATACCTATTCAGATCATTTGCCCATTTTTTAATCGGACTAGTTTTTCCTGTTGAGTTTTGAGTTCCTTGTATATTCTGGATATTAATCCCTTGTTGAATAGATAGTTACAAATATTTTCTCACATGAGAACATTCTTATCACTGGAGACTGGGTGTCAATGCTGAAATAGATACATACAATCTTACTAAAATAACCCCTATCTTTCATTAGTTCTCCCATATATTTCCTAGTCACTACCCCACAAATTACTTCTCCTAGAAGGTTAAACCTCTTTTCTTTGTCTTCTAACTCCTCTACAATTTATCACTCTTTGTAAAAAAAAAAAAAAAAAAACACCATGATAGTGATAAAGACATTAGTAACTGAGATTTTCCTCATTTCGGCACTCCTTTATCATTGTATCAGATGAAGAAATAAATTTTTTGAAGAAATAAACCACTTCCTCACAAAAACTCTGGACTACTCATTCAAATTTCCTTCACAGAGGTAATAAGTGGTTCCAGCTCTGGCTTTTACAGCACAAACTTTTGCCAAATCACCAAATGTTTGGGCAGATGCATAGGCCAGTCTCACATAACCTGTGGCAGCTCAGCTGCTTCCCTAATTAGGCTACCTAACACCAGAAATTTCCTATGGGTAGACCAAAAATCTACAATAACTTGGTAAGGAGACAAAACCCAAATCTTGTAGTTGCCCAAGCCATACTGCACATCCCCATCTTCAATCATCGGAACAAGTGGAACATAAATTTCTAGACATAAGAAGGACTTTAGAAAGAACCTGGATTTAAATGGCTAAAGGCATTACCTTCGGCCCTTACAAAAATATGTTATTCTCCAAATATAGACATAGAATAACCTCTTTTATAGTTTTTGGACATCTTATGTCTACTGGCATTTCAAAATCTTATATTCCAGAATTGAGTAAACATTATGGGAACTTGAGTGGACAATTCGATGTTATGATTAGCTATTATACAAGAAATAGTATTCTTGGAAAATATTGTCCATAAGTAAAAAAGGTATGACCTTCACTGATTGATAAATCTTGCCATCTTTTTTGACCAGGAATTCAGGTGAACATCAAGATTTTTAGGAGAAGGCATGCACTGTTACCTTGCTGAGGAGGACCTGATGACGTACTGCTAACTGCCTACATGACCATGATAATAAAAAAAAAGAAAAATCTTCCTGGATTCACATGAGCCACACCAAGCTAGATCTAAACCATCATTCCCAGGACTACTGGAAGACCATTCTTACAGTGACCTCATAATAAGAATTTCAGAGCCAATTCCAAGGCTCTAGAAGCAAGATGACACCACAAAGTGATCACAGATCAAGAAACTTTGTTGCCATCTATTTTTCCTGCTTTTAAGTCTCTCTCCTTCCTGAGGCAGTGGGGGGGGGGCATTTTTTAACCTAAATGTACCCTTTCTCCTTCATTTATTGAAATGTGACTGGAGATTACTTGTCTCAATCTATCCTTCTCTCCCTCTGATCCTCCACTATGAGTTCTCTTTCAACTGTATCTCTCTCATTTTAGCCTTGCTGTTTTATTAACAAGTCAGGCATGACCTGACACCCCCTTACAATGCTCTCTCCAACCTTGGTCATGTTAACTAATCAATATGATTGCTAGTTATGTCAACATCTACATAGTGTGAAGAATCCTGAACTAATTTTCATTTCTGCCAATGTCAGCATCTGGTGGACAAATTGTGGAAGATGGATGCATTAATGTGTATGGTATCCATGACCAGAAAAACAATGTCACTACTACCTTCCCTTCTGGTGAGTTTATTCAGCCAGGAAAAACCTCTTTGTAAGCTCAAGGATGATCACTTGCTCAGGGTAAAGATATTGGAAGCAATTTATTTTCCATGTGTTAAAAAGAGATATGGTAAATGGACCCTTCCTATGTGGCAAACCAAGGTGATATTGCAATCAAACCCTGTGGTTTGATTCCACACTCAGCATCTTCAAACCCTTTATGGAGGTCCTGAGTGGTTCCAGCAATGCCCATTAAGACACAGGCTTTTTCCAAATCACTAAGTGTTTCGGCTGGCTCATAAGTCAGTCTTATAGAGAACCCAGAGTAGCTCAGCTGTTTCCCTGATTAGGCTACTTAATAAAAAAAAAAATTTATATGAGTAGACAAAAAATCTGAAATAATTGGTGACAAAACCAAGCTTTAGGAGCTACCAAAGCCAGACTACATGTCTTCTATATCAAATATTTCACATGTCCTTCTTTTACAAACTGATAGCAACACATGGAAAAGGAGGTGTACAACTCTCCATATGATTCCAAATTATGCAGTTAATTTTCCACCCCAAGGAAAAAGTGCATGATTGCACATCAAAAAATGTCTGCTCAGTGGCTGAAGTTTCAGTCAGAATGGAGTTAATTTCAAGGTTGATTGGAATGTCAGAGTTAATGATTTTGTCCCCCAAAGCTTGGAATTCATAATTATTCTAAAGACTATAAACAACGGTTGGAAAGAGAAAAAAAGAAAAAAAGGAGGTATACAGATGCCAACATGACCAATAATAAAAACTGTGACACTCACTGGGCCTGAGGAATTGTAGGTTCCACTCTGACCTTGTCCAGGAACAACACTGCTCTTTTTATCTTATGTGGCAACAAAGTATATAAAACATTCTTACCTAAATGGTCCAGGCAATGTGCACTCACATACCTGGCTTCCTCTGTCCCTAGCTACTACATCTTAAATGCTAGCCAAATTACAAACTTGGCCTCCTGCATTAAAAAAGTCATGCCACATAAACATATCAGATGAGACTGCATAGAGAACTTGCTGTATGTTGCCATTCCAACTTCTTTTCAATGATGAGCACATTATTCCCAAGTTGTTTTTTTTTTTATTTCAGCATATTATGGGGTTGCAAATTTTAAGGTTGCATATAATGCCCTTGCCCCCTCTTCCCCCACAAGTCTGAGCTTCAAGCATGACCATCCCCCAGACGGTGCACATCTCATTCATTATGTATGTATATAACCGTCCCCTCCTGCCCCTCAACCTGCCCAATACCCAATAAATGTAATTCCTATGTGTCCACTTAGGTGCTGATCAGTTAATACCAATTTGCTGGTGAGTATATGTAGTGCTCGTTTTTCCATTCTTGGGATACTTCACTTAGTAGAATGGGTTCCAGCTCTATCCAGAAAAATACAAGAGGTGCTATATTACCATTGTTTCTTATAGCTGAATAGTACTCCATGGTATACATATACCACATTTTATTAAACCACTCATATATTGATGGGCACTTGGGTTGTTTCTACAACTTAGCAATTGTGAATTGTGCTGCTATAAACATTTGAGTGCAGGTGTCTTCTTTACAGAGTGTCTTTTGTTCTTTTGGGTAGATGCCCAGTAGTGGGATTGCTGGATCAAATGGTAGATCTACTTGTGTCGCTTTAAGGTATCTCCATATTGCTTTCCACAGAGGTTGAACTAGTTTGCAGTCCCAACAGCAGTGTAGGAGTGTTCCTATTTCTCCACATCCATGCCAACATTTATTGTTTGGGGACTTTTTGATAAAGGCCATTTTTACTGGAGATAAATGATATCTCATTGCAGTTTTGATTTGCATTTCACTGATGATTAGAGACCTTAAGCATTTTTTCATATGTTTGTTGGCCATTATTCTGTCTTCTTTTGAAACATTTCTGTTCATGTCCTTTGCCCACTTTTTGATAGGGTTGTTTGATTTTTTTCTTACTGATTTTCATGAGCTCTAAGTAGATCTAGTTATCAGCCCCTTATAGGATGTGTAGCTTGTGAAAATTTTCTCCCATTCTGTAGGTTATCTGTTTGCTCTCATGACTATTTCTTTGGCTGTGCAGACGCTGTTTAGATTGATCAGGTCCCATTTATTTATTTTTGTTGTTTCTGTGATTGCCTTTGGGGGCTTCTTCCTAAATTCTTTGTCTAGGAGAGTATTTCCAACGTTTTCCTCTAGAATTCTAATAGTTTAATACCTTAGGTTTAAGTCTGTTACCCAATGTGAGTTAATTTTTGTGAGAGGTGAAAGGTGTGGATCCTGCCTCAGCCTTCTACAAGTGGCTATCCAGTTTTACCAGCACCACTTATTGAATAAGGATTCTTTTCCCCAGTGTATGTTTTTGTCTGCTTTGTCAAAGATTAGATGGCTATATGAGGATGGTTTTATATCAGTGTTCTCAGTTCTGTTCCACTGGTCAATATTCCTGTTTTTGTGCCAATACCAAAGTGATTTAATTACTACAGCTTTGTAGTATAGTTTGAAATCTGGCATATGGATACCTCCCATTTTGTTTTTATTGCCTAGAATTGCTTTTGGTATATGGGGTCTTCTCTGGTTCCAAACGAAGTATATAATTATTTTTTCTATATCTGTGAAAAATGATGTTGGGATTTTAACAGGGGTTGCATTGAATCTGTAGATCAGTTTGGGTAGTATAGACATTTTAACAACATTGAGTCTGCCGACCCACGAGCATGGTATGGATTTCCATCTGTTTATGTCTTTTGCTATTTCCTTCCTCAGTGTTTCATAGTTCTCCCTGTAGAGGTCTTTTACCTCCTTAGTTAAGTATATTCCTAGGTACTTTATTTTCTTTGTTGCTATTTTGAAGGGTATTGAGTCTTTGATTTGGTTCTCAATTTGACTGTTATTGGCGTATAGGAATGCCTCTGATTTGTGTGTATTGATTTTATATCCTGAGACTGTACTAAATTCATTTATCAATTCCAGGAGTCTCTTGGTTGAATACTTGGGATTTTCTAAATATAGTATCATATCATCAGCAAACAGTGAAAGTTTGATCTCTTCTGCCCCCATTTGGACACCTTTAATTCCACTTTCATGTCTGATTGCTATATCCAGGACTTCCAGCACCATGTTGAATAGAAGTGGGGATAGTGGGCAACCTTGCCTGGTTCCAGTTCTAAGTGGGAATGCTTTCAATTTTTCCCCATTCAGTATGATGTTGGCTGTGGATCTGTCATACATGGCTTGTATCATTTTTAGGTATGCCCCTTGTATGCCTATTTTATGAAGTGTTCTTATCATGACAGCATGTTGAATTTTGTCAAATGCTTTTTCTGCATCTATTGAAAGGATCATATGGTCTTTTTTTTTTTTTTGCTTCTGTTTATGTGGTGAATTACATTTATAGATTTGTGTATGTTGAACCATCCTTGCATCCCTGGGATGAAGCCAACTTGGTCATGATGGATTATTTTCTTGATAAGCATCTGGATTCGGTTAGCTAGGATTTTGTTGAGAATTTTTACATCTATAGTCATAAGTGATATTGGTCTGTAGTTTTCTTTCTTTGTTGCATCCTTTCCTGGTTTAGGGATCAAAGTGATGTTGGTTTGATAAAATTACTCTGGAAGCATTCCATCCTTCTCAATTTGGGAATTTATAGAAAGGGTGATCTTTTCACAGTAACAGAACAAGAGTTTAACGCTACTATGAAAATGATGGAGGCACTCTAATAAGAAGTTAACAGTTTAGCTTCTGTTGTATTCCAAAATCACCACACCATGTATACAGGACTTTCCAACAAGGAGGAGCCCCTACAACTACTGGTGAAAAATGCAGATGCGACAAATAGTGTCTAATTTATAGTATACCTTCTAACAGAAAAGATTAACACTTTCTATAAGATAAATAAGGCTCAACCATTTTATTGGACTGACCTATTCTCCAAGTTAGGAGATCAGTTTAATGGGATATAGGTAAATGTGCTTAGATTTGTGCCTTTCTGTTTATTTATTCTCATTCTAATATACATTCTTCTCTCTCTTTCAAGATTTTTTACTACTCAGCTATCAAATTGAGTCTTTTCTCCACAGCCACCAATTCAGTTTTAGCATGAGAAACTTATGAAGTTTCAGACAGAGAAATGAAGGTATTCACAACATGCCACCCCAAAACATGCTACATTGTCAGTTTGAGCTAAAAGTGATTGAGCACAGCAAATGTAGGAAGGGCTCTCTGACTGCCCCCTTTCTGCCTGTAGCAAGACATAAAATTTCCCAGCTAAAAGATATCACCCCTGTTAGGAAAAGGAGAACATTCTTATCACTGGAGACTGGGCCTTAATGGTGAAATGGATCAGTACACACCAACCTACTAAAATAATTCCTATCTTCAGTTAGCTTGTCCCTTATATTTTCATCATTTTTCCACAAATTACTTCCCCTAGAAGCTGAAACCCCTTTTCCTTTGTCTAGTAACTTCTTCACAATTTATTGTGCTTTGTTTTAAAAGTACATGAGCTCTTGGTCCTAACAGCCACAGAATGTAAGAGAGGAAAGTCATTTTTATCTCTTACACTGGTACATAGAAAGCACCCAATAGATATAAGTGCTTTCTGTTACTATTATTAATAATATCATCCTTGCCCACACCCCCTTCTGTATGAAAGGTAGTGAAAAGCATCAGAAAAAGATGACAAGCTGTACTGAAGTACAGAATATTAAGGCCTGCTTGGGGTCATATAAATTTATGAGGCTCGAGGTATGCACCCATTCCCTGGAGAAGCGGGCCACTTCTTGAGGGAATGGGAATTGATAACTCTGGGCTATGGGCCTGGCAGTGTTTATCCTAGACTGCCTGAGAATGCTTATCCAAGGTTGTCTGGGAGTGCTTATCCTAGACTCATGCCCAGAGTTGTTATGAGAAAACAGTCACCTGCAGGTCCTGGCTCCTGGCCAGATCCAGGACCCTACGTGACCAGAGCATACTCCTTTTTGGCACTGAGCCTTCTTTGTTTAGACCACTATATAAACAGTAAAAGAAAGTCCCCGAGTCGCTTCTCTGCCCGCTGCTTCTTCGCCGTGGCCACCCCCATTCTTCTAAACATCTCGACGTGCAGCTGCCTGCCTGCTTGATATCCCAGCGTGTTGTTGCCTTCACCGCTGCCTGAGACTTGCCCATGATAGTTAACTTCAGTGCTGCAGCTTCCCCGTGATGGTTAATTCCGAGGCTGATAATGGGATCCTAGTGGTATGATTATTCCTTTATGTTCTTCTCCTGCTGTGCTATGTAAATAGGTCTCCTTTATTTTCCTTTTCTCTCTTCCCCCTTAATAAATATAACTAAAACTGGTGTGGCTTGTGGTGGTGTGTCCTGCAGATCGAGATTAAATTGCAAAAGTCTGTGCACAGTGATTGATAAAATTAATTATCAATACACAAACCCAGGACCACCTAATGATTCACAGACGTAGTAGCATTCAAACTTTTCTAAGAAATTTTTTTTAAAAAGTAATCGAAATATGTGAGCCCGTAAGGAATTGTTCTGATGGAAATGAAATACCCTGCAAGCTGGGTGTGGTGGCATGTACCAGTAATCTCACCTACGCGGGAGGCTGAGGCAGGAAGACTGCTTGAGCTCAGGAGTTGAAATCCAGCCCAGCATGGGCAACATAGCAAGATCCCCATCTCTTAGAAAAACAAAAACCTAAAAACTAAAACTGAAATACTCAGCAAATTCATACTGCAGTGGAGCCAAATCTGATGATGGTGCTGTGCCTTGTTAATGGTGAATAGTACCACACACTGTACTTCAGATAAGGAACCTACAGAAGGAAGTCTTCATGGATCATGACTTGATTAGCATGTCAAACTGACTCAAGCCTTAGGGTATATTTCCTTAAACTGCCTCTTTGCATCTTTGTCATAGAGTCCACTAAGAAAACACCCTTTTCAAGGTCAGACTTCAAGATTCCTTTCCTCAGCCCAGTTGAAATATTTTTCCAATTTGTAAAATGTGGCTTTTCTGAAAAGTTTTCAGTTTTTTAAATTGGGTTAGTAGAGTAAGTGACATATAAGTGGCATTTACTTATTATTTTTTTATTTGTATTTTTTGGAGACAGGATGTTGCTTTGTGGCCTGGGCTAGAGTATAGTGGCGTCATCATAGCTCACTGCAACTGGGCTAACACTCCTGGGCTCAAGTGATCCTCTGGCTTAGCCTCCTGAGTAGGTGGGACTATAGGGGTCCACGATTATATTTGGCTTATTTTTTCTATTTTTTGTAGAGATGGGGTCTCACTCTTGCTCAGGCTGATCTCGAACTCCTGGCCTCAAGAAATCCTCCCATTTTGGCCTCCCAAAGTGCTAGGATTACAGGCAAGAGCCACCACACTCAGCTAGCATTTACTTTATGAATATAGAATCCAGATTTTTTTACAGTGTTTGGTGGTTATCCATCAGTGTGGCCAAACAGGATTTTTGTGCTTTTATTTCATGAATGAGAATGAAGAGTACTTACCAAACATCAAAGAAGCAAGAGTTAACAAGATAGTTTCTCAGTATCAAAGTCAAACCCACTTACTTTGGCATGTTGTTACATCCACAAGATATAAGCAATCAGTATGACCATTATTGCTATTATTGTTCATATTAAAATAAAGAATACATTTAGAATATGCAAAAATTTATGATAAATGTTATCTCCCCAAAGATTAACTGCAACTTCAATCTTTTAATGACATTCTAAAGATGCATTCATATTCATAATTCTCTCTGTCCCTCTACACTACTCCATAAAAACCTAAGCACATTTATCCTTATGGATGAAAAAACCAGGTAGCTGTGTTTGTCTCCTAGCCAGAAACAGGAAAACAGGAATGCCCTATGATTCTCACCTGAGAAAGAAAAACAGGCATTCAGTGCTAGAACAAGAGAAGAGTAAGAATCCGGCTAGTTGATGACAGGATGGGTGAGTTTCAACGACACCCATCATTGAAACTCACCAACTAGCAAAAGGCACAGGAAAGGAAGGAACTCTCAGAGGATCTGTGAAATTAGCCATGAAAATCCCCAGGAAAATTTATTAGAATTGCAGGCTGTTCTGCATCAGAATTTTCAAAGAGTATAAACCAAGTATGAGGTTGGGAGTTTGTGACCAAGCAGGAGGTTGAGGGATGGGGATAAGACTTACTCTTTTGCTGAAAAACAAACCAAGGTCACTTCAAAGGGTTAAAAAGAAAAAATTCAAAAGCACATACTCAGTTGTAAATGTAATTACAGATCAGTGAGTTTTCTAAGGTTGCATCTTAGCTACTTAATGTTTATGGTTGACCAAAAAATTGTTGTTACTCAGTTCTGTATGGCTTGTAATTTGCTTTTAATTCTTAACATGTAATAACTACAATTTCAAAAATCCAAGCTATAAGTAACATTTTACTAATGCTCTAGTTTCTTTTAACCAAATGTATGATATTTGTTATAATTTTATTTTTTTATTTTATTTTTTTTTTTTGAGACAGAGTCTCGCTTTGTTGCCCAGGCTAGAGTGAGTGCCGTGGCGTCAGCCTAGCTCACAGCAACCTCAAACTCCTGGGCTCGAGTGATCCTTCTGCCTCAGCCTCCCGGGTAGCTGGGACTACAGGCATACGCCACCATGCCCAGCTAATTTTTTATATATATATATCAGTTGGCCAATTAATTTCTTTCTATTTATAGTAGAGACGGGGTCTCGCTCTTGCTCAGGCTGGTTTTGAACTCCTGACCTTGAGCAATCCGCCCGCCTCGGCCTCCCAAGAGCTAGGATTACAGGCGTGAGCCACAGCGCCCGGCCATGTTATAATTTTATATGTTAAAATAAAGATAATATATTTTCATTACAATTTCATTGAGACAGTGTTAACAGGAAAAATTTTCTACCATATCTCTAAAATCAGACAATTGATTATGACATCATTTACAGATTTTCATTAAACAATCAATTATAACATTTAAATATTACAGGAACACTTGGGGTAAGAATTATCATGCTCATTTCTCAAATGAGGAAATAAGCATTAGAAAAAATAATTTGCCCACCAACCCAAAGCTATAAAACCTAGTTGTAGCTAATTCTAAGGCTCTTGCTCTTTACCCTACCATCTAGTGGAAAGTCACTAGCATTATAGAGATAACAATATGAAACAAATGCAAGACATTTTCTAGAGAAGGGAGACTGCATGTTTTCATTATTTGGTATAGTATGTAGATGAGGGAAATCTTTCTACTTGTATAATTAACCATTATACTTTGCTGTTACAATTGACCTATTAAAAAAAGGAATTAAGGATCATGGCCTAAATATCTTCAAAGGTATGAATTTAGGTACACCCGAGTTCACTACTCTTTCCTTGAAACTACCTGTCTCTTTTTGGTTTATATGAATTTAACAAAATGGCTGCCTCATTTCTTAATTTTTTTTCTAACTCAACTATTTTTGCTCTATTTACTCCAAATGATTAGAGGTGTTAGCCTGGCAATTATGTTTCATATTTTGACTTAATTTATGCAATTGTGATCAGGAAAATGGAGGTGTTCTATTTCTATTTAAAAACTTTCGACATCATGAACTGAGAACCTATGAAGTCCTTTAAACTAAGAAATAAAACTTTTACCTAAATTAGAGGTAAATTTGAATAATTTATGATAATCTTACATGCCTGGTGATATACAGCCCCTTCTGACTGCCAACAGTGATTAATTGAAGGTCAGATTTGTTATATAACTTTCTCAGAAAAGCACAATGACCAAGCTGTGAAGTGTGGGTCCATTAGTACCGGCCTAGAAATTTTCGTGCTATAAAGCACAGAGAGGACAGGACAAAGGGCACTAGCTTGAATCTAGCCTCAGTCCTAAATCTAAGAGAGCTGAACATGAACAGTCACTAAAATTTTTACTTTCCTTTCTTTCCTACTCTTTCTCTCGCTCTTACACACTCTGCATATATTGACTCATCGAATTCTATTAACACCCCATGAGTAGGCACAAGTATTGTCCCCATTTTCCGGATGCCACTCAACTACTTTTTACCTCAGGCCAAGCAAATTTCAGCCTCATCGCCTGGATTCAGGTTTCAGAACCATATCTCATCCATTGGCAAAGCCCTGCAGGGGCTCAGCTCAACAAGTCAGGTGAGGAAACCAAACCAGCTGGGGTGAGGACAGGTGGGTTCTTCAGCTCCAGCCATCTCTTCCACCTAAATGCTGGCTTCTGGGATGTTTCTGGCTATCTGCAAAGTTTTAGAATAAAGTTTTAGCGTTTAATGGAGAGAAAACTGTAGAAAGTGCCAAAAGATGTGTGGCTGGAACCAGGGACCCAATCCGGAGGTTTGGCTCAAAGCCCACCGTGCCCAGGAGCCCCCAGTCTCTCATAGCCGCTGTCTACACTCAAGTGTGGCTGGTGCAGCAAATGAGCCAGACCCAGGGTGGCCACTACCAGAAGGAACAGATGGTTTCCCGCCTCGATGCTGTCCCGTTCCACACTCCTAACACTGGCAAAGTTGGGGACCCCGCATTACTTCTGTCACAAGTCGCCTCAGCGTGCCGGGTCCTCACTGGCCTCTGCCCACCAGAACAATGGCGTGGGTTTCCCACAATCCCTGGCGCGCCTGCGCTCTGGGGCTCGCGGGTCTCCAGGCGGCTGCGACAAACCTGCTCCTCACGCGCCTGCTGCTCTGATGCCTGCGGTTTTCTTCTGCGGCCTGGTGTTCGCGTCTCTGCTTCAGGTGTTCTCATGTACCCTGTAAGTCCTTTGCTGTGATTTCCATTCCGGTTTCTTCTCTGTACTCCATCCTAAGAATCCCCCTGGCTATCATTTCTACACCCCAAGTAAGGCTCCCCACACTGCAGCCAAGGCCTGGCATCCACTCGGTAGCAATTAATTAAATTCTACTTCATGATCCTGATCCTTCCTGGCCCACAAACCGAGTTCAAATGTCCTGCTCTCTTGGTCCAGTTTCTTCACTGATTTACTTCTATTTAGATTTTTATGCTGTAGAAGTTTCTGTTATATATCTATACTTAAATAAACACATAAATGTACTTATGTTATATGTTACTATAATTGTAATAATGTTATTGCATTTAGACTGGACTCCATCAGCGTTTTCACTGATTGCCTAAGTGAGAATTGTAGACATTACTGAAAGATTCAGAGGAGAAGCTCTAGGGTCACTGGGACCTTTCAGACTATACGATAGGTGTCAATTACTTAATATATTGATTTAACCATTTAACAAATGTTAGTGGATTATTAATTACATTCCAAACACTGTTCTAGGCATGGAGGGTATTGTAATAAACCACACAAAACAGGCTGTATTCTCATGGTGCTTGCTTTCCAGTGGAAGGAAACAGACAATAAATAATAAATGATTTCAGAGTGATAGCTGATACTACAGAATCTAAAAAGAAAAATAGGAAAGAGAGCAATTAGGGTTGAATATGTATGTCACATCCAGTTTAAAGTGTAATAGATAACTACTGTTTAAAGAGTAATTATCCAGTTAGCATTTCCTTCAGAAATTGATAGTACTTATTTCCTCACACCTCAAGCTAACATTTACTATAATACATCATAAAGTTGTTGCCAATATGAGTAATGTAAAAATGTAATCTCATTATTATTGTGATTATAATTTGTTTTATTTTGAGAGAAGTTGAGCCATTCATATTTCTTTGCTGTGATTTTCTGTTCAGTTTCTTTTCTGATATTAGGCTTGAATCATTTTGAATTGATTTGCTTAAGAAGTCTTTAAATAATAGGGGAAATTAGCAGTTGTCACATGTTCTCAATGTGTTTTTCCAATTTTTATTTTCACTTGTCCATGATATTGTTTCCATGCAAAAGGCAAGCTCCTTCTTTTTTCTTAAACATAGTTTGTTTCTAAATATTTGGAGAGTAAGTGGAACTTAGTTCCCCCAGGAGCGAGCCCTAAGATGAGGTTTCATGTGATTTTTTTAAAGAAATTTTTCTCAAAATAAAACTCTTAAGAGAATGAAAGAAGCAGGAAAGAGAAGGGGTTGAAGCCAAGAAAGGGTGTAATTTTATGTAAAGCCTTGGATGGGCAGCTTTAGCCTCATTATATAGAGGGGATCCAATTAAGGGCAGTGGGAGGCAAAATAAGCCTGAATGGGAGTGAGGGAGGGAGAA
Organism: Microcebus murinus; assembly: GCF_040939455.1. NCBI lineage: Eukaryota > Metazoa > Chordata > Mammalia > Primates > Cheirogaleidae > Microcebus > Microcebus murinus. Next base: position 77,085,232 of record NC_134112.1, on the reverse strand, counting down.
GGGCAAACACACTGAATCTGGGGAAAGGGATGCACAACAAACAATACAAGGGGCCTTGAGGGATCTGTATAGGCACTGACAGTGTCCCTTAACAATGGATGGTTCAGGGTCAATGTAAGGAAAGAATAGGGAAGTTCAAACCCAACATCTGACTTGCATAAAAATCTCTTTTTATTTACTTGTGATTAATTCTTCAACTAGGTAATAGGAGAAATCCACCCAGTCAGGAAAATGTAGTCCACCCTAACATAGTCACTCATGATTAGTCACGTATAATTTGTTTCCTGCTTTCCGTCACCTTTCTCAGTATTTGTAGTCATGACTGAAGATGCCAAAGTTATTGAGAAAGTCATTTTTCAATAAGTTGAAGGCCAAGTAAATACCTATAGATGTAGATCTTGGGGGTCTATGAAAAGTGATAATGTATTGGAAAGGAAACACTTGGTATTGGTTAAGGAACACAGAATTTATTCTTGTACCATTACTTATTAAGAACACCCTTGCGGTATTTCTGATGTAACTGAAAAATAGTCCGTGATAGTGACTCTCATTAGCATCTGAGTGTTTTCTTCTTGAAGGATGCATAAATTCTACTAAAGACATGTGTTTCTTAATATTGTTCTGAAGTAAGATTTTTATCTTATAAATATCAAGCTGAGGACTCAAATCAGTACATATTTGCTAATGTTTGAGAAGACAGTTCGCACAGGCTATGGGTTTCTAGAAGCTTCTCTGAAGGTCACATGGAGTTTATATGGCCTGATACTAGGGCAACTCATAACAGTAACTTTCCCATGGCAGTGCAGGCTTCTCCCAGCAGCATAAACAGGTCAGGTGAGCACTGTATAATGACTGAGGGACATTCAGTATGAAAAGTAGCTTACATCAATGACTTTTTGGTTGTTGCTTTTCTTAACTGAACCTCATATATGTACATGTGATTTTCACCAGGCCTTCTCATGGAGAAAGTTCCAGACATGACTAGGTAAATGCCAAAGATTCTTTATGAGATAGTGTAGTCACATTGAAATAGTGATCCCCTAGGTTTGAAAAATGTAAGTCAAACACAAGGCATATGGCTAAACTATTGGCTCACAGCACTTGGGTTTTATCACCACAGATCCCCTGACATTATTTTTGTTGGACACATTTAAGAGTTCATGCCAAGCCTATACTATTTTCTGAGCAGTCACAAATTACTAAGCAGTGAATAATATACTTGGCACCAGAAAGCAAAAAATACTTTGTGGTTACTAATTCATCAGTGCTTATCACTTCATTTGAATTCAACAAATATCTACAGAACAGTAGCTTTCACTGTACTGGAGATCATGCAAATATGGATACAAATGAGACGGTCCTTGCCATCAGGGACCAAGACTGATAAATATAAAATAAATGTAAAATATATTCTCATATTTAGATAGGAACACATTGGCAGAAGAATGGCATAAATGATCATGTAATATTATGCAATAATGTGATAATATAGATATTGGTAGACTGATGTTCTAACATTTGGGTTGTCATAAAGCAGTATTCTATGATTGTATATTTCTTTGTTTTTATTTAAATAGATTTAGGAGGGACAAGTGTTTTTTTGTTACATGGCTAAATTACACTCTGTCTAGGCTTTTAATATACCCATCACCTGAATACTGTACATTGTACCCAATAGATACTTCATCCCACACTTTCTGCGTTCTGAGTCCCCAATATCCAATAAGTCTGTAGTTCCCAGCCCTTAGGCTGCTGACCACTACTGGTCCATGGCCTGTTAGGGACCCACTGCAAAGGTCCGCCAGCCCCCTCCCAACCCCGTCCATAGAAAAATTGTCTTTCTTGAAATTTAGGAATGGGGATGCACAGTAGGAGGTGAGTGATGAGCGCAGGCAAGCGAATTTACAGCTAATGCCCATTGCTTGCATCACCACCTGAACTCTGTCTCCCCCACCCCCAACCCCGTCCGTGGAAAAATTATCTTCCATGAAACCAGTTGCTGGTGACAAAAAGGTTGGGGACTGATGCTTAACAATATAACCATACATACGTATTGTTTAGCTCCCACTTATAAGAACATGCCATATTTGGTGTTTTGTTCCTGGGTTACTTTAATTAGAATACTAGCTTCCAGTTCCATCCAAGTTGCTGCAAAAGACATTATTTCAATATTTTCGATGGCTGAGTAATATTCTATGGTGTATGTGTGTGTGTGTATATATATATGTACACATATACATATATATTAACACAAACACACACACACCCCCCACATTTTCTTTATCCACTTATCCCTTGTTGGGCACTTAGGCTGGTTCCATATCTTTGCAATTGTGAATTGTGCTGCAGTAAACATACAAATGCAGGGGACTTTTTTCTATGACTTATTTTCTTTTGCGTAGATAATGAGTAGTAGGATTGCTGGATCAAATGGTAGGTCTACTTTTAGTTTTTTGAGATATCTCCATGCTGTTTTTCCATAGAGGTTATACTGTTTACATTCCCACTAACAGCACATAAGCATTCCCTTTCAGCACATCTGCACCAGCATCTGTTCTTTTCTGACTTTTTGATCATGGCCATTCTGACGGGTAAGGTGGTTTCCCATTGTGGTCTTATTTGAATTTCCCTAATGATTAGTAATGTTGAGCATTTTTTCATGTTCATTGGCCGTTTGTTTCTCTTCTTTTGAAAAATGTCTTTTCATGTCTTCTGCTCACTTTTTAATGGGGTGGTTTCGTTCTTACTGATTTGTTTGTTCCTTATAGGTTCTGGATATTAGGCCTTTGTCACAAGTATAGCTTGAAAATATTTTCTCCTGTTCTGTAGGTTGTCTATTTACTCTATTGATTATATCTTTTGCTGGAAGAAGTTTGTAGTTTAATTAATCCCATTTATTTTTCTTTTTGTTCTATTTGCTTTTGGGATCTTAGTCATAAATTCTTTCTTTTCTTTTCTTTTTTTTTTTTTTTTTTTTTTGAGACAGAGTCTCACTTTGTTGTCCAGGCTAGAGTGAGTGCCATGGTGTCAGCCTAGCTCACAGCAACCTCAAACTCCTGGGCTCAAGCGATCCTGCTGCCTCAGCCTCCTGAGTAGCTGGGACTACAGGCATGCACCACTATGCCTGGCTAATTTTTTCTATATATATTAGTTGGCCAATTAATTTCTTTCTCTTTATAGTAGAGACAGGGTCTTTCTCTTGCTCAGGCTGGTTTTGAACTCCTGACCTCAAGCAATCAACCCGTCTTGGCCTCCCAGAGTGCTAGGATTACAGGCATGAGCCACGGCGCCTGGCCTCTTAGTCATAAATTCTTTACCTAGGCTGATCTCAAAGATAGTTTTTCCTAGGTTTTCTTCTAATATTTTTATGGTTTCAGGGCTTACATTTAAAATTTTAACCCACCTTGGGTTAATTTTTGTATGGTGAGACACATTCTTCCACATTGAGGCTATGGAGTTGTGCCAATACTATTTATTGAATAAATTGTCCTTTCTCCAGTGTATACTTTTATCTAATTTGTTGAAGATCAGTTGGTTGTACGTGTTTTGCTTTATGTCTTTTTTCTCTTTTCTGTTCTGTTAGCCTAGGTGTCTGCTTTTATACCATGCTGTTTTGGTTACTATAGCCTTATAGTTTAATTTGAAGTCAGGTAATGTAATGCTTCCAGATTTATTCTTTCGCTCAGAATTGCATTAGTTATCTGTGCTCTTTATTAATTCCATAGAAATTTGGGGGTTTTTTTCTAAGTTTTGCAAAACAATGTTCATATTTTGTTAGAAATTGCATTGACTCTGCAGATTGCTATGGACAGTATGGACATTGTAATAATCTTAATTCTTCTAATCCATCAGTATGGAATGGTTTTCCTTTTGCTTATGTCATCCATGATTTCTTTCATCAGTGCTTTGTAGTTCTCCTTATATAGATCTTTCACCTCCTTGGTTAAATATATTCCAAGTTTTGTTTGTTTTTGTAGCTATTGTAAATAATATTGAGTTCTTGATTTGATTCTCAACTTGGCTGTTATTGGTATATCAAAATGCTAATTATTTAGATTCATTGATTTTGTAACCTGAGCCTTTACTAAATTCATTTATCAATCTAGGAGTCTTTTGGAGGAGTTTTTAGAGGTTTCTAGGTATAAGATCATATCTAGGGCAAACAGGTATAGTTTTACTTCCTCTTTTCCAATGTGGCTGCCCTTTATTTCCCTTGTCTGATTGCTCTGATTAGGACTTTCAGTACTCCATTGAATAGAAGGGTGAAAGTGGGCATCCTTGTCTTGTTCTAGTTCTTAGGGGGAATCCATTCAACTTACTCCATTCAGTATGATGTTGGCTGTGGGTTTGTCATATATGGCTTTTATTATTTTGAGGTATGTTTCTTCTATGCCTTGTTTGCTGTGGGTCATTATCATGAAGTTGTGCTGGATTTTATTGAATGCTTTCTGTGCATCATTTGAGATGACTATATGGTATTTGTTTTTAATTCTATTTATGTGATGAATCGCATTTATTTATTTGCATATGTTGAACCATCCTTGCGTCCCTAGGATGAAACCCACTTGATCATGGTAAATATTTTTTGATGTGCCGTTGGATTTAGTTTGCTAGTATAGTGTTGAGGATTTATGCATTTATGATCATGAGGGATATTAGTCTCTAGTTTACAGTTTTTGTTGTATCCTTTCCTGGCTTTGCTTTCAGGTAATACTGGCTTCATAGAATGAGTTAGGAAGGATTTCCTATGGAGCAGTTTCATTATGATAGTTATAGGCTCTTTGTAAGTATGGTAGAATTCAGCTATGAATCCATCTGGTTTGGGGTTTCTCTTTATTGGGAGATTTTTTATTGCTTATTCAATCTTCCAGCTCATTAATGGTCTGTTCGGAATTTCTGTTTCTTCCTGATTCAAGTTTGGGAGGTTACATGTTTCCAGAATTTTTTTTCACATGCTCTAGATTTTCTAGTTTGTGTACGAAGAGGTGTTCATAGTAGTATGGGAGGATCTTTTGAATTTCTGTGGTATCAGTTATAATGTCTCCTTTTTCATTTCTGATTGAGCTTATTTGAATCCTCTTTTTTTCATGGTTAATCCAGCTAGTGGTCTGTCAATTTTGTTTATCTTTTCAAAGACCAACTTTTAATTTCATTGATCCTCTGTATTGTTTTGTGGTTTGTTTTTTATTTTTGGAGGGTTTTTTGTGGTTTTTGTTTGTTTGTTTGTTTCAGTTTCATTTAGTTCTGCTCTGAATTTTGTTGTTTCTTGTCTTTTGCTAGCTTTACATTTGCATTTTTTCCTAGTTTCCTGATGTGTGACATTGAGTTGTTAATTTGTGATTTTTCTGTCTCTCTTTTTTTTTTTTTTTTGAAACAGAGTCATACTCTGTCACCTGGGCTAGAGTGCAGTGGCATCACCATAGCTCACTGCAACCTCCAATCCCTAGGATCAAGCAATCCTCCTGCACTGCAAGAATAAGTTTAACATTTCAAAATTAGAAAGGTCTCTATCTCTTCTCATTTTTGCTCTATGTTGATACACATCTTCATTTGATGGACTTAAGAATTGACATAAACACATCATAAAGAAGATAGCATTAATTTGGGTGGGGGTGGTCACACAGTATCATGTGTGATGGCTACCACAAGGCTGCTTAATCTTGGGCAGAGCCTCCTTGTGACACCATGGGGTGGAGAAAGGAGACTTTCTGAAAGACCTTGTTGTCCTATTCCAAAACATGAGGTTTTCATTATTTAAAATGTTTTCTCATGTATTAATCATTATCTTGATTTGTCCTCACTATAATCACATGTGTTACATAAGAAATTTATTAGCCTCCTTATGTTAGAGAAGAAATTAATGCCATAAATACTAAGTAAATTGCCCAGAGTCAGAGAGCATGTTGGTTGTATCTCTGGGACTAGTACAGTTAGACTTTTTTTTTAAGAGAGCCATGCATTATTTTTCTACTTAAAATAAGATTTATTAAGTTTTACTTTATACAGAATAAAATTCATCAATTTTAAATGTACAATTCAGTGAGTTTTGTTAAATGTATACAACTGTGTAACCATCACTACAATCAAGAGACAAAACAGCTCTTTCTTGCCCTCTATAGTCAATTTCCTTCCCCAACCCCCAACACCTGGCAACCACTCTGCTTTCAGTCACTAGTATTATGTCTTTTTTAGAATTTCATATAAACGAAATCACAACTTTCATAGTCTGCTATGTCTGCCTTCCTTTGATGAGCATAATGCTTTGGATATTTATCCATGTTATTACAGGTACCAGTAGTTTGTCCCTTTTCTATTCAGAAGAGTATTCCATTGTGTGGATTTACCACAACCTTTTTATCCATTCCTCAGTTAAAGGACATTTGCATCATTTAGAATTTGGGGCTATTACACATAAAGTTATTATAAGCATTCATGTCAAGTCTTTGTGGAGATCTATGTTTTTATTTTTTCCTGGGTAAATATCTAGGAGTGAAATGATTGGATTGTATGGTAGCTGGCTAAGTTTATAAGAAAGTGCCAGTTTCCTAAAGTGGTGGTAGTATTTTCACTTTTCACCAGCAGTGTGTCAGAGTTCCAGTAGTTCCATACTCTTTCTACCACTTTGTATTTTAGACATTCTAGTGAGTGTGAAATGTAATGTGAGTGTGTTTTAAACTTCCATTTAACACCATAAAGTGTGGTGAGGGATAGAGATTGGAAGTAGGACTTATCTCCAGAATCATGGACATGTTCCTTAAACTCTCTATGCCTGAGTTTCCTCATCTTTAAATTGTACCTGATAATAGTACCAACTTCACAGGATAGTTTAATGATTAAATGAGCTAAGGACAGTCATGTGCAACATAACAACATTTCAGTCAACAAGGGAACACATATACACTGGTGGCCCCATAAGATTATAATGGAATATATGCAGAAACCTGATATATGGCACTTGATATTGACATTGGTGATATAATAGGGGAAGTGACTCATATTTGATAATGATACTGGGACATATGGTTTTCCATATGAAAAAATATATATAAATAAAAATATGTATGTCATATATGTTTGTGTAAGTTCACTCTATGATACTCTCAGAGATCAACAAAGATGACATTGCATAAGGACCCTCTTCTCAAGTTGTATTCCCATCTTTAAGTGACTCATGACAGTATATGAAACACTTAAAAGAATGTCTGGGGCTTGGCAAATGTTTAATGAAGATTAGCTGTTATTTTTGTTCTTAATTGTTACTGTTACTATCATAGCTCAAAAAGCAGTTGGAAATTTCGCTCTGAGGTCACATTCTATATTATCTTTCTGGAGCTATGAGACTTGTTGCAATTGTTTTATAGCAGGAGAGGTAATACCGTAATAAGGAATGCATTGGGAGAATGTCCACTTCTTATATGTCCATATACTCCAGATAAAAAATTCATTGGCAAGAGGCAAGGGGTAGTTTAATCTTGTTTCCATATGGAGAATGTAGAAACTCATTTATTGATCCATAGACAACAGCAAAATTGGGTTGGAATTTAAAGGTAAAAGAGACAGAGAAGCAGAAGGAAAGCACCTCAGGATAGATGCTCCAGGGTCAAGAAGGGAAGGAGGAGTTAGGAAGTGGCAGCAGGTTAGGCAGCACAGGCAGTATCTTAGGTAAAGCCTGGGTAGCATAAAGAGGCCTCATGGACAACTCTGGGATGATGGTTTGGATGAGTGAGGTGAAGGCAGACAGAATGGAGAGGACTAGAGGAGCAAGATCTACACTGAACTAAGAAGATCGAGTTGGTGCTAGAGAAGTGAACCAAGTTTGAGAAAGGGGAAACGTGGTGGCTTCTGTAGGCTGAAGATACGATTTTTACTGAAATATAATAGATTATTCAAACTGAGAATTATAAACTCCTTTATACACTCAATAAAGCAGAAAGTATTTCTACAGACAAAATAGGAAAACCCTCATGGTGGACAGAGCAAACCTACATCAGTGACAGATTGTGGCTCCAAGCCCTTGGCAAGTAATTTTGCACCCCCTCACTTTCCCTGGTAGTCACTAAACATAACAGTCTGGGTCACCTTGAGCCACATGCCCACCCACTCCAACCTCCCTACTTTGACACCTGGGCCAATCTTTTCTACCATTCTTACTACATGTGTTCTGATTTTCCTATTCCATTCCCCCCGTTCCATCACTTCCACATCCAGCCTCAGTATCTCTCTACCTGCCCCTAGTCCTGACACTTGGACCTTTGTTCCCTGCTTTTCCTTCCTCTCTCCCTACATTGTCCCCTGCTCATCCCACCTCATTCCTTGAGGCCTTCTCAGTCTGAGGAAGGAATACATTTAGCATCCTTGTCTCCAGAATTGTAGTGTCTCTGCTGTGATAAACACCTACTGCACCACCATGTCCACCTGTGCTCATGTTCTTGACTTTGTGGAACTAACAGGATTTGGTTCCACATCAAGCTCAGTTCCCATTTCTGTCTCCTCTGGTGCACTCAATCTATCTCTCTCTCTCTCTCTCTCTCTCTCTCTCTCTCTCTCTCTCTCTCTCTCTCTCTCTCTCTCTCTCTCCTTAAGCAATTCAGATAAATGTTTTACCTCCTGATTGGAGGAAGATGAAAAATGTCCCACTTCACAGGAGATTTGTGAGGACTCATTTGAAGCTCCTGAAGTGTTTTGAGAACCTGCCTGGTTCTCAAGAAGCCTGAGTTCTTGACGGCGTGGCTGCACGTCTTCTTTGCAAACGTGTCTGGGCTTTAGATACAGCTTCCTCATGGCAGGAGTGGACTGAAATGAAACTGCAGTGTGTCCAGCCACCATTTCAAATGCAACCCTAATGCAAGTAACCATTAGTACTGCACTCCTTTTTGTATTCAAAGTGCTTCAAATATAAATATAATATTTTTTCTACTGTGATTTCCTCATTTAGAGGCTTTCATGTAGGAATGGTAAATACATGCAAGAGTGTATAATAATACTTCTTATGGTAAAGAGTAAGCTCTGAGTGAGGTTTTAGTCAAGAGTTTCTCTTATGTTATTTGATCAAATGAAATTACTAATTTATATCTGCAACAAACGTCTGGCTCAAACTATATTACATAATCAAAATGTGAGTGAGGTATAGTAAGAGAAGCACATGATGCCACCCAGAAGGTCCATCTGTGGGACTTTCCACGTAACTATGTTAAGCAGGAGGAAAGTCTATCCATTGCAGCATTATGCAGGAGACAGTTGTAGAATCAAAATCAGAAAGGATTCCTGGACCTTTTCAGACTATGGGTGACTGCACCCTTAGACCACATTTTCTCAGGAGTGTGGGGAGGGGACAGGAAGTTTAAATAATTCCAGAGCCTCATCTTCTGCTTCTTTTTCCTCTTTATCTTTTTACATCATGGAATCAACCTAAATAAAATGGCAGAAACCCACGCTCTCTTTCTGTAACCTGAAGCTAGACAGATAATTTTATAAGAAAAAATATGAGGGAAGAAATTCAGAAATGTAAACAGATAAATCAAACTAGATCCCGTTGGAATCATTTTCTTCAGGCAGAACAGGCTCCTACATTGATTATAACCTAATAAAATTCCTCAGCAGGGATGAAAAGGAATAGCACATGTTTATATTGACCCTAAAGAAGCACCTTGCCTCCACTCCATGTGTACCTTTTAAAAAATCTGTTTAATTATTTGTGGGTTTTTTTGTTTGTCTCTTCTCCCTGTGCTTAGTTTCCTGAACATACAAGTGAGATCCAAGGTACGTTTGTCACGTTTGCTTAACACAATTTTATGTCACTCAGAATTAGCATGGGTACTAATTTCTTTTTTTTTTTTTTCTTTTGCTCAAGAAACTGAAATCTAATGGGTACTAATTTCTGTGACAGTCCAAGAGACAGTGTTTTACTCAGGCCTGACAGTAGCTCACTAGTGCTTCAAATTCCTTTTGCACACAAGCAGGGACCTCCGGTCCTGGGCCCTGGCTGAAGCACAGTCTCCCTCAGCTGAAGGCCGAGAGGGTTGCGGCAAGTGTCACTTGCACACAGACTGAGGCAGGTGCAGACAGGAGGATGACTGAACAACCAGCCTCCTGGAAAAAAGCCAATCAAATGTGAGCAGACCATCCAAGTGAGGCATCCATCTGAGGGGCAGGGCAGAGAAGGTGAATTCAGGCAGTGAGTTCATTGGATACAACTGAAACCAGCCACCAGAGGAAATTCCAAACAGAGGGGAGAGGAAAGAGCCTCATTTAGGTCCCTGCTCTCTTGCTGCAATCTATGTTACTGTGCTACATCATATAAACTATCTAAGCCTCAGTTTCCTCATCATTGACATAATTGCAGTTTCTACCTCAGGCATTATGAGGAGGAACTTTGATGATGCATTCAAAGTATATAACTTCTGACATAAAGTAGAAGCTCCTTATATATTATTTGCTGGAATCATTACTATTATAATTGTTATTTATCCTTAACAAAGGGGAGAGTGGCTGTGTGGCTACATCAGGTTTTACAGAGAATTCATGTACTTGGTGTGGCCAGAAGGGATTAAAGAAATCCTATCTAGACAAACACAAGATGTCTGGCACAAGTTGGTTCCCAATTGCTCTCCCCATATTAAAAAATGAGGAAACTGAGGCAGAGAGAGACTAAATAATTTTTTCAGGGTCACACATAGCAGAGCTAAAATTCAAGCCTTAGCAGTTTGCTCTATCCTGATAGCTGAGGGTTACCAATATAACTCTTAGTTTCTTAGAGCCATCCACACTCCTCACGTTTCCCAGATTATGGCATCTCCCATTTTAGTTTCTGTCTAGAACATTCATTCTTTCTCATCTACTCAACTTAATAATCTTCTGCTCAATCTTGAAGTTGCAGCTTAAATATTATCTACTGGGTCCTGGTGAAGCCCTTTCTAAGGCCACCAGGATGTGGGTTTCTCCCCCAAAGGGCTCACATCAATCTTTGTCATGACATCGGATTTTGGGTTGGGTTGAACTGCCATCCACTCCTTTGCACCAGGGCTCTTAACTTGGTGTTTCTGAAAGAGCTTCAGAGATAGGTCAGTGAATCAGGCATGTGGATATGCGTATGCACACACATGCACACACACAAGGACAAAAACACACATATGTAACAGTAATTTTTAATTTGATCTTTCCAAATAACCTTGGTGTACCCATTATTTGTATGTCCATTATAGGCTGCTCCTACGGACAGGCACTGTATACTCATCAGTGTTGTCATGCTATGTCAGAATAGCTTCCCACTGGCAGAAAGTAGGAAAAATGTGTCTTGCCATTAGGATGATGAGCATGTGTCTTTGTTTGCTTTAGGATTGGCTTAAATTAGAAAATGTCAAAGAAACTAAAGAGGAAATATCAAATAGCCTGTGGCTTTGCTTTCTATTGTATGTGAAGAACACCAAAGCCCACATACTTTTCCTATGACAACATTCTAGCCAGTGGAAGAAGCATGAAGCCAAAAATGCTGAAGTAGCATCTCATGTATTTTGTTCCAAAAATATATTAATGTATACCTTTTTCAAGAAAAGAAGGCTGAAGTTCCAAAGGCAAAAATTTACTGAAACTTGATCTGCCCTGATGCAGCAACCTAGTCTTAAAATAGCAACAAGGTAATTGGTAAGAAGCCATGTAGCCCCAAATGGCGATTAGTGTGTGATTTGGAAAACAGGAACAGGTTAAAATAGTGCCCCTATTCATTCCTCAGTGGGAATGAAAGGACATAAATCTAGAAAAGTGCATGGGCTGCAATGTCAAAGACCGTTTTTAATTTCTGCTTGTCATTTAATGTAGACGAGAGATGCATTCTCATTAAAATTTATTTTTTTAGCAAAATCAAGTTTATTTTTAATTCAATTTGTGCACTGTGAGCTTCTTTTTTCCCTTCTCCTTATTTTTAAAAATACTGCTGGAAATTAACTTTGAATGCAAAAATTGATGGAAAAGACATAATTCTTTATAGAAAGTATTTTGATCCAATGCAATAAAATAAGCTACATACAAAATTTTGCTTATAAACTTATATAAATATCTTCAGGAGGAAAAGCCATACTTATCTTTCATCAGATTCCCATTCAGAACAATAACATGAAGATATGACTATCTTGAGGGAATGGACATCTTTGTAATCTGCCTTCTCCCCACAGCATCTAGGAGAGTGACTACAAGTAATACCCAACAATCTTGGTCATGGTGGTCATGGTTTTCCCATTTGGTAAGAGATACTGACCACAAGATACAAGGTTGGCTGAATAAACAGAAATATATGTGAATTATAATTTAAATGCTGAGTTCAAATCTTTATTCTTAATCAAGGGAAGAAAGAAAGACTCTTTACTTAATATCTTGTGCATTGGAGAAGGAAGATCTGACTGGGAGAATGTAGAATAAAAATTTATTTTTTTCAATTGATCCCACAAACTGGTGGGGTAGAATATGTTTCTTTGTTTGTAGTGTAGTTCTATAATAGATCCATCAACATCTTTAACAATTAAAATAAACATCATTGGGGTATTGATATTTTCAATATCATGATATAAATACATAATGGTTTTCATCCATATTTCCTGGCTCACAACTCTCCATAGCCCTTGTGACATTACACAGAATCTCTGTCTCTCTCTCTTTCCCTCCTTTCACCTGCACAAGGCAAAACTCTAATCTGAATGTGGACCATGAGACCCTCATCCCAGAGTAGGTCCTGCCCCATATCCTGGAGAAAGTAATGCTGCACAGAGAGGCCAAGAAGTATCTGAACAAAAAGGCTCTGCTGGGTGTAGATCACACGCTTCTAACCTAATCACATTTCTACATAATTGCCAGTCATGCCTATCTAATGAAGTCTCCGTAAGAAGGAGACAGGTGGAGGTCTGGAGGGTGGTGTGCCTAGAGAGGGTAAGTGAGCTCCATACCCCTTCCCCATACCTCACCATATGCATCTCTTCATCCCTATTCTTTGTAATATCCTTTATAATAAACCAGCAAATTTGTTCTCCTTAGTTATTTGACACACTCCCTCAAATTAATAAAACGCGAAGAGGGAGTTATGGGAACCCCAACTTGAAGCCAGTTGGTCAGAATGTCCAGAGGCCCAGACTTGTGATAGGAGATGTCTAAAGTGGAAGTAGTTTGGGGGATTGAGCCCTCATTCTCCAGGCAGGTAATGTGGGAATTGAATTAGAGGACATCCAGCTTATGTCCAGTGCAGATCAGAATGCTCATTTGGTGTTGGGGAGAAACCCCACCCCACCACATTTTTTTTTTGGAAGTTTTCTTCTATGTGGATAATTGTGTTTGGTGAAAGAATAGAAACAAGCACTATGTGTGTGTGTGTGGTTTTTCCACATTCACTATATTGTTATGCGCTGAATTGTGTCCCCTCCAAATTTATATGTTTAGCTTTTTAAACCCCAGTAGTTTAGATCTAGTGATGTCATGGGCCTCAGAAGGAACCAATTCTGCCAATACCTTGATACCAGACTTCCAGCCACTAGAATTTTGAGAAAATTCGCTTCTGTTGTTTAGGACTGTGGTGCCCAACCCCCAGACTGCAGCGCAGTACATGTCCATGGGCTGTTAGGAACCCAGCTACCCATCACCGCCTTAGCTCCACCTCTCCCCCCCCCCACAGCCTCTCCACCACATCCATGGAAAAATTTTCTTCCATGAAACTAGGAACCAGGCTGCACAGCAGGAGGTGAGTGGCGGGCAAGCTTCATCTATATTTACAGCCACTCCCCATCGCTCTCATCACTGCCTGAGCTCCACCTCCCTCCCCCACCCCATACTTCCCTGGTCCATGGAAAAATTGTCTTCCATGAAACTGGTCTCTTATGTCAAAAAGGTTGGGGACCACTGGTTTAGGCCACTCAGTCTGTGGTATTGTCACAGCATCCCTAGCAAACTAATACAGATATACAGAATAAATCTCAGGGGATCCTAGGCAAAGAGAGAGAATCCAGGCTAAGGGACCCTAAAGGAAACACTAAGCTGTACACAGAAATAGATATGATTATTAATCCCTATGACCACTGCCTAGGGAAAGGAGAAAGCTCTTAGGATCAGAAATAGATGGGCAGCTCCAGGGTTCTGAGTTTTAAGTGCCTCCATCGTATGTTAAACCTATTAGATATTGTGATGCTTCTGGTGTAAGATTCAAGATTCATGTGCCTGTTTATTTTTTTATTTTTACATAGAGAAGTGTAGGAAAATTATTTTTCACAGATATAAAATCTCAATGTTAGGAGTAATGGAAGATAAAAGCCTATAAGGGCAGACAGGAAAGGAAATCCTTATCTGACTAGGTCACAGATCAATTGACTTTGCAGCACTGCTTCTCCTTCTGCATCTTCCACTCAACACTTTTAGTTGCTTGTCTCTGCCCTGGTCCCCACCCTTTAAGGACATCGGTGATCCCTGACTCCTTGCCCTTCACACACTCCCACTGGGTGGATTCCTCCACTTTCAGGATTTCAAATATTATCTAAGTGGAATTAGGTACCTGCTTTCTTAAAACCTGAGCTTGCATCCTGGGCTTTTCCCCTTATTTTCCAGTAGATTACTTTAGGAAAGTTGGTCAGACTAAGGTCTTAGCTTCTTCAGATAATAACTGTTTAACCATCACAGGATACTATGAAGATTAAATCAGAAATTGCCTATAAGTCCTTAGCACAGGCTTGGCTCAGGAAAGTATTCAATAAATAAAAGCTAAAATAAAAATAACAATAAACAAGCCTACGGTGTTTACTGTACCTGTACTGACCTAAAACCTTTATGAACATCAACTCATTTCATTCTCAGCACATGAGAAAATGAAGGCACTGAGAAGTTATGTGACTTGCCCACACTCACACAGCTAGTAAATGATGGGCCTTGAACTCCAAATCAGGTAGTCTGGCTTTAAAGACCATGTTATCAAAATATTAGACATCCTTGGTCTCTCTGTTATTATCCATTGTTAAAGAGATAGCCCTCAGCTCTCCCTTGAGCTTCTAAATCACAGAGATATTTAAAAAAAAAAAAAAAGCTGTCCCTGTACCCCACAGGCACCCCAAATGCAACATGATCAAAACGAATCCTCCCAAACTGGCTCCTCCACCTATGCCACTTCCTCAGGACTTGATGACATGGCCCTGGCAAGAAACCTGGTGTCAGATTAGATTCCTTGCTTTTCCTTGACCATCCCATATCCAATCAGCCAGTCATTGGTTTCTAATTCTCTCCTGTCCTCTCTATCCCTAAGAATTCCCTAGTTCAAGATTTCATGGTCTACATAATGGCAACAGCTTTCTAACTGATTTTTCTACCTTCAGGTTCAAAAATCCAACTTCTCCTGGTGCATCTTCTCTGAAGATTTAAAATACAAATCTGATCATTTCAATCCTTCCTAAAGGATTAACTGCCATTTCCTTAGTATTACTCTTCGTATCTGATACCTTTCCAGCCTCAACTCCCATTGCCCACCAAGTTCCACATCTGCCTTCTACCTCAGCCATCCCTTACAGGCTTTCACACTCTCTCCATCTCTCAGTCTCTCTGTCTCTGTCTCTGTCTGTCTCTCACAAAAACATAAACACACACATACAAACACATACACTATGATGGTGTTTCAAAAATACTATAGTGGAGTCTACATTTGAAAACATTATTCAGTATATCTACTAAGAATACATAATAGGAAAAATATTTTTACTTAATTTCCTACTCCACCGTTTCCCTCACTGCCACAAAGCCCACAAAATTCAAGTTTTTACTTGTAGAAAAAGAAAAGTCACTTTTTATAAGCAAGCAAAATTTTTTTAAATTATCTTTCAAAGACACAGAACTTACACAACAATCACAAACAAGCAACATTACTCATATATTCTGTTTTTGGCATTGTAATACCTGACTTTTTATCTGAAGGATAAGTTTACTGAATTTCTGCTGGAGACAAAATGGAAGACTAGCTTGTGACTAGTTACCACTTTTGTCCGCTCAAATCAAAATGCTTTAAGGACACAGAAATGTAATTGTTGAAGAAGCAACATTATCTTACCCTTGCTGTCCTAAATTCATAGTGTTTCATTGTGTCCAAAATGCAGCCCAGGAAATTATAGGATGATGCAAATTTCTAATCTAAGCTGCTTCTTTCTTCAATTGCCAGTTTCTCCTTTTATTGACTAAAGCCATTGTAAAAGTATGTATAAAATTAATAAATGCCCTTTGATCACCTGTCCCCTGTGGTCTAGCACTCAGAAAAATTCTTCATAGTGCACACATAACCATGGTCAGATGCTGTTCTGGAGCCTGGAGTGAAAAGAAAGAATAGGTACTAGTTTGAAGTTACTTTGTGCTAAGATGGTATGTCACCCCATGCACTTCTGGGGGCAGTATTGTGTAATGGTGGAATGCACAGGCTTGGGAGTCAAGGTCATCCAACCAATCTTCTTTCTGTCTGTAAGACTTACTGACTGTGTTGACCCAGGGCAAGTCGCTTAATCTAAGGCTTAATTACTTTATCTTGGAGGAAAAAAAAAACTTCAATTGGAAATTGTATGTAAAGTACATAATGTAAATGTTGTATAATAAACAAAATCTCTTTTTATGTATGAAGAATTCTAAAGTAGCACAATGTTTTAAACTTTTATTGGCAATTTCAGCCAGACTAATTTCCAGCAGCACATAGGAACAGAACATCACTAAAATTATTAGTTACTGAAGTTGACTCTCACTATTCAGGAACTAAGGTTTTTTACAGGATACAAAACATATATATTTTTTTGGCTGCTCAACTCTCAAAAACATTGTATACTAAATGTTACGGTCTTATTGGTTTTTTCCACTTTTACAAAATTGTTATTTTACATAATAATAAGCACAATTATAAATATTAAACTCAGAAATTTCTTAATTTCTTCAAAACCTCTAGTCTTCATTAAAACCTAGCAGAGAAAAATAAAATCATTTGTAATGATTTATACCTAAAAATTACATAATTATATATTGTTGGCCCAAGCCCATTCTTGTCCTTAAATGTTATTTAGGATTAGCAAATTGGGATAGGAAAAGACATATATTTCAAGAGAAATTATATGTCTGCCTATTACTTTAAGGTTTGTAATTAAATGTATTCTGTATTGAAATGTTAGAAACCAAATAAGTGATTGGTGGATAATTCCAATTATAGATATAGTATAACAATCATAAGACAAAGACCCTCCAGAGTACTAATTTTTTAATGATAATTATACATACATTTTAATATAGTACATAAATAAAATAGAGCATGTTGTGCTTGGATTAGAAATTTGTAGTTCTTAGTCAAATTAAACTCATTATAATTAAACTCATACATTTTATTTAATATCCTATCCCTCAAAATGAAAATATTAAGCCCATTTTATATTCCAAATGTAAACTTTAAATCATCTAATAGAGGAAAAATTTTGAAAAGTATTTCAAATAAATAATCATTGCCATATATTGAGCACCTTACACTTTTGTAACAAACACTGTACTCACTGACTTTTGTTTATTTTCTCTAGTCTTCTCAACGGTTAACCTTTTTACATTTTATAATTGGGGAAACAAACTCAGAGAGGGTAACTTATCCAAAGTCAACAGCTTACATATTGCTAAACTAGAATTAGCTTGCTCTTTCCCCTCCATACCAATACCAATGATTGGGCTTCTCATGAAAAACTAACAGCACATAGATTGTAGAATTTCATTTAAATGATACTTCTGACAAAAGTTATTTGTCAAAACGTTACAAGACTCTACGAACATATAAAAGCAGTGAGATACAGTGGATGATGGGTTTGTAGTTCCTTGTGACTGATGTACCTTAAAAAATATAATAATGATTATCATAGTCAAATGCCACATAACAAATATAATGAAATAAAGGAATAATTTTTTTAAAGCTGGTCTTTGGTTTTCTGTTTTCATATTATACTCTATTGGTATCTGAAAAGCCATGTCTAATCATCATAAATGCAACAGTCTCAAAAAACAGAATGCAAGTATAAATGAGAAAACAGAGTTTACTCTTTTAAAAAGGCTTGGCAAGAAAAAATGATACCCATAACAAGTTATTCATAAGAAAAAAATATCAACATGACTATTTTAAAATGAAGTTAAAAGGAGATGCCATTTTCACCAATCAGATGAATAATGACTGCAGAACTTGAAAAAACCCAGTGCTAGTGAGGAAAAGCAACCCTCTCATTCATTATTTATTAATGATATCATTAGTTGGAACAAAATTTTTGAAAGATAATTTTGTAAGTATCTATCTAAATTAAAATGTATATACCCTTCACGTTAGCAATTCCATTTCATTCTGGCAAAAGTGTTCCAAGATACACACTTATATGATACTAACTATAAAATTTTTGATGCAGAAAAAAAATCTCCAAAACTGACATGTCCATTAAGAAGAAATTTCTTTAAATAATGTCATATAGTGATGCAGAGGAGAAATATGATGTGGTCAGTACAAAGATATGCTGATATGGAGAGACACCCAAAATATATTGTCTGGTGAGAGGAGCAAGTTATAGAAAATTATAAATACCATAGAACAATTTGTATAAAATATATGCACACATATTTGTTTCCACATAGCTAGGAAATTTTTAAAATTATATCCAAGAAACTGCAGCCAGTAGTTATCACTGGTAGAGAGCAGAAGAAGGCAACTTTTAGATTTCTACTTTGTATCATTTTACCATGAGTAGCAATGACTTTAAAAGAGTGAAAAAGATTTTACAACACAAAATGTATTAAAGACTTATATGTTAAGACCTAAACTATAAAACTACTAGAAGAAAACATAGAGAAAATACTGCAGGACATTGGTCCAGGCAAAGATTTTATGGCTAAGACTATAAAAGCACAGGCAACAAAAACACAAATAGACAAGTGGCATATATCATACTAAAAAGCTTCTGCACAGCACAAGTGGAGAGGAAGGAGGTGACAATAACATTTGTACAGGTCAGACCAGGTAAGGCATTCAACTACAATGACTTTTGGCTTTAACAGGGAGCTGAAAGCTAATTGTGTATGCAACACATGTTCCTTTCAGTCCTGTGCAAAGGAGTATTCTCAACAGCACCAGAAAAAGCAAAAAATTCTAGCTCTTTTTCTTTCTTTATCTCTTCCCTTATCTCTTCCCTCCTTTTGTTTTCTTCCTTCTCACCCATCCTCTTTCCTTCTCTCTTTTTGTCCCTTGATTGTGAGCAGAGGAGAAAAGAGAAACAGCCAGATTCTCTAAATTTTAATGATGGGTTTTATTCATGTTTTCACTTTCAAGTTCTTAACCACTACATGTCAAATTGTAATTTCATCAAAATGTCAGTATCTGGTGCAGAATTATTGAGTTGAAACAACCCTGGCAGTTTCACAAGTGAAACAGATAATTATGTGTGCTCTAAACTGGAGAATATTGATAGGCAAGCTGTTGAGTCCTGGAATACAAACTGAACCTATGGTTGAGAATTCCTACAAGATGATAGTGTTTGTCAAGTTCAAAGGAAACCAACATTCACTAGGGATAGTAATTCAGAAAAATCTTTCCAAAGATGGTCATTTTTTTCAGCAGGAGGTGTTGTTTTTTAGGCATTTCATTAGTCTAAAAAGCACACTTTAAAATGGGCTCATTGTTCATTCAGCTAACATGTCAATTACAAATTCACAGCATAATTTATAAAGAGAAACAAAATGTTAAGAAAGACCATTTTGGCAGATGGTGTGAAGGATGAGACATCGTGGGAAATGAAATAATGTTCATCATCCCAGCTGTAAGAATGAACACTGGATTCTGTGTCAAAATAGGCATCTATACAAAGACCTTCACCAATACACACATTGATGGCACGAACATTATGTACATCATCTCTTGCCTTACAAGTCATGTTGCTATGACAGGTGCAACGAAATTTTTCTGAAAATTGCTTCAGGTCGTCAGGTGTGGGTTTTCCAACTATTAAGTACTTTCCCTCCTTCCCAATTTGAATAGCAATATTCGCTGAGTTCAGGTGAAGATAGTCACTTGAATTCCAGTCTTTCCTTGTACACACACCTTGCTCCTGGCAAAGCACTTGGTTACACATTTTTGCTGCTAGGGTAATGTTGATTACGTAAGGATTTAGTGTAGTCGTCATGTAATCATGAAGGTCCGTGCAAGGTTTCTGTAAAATTATAAGATGGTCAGGATATCAAAAGATAAGTTAGTTGGTATTTGATTTAATTCACTGCAATAAGCAATTTTTAAGGAACAACAACAACAAAAACAGACACAGAAAGGGGTAAGGAACATTTGATCTTTATCACATTAACAAGGATGATTATTCTGTTTTTTGTAACATTGTTAAGATCACTGCACGGGCTGTTTAGTGCCACTGATCAATTGACCAGTTGAGGCTTCATGTACCCTAGCCTTGATCTTCCTTAATAACTCATAAATTACTCAGAGAAAGAATAGCTGTTAAAGTATAGCCTCTAAAGTATGGGGTTCATTTGCCAATATTCCCAGTTCCATTAGTGACTACCTGTATGGATTTGGGACTCTCTCGAACTTTCTAAGTCTTAGTTTCCTATCTGGGTGACTTGGGCAAATTAATTAAGCTGGATATACTTCAGCTTCACCATTTGTAAGATAAGGAAAATTATGGTGCTTAACTCATATGGTTATTGTGAAGATGAACACATATGATACATATAAAAGTACTTAACAGAGGGCCTAGCATATCTTTGGTTGACCCTCATGAATTATAAAGAAATGTAAAGCATCACATTTGTCAAACAAATTTAAACAGCATTGACAAATGCGATTTTTATTTATTTTTATTTCAATAGATTCAGGGGGTGCAAATGTTTTTTTCTTATATAGATGAATTGTATAGTGGTGAAGTCGGGGTTTTAGTTTACCCATTACCTGAATAGCAAACATTGTATCTGAAAGGTAATTTTTTGTTTCTCAGCTCCCTCTCACCCTCCCCACTTCTGATTTTCCAACAGCCATAATACCATTCTATATGACTATACATAACCATTGCTTAGCTCCAACTTATAAGTGAGGATGCATGGTATTTGTTTTTTCATTCTTGAGATACTTCACTCATGATAATAATGGTCTCCAGTTCAACCCAAGTTGCTGCAAAAGACATTATTTAATTCTTTTTATGACTGAGTAGTATTCCATGGTATGTGTGTGTGTATATATATATATACACACACACCATTTTCTTTATCCACACATTAGTTGACGGGCACTTAGGTTGATTCCACATCCTTGCAGTTGTGAGTTGTGCTGTGATTAAGATACAAGTGTAGGTATCTTTTTTTTATATAACGACTTATTTTCTTTTGTATAGATATCCAGTATCTATTGCATTGCTGGATCAAATGGTTGGTCTACTTTTAGTTCTTTAAGGAATCTTCATACTATTTTCCATAGAGGTTGTACTAATTTACATTCCCAGTAAAAGTGTATAAGCGATCCTTTTTCACTGCATCTGCAATTTTGACTTTTTAATGATGGCCATCTGAGAGGGATAAGTTGGTATTTCATTGTAGCTTTAATTTGCATTTCCCTGATAATTAGGGATGTTGAGTATTTTTTTTAATGTTTGTTTGCCATTTATCTTCTTTTGGAAAATTTCTGTTTATGTCTTTACCTACTTTTTAATGGGGTTGTTTTTTTTAATTTTCTTAAGTTCCTTATAGATTCTAGATATTAGTCCTTCATCAGACATGTAATTTGCAAATATTTTCTCCCATTCTGTAGGTTGTATATATTCTCTTGTTATAATTTCTTTTTCTGTGCAGAAGCTTTTTAGCTTAATTAAGTCTATTTATTTACTTTTCTTTTTGTTGTATTTGCTTTTACAGTCTTAGTCATAAATTCTTTGCCTAGGCCAACGTCCAGAAGAGAGTTTCTGAGGTTTTCTTACAGAATTTTTATGGATTCGGGTCTTACATTTAAGTCTTCAATTCATCTTGAGTTAATTTTTTATAAATCATGGGAGATGCTCATTTTCATTCTTCTCTATATGACTGTCTAATTTTCCTAGCACCATTTATTAAATATGGCATCACTTCCCAAGTTTATGTTTTTGTTTGCTTTGTCAAAGATAAGTTGGTCGTAGGTATACAATTTTATTTCTGAGTTCTCTATTCTCCATTAATCTATGTGTCCACTTTTATAGCAGTACTATACTGATTTGGTTACTATGGCCTTGTAGTATAATTTGAAGTCAGGTAATGTGATACCTCCATATTTGTTCTTTTTGTTTAGGATTGCTTTGGCTGTTCAGGCTCTTTTTTAATTCCATATGAACTTTAGGATTTTTTTTTTCTAATTCTGTAAAAAAATGATGTTTGTATTATGATGAGAATTGCATTGAATCTATAAATCACTTAGGGCAGTACGAACATGTTAATAATATTGATTCTTCCAATTCATGAGCATGGGATGTTTTTCCATTTGTTTATGTTATCTACAATTTTTTTTTTTTGCAGCAGTTATAAATGGTATTGAATTCTTGATTTGATTCTCATCTTGGCAATTGTTAGCAGGTAGAAATGCTACTGATTTGTCTACGTTAATTTTGTAACATAAAACCTTACTGAATTCCTTTTTCAGTTCTAGAAATTGTATGAATGAGGCTTTAGGATTTTCTAGATATGAGATCACATCCTTGGCATACAGGAATAGTTTGACTTCCTCTTTTTCAATTTGGATGGCATTTATTCCACTGTCTTACCTTTTTCTCTGGCTAAGACTTCCAGGACTTTATTAAATAGAAATGGTGAAAGTATGCATTCTTGTGTTATTGCAATTCTTAGGGGGAATGCTTTCAACTTTTTCCTGTTCAGTACAATGTTGGTGGAGGGTTTGTCATACATGGCTTTTAACATTTGTAGGTATGTTCCTTCTATGCCTAGTTTGTTGAGGGTTTTTTTTTTCATGAAGAGTTGTTGAATTTTATCAAATGCTTTTTCTGCATCTATAAGATGATTATATATTTTTCTTCTTAATTGCTTTTATGTGGTGCATCACATCTATTGATTTGCACATGCTGAGCCCTCCTTGCATTCCTGGGATGAAACCCACATGATCATGGTCATTTTCTTTTCGATCTTCTTTTGGACTTAGTTTGCTAGTATTTTGTTGAGGAATTTTACATCTATATACATCAGGGATATTTGTTTGTAGTTTTCTTTTCTTGTTGTGTCTTTCCCTGGCTTTGGTTTTATGGTGATACTGGCTTTGTTGAATGAGTTAGGAAGGATTTCCTTCCTCTCAGTCTTGGAACAGTTCTGGTACATACCCATTTTTTCTTTGGTCAGTCTGACATAATTCAGCTGTGAATCCATTTGGTACTGGGCTTTAGTTTGTTAGGAAATGTTGTATTAATGATTCCGTCTCACTACTCATTTTTGGTCTGTTCAGGATTTTTGTTTCTTCTTGCTTCAAGCTTGGGAGGTTGAATCTTTCAAAAAATTTATCTATTTTCTCTAGATTTTCTAATTTTTGTGCACAGAGGGATTCATAATACTCTCAGGTGATGCTTTGTGTATCTATGGTATCAGTTATAATGTCTATTTTCTCATTTCTGATTGAGCTGATTTGAATCCTCTTTCTTCTTTCCTTAATCTGGTTAATAGTCTATTGATTTTGCTTATCTTTTCAAAGAACCAACTTTATGTTTCACTGATCCTTTGTATTGTTTGGGGGGTTCTGATTTCATTTAGTTCTCTTTTGATCTTTATTATTTCTTGTGTTCTGCTAGCTTTTGGTTTGGTATGTTCTGTTTTTCCAGTTCCTGGAGATGAGACATTAGGTTATTAACTTGTGATCTTTCTGTCTTTTTGATGTAAGCATATAGTGCTATAAACTTCCCTCTCAGCACTGCTTTTACTGTATCCCAGTGATTTTGGTAACTTATATAACCACTCTTATTTAATTTAAACAATTTTGTGATTTCTATCTTGATTTCATCATTGACTCAAAGATGATTCAATAGCACACTGTTAATTTCCTTGTATTTGTATAATTTTGAGAATTCCTCTTCAAATTGATTTCTACCTTTATTACACTGTGGACTCAGAAGATATACGATATGATTTAAATTTTTTAAAATTTTGTGACACTTGTTTTGTGGCTTAACATACGGTCTACCTCAGAAAATATTCCATGTATTGATGAAGAGGAATGTATGTTCTCTAGTTTTCAGGTTGAATGTTCTGTGAATGTTAGGTCCATTTGTTCTAGAGTCCCATTTAAGTCCCATGTTTCTTATTGATTTTCTGTATCAATGATTTGTCTACTGTTGTCTCTAGAGCGTTGTAGTCCCCCACTATTATTATATTGCTATTTATTTCTTAGGTCTACTAGTATTTGTTTTATGAATTTGGGAATTTTGGTTTTAGGTGTATATATATTTAGGATTGTTGATCTTCTTGTTGAATTGTCACTTTATCATTATATTATAACCATTTTTGTCTTTTTTTGCTGTTGTTGAATTAAGTCTGTTTTATCTAGTATAAGGAATAGCTATTCCTGCTCACTTTTGGATTCTGTTTGCATGGAATATTTTTCCCACTCCTTTACCTTAAGTCTGTGATAATCTTTACAAATTAAATGGGATTCTTGGAGACAGAAGATATTTGGGTTTCATTTGTTTATCCATTCCACCATTCTATATTGGTCATTTGTACCATTTACATTCAAAGTTAATATTGATATATGAGATACTGTTGCAGTCATCATGTTGATTGCTACCTAGTTGCTTTTTATTCTCCTCTGTGTTAAAGTTTTATAATAGTTGTGAGTTTTTACTTTCAAATGTTTTTATACCTGTATCAACCATTCTTTTTCATGTTTAGATGACTTTTTATCACTTCTTGTAGGGCCAACCTAGTGGTAGAAAATTTACTTAGTGTTTGCTTGTCTTGGAAAGACTTTATTTCTCTTCAATTATGAAACTAAGTTTTGCAAAATTCATGGCTGACACTTACTCTTTTTAAGAATACTAAAGATAGCACACCAATCCCTTGTGACATGTAAAATTTCTGCTAAGAAGTCAACTATTATTCTAATGGATCTTCTTTGCAAATTATTTGATGTTTTATCTCACAGCACACAGGAATTCCTCCTTCACACTGACATTGGCCTGTCTGATGACTATGTGCCTTGGTGATGTCCTTTTTGAAATGAAACTCCTAGGATTTCATTGACTTTCTTGTATCTGGATGTCCAATTCTTAAGCAATACCACGGAAGTTTTCCTCAAATAATCCCTCACATAGGCTTTCAAAGCTTTTTACTTTTTGATGTTTTCCTTCAGGAATACCTACAATTGTCATTTGGACATTACACATAATCCCATTACTTTTGAGAAACTTTGTTCAATTCCTTTCTTTATTTTTTATTTTTGCCTGACTGGGTTAATTCAAAAGACTGGTCTTGAAGCTTTGAAATTCTTTCTTCTGCTTGGTGTAGTCTACTATTAAAATTTTCCACCATGCTTAATATTTCCCTGAATGGCTGGGCGCAGTGGCTCACGCCTGTAATCCTAGCACTCTGGGAGGCCAAAGTGGGCAGATTGCTCGAGTTCAGTAGTTCGAAACCAGCCTGAGCAAGAGTGAGACCCCGTCTCTACTATAAATGGAAAGAAATTAATTGGCCAACTAATATATATACATATATATATATGCGCCACCATGCCCGGCTAATTTTATATATATATATATATATATATATATATATATGGCATGTCACATTAACCTACTCTTTGAAGAATGTCTGATCCATTCTTCCTCAGAGTAAGGGTGAAGCTCTCAGTTTTCTTTAAAAGACAGAAAAGAATGTGGAGAATTTATAAATATCTATGAATTTTTAAATAATAGAATCCTTGATAAAGGAGTTTATGAATTTGAGAAAACAACTAATAAAAATTAGGAATACACTTAGTAGAATTATAGTTTTAAAATAATTTTCTGACATATAAAAGATTTTACCAAGGGATACAACACCTTTCTCTGAACTTATATTTTCTGTTGTTTCTCTTTCTTGAAGATCAAACTAGAGACATTAGAATTATTCAAAATAGGTAGAAGAGCTCAGATTACCTTAAAAGAATTTCACAAATGCAACTGCTCTTAAGTATTTGTAAATAAAGTAAGAATATGGCTATTCTATCTGAAGGATAAGATATGAATATATTCCTTCTCAAAAAGTCTCTTGTGGTCTTAGAATATAAAATCTCATCTCTACAGGTTCTAGCATAAGATCCCTGGGCAATGAGCTTCAACTGACATTCTCCATGGCATGTTCATCATTAGAATTTCCACATGCATCAGAGAAAGAAAAGTTCAGTTCCAATTTATCAGTGACAATTTGACAGCTTTACTCTTACACTGAGTCAAGAGGATTGAAGAGGTGGGAGAATAAAGACCTGATATGGAGAGTGAAACAAGAATAAAAATAACGGAAGAGCCATTTAATAACTCACCATGTCAGAAAACTGATATCATAATCTTGTTTTTGCTACTTAATAACTATGTACCCTATAGAAATTCACTTAATCTCACTGAATTTCTGTTTTCCCAATGGAAATGTTACAATATACCCTGATTTATAACAACCAAACAAATGCAAGATATTTTGATTCAGCCAGTATTAATTAAGCTTCAACTACTATATGCCTTATATAGAACTACTTATTTTATTGTTTAATACCAAACAATCCTCAAAAATATTAAAAGTAGAAATATTTTCATCTATTTCCTACCAATTCACTTACCGCACTTCGCAGTAAACTAAGGCCTCCCCATAATACAACTCCAGAGGCTCCCAGAGCAATACTTTCACCAAGTGTATTCACCAGGTCATCCTGGCAAATATAATAGAAAAAGATAGCAGATAAAAATAAAATGAAAGTGTTATATTTAAAATATTAATACCAAAGATAAGCATGCTGACCCAATAATAGTAATTTAAATATTTCTCCATTATTTCTACCTTTTACACAGCCATTGCCTTACTATAAAAAATAGAGATTATTATTGTTTTAATTACTTCTATTGACAAGACAGCAGGCCTATGAAAGAAAAAACAGTAAGTGAGTCAATATACTCTCTATACTACCTAATTCTCCATGCTTACTAAGAGATCATGAGATTACATTAAAGATTAAACATATTTATTTTACATTCATTTAATGATGTAAAACTACTAGTGTGTACATTGCTAAATGACACTAAAAGCTAAACTTCACTCCCTTCAAAAATAATATGAAATTTCACAAAACAGTTTTGTGCACACTATTTCATTGTCCTCATACCTTGATTTACTTACCTGAGAAAGGTATTTCAAAATTAGATCAAAAAAATCTAGTCGGGCATATACAAAAACTGGAAGTGGCCTTGCAATATCAAGAAATTTGGAAATCCTAATGGCTTCATAAATTCGATTACGTGCATAGAGCGCAACTTGTGTAGAAGACAGTCTGCTACTCAAGTAAATAGATGGAAAAAGGGCAGTGCTTTCGTTCCACAACCAGCTAAGAGCATCATTTCTTATTTTCTCTATGTCAAAGCAATCTCCAGTGAAATCTTGTTGATTATAATTATAGTTGTAACAATCAGGAAAAAGATAATAGCCCCATAAGCGATGTGGCCGAAGTAATTTTCCCAATTTTAAAGTCTCTAGCATGAAATCCTTTGCTGCTTTTTCAAATTCAACTATGGCTATGTTGGTAGCTTCTGTGTCATTAAGGTGTAGATTTTGTTGCCTGACCAAGTCAATAGACTCACTCTTATAAACATGTTTAGGTTTCCAGTTTCTTCCCCAAGTGGGCCTCCATTCTTTCCAATCAATGACAGCCAACCCGGTATCATCATTTGGGATGTAAAAGACAATGTCTTTCTCGGCTTTGTCCAAATGCTTTTTTAAGGGTGCCTTCTGGGGAATTCCTCCATGTATAAGTCTGCCTGTGATATCTATATAAGGATAGTAGCCAAGTCTATCATTATAAAATATTGTCATATTTTGCCCTGTGACATTTTCTCGAGGGCTTCCTACTAAAGAGAAGAGGCTCAGATCTATTGGCCCATCCAGCCCTGCAAGACAAAGTTCAGATGGGGCATTCCAGGCCCAGAGGAAAGGCACATCTGGGAAAAGAGGGGGTGCTCTGAAATCCAGAGCCAAGCAACATGGAATCAGAAGGAAGGTGAACACTGTCTGGGATACTGCATTGGACCCAACAAAGCTCCTGAAAAAGATGTTCTTGAACCTTAGCACTCCCATTGGAAACAGCAATGACTATAAAAAAACATATTTCCTCCTACACACTTTGATTTACTCGATATTAGATGTAAGATATTAGAACATATAAAAGAGAGTAGAGTGAAGCCACTTTGTTGTTTGATAAAGAGGTACAATGATTGTATTACACCTAAATATTGTTCTTCTTGTTTTATGTACCAGGAATGTTTTGCAAGTTGCATCACCTATAACTGATAAAAGAAACATAGAATATATTATTATGTTGCATTTTATAATAAAGATCATAAGCTTTACCATGTTCTAAACTTTAAGTGCAGGAATTTTAATTGTTTTTTTAATTTATTTTTTATATGAAGGGGGTAGTGGGGAGGGGGATCTAATTTCTTTTCTTTTTCTTTTCTTTTCTTTTTTTTTTTTTTGAGACAGTCTCACTCTGTCGCCCTGGGTAGAGTACAATGGTATCATTGTAGCTCACTCCAGCCTCAGACTACTGGGATCAAGCGATCTTCCTGCCTCAGCCTCCTGAGTAGCTAGCACTACAGGTGTGCACCATGATACCCAGCTAATTTTTCAATTTTTAGTAGAGACAGAGTCTCGTTTTTGCTCAGGCTGGTCTCTAACTCCTAAACTCAAGCAATCCTCCTGCCTCGACCTTCTACAGTGCTAGGATTACAAGCATGAGCCACCATATCCATGCTTAATTCAATTTTAAAAGATGGAAAAGCTAGTCCTGTGTTTGAATCAATAAAATTATTTCCTCTTACAAATGATGCAAACTCTATAATGGTTAACATTTGTTTCATTTTCCCAAATCATTACTGAGCCTACAGAGAGGTGAAGGTAACTATTTTTCCTTTTGCCTTCCCCGGTGTACAGAATGTTGTACCAAGCAATGCCTTGGCAAAAGCCCGTAGAAGGAAAATAAATTCAAAGTTGAACTTCTCATTCATGTTTATTGCTTCTCAAAAGATTGTTTTATAGTAGTCTCTAAATATTGAAAACAATATCTTATGGAATCGTGATCATTTTTTTTCTTTTCTTTTTTTGTTTTCTTTTGTTTGTTTGTTTTATTTGAACAGGCACAATAAGGGGATAGGGAAAAGTCACTTCTGCTAGAGATAATAAATCAAAAGTTTGCTTGGACTTAACCAACCAAAACTCTTCTCCTGCTCTTTGTCCTCTCCTGCTCTTTTGAACACTGTTTGATCAAGTCTTACAGTAATATACTCTCATGTTTAAGTCAATAAAACAGTTTACTACTTTATATCTTCTACTCAAAGGATTGGTTCTATTCTAGCTTTAAAAAAAGCAATATATGGATTTTGGTCTTGTTATTGTGTTTGATAAGTGACATTATGTTGTCAGACTGATTTTCAAAAAATGAAGTGTTATAGCACACACTGTTGCTATATGGTACCACTTTTGTGGTACAATGAAATAGGTCTGAGCCAAGGAAAAGAAATTAAACTATGTATTATTCAGCATTTGATATTTGTAAAAGTTACCTACAAGAAGACATATTTAAATGTTCTGTGATTCTAAAAGAAACCTTTCTTTTTAATTAGACTAGTACTATACTGCTATGTAAAGGAATAAGAATTACACTATTCTTTCCATGAATATTTGTCCTTACTATAGCAAATTATCCATTCATTCTCATCATTGAAACATAAATTACTCTAAAGATAAAACCTGCACATGAGATTTGGGCCTTGTAGAAGAGAGAGAGAGAGAGAGGGAGAGAGAGAGACCATAGTCAGAATAGAATGAAATATCAAGAACCATTAGAGTCTAATGTTTTGAAGATAATAAATTTTTCCCACATGTTTAGAACATATAAAGTAGCTAAAGATTTTTATAGTTTAAACCTTATAAACTTTTTTACTCAGGACCTAGAAAATCTTCAGCTAAAATTAATATTGGGGCAAAAACTAATTCCTTTTAAAAACCAAATGTCAACACAAATACCTGAATGGCAGGGAGTGGGAGAAGGAAATGAAATAAAGGATTAGCTTTTCCTATGTCTCGGGGAAGGAGTAGGCTAATCTTATAGAGATTAATATTCAAATCTATTTCCACACGATCATTTTATATAAGAAAAACAAGGGGCAGAATAATCCTATTGAGAAGATCTCTACCTACAGAAATCTTCAAAAAAGAAGGGACACATCTATCCTTGAAAATTGACCGAATGAAAAATCTCTACTTTAGTGAAAATCCAAGACAAAGCGTTGAGACACAGAATTGGCACAAAATTGGGGCAGACTTAGAAGTCAGCATCTAAAACAGCATTTTCCTATTACTTAAAGTATCTAATAGAGAACTTTCCCTATTTAAATAGAGAGCCTCATGTGCCTGGAAATCATCCCTTAGCACTCTAGCCTGCGGGACATAGTGAGACCTTATCTCAAAAGAACGTTTTAAAAAAACCTTATACCTGGTGCAAAAGAATTTTATCATTATCACACATACTAGCAAAATCCTTTGAACCAGGACCCCCTTGTCTGAGGAAAAGTCCAAAATTATTTTGTAATAAAAATTATATAGCTATGTGTAGATATCCACATATGTGATATTCACCAATACATATAGAAGTATCTATCAAAAGAGAAAAATATAAAAAGCAACTTCAATACAAAATGATAAATTCTTAAATATGGTATTTCAGCCTGAGGGAATTTATGCAGGTATCAGAACTAGATATAAAGATAATGAAACAACATGTAAAGGTATTTGCCTAAAATACTAAGTGAAATAAACTACAAAAACACACACTATAATTAGACATATACAAAAACATGTAAGTACATGCTTAAGAAATTGATAACATTTAGAAAAATTTAAAGAAAGATGTAATTTCTGAATATACTCTGTGTGTATTTTTTTTTAAGAGACAGGGATTTTCTCTGTCCCCCAAGATAGAGTGCAGTAGCCCGATCATATCTCACTGTAACCTCAAATTCTTGGGCTCCAGTGATCTTCCTAACTCACCATCTAGAATAGCTGAGACTACAAGCACACACCCACACACTCACTTGATTTTTTTATTTTTTGTGGGGACTTAGTTTCCTCATGTTGCCCAGGCCAGTCTCCAATTTCTGGCCTCAAAAACAATCTTCCCAACTCAGCCTTCCAAAATGCTGAGATTACAAGGGTCAGCCTCCCTGTCAGACTTGTTAAATATATTTTTGAGCTTCTAATTTTCTTTTATCCAATCATCATAATGTTTCTCAAATAAAAAGTGGAAACAAAGTGAAGAAATTAAGTGTGCCAGAAGAAATTTGAGCTTAGCTTCTCTTGAGTGGAGGAAGAAAAAGAACCATAAATATCCCTACACTTTATTCAGCAGGATGCTTGTACAAGGAGTTCTTGTTTAATTTTTGGGAAGAGGACGTGCTGTTTGGGATTTTTTTTTCAAATAAATTATGTTGTATATATTTAAGGTATACAACATGATTTTATGGAAAAATTGGGGTTTTTGAGGTAAGGAGAAAATAATATCAGACAGAAAAAGCCAAACAAAAGAGCCAGATTTCTTAGCTTAATACTTTGTTCTTCTTTTCCAAAACAAATGCTTCATTTCCATAACAAATGCTTTCTCCTTAGAGAATTATAACGAATGGATATAGAAGTCAGTTAGGAAACTGTCTCTAGAATCTACCTTTTGGCGTTCCCATTTCCCATGAGTCTATGAATATAGTAGCTGTAAGGAAATAACTGAATTCAGAGAACTGAGAACCCAGATATAAAACCATCCTCATACTGCCATCTAATCTTTAACAAAGCAGACAAAAACATACACTGGGGAAAAGAATCCTTATTCTATAACTGGTGCTGGGAAAACTGAATAGCTACATGTAGAAGACTGAAACAGGATCCACACCTTTTACCTCTCACAAAAATCAGCTCACACTGGGTAACAGACTTAAACCTAAGGTATGAAACTATTAGAATTCTAGAGGAGGCCGGGTGCGGTGGCTCACGCCTGTAATCCTAGCACTCTGGGAGGCCAAGACGGGCGGATTGCTTGAGGTCAGGAGTTCGAAACCAGCCTGAGCAAGAGCAAGACCCTGTCTCTACTATAAATAGAAACAAATTAATTGGCCAACTAATATATATATAGAAAAAATTAACCAGGCATGGTTGTGCATGCCTGTAGTCCCAGCTACTTGGGAGGCTGAGGCAGGAGGATTGCTTGAGCCCAGGAGTTTGAGGTGGCTGTGAGCTTGCTGACGCCATGGCACTCACTCTAGCCTGGGCAACAAAGTGAGACTCTACCTCAAAAAAAAAAAAAAAAAAAGAAAAGAAAAGAAAAGAAAGAATTCTAGAGGAAAATGTTGGAAATACTCTTCTAGACATTGGCCTAGGCAAAGAATTTAGGAAGAAGACCCCAAAGGCAATCACAGAAACAACAAAAATAAATAAATGGGACCTGATGAAACTGAACAGCTTCTGCACAGCCAAAGAAATAGTCATGAGAGCAAACAGATAACCTACAGAATGGGAGAAAATTTTCACAAGCTACACATCCAATAAGGGGCTGATAACTAGAATCTATTTAGAACTCACGAAAATCAGCAAGAAAAAAATCAAACAACCCTATCAAAAAGTGGGCAAAGGACATGAACAAAAATGTTTCAAAAGAAGACAGAATAATGGCCAACAAACATGAAAAAATGCTCAACATCTCTAGTCATCAGGGAAATGCAAATCAAAACTGCAATGAGATATCATTTATCTCCAGTAAAAATGGCCTTTATCAAAAAGTCCCCAAACAATAAATGTTGGCCTGGATGCGGAGAGATAGGAACACTCCTACACTGCTGTTGGGACTGCAAACTAGTTCAACCTCTGTGGAAAGCAATATGGAGATACCTTAAAGCGACACAAGTAGATCTACCATTTGATCCAGCAATCCCACTACTGGGCATCTACCCAAAAGAACAAAAGACACTCTGTAAAGAAGACACCTGCACTCGAATGTTTATAGCAGCACAATTCACAATTGCAAAGTTGTAGAAACAACCCAAGTGCCCATCAATACATGAGTGGATTAATAAAATGTGGTATATGTATACCATGGAGTACTATTCAGCTATAAGAAACAATGGTGATATAGCACCTCTTGTATTTTTCTGGATAGAGCTGGAACCCATTCTACTAAGTGAAGTATCCCAAGAATGGAAAAATAAGCACCACATGTACTCACCAGCAAATTGGTATTACTGACCAACACCTAAGTGGACATATAGGAATAACATTAATCGGGTGTGGGGCACATGGGAGGGGGAAGTAGGGGATGGGTATATACATACATAATGAGTGTGAGGCGCACTGTCTGGGGGATGGTCATGCTTAAAGCTCTGACTCAAGGGGGGAGAGAGGGCAAGGCCAATATACGTAACCTTAATTTTTGTACCCCCATAATATGCTGAAATAAAAAAGAAAAAGAAAAGAAGTAAAAATAGAAAACAATCAAAATATCCAATGAAGTAAAATAATAAAATAGATGTTAAACTAAAAAAAAAGAACTGAATTTAGACATTATCCTCTTATCATTAAAATTATTATTGACTTTTAATATAAATTGTTATAAATATGAAGGTAAAAATTCATACATGAGACAGATATTGATAAAGACAATATTATAGCTTTGGTGAAAGCAGACATGACATTACTGAAGGGGGAGGGGCACAGGAGAGAGTCAAAGGTTTCAGTCTTCACAAGGCACCTCCCCAGTCTCCATTTCCCTATAGTCCTCATAACAACTAACATGATCTAGGCATTATTACAGGACTGAAAAGATAGCCTCTAGCCTCATGATAATGAAGGTAATTTTAATGTATCTAAAATACTTCCATAAATATTGTGAGAATCATTCTTTAACATGAAAAATAAAAGGCAAAATTCCTCATGAGCATCAGGCCCCAAGTTTATTGTCTTTGTATCCTAATCACATTTTGTAGAATGTGTATTGTTTTTCGGGTACTTACTTCATAAATTCAACCAAAAGGCTGACTTATACCTCCAGGTCCAAGGAGTTGCTGGGACTACGGGCGCACGAGGTCTGGCTAATATTTAGCTATTTTTAGTAGAGATGGGGTCTCAATTTTGCTTAGGCTGGTCTCAAACTCCTGAGCTCAAGCAATCCTCCGCACCTCAACCTCCCAGAGTGCTAGGATTATAGGCATGAGCCACAATGCCCAGCCTTCAAAGAGTTAAGAGGAGAACTACCATTTGATCCAGCAATCCCATTACTGGGCATCTATCCCAAGGAAAAAAGGCATTCTATAAAAAGACATCTGCACTCAAATGTTTATAGCAGCACAATTCACAATTGCCAAGATGTGGAAATAGCCCAAGTGCCCATCAATACATGAGTGGGTTAATAAAATGTGGTATATGTATACCATGGAATACTACTCAGCTACAAAAAACACCTCTTGTATTATCCTGGATGGAAACGGAGCCCATTCTACTAAGTGAAGTATCACAAGAGTGGAAAAACAAGCACCACATTTACTCACCATCAATTGGTACTAATTGATCAACACATATGTGCACATATGGTAGAACATTCATCAGGTGTCAGGCAGGTGGGAGGAGGGAGGGAGAGATGGGTATATTCACACCTAATGGGTGCAGTATGCATGTCTGGGGGATGGGCATGTTTGTAGCTCTGAGTTGGGCAGGGCAAAGGCAATATATGTAACCTAAACATTTATACCCCCCATAATATTCTGAAAAAAATGTTTTTAAAGTGAAAATCATAAAGTTTTCCTCTAAGATGTGATTAGATAAGAAGTTGCCCCAATCTGTTAGCTCTGTAGTATTTAACCTATTTGGTGAAGAAAGGCAGCCTTTCTTCCAGTCAATTAAATAAATAATTAATCTTTTGAGAAGTTAAATCAGTTATTTAGTTTTGAATTAACTTGTACTTTGAATTTCAGCAAACTCAAAATTATAGCCAATGGTGACACTCTGAAATGAAGATGTTCAAACAAAAACTGAAGCTACCAATCAGAAGCCATGGAGCTGTCCAAAAAAAAATCCAGTACTGAGCAATAATTGAATGAGTCAAAACATTTTATTCAGAAAAACTATTGCAATATGTTCAATGAAACCTCAGTATTTATTATAACTGAGCTCAATTCCAAATACAGCAAGGAAAAATGGGAATTTATACCCAAAAAGCAATGTGTGGGGTCAGTGGATAGAAAATTACTAAGGGGAAACATCAGGGATAAGGGGGATTCTGGCTAAACTGACCTAACAATATTCTTGCTGGCAGCTGGCCAGGGTGATCAGATATCACTTGAGGGATGATGGAGGAAGAAGAACCCCTAAGAGTGAGTGATCTGATACAGAGAATCGGGGATTCTTGCTACAGCTGGACTCTAAAAGGAAGGACACAGAAGCACAGATAACTAAACAGAATGCACGGATGAGCTTGATTAGTTTGGTCAAGGGGAGAATCTTTGTCAGTCTCCCTTGTTGTGCATGCTAAATGAGTTACTTAATTAAGTAAATGAAGTTGATGTACTTTGAATTTCAGTAAATTCAAACTTATGGACAATTACGACACTTTAAAATCAAGATATTCAAACAAAAAGTGAAGCACATCATCCAGAACCCATAAAGCTCAGCCTTATTCAGAAGACAAGTATGTTTTCTAGAGCCAAGCATGAGGCTGACACTCAGATATGACTGAAACTAAATAACTGAATAAAGACTTGAACAGCCTCTAAATGCAATGTGCTAATCAAAAACACAATAGCTCTGCTAGGGATGCTCTCTGCAATGCCACTTCTGAAACCCAATGCTAAGCTCAGTGATGCTTGACTTTCAGTCAATCCAACATCCCACCATCATAATCCTAGGACCAAATTCTAGTTCTTCCGTGATTAAAGTGGCTCAGCTGCCTGCACTAATAAGCAAAAGGGCTTAGTATCAAGTCAAGTCAAAGTTTAAAAAAGTAACAAACACTTCTATTACTACAGGTGCATTGCATAATGAATTCACAAAAGTGTAATAGCCATAATATGGGCTATGAGTCTGCAATTTACCTTATATTATTATATAATAATAGTGTTTCTCTTCCCCTGGCCAGTCAGATGACTTTTGGGATTTATTTCTCTGATTTTCCAAAGTCACACTTACTAAATCTGACATATATGGGATTATATTAAAGATCCAAATGGCCACTATGGTCAAACACAAACAGAAACTACCTATGTGTTCAGAAATTCCCTTTGTCTAAAGGTACTAGGGACCCAACCTCATCAAATGTAACTAAGCACATTAAGCAATGATTAAGATAAATGCCAATAAAAATAATATATGATATTACCTTGAAAATACAACATGATAAATATTTTTCCTCTTATCTAATTAAGATATTTGGAGCCTATAGAGATGCCAGTCCTTTAAATGGAGCAATTAGGATGCAGATAGAATTTTCCTTTAGGAAAGATGACAGGGTCAAAAATCTTGTCAGAGTTTTAACTGGTTAATTACCTATGTTTTTAAAAAGACATGTACTCTCATCTACCTTAAGAATGCACACTTTTATTTCTCTACCCAAGTTCACAGGAAAAAAAATAAAACATGTACATTTTGAAGAGCTGGGCATGGTGGGTCACTCTTGTGGTCCCAGCTACTTGGGAGGCTGAGGCCGGAAGATCTCTTGAGCCCAGGAGTTTGAGGCTGTAGTGTGCCAATATCTCATGTGTGAACAGCCACCAAATTCCATCCTGGGCAAAACATAGAAATCCTCGTCTCTTTAAAAAAAAAAAAAAAAAAAAGGAATGTGCATGTTGTGAAAATGAAACTATGCCTGAAGCCCTAAGTAATAAAATGTCTTCCCAGAACCAACTGCCATCATTCTTTCTAGGTAATGGTGTAATATAAAGTACAAGATTAGAAAATATTTATGCCACAAAGCAGCACGAGAAACATTAATGTCTTTCTTTACAATGACTTTTTTCTCACCTTTGCTTTTAACCTTTTATTTTTTTTTTTTCTTTTTTTTTTTTTTTAATTATTTTTTTTTATTTTGGCATATTATGGGGGTACAGATTTTAAGGTTTCAATAAATGCCCATTTCCCCCCCTCCCTCCAAAAGTCTGAGTCTCCATCATGACCATCCCCCAGATGGTGCACATCTCACCCACTATGTATGTATATACCCGCCCCCCTCCCCCCTCCCACCTGCCCAATACCCTATTACTGTAGCACCTATGTGTCCGCTTAGGTGCTACTCAGTTAATACCAGTTTGCTGGAGAATATATCTGGTGCTTGTTTTTCCATTCTTGGGATACTTCACTTAGTAGTATGGGTTCCAGCTCTAACCAGGAAAATATAAGGTGTGCTATATCACCATTGTTTCTTAGAGCTGAATAGTACTCCATGGTGTACATATACCACATTTTATTAATCCATTCTTTGATTGATGGGCACTTGGGCTGTTTCCACAGCCTTGCAATTATGAATTGTGCTGCTATAAACATTCGAGTGCAGGTGTCTTTTTTGTAGAGTGTCACTGGATCATTTGGGTAGATGCCCAGCAATGGGATTGCTGGATCAAATGGTAGATTCACTTGTATCGCTTTAAGGTATCTCCATATTGCTTTCCACAGAGGTTGAACTAGTTTGCAGTCCCACCAGCAGTGTAGGAGTGTTCCTCTCTCTCCGCAACCACGCCAGCATTTATTGTTTGGAGATTTTTTGATAAAGGCCATTCTCACTGGGGTTAAGTGATATCTCATTGTGGTTTTGATTTGCATTTCCCTGATGATTACAGATGTTGAGCATTTCTTCATATGTTTGTTGGCCATTCTTCTGTCTTCTTTAGAAAAATTTCTGTTCAAGTCCTTTGCCCACTTTTTAATGGGGTTATTTGATTTTTTCTTCCTAATTTTCATGAGTTCTAAGTATATTCTAGTTATCAGTCCCTTATCGGATGCATAGGATGCAAAAATTTTCTCCCATTCTGTAGGTTGTCTGTTTACTTTCATGACTATTTCTTTGGCTGTGCAGAAGCTTTGTAGTTTGATCATGTCCCATTTATTTATTTTTGTTGCTGCTGTGATTGCCTTTGGGGACTTCTTCATAAACTCTTTGCCCAGGCCAATGTCTAGGAGAGTGTTTCCAACTTTTTCCTCTAGAGTTCTAATAGTTTCATATCTTAGGTTTAAGTCTGTTATCCAGCGTGAGTTGGTTTTTGTGAGAGGTGAAAGGTGTGGGTCCTGTTTTAGCCTTCTACAGGTGGCTATCCAGTTTTCCCAGCACCATTTATTGAAGAGGGATTCTTTTCCCCAGCGTATGTTTTTGTCTGCTTTGTCAAAGATGAGACGGCTATATGAGGATGGTTTTATATCAGGATTCTCACATATGTTCCACTGGTCAATATTCCTGTTTTTGTGCCAATACCATATTGTTTTAATTACTACAGCTTTGTAGTATAGTTTAATATCTGGCATATTAATGCCTCCCATTTTGTTTTTGTTGCCTAGAATTGCTCTTGATATTCGGGGTCTTCTTTGGTTCCATACGAAGCGTAAAATTATTTTTTCTATATCTGTGAAGAATGCTGATGGGATTTTAATAGGTATTGCATTGAATCTGTAGATCAGTTTGGGTAGTATAGACATTTTGACGATATTGAGTCTGCCGATCCACGAGCATGGTATGGATTTCCATCTGTTTACATCCTCTGCTATTTCCTTCCTCAGTGTTTCATAGTTCTCCCTGTAGAGGTCTTTTACCTCTTTGGTTAAATATATTCCTAGGTACTTTAATTTCTTTGTTGCTATTGTGAAGGGAATTGAGTCTTTGATTTGGTTCTCAATTTGATTGTTGTTGGCGTATATGAATGCCTCTGATTTCTGTGTATTAATTTTGTATCCTGAGACTTTACTAAATTCATTGATCAGTTCCAGGAGTTTCTTGGTTGAATCCTTGGGGTTTTCTAGATACAATATCATATCATCAGCAAACAGTGAAAGTTTGATCTCTTCTGCCCCTATTTGGATACCTTTGATTCCATTTTCCTGTCTGATTGCTGTAGCCAAGACTTCCAGCACTATGTTGAATAGAAGTGGAGATAGTGGGCAGCCTTGTCTGGTTCCAGTTCTAAGTGGGAATGATTTCAGTCTTTCCCCATTCAGTATGATGTTGGCTACGGGTCTGTCATATATGGCTTGTATCATTTTTAGGTACGTCCCTTCTATGCCTATTTTCTTAAGTGTTCGTATCATGAAAGGGTGTTGAATTTTGTCAAAAGCTTTTTCTGCATCTATTGAAAGAATCATGTGGTCTTTGTTTTTGCTTCTGTTTATGTGGTGAATTGCATTTATAGATTTACGTATGTTGAACCATCCCTGCATCCCTGGGATGAAGCCCACTTGGTCGTGGTGGATTATTTTTTTGATAAGTGTCTGGATTCGGTTAGCTAAGATTTTGTTGAAAATTTTTGCATCTATATTCATTAGGGATATTGGTCTGTAGTTTTCTTTTTTTGTTGCATTGTTTCCTGGTTTTGGTATCAGAGTAATATTCGCTTCATAAAAGGTGTCGGGGAGGTTTCCGTTCTTCTCGATGTTGTGGAATAGTTTCTGCAAAATAGGTACTAGTTCTTCTTTGTAAGTATGGTAAAATTCAGGTGTGAAGCCATCTGGACCGGGACTTTTCTTTTTAGGGAGATTTTTAATTGCTGTTTCTATTTCAGCTGTTGAGATTGGTCTGTTCAGGGAATCTATTTCTTCCTGGTTGAGCCTAGGGAGGCTGTGTGTTTCTAGAAATTTGTCCATTTCCTCCACATTTTCCAGTTTGTGTGCATAAAGATTTTTGTAGTATTCATAAATTGTATCTTGTATCTCTTTGGGATCAGTTGTGATATCTCCTTTTTCATTCCTGATGGAGCTTATTAGAGATTTCTCTTTTCTGCTTTTCGTTAGCTTAGCCAATGGCGTGTCAATTTTGTTTATTTTTTCAAAGAACCAACTTTTTGTTTTATTAATCTCCTGAATAGCTTTCCTGTTTTCAATTTCGTTTAGTTCTGATTTGATCTTGTTGATTTCAGTTCTTCTGCTGGGTTTGGGGTTGGTCTGTTCTTCTTTTTCCAGCTCTTTGAGTCGTTTCATTAGATTGTCTATTTGTGATCTTCTTGCCTTTTGGTTATAGGCATTTATGGAGATAAACTTTCCTCTCAGAACTGCTTTAGCTGTGTCCCAGAGGAGTTGATAACTTGTCTCTCCATTGTCGTTTTCTTCATAGAAGTTTTTTATTTCCGTCTTGATTTCTTCATTTACGAAGTAATCATTTAGTAGGAGGTTGTTTAATTTCCACGTTTTTGTGTAGAAATGTGAGTTTCTGTTAGGGTTGATTTCTAGTTTTATTCCACTGTGATCTGAGAAAGTACATGGTATGATTTCTATTTTTTTAAATTTCTTGAGATTTTCTTTGTGTCCTAGGATATGGTCAATCTTAGAGAATGTCCCGTGAGCTGATGAGAAGAACGTATATTCAGTGGATTTTGGGTAGAATGTTCTGTAGATGTCTGTCAGACCCAATTGTTCTAGAGTTTTGTTTAAGTCCATTATTTCTTTATTAATTTTCTGTTTGGAGGATCTGTCTCGTGCCGTCAGTGGGGTGTTGAAATCTCCGGCGATTATGGAGTTGCTATTAATCCATTTGCTTAGCTCCAGTAAGGTTTGCTTTATGAATCTGGGTGCACCTAAGTTGGGTGCATATATATTTAAAATTGTTATCTCCTCTTGTTGGACTGTGCCCTTCACCATTATATACTGACCCTCTTTGTCTTTTACTACTTTTGTTGGTTTAAAAACTAAATCGTCTGAAATTAGAACTGCCACACCGGCCTTCTTTTGGTTTCTATTTGCTTGGAATATTGATCTCCACCCTTTTATTTTTAGTCTATGTGCATCCTTGCAGGTTAAATGTGTTTCCTGAAGACAGCATATACTTGGCCTGTATTTTCTTATCCATTCAGCCAGCCTATGTCTCTTGAGTGGAGAGTTTAAGCCATTCACATTTATTGAGAGAACTGATAGGTAAGGTAGATTACTGATCATTCTGTTGGGTTGGATGTTGTTGCTATGATTTCTGTCTTGAGCCATTGTAATATCTGGCCTTTAATATCTTTGGGTTTTGGTTGTTTTTATATCCGTGGATTATTATTATGATGTTCCGTGGGTAACGCTGTTTTAAGTACTTCTTGTAGGGCTGGTCTTGTCTTGGTGAATTCTCTGAGCCTTTGCTTGTCTGAGAATGTTTTTATTTCTCCTTCATATATGAAGCTTAGTTTTGCAGGGAATAATATTCTAGGCTGGGCATTGTTTTGTTTCAAAAGAGTGAGAATGGGGCCCCAGTCTCTCCTTGCTTGTAAAGTCTCATTAGAGAAGTCTGATGTTATTCGAATTGGCTTTCCCTTGTATGTCACTTGCTTCTTTTGTCTTACAGCTCTTAGAAGGGCCTCTTTAGTTGATACTTTGGTCAGTCTGATGACTGCATGTTGTGACGTCTTCCTGTTTGCATTGAATCTCCCAGGGGTCCTCTGGGCTTCTTGAACTTGTATATCGAGATTTTGAGCAAGGCCTGGGAAATTTTCCTCTATTATATCTTCAAAAAGCTTGTCCAGCCCTTGAGTGTTGTCTTCCTCCCTTTCGGCTAAACCTATGACCCTCACGTTAGGTTTTTTCACATAATCCCACAGCTCTTGTAGGCTTTGGTCTTTTCTCTTGTTTCTCTGCTGTATTTCTGTGACTGATTTATTTAATTGGAAGGTGTTATCTTCAAGCTCTGAGATTCTTTCTTCTGCTTGATCTACCCTGTTCTTGAGACTTTCCACAGTATTTTGTAGTTCTCTGAGTTGATTCTTCATCTCCAGGACTTCGGTTAAAGTTTTCTTCACTGTGTCAATCTCTTTGTTGAACCTTTGTTCCATTTCTTGGAGGTTTTTTGTGTTTTCTTGGTGTTGGTTATTGAGTTGTTGTTGCAGCTGGGTGAGTGTTCTTATGATCCACATACGAAATTCCTTTTCTGTCATATTGGTTGCCTGATTTTGGTCGGTGTCCGTTTCTAGGGGGCTGGTGCTCCTCCTTGGGGGTGTGTTTTCCGTTTGGTTCTTCATATTTCCTGAGTTCTTTCGCTGACTTCTTCCCATGTCGATCAGTTGTTGTTTCTTTCCTTAGGTTATTGTTTGGGTATTCACACACCTTGTTTAGTTTCTGAGGCGTTAGGTGGTGCCTGTGGGTGAAATTGGACCACTCCCTGTATATTGAGTCAGTGGATGCCGTGGAAAGGCTGTGCAAGATGCCGCCCCTGTCAGTAGGTGGCGTTTGCTTGGAGGAACAGGCTATGGTGTTGATTTTGAGTCCTGTTATCAGCTCTTGTTCTGGGCGGAGCTGGGTTGGGTAAGCCTGCCCTCAGGCCGTTAGCAGGGGTCAAAGTTCTGTTCTCAGCTTACAGGGAAAGCTGTCAGGGCAGGGCTGGAATGGTCCCGCTCAGCCAGAAAGTCTGGAGGTGGGGGTGGGGCTGTCTGAGACCCGCAGTCTGCAGCAGGCCTCGCTTCTTTCCACCCTCCCCAACTCTGCAGCTACTCCTGGGCCTCTGCCAGCAGGCCAGACCACAAGCCACCAGGCCTCCCCGGACTGTGGTGCCGGCGGGGAGGTTCCCTGCACAGGAACGCCACCTGGGTTGGGCGCACGGCCTCCTCCTGGGAGGAGGGTTGCCCTCTAGGACGCCGATCCGCCCCTGGAGGCACACAGCCCTCAGTAGGCTGTTCGCGTATAATCCTTCTGTGCCCGGGGCAATGCTAGCCCTCGGTGCAGGGGATCTGGTCTGCAGGTCCGACCTCTGGGTCCCAGAGTTCAAACTGTATTCCCACCAGGGAGAGGATTTCCGGTCCTAATTCACCCACAGGGAGCCCAAGCTGGATCTATGTCTCTCAGCCTCTGAGTCGGCACCGTTTTCCTGGGAACACGGTGCCAGCAGCACCTGGGAGGGCGGGCGGGGTCCCAAACGGGAAGGTCCCGTTCCCTGGAGGTGCCTCCGGCTGGTGGCTGTATTGTCTCTCTGGGCAGCCGCGGGTAGGGTCGGCGGAGGGGAGGAGGAGGCAATATGGCGCCTGCCGCGCGGCTCGGGTCCGTGCACACGGAGGTGCCCGGAGGAAGTTGGGAACCTGGTGCCACGTCTGCTACAGGCTCACCGTTGGCAAGCGGCGGCAGTCTCTGGGCTGATGTCCGCAGGTCTCTCCACCCGCTGGGGAGCCCGCCAGCAGTCCCGAATGCAGGGGAGGGGAAACAGCAATTCCACCTACCCTTGCCGCTGGTCTCCGGGCTGCTCCGGTGGTCTCAGCCTCCAGTTCTCCTCCGCAGCCTCCTCCCGTGGAGTCTCCCGGGGTCTCAGGTACCCCTCCTTCCGGCCCTTGTCCGCTGTATGCTCGTCTTCTTGCTTCTTTCCTCTAGTTTCTGCTAGAATTGGTCTTTTCTGTAGAGACCCTCTGTCTGGCGGTGTTATTCGTCCGCCATCTTGCTCCGCCCCCTCCGCTTTTAACCTTTTATTTTCTATCTTAACTGAGTCTTCTATCTGTTCATGGGAGCTGGAGACTGGTGACACACATGTCTAAAATGATTGA
The DNA here is from genome assembly GCF_040939455.1 of Microcebus murinus. Classification (NCBI taxonomy): domain Eukaryota; kingdom Metazoa; phylum Chordata; class Mammalia; order Primates; family Cheirogaleidae; genus Microcebus; species Microcebus murinus. The sequence goes on along the minus strand of NC_134112.1, from coordinate 77,041,271 downwards.
GGAGCCCAGATCCAGAAAAGGATTGAGGCTTTATTTCCATTTCTAGCTCTGTCATGCAACAGCCTGAGGATCCAAATTACTCAATCTTCAAATATTTAACTATATGGGTAATACATAAATGTATCTAACTTCCAAGAGTGCTAAGATGTGTGAAATGATGCCTGTAAAGTATTTTTATAGAAATCTATGTAAATCTAAAGTGTAGGGTTACTTCCCCTAGACTACCAATATTATTAAATCTTGATTATGGCTTATTTGAATTTATTCCAAACTATAAGAAGGGCAGCTGTAATAGGTATAGAGAGAGTTATTTTTGACCATTTGGGAGCCAAAGGACAATGTATATAATTAGATTACAAGTATCTTGAGAAAACCTTAGAGATTGTAAATTCCTAGCCCAAGAACATCACAGAAATATTTACTATGGACACTGATTTATACAATATAGAGATGTTTGGGAGTAATAATAACATAATTCTCCTTTAAAGAATGTGGTTAATAAAAAATGAGAGACAGGAAGAGTCTTAACTAGCAAAATTCATTTCAAATTGTAGAAACTCAGAACAAGTTTTGCTTATAATTAAATTTCCCCTTTATCTCTACCAATATGAGAGGCTGTTGGTGATTATCCTCAACAGAGATCACATGCTTCTCCTTAAAGGGGAAATAGGAGAGCTAAATCAACCCTTCCAGGGGAGAGTTTGGTTAGGCCTTCACACAGTGAATTATCTCTGACCAAAATCTAATTAGAAAGAGCATTTCAGAGCATCAGCTAAATATCACCTACATAGTCCTATGCATTTTAAGTACAATAGAGGGTAATTGTCAGATAATGATCCAAGAAAGTAATATTAGGTAGGCTTACACTTAGCATTTTTTTACAAACTGAACTCACAACTTAAAAGCTGGCCATAAAATAAATTTAATTGGTTGTATTGAGCATTTTTTAAAATAAGTAAAATAGACTTTAAAGGTTTAGCATAGGATAGGATAGGTTAAGACAGGAAGTAACAGAGTGCCATTGCATGTAATAAGGGTATTATTTTATGACCCTTTTCATTCAGTTATATATTTATATATGTGTATACTGAGTAAACAGTGTAAGATGTATTTTTTTTTTACTGTGTAAGGGATCAAATCACTTGGATACACAAAAGCCTTAAAGTCTGACACACCAGGGTTTTGAATCCTAAGGGCAGCCACTTTATTACAATTAACTGGCCTTAAGCGAGTTACTTAATCTTTTCAGTGACCAGAAGAGAATTTTTATCTGAGGATTCCTTAAGTAATATCTATAAATGTCTAAACTACTGGAATTAAGTGATTTAGTTTTCTAGATTAGGACCAACATGCCTAGAATCTGGCTTCTCAGTATCAATGTAACCGTGCCCAAACTATGTAACTTTACCTCACCTTAGTTTTGTATTTTAACTGTAAAAGGTACATATTAAGCAACCATCTCATATGTCTGCTGTGAGATTTTAATGAAATTTACATAAAATGAAAAAATATACATAAAACACTTAACCCAATGCCTGTGAAGGGGTTCAGAACATACACATTTTGGCATATTGTGAGCTGGAGGTAATTGAGCAATAGCAGAATATCTTATGAGAAAGGGCTCTCTGATTGCATCCTTGCTGCTTGAAGCAAAACATAAAATTTCTCATGGACAAGGTATCCTCCCTATACCAGGAAGAAGAGAACATTTTTTTATCTATAATTCATACTTACTAATCGCACCTATTTATGGGGTACAAATAATGATAACATCAAGGTAATTTTAATATCTATCATCTCAAACATTTGTCATTTATGTTGGGAACATTATAAATTCTCTCATCTAGCTATTTGAAATTGTACAGTAAATTATTGTTCTCTCATCTAGCTATTTGAAATTGTATAGTAAATTGTTGTCAAGTATAATCACCCTTTATCCCTATAGAACACTAGAACTTATTCCTCCTATTGTACTGTAATTTCGTATCCATTAACCTACTTCTCTTTATCCCTCTTCCTGCCTACTCTTCCCGACTTCAAATAACTACTATTTTACTCTCTTCTTCTATGAGATCAACATTTTTAGCTTCCACATATAAGTGAAACCATTAGGTATTTTATTTTCTGTGCTGGGTTATTTAACTTAACATAATGTCTTTCAGCTTCATCGATGCTACAGCAAAAGACAGGATTTCATTATGTTTTGTGGCTAAATTATATTCCATTGTGTATATATACATTTCCTTTATCTATTCATCTGTTGATGGACACATAGATTGATTCCATATCTTGGCTATTATGAATAATACTGCAAAAAATATGGCAGTGCAGGTATCTCTTTGACACACCAATTTCCTTTCCTTTGGATGTATAGACAGTAGTGGTATTGCTAGATCATATTTAGTTCCATTTTTTAGTTTTTTTAAGGAAATTTAATTCCATTTTGCATAGTGACTGTACTAATTTATTTACATTCCTAACAAGAAAGTATAAGAGTGCCCAGGCCAGGTGCAGTGGCTCACACCTATAATCCTAGCACTTTGGGAGGCCAAGTCAGGAGGATTGCTTGAGGTCAGGAGTTCCAAACCAGCCTGAGGAAGAGTGAGACTCTGTCTCTACAAAACATAGAAGAATTATCTAGGCATAGTAGCACATGCCTGTAATCCTAGCTATTCAGGAAGCTGAGGAGGATTGCTTGAGCCTGCTAGTTCAAGGTTGCAGTAAGCTATGAAGCTATGATGATGCCACTGAACTCTAGCCTGCGCAACAGAACAAGACAATGTTTCAAAAAAAAAAAAAAAGTCCCCTTTTTCTGTACCCTCACTAGAACATGTTCATTTTATGTCTTTTTGATAATGGCCATTTTAACTGGACTGAGATGACATTTCCCTGTGGTTTTGATTTCCCTAATGTTTAGTGATGTTGAGCATTTTTCATCTATATTCGTGTCACTTAATAGCAGAATATCTTATGAGAAATGCATAATTAGGCAATTTCAACATTGGGCAAATGTCATAGTGTATACTTACACAAACCTAGATGGTATAGCCTACTACACACCTAGACTATATGGTATAGCCTATTGCCCTGGGGCTACAAACCTGTACAGCATGTTACTGAATTCTATAAGCAACTATAACACAATGGTAAGTATTTGTGTATCTAAACATAGTAAAGGAAATGCATTACTGCATGACATTAAATGATTACATCTTTAGGCAATAGGAATTTTTCAGTTCCATTATAATCTTATAGGACCGCTGTGATTGATGATTGACCGTAAGGTTGTTATGTCATACGTGACTTCTTGGCCATTTGTATCTCTTCTTTTGAGAAATACCTATTCAGATCATTTGCCCATTTTTTAATCGGACTAGTTTTTCCTGTTGAGTTTTGAGTTCCTTGTATATTCTGGATATTAATCCCTTGTTGAATAGATAGTTACAAATATTTTCTCACATGAGAACATTCTTATCACTGGAGACTGGGTGTCAATGCTGAAATAGATACATACAATCTTACTAAAATAACCCCTATCTTTCATTAGTTCTCCCATATATTTCCTAGTCACTACCCCACAAATTACTTCTCCTAGAAGGTTAAACCTCTTTTCTTTGTCTTCTAACTCCTCTACAATTTATCACTCTTTGTAAAAAAAAAAAAAAAAAAAAAAAACAAAACACCATGATAGTGATAAAGACATTAGTAACTGAGATTTTCCTCATTTCGGCACTCCTTTATCATTGAATCAGATGAAGAAATAAATTTTTTGAAGAAATAAACCACTTCCTTCACAGAGGTAATAAGTGGTTCCAGCTCTGGCTTTTACAGCACAAACTTTTGCCAAATCACCAAATGTTTGGGCAGATGCATAGGCCAGTCTCACATAACCTGTGGCAGCTCAGCTGCTTCCCTAATTAGGCTACCTAACACCAGAAATTTCCTATGGGTAGACTAAAAATCTACAATAACTTGGTAAGGAGACAAAAACCAAATCTTGTAGTTGCCCAAGCCATACTGCACATCCCCATCTTCAATCATCGGAACAAGTGGAACATAAAATTCTAGACATAAAAATGACTTTAGAAAGAACCTGGATTTAAATGGCTAAAGGCATTACCTTCGGCCCTTACAAAAATATGTTATTCTCCAAATATAGACATAGAATAACCTCTTTTATAGTTTTTGGACATCTTATATCTACTGGCATTTCAAAATCTTATATTCCAGAATTGAGTAAACATTATGGGAACTTGAGTGGACAATTCGATGTTATGATTAGCTATTATACAAGAAATAGTATTCTTGGAAAATATTGTCCATAAGTAAAAAAGGTATGACCTTCACTGATTGATAAATCTTGCCATCTTTTTTGACCAGGAATTCAGGTGAACATCAAGATTTTTAGGAGAAGGCATGCACTGTTACCTTGCTGAGGAGGACCTGATGATGTACTGCTAACTGCCTACATGACCATGATAATAAAAAAAAAGAAAAATCTTCCTGGATTCACATGAGCCACACCAAGCTAGATCTAAACCATCATTCCCAGGACTACTGGAAGACCATTCTTACAGTGACCTCATAATAAGAATTTCAGAGCCAATTCCAAGGCTCTAGAAGCAAGATGACACCACAAAGTGATCACAGATCAAGAAACTTTGTTGCCATCTATTTTTCCTGCTTTTAAGTCTCTCTCCTTCCTGAGGCAGTGGTGGGGGGGGGCATTTTTTTAACCTAAATGTACCCTTTCTCCTTCATTTATTGAAATGTGACTGGAGATTACTTGTCTCAATCTATACTTCTCTCCCTCTGATCCTCCACTATGAGTTCTCTTTCAACTGTATCTCTCTCATTTTAGCCTTGCTGTTTTATTAACAAGTCAGGCATGACCTGACACCCCCTTACAATGCTCTCTCCAACCTTGGTCATGTTAACTAATCAATATGATTGCTAGTTATGTCAACATCTACATAGTGTGAAGAATCCTGAACTAATTTTCATTTCTGCCAATGTGAGCATCTGGTGGACAAATTGTGGAAGATGGATGCATTAATGTGTATGGTATCCATGACCAGAAAAACAATGTCACTACTACCTTCCCTTCTGGTGAGTTTATTCAGCCAGGAAAAACCTCTTTGTAAGCTCAAGGATGATCACTTGCTCAGGGTAAAGATATTGGAAGCAATTTATTTTCCATGTGTTAAAAAGAGACATGGTAAATGGACCCTTCCTATGTGGCAAACCAAGGTGATATTGCAATCAAACCCTGTGGTTTGATTCCACACTCAGCATCTTCAAACCCTTTATGGAGGTCATGAGTGGTTCCAGCAATGCCCATTAAGACACAGGCTTTTTCCAAATCACTAAGTGTTCCGGCTGGCTCATAAGTCAGTCTTGCAGAGAACCCAGAGTAGCTCAGCTGTTTCCCTGATTAGGCTACTTAATAAAAAAAAAAATTTATATGAGTAGACAAGAAATCTGAAATAATTGGTGACAAAACCAAGCTTTAGGAGCTACCAAAGCCAGACTACATGTCTTCTATATCAAATATTTTACATGTCCTTCTTTTACAAACTGATAGCAACACATGGAAAAGGAGGTATACAACTCTCCATATGATTCCAAATTATGCAGTTAATTTTCCACCCCAAGGAAAAAGTGCATGATTGCACATCAAAAAATGTCTGCTCAGTGGCTGAAGTTTCAGTCAGAATGGAGTTAATTTCAAGGTTGATTGGAATGTCAGAGTTATTGATTTTGTCCCCCAAAGCTTGGAATACATAATTATTCTAAAGACTATAAACAACGGTTGGAAAGAGAAAAAAAGAAAAAAAGAAGGTGTACAGATGCCAACATGACCAATAATAAAAACTGTGACACTCACTGGGCCTGAGGAATTGTAGGTTCCACTCTGACCTTGTCCAGGAACAACACTGCTCTTTTTATCTTATGTGGCAACAAAGTATATAAAACATTCTTACCTAAATGGTCCAGGCAATGTGCACTCAGATACCTGGCTTGCTCTGTCCCTAGCTACTACATCTTAAATGCTAGCCAAATTACAAACTTGGCCTCCTGCATTAAAAAAGTCATGCCACATAAACATATCAGATGAGACTGCATAGAGAACTTGCTGTATATTGCCATTCCAACTTCTTTTCAATGATGAAAAGAAGTTGTTTATTACATTATTTTTATATTATTTATTTTTTATTATATTATTATTACATTATTACATTATTCCCAAGTTGTTTTTTTTTATTTCAGCATATTATGGGGTTGCAAATTTTAAGGTTGCATATAATGCCCTTGCCCCCTCTTCCCCCACAAGTCTGAGCTTCAAGCATGACCATCCCCCAGACGGTGCACATCTCATTCATTATGTATGTATATAACCGTCCCCTCCTGCCCCTCAACCTGCCCAATACCCAATAAATGTAATTCCTATGTGTCCACTTAGGTGCTGATCAGTTAATACCAATTTGCTGGTGAGTATATGTAGTGCTCGTTTTTCCATTCTTGGGATACTTCACTTAGTAGAATGGGTTCCAGCTCTATCCAGAAAAATACAAGAGGTGCTATATTACCATTGTTTCTTATAGCTGAATAGTACTCCATGGTATACATATACCACATTTTATTAATCCACTCATATATTGATGGGCACTTGGGTTGTTTCTACAACTTAGCAATTGTGAAGTGTGCTGCTATAAACATTCGAGTGCAGGTGTCTTCTTTATAGAGTGTCTTTTGTTCTTTTGGGTAGATGCCCAGTAGTGGAATTGCTGGATCAAATGGTAGATCTACTTGTATTGCTTTAAGGTATCTCCATATTGCTTTCCACAGAGGTTGAACTAGTTTGCAGTCCCAACAGCAGTGTAGGAGTGTTCCTATCTCTCCGCATCCAGGCCAACATTTATTGTTTGGGGACTTTTTGATAAAGGCCGTTTTTACTGGAGATAAATGATATCTCATTGCAGTTTTGATTTGCATTTCCCTGATGATTAGAGACCTTAAGCATTTTTTCATATGTTTGTTGGCCATTATTCTGTCTTCTTTTGAAACATTTCTGTTCATGTCCTTTGCCCACTTTTTGATAGGGTTGTTTGATTTTTTTCTTACTGATTTTCATGAGCTCTAAGTAGATCTAGTTATCAGCCCCTTATAGGATGTATAGCTTGTGAAAATTTTCTCCCATTCTGTAGGTTATCTGTTTGCTCTCATGACTATTTCTTTGGCCGTGCAGAAGCTGTTTAGCTTGATCAGGTCCCATTTATTTATTTTTGTTGTTTCTGTGATTGCCTTTGGGGTCTTCTTCTTAAATTCTTTGCCTAGGCTAATGTCTAGGAGAGTATTTCCAACGTTTTCCTCTAGAATTCTAATAGTTTAATACCTTAGGTTTAAGTCTGTTACCCAATGTGAGTTAATTTTTGTGAGAGGTGAAAGGTGTGGATCCTGCCTCAGCCTTCTACAAGTGGCTATCCAGTTTTACCAGCACCACTTATTGAATAAGGATTCTTTTCCCCAGTGTATGTTTTTGTCTGCTTTGTCAAAGATTAGATGGCTATATGAGGATGGTTTTATATCAGTGTTCTCAGTTCTGTTCCACTGGTCAATATTCCTGTTTTTGTGCCAATACCAAAGTGATTTAATTACTACAGCTTTGTAGTATAGTTTGAAATCCGGCATATGGATACCTCCCATTTTGTTTTTATTGCCTAGAATTGCTTTTGGTATATGGGGTCTTCTCTGGTTCCAAATGAAGTATATAATTATTTTTTCTATATCTGTGAAAAATGATGTTGGGATTTTAACAGGGGTTGCATTGAATCTGTAGATCAGTTTGGGTAGTATAGACATTTTAACAACATTGAGTCTGCCGACCCACGAGCATGGTATGGATTTCCATCTGTTTATGTCTTTTGCTATTTCCTTCCTCAGTGTTTCATAGTTCTCCCTGTAGAGGTCTTTTACCTCCTTAGTTAAGTATATTCCTAGGTACTTTATTTTCTTTGTTGCTATTTTGAAGGGTATTGAGTCTTTGATTTGGTTCTCAATTTGACTGTTATTGGCGTATAGGAATGCCTCTGATTTGTGTGTATTGATTTTATATCCTGAGACTGTACTAAATTCATTTATCAATTCCAGGAGTCTCTTGGTTGAATACTTGGGATTTTCTAAATATAGTATCATATCATCAGCAAACAGTGAAAGTTTGATCTCTTCTGCCCCCATTTGGACACCTTTAATTCCACTTTCATGTCTGATTGCTATATCCAGGACTTCCAGCACCATGTTGAATAGAAGTGGGGATAGTGGGCAACCTTGCCTGGTTCCAGTTCTAAGTGGGAATGCTTTCAATTTTTCCCCATTCAGTATGATGTTGGCTGTGGATCTGTCATACATGGCTTGTATCATTTTTAGGTATGCCCCTTCTATGCCTATTTTATGAAGTGTTCTTATCATGACAGCATGTTGAATTTTGTCAAATGCTTTTTCTGCATCTATTGAAAGGATCATATGGTCTTTTTTTTTTTTTTGCTTCTGTTTATGTGGTGAATTACATTTATAGATTTGTGTATGTTGAACCATCCTTGCATCCCTGGGATGAAGCCAACTTGGTCATGATGGATTATTTTCTTGATAAGCATCTGGATTCGGTTAGCTAGGATTTTGTTGAGAATTTTTACATCTATAGTCATAAGTGATATTGGTCTGTAGTTTTCTTTCTTTGTTGCATCCTTTCCTGGTTTAGGGATCAAAGTGATGTTGGTTTGATAAAATTACTCTGGAAGCATTCCATCCTTCTCAATTTGGGAATTTATAGAAAGGGTGATCTTTTCACAGTAACAGAACAAGAGTTTAACGCTACTATGAAAATGATGGAGGCACTCTAATAAGAAGTTAACAGTTTAGCTTCTGTTGTATTCCAAAATCACCACACCATGTATACAGGACTTTCCAACAAGGAGGAGCTCCTACAACTACTGGTGAAAAATGCAGATGCGACAAATAGTGTCTAATTTATATTATACCTTCTAACAGAAAAGATTAACACTTTCTATAAGATAAATAAGGCTCAACCATTTTATTGGACTGAGCTATTCTCCAAGTTAGGAGATCAGTTTAATGGGATATAGGTAAATGTGCTTAGATTTGTGCCTTTCTGTTTATTTATTCTCATTCTAATATACATTCTTCTCTCTCTTTCAAGATTTTTTACTACTCAGCTATCAAATTGAGTCTTTTCTCCACAGCCACCAATTCAGTTTTAGCATGACAAACTTATGAAGTTTCAGACAGAGAAATGAAGGTATTCACAACATGCCACCCCAAAACATGCTACATTGTCAGTTTGAGCTAAAAGTGATTGAGCACAGCAAATGTAGGAAGGGCTCTCTGACTGCCCCCTTTCTGCCTGTAGCAAGACATAAAATTTCCCAGCTAAAAGATATCACCCCTGTTAGGAAAAGGAGAACATTCTTATCACTGGAGACTGGGCCTTAATGGTGAAATGGATCAGTACACACCAACCTACTAAAATAATTCCTATCTTCAGTTAGCTTGTCCCTTATATTTTCATCATTTTTCCACAAATTACTTCCCCTAGAAGCTGAAACCCTTTTTCCTTTGTCTAGTAACTTCTTCACAATTTATTGTGCTTTGTTTTAAAAGTACATGAGCTCTTGGTCCTAACAGCCACAGAATGTAAGAGAGGAAAGTCATTTTTATCTCTTACACTGGTACATAGAAAGCACCCAATAGATATAAGTGCTTTCTGTTACTATTATTAATAATATCATCCTTGCCCACACCCCCTTCTGTATGAAAGGTAGTGAAAAGCATCAGAAAAAGATGACAAGCTGTACTGAAGTACAGAATATTAAGGCCTGCTTGGGATCATATAAATTTAAGAGGCTCGAGGTATGCACCCATTCCCTGGAGAAGCGGGCCACTTCTTGAGGGAATGGGCATTGATAACTCTGGGCTATGGGCCTGGCAGTGTTTATCCTAGACTGCCTGAGAATGCTTATCCAAGGTTGTCTGGGAGTGCTTATCCTAGACTCATGCCCAGAGTTGTTATGAGAAAACAGTCACCTGCAGGTCCTGGCTCCTGGCCAGATCCGGGACCCTACGTGACCAGAGCATACTCCTTTTTGGCACTGAGCCTTCTTTGTTTAGACCACTATATAAACAGTAAAAGAAAGTCCCTGAGCCGCTTCTCTGCCCGCTGCTTCTTCGCCGAGGCCGCCCCCATTCCTCTAAACATCTCGACGTGCAGCTGCCTGCCTGCTTGATATCCCAGCGTGTTGTTGCCTTCACCGCTGCCTGAGACTTGCCCATGATAGTTAACTTCAGTGCTGCAGCTTCCCCGTGATGGTTAATTCCGAGGCTGATAATGGGATCCTAGTGGTATGATTATTCCTTTATGTTCTTCTCCTGCTGTGCTATGTAAATAGGTCTCCTTTATTTTCCTTTTCTCTCTTCCCCCTTAATAAATATAACTAAAACTGGTGTGGCTTGTGGTGGTGTGTCCTGCAGATCGAGATTAAATTGCAAAAGTCTGTGCACAGTGATTGATAAAATTAATTATTAATACACAAACCCAGGACCACCTAATGATTCACAGACGTAGTAGCATTCAAACTTTTCTAAGAAATTTTTTTTAAAAAGTAATCGAAATATGTGAGCCCGTAAGGAATTGTTCTGATGGAAATGAAATACCCTGCAAGCTGGGTGTGGTGGCATGTACCAGTAATCTCACCTACGCGGGAGGCTGAGGCAGGAAGACTGCTTGAGCTCAGGAGTTGAAATCCAGCCCAGCATGGGCAACATAGCAAGATCCCCATCTCTTAGAAAAACAAAAACCTAAAAACTAAAACTGAAATACTCAGCAAATTCATACTGCAGTGGAGCCAAATCTGATGATGGTGCTGTGCCTTGTTAATGGTGAATAGTACCACACACTGTACTTCAGATAAGGAACCTACAGAAGGAAGTCTTCATGGATCATGACTTGATTAGCATGTCAAACTGACTCAAGCCTTAGGGTATATTTCCTTAAACTGCCTCTTTGCATCTTTGTCATAGAGTCCACTAAGAAAACACCCTTTTCAAGGTCAGACTTCAAGATTCCTTTCCTCAGCCCAGTTGAAATATTTTTCCAATTTGTAAAATGTGGCTTTTCTGAAAAGTTTTCAGTTTTTTAAATTGGGTTAGTAGAGTAAGTGACATATAAGTGGCATTTACTTATTATTTTTTTATTTGTATTTTTTGGAGACAGGATGTTGCTTTGTGGCCTGGGCTAGAGTATAGTGGCGTCATCATAGCTCACTGCAACTGGGCTAACACTCCTGGGCTCAAGTGATCCTCTGGCTTAGCCTCCTGAGTAGGTGGGACTATAGGGGTCCACCATTATACTTGGCTTATTTTTTCTATTTTTTGTAGAGATGGGGTCTCACTCTTGCTCAGGCTGATCTCGAACTCCTGGCCTCAAGAAATCCTCCCACTTTGGCCTCCCAAAGTGCTAGGATTACAGGCAAGAGCCACCACACTCAGCTAGCATTTACTTTATGAATATAGAATCCAGATTTTTTTACAGTGTTTGGTGGTTATCCATCAGTGTGGCCAAACGGGATTTTTGTGCTTTTATTTCACGAATGAGAATGAAGAGTACTTACCAAACATCAAAGAAGCAAGAGTTAACAAGATAGTTTCTCAGTATCAAAGTCAAACCCACTTACTTTGGCATGTTGTTACATCCACAAGATATAAGCAATCAGTATGACCATTATTGCTATTATTGTTCATATTAAAATAAAGAATACATTTAGAATATACAAAAATTTATGATAAATGTTATCTCCCCAAAGATTAACTGCAACTTCAATCTTTTAATGACATTCTAAAGATGCATTCATATTCATAATTCTCTCTGTCCCTCTACACTACTCCATAAAAACCTAAGCACGTTTACCCTTATGGATGAAAAAACCAGGTAGCTGTGTTTGTCTCCTAGCCAGAAACAGGAAAACAGGAATGCCCTATGATTCTCACCTGAGAAAGAAAAACAGGCATTCAGTGCTAGAACAAGAGAAGAGTAAGAATCCGGCTAGTTGATGACAGGATGGGTGAGTTTCAACGACACCCATCATTGAAACTCACCAACTAGCAAAAGGCACAGGAAAGGAAGGAACTCTCAGAGGATCTGTGAAATTAGCCATGAAAATCCCCAGGAAAATTTATTAGAATTGCAGGCTGTTCTGCATCAGAATTTTCAAAGAGTATAAACCAAGTATGAGGTTGGGAGTTTGCGACCAAGCAGGAGGTTGAGGGATGGGGATAAGACTTACTCTTTTGCTGAAAAACAAACCAAGGTCACTTCAAAGGGTTAAAAAGAAAAAATTCAAAAGCACATACTCAGTTGTAAATGTAATTACAGATCAGTGAGTTTTCTAAGGTTGCATCTTAGCTACTTAATGTTTATTGTTGACCAAAAAATTGTTGTTACTCAGTTCTGTATGGCTTGTAATTTGCTTTTAATTCTTAATATGTAATAACTACAATTTCAAAAATCCAAGCTATAAGTAACATTTTACTAATGCTCTAGTTTCTTTTAACCAAATGTATGATATTTGTTATAATTTTATTTTATTTTATTTTTATTTTTATTTTTTTTTTTGAGACAGAGTCTCGCTTTGTTGCCCAGGCTAGAGTGAGTGCCATGGCGTCAGCCTAGCTCACAGCAACCTCAAACTCCTGGGCTCGAGTGATCCTTCTGCCTCAGCCTCCCGGGTAGCTGGGACTACAGGCATGCGCCACCATGCCCGGCTAATTTTTTATATATATATATCAGTTGGCCAATTAATTTCTTTCTATTTATAGTAGAGACGGGGTCTCGCTCTTGCTCAGGCTGGTTTTGAACTCCTGACCTTGAGCAATCCGCCCGCCTCGGCCTCCCAAGAGCTAGGATTACAGGCATGAGCCACAGCGCCCGGCCATGTTATAATTTTATATGTTAAAATAAAGATAATATATTTTCATTACAATTTCATTGAGACAGTGTTAACAGGAAAAATTTTCTACCATATCTCTAAAATCAGACAATTGATTATGACATCATTTACAGATTTTCATTAAACAATCAATTATAACATTTAAATATTACAGGAACACTTGGGGTGAGAATTATCATGCTCATTTCTCAAATGAGGAAATAAGCATTAGAAAAAATAATTTGCCCACCAACCCAAAGCTATAAAACCTAGTTGTAGCTAATTCTAAGGCTCTTGCTCTTTACCCTACCATCTAGTGGAAAGTCACTAGCATTATAGAGATAACAATATGAAACAAATGCAAGACATTTTCTAGAGAAGGGAGACTGCATGTTTTCATTATTTGGTATAGTATGTAGATGAGGGAAATCTTTCTACTTGTATAATTAACCATTATACTTTGCTGTTACAATTGACCTATTAAAAAAAGGAATTAAGGATCATGGCCTAAATATCTTCAAAGGTATGAATTTAGGTACACCCGAGTTCACTACTCTTTCCTTGAAACTACCTGTCTCTTTTTGGTTTATATGAATTTAACAAAATGGCTGCCTCATTTCTTAATTTTTTTTCTAACTCAACTATTTTTGCTCTATTTACTCCAAATGATTAGAGGTGTTAGCCTGGCAATTATGTTTTATATTTTGACTTAATTTATGCAATTGTGATCAGGAAAATGGAGGTGTTCTATTCCTATTTAAAAACTTTCGACATCATGAACTGAGAACCTATGAAGTCCTTTAAACTAAGAAATAAAACTTTTACCTAAATTAGAGGTAAATTTGAATAATTTATGATAATCTTACATGCCTGGTGATATACAGCCCCTTCTGACTGCCAACAGTGATTAATTGAAGGTCAGATTTGTTATATAACTTTCTCAGAAAAGCACAATGACCAAGTTGTGAAGTGTGGGTCCATTAGTACCGGCCTAGAAATTTTCGTGCTATAAAGCACAGAGAGGACAGGACAAAGGGCACTAGCTTGAATCTAGCCTCAGTCCTAAATCTAAGAGAGCTGAACATGAACAGTCACTAAAATTTTTACTTTCCTTTCTTTCCTATTCTTTCTCTCGCTCTTACACACTCTGCATATATTGACTCATCGAATTCTATTAACACCCCATGAGTAGGCACAAGTATTGTCCCCATTTTCCAGATGCCACTCAACTGCTTTTTACCTCAGGCCAATCAAATTTCAGCCTCATCGCCTGGATTCAGGTTTCAGAACCATATCTCATCCATTGGCAAAGCCCTGCAGGGGCTCAGCTCAGCAGTTCAGGTGAGGAAACCAAACCAGTTGGGGTGAGGACAGGTGGGTTCTTCAGCTCCAGCCATCTCTTCCACCTAAATGCTGGCTCCTGAGATGTTTCTGGCTATCTGCAAAGTTTTAGATTAAGTTTAGCTTTTAAGGGAGAGCAAACTCTAGGAAGTGCCAAAAGAGGTGTGGCTGGAACCAGGGACCCAATCCGGAGGTTTGGCTAAAAGCCCACCGTGCCCAGGAGCCCCCAGTCTCTCATAGCCGCTGTCTACACTCAAGTGTGGCTGGTGCAGCAAATGAGCCAGACCCAGGGTGGCCACTACCAGAAGGAACAGATGGTTTCCCACCTCATGCTGTCCCGTTCCACACTCCTAACACTGGCAAAGTTGGGCACCCCGCATTACTTCTGTCACAGGTCGCCTCAGCGTGCCGGGTCCTCACTGGCCTCTGCCCACCAGAACAATGGCGTGGGTTTCCCACAATCCCTGGCGCGCCTGCGCTCTGGGGCTCGCGGGTCTCCAGGCGGCTGCGACAAACCTGCTCCTCACGCGCCTGCTGCTCTGATGCCTGCGGTTTTCCTCTGAGGCCTGGTGTTCGCGTCTCTGCTTCAGGTGTTCTCATGTACCCTCCAAGTCCTTTGCTGTGATTTCCATTCCGGTTTCTTCTCTGTACTCCATCCTGAGAATCCCCCTGGCTATCATCTCTACACCCCAAGTAAGGCTCCCCACACTGCAGCCAAGGCCTGGCATCCACTCGGTAGCAATTAATTAAATTCTACTTCATGATCCTGATCCTTCCTGGCCCACAAACCGAGTTCAAATGTCCTGCTCTCTTGGTCCAGTTCCTTCACTAATTTTCTTCCATTTAGATTTTTATGCTGTAGTAGTTTCTATTATTAATACATATCTACACTTAAATAAGCACACAAATGTATTTATATTATATATTAATATAATTGTAATAATGTTATTGCATTTAGACTGGACTCCCTCGGTGTTTTCATTGATTGACTAATTGAGAATTTCAAACTTTGCTAAAAGATACTGAGATGTTCTAGGATCAATGGGGCATTTCAAACTATACCACAGGTGCCAGTTAATTTATTGATTCAGCAATTTAACAAATGTTAGTAGATCATTAATACATACTAAACATTGCTGTAGGCATGAAGGATATTGTAATAAACCACACAAAATGGGCTGTGTTCTCATGAAGCTTGCATTCTAGTGGAAGGAAACAGACAATAAACAAGTAGTAAACAAGTTCAGAATGATATACAGAATTTAAAAAGAAAAATGGGAAAGAGAGCAATCAGGTTTGAAAAGGTAGGTCATGTCCATTTTAAAGAGTGATAGTGATTCTAATTCTTAAAGAGACATTATCCAGTTAGCACTTGCTTTAAAAACTGGTACTATTTATTTCCCCACACCCTAAATAACCCAGTAGTATAATATATTGTAAAGTCTTTGTCAATATGAGTAACGAAAAATGGCATCCCATTATCACTGTAATTATGATTTCTTCTATTTTGAAAAAAGTTGAGGCATTCATGTTTTCTTTGCTGTGATTTTCTGTTCATATCCTTTTCCCATGTTAGACTTGAGTCATTTTGAATTGATTTGCTTACGAAGTCTTCAAATATTAGGGGAAATACTACTTGTCACATGTTCCCAATATGTTTTTCTAATTTGTCTTTTGACTCGTCCATGATGTTGTTTCCATGCAAAAGGCAAGATCTTTTTCTTTTTTCTTTTTAGTTTGTTTCTTAATATTTGGACAGTAAATGGGACTTAGGTTAGTTTCCCTAGGAGCAGACCCTGAGACGAGGTTTCATATGATGTATCAAGAAAGTTATCTCAAGAAGCAACTCTTAAGAGAAAGGGAGAAGCAAGACAGAGAAGGGGATAAAGCCAAGAAAGGGTGTAATTTTATCAAAAGACCTTGGGTGGGCAGCTTTAGCCTGATCCTACAGGAGATTCAGTTAGGGTTGTGGGAGGCAAAAAGACACTAAATGAGAGGGAGGGAGAAGGGGAAACACACTGAATCTGGGGAAAGAGATGCACAACAAACAACACAAGGGACCTTAGAGTCTCTGTGTAGGCACTGACAATGTCCCTTAACAATGGGTAGATCAAGGGTCAATGTGAAGACAGAATAGGGAAGTTCAAACACAGCATTTGATTTATATAGAAATCTCTTCTTATTTCTTTATGATTAATTATTCAACTAAGTAACAGAAATTATCCATCTAGTCAAGACAATTTAGGCTATCCTATCCTAGTCACTCGCGATTAGTCAAGTATAATATAATGTGTCCCTTTTTCTCCCTTACCTCTTTCTGGGTATTTGTAGTCAGGACTGAGGATGCAAAAGTTATTGAGAAATTTAATGTTCAAGATACTGAAGGCCAAGTAAATACATGTAGATGTAGATTGGGGGGGGCGGTCTATGAAAAGAGATAATGTATTGAAAAGAGGACATTTGGTATTGGTTAAGGAACCTACAATTTAGTCTGGCACTACTACTCATAAAGAATATCCTTGCCATATTTCTTGTTAACTGGAAAATAGTTCCTGATAATGACTCTGATTAGCATCTCAGAGTATTTTTCTCTTGGAGTATACATAGACTCCACTAACAAAAATGTTTAATTTGGAGCCGAAAAAAGATGGCAGATGAGAAATACTGCCAGACAGAGTGTCTCTGCAGAAAAGATAGATTCTAGCAGAAATCAGAGGAAAGAAGCAAGAAGACAAGCCTACATCGGATGAGGGTCGGAAGGAGGAGTACCTGAGACCACGGGAGACTCCACGGGAGGAGGTCACGGAGGAGAACTGGAAGCTGGGACCGCCGGAGCAGCCCGGAGACCAGCGGGAAGTATCGGTCGTTTCCCCTCCCCTGCATCCCGGACTGCTGGTGGGCTCCCCAGCGAGTGGAGAGACCTGCGGACACCAGCCCAGCACGGCTGCTGCCAGTGAGTGGTAAGCCAGTGGCGGAGGCGGCACGGGGCTCCCAACTCCCTCGGGGCACTTCTGTGTGCACAGACTTGAGCCGCCAGCCGGAGGCACCTACAGGGAACGGGACCTTCCCTTTTGGGGCCCTACAGCTGACTAAGGGGAACTCAGACTGTGAGATCCCTACCTGCCAGCCCTCCCAGGTGCTGCTGGCACGGTGATCCCAGGAGAACGGGGCAGACTCTGAGGTTGGGAGACATAGACGCAGCTTGGGCTCCCTGTGGGTGAATTGGGACTGGCACTGCTCTCCCTGGTGGGGATACAGTTTGAACTCTGGGGCCCAGAGGTCAGACCTGCAGACCACATCCCGTGCACGGAGGCCTCGCATTGCCTGGGGCACAGAAGGGATATTTGTGAACAGCCTACTGCGGTGTGTGTGCCTTCAGGGGCAGATCAGCATCCTAGAGGGCAACCCTCCCCCCAAAGGGAGGCCCTGCACCCAGCCCAGGTGGCGTTCCCGTGTAGGGAACCTCCCTGCAGGTAGCACAGCCAGGAGAGGAGTGATGGCGTGTGATCTGGCCTGCGGGCAGAGGCCCAGCAGTAGCTGCAGAGTTGGGGACGGTGGAAAGAAGCCAGGCCCGATCCAGACTGCAAGTCTCAGACAGTCCCATCCCCACACGCAGACTCTCTGACTGAGCCGGGCCATTCCAGCCCTCTCTGACTGAGCCGGGCCATTCCAGCCCCGACCTGAAAGCTTTGCCTGGAAGCAGAGAACAGAACTTTGACCCCTGCTAACGACATTGGTGTTGCCTGAGGGCAGGCTTACCCAACCCAGCTCTGCCCAGACTCTCTCCTAGACTAGCCCTCACTGAAGGGGAGAAAAGGACACACCTGGAAGTCCCAGGGCCCCACCTACCACCGGAGGCACTAGAGTTCTCTCTACAGGAACAGGAGTTGATAACAGGGAATAAAAACAACAGCATAGCCTGTTCCTCCAAACAAGAGCCACCTACTGACAGGGAGAGCATCCTGCACACCCTTATCAGGACAGGGAGTGGACGAATCTCACCCACAGACACCACCTTCCGGCTCAGAAACTAAACAAGGCGTGTGAATACCCAAACAAAAACCTAAAGAAAAGAAACAACAACTGATCGATATGGGAAGAAATCAGTGAAGGAACTCAGGAAATATGAAGAACCAAACGGAAAACTCACCCCCAAAGAGGAGCCTGAGCCCCCTAGAAATGGGCACCAACCAAAATCAGGCAACCAAAATGACAGAATAGGAATTTCTTCTGTGGATCATAAGAACACTCACCCAGCTGCAACAACAACTCAATAACCAACACAAAGAAACCACAAAAAGCCTCCAGGATCTGGAAAAAGAAATGGACACAATGAAGAAAAGTTTAACTGAACTCCTGGAAATGAAGAATCAATTCAAGGAACTACAAAATACAGTGGAAAGTCTCAAGAACAGGGTAGATCAAACAGAAGAAAGAATCTCAGAGCTTGAAGATAACACCCTCCAATTAAATAAATCAGTCACAGAAATAGAGCAGAGAAACAAGAGAAAAGAGCAAAGCCTACAAGAGCTGTGGGATTATGTGAAGAAACCTAACGTGAGGGTCATAGGGTTACCAGAAGGGGAAGAAGATAACACTCAAGGGTTGGACAAGCTGTTTGAAGATATAATAGAGGAAGATTTCCCAGGCCTTGCTCAAAATCTCGATATACAAGTTCAAGAAGCTCAGAGGACCCCTGGGAGATTCATTGCAAACAGGAAGACGTCACAACATGCAGTCATCAGACTGACCAAAGTATCAACTAAAGAGGCCCTTCTAAAGCTGTAAGACAAAAGAAGCAAGTAACATACAAGGAAAAGCCAATTCGAATAACATCAGACTTCTCTAATAAGACTTTACAAGCAAGGAGAGACTGGGGCCCCATTCTCACTCTTTTGAAACAAAACAATGTCCAGCCTAGAATATTATTCCCTGCAAAACTAAGCTTCGTATATGAAGGAGAAATAAACACATTCTCAGACAAGCAAAGGCTCAGAGAATTCACCAAGACAAGACCAGCCATACAAGAAGTACTTAAAACAGCGTTACGCACGGAACATCATAATAATAACACACGAATATAAAAACAACCAAAACCCAAAGATATTAAAGGCCAGATATTACAATGGCTCAAGACAGAAATCATAGCAACAACATCTAACCCAACAGAATGAACAGTAATCTACCTTACCTATCAGTTCTCTCAATAAATGTGAATGGCTTAAACTCTCCACTCAAGAGACATAGGCTGGCTGAATGGATAAGAAAATACAGGCCAAGTATATGCTGTCTTCAGGAAACACATCTAACCTGCAAGGATGCATATAGATTAAAAATAAAAGGGTGGAGATCAATATTCCAAGCAAATAGAAGCCAAAAGAAGGCTGGTGTGGCAGTTCTAATTTCAGACGATTTAGTTTTTAAAGCAACAAAAGTAGTGACAGACAAAGAGGGTCATTATATAATGGTGAAGGGCACAGTTCAACAAGAAGAGATAACAATTTTAAAAAAATATGCACCCAACTTAGGTGCACCCAGATTCATAAAGCAAACCTTACTGGAGCTAAGCAAATGGATTAATAGCAACTCCATAATCACCGGAGATTTCAACACCCCACTGACGGCACGAGACAGATCCTCCAAACAGAAAATTAATAAAGAAATAATGGACTTAAACAAAACTCTAGAACAATTGGGTCTGACTGACATTTACAGAACATTCTACCCAAAATCCACTGAATATACGTTCTTCTATCAGCTCACAGGACATTCTCTAAGATTGACCATATCCTAGGACACAAAGTAAACCTCAAGAAATTTAAAAAAATAGAAATCATACCATGTATCTTCTCAGATCACAGTGGAATAAAACTAGAAATCAACCGTAACAGAAACTCACATTTCTATGCAAAAACGTGGAAATTAAACAACCTCCTAATAAATGATTACTTCATAAATGAAGAAATCAAGATGGAAATAAAAAAATTCTATGAAGAAAGTGACAATGGAGAGACAAGTTATCAAGTCCTCTGGGACACAGCTAAAGCAGTTCTGAGAGGAAAGTTTATCTCCATAAATGCCTATAACCAAAAGTCAGAAAGATCACAAATAGACAATCTAATGAAATGACTCAAAGAGCTCGAAAAAGAAGAACAGACCAGCCCCAAACCCAGCAGAAGAAGTGAAATCAACAAGATCAAATCAGAACTAAACGAAATTGAAAATAGGGAAGCTATTCAGGAGATTAACAAAACAAAAAGTTGGTTCTTTGAAAAAATAAACAAAATTGACACACCACTGGCTAAGCTAACTAAAACCAGAAAAGAGAAATCTGTAATAAGCTCCATCAGAAACAAAAAAGGAGATATCACAACTGATCCCAAAGAAATACAAGATATAATTTATGAGTATTACAAAAATCTTTATTCACACAAACTGGAAAATGTGAAGGAAATGGACAAATTTCTAGAAACACACAGCCTCCCTAGGCTCAATCAGGAAGAAATAGATTCCCTGAACAGACCAATCTCAACTGCTGAAATAGAAACAGCAATTAAAAATCTCCCTAAAAAGAAAAGGCCTAGCCCAGATGGCTTCACACCCGAATTTTACCACACTTACAAAGAAGAACTAGTACCTATCTTGCAGAAACTATTCCATAACATCGAGAAGAATGGAAACCTCCCCGACACCTTTTATGAAGCGAATATTACTCTGATACCAAAACCAGGAAAGGATGCAACAAAAAAAGAAAGCTACAGACCAATATCCCTAATGAATATAGATGCAAAAATTTTCAACAAAATCTTAGCTAAACGAATCCAGACGCTTATCAAAAAAATAATCCATCACGACCAAGGGGGCTTCATCCCACGGATGCAGGGATGGTTCAATATACGTAAATCTATAAATGCAATTCACCACATAAACAGAAGCAAAAACAAAGACCACATGATTCTTTCAATAGATGCAGAAAAAGCTATTGACAAAATTCAACACCCTTTCATGATACGAACACTTAAGAAAATCGGCATAGAAGGGACATACCTAAAAATGATACAAGCCATATATGACAGACCCATAGCCAACATTATACTGAATGGAGAAAAACTGAAAGCATTCCCACTTAGAACTGGAACCAGACAAGGCTGCCCACTATCTCCACTGCTATTCAACATAGTGCTGGAAGTCCTGGCTACAGCAATCAGACAGGAAAATGGAATCAAAGGTATCCAAATAGGGGCAGAAGAGATCAAACTTTCACTGTTTGCTGATGATATGACATTATATTTAGAAAACCCCAAAGATTCAACCAAGAAACTCCTGGAACTGATCAATGAATTTAGTAAAGTCTCGGGATACAAAATCAGTACACAGAAATCAGAGGCATTCCTATACGCCAACAACAATCAAATTGAGAACCAAATTAAAGACTCAATATCCTTCACAATAGCAACAAAGAAATTAAATACCTAGGAGTATACTTAACCAAGGAGGTAAAAGACCTCTACAGGGAGAACTATGAAACACTGAGGAAAGAAATAGCAGAGGATGTAAACAGATAGAAATCCATTCCATGCTCATGGATCGGCAGACTCAACATCATTAAAATGTCTATACTACCCAAAGTGATCTACAGATTCAATGCAATACCTATTAAAATCCCATCAGCATTCTTCACAGATATAGAAAAAATAATTTTACGCTTTGTATGGAACCAAAGAAGACCCCGAATATCAAGAGCAATTCTAGGCAACAAAAACAAAATGGGAGGTATTAATATGGCAGATATCAAACTATACTACAAAGCTGTAGTAATTAAAACAATATGGTATTGGCACAAAAATAGGAATATTGACCAGTGGAACAGCTCTGAGAATCCTGATATAAAACCATCCTCATATAGCCATCTAATCTTTGACAAAGCAGACAAAAACATACGCTGGGGAAAATAATCCCTTTTCAATAAATGGTGCTGGGAAAACTGGATAGCCACATGTAGAAGGCTAAAACAGGACCCACACCTTTCACCTCTCACAAAAATCAACTCACGCTGGATAACAGACTTAAACCTAAGGTATGAAACTATTAGAATTCTAGAGTAAAATGTTGGAAACACTCTCCTAGACATCGGGCCTAGGCAAAGAGTTTATGAAGAAGTCCCCAAAGACAATCACAGCAGCAACAAAAATAAATAAATGGGACATGATTAAACTACAAAGCTTCTGCACAGCCAAAGAAATAGTCATGAAAGTAAACAGACAACCTACAGAATGGGAGAAAATTTTTGCATCCTACGTATCCGATAAAGGGCCGATAACTAGAATATACTTAGAACTCACAAAAATCAGCAAGAAAAAATTAAATAACCCTATTAAAAAGTGGGCAAAGGACTTGAACAGAAACTTTTCTAAAGAAGACAGAAGAATGGCCAACAAACATATGAAGAAATGTTTTGTTTATATTTTACATTTAGAAATTAGACCTTAACAACGTCAATTACCTCTGACAAGCAGACACTCAGAATTGAAAAAACCACCCCTGGATTGCAAATGTTTCATATAAAAAACAGAGATAGAGAAGAAGATTCAATCAACTATCATTCCTTCCATAGAAGCATCATAACTCTCTTGAGTTTAACTTCTATGAAAATTCTGTGAACTTTACGTGACTCCAAAGAATGATACAACGCATGAATGATATAAAATAGAACATAGCATCAGGAAGAGGAAATTGTCCAAGACCCTGTTTTATCCTGAGCTTCTCCACTACTTGGATGATCAGATGTTGGTGGTTGAGGATCAGCAACATGTACTAACAATCAAAGTATACAAGGCTTTGTTATTGTTATTGCATGTACTCACAATAAGTTACTGAGGCAGGGTTATATTACCAACTTACAGATGACAAAATGGGGACTATAAATAACTTAGCAGGGGTCACACAACCGTATAGGTAGTAAAACCATGATTCAAATTAGATTCAAAAAGATTCTAAATCCATTACTCAAAACTTATATATGAGGTAGGGGGAAGCAGAAATATCTAACATTCCCCATAGGACCCCTTTTCAATAGCACTTCTGGGTCCCTTAAATGACATTTATTAAATCATTTATTTAAAAATAACAATTTTTGCTTGGAAAAGTCACTAACCGTTTTTATTAACATGGCTCCAGCTTCTGGATCTATAGCAGTGTCAGCTTAAGTAAGCGTGAATATTATCCCAAAGCCTCTATAGCAGGTGTCTTCAAACTATGGCCCGCGGGCCACATGTCGCCTGCCCAGGACATTTATCAGGTCCACCCGGTCCACCCAGGTCCAGCCGCCACTGCCTGTCCTGCTTAGCAGCCGACTTGTCCTGGGCCCACAGTGTGCACTCTCCAACCATCTGAGGGACAGTGAACTGGCCCCCTGTTTAAAAAGTTTGAGGACCCCTGCCTATGGTATTCAGAATCGAGGGTCTGTGAGGGAAGGACTCACAGTGGATAAGAGTGGCACCATATTGAAATAGATGCCTTTGCAATGAATTGGGAACCCCTCCCCTTGCCTCAGCACCTGGCCCCTCATGAGAAGCCACAGCAGCAATGGTTCTGTACTCATTAAGTCCAGGTGGGAAGCAGAAGCCTAGTGTGAACCTGAGGCTGGAACAAAAATTCTGCTTTTGGTCCTCTTTGGTGGATGAGTTTACCAGGTCCCGGCCTGAGGTGATTCCTCCTGTTGAATCAGATGATTAATTAGTAATCTGTCCTTAAATATAATTGCTGGCTGGAAAAACAGTCTTTGAAATCAATAATATAATATTTATATATATACTTCCATATTGTACATTCATATGTATATCTACATCTATATATTCGTGCAATAGAATACTACATCACAGTAAAAATGAACAAACTACGAAAGCAGCTTAGGAAATTTCCACTCCAAAATGGAATGAACCCTTGATATAAACAGTATTTTAAATTAAAAGCCCTTAGAGATCAACAGACCCTTGGGAAAAGCTTTTCCTCTGTCTGTATAACCAGATGGAGCCATCAAAAGAACAATGGAATTCCCTTCCCCTCCCTATTATCTCATTATATTGCAGGAAAGAAAATCAAGAATGCAACCAGACCTGACCTAAATCATTTTAAATATGATAACTTTCTGTCAAGGTTAATTTAATTTGCAAAGGACATCATTTACAAGTCAACCTGTTTTCCCCAGCCTTTCATTCTCCCTAGCAACCATTTATTGTCCCTAAACAGAATTACCTATATTCCTCATTTCCCCTTCCCCTCTAAAAGAAGGTTATAAAAATTTCTGGACCTGTTTGGGATATGGGATAATCATTCTGTGATTCTCCACAGGCACATGGTATTAAACCTCTTCCTCTTATTAATCTGCCTTAATTGTGAGTTGGTAGTGAACTTTTAAAGGAAATGGGAAGTTTTTCCCCACCCCCAGACTACAAAACCACATGAATAAATCTCACAAAAATAAAGTCGAAGGGGGAAAGGTAGGCACAAAAGAATGTACATTGCATTATTTATTTATATAATTTTATAAAACAAAAAAATCTACAGTGATACTTTGAAGGCAGACAATAATTACATTTCATGGAAAGGGTGATAACTGGGAAAGAATACAGGGATTTCAATGTGAAAGTGCTTTAAACTGTAGGTGTATAATTTATACACTTTTCCTGTGTGTATGCTTGACTTCAGTAAGACAATTATTTAAAAGGGTAAAAGAAAACACATCAAATAATAATCAAGAGCTTATTGTGAACTAATAGAGTTGCAAGCTGAAGATGATCCAAAAGAATCATTAAATTTCAGCTAAAAATAATTACTTAGCATGAATCTACACATTTCTGGTTATGGAGAATAGTTATTAGTAAACTAATACTATCCCAGATAAAATTTTTCTTATTTTTTAACTAACAAGTAACTAACAAGTTAATCGGGTGGTCTTTTTAACTTTTGTAAAATTTGTTACCCTTATTTTTTTGTCTGCCTTGCTTTTATAACATAAACTAATCAAGAGCAATTTGATGAATTGTAACTTTCCTTCAGAGTTGGTTTTTACCTGGTTAATTTTCTAATATTAAGCTTTCAATAGCAATTATATTCTAAGTCTGTTCTGATCATAAAAATTTAAAATAAGCAGTTAAAATGTTTAAAAGACTATGCAACTTTTAAAATGCAACTTTTTAAAATCTCACTTTTGTAGGGATTACATGCCTGCTATTGTCTGAGCACTTATGTACCCCCAAAATTCATGTGTTGAAATCCTAACCTCAAAGGTGATGATGTTAGAAAGTGAGCCTTTTGAGAGGTGATTAGGTCAGAAAGCAGAGCCCCTATGAACAGGATTAAGGTCTTTATTTTAAAAAAGCCCCAGAAAGTGGCCTTATCCCTCCCACCATGCGAAGACACAGCTAGAAGGTGCCATCTATGAACAGAAAGAGGGCCCTCACCAGACAGTAAGTCTGCTGCCAACTTGACCTTGGACATTCTGGACTCCAGAACTATGGGAAATAAATTTCTGTTGTTTAATACCCCTGTTTACCATATTTTGTTATAACAGCCTGAACAGACTTAAACAGTACTACTACATCCTATTTGAGACTGACAGATACATAAAAATATATAAAACAGAAGGCTTCAAAATAGAAGTGTATCAGCCAACAAAGAAGGTAGCCATTAGCCAAATGTTACTCTAAAGAGGCCCCTCAGCAATATGAAATGCGCTGTGTGGATCGGTATCTCAAAGAGATATCTGTACGCCCATTGCATTAGTCACAGTATCCAAGAGATGAAAACAACTTAAATATCCATCAGTGGATATTTAACACAAATCTGCTTTGTGTCGCATGGCCTTCTTGTATGGAAATATTGATATCTTTCTCTACATTTGGAAAATTCTCTGTTATTATTTCTTTTAATAAACTTTCTACTCCAATCTCTCTCTCTACCTCCTCTGTAAGGCAAATAACTCTTAAATTTACCCCTTTAAGGCTCTTTTCCAGACCTTGTAAGGTTGCTTCGCTTTTCTCCTTTTCTCTTCTGACTGTATTTTCAAATAGCCTGTCTTCAAGCTCACTAATTCTTTCTTCTGCTTACTCAATTCTGCTGTTGAGACACTCTGATTCATTTCTCAGTTTGTCAATTGAATTCTTAAGTTGCAGAATTTCTGCTTTTTTTTTTTTTATTGTGTCAATCTCTCTGTTACATTTCTTGGATAGGCTTTTGACTTCCTTCTCTATGTTGTCTTGAAGTTCATTGAGTTTCTTCAGGACAACTATTTTAAATTCTTTGTCTAATTTTTTATTCTTCTAAAGGTGCTTGCTTGTATGGGTAGTTATTCAATTTGGCTTTTGTGCAGAGCAACAATCATTGGAGGTTTCTATTCAGCCATCTTGTTCTACCCCTTCTTCATTTTTTTTTCATAAAGATTTTCCTAAATCTGGCCCAACAAACTTTTTCCTCAGTTTCCTGCTCTGACCCCATTTCTTCTACTCTTGCTTTTTGGCTTTGTATTTCGAATGGATCAACTTGACCAAGGTCCCAAGCAACATCCCCTCTCTACCTCGGCTTGACCTGCCTCAGCTTCTGTACCCACTGTCACCCCCAAGCTACTAAGTCAGAGCACAATATGGTATCTTATGTTGACATTTTGGAGAGAAAGTGCTAGAGGTGAAGTTTCCTCTAGTTTCATTTTTCAAATCGGTCTATTCTTGGGAATAGAATTCCATTATAGATATTACTAATTTGGCTCCAGCTCTCGCTCTTGCTCAGGCTGGTCTCAAACTCCTGACCTCAAGTGATCCTCCCACCTACGCCTCCCAGGGTGCTAGAATTACAAGTGTGAGCCACTGTGCCTAGCCTCAAATTTTTAATAGAGAAAAAAAATCTCAAAAAATGAAATGTCCATTAACAAAAAATTTATTAAAAATTATCTTATAGTGATACAGTGGATTATGATGTGGTCAGTAAAAAGATATACTGATATGAAGAGACACCAAAAATATATTGTCTGGTGAGAAGATCAAGCTATAGAAAATTTTAAACACCATAGACCAATTTGTATTCAATATATACACACAAATTTCATTACATATTCTTAGGAAAATTCTGAAATTATATACAAGAAACTGTAACCAAGAGTTATAACTGGTAGAAGGAGGACAGAAGGGGACTTTTAATTTTCCACCTTATATTATTTTTACCATGAGCAGCAATGACATTATAAGAATAAAAATATTTTACAACTCAAAATGGATTAACGACTAAAATGTTAAGACCTAAAACTATAAAACTACTAGAAGAAAATACAGGAAAAATGCTGCAGGACATTGGTCCAGGGAAAAATTTCATGGGTAAGACTATAAAAGCACGGGCAACAAAAACACAAATAGACAAATGGAATTATATCAAACTAAAAAGCTTCTGCACAAGAAGGGAAAAACAATCGACAACCTATAGAATCAGAGAAAATATCTTCAAACTATTCATCAGACAAAGGACTAATACCCAGAATATACAAGAAACTCAAATAACTCGAGTAAAAAAAAAAAATTTTAAATGGACAAAGGGTATGAATAGACATTTCTCAAAGGAAGATATACAGAAGGCCTATAAATGTGTGAAAAGATGCACAACATCATTAATCATGAGGGAAATTCAAATCAATACCAGAATGAGATATCATTCTAGTAGAATGGCTATTATCAAAAAGACAAAAAATAATAAATGCTAGTGAGGATACAGGCAAAAGGGAACTCTTAAATGCTATTGGTGGGAATGTGAATTAGTATAGCCATGTGGAAAAATATATGGAGATTTCTCAGCAAACTAAAAATAGAGAGATTCATCAATCCTACTACTGGGTACTTATCCAAAGGAAAGGAAATGAATATATCAAAGAATATCTGTTAACTGCAGCACTATTCAAAATAGCCAAGATATGGAATCAACCTAAATGTTCATCAACAGATGAATGGATAAAGAAAATATGGTATGTGTACACAACAGAATATATTTCAGCCTTAAAAAAGAATGGGGAGAATAGAGAGGGTTGCTTAATAGATACAAAATGATACCTGGACGGCAGGAATAAGTTCTAGTGTTCTGTAGCACTGATGAGTGAATATGGTTATCAATAACTTATTGTATATGTTATAAAAGCTAGAAGAGAGAATTTTCAAATGTTCCCAACACAAAGAAATCATAAATATTTGAGGCAACAGATATCCTAATTACCCTGATTTGATAGTTATACATAGTAAACATATATCAAAATATCAGTCTGTACCCCATAAATATATACAATTATTACATGTCAACTAAAAATAAAAGAGAAAAAAGATTTAAAATATTTAAACTAACATAATGTATAAGACTATACAAATGTTTTAATTTTTTCTTTCAAACAGATGCTGACAGAACAAGTGTTTTTTTTAAAAATTGATGGAGTTTAAAATGTATAATAATAATTTTAATCATTTTATTGCTTTTTTCAGCTTCATCTCAACTGAGATACTAAACAAAACTTAAGTGTAAAGAAATGAGGACTATAACAAGCAAAATGTTTTCCTTTTTCCTCACAGGAAATTTAATGATCAAAGAGTTTAAGATCTTAGTGACTTTAATTGTACCACAATGTGTGAGTACCTAGATGACTGCAGATTTGGCATATCCTAATCTGCTTTGTGGCTTCATTTCTTATTTTTAAAAGGAAGGCTGGGGAAATGGAAGTGGAAGGAGGTGGCAGTAACATTTGTAAGGCTCAGACCTGGTAAAGCATTCAACTATTAATACAACCGCTCTTGGTTTTAACAGTGGGTTGAAAGGTAACTGTGTATGCAACAAATGTTCCTTTCAATCATGTGCAAATTAGAGTCCTTAATGGCACCAAAGAAAAAAAAGAATTCTAGTTCTTTTGCTTCTCTCTTCCCTCCTTTTGTTTTCTTCTTTCCTACCCATTCTCTTTCCTTCTCTCTCAATTGTAAGCCAAGGAGAAAAGAGAAATAAGCAGGATCTGTAAATCTTACTGATGGGTTTTCACTTTCAAGTTCTCAACAACCCATGTCAAATTGTAATGTCATCAAAATGTCAGCATCTTGTGCTGATTGTGTTTAAACAATCCTGGTGGTTTTATAAGTGAAGGAGATAATGTGATTTGTATGTAATTTGTATACTCTAAGCTGGAGAGAATACTGATATGCAAGCTGTTGAGTACTGGACTACCAATTGAACTCATGGTAGAGAATTCATGCTAGATTGCAGTATTTGTCAAGTTGAAAGAAAACCACCATTCACTAGGTATAGAAAGAACTTTCCAAAAGGACCTTTCAGTGAGACATGTTGTTTTCAGGCATTTAATTCGTCCAAAGAGCACACTGTAAAATGGACATATTGTTCATTTTAGCTAACAGATAGAATTACAAATTCACTTCACTAAAGAAGAACTCATGGTGAGAAATAAAATATTAACAAAGAACACTGTAGCAGATGACGGAGATGATGAGACAAGCCGGAAAGTTACATTTTTCTTCGGAGAAGGTTGATAGTGGGGTTCTAAGTTTACAGAGACATCTATACAAACATCCTCAGCAACACACACATCAATAGCATTAATGTCTTTTATATCAGTTCTCTCTTTACAACTCAAGGTGGGATAACAGCTGCAATTAAATTTTTCAGAAAGTTGCTGCAGGTCTTGAAGGGAGGGTTTTCCACGTACTTTGTACTTTCCACTTTTCCGAATTTGAATATCAAAATTTGCTGGGTTCAGGTGAAGATAGTCACTTGAATTCCAGTTTTTCCTTGTACACACACCTTGCTCCTGGCAAATCACTTGGCTGCACATTTTGGCTGCTAGGGTGACATTAATTAAGTAAGGATTCAATGTAGTCTTCACATATTTGTCCAGGGTCAAGCAAGATTTCTATAAAATTATAAGATGGTCAGAATATCAAAGGACAAGTCACTCATATGTGAATTAATACACTGCAATAAGCAATTTTAAAGGAATAACAAAATATAACCAGATAAAGCAAGAGGTAGAGAATATCTTATCTTTTTTACCTTATCAAGCAATATTATTACAACTGACATTTGTAAGTTTGTTGCACATGCTGTTTTATTCCACTGAATAACTGAACAGTTGAGGCTTAACATATCCTAACCTGATCTTTCTTAATAATTCATAAATGAATCAGAGTTATTAATAGAATAGTACAACTATTAAAGTATGGGCTCTGAGGTCCATTTGCCCTGATTGGAGTTCCAGTTCCATTAGATTAAATATATGAACTTGGGAATCTCTCAAGCTATTGAAGTCTTAGTTTCCTATCTGAGTAATTGGGCCAGTTAATTAGCCTGGTTATGTTTCAGCTACACACTCTGTAAGATAAGGATAATTATGGTGCTCACCTCATAAGTTTGTTGTGAAGATAAAAAGATATGATAGATATAAAAGTGCTTAACACAGGACTTAGCATACCTTTGGTTGACCCTCAATAAATTATAAATGTAATAAGCATCACATTTTCTAGACAAGTTTAAATAGAATTGAATAGAGTGATTTTTATTTCTATTTTTTTTATTTCAATAGATTTAGTTTTCCTTAATTATTCACTTAATTACACTTTCTGAGCTTCTTGCTTTTTCTTCTCCTCCTTCAGTGATATCTATGATTCTTATGTTTGGGCATTTTACACAATCCCATATTTCTGGGAGTCTTTCTTCATGTCTTTTAATTTTTTTTTTCTTTATTTTTGACTGACAGGGTTACTTTGAAAGACTACTCTTCAAGCTCTAATTTCTTACTTCTGTTTGGTCTAGTCTTTCGCTAAAACTTTCCACTGTGTTTTATATTTCCCTAAATGAATTTTTCATTTTCAGAAGTTCTGTTGCATTTTTTGTTAATATATCTATCTCTTTAGTAAATTTTTCATTCATTTACTGGATTATTTTTCAATTTCTTTGAGTTGGTTTTCCATTTTCTCTTGGATCTCATTGAGCTTCCTTACAATCCATATTTTGAATTCTTTATCTATCATTTCAGTATTTTCACTTAGGTTGGGATCCATTACTAGAGAGCAGGTGTGATCCTTTGGAAAGGTCATTACACTCTGTTTTTTCATACTGCCAGAGCTCTTGCACTGATCATCTGGGGAGGTTGTTACTTCTTGATTTTGAATTTTTTTTGTTTAGATGGGGCCTTTTTTCTTCCCTCCTAAGAGTGTGACTATAGCATATGTTAGATAAGGATCTTTGGCTTTGCTTAGTACTCTCAGAGCAACCTAGGTTGTGAATGAATACGTTGGTTATAGGTAGCCTTAGTATAGGAGTTTTCTCAAATGCTGGTTATATGTAGGCTGCAGCAGTGGTGTGCTATATGCATAGGCATATTCTCTGCCTCCTTTTGAGAAGAGGAGACCAAAGTCTCTGAAATTTAATATCTTTCCCCAGCCCTGTGCACTTCTAATAGTATGAATTTTATTGGGATATCCAGTTTAATCTCAAGGTCACTAGGTGGTATTTGCAGGCAAGAGTCATCCAAGCCCTATGCAATTGAATCAGTAAATATAATGGGCTGTTAAAGTTGACCTCACTTCCAGTAGGTGGTGTTTGCAGGAGAGTGCCAGATGCAGTGGTGTTTGTGGGGCCTATGCCTAGCCCTAGTCAATCAGGAGATGTACTTGGATGTCCCAGACAGTGGGAAGAGTCCTGAAACTCCCAGGGGATCCCTTCTTGTGCTCTGCCACTAAAGTGGCAGATGGGCAGGCAAGGCTAGGTCAGGTGAGACTGTGTCCAGACACCCCAAAGGTAGGCAAAAGTGCTGCCTCAATTGGGGTTGGGAGTCAGCTCCCAGCCCACTGGGGAAAGTCTCTAGGTAGGGGCGGAGGTATCCCCACCATGCCAAAGAACCTGCTTGTGGGGGTGGGGAAGTCTGGAATTCACAGTTCAGCTGGTGGTAGTGCTCACTCCCACTCCTTTTGTCTGGTAGATGCCTCTCTGGTGTGTCTGGCCCCTGGCAGCAAGCCAAACCAACCAGGCCATTCAAAAGGCAGCTATGCAGCATGGACCCACACCACATTCTCTTCTCAGTTCTGTCCATGTGGGCTCACTCTCCACTTGAGATATGTTCACAAGTGTCTGTTCCATGCCACTGAATGATGCAGCTGAGTCCTGGGGGTATGGGATCAGGCCTACAGAACTGTCCACTGGGCCCCTGAGTTCAAGCTCCCTCACACATGACAGGGAGAGGTGTGCTGCCTGCAGAGCACTCAAGTAGGCTAAATGTCACTCTCCTGTGGTTCAGCCATGGGGTGAGCAGGGTATGCCCTTATCTGCAGGAGTAGCCAGGCTAGCAGACCTGGAGAAGGCCAACAAGTCAGGAGCTCACAGTCCAAACAACCCTCAGTCAGTCCACTTTGGGTTTTTAAAGGAAAAGGCATGAGCCCCATTCTCCATGTAAGACTGAGTGTCATAGACAAACCATCAGAGAGGTGGCAGCCACTCCCAAGTATCCTGGCTGAACCTTCCTTTTCATATAAATGCCAGCCTCGTGCAGGAACTGCCATTGTGGTCAGCAGCAGTGAGTGGAAGAGGGGAGGAAGAGAAACTGAATGGAGGAGAGCCCTTTGCCTGAAAGGCTCCTTGGCATGCTGCAATCTCCTCTCACCTGAAAGCAGCCTGCCTTGAGTGTCCAAGCCCTGGGGAAATCACACAGTTCCCCTGGGATCCACCAGCCCCCTGTGGCTACTGCAGTCTGACTTGGTGCTGGGGAATGTTACCCATGGATCTACATAAATGGGAACCCCAAGGCTGAGATTTCCTGGTCAGTGCAACTGCAAAAATGCTGCCTCTACATGAAGTGAGGGATATTAGAAGCACCCTCCACGCAAAGCCTGGTGCAGTGAGCACAGATTTAGTGGAGGTGTAGCATCTCTTTACCCACTTGGGACTGGCTGCCCTGGGGCATGCTGGCACCAATGGCTCCTGGGAACAGACGCAACTGTATTTGCAGCAATGGGCAGTGGGGATGGGAGAATCCCCATTTCCATGTCCCTTCCCTGTCTCTGGTGCTGCCTTTATTCTGGAGTGGGAACACTGTCCTGTCTCACAGACTCCTCTCTGCACCTACATCTCCACTAGGAAGGGTGAAGACAACTTTGGGTCACACATCAGTGGCTCTCAGGTGGAGAAGAGCACATGTTTTGCTTTCTTTCATCCCAAAAACCTTTGTAGCTCATGGCATCTTCCCATCCCCCAGGGACAGCCCATGCTATGGGACAGAACTCGAGGGAGTTCTGTCCCAGTTCTCCTGTGTTGCTTTGGACTTCCGTGGTTATCACAGTGCAAGCAGGTGCTGGGAAGTATTTGTGGGGGGTCCAGTGACAAGGAAACTGAAAGGCAGGGCAGGATAAAGGCACATAATGGGTGGGCAAGCAGTATGGTGCCCACAACCTCAGCTTGTGTCTGCAGTGGAGGAAAGCGACAGTGAGTGGTCGAGCAGTCTGGTGCTCTGTTCTTACGAGGTTCTCAATTTGCTGACGGCAACAGTACTTGGGCTCGTAAGAGTATAGAAGCTCTTTGACAGTTTGGGTGTAGCAGATGTATGGGTAGGAAAAATAAACACCCCCAATTACCCTTTCCATAGGACTCCAAACTCCTTAAAGATCAATTCTCCCAAAACCTTGCTCCTTATTTTTCTCTGCAATCTTCCCATGGTATACTTGGTAGGTTCTGACACTTTTCCCTCAGAATTACACCTGGGCTATGCTTTTTCACCTGAAACTTTTTCTTCTTTCTGGGGTGATCTGGTAACTGATATTTAGTCAGCCATCTTTCTGGGGAATCTAAGAGTGATTTTTAAAATGCTGACTCAAAACAACTAAATAGGTCCAACCGAGTGTAGTTTATGTAAATGTTACATATAGTCTAATTGCAGATGAATAATGGCAGCTCTTTTACAAATTTGGCAGAATATGAGAGATGAGTAACTGAAATGATTCATTTTGAGATTGGTATGTTCTAAAGCCTGGACACTGTGCTATTAAAAACATTGAAGATGGTCACTTATATTTATGATCAACAGTTCCATTGAGTGCACTGGCTGCATTAATCCTTCAGCAGACCAAAGGAAGTGGTGGTGGTAGGTTGGGGGGCAAGTCAAGAAATCTTAACAGCTTCCGCTTGAATCTACTTCTTGTTACCTTCATTGAGATGATGTCATCTACTGTTGGCAGAATAACTTCCTCCCAAAGATGTTCATACCCTAATCCCCTGGAATATGGGACTATGTTATCTTACATGGCAAAAGGGACTTTGCAGATGTGATTAAGGCTATGGACCTTAAAAAGGGGAGATTATCCTGAATTACCTGGGCGTGCTTAATCTAATTACATGAGTCTGAATATATAGAAACTTTTCAAGCTGAGTTAGAAAGGTAAGACACAGGAAGGAAGAGAGATGCAAAGTCACCCTTACTGACTTTGGAAAGAGAAGAAGAAGTCCATGAGCTAAGGAATGGACCAGCCTCTAGAAGCTGGAAATGGCCTTTAGCCAACATCCAGCCAGATAATGAACATCTCATTGCTCCAACCACATGGAACTGAATCTGCTAACAACCCAAGTGGCCTAGTGAGGATCCTCCCTTAGGAAGGATGCAGCCCTGCTGACACCTTGATTTTAGCCTAGTGAGATCCATGTTGAACATCTAACCTACTAAACTATAAGATAATAAATTTCTAGTTCGTAAGTCACTAAGTTCATTATAATTTTTATGGAAGGAATTTAAAATTAATATACTATCCATCTTGGTAAACTTCCAGTAGCTCTGCATGGTGATTAGAATAAAATTCAACAACTTCTCTTGATTTGTACACAGCTTGATGTGGTATAAGCCTTCCTTCCTCTTGTACAACCCTCCCATACCCACTCTACCATAGACACAGGAATTATTTCACTAGCATGGCAGGTTCATTTTAAACTGCATTTACTATTCCCTGTGCTTGGAATGCTCTTTCCTCTTATTTTCATCATGGTTTACTCATCTGGTCATTGAGATGGCAGCTTTAATTAGGCAATGCCCTTCTAATTATGATCAACAGTTGGAAGAATATCTTTCTTGTTGACTCTTTCACATCTCTCTATTTTAATTCTCTGTATAGCACTTATCAAATGAAATATTTTTCTTGTGTACTGTTTTTAAGCACTCAGAAGCTTCAAGAGTACATGGACATTTTCAATATTCTTCGACACTATGTTCCCAGCACCAAGGATGTGAGAATATATACCAGGTTCAGATAACATTGCAGTTGCTTCCTCAACTCCACAGAGACAGGGTTTGGCAAAAAGAAGAGTAAAGCGATGAGAATGATTTGAGAACCATTAACCAACATAAGATGTAGTCTATAAAAAGATCTTATAACTGGCTCTCTAATAGGTAAGGCCTGGTTATATCTCCATACATATATCTCCGTGGTGGAAATACTCCTACCATGACCAATATCAAGCTACCAACCTGACATTACTGAACGCAGCATTGGGAATTGAGTACACCACCATTACACAGTATGGCAATAAGGTGTAGACTAGCATATCATTACATAGTATTTCCACTTACACAGACATAATAGATATAAATAATCTCAAGAGAATGGATAATAATAAAATGAAGCAAAATAATGGATATATTAAGAATTGATTACCTTTGTTTTTAACATCATTTATTTTAAGTTTTTGATTCTTAATAATGGCTGTGTTTAATAACTAGCTTGCAAAATTCTGAATATTTAACAAGCAGTTCTTATAAGCTGGGCCCAGTAGAGCTAGCTCTATCACACCACTAGATCCAGTAAAATGAAATGGAAGAAAATGGTTTACTTACACTTGTTTAAGGTCAGTTCCAGTAACTGCAAATAAATCTGCAATTACTGGTTTCTCAAGTTATCAATGAATCAGAGGAAACATGACAAGTAATCCATTACCTTATTGATCACAAATGACATAGAAGAAGGGAAATAATGATAGCACTAGCATTCAAAATCATCATAAATTGGAAAAGGTAGCAGGTATATATACAACAGAGTCTATAGCAGACAATTTCAAAATAGTAGAAAATAATCATTTTAAAGTTGAAGGACTGTCCCTAGTATGAATAGTACTGAAGATAATTTAGCAGGCATAGTAGTAGAATGTGAATCTAAGATTAAAGATTAAATCCAAGTGTGACATTTAAATAATTTGTTATATGCTCCTGTTCATTGAGGAATGCCTGACTCACTCTTCCTCATAGTAAGGGTGGAGTTCTCATTTTTCTTTAAAAGACAAAAAAGAAAGAAAAGAATATGGAGAATTTTTAAATTTTTAAACAATAGAATTCTTGATAAAGGAGTTTATTAATTTGGGGAACCAACTAATAAAAATTAGGAATATACTTAGTAGAATTATAGTTTTAAAATAATTTTCTGAGGTATAGAAGATTTTACCAGGGGACATACACCTTTCTCTGAACTTCTATTTTCTGTTGTTTCCCTTTCTGGAAGATCAAAATTAGAAACATAAAAACTACTGAAAATAGGTAGAAGAGCTCAGATTACCTTGGAAGATTTCACAAATGTAATGGCTATTAAGTATTTTTAAATAAAGTAAGAATATGGCTATTTTATCTAAAGGACAAGATATGAATGTGTTCCTTCTCAAAAGGTCTCCTCTGATCTTAAAGTAAAAAGTTTATTCTCTACAGGTCCTAGGATAGGACCCCTGGGCCATGAGCTTCATTTGACATGTTCCATGGTGTCATTAGTATTTCCACATACATCTCAGAAGCAAAAGTTCAGCTCTAACTCAGCAATGACCACATGGCAGCTTTACTTTTGCATTGTGTCAACAAGATTAAAGAGGTGGGGGATAAAGATCTGATACGGAAAATTAAACAAGAATGAAAATAAAGGAAGAGAAACCAATTTTCTGACACCAAACATCATGTCAGAAAATAGATCATAGTCTTTGCTATTTTTTTTTTTTGCTACTTAATAGCTCTGTAGCCTAGAGAAATTCAACTAATCTTAATGAACTTGTTTCATTACTGGAAAACAGGTGCAATATTTCCTGCTTTGCAACCCCCACATAGATGCAAGATATTTTGATTCACCCAGTATTTATTGAACACTTACTACTACATGCCAAGCATAGTACTTATTTCCTTATTCAATACCAAAAAAATCCTCAAAAATATTAAAGGTAGAAATATTTTCATATATTACCTACCAATTCAACTTACCATACTTCGCATTACACTTAAGCTTCCCCATATTACGACTCCAGAGGCACCCAGAGCAATACTTTCACCAAGTGTATGCACAAGGTCATCCTGGCAAACATGACAGAAAAAGTTAGCAGATAAATATAAAACGAAAGTGTTTTACATAGGACAGTAACACCAAAGCTAAGCATGATGACTCAACAGGTGTAATTTAATTATTTCTCTACAATTTGTTTCTATCTTTTATACAACTATTGCCTTATTATGAAACAGAGACTATTTTGTTTTAATTACTTCTATTGACAAGAGAGCAGGACCATGAATGAAAAAACGGAAAGTGAGTTAATACACTGTGTATACTACCTAATTCTCTATGCATGCTAAGAGATCATGAGATTACATTAATGTTTAAACATACTCTTATTTTGCATTCATATAATGATGTACAACTACTGGCATGCACATTGCTAAATGACATTAAAACTAAATTCCACCCCCTTCAAAAATAGTATTAAATTTCACTACTTTTTGTAGACACTGTTTCATTGCCCTCCTATGTTGATTTACTTACTTGAGAAAGGAATTTGAAAATTAGATCAGTAAAAACTAGGTGGGAATATACAAAAACTGGAAGTGGCCTGTCAGCATCAGGTACTTTGGAAATCCTAATGGCCTCATGAACTCGATTTCGCACAAATAGCACAGCTTGTTGAGAAGACATGTCGGTGCTTAAATAAATGGATGGGAAAAGGGCAGTGCTTTCCTTCCACAACCAGGTGAGATCATCATTTATTCTCGTTTCTGTATCAAAGCAACTTCCATTGAAACCACGTTGTCTATAATTGTTGTTGTAACAATCAGGAAAAAGATAAAAACCCCATAAGTGATTTGGCCGAAGTAATTTTCCCAATTTTAAAGTCTCTTCCATGAAACTCTGTGATGCATTTTCAAAATCAACCTTGGCTATCTTGGCAGCCTCTGTGACACTAAGGTGTGTATTATGTTGCTGGACCAATTTAATAGACTGATTCTTGTAAATATCTTTAGGTTTCCAGTTTCTTTCCCAATTGGGCCTCCATTCTTCCCAGTCAATGACAGCCAAGCCCACATTGTCTGTTGGCATGTAATAAAGAATGTCTTTCTCAGCTTTAACCAAGTGTTTTCTTAAGGATCCATTCTGGGGAATTCCTCCATTCACAATTTTGCCTGTTGTATCTATATAAGGATAGTAGCCAAGTCTATCAACATAAAATATTGTAACATCTTGCCCTGTGACATCTCTTCGTGGGCTTCCTACTAAAGAGAAGAGGCTCAGATCTAGTGGCTCATCAAACCTGCCAGTACAAAGTTCAGTTGGGGCATTCCAGGCCCAGAGGAAAGGCACATTTGGGATAAGAGGGGGTGCTCTGAAATCCAGAGTAAAGCAACATGGAATTAGAAGGAAGGTGAACACTGTCTGCGATACTCCACTGGACTCAAGAAAGCTTCCAAAATAGATGTTCTTGAACCTTAGTACTCCCATTGCAAAGAATAATGAATATGAAAAACACTTATCTCTTCCTACACACTTTACTCAATATTTGGCGTTGGATATGAGAACAGAAAAAAGAGTGTGGAATGAAGATACTTTGATGAATAAACAGGCATAATGATTATATTACATTTAAATATTATTCTTCTTATTTCATGCTTCAGGAATGTTTTGCAAGTTGCATCATCTATAACTAAAAAAAAGAAATATAGAATATATTGTTATGTTGCATTTCATAATAAAGATTGTAAGACTTTACCAAGTTCTAAATTTTAAGTGCAGGGATTCTAATTCATTTTTAAAAGAGGGAGAACCTATTCCTGTATTTGAATCCATGAAATTATTTCCTATTATATATGATACAAATTCTATAATGGTTAACATTTGTGTCATCTTCCCAAATCATTACTGAGATTACAGAGAGGTGAAGGTAACTATTTTTCCTTCGGCCTTCCCAAGTGTGCAGAATGTTGTACCAAGCAATGCCTTAGCAAAAGCCCATTGAATCAAAATAAATTCAAAGTTGAACCCCTCTCATTCTTGTTTATTGCTTCTTGAAAGACTGCTACCTAGTGATCTGTAAATATTGAAAACAACCTCTCATAAAATTCTGAAATTTGTTCATTCTCTTTTGTTGTGCTTTTTTTTTTTTGAAGGGGGGCAGTAAAGGAGTAGGGGAAAAGCCACTTCTGCCAGAGATAATAAGTAAAAAGTTTTCTTGAACTTTTTCAATCTACCAAAAACTCCTACCAAACAAGTGCTATTTGGAACACTGCTTGATCAAGTCTTACAGTAATGTACTTTCATGTTTAAGTTAGAAATATATTTTTATTGCATTATATCTTTCTATTTAAAGGATTGGTTGTAGCTTAGCTGAAGAAAAGGAATATTTTGATTTTGTGTTGTCATTCTGATTTTCAAAAAGTGTCACAGCACACACTTTTGCTACATGGTACCACTTTTGTGGTACAATATAATGGTGTGAGCCACGGACAAGAAATTAAGCTATATATTTGTTATTCAGCATTTGGTATTTGTAAAAATTATGTACAAGAAGACATATTTAAATGTTCAATGGTCCTAGGAAGAAGCTAGAACCTGTCTTTAAAATTAAATTAGTAGTTATTGCTATGTGAACATACAATGAGAATTACACCATTCTTTCTAGGAATGTGTGTCCTTTCATAGCAAATTATCCATGCATTCTTATCACTGAAAAATAAACTACTCTAATGAGAAAACCTGAGCATGACACTTGGGCCCTGTTGCAAAGAGAGAGAGAGAGAGAGAGAGAGAGAGAACCCTATAGTCAAAATAAAATAAAATCTCAAGAACCATTACAGTCTGTTTTGAAGATAACGAATTTTTCTCTCATATTTAGAACATGTATAGTAGCTATAGATTTTTATAATTTAAACCCTTATAAACTTCCTTATTCAGGACACAGAAAATCTTCACCTAAAAATAATATTTAGGGAAAAAACTAATTCCTTTCAAATACCAACTACCAAAACCAATGCCTGAATGGCAAGAAGAGGGAGAAGGAAATGGAATAAAAAATTAGCTTTCCCTCTATCTCAGGGGAGAAGTAGGATAATCTTATTGAAATTAACATTTAAATCTATTTCCACAATATCATTTTATATAAGAAATCATGGGGGCAGAATGAGCCTAATGAGAAGACTTCTAGCCACAGAAATCTTCAGAAAAGAATAGACATTTGTCTATAAAAAAGACGTCTGTACTAGAATGTTTATAGCAGCACAATTCATAACTGCAAAGATGTGGAAACAACCCAACTGCCCATCAATACCTGAGTGGATTAATAAAATGTGGTATATGTATACCATGGAGTTCTACTGAGCCACAACAAATAAGGGTGATCTAGCATTTCTTGTATCATCCTGGATAGAGCTGGGGTCCATTCTACTAAATGAAGTATCACAAGAATGGAAAAACAAGTACCATATGTACTTGCCATCAAATTGGCATTAACTGATCAACACTTAAGTGCATATATAGTAGTAACATTCATTGGGTGGCAGATGGGAGGGGGAGGAGAGGATGGACATATACACGCCTAATGGGTGAGGTGCACATCTGGGGCATGGACAATTGAAGTTCTGACTTAGGTGGGGCAAGGGCAATATATGTAACCTAAACATTTGTACCCCATAATATGCTGAAATAAAAAAAAAAATTTAAGTCTAATCTGAGATTCTTTATATAAAAATTCCACCAAAGCCAATTTTAAAAGTATATATGACCAGAAATCATTCTTGTTGCACTTTATGCAAACAATCAGGCCAATTATAATAACACTAAAATTTATTTTCCAATTAAGTTGGTTACTATGACTTATCCTTGGTAAAAATGGAAAACTAGAGAGATAAAAATCATGTTTCATAAGTACAGCTGTTATTAGATTCAATCTTTGTTCATTGTTTTTGAGTTTTTATTACTTGCCTACAGTTTGGACAAAACTCTGAATCTTTTCCTGACAACAAATCTCCCTGACTGATATTCTTCTTTGCTTTCAAGGATTTCTCATGAAATCCAGTCCATGCTTTCTAGATTGCTAAAGTTAGACATGTGAGTCTTGCTAATTTTGCTCATACTTTATATTACAATCAAATATATATTAAAATGTTATAAGACAGCAGTGACAAAAGCAACTATTATAGTGATGGTTGAGAGCTATGGCACCAGGCCTGGGACTCATGAATATCTCAAGCACCATGCTATATATATACTTTCTCTCTTCATATCCTAGTCAGCAATCTTTGCCCCAATTCAGCAGGAAATAGCCATAGTGTTTGGTGTCTCTGTGCCTCTCAAGATTGAGAAGTGACATAGGACAAGGGAAGTGACACTGAAAGGATAAAGAGTAATTATAAAAATGTTTTTATTTTCCCACCTTCAGACCAAACCTCAAACTTCCTCCCTTCTCTAATGAAAAGCTATCTTAATTTAAAATCTTCTGAAGAGGATGGCAATCTTAAAAGATGCTCTGTATTTATTTATTTATTTATTTATTTATTTTTGAGACTGAGTCTCACTGTGTTGCCCTGGCTAGAGTGAGTGCCGTGGCGTCAGCCTAGCTCACAGCAACCTCAAACTCCTGGGCTCAAGCAATCCTGCTGCCTTAGCCTCCCGAGTAGCTGGGACTACAGGCATGCACTGCCATGCCCGGCTAATTTTTTCAATATATTTTTAGTTGGCCAATTAATTTGTTTCTATTTATAGTAGATATGGGGGTCTCACTCTTGCTCAGGCTGGTTTCAAACTCCTGACCCTTAGCGATCCCAGAGTGCAAAGATTATAGGCGTGAACCACCGCGCCTGGCCTTTATCCTTAACTGATATTATTGACAATCAGGCAAATGCCTCACAATATGAAAAAAATAAATCAATACAGATGAGTGCTAAACAATTATCAAATATATTATGCATTGGACCACACAGAATTCCTACAGTTCACTCAACTTTGACTTTTTGGCTTGCATTTATCTCCCATTAGATGGACATAGGTGCAGTCCGGGATAGTTGAGACTATAAGACAATTCGTTCTGCCCTGGCATTCACAAAATTTCTCACCAGATGAATTCCCAATGCACTACTTGTAAATTTCACTCTGGACGAAATCAACATAACTTAGGGAATCCTCCAAGGCACATACTGCACCTAATGACACTCCAAATGAATTTTAGAGATTTACTTCCAGCTTTAGGCTATTCCTCTGTTTGTTTATTGTCTGCATATTTAGTGGATGGACTAAATTACTTTCAACTTCCTATGTTGACACCATGATAGTGGCAAAGAAATTAATAGCTGAGATTTTCCCCATTTTGGCATTCTTTTAAACACTGAATCAGAGCAAGAAACTCATTTTTTAGCAGAAATTAACCACTTGCTGACAAAAACTGTGGAGTTGAGTACTCGTTAAAATTTCATACCATCCTTAACCACCAGAACAAGTGTACATAAAATTCTCAATATAAATAAACTTTAAGAAAAAATCTGTCAAGAAATTGGACTTAAATGGCTAAAGGCATTAACTTTGGTCCTTAAAATTTCTAGAATTCTCCAAATAAGAGACATAGAATAATTGCTTTTATAGTTTTTGGACACCCTGTATCTACTGGCATCTCAAAACATTGTATTCATGATAATACTCAGCTTTAAGAAACAATGGTGATATAGTACCTCTTGTATATTCCTGGATAGAGCTGGAACCCATTCTACTAAGTGAAGTATCTCAAGAATGGAAAAACAAGCACCACATGTACTCACCAGCAAATTGGTATTATCAGATCAACACCTAAGTAGACATATAGGATTAACATTTATCGGGTGTCAGGAGGGTGGGAGGGTGGAGGAAGGGATGGGCATATACAACCACAACGAGTAAGATGTGCAACGTTTGGGGGATGGACACGCTTAAAGCTCTTACTCGAGGTGGGAGGGGGGCATGGGCAATATACGTAACCTTAACACTTGTACCCCCATAATACGCTAAAATAAAAAAAGAAAAAAAAAAACATTGTATTCCTGGATTAAGTGAACATTATGGGAGCTTTAGTTAACAATTTGATGCTATGAGTAGCTATATACAAGAGCTAACTAGGGGATTCAGAAAAATGGCAGAGTAGAGGTAACTCTCTGGACTTCTGCTTCCAGAGAAGGAGACACAGTTCTTGGTCTCCTACGTGCGAGTGGATCTCCCCACTACAAGGACAGCATTGAGAATCCGCAGAGGAGCAACGTGGAACTCTCATAAAAGGATAAACAAGGCGATCGGGAAATAAGATGGCATTCTCTGAAGAGTGCAAAGCAAACAATAGGGTGCGTGGGAGGGCGCCGGCCCACCAGGCCAGGTGGTGAAGTGGGATCAGACCCACAGGAGAACTCCTTGCTTCCCCCTTGACCTCCACACCCACCCAGCCAGAGACCTGTCTGAAACTAGTGCAAAATCGCAGCAGAAGAAGAGGGTGCAGTTGATGGTGAAAGGTGGCGGCCTGGTCCCCCCTGACCCCGGTGCTAGGACAGCTCCAAGACGGAGGAAACTGATCTGCACCAACCGGGGAGGAGGTTAGAGGTCTCGCCTCTGGTAACCAGGGAGACTAAGTGGGGGCTCTAAGCATGAACTGCCCCAGGCGAATAAAACCACACAGGGCTGGTCAGTAAAAGCGTGGGCTCTGACTGAACAGGCG
The DNA here is from genome assembly GCF_040939455.1 of Microcebus murinus. Taxonomy (NCBI): domain Eukaryota; kingdom Metazoa; phylum Chordata; class Mammalia; order Primates; family Cheirogaleidae; genus Microcebus; species Microcebus murinus. The sequence goes on along the minus strand of NC_134112.1, from coordinate 76,996,923 downwards.
GGTGGACAGGCGGCCTGAAGGAACCTGCGGGGTGTCCTATTGACCCAGGCCCCCAACCCGGCACCGGCTGCACCCTAATCAGTCGCCTCTAGTACTGATGCCCTACGAGTGGGCTAGCAATCGCCATTGAGGGGGTCCACAGCCCAGCCGTCAGCGGGCAAGTCCCCAACCCCGCCCAGACTAGAGTCTCTCCTGACAAATCCCAACCCTACACAATCTCCGATCGCTCGTCAGGCCTGGCTCCCTCAAAGGTCTACTGAGAAGTCTAGCAGCCAAGGGGAGTTACAGCCACTGGCGTGCAAAGCATGCAGGGCAGACTGGGGAGATACAGCCTCCCCTCAGCCCGCATCTCTCTTGCCCAAAGTGGTAGGCTCCACCCCTGGAGGTGGGACGAGACAAGAAAACCCACTTTCCCCAAAAGCTATCCCTGTCAGAGGAACCTTACAAGTGTGGTGGAAGAGCTCTGTCCAGTGGTAGATCAAGAAATTATAAAAAGTAGACGACTGAGCTCTAGCAATTGATCCAGATGGGGAGGGCCCAACACAATTCAAAAACTCAAGCCAAAAACGCTCCCCCTAGGAGATACACCAGCTCTCAAGAAATGGAGTCTGAACAAACCCAAAACACTAAAATGACAGAAGAATTCCAAAATTGGATTGTAAAAAAGCTCAATAAAATGCAAGAAAAAATGGATAACCAACACAAAGAAACTACAAAGAAGATACAAGAATTGGAAGAAAGAATCACTAAGGAGATCGACATCTTGAAGAAGAATCAATCAGACATCCTCAATATGAAGAATTTATTCAGGGAAATTCAAAACACGGTGGAAAGTCTCAAAAATAGGGTGGACCAAACAGAAGAGAGAATCTCAGAGCTGGAAGACAACTCATTCAAATCAAATAAGTTAATCACAGAGTTAGAGCAGAAAAATAAGAGACATGAGCAAAGCTTACAAGAATTATGGGATTATACGAAGAAAAATAACCTGCAGGTCCACTGGATTCCGGAGAAGGAAGAAGAAAAAACCCAAGGGTAGGATAAGCTTTTTGAAGAAATAATCGAGGAAAACTTCCCAGGTCTAACCAGTAACCTAGAATTAGAAATACAAGAGGCCAAAAGGACTCCTGGGAGATACAATGCAAACAGGAAAACACCACGCCATGTAGTCATCAGACTGATCAAAATATCAACAAAAGAGACCCTCCTACAAGCTGTTAGACGCAGGAAGGAAGTTACATATAAAGGAAAACCGATGCAAGTAATTCCAGATTTCTCAACTGAAACAATACAAGCAAGGAGGGAATGGGGACCCACTCTCACTCTTTTAAAACAAAATAACGCCCAGCCTAGAATCTTGTACCCTGCAAAACTAAGCTTCATATATGATGGAGAAATTAAGACATTCTCAGATAACCAAAGTCTCAGAGAATTCACCAAGACAAGACCAGCCCTACAAGAAGTACTCAAAACAGTGTTATGTGCGGAACACCATAATAAAAACTCACGAATATAAAAACAACCAAAACCCAAAGATTAAAGGCCAGATATTACAATGGCTCAAGAGAGAAATCATAGCAACAACATCCAACCCAACAGAATGAAGAGTAACCAACCTTACCTATCAGTTCTCTCAATAAATGTGAATGGCTTAAACTCTCCACTCAAGAGACATAGGCAGGCTGAATGGATAAGAAAATACAGGCCAAGTATATGCTGTCTTCAGGAAACACATCTAACCTGCAAGGATGCATATAGACTAAAAGTAAAAGTGTGGAGATTGGTATTACAAGCAAGTGGAAGCCAAAAGAAGGCTGGCATGGCAGTACTAATTTCAGACGATTTAGTTTTTAAAGCAACAAAAGTAGTGAAAGACAAAGAGGGTCATTATATAATGGTGAAGGGCACAGTTCAACTAGAAGAGATAACAATTTTAAATATATATGCACCCAATTTAGGTGCACCCAGATTCGTAAAACAAACCTTACTGGATCTAAGCAAATGGATTAATAGCAACCCCATAATGACCAGAGATTTCAACACCCCACTGATGGCACAAGACAGATCCTCCAAACAGAAAATTAATAAATAATGGACTTAAACAAAACTCTAGAACAATTGGGTCTGACTGACATTTACAGAACATTCTACCCCAAATCCACTGAATATATGTTTTTCTCATCAGCTCACGAGACATTCTCTAAGATTGACCATATCCTAAGACACAAAGTAAACCTCAATAAATTTAAAAAAATAGAAATCATACCATGTATCTTCTCAGATCACAGTGGAATAAAAGTATAAATCAACCCTAACAGAAACTCACATTTATGCACAAAAATGTGGAAATTAAACAACCTCTTACTAAATGATTACTTCATAAATGAAGAAATCAAGATGGAAATTAAAAAATTCTATGAAGAAAATGACAATGGAGAGACAAGTTATCAAATCGTCTGGGACACAGCTAAAGCAGTTCTGAAAGTTTATTTCCATAAATGTCTATAACCAAAAGTCAAAAAGATCACAAATAGACAATCTAATGAAACGACTCAAAGAGCTGGAAAAAGAAGAACAGACCAACCGCAAACCCAACAGAAGAAGTGAAATAAACAAGATCAAATCAGAACTAAACAAAATTGAAAACGGGGAAGCTATTCAGGAGGTTAATAAAACAAAAAGTTGATTCTTTGAAAAAATAAACAAAATTGACACACCATTGGCTAGGCTAACAAAAAGCAGAAAAGAGATATCTCTAATAAGCTCCCTCAGGAACAAAAAAGGAGATATCACAACTGATCCCAAGGAAATACAAGATATAATTTATGAATACTACAAAAATCTTTATGCACACAAACTGGAAAATGTGGAGGAAATGGACAAATTTCTAGAAACACACAGCCTCCCTAGACTCAACCAGGAAGAAATGGGTTCCCTGAACAGACCAATCTCAACTGCTGAAATAGAAACAGCAATTAAAAATCTCCCTAAAAAGAAAAGGCCTGGCCCAGATGGCTTCACACCCGAATTTTACCACACTTACAAAGAAGAACTAGTACCTATCTTGCAGAAACTATTCCATAACATCGAGAAGAACGGAAACCTCCCCGACACCTTTTATGAAGCGAATATTACTCTGATACCAAAACCAGGAAAGGATGCAACAAAAAAAGAAAACTACAGACCAATATCCCTAATGAATATAGATGCAAAAATTTTCCACAAAATCCTAGCTAACTGAATCCAAACGCTTATCAAAAAAATAATCCATCACGACCAAGTGGGCTTCATCCCAGGGATGCAGGGATGGTTCAACATACGTAAATCTATAAATGCAATTCATCACATAAACAGAAGCAAAAACAAAGACCACATGATTCTTTCAATTGATGCAGAAAAAGCTTTTCACAAAATTCAACACCCCTTCATGATACTCACACTTAATAAAATAGGCATAGAAGGAACATATCTAAAAATGATACAAGCCATATATGACAGACCCATAGCCAACATCATACTGAATGGGGAAAAACTGAAAGCATTCCCACTTAGAACTGGAACCAGACAAGGCTGCCCACTATCTCCATTTATATTCAACATAGTGCTGGAAGACCTGCCTACAGCAAACAGACAGGAAAGTGGAATTAAAGGTATCCAAATAGGGGCAGAAGAGATCGAACTTTCACTGTTTGCTGATGATATGATATTATACTTAGAAAACCCCAAAGATTCAACCAAGAAATTCCTGGAACTGATAAATGAATTCAGTAAAGTCTCAGGATACAAAATCAATACACAGAAATCAGAGGCATTCATATATGCCAACAACAATCAAATTGAGAACTAAATCAAAGACTCAATTTCGTTCACAATAGCAACAAAGAAATTAAAATACCTAGGAATATACTTAACCAAGGAGGTAAAAGACCTCTACAGGGAGAACTATGAAACACTGAGGAAGGAAATAGCAGAGGATGTAAACAGATAGAAATCCATTCCATGCTCATGGATCGGCAGACTCAACATCATTAAAATGTCTATACTACCCAAACTGATCTACAGATTCAATGCAATACTTATTAAAATCCCATCAGCATTCTTCACAGATATAGAAAAAATAATTTTACGCTTCGTATGGAATCAAAGAAGACCCCAAATATCAAAAGCAATCCTAGGCAACAAAAACAAAATGGGAGGTATCAATATGCCAGATATCGAACTATACTACAAAGCTGCAGTAATTAAATCAATCTGGTATTGGCACAAAAACAGGAATATTGACCAGAGGAACAAATCTGAGAACCCTGATATAAAACCATCCTCATATAGCCATCTAACTTTGACAAAGCAGACAAAAACATATGCTGGGGAAAAGAATCCCTTTTTAACAAATGGTGCTGGGAAAACTGGATAGCCACTTGTAGAAGGCTAAAGCAGGACCCACACCTTTCACCTCTCACAAAAATCAACTCACGCTGAATAACAGACTTAAATCTAGGGTATGAAACTATTAGAACTCTAGAGGAAAAAGTTGGAAACACTCTCCTAGACATTGGCCTAGGCAAAGAATTTATGAAGAAGTCCCCTATGGCAATCACAGCAGCAACAAAAATAAATTAATGGGACATGATGAAACTAAAAAGCTTCTGCACAGCCAGAGAAATAGTCATGAAAGTAAACAGACAACCTACAGAATGGGAGAAAATTTTTGCATCCTATGCATCTGATAAGGGGCTGATAACTAAAATATACTTAGAACTCACGAAAATCAGCAAGAAAAAAATCAAATAACCCTATTAAAAAGTGGGCAAAGGACTTGAACAGAAACTTTTCTAAAGAATAATGGCCAACAAACATATGAAAAAATGCTCAACATCTCTAATCATCAGGGAAATGCAAATCAAAACCACAATGAGTGATCACTTAACTCCAGTGAGAATGGCCTTTATCAAAAAGTCTGCAAACAATAAATGCTGGCGTGGATGCGGAGAGAGAGGAACACTCCTACACTACTGGTGGGACTGCAAACTAGTTCAACCTCTGTGGAAAGCAATATGGAGATACCTTAAAGCGATACAAGTGAATCTACCATTTGATCCAGCAATCCCATTGCTGGGCATCTACCCAAATGATCCAATGACACTCTACGAAAAAGACACCTGCACCCGAATGTTTATAGTAGCACAATTCATAATTGCAAGACTGTGGAAACAGCCCAAGTGCCCATCAATCCAAGAATGGATTAATAAAATGTGGTATATGTATACCACGGAGTACTATTCAGCTCTAAGAAACAACGGTGATATAGCACATCTTATATTTTCCTGGTTAGAGCTGGAACCCATACTACTAAATGAAGTATCCCAAGAATGGAAAAACAAACACCATATATACTCACCAGCAAAGTGGTATTAACTAAGCACCACCTAAATGGACACATAGGTACTACAGTAATTGGGAATTGGGTATTGGGCAGGTGGGAGGGGGGAGGGGGGTGGGTATATACATAAATAATGAGTGAGATGTGCACCATCTGGGGAATGGTCATGCTGGCAATTCAGACTTGTGGGGGGAGGAGGGGAAAGGGCATTTTTGAAACCTTAAAATTTGTACCCCCATAATATGCCAAAAGGAAAAAAAGAGCTAACTAATATACCTGGATCATATCATCAGCAAGTAAAAAAGGTGTGACTGATAACCCTTCCTATGGACTAAGACAAACTTTGCCATTTTTTTTTTACCAAAAGATAGGTATACATCAAGATTTTAGAAGAAAGCATGCACTGTTACCTCGCTGAGAAGGACCTGAAGTACTGCTAATCACCTAAATGACCATCATAATAAAAGAAAAATCTTCCTGGATTCATGTGAGCCACATAAAGCTAGATCCAGATCATCACTCCTAGGACAACTGGAAGACCGTCCTTACAGGTAACTTCATAGTAAGGATTTCAGAGCGAATTCCAAGGCTCTAGAAGCAAGATGACATCACAAAGTAGACAGCTTTCCCCAAGATCACAGATCAAAAACTTTGTTTCCCTCTATTTTTTCCCTTTTGAGTCTCTCTCCTCCCTGGAAGGGGGACCTCTTTTTTAAACAGTAACTACCTCCCCCCCGCCCCCATTTATTGAAAAGCTGACTGAAGATTACTGATATTAATCTATCCTACTGTTCCTCTGGTCCTCCTCTACAGTCTGTCTTTCAACTGTCTCTCTCTCTCATCTTAGCCTTACTGGTTTATTGATATGTCAAGCACAAACCTGACACCTCCTTATAACTGTTTTGCAAATCCTGGTTATGTTAACTAAACATTCTGATTGCTGGTTATGTCAACATCTAGACAGTATGAGCAATATTAACTAGTTTTTATTTCTGCCAGTGTGAGCACCTGGTGGACCCACTGTGGAAGGTGGATAAATGGAAGTGTATGATATCCAAGACCAGGAAAACAATGTCACTCTACCTTTCCTTCTGGTGAGTTCAATCGGCCATAAAAACCTCTTTGTAAGCTCAAGGATTATCCCTTGTTCAGGTAAAGAAAATGGAAGCAATTTTTTTCCTTTGTGTTAAAAATGGACACGATAATTCACCCTTCCTAGGTGACAAACCAAGGCAATATTGCAATCAAACCCTGTATTTTAATTCCACATGCAGCATCCTCAAACTCTTCACAGAGGTTGTAAGTGGTTCTAGTACAGCCTATTAGGGTACAAACTTTTAGCAAACCATCAAATGTTTTGGTTGATTCACAGGCCAATGTTGCACAACATTGGGTAGTTCAGCTACTTCCCTGGCTAGGCTACCTAACCGTAAAAATTTTATATGGGTAGACCAAAAAACTGAACCAACTTAATCAGGTAACAAAACTGAACTTTATAGCTGCCAAAGCCAGACTACAGGTCTCCTATGTCAAATATTTCAAAACATATTCTGCTCTTACAAACTGATAGTAGCACATGAAAATGGAGACGTTCAGATGCCAATAGGACCAATGAAAAAAGTTGTGAAACACACTGGACCTGGGAAATTGCAGGTTCCACTCTGACCTTGTCTAGGAACAACACTGGTTTTTATCTTATGTAGCAAAAAGTTATGTAAATGGTCAGGACAATGTGTGCTCAGATACCTGGCTCCTTCTGTCACTAGATACTCTACCTTACATGCTAGCCAAATTACAAAATTGGGCTCCTTCGTTAATAAAGTCATGTCACATAAACATATAAGACTGCATAGAAAACCTGATTCTGTGTTGCTATTTCAAGTTTCAGTGTTAAGGACCTTATTCCCAAATTTTGAAACTTGTAACATAGGGTGATCCTAAATCTTTTCAGGTAGTAGAATAAAAGTTTAATGTCACTGTGAAAATGTTGGAAGCACTCTAATCATAATTAAATAACTTAGTTTCTGTTGTTCTCCAAATTTATCACAACCTTCATACTTGACTGCCCAACAAGGAGGAGCTTGTGCAATTACTGGTGAAAATTGCTGCCTCTATGTGAATCAGATGGGACAAATAGTGTCTAATTTATACAATTTAACAGAAGAGATTAAGGTTCTTCATAGGATAAACTAGACTCAACAGTTTTATTGGACTGATCTATTCCCAGAGTTGGGAGATTGGTTTAATAGGATACGGGAAAATGTGTTTAGATTTGCTCTTTTCTGCTTATTTATTCTCATTCTAACATACATTCTTCTGTCCTTCTGAAGATCTCTTACCACTCAGCTACCAAACTGATTCTTTTCTCCACAGCCACCAATTCAGCTTTTACTACAAGAAACTTATGATGAAGTTTCAAACAAGGCAAATGAAGGTGTTCACAACATGCCACCCCAAAACATGCCACATTGGCACATGGACTATTTTGAGCTGCAAGTGACTGAGAAACAGCAGATGTAGGAAAGGCTCTCTGATCTTCCTCTTTCTGCCTGAAGCAAGACATAAAATTTCCCATGGGAAAGATGCCCTCCCTGTATCAGGAAGAGGAGAACATTCTTACCACTGAAGACTGAGAGTCAACGCTGAAATGGATCAGTAAAACAAACCTACTAAAATAATCCTCATCTTCCATTAGTTTTCCCCATATATTTTCTAGTCATCTTTGTACAAATCCCTGCTCCTAGAAGCTGAAACCACTTTTCCTTTGTCTTGCCAGTTCTCTATAATTTATTGCTCTTTGTTTAAAAATTATATAAGCTCTTGGTCTTAACTGTTTCTTTGGGTCTTCATTTTTCCTATGAAGGCTTCCATGTGACCAGAAAAATATTAAATAAAATTTATATGCTTTTCTCCTGTTAACCTTTTTTCAGTTCAATTCATAGGCTCCAGTCGCTGAACATAAGAGTAAAGTTATTTTTTAAAACTTATACCTGGCACATAGAAAGTACCCAATAAATGTAAGTTATTCCTGCTATTATTAATAATAATGTCCCTTGCCCCTACCCACATCTGTATGAAAGACTGTGAAAAGCATGAAAACAGAAGGTCAAGCCCAGAACCATTTAATCAGTCACAGAACTGCTAGCATTCAAGCTTCCCTTAGAAATTAATGGAAAAAAATAATCAAAATATGTGAGGTGATAAGGAATTGCTCTGATGGAAATGAAATACTCCACAAGCTGGGCATGGTGGTGAATGTCTGTATTCTCATCTATTTGGTAGGCTTAGGCAAGAGGATTGCTTGAGCCTAGGCATTCACATCCAGCCTGGTCAACAAAGCAAGACCTTAGCAAATTCATACTATAGTGGAGCCAGATCTGATGATGAAGGGTGTTTTATTAATCACCACATAGTGTGCTTCTGAGAAAGAATGTACATGAGGAAGCCTACACGGATCATGGCTCTATCAGCATGTCTAACTGACTCAAGCCTTAGGGTAAATGTCATTAATTTGACTACATTTTTGTGAGGCAGTCCATGAAGGAAAATGCCCTATTCAAGCTCAGACGTCAAGCTTCCTTCCCTCAGCCCAGTTGAAATATTTTTCTGACTTATAAAATGTGCATTATATGACAGGTTTTCAGTCTTTTAAATTGGATTAGTGGAATAAGTAACATTTAAGTAAGTGACATTTAAAACAAATAGTGGCAAAATATATTATTAAAATAGAATCCAGATATTTTTTATAGTGTTTGGTGGTTATATATCAATCTCACCAAATAGGACAGTTGTTCTTTAATTTCACAAAAGAGGAGGAAAAGCAGTTACCAAACATCAAAGAAGCAAGAGTTAACCACTTTGGTACGGCGCTCACTGGCTGCGAAAACTTGCCCACAGCTGGCACTCATAGTCCGCACGATGGTTCATGCTGTGCATTGACATCGAATCCATTTTGCTCTTATGTGATGAGGAAAGCTTTAAAGCACTGAAAGCTTGTTTTACTTTACAGGAAGCTTTACTTGTAATGTAAATCAGAATAGGTAACATATACATATATGTTTTCATTACATTATTTTTAAATGTTCACAATTTTATTTTGATAAATGAAAAATTAGAAAAGTCATATCACGGCTGTCGGCTAAAGTCGATGCTGGGCTGTGCGCATTCATCTGTGGCTATCGACTATCGTTGACACACCTACTGAAATGGTTAACAAGATTGTTTCTCAGTATCAAAGTCAAACCCACTTACTCTGGCTATTAGCAAATTTGTTACATCCACAAGATATAAGCAATCATTAACAACCATTATTGCTGTTATTAAAATAAACAATACATCTATCATATATCATAAATGTATGACAGATGCTTTCCAGAAAGGAAAATTCACTACAACTTCAACCTTTTAATGACATTATTAAGATGCATTAATATTCACAGCTATCTCTGCCCCACTACATTACTCCATAAAACCTCACGTTTACACTTAAGAAAAAGAGGCAGTTATGTTTGCCTCCTCATCAAAAACACAGGAAAATAAGAGTGCCCTGTGATTCTCAACTGAGACATGAGAAACAAGAACTCAGTGCTAGAGCAACAGAAGAGCAATAATCTGGCTAGTTGATGACAGGATGGGAGTGTTCCTGAGACTCACCACCTAGCAAAAGGCACAAGACAAGAAGGAACTCTTAGAGGATCTGGGATATTAGCTATGAAAATTGCCAGGAATATTTAGTAGGATTAGGTGCTGTTCTGCTTCAAACAGAGTATTTAGTAGGATTGCCAGGAATTGCCAGGAAAATTGCCAGGAATATTCAGTATGATTGGGTGCTGTTCTGCTTCTCTTCATCTTGGAAGAGTTTGGACCAAGTATGAGGTTGAGGGAGGTGGACAAAACCTACTCAAAACAAAACCAAAAATCCAGAACAGAGAGCAAGAAAATTTCAAAGGGTTAAAAAGAAACTTCAAAAGGCACATGTTCAGTTGTAGACATAATTACAGAACAGCAGGTTTCCTAAGGTTGCATCTAATTAGTACCTTAGCTTCTTAATGCTTATGGTTGACAAAAAATATTGTTACTCAGTTGTGGATGTCTCGTTACTTGCTTTTATTAATAATTCTTAACATGCAATAGCTAAAATTTCAAAATTTCAAGCTATAAGTCATATTTATTAATGGCATAAACACTTTTAAACAAATGTGTGATATTTTTTATAATTTTAAATATTGAAATAAATACAGCTATTTATTAAATTCATTGAGACAGTATTAACAGCAAAACAATTTCTACCATATTCCTAAAATCTGACAATCAATAACTCATTTATAGTCATCAAATGATTTAAAGTAAACAATCAATTATAACATTTTAATATTACAGCAACACTCTGGGGTAAGAGTTATCATACTCATTTCCCAAACAGGAAATATAAGCATTAGAAAATGTTTAATAATTTGCTCACCAGCCCAAAGCTAGAAAACTCAGTTCTAGCTAATTCTAAGGCTTTTGCTCTTTCCCCTGACCTATAGTGGACCAGTCACTATCATTATAGAGATTAAAATATAAAGCAAATGCAAGACATTTTCTGGAGAAGGGAGAATGAATATTTTCATTGTCTGGTACAGTATGTAGATGAGGGAAATATTTCTATTTGTAAAATTAGCCATCATACTTTGCCATTATAAGCAATCCCACTTTTAAAAAAAGGAATTAAGACTCATAGTCTAAATATCTTCAAGATATGCATTTAGGTACACCCCAGTACAGTACTCTTTCCTTGAACTAATTTGCCTGGTTTGGGTTTAGAGATGACTTTAACAAAATCATTGCCTCATTTCTTAATTTTTTTCTAACTCAACAACTGTTTTTTGTTTATTTACTCCAAATAATTGGAGGTGTTAGCCTAGTAATTAAGCTGTGTTTCATATTTTGACTTAGTTTACTCAATTTTGACCAAGAAAATGGAAGTGCTGTATTCATAGTTAATAATTTTCCACATCATGAGACCTAAACTTAAGAAGTCCTTGAAACTGAGAAACAAATATTTTACCTAAATTACAGGTAAGTTTGAATCGTTTATGGTGGTCTTATAACTCCTGGTGATGTATAGCACCTTCTAACTGCCAACAACGATTATATTAACTGAAGGTCTGCCATATTATGTAACTTTCTCAGAAAAACAAAATGAAGAATGTGCGAAGTCTGGGTCCATCAGTACCAGCCTAGAAATTTTTGTGCGATAAAGCACAGAGAGGAACCAGGACAAAGGGCACTTCAGTCTAGCCTCAGTCCTAATCTAAGAGAGCTGAACAGTCACTAACATTTTTATTTTTCTTACTCTTCTTCCCTTTTTTTCTCTCTCATTCTTATACACTTCACATATATTGACTCATTTAACACCCCAAGAGTAGGCACAAGTATTGTCCCCATTTTCCAGATGCCACTCAACTGCTTTTTACCTCAGGCCGAGCAAATTTCAGCCTCATCGCCTGGATTCAGGTTTCAGAACCATATCTCATCCATTGGCAAAGCCCTGCAGGGGCTCAGCTCAGCAGTTCAGGTGAGGAAACCAAACCAGGTGGAGCGAGGACAGGTGGGTTCTTGTAGCTCAAGCCACCTGTTCCTCCAAAATGCTGGCTTCTGAGGTGTTTCTGGCTCTCTGAAACGGTTTAGATAAAGTTTTACAATCTAAGGGAAAGAAAACACTAGGAAGTGCCAAAAGAGGTGTGGCTGGAACCAGGGACCCAATCCGGAGGTTTGGCTAAAAGCCCACCGTGCCCAGGAGCCCCCAGTCTCTCATAGCCGCTGTCTACACTCAAGTGTGGCTGGTGCAGCAAATGAGCCAGACCCAGGGTGGCCACTACCAGAAGGAACAGATGGTTTCCCGACTCGATGCTGTCCCGTTCCACAGTCCTAACACTGGCAAAGTTGGGGACCCCGCATTACTTCTGTCACAGGTCGCCTCAGCGTGCCGGGTCCTCACTGGCCTCTGCCCACCAGAACAATGGCGTGGGTTTCCCACAATCCCTGGCGCGCCTGCGCTCTGGGGCTCGCGGGTCTCCAGGCGGCTGCGACAAACCTGCTCCTCACGCGCCTGCTGCTCTGATGCCTGCGGTTTTCCTCTGAGGCCTGGTGTTCGCGTCTCTGCTTCAGGTGTTCTCATGTACCCTCCAAGTCCTTTGCTGTGATTTCCATTCCGGTTTCTTCTCTGTACTCCATCCTGAGAATCCCCCTGGCTATCATCTCTACACCCCAAGTAAGGCTCCCCACACTGCAGCCAAGGCCTGGCATCCACTCGGTAGCAATTAATTAAATTCTACTTCATGATCCTGATCCTTCCTGGCCCACAAACGGAGAGTTTCTCTCTTGCTCCAGTTCCTTCTCTAATTTACTTCTATCTAGATTTTTATGCTGTTGTAGTTTCTATTACATATCTATACTTATACAAGCACATAATTATACTATATATTACTATAAAATTAATAGTAATAATATTAGTGCATGAATTTAGACTGGAATCACTCGGTGTTTTCATTGATTTACTAATTGAGAATTTTAGACATTGCTAAAGAATACTGAGGAAACAGTCTAGGGTCAATGAGCGCATTTCAAACTATATAGGTGCCAATTACTTAATTTATTGATTCAACAATTTAAAATATGTTAACAGAACATTATTTAAATTCCATAACTGTTCTAGACATGGAGGATATTGTATTCTTAAAAAATCACACAAAACTGGTCTGTTCTCATTCACAGAGCTTGCATTCTAGTGCAGGAAAACAGACAACTGGAAACAGTAATTTTCCATGGCTGTGCAGGCTTCTCCCAGCAGCATAAACAGGTCAGGTGAGCAGTGTACAATGACTGAGGGTCATTCAGTATGAAAGGTAGCTTATGTCATGACTTTTTGGTTGTTGCTTTTCTTAATTGAACCTCACGGCACGTATGTTCATGTGATTTTTACCAGGCCTTCTCATGGAGAAGTTTTCAAACGTGACTTAGTAAACGCCAAAGATTCTTTGTAAGATATAGTATAGTCACATCGAAATAGTGATCCCCTAGCTTTGAAGAATGTAAATCAAACACAGGGCATATGGCTAAGGCTTGCATCACTTAGAGATTACCACCGTATATCCCCTGATGTCACTTTTGTTAGACACATTTAAGAGTCCACACCAAGCCTATACTACTTTCTGAGAAGTCACAACTTATTAAGCAGTAAATAATATACTTGTGCCTGGCACCAGAGAGCAAAAAATTACTTTGTGGTCACTAATTCACCAGTGCTTTCCAGATGTGGGTTCAGTCCCTGGTGCTTACCAGAGTGCCTGTCAACAAGGCACCCACTGTGGGGAGCTGGAGCATTACTAATGAGCTCCCTTTGAGTGACAGCATTAATCCATTGCAGGGATAAACACATAGGAAAGTCCCTTTGTTATTTTTTAAAAGCAAAGCATCAGGTTATATCTAGGTTATATATGTATGCAGGTAGTGTACACAATCTTCTGTGTGACATATGGTTTTAATGCCTTTGTGTTATCCCCCCAAGCTATGGCCTTTGCCTGAGATTTCATTCTTAGCCTATGTTTAAGTCGCTGATACCTGTAAAAAAAAAAAAGTGATAGCCATACATACATATTTCTATAGTGTTTCAAATTTTCATATGCATTTTCTCATTTAAATTTCATAATACTTCTGCTAGGTAAGTAGGGCAGGTAATACCATCCCATTTTGTACATTAACACACTGATGTCCAAGAAGGTTAAGAGATTAACTACTTACTGGGAAAGTCAGTAATGGAAACTATTAATAGTCATTTAATGGTCTGGAACAAATGAATATCAGGTTTTGAAAAATTTGTGTACAGATTTTTATGGTGGATAGGGTATAATGGTGGATACACTGATGGTTTAAAACACTTGGCAATAGCTTGCCATTTAGAAAGGGAAAGTGCCTAATGAGATGAGACCCAAATTGCTGGTCCTTTTCTCCTGAAAGAAAACAGGCTATAGCTACTAAACAAAGAAGCTTACCTTAAATTTAAGAATGTGCAGAATGTACCGATAATCTATAGTAATCTTTTGAAATGAACATGTACCTTAAAGTTTATTGTTTCTGGCCAGATGTAGTGGCTTACGCCTATAATCCCATAACTTTGGGAGGCCAATGTAGGAGGATTGCTTGATCCCAGGAGCTGGAGACCAGCTGGGGCAACTTAGCAAGACCCTATTTCTATTTTAAAAACCTTAAAAATATTAGCTGAGCATGATGGCACATGCCTGTAGTCCTAGCTAATTGGGTGGCTCAGGAAGGAGAATCACTTGAGGAATTCGAGGTTGCACTGAGCTATGATAGCTCCATTATACTCCAGCCTGGACCACAGAGCAAGACCGTATCTCAGAAAAAATGTATTGTTTGTTCTAAAAGTAAGTTTATTATCACTAAAGAAATGAAGTTGTTTGGTCAAGTGTAGAAAACAAGTTTCATAAAGGAAGGTAGTATTTAACTTTCAAATCCAGAGTCAAGATTATTTTGTAACTATTCAGATAACTTTTTTAAACCTTCCAGATAGTATTGATTTCCTATTGATGGGGCTCAGAAAATAGTACCCCAAAATGAAGGCCTCAGAAGCAAAATTTTTTTTCTGACCTTCCGTTGTCCTACTGCCTCTCAGTCCCATTATTCTGTGAAGCTAGCCATACAAACTACAGTAGAATCCCTCTTTTCCCCAGGGAGGTCATAAAGACCAGGAACGCCCTTTTCACCTGAAAGCCAGCCATAAAACCTAAAATTAGTCTATGTAAAAACTGGCCATATAGTAATTTTCTGGCCTACCCTGTTTGAATCTAAGACCCCCATTCCAGAAAAGGTCCTGCCCCACACCTAGATGGAAGGAATGAATGCTCAGAGAGGCCAAGAAGAATCTAGACAGAGAGGCCTTGCTGGATTCCACCACTCAGCTTGTTAGCATTAGATTATGACCTTCTTGTCCAATTATATTTCCACATGGCTGTCCATACTGTGTTGAAGCTAAAAATGGACAATTCCCATGTATCTTTGAGTTTTCTTTCTGAAGGCTCCCATGTTTACATGTTAAAATAAATTTATAACTTTTTCCTCCTATTGATCAATCTCCCTCATGTCAATGATTTTTCAGCAAACTTTTATGGGAACAAAGTTTTTCAGCAAACTTTTATGTTTTTTGTTTTATTTTGTTTTTTGTTTTTACTTTAAAGCCAGTACATATTTTAGAAGAGGCTTGAAACTAAAGAGAAAATGTCAATATTTTTTACTCTTCAGTATTTCAACGAAAAATTAACATTTTAGTAGGGCACAATAAGATTTCAGCAGAATCACAGATAAGACCATGCTGAGAAAAACTGATAAATTAAAGTTAGCAGTAGGAGCCTTACTCTTCTCTGTTGGGAGTTCTGAAGTCTGAGAGTGGCAAGACTGTCCATGCCAGCCGTAATAGCAGTGACACACAAATCCATTCTTCATGTCTGTTATCACCTTCAGTTTAATGTTTTCGGAAATGATGAATCTGAAACTCTTGTTTTGGACATATTTCTTGCCACTGCTTTCAGGCATATGCAGATAGGAGGAGGATTCAGGTGTTTTTCGAACACATCTTCCATGATTGTTACACAGACTCTTACTGCAGAGCTCAGCTGCAGATGTCACATTAACAACATAATGGCCCAAAGACCCTTGGATAGACTGTTGCACAGATAAGCAGTTCTGCTGTAGGAAAAACAGAGATTTACTCAAAGCAGTCTCAAAATGTGATTCCATTATCCAGGAGGTATTAATGCCTGAAGTTTTGTCTTTGGTGAGGCCAAGAAGGAAGAATATTTCAATAGATTGGTTATTTAAATAAGGCACTAAGCCTTTATAAGGTCATATGACTGATGAGCCATGCCTTTGTTTTTGTTTTTTCTTTTTTTCTGCTGCATCCATGCTAAAGGGACAGCCATGCCTTTTACTATGACCCAACCAAGCTCATATCATTTCCAGAGGAAGATGATCCCCCATTTTTCATTTATCTATCAGTCAGTTTTTAGGAAATAGAATATAAAAGATCATTATTTACAATGAAATGCCTGAGTCATTTGTACTACAATATATGGTTCAATGATACTAGGTAAATATGTCTTCCCACAAGTCTGCTCTTAGGTATTTATTGATGTGTCCACAGCATTGGGCTTTCACACTAGGACACACTTCTACCCCTAATGATCACACTGTGCTCCAAGGATGGTCAAGCCAAATTGAAATATTATCAGCTAACCCAGAAGTGTCTAGATGGAATCTTAAAAAATGCCTCCCTTGGCTGTGCATGGTGGCTCACGCCTGTAATCCTAGCACTCTGGGAGGCCGGGGCGAGTGGATTGTTTGAGCTTAGGAGTTTGAGACCAGCTTGAGCAAGAGTGAGACCTGTCTCTACTAAAAAAATAGAAAGAAGTTAGCTGGACAACTAAAAATATGTAGAAAAAATTAGCCGGGCATGGTGGTGCATGCCTGTAGTCCCAGCTTCTCAGGAGGCTGAGGCAGTAGAATTGCTTGAGCCCAGGAGCTTGAGGTTTCTGTGAGCGAGGCTGATGCCACAGCACTCTAGCCTGGGCAACAGAGTTAGACTGTGTCTCAAAAAAAAAAAAAACAATGCCTGCTTTGATCCATACAGGAAGCACCATGGGAAAATTCTAGTAGATTCATTAATAATACACATTGAACTTTCTATTAGCATTTTAATTATCAATTAAATCAATTATCAATTTATCAATATGTTAATTTAGAACAGTGGATATTTTCTCAGTGAAAAGAGGCCCCAGAACTATGAATCCAGCTAGTAAAGATTGGGGAGAGTCAAATGGAAAGTCATAAGGCAGAATAAAACTCTTAATGGCAGGCATGTAGTTGAACAAGGTATCACTTTGGGCGATAGCAAGTTCTGAAAAACATGTAAGCCTGTGGGCCCCAAGCCCCAGGCTGTGGCCTATTAGGAACTAGGCTGCCCAGCAGGAGGTAAGCAGAGGGCAAGCAAGTGAAGCTTCCTCTATATTTACAGCCGCTCCCCAATGCTTGCATCACCGCCTAAGCTCCACCTCCTGTCAGATCCGCAGCAGTGCTAGATTCTGCATTATAGTGAGTTGTATAACTATTTCATTATATATTACAATGTAATAACAAAAGAAATAAAGAGAACAATAAATATTATGTGCTTTAATTATCCTCAAACCATTCCCCACCTCCATCCCCAGTCCATGGAAAAACTGTCTTCCATGAAACTGGTTCCTGGTGCCAAAAAGGTTGGGAACCACTGATGTAAGCAATATTAACTGTCATAGGCACATTCAATCTGGGCCAGCCTCATAGTATATTTAGAAACAAATGTTATTTTTAGTCAGGACAAGACCCCTTGTTTGAGGCATCTGAAGAAGTTTCTAATAAAGATAGAATAAAACAAAACAAGTAAAAAATTGAACTAAAGGAAGTAAGAAAGGAGAGGAGGGGAAGAAGAAGGAAGGGAGGAAGAGAAAGAAAGAGGGAGGGAGGGAGGAAGAGAGAAGAAAAGAGGAGAAGGGAGGGAGAGGGAAAGAAAGGGAAGAAGAAGAAGGAGGAGGAAGGGGGAGGAGAGAGGAGGGAGGAGAAGGGCGGAGGAGGGCGGAGGAGGGAGGAGGAGGGAGGAAGAAGAAGGAAGAAGAAGGAGGGAAGAGGAGAAGGAGAAGAAGAAGAAGAAAAGAGAAAAAAGAATACTGGAATACTATTCAACCATAAAAAGAAATAAATTAATGTCATTTGCAGCAACTTGGATGGAACTGGAGATCATTATCCTAAGCAAAGTATCTCATGAATGGGAAAAAAAGCACCACAGGCACTCTCTAATAATTAGGAGCTAAATGATGGGCATATAAGCGTATACAGAGATGTGAAGGTCATTGGAACCCAAGAAGGTGGGAGGGTGGAAGGGGGTGAGGAGTAAAAACTTACTTTTCAGGTACAATGAACACTATTCTGGTTCATTGCCCTGACTTCAGCATTATGCAAGGTATCTACATAACAAAAACATTTGTAACCTGTTAATATTTTGAAAAATATTTAAAAAATATTAAAAAATAATTTTAAAAATTATATCAAAAAATTTTAGTATTCCTTTTTGATCTCATATATGCCATGTAATCTACCAAAATTCTGCAGACTAGTTTTTCTTTCAGTACAATTTTATAGATGGAGAAGCTGAGACTCAGCAATTTGTAGTTAACATGCCCAAAATTATACCCCTAGAATGTAAACATCAGTTTCTCACTTAGCTATTTTATTGGAAAGACTGTGTTCTCTTTACCCTTCTACTAACCACAGTGGCTGGTATAGAGTAGGTGCTCAAACATTAGACCCTATAGTTTTTGAACTTCATTAAAGTCAAGTGAGTAGACAATCAGCAAACAGTTGGCTCTGACATGAAAAAATTTTTTTAAAAAACTAAACCAGTATCTACAATGTATTCAAGATGCTGACAGAAAAATCCCTGCTTACCTTTGAAGCAGAATAGTTATATCCTCCCCACAGTATTACTCCTGCTGCCCCCAGTGCGGCACTTTCACCAATTGTGTGTACTAAGTCCTCCTAGAAAAGAGAAGTATCAGGAGTGGTTTCTGCCAAACTAAATTCACTCATTGATAATTCAGTAATAAGACTCAGCCCATCAACTCTGGTATAGAACACATTAATAATGGTATCTTTGTGTCCAACAGAAAGGACTGCATGATCTCACTTACCTATAAATCTAAAAAAAAGTTCATCTCATAGAAGTAGAGAATAGAAAGGTGGTTATCAGAGGCTGGTGTGGTTAGGAGGGAAAATGTTTTAGGGAGATGTCGGACAAAAGATACAATTACAGTTAGTGGAATAAGTTCAAGAGATCTAGGGCAGGAGTCCTCAAAGTTTTTTAAACAGGGGGCCAGTTCACTGTCCCTCAAGACCGTTGGAGGGCCGGACTATAGTTTTAAAAAAATAATGAACAAATTCCTATGCACACTGCATATATCTTATTTTGAAGTAAAAAAACAGACAAAAACACCCGTGGCCCGTGGACCATAGTTTGAGGATGCCTGATCTATGGTAAAGGATGGTAACTACAGTTAATAATGATACCCTGTATTCTTGAAAATTGCTAAGAGAGTATATATTAAATGTTCTCATCACAAAAGTGAGGGAACAGATTGAATAGTTATATGGAAATTAAGATGGATAAGTTTTAGTTACCTATTGGATAATGGGACAAGAAGGGAAGCATCCAATGGACTCTCAAATTGAATGACTATGTGGATTATAATTCACCATGATCTAAAACTGAGGAGGTTATGCTCATGATTATAGGCAAAGAGCAAAGAAGTGGGACAACTCTTTATATAAACCACTTTTAATGCCTTGACACTAACCACTAGATTGCATTGTAGACTCTTAAAGACAAAATTAACAGAATCTATGTTATTTTTTCAGTTAGCCTAATCAATCAAAACATAAAAATGCAATATAACAAAAAAGGTGGTTGATTATTTACCCTAAGCTCTATTTTCTATGTTTTTGGAAAATTGCTGTTACCCTTTCATATTAAGAAGATGATTCTAAGATTAGGTCCAGTGGCCCGTGCCTAAAAGCCCCACACTTTTAGGAGGTAGTTATGGGAGGATTGCTTGAGCCTGGGAGTTTGAGATCAGACTGGGCAACACAGAGAGACCCCATTTCTAGCCCAGCATTGTAGTGTGCACCTGTAGGCCTAGCTACTGGGATGGCTGAAGCAGGAGCCTTGCTTGAGCCCAGGAGTTTGAGGTTACAGTGAGCTGTGCACTCCACTCCAGCCTGGGTGACAGAGAGAGACCCTGTCTCTAAAAAAAAAAAGAAAGAAAGAAAAGAAAAAGAAGAAACTGATTCTAAAATTTCTCCCTGGTTAAAACTGATACATTCTTTAACTCACATCTAATTGTCAGTGACAGTATCAGAATTGGGTTGACATTTGAAGAAATGCAGGCCTTTAATGACAGAATATCATTATATTATTAAGGGAAAAACCCTAAAATATTTATGTCTAGACTCTGTATAGTCATTTTACTAAATTTCCATTTTTTATGTGAGCGACTATTTTTTCTTACCTGTGACAGAGCTTCGAGACTATGCAAATAAAATGGTCTGGAAAAAACAAAAACTGGCAACACATAGTCATGTCTAGCCATTTCAGCAATTCTCATTGCTTCTCTAACTCGATAATGAACAAATTTCAAAGCATTTAAACTTGAGTTCAATATTTTGTCCAAATATATTGAAGGATAAATTGCTGTGCTTTTTTCCCACAACCACAGGAGTTGGTCATTGCGGATAATTTCATCATTTGGGCAATTACCTGTGTACATCTCGGGATTTATCCTGTAATCATAGTTATAGCAGTCTGGGTAGAGATAAAATCCCCATAAACATTTAGGTCTCATTTCTAAAGCTAGTGTAAGGGTAACGTTCATAAAACGCCTTCCGGCATTTTCAAATTCCTCTTGGGCAACTGTTTTCACTTTTGTTTCTGACCAGTCAGGATGGTGGTTTCTAGTGAAGGCGAAGGAGTGCTTTTTATATATTATTCTGCTGCCCCAATTTCTATCCCATTGGGGTTTCCAGCTTTCCCAGTCAATAACAACAAGTCTCACTGATCTCCACCAAGGGACAGCTTCTGCAATGTCCTCCGCAGCTTTACTGAGGTGTTTAGAAAGGCTCATGTTCTGCGGTATCCCTCCATTAAAGGATTCTTTGTCTTGAGAAAAATAAGGGTAATATCCTAATTCATTTGGAAAAAATATGGCAATTGTTGATCCACTCTGAGCCTCTAAAGGATTTGATATAATGTTAAATACTTGAAGATTCAAATTCACTTTGAAGAAATGTTTACAATACATTGTTGGGGCTGCCCAGAAAATGTTGAAGGGCTGGTTCTTGATCACTGGAGGCATTACTGGCTTGAAGGCAGCCTGAGTTAATAGCAAAAAGAGCAGCAGCTCTCCTAACCATGCCACCCATGGGTTATACATGACTTGTAGTTTTCAGCATCACAGCAGTCTCCTTAAAAATGAGAAGAAAAAAATTACACATGATGGATTCCAATGTCCCTTTAATTTTATGGCACATGATGAATAGACCAAATATGTTTAAAGACTTATGAGGTTCATTGACATCTAGGCCTAATTTCGAATTTCATCTGAACAAGGATTTTTCTTTTCAGTGGGCAGGGTATACTTTTGTTTTTTTTACTTGAAATGTGAAAAAAAATACCCAGTGAATAAAAACTAAAAACTTTTCACACAAATCCTCAGCTTTGCAAACACTACATGCTAGCCATTCTGGTTTAAATTTCCTATAACTCTGAGTACACTAACCCACACCATCCTGTACTGACAAGCCTTCAGCTGCAAGGGCAACTAGAAAACAAAGTGTGTTACTGTATCTCCTTATCAATTACTGGAAAAGTAATTCCAAGAACATGCTTATTTGAAAATTAACAAATATTGGCATTTTAACAAATACTAAATAGAACAAAAAGAAATAAACTGTACTAACAGTAAATAATATGCCTTGTATGGAATTTGAAATGTATTGGCCTCAAGGATTTGTTCCTTCATTTGTTTTTAAAACAGCAGTTACAGTTGGAACCAGCATAGGCTGAAATAGAAAAAAGGTAGAGATGTCAGTTACCTGTTGTTGATTATGAATGTTGATGCTATCATCTTCTCTCAGGCACATAAATAAGGCTAAAGCTCATTAGTTGTTTAACTCTATGGTTTTCCCATAAAGATATTGGACTGTATTTTCAGCAGCTAAAGCCCCAATAAAACTTGGTTCAAATCCCCTCTAATTAGTCAGTTAGGACAAAAACTGCCAAAGAATCTTCCCAGAATATAAGGACTGCCTAATAGTTATGCATGCCAGCCAGTAAGATCTCATCTTGAAAGCAATATGGTTAAAGTTCTCTATCAAAATTATTTCATCATATACATTTTTTTAACGTTGAAGATATCACAGATTTTTCTCTGATGTAATAAACTCAGTCTCCCTTTAAGAGCCACACATTGCTTCTTAATGTAGTTCTTAGTGTCTTTATTTAATGTATTAAATGTAGGAAAGACACGACCAAAATCTTATGCAAACTTTCAACACAGCACCCCAAGTTTGCAAAGAAGCTTGAGTAAATCACAGTCTTTCTGTACATTGAGTTTTTTAAGCAACAAATGTGAATGATAGTTTATCCTTTTAAACAAATTGGATATTATTGAGACTATTGACTTCATGTGGCATTTGTATTATGGCAGCAGATGACCATGAATCTCTAAGTCACCAGAGACGGCTTCACTTCCTTAATTCTTCTCCAACCCTGGGAACTTAATGTGACTCCCTGTCCCCACCACCTCCCCCCAAAAATAAACATAAATCTTCTTCATCCTTTTCCTGTTGTTCAGGGGAAATGTAAGAGTGCCCACTCTCCATAAACATATTTATCTCCCTCTTGTCATGACTAAACACTGGGTATATATGCCTAAAAAACTATGATATCCTTGGAACAAAATGTGTTAAATGTCATGTCATGATAAACTTTTTAGAGACAAAAGTGCTAAAAATCCAAAATATTGTGCTTTAAAAATCCAGTTATAAGTTTCCTTTTCTAGTAGATTTTAATCATGTTTTCTATATACATAAATGATGCACAATCTGTCTTTGTCACTAGCCTATGGAACTTATTATTTTGGCATTATCACCATCCCCTGTATGCATTTTTACCATGCTTCTACACAGTAAAATAATTATGCATTATAAATCATATGAATTTTTAAATATAATGAATTCTTTCCAATGCTGCTTATTGAGTTTTATTCTTTTTATAGGCATTTTTATTAAAGTATAAAACTAGATCTATGTTTTCCCACTTATATATACACATATCTACATATCCTTGAATTTTTATTCAACAAATCTTTATTGAATATCTAATATGGTTCAGACAATGAGCCAGGTCTAGAGATGCAGTGGTGAAACCAACATAATTCTACCTATTGCAAAAAGTTATCGACACTTAAATGTAAAATACAAAACTATAAAATTCCTAGAAGATAACGTAGAAGAAAATCTAGATTACCTTGGACATGGAAATGACTTTTTAGATACAACACCAATGGCATGATCCATGAAAGAAATAGTTACGAATCTGGACTTCATGAAAATTAAAATTTTCTGATCTGTGAAAGACATTGTCTAAAATATGAGAAGACAAGCCATAGACTGGGAGAAAATATTTGCAAAAGATATATCCAATAAAGAACTGTTATGCAAATATACAAAGAACTCTGAAAATTCAACAATAAGAAAATGAACAACCACATTTAAAAATGGGCAAAAGAACAGACAAAGACCTCTCAGTGAAGAAGATATACCTATGGCAAGTAAGCATGTGAGAAGATGTTCAACATCATATATCATCAGGGAACTGCAATTTAAAACAACATGAGGTAAAACTGTATGCCTATTATAATGGCCAAAATCCAGAACAATTCCAATTCTAAATGTTGGTGAGCATATATGGCAACAGGAACTCTCATTCATTGCTGACAGGAATGCAAAATAGTACAGCCACTTTGTAAGACAGTTTGCAGTTTCTTACAAAACTAAATATATTCTTACTATACAATACAATAATTGTGCTCCTTGGCATTTACCCAGATGACTTTAAATCTCACATCCACACAAAAACCACCACTTGAATGTTTATAGCAGCTTTATTGCCAAAACCTGGAAGCAACCACAATGTCCTTCAGTAGGTGAATGGGTAAATAATGGTACATCCAGACAATGGAATATTATTCAGTATTAAAAAGAAATGAGCTATCAAGCCATGACAAAACATGGAAGTATCTTAATGTTACTAAGAGAACTGAGTAAGCATATTACTAACTAAAAGAAACTAATTTGTAAAGGTTACATATTGTACAATTCCAACCAAATGACTTTGTAGAAAAGGCAAAAATATGGAGACAATAAAGAGATCAGTGGTTGCCAAGGGTGGGGGAGCAGAGTAGAACATAGAGGATTTGTGGGGCAGTGCAACTATTCTGTATGATACTATCATACTGGATACATGTCATTATACATTTGTCAAAACCCATGGAATCTACAACCCCAAGAGTGAACTGTAATGTAAACTCTGGACATTGGATGATAATGATGTGTCAATGAAGGTTCATCAACTGCAACAAATGTGCCACTCTGATGGGGGATGTTGATAGTGGAGGATATTGATCCTAGGGGAAGTTGTGCATGTGTAGGAAAAGGGAGTATATGGGAACTGTCTGTACTTTCTGCTTAATTTTTCTATGAACCTAAAAGTGCCTTGAAATATAAAGTCTGGTGGATTGGAAAAAGTTATAGATACAATTGCATTCACTACAGGTACATTTATAATCAAGAAATGCTAAAAACAACATATATGTGATCAACAAAGAGTTTGTTAAACGTATTGTGAACTATATTATGGTAATTTCACCGAATAGTATGAAGTAAATATTTTTTTCCAGGCTCTGTCTTTCAACCTTTTTGCTTTCTTTTGCCATGAAAGTCCTCACAAGAAGAGAGGACAGTTTAAAGAGCCAATTCCAGATTGATACCTGTCAAATATCTCCCATTTCAACTGCAGCCATTCACACTCCTACTTCAACCCTGCTTGGCAACAGAAAGAAGGGAGAAGTGAAACACACCTCCTGTTTCTCCTGGCAGATTTTCTTCCAACAGATTTAAGCCAGAGGAAAGAGAAAAGAGTCAACTTTTGTTAAACTTTGCATTTAACTTTATAAACTTAATTAATGGACAAAGTGCTAAAATCTGGTCATTCTGACCAGGGCTTTATAGATGACTGTAACTTTGAACGGTTTGTTCTGATGTTCAGTTTGATCTGCTAATGTGCTTCCACAAGTTGTGAATGGAAGGGCAATGGTCTGAAATAGCTGTAAGGAGACACCTGCCCCTTCCCTGTCCACTGGGATGTGACAGGTAACAACCAGGAATAAGAGGGCTGCAGAGGGAAAAAGTCCTAGAGGTGGATGGATGATGATGTTTGCACAACAATATAAATATCCTTAATTCCCTGAACTGTACATTTAAAAAAAGGTTAAAATAAGTTTTATGGAAAAAATAATTTTACGCTTCGTATGGAACCAAAGAAGACCCCGAATATCAAGAGCAATTCTAGGCAACAAAAACAAAATGGGAGGCATTAATATGCCAGATATCAAACTATACTACAAAGCTGTAGTAATTAAAACAATATGGTATTGGCACAAAAACAGGAATATTGACCAGTGGAACAGATGTGAGAATCCTGATATAAAACCATCCTCATATAGCCATCTCATCTTTGACAAAGCAGACAAAAACATACGCTGGGGAAAAGAATCTCTCTTCAATAAATGGTGCTGGGAAAACTGGATAGCCACCTGTAGAAGGCTAAAACAGGACCCACACCTTTCACCTCTCACAAAAACCAACTCACGCTGGATAACAGACTTAAACCTAAGACATGAAACTATTAGAACTCTAGAGGAAAAAGTTGGAAACACTCTCCTAGACATCGGCCTGGGCAAAGAGTTTATGAAGAAGTCCCCAAAGGCAATCACAGCAGCAACAAAAATAAATAAATGGGACATGATCAAACTACAAAGCTTCTGCACAGCCAAAGAAATAGTCATGAAAGTAAACAGACAACCTACAGAATGGGAGAAAATTTTTGCATCCTATGCATCCGATAAGGGACTGATAACTAGAATATACTTAGAACTCACGAAAATTAGAAAGAAAAAATCAAATAACCCCATTAAAAAGTGGGCAAAGGACTTGAACAGAAATTTTTCTAAAGAAGACAGAAGAATGGCCAACAAACATATGAAGAAATGCTCAACATCTCTAATCATCAGGGAAATGCAAATCAAAACCACAATGAGATATCACTTAACCCCAGTGAGAATGGCCTTTATCAAAAAATCTCCAAACAATAAATGCTGGCGTGGTTGCAGAGAGAGAGGAACACTCCTACACTGCTGGTGGGACTGCAAACTAGTTCAACCTCTGTGGAAAGCAATATGGAGATACCTTAAAGCGATACAAGTGAATCTACCATTTGATCCAGCAATCCCATTGCTGGGCATCTACCCAAATGATCCAGTGACACTCTACAAAAAAGACACCTGCACTCGAATGTTTATAGCAGCACAATTCATAATTGCAAGGCTGTGGAAACAGCCCAAGTGCCCATCAATCCAATAATGGATTAATAAAATGTGGTATATGTACACCATGGAGTACTATTCAGCTCTAAGAAACAATGGTGATATAGCACACCTTATATTTTCCTGGTTAGAGCTGGAACCCATACTACTAAGTGAAGTATCCCAAGAATGGAAAAACAAGCACCAGATATATTCTCCAGCAAACTGGTATTAACTGAGTAGCACCTAAGTGGACACATAGGTGCTACAGTAATAGGGTATTGGGCAGGTGGGAGGGGGGAGGGGGGCGGGTATATACATACATAGTGAGTGAGATGTGCACCATCTGGGGGATGGTCATGATGGAGACTCAGACTTTTGGGGGGAGGGGGGAAAATGGGCATTTATTGAAACCTTAAAATCTGTACCCCCATAATATGCCAAAATAAAAAAAATAATTAAAAAAAAAAAATAAGTTTTATGTCATGCATGTTTTACCACAATTTTTCAAAAGAAGGATGAAAGAATGAGTTCTGCAGGGGAAATGGTGCCCTAAGAGCACAGCTAGTTTTCTGTTATAGTAAGAAAGGAAAGAGAACACTCAGAGAAGACACATTTGATCTAGGGGATTTTCCTGATTGCAGATTTTAAGTTACAGAGAACATAATGGACAGGTTTGGAAGTTAAGGGAGTGGCATGAATTTGGCTCTATTAGAGGATATAAAGGGGAATATACAAGTGACAAAGAATAACCTGAGTTTGGGCTTCATGTATTAAAATCATCATGAAATGAGTTCTGATAGATTCTCTACTTTTTTTAATTTTTTAAAATTTTTTATAGAGACAATATCTTGATATTTTTCCCAAGCTGGTCTCGAACTCCTGGCCCCAAACAATCTCTCACCTTGGCCTCCCAAAGTGCTGGAATTACAGGCATGAAGCCAACATACCCAGTCAAGTTCTGATGGATTCTTAAAATAATCAGTTCCAATTATATTCTCTTTCTTCCCATTGGCACTATGATCTGAATGTTTGTGTCCTCTCAACATTCATATGTTGAAACCTAATCTCCAATGTGATTGTATTAGCAAACGGGGCCTTTGGAAGGTGATTAGGTCACAAGAGAAGAGCTCTCATGAATGAGATTAGTGTCCTTATAAAAGAGACCTCAGAGAGTGGCCTTGCCCCTTTCACCATGTGAGGACACAGTGAAAATATGCCATCTATGAACCAGGAAGCGGGCCCTCACCAGATGTCCATCTGCTGGATTTGATCGTGGACTTCTCAGCCTCCAGAACTGTGAGCAATAAATTTATATTGCTTATAAACAACCCAGATTAAGCTATTTTTATAGGTTATAGCAACCTAAACAGAATAAGACAATTTTTATCTTAGACATTTTATAGTGGGAAGACCTAGGGCATCATTTTGTCAATAGCTTTTTTGAAGTTCTGTGGGCCTTCTTTTCAATTCTGCCAAGGCCAGTGACCAAAAGTGAGGAAGATATGGTTTTACCATGTTTTTCTTATTTTCTTCAACTGATTAAGAAAGTTCTAAACCAGTTTTATATATGCATGTATATATGTTTGTGTATGTGTGTATCCTATATATGAGTCCATAATCCTTTGCAGTTGAGAATTTCATTCTTTTTACTCAATGACAGAAAGTCCTGTGAATGTTGTTTCAGGGAGATATATTTTTTATTTTATGTGAAATCATCAATCGCTGAGTTCATTATGATGAAGTCTTATTAAACTAAAGATCCAGTAAAAATCATTCCTTGCTTGAGCTGTTGCTATCAATCACAGTGCTCCCCTATTACTTAAAAATCCTGGCATGGACCCTGAATAAGCTGAAAATGCCATGGAGATGAATTCTGAGATAATATGTTCAAACCTGTTATATACAGCACAAATCCTGTAAAGTTATATATTGTAAACATAGATAGATTTTCTTTTACCTGCAGGTTATTTATGGTTTTGGTTTTCTCAGAGAAGAGAATAGTAGTAGTTTTAGGAAAAGAAAAAGAAGAAAAATAGTAATTGAAGCAGATTTGATTCAGTAGAGCATTTTGCTCAAATTTTCTCATGTTTTCAATTTCTAATGAAGTGACAATCCAGGCCAATTCAGATTATTTAAATTCCTCTTCAAAAAATAAAGAAGTAACAAATTCTCCTAAAAGCCTCTGAGGTTTATCATTTCTCCAGAAATAGGTAGGAAAACTGCTATTTTTCATATAAGCTTTAAATTTGGTGAAAAGAAATTATATCCAGAGCTTCACAGTTTACAGGTGATTTCAAATAGAGACTTATGTAATCTTCACAAGAAAAATAGCCAGAGTTGACCCCACATTCTGCCCTAACCTTCCAAAGCTTGCTACTTGGGAGCCTGCAGCCACCACCCTCCCTCTCTTCAGCTTGCAGATTCCAGGAAGTCCTCCAAGATAAGTGTCCCCAATCCTGCACCCACCCAGCTCCTTCTCCTTAGCCCTAGATCATTGGTACAATGGGTCAGAACTCTTCAAACCAGGTTGTTCTGCCTCCTGGCTTTGGGTTCTGTGGATTCCACAACCAGCCCACAAAGGGCGGCCTGAGGAGCAGGCCCCATATCTGAGGGGTGAGTGAGGAGCTGGAGTGGAGGCCCCAGGGAGGGAAGAGCAAAGGGCAAAGCGCCTACCTGGTCCTGAGAAGTAGGGTCAGAGAGGCTCTTTGGGTGCTGGGCCTCCTGGCTGGGTCCCAGTCATTCACAGCTCCCTAGCTGCTCCTGCCCTGGCGGCTTTCACTCTGCAGATTCCCCCTTGGATTATTTGTTTGTTTGTTTGTGTTTTGAGACAGAGTCTCACTCTGTTGCCCTGGCTAGAGTGCCATGGCGTTAGCCTAGCTCACAGCAACCTCAAACTCTTGGGCTCAAGCGATCCTTCTGCCTCAGCCTCTCACGTAGCTGGGACTACAGGCATGCACTACCATGCCCAGCTAATTTTTTTTTTCTATATATTTTAGTTGGCCAATTAATTTCTTTCTATTTTTTTAGTAGAGACAGGGTCTCGCTCTTGCTCAGGCTGGTTTCGAACTCCTGACCTTGAGCCATCCACCCGCCTCGGTCTCCCAGAGTGCTAGGATTACAGCCGTGAGCCACGGCGCCCGGCCCCCCTTGGATTATTAATAGTTCCAGAACCAGGGCTGGACCCCTTTCCATACCCATCCATCACTCCTACTCCCCACCCACCATTCCAGACCACTGCAGCATCATGGTCTGCACCCTCACCTGGAGGGACCCACTGCATCTGACTTTAAAATACTCCTACCTTACAGGAGCCCCACTTCCTGCTGCCTCCCTCCCAAACCCCTAAGGGTCATGCCCTTTCTCCATTCTCCTTGCTAATCCATCAGTGGACCTCAAATTCACAGCCTCTCTAAGCCCAGGCCATGCCCACTCATTCTCCTGTGGGCTCCTCACTTCACTGAAGTCCGTTTTGGTGCCATGAGTAACATCACACCTGGAACCCCAAGTTCAAACTCCTGAAAGGGCTCGCGGCTCAGAGAGTGGGCGCTGCCTTCCCTCCAGCGCCTCTGGGAGTCCTCTCATGTGACCCTGCAAGAGCTGCTGGACCGAGAGCAGCCCCTGCTCGAACCCGTGCCCCAAAGGGAGCGACAGTCCTTCCAGTACAGGCTTGCATGGCTCTACCTGCACTACTGGGGCTGTGCACAGGTTTGATACCGCCTACGACCAGATGGTGCAGTGGCAGAGTGGCAGCTGCTGCGGCGCCTGCAGGACTGCGTGGCGGGCGGCGTGCTGGAGCTCAAGGACAAGCTGGTGCGTGTGGACTTGTGCGAGAGCCACTGCCTGGACCATGCGCTGCAGGATCTCAGGCTCACCTCTGTGTGCAGCGGCCAGGAGTGGGGCCTGGAGCAGAATGGCCCATGTCAGTCTGTCCTGAGTGTCCAGAGCCTTAGTCCATGGGAGAATGGCATCTGGAGAGGGAGCTGCTGGGATAGTGGGAACAGCTCCCGCTACTTCAGCCAAGGAAGTGCCCAGGTATTGATAAGAATCCAGGTAAAGGCTGTTGGGGGCTCCAGAGTACTGTATCTGAGGCGCTAAGGGATAAGGAGCCACGCCTCAGGACAGTGGGCGGGGCGGGGGGGGGGGCTGCCTGGCCTTGACTCTCCCAAACATCTTTGGGAGAGTCCTCTGCAAGGGAAGGAGCGCAGGGCAGATCAGAGGACCGAGTTCAGCCGTGTGAGAAGGGCTTCAGGAACCAGAGTGCGTGGAGGAAGCTGCGGGTGGTTGGAATCGGGCGGCGGGGCTGGGAGAGTGGTCCCTGCATGCCTGGGAAGACCTACGCACCTCAGGGAATTGGCTAGAAGAGTCCTCAGGAAGTTTGCCCCTCAAAGTGTGGCCCCTGGACCAGCAACAGCCGCATCACGGATGCAGAAACCACTGCCGCATCGCAGACTCACCAAATCTGCATCTGTATTTTAACAAGAACCTCAGGTGATCTGTGTGCACACGCAAGTTCTAGAAGGCTGTTCTAACTCCAGCCTGGGCGCCAGGGTGAGACCCTGCCTCTGTTAAAATAGTAATATGGCTGTTTTAGAGCACAGAGCTTATGCAGAGCCTCCAGTCTCTAGAGGCCCCAAGGTTAGGGGTTAGTCACTGCTCCATAGCCAAGGCAGTCTCAAAGTGTCCTCCACCAGCTGCAGGGGTGGATTGGAAAATAAACAGACTCCGTAGGCCCTGCCATTCTAATATGGTAATCTAGAGAGGACCCAGGAAGCTGCATGTAAGAGCTTCCTTGTCTGGGTTTTGGTGATATGGGAGGAGTACTCCCCAGCCCACCACCCCTATTCCTTTTTGCTTCTGGTTTGGAGCTCTGGACCAGGGCCTTAGTCCTGGTCAGTTTAAAATAATTATTTAACATGTAACTTTTAGACCTGCAGGGCATCTACAAAGTGCTCAGTAATAAAGAGGAAGCCATGGTTCCTACCTTCCTTCTCAGGTCTCTGGGGTAGCTTTCCCCTCCTCCCTGCAATGCCAGCTTTCACTTCCTCTAGGCAAGAGCTGCAGTCAGTGGGATAGATGGGACTAGTCCGTAGGAACTGGAAGAAGTGTTCATTCTGCTGATTTGAAGTTGTGCCTTTCTTAGGCCTGTGGTTTACACATTGCATGTGAATCAGAATCACCTGGAGGGCTCCTCAGCTCAGATTGCTGGTTCAGTAGGTCTGGGGGGAGACTCAGAACATTAGCAGTTCCAACAAGCTTCCAGGTGATGCCGATGTTGCTGGTCCAGGGGCTGCACTTTGAGAACTGCCGCCCTGGAGCATGTTTTTCAGAGTGTGATCTTAGGTTCTCTGGCCCCCACCTGCACCACAATACTTGGGATGCTTGTTAAAAATGCAGATTCCTGAACTCCAGACCTACTGATTCCATTTGATGAGATGCAGAAATGGCCAGGAGTCTGCATTCTCACACAAAGGTTTGTGAACCACTCTTCTGGCTGGGATATAGGAACTTTTATTATTTTACCTGTCCACAGCCATAATTTTCATCAGCACTATCTAATTTACTCCAGTCCAGGGCTCTGCATACCTTGTCTGGTTCTTTTGAATCTGAATAGTACTTCTAGCCTTTGTGGCACTAGGCACACCAGTGGCCATCCTCGCTGGTGTGGATTCATCACTCTATCTCTGGAACCTCAGCATCCATCCCTGTGGGAAAACATGGCACAGTCATGATTTTTCAGTTCTAATTACAGTACATCTAAGACTATGGGGGAAACATGCCCCAGATGGTATCTAGACCCCCAAGGAGCTCATGTCTTCTAGTGGGAAAGCCAAAAGGACTAGAGAACAAGATATATTAGTAGACATAAATCAAATACTAAATTGCGATTTAGGTATTGAAAGTATTGAAAAGGGAGGGAAGTTTCTCATGAGTAGTTGCTCATGAGGCAGGGTTAATGCTCTAACTCGGAAGATGAGTAGGGTCTTCTCAGATGGCCATGAAGTCCAAGAGCTACGTTAGGTGGAGGGCACAAGAGGGCTCAGTGAGATGTCACAAGTGAGACACAGGTGTCCTCTGCCCCACCGCCAACCCCAGATGTGCCTGGCTGGGCTGCTTTGTGCTTTAAGTGGGGCCTGGAGCAGAATGGCCCATGTCAGTCTGTCCTGAGTGTCCAGAGCCTTAGTCCATGGGAGAATGGCATCTGGAGAGGGAGCTGTTGGGATAGTGGGAACAGCTCCTGCTACTTCAGCCAAGGAAGTGCCCAGGTATTGATAAGAATCCAGGTAAAGGCTGTTGGGGGCTCCAGAGTACTGTATCTGAGGTGCTAACGGATGAGAGGTCTTCAGAACCTGGAGGGATGGAAGTATTCTAGTCAGCTGATTTGTCAAAAAAAATGCCAATCTTGATAATTTTAAGAATGTTTTAAAAACCCACAAAATATATATTTCTAAATTTAGCAGTGCATTGTTTTGGGTTAAGAATTGCCCCCTTAGTCCTGTTAAACCTTAGCAGGTAGGATGTAACCGGATGTTGAGACCTGGGTGGAGTGGTAAGTTAATGAGGTGGGCATGCTTGCTCACACTGGCAGGTGATGCTTATTTTTGACACTCTTCCCCCACCTCTCTTGATTTACAATATCCTCTTTTCCCCCAAGCCTATACTTTTCATGTTGCTCCAGATTTCTTTAATAATAGCCTTCAAGGCCCTGAAATGTTTCTTCACATGTAGGTGCTAAGTAAGACAGTTAACTTTCTCCATTTCACAACGGCCATTTTCTTCCCTTTGCGACTAAATTCCATGACCCCCACAGCATCCATTGTTTCTCTGCTCCTCCCTCCTGGGGTGCTTCCTGCTGTCTGCCTCTAGTTCAGGCTCAGCCATTGTGCTCCATCTTCTGCCTTCAGTCCGAGCCTCACCATACTCTACTTGCATTGATTCCACTCTATTTTTCACACCGTTTCTCTTTCCCCCATTCTTTCCAATTAGATGATACCCATCCTACAAGACTGGCTTCAGATCCCCATTTGTACCATGAAGCCACCTCTGGCTACTTGAGCTCTCCTATATCGGTACCACACACTTTGCTCCCATCACTGGTGTGAACCAGTCTGGTCTCCTCAGCTCTAGTAGGGCTCTGTGAGGGGAGAGAGCTTGTGCCCCTTCTGAAACTCAGCACTCTGAGCCATGCTGAGCACCTGGGTGCTCAGCGATTACAGGTTGGTGGTCTGGAGTTGTGTGAACTTTAACAGTGTGTAAATACACTGGGAGGTAGTTGAGTAGGGGAATGGGGTCTGGTGAAGGATTTCTTGATTCTGAGATAGGAAATTACTTGGGGGAGAGGAGGGAGCAATTAGTTTCTTTTACGTTTAACCCAGAGCACATTCTGAATTGGGTTGAGCCAAACCCCTCCCCTGCCGCCCCCTCCATCCCAGGTGCATGCCCCCAGCCACACCTGGCAGGGCAGCTGACTGCATAAAAATGGCTCCTGAGGTTGGGAGGGGGCTGTCTGAGGAGCTAGACGATGAGCACAGACCACGGCCAGCCACAGCAAGCTGGAGGCCGCGGGCGTGGCAGTTCTGGGAACAAGAAGTCCAAAAAGCGTTGCCGGCGCAAAGAAACCTACTCCATGTACATCTACAAGGTGCTGAAGCAGGTGAGAGTAGGAAGTGAGGTGGGGGAGGGGTTGTACTGGAAAGTGCCTTAACGGGGCACCAGACTGGAGGCTATGACTTGGTTTAGTGCTGGCAATTGGGGCAAGCAGCTCGGCTGTGCCCCCTGCTGAGGTGGCAGAACCTCATTTCAGAGGTTTCTTCACCCCCCAGTATCTCATGCACCTGTGACAGGCAGGTGCCATGTAAAGCATGCTCCCCTGCACCTTCCAGAAGTTTACAGGGCTTTGGGATAGACAAGATGGTTAGGGGAGGGGACATAATTAAAGGATAAGAAGACCACACTCTGCTGGGCTAAAAGTGCTCAGGTACCAAACATGGTACAAACAGGATATCAGTGGTGACTGAAAAGGAGCAGGCAGTGTGAGCTGGAGTCAGGGAGGCCTCTGGACACGCAGCACTGACGCAGAGGGGCTTAGTGTTTGCTTACTTTACAGACCAAGAACCCAAGACCTATAAAGTCTCCGTGGGGCAGCTGAGTTATGTGACCAGATAGCAGCCGTCTGGGCTCCCTGGCTCTAGGCAAGTCCCTAGCATCCTTCCTGTGTGTCCCTCTCCCCTACCACACAGGAGATGCAGGTGCCCTTTATTCATGCATGAGAAGCAGCTACTTCTGGGACTCAGCACATTGACAGATACTGTTGGGCACCAATGGGTAACCAACAACCAATGTGGAGGACCCAAAGCCACTGCCCTGTTCAGCAGAGCCAGGGCCAGGAGCAAGGGGGCAGGCAGCTGTGTTACCTATCCTGGGTCTCTTGAATCTGCCTACAATTCTTACTCTTCTGCTCAATTAAGT
Organism: Microcebus murinus; assembly: GCF_040939455.1. Lineage (NCBI taxonomy): Eukaryota > Metazoa > Chordata > Mammalia > Primates > Cheirogaleidae > Microcebus > Microcebus murinus. The sequence continues at coordinate 76,961,790 of NC_134112.1, read as the reverse complement.
CCCAGAGGTAGAACCAGTCTCCACCTGAACCCCAGTGGCAGTTTTAGTGGATTGACAGTCCGGGTGTCTGAGGATGCTCTTGGGTGGAGGGTGGACCCAGCATTGATGTGGGTTGGCCAGAAGGAAAGCATCCGAGGACAGACTCCAGTGCCCTGAGGAAAGTGGGGTGGCAGTGTTACTGAGCCCTGCAGCTTAGCCAACTTTGGGGCTCAAAAATTGTGACTGTTAGGTTGGATCAGGCCTGGACTCGCAGATGAGAGCGCTGCTGAGAGAGTTAGCCCCTTACTTCTCACTGAGGGCGAGAGCTATTTCTCACTCCACAGCCCTAAGGAGAGCAGGATGTTCTGATAACAGAGGAATTTGGGGTAAACCAACCTTTTATCGGCTGCAGACTCCCCGCAGGCAGTGGTGACCAGAGGCAGTGGGAGAGCCAGTGGTCAGGTGTCAGGAGCCTGGTCCCTGTGTGTGAGGGGACAGGGGCATAGGAAGGATGCTAGGATCTTCCTTAAGCCAGTACTGTCTCCACCACTGGTTCCATGTAGGTTGTTAGGTAGTCACTTCCCTCCCACTTCACACCTGACAAGGTCTACCTACTCATTTTAGGGTTGTCCAGGTCCTTACCATTTGTTTTATCAGAGATCACCTAGTTCAAAAGCTTGTATGACAGAAGAGGAAATTGATGCCCAGAGGAAAGTGCCTTATTCAAGGTCATGGTGATTCATGGAACAACCACAGAACACAGGTCTCTCACCTCCTAGTCTGGTGCTATGATTATATCATATGCCCGCTGGAGAGAAACTTGATAAATGTCTACCAAGTTAAGTACACAAACCCTTTGGCCCTGCAGTCCCACCTCTGAGAATAACCTTCATTATGCTCATACAAGGTTCAAAGATATATATTTACTATACCACCACCTAACAGCAAAAAAACAAAAAAAAAACCCAAAAAAAACCTGAATATCCATTAAGAGAGAAACAGTGATATGAACTAGTATATGATTAATCAATACCATGGAACGCCATACAAATGCATTAAATGAAAAAAGCAAGATGCATGTGTAACTGATTCTATTTGTTAAATATAGATGCTTACATGTACTTATACAAGGAACTTAATAGTGTTAACTCTTGCAGTTGGAGAAACTTGGTTTTTTAAAAACTTAGATATGCCATAGTGGTAGTTTCCATGTCTGTTGGCTTCTGGGAAGGGGCTGGCAATGAGGCCTTGCCTCCTGCCATTTGCTTCCTAGGGCCCCCAGCTCAGGGTTGAAGTTTGTGGTGCAAGCAGAGTTCCTTGTTAATAGAGTGGTCTTGCTGCCTCTCCAGGTGCACCCTGACATTGGCATCTCTGCCAAGGCCATGAGCGTCATGAACTCGTTGGTGAATGATATGTTTGAGCGGCTAGCTGGTGAGGCCGCCCGGCTGGCCCAGTACTCAAGCCGGACCACCCTGACTTCCCGGGAAGTCCAGACAGCTGTGCGTCTGCTGCTGCCTGGGGAGCTGGCCAAGCACGCTGTGTCCGAGGGCACCAAGGCTGTCACCAAGTACACCAGCTCCAAGTGATCCAGGGACTGACATGAATAAAGGGTCAGCTCTTCCTGTGCACTGTGGTGATTTGAAATAGGGATGTGTGAAGCTGAGGTGTTGTCTGGGGCAAGGGTATCCTCTCTATGTGAGGCTACCACAGGTGGAAAAATAACAACTCACATTCACAGTTTTTAAAAAAACTGTCTTCTGGGTGTATTCCATTAAGACATGACAGTGCTTTTGTAAACATACAAATGTTCTCATTGGTAGTGAGCTGAAGTAGGACTTGCCACCTGGACCAGGGTCCTGGGTTTACTACCAGCTGTTTCCCTGGGCCTGAAATTTCCTCATCTGTGTTACTCTTTTAGGCTGTGGTTTTATAATATCATTTCCAACCAACTGTCATGCATCCTATATGACAGGCCCTGTGTTTAGTGAAGGGGCCACATGGATCTATTCATCAAGATACAAAAACTGAAGGACGAGATGACCTTTTAAACCTACTGAGATCAATAAGATTTTTAATTTTCCTCCAACATTTTCTTCCCCTTAACTTCACAACAAATCAGCAGGGATATAACTTTTCTTCCCTAATTTTATTTAGAAAAATCTGAAACCCATAGAAAAATTGCAAGATAGTACAATGGCCACTCACCTGCTTCTCCTAGATTTATCTATCATTTAACATCTGACCACATTTGCTTTTTTTCTATCTCATGCAGCCCCTGCTCTATCTTGTGGGCATATGACCCATAAATTCTCTTCCAAGCTTGGAGAAGGTGAAGTAAGATTTAGACCAATCTAAAAATCCTTTATTTTCCCTTTGTAATCGGATAGACTCAACTTGCTGTCACCTTCAACTCCACGTGCTAAAAAGGCATCGCCCTGTAATATGACTGACATTGGCTGTGATGCTACATACTTCATATGTATTTTCTCATACCTCAAGCCTCACAGCCGAATTCCCTGAGCACAGCTGGCAAAGGGCAGCCCCAGGAGATCAGGCAGGCCCCTGAGTCTCACTCCTACCCATTCCCCACTGCTTCACACCTGGCCATTCAAGGTGTTTCATGGGCCAGCAACATCCACACCACCTGGGAGCTTATTAGAGATGAGGCTTTTGGCTGCACAGTGGTGGCTCACACCTGTAATCCCAGCACTTTGGGAGGCTGAGGCAGGAGGATCATTTGAGCCCAGGAGTTCAAGACCAGCCTGAGCAATGTAGGGTGAACCCATCTCTACAAAAAATAAAAATAAATTAGCCAGGTATGGTGGTGAGCACCTGTAGTCCCAGCTACTCAGAAGGCTGAGGCAGGAGGGTCATTTGAGCCCAGGAGTTGTTGGCTGCAGTGAGCTACAATGGTACCACTGTACTCCAGCCTGGGTGACAGAGTAATGCCCCATTTCTAAAAAAAGAAATACAGGCTCTTGGGCTCCACTTCAGATCTAGGATGGAATCTGCATTTTAATAGGATGTACACTGAAATTTGAGCATTTCTCCTCTTTGTTCCTCCCCCACACTGCTTCCCTTCTCCTTTCATTGGCTCTGTTGCTTATGTTTGTTTATTCATAAGCCCCTACTTAACCCTGAGCCAAAAGGCTCACTGCTAGCTGACCAGCATCAGGTAGCTGTTGTTACATTTGGTATTTTCTGAAAAGTGGTCTCCTGAGCCTGTAGCAGTTGTGGGGGATACCCACAGATGGCTGAGGGCAAGCCCTAGACGTGACTGAGCAGTACCCACTACACTAACAATCTTGGACATGGGTCTAGTTCCCAAGCACAGTGTAAACTCTCAGCAGACCCCACTAAGGTAGGCAAGGTTGTGTTCATGTGACATCTCTGGATGTGTAGTTTTAAAAAGTTGTTATTTTGGCATATTGGAATACATTAGTATATAGACTAGTAGGTATAATATATAGCCTAATCAGAAATTATGCTAACAAAGAGATTATACAGCAAGTTCACCACCATATATTTGGAGAATTATGTAGAGTTGTAAATGTGAAGGACAGTGAAGAATCAGGCTTAGATTAAACAAAGGTAAAAATACATATTTCAAGTCAAGTCTTGATCCTTTCTTTAGGAAAAGCAGAACAGACCATAAGCAAGGACTGTCAATGACAAACAACTCATACTTAAGTAACCATGATATATCAGGTATTTCATACATGCTGTTTAAAAAAATTTTAAGACACCTAATGTACATATTTATGGGGCACATAGTGATGTAATACATATATTGTATAGTGATCAGATGAGGGTAATTAGTATATCTGTTATCTCAAACATTTATCATTTTCGTGTTGAGAATATTCACTATCCTCTATTTGAAACTATTAACTACAGTCATCAGAATAAGTTTAGAATTATTCTGCAGAACGCTATAGAACACTAGAACTTATTCCTCCTATCTACCCATAATTTTGTACTTGTACAACTTTGAAGCAGGTATAATTATCCCTATTTATCTTACACCTTTATGAAATAGAAATTATTTTCATTTTATAGATGAAGAAACTAAGACTCACAGAAGCAATTTGTCCAAAGTCCATAAGGTTCTAAGAGGCATAACAGGAATTACAACTTTGGCCTATCTGAATCCTATACTTTTGGTACTGTACTTGTTCACAGGTTTGAAAATATACGGGCTCTAATTTGTATCATTTCTCAAGAATTTGTAATACTTTCTGCTGTCACTGTGCTTTCAGTTTACAGGAGTTGCATTTTTAACTTAAACTGATTTAGCATCTAGATTTGTTAGCTCTGTAACTCAGAAATAACTCCAGGTTTATGTTTCTATTTGTTTTTCAAAAGCAAATTATTTTATAACTAGTCCTGTTGCTTTTTTAAATTCACTTTTTCCCCTAACATTTTTAATCAAGTTTAATTTTGAAGTCTCCATATTTTATGTGAGAACACCCAGGGATATACATTCTCATTTTCCTTTGTAGACTTATTCCTTCTCAGCCAATTAGAGCTTTCATTAAGAGCAGCTTTAATTTTAACTTTGTATAAAGTTCTCAAAGTTCATTGGGAATAAGTTTATCAATTTGTTTAGTATATCAGAGATTTCTATTGGGAGCTATCAGAAATGTTAAAATCAAAGTTTTCCCAAAGTTTATTGTCATAGATGTTTTGATTAAGTTTAACATAAAGTTTTTTTGCTTATTGACATGGAGTATTTAGCAAACATAATAGAGTATAGGCAATAAATGCTAATACACTTAGTGTGAAGAACAGTCAGATACCTATTTTATAACTCATTGCAATCTGTATTAGTATCATTTCCATAATGTAAAAAATTTCACTTTAAAACATATTTTAGCATTTAATTTATAGAACAAAGGGGACTATCTTAGGTAACTTTCAATATTCTGAGCCACACACATTTTTTTAAAAAATTGAGATTTACTTCTAAGGACTAAACCTGATAAGGTATTTTCATGACATCCCCAAATAGACACATTTATTTTGGATAAAAAGAAAACAAGATCTTTAGGATTTGACAGAAAAAGATTAGAGGCCGGGGGCAAGGGAGATGTTTTCCAATTCAAGAAAAATGTGTTCAGAGCCCTTATAGGAATTTGAATTTAAATGTCACAAATACATTTATCCCACATGACTTGCCAGGTGGGGGGTATAAGTCAAGTGCGTTTGTTTTTTGCTGCATCCATCAATGAGATCTAGTTCATGATCCTGGGAGAGGCCTGTTTGTTCCTCCACATCCACTGCTGAAGTTTGGACAAAGGTTGAGAAAACCCCAGTCACCTACAGCTCTGATCGAACTCGGCGAGGAACACAAGGGAGCGCGTCTCTTCGCCCCAAATTTCCCCAGTGTCCAGGCTTTTTGACTACCGGCTTGAGCGTCCCGCTTCCGCGCCCACCTGGGTCCTCACAGACGCTTCGCCAAGGTGTGCGCCGGCAGAAGGGAGGCCGGCTGCTCAGCAGCGGAGACGAACCTACATCCTCCCTTCAAGCAACAGTCGCTGGGTCCAGGTACCCATCGACCTGGCGAGAGGCGACAGACGGGCCGGCGCCGCAGACCCCGGTTCCACTTCGCCCGCGACCGGCGCCTCGGCCGGAAGGGGGAAGTGCGTTTCCGGCGCGCTCCCCAGCGTCTTCCGTGCGGTGGTCTCGTCCGCCCCCGCTGCCATGTTGGATTGTGCGCCTGCCGCAGCTGCGGAAGGGTTGGAGGAGGAGTTGAGAGTTTAGCGCAGTCGCCAGAGTGCGAGGACAACGACCGTCCGGCACGAACCTAGCCGGGCGGGAGCTGGGAGCTTCCCTTTCTCAGCTCCCCCCTTTCCTTGGCGTCCTCCTCCCCGCGCCGGAGAAGCCGCGGGAATCTGCGCCTCTGGCCCCGTTCCTCCCCGCCCCTGTCACCGAGAGGGGGAACGAGCGCTCGCCCACTCGCCGGAGCAGACGGCCCTGGACTCCCAGCCCCGCCGGCGCAACCATGAGCTCCGGCCAGCAGCAGCCGCCGCCGCCGCGGAGGGTCACCGACGTGGGGTCCCTGCTGCTGACCTCGCAGGAGAACGAGTCCCTCTTCACCCTCCTCGGCCCGGGCTTCGAGGCCGGGAAGTGGCAGTGGGGAAAGAGGCGGGAGCGGCGCGGGGAGAGTCCCGCAGCCGGCCCGCGCCCTGTGTCCTGCTCCCAGGGCGCGCGCCGGGGCAGTCGGTTGCAGCCTTTCTGAGCCGCTGGGGAACGAGGGAGTGTCACCTCTGCAGGCCTGCCCTGGAACCCAGCCTGGCCGGGCCCCCGTCCGCGTCCTTGCTTTCAGGCCACAGGGAGATATTTTTGCAGGAGCTGGTTGATGTCTAGCTCTTGCTTCACCTCCTACTGCTTGATCTGGAGATACCTTTCTTAACAATGCCCGGTTTGAGGAGTGGATAGATCGGATATTGAAGCGGACCATACATAGGTGGCTTTTAATCTTCCTTTAGGCTTCTGGAGGGAATGAAGTCGAGTGCAGGTTTCTGGGCACTTTTCGGATCAAAGAAAGGGCAAGAAATATTACTGCTCCCCATTGCAGAGAAAAGGTGTATTTCTCCAGCAATCTCTCCTAGCCCTGGTTTCTACTGCCCTCACTGATTTTTGTTTTCCTTTGGTGGGAGGGGTGCTGCTCTCCCCGGAAACATCAGTCTCTGGTAGTTCTTGTCTTGTTGTGCCAAGAATGATTCTTAGGTTGGGGCAGATTCCAACCCAAGATGGCTGGTGGAGAGCCAGCAGATCTGCTGTGGTAGTGTGTGGTTGACTGAAGCATGCATTACATTGGCTGCTGACACTGGAGGGATGGGGAGGTTAGGGGATCTTAACTGGGGGTGACTGGGTTGAGCTGTGGTTTGTTGAAATGGCTCTGGGTCCCTTTCTTGCCTCTTTGCTTGCCAGCACCTGGAACTGGGGAAACAACTATGGAAATTTCAATAGATCAGTACCAATTTATAATTTAGTAATAATGTTAGATAAGCCAAACGAAAGTACACCTGCTTAAGAAATTAGGATTAGACAATTTCTGGAAAATTACTGGATTAATTGTTAACTTTATAAGTGCCTTCCCTTTGTATTTCGTGCCATATAGTTGGATATTCAGTCGTTCTCTTCAATTTCAGATGTTTTATATTCCAGAATTTGGACTTTAAAGAACATTGAGTTTACTGATATGAAGAATGAAATAAGAGAGGTGGCTCAAAACTAGAATACAGGGTAACAATTTTAAAGAGAATAAAGTCCCCCCTCTCCCTCATGCCCACTTTTTTAAACAAATGAGAAAACTGAGCCATTGAATGCCAGCCAAGTCACACAGCAATGCAGTAATGTAACTGGAACTAGAAAACTGGAACTCCTGATGCCTAGTCCATTGTACTTTCCATTATATCATGTTGTTTATTAAAAGGGGTGCAGCAAAGAAAGATGAAGCTTTTCTTGCATCCTTTGGTTCTTAAAAAAGAACAATCCTGAAATCAGAAGGCTACAGGTTCCCCACCCCTGAATGCTATTGAAATCCTAAAAGTGGTTTAGGAGAAGTTCATTTGTTTCCAAGTACTATGGTCAGAAGTTTCAGAAAAAGAAATGCCTCTTGATATGGAAGAATACTCTTAGAGGTAGGATTATTTGCAGTGGACTTTTGGAAGTTTTCAGAAATAAGGAAAATTAGAGGGTAGTTGAAATTTATCAACATTGTAAACTAAATACGGGGAAGAAATAACTTTACAGGGAAAGAAAGAATGGGGAGTATTATTACATGCAAGTACATTGAATAATACAAAAGATTTGCAAGTTCTGGAGACACTATCCTTAGAAATGATATTTCATTTGTTTAATATAGTATTGAGAATGTGAAACTTAGATTCAAAAATCTTGTATTTTGCACAAAAGACAAATTTCTCTAATAGTAGCTACTGCCAATACATTTAAAAAGACTATTAACCCAGTGGAAAGGGATATGAACAGATAGTTCACAAAGAGGAAGGACAAATAGTTCTTATCTATAAGAACTTCTATAATGTCCCACTGTACTCATAATACAGTAAGATAGGTGAAAATTAAAACTGCAGTGAAATACTGTTTATCATCCTACCAGATTAGCAAAAAGTATAGTATAACATCTTTGGCAAGGGTGTGTGGAAATAGATCATTTCATAATTGTTGGTGGAAGCACAAATTGATGAAATTCCTTAGGAGGACAACTTGGCAATATCTATCATAGTCACAATAGTTACCTTTTCACCTAACAGCATCATTTCTTGAAATTTATCTTTAACATATGTATATACTCCCACATGAGTGAAATAACCTGCATTCAAGGTTTTTATATTGTAGCATTTTTTTTTACCATGACAAAAGATTTAAAACCATTTCAATGCTTGTCAATAGGGGCCTGGTTAAGATAAATAATGATTCACTCAAACAATGCAATATTATTTAGCTGTTTCTAAAATAATTGAAGATAAGTTCTTTATGTATAGATCTGGAATAATTTCTATACAAAACTAATAATTGAAAAAAGTAAGTGCAGAATAACGTGTATAGCATATTAGTATTGGCATAAAAATGGTAGGGGGGCTTCTATTCTCTTGTATGTGGAGAATATATTGAATAGACCACCTCTGAATGGACAGCCAAGGAACTATTAATAATACTATACTAATAATATTATCCCAGAAGAAAAATGAGTGGATGGGGGATAGATATTAGAGGAATATTTTTCTGTGTACCTTTATACCTTATAAATGTTGAAGATATGAAAGTATTGCATATTTTCAAAATTAAATGAAAGCTAAATTCAAAAACCATCTACATTTGTGCCCAGCCTTCTCTAGAGTTATTAACTCTTGAAATACAGTTTCCTATTTTAGATACTTCTTGCCCACCACACAATATTGCAGAGAAGGAACCAATGAGATAATAAATATGAAATCACTTTGTAAACTTTAAGGGACTACACAAATGCAAAAGAAAACAGTATTGACTAAGCCTGAGTCCCTGCTATGAAATGTATACTTGACATGCTAATACTTTTGTTGATATTCATTGCTGAATACTGAAAATTTAATGTTACACAAATTCTAACTCATTTATTTGCTAAGGATTTATTCTTGCTCCTAAGAGTTATGTTAAATTTGAACAAAAATAGGAACTTACCTCATGACATTCAATGTTCAAAAATAGTGACGTGTAACTCAATACATTTAATGTACTAAGAAAGTTTGCAGTCTCAAAGAACTCTACTATGAATATGTGCTTACATGGGAGAGAACTTTCATAAAATAAAGTTATCCCAATCATAAGGGTGGTTGTGTATCAAGTGAATGCAAATTTCCATACATTTAATTTCCACAGAAAGAAAGAGATGCCCTATATACCTTCTCTAATGGGGATGTTAAGTAGGATTCATTTGTCTTGCCAGTTCCTGTTGATTAATTAATGGTGTTTGCTTGGATCACTCTGTTGGACAAGACTATGAGGTGAAGTCTGGACTTTGTGGGAAAGAATGCTGCAATAATTATGTCTGCCACATATATGAGAGTGAGGAATGGTGAGAAGAGCCAGGAGTAGTCACACCATACCAAGAAGAAAAGAGGTGTTCCCCTCCGTACAATTCCCTAGCAGGAGGAAAGGATGACTAAATGGAACAACAGCCTGTTTGGAGCCCCGTTCAGCGAGGCGGCCGCGGGCTGCCCCGAGTCGCTGTCCACCGCTGAAGCGCCGGCCGAGGGTGCGGCGCTGCCCGCCTGGATGCGCCTCTACTTCTACGGGATGCACGGGATCACCCTGGACGTGCTCGTGTCCTCGGTTCGGCGCTTCGCTCGCAGCCCGGACCTCCGGATGCTGGGCTTCTCCTCGCCCTACCGCTGCCTCCTGCACTCGCTCACCCACTTCGCGCTGGAGAAGGTCTACCTGCAGCAGCGGCGCTGTCCCAGCGCCTTCGTCTTCAACTTCCTCCTCTACCCGTCGGCTCACGTGGGGCTGCAGACCCTGGCAGGCCAGGCGCTGCTGCTCGGCCTGGGCGGCGGAGCGGGGGGCGCAGCGGCGCCGGGGGCGCTGGACCTGGCGCTGCAGTACGTGCTGGCGCTCTACCACTGCCGAGTGTTCCTGAAGCGCTTCCTGCGCCTGCGGTACCCGCGGCTGCAACAGCGGAGGGGCGCGCTGCCCGCCCCTCCTCGCGGCCCCAGGGGCGCCTGGGGAGCTCCCAGACAGGGGCTGCTGGATCTGCTCCGCTTCCCTTTCTTTGGAATGCACGGCTTTCTGGATGAGATCTCTTCTTTTAACGTGCTGGGGCAGGAGGACGGAGCAACCAGTGGCCACGTCGCTCTGGTCCTTCCTCATGTATGGCAGCTGCAGTTTCGTGGTGGAAAAGCTCTACTTCCACCTGCACTACAGCCGCGGTTGGGGCACCTGGAAGCGGGTGCCCGTCTACGTGATCTTCATCTACGCGTGGGAGCTGTCCTGGGGTCTGGGACTCCGCACGTGCGGGGCTTGTTCCTGGGACTATTCTCACTACCCACTCAACTTCATGGGCCTCATCACTCTGATGTATTTACCTGGTTGGATATTCCTTAGTGTGTACCAGGACCTACTTTCCAACGTGTCGTAGTTGGTACGGTACCTTCCAACTAAGACCGGGGGCGGAGGAGGGGGGAGGAAAAAGAAAAGAAAGAAGAAAGTCACTGGATTCCCACAAATGAATGCAATTTATTTTTACACGTTTAAAACAGAGTGGGTTTTTTAGTCTTTTAATTTTTATACACTTTTCCATACTCTTCCAATATGTTTTACTCAACATTTTAGGTTTTCTGACTGTTAGGAATCTATGTATAAAAATTTGAAATATTACTCCAAGCATAACTGAAAGTACTTAACTCTTCAATATTTTAAAACTTTTACAAGCCCAAACAGCAAAACCATTATACCTTACACAAGGGAAACTAGTATTTTCTTACTTGGACATAGATGAGTGATAGCTACTAATATTTTTTTAAGGAAGTTCTTTAAATCAGAAACCAGTGAGTTTTACAAGATTTGGTCAAATTTTCTGAGTTAATGATTTGTGTACTCTCTTTTTAATTCAACTGCATTTTAATTCCTTGCCATAGTTACCAAAGACTGCTGAAACTCATTGTCTTGTGCTCCTCAAACTAGTTAATGGCCCTTAAAGTGCCTCTGTCTAGCACACAAGTGAAAACCTGACAAATGTGAAAGCAGTCCTAATCAATAGATTTTTAAGTGAGAAATCTTTTCCAGCAACTCAGGTGATACTGTGTAAAAACTTGCTGTAAAGAAATTACCTGATTTGACTATAGTCAAACAATTCCCTTGTTTGACTATAGGTCGTGAGACTCCCATTCCAGAGAGGGTTTTTCCCCTGTATCCAGAAGAAAGGAATGCATACTCAGAGGCCAAGAAGAATCTAGACAGACAGGTTTCCCCACTCAGTTTATTAGCATTAGATTATACCCTTTTTGTCCAATCATATTTCTACATGTCTGTCCATACTTTGTTGAACCTCAGCATAAAAATGGACAATTTCCCCTGTATCTTTGTTAAATAAATTTTGTATGCTTTTTTTCCAATTAATCTGCCTTTTGTGAGTTGATTTTTCAGAGAACCTTCAGAGGAGGAGAACTTTCCTTTTGGCTCCTACAATTTTTTTGTCATGATACCTATGGCCTACTTGTCTTTTCAAATGATGTTTCTTCATTCACCAAGTCTAAGTAGCAGGGCTTTGAGAGTAATTATAATTACTTCAGAAAATAAAAACACATTGGCTGCAGGTATAGGAGTAGATTAAATAGCAGGCACCCTGCTTGAGTCATTGGAGTCTCAACCTAATATAACCCAGCAGCCTTTAGCCAGCTATGCCTGTCAACCTGGTGGAGTTTCCTGGTAACTTCCCCTGGCAGACTTAAACAGCTCCACCAAGAAAGGAATTGAGAGGCTATAGGTGTCACAGAGACAAGCAGCTAGCCAAGGAAGGGTGAAAGATGCCATGAGTCAAAACCCTCGTCCAAAACAATCGTTCTTTATTAAGGAGAAAACTAGCCCCACTTTTCGTGGGATCCCAACAGACACTTATACTATATATAATATATTTTATCAAAATACAATTAATATTGAAGTTATTAATAATAACTTTTATTTTGAAAATAAAAGTCTCATAAAGATCTCAAATTCAGAACACCAAATACTTGAAAAGTCATTGCTGGAGGAAAATAAATATTTATTGAGAGAAACATGCAGAAAGTTTATATTACATAGTTCTGATTACTTACTATTAGGAACAAAAGCTAAATGAAATATGATTTTGTATGTTTCTGAAGGAGAACTAGTTTAGTCTTAACCTTTTATTAGAAGCAAGGAGTGGACAGGAAGAAAATAAATAAATAAAAGAGTTCCCTGGAGTATAACAAATCAAGCACTCAGTTACCTAATACTCAAAAGCTAGAACTCAACAAAATTTATTTGGGATGGGGGGAGGGAGAGGAGGAGAGAGAAAAAAACCTATCTAATGGATACAATGGACACTATTCAGGTGATGGACACACTAATAGCCCTGATTCAAGCTGTCTACATAACAAAAACATTTGTACCCCCTTAATATTTTGAAATTAAAAAATTATGTTACTTGTAGTGATGATGCTTATTCAAAAAGCATCAAAATTTAAGAGTAAAAAAACCTCTTCCTTCTTGCATACCTTATATGCAGTCAATAATAAAGTCATATCTTTTGAATTATAGTTTATATTCATTTTTTTCCATTCCCTCAGTCTTCAGAGGGAATAGACACCTAGTGCAATGGTTTCATAATTTATCTCCCTTTTCCTCCCATTTCTACATAATTCAATCTGTCTAAACATCTTTAAATACCACTATCATCACATTAAAGGAAAATTAAAGTAGCATTTTATTCAACTTTATCTTGTATAAAAATAATTAGTTTAGCTAATATTAACTGTTCATTTAATGCCTATGATTATAAATTATTTCTTTATTAGCTCTTTATCCTCTGATTAGAATAGAACAAAGGTAGCCTAATCATTTGGCTTGAAATCAAACACTTCCTCAAGCTCTTAGGTGCTTGAATGGATTTTCCTATCTATTTTTTACTTTTCTTCACCATAACTATCAGTGTTTACAACTTAAAATGATGAACTCATTATTTCTTCTCATGTCTTTTTTTTCCCTTTAAACTCCAAGTGCTCCTCTGAAGCTGGCATTATATAATTGAATGCATTTATATTTGTAGCCGTACTCTTTTATAACTCACTAACTGAATAATTCTCCAAAAGATTTTATTTAGTTGCCATGTCTTCAAAGTTATTGTTCTCTTCTCCAGAAAAAGAAAGGTCACTTTGACACAGTTAAATCATGTGATTGTTCTCCCACAATAAGAAAATATTCTTTCAGGGCAAAGTTATAGCAAACTTACTTCTCACCAGAAAAATAGAGTATCATACATGTTTATGTAATGCATAAGTGAGGATCATGAAAACTTCCCTTAGCAGCAGTAATAGTAATTGCACCCCAAGATATGGACATATTCTTAGAGATCCACTAGCTTCTAAGATAACTTTTAAAAATTTTTGCTCTTTCATTGTAATGATATAACTATGTTCTACATCTTGTACTTCTACTTTTGTATTGCAATATTACTGCCATTGCTTATAGTTCTAGTTACTGTTGGTGGTTGCTGTTGAGTCTGTGCCAAGTGAAAGGCCAATGACTTTAAGGCACACCAAATGAACCAAGGTTCCATGGTAGTTTGTACAAAGAAAAGTGATGGGAAATGAATTGATCACAAGGTACATGCGTGGTATAATAATACAAGGAACTGAACCCAGATGAACTACACCATATCCACCCTGCATGTTGAATTGTCAAATCACTTTACTTCATTAGCATCAAAAATATTTTTCTGTACCCAAATGCAGTACTTATTGAATTAGAGACCAAACAAAAGTAGAGTCAATTAACACTATAAAAAGTTGAATTTATCTTCAAGGGAAGAAAAGAACAGCTTTACAGAGTTACCTAGTACTATCAAATTAAAATTGGCTTTTGTGATTGCTCAGTGGATTTGATTATACTGAAGTAACAATAATAAAAGAACCTAAAATATATTAATACTAATGAATTATGCAAATACTATATTTATGTGAGCAGGTGTGTAGAAACAGATTGAATTGAGGACAATATGAGAAGCTACATCCTCCCACTCTAAACCCAATACCTGTAATTGACTTTCAACAAGCAATATCATCCACCATATTAATTATATTGCTTTATCGTTTGCCTTATATTAATGTATAGATTTAAGTTTTATGTTTGTGTAAGAGCTATAAACACAAGGTTTTGTCCCTGTTTTGTCCGCTTTTTAAGCAACTTTATAATAAAGATTATAACCGTGGTAATTTTTTTTTTCTCTTTAATGGGAGTATGTCGTATAAGTCACAGAAACAGACTTCTGCACCTTTCAGTTTTTGATGTAACCTGTTTTGTAGAACAGCTTTCTACCTTAAGCTGTGGCTTTATCAGAAGAAAACTTTTTAAACAAAACATTAAAACATCTAAACAAAGCATTAAAATGTTTTCAAATAGAGATACATCTGCATGTCTGGACTTCATGAAGTGCTATAGAATACTCTTTTTAACACCGCTGCATTTCTTATGATATAGGGAGGAAATCAGAAAAGGGGAAACTACACAAATGAAAATAATTTAAACAGACTCTGTAAGTTTGATTAAAGCCCTCCTACTCTGTTGAAGTCCTCTGTATTCACTGATAGTAAAGTCTTCAGGAGACTGAACTTTGAAATAAAAAAAAAGATTTTGTGAATTTGAAAGCAATGAGTGTAAGTCCATGTTTTACATATCAATGAATACGTGGAATAGGAATTAGAGAGACACTGAAAAGAAAGCCTGGCATTGTTCAGAAACCATAAGCTGTGTCTTCCCTCTATCAGATGATGTTTTCTAGAGTCTCAGAACATCTTTCATCTTTCTTGTTAGAGGCTTTCCTCTGTTCTTGACCTTTTAACCCTGTCTGCTCCCCCTTGTGCCCTCTCTGTGGAATTCACTCACCTAGATGTGGTGCAGCCAGTAGGACTCCAAGGTGAAGAGTTCCTATTTGATTAATGGATGACCCTCTCCCATGGGATCCGCCCCTGTTGGTATCCAGATAAATTCAGATTTAAATTAATCTTCTTTTTGTGTTCACCCAACTTCGAATTCTTTCCTTAGAAATTTTCACACAGACATTGAGTAGGTAAATTTACAATTGAGCATGTAAATCTGCAAACTGACTCTAATTCACTTCCCATCAAAAATTTGCTCTCAAATTAGAGGAAGTCATAGCAATGATTTATCAAGGATGAAAAAGTATTCCATAAACCATGCTTAACTATGACGTTAGTCTTTGCTAGTGTTTTCTCTATTGTATATAAAACTATATTTTCCCCCTTCCTCTCCAGAGGCAATATCTAACTTATTTTAGATACCAGGAAGGACTTCTTAATAGGAACTTTTTACCTATTGAGGTTAGGAGAGTTTTTTTTTTTTTAACTTGTATAAATGATATACTTATTTATCCCCGAATTCTACATTTATAAGACTTCCTTTAAAGTCTGATTCCAAGTAAATTGATGGAAGTAGGTATGTGTTCAGTATCCTTTCTGTACCCACTGTAGGTTTTGTTATTGTTCATAAATAAATTCTGTATTCAACCAAGTATATGAAGAAACACTTAACTGGGGTGGAGATGGTAACTTTTTGTCTTAAAACATAGTACTGTGAAGACTGAAAGAGATTGCCTCAAGTAAAAACTTCTCATGACTTTTCTGTATTCTATATATGTTAGATAGCTTGCATTATTTATTTTTCTTGTATTCTATTTTAATGAACATTCACTTTGCCATTCTAGTGTGCCTTCTCTTTTAAAGTGCTTTGTATATATCCTGTGATATTTAAAGACAATAGATCCCTGAAGACCTGTTAGGTATTGGTTCAGGGTGAGGTGCAGTTGCAGAAGTCTCTCGTGGTGTCTATGAAGGGAAACCAACTAACCCTGGGGTCTCCCAAAGTCACAAACCTGCTCCCTGGAGGGACTCTGGGGCTGCCCAGGGGACTTTCCTTGACCTACTCCTGGGAAAATCATGCTGTGCAAAGGATGTTTTAATTAACAAAACAATACTAATGTTTTCACACCAATTTAGAAACTAATTGAGAGACCCGCCACTATTGGCAACTACAAATTAAGTGGCTTTAGAAGTAACTGTAAACTAAAAGCAGGTTTGGGCAGTTTCAATCTGTTTCTAGGAGAAAATAACAGAATTGGTGCTGTCACATCAAGATTGGTGCTGTCAAGTTCCAGGACCTGGGGTCAGAACATAAGCACAAACAGCACTCCTGAGCAAGGTGCACACAGTTTGATCCCCACCTTCTGTTATCCCCCCCTCAGGCTTCTGAGGGCTAGCTTTCAAAGTGTGTATTTTTAGCAAAGAAGTAAGACACCCCTCCTGATTGCATCTTGCAGGAAAGCACTATGATCAGAGCTAAGTTAAGGATGCTTTTCTGGGAGAGACAGACATAGTGGGTAAAGCCCTAAGTTTAATAGCTAAGAATTCTTCACAGATTCCTTGTTTTCTTTATTTTTATTTTTATTTTTTAACCTCAGCACGGACATGCTCTTACTCTAGAGCCTGCTACAGATTGACTGCTTCTACAGTTCACCTGCCTACATGAGAGTTCTGACAAGGGAGAGCCCTGGTACATGACCTAGTTCACATTATGTAGACAAAAAGTGAAAAATCCATTTAGCCATAAGCTATAGAAATGCAAATAGGAGAGGGATAAGCTGAGGAGTGGATAAAGAAAATATGGTATATATACACCATGGAGTACTATTACTCAGCCATAAGAAAGAATGAAATATGTTCTTTTCAGTAATGTGGATGGAACTGGAGGCCATTATCCTAAGTGAAGTAACTCAGGAACAAAAATTACACAGCACACGTCCTCGCTTGTGGGTGGGAGCTAAGCTCTGGCTGCACAAGGACACACAGAGTAGTATAATGAACACTGGAGACTTAAAAAGGAGGAAGCTGGGCAGGGGTGAGGGATGAAAAATTACCTATTGGGTACAATGTACACTATTCTGGAGATGGGTACACTAAAAGCCCAGACTTCACCACTATACGACATACACATGCAGCCAAATTCAACTTGTACCCTCTAAATCTATTGAAATTAAAAAAAAAAAAAGAAGAGGTAAAGATTTAGTAGTAGAGTATCTCCTACTGAATTTATAGTTATACATAAACACTTCTTTTTCATACTTGTCTTTCTTTCTGTGATCTCAAAGTTAGACAGTTTTATTAAAACAAAAACACCATCACATAAAAATAATGTTATATTATCACAGTAGTACCTAATGCATGGGAATAAATGTAAACATGATGCATGTAGTGTATAATAACTTCCTATATTAATGTAGGGGTTATTTTGATTACCTTGCAAGGTATATTAAGTGATTTATACAGCTGAATTCTTTTGCCTTTTTTTCACAGACAAGCATATGTTAAGGTAATCTGCTTAAAATTTTCAAACAGACATGTACAAGTCTTTTGCCTTTTAAAATGTCCTTGTTTTTTTCTTAAATATATTTATTATTATTATTCAGTGGTTAGAAGGATTGATTACATTAGCATGCTATAGTAGCATATTTTTTAAATATGCTCTGTTATAAATTTGAAAGATACAGATAGGGTTTTTTTTTTTCTTTTTCCCTAACAAAGCTCTGTGTCTGTATAGATAGGATTTAACTTTAGGAATATTAATTAAGAGTCAAATTGATTTGTGTATTTTTATCATTCAAATGTAGATATAGTCTCAGAGCAAGATACTTTGATGCTCTGATTTAAGGTTCTAATAAGTTAGTTAAATTTTATTTAAATTTCATTTTTCAAATGGATATGCCATATATGTATGGCCCCAAATCCAAAAACTACAAAAGAAAATAAGAAAAAAGCAAAAAGAAAATTGAAAGTTTTTTTCTTCTTTTTTTTGAGACAGAGTCTCGCTTTGCTGCCCAGGCTAGAGTGAGTGCCGTGGCTGGCGTCAGCCTAGCTCACAGCAACCTCAAACTCCTGGCTCAAGCAATCCTCCTGTCTCAGCCTCCTGAGTAGCTGGGACTACAGGCATGCGCCACCATGCCTGGCTAATTTTTTCTCTATATATATATTAGTTGGCCAATTAATTTCTTTCTATTTATAGTAGAGACGGGGTCTTGCTCTTGCTCAGGCTGGTTTCGAACTCCTGACCTCAAGCATTCCGCCCGCCTCGGCCTCCCAGAGTGCTAGGATTGCAGGCATGAGCCACTGCGCCCAGTCAGAAATATTTTGATATATTCAATACTGCTTTAAAATGAGTTTAATGCATACATACTTTCTGTAAGAATTAAGGAAAGATTTATACTTTAGCAAAAAGAGACTAACTGAGAAGTCTCAAGGTTAGTTAATTTCTTAATCATTAGACATTTTGGTGGAGCTGCATGTCATTTATATATCTTGCTAGTCAGTGTAGTAGATTCAGTTATTATTAACGAATATTGACTCCCTCCCCTTCCACTACTACATGGCTGGACTGAACTTTCCTGCCTTTTGTCTTTGGGTTCGGCCATGTGACTTTGATCAATGAGACATTAAGAGGATGTGATGATCAAAGGCTGAAAAGCACCTGCACAGCTGAGACTGTTTTCCTGCACTTCCGCTGTCCTCCTGAGAGCAGGCTTGGGCTAGACTGGAGGTAAAAGGAGCAGATCCGCCTCTGATGAGCTGCCCCAGCCATATGAGAAATAATAAAAACAGTTTCTGGAGACACTGAATTTTGAGATGGTTTATTACACAGCATTATTTTGGCAACAGATAAGCGATATAACCACCAATAAGAAATGCAAGAAACAGACTGTCGACTTTTGGGTTCCAGTTCTGTCACAAACTAGCTTCGTGACCTTTGCACATTTAAGCTCTTTGAGCCTATTTTCACAGCAATGTGGAGCATAAAGACAGAGTGCTTCAGTAAGGTAGTTTCTCTAAGAGAAAAATAACTTTGAACTAATTGGCAAGTTTAACAATGTGGAGATTATACTGAGAGACCAATGGGGGATGTAGGAGGATTTGGTGGTAGTTACAAAAATAAGTAAATGAAAAAAAGGCAACAATTATCTTCATGAAAAGTAAATGTTATCTAAAAAATATGTTAGTACTTCTTCATAGAACATTTCTGGGCTCAGCAGGAAACAGTCATATCAATGTAAATGCTGAAAATTGATATAAACAATAATTGTGCTATACCTAAATTGAAAAGAAAGACTGAGACATTATGGCACTATAATTGCACTTGCCCTCAGGTTTCTCAGCCTTAGCACTATTGATATT
Organism: Microcebus murinus; assembly: GCF_040939455.1. Lineage (NCBI taxonomy): Eukaryota > Metazoa > Chordata > Mammalia > Primates > Cheirogaleidae > Microcebus > Microcebus murinus. The sequence goes on along the minus strand of NC_134112.1, from coordinate 76,942,333 downwards.
TTAGGCTGGATAAGTCTTTGTTTTGGGGACTAAAATCTCTGCCTCCATCTTCACATGGAATCTTTCCCTCTGCGGGTCTGTGTCCTTTCTTTTTGTGAGAACACTAGTCCTTGGGTGTAGCACCCACCCTAATCCAGTATGACCTCACAAAAAGTAACTATATCTGCAAAGACTCTGTTTCCTAATAAACCCACATTCTGAACTTCCAGGTGGACATGAATTTTGGGAGAATGCTATTCAAATCACTACAATTACTAAAGTAATTTCAGAATGATAAGCTTAGTAAATAAATCACTTTGGGAAAATTGCAGTTGTCTTTGTGCCTCAATTCCTCAATGTGTAACATAAGGATAATAAAAATACTTGATTAATACTGCTTCAGTAAGTATTAAATGAGTTTATATATAGTGTTTATATATTTCTGGCACATAGTATTTCCTATATAAGAATTATTATTATACTGTTAGTATTTTCATTATTCACATAATCTGTCATCAGCAAAACTCCATGTATTCTCAAACTCTTGCTTGAATGTTCTACGCACCTTCTTGCTCACCTGAAACGTGGCTGTCCTCTAGGGACACAGTCTCCCCGCAGCCGTCTCAGGTGGTGGCTGGTCTGCAGCATTCCATGCTCCTCTTAGCTCAAAGTGTAGTAATTAATGACCTCCTAGCCCCTCACCAATATTTCCAGATTATTATTTCTTCTTCTCCCTTCATTTTGCCAGCAACCTTGATGATTATACCAACAGAGTAGCTCCCACTGCTGTGGACATCTGCTGTCTTGAGAGGTCCCCGTCACCACCCCCCAACACTACGTAAGTTATAAATCCTAGTGGTTGTAACAGCTTCATGGCCAATACAATTGAGGCATTGCCTCTCTGTCTTTGGGCCTTTTAATGTCAGTGATCGTGTTCTCTCACTAACATGATCATATCTTAGACCAGGTGGCCCCTCTTAGACTTTACTTTTAAGCATCCCCTATCTCCAGCCACCACTTCTTCTATTTCTTCTCTTTTTCTATTTTATCAACCATTTACAGTTAATTGTTTATTATCAGGGATCAGAAAGAATAAGTTTCTAAAATGGGTTTCCAAGAATAGACTTCTATATATGCATGTGTTTATATGCAGGGCCAGCTTCATGACTGTTCTACCTGTGCAGCAGTTCAGGGTTTCACATCATCAAATTGGCACTAACTGATCAACATATGGTGTTCACACGTGTGGCCACGTCATTGACCTTACACCAAGGTGGATATGATGAGCTGAAAGGTGTAGTGGAAGTGAATCTATCTCAACCTATTCCTGAATTAACAGCAAGGTTTGATGTTACTATTCCAACATTTTGTACCATTTGAAACAAATGGCTAAGGTAAAGAAGCTGGATAGATGTGTACCGCATAAATTAAATGAGCACCAGAAGAGAAATGGTCTTGAAGCTTGCCTTTCTTTGCTCTCACGACATAATGGTGAACCATTTCTACACCATATAGTTACATGTGATGAAAAATGGATTCTTTTTGACAATCGCAAGCTTTCAGCACAATGGTTGGATAAAGATGAAGTGCTAAAACACAGTTGAATATTCATTTTTAAAAAGCTAATGGTATCTCTTTGGTGAACCAGAGCTAGTATTATCCCTTACAGCTTCATGAAACCTGGTCAACCCATTACAGCAGATATCTACTGCAACCAACTGGATTAAATGATGAATATGCTTGCGATTAAGCAACCAAGATTGATCAATAGAGACAGGCCAATCCTCCTGCAAGACCACATGTCGCAAAAAACAAATGCTGCTCAAACTACAGAAGCTCGACTTGGAAACTGTCTGTCATCCGTCATATTCCTCAGACCTTGCACTACCTGACTACCACTTCTTCCAGGTTTTAGACAACTTCTTGCAAGAAATAATATTCAATTCTCAACAAGCTGTGGAAAACACCTTTCATGATTTCATAGCCACTCACTTTCCAAGCTTCTTTGTTGCTGGCATAAGCAAGCTACCATTAAGATGGCAAAACTGTGTCGATAGTTTAGGCACATACTTTGATTGCACTGCTTCTTGTTTAAGACATAATAAACTAAACTTTTGATTTGAAATCGTACATTTCATATGTAATGATCTAATGTTATGAGTTTGTGTACTCTAAGCTGGAGAATACTGATAGGCAAGCTGTTGGGTCCCAGAATACAAATTGAATCCATGGTTGAGAATTTCTACAATATTGCAGTGTTTGTCAAGTTCAAAGGAAACCACCATTCACTAGTAGTAAATAAAAAAAACTTCAAAGATGATCTTTCAATGAGAGATGTTTCCAGACATTTAATTAGTTTAAAAATCATATTTAAAAATGTACATACTGTTCATTTCAGCTAACATGTAGAATTACAAACTCACAGCAGAATTCATGGTGAGAAACAAAATATTAATAAAGACTATTGTGATAGATGGTGTGAAGGATGAGACAACATAGGAAATGGAATAAGTTTCTTCATTCAAGCCAGAAAGTAGATCACTGGCTTCTGATTTTAGATAGGCATCTATACAAACACCATCAGCAATGCACACATTAATAGAAGTAATGTCTTTTACAGTATCTTTAGTATTACAATTGTAGTCATTAAAACAGCTGCAGTGAAATTTGTCATAAAGTTCTTGCAAGTCCTTATCTGTGGGTTTTCCACGCACAATGTACTTTCCACCTTTCCCAATTTGAATAGCAAAACTCGTTGGGTTCAGATGAAGATAGTCACTTGAATTCCAGTCTTTCCTTGTACACACGCCTTGCTCCTTGCAAAGCACTTGGCTACACATTTTGGCTGCTAGGGAGACATTGATTATGTAAGGATTCAGTGTAGCCTGCATATAGTCCTCTAGGTTCAAGCAAGGTTTCTGTAAAATTATAAGATAGTCACAATATGAAAGGACAAGTTAGTTCATATATGAATTCACTGCAATAAACAATTTTAAAGGAAGAACAAAAAAATAGACACAGCAAGAAGTAGGGAATATTTTATCTTTTGTACCTTAATAGGCAATATTATTCCAACTATTTTTTGCAACATTTGTAAGTTTGCTGCACATGCCTATTCATGCCACTGAATAATTGACCAGTTGAGGCTTCACATACCCTAACCTCGATCTTCCTTAATAATTTATAAACTACTCATATTAGAGTATGGCCTCTGGTGTCCATTTTACCTGACTGGAATCCCAGTTCTGATAGTGACCACCTGTATGAATTTGGGAATTTCTCAAGCTTTCTAAGCCTTACTTTCTTATCTGGGTGACTTGGGCAAATTAATTAACCTGGTTATGCTTCAGCTTCACTATCTATAAGATAAAGGTAATTATGGCACTTACCTAATAGGGTTGTTGTGAAGATGAAAAGATATGATACATATAAAAGTGTTTAACACAGGGCCTAGCACGTCTTTGGTTGACCCTTAATAAGTTATAAATAAATGTAATAAGCACCACATTTGTCAGACAAGTTTAAACAGCATTGAAAAGAGTGATTTTTAAAATTATTTTTAAATTTCAATAGATTTAGGGGGTACAAATGGTTTTTTCTTACATAGATGAATTTCACAGGGGTGAAGTCAGGGCTTTTAGTGTTTCTATCACACAAATAGTGTATGTTGTACCCCATGGGTAATTTTTCATTCCTCATCCCCCTCACAACCTTCCTCCTTCTTAGTCTTCAATGCCCATTATAATATTCTGTATGACAACCATGCATACCCATCACTTAGCTCCCATTTATAACTCTCAGTTATAAGCTCCCACTTACAACTGAGAATATGAGGTATTTGCTTTTCTGTTCCTTAGACACTTTACTTAGGATAATGGCCTCCAGTTCTATCCAAGTTGCTACAGAAGAATTCATTATTTCATTCTTTTTTATGGCTGAGTAGTATTCTATGATATATATATATACATATATAATTTATATGATATATGTATGTATGTATATATATGACATATATATCACCTTTTCTGTATCCACTCATAAGTTGATGGAAACTTAGGATGATTCCATATCTTTTCAATTGCAAATTGTGCCATAATAAACATACAAATGCAGGTCTCTTTTTTATATAATGACTTGTTTTCCTTTTGGTAGTTACCCAGCAGTGGGATTGCTAGATCAAATGGTAGGTCTACATTTAGTTCTTTGAGGATTCTCCATACTTATACTGTTTTCCATAGAGGTTTTACTAATTTCTATTCCCACCAATAGTGTATAAGCGATACCTTTTCATTGCATACACACCATCTATTGTTTTTTGACTTTTTAATAATGGCCTGTCTCACAGAGGTAAGGTAGTATCTCATTGTGGTTTTAATTTGCATTTTCCTATGATTAGTGATGTTGGGTATTTTTCCATATGTTTGTTGGCCCCCATTAATATATTTTCTTTTTAAAAATGTCTGTTCATGTCTTTGCCCACTCTTTAATGGGGTAATTTGTTGTTTTCTTGCTGATTTGATGAGATTTTTATAGATTCCAGATATTAGTCTTTTGTCAGATATAGTTTGAAAATATTTTCTCCCACTCTGTAGGTTGTCTGTTCATTCTGTTGATGCTTTCTTTTGCAGTGCAGAAGCTTTTTAGTTTACTTAACTCCCATTTATTAATTTTGTTTTTGCTGTATTTGCTTTTGGGATCTTAGTCATAAATATTAATACTTGCCTAGGCCAATGTCCAGAAGAGTTTTACCTAGGTTTTCTTCTAGAATTCTTATGGCTTTAAGTCTTATATTTCAGTCTTTAATCCATCTTTAGTTACTTTTTGCATGTGGTGAAAGAAATGGATCCAGTTCCATACTTGTGCCTCTAGTTCTCCAGTTTTCCAGGCAACATTTCTTGAATAGGGCATCCTTTCTATGGTGTATGTTTTGTCTGCTTTGTCAAAATCCGTTAGTTGCAGTTATGGATTCTCTATTCTATTCCTTTGACCTACATGTCTACATTTATACCAGTACCATGCTATTTTGGCTACTATAGCATTATAGTATAATTTGAAGTCTGATAATGTGATGTCTCCAGATTTGCTCATTTTGCTTAGGATTTCTTTGGCTATTCAGGCTCTTTTTTGATTCCAAATGAAATTTAGGATTGGTTTTTTTACTTCTGTGAAACATGACTTGGTATTTTGATGAGAATTGAATTTAATCTGTAAATCACTTTGGGCAATGTGGACATTTTAACAATATTGATCCTTCCAATCTATGAGCCTGAGATGTTTTTCCATTTGTGTCATCTATGATTTCTTTCATCAGTGTATTTTAGTTCTACTTGTACATATCTTGGACCTCCTTAATTAAGTATATTCCTAGGTATTTTAATTTTGTTTTGCAGCTATTATAAATGGTATTGAGTTTTAATTTGCTTCTCAGTTTGGCTATATTATTAGCATATAAAAATGCTACTGATTTGTGTACATTCAGATCATTTCATTGATATGTGAAACACTGTTCCATTCATCATCCAATCTAGGTCTAGATTGCTACCTAGTTGCTTTGTTTTCTCCCTTGTGTTACTGTTTAATAAAAGTGAGATTTTACTTTTGAGTGTTTTTATACTGGTGAGTATCAACCATTCTTTTTTATGTTTAGAGAAGTTTTGAGCATTTGTTGTAGGGCTGTTATGGTGGTAAAAAATTCCCTTAGTGTTTACTTGTCTGGAGAAGACTATTTCTCCTTCATTAATAAAACTTAGTTTGGCAGGAAGACTAAAGATAGAACCCCAATCCCTTCTAGTTTATAAGGTTTCTACTAAAAAGTCTGCTGTTAGTTTGATGGGATTTCCTTTGAAAATTACTTAATATTTTCACTTCCTGACCTGTAGGAGTTCCTCCTTCATGTTAACTTTGGCTAGTCTGATGACTATGTACCTTGGTGATATCCTTTTTGAAATAAATCTCCCAGGAGTTTGTTGAGCTTATTTTATCTGGGTGTCTAAATCTCTAGCAAGAGCAGGGAAGTTTTCCTCAATTATTCCCTCAAATAGATTTTTGAAGCTTTTTTCTTTTTCTTCATCTCTTTCAGGGACACTTACGATTCTTATGTTTTGGTATTTTACATAATCTCATATTTCTCAGAACTTTATACATTTCTTTTGATTATTTTTCCTTTACTTTTGACTGACTGGGTTAATTTGAAAGTCTTATCTTCAAGCTCTGAAATTCTTTCTTCTGCTCAGTCTAGACTATTTTTTAAAGTTTCCACTGTTTTTTGTGTTTCCCTAAATGATTTTTTTATTTCTAGAAGTTCTGTTTGTTTATGTGTGTGCATTTGTGTGTATGTATACATATATATCTTTAGTAAATTTTTCAGCCATTCCCTAAATTATTTTTCTGGTTTCTTTGAGTTGGTTTCCACTTTCTCTTGGATCTTACTGAGCTCCCTCACAGCTGTATTTTTAATTTTTTATCTATCATTTCCATATTTTCATTTTGGTTGGGTCCATTGCTAGAAAGCTGGTGTGATCCTTTGAAGGTAGTCTTTACATTCTGTTTGTTCATACATATCATTGCCAGAATTCTTGCACTGATTACTTCTCATCTGGTGAGGCTATCATTTTGTTTTTCAATTATGTTTACATTGAACTTTTTCCCCCTTCCTCTTAAGGGTGTGACTATACCATATGTTGGGTAAGGATCTTTGGCTTTGTTTGTGGTTATTTTTTTTTGTGGGGGTACCTAGGATGTGAATGAATACCTTGGTTGTAGATAGCATTAGTGCAGTGGTTTTCCCAAATGCTGGTTATTTATAGATTATAGCAGTGGTGTACTAAGTGTGCAGGTAGATTTTCTGCCTCCTGTCAAGATAGGGAGGTGAAGATCTTTGAAATCTTATGTATTTCCCTAGCCCTATGCACTTCTAAGAGTATGAAATATATTGGGATGTCCAGTTTAATCTCTAAGTTAATAGGTGGCATTTGAGGATGACAGTCAGCCAAACTGTGTGCAATTGAATCAGTAAATGATGTAATGGGCTATACAAATTGACTTCTGTGCCAGTAGGTGGGGCATGCAGAAACAGTCAGCTGTGAGGGTGTTTGTGGGACTTATGCCCGGTCATCGTCAATCAAGAGATGCACTTGGATGGCCCAGGCAGTGGGAGGAGCTCTGGAACTCCCAGAGGACCCCTTCTTGTGCTCTGCCACTACAAAGATAGGAGGAAACGCAAAGCCTGGTGGGGCTGGGTTGGGCCAGGTTACATCCAAGCTCCCCAAAAGCAGGTGCAAGTGTTGTCTCAACAGAGATTAGGACTTGGCTCTCAGGCCAATGGGGAAATCATCCAGGCAGGGGCAGAATTGTCCCCACCACACCAAAGAATCTGCTTGTTGGGCTGGGGCAGTCCCAAATTCATAGTCCAACCAATGGGAGTGGTGTTTATTCTTTTCTCACTCTCCTTGCCCAACAGATCTTTCTCTGACCTCTTGCCCCTGGCAGCAGGCCAAACCAGCAAAGCCAGTCACATTCCACTTTCCTTCATCCCCCAAAACTTTATAGCTCAAGTAACCTTCCTGTCCCATAAGTATATCCAATACTATGGGACAGAACTCTGGGGAATCCTGCAGCTCTCCTGTGTTACCTTGGACCTTTGTGGTTGTCACAGTCTGAGCAGGTGGTTGGAAGTATTTGTGCAGGGTGCAGTGACAAGGAAACTGAAAGGCTGAGGCTCCCTGGAGAGGATAAAGGCACACAATGAGTACACAAGAAATATGGCACCCACCACAATGGCTTGGGTCAGTGGTGGGGGGAAGCAACAGAGAGCATGCTGGCAGCCTAGTGCTCTGTTCTTAAGAAGGTCTCATTTCACTGATGGTAGCAGCGCTAGGGCTTGTAAGAGCAGAGGAGCTCTCCAACAATTCAGGAACCAGAAGACTGGCACATGTGGACGAGGAAGAAAAATAAACACCCCCACCTACCCTTTGCACGCAACTCCAAGTTCCTCAAAGGTCTATGTCTTTTGAAATCTTGTTTCTTCTTATTCTGCTTTGCATCTTCTTCCTGTGTGATCACCAGTAGGTTCTGGCACTCTTTCCTCAGAACTATAACTGGACTATGTTTTTTCACCTGAAACTTTTTCTTCTTTCTGGGATGATCTGGCAACCAAAATTCAGCCAGCCATCTTGTTGGGGAATCTAAGAGTGATTTTTAAATTGCTGACTCAAAACAACTAAATAGGTCCAACTGATTATACTTTATGTAAATGTTACATATAGTCTAATTGCAGATGAATAGTGACAGCTCTTTTACAAATTTGGCAGAATATGAGAGATGAGTAACTGAAATGATTCATCTTGAGAGTGGTATATCCTACAACCTAGACACTGTGCTTTTAAAAACACTGAAGTTGGTCACTTATGTTTATGATCAATAGTTCCATTGATCATAGTTCCAGTATGCTGGCTGAGTTAATCCTTCAGCAGACCAAAGGAAGTGGTGGTGGTAGGCTGGGAGGCAAGTCAAGGAATCTTGACAGCTTCCGCTTGAATCTATTTCTTGTTATCTTCCTTGGGATGATGTCATCTACTGTTGGCAGAGTAATTGCGTCCAAAGACATTGACACCCTAATCCCCTGGAATCTGTGACTATGTCAGTTTACATGGCAAAAGGGACTTGGCAGATGTGACTGAGGATATGGACCTTGAGAAGAGGAGATTATCCTGAGTTATCTGGATGTGCTCAATGTAATGACATGAGTCTATATGTGTAGAAACTTTTCAAGCTGGGTTAGAAAGATAAGACACAAGGAAGAGGAGAGATACAAAGTCACCATTGCTGACTTTGAAGACAGAACAAAACGGCCATGAGCTAGGGAATATACTGGTCTCTAGAAGCCAGGAAATGGCTTTTAGCCGACAGCCAGCCAGATAATGGAGATCTCATTGCTCCAACCACAAGGAACTGAATCTGCTGACAACCCAAATGAGAAAGTAAAGACCATCCCCTAGAAAGGAATACAGCCCTGCTGATACCTTGATTTTAGCCCATTGAGATGCACATTGTATTTCTGAACTATTGAACTATAAGATAACACATTTCTAGTTTTTAAGCCACTAAATTTGTTGTAATTTTCATGAAAGCAACAGAAAACTAATATGCTACCCATCTTTTTAATCCTCCAATAGCTTTGCATGGTACTTGGAATAAAATTCAATCTCTTCTCTTGACTTGTACATAGTATGACATGGTATAACTCTTCCTTCCTCTTGTACAACCCTCCCACACCCACTCTACCTTAGACATAAGAGTTATTTCACTTTTAGCATGGCAGGTTCATTTTCAAACTTCTTGGAATGATCTTTCCTCTAATTTTTAACACAATTGACTCCATCTTGTCATTCAGATGACATGTTTAATTAGACAATACCCTTCTTGGATACTTTTCTTGTGAATCTCTCACATCTGTCTATTTTAATGTCCTGTATAACACTTACGATATCAAATATTTTCTTGTTTTTTTATTGTTTTTAAGCACTTATGAGATTTAAGAGTACATGGTCTTTGTCAAGATTCTTCAATGCTATGTTCCCAGTACCAAGGATATGAGAATTTATAAAAGTTCAGTTAACATTGCAGTTGCTTCCTCAATTCCACAAAGACAAGGGTTAGGGGCAAAGAGGAGTAAAGGGATAATAATGTTTTGAGAATTTTAGCCTACATAAGATATAGTCTATGGAAAGGTCTTAAAACTGACTCTTTAATAGATAAGGCCTGGTTTATATTATGTGTGTGTGTCTGTGTGTATGTGGTGTGTGTGTGCTGTCTGGGAAGTATCCAGACATTATGAATACTATTTTTCATATTACAGGGTTATATGCTTTCTCGACAGCCCTATACACATATATCATATATCCATGGTGTAAATATTCCTACTATGGCCAGTTTCAAGCTACCAACTGACCATTACTGAATGCAGAATTGGGAATTGAGTACACCACCACTACACAGTGTGGCAATAAGGGGTAGAGTAACACATCATTACATAGTATTTCCACTTATACAAATACAAGAGATGTAAATAATCTCAAGAGCATGATAATAGTAAAAATAAGTCAAATAATACATATACTGAAAATTTATTACCTTTTTTAACATAATTCATCTTGTTATAAATTTCTATAATTTAATTTTTAACAATGGCTGTATTTAACAACTAGCTCACAAAATTTCTGAATATTTAATAAGCAGGTCTTATGAGTGGGACCGGTAGAACTGGCTCTGTCATACCACTAGATCTAATAAAAGGAAATGAAGGAAAATAGTTCACTTACATTTGTTTTAGGTCTATTCCAAAAATACAAGTAAACCTGCAATTACTGGTTTCTCAAGTTGTCAGTAAATGAGTGGAAACATGACAAGTAATCCATGACTCTACTGATTTAAAATGACATAGAATAAAAGGGAAGTAATGATAAAGCTAGCATTCAAAATGAACACAAATTGGGAAATGTAGCAGAAACATACAAACAGAATATACAAGGGACAATTTCAAGATAGTAGAAGAAAATAATCATATTAAAGTTGAAGGATTATCCCTGACATGAATAATAGTGAAGACGATTTAGGAAGTGTGATAGTAGAATATGAATCTAAGATTAAAGTGCCATTAAAAAACAAGTATGGCACTTATATTGCATATCATGTTATACTACTCATTGAGGAATGCCTAACTGATTCTTCCCCAGAGTAAGAGTAGAGTTCTCAGTGAAAGAAAGAAAGAAGAAAGAAAGAAAGAAAGATTTATAAATATTTATACAATTTTAAATAATAGGACCATTGAGAAAGGATATGGATTTGGGAAAACAACTAATAAAAATTAGGAAAATACTTAGTAGAATTATAATTTTAAAATAATTTTCTGACATGAAAGATTTTACCATGGGACACATACCTTTCTCTGAACTTATATTTTCTGTTGTTCCTTTTTATTGGAGATCAAACTAGAGACAATAGAATTATTCAAAATAGACAGAAGGACCCAGATTTCCTTCAAAGAATTTCCTGAATATAACTGCTGTTAAGTATTTTTGAATGAAGTAAGATTATGGCTGTTGTATCTGAAGGAGAAGAGATGAATATAATCCTTCCCAAACGGTCTATTCTGATCTTAGAGTATAAAGTTTATTCTCTACAGGTCTTAAGATAGAACCCCTGGGCCATGAGCATAATTTGATTTTCTCCATGGTGTCATTAGTATTTCCACATCCACCAGGGAAGGGAAAGTTCAGCTCCAATTTGGCAGTGACTATGACACCTTTACTCTTGCACTGAGCCAAGAGAATTGAAGAGGTGGGAAATAAAGACCTGATGTGGAGAATTAAAGAAGAATGAAACTAAAGGAAGAGATACCTATTTTCTGACACAAACACCATGTCAAAAAATTGATATCATAGTCTTGGTTTGGCTACATAAAAGTCATGCAGCCTAGAGAAATTCAGTTAATGTCACTGAATTTGTTTCTTCACTGAAAAACAGGTACAGTATTTCTGCCTTATAGTAACCACAAAAATCCAAGATATTTTCATTCAGGTAGTATTAATTGAGCACCTGCTACTACATGCCAAAACAATCCTTGAAAACATTAAAGGTAGAAATATTTTCATCTATTTTTCTACCAATTCAACTTACTGTACTTCTCAGCACACTAAGGCTTCCCCATATTACAATTCCAGAGGCACCAAGAGCAACTGTTTCACCAAGTGTGTTCACAAGGTCATCCTGGAAAATGTGATAGAAAGAGTTATCACATGAAAATAAAATAAAATTGTTATACACAGGACAGTAACACCATAGCTAAGCATGTTGACCCAATAATAGTAATTTAAATATTTCTCCACTATATCTTTTACATAGCCATTGCTTTACTATAAAAAATACTTTTCTTGTTTTAATTACTTCTATTGACAAGAGAACAGCACATGAAAAAGTAAAAGAAACCGAGTTAGTACATTGTCTCTATTATCTAATTTTCTATGCCTGCTAAGAGATCATCAATCTTACATTAAAGATTAAATATATTCTTATTTTGAAATCATATAATGATATAGAACTACTTGTGTATACATATTAAAAGCTAGATTTCACTCCCTTCAAAAATAATAAATTTCACTGAATACTTTTTATAGACACTAGTTCATTGCCTTCATAACAGATTTATTTACTTACCGTAGAAAGGAATTTCAAAGTTTCATCTGTAAAAACTAGGCGGGCATATACAAAAACCGGAAGTGGCCTTTTAGCATCAGGTATTTGGGAAGTCCTGAGGGCTTCATAAACTCGATTTCGCACATAGAGCGCAGCTTGTGTAGGAGACATTACGGTGTTCAGATAAATTGATGGGAAGAGGGCAGTGCTTTCTTTCCACAACCAGTCAAGAGCATCATTTCTTTTCTTTTCTATATGAAAGCAACTTCCATTGAAACCAGGTTGTTTATAATTATGATTGTAACAATCAGGAAAGAGATAATAACCCCATAAGTGATTTGGCCGAAGTGATTTCCCCAATTTTAAAGTCTCTACCATGAAATCCTTTCCTGCCTTTTCAAATTCATCTTGGGCTATCTTGGTAGCTTCTGCGTCACTGAGGCTTGCATTTTTTTGCCGAACCAAGTCAATAGAATGAGTCCTATAAATATCTTTAGGCTTCCAGTTTCTTGCCCAAGTGGGCCTCCATTCTTCCCAGTCAATGACAGCCAAGCCCACATGGTCTGTTGGTATGTAATAAAGAATGTCTTGCCTAGCTTTGTCCAAATGGTCTTGTAAGGACGTATTCTGAGGGATTCCTCCATGCACAACTGTGCCCGCATGGTCTATATAAGGGTAGTAGCCAAGTCTATCAACATAAAATATTGTAACATCTTGGCCTGTGACATTTTTTCGGGGGCTTCCTACTAAAGAGAAGAGGCTCAGATCTAGTGGCTCATTAAGTGCTCCAACACAAAGCTCAGTAGGGGCATTCCAGGCCCAGAGGAAAGGCACCTTTGGGATAATAGGTGATGCTCTGAAATCCAGAGTCAAGCAACATGGAATCAGAAGGAAGGTGAACACTGTCTGGGATGCTCCACTTGAGTCATCAAAGCTTCTCCAAAAGATGTGCTTGAACCTTAGCACTCTCATTGCAAAGAGTAATGACTTTTATAAAAATACTTATTTCTTCCTACACACTTTTTTACCCAATATTTGATGCAACATATGAGAACAGATGAAAGAGAGGGTAATAAAGCCACTTTGATAGATAAAGAGGTATAATGATTATATTATATTTAAATATTATTCTTCTTGTTTCATGTTTCAGGAGTGTTTTGCAAGTTGTATCTCTATAACTGAAAAAAGAAACATAGAACATATTGTTATGCTGCATTTCATAATAAAGATTGTAAGCTTTAACAAGTTCTCAAATTTATGTGCAGGGAGTTTAATTCAATTTTTAACTATGGAGGACCTCCTCATTTTGGAATCAATAAAACTATTTCCTCTTATGTATGATACAAATTCTATAATGGCCAACATTTGTTTCATCTTCCCAAATCCCTAAAGAGCCTTTAGAGAGGTGAAGGTATCTATTTTTCCTTTTGCCTTCCTAGGTGTGCAGAATGCTGTACCAAGTAATGCCTTGGCAAAATCCCATTGAATGAAAATAAATCCAAAGTTGACTCTATTCTTTTCATTTATTGCTTCTTGACAGACCACCTTATAGTGGTCTCTAAATATTGAAAACAGCCTGTCACAGAATTGTGAAATTTCATATTCTTTTGTCTTTTTAAACAGGAACAGTCAGGGAGAAGGGGAAAGTCACTTCTGCCAGAGGTGTTAAGTCGAAAGTTTGCTTGTACTTATTAAATCAACCAAAAACTCCTACCAAAGAAGTTTAAGTGCTCTTCGGAACACTGCTCGATCAAGTCTTACAGTAATGTAATCTAAGTTAATAAAACATTTTATTTCTTTACATTTTCTATGGAAAGGATTAATAGCAGCCTAGCTTAAGAAAAGCAATATGTAGATTTTGGTCTTTTTGTTCTTTGATAAGTGAAATTGTGTTATCCTTCTGATTTTTACAAAGTGAAGTGTTACAGCACACACTTTTGCCATATGGTACCATTTTTGTGGTATAATAAAATGGTCAGAGTCATTTGGTATTTGCAAAAATTACCTACAAAAGGACATATTTAAATGTTCTGTGATTCAAGGAGGAAATTAGAACTTTTCTTTTCAGTTAGATAATAGCATACCACTATGTGAAGGTACAACAAGAATTATACCATTCTTTCCAGAAACTTGGTCTTTACTCTAGCAAATTATCCATTCATTCTCATGGCTGAAAAATAAATTTCTCTAAAGACAACACAATAGTCAGAATAAAATGAAATCTTAGAAGCATTACAGTCTAATGTTTTGAAAATAATGGATTTTTTCATTCATGTTTGGAACATGTAAAGTAGCTAAAGATTTTCATAGTTTAAACCTTTATAAACTTTTTCACTCAAGAACTGAGAAAATCTTCATCTTAAAAATATTATTTGGGGAAAAAACTAACTCCTTTTAAATGCCAACTACTAACACCAATGTCTGAGTGGCACAGAGCGGGAGAAATAAACAGAATAAAGGATTAACTTTCCTTGTATCTTAGGGCAGGAGTAGACTCATCTTATTGAAATAAACATTCAAGGCCGGGCGCGGTGGCTCACGCCTGTAATCCTAGCTCTTGGGAGGCCGAGGTGGGCGGATTGCTCAAGGTCAGGAGTTCAAAACCAGCCTGAGCAAGAGCAAGACCCCGTCTCTACTATAAATAGAAAGAAATTAATTGGCCAACTGATATATATATAAAAAAAAAAAAAATTAGCCGGGCATGGTGACGCATGCCTGTAGTCCCAGCTACTCTAGCCTGGACAACAAACCGAGACTCTGTCTCAAAAAAAAAAAAAAGAAAAAAAAAAAAAAGAAATAAACATTCAAATCTATTTCCTCATGATCATTTTATATAAGAAAAACATGGAGCAGAATGAGCCCATTGAGAAGATCTCTACCCACAGAAATCTTCAAATAAGAATGGACATTTCTATTCTTGAAAATTGACTGAATGAAATATCTCTTCTTTAGTGTAAATCCAAGACAAAGCCTTGGGGGCACAAAATTGGGAACAGAACTTGAAGTTAGCATCTAAGAAAGCATCTTACTAGTATTTAAAGTATCAAATAGAGAACTTTACCTATTTAAATAGAGAAACTAATAGAGAACCTCATCTCCCTGGAAACCATGTCACTGTACTCCAGCCTGGGTAACAGAGTGAGACCCAGTCTAAAAAAAAAAAAAAAAGAAAAGAAATTAAACTCTTTTTCCTATTGTAAAGAAAATTGATCACAGGCACACATGCTAGCTAAGCGTTTGAAACCAGAATCCCTTGTCTGTGGATAAGTCCAAATTATTTTGGAATAATAATTAGGTAACTACCTGTAGATATGCACAGATATAGTATTCACCCCTATGTATAGTAGCATCTATGAAATAAGAAAAGAACTTCAATACACAATGATAAATTGTTAAATATGGTATATTTCAGCCTGAGGAAATTTATGCAGGTTTAAGAACAAATTATAAAGATAATAAAATAACATGTAAAGACTTTTCTCTAAAATACTAAGTGAAATAAAGTAAAATACACACTATAAGTTAAGGTATTTTAAAAATGTATGTACATGCTTAAGGAATTGATACAATTCAGAAATATGAAAGAATATATATATTTTCTAAGCATCCATTTAATATATATAAATATACATATATTCATATATACAAATATACATATATATACACATATATATGTACATATATACATATATATGTATATATGTACATATATACATATATATATATATATATGGGGGTGGGGAGAAAGAGAGAGTATTGCTGTCACCCAGGCTGGAATGCAGTGACCTGATCATAACTCACTGTAACCTCAAATTCCTGGGCCCTAGTGATCCTCTTTCTTCAGCCCCCAAATAGCTGGAATCACAAGTGCACATCAATACATTCCCTTAATTTTTAAATCTTTTGTCAAGATGAGGTTCTTGCTATATTGTCCAGGCTGGTCTCAGATGCCTGGCCTCAAATGATCCTTCCACCTCTGCCTCCCAAAGTGCTAGGATTACAGGTGTGAACTACCCTGTCCAGCTCATTATATCTTTTTGATCTTATAATTTTCTTTCATCCAACTATCATATCATTACTGAAATAAAAAGTGGGAACAAAATAAAATTTCTTCCTAGAAATTAGTTTGCCAGAAGAGATTTGAAGTTCAGCTTCTATTCAATGGAAAGAAAAAGAACCATAAATCTTCCTATGCATTATTCACCAGGATGCTTGTACAAGGGGTTCTTGTTTTTTTTTTTCTAAAAGAGGAGTTGATGATTGGATATTTTTCAAATAAATTTTATTGTGTATATTTAAGGTATACGACATGATCTTATGAAAATATTGGGATTTTTGAGGTAAGGAGAAGGGTGTCTCAGACAGAAAAAGCCAAACAAAAAAGCCAAATTTCTTGGCTTAATTCTTCGCTCTTCTTTTCCACAACAAATGCCTTATTTCCATAGCAAATGATTTCTCTCTAGAGAATCATAATGAAGAAATATACAAGTCAGTTAAGAGACTGTCCCCAGAATCTACCTTTTGGTGTTCCATTTCCCAGGAGTCTATGAATATATTAACTGGATAGAATTAAGAACTGAATTTAAATACAATCCTCTTACCATTAAAATTGTTAGAGATTTTGAATATAACCTATCATAAATATAAACATAAAATTCAGAAATATGAACAAATATTGATACAGGCAAGATTATAGCTTTGGTGAAAGCAGACCATAACATTACTGAAGGGGGAAGGGGGAAGGAGAGAGGCCTAGGGTTTAAGTCTTCACAAGGCACCTCCTCAGTCTCCATTTCCCTGCAGTCCTCAGAACAACTAACAAGGTCTAAGCATTGTTACAATACTGAGCCAATAGCCTCTAGCCTCAGGAAGCCTCAGGACACTGAAGGTAATTTTAATGTATTTACTTCTATAAATAGTGTAGGAATCATTCTTTAACATGAAAAATAAAAAGCAAAATTCCACATGAGCAGCAGTGCAAGTGTATTGTCCTTATATCCTAATCACATTTAGTAGGATGTGTATCATTTCTAAAGTACTTCATTCATAAGTTCAACCCAAAGGCTGACTTATACCTTTAGGTACAAGTAACAGTGAATCCAAACTAAGAATCTTGAAAAAAAATTTAAGAGACCAGTATAATATCCCCCAAAGCAGAAAACATTCAACTAAAACCAAGCAGGAACCTCTCTCAGGGTTCTTGAGGGGCTTGGTAGGTCCCTCAAGCCATGAAAATAAAGGAAAACTTTGAGTTCTTTCAGGAGATGTTCCAGGCACCTGCTAGCCTTGAAAAATGAATGGACAACCTGATGAGAACAACGGCCCTCCAAGCTAGCCACACTCAGTAGGAGTTTTGGTTCCCTGCAGAAACTGAAAGATAGCATCTTAGCATATGTTCTTGAGTTGTTTTTCAGACAACTATACTGGATGGAAAAAGCAGATAAAAGGAAACTGAGAAATTGAACTCTGATTGCCATTCTTTGTACTAAATTTTCCCTTGTGGGAAATTTGGTGGCCTGTCACACTCATCTTAAGCTTCCTTTCCACTGATTCAAAAATTCCTGAATCTGGCCAGGCGCGTTGGCTCACGGCTGTAATCCTAGCTCTCTGGGAGGCTGAGGCGGGCGGATTGCTCGAGGTCAGGAGTTCAAAACCAGCCTGAGCAAGAGCGAGACCCCGTCTCTACTATAAATAGAAACAAATTAATTGGCCAACTAACATATATAGAAAAAATTAGCCGGGCATGGTGGCACATGCCTGTAGTACCAGCTACTCTGGAGGCTGAGGCAGCAGAATTGCTTGAGCCCAGGAGTTTGAGGTTGCTGTGAGCTAGGCTGATGCCAGGGCACTCACTCTAGCCTGGGCAACACAGCGAGACTCTGTCTCAAAGAAACAAACAAACAAACAAATGCCTGAATCTAACTTCTTCCGCCTCCCACCAAAATTCAGGATATCCCATCCCCTTTTGGGGCCAGCCCTGCCTGACTTCCAGCTTACTCCTTGGTTATAGGGAAAAAAATGAAAAAAGAAAACAAAAACCCTGGCTTGTAAATCATGTGGGAGTTTGAGTTTTAAGTGCTAGCTGCTAGTTCTCCTTGCATGGCATCTTGCAATAAAAATGCCTCTTTCTGCTGCTATAACACCTGGTTCCAGTGTCTGGCTTTACTGTACTAAATAAGGAATCCTCGGTTTGGTTTATTAATAACAAATTATTGGTATCCAAATAGACTGAGATAAAAGTCTAGTGTGGATGTCTTTCCCATAGCACATCAGCCCTTGGCCACAGCTACCATCAGGGGCCCATCCAACAGCTGCATGAGTGATTTTAACTCAGGGACAGATCCCAGTGTTTGGCTGCTGACCAGGCATTGCTGCCTTGAGGGGGCTTTCATCTTGCAGTGTCAGAAATGGGTACTTGGCTTGGAAGATGTCTTGGTTGTCAATGGCAGATTCTCATGTGATGATACCAAGGTATTATCCCTTAAGACACTTGGTTCTGCCTTGGCCGGCTACTTGGCTTTGCCTCATCAGAGTGCCTGGTTTGGTTGGGGATATCCCCTAAGGAGCTAAAGGGAATGTGAGCTTGAGAAACCACATTTGATTTGCTTGCAATTTTGTTTTTGGTTCTAATTTGAGAGGCCTTATGTCTGTCTTCGTTTTGTCACATCTATGTAGGGAACCAAAAAAAATTGCAAGCA
Organism: Microcebus murinus; assembly: GCF_040939455.1. Lineage (NCBI taxonomy): Eukaryota > Metazoa > Chordata > Mammalia > Primates > Cheirogaleidae > Microcebus > Microcebus murinus. Next base: position 76,923,464 of record NC_134112.1, on the reverse strand, counting down.
GAAGCTCAGCAGGCATGACTGGGGGGAAACCATTTCATCTGCTTTTGCCAAGTGAAAGCTTAGATACTGAGTGGAGTAACTGTTGTTTGTGTCTTGGTTACACGTATAGTATAATTTTGCTTCAGTCATTACAGAAAATCTTTTTCTTCTGTAATCTGCGAGCAGGATGATCAAAAGCTCTGTTCTTTTGGAAGTTGCAGTGAAGAAAATCTGTGAATGTAACCTGCTGGCAAAGGGTAAGAATTTTCTACCAGCCATGTTCCCTGGGCCCTCTCTCCATGGAATGGGGTTGAGCAGATGGTAAAAATCACTATTTATCTGTTCAATCCCTTTTCTCCCAGAAATAGTCTTTTCCTTTGTTTTGTCTCTCTGTGTTGTCCTGTCATAAAGACGGGTACCAGATGATGTTCCCTCTCATCTTATTTTATGTCCTTGAGGACTTGGCTTGTAACTGAGTGGGAGTGCTCTCTCGATATCTACCATCTGGGTGGCATGATTTTACGGGTCACATCTAGTGGCCAGTCTAAAAATGGATGGGAACCTAAGAGTTTTTGTTCAGAATGTATCAAGTTCTTGGGCAGTCCCATTCATATGGGTCTTTCATTATTTCAAGTCTTGTTATATACGTGGTTAATACTGTGGCAACAAGAATCTTTTTGCTATCTTAGCCTGTTTCTGGGAGTGTGGCACGATCTTTCAGATTGCTTTTTCTATGCCCTAAAATTACATCTGGAGTTTTACATGAAGACACTTTTCAATTGGGTGGCTATTAGAATAAATACACCATTAAAACTTCAAAGTGTCAATGGCCAGAAAAATCAGTACTTTAGACTGCTAAATTGAAAAGTTTCTCTCTCTATATATATATGTGTGTGTGTGTGTGTGTGTGTGTATTAGAGATCTCTTATTCTAAACAATTGATGGAAAGATTAAATTTTTTGAGATGCATACAGTGTTGTCATGGCTAGCCTTAAAAATTTTCTTGACAAAATTAAAAAGCAAAAATATGGCAAGAAACAAAGCTAATATCCTTTATATGCTCAAATTGCCTGCTTTCAATTCCATGTAGGATTCACTAGGAAGGCTGTTTAAAAGTCTATGCTTTTATTGCTGCAATACAGGTTCAATTATGGATCAGGCCTTTTGGTTTGGTATTTGTATGACTTGCTTTTTCTCATCCATGGACAATATTTGATTTCCAGTCTTCTTCTGTCTATGGGGGGTATAACATTTTTTTTTCTGGACACAGGGTCTTGCTCTGTCACCCAGGTTGGAGTACAGTGGCCTAACCACAGCTCACTGCAACCTTGAACTCCTGGGCTCAATAATCTTCCTGTCTCGGTCTCCTGAGTAGGTGGGACTACAGGTGTACCCCACCATGCTAGTTAATTTTTTGTGGAAACAGGGTCTCACTCTTGCTTAGGCTGGTCCTGAACTCCTGGCCTCAAGTGATCATCCTGCCTCAGCCTCCCAGAGTGCTGTTACTAAAGCTCAGCACTTGCCCTCAAGGCCACATCAGAAGAACAAGAACAAGTGGTTTGAGGAGAAAGAAAAAGAAGTTTATTACTTTGCTAGCAAAGGAGGAAAAATGGCAGACTCTATCATCTCAAAATCCATTTTTTCCTGCACATAAGCAGAAGTACAGAGCTTTTAAAGGGAAGACTTTCAGTTCTAAGCTACTGTGTTAATGATTCTAATCATCTACCTCTGATGAAGACAAGCAAGTTATTTAATCTCTTTAATTTAATCTCTTCAGCAACCAAAGGAGTTTTATCTTTCTAAGGATTTGTTAAGCAATGTCGGTAAATGTCTAAGTTACTAAGTTAACTTCATTGCACCTTAGTTTTGTTTGTTTGTTTTTTTAACTGTAAAATGTGGATAGTAAAGCAACCATCTCACAGGCCTATTGTGAAATGTTAATGAAATAATATATATAAAACATTTAGCACAATGCCTCTGAAGGAGTTCAGAATATGACACCCCAAAATATGCCACTTTGACACATTGCTTATTTTGAGCTGAAGGTGACTGCCCATTTTTTAATTGATTATTTTTTGCTATTGAGTTGTTTGATTTTCTCATATATTCTGGGTATTAATTCCTTGTTGGATGGGTAGTTCAGAAACATTTTCTCACAAGAAGAGAACATTCTCATTACAAGAAACTGGTGTCAATGCTGAAATGGATCTGTATAAACAGTACTACTAAAATAATCGTTATCTTCCATTAGTCCCCCATATATATCCTAGTCATTTTCCAACAAATTACTGCACCTAGAAACTTAAACTCCTTTTTCTTTGTCTTGTTTCTTCTCCACAATTTATCATTCTTTTTTAAGAAGGTATGTAAACTCTGGATCCCAACTGCTTCTTTGGGTTTTCATTTTTCACATGAAGGCTCCTGTGTATATGTAAAAATATTAAGTGAAAATTATATGTTATTCTCCTGATAATCTTTTTGTCGGATCAATTCATAGGCTCCAGGCACAGAAGTTCAGAGTATAGAGTTTTTCCTATAGTTCTGGCAATGAGAATGGGATATCATTGGCTGGAACACAATATTCACTCCAGAGGCTGAAGCTGAGATCTTGGGGACACCTGATGAAGCCAGCAAAAGGTAAAACTTTTACCACATAGAACACATAAGGCAACAGTACATGCCTTGAAAATCGAGACTTTACAAAAACATACCTATGACTCTAGGGGTAACTCAAAGCCCACCCATTTTTCTTCCAACCACAGAGCCTCCTCTATTCATCCCAAGATGTCTGCAGATACTGTACAAAGCCAGGACATTGGGAAAACAGTCGTCTGTCATTTAAAAGAAAGGAAAGCTTAAATATTTTCCCTAGACCTCAATATCCTCAGAGGGTCCATTTTCTTCTTCCTAAGACATGAAGGAGAGGATTGTCTATCCTTAAAATCGTGGACTAGGAATTGGATTTCTTAATTGACACTGGCATGACTTTCTCTACCATTGGCTTAAAGGATTTATCTCTGTCACCTCTAATTCTATTCAAGCTGTTCAATTCCTAGACAATCTGTTTCATTGTCCACATCTCAGGTTATCCCAATATTTGTAGGCCCTCTTAACATACATTATGGCTTTCTAGTTTCTGCCTCCTTAGTGGGAAACTTTTTAGGCACGGATTTGTTATGTAAATTTAATCTCACCATAAAGAGTAATTACAAAGATGTTATTTTCCCACCTTCAGACCAAACCTCAAACTTCCTACCTTCTCTAATGAAAACCTATCTCAATTAAAAATCCTCTGAAGAGGATGCAATCTTAAAAGATGTTCCAATTAGTTTCTGGGCCTCACATGTAAATGAGGTTGGATTGCTACTGAGGGCAGAGCCTGTGGGCATCGCCTGGAAAAGTAATAAATCTTTCCTATCAGTAGCCTAATACCCTTTCAATATGCAAAACAAAGAATTGAATCTGTAACACACTCTCTTTTATAGCAGGGTGTTCTTATCTTTACTTCCTCACCTTGCAATATCTCAATGTTTCCAATAATAAAAGGGAAAGTTGATTTAGGCAGGAATCAAATCTATAGATTTGTGCAAGATCTAAGAGCCATGAACTCTTTTGTAATTCCTCACCATCCTGTAGTCCCTAATCCAACTACTATTCTTACTTCAGTTTCTGCTGATACAACCTAATTTACAGTAATTAATCTCTGCTGAGCTTTCAATTCCATTGCACCCTGAATCAAAATTTCTCTTTGCATTTATGTTTAGAGGAAGACAGTTAACATGGACTCCAATACTTCAGAGATATTTCAAGTTCCCCTCAATATTTTCTCAAATCTATATAATCAACTTAGACCCTATAGCTGTTCAAGGCTTTACATTTGTTCAGCATGTAAACAGTCTCTTATTTTACAGCCATGCTACATCAGGTACTCTTACAGATGCCTTTATTCTCCTAAAGGCAATAGCAGAATGGGGCCATAAATCTCTAGAACTAAACATCAGTGGGTGCAAACTGTTACTTGCTTAGGACATGAGATATTTCAGGATGCTAAAAAGACTCACCACAAAATGCCTTGAGTCAGTTTTGCCCATCCCTCTCCCTAAACCAAAAAAAAGTTGCCTACATTTCTAGGGGCAGTTAGTTATTGTCAGCAATGGATTCCTAATTTTGCTGCCCATTCTAAACCTTTATGTGTCCTCATTCCAGATGCTACTTCAGAGTCAATTTTCTGGCCCTACAATTTTCAATTGTAGGCATTGAACTCCTGTAAAGACTTCAAATTAGCATTTTACATACCCAGATTTTGACTTACCCAATTCTGACAAACCTTTTCACTTGTATTGCCATGAAAATAATGGGCTTGTTACAGGTATTCTAGAAAAATGTTTTGCTTCTCAGATATGTCCTATACTATATTTCTCAAGTTAATTAAACCCTATGGCATCAGGCATGTCCCCTGCCTGCATGAGGAAGCCACAGCTGCTGCCCTAATTGACAAATTCAGTACTCTGACATTAGGCTTCCCCATCTACCTCTATGTTCCCCATTCTGAGTCTGCTCTCTTGCAAATTCATAAGACACAGCACCTCTCTACACAGCAGCAGACCAGCCTATAAACCAACCCTCCATCATCTTACATCACTTTAACACCTTAAATCCAGCTATCTTTCTGAACAAATTACTCATAACTTAGAGAATCCTCCAAGACCTATGCTGCTCCTTATGACACTCCAAATGGATTTGAGAGATTTACCTCCAGCTTTAGACTATGCCTCTGTTTGGTTATTGGCTGCATGTTTAGTGGATGAACTAAATGCTATCCAACTAGATATGCTGACACCATGACAGTGGTAAAGAAATTAATAACTGAGATTATTTCTCATTTTGAGCCTCCCTTTATAGACTGAATCAGAGCAAGAAACTCATTTTTTAGCAGATATAAACCACTTACAAAAAATCTGGAGTACTCTTTAAAATTTCATAAATCATGCCATTCTCAATCATCAGAACAAGTGAAACATAACAATAGAGACATAATAAAAATCTGTCAAGAAACTGGACTCTAAATGGCTAAGAATATTACCTTTGGCCCTTTTGAAAACCTGGAATTCTTCAGAATAGTTTTTGGACGCCCTATATCTAAGAGCATCTCAAAATCTTGTATTCCTAGATTGAGTGATCATTATGGGAATTTGAGTAAACAATTTGACGCTATGACAAGAACTTACTAGTATACTTGGAAATATCCTCAACAAGCAAAATATGTGGCCTACATTGACTGACAAATCCTGCCATGTTTTTTGACCACATCAAGATTTTTAGAAGAAAGCATGCACTGTTACCTTGCTGGGAAGAATCTGATGAAGGACTGCTAACAACCTCAACAGCCATCATAATAAAAGAAAAATTTTCTTCCATTCATGTGAGCCACAGCAAGCTAAATCTAGATCATTACTCCTAGGACAACTGGAAGGCCATCCTGTCAGGTTGTGACCTCATAGTAAAGATTTCATAGCCAATTACAAGGCTCTAGAAACAAGATGACATCACAAAGTAAACAGCTTTCCCTAAGATCACAAATCAAGAAATTTTTTTTCTATCTACTTTTCCCCCTTTTGAGTCTCTCTCCTCCCTGTAAGGGGGAACTTTTTAAAAACAAAACCTACTCTACCCCCCTCCCCCCATTTATTGAAAAGCTGACTAGAGATAACGTGTCTCAATCTATCCTACTCTCCCTCTGATCCTCCACTATGGGCTCTCTTTCAAACTATCTCTCATCTTAGCATTACTGGGTTTTTTTTAACAGGTCAAGCACAAACCTGACACTTTCTCTCACCAGCTTCCCAAACCCTGGTCATGTTAACCAATCATTCTGATTGTTGGTTATATCAACATCTAGAGAAAGAGCTCCCAAAAAAATCTATATAGCATTAAAAAAAACACAACAACAAAAAACCTTAGTTTTCATTCCTGCCAATATGAGCACCTGGTGGACCAACTGTAAAAGATGAATGAATGAAAGTGTGTGGCATATATATATCCATGACCAGAAAAACAATATCCCTCTACTTTTCCTTCTGGTGAGTTCAATTGGCCAGGAAAAACCTCAATGTATGCTCAAGGACTATCCCTTGCTCAGGTAAAGACATTGGAAGGGATTTTTTCCCTTCATATTAAAAATAGACATGATACGGGACCATTTCTAGATGACATATCAAGGCAATATTGCAATCAAACCTTGTGGCTTGAGTCCACACACAGCATCTTCAAACCCTTCACAGAGTTCATAAGTGGTTCTAGCACTGCCTGTCAGGGCACAAACATTTGCCAACACCAAAAGTTTTGGCTAGTTAGTAGACTAGTCTTGCATGACCTGGGGTAGGTCAGCTGCTTCCCTGATTAGGCTACCTAACACCAAAATTTTATATAGGTAGACCAAAACTTTGGACTAAATTGGTCGGGTGACAAAACCATGCCTTATGCCTGCCAAAGCAAGTCTGCAGGTCTCCTGTGTCAACTATTTCACAACATGTTCTGCTTTTACAAACCAAAAGTAGAAAACACTGGACCTGGGGAATTTCAGGTTCTACTCTGACATTTCTATGAACAACACTGATCTTTTTATTCTATGTAGCAACTGTCCTGGCCCGCGGGACCTTCTGTTACTCGTGGGGTCAAGGGGGACCATGCCTGAAAGAGATGGGCGAGAGAAAGGAACGAGACCAAGCAAAGAGTTGTCAAGGTCTACTTTACTTGGATTCTTAGTAGGTTTTATAAGCATACAGAAACAAGGAAGTAGAAACAGAAAAATAGAGTGGGGTGACGATGAGTCTTGGGTTTGGGTTAATCAGCTCCAATCAGCGTCTTATCGGTATCCTGTTTGTGACTGGTTACTCATCTCCAACCTGGCAGGTGGTCGGGAACAATTGCAGTTAGCACACCCTGGAGCATTTCGAGGTCAGCACTTCATGGAGCGCATTCTTTTCGGAGCTATAGCTGGAGGGTGGGGTGCTGTTTTTGTCCTAGGAATTTTCCAGGGCGAAGCCCGTGCGTAGGACGAGCCATAGGGGAGTTGAAGGTCTTTGGGGGTCCTTGCCTCCAACAAGCAACAAGTTATATAAGATTCTTGCCTAAATGGTCAGGGTAATGTGTGCTCAAATACCCGGCTCCTTTTGTCACTAGATACTCCAACATATATGCTAGCCAATTACAAACTTAGGTTCCTTCATTAATAAAGGTCATACCACATAAACATATCAGATGAGCCTCCTAAGATACATGAGGCTCAACCATTTTATTGGACTGACATATTCCCAGAGTTGCGAGATTGAGTTTAATGGTATATGAGAAAATGTGCTTAGATTTTAGCTTTTCTGCTTATTTACTCTCATTTTAATATACATTATTCTCTCCCTTTGAAGATCTCTCACCACTCGGCTACCAAAATGATTCTTTTCTACATAGCCACCAATTCAGCTTTTATGAGAAACTTATAATGAAGTTTCAGATAGGGGAAATGAAGGTGTTTACCTTCATGCCACCCCAAAACATGCCACTTTGGCATATTGACTGTTTTGAGCTGAAAATGATTAAGCAACAGTAGCTGCAGGAAGAGCTCTCTGACTTCCTCTTTCTTCCTGAAGCAAGATATAAAATTTTCCATTTGAAAGATGCTCTCCCTGTATTAGGAAAAGAATATTCTTATCACTGGAAACTAGGAGTCAATTCTGAAATGAAACAGTATAAACGAACCTACTAAAATAATCCTTATCTTCCATTAGTTCTTCCCGTATATTTTTTAGTGACTTTCCCACAAATTACTGCCCCCAAAAGCTTAAACCTCTTTTCTTTTGTCTTGTCACTTTTCCACAATTTATTGTTCTATGTTAAAAAAAAAAAAAAAAAAAAAGGATAAAGCTCCTGATCCTAATAGCTTCTTTGGGTCTTCATTTTTCCTGTGAAGGTTTCCATGTGCCCATGAAGATATTAAATAAAATTTATATTCTTTTCTTCTGTCAATCCTTTTTTTTCCTTTTATAGAGGGCTTAAACAATAGACATTTATTTTTTCACAGTTTGGAGGCTCAAAGTCTAAAATCAAGGTGCTATTAGGGTTAATTTCTTCTGAGGTTTTGCTCCTTGGCTTACAGGTGGCTGCTTTCTTGCTGTGTCCTCACGTTGTTGTTCTTTTTTGTACACATGCACATTGGTGTCTTGTTAATCTGTCTTTTGACAGTTCAATTTATAGGATCCAGCTACAGAGCATAAGAGAATATAAGAAAGTTATTTTTTATTCCTTACACTTTGTACATAGGAAGTACCCAATAAATATATATAATAAGCTGTTCCTGTTAGTATTATTAATAATATTGTCCTTGCCCCCACTTACTTCTGCATGAAAACCAGTGAAAAGCATTAAAAAAAGAAGAACAAGCCCAGGACCATTTAATGATTCATAGACCTGCTAGCATTCAAGTTTTCCTTAGAAATTAAGAAAGAAAAGTAATTTCTCTGGAGGAAATGAAATACTCTGCAAGCTGGGCATAGTGGTATGTGCCTGTAGTCCTAGCTACTCAGGAGGCTGATGTGAGAGAAGTCCTTGAGCCCAGGAATTCAGGTCTAGCCTGGGCAATATGGTGAGACCCCATGTCTAAAAAAACTGAAAATTTAAAAGTGAAATACTCGGCAAATCAAACTGCAGTGGAGCTAGTAATAGTTCTGATGTTGGTGCTGTGCCACAGTCATGAGTATCACCATAAAGTGAGCTTCTGAGAAGGAACCGAACCAAGGAAGTCTTCGTGGATCATGACTCTATAAACCTGTCAAACTAACTCAAGCCTTAGAGTACATTTCATTAATTTGACTGCCTCTTTGTATCCTTGTGGTGGAGTTTACTAAGGAAAAACATAAAACAAAAAACTTTTAAGCTTAAAGTTCAAGCTTCCTTTCTTCAGCCCAATTGAAATATGTTTCTGACTTGTAAAATGTTGACTTACCTGAAAAATTTTCAGTCTTTTAAATTGGATTAGTGGAATAAGTAGGTGACATTTAAAACAAATAATGGGACAACACATTGTTAATATAGACTCGAGATATTTTTTAGTGTTTGGTGGTTATACATCAGTCTGGCCAGAGGATGGTTGTGCTTCTATTTCACAAAAGAGAAGGAAGAACAGTTATCAAACATCAAAGAAGCAAGAGTTAACAAGATTTTTTCTCAGTATTAAAGTCAAACCAACTTACTTTGGCTATTAGCATGTTACATCCATGTTACATACATATTAGTTTGTTACATCCACAAGATGTAAGCAATCATTAATAACCGTTATTGCTGTTACTGCTGTTATTAAAATAAACAATACATCTAGCATATATAATAAATGTAAGACAAATGCTTCAAAAAAATGAACTACAACTTCAACCTTTTAATGAAATTATAAAGATGCATTAATATTCCTATCTCTCTGCCCTTCTCCACTACTTTATAAAAACCTAAGCACATTTACCCTTATGGATGAGATTAGGCAGTTGTGTTTGTCTCCTCACCAAAAAGAGAGAAATCAAGACTGTCCTATGATTCTCACCTGAGACATGAGAAACAGGAACTCAGTGCTAGAGCAATAGGAAAGTAAGAATCTGGTTAGTTGATGACAGGATGGGAGTGTCCCTGAGACTCACTAGCTAACAAAAGGCACAGGAAAGGAAGGAACTCTTGAGAGAATCTGGGAAATTAGCTATGAAAATATTCAGGAATATTTATTAGAATTAGGGGCTGTTGTGCTTCAGAATCCTAGAAGAGCTTGGACCAAGTATGAGGTTGGGGGATGGGGATAAGGTCTTTATAAAGCCTACTCTTTTTGCTTAAAATCAAAACAAACCAAACCGAACCTAAAAACCCAGAACTGACAGCAAGATAACTTCAAAGGGTTAAAAAGAAACTCCCAAATGCACATGCTTAGTTGTAAATATAACCACAGAGCAGTGAGTCTATCAAGGTTGCATCTATTAATTAGTATCTTAGCTAATGTTTATGGTTCATAAAAAATATTGTTACTCAGTTATGTATGGCTTGTTATTTGCTTTTAATTCTTTCTATGCAACAGCTACAGTTTCAAAATTCCAAGCCATCAGTAAAATTTATTGAAGGCTTAAACTTTTTTAACCAAAAAAGTTTTTTGTCTGATATTTGTTATAATTTTAATGTTAAAATAAACACAGCAAGTATTTAATATTTCATTGGGACTATATTAACTAAAAAGCAATTTCTAGCATATCGCTAAAATCTGACAATCAATAACTGATTATGAAGTCAGCTAAGGATTTTCAGTAAATAATCTATTAGGATATTTAAACATTACAGCAGCACTGTAGGGTAAGAGTTATCAATCTTATTTCCAAATGAGGAAATAAGCATTAGATAAAATTGCATTAGCTACCAATTAGAATAGCATTAGATAAAATTGCATTAGATAGCAACTAGAAAGCATTAGATAATTTGCCCACCATCCCAAAGCTAGAAACCCCAGTTTTAGCTAATTCTAAGAGTCTCTTTCATCAAAGAGATAAAAATAAGAAACAAATCCAGGACATGTCTAGAGAATGAAAATGAATATTTTCATCGCCTGGTACAGAATGTAGATTATGGAAGTCTTTCCATTCATATAATTAACCATCATACTTTGCTGTTATAAACAACCTGACTTAGGATAAAAAAAGGAATTAAGGCCCAAAGTCCAAATATCATAAAAGGTATGCATTTAGCTATACCCCAGTACACTACTCTTTCCTTGAAACCATCTGCCTGTTTTTGGTTTAGATGACTTTAACAAAATGATTGCCTCATTTCTTAATTTTTTTCTAACTCAACAACTGTTTTTTGTTTATTTTCTCCAAATAATTAGAGGTGTTAGCCTGGCAATTAATTATTTTTCATATTTCAATTTACTTTACTCAACTTTCATCAGCAAAAATGAAATGCTGTATTCATATTTAATAACTTTCCAAATCATGAGACCTAAGAACTTATGAAGTCCTTTAAACTAAGAAACAAATATTTTACCTAAATTAAAGTAAGTATGAATCATTTATGGGGGCCTTATACTCCTAGTGATACATAGGACCTTCTAACTGCCAACAATGATTAACTAAAAGTCAGATGTGTTATGTGACTTTCTCAGAAAAATACAATGACGAAGGTATGAAGGCTGGGTCCGTTAGCACCGGCCTTCAAATTTTTGTGCTATAAAGCACAGAGAGGAACCAGGACAAAGGGCACTCGCTTGAGTCTAGCATCAGCCCTAAATCTAAGAGAGCTGAACAGTCACTAACATTTTTACTTTCCTTTCTTTCCTACTCTCTCTTTTTTCTCTCGCTCTTACACACTCTGCTTATATTGACTAATCTAACCCCATGAGTAGGCACAAGTATTGTCCCCATTTTCCGGATGCCACTCAACTGTTTTTTTACCTCAGGCCAAGCAAATTTCAGTCTCATCGCCTGGATTCAGGTTTCAGAACCATATCTCATCCGTTGGCAAAGCCCTGCAGGGGCTCAGCTCAGCAGTTCAGGTGAGGAAACCAAACCAGGTGGAGTGAGGACAGGTGGGTTCTTCAGCTCCAGCCATCTCTTCCACCTAAATGCTGGCTTCTGGGATGTTTCTGGCTCTCTGGAAGGTTTTAGAATAAAGGTTTAGCTTTTAAGGGAGAGCAAACTCTAGGAAGTGCCAAAAGAGGTGTGGCTGGAACCAAGGACACAATCCGGAGGTTTGGCTAAAAGCCCACCGTGCCTAGGAGTCCCCAGTCTCTCATAGCCGCTGTCTACACTCAAGTGTGGCTGGTGCAGCAAATGAGCCAGACCCAGGGTGGCCGAAAGGACAGATGGTTTCCCGCCTCATGCTGTCCCGTTCCACAGTCCTAACAGTGGCAAAGTCGGGGACCCTGCATTACTTCTGTCACAGGTCGCCTCAGCGTCCCGGGTCCTCACTGGCCTCTGCCCACCAGAACAATGGCGTGGGTTTCCCACAATCCCTGGCGCGCCTGCGCTCTGGGGCTCGCGGGTCTCCAGGCGGCTGCGACAAACCTGCTCCTCACGGGCCTGCTGCTCTGATGCCTGTGGTTTTCTTCTGCGGCCTGGTGTTCGCGTCTCTGCTTCAGGTGTTCTCATGTACCCTCCAAGTCCTTTGCTGTGATTTCCATTCCGGTTTCTTCTCTGTACTCCATCCTAAGAATCCCCCTGGCTATCATCTCTACACCCCAAGTAAGGCTCCCCACACTGCAGCCAAGGCCTGGCATCCACTCGGTAGCAATTAATTAAATTCTACTTCATGATCCTGATCCTTCCTGGCCCACAAACTGAGTTCAAATGTCCTGCTGTCTTGGTCCAGTTCCTTCTCTTACTTACTTCTATTTAGATTTCTCTGCTATAGTAGTTTCTATTACATATCTATAGTTATATAAGGGCGTAAATGTATGTGAATTATATGTGCTATTAATATAATAGTAATAATGTTAGTGCATTTAGCCTGGACCTCCACAGTGTTTTGACTGATTGCCTAAGTGAGAACTTCAAACACTACTGTAGGATACTGAGATGTTTTAGAGGGCATTTCAAACTATACCATAGGTGTCAATTATTTAATTTATTGACTCAACAATTTGACAAATGTTGGTAGACCGTTAATTACATGTCAAACACTGTTCTAGGCATGGAGGATATTGTAATAAACTACACAAAACAGGCTCTGTTCTCATGGAGCTTGCATTCTAATGGAAGGATAGAAGACAATAAATAAGTAATAAATAATTTCAGAAGTGATAGCTGATATTATAGAATTTAAAAAGAAAAATGGGAAAGAAAGCAACCAGGGTTGAAAGGGTTGGTCGTGTCCATTTTAAAGCGCTGTAAATAATGCTAATACTTAAGGAGATAATATCCAGTTAGCACTTCCTTCAAAAATTGAGAAAACTCATTTCCCTACAGTATTCCCTACTCATTTCTGGTACGGTAATATATTGTAAAATATTTGGCAATATGAGAAACATAAAAATGGTATCTCAGGCCGGGCGCGGTGGCTCACGCCTGTAATCCTAGCTCTCTGGGAGGTCGAGGTGGGTGGATTGCTGGAGGTCAGGAGTTCAAAACCAGCCTGAGCAAGAGCAAGACCCGTCTCTACTATAAATAGAAACAAATGAATTGGCCAACTAATATATATAGAAAAAATTAGCTGGGCATGGTGGTGCATGCCTGTAGTCCCAGGTACTCTGGAGGCTGAGGCAGCATGATTGCTCAAGCCCAGGAGTTTGAGGTTGCTGTGAGCTAGGCTGACGCCATGGCACTCACTCTAGCCTGCGCAACAAAGCGAGACTCTGTCTCAAAAAAATTAAAAAATGGTATCTCATTATCTTTATAATTATGATTTCTTTTATTTTGAGAGAAATTGAGCCATTCATATTTTCTTTGCTGTGATTTCCTGTTCATGTCCTTTTCTCATGTTAGGCTTTGGCCATTTTGAATTTATTTACTTAAGAAGTCTTTACATACTAGGAGGAATTAGCACCAATTAATTTGTTTCTATTTATAGTAGAGACGGGGTCTCGCTCTTGCTCAGACTGGTTTCAAACTCCTGAACTTGAGCAATTTGCCCGCCTCGGCCTCCCAGAGTGCTAGGATTACAGGCGTGAGCCTCCGCCCCTGCCCTTCCTTTTTGGTTTTTTAATGTAGTTTGTTACTGAATATTTGGAGAGTAATTGGGACTTAGGTTAGTTTCTCCAGGAGTAAACCCTAACATGAGGTTTCATATGATTTATTAAGAAAGTTTTCTGAGGAAAAACTCTTAAGAAACTGGGAGGATGGACATAGTGAATCATACCTGTAATCCTAGCATTCTGGGAGGATTGCTTGAGACCAGGATTTTGAGACCAGCCTGAGCCATACAGTAAGATGCTGTGTCTACAAAATATAGGAAAATTAGCTGGGTATAGTGATGCACACCTGTAGTCCCACCTACTTGGGAAGTCTGAGACAGGAGGATCACTTGATTCCATGAGTTTGAGATTCCTGTGAACTATTATGACACCACTACACTCTAGCCTGGGCAACAGATGGAATAAAGGGAAGGGAATAAAGTCAAGAAAGGGTGTAATTTTGTGTAAAGGCCTTGGGTGGGCAGCTTTAGTCTGATCATACTGGTGATCCTATTAGGGGTATGGGAAGCAAAGCAATATTGAAGGGAAAAGGGGAAGCACACTGAATCTGCAGAAAGGGATTGTGGGGGCGATGGGAAATTTTCCCTTTGCTTGAAAGGTTCACTGAAAGATCAACTTACAGTGAGGCAGATTAATAAAAGAAAGAGATTATTTACCATGTGCGCAAGGAAAATCACAGAGTGATTACCTAATTTCCAAATAGGGTCCAGGAGTTTATATACCCTCATTTTAGAGGTGTGGGAGAGATGAGGAATATAGGTAATTCTGTTGAGTGGCAATAAGTGGTTACCAGGGAGGATGAATGGGCACTTGTGGCTCCAGATTAGCAGCATCTTGTGATTCTCAGATGAAATGAATTCACAGTCTCTCTGGAGGACACCAAAAGCATAAGCCAAAAAAAAAAAAAAAAAAAAAATAGAGAAGTAAGAAAATTGATTAACTTGTCATCAGTATTTAAAATTTTAGATACAGCTGAAGAGATAATTAGTGAGGTGGAAGATAAATCTTAAAAATTTGCCCTGAATGCACCATAGAGAGGCAAGGAGAAATGAGAGATTAAAAGAGAATTAAGAGGAGACAATATTTGAAGAGATTGTGGCCAAGAAATTTTCAGAATTTATGAAAGTCATCTATCTGCCTGTGAGGATGCTCTATATGCCAAGCAGGAAAATAAGAAAAAAAATGCCCACTTAGACACTGAAGCAAAACTATAGACCTCCAAAAACCAGATATAACACATTAAAATTGGATAGAAAGAAAAAGAAAACATTACTTACCAAGAATGGTAATCAGAAAACATGTTTTCAACAAAACAGAAAACTCTGATGAAGGATTTATAAAATGCTAAAGGAAAATAACTGTCATTAGAAATATAAAGTTTACTATCTACTTTGCCTTGACAATGGAATTGTAATCTACTTTTGGGTAGCTATAAATTTTGTTTTTTAATGAGACAGGGAATATCAGAATATACCACTTAGCTTAGTAATGAACAGTATTTATATAGTTCTAATTTTTTTATTTACCTTATTATGGTAATAATACTTAAGAGAACTCTACCTTCTTAACAGATTTTTTTTTTTTGAGACAGAGTCTCGCTTTGTTGCCCTGGCTAGAGTGAGTGCCGTGGCATCAGCCTAGCTCACAGCAACCTCAAACTCCTGGGCTCAAGCAATCCTGCTGCCTCAGCCTCCAGAGTACCTGGGACTACAGTCATGTACCACCATGCCCAGCTAATTTTTTCTTTATATATTAGTTGGCCAATTAATTTCTTTCTATTTATAGTAGAGACGGGGTCTTGCTCTTGCTCAGGCTGGTTTTGAACTCCTGACCTCAAGCAATCTACCCACCTTAGCCTCCCAGAGTGCTAGGATTACAGGCATGAGCCACCATGCCCAGCCTTCTTAACAGATTTTTAAGTGTACAGTATATTATTGTTGTCTACAGGCACAATGTTGAGCAGCAGATCTCTAGAGCTTATTTATCTTGCTTAAATGAAACCTTATGCCTGTTGATTAGCATCTCATTTCCCCCTTCCTCCAGCTCTTGGCAATCACCATTCCACTCTGATTCTATGAATTTTACTATTTTTAGATAACTAATATAAGTGGAATCATGTAGTATTTGTCTTTCTGTGACTGGCTTATTGCACTTAGCATAATGTCCTCAAGGTTTGTTCATGTTGTTGCATATTGTACAATTTCCTTTTTTTTTAAGGTTTAATAGTATTCCAATATATGTATATACCACATTTTATTTATCTGTTCATCTGTCCATGTACCTTTATATTATTTCTAAATTATTGTCTATTGTAACTACTGCTTCAATGAACATGGGAAGGCTAATATCGCTTTGAGATCCTGATTCAATTCTTTTGGGTAAATATTCAGAAGTGGGATGGCTAAATAATATGGTAGTTCTATTTTTAATTTGGGGGGGAACTTTCATATTTTTTTCTGTAGTGGCTGCACTATTTTTCATTCCACCAACAGTAAGCAAGGGTTCCAATTTCTCCACGTCTTTGCCAAGACTTGTTTTTTGTGGGTAGCAATAAATTTGATAGTGGAAAATTACTTTTCTCAGTGGATTACTCACCATCTCCATGGAAACAGAACAAATAGGATGGGTGTGTGTGTGTGTCTGTGTGTGTGTCAGGGGGAGAGAGAGATTATAACAAATTGGTTAACAGTTATGCAGGCTGAGAAATCCCAAGATCTGCAGTCAGAAAGCTGGAGATCCAGGAGACCCAATGGGATCATTCCAGTTGGAGTCTGCAGGTCTGAGCAACAAGTGGGCTGATAGTATAATTTCAGTATGAATCTGAATCTGCAGACAGGAGAAAACCAATGTCCCAGCTCAAAGACAGAGCTGAATTCTGCCTTTCTCTGCCTTTTTGTTCTGTTCAGGCCTATAGCAGATTGGATGAAGCCCACCACAGTGGGGAGGACAATCTGCTTTACTCAGTCCACTGATAACAAATGTTAATTTCATCCCAAAACACCCTCACAGACACACTCAGAATAATATGGTACCATATATCTGGGCACTGTATGGCCCAGTCAAGTTGACATATAAAATTAACCATCATACTAGACATCGTAGTGCTACAGAATATAATAAGTAGTTCCAATGATAACCTAAGAACTTTTACTTTTCAAACACAAAGAACAAAGTACTCTTTTTTTAAGTTTGAATGAAATGATACTGAAGTAAAACAATTAATGGCTCCTGGGCTTTTAAATGGAACCAAGTGTCCAGTTCACATATGAATTTTTAGTAATGTTCAAATTTTTCCATGTTCTTAAGATCAGTGTTAAAAACGAAAGTAGCAGAGTCTTTCTGTATTTAATTATCTGGTAGGGGGAAAAAAGCATGGTAGTAATATTCACTTTGGCACAAAATTTATTTTTCCAATTATTAAATCTTTATAAGTTTACAATTACAACACTGTAACAGAGCTATTGTTCAAGGTTTAGAATAAGCAAAATCTCAAAAAATTGATAGCAATACATATTACTTTACATGTGGTGTATATGGCTTCAAGATGGCTTCTCCTGGTTCCCTTTCCTCAATGAGATTATCATTTCCTTGATCATTAATAGCTTTGTAAAATCTATATCACTTAGAGTTTTACACTCATTAGATGCTTAAGAAACTTTAGATGAGTTTAGCTATCTCTAGGAAGTCTTTTTAAAATGTGATTGAAAATATATTTCTAATGTATAAGGTCATGAGTTTCTCCTAATATGATTAGATAACGTAACTGCAACAGACAAATCTGTCTCAACTTTTCTGTAACAAAGTTGTGAGTTGTTTTTCATTTGCTGTGAACCCCCAGGTTGAAGGTGACATACCTGAGCATGCCCATATAAACCAAGTATGCAACCACAGGTGGAACCTAACTATTAATACTTGGACCTAGGAACAGGAATTGAATTAAGAAGCAGCCACTACATGGCAGGATCCAGGATCCAATCAGATAGAGGCCTGGCATCACCCCATAGCATGGACCAGATCACACCTCATTACCCTATGGTTATAAAACCCAATCCTGACCCCAGCTTGGGGAGACAGATTGGAATATTTCCTCCTATTTCCTGGCCAATGCACTTGCAAGAAGGCTTTTCTTTTCCCAAAGGCCACTGTCCATCGTATTGGTTTCTGTGTGCATCAGACACAGAGCTCATTGATTGCTTGGTAACAATAACAAAGTCTTAACAAGACAATTTTATTTTAGATATATTTTGACATTAGCATAAAGATGTCATTCTTCGTTCCCTTTTCAAACTATATGCTACCCCATTGTACAGATATACTATAATTTATTTTAAAAGCCCCATGTTGATATACACATGGGTTCTTGCTCCATTTTTTTCCCACTATTTGTTGATAAATCCAGGCTTTTTGCTCGATGGAGTTTCCTAGGATCTGAATTTTGATTATTACATCCCTAACTTGTTCACCATTTTCTTGTCCCTTATGTTTTCTGTGAATTAGTAGGCTCATTTTTTTTTCTCAAACCATGCTGAAGAAACACTGGGAGTAGCTAGATTTTAGTGGCATGATTAGATTTCAGTTTCACTTCTGGAAGAATTATTCTTAGCTGATGTTTCATATTTCAACCAAGTGGTGTCTGGTTAAATTTCTTTTTCTGATGTTAGCAGCCACTGAGGATCAATGCCCCTATCCATTAATTTATTAGGGATTAAAGAGTGGCTATCTTTTAATTCTATTATACTTTCTTCATTTGTTGGCTAGACTAAAAAGAAACTTACTCTCCTTCACTGTTCACTTACCCTCAGGTATAGTTTGTGTAGGAAATGCAGAATAAATGGTTGATTCTTTACCAGATTTCAGAGTAATGAGTTCACTAATTAATATCCATCAAAGGTGTCTAATGAAGGGTTTTTTTTGTTTGTTTTTGGTTTTTTTTAGTATCATTTTGACTTCCTGGATTTAAATTTACCTAATGTATTTCAACCCATTGCAGTGGGGTTGTTTTAGTGATTTTTAAAATTTTCTCATCCATTGCAATGGGAGACTCTTTAAGTTGGCTTATGAATGCTTTTGATACTATTCTGATAGCTTCCTTGTTTTGTGGTATTACAAGATATTACAAATGCATCTTATACATTTCCTGTCTTAGAACTTGAATTTGACATTTTTCTTAGGGGCTCTGGTTTCTTTTATGGATAAATAATATTTAGATATTTAGAGTATGTCAGATGGGTGCATTGCTAATAGACAGGTTATTTTAACGGGTTTTCTTCCATGTGGTTGATAAAAGTACTGACTGCCTGATACCAGAATCAGTATATTTGTGAGCTACATTTCTCTGTAAATTGGTGAAAGAAAGAAAGAAAGAAAGAAAGAAAGAAAGAAAGAAAGAAAGAAAGAAAGAAAGAAAGAAAGAAAACAATACATGCAAATAAGTCTTCTGTATTTTCTTCTGAGGTCTGATTGAAATATAATTATTGTAAAGTGGAAAAGAAAAGGTCTAAGGCCTGGGAACTTCTGTGTGATAGTAAATTATTTTACTGCTCTGAGTCATATATAATTTCTACCTCAAAATAGAGATAATATTATCTATCACAGCTTTTATGAGGACCAATATCAAAGTACTTGGTAATAATGGCTAAAATTTGCTAGGGTTTTTTTATGTGCCAGGTTTTGCTGTGTTAACTAGTAGATATCATTAAATCTGTATAAAAGGACAAAAGACACCACTATTATCTCCCTTTTATAAGGAAGAACACCAAAGATTAGAGTGACTGAGTATATTGCTACTTCCATAAAGGGAGGTTAATATGATCCTAAGAAGCTGAGGTCATCAAGCAGTTTAGGAGGTGGATTTCCTATCCAGGAGAAGGAAAGCAAATTAAATCCACAGATAATCTACAGCTGGAAGATGTGCAGATTCACTGAACATAAACTGGAGTAGCAGCCCAAATCAAGAGAAATTAAAAATGCATTAAATTCACAGTAAAAAGCAGAATAAACATATTTGAATTCAGTTATAAGAGGAAGACAAAGTTATCGTAGAAAGAAAACTCAGCAACTGGGATTCCAGATTGGCCTTTTAACAAGCTAGCTGTTTGAATTTGCCAAGTGATTTATTCACTCCAGGCCTTAACTCTTCACAGGTGAGTTAGACTGTGTGCTTTCATAGGCTAATATGCTAAGATTAAAATAGAACAGTAATGGTTGGGAATGACTTTGCAATAACTCACTATTAGTGTGCAGAGTAGAAAACAAAAACAAATTTAACATATTTATACGTGCCACTGTTTCAGGTTTCTAAATTATTCATTGATTCCTCCATTTAACAATACTTGCTGAACATCTACTATGTGCCAGGCATTGTAGAAAGTAGTGTTCTAGCAGTGAACAAAGTGAAGTGCTTGTTTTCCTGGTTTACATTCTTTTGAAGGAAGACAGAACATAAACAAATATATAATATATACTATGTCAGATGACATAGGTGATAAGTGCTACAGACCAAAGAATAAACAAGGGAAGTTGATGGTGAAGGGAAATATTCCAGCACCAGTTCCTCTTTGCTGTTCCTTGAATACACCAGGCCCAATACCACATTTGCACCAGCTGATTCACCCGCCTGGAACACCCTTCCCCAAACATCCTCATGGCTACCTCTCCCTTTCTGCTTTCAAATTTTCATTCAAATAACACCTGCTGGATGAGGGGTAATGAAGTGAGCTGTCCCTGGGTCAGATTGGCTGAGACCCAAAATCAGCAGAACTGGAGCCCATTGCTTGTGCCCACGTCCACAATTAGCAGGACGTGGCTTGTTGACCAGCTGAAGGAACTGTTTCTCCAGGCAAATGGCCAAGGACCTGCTGTCTCGCATGGGAGCCAACGTTGTCTGGCATCCTGCACCCAGTGCCAGGCACTGCAAGACGGCCAAGGACTTGTGGTCTCGCACTCAAGCCGAGATTTTTTATTATCTGAAAGCAGTGACAGACATCAAAAGATGGCCATGTCTTATAGAAGGCCACACTTTTTTGCTTTGACTTGGAAAAGCAGGTGTTGTTGGCCGTGGAAAGTCACATACCAAAAAGTAGCTGGGAAAGTAGCTGGCATGAGAAAATAGCTGCAGGATGCTTGCCCAGTTAAACTGTATATAAATAAAACGACTGGCACATTACTGTGCTGCAGTCCGAAACCATCTCTTGTCTCTGTGTACTTTATTCTTCTGGGACTGCAGCCAATTCTGTCTGTCTGCGTCTTATGTATGTGTTCTGTGTGTCACCCCCGTCCTGTAATCAGGCCATGACAGGCTAACACATGAAAAATCCCACCCTCCCCCACTCTATTTTCTTTCCCATAAATCTTATCCTCTTCTAATGTATGATATCAATTGCTTATTTGTGTGTTTAATAACTGTCTACCCCAGCTAAAATGTTAGTTCCAAGAAGTCAGGACTCTTTGTTTTGTTCAAGGATGTATTCCAAAGCCTCTACAGTTCCTGATAACAAGTAATGCTGAAGAAATTGACTAATAAACAAATTGATCAATGAGTGAATGAATGAATTAGGAGGGTGATCTGCAAGGTCTTCTCTTTTGAGGTGACTAAATATTAATAGTAAAAGCTTGACATTCAAAATCAAAATGTAAGGAAAATTGTTAATTGAATTGTGTTACATCCAGTTGATAAACTATAATATGATCTTAAAAATGTTTTTAAATAATCTCTATGAGGATTATGAAATAACATGAAAACCACTATCATATATAGTTAAGTCAAAAATGCAGGGTGCAAAAGTATTCATATATTATTATTACAATCATGTAAATAATTCTTTACAAGAAATGCTAGAAAAAATGCACCGAAAGTTACCAGTGTATGTTATAATGATTATCGGTGATTTCTTTTACTAATTTTCTATTTTACAAATCTTCTATAATGTGATTATGTCATCTTTAATATGAAAGTAAATTTAATTTTTTAAAAAAGTTAATCTATGTAATGCTACCTGTCATTCATGGTATAATAAACATTTTTTGCTTTATTTAATTTGTATTTTACATTTGTAAATTAGGACTTAATCATGTCAAGAACTTCTAATTATCAGAGACCCAGAACTGAAAAGAGCAGACGTGTATTGCAAATGTTTCACAGAAAAAAAGAGGTGGAGGAGGTTGAATCAACTATCATTCCTATTATAACAACATGATAACTATCTTGAGTTTACCTTCTAAGAAGGTTGTCTCCAGGAGAAGGAAATCCTATCAACTGAACATGACTCGAAAGAATGATACAATGCATAAGTGATATAAAATAGAACATAGCATCAGGAAGAGGAAATTGCCCAAGACCCTGTTTTATCTTGAGCTTTTCCACTACTTGAGTGATCAAACATTGCTGGTTGAGGATCAGCAACATGTACTAATAGTCAAAGTATGCAAGGCTTTGTTATTGTTATTCCATGTACTCAAAATAAGTCACTGAGGTAGGGTTACATTACCAACTTACAGATGACAAAATGGGGACTATAAATAAGTTGCCCAGGGTCACACAACTAAATGGTAGTAAAACCATGATTCAAATTAGATTCAAAATGATTCTAAATCCGCTACTCAAAACTAATAAGTGGGGAGGTAAAAATAACTAACATTTCTCATAGGACCCCTTTTCAAGAGCACTTCTAGGTCCCTTAAATGTTATTTATTAAATCTTTTTATAAACAACAATTTTTGCTTGCAAAAGTCACTAACTGCGTTTTTATTAACAAGGCTCCAGCTTCTGGATCTATACCAGTGACAGCTTAGGCAAGCATGGAAATTATCCCAAAACCTTTCACAGTATTCAGGCTGCCAGGGTCTGTGAGGGAAGGACTCATAGTGGGTGAGAGAGGTGCCGCATCAGAACAGATGCCTGTGCAATGATTTGGGAACAGCCCCCTTTGCCTCAGCCCCTGGCCTCTCATGAGAAGTCACACCAGGGATGGTTCTGTACTCAATGAGTCCAGATGAAAAGCAGAAGCCTCGTGTGAACCTGAGGCTGGAACAGAAACTCTGCTTTTGGTCCTCTTTGGTGAACCGGTTGACCAGGTCATGCCCTGAGGTGACTCTTCCGTAGAATCAGACAATTACTCAGTAATCTTTCCTTAAATAAATTGCTAGCTGGAAAAGTGGTCTTTGAAATCAATAATTTAATATTCATATGTACATTTTCATGTATGTGCACTCTTATAAAGATTAAAATATACCACATTAGTTTAAATCCAACTTAAACATTTCAGTAAGGGAGAAGAGTATATTGATTTTATTACTGGATCTGGTTTCTTAGCCAAACTGGAAGCAAATAACGGGTTTCTGTTTATGTTGAGTGACATTAATAATGTCCACTTGTAGTACATCTCAGTGGAATTCATGAGAGAAAAAATAATCATGAGTTTCATCTCTTTCCTAGGTGAATATTCTAGAGGCCACACACTTCCCTTTAAACACAGTTATCCCACAACTAAATGTTCCCATATCCTGCTAAAACCAACAGACATAGTGTTATTAGTGAGCCAGAAAAAGGGGAAACCCCAGAGCAGCCATCTGCCGGCTTCATTTCTCTGCAGTCAGCTCCTTCGTATCCCTGATAACAATGACAGGAAAATTTCTCCGCCATCTCTGCCAGGTCTGTGTCAGATGTTTTTCCTTTCACAGTAAATTCCCCATTCTCAGAGGCCTCTATGTGGTAACTTGCAGGGTTCAAGTGAAGGTAATCAGGAGCTTTCCACATCTTCCTTATGCACCTCCCATTATTCCTGCAGAGGTGAAGGCTGCACGCCTCAGCAGCTCTGGTCACGTTGACTATGTAGCTCCCTAAATCAGAACTCACAAACTGCTTCACCTTTGTACAGTTACCCTAGAAATGTAGAAAAAAAAAAAGAATTTTAGTTTCTTCTGGTACTGATCGGATTAGAGCTTACAGGCCCACAAGGTAGCTCTTTGGACTTGATTGAACTCTAATGGCTTGGTTCCAGTTGGTGAACTCTTAGGCTCCCAGGCAGTATAACAGAGGGGTCCCAGATCAGAAAGGGCACAGGTCTAAGGGGCAAGATATGGAGAATATGTTATAGTGCAACCGAACTTACAAATGGGCCCCAGAATCAACATATGAGACCTTGCCTTCTACCAACTTACAACATCGCCCCCACCTTTTAACTCCCAAATTAATGAACATGAAAAGGAGAGGAACAAACCCAAATTAAAAATCATGCCACAGCTGCTGTCCTCAGGCCACCTTGTATGTTGTGCCATTCATGGTGGTGTTAGAACTTGAATCATCATCTTTTACCATTTATTGTTGAACATCAACCTGTAACTTTCTGGATTATTCTGCTAATTATGCTCAAATATCAACTGTCCTGGGTCCTACACTTCTCTATACAATTCAAACACAAAAATAAAGCCTGTGAGGGATTAGGTAATTTGTGTGTGTGTGATTCTTATTATGTGTTCCAAATAGAGGCCACCTGGGTTGTGCACCCAACTTCCTGATGAAGCTATTCTCGCCAGCCACATAGGGAGCATAGTGGAAATATCACACCTGGAAAGTCAGAAATTGATCCCCTCAGTTTCTACCTAATTGTCATAGGTTGACCTAGTCATAAATAGTTTCATGAGTGATATCTCAGTAGCAACAAATTGAGCCTGTGAAATTCTAAGAATAATATCAAATCATCATGGACTTGCAAAAAATTCAATTTGACAAAAAATGTTGAGGGTACCAGTTTTATAATTCAAGCCAAAATGTGTTACACTATAGAGACATAAATGACATCTGGAAATGTGGAAGAGATTGTGATTAATGTGGATTGGGGAAAACTAGGAAGATTTCTTGGAGTAAATATCTCAGCTGGGAGAAATTTGAAGAGACATATAAATCCTATTTTAAATGCTTTTAATTTTCAGCTAATTTCTCTGTTGAGAAAAATATAACTTCAGCATGGAGATTAAAAAGTTACCACCTAGGCTGGGCGTGGTGCCTCACGCCTTTAATCCTAGCACTCTGGGAGGCCAAGGTGGGCAGATTGCTCAATGTCAGGAGTTCGAAGCCAGCCTGAGCAAGAGCAAGACCCCCGTCTCTACTATAAATAGAAAGAAATTAATTGGCCAACTAATATATATAGAAAAAATTAGCCGGGCATGGTGGCGCATGCCTGTAGTCCCAGCTACTCGGGAGGCTGAGGCAGCAGAATTGCTCGAGCCCAGGAATTTGAGGTTGCTGTGAGCTAGGCTGATGCCACTCTAGCCTGGGCAACAAAGCAAGACTCTGTCTCAAAAAAAAAAAAAAAAAAAAGTTACCACCTGTTTCTACTTCTCAAGGTAGACTATAACATGTTTTATGTAGTGGTTAAATGCAAAGGCTCCAGTGTCAAACTGTCTATGGCAAATGTCAGCTCTTCCACTAACTAGCCTGTTACCCTAGTTAGGTTTCATCTCTTATTTCCTCATCTATAAATGAAGATGATAGTCACTGCCTCATGGCAACAGTAAGTGAGCAAATGCTAAAGAAAAAATCTATTAGCACAGTCTCAGCACATAGTAAATACTCAACAAATGTGGTGTTATAATAACTATCTTTATAAAAGTTAACAATGTTTATTGAGCCCTTTCTGTGTATCAGGCACTAATTTGAACTTTTAGTCTAAAGCTGGTTTACCATGGGGACCATGACAGCTTTGATTAGAGTGAGTTCTACAAGAAAACAGAGTAAGTACTTTAAAAAAAAAACATTAATAATACCTTCAAGGTACTGACTTACCTCAGATGAAGTTAAATTCATGTCTCCCCAAATAACAATGCCTGCGGCACCCAAGGCAGCACTTTCTCCTATGGTACTGACTAGATCTTGCTAGATGGAAGAGAGTGGAGTACATTGTTAATTTGAATGTAAAACAACTCACCAGGGATTAGAATTAGAGGCTGAGTTCAGTATAATAGGGCTGGAACTGAGCTCAGATACTCCATCGAGACTATTCTTCACTTTTTTAGAGTAACATGCATGTTGCACGAACCAATGCTTAAAATCATACTCTGTAATCATATGCAAAAAACATAAATATTTTTGAAGAACAATTTATATTTTGCCATGGAGGATATTGTTAGGTTTATGCAAAAGTAATTGTGGTTTTAGGATTATTAAAATTTGCCATTTGATATTGGAACATATTCTTAAATAAATGTGGTTATGTTATACATAATTGTAATGTACATTTCTTGCTTTATGTTTTTTTGCTAATTATTACTTGCTGTTTGCTTTATATTTATTTTACACTATGGAAATGATGTTAGACAAAAAGCAAATTTGAGCAATTTTCTTACTCGAGTTCAAAATGGGTCATAAAGCAGCAGAGACAACTTGTGACATCAACAACACATTTGGTCCAGGAACTGCTAATGAACCTACAGTCCAGTGGTGGATCAAGAGGTTTTGCAAAGGACACAAGAGCCTTGATGAGGATGTACAGTGGATGAGGAGTACAGTGGCCAGCCATCAGAAGTTGACAATGACCAATTCCAAGCACTCATCGAAGCTGATCCTCAGAACTACATGAGAAGTTGCCAAAGAACTCAAGATCAGCCATTCTATGGTCATTCAGCATTTGGAGCAAATTGGAAGGTGAAAAAGGTCGATAAGTGGGTGCCTCATGAGCTGACCGAAAATCAAAAAAATATCGTCATTTTGAAGTATCATCTTCTCTTCTTGTACGTAACAAAAATGAACCATTTCTTGATTGGACTGTGAGGTGCGATAAAAAATGGATTTTATATGACAACCAGCAACAGCCAGGTCAGTGGTTGGACTGAAAAGAAGCTCCAAAACATTTCCCAAAGCCAAACTTGCACCAAAAAAAGGTCATTGTCACTGGTGGTCTGCTGCCGGTCTGATCCAATACAGCAATCCCTGTGTAACCATTACATCTGAGAAATATGCTCAGGAAATCAATGAGATGCACCCAAAACTGCAACACCTGCATAGGTCAACAGAAAGGGCCCAATTCTTCCCCACGACAATGCCTGACTGCACGTCGCACAACCAAAGCTTCAAAGGTTGAATGAATTGGGCTATGAAGTTTTGCCTCATCTGCCATATTTACCTGACCTCTCACCAACTGACTACCACTTCCTCAAGCACCTCAACAACTTTTTGCAGGAAAAATGCTTCCACAACCAACAGGATGCAGAAAATGCTTTCAAAAAGTTTGTCGAATCCCGAAGCATGGATTTTTATGCTACAAGAATAAACGAACTTATTTCTAATTGGCAAGAATGTGTTGATTGTAATCGTTCCTATTTTGATTAACAAAGATGTGTTTCAGCCTAGTTATAATGATTTAAAATTCACGGTCTGAAGCCACAATTACTTTTGCACCAATCTAATATTTTTGAAGACAATGAGCCTGTAAATAGTGATCAATTGTTTAATTAAAATTGATTAGGGGCATATACCTAGAAACTACTTCATATATATATATGATCCAAAAACAGAATCCAAAAGTTTTCCTGCTTCAAATGCAATCCTCTTGACCAGGTTCCTTTTTCATTTTACAACATGTCCCTGTGGAACTTCACCTGTGCAGTGACGTGGATGGTTTTGTGCATTTTGATTCCAAGGCCTGGCAAAGAAACAGTGTTAAGGAAGGGCTTGCAGGCCCTGATTTGGCCCAGCCTTTATATTTGTTTTCTAACATAACCTGTGTTTAATTTCAAAGTACCTGATTTAATGGGCTTCATTTATGACTCATCCACCCATGATAAAGCCACTGAGATTTTCCTCAATATGATTAAGATATGTGAAAGCAAGATTTCAGCAGTGGAAATTTTGGTTTTGTAACCTTAAAGGATTATTGTTTTAGTGTTTAAAGATTAACAAGGATAGAGACTGTTTCATGAGGAAATTAAGAGTTGAATGTAGGTAGTTGGTTTCCTAGTTTTTTAAATTATAATACATTCTGCTACTCCAAGGTTGAATTTTCACCAGGGACATGCTGGAAAATGTAATTGGGTGATTTGGTAGAATAAAAAAGCAGAACTTTAAACTGTATTTTTCCTTGGATAATTTATATCAGTAATGATATTTGAGAGATAAATCTCCTTCTCTGACACTTTTATAGTCTAATTCTCAAAAGTTTTACAAGTTGAGTTTTTAAGTTTTCTTGCGGGGGGGGGCAATTTTCTGGTAACTTTCATAAAACAAAAGAGATTTTGGATTTAACTAATTTATCTTTCAGATTCACATCCATTTTCATTCCCTATGACCACGGTATCTGTCATACAGGTCAGAGCTGACATGACAGGAATGTGCGGAGGTTTTGTGAGGCTCAGATAAGCTAATGTAAATGAAAGAACAGTGAAAATTATCAAAGGTGTGATTAATAGGGACAGAGGAGGAGCCGTCCATGCAGCACCCAGACTGCAGACTCTGTGGGGTCCATGTCTGTTGCCTCTTTGGGGAGCAGAATTTCTCACTCCGTTTACTTCAAAACTTTTCTGAATCCAGACACGTGATATTCACATGGTGTGATCAGAGAGGCAGAAATCCCCAACAGCCTTCCTTTGGGTTAAGGCATTGCCATCGAAGGAGGAGGGGACACAGTATTTACAGTTTGTGTTTATAGGTTATTCCTACACATTCAGTAAGTATGAAAGCTACAGATGTTTGTGGTAAAAGCCACACCTTGTGAGGCTGGTATTAGTTTCTTCCAAATCAGTTCTCAAATTAGTTTCTCACCAAATTAGTTCACTGTCACCAGCAGAGAGTAGGGTCCTGAATAAATCACAAAGCAGCTGTGCTTGGGGAATTAGAAAAGCAAGGCCATTCATTACCCAGTAAGGGAAGTCACAGAAAAGATGCCTCTAGGAGTGGATTGGGACCACCTGAGATCATAAGCCACAAAGATGGTGTCACATGAAAGGAGAAATAAAAGAACAAAGCAGACGTAGTGAAAATGAACCTCCCAGGTCCCAGTGTGGTGTAGGGCTGCCTTGCCTGTACCCATGATGCTCAGGCTCGAATTAAGGTTTCAGAGGCAGAGGGTGGGGTGACCAGAGGACTCAGTCTCCACACGTGGGTTCAGTGCCTGGGCTTACCAGAGTGCATGTCAGCAAGGCGCCCACTGTGGGGAGCTGGAGCATTACTAATGAGCTCCCTTTGTGCATTACCAGAGAGAGCTTTAATCAATTGCAGGAGTAAACATCTTTAAATCCATAATCAGGAAAACTCCTTACATTGTTTTTTAAAGGCACAGCATAAGGTTATATATATATATATATATGCATATACATATATGCATATATACATATTCATATATGTATATGAATATATATATATATATATGCAGGTAGTGTAGGCATCTTATGTATGACATGAGATTTTAAGTTTAAGGGTTTGGTATCTGTAAAAACTGACAGCCACATCACACATATTTCTGTAGTGCTTTAAATTGTCATATGCATTTTCTCATTTGATTCCCATAATACTTCTGCTAGGTGAGTAGGGCAGGTAATACTGTCCCATTTTGTACATTAAGACACTGAAGCACTGAGGTCCAGGGAGGTTAAGAGATTTGCTACTTACTGGCAAATGCTATTTCTAATCTTAACTGTATGTGTGTGTGTATGCTAAAATGCAGACATTGCTGAGAAAATAACAAATGGAAGCCATTAGTAGTCATTTAGGGTACAATGGTGGGTACATTGATGGTTTAAAACACTTGAGAATAGCTTGCCATTCAGAAAGGAAAAGGGTGCAGAATGGGATGAGACCCAAACTGTTGTTCCTTTTTTCCTGAGAAAAAAGAGAAGTCTTTCTGAGGCGATAGCCACTTGAGAAAGAAGCTTATCCCAAGTTTACAGAATATGCAGAATGTACTCATAATCTAAATTAATCTTTTGAAATGATTATGTTGTCCCTTAAAGTTTATAGTTTCTGCCTGGATATAGTGGCTCATGCCTGTAATCTTAACATTTTGGGTGGCTGAGGCAGGAGGATCCCTTGAGCCCAGGAGTTGGAGACCAGACTGATTAGCATAGCAAGACCTGTATCTACAAAAATATTTTAAAATTATCCTGGCATGGTGGTACGTGCCTATAGTCCTAGCTACTCAGGAGGCTGAGGTGGGAGGATTGTTTAAGCTTAGGAGTGCAAGTTTGCAGTGAGCTATGATCGCACCACTGCAGTCCAGGGAAACAGAGCAAGACTTATCTCAAATTAAAAAAGAAAAAAAAAAGTTTGTTTCTTCCAAAAATATATTTATTATCACTAAAGAAAGAAAAATATTTCGTCAAATGTAGAAAAAAAAAGTTTTACAAAATAAGGCGGTGTTTAACTTTCAATGCTAGAGTCAAGATTATTTTGTAAATATTTAGATGACTTTTTTAAACCTTTCACATAGTATTGATTTCCTGTCATTCTTCATTCAACTATTTATCACTGATTTTTCTGGGTAGTACAAATATCAATTCACAATAAAGACTTTTTTCCTGTCTCATCTCATGAATGGTGTTGGAGCAGATACCATACTTCCTACATATACGCCATTTCTCCCTCTTATGAATACACTCTACTCTGTGTATGTTCCACAGATACTACTGGTCAGGGTAGAGCCCTCCTTCCTAAGGCTCCTAATTAGCATGCCTTACACTCAGAATGTCTTTTTATTTTAACATATGCTGATGAATTGAAGTTTGTAATGGTGGAGAAGAAGCAATGCCTCCATTGAAGTACATTAAGCCCCTGGTATCTAGTAATATCTTAAAACACCACTGCATCATAAATGTGAAAGCCAGAACAAGCCTCCAGTCTTATCCATGTAGAAAGTTTACACATAATTACCCACATCCAAAGGTTAGAGTACCAACTGCTTTCCCTGGAAGTATCCATTTAAGTGGCTAGACTAGCATAGAGAGAAGGGAGAGAAAATCTGGGTGAAAGGTTACCTATTTAAAAAGTTACACTCATGGTTTGTATATATGCTTTGGCAGCATATATGGCTTGAGTAAAAATAATCATACATAATAAAACTTCTATCTCTAAATTTTAACCTAGGGATATGAAACCATCTACTCATGACATAAGTATTGAATTTAGAAACTTACACCTCCCATGTCCACTTGCCATTAGTTGTGCTCATAGAGGCAATAATAACCCAGATGGTTAAATCTATAGACTCATCTACTTTTAACAGTTTTGCAAACTCTCTCATATCTTTTTAGAATTTTTTAAAATATTTTTAATTGTCATAAAAAACACATAACCTAAAATTTATCATTTTAGTCATTTTTAAGCATACAGTTCAATACCGTTAAGTATATTCACATTGTTTTACCTTCCTTATACCTTTTTTTGAAGCTGGTAATATGCAATTTTTCTTGACATTTGAGATGGTGAGGCCAAAAAGAAATATTGCCAATTTACTTCCGTGTATATGAGCAAATGACTCCATTTTAAAACAAGCTTTCTGATTTTCTAACATGCTCACTGCCAGTCATTTCAATAGCCTTCCAAATGTACAATTTTAAGGAAGTACAATCAAAGTTGGGGGGCAGGAAGTATAGTAGTTGCTGGTATTTCACTTTGACTCCTTCCTGCCTTACTTTGTTCCTTAAAAGAATAATAATAAAATAAGATAATCAAAATTTAGTCTGCATAAATGAAGAGTTTAAGTGGTTGACTACTCAAGGAAGAATTATGTTCCTAGCTAACAGACAATTAATTGGAATCAATTCATCAAAAAGCATAATTAATCAAGATACGTCTCTTTTAGAAATACGGAGGAAATCCCCCACCATTGGTCAAGTAGCTTCTTACCTTAGAAAGAAAAAATAAAGGCTCATCTCTGTACCCCAGCCTTGTGTAGACAAACACAGGCAGAGCATAATCATGGCATGTCATGGTGGAGATCCTCATAGATTCGTGCACCCGAAATTGTGAGAAGCGCAAAATGTTTTCACTGTCTCCAAGGAATTTCCTGACGCCAATAGAAGGATATAAAGCAGCACTGCTATTCCAGAGCCAAGAGAGCTCATTGTTCCTCAAAACTTCCTCTTCTGGGCATGACCCAGTATAGTTTGGTGCATAAATATTATAATTGTGGCAATCGGGATATAAATAATAACCCCAAAGGCCCTTGGGTCGGCTCTTAATTCCCAATTTGATGGTTTCCTTCATGAAAGCTTTTGCACTTTCTTCAAACATTGCTTTGGCTAAATATTCGATATCAGTAGCTGATCCATTCCTTTGCATATCAGAAATAAGCTTTCTTGACTTCTGTCTGTAGACATCTTTTGTATTCCAGTTTCGGGCCCACTGTGGTCGCCAGTATTCCCAGTCTATAACAGCAAGTCCACTGAAATCTTCTGCAGGGATGTAGTAATTAATGTCTTGGTCAGCTTTTTCCAGATGTACTTGCAAACTTATGTTCTGGGGAAGACCCCCATTAATGGGGACCCCCTCTGATGTATACCAAGGATAGTATCCCAATCTATTGACATAAAATATAGTGACATTTTGCCCCCTAGCTTTGGCCAGTGGACTTCCAATCACCTGAAACATTTTCAAATTCAGTCTTAAGTTATATTTTATCAAACACTGATCTGTTGGAGCATTCCAAGCAGCTATAAAGGGTTTCCTTTGATAAATTGGAAGTCGGGCAGGTTTTAGAGAAGACATAGATTTCAGAATAAAAAAGATAAAGAGCCATGATGTGAGATGTACTGGTTGAACAACACAAAGCTTTAATTGTCCTTCAGATAATAGTTTCATGATAAGATGAAAATCCTATGTTATCTTCTGCTTTGATGCACTTTGGAAAACCTGTGGGGAGATTTAATTTTCTATTAGTGATAATTTTGAGGAAAAAGACTCAACTATTGAATGATTATTATTATTATTATACATTTATATTTTCTAAGTGCATTTTACTTAAAGTCTTACAGAGAACTATAAATAAGTTGAGATATAGAAGCAAGTATAGTGACCTCACTTCTATTCAGGGGCCGACAATGCAATTCAACAAACATTCATAGAGTATCAGACATAGTACCCTGTGTCTAGAAAACGAAATGAATAAGTTATGGTTTTTGCCTTCATGGAACCCATGATCAATAAAGATGTAAAACAATATTCACTATCATTTTGGGAAACTCATC
Organism: Microcebus murinus; assembly: GCF_040939455.1. NCBI lineage: Eukaryota > Metazoa > Chordata > Mammalia > Primates > Cheirogaleidae > Microcebus > Microcebus murinus. The sequence goes on along the minus strand of NC_134112.1, from coordinate 76,890,613 downwards.
AAATCCCAGGCATTATGCTTATGTGCTTTATAAATACATATCTTATTTAATCTTACAATAACTCTATAAGGCTTATAATTACATCTCCATTCTACCAATGAGGAAACTGAGGCTTAGAGAGATGAAGAGGCTAACCTGATCATCGTCACATTACGTGGAAGGCAAGGCAATGTAAAATTGTAATAATAAAAATGCATAACAAGTGCCACATGATAATTTACTGGAGCAATTACTTCTTGTGGGGGTAGGAAGTAGGTAGGAAGCAAAAGTGATTCAGTGGCAAATAATGTCTCAGAGAAGACACACAAGTTGAGCCTGGAATATAGGTAGGCGCTTGAACGGTAGGAGAGGGAAGAAGACAGCAACTACTTTGTCAAGTTTCCTTTTTAGTCATCTTTTTGTAAAACGACTACCAAATAATTATTTTTCAAAGAGCTCATCAAAGGGCTTGATGGCATAAAGCCTTTACAATCTCCTGTATTATTAAGATGAAAGTTATGCATTATGGTTATGCCTAATGCCTAGTGAGGTTAGGGTCTATAGTTGACATTTGTCCTTTCGCTGAGGGCCCAGGATATGGACCCCTTTCCTCTGGAGTAAATTCTGCACCGTATGTTTCTGCATGGGAGACATTAAATAAGCCACAATGTCCAGATGCTTTCCCAGCCTTCCTTGCAGTTTGGGTGCTGGTATATGACCATGGTCAGGCCAATTAGATGTGTCCTATGCCAGACTTTGAATTGGGGTCTTGAGATTCAAACAGGTGACAGGGTCCAGGAGCAGCAGGCCTGTGGGGGCATCCAGACCCTGATGTCCATGGTGTTACTATTAAGTGGCAACATGGTTTTCATGGGACAGCACTTTTCTGCTCAGGTAAGGGAGGTTTTGATTCAGTTGCTTACAGCCAGGAACTCTGATGGATAAGAGGCTGTTTACTCGGAACCTGAGCGTTTGAGCGTTTCCTCCAGCAAAGCCTTGGTGTGTGCTGCCTGTTGTATGTCATTATCATTTTCAACCACCAGGTGTCCCCAGCCAAACCTCATAGCATTTCTCAGGCCTAGGACACTGAGGTAAATACAAATTTTGATTAATTTATGAAATTCTATTCAAAGACATTTAAGAAGCCCTGAGTAAATAGATATACACAAAATATCAGTTTTTAAGAGCTATAGATATTTTCATCCATTGAAAAAATCTCTACTCCCCCACACCACAAAGATGAATAAGAAAGTCATAACATGTAACCAAAATGTCTGTACCCCCATAATATCCTGAAATAAAAAAAAATAATAAAATTTAAAAAATAAAGATTAACTCACTTAGTAGCATGATATATTATGCTGAAAGTCTAAATTACAGATTGGAGAGAACAGTATTTTCAAGGGAATCTAATTATATGAGTATGAAAAGAATTGTGGTACTCAAGAATGCCCTTTCTGTTTGGTTTTTTTATTATATACCCTGCCCCAGAGTAAGAATAATGGATTTGTATAAGAAGTCATTAATGGGGGGGGATTATCTTTATCTTTATGACTACAATTCTTGTCAGAGAAGACTATACGTATGTACTAAAATAATCTCCTCTGCTGGAACACATCCTGCTTTTGGTTTTATTCAAAACATAGTTTTCAACTGACTATTGTTTCCTCCTTGATCAGCCCCCTCCTCACTGCCACAGGACTGTCCTCATTCATTTATTACAAAGTTACCAAGTGACTCTCCTCTTCTACCCTGGAATGTTACTATTCTCCTTATTCCAAGAACTGAAGGTGCCTGTTAAATGGCAGTTGGCAGGCATAGCTCCTGATAAAATATGTGTGTACAGAATTAAGACAGGCAAAAAAAATCAAGAAGTGAAATTCTGAGCTTGTCTTCTGCTTGCTGTACGTCTCAGGTTTCTGCTTCCCGCACAGCCAGGTCATGGTGCTGGCACACCCTCTGTCGCTCTGCTAATTAAACATGGCTTGCTGTGAGGACATTCCCTCACGTGGCACCTTCCAGACACTTCTATCAGTTCCCTTTCCCCACTGTGCAATCTCCCACTGTCTGTTTCTCTGTGTCTTTCCTTCAGCAGGGAACCTCCCCAGGCATGCCCTTGCTTCATAACTCCCCGAGACCCCTTTCCCTCACCCCTCCCCATGCCATCAGAGCCCCCTCTGCTGAGCTCTGCCTGCATCTCCACTAGCTGTTGTAGCGCAGCAACCCAGCAACCGTGAGTCACCACCATTCCTTTTCTTTCTCCCTTCCCTCTTCCATAATCTTCCCAGGGAGCTTTGCTTAACCAAATCTCTAAGTGGTAGAATTTTAGGAAGAGTTGACAAGATATTGAGGGCAGGGATGATGAGTGAGAAGATTAACCTGGACTTGTCCCTTAAATTTTATCCCAGTTTTCTCTCCCCAGGAGCAAGATTTGTTCTGGGAGCCTATATGAAGGACCAGTTCCCTTCCTTCAACAGGGAAACATCTATAAAAACATTTTGAAGGCCCATAGACAGATGATTTCCAGTGAAATGACACATCCGTGAAAGCCACAGGGTAGAGGGAAATAGCTTTTTCCTCAGACTCCTCCTCCAGTGGAAGGAAGAGTCACAGTGAGGAAGGCTTACATTGATCTTGGCATCACAGTTCTAATCTTTTTGTCCCACTCAGGGGAATGTGACAAAAGCAGCACATAGATATAGGGCCTATCTCAAGTAGGCCCCAGGACCTCACCTCATTCCTATTCCTTCTTCCAGGTAATAGAGGAGATAGTGAAGAAGGTAGGGAGGTTCCCTTAGGGGAGACAGGGTCACCATATACAGCTGAAAAGAAGCCTCTGTCCCCTCCTCATTCCTATATCCCCTGTAACTCCTTCCCCATTAAAGCTTAGTTGCTTGCGATAAATTTAAAAAAATAAGTGACCCCCAGCATTCAAAAGTTGGCAGTACTAATATCTAACCTGTATAATGTTCTCATTAGACAATCTCACAGAACGTCAAATTTAGAAAGTTTACTCTCCAGCCACAATAAAATGAGACAAAGCAAGGCCACTTTTTAATTTTGTTTAAGCACAGAAAAAAACAAAGTCACTGTGCAACCCACAAAATACCAAACATCCCTCTCTCCTGCTAAATAAATGACTGCTCTCCCCTACTTATTCCTCTTTCCCCGTCACTCCTTCCCCGTAGAAGCTTAGTTGCTTGTGGTAAATTAAAAAGGAAAAAAAAAAAAGAGTAACCCCCCAGCATTTGAAAGCTGGCAGCACTCACAGCTAGGCCATATAATGCTCCCATTAGATAATTTCACAGAATGCTAACCTCAGACAGGTTTACTCTCAGGCCACAATAAAATGAGACAAAGCAAGGCCACTTTCTGATTTTGTCTAAGCACACACACACAAAAAAAAACCAAGGTCACTGTATAAGTCACAAAATACCAAATGTTCTCACTCTTACTAAATGAATGACTGCTATGCTATATTGAATGCACAAAATTGCTTCCTTTCCAGTCTTCTTAAAAATAAACTTAAGTTTTGATATATTAAAATGACTATTTCAGTATTACTTTTGCTAATGGTGAATTCATTATTATTCAGTGTGAAAGATTGCATTTTTTTGTGAAGCAAGAACATTTTGCATTTTTAAGAAAGGCAACCTGAGAGAGAATATGTTTGTCTTTGCAAAAAAGTATATACTTAGTCTTTTTCTGAAAGTATTATCCTCCTTTAGGACTTGAAATTTCTTGCAGCCAAGATCAACAGCTTTCTTGGAAAAGCACACAAAGTCTTAGGACCACATTTTGAATAAAATGTTCCCTCTGTCAACCTATTTTCAACCAAGCTCCCTAAAATAACATTAAGTTGATTTAAATCTTCAGATTTCCAATTAAAGTTTTTGAACTCAAAAAACAATCCAGTGATCTGTGAAATGTCAGTTAAGTCCTTTCAATGTCCATAATCAAGATTATAATTAAAACAGTCCCCTTCACCAAAATATGACCCGTGCCATTGACTAGGAGGGCTGGGATACTTGTCAGGGTGACCAGACAGAAACTAGGGCTGGGAGTGGAGGCCCAATGTCAGGCCTGAGGACCAGAGCAGTGTTTAAACAGGAGAGTTGGATCTGGATTCTCCAGATCCTAGATGTGAATGTCAGGGTATAAGACTGGAGCAGAAGGGCAAGCATTTGAGAGATCAAAGATTTTGGCCAGATCACATTGTCCTATCTGAGGTGAACACGGCTTAATTTCAAATTCTGCTTCAATCCTGCCAGGAATAACTTGGAAACTAGGGTTTACCTGTCTTTAAAAATGGCAGTCACCTCTCTGAACAGGTATGCATATTTTAGCAAGGTAAGAAATTTTAGAAAGGCGAAATGTGCGGGAATAGACTACAACCTGTTTGCAATGAGGAAAGGGTGAATTCCTAGTGGAAACAGAAGATTGGAAATTTCTATCTGAACTACCAATGCACAAAAGCTTTCACCTACAAATTCTGCTTCTATGCAATTCATTGCAGCATTGCTTGTCATTGTTTCAAAGAGTGGAAACAAACGTTCATCTTTAGGGGAAAAATTAAATAAAGCATGGCCTTCTATATAATGGAATACTATGCACCATTAAAAATAATAAGATAATAATAATATCTTCATTTTGATATGCACATTCATGAGATATTAAAATATTCTTTAAAATATATATGTGTTTTACACTTGTCTGTATCTATGCTTCAATTTTTTAAAAGAGTAAGCAAAAAAAAAAAATAAAATAAAAGAGTAAGCAGTGTATAGAATGTTGTCATGTTTCTAAGGGATATATATGCATATACACATATATAAATAATTTTTGTACTGAAAAATATCTCTGGAGGGATGTTCCAGGGAAGAGAACTGAGTGGCTAAGTGAGAAAACTGGGCAGGGGTTAGCTGAGAATTTTTTGGGATGCAAGCTCTGTTGGGATTTTATACTATGTTGCTGTAGTAGGAAATTAAAAACCATTAATTTAATTAAAAAACTGAAAGTTCTTTGGATATACAAAAGAAGATGCAAATTGATTCTGACTATAGCATAAGGAATCAGTCATGGCTTCCTACAGAAAGTCACATCTGAGTTGGATTTTGTTACAAAGATCATTTTTATAATGTCACATGAGAAAATGGTAAGCTTTTCTGTAATCTAACAAGAAAAGCCCTGAAATTTTCAGAAAATAAGAAGAATTTGTTTTTAATTGAAGCAACCACCATTAGCCAGAGCTTTAAATTAAGGCCCTATTTGACACTTTGGTATTAAGTGCTAATTGCAGGTTAGTTAAGTCCCTATGGTGAAGGCAAACTAATTGTGGTTAATAGCTTAGTAGGTGTTTAATAGAAACAACAGCAGGCTTGAAGAAATTGACTAGCATTATTATGCACCACAAAATGGAACACATAATATCAGTATGTTATTTATTACAAGTAGATAAATAATACTATAGAGTAACAGGACTCCTCTGATTGTAAACATGGTAAAACTAGTTACAACAGATAAAAGTATTTGAAGGAATTGGATAAGAAAAAGATGGTTGTTCTGTTTTATTTCCTTGGCTACATATTAGTTTTGGTGATTTATCCAATCTAACTTTAAGTAACTTGGGAAGCAAGATTGTATGTTACCAATTAAACTTCCACATTTTTCTTAGAATTTCTTAAGGACTTCAATTTCATTTTATTTTACACAATTATATACCTTTTTGATGAAGATCAACCTCTGACCTTGTTTTTTATTCTTTAATGTTTATGGCATTATTTTAATTTATTTTTATTCTTCCTCATACTTTCCTTTTGTAAATCCTCTCTCAAACCTGATTGCTTTCTTTGACTTCTGTCCAACTACCCTGGTGTGTTTACAACACAAAATAAGGAAAGCTTTGTGCAATGTAAAGAAGCCAGTAAAGAAAAGAGGTCAAAATCTCATTCAGTGGAGCCAGTTACCATCAGCAGCACACTAGAAATTGGAGCAATTACAGCATGATAAAACGTATCATGTTTATATGATACATAAAGTATCTCAAGTAACAATGATTCTAATATGTGTCACATTTATTGAAGGAATTCTGAAAGCCATGAAACAATCAGGTCAACTCAGTGTCACTCTAATTCTGATTGGTACGTAAGATGGTTGCATGTCAGAGAGCATGAGAGATACATGAGAGATACGGAAAGGAAGGTTTTGTGTAACAGGTGAAATTCAGAATCAAACTATTATTAAGTTAATTCAAGTCAACATATGCTGATGACAGTACAAAAATTTTGTCTTGTAAGGTTCCTATTTTGTTTTGTTTTGTTTTAATGTAAGGTTTGAAAATAAGAAAGGCTAGAGATTAGTTACTCAGGAGCTGGCCATAGAGGAGTTAGAGATATTGAGTTTTATTGCCTAAACTATTTTATTCAACTAATAATTTTTCAAATGTTTAACTTTATCTGATATATACAGTTACTGAAGTAAACATATTTTTCCTCATCATTAGAATACTTCCTGACTTTAAGATTTTCTTCTCTTCAGTGAGTTAAATTACTTAAGATTTATATTTCTTGTACTATTTTGGTAGATATTCTTTCTTTTCTGGAAAATCTAAATTTATCTATATGTATGTATATGCATATGTGTATCTATTTATTCTCTTCCCAATCACTTGCAGATTTTGGTTTTTTCGTGTGCCTATTGATTATTATCTCTAAATATTCAGTCACTTGAATGGTATTTGGACAGAAAATTTAAATCCTCTTTTCATGGCTAAAAATTATCTGCTTTCTGAACCCTTTTAAATGTTGCATGTTTTTTAAAAACTCTGCAATACTTCTTCCAAATAATAGTTATCTAGTACTGCCCACCATGGTAGATATAACTGTAGATTGAAGTATGAAAAACACACTTCATTAAAGATTATGAAAAAATAAAATCTTGATCAAATAAATTCTTTTAAACTCTAACGGAAAATATTTACATCCACAAAGTTAGCTTGAGGAATTCTTCACAGCTATCAGTTATTAAAAAATATTAAAGTTGTGGGTCTCTCATAAAGCCCTATGTTCCTAAGGCTTATTTGTAGTTAGTTTCCTAACCTGCTTCATGAATATTTTGATGCTATCTCAAGTTAAGAATTGGGTTGTGATAATCCAACATACTGCAAAAGCTGCTTTTCCAAGAAACTGTGCATGTAAAGGAGTAATGAAGCAAGCTTTGAGTGAGTCATTAAAGTAATATACATTTATAATAAATAACAAGTTAACTGAAATTTAACTTGTAACCATCAGTGACAAATGTGTTTTTTAGGGTGATAGGTTCATAAAAATCAAGCTCACATATTAAAAAGTACTGCATCTGAAAAATAAAGTAAGGTAAGCTAAAAAAGAAATTGGGTATTCCAAGAGATTAAAATTGGTTTTCTTCTAACTTCTCTAATTTCTAAAAACAATCTTTAAAATTTTTCAAACAAGAAAAAAAGTATATTTTACCTTTGCTTTTGTTTGCTGCTGGTCCTTTAGTCACCTGGTGCAAAGCAGAGGTTGAGTGGCAAAGGATGCCCTGTCACAGTTCAGAGAAACATGTTATTACAAAGGTGACTCAGTCCTCTAAGTTATACAGGAGGCTTGCATTAAATCTCTTTACAACCAAAGTTAGACTCTCTTAAAAGCATCTTGGTGTACATGGCCATTGCTTTCTGAAAATACCCAATTTAAATTCACTCACATAAGAAAGAAGAAAGAAAACTTTGAATCTTTACTTTAGTTGAAAAATAGGAAGGTAAAGAAAACTGTGTATATAAGATTTCCAAATTAAAGAGAAAAAAACAGCCAAGTGCTTTGCATCCTACAACATATATCATTAAAAAAATAGATATTAATATGCTATTCTTGATGATAATGGAATAATTGACTGTTAGTGGCCCTTAGGTACCAACCTGAGTAAAAACAACCTGAATTTACTGGAACTAATGGCTCAAGATGATGAACTGAGCACATACATTTATTTACTATGCTATTTTCAGCAGATATCATTAGAAAAAATACAATATAAAGCTGAAAGCAAGAAGGAGTGACATGACTCCAAAGCCTGAAAAAGTCAGAAATTTTTAAAAATTAAAAAAAAAAAACACAAAGAACAAAAACCATAGTAGAAAGTTTCTCTAGATGAGTTGTTCCTTCCATTGAAAAGAAAACCTCTAATAACCAAAAAATGGAAGTGGATAAAGGACAAATTATCAGGGCAATCAATTACAGTATTGTTCCCAGTACAGCAGAATCAGACCATTCGACTGCATGCAGTATGTAGAATGGCAATCAGTAGAGACATTCGACCCCAAAGTATTCAAATATAGAGAAAGCCCTTCCTATATAGGGTTCAGAGTTTGTATGTTAGACCAATTACAAAAGCAGAGCTAAAATGGACATAGGATTTGTTCTGTAAAGTTTGGCTTCAGTGAAAAGGCCACACTCAAGGATTCAGAAGGCCACATATAACCCCAAGGCCACAGGTTCCCCACTCCTAGCTGAGTCTTTCCAGTGGGCATGGAAGGGATAAAAAAGGAAAGGCTGCTCAACCCATGAGGGAATTATACTCCTTTCCCATGATAATTTTCTCCTTGCTTTGATAATTATGGGGTTCCCACCAACCTGCCTGTTTTCTACTTACATGGTCCAGATGAAATTTTACTTGTTAAAGTGCCACTGCCTCTTTCACAAAGTCTTCAGTCCATCTTCCCATTCAATGTAAGACTACTGTTGAGTAAACATAACCAAACAAATGTGGGGTGGGCTGGGGGAGCAGAACTCCTGGGACAGATTTTTCAGTTACTCTTGTCCTTTATAAATATAAATGGGTGACCAAAAATCACCACACATTTGATACAAACCACACATTTGATATAAAAGAGAAGATATTAACAAAGGGAACAATGGATCCAAGAAGAAATGGAACAGAATAGCATATATAACAACAGAAATAATTTTAAAAATCTAATTAATATTCTCAGAGAGATTTAAGAAGCTGTTGAATCTACAAACCAAAGCACTATGGAAAAGAAGCAATCACATTACACACAAAAAAAGAGTTCCTCAGAATTAAAAATGAGTTTCAAAATATGGTAGTGTTTTGGTCCATTTAGTTTTGCTATAACAGAAAACCTGAGGCTGGGTAATTTATAAAGAAAAGACGTTTATGTAACTCACCATTGTGCAGGCCGAGAAGTTGAAGTGCATGGCCCTGGCTTCTAGGACTTTCCTGCTGTGTCATAACATGGTAGAGAAGGTCAAAGGCAAAGTGGTCATGTACCAAGAGGCAAAACCAGAGTAGTGTCCTGGCTTTTATAACAACCCATTCTTCCTGTGAGAACTAATCCAGTCTCACCAGAGTCAGAATTAACTCACCACATTGAGAAAGGCCATTCATGAAAGATCTGTTCCCATGACCCAAACACCTCCCACCAGCCCTTACCTGCCAACAGTGCCACATTGCAGATCAAATTTCAACATGAATTTTGGTAAGGACAAATAAACCATAGCCTAAACCATTGCAGGTGGCAATCAAACTAGTATTCTAGAAAGAGAGATGAGTACATCTATTATACAAAGCAAAAAAGACAAAAACTTAGACTATATGAGAGGAAAGCAACACAGAATACCAATATAGAAAAGGCAAGATTTATCTAATAGTAATTTTATTTTATTTTTTAAGTTTTTTGCAAAAACTTCACAGTACTTTATTTCAATCTTTACCCAAAAATGTTAAAAAACATGTACTTTTGAGCTTTAGACACTAACCTCCAATCCTCATATACAAGTAGAGAAAGAAGGTGGGTCAAGATAAAAGTTCAGAGTTCCTCCCACCCCTAGAGAAAAGAGAAGCCCCAGGCATGATGCAAGACCAGGACCTTATGGAAAACAGACCCCTTTTCCGGCCCAGGCCAAAGTCTTTGGAACCCAATCCCCATCCCAAACTCTCCTCTTCAATGAGGAAGAAATATTTTTAAATTCTTGAAACTTGTCCGGAAACATGGTGCATGGCGCCCCTAGCGGGCGGCTAGCTGATCTGCTTTTTAACAGGAAAAATGAGGCAAAATTCACCTTCCACCTCTTCACTCTCCTGTTAACCATCCGGTGCCGCCAGTGATCCGCTCAGGGCCAGAGCCCCACTTCAGGGGGAAGGTTGCAGGTGTCTGGAGCGGGAAGCCATCCCCGATGCGCATGGTCTGGCAGGACGACATGAAGCCTGGCGTAGGAACAATATCATTTGGAGTCATTCTTTACTCGTTTTTCCTCTAACAAATTGAATCCATCAGCAAGTCCTTTTCAGTTTACCTTCAAAATATATCCAGACTTCTACCATTGCTACCACTCTGGTTCAGGTCACTGTTGGCTCTCACCTTAATTATTGTAATAGCTTCCCAACTAGTCTCCCACAATCTGTTCTAAATACAATACACACACTCATACACACACACATATTTCTCACTATGATGAAATAAAATAGAAATTAATAATAAAAGTAGGATGCACAAAAATCTTAGTTTTTTACAGATTCAAATTATGCTCCCAAGTAACAATTTGGTCAATGGAAGTTTTAAAGAATATAATTTCAAATGAATTAGAAAAATAATAACTGGAATACTACATACTAAAACTTATAAATACAACCCAAATAATTCTCATCGTTAAATGCCTAGTCATTAATGCTTTTGTCTACCAGGCAATCCAATCATCAAAAAAAACAAGGCATTTTGGCGTAGGCTGTCACTTGGACTCCCATTCAACTAACCAGCAATGTTCAGTGCTAGTCGATGGGGCACTGAGAGGTGTTATTTTCATTTATACTTTTCTCTATGCTTCCTGCTCTTCCAACTCTCTGCATCCTTTCAGTCACTTTTCCACTCGTGAGTTAGTTGCTACCTGCTTCATAGAATGATGGCATTTCCTTTCTCCATCTCATTACCAGCCACTGGCCACCAATTTCCTAGGACCCAGCAAGTGATATTTTACCCATCATGGCAAGTTCTCCTGACCTCCAGTGTATCTGTTCTTAGCTTCTAATTTTAAATCTCTATCCAAAGGAATGTGCACCGTTTTGGTGGATACTTGTCTTCTAATCCATATTTGGATCTGAAAAAAAAAATGTTCTAACACTTTAAAGCATGCTAATATTAAATGCATACTTAACACTTTGTATTCCAATAGCTTTGATTATTCAAAGTGAAGGAATAAAAAAATAAACAAACATTCAATTCAATTAGTTAGAAAAATAATTTTTAGCCAGGCATGATGGCTCATGCCTATAATCCCAGCATTTTGGGAGGCCAAGGCAAGAGGATCACTTGAGCCCAAGAGTTCAAGACCAGCCTGGGCAACAAAGAGAGATGTAATCCCTATAAAAAAATAAAAATAAAAAGGCTAATTGTTAAAAAAGCAATCCTATAAAAAGAAATAATAAAATTAAAAGCACAAATTTATGAATTAGAAAATTGAGTTGATAAATGACTCCAAGAACAAGTTTAAGGCTTGTATAACCATGATCTGTTTTTCTATCATCAGTCATGGTCTGGTAATGACTCCTGGCTTTCTAGGCCCCATGTTATCTCCAACTGGTCCAGCTAACGGCTCTAGGTCTTGCTATGCCTCCCATTTGGTCTAAGCCTTTTCTAAAATACTTGCCACTAGCCTTCTTATTCTGCTATGGTGACTCCTTCTGAAAAGATCTCCAGCTGGCTGTTCAGTGACTTGAGGTCAGGCTATACCACATTGGATCAAAAGCAGCACGGGAAAGCTAAATCTCCAGGCCTTCTTCCACCTGACCGTAGTACATTTTTATGTGACTCTTCTTCAGATTGGCATATGGCAGCCAACAAGTTTACTTCCTCCCAGAGTCTCAAATACTGAGTAGGAGGGTGAAAGAGTACCACTCCACTGTCTAAGATTTCGTAATTAAAGAATATCCAGCTCTAGGCCAGAGATAAAACCCAAAGAGGGAAAAATACAAAGAGATATCTGCTTCCTTCAAGCTCACTCTCTCATTCTCTCTTCTTCCCATAATCCCCCTTAGAAAAGGAGTGAGTTTTATCCCAGAGAGGGCCTGGTGGTCATAGGCAGAAAGAGTGACATCATCTTTCCATCACTGCACAACTGCTTAGCTGAGATCTCCAGGCTTACAAAGCTATTGTCTTGCTGTACAATCTAAGTTTATATGTCAAAAGTTGAGTTTTCGAGCCCAGGAGTTTGAGGTTGCTGTGAGCTAGGCTGACGCCCGGCACTCACTCTAGCCTGGACAACAAAGCGAGACTCTGTCTCAAAAAAAAAAAAAAAAAAAAGTTGAGTTTTAATTTATTTTTTCCATTTTCCTTCCTCATATAACAAATTTTAAATTCATCCTATACAGTGGAAGCCTCCTTAAAACTAAAGTAAAAGTCATGAGCTCAGAAAGACAATAAAGAAATTATATTATTAATTTTCAGAATATTACTCAAAATGTATTTATCTGACTTAATTCTCACATCAAACTTATCATATAAGTACTATTATAAATCTCATTTTAGAGATGATGAAACTGATGCTTATGAAGGTTATGTAACAGATTATAGAATGGTATTGGTTGGACTCCAATCAGTTATGTCTATAAAGCTCATGGAAAAATGCCCTTTTCTTAAAATTTTTGTAGTTAATCCTTGTAAAGAGAGGAAAATGAAAGCCAAGGATTCAAACAATAGGTAATACAGATAAATATAGATTGACTTAAAATCTACACCCTAACAAAAGATGCAAAGATAAATAATCAGAAACAGAATCAAGCAGCACAACCTTGCCGAGGGAAAGCTTGCATTCTGGGCATGTGCTCATGGGTTACAATCAACCCTAAAATCTCTATAGCTTAGCACAAAGGAAGTTTGTTTATTGTTCACATTACGTCTCCCACATGAGTTGACAGAACTTTCTGCTCGACACAGTCACTCAGAGCCCCAGGCTAATGGAACTGTCATCATTCTATAGCTGCACCATCCTCCCGGTGCAGCTTCCTCAGGTATTCTGTTAGGCAGAGGCCGGGTTCATGGAGAACAATTTTTCCAAGGAAGGTGGGGTGGGGGTGGGGGTGAGTGGTGCGGAGCTCAGGAGGTGATGCGAGCGATGGGGAGTGGAGCAGCTGTGCTGGCTGCTCACCTCTTCTAAGTTTCATGGAAGACAATTTTTCCATGGACAGTGGGGGGCCCCCACTGTCCCTGCTGCCCCGCCTCCCCCAACCCCCAGCACTGTGTGACGGGGGGTGGAGCTCTGTGGCCCAATACCTAACAGGACCGCTACCAGAGACCACAGCTGTTAGAGGAAAAGGAAAATGAGAAAATTGCATGGGCTTATCACTTCCTCAGCCTGGAAATGACACACACATCCACTAGTATTTCATTGATCAGAACCTGTCCTATGGACCCATCTAATTGCATAAGGACCAGGAAACGTAGGGAATGGAATCTTGGATTCATCTCTGTGTCAGCCTCAGGAACATGATTCACACACTTGGCCACCTGCCCTTGTCTAATTTCAGCTCTTTCTTTTTCAGGGTTGCTTTTAGATTCGTGATAAATATGGTTATTCCTTTTTAGAGATGGCCTTATATTTTGTGGTTTGAAAAGAATATTGCAAGACCTTTATAAATATTTATTAAAGGCCAAATTATAGTTCTAAGATCACTATAGGCAATCTTTTTCTCTCTCTCTTTTTTTTTAAATGAAGACGTGTTTATGGAATGAGGGAACACACCTACTCTTTCACTTGTTAAGAGTAAGGCACCTAGCGAGTAGAAGGGTGGAGGCTCTGGTGATTGCACAGTTTCTACAACCGCAGTTTACCTGTAATTACTTGGCCTTGCTTCTGGTTTAAATACATGCGTGACTTCAAAGGTAAATATCTCAATGTGTTGCAACTAGCTCTTCAACTACCAGTGACAGGTTTCCATTTATAAAATTCCTATTGAATGACAGAGTCTTGAGTAATAGGAGCTTGAAAATTTGATTATTAAGACAGGGCATTTAAAACTTACTGTAAAAATTTCCTTCAGAAGGAAGTCAATGTCTTTAGAATATGTAAGGAAGTAGCACCATCTGGTGGGTGAATATGAAAGGCAAATAGGGAATTGCCTATTGAGGAATGGGTAATTGTGGGCACTTTTTCCGATTATTTTTATTGCCATAGGTGTAGTTAAGCTTCTAAATAAAAGTTGTTTCAGAGCTTTAGAATTGAGACCTGAAGAACTAAATTCTCTTCTCAGGAAACAGGGTTAAGTAGAAGGTGTATGACTTTTCAAATTACCATTTCTGATTGATAGCTGTTCATATGAAACCCAGGTAAATTAAAGCAGACTCTGCTAATGATGAGAGGTTTATTTACAACCTGGGATTATTATCATCAAAGAGCCAAGTGCCTTAGAAATTTTAGAAAGTTTACCTATGCTAGGCCAAGCCCCTTAGTGTAGGCCTTCAATTCACTCAGCACTTATTAGTAAAAGGCCAGCAGGGGGCTCTTCTTCACCCCTGTTTGTGGTCTAGTTTTAGAAATAATGGTGAGGTGTTTTTTTTTTTGGTTTTTTTTACAAAGGCAAAAAAAATGGGTTTTGCTTTTCAGCTTTCAAGTATCAGGGTCTCATTTACATGGATGAAGCTTGAGGGCATTATGCTAAGTGAAATAAGTCAGACAGAAAAAGATAAATACTGCATGATCTCACTTATAAGTGGAATCTAAAAAAGTCAAACTCATAGAAGCAGAGAGTAGACTGGTGGCTGCCAGGGGCTTGGGGGTGGGGAAAATAGGGAGATGTTGGTCAAAGAGTACAAACTTTCAGTAATAAGATGAAAAAGTTCTGGAGATCCAATGTACAGCATGGCGCCTGTAGTTAACAACACCGCATTGTATACTTGAAATTTTCTAACAGACTAGATCTTAAATGTTCACATCATAAAAGAAAATTGACTTGATAGTGATAATCATTTTACAATACATACATATATCAAATAATCAGGTTGTACACCGTAAATTTAGACAATTTTATTTCTCAATGTTACGTCAACAAAGCTGAAAAAGATTTAAATAAAAAATTAAAAAGATTTAAAAAGCAACAAAACAAAAAACCCACCATATAAATGCTCCTTGTTTAAAAAAAATTCAATTTACAGACTTTCTCTCTTAAAAAATTTGTGAGAATCTTTAAGCCAAAGTGACAGAAGGAATTGTCTCAGGTTTGGCCAGGTCTGCATGACTCTTGCTGTGCCATCCTAGCTCCACTAATGGTTTTCTGTTTCCCATGAAGTCTAACCCTACACTGTTCTGTGTTTGAATTGCCACTTGGTGCCTTCAGTGCCTTTTAGGGATTTATAAATTGTTCTTATTCTTTGCATTGGCAAAAGTTCAGAGTCCATCTAAACATAACTTTGCAGAGGCTTTGTTTCCCTGCAATATAGTTTGCAAATAGTTGGCTTCCTGCTTTCTTGTAAGCCCTGGGGAAGGTTTTTATTTATTTGCTTAGCCCTATACTCTTAACCCAAGCATCCTATCCTATGCATCTCTGTCACACAGCAATCAAGGAACCAGTTTTACTCTGCTACATTTTGGTAAGAATCTCTAGCATGTTGGGTACAAGCTGTAGAGAGCCCACCATGATGCAGTCCCATGACTCTTCCTAGGTAACTATTAAACATTCTGCTTGTAGCATTTCTGATTATTCCAGTCACGCTTATAACATGTAGGCCACATTGATGGTATATTCCCATGTCCCGGAATGCTCTATGTAGCAACATGACCCAAGCAAGTTTAAGTCTTAGATTTTATCAGTTAGCTTGGCATAAAGACAAAATATATTGAAGTCAACTGTCTAGAAAATACATCAAATTGTTCTTAAGCAAAGAAGACAAAGAGGAACTGTATTTACTGAGAGTTTATGTATGGCAAGTACTAGTTGCTTTAAGGAATATTTTGGACGAGGTCAAGTTTCAAGCATGGTGTGAGGTCCTCTGTATGTCTTGGATAGCACAGCTTCCCATTATAGAAATTTCCAGGATTTTCTCGACCATCATAGACTGTTCTAAAACACCAGAACAGATGCCCAGACACATAGCTTGTTTTGCATGCTCCTAGGCTATCTGTAAAAGAGAACTCAAAATTAATCCAGTTGTTATGTTCAGGTATCCACAGACCCGTCTAGGTGACTGGGATCCCCTGAGGGAGGCTGGCCCAAAGAGACCTCAGAGCCAACCAGAGAAGGTCTGGAAGAGCAGGCCTGAGCTGGTCGCTACCCGAATGTCAGAGGGAGCAGCGGATCATGGTAGCCGGAGACTGTGCTGAACCATTCCTGATATTGGTCCCTTCTCCCTAAGTACCAATGTGCTGTGAAAAGGGAAGGCTGAGATGTAAGAGATCTATTTGTAGGGGCCTAACTATTCTTCTGAGAGAAATATCTCTGACTCTAAAAGAGTTTTCCTACTCGCCAGAGAGAGTGAAAAGCAAGAGATCAGCAATCTAGGGGTGAGACAGGACATGAGAACAAAGGGACGGTGGGCAAACCTCACCCACAGGACCTCCCAGACAGTAAATTAACAGGATGGCATTCTATTAAAAGACTGAATTTTGTGCTATTCAAGCAGGTGTGGACTCAAAGCCTTTAGATTTGGGATATATTAATAAGTATATATATATGATATCTACATGTCCTGGCACGGAAAGCCTAAGGCTATATGTGTTATGTGTGTTTAACCCTCACGATTAATTTTGCAGAAGAAAAACTGAGGCTGGGTAAGGCCATTTACCTAAGTGTGCAGAGATAATAAGAGGCAGAGCCAAGAATCAAAACCAGAGCTGTCTGACTCCAAAAGCTCTAGGGTCTTTCTTTCTACACATTAAAGCTTTTCAAGATATGGAAAATTCAGTGAAGCATAACCAATAAACATTTATAGTGTTCCAAATAGCAATGATAAACAGCAACATAAATGGAGCAATTACTACATGTTGTGTGATATGCCTGGACAATAGTGTGATTTACTGAGAAAGTGATCAGTATCTAGACTTTTTTTTTTCCTATTGTGTTTTCATCAGTGAAAGAATAATGTCAGGGTTCTATGCCCTTAAGGTCTATATTTCCCTTATCTCCAGAGTGACAGTTAATAGGACTCATCTCAAAGCTCTCAGCAATGAAAGAGTTAAACTGGACATGGGGAGGATTATGGATTTCTTCTAGTGCTTGGATTCAGCACTCTGGTGGTAACAAGTCCTTGTATGGGAACAGATGTTTGAATACAAATGATAATTGGCCATTAATGTTGTGTCTTGAGCACCTTTTGTAAGATATTTGTGCCATCAGCAAAGGGGAACATTTTGAAGGGGTATCATGTCAACCCACCCAAGGAGGCTGCCTCCAGTGTATAACAGACAAACAGTGCTCAACTACCGTTGTACATTTGGAAGACTGAGTTTCCCCCATGCTTGTGAAGGTGGTGTGCACAGTGGCTCTGTATATAGCAACCAAATGGAGCCAAGGGGGGAATGGTCATCCCTGCAGACCAAGAACTAGCCCCCACCACCACCACCACCAATTCTCCTAGGTATATGTAAGCCCCAGGGATGTCATGAGTTTCAATGGAGATAACCACAGTTAATAACTGGTATTGGACTTATCATTGAGCCTGATAAGTTGTGATTTGGAAATGGCTTTCTTTAGAAAGTAAAGAAATGTGACATTTCTTGCATCTTGAGTGTCAAAGAGCTCTTCCTACCTTTATACAAACAGTAACTCTTTTTCTATTTACACATTACTAAAGTTCTATTATCATTTTCTTTTTACAGATAAAGAAATTAAACCTTAAAGTTCAGCAACTTGCCCATGCAACTCATAAGCCTTTCTTAATATGAAGAATTTAGGCCTCTCAGACTTGCCAACTTTATGGAAAGAACTGCAATACAGTTAATCCCCCTTGAAAACTAATTCAAGAAGTGTATCACCACAAACTATATAAACGAATGTTTAATCAACATAAGCAGGATGTATAACATAGTTCATTCCTTAATAAATATTTACTGATATTCAGTGATATATAAGACATAATACAGTTGTTCATAAACAAGCATGTCTTAGAATGTAGTTGTCTAGATAGAACATATATCAACAAAGGTACCTTGTACTAAATTTCAAGAGAGGGTTACATACAATAAATGCTATAGGAATTTGGGTGGGACTTAATAGATAGTACAATAGAAAGATCACTAAATAATCAGTAAGAAGATATCAGTTCTCATTCTGACATCAGCTGTGGTGTTTCTTGCTCCTTAAATATCAAGATTTTAATATTTTATGTGCCTCAGATTCATCAGTTGGAACCTGTTGATAATAAGATGTTCCCTTCTTTCCTCACAGGATTTTTAACATTATATGTGCAAAAATGTTTACAAAACTTAATGAGCTTTGTAAACAAATGAAGGACTTCACTGTTTCTCCTGTTTTGTTAGTGCTATGTCTTCATGAGTCGTGATAGCTATGACAGTCAATTTTACACGCCAACTAGAATAGGCTAATGTGGGTGGGTTTTATCCAGTTACTTGAAGGCCTTAAGAGAAGAGACTGAAGATCCCTCTCAGAGAAGGAATTCTGCCTGCAGACTGTGTCAGACTCAAGACAGTGAAATAAACTCTTGCCAGAGTTTTCAGCCTACTCACCAGCCCTCCAAATTTAAGACTTGCCAGCCCCCATAATCATGTGATTTCAAATCCTTAAAACTCTCTCGTTTTCTCTCTCTCTAGCTCACTTGCTCTTGCTCTCAATTTTTCTTTCTCCAACCAATAGGATGTATATACACACACAAACATATATATGTGTACGTACATGTATGTGTATGTGTGTATATATACATATATGTATTCATATATGCATCATATTGTATATTGCTTCTATATCTTGGGAGAACGCTGACTAATACAAAAGCTGAACTAACAGCTTACTTTGACAAGAGATATGTGGAAAACAATCAAAAGGACTTCAGAAAGTACTATTTTACTTTCCACATATTTTCTGTTGGTCAATTTTTGAATATTTGTGAAGTAGTCAATAATAGAGCATAAGTTTAGTAATAACAACTTCCATTATTTCAATGAAATATGAATTTTATATGCCAAAGTAGGAAATATGATGACACAAGACTACTCACTGTTGTTTGGGGCAGCTGATTTGCCTGTTGTGGTCTATGTGTGTGTCATTGCTCAAGGTATTCTTTGCATTGGAATACCTTCCTCCTTAGTCACCCCTTATCCAAATGGGCTATAGCCCATTCTCTGAGGCACAATGCAATGACCCTTCCAAGCTTAAATGCTCAATTCTTCTAGCTGAAAGTGGTCACTACCTCTTCTGAATTCTATTCTTTATACTATCCATCACTTCATGTACTGAATTATAGCTATTTGTGGGTTTGCATTGTTTCCACCTCCAGAAATAATCTTCTTGAGGGTAGCATTTACTGATAAATCATAATTTTTATCAGAGCCCACTATAGCTTCTTGCTGAAGATGTCTTGATAAATATGTGCTAGATAAATAAATCTTCACAGGCCATTGCAATCTCTGGAGTTTAGTCCTTCTCTTTAATTTGTGCTATAAAAAGTCCTATAAGTAATTTGTATCAGAGTGACTGTAATCTTTTATGTATGGTAGTGGTCTGGCTGTGAATATTTGTTAGGTAGTGAAAGGATGAAAAGCAGTAGCATGAGGCTTTAGCTATCTAAAGAACGAGCTTGAAAATTGGGTTAAAAATGCATTTATAATGAAGGAAGGTAAACAAAGGTAGTGAAATAGCACAGGCTTTGAAGTGTTCACTGGTGACTGCACAGTAACCAAGGTACTTCCTTGTTCTCACACCAAATGTTCTTGACATTTGTCAGTGATATAAACTAACTGCTAAATATGTAACAAAAGCAAAGTACAAGTATCTGTGTACCCATCAAATATTATACTTTCAAAAATATTTATGCAGCCTCCATGAACAGTGTGTACTTTTCATCTAAATTCGGAACACTTTAGTTACTTCACAATATGTGAATAGACACAGTGGCACAAAAAGAATGACTTTTCAGGGGTTAAAAGTAGAGTAGAGCTGAGATCTATCTTAGATCCCAGAATTTTAAAATTCCACTTTAGCGTGTTTGACAACCAATATTCCACGTACATCTGGGAGAAAATTAATCAAAATGGTATGATTAGAGAACAGAGATTGGTTCCTGAGTTCTAATTCAACTAGCTTCCTATTTTAATGCATCTAAAAGTCTCTAAGACCAATATTACTCTAGAAGACAAGAAGAGTAACCCACAATGCATTCAGTTCATGAGCCCATATTTACTAGCTGATAACATGTACCATGTTGGTTGCTGGAGAGCAAGAACATTGGGAGGGGTGTACACACACACCAAACCAACTGGTTAAGTCTTGATTGTTGCTTAATGCTACTTTTGGTTTTTCCTGCTGTTGACTCACCATGGTAAAATAAATTATTGCTTTTCCTGTCTTGCACCTGAAGAGATGAAGTTTGCCCTCTCTTTATATTGCAGTTGCCCCTCCCCCACTCAACAGACATGAACAGAGGAAGTTAAACTGTTTGAGATTCAGGCCCATTGTGGAAACTTATACTTCCTCATCTCAGAAGGGGAGTGGATAGACGTTATTGTTTGAAATTGAAGAGAGGAGTGACTGGACCCTAGAGGTGATTTTCTGAGGTGGGTAGGGATTTAGGTATTATTTCCACTCAGAATCCCAATAGGTGGCAGAACTTCTGACGAGAAATGCATGTAGGTATGTAGGTAGCTGTGAGCCTTGGGGAAGGGCCCTAGGGCTGAGCTCAGCATGGAGGAAGGGTACTCCACAAGCAACAGAGCAGCCTGCTTTCTAGCAAGCCACATGGGCTTGAGCAATGAGCCTGACAATTAGGCAGCGAGAACGAACTCAAGTCAGGAAGCCTCTCCTCCACGATGATATAGGATAAGCTATACAATGCCCCTGGGAATCTTGAGGAATGCTAACCCAGGGCCTGTTAGTAATTAGTATTAGGCATGTTGACAGGGGAGTTCAAAGTGAATACACTTTGATTTTGATTTTTTAAAATAAAGTAAAATGGCTTTTACTTCATGCAAGTATTATGGATAAAAGTCATACTTCTTACAGTTAAAATAGATATAGATATATAATGTGATTGTATAAGTATCTATAATGTGGTAGAAAACATACCATGTGCTAGAATGGCTCACAGGAGAAAGCAACTACCACACGTCCTATGTTTTAAAACTTGTTTGATCACTTTAGTGTTTCTCCATTGGAACATGCCTTAAAACTGACGCATACTTTAATATTCTATTTGTTTTCCTTTGATTTGCAAAAAGTAAGCTAGTATCTTAGAATTAAGGAAGTATCATAATTCCCTGTACAGAAATAAGAGGGAAAGAAAGGTATTATAGAGGAACTGATTTTTTAGTTGACTTAAAAGATGAGTAGTGAAAAAAGTAGAGTAAGTATAGCATGTGTGGAAGCGGAAATATGTGGAAAAATCATAGTGAGTACAAGAAAACTGGAGCATCATTGGCAAGCAAACAATTTGACACCTCTTTGAACCAAAAGTACTTGTTGAGCACTTATTTAGAGGCTATAAAAATTATATTAATAAAAAAAATTTTCATAGAAACAAATTGCTTTACTGATTGACTCTTAGTGGTTAAAGCAGAGTCAATGTTTTGAAAAAATGTGACCACTTAGTTGGAAGCACAATCAAAAATTAAACTTTTAAATAAAAAGATGAATCACGTTTCCATTAAAAAGTGTTATGGCCTACATTTTGAACCTTTGGATTCTGGCTATCTGTAACTGCTTATGTGTAAGAAAGCTCAGAAATGGTAGGGTAACTCTAACAAGGAAAGTTTTGGGGTTTTTTAGTTTTTTGAGACAGGGTCTCAATTTGTGATCTGAGTTAGAGTACAGTGGTACAATCATAGCTCACTGCAACCTCAAACTCCTGGGCTCAAGGGATCCTCCTGCCTCAGCCTCCCAAAGTGCTAGGATTACCAGCGTGAGCCACCGTGCCCCACCTAATTGTTTTGTATTTTTATTTCTGCTCAGGGCTTGCCTCTTTTGACTGGAATGGGACCAAAATTTTACATTTTGCCTAGGATAGCAGATCAAAGCCTGCATCATTTGGCAATGTATTTTCAATGTAACCCAAGCCTGGGAGCACTTTTAAAGGTTGGCACACAGTGAGGCTGTCCATGTGTCCTATGCCTTCGTCTAGCTCTGAGTT
This sequence comes from Microcebus murinus, assembly GCF_040939455.1. Taxonomy (NCBI): domain Eukaryota; kingdom Metazoa; phylum Chordata; class Mammalia; order Primates; family Cheirogaleidae; genus Microcebus; species Microcebus murinus. The sequence continues at coordinate 76,868,319 of NC_134112.1, read as the reverse complement.
CAAGGAACTTAAAGAAACAAAGGGGAAGGAAGTAAAGATGTATTTGTGGGAAGAATGGGAAATGAAGGAGTATAGCACATTATTGTTTTAATCAAATACTTGGCATACACAATCTCTTTTGATCACATCATTTCAGTATAGGTACCATTACCCCCATTTAAAAAATAGTGAAACTGAGACTGAGGAAGTAAAACTTGCCTTAGACAAGGTTAATCAAATAGTAAATAAGTAGAAAATTGAATGTAGGTCCTCTGAATTACAACTCATGTGCTCCCCACTACCCTGCATAAATGGCACAGTGACTAGCTAATCCCAGTGAGAGATTTTTTTGTTTATTCAAAGAAATAAATATATTTAATTTTTTAATAATTGCTTATGGCACCAGTATTAAAACAAATGGAAGAATAAAAGTGAATTATTCAACCAGTTTAGATTAGAAAAACACCATTTCTCCCTTTGTTACACTCCATAGAAGCAGCCCCAACACAATTAACAGGATTCTAGTTGTTAAGGGTGGAGGCCACACAGCTCAGTGTCTGACTATTCTAAGATATGTACGGTAACAAGAGCAATAACCACATAATCCAACCTGTGACTGCCAAGGTCTTTCCCACATCCTGAAAGGCTCCTTGTTTTCAATGGACTTGGTAGCCGTTGTGAAAACTGGCAAATTCAAATCAAAGCAGCTGTGGTTTGTTAAGCTTCTTTATAGAGTTAAGGTAAGCAAATTTATTTGTAGCAAAACACGGGCAATGAAAGTCCTTTGGGATAAACCTTACTAAATAACATTGCTGAAACACTGTGGATTTTTAACCACAAAGTAATTCCCTAGTAATCAGTTTCGAATGCTGACAAGATTGTTTTCTTCTTGGCTTCCTATTTCTGACCTCTCTAATTCCCTTCTTTAGCAACAGTAAGAATATTCCAAAATAATTCTTTCCAAGGACTCTCTGTCGGCAGCTGTGAAACCTCTAAACTTCTGTTTTCCTGTGGCTAGTCATTAAGTAAAGTCAGTGGGGGGCGGGGGGGGGGTTCGTGTCACATTTCTAATTGAATTAAACGGCTTCTCAAATGGTAAAAAAAAAAAAAAAAAAAATGTAAGGTTCTAGATTAGCAACATCCCAAGAGTTTCAAAAACCAATTATAATTTTGCTACAATGTAGTATGCAAAAAATCTGTGCAAATTTTCTGAAATATGTAGGTTAGACATAGTTTGAACTCATTTCTTGGATATCTTATTTTAAAAATCAAGACCAAACATATTTTAAAATGCCAGGAAAATTATTTATTATACAGATGGAAAACTAAAGGATAGTCAAACCACAAAATTAAACTCCTTTTTACAAATATGCTCTGTTGCTGTTACATAGACACACACACACACACACACACACACACACACACACACACACAGTGTCCAGGTACTCTCTGGAGGAAGTTCTTGCTAAAATAGTTAGATTAGATTATAAACACAGTTTATGATAATTATTTTATTGAAAGGGAGTGACCAAATTCAGCATACTTTATTTGGTAGAGGTTTAACACACCTATGAAAGTTCCTCTTCAGGCTCTTAAAGAGTTACTTGGGTGTCCAGTACAAAAGGGTACTCATGACATAAAATCCAGTAGTTAAAACCATGGGTCATTTCTTCAGTCTCCTTAAATAATATTTAGAGAACCTTTATATTGGGGTTCCCAATTATCTTTTTAACCTTATATTTGCCCCCCATCATTCCAACCTATTCCCAGCAGCACGGAAGGAATATGGACATACATAGACTTTCATGTCATTGCTTCTTTGTACAAACAACTCTCTGTACCTAGAAATACTTACACTCCTTCTGTGTCTGTCAGCATCTTAATTTTCCCCAAGGCTTTACTTACAAAGCAGCTCCACAGTGAAATCCTTTTCAATGATCCTGAGAATTGAGCAGTCCCTTCTGTACACTTTAATAACACTTTGTTTACACCTTGTTATATCACTTAACGCAATCCTGTATGCTCTACCACTACATTGATTCCACTAATATTTATAGAATGCTGGTGATATGACAAGAAGTAAAAATGAGATTATGAAAAACCAATCAACAAAAAATTGAAAAAAAAAATCGGTTCCTGTAAAGAGGAAGCAAACCAAGCCCAATATATATATATGCAACTTGAGGTTACGGGATCATGTCTGAATCATCTTTGCATTTGTTCTAGCCCAGAGCTTGATGTATAGGAGGCATAGGATGAATATTTATTGAAATTAACTGAAATGAATCAGAATTTCAGAGCTGAAACTCAGATTTCCTGATCATGAATAAAAGAAAAACATTTCCTTAAGCAGATATCTGCTCATGTCACTGCTATGCTCTAGAAAAAGTCAAAGGGGTTATTATATATAAAGATTATATATTTATTTACATAATGATTCAAACATTGTAACTTCTTCTATAGTAGAAACCTGTTAGTCAAGAACCTGGCCTTGAAAAATTCTGTATGTGGTTAGACCATTCTTAAGTATGTTCTGTGGGATATTAACATGTGTCATCGGAAAAAAGGAGTTTCATGATGAAATAAATTTAAGAAACATTAAGTTACACCAAGTTAGAACATGTTTTATTATAAGACTTCTCAGAAGCCCAGTATGTGTTGTAAATTTCTGAAAGGAGGGATAGAGTATGATTCATTTTCCAAACTTATTTAACCAACAAATCTTTTCATCAGTGAGGATCATATGAAGGGTCACTGTGTAATTCATTGCCCAAACTGGGACACTTGACAGCTAGTTAATAATTATGCCAGGCCAACAGGTACAAACTGGAATTGTGCCAGGTCAACCAGGATGTATGGTGAATCTATTCTTATGAAATTTGTTTTCTTTGGAATTTACTTTGGAAAAAAACTAAATTAATATGATCAATAAAAAACCTGTTTTATGTTAATATACATCTTACTATTTGTAGTGAAAATACCAACAGGAAGATCATAGCTCATTAAACGTAATGATATATTTTGTTTTTCTAGCTTAAGGATCCTCACTATTTTTATACCTCTTTTCCTGAAACTATTTAATTTGAAAGATAGGGTTATATTGTTGGGGAGGAATAATACACAATATAGTTCGGAAGACAGTGGAAGAATATTGGCTTCTAGCCTGGAGGCCACTCCACTCAAAATACTTGGATAGCACAGGTCAACAATCTCTCCTTTCTTTTATAGTATGGTTATTGACCACACTGTAAATGATTTAAAGTAGTAAAAGGCAGCAGTATCTCAGGCTTTGATGCAAGGGGGAAAAAGCTTCATACGGGAATCACCATTTATGAAGTAACTCAAGTTCTAGACTATCAGTGTCCATACAAAAACAATAAAAGTCACAATTTAACTTTGCAGTTTCCAATAGCCACCTTAAAAAAATTTAAATAACAGATAGAATTAATTTTAATAATATTTTAACTCATATATCCAGTGTTATTTAAATATGCAATTAATATAAAATATTAATAAGATATTTAACTTTTATTTTTCATTACTAAATCTTTGAAGTCTGGTGTGTGTAGCCCATCACAATTCTGACTAGCCATGTTTTAAATGCATATGTGGCCAGTGCCTACCATATTAGAGAGAGAGCTCTAAAACTACCTTAGATATTTTATATTTGGCTGTTCAGATGATTTCATATATTCATATATATTCTTAAGTGATAATTCTAAAAAGGCTATACACCTTACTGAAGAAAAATGAACAATGAAAATAACAGTAGCTGGTATTTCTTATATTCTTATCTGCCAGCCAGTGTCAAGTGTTTGATATATATTATCTGATGTAATCCTTGGGCCTATGTGGTAGTTACTATTTTTATCACTATTTTGTAAAATGGGAAACTAGGGCTGAGAAAGAAGAAATAACTTGCCCAAGGAAGTTGGCTAGTAAGATAGAGCAAGGTAGTACAGTGGATAAGAGCAAGGATGGTGATCATGTACCCTAGTTTCAAATTCCTGATGAAATCCTTAGCAATATGATTTGGGCAGCTTATCCACTGAGTAAAAGTAACCAGCTACTATGTAAGGATTTAACACAAAACCTGTCACATATCAAGCTCAATAAACATTGGCTTTGTTGGTATTTCTACCATGTTTCCCCAAAACTAAGACAAGGTCTTATATTTAGTTTTTCTCAAGAAGACACCCTAGGGCTTATTTTCAGGGGATATGTTATTTTCCCCTCAAAGCCTCAGCTTGCAGCACGCACAGGATGGCCCAGACCCACCTGACAGGGGGAGCCTAGCTTGTTGGTGGGGCTGCCGGCACCTTTCCTGTCATCTCTGGGATAGTAGCTGTCTTGATGGGGCTCGGGGAGCAAATGCGTGGGTTGTGCAGATACGCTGCGTAGCCACGCCCATCACTAGGTCTTATTTTCGGGGTAGGGCTTATATTGCGCAAATGCTTAGAAATCCTGCTAGGACTTATTTTATGGGTAGGTCTTATTTTCGGGGAAACACAGTATTATTGTTAATGTCATTATAAAGAGGCAGAGCCAGGAACCAAACTCAAGTCTATCTGATTTTAGGGCCTACACTTTTAGTGAAAATTACATAATTTGCATACAAGTTACATATACTGTATTACAGCTGATTCCAAAAAAAATGCAGTGATTTTATTCGTTATTATATGGTAGTTTTGGATGTGTATTTGATATGTTTGTTTTTACTTTGCAAACTTCCCAAAGATGTTTTAAAAGGCCAAAGAAATAGATAATAAGTACTCATGTTTTAAAAATGAGCCAAGGTGAATCAGTTTGAACTCTTTAGAAGAAAGATATTATGTAAATCCAACAAACCATAATTAACGCAAGCTTTAAATAATTATGACATTTCAGGCAATTAAGCTTGATTCTCTCCTGAATCTATACCATTAAACAGTTTATCTAGAGATGGAATCTTTAAAAAAAATTTATTTTGAAAATGTTGAAACATATAATAGAGAACATTTTATAATGAATCCCCATGAACCAATTATGCAACTTCAACAATTAACAGCACTGTTTCATTTTGTTGTGTTTTTTTTTGTTTTTTGTTTGTTTGTTTTTTTTTTGAGACAGAGTCTGGTTTTGTTGCCTAGGCTAGAGTGAGTGCCATGGCGTCAGCCTAGCTCACAAAACCTCAAACTCCTGGGCTGAAGCAATCCTTCTGCCTCAGCCTCCCAAGTAGCTGGGACTACAGGCATGCGCCACCATGCCCGGCTAATTTTTTTTATATATATTAGTTGGCCAACTAATTTCTTTCTATTTATGGTAGAGATGGGGTCTCGCTCTTGTTCAGGCTGGTTTCGAACTCCTGACCTCAAGCAATCTGCCTGCCTCGGCCTCCCAGAGAGCTAGGATTACAGGCGTGAGCCACCGCGCCTGGCCTGTTTCATTTCTTTAATACCCTCACCACCATCGTTATTTCCATCTTATTATTTTAAAGCAAATTTCAGATACCATATTATTTCACGTTTCAACATTACGTTATATACTTCTAAAAGATAATGATGTTCTAGAGAAAATCTTAGGCCTATGCTGAAGATGCTTTTGTCCAAAGGACAGACTTAATCTGGGAATCTGTTTCAATTGTCCCTCATTGTCACTGTCCCAAGACATTTCCAGGTTGTAGCACTGGTATCCGCATTCAATCTGGTCTTGGACGACAGTTCTCAAACTTTTTCTTCTTAAGACCCCTTTGTATTCTCAAAGTTATTGAGGACCTCATAGGGCTTTGTTTATGTGGGTTATATCTGTTGATGTTTACTATATTAGAAATTAATGCTGAGAAATTTTTAATGATATTTATTAATTCATTTTAAAATAGGCTGGGTTTGGTATGGCTCATGCCTGTAATCCTAGCATTTGGGGGGAGGGCCTGAGGCAGGAGGCTGAGAGTTCAAGATCAGCCTGGCCAACATAGCCAGACCCCATCTCAAAAAACAAAAATTCATTTTAAAATAACAATAAAGTTTAGTTGAAATGTAGAATCTGGAACCTTATATAAGCCTGTTACATATTAGCATGGATAACATATTTGTATGTAAATAGCTCTATTTTCCCAAAACAAAAATAAACTAGTGAGAAGAGTGGCATTGTTTTACAGTTTCACAAATCTCTTAAATGTCTGTTTAATAGAATTCATTTGGTTACTCATATCTACTTCTGCATTTAATCTATTGCAATATATTGTTTTGGTTAAAGAATATGAATAAGTATAATTAATTCAGGTAAGAGTCTTTGATATAAACTAATAATATAGGTGGAAGTTTGGAGATTGACAATCAAAGTTTGAAGAAGAATGGAATATTTAGATTGTGAAAGTATCTCCCTACTGATTATTTAGGAGTTACAAAAACAAAACTTGTAATTTTACAGTTGAAAAACCTGTAGAAACCATCTTAACCAAACTGACATTGCCCAAGTCTCAAACTGACATCCTGTGCTCCTGATGGGATGCCTGAGATCACAATATCACTCACCTGTGGTCCTGCCAAAAGTTTCATAATCTGCATCTCATCACTGGGAAGTTTACATCAAAAGATATTGTACAAAGCAGTTGTCCCAGAATCTTAAAAATATCACTGTCATGAAAGATGAAAGAAAAAAAAATGCTTGATTAAAAGAAACTAAGAAAGACATGGCAGTTAAGTGGAATACATGTTTAGGAATTGGACCCCAGTCAATTGGCCAAATTTAAATATGTATTATATAATAGATAATTGCATCAAATTAGTGTCAAATTTTATGAATTTAATCATTTTTAAAAAATTTTTTAAATTTCGGCATATTACAGGGATACAAATGTTTAGATTACGTATATTACCTTTGCCCCACCTGAGTCAGAGCTTCAAGCGTGTCCATCCCCCAGATGGTGCACACCGCACCCATTAGGTATGAATATTCCCATCCCCTTCTCCCCCTCCCATCTGCCCGACACCTGATGAATGTTATCACTATATGTACACTTAAGTGTTGATCAGTTAATACCAATTTGAGAGTGAGTACATTTGGTGTTTGTTTCTCCATTCTTGTGATACTTCACTTAGTAGAATGGGTTCCAGCTCTATCCAGGATAATACAAGAAGTGCTATATCACCATTGTTTTTTGTGGCTGAGTAGAACTCCATGGTATACATATGCCACATTTTATTATCCACTCATGTATTGATGGGCACTTGGGTTGTTTCCACATATTTGCAATTGTGAATTGTGCTGCTATAAACATTCGAGTGCAGGTGTCTTTTTTATAGAATGTCTTTTGTTCTTTTGAGTAGATGCCCAGTAATGAGATTGCTGGATCAAATGGAAGTTCTACTTGTAGCTCTTTGTAAGAGAATATCCTTATTCTTAGGAAATACTGATGTATTTTGGAATAAAGAAATGTAATGTCTGCAACTGTCTCCCAAATGACTCATGAAAAAGTTGATATGAATAGGTGATTGATAGATAGATGTGAAGTGACAAAGCATATGTGGCCAAAAAAACCATAATTGATAAATCTGCTTGAAAGGTATGTAGGAGTTTCTTGTGCTATTCTTATAAGACTTTGGTGGGAAAATTATTTTGAAATAAGTAATTAAAAATAAAAATAATAGCTTAGAATTTTAGAAATTCAGCTAATATTTCTCCTGGTATAAATTAACAATGACTCAAAGAAACAAACAAAAACATTAATGAAGAAATTTGCCCTGATGCTTTTCTGAAATTTCCCATTTCTGAAATATAAAATAAGGAGATGGAAAAATGAGTTCATGATGGAATTAAAATAATTCTATTATTCCTTAGCACATTTTCTAAACTGAATACTTTTTTTATCAAGACAAAGTTCTTTTTATAATCAAAATGCACTTATCTAGGACACAATCCAAAAGAGGCTCACAGTTTTACAGAAATAAACAAATAATCTTTTTAAACTAATTCAAATCAACAAGTATATAGTGAAATCAAGTGCTAACAATACATTAAACACCTGGAAAAAATGAAAAATAGAAACACAGAACCTATCCTCAAGGAGTTTATAATTATATCAAGCCAAAAATTGCATGTGTGAATTAAAAAGTAAAATAAGTGGCATACAATTTAGTGCTCAAATGTTATGTATCAGTGAGCCCTGTTGAACAGAAGTATAATGCAAGCCACATGTGTAATTTTTAATTTTCTGGTACCTACATTAAAAAAAGTAAAAAGAAACAGGAAGTTCATTTTAGTAATATGTTTTATTTAACCCAATATATCAAAACTATTATTTCAACATGTAATCAACAGAAAAATGATTAATTTTTTACATTATTTTTTATATTAAGTCTCAGAAATCCAGTGCGTACTTTGCACTTATAGCATATCTCTATTCAGACCATCCACGTTTCAAGTATTCAGTGGACACATGTGGCCAGTGACCACCATTCTCTACAGAGCAAGTATAAATCATGGTGGGAGAATTTCTCCCATAAAAATGACACAATGACAGTGTATGGCTTAGAAATAGTCTCATCATCCTAAGGTGCAAATGAGTTTTTGTTAATAGTAATTACTCACATTTGGTTAGCTTGTTATTCCCCTAAGTATTTCATGGGACAATAGTCTATTGCAAAATTCCCTTCACCATAATTATTTTTCCAGAGTCTCCAGGAACATCCTGTGTGTGATCACAACCGATCCTTTCACCAAGTTTAGTTGAGAGATCACTTGAAGGGATGCATCATTGCTGTCGAAACATTTGTTCTCTGGTACCTCCCATCCGGCAGTTTAAGGATCAGAAAGAAAATCACATTTCACTCCCAACTCATCGTGCTGGTGCTGCAGTGTGCTGCTCCAAAATGTAGAAAACATCTCTCTCCAAACCTCACCTTCACTCATGAAAACTGCACCTTCAGCTTCCACCCAAAGTACCTCTCTCCAAGGTGGAGATTTAAAACAGGATCAGGAAAGAGACAACATGTTGCCCTCCATTGTATTTGTTTCTAGCTCCCAGGCTCCCATGCATAAAATTTCCTCAGACTTCCTGCAATCCAAAACAAAAGTCCTCATGCCAACTAACCCATGGAAAATCAGGCTCTTCTTAGGTTTGTCCTACCAGTTTCCAAAAGATGCCCAGTCATGCCTGAGTACCAGCAGTAGGCCCAGTCCAGTTTGAAGCTGAGATCTCTGCCATGTAAGGATTTACAGGCAAGTTAAGATAACTCCAAAGCAGAGACATATAGACATATATCTCATTTTATATAGTAGACATTTCCTTGAAACTTTTATATAAATTAAAAATGTGTAAATTAATTATATTTAATTCTATTTAAAATGGATTAGAGAATGGGTAAGTGTTGGGTGTGCCTGTGAGAACTTCTTTTAATCCAATTCCTCTCATTTTCCAGATAAGTAAAGTGGCCTGGCCAGTATGAGCTTGCAAACTTGAGGTACATGGTATTTCCTCTGTTTTTCCATACAGCTGCGGGTCTTCCAAATTCTGGGTTAAGGGGTTTTCCATTACACCAGTTGCCTAGGGAAGTTTGCTATTTTAAAGATTCATCTGGAAAGTGATCAAAACATTTTGGAGTGTCATTTAACAAGGAGAAAAAAAAATCCAGAGATTATAATCAAGGAAGCTAAATCTAAGTTTCTGTCACAAATGGGCTGCACAGCAGCATTTTATACATGGCACAAAGCAAAGTGACTTTGGTGTATTTTGGTCTTATTCCAGATATGACAAAAAAAGTCATTGGTTATTTTCTATTTATAGTTCCATTATGGAATATCAAACGTAGATTCTCATGGCATTTAAAAAATGTCTAGCTATTTTCTTAAAATATTTGAGTTGTTCTCCCATTCAGTCATTGAATTGTTGTTCTTCCATTCAATCCCATTCAATCATTCTTTCAAGTGCTTATTTTGCACCTACAATGAAACAAGCACTAAGCTAGGCTCCAGATATACAAAGTAGAAAAGACATTTTCCTTGCTCTCAAGTTGCCTGTAGAGAGACATAAAAACAAGAAGGCCAGCAATTTCAATACTGTTTATGGGAAAGGTGCTCAAAGAAGAGATACCTAACCCAGAGAAAACTTCCTGGAACTAGAAAGATCTAAGCCAAGACATTAAGTATGAGTCGGAATTAGCAAGAAAAAATGGTGGTAAAGAAGGTGGGAGATAAAGAACGTTGAGGTGAAGAGTCAGAAGGGAAGTGCCTCAAAAGACCCAGAGGTGAGAGAACACATGTTCAAAGAACTAAAGAGTTTCAGGGATGAGAATGCCAAGGGATGAGGCAGGTGAGATATATGTGAGTCAGATCAGAAAAAGCTTTGAAGAATGCTAATGATCTAGACCTCATCCTGAGGAGAATGGAAAATACTGCAGAGTTGTTGAGTAGCTTGTGACAAAGCCTGATTTGCATTTCAGGAAGAGCCTCCGCTGCAGCATTGAATATGAATCAGAGGAAGAAGAGAGATTCATTAATTAGCAGTGGCAGCTATCCCAGTAATAAAAGGTAGGCATCTGACCTAGGATGATGGTGACAGAGAAGGACTGCTAAGAACAGCAAAGGACAGATTTAACGACAAGAAAAGGCAGAATTGACAGGATTTGGTGGCCAATTGAAGGTCAAGACAGGGGAGCATACCACACTGAATGAGCAAAGCACAGGGGCAAGAATGAAGCCTGTGAGGCAATGTCTCATTCACCTTTGATTCCCTTCTGCCAAGCAGATGGCTATGCGTGACAGATTGTGAAACAAATGTTTCATGGATGGATGAATATGGATTTATTGACTGACTGACTAAATGAAATTGTTAATAAAGAAATCAGGGCCGGGCGTGGTGGCTCATGCCTGTAATCCTAGCACTCTGGGAGGCAGAGGCTGGTGGATCGCTCAAGGTCTGGAGTTCGAAACCAGCTGAGAGAGACCACGTCTCTACCAAAAATAGAAAGAAATTAATTGACCACCTAAAAATATATATACAAAAACTTAGCCGGGCATGGTGGCGCATGCCTGTAGTCCCAGCTACTCGGGAGGCTGAGGCAGAAGGATCACCTGAGCCCAGGAGATTGAGGTTGCTGTGAAATAGGCTGATGCCACGACACTCACTCTAGCCTGGGCAACAAAGTAAGACTGTGTCTCAAAAAAAAAAAAAGAAATCAGGGAACTTTCAGGAAGAGGTTAAAACAAAACATGACCATTGCTTAAGAAGAAGAAAGCTCAGTTTGAACAATTAAAAAATTCCCATCTAGGTGGAGATTTCTTTGATTCTGAATCATGAGCTTAAGAGATTTAAGTAAAGCAAACAGTGATGGGTTGACTCAAACAATGACTTGGTTGCCGTAAAGAAAGTGTACACTAACACGTGTGTACACACACATCCTACTGTAAAACTGAATTGTTAAAAGCTACCACCATGTGGGAAATGTATATTAAGTAAAAACATCCTATGTGATAAGGTTTATCCAAAAAAATATAAGTTCACTGAAGTTATTCTTTTTTGAACAAGTAGTATACATTGAGCAAGTATAAATAAATATTAAAATCAATAATGTAAATTCAGATAGTAATCAATTTATTCTTATCTCAATCTTCCATAGAAAAGGAAATAATTAAAGAGAATAACAAAGAAAATATTATTCTTAAATAGGTAAGTATTAAATAATTGAAATAGTAAATATTTATTTTTTAAAAAATGTAGGACTAGGCTTAAATTCGATAAACCTCAATTTATATGATTCTTTCCTACACAAATACGCAAATAGAAACTCATACAAAAGCACATGAACTATTTGTGAGATTAATAGCAAAAACTTCTTAATTGACTACAAAATCTAAAGAAGCAAACAATAAGTCTGAGCAAGAATCAGGAAAAAACTAAAGAATAGTTTGGGCAAGAGTAGATTTAAACCACCATAAACATACTAATGGAATACCAGTTCCTATGACTTAGGGAAAAAAAAAGAGAAAACCAAATTAAGACAGTTAATGATTCTTAGGAGACATTGTGGTATGTCATAAATAGTTGGTATTATCAGTTCTTTCCATGGGTGTGGCCTGGCCTGCCATCAAATGCAGTTTTTTCACACTAGCATCAGCTGTCAGCTTCATTGTCCCTCACTTGGCAGATAGCCCTCTGCATACTTTGATCTGTCCACCCCACCCCATTTCCTTCTAACTTGAGGAAGAAACTACCCATGCAGCTTTCATCAGGCAGAGCCTGGCTTTAAGATAATTTTCTATAATTCTCTTCCAAAGATCCCTCATTTTCCACTGGCTTCATTGACTATTCCATAAGTCACAATTTCTTTACCACACAGATCAAATAAATGGACTTCTGCTTTGTCCCTAATTCTTAGTTTCAGTCTCAGTTTTTTGTCTAGTCACTCATTCCCACCACTAAGATGAAGGACCTTTAAAAAAAAAAAAAAAGAAAAAGAAAAAGAAAAAAATCCTTAGTCTCTGAGTTTGAAATTTTGTACCGAAAACATTGTTTTTGATGGTTGGAAATCCTATTATTTGTGCACCAGCCTCTCAGATGACAACTGCATCTAGATATCAGAGTATCATTCATCTCAGGTACCCATGATTATGTTCTTTCTACCCATCAAGATGCTCCACTTTTAAAATCTGAAGCCCTCATGCTCACTATTGCCTGAACCATGGCTGAATTCTATCCACCAAACACTCTGCTTCCAGTCTCTGTAACTTCTCTCCAAATCCAACTGAATTGTCAAGGTTCTTCCGAGAAACAGAACCAGTAGGAGATAGGTATACATATCTGGCCTTCAAACTTGTCCTGAATTACACCAGCTTTCCTGAGTCACTAGCTTTTTATATGAAAAAAAAAAAAAAAAAAGGAGATTTATTATGAGGAATTGGCTCACAATTGGGAAGGCTCAGAAGTCCTGTGATTTGCCCTCTGCAAATTGGAGACCCAGGAAAGCCCAAGTAATTCAGTCTGAGTTAACAGGCCTGAGAACCAGAGGAGCCAGTCCCGTAAACCCCCATGTGAGGGCTGGAGAAGATGAATTGAGACGCCCCAGCTCAAGCAGCTGGGAAGGAAGCAAATGCGGTAAATTCCTCCTTCCTCTGCCTTTTGTTCTATTCTGACAACAGATTGCATGATGCCCACCCACACTGGGGAGAGCAATCTACTGTACAGAGTCTACTAATTCAAATGCTAATGTCACCCAGAAACATCCTCACAGACACCCTCAGAAATAATGCTTCACCTGGGCACTCTGTGGCCAGTCAAGTTGCCACATAAAACTAACCAACAAACAAGTAGTTGGTGTGAAGTACAAATTATCCATAACAAAAATGCCACAATATTATAACAACCAAAACGTTCTGAATTGCAACCAATATATTAATATTATCAGGGAGGCAACACAATATAGCATAGTTCCACCACTGATAAGCAGAAGAGAATAACAAGCTGGGTAACTGAAGTCAAATACAAGTTCAAATATAAGTAATAGCTATGGAATTGTGCGGGAGAGCAGCAACTGACAGATTTCCCTGATATCCAGTATGGATGATTTCTTTCATTGTTAGAGCAAAGTAACTGTGAATCCATGAGTTGAAGATACAGAAGTACAAGCAATATATTTCATAAATTTCACCAGTGGCCATACAATAAGGATAGTCTTTATGTAGAGGTAATAAGGAGAGAAATGTTGGTCATGGAGATGGGTCATGATATCATCAATTGGGCATTTCCCCATCAGTCACAAACAAGATCAATAATAAGATGCCTTAGCTCTCACTATTAATGCTGATTTATACTTGTACGTCTATATCTACATGTACATATATTACCATAGTTCTAAGCAGGGGAGATTTTGCCCCCAAGGAGATATTTCACAGTATCTAGGAACCTTTTTTGCTGTCATAATAGGCAGTGCTACTGGCAGCTAGTGGGTAGAGGCCAGAGATGTTGCCAAATATCCTATAAGGACAGCCCCTCAAAACAAAGAATTATACAGTCCAAAATATTGATAGTGCTAAGGTACAGCAACACTGATATGTCGTATTGAATTCTATATACAGGCAGATCTCATTTTGCATGGTACCATTTTGTCTGATATTTGATCTCTGTAAAGAGTACGGAAACAATTTTGATAGGCATGAGATCCATTTAACATAGTACCATGCAAAGCAAGGACTACCTTTATTTAGTTGTCAGTTGAAGCTGATCTATGGTATTATAACAAGAAGAAAAAAACATTTTTAAAAATAGCTCTTCTCTTCAGCCTGCTCTTCCCAAGGCAAAATATTTAAATTCATGATACCTGCAACTGGACTTTTCATTTTCTTTCTAAGATCTCTCTTCCTCACTATCTTTTTCTATTAATGAAACTACCCCTATCTTTTTCTCTTCCTTCTCCTTAAGCCCCCCAATAAATTGCCAAGTCCTGGTGGTTCTATTCCTACTATATTTATCACATCCATCTCCTCCTTCATATTCTCAACACCACATCCCTAATCCATATCTTCCTTTTGCCTTTCACAGACTACAACAATAGCTTTGGAATGAGGTACAGAATCTCTTTTTAAGCATATGTAATATGCTTTATCCATTTTAAGCCTATAATAAGTGAAACCTATTTACTAATAAATTACTTTCCTTAAAGCATGACCCTGATCATATAAATACTTTGCTTAAAAAGTTCTATTACCTCTCCACTGTCTACAGAAGAATCTGACCCCAATATATTCTAGTTTCATTTCTCAACACTCCTCTACATGACAAAGGTCCCTCCTGAGCAGGATTATAGCACTTTCTTATTTGATTACACCCTTCTCTTCCCAATCTCTGGGCCTTCACTCACACTGTTCACCCAAATAGAAATCTCTTCCCTGACTCACATCGCTACCTATTTTTCTAGAACTGTCTAGCTTTAATTTACCTTTTCTACAAAGTTTTCCTTAGAACTTCCATGGTACATTTTTTTTAATATCCCACTTAAGGCAACAATTTCCAAACGCCAGTCCACAAACTATCAATGACAAACTTTTTCCCTGTCCATGATAAAATGAGATAAATAAAATCAATGTAGTGAATTTTTTATAAAGATATATTTATTCAGTTTAAGAAGTTCTACTTTATTCTAAAATTATGTCTAGCCTAACTTTTAGTATTAAAATACCCTCTCTCTTTAATGATTAAGCTAAAAAAGAAAAGCCTTACTTGGCAAAATAAAAGCTAATAACCACACTTTTGTCATCTCGGTTTTTCAGGGAAATTTCACTGGTCTGTGAAATCCAAAAGTCTGCATATCATATTTTACCTATAATTCTTTTTTTGTTGAGGGTCCGTCCTGTGCATTATAGGATGTTTGGCAACATCTCTGGAAAACTACCCACTGGATACCAGTGGCACCGCCTATTACGACAACAAAAAATATTCCTAGACATTGTTATATATTTCCCTGGGGGCAAATGGTCAAGTTTTAGTAAATGGTCACTTTTTTTGTTTTTTTGTTTTTTTTTTCAAATCTCTTTCCCTTATGGATTTGAAGTTGCTATTATTACTCTATCAAATTATTTACAAAAGGACTATGTAAACTACAAAGTAGAGAGATGTTTGCACACATAATCTCTTGTACTGGATTGTTAACTACAGTGGACACTGCAATGCATCACCCAGATCCTCCTTCCGGGAGGACTTATTGCCCCAGCTGCTGAGAGCACTGTTGGCAGAGCCTTCAGCTGCCGGTTGCTTCAGGATCGCTCCATTTAAGAGAGCCACTTCAGTCAAAGTCATGCCTTGTCTTGGCAGCTCACACCCAATGACTCATTGACATCATCTTGAAAATGCTCAGAAGGGCCATTATAACTCCAGAGGTTTTCCTGGACTGGGTAGAACTGTTGCCTGGTCTGTTCCACAATTCACCTTTTCCTTCTCCACCTACTCCTGCTTCCTTCCCCTTTCTTCGACAAGTATAGATCCCATGGAGTCTCCCATACACAGTCTACTAAACTCCATCTCAGAGCTGGCTTCC
Source organism: Microcebus murinus (assembly GCF_040939455.1). Classification (NCBI taxonomy): domain Eukaryota; kingdom Metazoa; phylum Chordata; class Mammalia; order Primates; family Cheirogaleidae; genus Microcebus; species Microcebus murinus. The sequence goes on along the minus strand of NC_134112.1, from coordinate 76,852,336 downwards.
TATGGAACCCAACCTGCTTTATTAATTCTTTGAAATCCAAAACTATGTTTTTAATCTTTAAATCTTCTCAAGAATGCTGTATCTTGATCATGATAGATACTTGATGAAGAAAGAGAAGTTAATTAAGGTAGACCCCTTTTCTTGAATATATAATTCTTCTTAGAAAAAAAAAAGATAACTAAACAGACAGAGGTAATAAAGTCATTATTTCTGTTTCTCTCACTGTGACTATATCACAAAAATTCTACATCAGTATTGATAGATTCTCATGTTGGATTTATAAGCTGATATGAAATATAAAATTTTAAATTTCAAAATAATAAGACATATACTCAGAAAAGCTCATAGATCTCTACAAACAGACACTAGCATACATGAAGGAAATTATTAGAAGGAAGTGGAGGCTTGTATACATCTTACACAGGACAAAAGAGAGGGCAACCTCATTTGCCTGGTTTCATCACAAAAAGAAACTAATAGACAATCTCCTCAGCTAGCCATCACAATGAATCAGCTCCGTTTTTAGTTCCAGAGTAACTCCTCTTAACACTAAAATTTCAGGGATGGAATTGTTTGCTTGGCCTGACATGGAGCACATGCCCAGCTGTTCAAAGACAGGACATCTGGATCAACAATCCTACCAAGACTATGTACAACAGGAGAAGATGTAGCTCCCGAAATGGCAACTGACGTACTATTATAAGGGTGGTGCAGATGTACAGTACACACTGATGAATCTGCCTGCCTTATACAAATCGATCAGGTGACATGAGCAAAAAGCATCCTAAGACTCGTGGCCTCAGGATGAATTAAGAAGATATTGTGACAGCCATTGCTAAATCTAACCAAAATGCCCTTTAGTTTTACATATTCAGGAGTGCTAAATAAGTGGAAATATCTTAATAAAACAGTGGAAAATATCTTAATAAATAAGTGGAAATATCTTAATAAAACCAGAAAGTAGAAAATATAGATACTTAAATTATATCAACCAAACCTATGAAAATAAAGAGAGGATACATTACTTAAATTGTTGAAATCAAATTGTTTAGAGTTTTTTTGATGATGGAAGTCTGATCATAAATGTTATTTATTTTTGCTGTGGCAATATAATTTCATAGCACCTATGATTCTGGATGCATTAAGTGGCTGCCTAATATGAGATTACTTATTTTCTTATTCCTTTAAAGTTAACCTTAATCTTACATATTTGGTTCTTTATAAATTTACATACAAATTTATTTACATACCTTTGTGGTAGGATTGTCAGACAAAATACAGAATGGCCAGTTAAATAGAAAATAATTTTTTCATATGAGCAGTCCCAAATATTGCATAGGACATATTTACACTGTAATTTTCCAGTGTTTATTTGAAAGTCAAATGTACCTTGATGTCCTGCTTTTCCTCCCTAAATCCAGCAACCCTACTTTGTGATATATATTCAATGTCTTTGATGTTTTGGGCACTCATTTTCTCTACCACTGGTAATCGCACACATCATTTCCTTTAGAAAACTATTCCACTATTAATATACGTGGTGTAGGTGGAATTGAACCATCTCTCCCAAGTACGTGATCCAAGCTTTCGCAATCAAACTGCAAGGTAATGACACAGTGATAGGTTTGGTCAGGTCAACAAGAGCTGACTAAGACTTTTGCTCTACTTGTGGAAAAGAGGAGTTTTTTTGTTTTGTTTTGTTTTGTTTCATTTTCTTTCCTTGTTGTTTTTCCTGAAACTATTGCTAAGCTGGTTGGGGGTATGTCCTGGAACTGCAGAAAGCCAGCATATGGACAGAGCCTGCCCAAGAATTGTGGCTACATAGGATAAAGCTGAGGGTGAAGGATGAAAAGCCAAGACCTACTGAAGTCACTGAGGCCTGGATCCAGCTAAGCCTGAAGAGGTATATCTTGGACTTTTCAGTTATGAGAATGGATACATCCAATTCATTTTTTAAAATCTAAGCTAATTACACATAAATTTCTGCCACCTGCAGTCAAAAGTCCCTTTTAGAAAAGATATTGTGAAGTAACAAAAGGCATATACAATAAAGTTATTAAATAGAAAACCAGAACCTAATATAGGAGGACAAAAATGAGCCAATCCTAAAGGTTAACATAGTTTAATATTTTCCAATGTATGACATGTGTACCACTGATAGTACATGAAATGATATTAAACAGCACACAAATAATTTTTTATTTTAATAGTTTAATATTATTTTAATGTGAATTAAATATATAGCTAGCACATCACACCCAAGTGTTCTTTTAAAATATATTTGTTAACATAATAAAATAATTTTATTAAAATTGGAATATAAATCATTCTTCTGGAAGTACAAGGATATGGTAAACATCATGAAGTGCTATGCAAATGTCCCCAAATTTTGGAAACATTGACATGATTAATGTGATTGTGTATCAAATTTTGTCTGAGTATCCTAGTAGCCAGGGGTGGGGCAGGCAGTTGGGGAGAAATACATATTTTATAACTATTATCAGAAAAGAAAAATTATACCAGTGTTTCTGGAAAATCTATTCATTCTCTGCAGCTAAATTCCAAAAGAAATTTCTCATATAGTACATTTATAGAAAGACTATTACTTTTTATTACTTAAGAAAAATGTCCTCAGCAATAGCTTTATAATCAAATAAAATAATCAATGTAAAGCTAATTCCTAACGTTTTTTCTTATAACAATTCTCTATTAAAGTCAAGAGTTTTAAAAATAGAACTTAGTGCATTTGGTTCCATGAGAGACTTAAATTAATATGGTACAGCCATATTAATAACAGCCTTCCAGGGATTGAATTATAATAATAATAAAAAAACTTAAGTTACCTAGGGTTTCAATGAAGTGCATTTCCATTGAGAACTTTCATAAATCCCACATCTATTACTGGGTTTTGAAACCAGCTGAATAGCAAACAATTAGGGTTTATGCTGTCTGAGGTAGTTTTAGAATACTTTGGGTTATATATTGCTAACAGATTCATACGCTTTGAAAATCTAGAGAACAAAAGATAACTATTATTTAAGACAAAAAGAAAAAGGCTTTTTATAATTCAAAGATTTCTGTAGCAACTACAATTAGGAAACTTTCCCAATATGAAAGAGAACAGCATAATGTCCCTCAGAACAGAATACAAGTTGTTAGAAATGCAAGTGTAGGCTTTTCAAGCCTTTTCAATTAGGAATTATAGGAGCAGAGGTTGCAGAGTGGGAAATCAAGAATCTAGTTGTTAAAGAAAGAACAAGTGATATAATAGAACAACAGCAAGAGGCAAATGAGGGAAAGACCAGGGGTTGGCCTTGTAAAGCATATCATGGAAAGGAAATTAAAATAGCTTAAGGAAAAGTAAGATGATAACAAATGAGGCCTAATCTAACAAGAGACAGTGATAGTACATATCTAGAGAATAAACATATCCAGAAAATAGACATCCTTGGAACAATGCCTTACTAAGGAAGCAGGAAGAGTATATTGTTTGCTATTTTTAGGGATAAAGTAGTTTCAACCGTAGCCTTGGTTTAAATAAATATGAAGACTAAGATAAAGAACTGCACTGTTTTGGTAGTGAATTAGTTGAAGAAATGCTGACTCCAGAAAGGTGGACTACAAAAGCAGTGGTTCCTTTAAGTTTTGGATAAATTTAAGAGTTTATATTTTTTATTTCATAAATATCCTAAATACTTGCAAAAATACAGGATTCATCTCCTTAGAGTCAGATGAGCAAACAAATAAGTACAAATAAGTTTATTTTAAGCTAGGATGAAATTGCATTCAAGTTGCAATGTGGGCACAGAGGAACAAGGAGCGATTCACCTGGGAAATTCAGAGAAGGGTTCACAAAAGTGGTAAATGCTTGACCTAATCATCGAAGGAAAGCTCACCTGACAGACAAACTTGGGGAAACAGGAGAGGGGACATTCCAATCAGAGGGAATAAGATGTGAAAAAATGTGGCCTGTTCAGGCAACTACCAGGAGTGGTGGAATGTAAAGTGTGAATTCAGGGTTTGGGGCAGCGGGAGGAGTTAGTGAGAGTGAGGCTAAGAGGTTGGAAGGGAAAGATATTATAAGGCTTTACACATCATAGTAAGGAACTTAAATCTTATCCTGCAAGCAATGAGGAGCCTCTGAAGAACTTTTAGTGGGGACAGTAATGTGTTCAGATTCTCACTTGCATGCTGTCAACAATGTCTAGGACAAATCAGGGGCAAGGCAGTGAGACTGAAAACAGGGAGACAAGTAAGGTGGTCACAGATGCTTGACTTAGGGCACAGGCAGAAGAGATGAAAGAGAAGTAGGGTAGAGAGCTAATAGGAGGTAAAATTGACAGCTTGTGCTGACCAGAGATTAGAGGACAGGAATGGTGTAAGGGATAAGAGAACATTATGGTTTGGGGGTTTCTAATAGGAAAAGAGGATATGGTGGTATTATTCATTAAGTGAGGGAACACTGGAAGAGGAAGAATTTGAACAAAGATCATGTCAGATTTATGCATGATGACTTTGAGGAGCTTATCTTTAAAGTAGCTATAGTGTTAAGCCTCAAAAGAGAGGTCTGGAGAGCTATTTGAGAATCACAAAGATGGCAATAAAAGCCATATACATTAATAGTGTCACTTTTAAGGGCATAACATAGGCTTTGCTGTCAGAAGACCCAGACTTGAATCGGCAAGTTGTCTAATCTGAAACATGCTGTTAATAATACCTCCCACTAGCTGAGAAAGAATTAAATTAAATAAGAATATATCTAAAGCATTCAACAAGGTGTTTGGCATATAATAAGTGCTCAGTAATACTAGTTTATGTTAATCTGATGAATTAGATTAACATATTAATCTATTCACTAAATCTTATTGGGATCTCTACCATAGACAAGGCCAAAGAAAAGAGGCATAATGATAGAACTCTGGGTGGAAACAATGTTTAAGATGCAGAGCCAGAGAAAAAACAGTGAGTAATCATATAAATAGGAGAGAGAGACATCATATTGGTCGATGGTAGAAAGCCTGCAAAGAAGGAGAAAGCGTCGAATTCTACCAGTATGTCACATAACTAAGGTTTCCAATGTTTTCAGGGTTAGTAGTTATTAATTCTAAGTCACTGGTTACTTTAGTCACTAAAATGATGTTAGGGTAGAAACAACCTCACATTGCTTGATGAGAGAAAAAGAAAGGAAAAATGGAGGCAATAAGTGTAGATTATTCTTATTATAAGGTTGGCTGTGAAGAGAAAAGCTACAGATTAGTAACAGAACAGCCAAGGCAGTTCATTTATTTATTTAAAGTGATTGTTTTAATGAAAGTAGTTGTTATCTTAATTTGAGAGATATTTGAACATATGTACGTATACATAAATATCAGAAAGAGCAAATGGAGGGGAAAAAACATGTAAAATATGGGAAAGAAGGCGAATCACTGATAGAGCAAGGACAGAGAAATGTCGAGTACAGCAAAAGAGGAGGCTTCAGGAAGGGCAAAGTGCTGTACTTCAGTGAGCACAGAGAGGCCAGACCTGTGGGTGCTTTAGTTACCTTTATTGCCACTTGAAGAATTCCAGGGCTGTCAAGGAATTACTGAATTTCATGTTGAGAGAATACTAAAGACAGTAGGATAGAGAACACTATGAGTGTCTGAGAACTAACTGGAAATCGAGTTACCATTGAAACTCAGCAGGAACTGGTGGTATATGCAGCTTCAAGTACCATGGAAAAGTTCTGGTTCTAAAGGCAGACGCTGGTACTAGCGAGATGATCCAGAACAATGTGTCTCACCATAAGGGAGTTCAACATGAAACAACAGTGTATTTGGAGTCAGGGCACAGAGGAATTGGAATTACTTAGAAATCAATGATATCAGCATCAGAGAAGTCCTTCAACTGGTAGGGCTGATAGATGAGATCTATCATCATAGACCAATATGCCATAGGCACAAAAATCCCTAACAGAATATTAACAAATAGAACTAAGCGACAGGATAATACATCATGATCAACTAGGGTTTATCCCAGGAATGCAAGCCTGTTTCAACATTTAAAAGTTTGTCGATGTAATTCACCATATCAACAGACTAACCAGGGAAAACCATATGAGTTTATCTATAGATACAGAATGAGCATTTGACAAAATTTATCATTCATTTATGAGGGAAAACTCTCACAGAGCTGGGGATACAAGAAAAGTTCCTCAACTTGATACAGGGCATCTAGCATCATAATTAATTATCAGAAATCAAATAGAATACAGAAAAACCATAAAGAACATCAATGATACCAAAAGATAGTTCTTTTAAAAGGTCAATAAATTGGCCGGGTGCGGTGGCTCATGCTTGTAATCCTAGCACTCTGGGAGGCCGAGGCGGGCGGATTGCTCAAGGTCAGGAGTTCAAAACCAGCCTGAGCGAGACCCCGTCTCTACTATAAAAATAGAAAGAAATTAATTGGCCAACTAATATATATATATATGAAATTAGCCGGGCATAGTGGCTCGTGCCTGTAGTCCCAGCAACTCGGGAGGCTGAGGCAGTAGGATTGCTTGAGCCCAGGAATTTGAGGTTGCTGTGAGCTAGGCATTTGAGGTTGCTGTGAGCTAGGCTGACACCACGGCACTCACTCTAGCCTAGGCAAGAAAGCAAGACTCTGTCTCAAAAAAAAAAAAAAAAAGGTCAATAAATTAGTAGTAAGACAACTTTTTTCTTTCCTTAAAATATTAAGAAAATACTATTTAGTGCATACAGTGTGACTGAGTATACTCCATAATTTTTGAAAACTTAGCTTACTACTTTTTGACATGTGATCCAAAGGCTTAATTATAAGGTGAGTTTGTGTTTATAGTGTACTTTATTTTCAGCCATAGCTGAAAAGGATACTTTACAAAAAAAATATGAAGATGCAAATGGAAGAAGTGCACCATTAGTTTTGCTTACTCAAGCATGATGCTTATGTGTTTCCATTGTATTACCTGTTCTAAATATGTTAAAATTTTGATAGTAATTTTCTTGCAAACTAATTGAGAAATATTTCATTTCTATATTTTTACCAAACATAAAACATACTAAAACTTTTTATTTGGAGAAGTTTTAACAGGTTAGAAGATAGTTTCAAAGCTTTTAAGTTTAGAAACATAAGTTTTTACAGGTGAGATACTTCATCATTTTGAACTTTAAAAATCACATAATGATGGACAAAATTCCAAATGACTACTTTTAAAATATACTTTACACAATGTCAGTTACTTTTGAAAAGGAGTTAATTTCTCACTCATGGTTAAAAACCTTGATGGGACACAGTAAATGTGTTCCTTCTTTTTTCTATTTCAAAAATATCTACCAACAGCTATTTGTTGCCACCAGAAAGATCAGTACACTTGAATAACTGTCTCTATTGAAAAACAACACAAAACAATAACATCCTAAGTTCAATGATTTTATAAGAAATTTACAATAAGATAAACAGTATGTTTCTTTGTTATAGATTATTTTTGTGGTCATGTCTTATCTCATTATGAACTATTTATGATACTTTAATTCATAAATCATTAGTTTAGCAACCCTGGATCAAATCATGAGTTTCACTTTTGGCTATCTCAGTCCTAAACTACTGGAGATAGATTTTTTCAGGATTTATCATAGAATGTCCCTGAGTATCAGGCTGTGCTCAGAGGCAGGAATTCAGGGAGTTTGTCATTCTTACTAGTTAATTTATCCAATGCAGTCTCACCATTCTTGAATTACTTACATGTTTATTATTTCATAGCAAAAACTGTACATTTACCTAAAGCAAGGGGTGGCAAACTTTTACTGTAAAGAGCCAGATAATAAATATTGAGGTTTTGTAAGTCATAAAGTTTCTACTGCAACTACTCAACTCTGCTGTTGTAGCATGAAATACACCATAGACAATACTAAATGAATGAGCATGACTGTGTCTCAAAAAACACTTTATTTACAAAAACAGACAACAGGGCAGATTGAGCCCTGGCCATAGTTTGCTGACCCCTGCCCTAAAGCTTTCTAGAATCTCAGGAGATTCTAAATCCTAATAACCAAAGGCAATAAATAATGTAATTCTCTGTTGTCTGATGCTAGTTTCTTATCTTGGACTATGAGTGAGAGTTTCACTGCCTCTTGCCTCATCACAGCCAGAAAACTGATTCCAAATAATTCAATTTTCTAGGAGATTTATTTCCTATAACTACCTTCATGGTACAAATTTTAGAATCACTTAGGATTTCAAGTTCAGAATTGCCTAAGGTTTCTACAAACAACAGAATCTGACTCAGGCTAACTAAAACAAATGGGAATTAATTGGACGGATATTGTGAGGCTCACAGGTCAGCTCATTTCTCATGCAGATGTCTGTTCTCCTAGACCATTTTCCTATTCCACTTGGATATCATGCTAGGTCACTGCATAAGATAACATCATGCTGAAGTGACCTGTAGAACAAGAATTTGCAAGTATACTAGGTCCTTGGTCAGATAAATGAATGCCAGGGGGATGTAAATACTATCAAATAGAGGAGCCTCAGGGACATTCTGGGGTCCAGTGTTCTGAGGCATGTAAAAATATATCCTTAAAATTGAAGGACATATTGTTCTTTCTTCCATGCCCTTCTAGCAAGAATGAGGCTTGTTGAGCTGCTTTGAGTGGTTATGGCAATAGGCACAATTGAATGCCTTGTTTCAACCCATTTATCCAATGATCACAAAACTGCTACCATGGAGTGGAAATGAGAGCAAAAGAAGTCTCTCCAGTAAGTTCAGGCTGGGGTGAAGTAGGCTGTCAGTTGTCTCTTATGACACAGTAAATCCAAAGTTGCTTGGAGAGCCTGAGGAAGATGGTATAGACTTGCATTAAAACAGGAAATTGTGACAAGGTGACACATTCTCCTCCTGTGTGACAGAACATTATAATGTGCATGCATGTAGATACCATCATTATGTGGGAACTGAGTTAACATGCCAAGTCAGTTCTAATGCTTAAGATAGCTTGCCTCTTTCATCAGTGCAAAATCATCAGTCTAAAATCCCAGAACATATCATAAACACACAACAGCTTCAGCATCAAGAGGATAAAGATGAAAAAAAAAAGTAACCAGTATTCCACTTTCTGTATCTTTCTAACTACAAGGAAAAAAATGGAAATGTGAGAAAGTGAATAAGTAATTTAATTTTTAAACTGCTTATTCAAATTAGTTAAAATATTATCATAGTCAAGTATCTTTTAGTTGCAGGTAATAGAAAACCCCTGGTAAAAGCAAAAAAAAGATGAAAATATATAGGATAATGGAGTATTTCTCAGAATCCAAACGTGAAACTGGGCTTCGAGAAGGACCCAAACTAGGAACTAGAAAGCTATTAGGACACAGGCTACTCTTCCTTGTATCTCTTTCTCTGGGGGCACATGACTTCCCATCTCTGCTTCTTCTGTAAGTCTGCTTCATTTTGCTTTCTGTCTGCAAATTGCTTTCTCTTCTTGCACATACAGAGAAAATGGCCATTCTATATTCCTTGAGCTTACATATCCTTGGTTCATGCAATTAGCACATACTAACATCTAGAATGCACAGATTCCCAGATCACAGGAGACAAATTCAATTGACCCAGCTGAGATTAGGTGTTCACCCTTGGTCCAATCTTCTATGGCAAGAGGGCAAGGCCACAAAATATAAACATGGCTACCACTGCTTAGGAGCATGGACATCCATTTTCAAAGAAGAGCACATGGCTATATGATAAAGAATAAAGATACATGGGATCTGGTTATCAACAAATGATTTGAAAGTTAGTAATGGGCAGAAATTCTGAATGGGAACAGTACAGTCATGAGGAAATGAATTGGAAATATGACACAACTGCTGCTGTATCTGAAAGAGAGTAGGGGCCGGGAACTTAGAAGGCCAAATACAACCTTCTAAGGTTATTTTAGCAAATAATATTATACCTGTCCTTGACTATTTGCTATGAAGCCAATTTCTCACACTTCTGCTCTGTTCTGTACTGTAGGGGGCTAACACCTAAATGGCACATTTCCCAGCTAGGTCACCATTGTTTTTTGTGGCTGAGTAGAATTCCATGGTATGTGTATACCACATTTTATTAATATACTCATGTATTGATGGGCACTTGGGTGGTTTCCACATCTTTGCAATTGTGAATTGTGCTGCTATAAACATTCTAGTGCAGATGTCTTTTTTAAAGAAAATCTTTTGTTCTTTTGGGTTAGATGCTCAGTAATGGGATTGCTGGATCAAATGGTAGGTCTGCTTGTAGCTCTTTGAAGTATCTCCATATTGCATTCCACAGAGGTTGTAATAGTTCGCAGTCCCACCAGCAGTGTATGAGTGTTCCTATTTCTCCACATCCATGCCAACATTTATTGTTTTCAGACTTTTTGATAAAGGCCATTCTCACTGGAGATAAGTGATATCTCATTGTGGTTTTAATTTGCATTACCTGATGATTAGAGACATTGAGCATTTTTTCATATGTTTGTTATCTATTTGTCTGTCTTCTTTTGAAAAGTTTCTGTTCATGTCCTTTGCCCACTTTTTGATAGGGTTGATTTTTCTTTGCTGTTTTTCCTGAGTTCTATATAGATTCTAGTTATCAGCCCTTTATCGAATGTGTAACATGCAAATATTTTCTCCCATTCTGTAGGTTGTCTGTCTGCTTCCGTGATAGTTTCCCTGGCTGTACAGATTTCAGCTCATACAAATCAGAAACTAGCTTTTGGCTTGCTGTGAGTTCAAATGAAAAATCATGGATTTGGAAACCTTCCAGTTAAAGAAACTATACTGTTGGTATTCCTCCCCAGTTCCCTTGACCAGACCATGCACACATCTTTCAGCTGTTAGGCGTGTTTCCTGCCAATGGGTCACAGTTGCTACTTCAGAGACTCGGCATTTCCTTTGGCTAATGGGAGTCAGCACCCAAACTGTCCTCCCTCTCCTCAGTGTCAATGGCTAAATGTATAATATCAATGACATACAAAAGGCTGCTTCTTTTGCTTAAGGTGACATTTCTGTGGAGTGATTTATGTTCCAGAGCTTCATCTCCTATGGCTCAGGCTAAGGCTAGACTTCACCTGAGACCATGTCACTTGCATCAATATCCCCCTTCTTTATACAGTTTCCCTCATTCCAAGTGTTTCTTGAAGAACATTCCCTCAATAAATCATGTGTGTCTGAATCTCTGTCTCAGGCTCTACTTCTAGGGAACTTGATCTAACACAAGTCCTAATTATGATTTTTTTTTCAAACTCTAGTGAAAAACAAGACAGTAATAAGTTAAACAATAAGCTATACTTAGTTAATTTAACATTAAGATTTAGGGATCCAATCTTAAAGAGTAGACAAATTTGTAATTATTGATGAGATGGCAAATTTTGGGGGGTATTAAAAACCCAAGAACTGAGAAAACAGCAGGGAAATGTTTTAAAAATTGTTCTACTTATTATAGATTGTTCAGGTTATACACATTTATATGGATAAAGTACAGATAAATATGGCTGAGTAGTCTGACTTATCATTCTTCTTTTTTTTTTCATGTAAACACTGGTTTAATATACTTTAGACAGGTTGTTAGGCAAATTACAAATAATTACATTAAACAAATATCAAAACCAAAACATCCCCCACGTGACATCTATAATAGCTTGTTTCTGCACATTTTATACTGGTCACTTAATTACTTGTGATATTTTCAATGGTGAAGCACAGCTCCTCTTCTTTCCCCAAAGAGTTATTTGGAGTCGTTAATGAATTCTGCAAAACAAGATATTAACCTATCAGTAAGTGAAAGAAACTGAAGACGAATCAAGATCAAGATTGTGCACTCTAACTATTCAGCTCTAAGAAACAATGGTGATATAGCACATCTTATAATTTCCTGGTTAGAGCTGGAACCCATACTACTAAGTGAAGTATCCCAAGAATGGAGAAACAAGCACCAGATATATTCTCCAGCAAACTGGTATTAACTGAGTAGCACCTAAGTGGACACATAGGTACTACAGTAATAGGGTATTGGGCATGGGGGAGGGGGGAGGGGGGCGGGTATATACATACATAATGAGTGAGATGTGCACCATCTGGGGGATGGTCATGATGGAGACTCAGACTTGTGGGGGGAGGGGGGAAACGGGCATTTATTGAAACCTTAAAATCTGTACCCCCATAATATGCCGAAATAAAAAAAAAAGGTAAAAAAAAAAAAAAAAGATTGTGCACTCTAGACAGCTGTCTCCTGCATGGTTTGTCTCCCCAGTCATTGTCCACAGGACTCTGAGAAGTCGTAGGAATATGCAGGCGCAGACACAAAGCCCAGCTTTATCTCCAACGTTGTGGAAAGGGACTGTACATCATGGGGCAGATGACTTATCATTCTTGAAAATGTTTTATGTCAGAGATCCCTGAAGTTGAGTAGTTTGGTAGTAATAGCTATCATTTACTGAGCAACAATTAAGTGCCAGGCTTTGTAGCAGGTGCTGTTTCATACATTATTTCAAGTTCCTACAACAAGGCAATGAGATAGGTATTATCTCCATTGTACAAATAAGAGAACTGAGGTACAGTGAAGTCAAGTAATTTGACTTCTGTAGAGTTGGTCTTCAACTCAGGTCTGTCTGACTACAATGTTTGCATTATTTTCATTATATTATGCTGTCTCTGGATGAATTTTTATACACATTTAATCAACAGCTGATGCTATGTAATAAACCAAATATATCCACATATTCTTTTTTACTTTTTTGCCTTTTCCATTTTTAGGCATAGGTGAATGAGGAGTTTGAACTACATAATTCCTAAGGCTTCTGTCAGCTCTAATGCACTGATTCTAAATAAAGATATTGAGCTGAATGACTCCTAAACAAGGAATAATCAACGTATTCTAATGTTACCATTGACTCTGCATAAATTATTTGAGCATTCAATGTTTTTCCTCATCTATTAACAAATAAAACAACAAAAAACAACTAAAATATGAACCTCCGGACATGGGGAGTAGAGAGTTATGGCTGATTTAACAACTATCAAGTATTAGGCAATCTAGTTTTGAATATAAATGATACATACTAGGTCAATAATTCCATGAAACCATAGTCACCAATTACCCTTCCTTCCTGCACTGAGGTCTTCATTAAAAGTAGGATTTTTAGGTTCAGGGGATTGTAATTCTTATCACCCTCTCTTCTAACAGAGTTAGATTATAATGAATATAATATATTCATTTTCACACCACCAAAAAGGCATTTGTAATAGTGAAAAAAATATAAAATTGTTTATATTCTCTTATGCACTTTTTACCCATTGCTTTCTAAAATACTGGATGTTTTTTAAAACCAAAAGACATGGGATTGATTATATAATTTTTAGCTGAAAAGGACCTTAGTAATCGTTAATTCATTGCTTCATTTCACAAATGAGTAAATAGAAGCATACAAAGGTTGAGAGACTTCACTAAGATTACATGACTAGTTACCATCAGAAGTCAGATTAGAATAGCTAATCCCCGCTTGCCCTAGCAGCTATTTTGCCAGATGTGAACAATGAAGACATTCTGCCTACAGACTCTACCCTATCTAGGTCTTAAACTGACAAGAATGAATCCCAGTGGTCCATTACAAGTTCCCTCTCCTCAAAAGGAATGTGATTCAGACAGTTTGTGTAATGCTTCTGCCTTATGTGCTTGGGGAGAGGGAGGAAGGTGGTTGGTTGGTGGTGGTGGTGGTAAATTTAATCTCCTGCATGTTGTCTTAAAGGTCAGTCCATTGGAATCACCAGGAGGGCCTGTTAAAACATAGATTGATGACTCCTATCCCTAGAATTTTTGATTCAGCAGATCTAGATGGGGCCTGAGAATCTCCATTTCTGACAAGTTCTCAGGTGATGCTAATGCTGCTAGCAGAGGAACCACATTTTTAGAGCTACTGGTATGTGTCCCTCAGTCCATAGGGATGCCGACTTACTGACTTTTTACCCTGGTTCTTGCTTTCACTTCAGTTTCCAATACTCCTTGGTACTGAACTTGCTTCCAGAGTTGCTTTTTAAGCCCAAGTGCTATTCTGGCAATCGTATCATGCTAATTATCCCAAATCCCTACCAATATACCACACATTTCTCAATGTTAAGAATAAGATGTAAAGATGAATAAGACATGATAACAGCTTTCAGAGAACTTTTAAGCTAATAAAGGAGACAGACATTTAAAAAGTAATTATAATTTGCAAATGGAACATCTGTGTGTATCACTGACTTTGACAATATGATATATTAAAATAACTTACTTTGATTTTCCTTAATGAATCAATGAAATAGCTATTTGTAGATAAATGATATCAAAGTTGATGAAGTTATAGTATCAGTCCATTCAACCATTAGTAACTTTCCAAGGATAAATCAACTAGTTGATGTAGGGGGAAAACATTGCTATCTCTTCTTAAAGATGTTGTATGAGGCCAGAAGATGAAATTTTAAAAAAATTGCTTGCTTTTTTATAATTTTATTATGCATGTAATATAGTACATAAAAATGCTATCATCTCGATAAAATTAGAAAGCAAGCATTATGTTTAAAATTTTATATTGTTGCTGTGTCTTTAAAAAGACCCCTTCCCTAGTCATGAATGTCCTGAAGTTCCAACTATCACCAGTTGAATTAACTAGCTGCTGAGTACCTTTTGAACACCTTTTCTGTCTTCACAGAATTTCTGACCTTATGATTCTGCATATCCTTAAAGTTGAACATGAAATCTCAGGCTTCCTTGCAGATCGCACACAGGCATGTGGCCTTTCCAAATCAGACACACCCACGGGCAACTGTGATTTGAAAGCACATAAAGTGAAGAAGCAGGTGGCACAGGGAATGCATTCCGGCAAGGGTTGCAGTGGTACATCCAGCTTTTAGAAACTCGGGAGAGATTCTTGTTTCTAATCCCCAACTTTAGCGGTGGATTTATGGTGTCTGTGCCTAGAGATGACAATAGTCAAAAGCTTACTTGAGGAGCTCTGCAATGGAACTTGGATGTAATTTCTAGCTGGGCGGAGGATGAATCATGAAGTCTGACATATGACCAACAGGCATTCCAGAAAGAGAACAGGTAAAAACTGAGGGGAGAAAATGATATGAAAATAACACAAGAAAAATTTCTGAAACTGAAGGAGATAAGTATTTAGATAAAATACCTTTGGAATAACCAGTACAGTGAATATAAAAATACCCCACTATGGTGCATCATCAAATTTCAGGATTCCATGAACAAAGAGAAAAATTCTAAAAACTTTTAGAGGTAATAAAGAGTCACATACAAAGGATCAGAATCAGAATAACATCATCATATTTCATCAGCAATGTTGAAAATTAAAAATCAGTGAAATAACACCTTGACATTCTGTAGAAAACTGATATTCAACCTGAAATTCTCTACCCTGTTAAATTATCAGCCCAGGGTAAAATTATAATAAAACTACCAGATAGATATACAAGGTCTCAAAATTTTACTTTCTAGGCACTTTTTCTTAGGAAGTCACCAAAGGATATACCTTACCAAAACAAAGGGGTAAACCAAGATAGATAACATGGAATACAAGAAACAAAGGGTTCAATACAGAAAGGAGGTGAAAGGAAACCCCAGTATGCTAACTAAAGAAAATTCCAGACAATAGCCATGTAGCAACAGTCAGACTAATATGGGACGATGGAGGGCTTTACAAGTGAGGTCTCTGATTAAAAAAATAAACGTAGTGCATCTAATAGATTCCTGATACATTTGATTATGTGGAAAATAAGATGAGGAGAGATTTTATAGTTAAAAATATAGGGGAAATAAAAAAATTAAAAGAAAATTTAAGAAAATTAATGAGGGGAAAACAATCTCAACATAGTTAAATCGGTACAAGAATGTAAATATAATCATAGTGCAATACATGACTCACTATAGAATAACACACATTATTCTTTTTGATAGTGACTTAACACGCATTGTGCTATAGTTATCAATATATTGTGGTAGAAGAAATAAGGAAGTGATAATTTCAAAGAAATCGTCACCATTTATAATAGGAAGTTAATAGATAATGCTTTAAATTGATCAATCAATAAATGGCAACTATCATACTATTAAGAAAATATATATGAAAATACCGGAAGAAACAGTTCAAAGAGTTCAAGGTGAGCAAATAGGGATAGAGAAGGGAGCATGGAGCTTCTGTTTTATGTTGTTTTATATTTTATAGTATTATTTGATTTTTTAAATTATGTGTATTTATCACTTTTATAAAAATTGATTTAAAAAAAAAGTTAAATGGTAAAGACCATATGCTTTACCCCAATACTTTCAGTGAGGTAATGGGGCATATGACATCTGTAAATTATCCCAAGGATCCAAGCTGCCTACTCATCTGTAGTGGAGATTGACCTTGAGCACATCACAGTAAAACAGCCAATGTTGTTCCTCTCTCATTTGGAATAATTAAACTAAGAGCCATTGAATATTCATTAATGTTAAAGAGCAGCAGCCAGATAACAAGTAAGCAGCGTCCTGGGAACTATAATATATTTAGCTTTTCAAATCATCTCTTGAATAAGGTATGTATCAAGTATCTGGAGATTAGGCCACATAGTGGTAATAACTATCACTAGTAATTTACTAGCATGAATAAGAATCTAATTTTCCACTAACATCAACAAGAAATAAGAATGGTTTGTAAATAAACTATTCCTAAAAAAGTAAGCCCCAAAGAGGCTTACACTGAAATGAATTTAAAAACGAGAGGAGGAAAAAGTTTGCTATTTTAAATAGTTACTCTTCAAGATTTTAGTTGATGAAAAATAAAATACTTAACATTTAACTTTGGAGAACATGTACTAGGTCAAATTCTCTTAAGCACTGCTATATGCAAAATGTACGTAAAAATGTGCAGAGATATTTTGCAACATGAATATTTATAAACACATGACACTGAAGGTTGCATAACGGTAGTGGTGTTCAATGCCCATGCTGAATTCAGATTTGCTGTTTTTCTGTTTCTAAAATTCGGTTCTGCCATGGTCAAGTACCTCCTCAGTACCAGCAATTATGGCTACAATGGCTGCTGAATGCCATTGATTCCTGTGTGCTGCTCCCTCTACATTCCCCCACCCTGAAGGGTGTCACTATATTTTAAATTATCAATAGTAGCAAGGGGGATAGGATGGACTATCAGAGGACTTGTAATAGGATGTAAACAATGACATTTGTAAAGAAGAAAAGTGGATAACAAAGAACCAGAACAAAAGAAACTTGCAAAGTATATATAACATAACAGCAGGAATGAATCTGAAAATATGCCCTCATTTCCATAAATAAGCTACCTTCATGTTTTCTATTAAAGTGAAGGCTTTATCTTAAAGGATCATAGCAAAGAAGGAAAGAAGAAAATAAAAGTACTAGAATATATTCTACTTGAAACAAGGAAAGTCAAATGGAAGAAATTAAACATAAGAATTACTTTTTTTCGGAGGGGGGGGTGGAGCAAGATGGCGGACGAGAAACACTGCCAGACAGAGTGTCTCTGCAGAAAAGACAGATTCTAGCAGGAATTAGAAAAAAGAAGCAAGAAGACGAGCATACAGCGGACGAGGGCCGGAAGGAGGGGTACCTGAGACCCCGGGAGACTCCACGGGAGGAGGCTGCGGAGGAGAACTGGAGGCTGAGACCACTGGAGCAGCCCGGAGACCAGCAGCTAGGGTAGGTGGATTTGCTGTTTCCACTCCCCTGCATTTGGTATTGCTGGTGGGCTCCCCAGCGGGTGGAGAGACCTGCGGGCACCAGCCCAGAGACAGCTGCTGCCAGCCAGCGGTGAGCCTGTAGCAGACGTGGCACCAGGTTCCCAACTTCCTCCAGGCACCTCCATGTGCACAGACCCGAGCCGCTCGGCAGGCGCCATATTGCCTCCTCCTCCCCTCCGCCGACCCTACCCGTGGCTGCCCAGAGAGACAATACAGCCACCAGCCAGAGGCACCTCCAGGGAACGGGACCTTCCCTTTGGGACCCTACAGCTGACTCAGGGGAACTCAGACTGTGAGCTCCCTACCCGCCAGTTCTCCCAGGTGCTGCTGGCACGGTGTTCCCAGGAGAACGGTGCTGACTCAGAGGCTGAGAGACATAGACCCAGTTTGGGCTCCCTGTGGGTGAATTGGGACCAGAACTCCTCTCCCTGGTGGGGATACAGTTTGAACTCTGGGACCCAGAGGTCGGACCTGCAGACCAGATCCCCTGCACCAAGGGCTAGCATTGCCCGGGGCACAGAAGGGTTATACGTGAACAGCCTACTGAGGTGTGTGTGCCTCCAGGGGTGGATCAGCATCCTAGAGGGCAACCCTCTTCCCAAGAGGAGGCCGTGCGCCCAGCCCAGGTGGTGTTCCTGTGCAGGGAACCTCCCGCCGGCATCACAATCTGGGGAGGCCTGGTGGCTTGTGGTCTGGCCTGCTGGCAGAGGCCCAGGAGTAGCTGTGGAGTTGGGGAGGGTGGAAAGAAGCGAGGCCCGCTCCAGACTGCTGGTCTCAGACAGGCCCACCCCCACACCCAGACTTTCTGGCTGAGCAGGACCATTCCAGCCCCTCCCTGACAGCTTTTCCTGGAAGCAGAGAACAGAACTTTGACCCCTGCTAATTGCCTGAGGGCAGGCTTACCCAACCCAGCTCCGCCCAGAACAAGAGCTGATAACAGGACATAAAATCAACAGCATAGCCTGTTCCTCCAAGCAAACGCCACCTACTGACAGGGATGGCATCTTGCACAGCCTTTCCACGGCACCCACTGACTCAACATACAGGGAGTGGTCCAATCTCACCCACAGACACCACCTAACGCCTCAGAAACTAAACAAGGTGTGTGAATACCCAAACAATAACCTAAAGTAAAGAAACAACAACTGATCGACATGGGAAGAAATCAGCGAAAGAACTCAGGAAATATGAGGAACCAAACGGAAAACACACCCCCAAAGAGGAGCACCAGCCCCCTAGAAATGGACACCAACCAAAATCAGGCAACCAATATGACAGAAGAGGAATTTCGTCTGTGGATCATAAGAACACTCACCGAACTGCAACAACAATTCAATAACCAACACAAAGAAACCACAAAAAGCCTCCAGGATATGGAAAAAGAAATAGACACAATGAAGAAAAGTGTAACCGAACTCCTGGAAATGAAGAATCAATTCAAGGAACTATAAAATACAGTGGAAAGTCTCAAGAACAGGGTAGATCAAACAGACGAAATAATCTCAGAGCTTGAAGATAACACCCTCCAATTAAATAAATCAGTCACAGAAATAGAGCAGAGAAACAAGAGAAAAGAGCAAAGCCTACAAGAGCTGTGGGATTATGTGAAGAAACCTAACGTGAGGGTCATAGGGTTACCAGAAGGGGAAGAAGATAACACTCAAGGGTTGGCCAAGCTGTTTGAAGATATAGAGGAAAATTTCCCAGGCCTTGCTCAAAATCTTGATATACAAGTTCAAGAAGCTCAGAGGACCCCTGGGAGATTCAATGCAAACAGGAAGACGTCACGACATGCAGTCATCTGACTGACCAAAGTATCAACTAAAGAGGCCCTTCTAAGAGCTGTAAGACAAAAGAAGCAAGTAACATACAAGGGAAAGCCAATTCGAATAACATCAGACTTTGCTAATGAGACTTTACAAGCAAGGAGAGACTAGGGCCCCATTCTCACTCTTTTGAAACAAAACAATGCCCAGCCTAGAATATTATTCCCTGCAAAACTAAGCTTCGTATATGAAGGAGAAATAAAAACATTCTCAGACAAGCAAAGGCTCAGAGAATTCACCAAGACAAGACCAGCCCTACAAGAAGTACTTAAAACAGCGTTATGCACAGAACATCATAATAATAACCCACGAATATAAAAACAACCAAAACCCAAAGATATTAAAGGCCAGATATTACAATGGCTCAAGACAGAAATCATAGCAACAACATCCAACCTAACAGAATGAACAGTAATCTACCTTACCTATCAGTTCTCTCAATAAATGTGAATGGCTTAAACTCTCCACTCAAGAGACATAGGCTGGCTGAATGGATAAGAAAATACAGGCCAAGTATATGCTGTCTTCAGGAAACACATCTAACCTGCAAGGATGCATATAGACTAAAAATACAAGGGTGGAGATCAATATTCCAAGCAAATAGAAGCCAAAAGAAGGCTGGTGTGGCAGTTCTAATTTCAGACGATTTAGTTTTTAAAACAACAAAAGTAGTAAAAGACAAAGAGGGTCATTATATAATGGTGAAGGGCACAGTTCAACAAGAAGAGATAACAATTTTAAATATATATGCACCCAACTTAGGTGCACCCAGATTCATAAAGCAGACCTTACTGGAGCTAAGCAAATTGATTAATAGCAACTCCGTAATCACCGGAGATTTCAACACTCCACTGACGGCACGAGACAGATCCTCCAAACAGAAAATTAATAAAGAAATAATGGACTTAAACAAAACTCTAGAACAATTGGGTCTGACTGATATTTACAGAACATTCTACCCAAAATCCACTGAATATACGTTCTTCTCATCAGCTCACGGGACATTCTCTAAGATTGACCATATCCTAGGACACAAAGTAAACCTCAAAAAAATAGAAATCATACCATGTACCTTCTCAGATCACAGTGGAATAAAACTAGAAATCAACCCTAATAGAAACTCACATTTCTACACAAAAACATGGAAATTAAACAACCTCCTACTAAATGATTACTTCATAAATGAAGAAATCAAGACGGAAATAAAAAAATTCTATTAAGAAAACGACAATGGAGAGACAAGTTATCAACTCCTCTGGGACACAGCTAAAGCAGTTCTGAGAGGAAAGTTTATCTCCATAAATGCCTATAACCAAAAGACAAGAAGATCACAAATAGACAATCTAATGAAACGACTCAAAGAGCTGGAAAAAGAAGAACAGACCAACCCCAAACCCAGCAGAAGTGAAATCAACAAGATCAAATCAGAACTAAACGAAATTGAAAACAGGGAAGCTATTCAGGAGATTAATAAAACAAAAAGTTGGTTCTTTGAAAAAATAAACAAAATTGACACACCATTGGCTAAGGTAACGAAAAGCAGAAAAGAGAAATCTCTAATAAGCTCCATCAGGAACAAAAAAGGAGATATCACAACTGATCCCAAAGAGATACAAGATACAATTTATGAATACTACAAAAATCTTTATGCACACAAACTGGAAAATGTGGAGGAAATGGGCAAATTTCTAGAAACACACAGCTTCCCTAGGCTCAACCAGGAAGAAATAGATTCCCTGAACAGACCAATCTCAACAGCTGAAACAGAAACAGCAATTAAAAATCTCCCTAAAAAGAAAAGTCCCTGTCCAGATGGCCTCACACCCGAATTTTACCACACTTACAAAGAAGAACCAGTACCTATCTTGCAGAAACTATTCCACAACATCGAGAAGAACGGAAGCCTCCCCGACACCTTTTATGAAGCGAATATTACTCTGATACCAAAACCAGGAAAGGATGCAACAAAAAAGAAAACTACAGACCAATATCCCTAATAAATATAGATGCAAAAATTTTCAACAAAATCTTAGCTAACCGAATCCAGACACTTATCAAAAAATAATCCACCACGACCAAGTGGGCTTCATCCCAGGGATGCAGGGATGGTTCAACATACGTAAATCTATAAATGCAATTCACCACATAAACAGAAGCAAAAACAAAGACCACATGATTCTTTCAATAGATGCAGAAAAAGCTTTTGACAAAATTCAGCACCCTTTCATGATACGAACACTTAAGAAAATAGGCATAGAAGGGATATACCTAAAAATGATACAAGCCATATTATGACAGACCCATAGCCAACATCATACTGAATGGGGAAAAATTGAAATCATTCCCACTTAAAACTGGAACCAGACAAGGCTGCCCACTATCTCCACTTCTGTTCAACATAGTGCTGGAAGTCTTGGCTACAGCAATCAGACAGGAAAATGGAATCAAAGGTATCCAAATAGGGGCAGAAGAGATCAAACTTTCACTGTTTGCTGATGATATGATATTGTATCTAGAAAACCCCAAAGATTCAACCAAGAAACTCCTGGAACTGATCAATGAATTTAATAAAGTCTCAGGATACAAAATCAATACACAGAAATCAGAGGCATTCATATACGCCAACAACAACCTCATTGAGAACCAAATCAAAGACTCAATTCCCTTCATAATAACAACAAAGAAATTAAAGTACCTAGGAATATACTTAACCAAGGACGTAAAAGACCTCTACAGGGAGAACTATGAAACACTGAGGAAGGAAATAGCAGAGGATGTAAACAGATGGAAATCCATACCATGCTCGTGGATCGGTAGACTGAACATCATCAAAATGTCTATACTACCCAAAGTGATCTACAGATTCAATGCAATACCTATTAAAATCCCAGCAGCATTCTTCACAGATATAGGAAAAATAATTTTATGCTTCGTATGGAACCAAAGAAGAACCCGAATATCAAAAGCAATTCTAGGCAACAAAACCAAAATGGGAGGCATTAATATGCCAGATATCAAACTATACTACTAAAGTGTAGTAATTAAATCAATATGGTATTGGCACAAAAATAGGAATATTGACCAGTGGAACAGATGTGAGAATCCTGATATAAAACCATCCTCATATAGCCATCTAATCTTTGACAAAGCAGACAAAAATATACACTGGGGAAAAGATTCCCTTTTCAATAAATGGTGCTGGGAAAACTGGATAGCCACCTGTAGAAGGCTAAAACAGGACCCACACCTTTCACCTCTCACAAAAACCAACTCACGCTGGATAACAGACTTAAACCTAAGGTATGAAACTATTAGAACTCTAGAGGAAAAAGTTGGAAACACTCTCCTAGACATCGGCCTGGGCAAAGAGTTTATGAAGAAGTCCCCAAAGGCAATCACAGCAGCAACAAAAATAAATAAATGGGACATGATCAAACTACAAAGCTTCTGCACAGCCAAAGAAATAGTCATGAAAGTAAACAGACAACCTACAGAATGGGAGAAAATTTTTGCATCCTATGCATCCGATAAGGGACTGATAACTAGAATATACTTAGAACTCACAAAAGTCAGGAAGAAAAAATCAAATAACCCCATTAAAAAGTGGGCAAAGGACTTGAACAGAAACTTTTCTAAAGAAGACAGAAGAATGGCCAACAAACATATGAAAAAATGCTCAATATCTCTAATCATCAGGGAAATGCAAATCAAAACCACAATGAGATATCACTTAACCCCAGTGAGAATGGCCTTTATCAAAAAATCTCCAAACAATAAATGCTGACGTGAATGCGGAGAGAGAGGAACACTCCTACACTGCTGGTGGGACTGCAAACTAGTTCAACCTCTGTGGAAAGCAATATGGAGATATCTTAAAGCGATACAAGTGATTCTACCATTTGATCCAGCAATCCCATTGCTGGGCATCTACCAATGACACTCTACAAAAAAGACACCTGCACTCGAATGTTTATAGCAGCACAATTCATAATTGCAAGGCTGTGGAAACAGCCCAAGTGCCCATCAAACCAAGAATGGATTAATAAACTGTGGTATATGTATACCATGGAGTACTATTCAGCTCTAAGAAACAATGGTGAGAGAGCACATCTTATATTTTCCTGGTTAGAGCTGGAACCCATACTATTAAGTGAAGTTTCCCGAGAATGGAAAAACAAGCACCACATATACTCACCAGCAAACTGGTATTAACTAAGCAGCACCTAAATAGACACATAGGTACTACAGTAATTGGGTATTGGGCAGGTGGGAGGGGGGAGGGAGGCGGGTATATATATACATAATGAGTGAGACGTGCACCATCTGGGGGATGGTCATGCTGGAGACTCATACTTGGGGGGGGAGGAGGGGAAACGGGCATTTATTGAAACGTTAAAATATGTACCCCCATAATATGCCGAAGTAAAAAAAAAAAAGAATTACTTTTTTTCTTAGTTATTATATATTCATATACCTCTAATATAGCATATGCATTTTACACGTATATGAAAATAAAATCCCTACAGTCTTTGTAACCTAGCTTACAAACTTCAAGACATTCAGTTGAAATGAAACAGAAGGCTTATTTTCTGGATCAAATCCAATCTCTCAAACTGGGTAAAAAGAATTTAAGATAAGAAAATAACTTGCCAAAGAAAACAAAGAGAAAGATGTCTTGTGTTCTGCCAAATACAGGATATGCTATCAAGAATGAAAGGAAGAAAGGACTAAAACTTTTGAAATAAATACAGTCAGTACTGCCTGGTCTCAGGATTGAGCCTGGGAAAATAGAATCTTTTTTGCATGGTGTGGGGGAATCCCCCAATATTGCTTGTTCACATCTCAAACGAGAAAGGAAGTAGTATTTCCAGAGAAACATTCATGCTTACATTTTATGCATTTTAAGAACGTCACCAAATATTTGGAAAAGCCAAGAGAAAAGCAAAAATAACAACAATAAAAACAAAGGATAGAAAATAAAAAATTATAATTTTGGGAACAAAGTACTATGTTTAAAATTTTGAGGAAAAATTGAAAAAATGGTTTCGACTTGAAAGAAATGTCTATGACAGTCATAATTTTCAATTTTTGAGTCTAAAGAAAATAGAACAATGGCAAATAGTCTAGGCTAATAAGAGATTGTGAGATGGCTGGAACTCAGTAGTTCTCAGCATGGGACAGATTCTTCAAGGAATGGAGATGGTCCATTTACCTGTTATTTCATAGCTTCTTTTTTTCACAGCCCTCTCCCACTTCTCTTTCCTGTTTTCAAAATAGTTTGGTGGTCTACAAGTTCTAAAAGGCATTTCTAGTATAAAAATTATCTTTCAATTTTTATTAATTAGAAGGTAATAGGATTCCATCCCTGGACGTGTAGTTATTAATAGTTTTGTTAATTTGGCATACTGGGATATATATATATGCTATTAGGTGTAATATATAGCCTAATCAGAAATTCTGCCAACAAAAGGGATTATGCCTCAAGTTCATCATCATGTATTTGCAGAATTATGTAGAGTTGTAAATTTGAAGGACAGTTTTTGAAGAATCAGACTTAGATTGAACAAAGGTAAAAATACATATCTCAAGCCAAGTCTTGATCCTTTCTTTAGTTCAGGGAAAGCAGAACAGACCACAGGTAAAAACTGTCAATGGTAAACAACTAATAACTACTATGTATCAGGTACTTTATTTGTGCTATCTTTTAAAATATTTTATAACTTATTTTATTTGAAACATTTTAATAGACATCTAATAATTATACATATTTATGGGGCACATAGTGATGCTGCTAAACATATAATGTATAGTGATCACATAAAGGTAATTAGTATATCCATCATCTCAAACATTTATCATTTTTCTGTTGGGAACATTCAATATCTTTCTAGCTATTTGAAACTATTTAATGTATTAACTATAGTCATCCTACAGTGTTGTAGAACACTAAACTTATTCCTCCTTATCTAGCTGCAATCTTTTATTTTACAGCTTTGAAGTAGGTGTAATTATCTCTATACTACACCTTTATGAAACAGAAATTATTTTCATTTTAGAGATGAGGAAACAGACTTACAGAAGCAACTTGTCCTAAGTCCATAAGGTTCTGAGAGGCATAACAGGAACTACAACTTCGGCCTATCTGAAGCCTGTACTTTTGGTACTGTGCTTGTTAACAGGGCTCTAATTTTTATCGTTTCTCAAGAATTTGTATGCTTTCTGCTATAACTGTGCTTACAATTTAGAGTAGTTACATTTTTGATAAAAAGCAAACTGATTTAGCTTCTAGGTTTGTTAGCTCTGTAACTAAGAGGCAACTCCAAGTTTATGTTTCCAGTACTGTTTTTGAAAGTTAATTATTTTATAACAAGTCCTGTTGCTTTTTTAAAATTCAATTTTACCCCTATTATTAATCAAGTCTAATTTTGAAATTTCTGTATTTTATGTGAGAATGTCCAAGGCTATACACTCATTTTCCTTTGTAGATTTATTCCTTCTCAGCCAATTAAGGGCAGCTTGAATTTTAATTTTTTATAATGTTCTCAAAGTTCATTGAGGATAGTTTATCAATTTGTTGAGTACATCAGAGATTTCTATTGGGAGCTATCAGAGATGTTAAAATCAAAGTTTTCCCACAGTTTGTCATAGATGTTTAAGTCTAACATAAAACTTTTTTGTTTATTGGAGTATTTAGCCAACATGGTGTTTATGCAATAAATGCTAATACGTTTAAATGTGGAGAACAGTCCGATGCCTATTTTATGATTCATTGCAATCTGTATTATGATTTCTATAATGTAATATTTTGTTTTACAACAAGTTGTTTAGTATTTAATTTACAGAACAAAGGGCGTTATCTTAGGTAACTTTCAATATTCTGAGGCATTAAGAAATTGAGATTTATTTCTAAGGTCTAAACCAGATAAAGCATTTTTCTTTGTGACATCTCAAAATAGGCACATTTATCTTAGCTAAAAAAAACCAAACAAGATCTTTAGTTGTTTAGAAAGAGAAAAAGATGGGTGGAGGGGGGTAAGAGATGTTTTCCAGTTCAGGAGACAGGAAAAAATGTGGTCAGGGCCCTTAAAAGAATTGGAATTTAAATGTCACGAATACATTTATCCCACGTGACACGCCAGGTGGGCGGTAGAAGTCCAGTGCATTTGGTTTTTGTTGCATGCATCAAGGAGATCTATTTCTCAATTCCGGGAGAGGCCTGTTTGTTCCTCCACTTCCACTGCTGCAGTTTGGACAAAGGTTGAGAAAACCCAGACACCTGCAGCTCTGATCGAACTCGGCGAGGAACACAAGGGAGCGCGTCTCTTCGCCCCAAAATTCCGCCTCCAGTGTCCAGGCTTTTTGACTACCGGCTTGAGCGTCCCGCTTCCGCGCCCACCTGGGTCCTCACAGACGCTTCGCCAAGGTGTGCGCCCGCAGAAGGGAGGCCGGCTGCTCAGCAGCGGAGACGAACCTACATCCTCTCTTCAAGCAACAGTCGCTGGGTCCGGGTACCCATCCGCCCAGGCGAGAGGCCAGAAGCCGAGGCCGGCACCGCAGACCCCGGTTCCACTTCGCCCGCGACCGGCGCCTCGGCCGGAAGGGGGCGGGGTCTCGAGCCGGCGCGGCGAGGCCCGCCTGGGTTGGTGGGTTCCCGGCCCAGCCGCGCGTTTCCGGCGCGCTCCCCCGCGTCCTCCGTGCTGTGGTCTCGTCCGCCCCCGCTGCCATGTTGGATTGTGCGGCCGCCGCCGCCGCCGCCGCTGCTGGAGGGTTGGAGGAGGAGTTGAGAGTTTAGCGCAGTCGCCGGAGTGCGAGGACAACGACCATCCGGCACGAACCTAGCCGGGCGGGAGCTGGGAGCTTCCCTTTCTCAGCTGCTCCCCTTCTTTGGCGTCCTCCTCCCCGCGCCAGAGGAGCCGCGGGATGCTGCGCCTCTGACCCCGTTCCTCCCCGCCCCTGTCACCGAGAGGGGGAACGAGCGCTCGCCCACTCGCCGGAGCAGACGGCCCTGGACTCCCAGCCCCGCCGGCGCAACCATGAGCTCCGGCCAGCAGCAGCCGCCGCCGCCGCGGAGGGTCACCAACGTGGGGTCCCTGCTGCTGACCCCGCAGGAGAACGAGTCCCTCTTCACCTTCCTCGGCAAGAAATGTGTGGTCAGTGACCCAGACCCGCGTCGCCACCCTGATGTTAACTCACGGGCCCGGGCTTTGAGGCCGGGAAGTGGGAGTGGGGAAAGAGGCGGGAGCGGCGCGGGGAGGGTCTCGCAGCCGGCCAGGCCGCCCGCCGGCCCCGGCCCCGCGTCCGCGCCCTCGCCCTGCTCCCAGGGCGCGCGCCGGGGCGGCCGGACGCCGCCTTCCCAGCCGCTGGGGAACAAGGGAGTGTCACCTCCGCAGGCCTGCCCTGGAACCCAGCCTGGCCGGGCCCCCGTCCGCGTCCTTGCTGCTGGTTAAAACTTTACTTTCAGGCCGCAAGGGGATTTTCTTGCACAAGCTGCTTCATCTCAGCAAGTGGGCCCTTGTTCTGGCCCTCTTCACCTACTACTTGATCTGGGGTTACTTTCCTTAACAATGCCCGGTTTGAGGAGTGGATAGATCTGGTAATGAAGTGGACCATCGGTGGCATTTAACCCTCTCTTTAAAAGGATTCCAGGAGGAAATGAAGTCGAGTGCATGGTTTCTGGGCACTCTTCGGATCAGAGAAAGGGCAAGAAATGTTACTGCTCCTCGTTGCAGAGAAACAGGGTTTATTTCTCCAGCAATCTCGCCTAGGCCTGATTTCTCTTCTCACTGATTTTTTTTTTTCCTTGGTGGGAGGGGTGCTGCTCTCCCCGCAGCCATGCGCAAGGAAACCTCAGTCTCTGGTAGTTCTTGGCCTTTGGGGCCGAGAATGATTCTTAGGTTGGGGCTGTGTGGTGGATTCCAGCCCCAGATGGCTGGTTGGGAGCGAGCGGTTCTGCTGTGGGAAGGGGAATGTGTGTTGTTGACGGAAGCATTCATTACATTGGCTGTTGGCGCTTCTGGGGGTGGGGAGGTTCTGCTTCGCGGTGTAGGCCTGGTTGGGATCTTACTGAGGGTGACTGGCCTGAACTGTGGTTTGTTGAAATGCTGGCTGGGTCCCTTTCTTCCCTCTTTGCTTGCTAGCACCTGCAGAATATATACCACTGGAACCCAGGAAACACCTATGGAAATTTCAACAGAGCAGCACCATTTTATAACTTTTATTAGTAGTGTTAGATAAACCAGACCAGATTACACATGTTTTTTTAAGAAGCTAGAATTAGACAATTTCTGGAAAGTTACTGGATTAATTGTTAACTTTATATGCGTCTAACCTTTGTATCTTGTGCCATCTAGTAGGGAGATTGAATCGTTCCCTTCAATTTCAGATGTGTTTCATATTTCAGAATTTAAAGAACATTGAGTTTACTGATTAGAAGAATGAAACAAGAGGGGTGGCTCAAAATCAGAGTTTAGGGTAACAACTTTAAAGATAATGAAGTCACTCCTCTTCCCCCACACGCTTTTTTAAATAAATGAGAAAACCGAGCCATTGAGCAGCAAGTCACACAGCAATTTAGTAATGTGACCAGAACTAGAAAACTGGACTCCTGATTCCTAGTCGTGTTATACTTTTCTCTATGTCATGTTGTTGTAGAAGAAGTTTTTTTTCTTATTATTGATTTATTTCTAAAAGTAGTATTAAAGTCATTTTTTCACCAAAAACTAAAATAATTAAAATGTAAGATTCTTAAAGCAGTGCTAATTTTTGTATATTTTCAGCTTAGGAAAATCTCCAGCACTTTGAATGTTAGTTCCCTGAAATGAAAAAAAAATTTCAGTTTTGCTGGTTTATTACATTTGCTATGTAATCTGTATCAAGAAGAAAGTGGAGGTTTTATGTTTTACATACCAGACACATTATTTTAGGAAAGATGTTACATTTATACACTTGTATACTAATTGCTCTGTGCTTACCTATAGTATTTACTGGTTTCAAAAGATAGATAATAGATATAGAAGAGTGCAGTGATAAAGATAGCATTGTGTATTGGTTAGCATAAGCAGATTGCCAAATAGGCTGTCAGTGTTCAGTGCTCAATTTCTTTATCTTGTTTATTATTAATCAGCTTTACCTTTTGAATTTCTGTCATTTAAAACCACACTGTTAAAGTTGCCTGTTCTTGTGGAATGAAATTATTTTGGAGATTACTTTAAAATTTGAAGTCCCTAGTTAATAGAGAGTGAAAGAAGAATGATGTTTTTTAATTTGGGGGAATAAATTTTCCTTCCTTTGCTTACTATGCAGCCTTTTGTAGTTTAAAACAATACTGAGATAAATAGTCCCTTAGTAAATCCACAGCAATAAGATTTGCAGGTCAGACCAAATTTAGAGCTCTGAGAATTTAAGAAACAAAAGAGAAGTGGTTACAGTCCCAGCTGTGGAGGGGCTTCAATTCTTCTTTCATCCAACAAACATTTATTGAATAAATTTTGAGGTCAGAATCAGGGAAGGTTGATACTTGCCCTAAGGGAGCTTACCAGCTCTGAAATGGGAAACAAATATGTAAAATGATGAGTAAGTCAATACTTCGGTGTGATGTGTAAGAAGCTGGATGTCACAATGGAAGATGCCTTGGCTTTGTAATCAGCAAACAGCAAACATAAGGTCAAACACAGGGTCACTTTGGATGAGTTTCTTAACCTTTCTGTCCTAGGTTTGATTTTTTTCATCTGTAAAATATGGATACTATCTCATGGGGTGGTTGTGTGGATTAGGACTGTGTATAAATAAATACGTGGAAACTAGTTTTATAAAAGTTTAGGTTAGGAGATAAGGAGAGGATGGTGGAAGAGAGGATGAGTAAAACCTTTTTAGAATGGGTGACACCTGAATATTTAAGTTACTAGGTATTCCTCAGTTTGATGAAAGGTATGAAATAGCTTGGAGAGTTGGGAAACATACTAACAGTTTGTTACAAAACAAGGAGGGTTTCTGCTTGGGTTCTCAAATTTAGGTATGCATTGGAATCATTATAGAAAGTATTAGAAATGTATATGGGTAGGGCCAATTCCTAGATAATACTTAGGTTCACTGGATCTGAGGTGAGCCTTAGACATTTTTATTTTTAGCAAGCTTGACAGAAATTCTAACATACTACAGTTTGCGAACCACTGTTGAAATCTCCTGTTTTGTGAGAGGGTAATCTTCGAGCACATAGGAATTCTTTGGTCTATATTTTGTGACTGAAAGTTAAATTAAGTTAAAGCAAGCTGTTTTTGTACAGCATTTCTCTGACCCCTTAAGATATCAATGTGCATTTCATAGCTGTAAGAGGGAAATACACTTGAGGAAATATTGCACTAGTTAGTGGGTAACCACGATATCAGATTGACTTTAGAAAGTTTTACAGGGAATGTTAGAGGCAGTATAGAAGGTGAGTTGAGGATTGTGAGAGTGGAGGCAAAGAAGATCAGATAGGTGTTTACAGTACTGCACATGAAATATGATGATGGCCTGAATTAGGGCAGTATTGGTGGGAATTCAAGGACAATTAAAACATCTGCAGCAGAACTTAGTCCCAGTTAGACATAGAGGGTGAGGGAGGGAATTTCGATAAAAACATGCATTATAACCACCAGCAGAAAAAGTATTCAGAAACGTACATATCTCATTAACTGGAAATATGCCTAGATGTTAATGAGACTCTGGATTGGTGATTGGTTTTCATCAAGGAAGTGAATCTTCAGTAAATCTGTTGTGTCACAGTTTTTAGAAACATTTTATAGAAACTGAGGTTTCATTTAAAGTGATATGTAATATATAAATATATGTTATGTACTTTTACATAAAGTAAATAGTTCTGATGCCACTCATTAGCTGGTAGTGTTACATTAGGAGAAAATTTTTCTTCAGAGTCACCTCTGGTCTAAATGGATTGGGGTTGATAATGTGTTGACCATTACATTTCCCTGCTGAACTCACCTGGCTTGTTTTTTCAAGACTTAGTGATACTTAAGAGGGCATTTTTATTAATCAACTTAATTTCTTTTAATTTCTTAATTTCTTTTAATTTTTCAGCACTTGTTTTAAATTATATTATCTAGTTAGTTTTTTTGTTTGTTTCCTTACACTATATATAATTATGGGGGAGAGACTTATGCCTAAGTAGTCTATAATTTTTATAACAGCTAGCACACAGATCAGTGAATACTTATGGACTGAATAACTATACTTGCTCCCTTGTTTGTTCCTTAGGAGGTCATTCAACATTTCTCATTGCTTGATCAGGTTGTTAAACCTTTAGTTTCTAATGCACATGGTATCTGGACTTTAATCTTTGTTTATTAGGAGAACAAAATGGTTTAATTCTGTTGCTTAACTAATATAGGTAGCACAGTATGTTGTTTCTGTTCTAAATCAGACCTTTTAGATAGTGATTCTATCAGGGGTCCTCAAACTGTTTAAACAGGGGGCCAGTTCACTGTCCCTCTGACCATTGGAGGGCTGTTGGAGAGTGCGGTGCACATTCCACACATGCGCACTGTGGGCCTGGGACAAGTCTGGCTGCTAAGCAGGACTGGCAGCAGTGACAAAAACACCTCGGGGGCTGGATAAATGTCCTCAGCTGGCTGCATGTGGCCCGCAGGCCTTAGTTTGAGGACCCCTGTAAGAGGGAGAAATGTGCTTAGAGGGATCATTGTCTTGCACGATGATGGCTTGAATAAGGCACAGCTGGTGGGAAGTTAGGGCTGGGAATGTAGTTCACCTGGAGTCATGAGGAAAGGTTAAAATTCACTGGATTTGGAATATACAAAGATGACAAGGTACCCTTGTCTAGTATTGAGGAAAAGATGAGCACAAAAGTATATGTAATATAGGGTGGACTGTACACACGAGAAGAGATTCGAAGAGTCCAGTAGGACTGGGATATAAGTCCTCTTTCTGGTTATTCTTAGCTCTATAGTGTAGGTGCATTTCTTAAGCAATCTGAGCCTTAATGTCTAGATTTGTAAAATGGGCTTAGTCAAGGATTTCAAAGACTAATAATTATGTAATTATGTACCTAGAGTACATGGCACTTACAGAGTGTTCTAGGAGTCTGGAGAAGCATATGTAAGAAAGATGTTAATAATATTCAGTACTCAGTTTAGATTTCCTGTTGCTGGCAGGGAGGATTTAGAGTAAAATATTGAACTCTATTATAATATTATTTTGATTTAGGTAAATCAATTCTTACAATTTTGTTTAAAGTCAGTTAATTATAGGACATGTAAATTAAAAGTTAAGGAGCAGTCTGCAGAAATCTCTTTGGGGAGTTTCTGGGTACTCAGAGCATCCCTGGCTGCTGAGTGAAGAGGAAGAAAGGGGTACTGATGAAAGAGTTAGGGGTTCTGGATTTTAGTCCATGCTTTGCTACCATTAATACCAAGAGACAGCAGAACCTCAGACGGAACTTTTCTGAAACCCAATTGGATGCCTAAATCAGGCATTTCTGCTTCCTTTTTAGATGTGAAGGCCTAGGTTTTATCTTTTACTGTTAATATATTTCTTGTTTTCTCAACCTCTGTTCTTGTTGTGGTCTGGATATTAGAATTATTAAAGGAAAAATCTGGCTGGGCCTTTCCTTATTCTCATGCCTCTGGAGTTCTGCTACTCCCTTTTTGGCCACCTCTCTCTCCTCTTTTTTATAGACAGTTTAAGGGATTTTATTTAAAATAACACTTTTTAAAAAGTTATCTTTTATGTAACATAAAAATGGTATCTGTGAATAATGTCAGATTGTCAAGTGTAGAAATAAAATGAAATATCTTGCTTAGAAAGCAGATTTGACTAGGAAATTTGAGATTCTCTGCATGGTATATAATCGGAGCATGCTTACGTGTTGGCTGAAGTACAGAGGATTAGGGTTCCACTTGTAGTGCTACTGAGCAGCTTCTACCATGTACATCAGTATTCTAGTCTTCTAAAACTTGATTTTTTAAAGTCTGTGTGAAAATGGGTAAGAGCAAGATTTTTCCAAATGATCATGTGGTTGTAGTTGTTTGTTTCGCTTCTGTCCATATTCCATAGATTTTTTTATGAATAATTTTAATGGAAGTGTGATGGTAGCTTGTTCTAGGTTTGAATAGAAAAAGTAAATTTTAACAGCAGATATAGTTGAGTTTTTAAAACTATATGTATATTTAACAGCAGATATAGTTGAGTTTTTAAACATTCTGTCTAGAAGTAGTATTATAGCTTTGTTCCCCTAGATAAGAAACCCAGCATTCTTTAATAGAGTTCACTTTTACTATAAAATTTCTGGAAACAAAGTAAGTCCATATCTTCTTATTCACAGTGATACAATATACATTGTTAATTATAAATATAATTCTTATTGATATATGAAAAATCTAGTATTTTAAAGTACAGTTAGTCCTTAAAACATTGATAGGTTTTTGGAAACTTGACTTTACGTGGAAGGACATATAATGCCTCTAGTTTACCATAGACCAGGCATCCTCAAACTATGGCTTGTAGGCCACATGCAGGTGTTTTTGCCCGTTTGTTTTTTTACTTCAAAATAAGATATGTGCAGCATGCATAGGAATTTGTTCATAGTTTTTTTTAAAACTATAGTCCTCCAACAGTCTGAGGGACAATGATTTGGCCTCCTGTTTAAAAAGTTTGAGGACCCCTGCCATAGATTGATTGATACAAACAAAAATTAAGTTCCTACAGCATATTTCTAGTCACAAAAACATCACCAAACTTCTAAATAAAGACCAAAACAGTTCTAATATTAAACACCAAAATAAATGTGAGCTATACATACATTAAGAAAGATTAATAAAAACAAGGTAAGTGTTTACCCAGTTATTCCAGTTCAGGGTCACGGGTGGTCTGAGCCTATCCCAGTAGCTTAGGTTGCAAGATGAGAACCAGTCCTAGACAGGACACCATTCCATTGCAGAGTACACTAGTTCCTGGGATAGTGTAGACACATAAATGGACCTAATGTGCACATCTTTGGGATGTGGGAAGAAATCTGAATACCTGGAGAAAACCTATGGAAACGTGAGGAGTATGTGTAAACTCCACACAGACAGTGGCCCTGGCCGAGGATATTTTTCTTTTTTCTCTCATCAATGTTACAAGGAAAGGATGTTGAATAAGATGACATTATTAGAGGACCTGCTGTGTTAAGCATTGTTTAGTAATTAGAAGATATTTGTCATATTTAACTGTATTCATAAATGTAGTATAACAAAAAATAAACCCCATTTTTATTTATTTCATCTATGTCAGTATTCTCAGAAGTATTAGAAGGTTGCACCACCCTAATAGCAATATAGGAGAGTGAAATTAATTAGAAACATTTTCTCTTTGGAGTTAATATGTTGTAGAGGAATTATGACCATTTTTTAAAGAGACCAAATAATTGAATGTGGTCTAAATCTAGAAAAGCCCCTTTTGGAAAATAGGATCAAATGAAAGATCCATAGTTAGTAACATCATATTTCAGTTACTATTACTTTCTGTTAGTTTAATTGTTTTTTGCTGTGGTTTGAATGTGTCCCCCAAAGTTCATGTGTTGGAAACTTAATCCCTAGTGCAACAGTGTTGAGAGGTGGGACTTTAAGAGGTGATTAGGTCATGAGGGTTCTGCCCTCTTGCATGGATTAATGCTGTTATTGTGGGAGTGGATTAGTTTTTGAGGGAATGAGTTCTTGATAAAAAGGTGAGTTTGGGTCCCTTCTTGTCATATGTTCTTTTGCCCTTCCACCATGGAATGAGACAACAAGAAGGCCCTTGCCAGATGTGGGCCCCTTGACGTTGGATTTCCCACCCTCCAGAACTGTAAGAAATAAATCTCAGTTCTTTATAAATTACCCAGTCTCTGGTATTCTGTTATAGCGCCACAAAATAAACTATTAAGAAGACATTCTCAGTATCCTTGGCTTCTTGGTTCTTCTGCCCTAGTGATTTTTAAAACTTACTATTACTATTTTTTTTAAATTAGAGACAAGATCTCATGTTGCCCAAGTTGAAGTGAAGCAACTATTCAATAGGCATGATCTTGGTACTGTGAAGCCTTGAACTCCTGTCCTCAGGCGATCCTCTCATCTCAGCCTTCCAGGTACATAGGACTACAGGCACACATCACTCCACTTAAACTTGGTTTTAATTTGACCTGAAGATTTACTATAGAAATCTGTCTCTGTAAGAGAGTACCCATTAGAGACCAGCTAGAGGCCGGGTGCAGTGGCTCACACCTGTAATCCTAGCACTCTGGAAGGCCGAGGCAGGTAGATTGCTCAAGGTCAGGAGTTTGAGACCAGCCTGAGCAAGAGCAAGACCTCGTCTCTACTATAAATAGAAAGAAATTAATTGGCTAACTAAAAAAAATAGATATATATTTATATAAATATAAATAAATTAGCCAAGCATGGTGGTGCATGCCTGTAGTCCCCCAGCTACTTGGGAGGTTAAGGCTGGAGGATCACTTGAGCTCAGGAGTTTGAGGTTGCTGTGAGCTAAGCTGACACACTCTAGCCTGGGCAACAGAAGTGAGACTTTGTCTCAAAAAAAAAAAAAAATACCAGCTAGATTGAAGCAAAGAGGAAAGCAAATACCACATACCATCTAGGAATGTAAGATGCTGTTAAAAATGATATGAGGAGATTTATAGTATCACAAGGCAAATACACAATCACTTTAGGACAATGAAATGTTTTTCAAGTTGTATTTTAAAGTTAAACTTTTATCTTAGATTTGAAGAAGCTAAAACTATTTAGAGATGAAGTTGTTTATTATTCCTGTGGGTCCAAAACAAATTTTTAAGTGAAATGATCTCTTAAGTGTGGTGAATTACCTAAATATCTAAGAAATCTCTTTATTAGTAAAGGAGCTGGTTTTTTTGTTTGTTTGTTTTTCCTCTGGCCAGGGCTAGAGTGCCCTGGTATTAGCCTAGCTCACAGCAACTTCAAACTCCTGGGCTCAAGCAATCCTCCTGCTTCAGCGTCCTGAGTAGCTGGAACTATAGGCACATACCACCACAGCAGGCTAATTTGTTTCTAGTTTTCGTAGAAACTGTTTCTTCTTGAAGTCTCGTTTTTTTTTTTTTTTTTTTGCTTAGGCTGGCCTGGTACTCCTGACTTCAAGTGATCTTCCAGCCTCAGCCTCCCAGAGTGCTAGGATTACATTCATGAGCCATTGTGCCAGGCCTCTCATGCCTTTTTTAAAAACATTTTTTTTTTAATTATATAGACTTTTAAACATGTACAAAGTAGAATAGCATATGGAACTACATACACTATTACCCTGTTTCAGTGGGTTTCAACTCATGTCCAGTCCTGTTTGCTCTCTCTACCTAGTTTTCCTTTTCCTATATTATTTTAAATTCAGTCTCAGGCATCGTATTTTTTCCTCCTGATCAGTGTGGCCATAGGTTTATACATTTTTTTGATTGCCTAAAAGAACCAGCTTTTAGTTTCACTGATTGCCGTTTTTTTTATTTTATTGATTTCTGCTCTGTTCTTTATTATTTTTTTCTGCTTGCTTCACTTTTGTGTCCCCCTCCCCCACCCCCAGTTTTTTTTTTTTTTTCAGGTAGTAACTACTGATATAATTGAGACCTTTTTCCTTTTTCTAATATAGATACTTTTTATCCTAAGTACTGCTGTAGGGGCATCCCACATATTGGATATTGTGTGTTTTCATTTTTATTTAATTTAAATGGGTTTTTAAAAAGTATGAAATTTAGTTTCTAAACATTTAGGGATTTTCCAGATATATTTTTATTACTGACTTCTAACTTCATTCCATTGTTGAACATATAAGTCCTTTTTATCGAGCAGTGTTTTTATAGCCCAGAATATGTTCTAAATTGATGTTCCAGGTGCACTTTAAAATGGTGTATATCACTGTTGGGCAGAGTGTGTTCTGCAAGTATTATATCAAGTGGATCCGTAGTTTTGTTCAAGTCTTCTTTATCCTTTTTTGTCAGCTTACTCTTATTAGTTATTGAGAGAGGTGTCAAATTCTTTGACTATCATTATGAATGGGTCTCTTTCTCCTTGCAGTTCTGTTAGCTTTCGCTTCGTATGTTTTGAACCTCTTTAGTAGGTATAAACATTTATAATTGTTATGTCCTCTTGATGAATTGATTCTGTTGGTATTGTGAAATGACCTCCCTCATCCCTGATATACTTTGCCCTGAAATCAACTTTGCCTGACATTAATATAGCCACTACACCTGTCTTTGCATTGGTGTCATCTTTTTGTGTTCCTTTACATTTCATTTGTTTGTGTCTTTATACTGAAAATGGGATTCATATGTGTAGCACATAGTTAGAGCTTGCTTTTTAAATTCAACCTGACAATATCTCTCCTTTAATATGGTTGTTTAGACTATTTACATTTAATGTAATTATTGAGATGGTTGAGTTTAAATCTAACATCTTTCTATTTGTTTTCTATTTGTCTTTTTTTCTTTTTCCCTTTTTTTTGCCTTTCTTTATCTCATTTTAATCTTTTTATGAGTTACAACTTTATTTTGTTGTTTTCTGACTTGTTTTAGGAGGTACAGTACATATCTTTAACTTATGACAGTCTACTTTCATGGGCTATTACCGCACATTCAGTAGCATAGTTCCATTGCTTCCCTCTAGGTTATTATGCTGTATTGTTGCCATGTATTTTACTTCTACAAATGTTATAAGATGTAATATATTGTTACTATTTTTACCCTAAAGATTCAATTGTCTTTTAAAGAGATTTAAATAGTAAGAAAAAAAGCCTTATATTTATCCACTTGGTTATCATTTCTAGTGCCCTTAATTCCTTTGTAGAGATCTAGATTTCTCTTTGGTATCATTTTCCTTCAGCCCAAAGTATTTTTTTTTTCCTTTCTTTTTAAACATCTCTTGTAGTGCAGGTCTCCTGCTGATAAATTCTTTTGGCTGTGTATTTCTGGAAGAGTCTATATTTTGCCCTGATTCTTAAAGATCCTTTCACTGGATACAGAATGTTAGTTTGATAGTTTTTTTCTTTCTGTTTTTTTAAAGATGTTACTTGAGTATCTTCCAGTTTGTACTTTTTCTGACAGGAAACCTGCTGTTGTCCTTTTTTTTCATCTTGTGTACATAATGTACCTCTTTTTCTCTGACTGCTTTTTAAATTTTTCTCTTCATTACTGGTTTTAAGGGATCTGATTATGATGTGCCTTTATGTAGTTTTCTTATTGTTTCTTATGCTGGAGTTTTTGAGCTGCTTGGATCTATGAGTTTAAATAAGTTTACATCAATTTTGAAAAATTTTCAGACATTTTTTATTCACATATCTACTCTCCTTTCCCCTGGCCCTGCTGGACTTATGTGCCGCATATATCAGATTGATTGAAGTTGCCACACAGCTCACTGCTGCATGGGTCTTTTTTTTTTTTTCTTCTGTCTTTTTCTCTCTATATTTCTTTTGGATAGTAATTGTTGCTATGTATTTAAATTCAAAAATATTTTATCTGCAATGTCTAAGCTGCCATTAAAATCATCCACTTTTTTCCCCCCATTTCAGACATTACAGTTTTTATTTGTAGAAGTTTGATTTGGGTTTTCTTAAAAATATATATTCCTTGTCTCTATAAGGACAGGTTCAGTCTGCTCTTTGCTACAGGTTTTCCTCCATTGTCTGCTTATTCTTGGTTGCTGGTTTATATTTATGTTTGAAGGACTACTTGCTCAATATAGGTAGCTGGCTTGAATTTTTTTTAAATTAATAGACTTTATTTTTTATAGCAGTTTTAGGTTTATAGGAACATTGTGCAGAAAGTACAGAGGGTTCCTATATATTCCATCTTCCTCCCCCTCCCAGTTTCATCTGTTATTATAATTTGCATTAGTATGTAAATTTGTTACAGTTGATGAACCAATATTGATATATTGTTATTAACTTAAATCCATAGTTTATATTCAGTTCATCTCTTTGTGTTGTTTTGTACAGATTGTGGGTTTTGATTTCACAAGTGCATAATGTCATGTATCCACCATTACAGTGTCATACAGTGTAATGTAACTGCCCTAAAAATACCCTATGCCTTACTTTTTCATCCTTCCCCTCCCCTGCTCAAACCCTAGAATCTACTGATTTTTTTTACATTTTCTATAGTTTTGCCTTTTCCATGATGTTATAAAATTGGAATCATACAGTATATAGACTTTACAGATGGCTCCCTAATCCTGTTGTTTCATATCGTCACTAGCATTTGGTATTGTCAGTGGTGTTTTGGATTTTAGCCATTCTAATAGGTTTGTTGTTGTATGTCATTGTTTTAATTTGCAGTTCTCTCATGCCATATGATGTTGACCATCTTTTCATATGATTATTTGGCATCTGTTTATCTTCTTCCTTTGTCTATTTTTTAAATAGGCTGTTTATTGTTGAGTTTTTAAAAGTTCTTTCTCTATTTTGGAGTCAATTTCTTTATCAGATATGTGTTTTGCAAATATTTTCTCTCAGTCTGTGACTTGTTTTTTTCATTTTTTTATCAAATGAAGTTTTAAATTTAATGATGTCTAATTTTTCAATTTTTTCTTTCATGGATGATAGTTTTTCTTTCATGATGATAGTTTTTGGTGTTGTATCTAAAAAAATCATTGCTAATCCCAAAGTTGCCTCAATTTTCTCTTATGTTCTCTTTTTAAAGTCTTATAGCTTTGCATTTGACATTTAGATCTATGATCCATTTTTGAGTTGATCTGTGTAAGGTGCAAGGTCAGTGCCTAGATTGGATTTTTTTTCTTTCTTTTTCTTTTCTTTTATATTTTTTCTTTTTCTTTTTGGCAGGTAGATGTCTAGTTTTTCATCATTTGTTGAAAAGATGATTATCTTTTCTCCATTGGATTGTCTTTGCTCCTTTGTCAAAGATCAGTTATATAGGTCTACTTTCTATTCTGTTCCACCAATCTAGTTTGTCTATTTGTCTTTCGACAATACCACACTGCCTTGATTATTATAGCTTTATAGTAAGTCTTGAGGACAAGTAGGGTCAGCCTTCTGATATTGTTCTTATTCTTCAGCATTGTGTTGACTATTTTGGATCTTTTTCCTTTTCATATCCTTCAGTTTGTTGATATCTACAAAACAATAAAATTTTGATTGGGGTTCTGTTTGATTGGGGATCTTTAGATCCATTTGTGGAAAACCGACATCTTCACAGTATTGAGTTTTCCTATCCATGAACACGAACTCTCTCTCCTTAACGTTTTTGATTTCTTTCATCAGAATTTTGTAGTTATGTATATCTTACACATATTTGTAAGATTTATACCTAGGTATTTTATTTTGTTTGTCCTAATGTAAATGGTGCTATGTTTTTAATTTCAAATTTTAATTGTTCATTGCTGGTACATGGGAAAGCAATTGACTTTGCATGTTAACCTTGTATCCTACAGCCTTTCTCTAATAGCTTATTAATTCTTGGAAGTTTTTTGTTTCTTTGATTCTTTGGGATTTTCTAATAGACAATTATGTCATTTGCATGGCAGTTTTACTTCTTTCTTTCCAGTGTGTATATGTTTCATTTTCTTACTGCATTAGCTAGGAGTTCTAGAATGGTGTCAAATAAGAATGGTGAGGGATATTCTTATTTTGTTACCAGTATTAGCGGAGAAAGCATCTAGTTTTTCACCATTAAGTGTAGTGTTAGCTATAGATTATTTGTAGATGTTCTTCATCTAGTTCCCTTCTATTCTGAGAGTTTTTATCATGAATAGGTGTTGGATTTTGTCAAACCCTTTTTGTGCATCTATCCATATGATTATATGGTTTTTCTTTAGCCTATTGATATGATTGATTATAGTAGTTGATTTTTGAATGTGGAGCCAACCTTGCATACCTGGAATAAATTCCTCTTGGTTATGATGTATAGTGTATATAATTCTTATTATATATTATTGGATTCAATTTGCTAATTTGTTTTTTACATCTTTGTTTATGAGAGATAATGGCTTGTAATTTTCTCTTTTTGTTAAGTCTTTCTCTCATTTTGGTAATTAGCACAGTGCTGGCCTCACAGAATAGTCACAAAATATTTCCTTCTATTTCTGGAAGAGATTGTAAAGAATTAGTATCATTTATTCCTTAAATGTTTAGTAGAATACACCAGAGAAACCAGTTTTGAAAGGTTATTAACCTTTGGAAGTTTATTATTGATTGAATTTCTCTAATTGTCATGGGCCTATTCAGATTGTCTAGTTCTTTTGTGAATTTTGATTAGATTATGTCTTTTCAGGAATTGGTCCATTTTATCTTAAATTATCAAATTTGTAGGCATAGAGTTCATAAGACTTATTTGTTATTCTTCAACTGCTTATGGCATCAATAGTGATAGCCCTCTTCCATTGATCAAGTCAGTAATTTGTATCTTCCCTTTTTTTTTTGTTAGTCTGGTTAGAAATTTATCAATTTTATTGATTTTTTTTCATTTCTGTATTGATCTACTTTTAATTGCATTGATTTCTACTGTGATTTTTATTTTTTTCTTTTCATCTCCTTACTTTGGATTTAATTTGCTTTCTTTTTTTCTAGTTTCCTAAGGTAGATGCTTAGGTCATTGATTTTAGATCTTTTTTGTTTTCTAGTACATTCAGTGCTATACACTGCCTTTGCTGCATCCCACAAATTTTGATGATTTGTTATTTTCATTTAGTTCAAAATATTTTAAAATTTCTTTTGAGACTTTAAGTTAACCATGTGTTATTTAGAAGTATATTTAGAAATATTTTGGAATTTTCTAGCTCTTTCTGTTATGGATTTCTAGTTTAATTCCACTGTGATCTGAGAGCATACTTTGTATGATTTCTATTCTTTAAATTTGTTAGGGTGTGTTTTATCGCCCATGTGTGTGGTCTGTCTTGGTGATTGTTCTATGTGAGTTTGAGAGGAATATGTATATTTTGGATTTGTTAGATGAAGTATTCTATACATGTCAACAAGATCCAGTTGATTTGGTGTTGTTCAGTTCAGCTATCAATATATCCTTACTGATTTTTTGCTTGCCAGATCTGTCAATTACTGATAGAGGAGTGTTGAAGTTTCTAACTAAAATGGTACATTTATCTATATTTGTTTTTGCAGTTCTGTGGGCTTTTTGCCTCATGTATTTTTATACTCTGTTGTTAAGCACATACACTTTACAGATTGTTATATCTTTTTGGAGTATTGACACCTTTATCATTATGTGTGCCCTTCTTTATCCCTGATAATTTTGTTGTTTTTTTTTTTTTAACTCTGAAGCATGCTACACCTGAAATTAATATAGCTACTCCAGCTTTCTTTCAATTTAGTGTTAGTATGCTATATCTTTTCTCTGTTTCTTTGCTTTTAATTTATTTGTGTCTTTCTATTTTAAGTGGGTTTCTTGTAGATGCTATAGTTGAATCTTTTTTAAATATCCATTCTGACAGTCTTTGTGCTTTAATTGGTATATTTAAGAGTATTCATATATAAGATGATTATTAATATGGTTGGATTAATATCAGCTGTATTTATAACTTTTTCTTGTCCTTGTTTTTTTTTCTTTCACTTTTTTTTTTGCTTACTTTGATTTTAATTCATGATTTTATATGATTCCATTGTCTCTCTTCTCTTAGCATATCAATTATACTTCTGTTTAAAAATTTTTTAGTGGTTGCCCTATAATATGCAGTATACATTTACAACTAATCTAAGTTCAGTTTCAAATTATACTGCTTCATGGGTAGTGGAGGTACCTTATAACAGAGTATTCCCAATTTCTTTCTCCCATCCCTTATAACAGCAGTCCCAATCTTTTTGGCACCAGGGACCAGTTTCATAGAAGACAATTTTTCCATGGACCAGGGGTAGGGGCATGGTTTTGGGATAATTCAAGTGCATGACATTTATTGTTCAAACCTCTCTGCTAATGATAATGTATTTGCAGCCACTCCCCAGCACTAGCATCACCTCCTCAGCTACACCTTAGATCATCAGGAATTAGATTCTCATAAGGAGTGTGCAACCTAGATCCCTTGTATGCACAGCTATAGTAGGGTACACACTGCTATGAGAATTTAATGCCACCACTGATCTGACAGGAGGTGGTGCTTGGGCAGTGAGGTGAGTGATGGGGAGCAGCTGTCAATACATATGACAATACATATGACTTCCCTTGCTTGCCTGCTGCTTACCTACTGTTGTGTGGCTCCGCCCCTAACAGGCCACGGACCAGTGCTGATCTGCAGCCCAGAGGTTGAGGACTATAGCCTTATAACATTGCTGTCATTAATTTTACTTATCTAAAATTTATAATAACTAAACATGTTGTTGCTATTGTTATTTTAATCAAACTGTTACCTGTTAGATCAATTAAAAATAAGAAAAATAAAAATATTTTATTTAGCTTCATTTATTCCTTTTCTAACAATGTTCTTTCTGTATATTTGAATTTCTGACCTATATCATTTTTCTTCTCTGGAGAACTTTTTACCATTTCTTACAAGGCAGGCCTACTGATAACAAATTACTTCAATTTTTGTTTGAGAACTATTTCTCCTTCACTTTGAAAGATAGTTTTGCTGGATACAGAATTTTAGATTGGTAGATTTTTTTTCTTTCACTACTTTAAATATTTCATTCCACTCTCTTCTCTTTGCTTGGTTCTGAGAGACGTCAAATGCAGTTTTATCCTTTTCCCTCTACAGGAAAAGAAAATTCCTCCAGTAGGAATTTTTAGGTTTATTTGCAGCCAGACTGATTGAATTCTTAATTTTTTGAGTCTCTGTTTGATGCAACTATTATAATCTTTTTCCTATTTTTGAGAAAGACCTAGGAAAGTTTGAGAAGCTTTTTAACTCCTTATTTGATTAAATGTACTCTAAACGATTATAATTTTATATTAAGGGGGCCCAAAGTAATGCTTATAGTATATACCTATTCAGTAACTATTGAATTT
This sequence comes from Microcebus murinus, assembly GCF_040939455.1. NCBI lineage: Eukaryota > Metazoa > Chordata > Mammalia > Primates > Cheirogaleidae > Microcebus > Microcebus murinus. The sequence goes on along the minus strand of NC_134112.1, from coordinate 76,807,786 downwards.
AACTGTCAGAAATTCACTATCAGAAAACCTGTAAATAAGGAATTGGTTTCATGCATACACCCACACACATACTGGAAGACTCATTTTAGTACTACATTTTAAATTGATTTTGTCATGTTGTATCTCTTTATTCCATAACCTTAGATCAACCTGTTCATTTCTAAAAACAAGAATCTTCCACAGAATGCTACAGAATGCTAGGAAACAGTTTGAAGGAATCCAAAAAATTATGTAATACACAGCTGTGAGACTTTAGAAAAAGCTCTAATAGCAGTCAAGTGACTTATTTAAAAAATATTTCTTTCTCATTAAAAATATAGTGCTCATTATTGAAGGTTTAGTCCTGCAACGTCCAGTATAGTATTTAGTAGACATTAACCACATATGGCTATTGAGCAATTTTGAAATATGATTGATTAAAATTCAAATGTTTAGTGAGTATGAAATATATACTGGATTTTTAAGGCATACAAAAAAGGATGTGAACTATTTAATATTTTAATATTGATTACATGTTGAAATAGTGTTTTTTATGTATTCAGTTAAATAAAATTTATTAAAATTAGTTTCACTTTTTATTTATATATTGGCTACTAGAAATTTGAAATTGCTTATTTGGCTCACATTATATTTCTTTTGGATAGTTCAGACTAGGCAGTTCACAGAGTAATAATGATAATAGTGAAAATCATCTATCCATCATCCAGAAATAACACTTATTAATGTTTTTGTCCAAATCTTTCCAGATTTTGTTTTTCATGAACTATTGAATGATGTCAACACACATAATGTACTTACTCTCAGCAGACACACCTCCACAGGCACAGACATGAATTTTTTATGGACATTGTTTCATGTCAGTGGGTATATCACTATCAGTGGACACATTATATGGATTCACCAATTCCCTAGGGATGGTCAGGCTTTTTTCCTCTTCCTCCCCTGCCAACGTAGTGTTGCAGGGTGTGTGTGTGTACATATTTTATCTATTTTCACAGACTTGATCTGTTATTTTACAAAGATACTATCCAAGAAATAGGTTTGCTCAGTTAAAGGGTAAGCACTTTTTAAAATTTGATTTTTGCCTTGCCAAATTCTACTTTCCAATAATTTGTACCTTTTATAATGATAATCTAGTGTATTCTTTGTAGTTCTTAAAAGTGCCCAATCCCCATGTAACCTTAAACAAATATAAGTAGTTGTATTTTTTATATTTAATTTCATAAACATTGTTCTGAATTTTAAAATGTGATTTTTGAATGCTGGGCATGATTTTTCTAAGTATTCTTTGAGATATCTCAACTTGAAAATGAAAGTGAATGAGTGAGAAGATAAATATAATAATGTATTTTACAGTCAAGTTTATGTATTTCCCTTGTAAAGTGAGGTATTGTTTCCTTTCAAATAAAGCAAATAGGAAGGATGCATTAATATTTATTGTTAATAAGAACTTTCTCCCTAAGTTATGTAGCTACCTTGAAACAAAATTGTGTCAAATATAAGAAGTCATTAGTGTTTGGTGGTTTGCTTTAATACTTCATATCGTGATACTTTTTTTCACTTAAAAATTAAATTATATTTTTATACAATAAAATACATAGATTTTAAATATTAAGTTTGATAAATTTTGACAAGTGAGACATTATATAACCAGCACTTCAGAAATAATATTTCTAATATCTGTAACACCTCAAAAAGATCCCTTGGGTCCCTATTAGCCAATTAATTCCTAATTCCTGCCTCTCCCCCACTTTCCTCTTCACCCTTGGCAATTGCTTTCTGATTCATATCATCATGGCTTTAGTTATGCCTGCTTTGGCCTTTTTCACTCAGAATGCTTTTGAGATTCATCTATGTTATTGCATACATGTTCCTTTTTTATTGCTCAGTAGTTTTTCATTGATGAATATTCCACAATTTGTTTTTATGTTTTCATTTTGATGGAGATTTGAGTTGTTTCCAGTTTTGGGCTATTATGAATAAGGTTCCTGTGAATGTTTTTGGTATGTGTAACACATGTTTTTATTTGTTTTGGACTGACACCTAAGAAAGGAATTACATTGTCATTGGGAAGCTGTATATTTATCTTTATAAGAAACTTTCAGATCTCAAAGTGGCTGTACAATATTTGCACTTCCACCAATAATGTATGACACTTCCAGTTGCACCATATTTTCTTTAACATTTGGTCTGGTCCTTTTAATTTTGGCCATTCTAGTAGATGTGAAATGGTATCTCAATGTGATTTTCATTTACATTTCTTTGATAATTGATGATATTGAACACATGTTCATAAACTTACTGGCCATTTGTGTATCTTTGTTTTTTATGTAGCTTTTGAGGTCTTTTGTTCATATAGACAGTGGTTATTTATTAATGATTTGAAGTAATGCTTTGTATATTCTGGACACAAGACTTTGTTAGAGATAGGTACTTTAGATATTTTCTCCCAGTCTGTAGCTTGCATAATATTTTTAAAATTATGTTTTTTGATGGGTTAGATACTTCAGCTTTGATAAGGGCTAATTTATCTTTTTTTTTTCTAGAAAATGCTTTTTGTATTGTAAGAAATCTTGGCCTATGCCAAGGTCACCTAGACAGTCTTCTGCTTCTTTTAGAAGCTTTTTACTCTTAGCTTTTTGTTTAAGTTTATGATTCATCTCTAATTTATTTTTATGTGAAATTCATATGAGATGATCATATGAATTTTTTCTTTTCGGGTTCTGTTTTTATATAGTTGCTTGTTTGATACAGAACCATTTGTTAAAAAGCCTTATCTTTCTTCATTGAATTGAGTTGGAGCCTTTTTCATAAATTAGTCAACCATGTATGTTTGGATCTATTTCTGTATTCTAATCTGTCCCATTAATCTGTTTTTCTGTCCTTAATGCTAATATAATATTGATTTTATTATTGTAGTTAAAATCAGGTATGATGAGCCAACTTTTTTTCTCTTTTCAAGATTGTTTTGGCTATTCTAGGTCCTTTGAATTTCCATCTAACTTTTTAAGTGAATGTGTCAGGCCCGGTGGTGCCTCACACCTATAATCCTGGCTCTCTGGGAGGCCTATGCGGGGCGGATTGCTCTAGGTCAGGAGTTCGAAACCAGCCTGAGCAAGAGCGAGACCCCGTCTCTACTATAAATAGAAAGAAATTAATTGACCAACTAATATATATAGAAAAAATTAACCGGGCATGGTGGCACATACCTGTAGTCCCAGCTACTTGGGAGGCTGAGGCAGTAGGATCGCTTGAGCCCAGGAGTTTGAGGTTGCTGTGAGCTAGGCTGACGCCATGGCACTCACTCTAGCCTGGGCAACAAAGTGAGACTCTGTCTCAAATAAAATAAAATAAAGTGAATGTGTCAAGTTTCTTTCCTAGAGCCTGCTGGGATTTTGATTGGGATTGAATTAATCTATTGATTCATTTGGGGAGAATGGATATTGTAACAATATTGAATTTTTCAAACTATGGAAATATCTCAATATTTACTTATTTCTAGGAATTTATTTTTCTCTGCTATTATAAGTGATACTTTAAATTTATTTCTAATTGTGAATTGTTAACATACATAACTACACGATATTTTGATCTTATATCCTACACTGTTGCTAAATTCAATAATTCTAGTAGCTCTTTTTACAAAAATTCTGTAGTTCTTTTTTGTGTTTGTGCCCAAACCTGGCATTTTGTAGTATTTTTTATGTACATAACCATGTCTTCTGTGCGTAATGCCAGTTTTACTTCTTTCTCTTCCCCTGTTTGTTCCCTTTTACTGTTCTTACTTATCTGGCTTGGACTTCTAATATTAATACGGTGTTGAATATAAATGGTAGGAACGGGCATACTAGCCTTGTTCTTTATTTTATTTTGTTTTGTTTTGTTTTGTTTTGTTTTTGACGACTCTGCCGGAACTCAAATAGCCTTTTTCTTGATATGTGTGGAGAAAGCAGGATTTTTCACAAATGCCCTTTATCAGATTGAAGACGTTCCCTTCTGTCTAGTTTGCTGAGAGCTTTAATCATGAACGGGTATTAACTTTTGTCACATTTTTCTGTATATGTTGAAATGATCATATGATACTTCTCTTAATTCTGTTAATGTAGTGAAGTACATTGATTTTAAAATGTTGAGCCAATCTTACATTCCTGAATTAAACCCCAGTTGGTAATAATTACTCTTTTTTATGAATTGCTGTCTTTGACTTGCTAATATTTTGGATTTTCACATCCATATTCATGAGGTATTTTGGTTTAAAATTTTCTTGTAATAACTTTGTTTTATTAACAGGATTTTGCTAACAGGATTAATGCTGGCTTTGTAGAACCTTTAAAAAATACCCTTTAGATATCTAGCTAATATGTAATGGTGAAATTATGTTTGCTTTAAAACACTCATCTATTTATATTTCTTTCTTGTGACCAAAATTAACTATTAGGGATTCTTACAGACTTAATGTGCAGTTAAAATTTTTGGTTTAGAGAAGGAATTGATATTCTACCTCCACGATTTAGAAGCCAGTGGGACATTTAATTTAAATATTTTTTTGCACTGAAACACAGTACAGTGGTTAACACAGGCTCTCCAATAGGCATATTTGAGTTTATAACCCTGTTCCGTCAGTTGCTACCTCTATGGCAATGGGCAAGTTATTGAATCTGATTCACTTTTACTTACCCATGTGCGAAGTTGGTTCCTTCTAGGGTTGATGTTAAATAAGAAAATACAAGTAAAGTTCTCAGCACTATGCCTGATACAAGTGTTTAGTTCTAAATAGTTGATATTAATATTTTTATTTGGGATACTGGTGAGGAAAAAGGCATATGATAGTTCAAGAAAGTGGTTTGGTTTTCTTTTTTTAGAAATATATCCCGATATAAATTAAAATAGAAATATGTTTCAGAGGTGTAAATTCCTTGTAAAATTACATGTGTTCTAAGTGTTATCTTTGCATATCTTTAGTTTTCAAATTATTCCTTTCCTTTCTTTAAAGATTGGCATCTTGAGTTTAGAAGTCCATGCCTTATATTTTCTTAGCACAATAGTGATGGGCATACTTAGTATTTATTGAGCAATTAACTAGAACATTTCATTTATGTACAGTGTATGTGCCACAACAATGTATAATATAAAAGATGGAACACCATCTGTTTTTAAGACTGACTTGAAAACCACAAAATTGTTCAGTTAACTAAATGTACTGGAAATTATTTCCTGCTTTTGTGCTCATCTGGCCTTGATGTACGTTGAAAATTAGTCGGGGGAGGACATTCCTTCTAAAAATGTATGCTGACTTTGGTATGCTTTCTTTGTCCCCAAACTTTTACTCCTTCCATGGGGGAAGATGTGGTGGAAGCAAATCCCTGTAGTTTGTGGCATTTAAAAAATTAGGTTATATTAACTGAGGTTTTTCACCATGTCGTATAAACATTTATGATGAATTGAAGTGCCAACAAGAAAATTGTCATTCTTCTAAAAAAAATTTAATACCACAGATTAGCAGTTTTTATGCTTCTGAAAAATTTATTTAAGATAATTTGATAATGTAGCAAATTTCTTAGAATCAATATGATTCTAAGAAAGATACCCCTTTCGGTTCAGCAAATGAATAAGTGCAAAATGCATATAAATTCTGTGCTAGGGATTAAGGATACATAGTTGAAGAGTTCGTGGCCCTTATCTTTAGAAGGTGAACTGTGTATTGGTGAAGCATATCCCCACACTGTAACCTATAACAAGGCATTCAATGATCAATGCTTCATTAGATGTATAAGTGAAATATTATGGGAAAGCAGAGAGGGAGAAGTATTTGCTTGAGGAAATCAGGAAAAAGTCAAGAGAGTGATATTTGAACTGCATATATGGAGCTTGAAAAGTTTCCAATATGATATTCTTGCAGAGTAAACACTGTGAAAGCTGAGAAAATATGGCATGTTTGGGGGGGGGGTTCTGCAGATTATTTGGCTGCTATTTCTGACATATATTGGGTTAATAGCAAGTGATGAGTTTGAAAGTGTTAATTGCCTCAAACTAAAAAGAGTCTGAATCCTTGAAGAAGAGTTTCGACCTTATTTTATCAAGTAGGAACCTGTTACATTTTGAACATTATATATTAAAAGATAGTTGGCAATAATTCATGAAGGAGAGAATAAGAGGCAGAGTCTTTTTTTAGGGGGCTGTTACAATACTTCAGGCCAAAGCAACGTATAAGTTTCAAATCTCATTTATATACTCGTATGTAATAGCATGTACATATAAAGCAAAAGTTTGTCATTTCTCATTGAATCCTATTTAAATATCAGAGATATGAGCGTATACACAATATGTACTTTAAGAAGTTTATTGTTAGTTAAGGTTCTTTTTGTACAAATAATGTAAACTAGTTCTGGCTGGCTTAAGCAAAAATGAATTTATTGACTACTGGAGGATCCCATGGAATCCAAAACAGAATTGAATAATAAAGCTTCAGGAACAGCAGGAGGTTGAGAAGCTCTAAGAAAAACAGCAAGAATCAGTGGAACTTCTTTCCAGGTATCTCTTCCTCCAACCCATGAGTCTTGTGTCTCAGTTTGGAATTCTAAATTCCTGGGAGAGGATCTTAATTTAATTGATTGAGCTTAGTACAGATGCTTGTCCCTAGAAAGAAGACTGTAAGTCTCTAACATTGGAAATATTGGGGGTGGGGAACAGGCAATACCTGCAAGGTAGGTTTGTCATATGTGTATAAGCTAGAGAAAACCCTGTTAAAATATTGTACATAGTTATTAATTTGATTTCTCACTGACCTAAACTTGTTTTAGATGCCACTGTGTAAAATATTTACTATACTGAAGTACTTTTTCAGTTAGAATTGTGATCCCAGATTTGCAGATATTAAGGCATAAGGCTATCTTGTTTTTGGAAGCTTGGGCTTTTTTTATGGTTCTCTTTATTTTAATTGACTAACTTGTGGAAAGTAAAAGAAATATTAATACTCGTCCTTTAATTACTAGCTTCTGTAAGCTAGTGATAGAGCTGTAAAATGACCTGATTGGAAATACTGCAACTGATAAATCTGATAATATGAATATCATAATACTTAGCATTTAATAAGTACATACAGTGCCAAGCAATGTTTTCAGCACTTTATGCATATTATTATTTCATTTAATCCTAATAACCCTTTTATGAAGGGACTGCTCAGAACATTTTACATGTATTAACTAAATAAAGTTACTAATATTATTCCTATTTTATAGATGAGAAAACAGGGATAGGGTAGTTTAATAATTGCTTAAAATCACATAGCTAGTAAGTGGTGGAATCTATCTATCCCAGAGTCTATGCTTTCAGTCATGAGATTGTTCATCCCTGGGACATCCCTGATTCTCTGCCTTCACCTGTGTCCAGTCAGAATTCAGGGCTCCCTTCTTTCCCAGAGCACTTTGGTTCTTGCTTTCACTTTGGTACTTATAGCATACTTTTTAAACATGTCTCCTTTCCTAGGTTATTAACTCCTTGAAGACAGGGACCATTTCTTAATTTTCTATTTTTTGCATGTAGTATTTGTTAAATTGAATTAATGCCCTGTTCAAATTTAGTCTCTAAGTTAGCCAGACATTTTGTGAATAAATATGATTTTGTTAATTCGTTTCATTATGAACATTCCTTTGTATAATGATCTCAACTCTGACCTTCCCTTGACCTTATAAAATCCATATGCTGTGTTAAGAAAGTATTTGCATAAAATCTCTTCCCTAGAACTTCCCAGAACATTACTGTCCAACAGAACATTTTATGATGCTATCTTCTATTGATGCTGTCTACTATAGATAGTAGACACCTGTGGTTATTGAGCACAAATTGAAATATAGCTTATAAGACTGAGGAACTGAATTTTTAGCTTTCTTCAGTCACATGTGGTTAGGGCTACCTTATTAGACACTGCAGCTCCAGAGAGCAAAAAGAAAAGGAGTCCAGAACCTAACAGTAGCATCTTACCTCCCTTCTACCCCCAGCCACCCAGATCTGGGGCTTCCCTGGAAAGAACAGTAAACGTGTGGAAAGCTTGTTTGACTTGAAGTGAAATCATTCCCAAATAATTGAGACATTTTAAAAACTATAGAACATTTAAGTTACTAACTGTGTACATGAGATCTAAGGGTTACCTTTTCTGTTTAAAGAAAAAATCATCAGCTTGTTGTTTTTGCCTTTACAGTGCATAATGTAATTTTATAGAGTAGTATTACATAAAATCCTCACATTCTTTCCTCTCCTTCCCCGAGTTCTTGATTTATTAGTGGTAAAATTAGTGGTAAAGGTGTTTTAAAAGAAAAATAGCGTGACGTACTTTTTCCTTTTAATACAGTCAGTTTCCTGTTCCTTTGAGGGGAGTGTCAATTGAATATCTAATTATGCATGTTCATTGAATTGCAGTAATAACTGGAGTTAGTTAAATGTATGTTGACTCATACATTTTGAATAAAAGTTGGTTTTTGAAACTGGCCATGTTAAGCTTTCTGAGGAAGTATAAACCCTAGTTTATTAAAGAAATAATTTATTCAGCTTATTGAATAGCTCATTATTAATGTTTTATGCTTTAATTTTAAGTCTCTTAAGTTATGAATAGAATATAAATCTTAAAAACAAAACTTGAGAAAGGTTTCTTGCCCTTTTTTTTTTGCCTGTCCAATTCTTATGTATAATGTATGGGAGCGTCTCAAATGTTGTTCTTGAAGTCCTTAGTTAGGTTGTATGTTGAATTTAAACTGTTCCTTGTTTAAAAAAAAAAAGTCCTTATATTTTTACCCTGTGCTTTCAGATTCTCATGTTTTGTTCATTTGCTTTCAGATTAACTTTACCTTTGCATGTTCTTCCCCCACCTTGATTGTGTATGTGTAAGTCAAGCAATTTAATTGTGGCTATTTATATAATATGTACATATATCCCTGTGACTATCATTAAATGCTTGAATAATTAAGAGTTGCTGAATATAGAATAACAAATATGGAAGATAAAGCCAATTGAATTTTAAATTTGCTTATCTTGATTAATCATATTTAAGAGTTCAAAGGAGAAAGTTTGTTAAAGAAATCATAGATGTTGGCTTTCATTATAGACATAGGCTATCTCCCTATAGTAACCGACATTTGATTTTTATTACTTTAACCCCTTATAGGTACTGTAGTATGTTATTCAGGAATGTTCATTTTCAATTTTTAGGGGGAGGCTTAAAAGGTACTCAAAATTCTTCTGAGTTACAGTTTCTAGGTCAGAAAGATGATCTTTTTTTTCCCAAGAGTTATACCATATTGTAACTTGAATAGGTCTTTTTCTTCCCTTTGTGTGTATATTTTTCAATTCAGTATTTAATTTTGGAAGAGCTAAAATAGTCACATGGTTTATAAATGAAAAAGTATGAAAAGAAATAAGTTTCTCTTATATCTGATCCTACATTTGCCTTGTCATCCCTTCCCTGACAAAACACATATGCACACACAAAACCTCTACACAGCCAGGAACTGATACTAGTTTTGTCTCGTCTCAGACAATTCTGTGCATACTTAGGCAAATGCAAGTTATTTATTTTGTTCCTGCTGTTGTGTACAGATGTTACCATACTCTACCTTTTTTTTTTTTTTTTTTTTTGAGACAGAGTCTCACTTTGTTGCCTAGGCTAGAGTGAGTGCCATGGCGTCAGCCTAGCTCATAGCAACCTCAAACTCCTGGGCTCAAGCGATCCTTCTGTCTCAGCCTCCCAAGTAGCTGGGACTACAGGCATGAGCCACCATGCCCGGCTAATTTTTTCTATATATATTAGTTGGCCAATTAGTTTCTTTCTATTTATAGTAGAGACGGGGTCTCACTCTTGCTCAGGCTGGTTTCGAACTCCTGACCTCGAGCAATCCACCCGCCTCGGCCTCCCAGAGAGCTAGGATTACAGGCGTGAGCCGCCGCGCCCGGCCCCATACTCTACCTTTTGCATCTTGCTTTTTTTTCCACAGAAGTGTATCTCATCCATCTTTCCTTAAAGAGCCTATTTTTTAAAGCAGCTATATAGTGTCATATTGTGTAGCTTATTTCATAAGTCAGTGGGTGTTTTTCTTGGTGATCTAGAAAATTCCAGTTGCCTGAGTAATTTTGGATAATTTTAAGGTCTGAAGATTTGAATTAGCTTAAGATTTAAAATACTTAATGGCTTTTTTTTTTTTTTTTTTTAAAGACAGTGTTTTGCTCTGTTGCCCAGGCTAGAGTGGAGTGCAGTGGCACATTCACAGATCACTGCATCCTTGAACTCCTAGCCGCAAGTGATTCTTCCACCTCAGCCTCTTGGGTAGCTAGGACTACAGACATGTGCCACCACACCCGGCTAATTTTTAAAATTTTTCATCAAGATAGGGTCTCTGTGTATTACCCACTCCTGGCCTCAAGCGATCCTCCTGTTGGCCTTCTAGATTGCTGGGATTACAAGCATGAGCCACTACACCCAGCCTACATACTTAATGATTCTTATAGAAATCATTCTAAAGTTGTGTTACCCCTTCACTCTCATTTGGTTAAATAGACCAAATACATTGCTGAACGTATTTCAGTTCTTATATGATAAATTATGTTGTCTACGTGAACATTTTGGGTACCATATGTTTTACTATGCTATATTTCTTGCTCTAGAGACTTTTGTTACTGTAGGATGCAAATTGTCTGTCTTATCCTGTTGTGTCTTCTGAATTTATTCGTTTTTGACCATAGTGAGACTTGACTTTTAGGGTTATTGATGGCCAGATATAGCTTTTTTTTTTTAATACTGTTTATTATCTTTGATTCTGTAATATTTCTCATCACTGCTAATAGTCAGAAACTGTCACTTCAGTGTTTTGTAGATTTGTTGCATTCTTCTTAAGTAATACTGTTTAAGCAGTCCTTGCCTGTATTTTCTGAGAATGTGGCGTAGACTAGAGAGAATTTCTGGCAGTTCTGCCGTCAATTAAGCCTTAGATTGGGCTTCCTCCCAGGAGAGTTGTTATTAGTATCTATGCCTCTTAATGTGAAAACCCATGTATTAGCTATTATCAGATATCATAATTTTTCTTGTTGAAAGTTTTTTTTTTTCTGAAAAGAAATTAGTTTCTTAGCATGTTTGCTTCTTATTGGCCTTTGACTCTATATTTCATCTTTTTAAATGGCATTTCTTATTCACTAAAAAATATTTAGCCCAACCATTTGTATAGTTCGAAAGGACCTATTTACCTGACCAGACCACTGACTTTTTTGAAGAGAATCTTTTTGGCAAGTTTCATGGATAAGAGGAACTGCTTCTTCCTTCTGATTTCTGATGACTGAAGCTGAACACAGTATCTTGTTAGGCAAGCGTATGGTGCTTATCCTCATAAGTAGTGGGCTATGACGGTAGGTTAAATGTTAACACTTTTATTTGTTTTTAATTTTAACAATTACATAGCTGCATGCCATGTGCCTGGTATTGAGCTAGGTGAATATAGAAATAAGACAGGACCCTATCCTTAAGGAATTGATGATCTGGTGAGGAGAGCTAAGTGAACTGATCATAATACAGTAATGTTTATAGTGAAGGCACTTAGGGACTGTGGAAACTCAATGGATAAGCCTCTGTCCCAGATTGAGGGAGAGTAGGGCATGGGGTCCCATAGGTGATATCTGAGCTGAAGTTTGAAAGGCAAGAAGAGTTAGCCAGGTAGACGGTTGAGAGAGAGAGGGTGTTTCACTTTTGGGAGTATGGATTTTGAAATGGAGAATCAGGATATGAGAGAGGATAATAGCTTTTGAGACAGTTCCATGTGTCTTCAGCATATAGTGTGATAGATAATAATGAGGCTGCACATACATTTCTTCTTACAATTGGAATCACATTGTTTTCCTCATCATTTTGCTAATACTCTGCACTGATCAGACCACATGTAAAATATCTACTTCATTTTTAACAAGGGTGACTAGACCGATAAGGGCTTCATAAATCAGGTCATAGGAGGAATTATCAAAATAAATTTTACCTTAAAAAGAGAAGTAGTGTTGTTGGAGGCACATCTCTGTGGAATCAAAAATGTCATTGCCACTACACAGAAATTAGAAGTATATTATAATTAGAGGATACTTTATATGCCTCCAGTTTTGTATCATTGTAGCTACAGTGCCTAGCATTGTGCCTGCCACATAGCAAATGCTCAACAGATATTTGAATGAAAGAATCAAGAATACAATAACGATAGTATTGTATTCAGAAAAGATATTTAGGTTCAGCATTAAAAATTTTCTAACTAAGCTGATAAATAGCTAAAACAGTAAGATATACTTATTGCTAAAAGAGATAATTTTTCCCTGAAGTTGTGAACTCCCCATTTCAGCAAGCATTTAATCAAATGCTATGCAATCAATCATCTATCAAGAATGTTACACGAAGGATTCTTAAGAGTCTCCTGGCACACACACCCATTGCCATTTCCTACCTATCTTATTACGTGGTTTTTTGAAGTTGCTTAGCCTTGGTTTTAAGAAAATTAAGTGGATAAGATCACTGTATATTAAAAGGTTATCTCATTAAGTATGGTTTGGCAAAATGAATATATTGGCTTATATCATTGTTCATTTGCTTCATATAAAAATGCTGTTGTTCTGGATTGATGCATCATTTTCTCACCCTAGGCAAGGCTGATCTGGGTTTTGTAGTCTGAAGCTTTTGTACAGTTTGGAAGGGCTTTTCCTTAAGAAAAAGAATCCAAAATTACGTATAAAAGTGTTTATTTCATATCAGAAAAGATCACAACAAATAAAAAATACCATAAACATTACAAAATTTAGAAAAATAGCTTATTACTCATTATTATAACTTATTAAGTTAACATATTAGTAATTGTAAGTTATTATTAACTACATGATATAACTCTTTGCTACTTTTTTCCTGCTTATTTTGGCCACATATTCATTGATCGCTTCTTTACATGACAGTTTTAAGGCTTGACAAACTACTGTCCATGGACCAGATCCAGCCTGTTTTTTTTTTTTTTAAATAAAATTTTACTGCAGCACAGGCATTTCTGTATAATCTATGGCTGCTTTTGTGCTCTATAGTGGCCAAGTTGAAAGAGACCATATGGCCCACAAAGCCTAAAATAAAAACTAACTGGGCCTTTACAGAAAAATGCTGCTCTAACATATTTATTCAGAATTTATTTGTTATTGATAGTTGTGAAGCTGAAAGATAATTTTTGAAACTAGTTACTGGTAATGGCACATCTGTAACATCCTTCACTTTGCTTCAAGGATGCTTCTTGCCCAGGGAAGAACTTTAGATATCAATTGGCTTGACTACCCCAGAAGTGTCCATGAAGTTTAGTCATATTAATAGTATACCAAACCCAGCAGGAGCTGGGCAGTGCTCATTCAGATCCTTTGCCTTGGGGTTAAAAATTGAGTCTAGATGCATCATATGGTACAGGAGGGATAGGACAGGTTATTGCCTTCAGGGATAGCTAGCTAGAGAGGAGCCCATATGCATGAGGTTGGGGTTGCTGTTACTTCTTATGTGGCCCCAGAGGAGAACAAGCCAAGTCTGTCTGTCTGTCTGTCTATCTATCTATTGAGACAGAGTCTCACTCTGTCATCCAGGTGAGTGCTGTGGCGTCTACCTAGCTCACAGCAACCTCAAAGTCCTTGGCTCAAGTGATCCTCCTGCCCTAGCCTCCCAAGTAGCTGGGACTACAGGCGCTACCACTACCATGCCCAGCTAATTAAGCCAAGCCTTTTAGGAGGATCTTCCAAGTGAAGGACCATGAAACTTAAACTTAATTGGCTTCATGGTAAATCTACCTTTGTCCCAGGACATAACAACTTATGTCTGTTTGGACTTTTTTCTTTCATAAAGATCCTTTTTTCTATGCACCTACAATCCTATACTTTCTACCACCCCCACTGCCAAGCCTTGCTTCTCTTTTCCTTCCCTGAAAATAAGGTAAGAAGCAAACCAAATTAGGGGGAGGGGCAGTAGAAGAATAAAATCATGTTAAGGATATATGGTTCTTGGAGGTTCATTTAGATGAGATAGAGCAAAAATATAACACATGAGGAAGTGGGATGAATTATTGAATAGTGTATATTGAACATAAAATTAATAGCTAATTGGGAAGTTCATATAAAGCTGTAGAAAAAAAATATATATATAACCTTTGGCAAATAAACTGACTTCATCTGTAAAATGAAGGGATGAGATTAAATGTTTGGTAAAATTTATGGTGAAATGTTATTAGATGCTATTTGGGTCTAGAATTCAGGAAGACACAAATCCTACCAGTGACCACAATATGTAGTACCTACTTTACCTACTTTTTCACCTTGTCATCCCAAACTGTTCTTTGAGGGAAGAGTAATGGCAAAGTAGTAGCAGAGTAAAAGAAAACTCTCTCTCTTTCAAAGTAGTAGCAGAGTAAAAGAAAACGCTCTCTCTCTGTCTCTTTCTTTTCTCTCCGTTATTATCAGGACTTGAGTTTCAGCTGGTAATGTTAAACTTTGGTTAACTGAGGTGGGAATCCTAGGGTACCTCCTTCTCAACTTTATTCCCTGAAAATCCGAATTTCACGTTTTGCTATATAATCCAACCAACCTTGTAAGAGAGACAGTGAGGAAAGAAAACAAAAACTCCTATTAAGGAGGTCTACTTAAACTATAAGGAAGGGAGAGGCAGAAGAGCAAGCCACACATATGAACTGCCCTTTTAACAGTGTCCTGACCCATTTGCAAATATGACTCAGTCTATAATAAGATCAGTATCCCTCTCAACCTTTATTTGTATATGACTATCCTTAAAGTAGAAACATGGAGAATACAGTATGAGCCTTGCCACTTACAGTTTAACATCTGTAATTTTAATTGCTTGCAGGTAATGCTAATAATCTATGCCACGTAGTAATTGACAGTTTTCTAGATGTATGAATTTAAATCATAGGTACCATATGAGATTAGTGTGTGATTGTGACTTAGTGAATGAGCCTAGCTTACTACCCAGCACACACCTTTCAGTATGACTTTTGTATATAAAGTACTTTTATAAATAGTTCAAAAAGGAATATGCACTGGTAATGAAAATGAGGTCTAAAACTTTTATGATTTGTAACTAAAAAATTTTGATAACTTGTAATTTTAAACACATGTCCAGTAAAAATGGAATGGAGGAAGAAGCTAGAACCATCTATTACAAGCCATATGTTTTTAGTATATTAAAATAATCCCCTACATCTGTTATCTATTGCTATGAACAAACCACCTAATAACTTCGTGATTTAAAGCAATATCAGCCTATTTCTCATAATTCTGTGGTTCGTCTGCTGGTGCCACTGAGGCTCACTCCTGCACTTGCATTTAGCTACCACATCTAATGGGGACTGGGCCCAGAAGGGATAGGTGGAATGGGCTGGGGCCTTTCTCTCCATGTAGTCTTCGATTTCATATTTTAGGGCATTAGTTTCAAGAAAGCAAGTCATGTGGACAAATCCAGAATCAGTAGGGCTGGAGAATATGTAAGAACTTGGGTTAAGGGGCGTTATGGAATAATATACTATTGTACCACATCTCTCTCCACTCAAGGTTTCCAAACTGTATATGGGTGTTTATCTTTTTAAACCACAGAGTTGAGCTATGTTTGATATTATTTTATTATTAAGTCTGTAACTTCTTCCCATGCCACTCTTCTCTTTCTTATCTCCTACCCTACACAGTTCCAAACCTTCCCTAGCACTTTGCCATGGCAAAATCTTTGTTGATGTAACTACTTAGAATACTCTTTCCTCCCTATTTCATCTGACTCATACCTTTTCATTCTTCAGGTAAAATGTCAGTTTAGGGAAGCCTTCCTACCGTAGTTAGGTTTTACATTTTTCTTGCATACTGGATTTTTCTTTTATAGCATTTGTAATAGTTATTAATGCCTGTCTCCTCATTAAACTGTGTGTTTCTCAAGGACCCTATCTGTCTAATTCATTTTTGCATTTAACCCCCCTTTTTATTCCAGTCTTCATTCCCCAATTATCACAGTCCCTTGTACATAGTAAGTACTTTGTAAACATTTGGTGAACAAATATGTCTAGCACGATATTTTCTTGAAAATCTAAGATCAAAAAAACTGGTTCTTAAGATGGCAGCTATTTTTCTTTGGCTCCGTTTCTTATCACTGTTGTGATTCTGTTTGTTACTTTTTGCTTTTGTCCTCCTCCTCCTCATCCATTCCTCCAGCTTTGCTTTTTTAAAAAAATTAACTATTTCTTGTGGAGTCTTCTGTCTTTGCTGTATTCTTTTTTAATCTCTACTGGTTTTGTTTGTATATTTGTTTTGTTTTCTCTTTCCTTTTCTGGTTATTTCTCATTTTGGAAATCACCGAGTGATAAGTGAATTTTTCAAAGTGAATTTTTATGTTTTCTCTTCCTGGATAGTTTTTAATGATACTCACCATTCAGGAGTTGCTTGTTTACTGCCAGATATATTGTTTTTATTTTTCAAATTGCTGGTTTCTGTATTGGTTTTTTGAGGTTGACATATAACTGAGGTGTTGTCATACTTTCATTATTTAGAAAATTGCCTGAGATCACTGCATAATTAACCATAAGAATTCAGCCAAATTCTTTTCTTTTATACTTCCTTCTATAATGTATAGATTAAAATTTCACAGTCACCTCTCGGTAACCACAGGGGATTAGTTCCAGGACTGCCTGTAGATACCAAAAGCCATGCATTCTCAGGCCCTGCAGAACCCGCCAACATGAAAAGTCGACCCTCCATATACTCTATTTTTGAGTGGCGTATGGTTGCAGATATGGAACCCATCCATATGGCGGGTATTTATTGGAAAAAAGTTTGTGTATAAGTGGACCTATGCAATTAAAACCCATGTTGTCCAAGGGTCAACTTTATGTTTAGTATAATAAGAAACAATGGTGATATAGCACATCTTATATTTTCCTGGTTAGAGCTGGAACCCATACTACTAAGTGAAGTATCCCAAGAATGGAAAAACAAGCACCAGATATATTCTCCAGCAAACTGGTATTAACTGAGTAGCACCTAAGTGGACACATAGGTACTACAGTAATAGGGTATTGGGCAGGTGGGAGGGGGGGGCGGGTATATACATACATAATGAGTGAGATGTGCACCATCTGGGGGATGGTCATGATGGAGACTCAGACTTTTGGGGGGAGGGGGGGAAATGGGCATTTATTGAAACCTTAAAATCTGTACCCCCATAATATGCCAAAATAAAAAAAAAATAATGGGTGATTTTGTATTTATATATCATCAGAGCACTTAGGAATGTGTTTAGAGCTTAGCTTTTATGTAATGAGGAAACTTAGGATAGATTTTCCCAGATAAGTTTTTAGGCATTGAGGCCAAGTACACACACAGACATGTACATACATATAAAAGTTGGAGTGTTTCACTATTAATTTAGGCCAAAGTGATCATAGAAAAGACTTGACTTTATTCTTATGATTTTTCTTCATACTCAGTTTATTTTAGATATTTCTTTAAAGTATATCTTTAAATATTTTCTTTAACAACACTGTATCTTTTCTTACATTATTAAAATATTACAAACAGTTATTTAGTACTAAGTCATCTTAGTATTTATTGTAGAAAGTTAATTGATAAAAAAAAGTGACCCATGAGGCCTGGTATTTTCCAGTCTTTACTCTGTCATTTGCTTATTCTGTAATTAAAGAAACACCTGTTTTCCTGATCTGAAATTCTTATCCTGACCTGTTATGTAACGTAGTTGTTCTGAAAACGTGAAAGGAATATAAACAGTAGAAGTGCTAGATGTTCGCAGGTTAAGTCTTACTCAGGATGGAACTCCTTTTAACAAAGTTGTTATATATAAAGAGGAAATTGGAAGAAGTGGCAATCTTCTTAGTTTTGGGTTGGTACGACAGTGGCTAATGTATATAGTGGTGGTAATGGCTCTGAGAAGAGAACCAGCTTTTCAAGATTGTTACGCCTGTGAAAGAGGGCTAAGAGTCCTATAATTTTTATGAATCATTTGTGCTTGTTAAAAGTTTTTATTTTGAAATAATTTCATACTTACAGAAAAATTGCAAATACAGCAGAAAGAATTCCTACATATCCTTTATCCAGATTTGCCAAATGTTTATAACATTTACCATGGATCGATCGATCTCTCTCCCTCCCTTCCCCCCTCCCCCCCTCCCTCCCCATCTCACTCTCCATCTCCCTCTCCCCCCATATGTGTGTGTGTGGATATGCATCCATACATGCATGTTATTTTTTTCTGACTAACTTGAGGGTAAGTTGCAGACATAATGCCCCTTTACAATATTTCAGGGTATATATTCTATAATCAAAGTCATTCTCTTATTATCTTAGTATCATTATCAAAATCACAACATGCAATTTTCAGTTTAACAAATATTTGTTTACTTGGGGACAATGTATAGGTGGAGTGAAAGTATAGGCTTACAAAACTATTTTAAGCGCTTAAGGGAATTGCAGTTTGTTTAATGAGTAAGAAATCAATAAAAATATTATTCTATTTTAGAATAGGATCAATGAAGAACAGAGTAACAGAAGATACACAAACAAGTACTCTGGAAATGTGACGAAAAAGCAGACAGTCATTTCAACCTAAGAAATTGGGGGAAGGAATTCATTTTCCCAGAATACATGCCATATCTTATTTCTGCCCTTAAACAATCAAAGTTCTGAGGGTGAATGTGTTATTGCAGTTACTCATTAGTGAAATATCAGGAATACATAAGATATGATAAGTTCTGTTTCTACAAAAGTTGATACAGTACTTTTTTTTCTTTTAATTAACAAATTTTAACCTTAACATTATTGAGCTAGTAAGAAATAGATTTCCCTTCCTAAGCATGTGTTCTTAGGTTGTTTTTCATTAATATCTTCTTGATTATGAAAGACAAGAAGTAATGGAGTTGATTAGTTGTAATTAATTTAAAAGAATGGAAGGAATGTTTTTAAAAACTTAATTAAGCCACTGTCAATCTAGAGTTTAAGGGATAGTTACTGTTTTATATTGTCTAGCATTTATATACTGTATTAAATGTGTGTAAGCTATTATAATTCTGAATTAATCAGAAAAGGCTTTACAAGGTGCTATGTTATATCATTTTCAGACTTTGCCAGCTTAAAGAAAGAAGTGAAATAGATAAGAAACACTTAGATAAGATTGTAGCAAATTTTTAAAAATCCAGTTACTGAAAATTGCTTATGAATAGTTAGGTTTTCAGTTTAAGATTAAAGTTTATAATGCTAAACCATGTCTGTGTGGGAAATTGTAGCATTGTTAAATGAGTATTTCTTAAGCAGATGTTTTAAGAGTTTGTTTTAAATTTATATAAATGTTTAAATGTGGATTTTTAATTTAGGATTTTTTGGGTTTTTTTTGTAAGTTCACATGTATATCCACGCGATATATTACAATGTTAATATTTGGTCCTTTGGCAAGGGGATTTTCATACTTAAATTTCAGACTCTATTAATAAAGAACAGATTTTTTGTTCATAAGCTATTACTTGTTTTCTAGTTAAAAAGTAAATTAGGGAGATTTTTAGATCTTCATGTTGGCTTATCTCATTTCCTAATTGTTCTTCTTTTAAGAAATGATTGCATTTTGATAATAATATCCTTAAGAGGCTTTAATTTGTATGAATTCTCATTAGAAAAACAAATTTTCTTACTTGGTTTTGAATTTTTCAGCGTGGTATTTGATACCTTTGGATAATATCTGCAAAATCCATTTTTCTGAAGTTTTCAGTCCTAGGGGCAGGAAGCGTATGGTACTATCATCCTGAGATTGTACACTTGCAGAAAAATAAGGGCATGTTTTGAGCAGGCCAAAGGTGTATTCATGTTCTTTAGTCTCCTCTTTTATACCCAGTGTCCGAATATAAACATTTTTCTTGTTTCTAAGTTTTCCTAATTTTTAATGGCTCTTCTTGTGGAAATTGTCCTACTTCTTTGTGTCCTCATGACAGACGTGAAATTCAAAGATGAATTTAGCGTGTGAAGGTAAAAATGTACATTGAACGCTGTTATCTGGGCAAATATTTATGAACTTTTGATCCCTAGTGGTAAACTGATTTTAC
Organism: Microcebus murinus; assembly: GCF_040939455.1. Lineage (NCBI taxonomy): Eukaryota > Metazoa > Chordata > Mammalia > Primates > Cheirogaleidae > Microcebus > Microcebus murinus. Next base: position 76,787,666 of record NC_134112.1, on the reverse strand, counting down.
ATTTCTGACTTTAGTAATTGTTATAGAAGGTTTGTACAGATAATACTGCTTTAGAATCCTTACCAAAGGAGGCAGTCCTCAGGCATAGCTAAGTAAACCTAAAACCACGTATCTCCAGATCTTAATGTGATCTATTTTTTATTACAAAGCCCAAATTCCATTTAACTAAGGTACTATAATTACTTAATCAGATCCTATTTTTAGTTGTTTCTCTTCTTTCTATTTTAAAAAAACATAATTAACATGTCCATATAAAATATTTATATTTTCATTAAAGTACAGATATTTTAACTTCTAAATAATTTCCTTAATTTCTAGTTTAGGAATGAGGTTACTAAATCAGGAAACATGATTTTTGCTTTCAGAGGTTTTATAAGTGCTATTATCAGTAAATGGGTGTATCACTTTTACAGAAACTAAGATTAAATAGTTACATTCTAAGGTTATAATATAATAGAAATTTAACTTAGACTAAAATGGAAGTTCCATAGTTTTATGATACAGTCTTGAGGAAGGTGGCAGCAGTGGCATACTGGGAAACCCTAATGCGCTAAGGTGCATGTAATGAGTTAGCTTCTCTCCTGTGCATTTGAAAGGGTTTTCTAGGTACTATGCTGGGAAAAATCAAAACAGTAGTCACTTAAATCATTTTTCATATCAGTATAGCTTTCAAACTATGTGGTCACTTGTGCAAATAACTTAAGATCTTTTTTCCTCTCACTTTTATCATTTTTTAAAAAGAAGGTAGATGATAGTTTACCTTCCAGGGTGATAATATGTTAAAAGTATATAGCACTATAATCAGTAACCATAAATCTTGCTTTCAAGTTTGACTTATACTAAAGTGATTAACTGCTTTGTAGAAGTCAACCTTTACCAATACTACTATTTCATTGCTTAAATGTTCACTTTATTGGGAAACTATATACAGGAGTAATAATACAGGATTTGAAGTCACAAGTTGCTTGTATTAGAATATGGTTATTGTATTATTAATTACTGCATAAGAAATTACTTCAAAAAGTACCATGTTTCCCCGAAAATAAGACCTACCCATAAAATAAGCCCTAGCAGGATTTCTAAGCATTTGCGCAATATAAGCCCTACCCCAAAAATAAGACCTAGTGATGGGCATGTCTGTGCAGCGTATCTGCTCTACCCATGCATTTCCTCACGGAGTGGTAAAGAAGATGAGCAGCCCTTCTCCTCTGCCCCATCGTGACAGCTGCTATCCCAGAGGTGACCGGAAAGGTGCAGGCAGTCCCACCAACAAGGTCAGCTCCCCCTGTCAGGTCCCGGCCATCCTGTGTGTGCTGCAAGCTGAGGCTTTGAGGGGAAAGTCTCCTCAGTGAAGTGAGGAGCCGGACGCTCGGACGCTCCGCTTTAGGTATTGTGTGTCCCCAGGGGAAAGAAGGAAAGCTGTGGCTGCCATTTTACTATGATGATGTTCCAGAAGAAGACGACTTAACTGTATTTGAATAAATGTAGATTGTTGTACTGTACTTAAAAAAAATAACACATCCCCTGAAAATAAGCCCTAGGGTGTCTTCTTGAGGAAAAATAAATATTATAAGACCCTGTCTCCTTTTTGGAGAAACACGGTAGAAGCTTAAAATAGCAATTAATGTTTATTATCTTTTTGTTTATGTGGATCATGAATTCAGGAGCACCATAGCTGGGTAGTTGCAATCAAGATATCAGCAGGGGCTGTGGTCATCTGAGTATTATTTTGAATGTAATGGTTATAAATTTTATATTTTGCAGACTATGTCTTCAGCAGTAGTGCAGTTATTTGCAGCAGATCGGAACTGTATGTGGTCAAAGAAATGCAGTGGTGTTGCTTGTCTTGTTAAGGACAATCCACAGAGATCTTATTTTTTAAGAATATTTGACATTAAGGTGAGTTTTGTTTTGCTTTCAGTTTAAACTGTAGGTGATTAGGTTTTCTGCCTCAATTATACTTTACTATAGATGTTTTATCCTCTATGTAATATTTAAATTAAACTAATATTAGAAGGATGAAGTTTGATTTTAGATATTGAAGTATGGACATGTGACCAAATGGGAATATGTCCTAACCCAGAACTTGAATGGTTTCCTTTTTTATCTTCCCACTGCTACTACATATTAAAGCTCATTTTTAAAGAAATTTATGCCTTTATGTCTTGGGCTTTCTGCACATTCTCTGGTTTTTTTGAGACAGAGTCTCACTCTGTTTGCCCGGCTAGAGTGCCATGGCATCAGCCTAGCTCACAGCAATCTCAAATTTCTGGGCTCAAGCAATCCTTTGCCTTAGCCTCCCGAGTAGCTGGGACTAGAGGCACGTGCCACTATGCCCGGCTAATTTTTTCTATTTTTGGTAGAGATGGGGTCTTGCTCTTGCTCAGGCTGGTCTCGAAGTCCTGAGCTCAAACAATCCGCCCACCTTGGCCTCCCAGAGTGCTAGGATTACTCACATTCTCTCTTTTTCTAATGGTACTCCGTTCCATGTTGTCCATTAAAGAATAGCATACGTAGTCCTTTCAGGGAACAACAAAAGAATATTTTAGCTTGGTGTGTACCATTATTTAGCCCAGATTTAAAGCATTATACAATATTTATAAAAATGTATTTGCTATCCATTTTTTCTTGTTTCTCATAATAGATATATTCAGATTTTTATAGCCTGATATTTCTCACTCCCAATCATAAGATCATATTGTCATAGATTAGATGTCCTTTCTCAGGTATTCATCTCTTATAGTTGTTGTAAAAGTAATTATCATTTTGCTAAGGTGAAGTCTTCATTAGTTCTTTTAAGTTCTTTCTGTAAATAAGTTTCCACGGTTAAATTTATATGTGGCAATAAGTGTAATGGAATTTTAACTACCAAACACTAGAACTGCCTTTGTATTCTCAGGCACTAATATGGTCAGACAGATCACAGTCAAACATTTTTACATCTCTGGCCTCAGCTAATTTATTTGTAAAATGGGATGATCATCTGGGTCTGTTACCAAGTATTTCACTAAGATTAAATGAGATTTAAGTTACTGTACTGTAATTTGTAAATTAGTTCTGCTGCTTCCTTTTTTTTTTTTTTTTTAAGAGATAGGCTCTTAAAGATAAAGATATCTCTTTAAGAGATAGCCTGGGCTCTGTAGCCCAGGCTAGAGTACAGTGGTGGGACCATGGGTCACTGCATGCAGCCCTGAACTTTTGGGCTCAAGGGATCCTCTACCTTAGCCTCCTGAGTATCTGGGACTACAGGTGCATGCCACCACGCTGGGCTAATTTATTTATTTTTTTGGTAGAGATGGGATCCTGCTGTGTTGCCCAGGCTGGTCTTGAACTCCTGGCCTCAAGTGATCCTCCTGCCTTGACCTTCCAAAATGCAGAGATTATAGGCATGAGCCAACCAAACCTGGCTGATTAGTGCTACTTAATATCTGCTTCCCGGTATCCCAAGACAGCTGAGAGATATGGCATGCTCCTGTTAGTAACAGTGGCTTGTTGTGGTAGTAATTCTGCAGGATGGAGAACACATGCATGGTTTGCTAAGTACTTTGATATATTTTTCATCACCAATAGGAAGCAATATTTAGAAATGGAACACAAATACAACTCCACTAAGACTCAGAAAGGAATTTCATTACAGTGGTCCTAATGTGTGTACATTATATTTTGCATATTTTAAAATTGTGATCTAGATGGAACCTTGCATTTCTGAATAAGGCAGTAGTTGTTTCTCTAACCATTTATTTCCAATTATAGATAACCATTGATGAAAACTTACAATTAGCCACCTTTGGTATTAAAGTTAAATATATTTTTTATACTATGGTGATTGATATGGATATCATCCGTGGCTCTCGTATCCATAGTTTAAAATTGATGTGTTTTAATCATCAGTCTCTTTCTGCAGCATGATTGATACTACTTGTACTAGCATTTAATTAGCAGACAACTCTGTAAGTTAAGAATTCGAAGATTGTTAATGAGCAATACGGAGAAGATACATTTGACTATCCTCCGTTTATTAATATAAAATTGAAGTAAAGAGTATGATGTATTCCTGTAGTATTTGATGGCACATGGTCTAAATACTGTTAATGAATTATGTATTGGTAATCAGTACATGTACAAAAGTATCCTATTCCTTCTACATGAATTGATGATCTCTAGTAATTACTCTGGTTATGTATTTGACCAAGTAACTGTATTTGGAAGTGCTTGGCTAATGAGATTATATCTTAACATACTGAATTAAACTTGCTTGATATGTAGGTTTTACAAAAGAAACATTATCTAGTGTTCATTGTTTTGTTATTAAGAAATTACTAATTGAATTATCTGATGCTAATTATGTTATACATGTATGTAATATATGTGTTTATAAACGTTATTGTTTATATAAACAGTTCCTCAATATGAGCCATCTACTTTGTTTTCCTAGAGGTGTTTTTTCTTGGTAGTTCTTATTTTAATTTTAATTTATTTTTCTAGGATGGGAAACTATTGTGGGAACAAGAGCTATACAATAACTTTGTATATAATAGTCCTAGAGGATATTTTCATACCTTTGCTGGAGATGTAAGTCATATTTTTATTTATTGCCATGTTTAATTTTTACTTTGCTTGCCTTTTCTAATCCAAATTATTTATAGAGCCCTATTGAAAGATCAAATTTAATGTACTATTGTTTTGCTGAAAATGAAGTATTTAGTTGATTATTTGAGTGTCTACTGTGATAGGTAACGTAGTCTTTTATTTTAGGTTCTCCATGCTTTTTGCCTTCTGAAGCTATTCAGATCATAAAATAATGTCTGCTAATAAGGTTATCCTTTTTTCTTTAAAAATGTACTTCTGTTGGTCATCATCACTTTTGTTATATAAGGCTAAATTCATGCATTTTTGTTCTTTCACCTTTTTTATGAAAACATTTCAGACTTGTCAAGTTGCCCTTAATTTTGCCAATGAAGAAGAAGCAAAAAAATTCCGAAAAGCAGTTACAGACCTGTTGTGCCGGCGACAAAGGAAATCTGGTAAACACCCCCTTTTTTTAAATTAATTACTTAAAATGGGACAGCAAACTACAGCTCAAGGGGAAAATGTGGTCCACTGCCTGTTTTTGTAATTAGTTTTATTGAAACATAGTTACATTCATTGGTTACATTGCTTGTGACTACTTTTTTTGCCACAACACAGTTGAATAGCTACAACAAAGACTATATAGCCCTCAAAGCCTGAAATTTAATATCTGGCCCTTTATTTAAAAAAATGTGATTGTTCCTACCTTAAGAGACATGATATTTTTATTGAGAACTAATTTTTTTAGATTTACTGAAGGATCCATCCTCGTAATCATTTTTGTTGATAAAATTCCATGTATAGTGATTCTTAAATTATATTTTTAATGACATCATTTGTAGCTTACATATTTTAAAGTATTTAATATTTTTTCAACAAAGACTTTAAGCAAGTTTAGAAGCAAATAAGTAGAGTTGCAGACAAGATCTGTAAACATTACCTGTCTATTCTGCCCCTAATGCTATATACTATAAAACTATAAGGAACTTAGTTTAGTGCATGAGACAACTCTAACACATATAAAACAATTAGAGAATAATGCAGGATAGTGTAGAGCAGGGGTCCTCAAACTTCTTAAACAGGGGGGCCAGTTCACTGTCCCTCAGACCATTGGAGGGCCAGACTATAGTTTAATAAAAACTATGAACAAATTCCTATGCCCACTGCACATATCTTATTTTGAAGTAAAAAAACAAACAGGCAAAAACACCTGCATGTGGCCTGCAGGCCATAGTTTGAGGACGCCTGGTGTAGAGCTTTAAATTAATTGGTGTGGAACTGTTGTTTAACAATAATAATATATAAAGCTTTTCTCTTTTAAAGTGGAGGATGATTAGGAAAGGTGAACTTCTCTAAAATTATCATCTTAAGCAGATCACTTTTAGGAGGGAACATATGGGAGTTGAGGTTGACAAACAGATCCTCTTAAAACTAGCCATACCCATGCATTCCTTGAAAAGTTTTTCTCTACTTCCAAGGGTACATGTTACCCCAGTTTGATGATCACTGTATTCAAGGATGTGCTTTACCAATAAGAGGAAATAAAGCAAGAAAAGGCAGATATGGAAAACAGCAATGCAAAAGCATATATTCATCCTTTATACATCTTTATTGTTATTTTACTAAGTTTCCAAGAGAGAGGTGAGGCAAAAATGAAATCAGATGAACTAAATTGTTGCTTCACTATTGCCATGTTACTACTATATTGTACTTATTGTGAGTGAATAGGAGAATCATTAAGGGCCTATTATTTTTTGTTACTTTTGGGGGCCAAGGACATTTATCACTTGATTCCATGATAGGGAAGGATTTAAAGCTATGGTATTGAAACCACAGCTTTAGGAATAATTCACTGCTTATTTCAAAGGCATCCTATGATGCTAGGCCAGGGCTGTCTGGGGCTCTTTTCAATCAAAACGTGACATTTTCAATATAAAAAAGGGTAAAAAATACTTCTTAAAATATAAAATAATTGATTTTGAAATTGGCAAGTTAAAGGCGCCTTTCACCTGGCACAGGCATTTTGTTTTATATTGTTCTTAAACTTCTAGGCAAAGTGTTTCAGAAACAGAAAGATCATAACATTAGGGAGGCAGCTGAGTCATCATTGGATAGCCCTTTATGCTGAGTCAAACTCCATCTATACCTCTCGTTAACTTGGACCCACGGTATCCAACTTGTAGAGCAACAAAGAATTAGTTTATTTTCTTTTCCTCACAATAGCCACTTTGTATTGGGAACCATCTATCCTATTCTCCTTATCTCTTCTTTAGTCTAACCAGTTCCAGTTTCTTGAAATAGTCCTATGATATAGTTTATAGTCATATCATCCTAAATACTATGCTCTGAATCCACTATAGATTTTACATCTTTTTCAAAATATGGTGTTCAAATTTGAACACAGTACTCCATATGTAGTCTAAGCACTGTGATACTAAAACATCCCTCAGTTTGATTAAACACTATTCTGAAAATATTTCTAACAAATGCCTCCCACCATTAGCTCCCATTCTGATTTGTTCAACCAGTTCCTCCCCCTCTTTTCACTTTCAAGCCAGGATGGTGTCATAAATCTAAGTAATTGCTTCTTGGAATTTATATTATACTCTGAACTTTTATATTTATCTTACTATATTTCCATTTTTGTGTCATCCACCAATTAAAAAAGTATTTCCTCCCTGGGTACAGAGATAACATCACCTTGGAAATTGGAGTTTGACGTTTATTGACGTAGGCAGGACTGGCTTACTTCAAATGTTTAAGACAGTTACTTTATCAGATCTTCAGATAGAGTAATACATTTATATATCCTAGTGCTAGGATTTTTAACTTGTCTACCAGTTAAGTCCTATTGATTTTTGTTTGTGATTATTTATAAACTAATTATTGCCTCAGTTATTTATAATTTCAGAAAGTTTTATATTAGAAAATTTGTGGAAATTACATTTAAAATTCTTAAACCACTTTTGAACTTTCTTAAAGCCAAAATAGTGTCTTATTCTGAGCACACCTGGTATGTAAGAATATGAATGCAATGAATTGATAGACATTCTGGTTTTCCTCCTACCTAATTATTAATTGGCTGTATTTTGAGTATTTTTCTGGTCTGTCCCAGTGCCTAGAGTTTTCTGGGTATTCTCATCCCCTTTGTGCTTTCGTCCAGTCCCATAACTTTCAAAACCATCTGTGTGGTGATGACTCTCAAAATGTTATCTTCAGTACTGACTTTTCCTCTGACTTTCAGACACTGTCTATTCAAGTTGGATGGCAGTACAGACTTCAGACTTAACATGTCTGGTCAGAACACTTGATCTATGTCTGTATCCTCAACCCCAGCACCACTCAAATCTGTTCCTATTCCTCTTCTATTCTTTCCTGTCTCAGTAAAAGGTATTTGCTCTACCTCGTCTCTCAGGCTTACCATGATCCATTTTAAGTCCTCTCAATGATTCTTGTTGGCTCTGCCTTCAAAAATATGTCCCTGGATCTGATGATTTCTACCACCTCTGCTACCACCATCCCAGTCCAAGCCTCTATGATCTGTCATCTAGACTACCACTCTAGCTCCCTGATTAGTCTCCCTGCTGCCACTTTATTCCTTCTATTATCTTTTTTCCACACAGTAGCCACAGTAAAATTTTAACAAAATACATTAGATCATGTCATTTGCCCTATTCAAAACCCTATAAGAGCTTCCTATCATATAAAGAATAAAATCTATAGTCCTTAACCACAGACTGTGAGATCCTACGTAATCCAGTCCCTGACTGTTCCTTCTGACTTGTTTCTTTTTATTGTGCCTTTTGCTCCCACCAGTCTAGTCCTAGTAATGTTCTTTTATGTTGTGCCTTCCTTTGGGCCCTTGAATATATTGTCCCCTTTTTCATTTTATTTAGATCTCTGCTTAAATGTCAGTTCTTCCAAATATCATTTCTCCTTAATCACCTGTACATCAATTTAGAAGAGCTTAAGTGAATTCAGTTTTTTATGTTGGTGGTGTATTACATATGTCTAATAACGTTTTCTAATTTATTTTCTAACAGAGAAAAGACGAGACCCCCCAAATGGTAAGCTCTTTGACAATCATTGATCAGAAGATTTTAGATTATAGTTTAATTCTTGTGGATACATGTACCTTACATTAATACCTAATATTTAGTTCTATGAGCAAATACTAAAGTTTCTTGTGCTCTTATTTTAAATTAATTAATGACAGGTGAGACTTAGGAAACATACCGTTCTTTGGGGTTTTTTTTCATAGCATAGAGGAAGAATACATAGGGTGACGATCACTAATACTTATATTTTAATTCTGTATCCATGGTAGATTAAGTTTGGAAACTATACAGTCTGGTCTTAAGATCTTCCCTAAAGGCAGTAAATTTTATCTAACATATTTGTTGCTTTTCTACTTTAAGATTTATCCTTTTTTCTTATTTCAAAATAGTTATTTTATACTTTAATTTACTGTAATAGTGAGTTTAGAACTAATCATAGCTCCGTGTAACATTGATCTTTAACTTAATAATGAACACTTGAAGTATTATGAATTCATTTTCTAAATATTTAATACCAGGGAGTAAAAATAGGATATCAAGGTGTAAAAGATCTTCAACGGTTTCCATCCTGAATTCCATAAACTCTCCCTGAAATTATGTACTAAATTTTATAAGTATCTGTGTTCTTTTCTCTGGAAAGAGGATCCATGGCTTTCATCACATTTAAAAGGGTCCCTGACTATGAAAGTAAAGAACCATTGCACCAGGAACCTTCATTATAATAAGAAATAAAGCTGCTTCTTTTTAAAGGCCTCTCAGAGCCTCTTATTAGAACTTAGAATGATTATTCAAGGAAGACTTTACTATATAACACAAAGTTGTTGTTCTTTTTTTGAGACGGAGTCTTCCTCTGTCACCCTGGGTAGAGTGCAGTGGCATTATCTAAATCACTGCAACCTCGAACTCCTGGGCTCAGGCGATCCTCTGCCTCGGGCTCCTGAGTAACTGGAACTACAGGTGTGCTACACCATGCCCAGCTAATTTTTTCTGTTTTTGGTAGAAATGGGGTCTTGGTCTTGTTTATCTTGAACTCCTGACCTCAAGGGTTCCTCCCACCTTAGCCTTCCGAATGCTAGGATTACAGGCGTGAGCCACCGCACCCAGCCCCAAGTTCTAAATCTGTGACAACTATTGGGGATTGTTGGGGTTTGTTTCTTATATATTGCCTGCTAATTTTGTCCTTAAGTTTGTTTTCCCGACATAAAAAAAATGGAGAGGTTTTTTTTTTTTAAAGTAGTGTCATTAAAGGACAAAATTATGCAGCACATATTGAAAATACTTGTATATTTATTTATTTATAAAATCTACATATAGTATGGCATTACTATATTACATACAAAATAAAAAATGGAAGTTTTAATATTTTTTCCTACATTGCAGTCGATTCATTATCTTATTCTCCCCCACTATGTGGAGACCACTGTTTTGGAGGCAGCATTACTGCATTTGGTGTACTACCACTAGGTGGCAGTGGGCACCTTAACCATGTCTTGCAGTATCCACAGAGTTGCCTTTTCTCAGATGCTTATTTAGGTTATCAGTTTACCAGACCTTTTCAAATTACAATTATTAAAAGGAAAATTTATGTAGAATTTACATATATTCCTAAAATGTAATTCAGTGTCTTCCTCACTAACTCCTTCAGTTTCTTTATTGGTCAGTCTCATATTTTAGCTTATTTGCTTTCCAATGATATGTTCTCAGCTTCATGACTGCTTGACATCAGAGGCCTCTGGGCCACCTGTTTCTCAACTATTTTACCTTGGTGAGAGTTCTCTGCTTTTTATTTAATTGATGGAAAACTTGAATTCTTTTAGATTTAAAAATAACTAGAAATGTCAGTTCATAAGAATATTTAAAAACCTTTTCCTGTGACAGTTGTCCTTAATCAGAAGGAGATAATTTATCATTTGTTTTTTGAAAAATAAGGAAAATAGCCCCCTTCTTTTTCAGGAAGGCTGAAACACCTACCAGGGTAGGTGGTAGGTGTTCTTAGGATGAATGTAATTTCATAAATGGAATAATTAAACTTTACTAGAAATGACTCAAGAGTACATATCTGTTACCAGATCTTTCATAAACTTTACACTGTTACAAAACGATTCTTTGCCTTAAACATGTTATCACTTTTTTTAGTGTGTCATTTTTTTTTTTTTTTTTTTTGAGACTGAGTCTCGCTTTGTTGGCCAGGCTAGAGTGAGTGCCGTGGCGTCAGCCTAGCTCACAGCAACCTCAAACTCCTGGGCTCAAGCAATCCTGCTGCCTCAGCCTCCCGAGTAGCTGGGACTACAGGCATTCGCCACCATGCCCGGCTAATTTTTTGTATATATATTTTTAGTTGGCCAATTAATTTCTTTCTATTTATAGTAGAGACGGGGTCTCGCTCTTGCTCAGGCTGGTTTCGAACTCCTGACCTCGAGCAATCCTCCCGCCTCGGCCTCCCAGAGAGCTAGGATTACAGGCGTGAGCCACCGCGCCCGGCCTAGTGTGTCATTTTTTAAATAGATATTTAATTACGCTTTAGAATACCATTTTAAACTTATTTCCTAAAGTATTCAAAATCTTTAATAACGATTGTCAACAGAAATAACCAAGAAACTAATCTCTTGGATGTGTAGAAAATCTTTTTTTTTTCTAAATTCTGAAAGTTGTTAGTAAATATTTATTGAGTGATGAATTGTTGAACTACAAACTGAGCGAACTGATAAATTGTTAAAGAAATAATATATTAAGACATTTGTAAAGTTAGCATCGTCAATCACTTTGTAGTTTGACTTTTGTGTAAAAGGTAGAATAGTTAATAGAAAGGGTAAGGGGCTAGGAACCAAGATACTCAAGTTCACCTTTGCCTCTGATTGTAAACTTCAGGCATCTCTGTAATCTAGATTTTCCTATGTAAACTTATTTAAAAAATGTTTTAACTAGTACTAATGGAATTTGTCTGTAATGATTCTACAGAGGTAATGCCAAGGCTTTGTAAACTGCATGGCAGATACATAACAATATATCTATGCCTGATTTTTGGGGAGAGGGAAGAATAGAAACATGGTCAGCTACAATAGAATTAAACACTGTTATTCGTTATGCATACCACTTCTTGTTTTGTTACTCTTCTCTTCATTCTTGAACCTTCTTCAGAGATAGCTGAATTACTTTCTCTAGTAAGTTATAAATCAGGCTTACAAGAACCTTAACTTACTTTTCAGAAAAGAACTGTCTAGGTTGGATAATTTAAACCATTAAATTTAATCCAACTCTTGTTTTCATTTATATCACCCATAGTATAATATAGATTGCTTTTGTATAAGCTAAAGCAGCTTTTTGGTTTTGTTTTTTACTGGTGAATATGTCTTATTGTTCCCTTATAGTTACTAAACACCTGTTTCAGGAAAGGGTGGTATAAATATAGTGCTTAATTCTGATACTTCTAAATCTATCTTAAGTTAATTCTTAAATTTTATTAGATGTAAAGATAAGAGAGTCAGTAGTAATTTATAACATCTTATTGTGGATGCTGTTGCTGATACTGACTAGTAAAGATAAGTTGTAAGGGCAGAGAGGTCAGAAAGGGAAATACGAAGTAAAAATAAGTCACTAGGTCAGTCTGTGAAGGTATGAGTGTGACCCCAGTTCAACCTCTAACCCTTCAATTCTGGAATTTCTCAATAAATCCTTTATTTTGTGAAACTATAGTAAATGCTAAAATCTGATAATTGAACAAATTTGAAAAATTAAAGTTATAAATCTCCTATTGATTTAGTCAACCCTTCAGATCATTCTGTGCTATCTAGTTATTTTCAGATTATTCCTTGACACTGAAAGAGCTTCTAGTGATTTTTTCCATATTATTCACTAGCTTCCATTTTTTCCAAGAATTATTTTTTCCCAATATCAGCAACTTCCTATGGATTTTTAAATGAAATTGTAAATAAAACATTTAGCTCTTTTGCATACTATATTTATATGTAAATAGGCTTTCAGTATTAAGGGAAAAAGCTGAATTTCGGTGATATTGAAAATATTCATCTTTCCAGATTCTGTACCTGTCTGGTAAGGTGACACATGGCTTTCATGAATTTGTTTTAGCTCTGTTTCATCTTTAATAGTAGAGTTGAGAGAAAATTTATATAAAATTTACATATATAGGTAAACACTTTTCTTTCAGATAACTTTAATGATAGGATATATTTGATTTTTATTTATTTATTTCATCATATTATGGAGGTACAAATATTGTTAGGGTTACAAATATTGCCCCTGCCCCCCTACCCTCCCCCTATGTGTCCAGTCCCCCGGTGGTGTGCATCACACACGTTATGGAAGCATACACCCCTTTCCTCCTCCCCCCTACCGCCTGCCCACCACCCGATAAAAAGTTTTGTTTTGATTTTTTTTGACATTTTTGTTACATTGTATATCTTTGCCTCTCCCTAAGAAGGGTTAGAGTTATGCCCTTCCCCTCCAAAATACTCGCCACCTCCCTAAGATTAGGTCCCCCCCACCCCACATTTGATATTTTTAACATAATTGAAGAATTACAGTCTAATTGGCATTTAATAATCACCTAATATATATTAACTTATAACTTTGTAAGGTTTGTAGTTGCCATTCTGTGATTGTGTTGGGGATCTCCAAGATCATCTCCATGGTTGGTGATTCACCATAAGTACCCACAGGACTCAGTATATGGTTGTACTCATTGCAAAGATTTATTATAGTGAAAAGATTTAAAACACAATCAGCAAAGGGAAAGACACATGGGATGAATTTCATGGGAGACCACACATAAGCTTCTCCCAGTATAGTCACAGAGGATATGTTTAAATCCTCCAGTAATGGCCAGGCGCGGTGGCTCACGCCTGTAATCCTAGCACTCTGGGAGGCCGAGGCGGGCGGATTGCTCAAGGTCAGGAGTTCAAAACCAGCCTGAGCGAGACCCCATCTCTACCATTAAAAAAAAAATAGAAAGAAATTAATTGGCCAACTAATATATATATATATAAAAATCAGCCGAGCATGGTGGCTCGTGCCTGTAGCCCCAGCTACTCGGGAGGCTGAGGCAGGAGGATCGCTTGAGCCCAGGAGTTTGAGGTTGCTGTGAGCTAGGCTGACGCCATGGCACTCACTCTAGCCTAGGCAATAAAGCGAGATTCTGTCTCAAAAAAAAAAAAAAAAAATCCTCCAGTAATGAATTGTGACAACATGTGAAATGTGTTTAAAGGAAAAGCTCATTGAGACTTAGTGCCAAGAGTTTTTATTAGGGGCTAGTCATGTCAGTATCCTTTGCTTAGCACATACCAAGATTCCAGACTCCCAGAAGGAAAGCAGGTGTTCTGTGTAAACCACATTGTTAGCACAAACAATTTAGGGGACAGTGAGCCTACTTTATTAAGGAATGGTAGGAACCCTTTGAAATCCAAGTTCCCAGATACCAGCTAAGGACCAACCTTGCAAGTAGGTCTAAGAAGAACAATCTTAAGCTTGCTGTGTGTTAACTCTTAATAATAGTATCAATATTTTATAAATTTTGAAAGTTGTCATTAATGTAATCACCTCAGAGGAATTTGATCTGATAGGAGTTTTTTTCAGAGAATCATAATATTAAAATGGGGTCTCTAAGGAACATGTGTTGTCCTTTAGTTAAATTTATAAGAGTTTTAAGTTGAATACTTTGCATTCAGACTTTCATGCTTTTAAGATCAAGAATATTTCTGTGATTTATAAGACAAGTTTTGTGCTACATTTAGTGTCACTTCTGAAGATGCTATTTATTGATATTAGCTGAAAGTGCCTGAGATATTTTTACTATTTTTTCGTTTTTCTTTTTATTTTTTTATTTATTTATTTTTTTTTTTGAGACAGAGTCTCGCTTTGTTGCACAGGCTAGAGTGAGTGCCGTGGCGTCAGCCTAGCTCACAGCAACCTCAAACTCCTGGGCTCAAGCAATCCTGCTGCCTCAGCCTCCCGAGTAGCTGGGACTACAGACATGCGCCACCACGCCCGGCTAATTTTTTTTATATATATATATTAGTTGGCCAATTAATTTCTTTCTATTTATAGTAGAGACGGGGTCTTGCTCTTGCTCAGGCTGGTTTCGAACTCCTGACCTCGAGCAATCCGCCCGCCTCGGCCTCCCAGAGTGCTAGGATTACAGGCTTGAGCCACCGCGCCCGGCCTATTTTTACTATTGATCCTTGCAGAAGGTGAATGTTTTAATAATTTTTCCATTTTAAGTTTTTGAACTTAAAAAACTCTGTACTTCTCATAGTCAGGGTTTATTTGTACTGATGTGAAAAATATTACTGGACTTAAATATGACAATTTTGGGGAAAATGGTAGTAAAAATTTTCTAAGTACTTTTTCCTCATGGACTAATAGTTGAAACAGAATTAGGACTAGATTTTTTTGTTAAATTTAAAACAAAGTAGATGCTTCTTTTATTAATACTTTCTTATCCTTATTGTTGTATGATATATACACTTGACCAATGAGCACTGTGTTGAGTATGAGTCTATTATAGTTAAAATTTAAGAGATCAGACCAATGAAATGGAAATTGTAGTTGAAAGTTCATATTCTTTATGAGATTTAATGTTATAAAAATACAAGTTTGCTTTGAAATAATGCATTTATGCTAGTGTGTTTAAGAATTTATTAGAGGTTTTTGAAATTCAGGCAATACTTTATTATTTACAAACAAAGTTTAGGTTTAAATTAAACTTACTGTGGCTTTATTTGTAGGTCCTAATCTGCCCATGGCTACAGTTGACATAAAAAATCCAGAAATCACAACAAATAGATTTTACAGTCCACAAGTCAACAACATCTCTCATACCAAAGAAAAGAAGAAAGGAAAAGCTAAAAAGAAGAGATTAACCAAGGCAGATATTGGAACACCAAGCAATTTCCAGTGAGACAGTTCTTTTGTTGTTCTTATCTTTACTTTTGATGTATTCGTTGCTGCTCTTGACTTGTTAGAAAATTTATTTTGTTTTCTTTTTGGGAGGGTGCTTACATTCATCACTTGTATATATTTTTAACCGTGGACTTTGTTAGAGTTTTTGGTTATTTTTAAAAAGGGAAATGGCTCAGTAGATGTTCTTTTAATCTTACATTTTATTTACTCTTCTACCCATCAGAAGAGAAAAATTAAAGTTGTTTCTTCAACTAATTATTGGGCAAAAATGATTTCTTCAATTTATAAATAATATTTGGAAATTGCCTAGAGGCAGTAAAAACCTTTAGTATTGGCCGGGCGCTGTGGCTCACGCCTGTAATCCTAGCTCTTGGGAGGCCGAGGCGGGCGGATTGCTCAAGGTCAGAAGTTCAAAACCAGCCTGAGCAAGAGCGAGACCCCGTCTCTACTATAAATAGAAAGAAATTAATTGGCCAACTGATATATATATATAAAAAAAAAAAATTAGCCGGGCATGGTGGCGCATGCCTGTAGTCCCAGCTACTCGGGAGGCTGAGGCAGAAGGATCACTCAAGCCCAGGAGATTGAGGTTGCTGTGAGCTAGGCTGACGCCACGGTACTCACTCTAGCCTGGACAACAAAGTGAGACTCTGTCTCAAAAAAAAAAAACAAAAAAAAAAAAACCTTTAGTATTTATATAACATATTTCAAGCATCATTTTATTAGCTCATTATAAAACTCCTATCCTTTCAAATATAAAATATTTGTATTCTTCTTCTAATTTGACTTTTAAGGAAATAGATGTTCAGAGAGAGTACACAAAAATGTTTAGATTGCATTAGTAGCAGAGCCAGGCCTGGAATCCTGGTCTCCTGACTCCTTGTATATAGTTTTTCCTAGAATATGGTTATGTCTATGAAAACTATTAGTTCCAGTTAAAAATTCAAAGCCAAATGTTTATTGGATTTCACATATGTTATGGTTTTAATGCCCATTATTTTATTTTTCCGTATTTTTCTATTTTCTCTTTTAGGCACATTGGACATGTTGGTTGGGATCCAAATACAGGCTTTGATGTAAGTATATTTTCAAGCCATGTATATTATTACTCGAAATATGTGGGAATGTTTTAACCTATCTTTAAATTTTTATATTTATTCATTTTTATGGATTTTAGAGTCTATATGAATGTACTTGTGTTTTAGGTATGTATACCACTGAAGTTTGAAACCATAGTATTACTCATGGCTAAGTCTCTAAAGACAAATTTTTTGAATCCCTTGGCTTTACATACTATATAAGTAAAAATCCTTATGCTTTGAAAGTCAAGGGAAGAAAGTCATGTCTGCCAAGTGATAATTTGGGGGGAATATATACCAAATTACTGGAAAGTAGTATAATCAAATTCTGAATATTCAGTTGTTGAATTATCTAGATCTGTTCATTCTCCTATCCTTTTTGGCAATTTCATTTATTATTTTTTAGCACTATGAGCAAGGTAGGTGAAACTGCTGGTAAAAATCAGGGTTTGGCTAAACTGTTTTGAAGAGAAATATTATTTTGATTGGGGTCAAAAATTCTTTGGGTTATTTTTATTATAACTGCACTTTTAATTCCACAAACATATTGAGTGCCATTTTGTTAGGCACTGTACAAAGTGCTTGGGATTATAGGGAGGTCCTTGCCCTCAGATTTTCTAATCGATTTACTTTTTGTGTGTTTTTTCATGATTATGCATAAACTTATTTAGGACAAGCTGAAATAAGTAAGCATTGGAGATGTCTAAATCATGAATAGGTTAGGAGAAATTTCAATGAAATGTCCTCTTTCTGAAGACAGGAAATGAAAAAGAAATAGGATAAAATAGAAAATCTATTCTTTTTATCTGTTCAGTTTTTTAATGAGAAAGTTTAGTTAGCACATAAATAATATAGCCATGTTAAAGGTTTATAAACTTAAAATAATTTCATAAGATATAGCTGAGAATTAATTTTTATCATGCTTATTTTTAGAAAATTGGGATAGATTTTTTTATAGTTAGCAGTTATTTTATCTGTTGTAGCTGAATAATTTGGATCCAGAATTGAAGAATCTTTTTGATATGTGTGGAATCTCAGAGGCACAACTTAAAGACAGAGAAACATCAAAAGTTATATATGACTTTATTGAAAAAACAGGAGGTGTTGAAGCTGTTAAAAATGAACTACGAAGGCAAGGTAACTTATTTTTATTTAGGCATTTTGGTCTGTTTTTCTTTTAAATCTTTTGAGGTCAGTTTAATGGAAGATAGCTACATATATTCACATGAACCTTTCTTTGAGCAGAATGTTTGAATTTATGGACATGTTATATGGCCCATCATACTATGTCTTACATTATTTTCATATAACTAAAAAAACTTGGCAAGGTTTTGTTTTATTATTAAAAATTCTTTTATTAAATTCATGAAAATTCATACAAAATCTTCCAGATATACTATTTTAGAATAAGAAATTATAGTTGTCTAAATGTTTTACTTAATGAATCCTAGAAACCACCATTAAATTTTTATTATAATTCAGAAGTAACAATTTAAATATAATCACTCTGTAATTAGTAATGCAAACATTTTCCTAATATAAATACTGTAACTTTCTGTTAATTTTGAAATACAAATTGTTTTTCTTGGATAAAGTCTAAAATTTCTTTTTAGTACCTGAGAGCACAATTTGCAACCTTTTAAGATCTGATAATTTATTAAAGCACCTTGCATTTTAGTTGTGTCTTAACAATTATCATATTACAATGCAGATAAAATAACTCAGTTTTCTAATAATAGTCATGCCTTTGCCACCTTTTAATTTGGGATTCCTTTCTTTTCTTGTTCCTAGATTTTGCATACTCATAATACGAAGTGTGGCAGAGTAAAACTTTCAGTTAAAGCATTCTTCTGAAGATTTTAACTGTCATTTTAAATTAGATATTTGGCTTGCCTGTCTATTTCACTGCCAGTGTTCAGTCAGTCTTTGATTGATTGATTCATTCATTCACTTATTCCCATATTCAGTAAACATTATAATGCCAGCACCAGTCTCAGGATATTTAAATGTAAAGATAAGGTTTCTGCCTTCAGAAATTTTATAGTCTAGCATGGAAACAGATATGTAAAGCAAATATAATGTCATAATTACTATTGTGGATACACAGTTCTTTGGAAACTAGCATGATGCTAATTTATTTTTACTTTGCAAAAAATTGCATTTCCAAATTCTGTGGATTTTTTAAAAACACACCTTGGGCGCAGTAGTACCATTGTTTCTAAATGTTCCCAGGCCATCATACTTACTGTTAGGGTGTAGATGATAGCAGGTCTTGAGAACTTTTCTGTGTTCCTTGACTTTCTTTTTCTCCACTGTTACACCTCCCTACACCTTATACTACCAGGTTTAAGGTGCTCAGGGTCTCTCAGCTTTCTGAATTTATAAGTTTATAAATTACTCTTGAACATTATTGGACCATGCATACTGCTGCCCTGTCACCTGAATAAACTAAGAGTTGACCATATTAACTTGATTAGTTTTTATTTTTATTTTTATTTTTTTTTTATTTCAGCATATTATGGGGGTACAGATTTTAAGGTTTCAATAAATGCCCATTCCTCCCTTCCCCCCGCAAGTCTGAGTCTCCAGCATGACCATCCCCCAGATGGTGCACATCTCACTCATTATAACTTTATTATTATTGCTTTTTGTTTTACCTGTTTTTAAAACATTAAATTAGGCAAGGTCTTTCCTTAGTTGAATTACCTAAAACAAGCCAAAAAAGACACAGGTATTAAAAAACATACTTTGGGAACAAAGGATAAGGTCTGAAAAATTATTACTGTATTCAAGAACCTAACTCTTAGTATGGAACCTTTTAGATGCCAAAGAATGATTTTTCATAAGACAATTTTTTAAAAAAAGGATTAGTAGAAAGGTAAATTAACAATTTGTTAAGGAAATGTTTCCCAGGCAGAGCACATAATGTAAATTAATACTAAACTATGAAAAAATAAATTAGAAAGGGAGAAGTTGATGAAGTTGTTTTAGAAATGGCTTTATAAAACCTACTGAGTCAAATCTCTTGACACTTACTTTGTAAAATCACGTGATCAGGCGTATAAAAAGGTAATAGACTTGTGATTTTCAACATTTCTTTTTGTGTGCGTGACATTGTTTGAAGTCCATTAACTCATAGTGATCTGTTCTGTAGGTCCACCACAATGGAGTGGTATGTATGTTAGACATTATTTGACCCAGTGCTCTAAATTGTGCATGCTGTGATATGTTGATTTTCAAAGCAACTAAAGCTCCTGCCTCCAAACTATATCCTGCCTCCAACTATATCCAACTATATCCTGCCTCCAAATCTAACTTCCAGTGAGGTTTTGTACCCTGCACTTAAACTAATGTTTTGGGCATATAGATGCTAAAATAAAAGAAAACTAATTTTTATATGAGCCAGAGCTTAAACTTTGTAATTTAGAGAATTTCATTGAAATTTTGTGGATTAAAAAAAAAAACAACTCTTTTTGCCCACAGCACCTCTGTTGTTTTGATTAATACTAATTATATTTATTATTTTTAGTGATTGCTTTTGACACTTGACATTTTTTCGGTAACCTGTATAAAATAAGTTTACATTTATACATTAATTTGGGTTGGGGAGGGGGGAACTTAACGTAAGTAAACACGCAGTTCTACACATGGCTATTCAGGGAGTTGCCAGTATTTCCATAAATTTTAATTTGTGTCAAGTAAAATTTTTCTGTTTGTTTTATCTTGATGAGAGAGTACATGAGAGTAGTTCTTTAATGTTTCTTGAATTCTGTAATACTGCATTTTTTAAAGTATAAGTTAATGTTATTTTATAATTTCTTCTTATAATTCCTGTAACTTTCTAGAGAGTTATTTCATATATACCAGTACTCTTAATATTAATATTGATCTGAAATAATACTTATTTTTAAGTATATCAACCTTTTTTAATAGTATGCCATCAAGAAAGGCTTTTTTCTATAAGCTCCATTCTTTCCTCCTTTTAACTAAACTTTGATAATAGCAGCTTTTATTATAACTTTTGTTTCATGCTTTTTACTTTGTTTTTTAAAAATCTAAAAAATACTATTGTAATTCTGATTCTGGTGTTTGTGGTGACTTATTCGTTTTGAAAATAGACTATGAGAAGTCTGTAGACTACAGACTTTCTCATAGTGGTGTGTGGTGTCTGCCTAGCAGACATTTTTGTGCATGTAAACCTAATTAACATCATTACATCTGTCCTTTCCTCTCCTGTTTTAATTCATTCACATTTTTACCTTGGGATATAGCATATCTTTTGCATACTTTCTTTTTAGTGTACTTATAATGTAGACTGTAAAAATTGAAAGTTGGTAATAGATCATTTCCTCAAGAAAATACAAAGACATTTGCTGTCACTTTTCAAGATAATAGAAACCCTGAACTTGTGCTACACTCAAACTGGATGCAGCTGATAATTTATTCATTATAAATTAAGGCTTTTCCTTTTCTTGAGCAAAGATTTAGTGTTATTTGAATGGTGTTAGTGAAAATACAAATTAATTCAATAAATTTACTTACTGCAAGCTCAAGAGAACATTAGTTTTTTATATGTAAAACTCATACAAAAAATGATGAATCCAAAGTTCTTAGTGAAACCCCAAGAAATGATTATCTAAATACCATGTGAAATAGGATAGGCTGACTCCTTTTCCTCTTGAATAACATGATCAAATCATAAAAATGTCAGTCTAGACAAATATCATTGATATTTGAAATACAAAACTAAAACTTATTAAAATGAAATTTTGTATATGCTTGAAAGCTTTAATAGACCATATCATTTAGGGAGTATACATAATACATATATGTCATATCATCCCTTTTTCCTCTTTGATTGCAAAATATCTTAGAAAAGGAGTTTGTTTATAGCTAGTTTTAAGTCTCCTTCTTGTGAGTCCATTTATAAAATTGGGTGAATTTCAGTTGCAACACCCAGACTTCCACTGTACCTTTGGAGTATATCATAGGAGCATGCCACTGCAGTAGCCTATGTTTTAGTGGGAAAACTCTCCTGCTTTCAGCTTTATATGGTTTCCAGTTTGAAAATTTTATATACCAGGATACAATAGCTATGTGAGTATTAGCTTTTCTGCATGTTTCATCCAATGCATATAATTACATTTGATAAATTTTTCTAGCATGATTCCCATGTTCGTCATAGGTGAAATCATAAGACACTATTTTATTCCCTTTGAAGTGAGGAGTTTTTTCCTCTCTTGTGTTGTTGCATTATTGAGCAGATGTTCTTTGTAATTAAGATAGATATTTATAGTTGAATAGGTTGGGTAGGACTATCCATGGATATCATATTATACTTTGTATCAGTAAATACAAATAGCTGTTATGGATTCTAGGATTTCTCTACTCCTAAAAATATTAATTTTTCTGTTTTTTAAATGAATGGAGAAATAATGAAGTATTGTATTACATGAGTTTGTATATACTGTTAGTAAAACCATGAAATATAATAAATTTTAGTATTTTAATGTTTTAGTCATATTCTCCAATATAGTTTAATGTTGGTCTACTTTGAGTTTGATTTACTATTATATCTTACATTTTCACTTGTTGAATAAGAATACAAATATCATTACTACTAGAATAATGGTAATTTTTTATTAATAACTTTAATTTTATACTTCATAGAAGTTCTCAGTTAATAATCAGTTCATATCTCCTGAATAAGTGATTGAACATTTCAGGTAGGCAGCCAACCTCTCATAATGCCATAACTAGAATTGTAGGCTATCTTTTAGAAATATATGACATTATACTGTAAAATAAAAGTACAAATATAAATTAGATGACAAAGGCTTACATTTTAAAAGAAAAGCATTGTATTTGGGTTTTAGCTCAAATTAATGTTAATAAATTCTAATATGTTATGCCACACTATATAGTTCTGAATGTGAATTTTGTTTAAAAAAAACCTGTATATACTTGATTCTTTAAATAGGGAAAGTATTCATTAATTTTTATTAAAATGTAAAGTAATGCTTATTAATCAGAGTGTTTAGTTTCATTGATATGATTTTGTTATTATTATATAAAGTAGAAAAGGGTTTATTCTTCCTTACCTTCAGAACTGGTTCTGATTCCTAAAAACTAAATTCTGTTGTTGTAGCCAATATTTTTCAAGAGACAAAAGAAAGGTGATCTTTAAGCTGAGAATTCCCAAATAAAATTGAAAAGTAAATGCAAAGATGAGGCCCTTTTTTCTTGGTATTATTTCATTTTCATACTTGTTAAAGTGAGTTGCTTTTCAATATGATGATTATGGGGGGAAAAAAGCATGCTTTTCCTTTTTTCTGTTTTCATTTCAGCACCACCACCTCCACCACCGTCAAGGGGAGGGCCTCCTCCTCCTCCTCCCCCTCCACATAGCTCAGGGCCTCCTCCGCCTCCTGCCAGAGGAAGAGGTGCTCCTCCCCCACCACCCTCAAGAGCTCCCACAGCTGCACCTCCACCACCGCCTCCTTCCAGGCCTGGTGGAGGAGTCCCTCCACCGCCGCCAAATAGGATGTACCCTCCTCCACCTCCAGCTCTTCCCTCCTCAGCACCTTCAGGGCCTCCACCACCACCTCCACCTCTATCAGTGGCAGGGTCAGTGGCACCACCCCCACCGCCTCCACCTCCTCCTCCACCTGGGCCGCCGCCTCCTCCTGGCCTCCCTTCTGATGGGGACCATCAAGTTCCAACTCCTGCAGGAAGCAAAGCAGCTCTTTTAGATCAAATTAGAGAGGGTGCTCAACTAAAAAAAGTGGAACAGAACAGTCGACCAGTGTCCTGCTCTGGACGGGATGCGCTTTTAGACCAGATACGACAGGGTATTCAACTAAAATCTGTAAGTAATCTGTTCTTTTCATTTTAGATCATCTGTCATAATGGTATTTTAAAGTAATTTATAAGACATTTTGAAAGGTTTATTCTTTTGTTTTTTTTCTCTTGCTATTTAGCTTTTTAACCCTATGGATATGTTAATATTTTTATGTACAGTAAAAATGCACAAACTTTTAATTCAGTTTTGATAATTATCTGTAACTGTGTAACCCATACCTAAAATATACATCATTTCTGTCACCTCAGAATGTTCCCTCAGGCCTTTTCTCAGTTCTTCCAAAAACAATCACTGATCTAATCGCCATAGATCAGTTTTATCTATTCTAGAATTTCATATAATTTTACAATTCATTGTTCTAGACTTTACTTTTAAATGAAAGGTACTTTAATTTAAAGAAAAATTCTTATTAAACTATGGGAAATTAAAAATAGCCCTACTTTAGAACTTGGCATCCAATGGGAAAAAAAATAAAGAGGAAAAAAATGTAAAAAAATATATTAAAAAATTAAATAAAAAAAATACCTCTACTTGATACCAACTACCATCACTTTGGTAAATCCAGACTAGTAACTTTATGAAAACTAAATCATATTCTAAAGTGTCCATGTTTTGAAATTTGGATTAGTAGAGAATCAGACTCAGAAAATTGAAAGAGTTCTAATAGAATTTCTGACAGTAATGGCAGATAATTTAGGATTATCTGAATTGGGTGAGATGATCATTTAATCTTCTAGAGGTTAGAAAATTTTTTTCTATAAAGGATCAGGTATTAAATATTTTATTTAGGCTTATAGTCTCTTGTCACAACTGCTCAACTCTACTGTTACGCCACAAAAGCAACCACAGACAGTACCTAAATGGATAGGCATGATTATGTTCTATAAAACTTACTTTTGGACACTGAAATTGAATTTCATATAATTTTACATCACAAATATTTTTCTTTTGGTTTTTTGTTTTAACCATTTAAAAATGTAAAAACCATCCTTAGCTTTTAAGTTGTAAACAAACAAACCAGGGGGAAAAAAACAAAAATCCAGAGGACAGGCTAGATTTGGCCCATGGACTATAGTTTGCTGACTCCTATCATAGAGCCTAACCTGTCTACATTTACATACTTTCTTCTGAGCCTTTATATGTAATGTGTTCTACAGGACTTAAGGTAGGTAATGGATGGTAGATTTTTCTGTGAGAAGAATGAAGATAACAGAAGGATATTTTAACTGAAATTATTTCACAATGTTAAGGAATTAAAGTAACTTTCTAGATCTGAGACACATTGGCTAGGAGGAGAGTGATGAATAGGAAACAATTAATTGAATGAAAACATTTAAACTTAGCATAGCATAGATTTAAGAAGTATTTGAACTTTAAAGTACGTCTAGATCTTTTCTTTACATGTATTCAGAATGGCAATCATTTTTGCTCCCTTTTGCCATTTAGTTCAGACTGAAGGTTTCCCAGGATGGGTTGAAGAACTTTAAAGAGTGGTTAGTGGGGAGAATTAATGTCAAAATGATCACAACTTAGGTGAATAGCAGGTTTTCATAAGGTCATTTACTGTCAGCTTTTGCCTTGGAATCATTGCTAGCTCCTGTGTCATTCTCATTCCCATATCTCCCACTCCTAATCTACCTTTTTGCTTTTCCTTTTCTATTTCCTTTTTACAAGCTTTTGGGTTTTTTTCCTCTCATTTAGCTATAATAAGGTGATATTTTATTTTTAATGAATAAAGTTGAATCCTCTTTTCTTAATTTAAAAAGTTGGTGAGTTAAATTTTCTATTTACTCTCACCATCATTTCTTCCCATCTCAACCCACCCCTCCTACCCCCCACCAAGAAAAAAAAAAGAAAACCAACCCTATCAGTTGCTCTCTAAATTTCTTTTAGAGAGAAAAATATTTCCCGTTCTAAGTGTAGAATAGTAGGCCATTTTTATCCTAGATGATCACTTTCCCAGCCAGGCACATTGGCTCACACCTATAATCTCAATGCTGTGGGAGGACTGCTTGAGGCCAGGAGTTCAAGACTAGCCTGGGCAATGTAGCAAGCCTCTATCTCTACAAAAATAAAAAAAAAAATAACTGGATGTGGTATATTCCCCTGTACTTGGGAGGCTGAGAGGGGAGGATTACTTGAGTCCAGGAGTTCGAGATTGCATTGAGCTATGATTGTGCCACTGCACTCCAGCCTGGGCAACAGAGCAAGACACTATCTCAGAATCATTATCATCGTCATCACTTTCCTTCTGATTGCATTCAGTGTATTATCATAGAATGCATAATCAGTACATTATTGGCATGTTATACATGTGATCTGAGTCCACAATTTTATGTTTCAAAAAAATAATCATTCTGTGGTTGAAATTTCTCTGGCTGTGTTTCTTTAAATATGCTGTCTAAATTATCCATTCTGTGATGAATATGAAGAACATAAAACATAGATTTACTTTAAAGAGCTAGCAGGAGGGTATGTAAGTACTCACCTATTTTGAATTTGAATAATTGAAGTGTTCATAGTACTTCAAAGTACTTGGACAAGTACACCTTGTAAGTACTTAAAAAAATGTGTTTGTTAATGTGTGTTTTTACTTTGTATTATCTCCTTTATATTATCAGATTGCTTAAAGGTAATCTAAATGTCCTGGTTGCTTTTATACTTCTTTGAGAGCCTTATACAGAAATACAAAGCTCTGAAACTATTTGTGTTATCTTTTTCATTTGTGGCATTTCTATATTGGTAACAGTTAATACACAGTCCCTGAAGCATAAATACTAATGAATGAGTTTGTATTTTCTGGGGAGCTACTTTTTCTTAAAAAAAGAAAAATAAAGGTCTTAAGTCCAGAAAGAACAAGTAGTATTAGGAGAAGAGTTGTAAAGACAAAATGCGGTTTGTCTTAATAAAAAAGTTTGTCTCAATAAAAAAAAATAAATTAAAAAATTAAAAAAGTTTATTTTAATAAAATAATTTTTTGTGGGAAATGATTTAGAATTTCAAATAAATAAAAATATACATTTAAAAACTTAGGTAATTATTTGGTACAGCTATGCTATTTTATCTTTAATTATACCTTTAATTATTGAAATAAGTAACTCACACAAGCGTGCACACATGCACACACACACACACACATACACACACACACACAATTATACCTTTACATGGATAATAAAAGTCCATAGACAAAATTCACAAAATGAACATGTAAAAACAACTGCTCATTCTGGTCAAAGTCCACTTAGAGCAGCAGTACTTTCTAAATTGTATTTTTTTTCCCCTGGAAAAAAAAAACAGGGAAAACATCTATAGGTTTCCTGTATTCTCTCTTTTTTAGTATGAATGTTGGAAGCAAGAGATAATTTTGTATGGACTATTGTCCTGAGAAATTAGATTTTAATGAGAGTCTATGTTTTCTGAATGTAGTTTGGACTAGATGGATTTACTTCAGTTAGGGATAGTTGCCTTATGAGGAAAATACATTTTGAAAGCTTCTCAACTGATCTCAAAAGTTATACACTATGAGAAGGGAGGTTCATTTTGAATTACAATATATACTTATTAGGTACAACTTTAAATTATATGAGGTATAAATATAACATAAACACATAGAGCTGAATTTTCTAGGAGAACGTAAGTTTCTATGGTTGCTCTTAGATATCTTAAATAGGCATCCCACTTAACAACTCTAGGAATGTAAATATTACCCTAGGTTTATAAAATATGCCCTTTGGTAATAGTTTTTAAAGTTTATCATTTAAAGCTTTGTATGCTGGAATGAACAGAAATAACTTAGCTGCAAGGGCAAGTATCATTTAGGCAAGGATTGAATTGTTAATCTAAATATAAATATTGATTTGGAAATGTATCAATGGCTTATAGACTAAGAAGAAGAGGAAATATTTCTTGAGTAATTCTTTTAAGACAGCAATTTATTTCTCTTTATTTAATCCAGTCTTGGGCTTGATTCTTTTTAATTTTCTTTTAAGATAATAAGTGATTCTAAGATAGTAAGACTTTCTTGAAACAAAGATTCTTTTTTTTTTTTTTTTAATTCTTTTTTTTTTATTTTGGCATATTATGGGGGTACAGATTTTAAGGTTTCAATAAATGCCCATTTCCCCCCCTCCCCCCAAAAGTCTGAGTCTCCATCATGACCATCCCCCAGATGGTGCACATCTCACTCACTATGTATGTATATACCCGCCCCCCTCCCCCCTCCCACCTGCCCAATACCCTATTACTGTAGCACCTATGTGTCCACTTAGGTGCTACTCAGTTAATACCAGTTTGCTGGAGAATATATCTGGTGCTTGTTTTTCCATTCTTGGGATACTTCACTTAGTAGTATGGGTTCCAGCTCTAACCAGGAAAATATAAGGTGTGCTATATCACCATTGTTTCTTAGAGCTGAATAAAAGATTCTTTACTAAGGATTTTTTATTGAGTTTTGCTAACTTTCTTTTCCAAGGTATCTGATGGCCAAGAGTCTACACCACCGACACCTGCACCCACTTCAGGAATTGTGGGTGCATTAATGGAAGTGATGCAGAAAAGGAGCAAAGCCATTCATTCTTCAGGTATTTGTGTGTGTATGTGTGTGTGTGTGATTTATTTGTTTAATAAATTTGTTTGATACTCTATTATTTTTGTTTTATGACTGTCACTAACTTTCTCCTCTCAGAAAGTCTGAGAGGAAAAATTAGGAATTTTGTTTTGTACATACTAAATTTGAGATACTTATTAAAAATTCAAATGTAGATGTTGAGTAGGCATTTGGTTAGGAGTCTGGAATTCACAGGAAAGGTCTGAACTGTTAATATAAATTTGCATGTCAATAAGATATACATAGATGGTATGTATTTGAAGTTGTGGAACTGGATGAGATCAAAGAAGTGGATTTAGATAGAAAAGAGAAGTCTAATAAGATCTGGGGGTTGGATAGTGGTATCTAGAAGCCAAGTAAAGAAGTTTAAAGGAAAATAGGGTGATCATCAGAAGTTCAAATGCTTCTGATAAATCAAAGATGAGGACAGGGAATTGAGCTTTAATTAGAAGGGTAGAAAGAGAGACTGTGATTATTGGGACCACCTACTTTATTTCCTTTATGGCTTAGTTTTGACAAGGTTTCTGCCCATCACTAGAATTGGTAGCAGAACTACTTGTCAGTTGTATTTTTGACACCTTTTCTTTAGAAACAGTCATTAAAGAGGGCTTTGTTTTCCTAGGTTTGTTTTATTATTCTAAATATTTATTTAGAACACATTTATCTGCTGGTTTACATTATTTTTATTAGCAGATGGCCAAATTTTCCTGTGAAAAATGTGACTTTCTGACCTGATTCATGCTAAAAAGTTAACTAAACTTTAAAGACATCACAATTGATACTGAAAATGCTATTAAAAATATGGCTACTTAAATTGAAAATTGTTTATAGGCCATTTTCTCACTCCACCTTTATCCTCAGGGTAGGTGTCAGATAACATGCAGCAATAATTTGACATCAGTATTAAGTCTCAGCTTATGTTTGTACATTTGTCTCCATACCACTGAAGACACTTGAAGGCAGGAAAAATAGGTCCTTCATCAATGTGTCATTGAATGCATACAGCGACTGGCACGGAGGAGCCTTATGGCAAAAGTTTGAGATGGCAAGAATTAAGAATTCTTAGAATTAAGACTGTTGAGAGTAAACTCAGGTAACTAAACACCAAGAAGTTTAGGCTGAATAGGAAAAGATAACTTCAGATATGGAAAATGCTCAAGAAGAATCTTGATAGCTGCTAATATCAGAGATAAAGAAAAGATCCTCATTCTGTCTAGAAGAAATGTAAGGTTTCTATAAAATATATGATCATGAGGAAGCATTTATTGTGTTCTGATGTCTGTGGGTTCTGCTAAATACTTCCCTACAGTGAGGTTTTTTTTTAAGATATAATTAATATTATATAATAGTCATGATGATGTAATGAATAAATAGCATGCTTTTTACTTATTTCTGGTCCCATTTCTTTTAACTATTATTCCTATGGTAGTACCTGATCATGGAATTATTAGCTACTTCTCTTCACCATGGATGCTGATAAATTCCTATTTTTGTCACTTTGCAAATGGCAGCATAGTTGGGTATACTGGATGCTTTTCATCCAGGTAATTTTGTGAAGCATGTCTAGTAACTTTGGGGTTGGGTATTATTTCCCTTACTAGTAAAGTAAACATAAAAGTTAACACAAAGTCAATAGAACTTCTTTCCAAATAAATTCTGTAACAATTTAGAGCTCACCACCAGATTTAAATAAGTAAAAAGTAACTATTATTGTTGTAATAACTTAGTTGGGTGCCAAGGCAAGTTATCTGGCTTCTGTTAATTTTCAAGTTCTAATACTAGCACTCAAGTACTTTATAAGAATTTTATAAAAACCTTCAAACAATCTATTTTATATGGGGAAAATGAACATCTAGCCCACACGTAATATCACTCAGATGTTATGGGCTCTTTATCATTGTCAAGTGCAGTTGCTTAGCCACTATCTCTCTGTACAAACTTGGCCTTTTATGGCTTTTATGAAGTATATATATTTAAGAGGTTAGTAATTATGGAAAGTTGATATAAAGTAGAAGTGTGCTCATAGAATTTGATGACATCTGAATTTTTATTCATTCATTGAACAAACATTTATTGAATAGCTTCTGTGCAGCACTGTTCTGGTATTGAGAACACAATGATAAATGAGACAGGCAAAATCCTTGCTGTCATGGAGCTTATATTCTAGTATGAAGACTATTGATCCACAAGTTAAATAGAAAAATTTCAGGTAGTGGTGAGGGTTATGAGGAAAATAAAATGGAATAGACAGTTACTGATTGTGAGGAAGGGACATACTTTATGTATAGGATGGTGAGGAAAGAAGAGGAGGTGTTTTTTGTGGCACCTAAATGATGAAAAGACTCAGCCAAACAGAAGAAATTGCTACTGCTAAAGCTCTGAAGCAAGAGTAAGCTTGGAAAGTTTGAGGGACGAAAAGAGGCCATTTACCAGAAATAGTGAATTGAAGGAGCGGGCATTATGAGAAAAACTTGGGAGAGGAGGAGAGAGTAACTGGACAAATCACATAGGGTCTTGTAGAGTGAGGTAACATCAGCTTTTATTCAAATAGCAGTGGTCAGCCACAGGAGAACATTAAGAAAGGTAGCAACATATTTTTAAATCTTAGAATTTAAATGTTATCATTCTATTTGCTGTGAGGTAAGTAGACTATAGAGTTGCAATAATCCAAGTAGAGTATGATGGTGGTATGAGGAATAGCAGTAAAAGTGATGAGGAGGAGCAGACCTGATGACTGGATAGTGAAACAAGAGGAAGCAATTATAATTTCTAGGTTTTTGGCCTATCACCTGAGAGGATGCCATTTATTGAGAAGGAGCAGACTAGGGTGGAGGGGGAGAAGAAAGTTGAAGAAGGAGATAAAACTTACGAAGTTTTGAGTTTGAGAATCCACATGAAGGATACAAGGCAGTTGGTTTCATGATAGGCAAGTCTGAAATTCAGATAGGAGAACCCAGATGTGATTAACACATTAACAGACATACAGGTTGAAATTTGTTTGGTAGATACTAAGGCAAAAAGACCCAAATGTTTTGACTCCTATCTTAATCTTCACTTTACTTTTGAATGATCAAAGCCCTCCCCAAGTAAACCACTTGTGATTTGTCAGTTATTCCATCGCAGATGCAGGCTATCTGGAGCAGTCTTTAAATTTGAGATTACATTGTTTAAAACAGGCATCTTCAAACTACAGCCCACAGGCCACATGCGGGTGTTTTTACCCGTTTGTTTTTTTACTTCAAAGTAAGATATGTGCAGTGTGCATAGGAATTTGTTCATAGTTTTTTTTAAACTATAGTCCGGCCCTCTAACAGTCTGAGGGACAGTGAACTAGCCCCCTGTTTAAAAAGTTTGAGGACCCCTGGTTTAAACAGTAATGCATTTTTATATCATCTAGCACTCTTTAGCCAGATGAGTCAAGTTCCCATGTATATATGTGAGTTGGAACATACTTCATGTAAGACTGATTTTAATTTAATTTCAGCACTTTCATAGAATGGACTGTCCCAGATTTGTAACTGTTCAATGTTGTATTCACTTCACAGTGTTTCAAGTACCAGTATTGCCATGGATTGGTTTCAAATAACCCTTTGTATAGAATTTTATATATGTGTGTGTGTGTGTGTGTGTGTGTGTGTGTGTGTGTGTGTATAGTTCTTTAGATGTATGTTATAAAATTTATTTTAAGCTGTTTTAGTAATCAGAGTCCTCCAAGAATCAAACAGTTTGTCTTTTAGGAGTTAATAGGAGAACTCACTCAAGAATTATCTAATGTCATTTTATTTATGAATATATTTTAATTGTCTTGATGATTTTTTTCTAGATGAAGATGAAGATGAAGATGATGAAGAAGATTTTGAGGACGATGATGAATGGGAAGACTGATCTATATATTATATATATATTTTTAAGGTGAAATACTAAACACTACTTTCTGTCTATGGGTTCTGTAAAATTATCATGTAAATGTTCTACCAATTTGCTGTATATTTTTGTTGCCTTTTTTGCTTTTTTTTTATTAATCTGTGCAATACCTCATTTAATCTGTAAAGGTTTGTCATAATCCTCTACAAAGCTACTCCCTGTTATTGTGTGCAAGTTTACACCACAATGCTCACTTGACTTGTGAATATTTTTCATTCCATCAACAAGGGAGTTTAAATACTATATGTGAGACTGACAAAAACCTTAATGTAATTTAGTTATAATGCCAGAAGGAAAACACTATTTTCATACCCTACTTTTTCTGTACCTAAATTTTCTTATAAAAATCTAGTATAGCACTACGTTCTTTTTTAAGTGATGCAAACCTTAGTTTCTTTAGCCCCTTCATTTTGAATACAAAGCTACATATGAATGTTGAAGCTGACAGATTGCACAGTTCTTTAGACATCACTACACTGATGCAGTTTCTCAAATTTTAGCAATATGCTCTACATAAAATCACTACAGAGATACTAGTGGAGAAAATCAGTAACACACCTCTTATAGCAATACTGCCTGTTATTGGTACAGGAGTGGTATGTGCAGGCTGGATTCATAAGGAACCCTATATACCTATTCGTGATGGAGGTTATTTTTATGCTATAGCAAATGTGGTAGGCTCTTTTTGACAAAAATTCTAAAAATATTTTTGGTATTATTTTGAAATAGAAAAGTTAATATTTAAGTTGGAGTTTAGGGCGCTTGGGGAGTAGTTTCGTTTTACATGAACTGAAAAGGGTATACATTTATGGTTATACCAATATTTGGTTAAAAATGCTTTACAAATCAGAACATTATTGAAATCATGTGGAATTTAAGTATTTTTATTTTGCAGTTTGTATGGTTTGAGGTTAATCTAGTTGGCAAAGAAATGCCATTGCCAATGTTAGGTTCATGCTAACGCTGAACCTAACATGCCATAATTTTTATTTTGATAATTTCTCAAGGTTTTTGTCAAGTATGATGTGATGGGTTACATTTTTCTTAAAAGATTGGTGGTCCCAATGTCAAATTTTTTTGGAACACATAACTGAGTGATAGATTTTTAAAAATAAATTTTACAACCTGCACATTTGTTATGCATACTAAACGGTGTGTTAAAATTAGGGTTTCCTTGCCTCTCTACAGTACACTAATCTGCCTAAAGGTGGTTGTTTCATATTTATAGTGCTAATTATCACACCTACCTACTTTAAATTTTAGGTAGAAAATTATCTGATTTAAATACAGACATATTTTTCTCACATTGAGTCATATACAGAATGTAGTTCCAGATGTATTTCATTACTATAGTCACAATATCCAACTAAAAATTATGCTATCTAGAATTGTACCGACCAAAATCTAGTATTGGCATGATCTTGACAGGCTGGACCTGCAAGATGTGGCTTGAATTTTAACCAGTTATCACATAATCTCTAGTGATCATGCATCTAGTTATCATAAGAAATAATTTAAAAGGTTTTATTGCTGAAAGCAGTAAGTGGTGCAGTAAAATAGTTAAGTTATTCAAAGAATGTTACCTTCCTTGCAAGAGTAATTTAAGCACATGGGAAAGATTCTAGACTTTTTGTTTCTTGCAAAAACAGTGCCCTCTGCTGCTAGAAACCTTTTTCTGCTTACTATCATTTTTACTGTGGCTTGAGCTCAGTGAGTCTGGTGTGGATGAGGCTGAACAACTACTAACCAATAAAATTAGGAATTTGTGTAAATGATAAATGGAACATTATAATTATTTTAAATAATGTTAAACATTTTCTTTTTTTTCCCGACATAAAAAATTTTAAATTTTCTAGAGATGTCTTTAAGGTAATGCCAATTTAAGATCTCTTTTAACTTTTGGCCAAGGAATTCAGGATTTTCCAGCTAAATTTCATATATAAATATTTATCTGGAACTCTCTGAGAAGAGAATATCAATTCTTTGAGCTAGAAACACAATTTTAAATAAGATGAATATGTAATTTGCCAAACGTAATTACGTTTATTCTTTTTTCTTAAAGAAAAAGAAGACTTTTTGTTGTTGTTACGCAAAGTCTAAATTACTATTGGTTGAAACACAGCAGCTGTGGAATTCAGTCCAGGCAGGAAGACTGAATCCACTTTACCAAGTAAGATAAAAGGTTGCATGTTTCAGTCCTCCACCATCTTGCACTCTGGGCAGCACTATACCTGTGCATTGTCTGAAAGCCTCCCGCATATACTCCAGCTAAATGATTGTCTGGTAGCCTTCGCGTTTAACAAACTAGCATGAGGCTTTTTATATCTAAATGCAACGTGATAGACAATTTCGGCTAGCCACATATTGTATGTATGAGATTCATAAAGACTTTCAATCATTTCATTTTCAAACTGAAATTTTGTTTAGTATGTGAATTTTTTTTGAAATGTATAGTGAATAGGATGTTGCACTGGTGGCAATTCATCATGGAGCATAATAAAATTAATTTGACCCAAATAGCAAAAAATAGTGTGTTTTTATTTGTTTATTGTTAAGAGATCACAGTGCGTAAAAATATTTCAAACTGTATAGCAAAGGGTTCACAGCAGGGAATGATAATGGTTGAAGTTTTCAGCAGACTGCATGCCCTGAGAGTTAGAGTGTGCCATTAAATAAACATGGTGAGCAAAAGAATGTTACACCCTGTTCTATTGGGAAACATGACAGCTGCTCAGTGGCTCCCCTGAAAGCCACTGCTGTGGCATACAGAGCATTCGCATTGCAAGGTCAAACTGTTTGGAATTCTTTCATGTACCAAAAATATTGAAGTTTTTAAATGAGAATGATATTGGAGTTTACTGGTAGTTTTAGTAAATACCCAATATAGCAGTTTGTGTGGGACATAGATACCGTTTAATAAACAGTATCTCTGGTGTTCATTTTAAACAGGAAACTCTATTTTTGATAAACAGAATTTTCTGTTTCACTGCCTTGGCACAAGTGGGTGTCTGAAGATTAAACTGAGTTATGGAATCCAGTGTGTAGGATGCTACAAAATGCCTTTTAAGAGCTTTAGCCAAGTTTAACAACCGTTTCAAGAATATTTTTTTCTATTAAAAAGTTGTTTCTGTTATATAAACATAAACACTTAAGAATGTATTAAAGTCTTAAAAAAATATTTTTAAAGAGAAATGTGCCTCGGAATTGTTCCTGCCATCTATTTTTCTAATTAGCAGAGATTCCTGAAATAACTCTGTCTTAGCAATGAAGTTCCTAAAGGACAAGCATAGAGATAAGAACTATTTATAGTACAACAGAAAAATCCTTTATGGAAAAGTTGGGAAATTTTACCTTGCCATGTTTGTTTTATTTATACTGTCACATCCCACATCCAAAACAGCATTCTTTTATAATCTGTTGGTCATTTATTCATGGATTCTTTTTTTAACTTTTTAAGGAGCCACTGGGAAAAGGTATAGTATTAATAAATGGACTGTTACAAATGTGCTGGAAGTATACTTTGTAGCTAATGCTAAGACTGCCTTTACTTCTTCTATATGTGATAACTGGTAGCCCTCCATTGCTGTGAGGAGCCTACTGAAATATTTGTCTTTATAATAAAATGTGTCCAGATTCATCTACCATAGCTTTTAAAAAAATATGTATAAATGATTATACTAACTATTGATACTGTATTTACTTTTACAAAAGTCCAGTAGAAATCAAAACTGGTCACTGCATCACCATCAAGATTGACAAATTAAGGTATGAACAGCAATTATTTTGAGTAAAATATAAGATAGTAATTTATAGGTGGTTTTCAGTCAGATATTTGTGTATTGGAGAATTTTAGTAAATTCGAAGTGGCCCCTGAATTCTTTAACAATCACCATAATCTCCTACCTTAAGAAGGGTTTTTTAAAAAAATTTTTTATAGAAGAGAAAGTTCAGTTTTAACAGTATCAAATTACATTACGGAACTTGAACAAAACACATTATTTTCTGTCTTGAATTGGTTGGTCTATCATGACCTAAATTTAGTTTTATCTTAGTTATTGCTAGTTATTGCTGTGGGAGGCTTTTCATCCAAAGCTAATTCTAAGGATTTTTTAAAGCATCGTGTCACCATATTTAAACAGCTAATTATTAACTAAATATGTGGTTTACATTAAGATACAACAATAGAGTAAGATAGGTCCTTAACTACTAACATCCTTTAAATCTAAAATACTTATTTCACAACTGAAAGACATTTGGAGACCATTGAGTTATATCAGAACAAGCAGGCATGTGGATACCACCAAGCTCATGCTCTGATTTCACAGGTGGGAGTACCATACAATGGAGTCGTTGGGCTTGCCCAAGGTCAGTTAGAGGTATCTAATGTTACAAGCCAGATCTGAGACTAGTTCATTTGCTCTTCATGCACCATAATGTTGTATCCTTTTCTCTGTTTTTCTTAAATTTAAGGATAAAGTGCAGATTTAGTTTTTCTTCTAAAAGATTTATGACTACATATGTCACCCTTTCTTTCTCTCATAACATCTGGGTGTTGATGGAAGCCACCAGCATCCTGCGCCCATGTCTGCCCAGAAAAGCTGGCTCACTTTGAGGAGCCAGTCTGTGACTCGGAAGCATGTGATTGTGTTTTGGCTCAGCGATGGCGGTCACTCTACATTGCCCAAGCATTTGGTCATCACAGGGTACTTCTGTCATTTAGTACTGAGTTGAAATGAGGTCGAGTTTTTCATTGTATATCAAAATTATTTTTGTTTCTTATGGGTATAAATAGAAATTGTCTTTGTTTAAACATAATTTTGTAAACCTTTTTGATCAACTTTTCTGACAGAAAATTAGTTTGAAAACATATTAATCTTTCTGAATAATTTTCAGTCAGCAGCTGCACTGTCAATTTAAAGACCGGGAGTTCTTCCAAGGAACACAAGGACAAACTGAACACTTTAAATGCAATTTCATGGCTTTATTATGAGAAAGAGGAGATTCTAATTTGGTTTCATGTACTTTAACCTTAATGGAAAAGAGGTAGGAAATTAAAACATGGATCTAGTGTTCATGGTG
This sequence comes from Microcebus murinus, assembly GCF_040939455.1. Classification (NCBI taxonomy): domain Eukaryota; kingdom Metazoa; phylum Chordata; class Mammalia; order Primates; family Cheirogaleidae; genus Microcebus; species Microcebus murinus. Next base: position 76,750,571 of record NC_134112.1, on the reverse strand, counting down.
TTCGAAAAAACAAGTGAAAGTAAAAGGTATTATGTCTAGTTCACTATAGGGAAACAAAGCTGTTCATGTCTCAATTTTATAGTTGTCTGTAAAGCAAGTATAATTTAGCCCATTAAATCAGCTTCTGACATAAAAAGAAACAATCTTCTTTTTTAGCTAGAGTGGGAGTCTATAAAGAAGGCAGAGAATATAAAGAATTTCCAAGCTTTTGTTTTTTACAGATTGATGATTGAGAGAATGCTCAGCGAGTAGAGTTATTAATAAGAATGGTATTTGAATCTCCATTTTGAAGGATGAAAACTTTTAATAGGAAAAAGCTGATAAAATTATTTTTGAGTTATTGAGGTGAATGTATAACAGCCAAATTTTACTCAGATTATCAGCTAAATCTCAATGTACGCTAGACCAGCAGTCCCCAACCTTTTTGGCATAAGGGACTGGTTTCATGGTAGACAGTTTTTCCACGGACAGGGGGTAGGGTGGGGTGGGGATTGGTTTGGGGATGATTCAATTACATTACATTAATTGTGCAGTCAAACCTCTCTACTAATGATAATCTGTATTTGCAGCTGCTCCTCAGCGCTAGCATCACCATCTCAGCTCCACCTCAGATCATCAGACATCAGATTCTCATAAGGAGCACACAACATAGGTCTTTCCCACACACAGTTTACAGTAGGATTTGCGCTCCTATGAGAATCTAATGCTGCTGATCTGACAGGAGGCAGAGCTTATGCTGTGATGTGAGCCAATAGGAGCGGCTGTAAATACAGATGAAGTTTTGCTCGCTTGCCAACTGCTCACACCCTGCTGTGTGCCCAGCTAATGTTTCTATTTTTTGTAGAGATGGAGAGTTTAAAATGTAGAAAACTATCTATCCCAAGTGTTTGGTTTCAAGACCTAAATTTCCAATGGCATTTTTTTCCACAGCATCTTCTCAAAAGATAGAAACTACTGTACAATGTTGAGCAGAAAGCCAGAAGAAACAACAGGCTTCTGAGGCTTAAGGGGCTTGATTTTAAGTCTTCATTTACTGCTTCTCTTGAAAGCACTGCCCCCTTAAATCGCTCTCCAGCTTTGCCTTTTCTCTGATTTATGGCAATAACCTCCATTCTGCTTACTACTTATAGAAATTATCCAATACAATTTTGTTTTATAGTTCCTACCATTCCCTCTTCCCTCCCCTATTACAGCAATTGATAGTAACTGTCAGATGTTAAAAGGGTAGGGGACATATGAAATGCACAAAGGAGGATTTGGTTTTGCACATGCGGGTTCTATAACTTATAAGTGAATTGATATTGGAGGATGGGGAGCATAGTGAAAACTTCACGGATGTCTTGTAATAGCAGTAACACCTTCAAATATTGGTCCTGCTTTGTTGTGGCTATATTTTTCCCAGTCCATTGAAATGTTTTTCTAATAAACACTTTCCAAAAGGCACAATTGACACCTGCCCACTAAGTTCACATTTCCCCAGTGTAGAGTGTTCTCTTAACTTCCTCAGGGGGCCATCTTCTGGCCCTGTTTCCTTTCTACAAGACGGGGTGTTATATGGGTGGGCCCTCACCTAGTTTCAGACTGGACTACTTTTGATGACAATGATGAAGCCATTTAAAGGGACCTCCAAAAGTCTACTGGCTGTGCTCACCCCATCCCTAGGCTTTTCATCACTGAGATGTTTTCCTTTTAGGAAAAACATGTTCCTTTTAGGTAAAAGCATTCATTATAATACTAACCAGTACTTATTAAGTGTTGGGTACTTCATGAAATGTTTTATATGTGCAAGATACTCCAATTTTTCAGCTAAGACAAATGAAACTTCAATTAAATAATGTGCACAAAGTTAAATAGCTAGTAAATGGCAGGGCTGGGCATCAAACTCAAGTCTGTCTTAATAAAAACCCTTAACCAGGCTGGGCGCGGTGGCTCACGCCTGTAATCCTAGCTCTTGGGAGGCTGAGGCGGGCGGATTGCTCAAGGTCAGGAGTTCAAAACCAGCCTGAGCAAGAGCGAGACCCCGTCTCTACTATAAAATAGAAAGAAATTAATTGGCCAACTGATATATATATGTAAAAAATTAGCTGGGCATGGTGGCACATGCCTGTAGTCCCAGCTACTTGGGAAGCTGAGGCAGCAGGATTGCTTGAGCCCAGGAATTTGAGGTTGCTGTGAGCTAGGCTGACGCCACGGCACTCACTCTAGCCTGGGCAACAAAGTGAGACGCTGTCTCAAAAAAAAAAAAAAAAAAAAAAAAAAAAACCCTTAACCACTGTAGTACCCTGCCTGCCAGGTGGCATTAAGGCAACAGAGATAGTATGGATAAAAAATAAAAATGTTACTCCAATATCTTCAACTATAGAAAGCTTGGGATTTTTCCGCTTATAAGCACATGCAAAGACCCAAAGGAAAATACATTTTGTTTAAAAAAAAAAAAAAACCAAAACCCAAAAATGCAACAGAAAGGAAAATATAATCATAACCAGGCAGCTAAAGCAGCAGCCACTAAGGCAAGCCAAGGCAAATTTTGAGATTAGGACAGCCCCAGATTTTTGAAATATGTAAATAGAATGCTTTTTATAATTCCTCTTTGCTTTGCTCATCCCTGATCCTCATTCCTTAACTCCAACACCATTAAAATATTTTTTTTACATTTGAAATCTCAGATTAGGTAATTGGTATGTTTGAGTAATCCCAAGTGCTTCATAAATGATTACACAAGAATTTATTTGGAATTACCTCAGCGTCCTCTTTGTGAATTTGAAGTAATCTCTGCCAGTGTGTCTTCTTAAGCATTTCCTGTTTCTTTCATATTAACCCAATGGTGATTTTTAATTTATGGATGTCAAGAACAACTTGGATTTGTTTTCCTTTTTTTTTTTTTTGCTTATTTTTTTTAAAAGTTTGCATTTTTTAAAGACAGCTTTATTAATGACAGCTTCTAGGGTAACAGGATTGCCATCCACTCCAACAAGTTCTGACAGGTCAAGATTCCTGTTAAATTTTCTACACGTCTTTGCAAAGAGTCACCAAAAATTTGTGGCAGCATTTAGAGAAAGTTGGTGAGTATTACCTTGCTCCTCTTGAATGTGATATTTTCAGCCATCTGTTGCTTTTCTGCAGAGTCTCCATAACTCCCAATTGGTAACTTGTTGAAAAAGCAAGAGCTGCAGAAGATTGAAGTATAACTTCTAGAAAGACATTCACAAATAGATACAAATAAATGTATTTTCCCTCTGACTCTTCCCCTTAAATGTGATTTCAGAGGGAAAAACAAATGCTTCATTTTTCCAATTTTGCTTCAATGTAAAGTGTCCTTTTGACCTGCTATTTGTTGAATCATTTGTTCATGTGAATGTATTGGATTTTAATCTGTGGTGCTACCACTAACCCACCCCCAGCTTGAAGTGAAATTATTCCATGATCAATTCAGGAAAGATAACTTGCAAATTGTAACCTTAGAGTGACTAGATAATTTGTTTTTCTGTTTATGGAACAGGGATTGGATCATTGTGGATCAACTGAGATTTCATTCAGGGAGAGAGAAATTTAGCAGTGTGTGCTATGACTACAGTATTTTGATGTGAGGAGATTACCATCCTTTTCAGTTATGTGCCTAATTTTTAAAAATTCTAAAAATATGACTCCAAAAAAGTTGTGTTGCTTTTTAACTTGTAAAGATTATACAGTTAATTAGACAATGTTTCAATCTGGAACAAGTGATTAGTCATATAAAAATTATTCCAGAGTAGCCAGGGTTCAAAGAGATAATACCTTAAAGTAAAAACCTAAGCTTTAGATTGCAAATTTGTCTAATGTACTCAAGAGTTAGGGTTTTAAAGATTATAATAATTTTTCCCCAGGATGGTTTATTTAGGGAATAGGACTTCCGTTTTCCTGTTGTCGTCAATCATTGGCTTGCCCAAAGGCTCTCTGGGTGAAGCCTGCACAGCCACTCATGACTACAGCCTGACCACTGCCCCCAGCGCACACATAGGAAAGGGGTGGAGTCTGAGGGAGGAGGATATTTTTGGAACTCTGGCTTAAAAATGTGGCAATGTTAGAGTGAAATACTTTCATTGGCTGCTCCTTAGTGATATGCTCCTTGGAGCCGCTTAGCCTTCATGGGTAGGTCCTCTGCTGTCCTAGACTTTGGGACACATCTTGCCTCTATAACCTTGTTTTTCAACTATGAGCCTTTTTGATCAACATAAAAATTTTGAATTCAGAATAAATATTTGTGAGTAAAATCAAAATTGAAGACAAATGATTTGTTTTCAGCTTATATATAACAGGACAAGACATGCTTATATTCCTCTCCTGTTGCACCATTTCCAATGCTTCCACTCTGGAGACGCTTATTTTATAAGGAGCTCTAGGCCATTTGCTCTTTAACTATCCAAACAGGACCAGTGACTAGTACTCTTGTTTTATTCCTAGGCTCCACCTGTCCCATCTGAGCTACTCAGATTTGGAATATAGCTTGTCTAGCCCTTCTCCTGCCCTGCCAAGGGTGGAAGACAAATGCCTTAAGCCCCATTGCCAAAGTCTAGGTCACTGCTTGCTCTTGTTGAACCCCATGGTTACATGTCCCACACATGCACCCACCTCCAGCACCACCACTACACAAGGGCCACATGATAATGACTTTCCTAACTAGACATGCTTTTTATTTGCTGGCTGGATGTCTCCCCACATATATCCACCCAAATAGGCTCTGGGCTTACCCACCATTAATCCATGGATTGCTCCACAGATCTTGGTATCCTTCTTCAAGAAGTAAAAGCCATGGAATACAGCAATTCTATTAATAAGCAGTTGACTTTGTTGGGGAGCTTACCATGTTACCATAGAGTCCAGTAATATTACACACTAAATGTATTTGAGGGTAAAATACTTAACATTCTCCCTCTTTGGCTTGGAAATATTTTAATATGTCAACATGTCATCTAATTATATGGTTTTCAAAAATATGTCTTTTCTGTCATGAAGTTCCAAAATGAGTGACTGATTGGAGTGTTCTTCATAGCTGAGCAAAACCATTCATGTAATATCTGGTCATTGAACAATGGAAAAGGAGTAGTGACAGGATATTGGCATGTTTTCTCTTCATTGTTGAGTAGCTGATTGTTTCCATCTATTCAAATATATGTATTGAGTCCTTGTTGTTTTTAAGGCCCAAAGATAAGATACAGTGCTGGACTTCCAGGATATCTATCCAGTAGGATAGTACAAAGATTAAGACATGTATACAAATAGTATAATACAAGGCAAAATGTAGTAGGTACCAGAAAAGAAGTCTGGATGAGGGACCATGAAGACTCGGAGGGAAGAATGAAACAAATTTCACAGAAGTGAACCTTGAAAGATAAGTAGCTTATTTTCCAAGGAGATGGAAAAAAGGGCATTCTGAACTGAAGATAGCAGGAGCAAAAACAAGGAGGTGGGGAAGCCAGGATGGTGTTTGAGGAATAAGACCTGAGTCTCATGCTGACTGAAGGTGTTGAGTGAACCAGAGGTATTTTCTGTCTAGCATATCGTAGCCATTGTACAATATCAGAAACACAGAATGCTATTATCATAAAAACTACAATGCAAGTAAAGTATCTGTTCTAGGGGTCATTCATTCAACAAACATTAATCAAATGCATTTGACTCTGGGACACTAACAAGATCAGACATGGCTGATGTCCTTAAAGAGCTCAAGGCAAATACCCTGTTAGAACTTGTCATCAATGTTGAGTCTACAGAAATCAAAGACAGCTAACTGTCCAGTGGGAAGATGGGAGGGATGAGGGCAGAGAAAACTGTGCAATGAGTTATATGCAAGACTGTGGAATGTAGTAGGAGCAGGTTTTGGAAGAGGAAGATGAGTTCAGTTTTAAATGTTATGTTTGAGGTGCCATTTGAATGTGTGGGTCTAGAATTGTAAGGGTTAAATTTATGCTAGAGTAAGGATGTAGGAGTCATATGGTGTGAATGGTATTTAAAGATAGGTGGTTAGATGAAGTCACCCAGGGAGATTGTGGAGTAGAACATACACTCTATTGAACGGTGTTTTTTCCCCCATCTCCTTGGGTTAATAAGCTAGTCATCTCTCAAAGCCTTTTTTGAAGGATGAGTAGGTGTTAACCAGATATGAAGAGTGGGAAGGGAATTCCAAACAGGTAGATGGCATGTAAAAAGGTGTTTGTCAAGAGGTGGACATAACCTATTCAGTGAGCTGCAAGTTTCTCAGTACTGGCTCAAGCACAGGCTATGTGAGGACAAGCAATGGAAGATGAGGCCGAAAAATAATCAGGACATGTTATTCTGTAGAATACGGGTTACCATTAAAGAATTTTAAGCAGGTCACTGATGTGATCAGAACTGCATTTGGAAAAGTATCACTCTGGCACATTGATGGCAAATTGGGAGTGAAAAAAAATGGAGACAGAGAAACCAGTTAGGAAGCAACAGCAATAGTCCAGACAAAAGATTATCAGTGACTCAACAAGGGTTTTGTGGTGGTCAAGGAGAGAATGTACCATTTTACAGAGGGGAGAAAATTCCTTTCGCAATTATAACTTTAGGGTAGGTCCTGTTAAATAAAAGACCCTTTAATCTGCTGACCACATTGACCAGTTTGGATATGCAAAGATAGAGCTAGAACTGCCTTTGAGAGGAGAGAGCTGAATTTGCTGTGCATAATAAAGAAGAAAAATTTGGAATTCTCAATAGTAATCTAGGAGGGTGGTAATGAGGCAGAATCATGAGAAGAGAAGAGGAAGGAAGTGATACACTAGCAAAAAAATGCAGACCATGTGTGGGATTAAATAGCCAGTGGGAAAAAATCTCTAGTGGTGAGTTAGCCAGAGGATGTTTACTAACAGGGCATGTTCGATTTGAAGTGGTTTGTGTTGCTGTAATGTCAACCCCATATTCATTTCCCCAATTTTCATGCAATATTGAGTTTGTGAAATCAAGAAAGAGGGCTGATGTGGTCAATGTGGTTTGGAATAGGGGCATTAATCGTCGGTTTGCAAAGTGCAAACTTAGAATGTGGAGCCAAAGGGGACCACAAGCAGATAAGCCTCCCCCTGCCCACACTTCCATCCAGGAATTCTAGAAATTCTGCAGAAGACTTTGGGCTGTCAAAGATGGAATGAAGTTTTCAGTCTATTTTATCTGGATCTTATATATATATATACACACACACACACACACACACGAAATATTTTTTTTTCATGTCAAGTAAAATGACATACCAGAAGATGTGCCTTCTTTAACCTGAGACTTTGTAGACCCTCTGACTCTATCCCAGAGCAGCATACTCACGTTTTGAAGCATTGCACTACACTCTTCACCTTGGGGAGTCATACCATGCTACCCTACAGTTTGGTTTTCATCTCCACTGTCTTATGGACTTGCTCTGGCCAAGGTCAACAATTCTTGTTAATATTTTCAAGCATTAGGACTCACTGAGGCATTTTATGCTGTTGACTGCTCCTTCCTTAGTGCAGCTCTCTGTTTCACAACGTGACTCTCCTGGTTTCTCTCTGTCTCTGCTACTCTCTACAATCTCACTGAGTTGGTCTCACGGAAATCCCCACATCCTTACTGCCAGCATCAATCCCACGCCCACCATTCTAGATCCATTCAAATGGACAGGCACCTCAAACATAATGTATCTTAAATCCCTTGTCCCATTTTCTGGCATTTTGGGCCACCCAAATTCCTGGCCCAGCCAGGAATGCAGGTATCAACCTAGACACTGCTCTTCTGTTACTCCCTGCCACCAACATCTAACTAGTAACCAAATTCTGTGGCATTGATGCTTTCTTAGTCACTGTTCTCTGGGTTCTGACCTCCTCACACCTACAAAGCGTTCACAGTTAGAGTCTCTATCACTTCGTTTTTAGACCATTATACTGGTCTCCTAACTCGTCTTCCTGCCACCAGCCTGGGCCTCGCTGAATCTGTGCTTCTCCTGGTTACACAGTCATATTTTAAAAGACTATAAAAAACATCATGTCACTCCTCCTCTTGAAATCCTTTGGCTCTCCTCTTGGCTTTCATAATTAAGTTCACATTCCTTAGCTTACACTAAGTTGTTCAGGACAGGTTCCTGTGGCTCTCAGCCCAGACCAGCCTTTTTAAGCAGATATAGAAATTTTTACCAGATTTTTGAAATGCATCTTACTAATATGGGCTCCGTGGTTCAGACAGGCATCTAATTTGGCTGAGAGAAACTTGGTAAACATGACAATTCAGTCAAAACCTAATTTCCAGTTTTGGTGTACCACAATGATGCCACACAACTCTAGTCTATCTGGGAGATGGCTTTTTAGCCGTGACTTGTCAGCCAATCATTTCTTCTAAGGGCTTTTGCAAAAGTTAAAAGTTAGAATAACCAAATACTAAAGGATGAGCTGAAACAAACAAAATATATAACGCCAGAGAGAAGACTAATCAAAATAATTTATACAACAGTTACTGAAATTGCTGAAATAAAATGGGGTTGCTTAATGGCATATAAGCTGTCTTTCCCTTTTTGTAGAAAAAATAGTTATAGGTATGATCAAATATGCATTTAAGGGATTTAAAAAGATATACACTAAAAGATCATCAGTAATTGTTCTGCGTGGGTGGGATTATGGGGATTCCTTTTGTCCTTTTGTGTATATTTATGTTCCGATTTTTTTTAAATGATCACATACAATAGTCCTATTCTTACTCCACCCAAATTATCAACACTAGAAAAAAGACTGAAATATTAACTTTTTACCAAATTGTTGGTTTTACAGAATGACCTTGTCTTATGATTTCCAGCCCTTTTCTATAATACCCTGTTTCCTCAAATTGAAATGTCCTACCCCATTCCCCACCCCTATCACAAGATTTTTTTTTTTTAGCCTAGTGATTTCTCTCTTCTTTAAAAATCCAGATGAAGTGTGACCTTCTCTGAGAAGATTTCCTTTACCCCCATATCTGCTTTAGGTCAAGGATTAATGGTAAAATTTGGCTCAAATTCATCCAACACCTATTTTTGTACAGCTTGTGAACTAAGAGTTCTTCTGGGAGGGTTGATTTCCTTAGGATTCCCACTGCTTTGAGGTAGAGGACAATTTCTAATTTGTTCTTTCCAGCATAGAGGATAGTGCCTTGTACACGGGAGCCACTTGATAAATAAATACGTGGGTGCATGAAGGAATAGTGCATGCTCCCTCCTTACACTAGAGTGTAAGTTACACGAGGACAGGGGTTTTATTCCCTTTGTTCACTGTATATCTCTAGTGTCCAGAGGAGCATCTGGAACATGGTAGGCACTCAGAAAATATTTGTGGACCTTAAGTCCATCAATGTCAGTATCGTATTTCTGAGTTTTGTAAGTCTTAGATTAATTCTTAATGTTTTAGAACATGCTATTTGGCAATTTGTCAAAACAAAAGTTCCTCCCTAAGAGCCTTAGAGAAACAAAAAAGGGACAGTTTTAACTTTGTTGTGAAAGGAAGTTGTTATGAACGCTTTGCAAGAACATATTGATTTACCTGTGTCTTTAGTGCATCTGAATGTAGACATTGCAACCTGTTATTACCATTTCCTTTCACTCACTGGTAATAACTATCGCATGGCAGGTATTAAATCAAGATCCTGCTGACACTGAGTTATTAAATACCTATGGCAGCAGGGCTCATAAAGCAGAGTGGACTCAGCATCCTGGCCCTGTCGCAAAGCAGGATGAGCTGTACTTGCAGAGATTAATGTGCACATATTAATCACAGCCTAAACACTCTGTCTGCTCTTGGACTGTTTCCCTCCCAGTGAGTTGAAAGCTCTTTATAGAGGATGAACTAATTAGTTTTCATACCAGCTCTGTGAGTTTCCAGGGAGGATGAGCTAGGATCCCTGTTCTATGCTGAATAATGATCATCATGATACTTTGCATGTTCACAGTACTGGATTCTGAAATAACACATTCTAAATTTTTTTTTTCTTAGTGATAAATGTACCCACTTAGTATCTGATCATACCATACTTGTCTTATTATGGGCTTTCTAATATTTTGTTTTATAGATTGGAAGTGAAGGCCTGTATCTTAAATTTTGTGACGTCTCTAGAAAGTACATGTTGTTCTCTCCTAAGGCACAAAAGGCTCCAGCCTTTTAAAATGCAAAGAAGAAAACATGTTTCCTAATCACTCACTTGTGGTGAGAAGGCCTGGACAGTCTCCCCAGCCCTAACAGCACTCAGCAACACATGCTAGCCCTCTTCACTCAGGAGGGCTGCTGCACACCTCCCTTCTGGGATTCCCGCAGGGATTAATCAATGACCCAGTTTATCAGCAAACTTTTGCTCCTCTGCCATATCAGAATGGATTTAGAAGCTATCCACCTCTCACTCCTCCCCTTCGATTTACAAGAGCCCCATCCTCGCCCACATACAAGGGGCGGAGAAAAGGAAGGTCTGTCTTGTCTTTCTGTTCTAAATTCATACACACACCTTTTTAAAAACCTAAATTTTAGCCTTTGTTTCTTTGAACAACAAGAATGAACATAATTATGAACACTGATGGAAAGAGCTCAAAATAGTGAAATTACTACCAAGGAAATGGAAATCTCCACTGTTCTAAGGATGGGGAGCCTGTGGGAGATTTCTGTCCAGACAGAAGCAGAGAGGCGCAGTGACGCAGGAGTATAGGCTTTATGGTCGGGAATACTAACATTAACCTCTCTGTGCTTCAGTTTCTTTATCCGTAAAATGGGAATAGCACCTCTTAAGGCTGTTGTGAAAAGTGCATGAGACAACTTAGCTCAGAAAATGTCCATCACCCTCCCCCACCACATGGAGCCAGGGCGCTGACTTAGCTCACAGGACTCTGGAACCCTCTTTAAATGATTATATCAGTGATCCTTATTCGGTAAGAGAATGGCTGAACAGTAGAGACAGACTAAAGGAATGAGACTGAAGAACTAATGGAGAAATTTTCTAGTGAAACAATCCTCTCAGTTGTAGATAACTCAAAACTCTGTATATGAAACAAACAATTATCGAATGAGTGGCCCAGAGAGCTTGCCAAGACCACTGTTATAATCTGTAGGACACAAAGGATACATCACTAATCATAGTTAATACAAAGGACTTTAGAAAGGATTTATAGCTTTTCATAAATTAGAGTGGAGGACTAGTGTGTAGTGAAAGCAATTCAATACATCTTTCTCTGTTTGAATTCAGACCCTTCTTGAGTGACAAGGGCGGGGTGCAGGGATAGCTGTGGATTGCAAATACATGTGCCTATGTCCCTAAGTGTATTTTGTGAATGTTAGCATCACAATTTCTGTAGAGCAAAAACAATAAAAATTAAAAAAAAAAGGCTGAGACCCGCTGGACTAAGGCTTCTCCAAGGAGAATATAAAGGGAGATTTGAATAGTTCACCTTTAGCATCAGTTACAAGGTAGCTTTGAATTTAGGGGGCTTATTTTCCAGGCATTCTCCTAGCATTTATTTCCTTCCTACCAGGAAAATTCCTAACTTTCAATTTTTCTTCTGGAATAATTGATTTTAATAACGGTTAAGTTGACCTTTGTGTACCTATTGGACTTATGGAAATACATGAGCATCAGCTGCCATCCTGGGTCTAGCATCAATAAATCCAAGATGGTAATGGCCACATTGAGGTCTTTTCCCAGCCTTTTATCTCACTCTCAAAAGAGGCTTCTAAGAAGTTTCTTGATTCTAGTCCTTTAGAAAGAAGTCTGATCAGATTTTCTTAGACATGAGGAAACAAAGAATGCAAATGCTAAGGACCCAAACCTTGTTTGGGTCAGAATGTAATATTTTTAATATTCAGTAACATTACATACACACCTGAAAGATGTATCAACTCACAGAAAAGTATTAGTTCTGCTTTTAAAAAATGGGAAAACTTCAATCCAAATTTATTGGGATTACAAAAATAACAGCACATTTCATTAACTGGTTATAGCTCAGAGTTACCAACACATCCAGAGATATGAAGAGCATCTTTAAATTAAATGCTTCTTGCCAATACAAATCTCACAACATAAAAAAAGAAATTTATGTTCATATTTACAGAAGAAACATGCTATTGTTTCTTAAAATTCTCTTTGGAATTAACAGGTGAGGCTATTTTTAAAGTCAGGGAACATTTCAAATTGAAGAAGTTATTTAAGAAACATCTCACAATCCATTTTATTTAATACCACTGAACAGTTCTGCATCCTCTTCTAAAGATCGTGTTTTTATCGCAGAGCTTCTGGAACTTCCACCTACAAAAATAGGGGATTTTCTTTCAATGAAACAACACAAATGATAGAGTGAAAAGTACCTGTAGGGTATGTCTCTAGCAGGATTCTCTGAGAAGAACTGAAACACAGACTGATTATTGCTACATAATTTACATTATAAATTAGGTATCAATCACTTGCAACTTTGCGGTAAAAGTTTTGACAAGTGATGAATCCTTTTGGGATGTAGATTATACTCCCTGATTTTCTTATTAAAGGAAGTGGGGTTTTTATATGTTGGAGTGTCTTAAAATGGTCCTGGCCCTTATAAGACTCACAGGCTAAGAAGGTGGCCCAGGCATACCTCTCAAATGGAACTGTCCTCACTCACATGCCTGCTCCTGTGCTTCCATCGTGGTATGCTTACTCCCACACACTAAAATACTTTAAAATATTAATAAGTTTTTAAAGAGGAGACTTTAGTACCATCATGCAATGGAGGCCAACCCATTTACTAAATCTGCACCCGAATGGCTGTTCTCAGGTCACTCACCCGCCTCAGCTGTCTCATGCTGCTTCCCCGAATGGCTTCCATGAGATTCTCATGAGCTGATCTCTGTGGGGTGGAAGGTCGGGAACTGTCTTCCGTTTTCTTCTCTTGCACTGACCTCAGAGAATTTTTTATTTCCTTTAGGACGTTGTTTGGCTGTTTCTTAACCTTTTTCCCTTTTTTCTTTTTCTGTCCATTTTGTAATGCCCGTTTGGCGCTCTCCTGTTGTTTGATGACCTCTGCGATGTTGCGGGTGATGAGCTTTTTCTCGGGGAGTGGAGGAGGAGGGGGCGGCGGGGGAGGAGGTGCGGGCAGACTCTGGGGGGGAGGAGGAGGAGGAGGAGGCGGGGGTGTGGCCACGGGAGACAGAGGGCGGCTCCTCACAGTCTGCACTTTCCTGGGCACTTTGGGGGACGACCAGGGAGAGTGCTTGGGCGATGCGTAGGGGGAAGAGCCCGGCGTCCCTCTTTGCCAGACTTTGGTCCTCAGATCGGATCCTCCATGATGCCCCTCTTGCTGCTTTTGCTCCTGCATCCGCTTTTGCCTCTGCTTGTCCATGTTTCTGGTCAGAATGCTCGTCATGCTCATCCGTGGTCCTGGGAGCTCGAAGTGGTAGCCCAGCCGCAGCAGCGTGCTGTTCTCCTTCAGCAGCTTGACGATCTCCATCTCCACCTGGCTGCCCATGATGTGCCTCTGGTTGTGGAAGCGCAGCTCCGTGAGCACCGCGTTGCGCTGCAGAGCCCTCATGATGGCCAGGATGCCCTTCCCTGTGATGAAGTTGGACTCCACGTTGACGCTGGTGATGTGCTGGTTGACGCCGAGCATGTCCGCGATGGCCAGGGCCGCGCTGTCGTCGGCGCGCGTGTTGGCCAGGCTGAAGGTCTTCACCACCGTGTTGTCCTTGAGGGCTTCGGCGAAGCGGGCAAGGGTCTGTGTCGTGATGTTCTCGATGTTGTTCAGATTGACTTCTGTGGTGTCGGGGTCATTGTTTTTGATCTTGTCCAAAGCATCCTCAATAACCGTAGGGTTTCCACAAGGGTGGATGGCAGCCGGTGGTGACTCTGTGTTCCTTCTACTGCTGTCGTTGGTCAAGTTTATGTTCTCTATTTGACTTTTAAATGTCTTTGGCTTAGAGCTGTCAGAATTGACACTGTCGTGATTGACTGCTCCATTAATACCTCTTGCCGTTTCAATTGTTCTTTCCTCTTCATCACTGTCTTTCTCCTCCTCCTCCTCCTCCTCGGACTCCTCCTGCTCCTCCTCCTCTTCTGTATACACCTCCTCAGAAACCTCACTGTTAGTTTCAGTGAAGATAAGCTCTTCCTCGCTCTCCTCTTTATCTTCTTCTGCAACCTAAAGAGTATGGTATCATCATTAAGTTTTTCATTTTTAAGCACGTTTTTAAAAATTTACAAAAGTAGCACATGGCAAGTATTATAATACACAAGTCTACAATTGAAAAAAAAAGTTAGCATTCCCCTGCTTCTGAGATCTCTTTAGTTGTGGTGACCAAGGTTAGCATTTTGTTGCATAACTCTCAAAAGCTTTTTATGCAAATATTTCTTTTGTTTGCTACAGAATATCCAGAATTCAATTATTGAATAAAAATCTATTATCATTTGTCAGTTTGAACAAATAAGCCAGAACTTAAGCTTTGGAAAACCCTTGATGAATTTTCAATTTCTTGACTGCTGATTCTTCACTACTTGACTCCTCATCTACTTCAATTTAGCAAATTCATCTCTCCCTCTGGAATCACCCCTTGTCCTTCCTTGCTTTTCCACCCAAAACAAAGGTTGCAACAAAAATGTACAACATGTTCATAAGCTCCCCTTTTTGATGTTCAAAAATTCTTCTCCAAATATGCCATCTATAGTAGATGTGACAAAAGCCTAGTGCTCTCTGCCCTGGCTTGTCTCAGTGTAGACAGAAGGAGGGGTGTCATTTGCTCCTCCAGCATTTTCTGCCTAATGCAGTAGAGCCCGGCACCGGGACGCGGCGACTCCACACCACCTGAGGGCGCTGCTGTGCCGGTCCCAGGTCTGGGGAAGAGCAGTCCGGGGGTGGGACTGTTGCTCAGGACAGCAGGAGATCAAAAACCAGAAAACATTCAGGTCGCCCTTTTCAGCAAATCAGCTTGAAACCTCCAGTGAGGTCAGGGTGAAATGAGACGGACTGCAGAAGACAAGAAGATAATCACTCGTGGTGCCCACTGGATTCTAACCCATAATGTGGAACAGCACAGAACAGTAGAAAATCTTGAAGTAAGTCATTGCCCAGCCTGATGGTCTTAAATTATTTAGCAGGTATCAATTATGAAAGGCTTTCAGGCAAACACAATTCCATTCTACCTTTGTCTTTCCTATTTACAACACTTACTGTACAAAGAAGCCCAAGTGTCTAGGCCATACCACCTTGGGTGTGCCTGATCCTGTCTGATCTTGGAAGCTAATTAATACTTGGGTGGGAGAAGCCCAAGTGACTCTTCTCTTTTTCTTGCTATCTTTTCTTTTTTTTTCCTTTCCCTTTTTTTTTTTTTTTTTTTTTTTTTTGAGACAGAGCCTTGCTCTGTTGCCTGGGCTAGAGTGCTGTGTTGTCAGCTTAGCTCACAGCAACCTCAAACTCCTGGGCTCAAGCGATCCTCCTGCCTCAGCCTCCCGAGTAGCTGAACTATAGGTGAGCACCCCCACGCCTGGCTATTTTTTTCTATTTTTAGTAGTTCCTGGCTAATTATTTCTAATTTTTAGCAGAGATGGGGTCTTGCTCTTGTTCATGCTGGTCTTGAACTCTTGAGTACAAGCCATCCTCCTGCTTCGGCCTGCGCCTGGCCTCTTGCTATCTTTTCTTTTTTTAAAAAAGTCTAGAAATTGATGATAGAGCCCAGTGTTCCCTCATGCTATCTTTTTAGTCCTTTTCTCTTTATAATCTCTGAAGCCCTAGGACCCTCCTCTGTCCTCAAAGCCGTGATTCTTCCCTCTACAATGGCGACTATTTTTTTTTTTTTTTTTTGACCCCCAGAGCTCCTGCTGCCTGAGGCATGTGGATGAGCTTTGGAAAACACTGTACATGTTTCCAAGTTTGTTTGCCCGGTTGCTATCACAAAACAGCTTCCAGTTATCCACTTGTTTGGAGTGGCAGGCACCAAGTGATGGCCTGGGGAAGGGTTCAACCCCTCCTGGGATGACCCGTCCAGTCTTAATTTACTCACTGCTTTAGGAGCAGGAGGGAGAGGGATACTCAGAGAGAGAGAGAGAGAGGGAGATGTCTTGCTGTAGCTGGCTGCAAGTCACAACCCAAAAACACACACACAAAAAAGAGTTTGGCTCTAGCTAACCCTCTTGGCATGTGTGAGGAGAGGGAGGAAGCTTTAGATGGCCAGCAGTGGAATAAATGGATTAACTGGAGGAAGGAAAGAATCGTAGGCTGAGTTTTCTTCATCCCCACCCTGCCCCAAATCCTTTATAATTGTATGCCATCTCAGCTGTGTGTGTGTGTATGTGTTTATAAGTGTGCGTTTTTAGCTGTTTTAGTATTTGGAGGTAAAGGGGGTCTGTCTCAAAATCCAAGGTATATGGCTTTTTATGCCACCTTTATATTTTATCCCCTTTGGTTTTACAAAGACCTTTAGGCTCTACCTGCAAGAGCTGTTTTTCCCTCAAAACGTACCTAGAAAGATAATTATTTAACGAAGTGAGTTGTCATATAACATCTAAATGACACCTCTTTTGGAAAGCCTTCTTAGGCAGCCCCCTCAAATTATTCCTGCAATAGGGGTTCTCACAGCATTATACCTCCCCCATAAAATATCCATCAACTTTGTTAGGTTATTAGTATTAGGTTATTAAGACTGTTAGCTGGGTGAGGGCAGGGCCATGTCTGTTTTTCTCACCTAGCGCAGTGCTTAGCATGTCATAGGAATTCAATGAATATTTGTTTCCTGAATGGATCTAAGTTTACATTGATTAGCAGCAGCTGAGAGCCAGGTCTAGCTCTAGGAAAAAGCAACGATAGAGTCTGGGGGTGGGGATGGTGATAAGGAGACCAACTCTCCCCGTTTGCCTAAGCCTAAAGCATTGCCCAGGTAACAGGATTTTTAGTTCTAAAATCTAGATAGTTTTGGAGAATCTGAGATGGCTAGTCACACTAGGTGGGGGACATCTGGAAAAAGAACACCAGAAGAGAGAAAGTTGCCTAGAGATGAGAGGTAGAAGGATGCAAAAACCGGACTTTGCCTACTTTGTAAATTATTCTGGCACTGGGAGACTGTTCTATTGCAATTTTCTATATGCCACTGCCTTGGCGTCAACCCTGATACGTTGGAGAATGGAGGTGGGAAGGGGGGGTAGGGTGAGGAGGTAGGGGATGGTGAGGGGCTGAATGGGGAGAAGGTGGATGTTGGTACACTTAGAGAATACATAAGGCAATGAGAAGGAGGGGGCCAAGCACTTCCTGTGATCACCTCCCTGACATCATCACATGAACAAAGAGACAAGAGGCTTGGTTTTCAGTTCTGGTTCTGGTTCCTCCCATAAAGAACAGATCGATTTTAGACAGGTCATTAAACTTCTCTGGGTCTCAAACAAACTATAGTATACAGTTACCCTTGAACAACAAGGGTTTGACCTGCACGGGTCCGCTTATATGTGGATTTTCTTCTACCTCTGCCACCTCTGAGACCTCTGCCACAACCCCTTTTCTTCCTCCTCGACCTACTCGACATGAAGACAATGAGGATGAAGAACTTTAGGATGATCCACTTCCACTTAATAAATAGTAAATATATTTTCCTTAAGATTTTCTTAACATTTCCTTTTCTGTAGCTTCCTTTATTGTAAGAATACAGTATAGAAAATATATAATATATAAAATATGTGTTAATTGACTGTTTATGTTATCAGTAAGGCTTTTGGTCCACTGTAGGCTATGAGTAGTTAAGTTTGGGATGAGTCAAAAGTTAGATATAGATCTTGGACTGGACGGTTGGTTGCCCTAACGCCGGTATTGTTCAAGGGTCAGCTGTATTTGAGCAGTTCTTAAGCTTTAGCTTGTGTCATGATCACCTCGAGTACTTGTGAGACCACAGATCCTTGGGCCCCATCCCCAGAGTTTCTCATTCAACAGATCGAGGGGAGGCCTGGAATGTGCAGTTCCAAGAAGTTCCCAGGTGATGCTGCTGATTGAGCACCCTCAATTTTGAGATGGTCTTTGGGCCAACAGAACTTAGTTTGAATTTCAGTTCTATTTGCAAAACGTTAACCTTGAATAACTTTCTTTTTTTTCCTCCTTTTATTTCATCATATTATGGGGGTACATATATTGTTGGGGTTACATATATTGCCCCTACAACCCCTCCCCCTCTCTGTGCCAGAGCTTCAAGCGTGTTCAACCCAAAAAAGCATAAGACATTCTATTACAAGGACATCTGCACCTGAATGTTTATGGCAGCACCATTCACGATTGCACGGTCATTGAGTAACCTCACAGTAACCTCACCTTTCTTAACCTCACATAGTCTCATGTGCAGAAAGGTAAGAAGGAAGTGAGATAATGTATATGTAATATGAGGAAACTCATTGGCACCTGTGCCTGAGATCCAGCAGATGCCCCAGCTGGGGGAGCTGGGCCAGTGGGTCTCCTAGGGCCCCTGGGAACACCAGTGCAGCATAAGTTTGTGTGAACCCAGGTGGACAGGAGGCTGTCATTCAACAGGTGTACACTTGATTTTCATAAGCCTTTACAGAGCACCTGCTAACCAAGATCCCTCACCCCTTCTCATGGTCCCTACCTTGGGGCTTTTCATGCAGCTACCCCCAACCCACCGCTCAGCTGCTTTGAGTTTTTTCCAGTGGTGGGAATTGGATTTTCACCACCCCCCCCCCGCCCCCCGCCCCAATCAGCAAGCTTCTGCTCAGCACTCCGTGTGACTACAGATAGCTGGCCAGCGGGGAAAGTGTAGTGGGAGAAAAGTTAACTAGCCGAGAAAGGAATCAAAGTTCATAAACACGGCAGCCTTTCTAATTGACCTGATAAGCCATTGGCAGTGATAAGCAAAACGTTTGGCAGGCTCAGGTGGGTTTTGTCCACAGCTGACAACAGGCTTTGCCCTTTGGTTCCCACCACTTTCATGACATTACGACATTAAAATGCCTTTGTTGGGTTATTGCTACAGTTGGCTGTTATGTCCTGGATATTCTGAGATAATTTTTTACTTATTAGGGAAATTTTTTAACGAATATATTAAAAATGTCATTATATTTTATCAGACTTTGTTTAGATGCTCATTCCCACATCAGAGGAAAAAAGAAAAACCTCTTAAAATGATGGTTGTGGAGAAATTGACTGTCCTTCCTCCTCACCTCCCCTTGTAGCTCCTCATCCTGGGTGGCCGCTGTGGCCCTTGGCAGTCACTGGCCAGATCCCAGTGACCGATCCTGCGATGATTGACATGGACACAGCTCACACATATCTTGCTGCAATTGTGGCCCGCATGCCCTATCATCAAGATCAGCTAACAGCGCCTAGATTAGTACTGTGGAAGTCTTGCCTTCGGCTTTAGGCCAATTTGACTTTAGATGATTCCTGTGGAGTGTAGAGGTTTTAAACTGTTGTTCCTGGCTGACCTGTGTTCTTTCATAAATTCAGGAAGAATTTCTTTGTCATATTAACATTGTATGTGATTGTTCTTTCCCCCCGAGGACAGTCTTTTGAACTTGCTTCTGAGAATGACTCATTTGGCAAATTCAAAGTAACTGTTTACTAGGCAGTACACAAGAGCTTAGTAGACTTGAGCTCCAATATAAGCACATTTCCTGGCCTCAGAATCATCATTATAAAGTGGGAAGGAGTCTTAGAGATCATCTACACAGGTGTGCTTCACCTGGGTCCTCAGATGGGTTTCAGGATGTCATGTGAAAAACCTATGCAAAAGTTTGTGTGTATTTGCATAAGCACATGTGTATTTTCTTGAGGAGAAGGTCCATAACTTATCAAAATCTCAAAGAGACTCTTGATTTGCAAAAGAAACACTGTGTCTAACTCCCTCAATGGACAAAGAGAAAGAGAATCCTGAAGAAGTGACTATTCAAGGTCTAACAAACTAATGACAGAGCAGGGACTACAAGGCCCCCGACTCTCAGTCCCATGCACTTCCCGCCACCCTACACTTCCTGGTGTTAGAAAAAAAGAACTATGTTTACTATAGCCACTGTCACAATCAAAGCAACCAGAATTCCCATTTTTGTTTTTATAGGAGAAAATAAATGTGCTTAACTGAAACACACACACACACACTTATCTCAGAAACTTATATGCTATATCACCAACTTATAGCTCAAATAAGACTTACGTTTAGGAAAATATTTAAACCCATACCTTGGTTGTGAATTATTTTCCTCTTGAGATTCCCATTTTTAGTCAATCAAAGAACCCCAGTTAAGAATTTTACATGTTATGATCCACAGGGTGGTCATAGAAGTTACATCTCAGCCTGAGACACTTTTTAGTCGCAGTTACAAATGGGTTATAAGAAGATTAGAGTGATGCGGACTGAGAAGTTAGAGAAAGCAGAGGTGCCTGGGTTTGGGGTGGGGTGGTGGGAGTAGCCAAAGAAAAGTCCCAGCAGCCTACCTTTCCACACTCCCCCAGCCTCTCCTTCTCCAAGAGTTTTTGGGACTCCTTTTCCCAGTAGGCCATCAGTGCCTCTCTGCTGAATGTCCCCGTGGGGGTTTTCTCTGTCAGACTCTTTTGCCTTAGCCCCACTGGGAGGTTGCGATCAGGTTCAATGTCTTCCAACTCCCGCTCCAGCTCCTTCAGCTCCTCAGCCGACAGGGAGGCGAGGAGCTCGTCCTCATCGATGGATTCATATTTACTAAGTCCTCTTCTGTAGCCAAAGGTAGACATGGTCCCTGCTTTGTCAGACCCGCAAGGAGCTCGAAGAATCAGGCATTCAAGGCTGCCAGAAGCAGTCAGAGAGGCAAGTGGGAAGGCAGGCCAGCAACTGTGTGTGCTAGGAGTGGCTGCAGTAGCCTTTTAAGAGTGGTGAGACAGGGCTGTGACAATGTGGAGAGGGGTGAAAGCATGCGCTGTTTTAAGCATCAGACGTCAGCTAGACATTTGAACACAAAGAATGTCACATCGGTGGTGGATGGAGGTCTCAGAACCAGTGGGGATTATTAACATACTGGCCAGGGCCATATTTAGCTGAGCTGATAGCTCATGAGGACAGGCAGAGAGTGTTTCAGACAAGGACTAACACATGTCTTACTGTGTGTTCAAACAACAGGGAATAAAATTTATTTTGAAAATGACTTACTATCACCGCAGTGGCCATGAAAAGATCCTTTCATTATAATTTTAGGGGTTGAGGCATGTCTCTACAATACTCTGTGGGTAGTTTTTCTGGTTCTTCTATAAACATTCTGTGGGTGGTATTGATGGGAACAGAAGGTCATAATGATTTAGTACTTTATAATTGTATTGCACTTTGCAGTTTACAAAGCACTCTAATATAGTTCCCTAACCTAAGTCCTGTGAGATGAATAACATGATTCTCATTTATAGATTTTGGCAACTGAAGGCCCAAAAAGATTAAGTGAAAAAATTTGAAGTCAGACAGCTGGAAGTGCAGAAGTAGCTTTCTCCACTGCACAAAATGGCTTCCTTCTTCTTACCATACGTGTTAGTGAAAAACTAAACTTGCAAATAAAGCGCCAAAAAGACAAATAAAAATACTGGGTATGATTTATTAAGGACTGGACTTACGCTGTGTCATTGTAGTGCTAAGCATTTTACATGTTTTATATCACTTAATCCCACAATGCTGTAAGGTATATATTATTGTCCATATTTTACTAGTACAGGCTCAGAGAAGTTAAGAAACTAGCCTGGGAGAACAGAGCTAAGAAGTGGTAGAGCTAAAATTTGAACCCAGATTTTTACCTGGACTGAAAATTGAAGAGATGCTAACTTGAAATTATATATGAGAACATATTCTTATAAATGTGTTAAAATAGATATATTGCCTATAGGAATTCATAAGACAAATACCATGTTAACATATAGATATATAAAAGTCTATTAAAATATATATGTATAAAAATATACATTTATGAATACATGTATAATATATAATTTGTTTATTCATTCAGCAGTTGGTGAATATTTGAATTGTTTCTAGGTTTGGATTACTATGAATAATGCTATTGTGAACATTTACAATGCAAATCTGTGAGTGGCCACATGTTTTCATTTCACTTCGGTAGATATGTAGTAGTGGAATTATTGGGTTATATTGTAAAGTTACTTTTTGAAAAACTGTTTTCCAAAATGGTTGTACCAATTTACATTCCTGCCAGCAATGGATGAGAGTTTCTCCACATCCTCCTCTATTACTGTTTGTCTTTTTAATTATAGTTATTTTAGTGGGTGTGAAATGGTAGTTTTAATTTTCATTTTCCTAGTAATGTAATCATTTTCCTAATGATGTTGATCATCATTTTATGTTTTTATCAGCCATCTTAGCTCTTCTTTGGTAAAATATTTATTCCAGTCTTATGCCCATTTTTAAATTGAGTTGTCATCTTATTGAGTTGTAAGAGTTCTTTATATATTCTGAACACAAGTACTTTATCAGATATATAATTTGTAGATATTTTCTCCAATTCTGGGTCTTTTCTTTTGGTGTCTTTTGAGAGCAAATAATTTTAATTTTCATGAAGTCTAATTTATTGATTTTTTTTCCTTCTATTGCTTGTGTTTTAGTGTTAGGAAATTTTTTTCAAACCGAAGACCACAGATATTTGCTCATGTTTTCTTCTAAAAACTTTATAGTTTTAGGTTTTTGTACTTTCTACTCACTTTGACTTAATATTTTTGTATGTAAAAGGTAAGGGTATAAATTCATCTGTTTGCATGCAAATCTCCAGTTGTCTTAACACCATTTGTTAAAAAGACGATCTTTTCCCTTATTGAATTACCTTGGCACCTTTGTGAAAAATTAATTGACCATAAATGTAAAGCTTTATTTTTAGATAGTCAATTCTGTTCTATTGATCTATCTGTCTATCGTTATGCCAATACTACATGGTCTTAATTACTGTACCTTTGCAGTTCATTTTGCACTTTGAGATCGGGAAGTGTAAGTCCTTTAACTTTGTTCTTTTGCAAGAATGTTTTGGCTATTTTGATCTTAACTCATTGGAGTATTCTGCCTCCAGAAATAACTATGACACTTTTCAATGATGCTAATAAGAGAGATGATGATGATGAAACTAGAAATTATGAGTTCACTGGCTTTTTTTTATAGCCTGTAGCATATAATTTTGTATAGCCTCAGTGGCAAAACATCTTTTTTTAATTTGAAATGGGTTTGATTTTTGGCAATGACTTCAAGTAATGACAGCCAAATCTGTTGGATGAGATGAGTTATTCAGTTGTATAAAGACATTTTAGATAAAAAGATGAATAAGGATTACAACCACGTAAAAAACTATGTGCTTTAATAAAAGAGAGAAAAATGCATATAAATGATAGCACAAGTTCATTCTTTTAACAATTATCTATTGAACATGTCTCATATGTTGACCACTGTGTAAGTTTTAGGGTATATAATTATGTACAAAAGTACTGGAATTGTGTTTTACTCTGTCTCTCTCATGTTTGTAATTTTTCTGTAACACTTTTATGTTTTTTTGCCAATTTTATTTGCCAATTTACTAAACACACACTACATACTAGATTCTAATTTAGTTGCTGGGGGTAGAGCAGTGAACAAAACCAACGAAGTCCATTCCTTCATGGAGCTTACATTCTAGTTGAGGGAGACAGACAATGTATAAACAAACACATAAATACAGACTAGAACAGACAGAAGTTCTGTGGTGAAAAATAGAGCAGGATAAGAAGGAAGAAAGATCATGGGGTAATATTCATGTAGGATGATCTCTGTAATAAGGTAATATTTGAGTACAGATGTGGGAAAGTTAGGACTTGTTGCATGCAGATTATAATACACATTTTGTGTGACTATAAAATAATTACTCAGATATTCTTAGAATCACAAATTCTTAGATTTCAAAGGGAATTTCAAATACATGAATTCTCTATCACATCACTTCTGTAAGTGATCATCTAGTGTTTGCTTGGGAACATCTTCGGTGAAAATAGCACATTTTCAAAAACTCGTTCCATTGTTGGATGGCTTAAATCTATAGAAAATTCTTCTTTCTATTTTATTGATACCGATCTCTTGAAAAATCCATCCATATGTTTTTAATTTTCTTATTGGGACAACCCAGAATAAATTTAGCTTCACATGAGTTTTTTCTCCCAAATCTTGGGTGTGTCATTAATGACTCTGAAAATGGCTCCAGAAGGGAAAAAGCATTTTTGCTGTGTGGCAACATCAGTGAAAAACAATTATGACCTCTCAAGGATACTATGTTAAAAACAAGGGTTATTTAGATATTGTATTATATTTGTTACAAATCACTCTGGTGATGATAATAATTAGAACTCATGAATGATCTTAGTTCACTGGATCCCCCTGCAAGTATCCTCCATAAACTTTAAATCTATTGAGTAAATTCTGCTGAGTAATCAGACACCACCACCTAACCCTGGCTGGAGTGAAGTATGATGAATAATTTAGATTTTTTTTCGAACCTTCTCTACACTGAAAAACAAAATCCAATCACATATGTATTCCAAGCATCAGCATTTTATATTTTGGAATTTTTACTTGGTCACATTGTGTTTTTGAGAATTGTTTTTAGAGTCAACAATAATACAAGCCTTTTGAAAACTAGCATCTTTTTGTTTAAAAAAATTTCTACCTAGGGGAGAATTTTTTTTCATAGTTTTTGATTCCCAGTAAGATGCACTCAGATATACTGTATCTCCTAATATACTGGTAATTCTCTTTTCAGTGAAAATACAGCATCCTCTTTCAACCTTTTTTTCCCCCTTTGTTTTTTTTCCTGAAAATGCTATTATTTGTGTTTGTTTGTTTATTCAACATACATTTTCCAACTACCTGCTTTGGGACAGGTCTGTGCTGAAAGGTAGGATTACAAACAGAAAACCAGAAATTGATCCAGTCTCTGCCCTCAAGGAGTTCATACTCATGAGAGGGAGGCAGACGGCTGACAATAACATAGTGCAGTGACAGCTCCAGCCCGGAGCCAAGGACAGGAGAGAAGAAGCAGCGCAGCCCATGTCCTTAGAGTCAGAGAAGGCACAGGATCAGATTAAGAGCTTTCCAGGCAAAAAGAGCAGCCTTTGAGCAAAGGCAAAAGAATATGAAAAAGGAAAAAACAAAAACAAAAACCAGACTTTGGCAAAGAGGTATAAAGTAGGTGGAGTTGAGGCAGAAACTGTCTCTGATTCATGTACTATTTTTTAAAAATTGCATTGGTATCTGCCCCTAACCCCTTTTTAATAGTCAACCAGTACCATGTCCTGCACATGGTAGGTGCTTAAAGTTGTTGAATACTTTTTATTTGAGGGGCTCTCTAGCTCATGCCAAGTAGTTGTAGACTTTATTATCATCTATTGTTAAGTGGGCGTCTCTAGCATTACCCGATAGCCATCATCCACAGCCATCGTTTGCCACAGTTGCCTAACAGGCCACTGCTCTTCTTAGCAAGTGTCCTGACATTAATGGAGACTCAACAAGAAAGTGACCAAAATTCATGAGAGCCTCCAAAAAATCAGCAACACCAGCCCTGCCAGCACATCTGGTATTTCAATAAATAGTATTTATAGGTGGTGATCAGAGCCCTCCTAACTACACATGCATGTCATGCCTACTTCAGTGTAACAATCTGTGTGGAAGGACAGTCCCACTTCCTGAAGACAATTTACTTTGCTTGTGGTTTGTATTCTTTAGGCAGTTAATGTTTAGAAGTATCGAGAGACTCTACCAATTGGTTTTTTGTTTTCCTACTCTAATAATCCCCAAATTTCAGGAAGAATTTGGTAATTTCAGAGATTATTCATACTTCCAAATGCTTAGGCATTCCTAATTATAACCACAAGACAGAGTTAAATGAATGTATAACATGAATATATTTAATTAATATATTTAATATTAAAATATATAGCATGTAATATATATTTTATATTTAATTAAAATCTTCATTTCCACTGGTCCTCTGCTTTATTCTACAGTAGACCCTTGTCACTCACAGACTAAATATGTTTTGTTTCAATGATTTGAGAAGATCTGTATCTTCAAGCTTAGGAATGTTTCATGAAACTACCTACAAAATCTCTATCAAGTGTCTTGCTGGTACCTAAAACTCAACCTCCCCTAAACCAGTATTTTGATGTCCCTTTCTGCCTTCACCATCCTCACCCTCAGACTTCCACATTTCTGAAAATGGTGTCCTCCTCCACCAGTTGCTAGAGCCTGTGTGTTACCCCTGCTTCCTTCCTTCACCAACGTGGTCATATTCGATCATAAGGCCTGGGCTCTTATATTTTAAGCAGCTCTTGAATTCCTATTTCACTTCTTGCTATATTCCCCTTGTCTCAACTTGAGCCTAAGCTGTCCTCATTTTCTTGGGTGATGGTGACAATGGACTAACAGCCTCCCCGATGCACTGTTGCATGATTCTTTCTCCCTTTTCTACAATGCAGCCAGAGTAACCTTTTAAAAATGGAAATCTCATCAGGTCATTCCCTTTCTAAAGCCTGCTAGTGACTTCCATTGTCCTGCAGACAGAACCTTTGACTGTGATCTCTGGGCCCTTCAGGATCAGGCTCTCCTCACCTCTCCAGCCTCCACTTGGGTCACTTCCTGCAGCCTTCACCCTTGAGCCACACCGGGCTGAATTCTCCACACTTGCTCATCCCCAAGCATATTACACTTTCTCCTCTCCTTGCCTGGAAAGCCTTTGCCTCTTATACTTTGCACAGATCTTAAGTAGTGCTTCCTCAGGGAGGTCTTTCCTGATGTCCGGGGCCAGCGTAGTTCTCTAGTTCCCACAAAACTCTCTTTCATGGCAGTATCCCAATTGTAATTACATGTTTCAAATAGGTCTTCACAGGAAAGGTGTTTTCTCCATGGGAAGGGACTGTCTGCCCCATTCCCTGTCCCCAAGGCCTAGCATAATTATTACATATTCAGGAAGTAGTTAAACACAAATCAGATGAGTTGGGGTATAGGCAAGGGTGAAACCAAGTCTTATAGAGCCTGAGGGTTATACAGTGTTGGGGACCTCTTTAAGAATAATAATACTTAGTTAGTTATGAAAGTGAAGATGTACTTAAAACGATAATAGAAATCATGACAACCTACTGGATCTTAGATGATTTAAACTTTTTTTCTTTTGAGGCATCTTTAAGCAGTTTCTATAAAATGCTTTCAGAGAAATGCTACCTAATTGTAACCTGGCTTCTCCCTGCACCCAGAACTTTCCACTACTCCTGAGGACCCTAACATTTACAAAGTCCTGAAGCTTCATGGTCAGTCTGCCTTTGAATGTGTCCATCAAACAAATGAACAAGCCCAACTGGCTACTAAGTGTTCAGGTCTCATGGTGGTATTTTTGTTCATTTCATGGATGGATCCTTTCTTATTTAAAGTGTCCTCAGATTGCTGATGCAGAAATATGGAAATCGTGCTATATTGTCACTTGCAAATTTAGAAACTTGGAAATTCTTTTATTTTCATAAATGTCAAAAGTCTACTGTTAACAAGGTGTTTCTAATTTTCACCCTCCTATAATACTTGCCATTTAAAAAAAAAAGTCTTATCTCATCTCTCTCACTATACAGGGGAAAGGTTGCTTTCTGAAATAGATCTAACGTGTTTCCCACTTACACAGGTTTGGGTTTTCAACATTTCCTACAGATGGTTTGTAATCAGGCTGCCAAACTAATGTAATGGCTCCTAAGGAAGTTAGGCTTCCGACTTTGCTCAGTCTGTTTGCTGGGAGCTTCTCAGATGGCTGGGAAGAGGCTCCCAGGGGAGAATGTCAAGCAGAGGTCACGCTCTGCACAGACAACAACCAAACAGGCCACAGGGATCAGATGAGAACTGGCAATACCCTTATCAAGTCTTCACTCTCAGGCTTGGCAGTCAAGCAAATCTCCCAGCTATGTCAGCTTGTGGTAGTGAGCATGAGTCAAATTTAAAATTATTAGAGCTATTTATAATATAATATCTTGCAACTCCATAACATTTATAGTTTACCAAATACTTTTATATACAGTCAGTGTGCCAGGCAGTATAACATAATTATATGATCTCCATTTAATAATTATGCATACTACCACTTACTGTGTGTGAGGTAACACTTGAATTAACTACTACTGTATTACCTCCATTTTACAAGGAATAAAAATGGATTTTGAGGTTCTGAAAGGTTAGAAAAAAATCTCCATACGTATGCTCAGCTAGTAAATGGTGGGTATAGTTATGTTCTATAAGTCCAAACTGCTTCTCACATTGAGGTCTACTAGTTTGTCATTTCAAAATGTACCAAAGTGAAAGACAGATGGGATGAAAGACAGAGATTTATAATAGAGCATCTAATGTTTTACCTTGTGTATAGTAGGTCTGATTACCATTTGTTGATCTGATTCAACATGTAAAAATGAGTCCCATGTAAGCAAATGAAAAGATAAACTGATAATGTTACGACTGCAAAGACAAAAAAATGATTTCCAGGAAAAGAAATGGAGAAACAAATGGCTGAATTTTATCAATCAGGTTTTTTTTAATCTTATACAGCAGGTTACCAATATGGAATTCCACTTATGGAACAGGAACATTTGGGATACATCACCTGAAGTTCTAATAAAGGAAATTTCACTTGGGGTGGACTAGAAGGTCTTTCATTCATTTTAGCAGCTACCTTAGCTGCAACCCCAAGTGTTGGTGTTACGGTTTTGAACAGAGTTGCTCACTATGGTATTAGGAAGAATGATGGGAAGGGCGAGAGACCAAGACATGAGTCTTTTCCTTGGGATGGCTCCCTCCTCAGGTTCATGATGACTGTCACTTTAGAAAGCCCAAGTCCTGCAGGGAAATGGGACCCTAAAGGTTAGACAAGCTTGAATCCTGTGGTGAAGGGGGGTAGAAATGTAAAGTCAATATCAGAGGACAGAAATATGGGGACTCTGTGCCAGATAATGGGACAGTTAGTGCTTAAAAGCTGGTATCTGCTTACTGAGCTTTCTCATTTGCAATTTTATCATGAAAATCAAGGGCACTGTCTTTTCGCACAGACTCACAGCTCCTAACTGACCTGTACTTCCACAGTTCCCCTGTGTTTTCGAGATGCATGGCCTCTGGAGTATTTGCCTTCTCTGATTTTCTGCCTGGCTCTCCTCCCTTTCTCCTAGTTCTCCTTTCTACTGCATCCTCAGGGAATATGAGCTAGTTTTCAGTGTTTCAAAAGACTCATCCTACTAGTTATATGATCCTTTGCCAATTCATGCCTTTAACAGTACTGGAAACTCACTTTTAAAAACAATCTATATGTTTTCATGTATTTGTTTTTTAAATTTAAAAAAACAGAAAAGTTATAATACAACCAGCATGAAGATGTCAGAGGCTGGCAGAGCAAGCTGCATCTATCTGGGTTTGTTACCAAAAGTTCGGTACTTGTCTCTGCAGCCAGGACGGGTGGTTTGAGGAGAAGGAAAGAGGAGTTTATTAATATACCAGCAAATGAAGAGGATTGCAGACTCTATCTTAAAGTACCAATGTCCTATCTATAAGCAGAAATGCAGAGCTTTTAAAAGGAATTTTCAGCTTTGGGATATTGCTGTTTCACTATACCACTCTGGTGAAGACAATCTCCTGATTTCTGCCTGGACAATTCCATTGAGCCATCTCCAGTGGTACGAAGAATAAAGGACACTCCCCTGCCCTCTGATTACTGGCTTTGGTTAGGAACGTGGGTTTTAATTCCCAAAAATATTTGGGGATGGATTGAAAGGGACAACTTGTAATACAGTTTGACCTTTTTCAGGCCCTTATTTCTGTTATAGGTTGAGGTCCAGAAAGATCAGTGAAGGCAGCAAGTTTTGTGTTGCCCTTGAAGCCTGTGTCATCATCTGCTCTTACTGGTCTTATCAGCAGGACAAAACTAATAAATCATGTGCTGCTAGCACAAGAACCAAATGCTTTCCTCGGAGCCAGATTCTGTTGTTTTGCTGGGCCACCCAGCGAGGTTGCAAACATGGCATCACTGCCAGTGAGAGATGTGCTCCTCCTATTCTTTTCTTTAGGGTGACTTGCTGAGATATAATTTACACACCACACAACTCACCCACCTTGACTGTAAAGTTCAATGATTTTTTTAATAAGTGGCTTTACCAAGTTATGTAACTATCACCACAAACCAATTTTAGAATATTTCTGTTACCTCAAAGGGATTCCTTGTGCCCACCCTCCAGACAGAAGCCAGACAATCTCTCACCTGTTTTCTGTCTATATACATTTACTGTGTCTGGATATTTTATGTAAATAGAATCATACAATTTGTGATCTTTTATGTCTGGCTTCTTTCACTTAACCTACTGTTTTGGAGGTTCATCCAAGTTGTAGCACGCTGACACCGTGGTATGGATATGCCACATTGTGTTTATTCATTCACCAGCTGATGGGAAGTGGAATTGTTCCCAATTTGTGGCTATTGCAAATGATGACCTCCTTATTCTTGATGGACTAGAAATGATAAGATAGAAAGAACTTGGGATTTGGAGTCAGGAACCTCTGTCATTTACCACCTTAGTTAACTGTAAGTTTCATTTCCTGATCTATAGAGTGGATGCAATTAACCCCTTCCCTGCCCTGCTCCTAGAGTAATTATAAGAATCAAGTGAGATGATATATGTGAAATGCCTTGTGAGCTGTAATGGGACAAATGAAAAACATTATTATTGAAATAGTCTTTACATATGTATTAAAATGCACTTGATGTTTCTCCAGAGTCTTTCCATATTCATAAAATAAATGATCAAGTCTCTGAGCTGTAGAAAATATCTACACTTTTTCTTCTATGGACTTGAGGTTCTCACCCTTTTGCCCTTATCAAAGCCTGTTATTTACAAAGGCTCTAATATCATTCTACCGCTCTCAAATTTACTTGATTTTAAACCTTATTTTTGATTGTGAAATAAAAGGCTTTGTTTCCTGTTGAAGAGAAGGTCTTCAGATACTCTAGCATCACTGTAGGAAGTATACAACTCAGTTTTGTTGAAGTTCAGGTTTAATCAGGGCACCCTCCAACCCACAGACTCAATTTAACCTCTTGGGGTACTTCAGGTGATTGTGAAGGGCAGGCCCCACATGAGGAAACTGGGTGCATAGTTGAGCCCAGGTTGAGGGGCTTCCATTGAGTCAAAGCAAAGCAGAGCCAAATCCTCTAAAGTGATTAAAATTTTTGCATCATTGAAACAATACTAAACCAATTTGGGTAATTATATTCAGACATTCAGGAACATAAATTGTTGGCCACTGCATATCATGCCTAGTTGTATAACTTGCACAAAGCGTAAAAAAGGAGCTTCCTTGAGAAGACGGCATGGACTTTGTTTCAAACAGAAAGAACCAGATACTGGTGTCTCACACCTACTCAATCCAAAGGTAAGTATCATATTTAGTGCTTCCTATACCTTCTACATTTTCCAACACTATAGGCTGCTTCTAAGAAGTTTTAAATCTCATTGGGAGATCCCAGGGTGGAAGGTTTTCAGGGCAATGGCTGTCCCCAGTTTACTAGAGTCCAAAGCACAGAATGTTGAGTACCTGTCAAGAGCCTCGGGTGCAATCACTGGCCAATGCAGCATTAGAACTCAGGCGCTCCCAGTGCCCAGATTCAAATTACTAGACTGTATCCTTCTGAAAACAGCAAATCCCCAGACATCCCTAGTATGGAGGTTACACAACACAGGCCACTGAGGTCAAATAAGTTTATTTCTTCTACACATCTTCTCCCTTGAGAAGCGCTTTCTTCTCTTATCAACAATTAATAATCAGGGCTTTACTAAGCAAAAGAGTATGTGGGGTTTTATTGCCTAGAGACAATTCTCTGCTAAGTTTTCATTCTGTAAATGTTGTCAAAGAATTTAGAGATGATAGTAAGATGCCATATGTATTCCTAACATTATTTTTTCATATTTTCAGATCTAATCACGACAATCTGCAGCTCTGTACCATTAAGACCAGGTTCTTGACTTTTGTAATTCTGTCATTGGCACTGCTACTATGTAATAGTGATAAGGGGAGCTCAGGTTTCACACGTACTTACTTTGTGTTACATATAGTGCTTTATACACTTATCTCATGCCTTGTTCAAAATCTAGAAGCTAATAATATCCACAGCCTGGTTCAAAATGGTTCACAGTCTTTTTTTTTATGATAATATTTATTTGCATGTTTCACTTAAGATACTATAAAGGTAATTGAGTTTTTTGGTCTATTTTTGTATTTTTTAACTAACATATATATTTATAGTGTACAACATGATGTTTTGAAATATGTATACATTACAGAAAGGCTAAATTGATCTAATTAGCATATGCATTACTTCACATACTTTTCTTGTGGTGAAAACACTTAAAATCTACTTTCTTGTTTTCAGTACATTGTTATTAACTGTAGTTACCATATTATATAATAGATTTCCTGAACTTATTATTCCTGTCTAGTTGAAATTTTGTATCCTTTGATCAACAGCTCCCCAATCCCTCCTACCTCCCAGCCCCTGGTAACTACTATTCTTTCTGTTTCTATGAATTTGCCTTTTTTAGATTCCACATATAAGTGAGATCATGTATTTGTCTTTCTGTGCCTGGCGTATTTCACTTAATATAATGTCTATTTAAGTATAAAGCATATGTCCTTGCCTAATGCATTACATATGGCACTGCAATAACCTGCAATACTGCAGTGCATGTATGTATGTGTATGTGTACATATTATATGTGTATATGTTATATACATAGACTCATGTGTATATATGCATGTAACATTTATTTTGTTTCATAAATAACTTGAAACAGCTTAGAATTTTTTCATGTCCTAAATAAAAAAATTGTGATTTGGATGATGGCTATATACATAAGAATAATTACTTGAAACCAAAATTTGGATAGGAATTTCTAGTAAAAGGTCGATGATTAGCAAAAGGCTTAAGTGTGTTCTCTTTGTCATGAGAGACTCCATCCTGTTTTAGTTTCCATGATATATGACCCATATGATTTTGTTCAAAAGCCTATATTAAAGGGGGTACTACCTATAAGTATTATCTCATCGTTTTTGCATCTTCAGCACTGTCACCGTATTGCCTGGAAATGTGTCTTGTGACTAATTAAAAATGATTAAATGATATTCTTCAGGAGGCTTGCTTTCAATGTCCTTCTTGAAATTATTTTTAGCCAGAAATGGAGATCCTATTTGATGGTGACCTATAGAAAAACTAAACAAAACAAAACAAAAAAACGCACACTCAAAGAAGAGTTTCAGATCTGTTTTTTTCCACCCAGACTCTATGTGTGATATAAAACAAAACACAGCGTCTGAAACAGCCACAGACATCTTGGCAGCATGGGAAGATGGCATCCAAACTCTACCAAGTTGATTCCACAGTGGTTAAACAGGCCCCACGGTAGAATGTTTGGCTTCTCCTAAGGCTCACTGGGGAGGTGCAGCTGTTACCCTCTCCCAGATAAAGTGACACACTCTAGCAGAAACAGAGTCCTAATGAGATAGAAACTAATTCCTCTTTCCATCCAGCCCTCTCAAAAATAAAAACACTGCTAGAGGCCAGGTGCAGTGTAATCCTAGCACCCTGAGAGGCAGATGGGGGAGGATCGCTTGAGCTCAGGAGTTCAAGACCAGCCTGAGCAAGAGTGAGACCTCATCCTTATTAAAAACACAAAAATTAGCTGGGTGTGATGGTGCAGGCCTGTAGCTACCATGACACCACTACACTCTACCCAGGGTGACAGAGCAAGACTCTGTCTCAAAAAACTAAAACTAAAACTAAAAACAAAAACAAAAACAAAAACCACTGCTAGAAAAGTCCAAAATGTGGTGAGCAAAAGATCAAATCTGTTTTGGATATAGCAATTGCTTCAGTTTTCAGTTTCATAAGACACATTTTTTTCTCCTGCTTCACAAAAGAACCACTTTCAAAACCCATAGCATGTGCAGTTAATTCATTCCTTTATATCCAAGTATCTCTTGAATATATTCACACAAAAATACATCAAAGAAAAAGTCAAAGCTTTAGTGTACTGAAACATCATATAGCAGACTTACATCCTCGCTGTTATTTTTTATTTATTAGAGCATTATTTTTAGGTAACAATAAATTTTAATCACAATTAAAAGAGCAAAATAGAAATGATAAAATTATACGACACATTACAGATGAGATTAAATACATTACAGTTTAATTTATATAAAATATATCTTCTAGAGAATATAAGAGGTTAAAATTATAGCCCTATATTGTACAGGTTTTTTTCCCCCATACTTATTTATCTTTCAAAGGTAACTAAATCGAAACACAACTTGAAAAACGTACAAACCAGTGAAGTATTACCATTGAAAGAATATAGTAACTCTTAAGATAAACATAAATATAAGAAAAATACATTATTAAAATATAATAATAATGAATTTAAATAATTACAATGAAGATCACATAACTAATTCAGAAATTCAAAACTATCACTTTACCATGAGGTCACTGATTATTTTTGTCTGGGTTTTATATAACATTCACTTATTCAATATATTCAACAAATAATTATTGAACTCTCTTTATTCTCTAGGGAATAAATTCTCTTTATTCTCTAGGGAATGTGTTTGGCCCTGAAAAAGCACTGGAAAATAGAACAGGCACAGACCCTGCCCTCACGGAGCTTACAGTCTAGCAATCTAGCGAGGAAGACAGACGGGAACATAGGCACTTATAACACTGCATGAGAAGCGCTGTGCTTGGGTCTCCCATCCTAGAGGAAGTGATATCTCAGCTGAGACCTGCAGGGTAAGAGGGAGTTGATCAGATGAAGAAGAGCAGAAAAAGTGGAAAGAGTGTTTCAGGTGGAGGGAGAAGGAAATACAAAGACCCTGAGGTGTAAGAGAGTGTGGTCTATTTTATGGCAGTGGTTTCCAGCCACAGTGAAATTTTCACCCGTCAATGGGGGAATAAGGACAGTGAGGTAAGTCTTTGCAAAGCTAAAGTCAATCAATTGTAATGGCTAAGTTTATGACTATCTTATGTTCTGGCATTAAAATGGCCCCTCTTTTATGAAATGATGATGATAGTAGATGGCATTTTTTTAAAAAAATAGGTGATTCTGTTTT
Organism: Microcebus murinus; assembly: GCF_040939455.1. Lineage (NCBI taxonomy): Eukaryota > Metazoa > Chordata > Mammalia > Primates > Cheirogaleidae > Microcebus > Microcebus murinus. The sequence goes on along the minus strand of NC_134112.1, from coordinate 76,715,460 downwards.
TAAAATTAACAAAGCAAAAACTACCGTTGTACAGAATCTTAAAGTCTGAGAATCGCTGTGTAAAGAGTAAACTTTTAGAGGGTGTTTAATATAGTTAAAGGGAAGGGAGGAAAGGGAGACATCAAGAGATGAAGTGAAAGAGAAAGGCAGGAATTATATCATGAACGACCAGGAGAAAACTTTGGAGTTCAACCTAAGAGCAATGGGAATGACCTGAAGCAGAGGAGTGAGGCTCTCCCTAAGTGTGTAAAGGACCCATGTAGGGTGTGTATGGGAGAGGGTGCGACAGAGGCAGGAAGCCAGACAGCAGCATTGTATTATCCCAGAGAAAGGAGACAACAGTCAGCTTTGGGGCCCAATCCAGGGCACTGAGTAGAAGAAGATAACTTTAGGAGATAATAGGATTTGGTGATTTGTTATACTGGGTGAGGAAAATGGAGTGGTCAAGGCTGACGTCCAGGCTTTTTCCTTTGGAAACTGAATTGCTCATTGTGCTAACTATTGAGCTAGAGGATATAAAAGAGAAAGCCTTTTTTTGTGTGTGTGTGTGTGGAAGAAGGTAGTGAGTTCCTTTGGGGACATGTTGAATTTGAGATGTCTTTGTGTTCAAATGTCCATCAGGGCAATTGTCTGCATGGGTCTCAAGCACATGAGAGAAAGAGCTGAGCTTTGGATATAAATTTTGTAGTCACTAGCAAAATGATTGAGACCGTGGAGGTGGATGAAATTTCCCAGGGAACAATGCATAAGAAGAGAAGATATATTACTAAAGGACTGGCAGGAGATGAGTAATGTAGAAAGAAGCCTGAGACAGAGTGGCCAGAGAGGTGGGAAAAGAGCCAAGAGAGCAAGGTACTGTGCAAAGGGAAGAGGTACCATTTCAAGGAGGGAGCAGACAACAGTGTCAGGTGCTGTGGGAATCCACTGGACAGAGGACTGAAGGATGCTCACTGAATTGAGCAACAAACAGGCTGTTAGGGACCTTAAGAGCAACAGAGGGGTAGATGCTAGATCACAGTGTGTGAACATGCAGGCAGGAGGAGCTCTTTTAGGCAGTGGAGCCATGAAAGACAGGGAAAATAGGTCAGCAACTGGCAAGAGATGTGGGTTTGAGAAAGTGGCTAATTTGTTTTTTAAACATAGAGACTTGGTCCTGGACATTGTGGGAGCCACTTGATAGAGTTTGAAGACTTGTAGCAAATGAAGATAACCAGCAATAATTCAAATACAAAATATTGGCTATCTTTAAAAACATAAAGGTCTTTAGCCACTTCGGTACCAGCATCGACTTTAGCCGACAGCCGTGATAATGACTTTTCTAATTTTTCATTTATCAAAATAAAATTGTGAACATTAAAAATTACCTTAATGAAAACATATGTATATGTCACCTATTCTGATTTACATTACAAGTAAAGCTGCCTGTAAAGTAAGACAAGCTTTCAGTGCTTTAAAGCTTTTTTCCTCATCACACAAGAGCAAAATGGATTTGTCCTCAATGCACAGAACAAACTATCGTGGGGACTGTAAGTGCCAGCTGTAGGCAAGGTTTCGAGGCCCGTGAGCGCTGTACTGAAGTGGCTAAAGAAGTAAATCATGATGTTCCCATTAGAACACTTGATTCACCTATAAAATTGTCAATGGACTTAAATATACTTAAGGATGCCAACTGATTCTAAGAAATACTTTGAGGGAATCACATTTTAAAATATTTTTAAACCACATATTAAAATATTAATTTTAAGTTATGGCAAGTTTAGCTCTTGTCCATAGAGATCATACTCTTTAAATAATATGTATCTTTGAATAGCTGGTGGTAGAGGAAGCTTCTCCATTAAGGTTGGCTGGCAGAGTCTTTGGAGTCCCATAAGTCTTCGAATTTTTAACCGACACAAATGCTTTAATGAACAAGGATTCTCTACAATGAATGGGGAAAACAAGCAAAAATTTAAAATAATATTAGTGGATTGATCTGTAAGATACAGATTGTTTTAGAATAACATGAATAGTGTCCTTCTGCAAAACATGTATATGCACTTTAGGAAGTGGTGGTTTTAAGTGAAATTCATATTGCAATTAAGTATTTTAGACCATTCCCCTAGAATGCAAACTCCATGAGGGCAGAGATTTAGTCTGCCTCTGTGCCAAGAAAAGTTTGGCTCACAATAGATGTTCAACTAGAATTTGTTAAGTGAATGAATAGACTTGATTTAAGAAAGTAAATACTCTCTGACAGAAAAAGGCTATCTAAAATAAAAAAAATAAATAAATAAAAAAAAAAAAGAAAGTAAATACTCATATAACCTGTCCATTTTTTAGAACTAAGTAGTATAGAAGCCAGGCATGGTGTCACACACCTATAGTTCCAGCCACTATGGAGGCTGAAGCAAGAGGATCACTTGAGCCCAGGAGTTCTAGGCTGTAGTGTGCTATGATTATGTCTACAAATAGCCGCTGCACTCTAGCCTGTGCAATATAGTGAGAACCTGTTTCTAAAAAAGAAATACAACAACAAACTTTCTGATGAATAATTATCCAGGAAACATTAATGCAAGTGATTCCACATCATCCATGATTCAATCCGAGGTTTGTTTCCAGTGTCTGATGTCTAAACATTTTATATTTTCAAAAAAGTACACTAATGTTATTTAAGTATCTATTGTTAATCTTTATCTTCAATTCTTAATCTATATTATATAGATCTATAATATATTGATATATTATACCAGCAATATGAATTAATGAAAAGGCAGCATAGCACACAGGCTTGGGATGAAGGTTCTGGACTCAGTCCTAACTCTGCCACTTAGTATTTGTGTGACCTTGGGCAAGTTACTTGACTCTGTGATTTTATTATAGTATTCTCATCTGTGAAATGTGGATAATATTAATGGTATCTGCCTCACAGAGTTCTTTAAAGAGTAAATGAATTAAATCATATTAAATCAAAGTATTAGAAAAGTGTTTGGCACATTGTAACCATTAAATAAATGTTAACTATCATTCAATTTAATAATAAATGTGATCACATTTCTATTACATGTGATATTATAAGCATTCAAATTATCTTTTTTAAAATTAAAACAATGTTTTCCAAAAATTAAGGCAACACTATTATTACCATAATAGGTAGGGAAAAAATCCATCTTTTTAAAAAAATTACTATTTTACTTTTTTCCCTAACAAATACGCTGTCATACGTATACCTGGAAGAATCCTGACATCCAGTGGTTATCTGTGCTCATAGCAATAAACTGGCTTTGAGTCTGGTTGCAATAACGTATGACTGAAACAACAAAAAACTCCCTGGTTTTATTTTTACTTGGATTGCCTTTCCAAAGTCATTAGAATTGGTGATTCTTTTTCAATAAAAACATGCAGACAATTATTCCCACTTAGAAACAGTATCTATTCTTTCTATGACAGGAGTACTATGGTATTATAGAAAGAGCCTGTGTTTTGAAGTAAGACAGGCGAGGGTTCAAGTCTTTGCTTTTTCTGTTTATAACTATGGAAAATTAATTTATCTAAGCCTTTGAGTTTTTTCCTAGTTACAATCTCCAAATTGTTTTAATACTTTTATTGCAAAATAACATACAGATAGAGAAACTACACACATGTATAGTTTTCTAAGTTATTAAAAGTGATCAGGTTAACATCTTTAGTTACCTCCAAAGTCCAACCAAGGTCATGACATAGAACTTTGCTAGACACCCTAGAATTTCCTCCGCAATCCACTCAGTCTTCACCTTTTCCTTCCCCCATAAGTAATAACCCTTCTGACTTGTATAGTAATCAGTTCCTTCAAAGTTTCATTATCTAAGTGCACTATCCCCACATTATATAGTATTGACAATATTACTTTTAAATTTTGTTATGTCCTTTAAATGTTTTTTAATCTGCAGTTTCTTCTCTGCACCCTCTTCTCGTCCTGTCAATTAATTTTTGGAAGAACCCAAATGCCCTGCAGTTTCCAACAACCTGAATTTTACTGATTACATTTTCACGGTGCAGTTCCATTGTCTTCTCTATTTTTTGCAAATTGGTAGCTGGACCCAGGGACTTGATCAGACTCAGGTTAGATTTCTCTGGCAAACTGCAGTGGTGCTGTGTCGTTTCACTGGGGCCTGCATAAGGTGATACTAGCAGCAGTTGATGCTCAATAATTATATCCTTTAGTTTACTGGGGATAAACTGCAAAATGGTGATATCTAATTATATCAAATAATGTAATTTGATATAATTATATTATATCAAAGTGGGGGCTACAAAATGGTGAATCTAATTATAGAATTTCCTTTTCGTTTATTATTTGGAATATTTTTATTAAGGGATTACTCATTTACTTTTTGGTTACTAATAGCACAAATCATATAGGTAAGGCAGAACAAACAGTTAAATCTTTCTTTTTATCCCAATTTTCAAGGTAATAAGTTGAACTTTTACTGTTCTCTGGAGCTGACCAGTTTTTAAAATATCATATATTTAAACTTATTGGGTAAGTTTCAACTCATTGAAATAATTATCCTTTTTGAAACTTAAGTTGTCCTATCTTTGGCCAGTGGGACTCTCTTCATGTGGGTTCCTGACTTCTTTTGACATGCTTCTTGAAATATTTAAGAATTTCTTTTCTATCTGGTATCCAGATGTTCCATCCAGGTTCATCTTGTACATTTCCTTCCCTAGATATGAAATAATCTAGTTCTCTAAAGATGAATCTGTCTTTCACTTGTAAGACTGACTTACGGATAAAACCAATGAATGCCATCTACCAGTGTCAACCAATTCTGGTATCCAGTGTGTCTAGGGATCTGTATTCTCTGGGGAAACTGATCAAAATCAGTGCTGGTGAGGTTTGCAATGTCTCCATTCCTTTTGAAGGCCAAGAGTGAACATGTGCACTAATGACTATGTGAAATTCATTTTGCAGTGAGAAAACTCAGGTATAAAAAGGATAAGTAACTTGCTCAAAGTCACACAGCTAGTATGACTATCTTGGTGTTTTTACAGGAAATAAAAAGTCTTTCTCCTCTTAGAGAAGCAAAAATGATATCAATAAATTATTGCTTGTTTCAATGAAAATAGCCCTGAATTATATTTACACTATATAATCCAGCAATCCTACTCCTAGGCACAGCCAGACTTGCACCCTATCTTGGGTCTATGTGACCACAGAACTCAATTTCTAGGGTCACGATACTAAATTTTTATCAGAATCGCTAATATTTCTGCTTTAGTTGCCACAAAATCTCTTCTATTAAAGAACTCCTTCCAGGGGAAGGCAGATTTAAGTATATTAAGTTCTATGATGTTTCTTTAGGCTTCATGACATTGATTTCCAAGTAGGTTTTGAAAGTTTATTTTTCCAAACTCATATTTTGAAAGAGAAAACCTCTCCAATCTATGAATTTTTTCCAGTTTCTACCCTTGTTTTGAGTCATTTAAAATGTACTTTATTGAAACTTTTATAATATCTATAGATGAGGTCTCACTATTGCCCAGGCTGGTCTTGAACTCCTGGCCTCAAGTGATCCTTCTGCTTCGGCCTTCAAAAGTGCTGGGATTATTAGATAGGCAGGAGCCATGGTGCCCAGCCTTTATAATAGGATTCATTTTCACAATAACTAATCTTTGATGGTAAGATTATATCAATAAAGACCTGAGTGAAAGCAAGTCAAAAAGGGTAATTATAATCCCTACCATTTATTCATTTACTCCATAAGTATTGATTATTTACTACTTACTAGGAACTATGCTAAACCTTGAGAATATACTAGAAAAAGAAACAATACAGATCCCTGCCCACATGGAGATTGCAGACTACATATTGCATGATATTATAGAAGTTAATTTTCAAAAAATGAGTTCTAGTCAGAATGTTAATATAGGTATAGTATTACTCATTATACAACTAAAGAGTTGGAAAATATCAAGAAACACAACAACAAAAATATCTTACAACAAAGAAAGTGTTAGGGATGATTTAACAACCCCAGATAATTCTGAAAATAAAGTAGCACTGAAAAAAATATTAAAGAAGACCTTAAGAGACTTTTCTCACATACATTTTTAATAAAAAAGAAAGTGTAGGCAAAGTTTTGTTTTTTACCTAGTATTTGGCGGATTTCTGGCCATTCTCTCTGTACTTCTAGCGCAGACTTCAGTTTAGCGCACAGAGGGACATAATCCATGTAATCTATTAATATACGAATTACACTGCCTACCAAGTGCTTCATCCAAGGAACTGTAATAAACTCACAAAACTGAGAGAATTGACAAAATTTAACTTTGTAGTACTTTAATTTACCACATATATAAACACTCAATTTTGTTATAAAATTACTCTTTATCTTTTACAGAAAATAAAAAAATCCCTCCTTATAATGAACAAAAATGAAAGATAAATTGGTTCCTTGTTTCTGTGAAACTATCAGTTCTGAAGACATATGCATGGCTCTGATGTGATTGTAGTTAACATAACATAGAAGAATTATGCTTCTTTTCACTTAGCCCTGATATTCCACCAATGAAGCATTAGTGATTAATCTCATAAATTTTCAAGTTCTTCTACATTCAGTTTCCAATTCAAGAAGAATAAACAACATCATTTTTTTTGTTAGCTTTATGCTTATATCCCCATATCACTGTAAACAAAAATTCAAGAATAAAAAAAGTTTAAAAATTAGAGTTGATTTTTCTTTTCTTGTAATATCCCTAAATGAGCGAAAGCTTGTAAGAGTTAGGATGATGACCCAATATGAAACAGAAAAGGATGTAACTCACCGGGTTATCTCTTATTACACAAGATGTCCATCCTGGCAGTACCTCTTCCTCTATCTCTGACCACACAAAGGAATTTCCAAAGATGTCCCCATGCATGCATTCAAAGCACATCTCCACTTGGTAGCCATTATTCAGCAATAGCCTCAGCATTACCTCGTCATTTAGGGCATACTGAATGACACTGGGGAAACGCGTGTCGTTCACATGCATAAAGTAACAGTTGACATTAGCTCCATGGGAGAGAAGCAGTCGGACGATTTCATGATTATTGGCCCTCACTGCCACAAGTAGGCAGTTGAGGGGATCTAGGTTTGGATCTGCACCTGCTGCCAGAAGGACTTCCGTGCAACGGATATCATTGTTAGAAACGGCAAAATATAGCGCAGTCTTTCTCTCATCATCATAGTTCTGGGAAATGTGGTCAGCAAGGAGGGTATTGACGTCAAAACCATTTTCAATGAGCAGTTCTAGGCACTGTACATTTTGTCCATCTGCTGCTGAGTGAATTGGTGTTAGCCCACTTTTCTGAATTGCATTTTTGGATGTTACTGGGATAAGATATTTCAGTACACTAAAAAAAAAAAAGTCAAATATCCACATGGCATAAAGAAAACCAAGAAATTGAAAAAAATCAGCTTCTTCACTAAATAAGTGAAGGCAATTTGTTTAGTTTCCCTTAATTTCACTAGACAACCTTATACTGAAACAATCTTTGTCCATCAAACTATTATTAACATTTACTTTAGTGTGATTTAGTTCAATTTAGATTTATCTTCCTATTCTAAATATTCCTGAGAAACGTGCTGGATCTTATATGAATGGTCCTAGAACTTTGGTTCCTCAGGAACCCTCCCTACTTTCCAATTCTTCTCTGAACAATACAAGTTTTATAAGCAACCAGTGCTATTTAATAAAAAAATATAAAAGTAAGCCTTTCTGATGCCATAGAAGAATGCTTCATAATCTTGACCATTTGAATCATGGAATCATAGAAAGTGAGAGGTGGAAATGACCTTGGATATAATTTAGTCCAACTGCTTCATTTAATATGAAGTCTGGGGAGGTAAAATGACTTGTCCAAGGTCACACGGTTAGATGTGGAGGTGGTCTAGAATTTAGGTTTCTCATTAATTATTCCTCTTTTACTGATTCCTAAGCAATCTATTTTTTTAAAATATTGACCATGTACATACTGTCTGCTTTCATACAACTTGTAATTGAATTATTAGCCAAAATAAAAGTCTTTATTATTCTATCAACCTTACATCTGTCCAATTGAGGTAACAGCTTATGTGTCTAAGTACATGTGATAAACTGTTGTAAATTTCACACTTGACTAACCAACTAGACATGTATGAGAGCCACAAGCAAGGATAACTCGATCTCTTGTGCCTAATTCAGAGCTCCCATGTGTGAATTTATGAACACTGGGAGTAAATCCAGATAAACTTTAACAACATGTCACTTAGCATCAATGACACGTAATTGGCCACTTAGCCAATGTGGCCACTGAAAACTACATATCCTAACTACTTCAAAGTTTTTCAACGTATAGAATATATTGAATTGACTGCAACCATCTTCTCACGGTGGGTAGTTTAATACAGTGATTCTAGACTTCTATTGATGTGTTTATTATGGCACATTTTGTGATTTAAAAATCCATCCAACCATTTCTATGGAGTAAAGAAATCTAAACTCATAATGAAACTTTTCTATTGAAGAATATATTTGACATAATATATTTGACATTATATTATAAAATCCTGGAGATGTTAAGAAATAATTGTAGCAACAATGATAGTATTGTTACAAATTTTAATCCTTTATCAAAAGCAAAATTTTTAGAAATTCTGTAGTGTTTTGCTGAACAGGAAGGCACTCTTGGTTGGCTTGTGCAGAATTCTCACATAACTTAATTCCTTTTAAAAGAGAATTTCTTTTCTTCATAAAGTTATTATAAATTCATTTTTTGGAAGTATAAGAATATGATAAGAAGGAGGAAAATCAAACAAGTTCCAAGCATCTAAATACAAAACTTGTGAACATTTTGACTATTTCTCTTTGGATTTTTTGGAGGGTAGTATATATATAAAGAGAGACTTGTGATTATACTGCATATATAAATTTGCATTTTTAACTTAAAATGATCACCCTGTAATTTATCACTCACAGATAATGTCCCTCGTAGGCAGCTCGGTGTATAGGAAGATGCCCTGCCCTGTTAGGTACGTTGCCACTTCCTCCATATTCCAGCAGGAGGGAGATGCAATCAGGATTGCCACCTCCTGCTGCCTCAAACAGGACTGATGCCCCATCATCCGCCAAAGCAAACACATCACCACCTGGCAGCATAAAACACATGGCATGAGGATAACTGGCCTTGTTAAAATAGTCCCCTTAAAAACAACCTGTTGTTTTCCTTTCTAGTTAGAACTTAAACGCATAGAATTCAGAGCTGCTATGTTCTCAATATTTTCAACAGAGAGTTACCCAGCATCCTTCCCTTTATTAGAAAATCTTTGGGTCACAAAAACATGAGAGAAACTAGCAAGTCAATTTTCATGACTGGCAAATACTTTCAGAAAAAGGGATCATTAGACTTTTTTTACTTCAAGACGATAATTAACACTCTTTCGATTCAACAAATATTTATCGATCACCCTCTATACACAAACACTGTGTGTGACCATAAGATGAATAAGTTTGACTACTTTAAGGAGCTTAGAGGGGAAATGAAACAAAATGTCATCAGAGAACACAAACTGTGTGACATTCAAATGACATCAGGACTAGGTGGTATGATGCAGGAGACAGAGGGCTGTGTTTGAATTATGGCTCCGCTGCTTACTGTGAGAACTGGGGACAAGCCATTTACTTCTATGCACCTCTATTGCCGCATCTCTAAACTGGAATAAATCAGCTTGTTTCACAGGGCTTAGTTGATATTTAAATACAGTTTGCTCAAAAATATTCATCTTTTCCACATAGAGGATCCTTGGGGACCATGTGGTCCTACTCTTCATTTGCAGGTGAGAAAACTGAGGACCAGATGTTGAGCTAACCTGGTGAGGGTCTCACAATGAGTAGGTGACCCAACCTAACCAGTTTAGGAATTAGGTCTCTTAACTGCTGGTTCTGTAGTTCTGTTTAGTTATATCCTTTGAGGATATAAAGAAGGGCAATGACACAATCTGGTGGGGAGAATTAGGAAAGGATTAGGGAAAAAGGTGTCTCAAGAAATTGACTTTGAATTGTGCTGGAGAGATGAGGGCAAAGACCTGAACTAAACCCAGACAGAGGGCATGCCAGATTTTTTGGGGAATACTGCTAGTCTATTTTGTTTGGAGTGTAGCATACAAGATGGGCATAGTAAATGATAAACCTGGAGAAACAATTCAGGATGATGCCGTAGGGATTTTTTGAATAGTTGACACTATTGTAGCTGTCCTTTAGGGAGAGGAACCAAGTTGCAGTATGTAGCATGGATTCTCTGATGGCGAGACTGGAAAGCCAGAGAATGATTAGAAAATATTTGCACTGGTCCAGGGAAGATGTGAGGGACCTGACCATGAAGGCAGATGGATTGCAAAAATCGGGACAAGAGAGATGCTATACGATTTTGCAATTGATTGGGTTTAGGAAAGAAGGGGATGGAGAAAAAGAGGTAAACCCAACCTTTTAGTCCTGGCTGAGAGAAATTATATCAGTAAGTAGAAAATGAGGAAAAATTCAGTTTAGGAGAAGCCTTAAGGAGCTATCTATGTGAAAATTTTGCTGTTTCTACAGAAAGCAGTAGGCCACAATATATAGGGTTTAACTGAGTTGTGGCATAGGGGCTTGTTGGTGGGGCTGAGTGTGAAAGCCTGATGCCCAGTTACACTCAGGGGAGGAAGAGGACACAGCGAGGAAAGGAGAAAAGGAGTGTCCAAGAGGCAGGACAAAAGTCAGGAGAGTGTAATTCCTTTTCACAGACCTTTGTGGATTAGATGTTCCAACACATCACAGTGACCGTACTCGGCAGCCACTCCTAACGGTGTGACTCCAAATCCATCTCTCAGGTGGACGTTGCCTCCATGTTTTAGTAGCAGAGCTATGATGTCTTTTCTGCCTTGCTTGGCTGCTTCGTGCATTGCCGACCATCGCTTGACACACGGCTGGTCAAGGCTGGGGTTGTGTTTAATCAGAGTGGACACCATGTCATAGGAGCCCTTCTTTACAGCTTGAAAATTATTTTAAAAAAGAACAGACAACAGTAAGTATATTCACACAAATACCTTAGGAGATATGAAACTAATAACCAAATTTAATATTAAAATATATATTAGTTATAATCTTTTCTTCTACAAGAGAATATTGTATTTCTCTAATGCCTTCTGTTTCTCGTAGTCAAATTTCCATTTGTGGAGTATAAGTATGCAAGATAATACTGATTTTTCTTTAACATCCGGAGGAGGGGTAAGAGTTTCATGGAAAACAGTGTGCGTTGCTGGATAAGGATGCCGTGCTTACTCGTTCTAAACTTCCATTTCTTCATTAACAAAATGGAAATAACATCTACTGTGGGGTTGTACAAATTAAATAATGTATGTAGAATGCTTAGTATAGTACCCACTATATAATAGGAACTTAGTAAATAATAATTACTATTAATAACATTTTATCACTCCTAGGACCTGGGAGTCCTAGTCTCATGTGTAAATAATGTTTACCAAGTTTTCCTTCATAGAAACAGGTTTTTTCTTCCACCAAAGACAGCAGTAAGTATTGCATGAACTTCTCTTTCCTATACTTTTAATGGGAGGTTATCAACGGGACAGTTTAGAATCCAGGCAGGTCAACTTTTCTAAACAGGTGAAGTGGCAGATAATATAGTACAATTTAAGAAGCTCAGTAAATCACATGTCTCCCTCCCTCTCTGTTTGTCTCTAATAGCTCAAATTACACTGTTAAAAGTTTTTTCCCCCTTTGGATCATTAAGAGATTGTCTCCATTTTGCTGTAAATACTTATGAGATATGTAAAACATTTTTTTTTCTTGTCAATAAGTAAAATCTTAATGTGAAACAGATCCGGGTGAGCACTACCCCCTGCAAATGGAGATAAATGCAGTTACATTCACTCATTCATCCACTCACTCATTCATGCATTCACTCAGTTAATGCCTGCTGGCTAACTGAAAGGCTCTGTGCTGGGCACTGTGGACAGATTGGGCTCTCACTCATGGAATCTACAGTCTGGAGAAGAAGTCTATACTGTCTTCTATTTGAAGAGAGACTCAAAAGACTGGGCCTTTGCTGGGAAAGGCAGGAGGAGATGTGAGGCCACATAGAACATTCCAGGGCAGCTAGGAGGTGGAAGCTTCTAATGCCAAAGCAAGGAAAATGGTTCCCGATGGTGTAATAAGAGGATGAAGACAAACTTGCCTACTTCCTTTGGAGGAAAGCAAGCCACCACTGCAGCAAGGTTCCACATTTTCTCCTGCTCACTGTCTAAAGTAGAATGTGTTGACAAATGCCTCTCTCTGGAATCTCCCATCTGCCACTGGCAGCTCAAATTACAGTGAATTACCTCATCCTAGCTGGTGTTACTGCAAAGCACACATCAAGCGAGCTAAACGAATGAAGAAATGTGTCCTTGTTTATCTTCTTGCTCCTATTGCAGTTTTTTTAATAATTAGAAAAAATATATTAAAATAATGAACTTCTTCCCTCATGATCTATTTTCCTTTTTTTCTGACTCAGAACATACTGATTAGCAACATTAGTCTCTTTTTTTTCATGAGAGTAATAGCATATATGGGACATCTTCAACTTAATATTAATTTTTTAAAAATCAAAGCTTCACTTCTAATTTAATTTTTTTGGGAAATAAGAATATATTTTCCATAGAAATAATAATGCAGATGGTGGGAAACCTCTCTCAAGCTAACTCATGAAGACATTCTTAACTCATAAATGACTGAAATAACGAAAAGGCACAGTATTGGTGTAACATAACTGATTAAGTAAAATAACTAAAAATTTCCAGAGTTTAATATATATAAAATTTTATATATGCTTTATATTTATTATATATAATTTTTAAGTCTCTAGAATTTAAAATTCCAAAATTTAGAATTTAGAATTCTTTAGAATTTTTTCAGAAATGTTTTAATTCTTTAGTTTTCAAACTTTAAAACTTATCTTCAGCTGGTCGCAGTGGCTCATGCCTGTAATCGTAGTATTCTGGGAGGCTGAGGCGGGCAGATTACTCAAGGTCAGGAGTTCGAAACCAGCCTGACCAAGAGCAAGACCTCATCTCTACTATAAATAGAAAGAAATTAATTGGCCAACTAATATATATAGAAAAAATTAGCCGGGCATGGTGGCGCATGCCTGTAGTCCCAGCCACTCGGGAGGCTGAGGCAGCAGGATCGCTTGAGCCCAGGAGATTGAGGTTGCTGTGAGCTAGGCTGACACCACGGCACTCACTTTAGCCTGGGCAACAAAGTGAGACTCGGTCGCAAAAACAAAAACAAAAAACAACTTGTGTCTTCAATAGTAATGCTTAAAGAAAATCAAGCTTACTTTGAAGAGTTTAGGAAATTAGATAGTGAGTTTTGCATAGATTATAGGCACTTTCAAACACTGTATAATTTGCAGGTACTTTTCCTTTTTATTTTGAATTTGTCATTTTCTTTCTTTGTGCTCATGTAACGTATTATCAGCTATGAATGTTTTTCTGACTCATAAAATATACAGAAAAAAAGATTTTTCTGAGATATCTTGACAAGATTGAAACAAGAGATGGAGTGAGGAAGATGTCTATTGATCTGTGAGAAAGTAACTGTCTGAAGGAAAAATGAACTGATCTGTAAATGGCGTAGGTTGTCAGGAACAGAGGGCCATGGGGCTGAAGTATCATGCTAGTCGGTTCCCCGAGCCTTCTCTCTAGCCCGGGCTCCATTGGCCTGGATAAGCTTGTGGCTTGGGACACCAACTCCTGGGGGTGGGTAGAGAGGAAGTCCAAATCCCAAACCCCTTAATGGGTGTCAGATCCTCACAAATTAGACATCCACCATTCAGCAGGTAACTGTGTAGCATGACTATAACATATAAAAAAGTACCCTAAGCAAGGGCCAGATGGCTCATAGGGAAGGGCCCTGGAGGGACCAAAAGTATTTTTATTTTTTGCCATTTAAGGATACTCCATAAATAGAGACAAAGATGATGGCACCAGACAAAGAAAAATAAAAATGACATTGTGCAGAAAAAAAAGAGACAATACTTTTTTTTCTCTTCTCTCTCCTCTGCAACTTAAGGAACTGTGAGTAGCGAATTTCAAAGCAGCCCATAAGAAAACCGAGGACATGCCATGGATGATCCATTTTCCTATAGAACTTAAAAAGACCTGGCATGGGTTTCACAACAAAGATCCTGAAGAAGGTAACCCAAGAAAATCCCTCTCCTGCAGATGTGTGGATGATGAGGACATACGGGGGCACCTCCAGGATATTGCCTCTACAAAGACTTTCGTCCTTTCTTGATATTACCATTGGTTTTTAAGATATATTATTTCTGAATGTTAATTCTATTTTTATTTTGGTAACTCAATGATAAAAATTCCTTTCCTGCACTCTAGATCTTGCTAGAGTAGAGATTAAACGAACATATGGAATTTTGAAATGCATGTCAAATGCTTAATTCTGTGTTGTGGGCCTTAATCATTAAAGAAAAATTTAAACGAAGCAAAACAAAAACCAATGACTAGTAATCATGACTTAATTTCCTTTAAGAAATAAGTGGATTGAGGAAAGCAAGTGGAGAATAATTCCATATTTGCAACGTGAAGCAGTGTACAATTCCGAAAAGATGTTTGTTTTTTGCTGAAACCAAAGGCTACCTATAGAAATAACACATGTGTTGTTGCAAATATTACATGGTCTATGCTGGCTTTAAAAAATATAACACAGATCATATTAAGAGTGGTGAAGAAACCCACAGGTGCATATTCCATTTAGCATCTGTAAAGCTTGCTTCAGGAAAAGAGTTCTGGTTATTTATGAAAAGCATCATGATATTGTCACAGAAAGGCTAGTTGAAATGTATGCAGGGAGTACTATTTCTTCCTCAGTATTAATGCTTCCCCTTTTCCTTTTAGTATCAGAAGCCTCCAAATGTTAGCTGGTCACAGGCCATCCAGGTAAAGACTAAATATCCCAGCCTCCTCTGCACCAGGTGTGGCTATGTGACAAAATCTGAACGAATGGGATATAAATGGAAACACTCTGTGCAACGTTGAGGTCCCCACTTTAAATTGAAGATGCTTTCTCAGGGCTTCCTGGCTTCCTCTTTTCTCCTTCATGCTTCCTGGGAAATGGTGACGTTAGAGCAAGCATTGAGCAATGTTGGCAAAGCCACCCTGACAAACCTGGGCCACTCACCTCTGGGATGATGTGTGAGAGAGAAATGGCTTCTTTCTCTTTAAGTCATGGTTCATTTACTTGTTTGCTTTGTGTATCTGTTTTCGTTTTTTGTTACGGAAGCTTTGCCTGTGCTCTAACTATCATGATTAGATCGTTTGATCTGATCTGAGTTTGGGAAGGCTGAGAGCTCTGCGGGGGCAAGAATGGGAGGGAAGGAATCAGACCAGGATGACCACAAGTCAGGGGCAGAACAGCCGCCTAGCAGCCTTCCCCTCCCCTGTCTGCCAGTTATCCCCTCTATATCCCTCAAGTCTCAACTCGGGAAAGCAAGGCTCTTTGAAGGCTTCACAGATTCACTGTTTTTTTTTATTCTCCTAATTTACGTTGCATATATACCTTTCTAATAGCATTTGTAACACTAATATTCCATTTAAATCATATCCAACTCTCCTTCTAGGCTCTATGAGAAGAGGAAGCTTAGTCCATTCATCTGTACATCCACACTGTCCAGCGCAGCATCTGGCTTAACGTGACTTCTCCATAAATGTTTGTTGCATCGATGTTCTTGGATTCATGCCATCGAGTGCAGATATTTTACTAATGTTGATGACTTGTTTAAGTTTTCTTAGCAATATTCAGGTTGTTTAAAAAATTGTTGGTGATTCCTCTGTGAATAGACTCAGTGGTGGTGCTTAACTAGCTATGAATGTAGCTCATGGCGCTTTATCCCCTTCCTCTGTGGTTGCTGGTAAATAGTCTTATGTCCTCACCTCCTCTTCCTCCCCTCCTCCCACCACACACACACAATTTCCCAACAGCTCTCCTCTCCTGAGCGTCATGTATGAAAGGTTTTATATATGCATTTCCTCTAATTTTTATAACAATTCTACACAGTAGATGTGTTTCAATTTTACATACAAGGAAACTGTAGGCCCATGATTGCATCTCTCTCCCCTTTTACAAACAGATCTGCCAATTCTTATTGTTCACCAATAGCAGGCCATAAAAGACAGAGAAGAAGCTGGTAAATGAACCTTCCGATTTATCATTCTTCCATTGTTGTGCCACAATGGGAACCCCCTGATAGTGCCATGCTTTGCATTTGTGTGCTCAGAATCTGTTGGCTCTACATCCTTCCAGTTTGGCCTGATCATTCTGATGTGGAATCCGTTTCTATCACTTTTTTCGGGACACCTATTGCACATGGAACCCTCCTTGCAACTGGGGGGTACCTAGAGAATATTCCTTTAGAATTGGTGTCTCTGGCTTCATAAAACTAATTCAGATCCCTCCTGGCTAACTGAACTCTCTATAACTGGGTGCTAATGGATGTGGCCATCTTTCACATTTGACCTCTTTGTGGGATGGGAAAACAAAATCATAGGACAGAAGAGATGAGGGTTACAGAGGGGCTCAGGCAATTGAGGTCACACAATTTTAGCCAATATACAGTGGTTTTCAATAAATACTTATTAAATGTTTGTTATTTGTTTCAAACTACAAAATTTCTAAGAATAAAAAGGTCATTTACCAATGAGAAGGGGTGTCTCTCCTTTGTCATTTTTGGTATTGGGCCACACTCCCTTTTCCAGTAAAGTTCTTACATTTTCCACCAGACCAGCTTTGACTGCCAAAGTCAAGGGTGTTTCTCCATCACAGGTCTTGAATTCCCAGAGTGTCTTATAGGATGCTAAGACATGAAAACATCATGTTGAAAAGTTGAAAATATTTACTTACCAGGATATCACATAAATCATAATAACCCAATATTATATATATATAAGATCAAACAAACACAATTGATGAAAAAGGAAAGACTTTGATTAAAAGTTTACCAAATGGCAAACTATCAAGAGATAGTTCAAGATGAAAAATTAAAAACCGACTTCCAAAAAAAAAGTACGGTACATAGGTGGTACAATGGTAGAATTCTCACCAGCCCAAAGAAAAAAAGCCTTCATATTTGAATCAGTTAATTTATGACATATACAAACTTTTTATAGCTTTTGGGGTAACCATACCTTCTCACCAACCTGTGTCACATTCCTAGGTAAAAGCATACGCCCTGTCACAAAATGTGCTAATTTTTGTACTTTGAGTTTAAAACATGGGTACTGCCTTTTTCAAATTTCAACTAATCATTTATTCTGCTTTTTTTTTTTTGTCTTTGCTTGTTATGTTCATTGAAAACACATATAACTTCTACATTCTTTCTTTGATTTGATCATAGGGGTTTTATGTTCTCTTACCATCCAGAACAATCTCAAGTATTTGTTGAATGGGTTGAACAACAGCTTCATGCAACGGAAACCATCCTTTATCATCAGCTTCATCCAATGCAAATTTATATTTCACATACTCCTGGAGCTCAAGAATGTGACCTAAATTAAACACACGGATTAATAACAAATGTCTATCTTTGCAAGGAGGATTCTCCAATCCCTGTAGACAATATACTCATTTACCTCGTCTTATGGCCTCCACAAGTTTTCTGTTTTGATCACTTAGGGGTACAAATCTACCAAAGAAATAAAAATAAGTCATATTTACAGTAGTGGTATACTACAAGGAACTCCAAATTTTAATTTCTACTCATTTTATCTACTTTTAAAATATAAATGTCTAGAAGTCAGATACGGAGTATATTTATGATAGCTTGGAACTAAGAACATTTTCTGTGTATGTTTTATAAATAAAAGCAAGGAATTCCATAACAAATTTGTTTAACCCTATTAAGCAGAAAATATCTGCTAGCATTCTAGGGTTGTGAATGTCTTCCAGGAAACTCTAATGTTCCCAAATCCATTGGAGATAAGGGAAAAATTTTAAAGACCAGAAATTTATATGTAATATGTTCATTTTTTAAAAGCTCAAAAGCAAGAATTTTTATAACACTGAATCTATTGAAAACTACTACTAAATTTCATAATATAAGATTCTAAATATTAGAATGTAAAGGTAGACTAAACTTTATTTCTGTCAGAAGTATAATGTGTGTTGTTCAAGACATAAATTTAGTTTTGCATTTGTAGATTCAATAACTCCTACTTACATAATCCATCAATTTTATGCACATCTTAATTTGTTAACTCCTATCATGTGGATAGTAGATAATTACATAGGTGGTGGTTTATATATTACTTTGTCATATATAACAAAAGCCCACAGCTCTCCTCCCATTCATTGAACTAAATGAGGTGAGTTAGCATTATTCTTCATATTTTAAAAATGCAAAAATGTAATATGTTACTTATAAAAGGTTAGCTGAGTCAGTAGCAGAACAAGCTCGAAAATATACAGACCTCTGTTACCTTTCTATACAATGGTTGCATAAACTGTACTTGCAAATTTATTCTAACTACTTATTGTCATTTTGACTCCACATTAATTTAGAAAATAGGCAATTCTATACACCAAAATTCAACTAGGAATTTCCCAGCTAGATTATTTCTGTTTTCCACATGAGTTGAGATTTATGGAAGATAAGATTGCTAAAACCTATGCACAGTGGTCCTTGTCAAACCATTAGATTCCCTGCCAGAAAAGAAAGATAAACATTTTCTTAGGGAAGAAGTTAGGAAACAGCATTCATTTTATCTTATAATGAAATGAGCTGGAACCCATTCTACTAAGTGAAGTATCTCAAGAATGGAAAAACAAGCACCACATGTACTCACCAGCAAATTGGTATTAACCTATCAACACCTAAGTGGACATATAGGAGTAACATTTATCGGCTGTCGGGAGGGTGGGGGGGGAGGGATGGGTATATACAACCACAACGAGTAAGATGTGCAACGTTTGGGGGATGGACATGCTTGAAGCTCTTACTGGGGGGGGAGGGGGGCATGGGAATATATGTAACCTTAACACTTGTACCCCCATAAGACGCTAAAATAAAATAAAATAAAATAAAACACTATATTTGAAAAACAGGAAAAGAGACAAACCCCTAGCTAATTTAATCAAGAAAGAAAGGAGAAAGCACACATGTACAAAATAAGAAATGACAAGACAGAAATAACTTTTGAAAACAAGGGAATTGTACAAAATAAAATAATTAGAAAAAAAGAAATGAATGCCATAAAGAAATTTGGGGGAGGACAGTCAATTTGAATACTACCTTTCAGGATAAAATACAGTCTTGCTGGCTTCAATGGATTCTTGGATACTGAGCTGAATATCATAACTTGTAAGATGGTCTTCATCAGGGTCATCATTAGTGTCCATGTCGATACACAATTTTGAAAGAGGCAATTTCTTGTTATGAGCAAATGACACCAAACAGAACAGAGTTAACATGAAAAATGCAAAATTAAAAACTAAAATGCATTTTCCTTTCCCTATTTAACAAATATGAATGCAGTTAACATTTTAATCCCCATTATATATAAGGTCCCTTTTGTTAACTTAAAATGGTTTAACTGCTGAAACATTTAATTACCTACCCTTTAAGGTTTTAAGGTGTCTGTACTTTCTTTTTTTTTTTTTCCTGAGACAGGGTCTCACACTCTTGCTCAAGCTGGAGTGCAGTGGTATGATCATAGCTCACTGCAGCCTCGAATTCCTGAGCTCATGTGATCCTCCTGCCTCAGCCTCCCAAGTAGCTGGGACTGCAGGCATATACCACCACCTGACTAATTTTTTAATTTTTTTTTTTGTAAAGATGAGATCTCGCTATTCCCCAAGTTGATCTTGAATTCCTGGCTTCAAGTGATCCTCCCACCTCGGCCTTCCAACACTTTCTAACCTTTGGTTTTCTTTTCAGTAATGAGATTATAAGAGTTCACTTTTTTCAGAGCTTCTGATTTACACTAATTTTGGTCAGTTTTCTGTGACACTATTTTATTTAGTGCATTAGAAGCTTAAAATTCAACTCAAAGAGGAGATGGTGGCAGTAATGTAGAACAGTGATCCTTTATATTCTTTACAAACCAGCAATGGTTCATTGTAAGGTATGACTCATCTTGGAGTATCCTTTGAAGATAAAAGCCATCTGAACTCTATCCAGAGACCAGAGACCAACCCTCCTGTAGATTCCTCATTCATTCCTTTTCCCAGTTCTATCACAAGCCACTTTTCTTGACTGGCCCTTCTCTTCTGAATATAATACTAAAAAATCTAGATTATTCCTCACTGACTTATTTCTTCCACATATCCAGTTAGAAGAGCGAATATCTCCCTTTACTATTGGATCAATTGTTTTATCTTCTATAGAGGGAAAACTTAGCAAAGTGCAGAAATCAAATAGTTCTACAGCTGTGTTGACTGACCAATATGAAATTATTTTTGATTATTGGTATTTTCAAGCCAAAATATATTCTCTATATGAAATTTTACATTGTAGAATTTCTTCACAAGGGGAGAAAAACAAAACAGTGTTCTCTAGGCAATTTATAAAACACAGCTTTAACTCTTCTCATTCTCCAAGGTTAGATAATCTCAAACTCTGAAGACAGTTCTATACCTGCTAATAGCCAAGGTCCCTGACCTGTAGACAGACTGCACATGAACTCAATGGCATCATTATGATTGTATTGTTCATTGCTCCATAGCAGTGGCCTTACCATCACCTCAGGACAGAAGGGATAGAATAGTGACAATGTTCAGAGACCACACGTGAGCTGGTAAAATGCTCCGCTAAGCATGCTCCCTCACACTGTGATATCTCAATCTCCTCAAAAGGCTGATGTGAGCTCTAGGAATCTGATTTACCACAGAAATCCAAATGGTATTTTACTTTTAATTTATTATTTATTGGCTCATTGTCTAGCTCCTCCCATTAGAATGTAATGAAATAAGATCAGGGAATTAGTGTGTAACCTCAGTGCCTAGAAAAGCATCATCTCATGCTTTGTGGGCTACAGATATGTGTTGAATGAGGTACTGAATGACCACTAAAACATAACCCAGGCTCTGCTTGTTCTCCATTTCCCTCAGTACAGAGTCTTTTATTCAACTGAACAAGTGTGATTGTTTCATTTTTTTCTCTTCTGTGCTTTTCCATCTTATTCCTCTTCATTCACGAAGCCTTCCCAGCTGTTCCACACCCACAGCCCACGCTGCCTCACACCCAGCTCAAGACGTTCCTCCAGTGGAAGCCCTTCCTACAGTCTCGAGTTTCTCTCCAGTCTTCTTTATCTGTAATTATCTCCTCCTATGTAATGTTTTTCTAACGTTTGGATTTCTACTCACTCATTTCATGTTTGCTTTACAAGTTCTTCACATATTTTTGTTTTCTCATTTGAACAATTAGTTTTCTGAGGAAAAAATTTACTTTCCTTTTCCTTTAGATCTTTTCCCTCTATTTCCACTCCTGGCCAATTATAGCAAATGGCTGCTCTCAGTGGTCACTGGAAAAAAGTTGTTGACTCATTTCTAGTGGCTAAGAACTGAGTCCTTCAGCCAGCATAGCTAGATGACAAAGTTAAACCTGTGGCATTGCCTGTTGCCTTTCTTGCTGATATTTCCATGGTGATGGGGGATTGCATGGTTCTGGGATTAGTAATGGGATACAGAGCCTTTCACCTATTTAAATCACTGGCTTAAATCTAATCTCGTTTGAAATTTGGGCTCCCAGTACATGACATACCATAGGCTCCTTGGAGAACTTAGTTGGTCTGTAAAAAGTTTTTTATTTTTTTAAAATGTCCTTTTAACTACTATCAAGAAGAAAGTTATTTAAGTTCTTAACTGTTTTGTACCTGACAGCAGTATAGAAATGGTGGGAAAACTCTTACTATGTGGACAAACTCCAACCTGACACAGGCTGTCTCTAGTCTTTTACCAAAAGCTTGGGATGAAGTGAAGATCTGTGTGTAGGTGAATCAAGGTGTCAGCCAGACAATCAAAGGAACATTTTAGCAATCGACTTAGAGACATCAAGATGCAATGAGAAAGGCAAAAGGAAAGTTATTTATCTATACTTCAAATTTAAAATGACTAGGACTCAATCCCAACTGAGGGCCAGCAACAGTGTATTAGAAATGATTGAAATAAATTATCACTCAGAAGTACAAGAAAAGGCCAGATAATATTTTGACATTCTTTAAGACCTCTTTACAGTTATGCCAGTCTAAAGAATTCTCAGTCTAAAGAAATTAATTGATTCTTTCTTAATAATTTTCCATTTAACACTCAATCTTATTCTGGGGAAGCCCATTAGTGAGATCATTTATTCTCCATAAGTAGATGGTTTATAAAATAATTGGGGCAAATAAATGGTACAATTAACCTTTAAATGAGGATTTAAAGGTCTGGTTAGCCTTGCTTAGGGTCAGGAACATATCTGATGAAGGCTATGGATTCTCTCTCCAGAAGAAGACATACCCCCTCAAAATTTTGCAAATAATTTTAGGGAACTCATGGATCCTCAGAAGTTCTTTCATGTTTCCCTGGTAAAGAACCACTAAATTAAAGATTTCTAAATGCTAAATGCCAAATATATTACTCAGATATCAAGAATTATTTGTTTAGTTTATAGACAGGCTAAATTAAATCCTAAATTTAGATAGTTGGAAAAGAGAAATTTTAGTGGTAATGTAAATTTTAGAATATATTTGGCAATAATGAAAATAGTGATAATAGTAATAATCATAAATTACCAAGTGCTTGTTTTGTTTTAAGCACTGTGCAAAGCATTTTGTATGGACTACTTTGTTTTAAATCCTTACTCCGATTCTGTGTTATAGGTATTACAGAATCATTGTGCATAAGTGGAAACTGAGGCTTCAAAAGGTTAAAAGACTCACCCAACATTACAGAGCTAGTAAGTAGGGTCTGACGAGATTGGGCACGTTCAGGGTGGTATGGCCATAGACAGTAAGTAGAGCCTGGACAGAGCAGCGAGTACCTTCACTTTTAAGGTCTTTTAGAAGTTATTGGAAAACATCCTACAGGCAGTTGCCTTTAAAAGAAAACACTTTGATCTTGCTCTTAACAGCCAGCTCTTGATGACAATAACTTCCAAAAATAAAAAATAGCTTCCAGGGACACATAAATCTTTTTCTTTGTTTCCATTCAATAAGGCTTTATGTTGCTTAGGGTGGTCTGAGGTGAAAGCTTGCCTTCAATCCTGTACTTTTTGTCTTGGACATTACTGTCCAGAAAACAGGATCAACATACCAGTTGGTGCCTGACTGAAGTGGTCAGGCGGTTAGTACGATGTTGCAAGGTATGAGGCAGGAGTGAACACAAGCACATGGCACCTTCTTGCATCAGATTATTTAAACTACCTCCAATCTATGATTCATGCTAATGCCTTACTGTTAAGGTAGTTGATATGTTTGAGACGGCCCTCAGAGCTTCCTTTGAAACACGGCAGCTCCCATAGCATGGAACCAAGGTTCTCCTTTTCCCTGAACAAGGATGAATGTAACTTTTACCCCCATGAACTGTTTAGTTGGTTTAATCCCGATTATATCCAAGTCTGTTTGCCCCACCTGCCCTCACACTCTATCTTGGGCATATAACAAAATTGAAACCATCTCCATGGGGTCCTAAACAGGGCTGGCCTTAAGAGTACACTGAGTGGACAGTTGCTTCCATGGTGCAAGGATGGGCTTTGTGTCCACAAATGTCACATTGCCCCCAGCACCTGTCACATCAGTGTCATTCTGTTACATCAGTAAGAGATTCTGTCCTATAGGGCTTATTGTTCCATCCTCCAGTGTCCCTTTTACAATACCAATAGCATCATCCCTACACTCAGTATAGAACCAGGATCTCTTGGAATAGTTACTGGGGATGGCACGAAGCTGGGAACATGACAGAAGGTCTAAGGCTGAGATCTAGTGGGAGGTGATAAGAGAAAAGCAATACAGTAATTTTTTTTTTTAAGTTTTATACAAGGTCAGATCAAATAGAAACCCTGGGGCTCTGAAGGAAGTGCAGGTTTTTGCTGCATGGAATGGGGGGGATACCAATTCCCTGAGGAATTTTTCTTTTACCTTGAAACTGCTATGGTTCTTGAACTGAGCTCATCTACTGGGGGTCCCAGAGAAGAATCATCAATCTGTACCCTGTTAAAGGAAGAGTAAAAGTACATTTTCATTTTTAGATATTATTAAGAAAATACAGTGGTTATATTCAAAACAATGCTAATTTTCATTTTTCTGTATGTTGATTACTTATTATGTAATTTTAAAGATATAGTGAAATCAATACACATAAAATTTTGTTATAACTTTGGTTTTCATTTGGTGGCTAAACAGTTGTTTTTTTTTAGAATCCTGTAGCACAAAGTGGCTAATCAGATAAATGGTTTCACTGGGCTGATTTCAGCATCAGAGTCAACTAGCCCCCTAGAGATTTCAGAGAGAGGGGTATAACTCTCTATCAGAATTGGATTCCAACCCACAGTTACAGGTAACTTTTACTTACAAAGAATAAGTTACAGCAATTCCCTCTTATGGTTTTTGCCTTTTCTACTAGAAAGGAATTCTATGGATGGTTGTGGAGAATTAGATCAGTTTAAATAACATCTTCTTTAACAGTACAATACATTCTGCTGATAAATTTAAAACCTATATACACACATACGAACAATCTTAGTCCAGAAAACAAATGCTAATTTTGTGTTGCCTCAAAGAGATATAACTCAACATTTTAGAAAATATATAAAAGGCAAAATAGTCTCTATGGACACTATGCACAATATCTGGCATGTAATGAGAATTCAGTAAGTATTTACTTAACAAATGAATAATTGAATGATCAAATATACACTACTCTTAGGATTAGCCAAAGAATAGATTAATCTTGTCTTTCCTCTATAGGTCATAGATATATTTTTGCCAAATTCACTTTCAATTTTGGGGCTCCACTGAGTGATGCTTAATTTGTAAATATACTCATGATAGAATCTGTCATACTAGCTTTGTTGATCTCTAGTTTCATATTACAAAAGTAGAAATTTTTACTCTCTACTATTGATTTCCAATTCAAATTAAATTATGACAGACATGTGGGAAGTTGCTTGTTAGCTTTTGAAAACTACACTCACAACAGTTTAGGAAGGAGATTTAGGTTCACAAGTTCATGGATTTCTAGGCTAATATAAACCTATGGAATAGAAAAGAGTAGAGCAAGAATGGCCCATGAAAAGGCAACTTATTAATAGACATGCCCTGATCACAAGCTAGTGTGATAATATGCTTTATAAATAAAGCCCTCTCTTTTATCTAAAAGTCAATATCTAGGAATCTATCTTATAGAAATAATCAGAGATGTGAAAAAGATTTTTATGTGAAAATGTTTATCTTAGCTGTGTTTAAATTGCCAAAGCATTAGAAACAACATAAATGTCCAACAATAGGGAAGACATTTTATAAGACAGTATTATATACTTTATAAGACATTTTATAAGACTTTATTATATACAAAATCAATGGAATACTATACACTTATTAAAATTCATATACTTAAAGAATATTTAATTTTGTGGGAAAAGTGTCAATTTAAGTATGATATTTAACTACATATGACTAACCACTTTTAAAGAATTAAGAGTGACATTTTCTCCCAACTTTATTACAGTATAGTTTGCAATGAAAAATTGTATATATTTAAAGTGTACAAGTTAATGATTTGATATATGTATACTTTGTGAAATATTCACCACAATCAAGCTAAGTAAAATATTCATCACCTCACATAGTTATCTTTTTTTTTTTTTTTGGTGTAACCATTATGAAAAACAGGATGAATGTTCTTCAAAAATTTACAACTAGAACTACCTTATGATCCACTTTTGGGTATATATCCCAAGGAATTGAAATCAGTATCTCTAAGAGATATCTGCACGCCCATGTTCATTGTAGCTTCATTCACAATAGTCAAGATACGGAAACAACCCAAATGTCCCTTGATAGATAGAGAAAATGTGCTATGTATTTACAAGGAATTATTATTCAGCCTTTAATAAGAAGACAATCCTGCCATGCGTGATGGCATAGATGAACTTGGAGGACATTATGCTAAATTAAATAAGCCAGATACAGAAAGAAAATATTGCAAGATCTCACTTATATGTAGAATCTAAAAAACTTGAACTTATAGAAACAGAGAGTACAATGGTGATTGCCAAGGGCTGGGGTGAGGGGATATAGGGAGATGTTGGTCAAGGGGTTAAATAATTTCCGGAAATCTAATGTACAACAATGCAACAATATTGTATTGTTTACTTGCAATTTGCTAAGTGGGTAGATCTTAAGTGTTTTCACGACCACCACCGACAACAAAAGAGAACTGAGATGGACTTCATAGAGCCAAAACTCACAAAGCCCGGAAAACTGGCCTGGCATCTACCTCTCAGGGCTGAGCAGGCCAGCAACCTTGGTGACCTTGAGGAGAAAGGAAAATGCCCAAATGCACAGTAAAGCAGGTAGAAACGGGTGGGGAGAGTTTCTTGGCTTGAGAAGGAGCAGAAATAAAAAAAGACCTATCCATTTACCTGAATCATCCAAGCAGAGGCTTCAATACCTAAGTTATTGTTCTGTCTGCTTGAGACCAAAAGTTTTATTTTCCACTAATTAGAGAGGTGTGACTCCTCAGGAAGGTGAGGCCAGTTACAGACAATAAAAAAAAAAAAAAAGCTGCTTTTTGTTTGCACAATTGGGTAAGTGAAAAACATTTTGGCTACATTAATTAGCTACAATAACAAAAATCAAATACCTCTGGACCTTAAAAAGTATTATTCTTATGCATATACATGTAAATATACACATACAAATACATATATTTTCTCTAAAAGTATTTGTTCCTAGCATGGTGTATTTCATTGGAGACAGCAAAAGTTCCCGTCTGATGCTCAAGTCTAATCTTTTTCTATTTGAAACTCACTCAAACAATAATGTGGCATTCCATTTCTTTATATCTTGTTTTGAAATCATGTACAGGCCATTGGCTTCTTTCTGCTCAAGGCAGTTGAGTGCAGTGGTTGAAACTTCGTTGAAACCCTGGCCTGCCTGATTAGCTGTGTCTGCTGTGTTACAAGTAGTCAGTGAACATTACGTGCTGTTATTCTGTGAGTGAACTCCTCTGGAATGGAAGAGTAGGATTCTAATACTTCTTGGCAGTTTTAGTTCTATTCTTCACCTTTGAACAGGCATTCTGACACCCTTATTATTTTCTTTTCCTTTTTTCCCTAGAATCATGAAACTTCAGAGTTAAAGATCATCAGGTAACCCCACCTGTAAATTTCATTTACGACATGCCCCGCGGGTACTTGGCCAGCTTCAGCTTACTACCTCCTCATGCAGCCCTTCACTTTCGGCGAGCGTTAACAATTAGGAAAAATAGTGAAGCTGAATTCATCTCTTCGAAACGTTATTTGGTAGTCCAGAGATAGTCTCTTTTCCCAGAGCCACGCTGAGAAAGTGTTACTCCTCTGCAACATGAGAGCCCTTTAAATGTCTCCCAGAAAGGCTGTCAGGTCTCCACTGAGCCTTGTCCTGTTCTCAAGTCTGGATAACTACTCGCCCTGTGACTGGTTTCACCTTCTTCGAGCATTCCTGATTGCTTTCCTGTAAACACATTCATTTACCCATCTCTTTCTAAAAGTGGCTCTGAACCACACAGGCTCTGAATGAAGCACAACAGGTGCAGTCAGAGCAATACAGCTTTAAGTGGGTGTGGACCACTCCCCACCTCCCTTTTCTTAACCACTATACATTTGTTAATTTAGCCCAAGCTCAGATTAATTTAGGGGCTATCATGTTACACACTTGATTTAGACCCCTGTTTCCCTAAATCCTGCAAGTCATGTGTTTTCCCCACACTGTTTACTGTGAAATTCTGTGCAGGGCTCTATTCCTATTACATTTCATCTTTTTAACATTTGACCTTTATTTCCATCTGCTAAGATCTAATGCACTTTCTATCTCTCCAAGTATTGGTCTACTTGCTGACTTAATAAGAATGCCTTCCGTATGCACTTATGTTCCATTGATAATGATAAATGTTGAACAGAAATTGGCACAGGACAGAGGTCTCCTGGTCGACATTGATCCATTAGTTAGCGCCCTTCGAGAAAAGCTGTTTATCCGGTTACAAATCCTCTTAAAGACACAACCATCCGTATTAATTTCTCCTTTTTGATAACAAGACCATCATCAAGAGATATTGCCAAATTCCTTGTTGAAATACAGATGCACAGCATTTACTACGTTCCCTTGCTCTACTAATCAAAAAGATGAAGGAGGAGAGTTGACGCATCGGTTCTTATTATTTTTTCTCTAAGGATTCTCAGACCATTCTATGCGTTCATTCAAAAATATGTATTCAATGTCTGCTATGTTCGAGGAACGGAGCTAGGCACAGACATATAGTATCCACGTCCTCAGGGAGTTTGCTGCATTTAAATAATGTATTTTAGATTTTTCTGCAGAAACAACACAAATCTCTTCCCTCATTTTCAAAGTTTAGCATGCAGTCAAGCACACAGAAAGTCCTCAATAAATAGTTGTTATATTGAATTTGGTAATTATTATAACTAACAGCTGTTGAGTGTTTACCTGTGACAGGCATTGCATCAAATAGATTGTTATTTAATTTCCACAACATACTTTCCCCCCACTCCACAAATGAAGAAACTGAAGCACAGAGTGTTTAGGTAATTTCCCTAAGCCCACACATCTATCAAGCGGTGGAGATGTGGGATATAACCCAGCCACATGGCAATCGAGTCCACGCAGGCTTAACCAATGTACTATAACTGATGGTCTGGTTGCTATGAAGGAAAAGAGGGTGGTCTCATTTTGCAAGCTAAAAATTCAAAAGCCTCAGAAAAAGTTTTCTAAAAGAGGTTTAAGCAAAAACTAGCAAACTCTGTACTCCCCATCAAATTGGTATTAACTGTTTAACACGTATGTGCACATATAGTAATGACATTCACCCGATGTCGGGCAGGTGGGGGGGAAGGCAGCGGGGTTGGGTATATTCACACCTAATGGGTGCTGAGCACACCGTCCAGGGGATGTGGACACGGTTGAAGCTCTGACTCAGGTGGGGCAAAGGGAATATATGTGACCTAAACATTTGTACCCCCATAAAATGCTAAAATATAAATAAATAAAATATTAAAAAAATAAAGTCTGTGTTAAAGGCAAAAACAAACAAACAAACAAACAAACAAAGAAAAACCTAGCAAACTCATTCAGCAACTCCAGTGGAAATATAAAGAATTTAGGCAAAATTTTATTTGAAAATAAGGTATTCCCATGAAAACAACTGAAGTGTAAGGTTGTAATTTTTATTACAATAATTTAACACTCTCAGCACAAAGCAGTGATAGGACTTCCCTTGTCCATATCACTATTTCATGAAAATCAAATCATTTAGATGTAAAATGTTTCTTAAAAGGTAACTGTTCATTTTAGAACCATATGGGTGATGGTATCAGATAAATTTTGAGGACTTTCCAACTTCAACATTTTGTGACGTAATTTGCAGGAGCAAATTTCCAATTTTATTCAATGTATTCTTTTTCATCTAAGTTATTTTAAGGAATTTTTCTATCTGGACATAAAGCATTCATCTTTTGCAACAGGTGATGAAAAAACCTTGACAGAGATTTATTTTAATTATTCACAGAAATCATTTCATTTTTTTCTCAGAAACAAGGGGTCAGCTAAGACCTGTCTATGAGTCTATAATAAGTATATTGACAACTCCTATAAGGATATTCATTCTTGAGCTGTTTTTCTCATGATACATTTTTTTTGTTATGCTTAACAATTATGCAATTGAGTTGATGTTCTATAAACAAACAAAACAACCCTGGCTTTATTCTGTAATTTAAAAAGGCCCTAGACCGACAAACCCACAGGTGATCCATTAGAAAGAAAGAAATGAGTAGCTGCCCCAATTTGCATTTCCATCTGTTTAAAATATTACCAATACTGAACTGCTCAATAAGCCATTTGGTGAAGTACAGATCAAATATTTCATAATCTCACCTTTTGGAATGATCATCTTGTCATTCTCATCCAGGGACTTGCCTTCCTAAACCAGAGGAAGTGCCCTGGAGCCAATGTGTTCCTCTGTGTATCTAAAATTAAATATCCAGTTGGTGGTTAAATTAAGATCTGACCTTGTACAACTGAAACATAAGCAGTCCCTGGCACATGGTAAAGTATTACCCATGACTTCACTAGACTCTCATCAAAAGGAACACAAGCCCACAGAGGTATAATAAGATTATCTGTGTCCTGATTGGTTCAAAGAGCTCTCATGAAAACAGAAGATCTGCCAATTCAGCTGCAAGGAGGGTTCCTGCTGAAGGAACAAAATGAAACCACTTAAATAGAATTAAAACATATTTTAAAGGTGTTTGTTCAGGAGAAAAATCTGTGAATCTGTGCGTTGGCAGACCCTAATCCTCTGCTGACAAATTTTAACACGCACTATTTCTCATTCTTCAACTTTTAGACTCAGGTCTGATTTCATTAAATATAATCTTTTTGTTACGCTAATTTACTGTCTTTCATTTGACTTGCATTTAATAACTGCCAGTCTGATACACAGATGGAGACAGGTCAGTCAGTGACATCTAATCTGATCAAGAATTTTTAGGTCAAGTCATTGAGCACATATAATCTAAAAACAGTGAGTAGCAGATGTAAAACAAGCATAAAATTAGAATTTTAATTGAGGAGGATTGTTTTCTAAAAAAAAAGTGATAAGTTTACAGTCATGCTGATTTTCTAATGAAAATAAACTGTCTTAAATTTGTTTTTACATGGCTGGCCTTGGATTGACCCGGGCCACTGTCAGCATTCACAAAGCCATCTGGCTTCTGTCCGTTCCACCACACTAAACAGCTCCTCTTGACAATCTCAGTGGCCTCTTAGTTTCTAATTTACATCAGAAACTTATGTCTTATTTTAAATTCACTTTCATTTCTCATTTTACAGTCCCTCTGTTGGATTTGCTGCCATTGATTTCTTCTTTTTTCCTGAAACTCCACTTCCTAGGCTTCTGGGAACACTATATGCTTTTGTTTTTCTTCTCAGTTCTCTGATCTTTTCTTTGTACTCAGTGTTCATGAATAAATATGTGGGTTGTGGTGACTTTACCAGTTTTGTTTCAAAATTTGAAAAACTATGAATGTGAAACGAGAGGCCTTGATTCCTCCTTAACTGCGATATAGGAGGGTGCATTTCAGCCATCCCAGAAGCAAATTCTGAGAAATATTTTGTGTCTATACCATTTCTTAGCTGAAATAGTCAAGGATGAAGTTTATGTCATTGTGCACATTTTATAATTATTAATCTAATATGAAATTTTTCAGTAAATAAATCTCAAAAAGCAACCAGTATTATGAAATACTTTAATTTTCAGACACTTTTTTACTTACAATATTAAAATTCCACATAAAACTTTATAGAGAGTATAATGCAAATTTATGGGAAAATGTGAACCAAACAGTTAAAAATGTGACTTGGTACATTTCAATGACATTTCTTCTCTTAACTTAGGCCTGTTTTGTGAATTTATGCCTGTTTTATTCATTTATATAGCAGTTATTATAGATCTACCTATACCATATGGTATTTAAAATAATGCTTAACATGACAGAAAGGACAAAAAAAGAGAGAGACTGTGTGGTAAAATGCATGAGAACATGGTACTGAAGACAAAGACCTATGAACAAGTCCTATTTTACTGCTTACTCTCTCTGTCACCTTAGATGCATTATGTAAATTTGAGATTCAATTTATTCCTCTGTAGTATGGGAGCAAATGATGATGATGATAATAACAACACAACGATAATGGCTCCCATCATCTATTGTATTTATGAGGTCTATTTCTCAAGCAGTTACCTATACATACACAATAAAACATACTTTGAGTAACTCAAATATTTGAAAGAATGATCTGTTCATAATGTTAATAATAATCTCCACATTTGCCTGTTTTGAAAGTTGGCTTTACTCTGGGTTTTTTCAAAGTGGAAAAAAAAAAGTGTATCTTAGCTTTTAGAACAATGTGTCTCTGGTTTGTCTGGTGTTGGTGAGTTTTAGGAGAGGGTGTGATTTAACAGTGAAGGACTATTGAATACTACTGTTGATCTAACACACATCCCTTTATCTATATATAGCAAGAATGCATGTCCTGTTTCAAGATGATAATTATAGCAACTGAAGAGTCTCAGGTTAAAATAGGTGGAGCACAGTGTTAGAGGGACTGTCCTTGGACCTATCCATTTCTATTTGGGGAATAAAGGATTTGAATAGCATTGTTGCTGAATTTCCAGGGAGCAATGTAGCATCTTGGCCTTCACCTGTAAGGGACATACAACTATTATACCCCTTAATTTGCCCACAGGTACTGTGTGTTCCTGAAAAGAAGTGTGGAGCTTGCAGGCCTTTGTGAATTAAAAAATACACTTCTTGCTGTGATTAGTCATACAATCATATTAGTCATACCCCCAACAAAGACATTTATCATGTCCTTTCTAATCCAGCCTATTCTTTAAAAAGCCTTATCAGAACTACAGTTTTATCTCTGCCTTCTGAGCACAATGGTATTCTTCAAATACCCTGGAGAGCCTTACTTGAAGTCATCCTATTATTTTGCTGTTTAGTAAGCAATTCCTATATACAACTAACTTGGTATACTCCATTTTTACTTTGCTATCTTTCCGACTTTCTCCTGCTCCTCCTTCCTCCTTTTCTGTGCTTGTTCATTATTTTAGCCTTGGGATCTGTGATAAAAAAAAAAGGCACATTTTATTTAAAATGTGCATAAAACAGAGTAGAAAAACATGAGAAAAGAAAATAAACCCTTTATTTCCAGTATGCTTCACAGAACTTTAATAATTGTTTTTGCTGTGCTTTACACTATTTTATTCAAGCTGGAAATCAAACAACTCATACCATGTGAGACAAATGTATCAGCAGTGCTGATGTCACAGGCCCCTGGAAGAACTACTGTTCTTGACATCACTCTGGTCATTTAGTTGCCATGCAGCTGCACAAAGGCCTGCGACAAGAGGGTAGGTTTTAGTAAGGTGGTGCTATGTTTAGTTATACTACACTAGTGATGAGCAGAGAGTGGGGAGTATTCTGTACTGGGTCTCAGTTACATTTACCACAGTAAATGGCAAAGTCCTCGGCACATGGAAAGCACTCATGTGTGTTAAATATTCTGTTAAACACAAAATATGGGTTCATTTGGGTTAACAGTTACTTCCTGCCTAATGTAACTAAAATTTAATTCAACTAAAATTAAGTCATAATAAATTTTTAAAAAGCTAATTGGTCTTCCTTCCCCTCCTTCCCTCCCTCCCTCCCTCCCTCCCTCCCTCCCTCCCTCCCTCCCTCCCTCCCTCCCTCCCTCCCTCCCTCCCTCCTTTCTTTCTTTCTTTCTTTCTTTCTTTCTTTCTTTCTTTCTTTCTTTCTTTCTTTCTTTCTTTCTTTCTTTCTTTCTTTCTTTCTTTCTTTCTTTCTTTCTTTCTTTCTTTCTTTCTTCTCTTTCTTTCCCAGGTTGGCTGGCGTTGAACTCCTGGGCTCAAGTGATCCTCTTGCCTCAGTCTCTCAAATAGCTGGGACTACAGTATGCACCATCACACCTGGCTTGATCTTTCTTTTTCCTTTTTCTTTTATAAAATAAAGCTCCTGATTTTCCCTATTGTGACAGACATTTCAAGTGTATCTAAGACAAACAACCCTGAAATAAAAGAAGGCAAGGAATATGTATTGTAGTCTAAGAACTGTCAATGTTTTTGTGAATTAAGACAAATCATTTTATTGTCCATGCCTTGTTTTCCTACTATGTAATAACATCATTCTTGTTATTTCATATTATTGTAATGAAAATGAAATAAGAATATAACTATGAAAGTTCTTTGAAAAAAATAGTAAT
This sequence comes from Microcebus murinus, assembly GCF_040939455.1. Classification (NCBI taxonomy): domain Eukaryota; kingdom Metazoa; phylum Chordata; class Mammalia; order Primates; family Cheirogaleidae; genus Microcebus; species Microcebus murinus. Next base: position 76,681,402 of record NC_134112.1, on the reverse strand, counting down.
CCCTATACAGATACAAGACTTACTATTATTGACTCATACTTCTGGGACATAAAATGGACATTAAAAAAATCCCAGTTGGTTGTCTGTTTTATACATACAGACACGCATTTTAGTATATGCAGAATGTGATACTAGACACTTCAGGGTGTGCCAAGGTGGGTGGGACATGTGGTTCTATTCTCAGAAGTTTACCATTGTGTAGAGAAAAAACAAGTAGAAAAGCAGCTAGAGTTTTTTAAGAGGGGTAAAGACTTAAGTAGGCTGTGGAGGAGAAGCTCAGAGAACAAAGACATACACATATATTTAAGCTTTGGAAAGAGAAAATGGTTTTACCTTAATGGATCATTAAAGTATAGTAGGCGCCCCGTATCTGTGGAGGATATATTCGAAGACCTCCAGTGGATGCCTGAAACCACGAATAGTATGGAATCCTACAAATACTATGCTTTTCTCCTGTACAAACATACCTATGATAAAGTTTAATTTGTAAGTAGGCACAGTAAGCAATTAACAATAGCTAACAATAAAAATAGAACAAGTATAATGACATGCCAACATCAGTAATCTTGGAGCCATTATTAAGTAAAACAAGGGTTAGTTAAACACAAACACTGTGATACCATGACAGTAAATTTAATAACCAACATAGTGTGACTAACAGGCAGGTGGCATATGCAGAGAGGATTTGCTGAACAAAGGGATAATTCATGTCTTTAGCAGGATGGGGAAAGACAGCACAAAATTTCACCACGCTACTCAGAATGGCATGCAATTGAAGGCTTTTGAATTGCATATTGCTAGAATTTTTCATTTAATATTTTTGGATGACAGTTGATCAAGGGTAACCGAAACTGCAGAAAACAAGACTGTGGATAAGGGGGCTACTGTACTTTTAGAACCTTTCTTTTTCTTCTAGTCTCTTATAATTCTGATCTCTTACCTATCTCAAATTGATAGTGCTAAGGCAAGGAGATTTTCACTATTCTTAGTACATTATTTAATATGAACCAAACATAATCATAATCAAGATTGTATAATAGATTTCTATATTGGCAACCAAAGTAAATTTTGAATTATTGAAAATTCAGTATTGTATTCCATTCTTTCTGAAAAGAGTTGATCTTTTCATGTGTACTTGCTGTTTCAATTTTTAATTGAAGTTGGTAATGCATAATGAATTTCATTAATATTTATTATGAAAAGGAACATTTTAATATTACCTGTTATGTAAGAAATTATATGAATTTGTGGAATGCAATGACAGCTGAAGTATAAGAAAAGATAAACAAAGAAATTATATGAATTTGATGAAGAAAACTTATATTAAAATTTAAAAGTTTAGCATGTATCCATCCTTTCTACCACTAAAAGATATCACTCTTGGTTCATTTGCATGCAGATCTTTATTTTTACATATTTTACATTTCAAGTTTGACCCACCATATTGTGTATTTTAAAACAATCTCAATGTAAAAAGAAAACTTAATAATTCTTTCAGGAAACTAGAAAAATATGATTATTTCTGCTAAACTTAGATATATCTCTAGTAGAACAGTATAAATACAGGGACAAAATACTCTGGATACTCCAAAAAGTATTTCTGTTGGGTATTTGGCTTAGTTGTGGCTTGATTTGAGGATTTGAGGTAATTAATATGTAATTACCATACACATAAAGCAACATTTTAAATTTCCTTCATGTATACTGTAATATTAAAGTATTAAAATCAAGTTGAGTTTTGAGATTTTGTTAAGCTGTTTTACTGCAGCTTGGAATGTCTGGGTAATTTTTCAATCTTGATGATCTGGCCCATTTACTCTCAGGACAAACAAATACTTTCAAGGGAGCTTTGAAAACAGTAGTGAACTAGCTCACTGGCTATAAAGCATCTTGCAAAGTCAAGAATGGTAAGACCCAGAGAAGTAGATGAATTTGGGATTCTCACCAATGCAATATTTGACAAATACTTATTGAGTATCTATAATGCCAGGCAGTGTACTGGGCACTAAATATACTAATGACCTATCAGGTTCCTACCCTGAGGATTTTGCATTGAAATTGGTGAGGTGAATGTTACTTAAGAAAGAAAATGAATTGTGGTGAACTCTATGAAGGAAATAAGCATGAAAATAGTTGGTAACTAATGTGGGGAGGCTTCCTTTAGAAAGTACGCTCTGAGAGTGAACACATGTATGCTGAGAGCTTTCACAAAGAAGAATAACCAGTCACAGAAAGGAATAGAGAACAAACTTTCAGGCAGATGGAAATGTGAGTTTAATCTTTACTTTTTGTTGCAAAGAATGTGCCATGTTTGAGGAATCAATGAGAACAAGTGAACCTGAAGTTCATTGTAGGAGGGTGAGGATGGGAGGTGGACCATGAATAGAAGCTTGGGATTTATTCCAAGCACAAAGAGGAGTTAATTGATTGGCTTGAAGCAGGGGATGAATAATCTCGTTTATTTTTAAAAAGTGGGAAGCATCAGTTGGGGCAAACAGCCATTTCAACATTGGTTAAGTTCAGGAAAGCAAATTGTATATTCGTCTCATCTCAACTACAGTTAAAGCATCTGAGATTTGTTCTGTTGCCATGATGCATTATTGTCAGTGTTGAATTTGTAGCTTCCGCACCAAAAAGTCAAACTTCATTGTTTAATGGCTCCTCCCACAAGTTGTATACCTTGTCAAACTGGGTTAAAGTGTAAAGGGTTGAAATTGAGGTGTGACATCAGCAAGATGAAGGAAGAAGGGTTTTCTACCATCATCTCCCCACAATGCACTAATTCTGACAACCACTCATGGATGAGAGAAACTTTCATCCATAGGAATCCAGTGAAGAAGTACCAGCACATTATTGGATTATAAAATCCAAGAATAGATGCATTGAAGATGGTAAGAAGAACATTTCCAATGTGCCCACATTACTGTTTGCACAATGTGGCACACCTCAGTGCTGGGAGAAATCCCCTCTGCTCATGATTCCTCCATGGGAGAAAGTGAGAACATAGTGAATGAGCATCTTACTTCTTCAACTGTGCAGGATATTGCCCAAGAGGTCCACCTCTGTCTCATCCCATCCAGAATACTGAGGAAATCAGCATAATTGGGTGGCTTGGAGAGCCTGAGAGCAGTGAAGAAAGGGGATTTACAGCAAGAAGGGGATTTATAGCATGAAGGGGATTTACAGCAACCAGGAATCAAAACTCAACAAAGGGCTGTGTATTCTACTAACCACACTGTGGACTCCTTCAGGAGGCCTTCCCATAAGGCCTTCCCATAGGACACCTTGCCTGTGCTAACCTCCCCCAACTGGCTCACAGGTACCCCCAATGCCCTATTGCCTTGCCTCCCCTCTGCAGATGGCTAGCCCGTGGGCATGCCCTCCTCAATGGTTAGTGCAAGCCTTTGTAGAAAGATCATGTGCACACAGGGTCAGCTGGTTAGACTCTGTGAAATTGAGAAGAAAGCATATGATTTTAAATATTGTTCCTTATTCCCAGGAGGGAAGGCACATCCATAGAAAATATCTGAGAGAGTCTCAGAATCTCTAATCAGGCCTATTGTTTGTGAACATGTTTCTCTCCCAAAGCCAGGAAAGACTGGAAGGAGTGACTTCTTCAAATGGGAAGACAACAACACAAGACTTTAGGGGACTTGAAAAGCCAAGGAAACATGACACCACCAAAGGAACACAATAATTTTCCAGTAACTGAATCTCCAAAATGGAGATCTACAAATTGCCTGACAAAGAATTCAAAATAATTGTTTTAAGAATGCTCAGTGAGCTACAAGAGAACACAGATAACAATTCAAAGAAATGAGGAAAACAATACATGAGCAAAATAAAAAATTCAATAAAGAGAAATAATAAAAAAAATTCTGGCACTGAAAAAAACAATGAATACATGAAAAATGCAAGAGAGAACTTCATCAACAGACTTTATTAAATAGAAAAAAGAATCCGTGAACTCAAAAACAGGTCATTTGAAATTATCCAGTCAGAGGGAAAAAATAAGAAAGAATGAACAAAGCTGTTATGGGACACCATAAAGAGAAATAATATAAGTATTGTGGCATTTAGAGAAGGAGAAAAGAGAAAAGGGGAGAAAGCTTATTTAAAAAAATAATGGCTGAATATATTCCTAGGTACTTTAATTTCTTTGTTGCTATTGTGAAGGGAATTGAGTCTTTGATTTGGTTCTCAATTAGATTGTTGTTGGCGTATATGAATGCCTCTGATTTCTGTGTATTAATTTTGTATCCTGAGACTTTACTAAATTCATTGATCAGTTCCAGGAGTTTCTTGGTTGAATCCTTGGGGTTTTCTAGATACAATATCATATCATCAGCAAACAGTGAAAGTTTGATCTCTTCTGCCCCTATTTGGATACCTTTGATTCCATTTTCCTGTCTGATTGCTGTAGCCAAGACTTCCAGCACTATGTTGAACAGAAGTGGAGATAGTGGGCAGCCTTGTCTGGTTCCAGTTCTAAGTGGGAATGATTTCAGTCTTTCCCCATTCAGTATGATGTTGGCTATGGGTCTGTCATATATGGCTTGTATCATTTTTAGGTATGTCCCTTCTATGCCTAGACATCGGCCTGGGCAAAGAGTTTATGAAGAAGTCCCCAAAGGCAATCACAGCAGCAACAAAAATAAATAAATGGGACATGATCAAACTACAAAGCTTCTGCACAGCCAAAGAAATAGTCATGAAAGTAAACAGACAACCTACAGAATGGGAGAAAATTTTTGCATCCTATGCATCCGATAAGGGACTGATAACTAGAATATACTTAGAACTCACGAAAATTAGGAAGAAAAAATCAAATAACCCCATTAAAAAGTGGGCAAAGGACTTGAACAGAAATTTTTCTAAAGAAGACAGAAGAATGGCCAACAAACATATGAAGAAATGCTCAACATCTCTAATCATCAGGGAAATGCAAATCAAAACCACAATGAGATATCACTTAACCCCAGTGAGAATGGCCTTTATCAAAAAATCTCCAAACAATAAATGCTGGCGTGGTTGCGGAGAGAGAGGAACACTCCTACACTGCTGGTGGGACTGCAAACTAGTTCAACCTCTGTGGAAAGCAATATGGAGATACCTTAAAGCGATACAAGTGAATCTACCATTTGATCCAGCAATCCCATTGCTGGGCATCTACCCAAATGATCCAGTGACACTCTACAAAAAAGACACCTGCACTCGAATGTTTATAGCAGCACAATTCATAATTGCAAGGCTGTGGAAACAGCCCAAGTGCCCATCAATCAAAGAATGGATTAATAAAATGTGGTATATGTACACCATGGAGTACTATTCAGCTCTAAGAAACAATGGTGATATAGCACACCTTATATTTTCCTGGTTAGAGCTGGAACCCATACTACTAAGTGAAGTATCCCAAGAATGGAAAAACAAGCACCAGATATATTCTCCAGCAAACTGGTATTAACTGAGTAGCACCTAAGTGGACACATAGGTGCTACAGTAATAGGGTATTGGGCAGGTGGGAGGGGGGAGGGGGGCGGGTATATACATACATAGTGAGTGAGATGTGCACCATCTGGGGGATGGTCATGATGGAGACTCAGACTTTTGGGGGGAGGGGGGGAACGGGCATTTATTGAAACCTTAAAATCTGTACCCCCATAATATGCCAAAATAAAAAAAATAATTAAAAAAAAATAAATAATGGCTGAAAATATCCCATCTTGGGAGAGATATGGACATCCAGATACATGAAACTCAAAAGTTCACATATACACATAATACAAAGAGGAATTCCTCAAGATGTATTATAATCAAATTGTCAAAAATCAAAGTCAAGGAGATAATTTTGAAAGCAGCAAGAGAAAAGACACTCACCACACATAAGGGAATCCCCATTAGACTTTTAGCAGATTTCTCAGCAGAAATCTTACAGGCCAGAAGAGAGTGGAATGAAATATTTAAAGTGCTGAAAAAAAAAAAAAAGCCGGAAGCATCATATTCCCTGATTTCAAACTATAATATAATGATTCAATAATCAAAATAGTATGGTACTTGCATAAAAATAGATTCATTAACACAGAATACAGAGCCTACAAATAAACCCACACATGTATAGTCAACTGCTCTTTGACAATGGCACAAAGAATACACAATGGGGAAAGGATATTTTCTTTAATAAGCATTGTTGGGGAAACTTGATATATACATACAAAAGAATGAAACTGGACCCTGATTTTAAACCATATACAAACATTAACTCAAAATGGATTAAAGACTTAAACTTACAATCTGAAACTATAAAACTTCTAAAAGAAAACATAAGGAAAAGGCTCCTTGACAATGGCCTTAGTAATAATTTTTTGGAAATGATGCCAAAAGGACAGGCAATAAAAGCAAAAATTAACAAGTGCAACTAATCAAATTAAAAAGCATCTGCGCAGCAAATAATCAACAAAATAAAAAGGCAACCCAAGGAAAGGGAGAACATATTTGCAAACTATACATCCAAAATATATAATAAACTTACACAACTCAATAACTCAAACACAAATAATCTGATTTAAAAATGGATAAAGAAACTGAATAGTGATTTTTCCAAAGAAAACATGCACATGATCAACAGGTAAATGAAAACGTACTCAATATCACTAATCATCAGGGAAATGCAAATCGGAACCACAATGAGACATCATTTCACACCTGTCAGGAAGGCTATTGTCAAAAAGTCAAAAGATAACTAGTGCTTATTAGGAAGTGGAGAATAGGGAGGGAAACCTTGAACACTATTGATAAGAATGTAAACTGGCACAGCCATTATGGAAAATGGTGAGGATGTTCCTAAAAATTAAAAATAAAACTACCATATGATTCATCAATCCTACTTCTGAGTATATATGCAAGGAATTGAAATCAGTATCTCAAACAGATATTTGTACTCCTGTACTCACTGCAGCATTATTCACAATAGTAAAGATATGGAATTAACCAATGTGTCTATCAGTGAATGAATGGAAAAAGAAAATATGCTATATATTTGCAAAGAAACAGTATTCAGCCTTTAAAAAAAAAAAAGAAGGAAGTCCTGGCATTTGTGACAACATGGATGAACTTGGAGGACCTTATGCTGAGTGAAGTAAGCCAGTAACAGAGGACAAATACTGCATGATATCACCTATATGTGGATCTAAAATAAGTGAACTCATAGAAACAGAGAGTAGAATGATGGTTACCAGGGGCAGGAGAGTGGAAAAAACATTGGTTAAAGAGTTCAAACTTTTAATTCACTATAGTTAGCAACAATGTATTGAGTACTTACATTTTGCTGAGAGAGTAGATCTTAAGGGTTCTCACTACACACACACACACACACACACACACGCACACACACACACACACACACAAATGGTCACTCTGTAAGGTGATGGATATGTTAATTAGCTTGGTTGTGGTAATCATTTCACAATGCATATCAAACCATCACATTCTCCACCTTAAATATATAAAATCTGTATTTGTCAATCATATTTCAATTAAGCTGGAAAAATTTAAAACATAAAAATAAGAAGCTCGAAATCCAGGTCTTACAGTCCAGATGTCAATCCAGCTGTATTACATGTGGATCTCTGCATGTAGTAGGTCAATTTGGGGACCCTATCTTAGTGATTCCTAAACTGGGGTTCAGGGAATAGGGGGAAGAGATGTTCTTTCCAGATTAAATACATTTGTTTCTTTAACTATTTAACAAGGTTGAACAGTTTATTTTTCAGAAACATTAACCTGTAAAAAGGAATCTCTAAGATAGGGGATTGATACACAATTCAAATGCAAGATTGCTGAGTTCTTTGTTAAGATAATTATATTTTACAACTAAATAACAGAGTTAGGGAAATGGCAACACATTCATTTGTCTATGCCTTTAATGGTTTCACACTATTTTTATTATTATAGGTTTATGGAATGATGTGATATTTGGGAGGGCAAGTCTTCCTTCATAATTTTCCTTTCAAAAATATTTTTTATTTCACACATTGTTTCTTTCAGATGACTTTTAGAATCATCTAGTCAAAATGGAAGTGTGCCTGGAAGTATACTAAAAATAGATTCCTTTGGGAAGAATCGACATGTATTAAATATTGAATTTCCTCACCCAGGAAAATATGTCTCAATTTATTCAAAATTTTTCTTTTGAATTAATATAAACTTTCATAGAGTTTTAGTAAAGTCTTAAATATTCCTTAAGCATTTATTCCTCAATATTTTGCAATTTTTATTTCTTTGTGAATAGTATTATTTTCCCCCAGTATATTTGAATTGGTTGTTCTGGCACAAAAAAAGCTAACCCTTTTTGTATATGTATTTTGATTCAGTTGCCTTTCAGAACTCTTGTTCTAATGATTTTAGGTTGATATTTCTGTATTCTGTAAACAGAGCTATCATGCTGAGTTATTGGAAACTTTAGAGGAAATATTAGACTATCTTAGGGGGAACAAAAAGACAGATTTTATTAAGAAAGATTTAGAACAAGAAGTTCATATGTAACCTCTAAATGTGATTTCTGTAGAGTCATTGTTCTCAGGTTTGGCTTGCATTGGAATCACCAGGGTAGCTTTAGAAAACACTCATGCCTGCCCCCACCCCCTCCGCCATCTCCACCCCAGAGACTCTGGCTTAATTTCTGGGCACCAGGATACTAAAAACTCCAAAGGTGAGTCTAATATGTTGCCAAGCTTAGGAACCTTTTCTATAGAATCATCTAAAATAAATTCTAATAAATAATTCACTCTAATAAATAATATATTTCTTTCATTCCTAATTCTTAACTTTGCCCTTTGACTTATTTAACTCTTGGTTATAAAGAAAAGTCTTTTCTTTTTTCTTTGCATGTACCCATTCTTACTTTCTCAAAATCATCCATTCACTTATTCAACAAATATTTGCTGAGCAGTGTTATGCTCCAGATATACTGATATGACAATGAATAAAAACATGTCACCATCTAACATGCAAGGATTTTTATCTTTTTGAAGGTAAAATTTACAGTATTTTTCTTGCACTGGAGTTTCAGTTTTTGAGAGGGGAGACTTCTAAGCAACTAGAAGAAGAGAGTTGCTATTGACTAACAAGGAAAAGTTTCTAGCAGCAGCAGCTTTAGGAAACATAGGAGCTCAATTTGGATCACATAAAATCTGAAATGCCAAATCAAAGTCTAAGGAGAAAGATTATGTAGGCAGGTGAACATGAGTGAAAGTTTAGAAGAGAAGTCTGAGCTGAAGAAATAAATTTGTGATACTTAAAGCTATGAGACTAGAAGAGATCACTGAAGTATCACATGTAGATATAAAAATAGAGATATTGAAGGGATGAACCCTGGGGCTAACCAGAGCTAACAGACAGAATACAAGCCAAGGGAAAAAGATACTTGCAGCTGAAAGGAGTGATCGACTGTATCAAATTCTGCTACTGGACAAGTAAGATGAGGATGAAGAATTAACTATTGGATTTAGAAACCTTTAGGTTCATTTTCTATTCTAGAATCATCTCACTGTCTAGACCAGGGGTCCTCAAACTTTTTAAACAGGGGTCCAGTTCACTATCCCTCAGACCATTGGAGAGTGCGCACTGTGGGCCCTGGATGAGTCGGCTGCTAAGCGGGACAGGCAGCAGTGGCAAAAACACGTGGTGAGCTGGATAAATGTCCTTGGCAGGCGGCCCATGGGCCATAGTTTGAGGATGCCTGGTCTAGACTTTCTTTCCATGGTTTTCCATCTTTCTCCCCTTCTACTCTGCTTCTCAGTACATTATGAAGATGATACAAGAAGACAGTGTTCTTATGTTTAGGGGATTGATTGTAAGACCCATATGTAACTTCCCAAATCTAGAAATGTTACTTTCTTTTCCTATGCCCTCTCTCTCTGAAATATCTCTCAGCTCATTTTGTTTGACTTATTTTATGATTAAGAGCCATTGATTTATAAAAATCATTTTTAAAAAAGTTTATACAACCAACTCCTTTAGAATAAAAAGAATGTCATATAGGCCGGCACGGTGGCTCACGCCTGTAATCCTACCACTCTGGGAGGCCGAGGTGGATAGATTGCTTGAGCTAAAGAGATCAAGGCCAGACTGAGCAAGAGTGAGAGCCTGTCTCTACAACAAATAGAAAAATTAGCTGGGTGTGGTGGTGCACACCAGTAGTCCCAGCTATTCCGGAGGCTGAGGCTGGAGGATTGCTTGAGCCTAGGAGTTTGAGGCTGCAGTGAGCTATGATGAGATGATGCCACTACACTCTAGCCAGCGTGACAGAGTGAGACTGTTTCAAAAAAAAAAAAAAAAGGCATATAACACATATAACAGAACTTTAAGTAGAATTTAAAACTTTATTATAATTTTTTAAAGAATGATTAAACACCAGGTGAACAAGTGGTTGAGATGGAGGGTGTAATAACTACTGTCAGACGAGACTTTTGGAGTGGTTTAGAAATTTGATGCACCTCACGGTTCTCAATTCCAGTTTTTCCTTATATATGATCCCCATGATATCCCTTCATACGATGTGAAATCGTCAAAAAGCAAAGTGCCTGGACACTTTGAAATGGGGCAGCCTCTTACTTCTCTAGATCCTCCTTTTCCCAGCTGAAATATTGCCATTAGTCCTGAAGGTAGATGAGCTCTGATTTCCCTTTCAGTTGTAGAATCTACAAGGCTATCATTTTATGTTCTATAGTCTGAGCATTTCTTATTTAAAGTTTCAGATTCTGCTAAAATATATGTGTTTGTGATGCTTACCATCTCTTTGCCTTGTATATGAATTAGATTCTAAAACAGAAGCTGAGAGATTAATTTCTTAAACAAGATTTACACTGGTTTCTTTCACAGTCCTAAATTATCATTTTTGAGCAACTGAAATGAAATGTATTTCCCTTTAAATAATATTGCATTCATTTATTTGCTAAGTATGTATTTATTAGCTACTGTGTGCCAGGTACAATAATAATATTAAACCAGGCAGTTTTTACTCTTAGTAGAGGAGAGGAAGAGATGACCACAACAGAAGGTACTTCCAGGAGGGGACAAAGACTATGGTCAGAGAGAAGGCAAAGGCTTGAGCTGAGACTTGAAGGATAAAAAGGACTTTTTTTTTTGGATAACCTAAAAAGGGACAGACATTCTAAGAAGAGAAAATGTACGTAGGTCTGAGAGAAAATGGCATAATTAGGGGAAATTATGAACACTTAATATAGCTGGTCACTGAAGTGATGCCCTTCAGAAAATGTGCAGGATGTTTAGGTAGGAGTTAGAATATGTAGGATATTATTATGTGTACCCAACTAAAGAACTCAGGGCTTTATTTTGTTTCTTCCTTCATGGCAATGGCAATGAGAAAAGGCTTTCTCTTTGGGGTGACCTAGGGTGAATGGATTATTCATCAGAATCTAAAGGCTGTGTGTATAGTCTGAACATTTTGAAGCACTCTCTGCCTTTGGACATTCTAATAGACCCATATCTCTCCCCTACCCCCGCCTCCCACCTTCACACGGCCTTCCTTCCACAGGGACTATCAAACACTGTGGGATGATCCTGTCCCTCAAGTGTTCCAGGCCCAAGAACTAGGAAAATATAATCAGATTCAACCATTTCTCCGCTTCCTCTTAGTTTTGCAGATATTTTACCATTAAAATTTAGATGGAGATTTTGTTCCAAATTAATAAGATGTGTTCTCTGTTCACAAATGGACATGAAACAGTGGCAGACAATTTACACCCTAGAATGCATGACTGGAGCAGTTAAAAAGCTCTTTACTGATTGCTAATCTGTCTATTCGCTTTGCCTAAAAAGTTCCTTCCTATAGTTTTAAATCGTTTGCAGGAATCTTTTGAAAGTACCCTTGAGGTCTCATGTTTTCTCCTCAAAACATGTTGAACTTGGGAGTGACAAAAGGGAGAAAATGTGCAAATGTAGGTAGCATATTCACAACTGGACTTGAATAGCAATAAAAGGAAAATTATATTATAAGGTAATTTATTAAATCATTTCTTACATAGCAAATTCTTATAACTTTATGTACACAGGTTCAAACAAAAGACTTGAGAAGCCTGTCTACTGTGTAGCGAACCTCACAAGTTCTTTAGAACTTGACACAACAGAAACTTTTCTAAAGAAGACAGAAGAATGGCCAACAAACATATGAAAAAGTGCTCAACATCTCTAATCATCAGGGAAATGCAAATCAAAACCAGAATGAGATATCACTTAACTCCAGTGAGAATGGCCTTTATCAAAAAGTCTCCAAACAATAAATGCTGGCGTGGATGCGGAGAGAGAGGAACACTCCTACACTGCTGGTGGGACTGCAAACTAGTTCAACCTCTGTGGAAAGCAATATGGAGATATCTTAAAGCGATACAAGTGAATCTACCATTTGATCCAGCAATCCCATTGCTGGGCATCTATCCAAAAGATCCAATGACACTCTACAAAAAAGACACCTGCACTCGAATGTTTATAGCAGCACAATTCATAATTGCAAGGCTGTGGAAACAGCCCAAGTGCCCATCAATCCAAGAATGGATTAATAAAATGTGGTATATGTATACCATGGAGTACTATTCAGCTCTAAGAAACAACAGTGATATAGCACATCTTATATTTTCCTGGTTAGAGCTGGAACCCATACTATTAAGTGAAGTTTCCCAAGAATGGAAAAACAAGCACCGCATATACTCACCAGCAAATTGGTATTAACTGAGCAGCACCTAAGTGGACACATAGGTACTACAGTAATAGGGTATTGGGCAGGGGGGAGGTGGGAGGGAGGGGGCGGGTATATACATATATAATGAGTGAGATGTGCACTATCTGGGGTATGGTCATGCTGGAGACTCAGCCTTGTGGGGGGAATGAGCATTTATTGAAACCTTGAAATCTGTACCCCCATAATATGCCAAAATAAAAAACACAAAAACACAAAAAAACCCAAAAACAACAAAAAAGAAAGATGAAGGTAGAAATAACAAAAATATATCCTTAGGACTTAAGTTGGGCAGGATTCCTTTCTTCTGGCAGGGAGACTAGGTATCTGGAAAATAACTTTTGTACAGCCACACTGTTGAATTATCATGTCCTGCCTGCACTCCCACACTCAAAACAATGCTGAAGAAGGCCAAATAGTGAAGTCATGCTGTTATTTGGCAAATTAATTATTGATAATAGTCTGATTTTGAATTCAAAGTGTTAGGAAGTTAATGGAATTTCTCCATAGTAGTTTATTTACCTCCCATAGCCTTTTACTATCTAGTGAGAATCATTTCCTCTGAGCTGTGTTTAAGTATATTGTGCAGCATACATGCTCTGGGAGAGATATAGCACCTCTTCTCTTGCAAGGAATTGTAAGAAGACTGTGGGAGACAGATCCCACTTGGTTATTGAGTTATCGCTACACAGAAGCCATTTCCAAATGAAAGTCAGTTCGATTGCAACAAGCTGAAGAAAGCCAGCACCACCTAGTGGGAGGAAATTCACCGGGAATGAAACACCTGTTGGTTTGCTTTCCAATTCTGTATTTTGAACTCTTCTCTAAGACTTGGGTGTGCATTGTAAATGTCACTCTCTTTTCATAACAGACTTAACATAACAGAGCTGCTCTCTGACTGAACTTCAACACTGTTTTTTTTTTGAGCAGTTTGCTGTTTAATAATTATAATGATGGCTAAAATTTACTGAGCGTTTGTTATAAACAAGCATTACTGTAAGCTCTTTGCTCAGGGCTTCTGAGTGCAGTTGTCTAGGTTGTGCCCTGCACAAGGATACTTGGGTGAAGCAATGAGGAGACTTAGTCCATCTTTATCTCCACTCACTCACGAGTGCCCTGGTGAAGGGTTGTATCCACCTGAAGAGATGATCAAAATTTTCTAAACTGCACAAAAGTGCTGTATGATACAGTCCTGGTCTTTTATATGCATTATCTCATTTAATCCTCACAGCATTCCTGCAAAGTAGGTATTATATTATTGTGGCCATTTTTCAAAGAAGAAGTAAGGCTTAGGAAGTTAAGTGAAATGACCCAACGTCACATAGCCAGTAAGGGAACAGCTAGAACTTTAACCCAGACAAACTTAACCATGATACTAGATCCTTTCAGAAGTGTGAAATATATGTGCACAGATGCTTAATGATAGCAACAGTGCTTTCCCATTTGCAGGCTGGAGCAAGAGATGCTGTGCAGCATCTACCTACCCTGAGTAGCCCTTGTTCAAGTGGCGGAAAGCAGAGGCAAGCTCAGAGCTGTCCCTGTGTCTAGCAAGTTTGATTGTGATGGCTGTTTCACTCAGTGCCTCAAGCAACTCAATGAGTAGCTAAACCAAAATCTTATCAGGTGCTGCAGTTGAGAACCTGGGCTGCCATGCACCTCAGGACTTCACCTGCTACCTTAGCTTAACTTTTGGTTGCTCTCTGAACAGGCAAGGCACATTCTTCTCTGAGTTCTTTGCCTTGTTGCCTGTTTCAAATGCCCTTTCTTGCCATTCCCCCATTTCCGTCTGTAGAAGTCCTGCTCCATTGAGACCCAACTTTAACCTTCTTTCTCTAACTCTATGAACTTTTTTCTAATCCTGCCAGAACCTCTTTTCCTCCTTTATTTCCCTATCATATGTAGTTCATTTGCCTTGTACGGTAATTATTTATGTACATTTGTTACATACAGTTTTATTGTAACCTCTCTGAGGACAGGAGGCGTAGGGTTTGGACTTTGCACAATGTGGGCATTTGTTAAATTAAAGGCCTGGGGACCTAAACAATGGCAAGAGACACCTGCAGCCTCATTATATGCTTTATGTTTTCACTTAAGTAAATGTCTGAATAGGAATTTCATAATCGAGGGAAAGAAAAGCTGGGAGTCTTAAGCCAAATCCACAATGCATTCCACAGCATAATAGATTTGTTTTTTAAAAAATACCTAGTGAATAATTTAATTAGTGCGATTTGCTATAATTAACTCAGCTCCCAGGAGCTGGAGGAGTTATAGATTTGCAAATCCCATGGTACCAGGCAGGTTGCAAACTTGTTCTGAGTTAATTTTTAACTTTCATTTTGACTACAATTATATATTAAGCCCTCAGGCGAGAGTTAGGCAGAGATTAAGTAAAAGGAAAAAAATAGAAAACCATTCAGGGTATTTCTGAGAACATTTATAGACAGTTTATTTTGTGTGGAAATGAACTACTATAAAAAAAATTCAGAGAACAAATATATAACTATTATAACCTCTACAGTGAGTATAAAGCAATATAGAAATTTAAAAATAGTTATTCATTGAAAATATAAATTTAAAATCATTATTCTTAATCATAACTAAAAATATATTTTTATCTAAGATTTTCCCAATTAAAATTTGAAATTATCAAGGGAAAGTATATTATTATTATGTAATCAGTGAGTTCAAATATAATTAGTAAAGTAAATGACCTACATTTTTATATATTGGATAACATTTACTATTAGTACTTGGTTCTTATCTTTGCATAAAAAATATCTTGCATATAAATTATGTTATTACAGATTTATATTAATGAAGAAAGACAAAACTGGATATTTCAAATGGGTTGATGAAATAGAAGAAATAAGACTTTATAAAATAGTTTAAAGATCACAATGATTCAGTAGCCTGAATCTCTACAAGAGGAAGGTATGCTGCAGCACATGAAATTCTAACAACGCACACAGTCTCACTGAGAAAGAAAAGGGTGAGACATTAAATGGAATCACTGTGGTAAATGGCAATTTCTCTCATAAACTCAGATATTAAAAGAGTACATAAAAATGTTGGCAAAGGTCTCCATAATAAGGATAAGTATAAAGACTTGTGACAGTAGTGTTAGGCAAGCCAAAGTCTTCAATTAACTGAGCCTTCAGAAATGAATGAGTGAGTGAATAAATAAGGAAGCACTGAAAGTATAAAGAGAACTTTTTAAAGGTCCAGAAAAAAAAGTAGGAGGAAGGAGGGGTATATTCACAGCCTAGACAAATGGCAACATTAAGTTGACAGGTGTCTAGGCCAAGGCAAATTACTACTTAGAGACTAAAAAACATGGATTTCTGATCACAGAAATAAAGCAGGTAATTTTCAAGCAACATAGAGAATAGAAAAGGCATTAGGAGCCTTTAGATAAATAAATGTTTTCATAATTTTTTCCAACTGATACAGAATATAAGCAGGTAGTTTGTGAATAGGACAGAAATAGATTACCCACTATGGGTTGTGTATAACTTTTATCATTTGAACTTTATTTTACTATTTATCTTTTTATTCATTCAACAGTTTAGGAGTAATTCTGTGCAAAGACTATGGTTGGCATTTATTTTCAAAAGGAACACTAGTAAAAAAATGTCATGATTTCTATAATTCTTTTGAAAGAAATCATCCTAGCAACCGTGGGGATATGATGAAGACACATGAATTGGATGGAGAATAGTTAATTAGAGGGGTTAAGACTGTTTGAATAATCATATCCCAAAAAATCTTAATAATGGGTTGATATCAGTTTGACTCTATATTGTTCAACATGTTCATTATTTTTATTAACATTTTTGATCAATTTCTAAAAGCATCATATTTGGGGATTTTCAAGATCTGGGAAGAAGAGAATTATTACAGAAAGAATTAAAATTAACTTACAATGCTAAAGAAAATATGAGAAAATGACATAAATTAAAGTAAATCTTAATAAAAAAGTGAAACTATGATAAAAGTATGTATCATTTTGATGTGCTCAACTATCTTAAGCCATCTTCATCACATTCTAGCTCCCCTCTGCATCCTCCTCTTTGTAACTTACCAGGGAGAATCAGTTATACTTAATGTGCTTGTCTCTCAGTTTCCTCACAAGTGTCTCCACTATGTTCATTATGACCATCACAGCTATATGATCCTTTAAAGATACTGCATAATTCCATTTGGCCTCGCTTTCCATCTGGCTTACTGGCCTTGTGCTACTGTGGGTGTGCCAGTTCCAATTCTTGCTCAGCTGGATTTTATCATAACCTTATCCACCTCTTTTCATACTGTTCCTTTTTCCTGCAGACTCCCCTTCCTTCAGGCGCTGATAGCAACATGCTGATTCCCTCACTTCCTTACTTCTTTTATGGCCTCTTAAGTCAGTCTCATACATCCTCCAACTGTTAAAAATGCATGCAATAGCATTTTAAGGCCATTGTAACCAACACCTCATTATCCTGTTATTTGTTATTAATAATGACTTTTTAAATGACAGGTTAGCTCTTTTTGGGTTCTAGTCATTCCTGGACTAGACGTTTTCCCCCTAATATGTGCATGTATCTGAGATCTTTTAGCAACGATTCCTTTATGTTGTACTGTTTGTTATGCTTCTTCCCAAATGAATTTGCCCGAACATTTAAAAGAAAAAAAGCACTACATCTCGATGGTACAAGGTGCCGAGATTGCCATTAACACCTGACTCTTTAGCATCATCTTCTGGCAAAAGAACATCATGGTTTATGAAGTTAACTGGCTCTCTATGGAAAATAGGAAGTTGTGGATGTTTTATAGTATCTCTATATTACAAGATTACATTGTAATTGAAAAAGGGAAAATTGCTGGAATGTATACAATCCATGAGACTATTTCTTAGTACATTATATATTATATATATATTATATAGTGTATAATATATATAGTGTATAATATTGCAAATAAAGGAGCTCTTGAGATTTAAAGCTATGTTGACTACAAAGTTTAGAAAAACAAGATATAATGGGAGGAATAAAATAGCCAAAATAGAGAAGGGACATCAGGAATGTAAGATGAGGAATATGATCATTTCTAAAAGCTGCATAAACAGCAGAAAAAAATCCAAAACATTTTGAACATACCTGATATGGATGGAGGCACAAGAGATGGATAATATCCAAACTATTGGAATTTGAATATATTAGTCAATTTTAATAATTAACTTAAATACAATGGTTTTTTTTCTTTCCAAGGTTGTCAGAGGAAAGAATACTCCCTGATTTGGGGTTATGTTTACCTTTGCTCCTTGATCATGAAAACTGCAGGGAAACTGGCAAAGGTAGTACTCGTCTCCTGTAGGTTTTCAGGAATGAGAGCCTCATGCCTTCAGAATTGGGAGGCTTTTTTTTCAGTGGTTTGGCCTCATGCCTTCCTCAGTAATTGGAGCTCTGCTCCAGAGCCACTAACTGGGTGGATTAACTTTAGTAAGATCCAGCTCCTCAAAAGGAGGAGCCTTGCACCACTGAGAAGCAGTGTGTGAGGTCCTAACTCTTCCGGTCACTTAATTTTGGAGAAACAAGAGTTCTTTTATTGTACAGGCTAGAGGTCTTGCAGAATAAATAACTTTTGTGAAATGTGAGACTCAGATTCTAGCTCTAAGTCACCTGACCTACTAACTTTATTTACAGAAGAACTTCCTGACATCTGTCTTCTTTCTGAGGAGGATTGGGACATTTCCTCCTCTGGGAACTCTCTCCCCCATGAGAATACAGTGCATTTGATCCCCTTGGTACTCACAGCAAGCCATTCACAAATCCCCTTCTGGTACCACAGATGCCAAGGATGATGTTCCTTTGTAGTTCATTCTACTGTCACTACCCATAGAATACCGCTCTCAAGCCACTTCCATATGTATTCTCACCCCTCTGCAGAGGGGTTGGCTCAGAAAAACCTACACATTTTCTCACCACATGGAAATTGTTAGCTATGCAATACCTTAGCCAGGATCAGCTAGGTCTACCTAGCCTTGGTGTCTTTAGCAAATATGGTACACCAGAAACCTGGACCCAAGGCTACAACAAATGAAAACACATGTATCTTTCATAATTGCTTGATTCTACATTCTAGAACACATCTCACAATGACCAAAATTCTTGGAATCTGGAGGGAGAGAAAACAAAGACCATGGCCTCACAAATGTCCATTCATCTCAGTTCCAGTGACTAGATCAGCATTCTCTGGTTTGAAAAATAAGGACATTTTCTCCCAATCCTAATGTGGTTTCCTGGAAAAAAATGATTTAGTGTGTCCAAATATATATGTCACTTCACAGAGAATGCAACAGATGATTAGTTCCAATTTAATAGTTTCTTTATATTTACATACCTGTATACATACATACACATGTGTATATCTTTTAAATGCCATTAATACATATACATTATGTTAATATATTTCCTATGTCCTAATTTGTAATTTAGAATATTTTATAAGAGAGGATTGAGAGGATTGACTCCAATTTTGAAAAAAGTTCTACTGTGAGTCAAATGCTATCAAACAGCAGTGCACATTACAAAGAAAACTTTTGTGAAAGGAAGATTCAATCATTGTGGCAAACTTCATTGTTGTCTTGTTCATTGTTGTCTTATTTAAAAAAATTGCCACAGCCACCCAGCCTTCAACAAGCACCATCCTGATCTGTCAGCAGCCATCAACACTGAGGCAAGATCCTCCATCAGCAAAAAGATTTCAGCTTGCTGAGGGCTCAGATGATCATTAGCATTTTTTAGCAATAAAGCATTTTTAAATTAAGGTATGTATATTTATTTAGACATAATGCTATTGCACATTTAACAGACTATAGTGTAGCATACACATAACTTTTATATTCACTGGGAAACAAAAAAAAATTGTGACTCTTTTTATTGCAATATTCACTTTATTGCAGTGGTCTAGAACCAAACCTGCAATATCTTCAAGATATGCCTATATGTACAGATAAAATTTACATATAATTTTAATTAGTGGGTTATCTATGGAGGTCAAAGTTTAATGACTTCAGGATAATCATCTTGATGTACTTTCAGAGTACCTCCCTAGTCTCCTCTTCTAGCACTTTTCCCTCTCCTAACGCAGGGAATATTGAACTACTTTCTCAAACATATGATACTGTTTGTACCACAGGGTATTTGGATAGGGCCTTTGGGAGAAAACTGGGTTTAGATGAGGTCATGAGAGTGGGGCCCTCATGATGGGATTAGTGTTCTTATAAAAAGAGACACTAGAGAGCTTGCTTTGTACCCCTTACCCAAAGCATACACAGAAAGAGGTAAATATGAGCACATAGGGGGATGGTGGCCACCTATATACCAAGAGAAAGGGCCTTATAATGAAATCTACCTTGCTGGCCTTGATCTTAAATTTCTCAGCCTCCAGAACTATGAGGAATATATTTCTGTTTTTTAAGCCACTTAATCATTAATAATTTTGTTATGACAGCCTAAGCTGACCAATTGATCATGTATAATGTAAACCTGCTGAATTTATTGGTTTATAGCCCATGTGCTCTCTTCCTTAATATCTCCATATACAAGATTATGCATCTGTGAATAGAGATAGTTGTATTTCTTTCTGACTATTCTGGATAAAAAACCCTTTTTATTCCTTATCTTGCCTAATCACCCTGGCTAACACTTCTAATACAGTGTTGAACAGAGTAGCAAAAGTGGAAATCTCTGTCTTGTTACTGATCCTAGGAGGAAAGAATTCAGTCTTTTACTCTTGAGTATGGTGTTAACTGTGGGGGTTCTCTAAATGCCTTTTATCAAGTTGAAGAATTTCTCTTCTTTTCCTAGTTCCTTAAATGTTTTTATCATGAAAGGATATTTGTCAAGTACTTTTTCTGCATCTGTTTAAATCATTATATAGTTTCTGTCTTTTATTCTATTCAGTGGTACATTAGATTGATTCTTAGATATTAAACCAACCTTGTATTCTTGGAATAAATCCCACTTGGTCATGGTGTACAATTCTTTTTTATATGTTATTGTTTTGGATTTTCTAGTATTTTTTCTTTTTTTTTGAGGATTTTTGTATCTATTTATAAGGGATATTGGTCTGAAATTTTATTGTGGTTTCTTTGTCTGGTCGGTATCAGTGCAATCCTTGCCTTATTGAATGAGTCGTAAAGTGTTCCCTCCTCTTCTATATTTTGGAATAGCTTCTGAATGATTACTCTTTAAATGTTTGGTGAAATTTACCAGTGAAGACATCTGGCCCTGGGCTTTTCCTTGTGGACAGTCTTTTCTTTGGCTAATTCAATCTGTTTACATATTTTAGATTTTTTATTTCTTCTTAAGTCAGTTTAGGTAGTTTTGTTTTTGTAGGCATTTGCCCATTTTATCTGTCTTATCTAATTTGTTTGCATATAGTTGTTTATAGTATTCCTTCTTATTCCTGTTTATTTCTGTAAGGTTGTTAGTGATGGTTCTTTTACTCTTGGTTTCATTAATTTAAGTCTTGGCAAAGGTAATTTAGACCTTGACTAAAGGTTTGCAAGTTTCTTTTCAGAGAACCAACTTAAGGTTCCATGATTTTCTCTGTTCATATTCTCTTTAGTTCTGCTCTAATCTTTATTATTCTTTCCTTTCTTCTGCTTGCTTTTGGTTTAGTTTTCTCTTCCTTTTCTTGTTTTATGCCTCTAATCTTGCCCCACTTTTCCCAGCTCGTCATCCTCAACTGTTGCCAGATGCTTAAAATCTAATCTATTCTTTACAAAGTAAAATTCAAATTCTGTTGCATGGCAAACAAGGTCATTCATGACCTTGACCAGTTTATCTTACCAGTCAAATCTACCTTTCCACTCATATCAAATAACCTGGAATTATGGATATATATTTTTTTACCTCTATTCTTTTGTATGTGTTTTCTCAATTTGTGCTTTTCTCCCACTGACTTTTTAGAAAATGCTTTCTTTAACTCCAGTCACTTACAATTTTTGGTTAGTTATTTCCTCTTCCCTACTACTAACCATTGCTGGTTCAGTGTCTCCTGATTTCCTAGTCTCTGTTTCCAAAATAGCTCGTTGAACACTGCACCTTGAACACTTCTTTTGGAACCCTTACTGAATTTTTTATTAATACACGCCTTCATTGTTCTGTGAATTCCAGGATGTGAGTACCCGTTTTAGAATTATATCCCAGTAACTGACACATAGTAGTGGGTGCTCAATATGTCTGTGGCAGTAGGGAAAGTGGTATGGTCTGGTGTCACTTCGACTGGGAAAACGAGAACATGCACGATGTACTACTGCAGCAACTGAAATAGAAAGAAGCGTTGGAGAATGGTTTTTCACTGCATTTGGCTTTGGTTCATAACACCGAGAATACTGATATTTTTGTGCGATGAATCAACTTTTCAGCTGAGAAATCACTCAAATCCTAATTTTACTAATCTGGAAGAAGGTAAGTTGAAGAATTCGCCAAAGGTTAAGCAGAGTGCAGGTTCCTACAGAGACTATGTCGGAGAAGTGTTTTGATCGTCTGGATTGCTTCCCCCCATCTTTGGGCAAGCCGTCAGCGGTAGCAGGAAGCCCTCAGCGGTGACAGAGGCAGGAGATGAGACAGAAGAAACGTAACACACAACCCTTTTCCTGATTGTCGCCCTTCCAGTCTAATTTGGACGCTTGTTACACATTGCGCATGCGCCAGTTTTCCTCTTTGGGATGGGCGGGGAAAAGCCTTTGCTCCTTTGGCGATCCTGAGGAGGGTGGAGCCAAACTGTTTCTAAGGTGACGGAGTAGCGGGCTCGGTGGTGGATTGATCAGGTCTGAGCGAGGTGCCCAGGGCTGCGGATTGTCGGTTCGTCGGCGCTGTCATGGCGGGTGTGCTGAAGAAGGTGAGACGAATGGAGGTCACTATTGAAATTTAGATAGTGCGGTAGAATCAGTCCCTTAGCCCCCATTCCAATCGCTGGTGGCCGTAACCGGCGCGGGCTCGGCGGTGCTTTTTGGGGTCTAATTCTGCACTGCCCTTAGCGGTGACCAGGTTGTGGTTTTGCAGAGAGGGGCAGATAAAAAGCTCCGCACAAGCAGGACAGAGTAGTTAACTGGCTTTAGACGATTTTTAGTCAGGGGGGTCGTGCTATTGCTTTCCTTAGCATGGTGAACGCGTGGAAACCATAATAAACAGCATGAATCGTGTTTTGTTTTTGAACAGACTACTGGCCTTGTGGGATTAGCCGTATGTGACACTCCACACGAGGTATGTACCTCTTTTTTTTTTTTTTTCATTCTTGAGTTCTCAAGGAAGACTGGAATTCTGCGACCTTGACTGTTGCAAGGTTAATGGAATACTGATATTTCAAGCCTCAAATTCCAATCCACGTGAGCTCTTCAGACAGGGGCAGTATCTGTCCTCTTTGCTGATCCGATGCTACTCTTTTTTTTTTTTTTTGCCATGATCTTTTTATTAAGCCACCTTTGTTGACTTTTTCCTTGGCATTTTCCTGACTTCACTTGTAGGGTATTTTGTCAGCGCCTCTGCACCCCCAATCTGTATCTCCATTTTTCTGCCCCCCACCATTTCTGCTTAGGGTGCCCCAGATTCCATACATTTGAGTTTACTGAAGGTATCGCGCTAGCGATTGCCTCCTTTACCCTTCTGCTGGGTTTTTCCCATCAGTATTCAGAAATGTGTCCATCAGAAAACCCCCCACAAAACTCCCGCCATCCTTCTCTTCCCTTCAATAATCACACCATTTCTCTATTTCCCCGTACAGATAAAACTCAAGAGTTATCTGTATCTACTGTTTCCATTTTTTTTTTTTATTCACCTTTGAAGCACACCAGTCAAGCCTTGGCTAGAACTCTTCTTTTCAAGGCCACCACTGATCTCCATGATGCTATATCCAATGGTCAGCTCACATTTCTCATCTTAATTGACCCAATGGCAGCATTTGACACATTTGACACTCTATCCATTAAGCACTTTCTTAATTGGGCTTCAGGACTCCCCAGTCTCCTGTTTTTTCCCCCTACTCTTTTGTTTTCTCTTTTTCTGGTTATTCCTCTTATCTCCACTTTTAAATTTTGAAGTTCTTTAGGACTTAGTTCTTGGATCTTTTTCTATTTAGATTTGCTCTCTTTTGTCTAAGGCCATATCGCCCTGAACGCCCAATCTTGTCTGATTTCCTGATCTCCGAAGCTAAGCAGGGTCGGGCCTGGTTAGTAGTTGGATGGGAGATTTGCTCTCTTTTGGTGATGATTCAGTGTAACGGTTTTAAATACCACCTATACACTTACAACTTTTAGATTTCCGTATCAGACACTGACCTCACGCTTTATGAAAATCTTGTATATTTAATTGCTTAGTGGACATCTCCATTTGTATGTTAGACAGGCAACTCAAACTTAACACGTCTAAAATGGAAGTCCTGATTTTCTTTCTAAAACCTGCTCAGGCTTGCTCATCTCAGTGAATGGCAGCTCCATTCTTTTGACTCAAATCAAAAACCTTGAAATTATCTTTGATTCCTTCTTTTATCTCACCCCGCATTTGGTATTTCAGTAAATACTCTGATTTCCACCTTAAAAAGTTAGCCAGATTTTGACTATATCTTATCACCACCTCTACTACTACCCTCTTCTCAGCCATTATCATCACTGCTGTGTATAATTACATTAACTTACTAACTGCCTCTCCATGCTTGTCACAGCCTCAGTTTGGTCTTTTCTTAGCCAAGTAACTGGAGGCAGTCTGGAAAAATGTAAGTCAAGTCATGTTACTCCTTTCCTTAAAATTCTCTAATGGGGTTCACTCTGGTTTTCACTCTAAGTAAAATAAAAGTCCTTATAAGGATCCTCCAGTTCACTTCTATTGATTTGTCTCTCTCTACTAGAATGTAGGTTTCTAGAAGGCAGGAATTTATTGTTTTGTTCACTACTAAAACTCTGACTAACACATGGTATATGCTCAGTAAATAATGTTTGTTGAATAAATGTCTCATACTCGTTATGAGTTCATAATGACTTTAGCCTCATTATTGTCTGGAACTGAACTCAAGGTTTTTCTGCTTCTAAGTGTATTTCTTCCTCTGTGGACTGTATTTTTCTTGGTGTATCAGAATCTTTCTACACCCCAAGCTGCCTTGTTTCTCCTTCAATCCTTTTAACTCACTAATGCCAGGTTAATTTTCCTAAAACACAGATCTAATAATATGATTTTCCTAAATCTTTTAATTGTCCAGAGAATAAAGCCCAAATGCATTAAACTTGGAATGCAAAACCGCTTTCAATTGACTTTTTCTCCCATCTTATGTGTTTCCTAAGCATTTCCTTATGTGTCCTATACAGTAGTCTCTCCTTATCCTTGGGAGATATGTTCCAAGACTACCAGTGGATGCTTGAAACTATGGATAGTACTGAACATATATATATGATGTTTTTTCCTATATATACCTACCTGTGATAAAGTAGATTTCATCTACTACTTCAAATGGCATGCAGTTTAAAACTTACGAATTGTTTATTTCTGGAATTTTCCATTTAATATTTTTATACAGTATTGATACCCATTTTATACAGCATTTTATACCCATTGATCATGGGTAATTGAAACCTTGGAAAGCGAAACATCTGATAAGGGGGGGGTCTACTGCATTCTAACCATGTGCCGTCTAATAAGAATATAATGTGAGCCATAAATATGAGCCATGTTTGTATGTAACTTTAAATTTTCTAGAAATAATTTTTTTAATAAAGAAAAAAATAAATTTTTTTTCTTTAGAGATAGGGTCTCACTTTGTTGTCTGGGTTGGAGTGCAGGGTCCAGATCATAGCTCACTGTAGACTCAAACTCGTGGGCTTATGTAATCCTTCAGCCTCAGCCTCTTGAGTAGCAGGGACTATGGATGTGTGCCACCATGCCTGTCTAATTTTTAAGTTTTTTTTTTTACAGACAGGGTGTTGCTATGTTGTCCAGGCTATCTCAAACTCCTAGGCTCAAGGGATACTCCCATCTGGGACTCTCAAAGTGCTGGGATTACAGACGTGACCTACCACACCTACCCACTCAGTCTATGACTATATTCAGTTAAATTTGATCATACTGATAATCTAACACACACCCACATACACACACACACATTTTTTTTTCCTACAGAAATTCAAATAAGAAAAATTGGAGAAAAGGAATTTGCAGTGCCTAGGACCTCAATTTGAGAAATACTGATTTAGTAAATTATTTGATTTCTGAAAAAGGTCATTAGCAATAAGTTAGTTTTATTTCTACTTGTTATCATGCCTTTGACTTATGTACAACTTTAGTTATACTTACAGCATATAGAAAGAGTTTCCACATTAATACTAAAAATGTTCCTAAGTTGTAAAGAGTGTGGATAGGGCATAGACATGAAGAAGTTGCAGCAAAGAAGAGTTAAATATTTTTTTAAAAAGCAGATATGAGATTTTTGTTTTTGGATTTTTCTGTTTTGTTTTTTGTCTATGAGACTTTTTAAAGTGTTTTATTAAATCTTTGGTAATATTTTAACCTATGGAAATTTGCATGGTTTCTTTTCAGAGGCTAAGAATATTGTATACAAAGATTCTTGATGTTCTTGAGCAAATCCCTAAAAATGCAGCATATAGAAAGTATACAGAACAGATTACAAATGAGAAGCTGGCTATGGTTAAAGCGGTAAGTAGCTAAATCAATTTTGTTTTCTTGGGTTTATGGTATCTAGTATAACATTTAACCAAAAAAATTCAGTTTCTTATTTTTTTAATTTTTTTATTATATACTTTTCTTTCTTCTATTTACCTTCCTTTGGTGCTTTTCATTGTTTCTTCCTTTTATTCAGCAAACTCCTGTTTGAGTGCTTTCTATATGCAGGGTACTATTAAATACCAAGTGCAAGAATAAGATCAAGTCCCTGCCTTCAGGTAACATTGTAGCTCTTCCTTTACCTCTCTTTCCTATTTAGTCCTTTAATGATCTTTTGCTTCTTATCTATAGATATATCAATCTTAATCTCTTCAATCTCTTTTCTAATCTTAGAGTACCATGAAAGCAAAATGAAAAAAGGGTGTTGTTTTTAAAGGAAACTGTCAAAAAGACTAGACCTTTATTTATTTATTTATTTATTTTTTTGAGACAAAGTCTCGCTTTGTTGCCCAGGCTAGAGTGAGTGCCATGGCGTCAGCCTAGCTCACAGCAACCTCAAACTCCTGGGCTCAAGCAATCCTCCTGCCTCAGCCTCCTGAGTAGCTGGGACTACAGGCATGCACCACCATGGCTGGCTAATTTTTTCTATATATATTAGTTGGCCAGTTAATTTGTTTCTATTTATAGTAGAGACGGGGTCTTGCTCTTGCTCAGGGTGGTTTCGAACTCCTGACCTTGAGCAATCCGCCCGCCTCGGCCTCCCAGAGTGCTAGGATTACAGGCGTGAGCCACCGCGCCTGGCTAGACCTTTATTAACTAACAGTTAATAAAAGTCTAGACTGCTGATTCTTTCTTACCAAACTGTATTACACCGTTAAATTTTCACACTAGTAGTTATTTCATGGACTTCATGTAATTATCCAAAATAGTGTTCATAAACTCTGAAAGTAATTTACATACATGCATAAGTGACCTTAATATATATTTCTTATTAGATTTCCAAAATGTTGTTCAAAGAGAATTCATATTTTTTCCTTAGGGATATAGCAAAATAATCCAATTTGATTCAGAACTTTTCTTCTTAGCTTGCAAATTCTGGAAGTAATTTCTAGATTAAAGACTCTAAGGGGGAAGTTAACATTTCTTTATTTTTCATGTTTTTCTTAAGGAAGATGAGTTTATGTATTTTTTTCCCATCAGAGTAAGAAATTTCTTTTTTTCTTTTCATGGGGTGACTCTTTTCAACTCTGTCCGTAATTCCTTTTCTGCTGTCTTTCTCAATAATCTTGTTCCCCTCTATGCTCTATTTAGCATCTCTCATTTTATTATCTTTCATATAGCCTCAAAATATATTGATAGCTTGTCCCTATGATAAAAGAAAAAACTAGGCCGGGCGCTGTGGCTCACGCCTGTAATCCTAGCTCTTGGGAGGCCGAGGCGGGCGGATTGCTCAAGGTCAGGAGTTCAAAACCAGCCTGAGCAAGAGCGAGACCCCGTCTCTACTATAAATAGAGAGAAATTAATTGGCCAACTGATATATATACATAAAAAATTAGCCGGGCATGGTGGCGCATGCCTGTAGTCCCAGCTACTCGGGAGGCTGAGGCAGGAAGGATCGCTTGAGCCCAGGAGTTTGAGGTTGCTGTGAGCTAGGCTGACGCCACGGCACTCACTCTAGCCTGGACAACAAAGCGAGACTCTGTCTCAAAAAAAAAGAAAAAACTATATTCTTATATTTTCCTTTCTTCGCTCTATTTTTCTTTTTTCTCTCATAGCCAATGTAACCAAAGAATAGTTCTCTAACTTACTTCTTTACTTATTAGTTCTAAAATCTTTCTCTGCTATTTCAGTTGCCTTATAACTAATTGATCTATTTGAATGCCATCATACTTCATTATATGTCCCACACTGCAAATTATAGAGTGAGTTTTTCTATATGTAAATCTTATCATGGTACAGTTGTCCTTCATTCATGACCTATTGGTTCTAGGACTCCTGTGTATGCCAAAATCTAGAGATGCTGAAGTCCTTATATAAAATGGCATAGTATTTGCATATAACCTATATATGTCCTCCTGTATGGTTTAAATCATCTCTAGATTACTTATAATACCCACTAAGATGTAAATACTACATAATTTGTTATACTATATTTTTTAAATTGTTATATTGTTATTTTTCATTGTTTTTTTCTCTAATATTTTCCATCCACACTTGGTTGCATCCACGGATGCAGAATCCGCAGCTATGGAGCGCTGACTGTACTTTCCTGCTTTAAATCTTACCATTCATTGTTTTTCAAAGGCTGAATTTAAGGATTTATGCTGAGCTAGTTGTATTAAACTCACTTAGCTACTTTTATCTGTATGATTTTGATGTATAGCCATGTTTTGCAACCACCAACTTAAGAGGATAGTCCTTTAGCATGGTATGGATAGCTCCCTAAGGTCTGGCTCTTGGCTATCTTCTTTATCCTCTCCTGTCATTTTCTATTAGGTTATTAAATATGAAATGTCCGATTTTGAGTCAAAAGTTTAGCTTATTATATCTCAAACAAGAAACAGTATAATTAATCAAAATATGCACCTAACCTATCAACACAGTTTACCTTCTTAATGATAGCTTGTTTATGCCAGCAGAGAAGAAGCCTGGAGAGCAAGTGGCAATGAAATCAAAAGGTGTTTGCCACAGCTTGTTGAGAATTGAATATTTTTCCTTGGAAGAAGTGGTCCAAAGCCTGCAAAAAGTGGTAGTCAGTTGGTGTAAGTTCTGGTTAATAAAAGTGAATGACAAAAGAGTTTCCAAGTCCAGCGTCTGTAGTTTGAGCAGTGTTGTTTGTGTAACATGTGGTTGAACGTTGTCTTGCAAGAAGATTGACTTGTTTCTAATGATTGATCTCAGCTGCTTAATCATAAGCATCTTCATAGTTTCTTCCAGTTGGTTGCAGTAGATATTTGCTATAATTGATTGACCAGATTTCATGAAGTAGTAGTGTATAATACCAGCGCTGGACCACCTAACAGACACCATTAGCTTTTTTTGATGAATATTCGGTTTTGGACTGTTTCAGTACTTCATCTTTATCCAACCATTGTTCCAAATGCTTGTAATTATCAAAAAGAATCCATTTTTCATCATATTTCTACAGTGTAGAAATGGTTTGCCTTTATGTTGTGATAGCAAAGAAAGGCAAGCTTTGAGATGACTTCTTGTCTGATGCTTATTTAATTCACATGGGACCCATCTATCCAGCTTCTTTACTCTGCTGATAGTTTCAAATGTTCCAATATTGTTGGAATAGTAATATCAAACCTTGCTACTAATTGATGTGGTTGAGATGTAGGTTGAGATGGCTTCACTTCCACTACAGCTTTTTGCTCATTATCCATCTTGGTCTCAGGTCACCCACGTGGCTCATTTTCAACATTAAAATCACCAGAATGGAACTTCTCAAACCATTGCCCTGCTGTGGATTCATTAGCCTCACACATCCTTCCCAAATACTTCATCGATATTTCAAGCTGTCTGTGCTGCATTGGTTTCAAGATGGAACTCATTGAAAAATAACACGAATTTTTGACTTATCCATGGTTTCACAAAAATTGCTCTAAAAAAATTTGAAAGACAATCACAAGCCAAACATGTGTTTGAAAGAATGAAGATGTACCTTCACCTTAAAAATAAGAAGTGTCAAAGTGAAATTCAGAGATATCAGCTGTCAAACTTAGTACTTAAGGAAATCAGACATTTCATACTTAATAACCTAATATTTTTATATCCTGTACTTTAGTGATACCAAACTGCTGGCATTTCTATGGATTCCATGCAATTTTAGTTTTGTGTTCATTTGTATTTTTTCTCTTCCTGCAATGTCCTTGCCTTGTCTGTCTGGCAGTTCTTACTAAGTTCTCAAGAGTTATCACTTCTTCTGTGAAGCTTTTTCTTACCTTGCTAAATAGAATTTGACATCTTCTTCACTATCTTCCATTGTACCTATCACATTGCATTTTATTTATGTTTTTTCTACTAACCATAAGCTATTTGTAAATGATATTGTAGTCATCTTTGTATCCTAAAACTATAGCATAGTACCTGGCACGTAAAGTCCCATAGAAATGTTTGTTTATTCAAAAGGCTAAATACATTTATTTTTAACAACTCCAAACACTTGATAACAGCCGTATCACTGATTCCTGTTTTTTTGGTAAAATTATAACAGATTTTTAACCCTGTATGGAGTCACACACAAAATCTTTGGTGATTATTGCTATGATTATAAAGTATCTATTTACTAAGTCTAAACTGGAAATAAAGCAATTTTTTTTGGATTATTACTAGGGAGATAGTAATAACATATTGTTAAAAAGCATTGGTTCGTGTCCTGTCCATGATTTTCATCTCAGTTCTGATACTTGCTTGATGAGTGACTTGGCATATTGTCCATTTTTTCTGTCTCAATTTCTTTATCTGTAACTTGGGTATAATAACACCTGCCTTGAACACTTTCTGTTAGGACTGAATGAGGTAATATGCATAAAAAGCTTAACAAAGGCCAGTGCGGTGGCTCATGCCTGTAGTCCTAGCACTCTGGGAGGCTGAGGTGGGCATATCCTTTGAGCTCAGGAATTTGAGACCAGTCTGAGCAAGAGCGAGACCTTGTCTCTACTAAAAATAATAGAAAGGAATTAGCTGGACAACTAAAAGTATACATATGTGAAAAATTAGCCAGGCATGGTGGCACATGGCTGTGGTTCCCAGCTACTCGGGAAGCTGAGGCAGAAGGATTGCTCAATTGAGCCCAGGAGTTTGAGGTTGCTGTGAGCTAGGCTGATACCATGGCACCCTAGCCAACGCAACAGAGTGAGGCTCTGTCTCAAAAAAAAAAAAGCTTAAAATAGTCCCTGGCATATAGTGAGTACTCAGTACATGGTACCTTAAAAAGTTAATGATGGTATTATGCTATTATTAATAAATCACATCATTGATTCACTATCAGTAAGACAAATTTTGAATTGTTTTCGTAACAGAGGCTTTTCCTCAGTATTGTTGAACATTTTACCCTTCTGAGTCTCTTTTGACAGTGACCAGCTTCCCTGTTTTGCTTTTGATTTTTGATCTCATAGCTGAATTAATTCTGTATTAAATAATCTTTCTTAAATTTCTTCATTTATTTTTTCTCTCTTATCCTTTTTTCAGCTGTTTTTTTATTTATTTACTTATTTAACCAAGAAACATTTATTGAATGACTATTACATGCCATGTATGGTTCTAGGCATGGAAGCTTGTGCCTAGCTAGCAATGAACAAAACAGATGAAAATCCTTGCTCTCTTGGAGATTACATGTTAGCGAGGGAGGCAAAAACAAAAAATAAAAAAGTAAATAAAGAAGTACATACTTCTAATAGTATGTTAGAAGATAGTGCAGTGAAGGATAATAAAACAAAGAATAATGATCTGTGCCATAGTGGGGAGGGGGAATATTTAAATATGTATTAGTTTCCTGTGGCTGCTGTAACAAATTCCCACAAACTTAGTGGCTTAAAACAGCAGAAATTTATTCTCTTAGTAGGCCAAAAGTTGGAAATCGGTAGCAGGGACCCAAGAGGTATCATCAGTTTCCTGCTCTCCCTGGAGGCTATGGGATAGAATCTGTTCCTTGACTCTTTCAGCTTCTGGTGGCTTTTGACATTCCTCGGCTTGTGGTCTCATTGCTCCAATTTCTGCCTCTGTGTCTCTGTGATCACATTACCTTTTCCTTTTCTGTGTGTAATTTCCTTCTGCCTCTCTCTTATAAGGACATTTAAAATTGCATTTAGGGTTTACATGGCTAATCCAGGAAAATCTCCCCATGTCAAGATCCTTAATTACTGGGTAATCACTTCTGCAAAGTCTATGCCATATAAGGTAACATTCACAGGTTCCAGGAATTAATACATGTATGTCTTGTGGGCATTATTCAACTTACTACAATATAAATCATCAGTAGTCCTCATAAGAAGGTGATATTTGAGCAAAGATTTGGAAGGGAGTGAAGAAAGAAGCCATGCAGGTATCGTGGGCTATCCAGCAGAAGCTCTGAGGCAGGAGTGTGACAATTCTTGTGAAAATAACAAAACTTTGTGTTTTTTTCCTCCCTTTTTTCATTCCATTTATGGGCCAAAAAAACCCCAGAACACCCTGATAATAACAAAGCTTTGTAGTATAATTTCTGGCTCTCAAAAAGCTCAGCCTACAAGAAAATAAAGATGTCATTTAATGTTCTAGGAACCATATTTATTAGCATTTCATTTAAAAATGTTTTATTAAAGAATAATGTACATTAAAAATGTGTGGGAAAAAAAGGACATTTCTAGAACACCAAAACCTTTGTTTGTTCCCTTCCAATTTACTTTCCTCATAAAGGTAACTACTAGCCTGACTTCTAACACTATAAATTCATTTTATTTGTTTTTGAACTTTATATAATGGAATCATTAGTATGTATTCTTTTGTATCTGGCTTCTTTTGCTTAATATTATGTTTGAGAGAATCATTTATTGCATATAGTAATAATTCATTTATTCTCATTGCTCTATAGTATTCTGTTATATCTAAATAACCATAATTTTTTGATATACTCTGTTGTAGGTGGTCATTTGGGTTGTTTCTAGTTTGGGGCTGTAATCTGTGCTGCAGTGAACATTCTTGAGCACATACTTTGTTTAACGTATTGTGCATTTCTGCTTGGTATATATGTAGGAGTGGAATTTCTGGGTCATAGGGTAGCATTTGTTTTTAATGCTAATGCTCTCAAAGGAAATAAAAAATACTAAGAAAAATGAAGTGATATTATAAAATCTGTGCTTTAGAAAGATTGAATTAGATATCTTTAAAAATGTGTCAATAAACATTTAACACTTGTAATATTAAGACAAAAACAATAAAATATCAGATGAAATGAATTTCTATCAAATATTTAGTAAAAATTTCATAAGAATATGATGAAAGAAAAATTATCAGCATTTTTTTATATATGGATTTTTAAAATATAGGATATTGAAACATTCAGATGTTGTACATTTAAAATTTTTTTTCCATTTTTTTCCTGAAATGATAGGAACCGGATGTTAAAAAATTAGAAGATCAACTTCAGTGTGGCCAAATAGAAGAGGTGATTCTTCAGGTAAAGAAAAAGTTGAATATTTAGGTGTTTGGCTTCAAATTTTCATTTTATATAGACGCACAAAACTAACATTACAGAAAGAAAGGAAAACTAAATTGTTTTATTTATATGAACTCATCAAATGTAAGACTAGTTACATATAGAAAATGTAGTACTTCTAATGTGTATATCAATTAAATATCATTGATTATAGATTGAATTTGTGAGCCTCTATTAGAAGTGTGAAGTTTCATGCTCTCTGAATTCAGTCAGCATGCCCTCCTTCACCTGACCTTCATTTAAATTAGTAACACCTTTACTAATCTTTTTAGATATAGTAGCTTAAGAGTGTTGCATATTTTTTAAGAGGGAACAATATAATGTTTTGAATCATAAAATTAAAATGTACTTTTGTGTTTTTTTTTTTTGTTTTTGGAGCTTTTACCAAATTAAAAAACAATTAATTGCATAGTATATTTGAGAGCTTGATTTTACATTGTTTCCCAAATACTAACCCTGACAAATAACATATTTTGTTTTTCTTTTTTTTTGTCCCTTTAAAAGCTATTTCTGCCTACAAATAACATGTTGAATAATAAAATATAAGTATGATTATGAAGAGACATTGGGATTAGAAACATTATCGTTAACATTAATTACATTTAGAATACTTAAATCTTAAATTATTCTGTTTGGAAATCTTTTTCCTTTTTCTCTCACTATAGCCACTACTTATACAAGGAAGAAAAACTTCTAAACCTCTACAGTTTAATTTTTTTTAATCTGAATTTGAATTTTTTCCTTTTGGTCATAGATAGCTTATAGAAATAAATAGGCTACAGATGTACATAGACAAGAAATATATTGTTTTGAGTAGTCTATAGTTGGCTTTTTAAATCATCTACAGCATTTTTGTTAAAAAATACAGTATTTTTGCATTAGAAACAGTGTATAGCTCATCTTCATAATAGTGGCTTTAAAGTAGTAATCATTAGATTTTTTTTCTATATCTGAGATTTAGATGATTTATAATATTGGACTAGATTTATACTAATCCAAGGTAGATGCTAAAATTAGCTATATGGAATAAATCCTTTTCTTCAGAATAATTTCTTACTCCCTGTTTTATGTAAATTAAGAGCTGAGTATGTAGCAAAATGACCTTTTTTTTCAGTGAAACATAGCTGTAGCCTAGAAAATAATAGCTGAATCAATAGCTTAATAGCATTTTATTAAGCAATAGCTTAATAGCATTTTTTAATAGAAATTGGTTTTTATAAAAGTGTTTTAACATCATTATAGAAAAATTTAAGATATAGAGAAAAGCCTTTTGCTGTTATGAATAATGCTTTAATGTTTGTTCAAACTGTGTTTTTTTCATTTTTCTGTTATCTTATTAGGATCAGTACCTTGAAGTGAAATTACTAGTCAAACATTTCTTACATAATATGAGTTAAATTCTTGGTCCGTATTTCTAAACTATTTTCTAAAAAGATTAATTCCTAGTGCCACAATAGCAGTGTTCCAAAGTAACCAGCTTCGACACATCTATGCTAGTTTAATTTAATCAGGAAAAATGGTGCCTTTTTTTTTTAAGTAGTACATTCCCCCCCCCCCATTGCTAGCAAGATGAAAATTTTAAAATATGTTCCTGTATTTTATAAGTTATAACAATAATATGTTTACTCTGTCATTTGGTTTTAATGTTATTTATATATTTCTTTGAGTGGTTTTTTAAATCATAAAAGATATTAACCTTAAACTTTTAACCACATTGTCTGCACAAACTGTTTTTAGTCTGTTTTTTGCCTCTTGACTTCAACTGAATTTTTTCTCCCGTATGTAGAAGTTTTTAAATTGTGGTTAAATTTTGTTGCTTCCCTGACCCCCAATATTATAGGTTTAGAATGTCTTCCCCTTATATGGGTGTGATAAATATTCAATTCTGTTTTATTTTTTATATTTCTTGTATCTTTTTTCAACTGTGTCCATTTTTTAAGTTTTCTTGCCTTTTGTTGAAGGACAGATTTAAGGAAATATTGAGTAGTATTAGAGTTTAGGAAGGTATAACACTAACAGACATGATATACCAATTGAAAAGAATTGTTAGATGGCTCTGGAAAAAGAGGAATATAGCATTCAAATGGCTTTCTACAAAGTAAGACTTTTTCAGTTGTTCAAAGGCCTGTTTTTCTGGCCTTGATATTCATTTGTCAGATTGTCATGGTACTAACTTGCTGCAAACCTCTTACCTTTTGTTACTCTTTCCTATGCCACGATATTTAACTTTGATCATGACTTTAGTTGATATTAATTTATCATAGAATTATAGTTTTAAGGCATATTTGATATTTTTAAGTCAGGTGTATAGTTCTCCACATTTTCATGAGTTGTATTAAGGTTGTTAAGTTAATTTTAATAATGTTCTATTTAACACAGTATAGCTAAAATATTATTTAAACATATACTCTTTATAAAAATATTGAAATAATTTACATTCTTTTTTTATACAAAATCTTCAAAATCTGGGGTGTATTTTACCCTTTGCAGCACACCTGAATTTGGAGTAGTTATGTTTCAAGTGCTCAATAGCCACATGTGGGTAGTGGCTACCATATTAGATAACCCCATTTCTAGATGGATGACATGAGAGGAATGAGAAAAGGATAGTGTGTCAGAAGAGGAGGAAATGGGCAAGATGGGCCAGGCACAGCTGTGTCCAGTGCCTGAGGGATAGGTACTCTCCTCATGCTCTACAGTATCTTAGGGAGATAGAGAAAGCATGGATGTTCAAGAGACCCAGGGCAAAAGTCAGCCAGCGACACAGCCAGCCTTAGGGAATATTTCATCAGTATTTAAATTATTTTCTCATTTCAGCATTAGCAATACCTCTATCCCCTGATTTCTATTCATCTGTTCTTTAACTCATTGTTTGTATAATTGCTGTTAAACATAGATTGGCTTTTTGGACCACTGACATAAATTGGACATTGCCTTTTAACTGCAGAATAATATTAATAATAGCCTCGATATAATCTAAGCACTTATTCTGTTTTTGGATTCCTTTTCTAACATCTTGACAAGTGTTTAATAATATTCATCTTCTAAGTTGGCTAGAGTTGTCATAGGTCTTTTTTTGTGGTAGAAAAACTATGAAATAAGAAACTACTTGGGAGTCTGAGGCAGGAGGATCACTTGGGCACAGAAGTTCAAGGTTATAGTGAGCTGTGATTGACTCCACTGCACTCCAGCCTGAGCAATAGAGCTAAGACTCTGTCTCTTAAAAAAAAATTACCTATATTTGTTAAATATGTTATAAATTGTGTTTGAAAGGAAAAATAAAATGAAACATAATCTGAGTAAGGAATTAATTCAGTCAGTAAATATTTGTCATACACCTGTTGTGTTCTACATTACACAGATGACTGTTTTACAAACTCTAGGTCTTAAGCAATTATGAGTCATGAAATCAGTTAGGTGGATAGTGATTAACATTTAAAAAATGCAATAGAAAATAGAGTGAATTACTGCTAGTAAAATTTTAGTTATATGTGTGTAGTGTGGATTCGATAGTAAAGTGTATTTTTTTACTGTGAGCCACAGTAAAATAAAGTTTGAAAGCCACTGGCATAGTTAAAGAGACATACTTCTGATTCTCAAAAAATTTACATGAAACACAATTAAGATAAAAAATCACCAACTAAACTTTTGAACACTAATTAGAAGAAATCAGAAGATACCCTTTCTTACTTAAGATTGTCTAACTGTGGGGATTAAGGTAATTTAAATATATAGTAGTCAACATTTAATGGTGGAATAGGTCATGAGGTATTAATATAAAAGTAATAGCTCTAATAGTCAGATTTTAGTTATTAGCTTTGATAAATATCTGTTAAACAATAAAATAAAATGATCTTTTAAAAAATTTTTATTAACAGGCTGAAAGTGAACTAAGTCTGGCAAGAAAAATGATGCAGTGGAAACCATGGGAGCCGTTAGTGGAAGAGCCTCCTGCCAATCAGTGGAAATGGCCGTTATAATCATCATTAAATGACTTTAGCGGGTTAATGGGAACTTGATACAATTAAATGTGTTATATTTGAAATGTGTCTAAATTATTGACATTATCAAGAAACTGATACAGAATATATTTAAGAGACTTGTTAAAAATAGTGATTATGGGGTCTCATGAATCAGTTTTTGATTTGTGAAGTAGTCACACAGGTTATTTCAAAGATGGTATTTCTTTGAACAGAGAAGTTGTGGGAAGACTTGAAAATGAATTAGAAAAATTCCTATAGATGTTCAGTACAGAGGACATAATGGAAAAGTGAAATATCTCTATTACTATTTTCAATATGTCA
This sequence comes from Microcebus murinus, assembly GCF_040939455.1. Taxonomy (NCBI): domain Eukaryota; kingdom Metazoa; phylum Chordata; class Mammalia; order Primates; family Cheirogaleidae; genus Microcebus; species Microcebus murinus. Next base: position 76,643,494 of record NC_134112.1, on the reverse strand, counting down.
TTTAATTTTTTTATCCTGAAAAAGAGAAAAGGCACTTAATTATTATTGTCCAAACAAATTTATAGGTCACTGTTTGAAGTAAAATAGTAAAAGTGAATATTTTCAATTGTGATAAAATAGCAAAAGTAGCTGGTGCTAAAATTTGAAATTATGGCTAACATCTTTGGCTATGATCTTAAGTTTATAAAGTAAAATTTAAATATATAGTTATATACTGATTACCAAATCAATAATAAATATCATTTTAATTTAGGCTTTATTTGAATTACTTATTCCATTTACTTGGTTTTATGTAGTCTTAATTTTATCATTTGTTACCCTATTTTTGAAAATTATCAAATTAGAATTTATTGTACAGTTGAAGAAAGTGGTACGTGAAAGAAAGATTTCTTATTATACAGAGGTAGTTGGAAAAACTTTTCCTTTTGTCTCATTTAAGGAAGTTAGCTTTCTAGCCTTTAGCATTTAATTTTCGTGATCAACCTAACTATATCAGGTTAGAGGTAGAATTTCTGTAAAAGAAGAGACATTAAAAGTTCCTGAAGTTTATCTGGCTTATATTCAAAACATCTTTGTTAGATTACTATAAGTTCAAAGCGGAATCACTGAGTAGTTTTCACTAAGTTTCTGAGTATAGGTGGGTATCAAGACAAATACTGTTCAAGGAAAAAACTTGACAAGCTTAAAGTTAAAGAAATAAAGTTACTTTTCATGTGTTCTCACCTTTTCTTACTAGCACCCCAACATTTCTAAATACCCAGTTAAATTTAAGTTAGTATCACTTTCCTTCATAGATAGTACTTTTGTGGGTATGCATGTATGCACTGTTGCCTATGCATATATGTGTATATTTTGTTATCTCTTGTTGCAATCCAAAATCTTTCAGAATAAGAAAGAAAACTGCATTTTTCCTTTTTTCCAGTATATTTCTCCCCTCAGAGAGCTGTGACATGAATGCCAAATAATATTCAATAAGATGGATTGAGTTAACTTCATAGAGGTTAGAGTGCAAAAAAGCTCTTTCTGGTAGGGAAGTGGGAAAAGTGTTGGAGAGTCAGAAGTTCAAGGATTCTCGTTCCCATGATTCTAGTGTCATCATGAACTCAGTAACTAAATTGAGGCAAGCTATCAGAATGGCCTATTTCCAACTATGTAAAAGAAGTGAAATTTATGATTTATGACAAAGTTTTAGCTCTAAACATTTACTTAAATATGTAATACACTCTTGAGGCCAAAGTATTTGATCCTAAAATATGTTTGCATGGATGCTTTCAAGCTAATGTCCTAAGTAACTATTTATTCATGTCCTTTGGACACATAAAAACAGATGGGTTGGTGTGCCTTTGTCATACTTTCAGTCCCAATTCTCCCATGATCTTTGGGCATCTTTTATATTTTACCAATAGTGTTACTGAAACCTTGTTGTTAAAAGGGAATCTTACTGGTATTTGCATTAAAAATGCAAGTTGTAGAATAGTCATCTTGTAGAAACAATATAATAAGAATAATGTTTGTTTAGACTTAATATGAATGCCAGGCACTGTTGTAAGTACTTGACTAATTTCACTCATTAAATCTGCACTGCAACCCTAAGAGTGAGATGCTGCAAGTTATCTTCATTTTTCGGATAAGGAAACCAGATCCAGTGTCAGTAGTTTTCCCTTGCAGTTGTGCAACATGATGCTGTGGAGCAGGAGGGGTCCTCAAACTTTTTAAACAGGGGCCAGTTCACTGTCCCTCCTTGGAGGGCCATGGGAGAGTGTGGCTCACATTCCACACATGCGCCCTGTGGGCCAGGGATGAGTGGGCTACTAAGCAGGACAGGCAGCAGTGGCAAAAACACCCTGCGGGCGGGATAAATGTCCTCGGTGGGCGGGGCCGTAGTTTGAGGAACCCTGCTGAGTGTGGAGGAACTGAAGCAAAGCGATGGTTTAATAACATTCAAGATCACATAACTAGTAAAGATGGGGAACTAAGTTTTGAATCTAGGCAGTCTGGCTCTAGAGGTCATGCTCCTACTATATTATTCTTTATACTTGGGATGCTATCGCGCCTGCCTGAATTGTACGGGCTGTACCAAATGAACCTAGATCCTGCTTTCTTGACTTTTTATGTTGAGAACATAGAGAACAAATATGAAGAGAAGTAGTAAACTAAATTTCAATTTGCAAAAGTCTTCATATTGCCCATAGGCAGATAATGTTAATGAGAGGTGTCTAAAAAGTATTGCAATTTGGTCCATCATACTTTCTGCCGTTCCAACTGCCTACACAGTCTTATACCTGATTGTTTTTTACTCCTTCCATCTTTTTCCAGTTGTTTTCTACAAATTTCCAGATTGAGCATCCTGATCACTTTGGAAATGATTCTCTATTAAAAGATGTTCAGTGTTTTGAGTGCCTTCTAGACCAATTTGAGTAATTTTCAGAATGGCCCATTTCATTTCTCCCTATAGGTTTCATTCAAGTTAATTGCTACACTCTAGATACTTCAAAAGAAAGGGAAGCTAATCAGTTTGAATTTTGCTAACAAAGAAGAAAATGGCAGCAAAGTTGATGTTTCCTTTCTCCCACACCTAGACTTAGTACAGAAGATTCCAATTTGGGGGCATTCTTTTCCTTTGGGATGAAAATGCTTATACTGAGGATAACCATATAATTTATCATTCAACCTGGAATGATTTTGAGGATAAGAGTGTTAGGGACCGACCTTCCACAGCCCCACCGGACAGAAAAGCAGAGACATCGAGGATGTAATCATACAAGAGGAGGTTTATTTTCTGGCTAGCCAGGGTCCAAGCCCCAGAGCAACGCAGTGGCCACTCTCGCAGGCAAGGACGCTGACCGGAACTACGGCATGCCTTTTATCCCCAAGGTGCACAAGCTGCGCACAAGCTGATCACGCATGGATCATGCGTTGACCTTTAAAATGATTGGTTGCCCACTATTGCCTTTTGAAATAATTGGTGGGTTGGTTGCCCTCTATTGCCTGATGGGCCAGTCGCCCGTGCTTCAGTGACCTCATCCCATAATTCCCCATACAGCGGTGTAGAAAGCAAGCAATGACCAGAAGCAAAGGTTTGTGGTTAGCTCATTGCCCCACCCAAGTAAATTCCCGACAATTGGAAAAATTCCTTTGCCCTTCCTCTGCCCTACAAATTCCTCTGCCCTACAAGAGAAAGTATTATTATGATAATTTCATAAGGATAGTATATGTCCTGGGCAAACAGGACACATGGCACCCTACTGCAGTAAGACTCAGGTCTTAGGGTTGCCAGGAGAAACAAAGTAGTCTGTTATCTGAATAGAATGAAAGTGATGCCAACACTAACAGTCATCACGTGCAGTCTGGCCTCAGGTTTCATTGTATCCCTTCACTCTCCAACATTCTCCACTTGCCCTGTCTTTCCCTTAGAACTAGATGGAAGAAAGGAGGTTTAGCTTTCATTGTGTATTTTTCTAATCCTAAAGTACAGAGGAGTGAAGCTAATTAAGCCAATAACAGTAATTATGAATGTATCTCTTTTCAAAGGGAGAAAATCAATTATGTATGCATAGGAAGATTCCCACATATAGGCTAATATCAGCTTTGTCTTTCTCCTCCCAGCTGCCATGGTTATATAAACAAACAAGTTAACACCTGCACAAGTGTGTTCAGGAGTATTGAGTTAAATACCAAATTGCTGAACATATGAGTATTTTGCATTTGCTGAGTGCTGTCTTTCCATTACAACTCAGTGTTCAATGATATTGTAGCCTATGCTATAATAATAGTTTAGTAATGCTAATTTTTTGAGAAAAAAGTAAATGAGAAGATAGGATAGGAGTTCAGTTTAGAGGAGGATGAGGTTTTGTTTCAGATAGGATTCACAGGAAATCAAAGTGCGAATATAGTAATTGGTTTAAATTACTGATGGGGACTAGATGAATTTATTTGAAAGACTATTTAGATACAATAAGTAATATTTTAGATAGTGAAGAAAAGTAATGAGAAAGCTAGTGACAGAATAGGCTATGCTTAAATCCCAGTGTCTTAACACGAGTTTGTTTTTATATATATTTCATGTCAAAGCAGGATTGACAAAAAGTGCTCATAAGAGTTCTACAAGAGATCCAGGCCAAGTATGGCACCATCAACACATACTTAAATGAACATAGTAGTGGGGAATTGGAACATGGCAAATCACACATAGAAACAAAGAAGAATCAAAATCAAGGTTAAAAATCTGTTTTGAATGTGCCACAGAATTTATATAAGTTGAGTTTGCCATGCATTGCTTTAATTTTCAAAGTGATGTTTAGGTTTATATTAGCAGCTAAGTTTTTAGGGTATGTCTAAATATAATTTATGATATTAATAGATTAGTTCCTATATATGACTGGAAATAAAAAGCATTGCAAAGATTTCTTTTCTTTTTTTCGATATTTCTCATAATCTTTAATCATTTTTTTAAAGTTAACCTTTTAGCTCTTCTAAAGATAAGTATTACTGTTTTATTATAGAATATTGTCATCCTCTTTTTCTATAGCTGAAGGGTGGATTCTTCTTTTTCAGGGTAAAACAGGTTCATAATACCTTATCTAAATCTCAAATTTAAAAATATCTCTGAAAATAAAATTTTTTCATAATTCATTTGGCAACAAACCTGACCTGAATTGATGTAAGGCTCTTCGTGGTCTTTATCCCACTTTAATGTGAAAATGAATATATTTTGCTATAGAAATATTATCGTTTTTGATTCTGGACTGTTTTCCAGACCCATTGAATGTGTTACATAAGGTGTATGCCATGTTACCTTTTAAAAATCTGTATAATTCTGAATATCAAACACATCTATCTCAAAAGGTTTCAGAAAAGGGACTATGGGCCCATATTTCCAGTCGCTTGACAAGCTCACAAAGAGTTATTATGATGATCCAAATTTAATCCACATGGATAATTTCCAAAGCATAATTTCCACATCCTTTGTATTCTAAATTATTCTAATATTTTAAAAAATTCATTCATTTTAGCCTGGAGTAACGGTGGGAATTATTTTGAGATGCTTGATTTTATAAAGCCACTAGGTGGCATCTTTGTAAATATAAAAGCACAAAAAAGAATGCTTATATAAATAAATGCTGAGACAAAGTGAAATGTTTCATGAGAAATAAAAATAAGTCATTTGGGGTAATAAATCCTGAGAAAATGCGTAGATTCATTGTGAAAATGAAAATGGAAAATGATATTGTAAAATTACTCTTCCACTTTTGGAGACTCTAACCTCATTGAGACTCTAACCTTTCCAGGCCTTATAGGCTACCTAAGAAACCTAACTGTTGAGTTAGGCTCCTATTTTAAGATTGAGTTGTATAAGTTCATCTTCACAGCAAACTATAAATAAAATATGAATATATAGTGGATATCAAGTCACATTTACCACTGTGAGGTAAAGATCTCTACCAGCTGTCTTTCTTCCCTCCATCTCCTCTCTCTATTCATAAACCTAGTATTTTCATACTGTTTCTAACATGGAGGACAGACAATGTATCATAAATCTTGAAGAGGAGACTCAGAAAAATGTTTAAAACCAATGGAATTCTTATTAGTAGCAGAATTTAAGATACATTATGATTTTGGAGATGGGAGTGGGTGTTTGGAAAAACTTGTCTGCACACCTCCCTACCTGATCTACCCATGAGAGACTAACTGTTGTAGTTACTTGCATGCCCTTTCTCCCCTGTTCTTCATGAACGTGTGGAAGTGATTAAAATGCATTTGCTTTTACTTAAAATCATTACTAAAACTAAGCCAAATGTATCTGAGCATATAATACATATTTAAATTATCCTAGTAAAAGTATTTTAAAATGAGGTGAAGACTGAAAAAAATGACATTGGACATTAAGAAGTTAATGGGGAGGTGAGTGCAATTTGAGCAGAATGATTTAAGGAATGAAGACTCTGAGCATTATGAATGAGGGAATGAACTTGCCCTATATGTATAACAAAAATTTTAATTTTGTTAAGCTTACACCCTTTTAAAATATCAAATGGTGTTAAACATAGTAGCGTAAAATAGTGGCTTAAAATCTAGGATCTGGAGTCAGATTGCTTGGGTTTAATCCTGGTCCCCTCACTAAATCTCTTTGTGTCTTAATTTCCTCATTAGTGGAATGGGGCTAATAGTAGTTCCTCCTTAATAAAATCATTGTAAGGATTAAATTAGAAATATGTGTAAGGTGTTTAGTGACAATATTTAGTAAGTGTTAGCTACTATTATAAGACAGCCACATGTAGTTTGTGACTACATCTGCAACAGAACATACTTGACCTTTCCCTCAATACTATTTTGTGCTTCTTTAAAAACTAAATTTATATTTTGGGGGGAGGGGGGAAATGGGCATTTATTGAAACCTTAAAATCTGTACCCCCATAATATACCAAAATAAAAAAAAACAAAACAAAACAAAAAAAAACTAAATTTATAGAATTTATTGAGAGAAAAAAACTCATTATAACTTAGTTTTTAACATAAGCGTTGCTTTTGCTGACTTGTAAGGGGAATAAATAGCTACTGTCTCCTTTTTCTCTTTGGCTGCCAGGAAACTAAGAGCCAAGTTGTAAATTGAACAAAAGCAAGTAGGCACCTACTGTTGTACAACTGTGTTCTCCTGTGACAATTTCTTGCCTCTGAGTTCATATTTATATTTTCTCTGATTCTGATTTTTTATATCTGTAAGTTTAAATTGCTGTCAGCGTTTGCTTCCTAGAACTGTGCCCTTTCACAACTGTTAAAGTGATCTTGAAGAGAGATTAACATTCTTTTCACTTTCTTGCCTCTGGCCCTCCCCCCTCCCCTGCCCTCCCCTCCCTCTCCTCCTCCCCCCCTCTCCCCTCCTCTCGCCCCTCCCCTCTCCTCCCCCTCCCCCCTCATATTTTCCCCGCCCCGCCCCCTCGCCTTTGGCCCCTCCCCTTCCCCCTGCGCGGGGCCCTGGCGGGAGGAGGTGGAGCCAGGGCCGTTGCTAGGATCCGGCAGGTAACAGAGAGTCCGGCAAGTACAGACGCTGCTTCCGACGAGCCTGAGAAGCCGCTTCGATAGGGAGTAGCTGCGTTTCTTAGTCAGGTAGGAGAACAGGTTCTGGCTGCACTCTCCTGGCCCAATGCTTAGGGCCGGTGACTCAACTGCGCTGGACTCTGGGGACTGTGTGAGGGACGCCTGGAGCTGCCTGGTGGGTCAGGAATGCAAAGCATCCTGTCTTTCTGGGCTCCTTTTCCGGCCCCGCCTCTCTGACTTGGGATTTGGAAGCAGCAGCATCAAGCTAGGAGGTGAACCTCACCTCCCACCTCACACTTCACACACACTGTTATCACGGTAATAGTAGAGAAGCAAGACCTGGGCATAGGTCTCGCACTGGAAAACGTTTAGCCTTCCGTGGCTACCATTTTCAGTTTTGAGTAAGTCAAGGGCTTTTAGACTTTCCTCACCTGGTACTCTTACTCCTTCCCCTCCACTCACGGTCTTTGCCTCTTAACAAACTTAAAAATTCAACAAGCCTACCTATTCGGTAGAAGGCAAGACTTACCTATTAATACACCAACATTCTAAATGTATCAAGCTTTAAATGGTAAGAAATGAAATGTATTCTATGTGAAAAGATGGACTTTTTCATAAGCAAACCTAATAAAGGCTGCTCTTTTATTTTTAAACAATAAGATTAAGACATTTATGTTTGAATAGGTAATACATAAAAATGATGAAAAGTTCAAATAGTTAAAAGGATAAACAGTGAAAATCTTCCTTTTACCCATTTCCCCCACTCCAGGTCACCTTCCAGAGGTATTCTATGCATACACAGACATGTAGTTGTACCTGTAGCATTGTACATATTGTTCTGTGCTTTGCTTTTAAACTTAACCTGTATCATGGAATCATTTTCTATCAATATTTACAGATTGGTTTTATTTATACATTATTTATGTATGTATAGGTGAATGTATGGATTTACTTTTAGTTGTGAGAAGGTATTTCTATGCATATCAGGAAATTTGGAAACTCATAAGCAAAAAGATAAATTTTACCTAACAATCTAAAACTTGTATATGGTAAAAGACAATATAAACAACATTAAATGTATGATGGGAAATATAAGTGCAACATACAACAAAGGGGCATTTAATTGTTAAGACTTATAAACCAACATAAGGATGTAATGAAACAATCAAGGGGCTGTTCTTGGGGCTGTGATGTGGTGAGAAAGCAATTTGATGGGATTTAACAGAATTAAGATCTGCATGGCTTTTGACTTACCCAATCTGAGAACTTATTTTATGGTATACTCACACATGTATGCAGATATATATGTATATGCAGCACTATTTTTAATAGTATGAAACTAGAAACAGTAAATGCCCATCAATAGGGCAACAGTTGACTATAATATGGCTTAGCTCTGCAATGAAATTACTATGAAGTTATTGAAAAGAATGAGACAATCATATGTTTTATGTAGAAATAAATATATTAGTTAAGTATATATTAAAAATAAGTTATAAAATAGCATTAAAGTTTAAAATATACAGAAATATAATTTATATATTAAAGATGTATTAATATGATCATAAGCAAATTTATATATATATGACATTATATAATTGTAACTTCATAGACAATTTCTGGAAGGATAAACTGTTAAATATTGCCTAACACTGAGGAGTAAAATTAGGTTATTAGGCCAATAAGGGGATACTTTTTTATTTCATCCCCTTCTGTCAGATTTATTTTTTTCTTGTAAGCACATATTGATCTGTTAAAAACAACAAAATTAACAATAATGAAAAAACATTAATTTTAAAAAGTCTTTTCAAACTAGCTATCAGGCTGTTGCTACCTGTTAGGGCTGGAAATTGACAACATTTTACATTTCACACTGTAATATGTGTGCTTTGTCATTTGCATTTAATATCTGCTGCAGCATTTATGCATGTTTATATATACAAGTAGATCATGTTAATATACATATGGGAAGTATTAGGAATAAGTAAAATTAGCTTCTTATTCTAGATGAGTGAAGAAAAAAATCTGTTGAATATTTTCTACTCAATTTTAAATTGTAGTTATCTTTCTCACTTAAAAATAAAAGATAGTCTTTGATAATGTGTCTGATGGAAAAACTGTCATTTAAATTCTGGATCTGACTACTGTTAACCCACCATGAGGCATTCCTGTGTCTCAGTTTTCTTATCTAGAGGAAGATCAGTGATTCCTAAACTTTTTCTTAATCCTAGTACCCCTTTCCAAACCTTCTAACCTCCATGGACTCCTACACTGAGATGCAACACAGTAATCTTACTGGTTAAGATCATGGATTCTGGATCTAGACTGCCTGGATTTGGATCCTAGATCTACTGCTTACTAGTTCTGTGATCTTGAACACATTATTTAACCTCTCTGTGTTAATTTCTTTATCTATAAAATGAGCATAATGATATCTACCTGTGAGGATTAAATAATTTGTTGTATATCCTAATATGCTTTATTTTGAAAGTATTTTTTATACTGAATTAAATGAGTAATTATGTAATACCTCTAAGGCATTATTAATGTATAATTATTAGGCTTTTTGAAATTTTAGTAATAGTTGATCAATAATTAGCAAATATCTATTAAGTGCTCACTGTATGCCCGGCACTGTTTGCGAACTATTTTATATACATTATTTATATACACTGTATTTCACAGTTGTACAGCTAGTAAGTACCAAGAACTGTGAGGGGTCTCGTATTTTACCCTATTTGCAAACTAATAAGTTAGTTTGTCACTGTTTCTTGGGTGCTGGGTCAGAGACAAAGGACTTGTAGCAAAAGAAGTAGCCAGTGCTTCAAGTTTGTGCTAATTTCCCATGTCCCCCCCCAAGCCTATAGGGGCAACACAGGTGAGTCTACATGGATGTCTGCACATGAGGATTTTACTGCTTTTATAGTAATCCAAAGAAATCCTGTCTTTTGCTTCGGTGGGAGGAAGATGTAATATCAAGCTTTGCGGTTTCTTTTCACAAACACAACCCTGAGAAATGGCCTGGGTAACCAGTGGTCATGGCCTTGCATTTTTATCATATCAAGCATGAACATGTAGGGACACTCAGGGCCATGGCAGATTGCTTACATCAACAGGTAGTTGCTAAGTTAGGATTCCAACCCAGGCAGTCTAGCTCAAGAGTTGACTCTCCTGAAAGCCCACTTTGGGAAACCCAAGCTGAGCATTGCTGTATTGGATGACAGTGAGATTCTTTCTGATTTATAATCTCCATAATTTTATAATTTAGAAACCTTAAAATTTCTTATTTTTAGGTTGAATAGATGTTCATCACTGCTGATCATCATAAAGGTAATTGCTAGCCACCCTCTTTCAAAGCAACAGTTTGAAAATGTATGTAATTATTTAGCTGACTTGTTTATATCATTAATTAAGGACCTCCTGTGAACCTTAGGTACTACTATACACAGGCACTACAGATTACAGAGAAGTGTGATCAGTACCATCTTATTTATAAGAAGATATCTGGCATGGAGGGGAGCAATCCAGGACATTTAGCATACTAAACTAGTAGTGAGATGAATATAAGTGTTAGAAACCATAGCAACTAGGAAAGGGGGGCAGTTGCATTGACAAGGAAAATGGAGGGGTGTTGATTTATCCAGTACCTATCAAAGTAACCACTTTATAATATGTGGCTTCTGTTTGTGACTGCATTGATTTACATGTCTCATGGCTTTAAATACTATCTATAGACTTTTGACTCTCCTCCAATTTTCTATTTCCAGGCCAACTTCTCAGAACTCCAAACTACAAACCCAGTGTCCAATGGGCATCTTAAACTCAGAATGCCCCAAACCAAACTGTGAGCCAACTCCCACCTGTACCTCAAACCTACTTTATTTGCAGTTTTCCTCATTTCAGCCTAAATTCAGCTTCTTCTAGTTACTGAGGCTAAAAATTTTAATATTACTAGTATCCTTGATTCCTTTCTTCACCTCACAGTCCACATAGTACATAACCAAATCCTTTCAGCTCTATTTTCAGAATATATCCAGAATCGGACCATTTCTCCCCATCTCCTCCACCATAACCCTGGTCCATTTCACCTCATGTCTGGGTTACTGCAATGTATTTCTGTAGATTCCTGCTGAGCATCTATTCAGCCTAAAAATAAGAAATTCACATTCTTCTGCCTCCCATAATTTCTTTAACAAAACAGCAGCCCAAGAGAATCTTTTAAACTGTTAGGTCATTATTTCCTTCTGCTGTGCCTCATTCAGAGTCAAGTCAAAGTCTTTACAATGGTCTACAAGGCTCAGTGTGATCTGATGCTCTCTCCTCACAGTCTCTGATTTCATCTTTGACTATTTTTCCCTTAGCTCACTGTTCTCTAAACTAGTCATCTAAATATCTAATAGACTTAGATATTTGCTGTTTCTTATTTCTCCAATTTCCTTTATCCTCTTCCCTTCCTGATACCCATCCCAGCCTCTGGTAACCATCATTTTACTCTTTATCTTCATGAGATCAACTTTTTTTAGCTCCCACATATGAGTGAGAATATCTGGTATTTGTCTTTCTGCACCTGGATTATTTCATTTAACATAATGTCCCCCAGTTCATCCATGTTGCTGCAAATGACAGGATTACATTATTTTTTATGGCTGAATAATATTCTATTGTGTATATATACCAATTAATATATATATATATATATATACCAAATATATACCAAAGAAATCCTGTTTTTTGCTTGGGTGGGGGGAAGATGTAATATCAAGCTTTGTGGTTTCTTTGGTATATATATATATATATATATATATACACCAAATATAATATTCTATTGTGTATATATACCAAATTTTCTTTTTTCATTTATTTGGTGACAGACACTTAGGTTGTATGGTGAATATTGTTGCATTTAACATGGTAGTGTAGATAGCTGATTGATATAATGATTTCCTTTCTTTTGGATATATATCCACCAGTGGGATTGCTTGATCATATAGTAGAACTATTTTTAGGTTTTTGAAAGGCTATACTGTTTTCCATAGTGACTTTACTAATTTACATACCCACCAACAGTGTATGAGTATTCCCATTTCTTTGCATCCCTGCCAGCATTTGTCATTTTCTGTCTTTTTGATAATAGCCATTTTAACTGGGGTGAGATAATATCTCATTGTAGTTTTGACTGCATTTCCCCAATGATTAGTGATGTTGAACATTTTTTCTTATACCTGTTGGCTATTTGTATGTCTTCATTTGAGAAATAACTATTCAGATCACTTACCATTTTTTAATCAGATTTTTTTTTTTTGCTATTGAGTTCCTTGTATATCCTGGTTATTAATTCCTTGTCAGATGGATAGTTTGCAAATATTTTCTCCCATTCTGTAGGTTGTCTCTTCCCTCTGTTGAGTGTTTCTTTTGCTGTGTGAAGCTTTTTAGCTTGGTGTAATCCTATTTGTCTATTTTTATTTTTGTTGCCTGTGTGTTTGAGGTCTTATGCAAAAAATTTTTGCTCAGACCAATATCCTAAAGCCTTTTCCCAATGTTTTCTTAGAGTAGTTTCATAGTTTCGGGTCTTACATTTAAGTATTTAATCCATTTTGATTTGATTTTTGTATATGGTAAGAAAAAGGGGTCTAATTTCATTCTTCTGCATTTGGATACCCAGTTTTCCGAGCACCATTTATTGACGAGACCATCTTTTCCCCAGTGTGTGTTCTTGGTGTCTTTGTTGACAATGAGTTGTCTATAAATGCATTAATTTATTTCTGAATTCTCTATTCTGTTCCATTGGTCTGCGTATCTGTTTCTATGCTAGTACCATGTTGTTTTGGTTACTATAGCTTTGTAGTATATATGAGGCTTTTTATTTTTATTTTTAAAGTGGTGGTAGCATGGATGGAGAATGGACCAACACATTACATTTTCTAAATTTTTGAATATTTCCTTTAGTAGTGGAAGTTTGTGTCAATTTTATTGTTCCAAGTTGAAAAATACTCATGGAAATGATAAAATTTTGTCACAATCTTTCAAATATTTATACTTCATTTCTTTTTCCTTAATGTTTAATAGCTTCAATAACAAGGATCTTCCTTTTATTCCTAACTTTAATGAAAGTGCTTCTAGTGTTTATGTAAGTATGTTATTACAAGTATATACCCTTTATCAGGAAAAGGAAGTTTAATTTCATGTTTAGCTCATAATTTAAAGAAAAATCAGGAATATGTATTGATTTTTGGCATATGTATAGTCAATGTTTTCCCCCTTTTGCTCAGTAATATAGTGAATTATGTTAACAAATTTTATAATGTTGATCTTTGCATCCTTTATTTATTTATTCACATATTCAAGTCAAGATTTTTTGAGCACGTGCTAATTGTCAGGCCTGTTTCTGGACTTAGAGGAGCAGCATTGATAAGGCCGAAAAGATTCTTCTTCCTGCGAAAGTATTATTCTAGTTTACAGATAGTAAACAAGTAAGTGAATGAAAACCACTCATGGTTTTTAACATGATTAGATCTGTGAAGCAAATAAAATTGGGGATGATTGGGGTGTGATTACGGGAGGCCTCCCTAGAGAAGCTGTATTTGAGCTGAGACATGGAAGATTAGAAGGAATTAGTTATAAAGATCTATAGTAACATTCTTAATAGAGGAAACAGAAAATGCAAAAGCCTCAAGGTGGAGATCAACCCTAGATATAGTAAGGTGTGGAGGGGTGGTTACAAGATGAGGTCAGAGGGGTAGGCAGGAACTAGTATTTAGGACTTTGAAGGCCATGGTGAATACTTTAGATTTTATTCTAGAAAACATTTTATTCTAGCGGTATTTAAGTATGAAAGGGGCATGATCTGATTTATAAAAAATATTTCTTTGGCTGCTGTGAGAATAATGGATTTTTTGGGGGGCATTCAAGGGTGAAATTAAGGTGACTAGCTATTGCAGTAATACTGTCAAATATGACAGAGTGATGGACAAAAGTAGACTGAAACTAAGTTTTCAGGTCACCCTTGACAGGGCTTGGTGAGTGACTAGATAATGGGTTCAAGAAAGGGAAGTATTAAAAGTGACTCCCAAAGTAAACCTTACTTGGTTATGTTATATATACATATGGTGAGAGAAAGGGGTCTAATTTCATATATATAATTTATTAATACTGTTGTAGATAATTTACTCATGTTACAGTTATGACATTTATTGTCTTAGGGCTAGTAGGATCTACTTTACTTCCTTGGTGGGCATCAGAGCTGATTTGACCTCTCTCTACCTTGGTTAGATATAGGCATGGCTTCCTCTTTATGTGTCTACTCTGGCAGTGCTTTTAAATGTTGTGGGCCAATACATGGGACCTTTTCCACACTAAATAGTATCAGGTGGAACCTGACAAAGTTTCAGAGCATAGGTGAGCAAGCATAGTTCCTGCTGGCTGTGTGAGAGACAATGTAATTGCTGTTGTGAAATGGTCATCCTTACTGGATAGCTATGAGAATAATCACAAGATGTGAACTCTCTGAGGCTCCTTGGTACTGGTTGATGGATGGTTCTTATTCTCCATGGGAGACAATTCCCTATTGTTCTCTTATATTTCTGTTCAAGAGACACTGACAACTTTGTTCTGGATTGTCTTTCCAAAGATATTTGTGTAGTGAACATCATTGGAAGACAGATAGTGTCTCCTTCTAAAGCAGAGGTCAGATTTATCTGTTGTTTAGTATAGTAACAATAATATCATATTATGCAAAGGTTGTGAAAATTTGCTTGCAGTTCATTATAAAGGATTGGAGTTCTTCAGCTGTGATGCAAACCCATTGTATATGTAGCATCTAATTGAGCTCTTCCATATTGTCCCTGTGAGACTTGGGGGCACAGGAATTCTATATGAATATGCAGCTAATGCTATCTGCTGTGCCATGAGTAATAAAGTCCTTTGTCTCTGACCTAGGAATCTAATGTATGCAGAAAGCATCCATGAAACTATGGCAAGCTAAATTGTTAGCTTGTAGGTAGGATAAAATCTCCGATTCTTCACAATTCTCTATTCCTATTCAGACTTACTCTTTTTAATTTTTTTTTAATTTCAGCATATTATGGGAGTACAAATGTTTTTTACATATATTACTCTTGTCCCACCCATTTCAGAGCTTTAAGAGTGTCCATCCCCCACACAGTTGGCACTGCACCCATTAGGTGTGTATATGTCCATCCCCTGGTCCCCCTTCCATCTGCCCGACACCCGATGAATATTATTACTATGTGTGCACTTAAGTGTTGATCAGTTAATACCAATTTGATGGTGAGTACATGTGGTGCTTATTTTTCCATTCTTATGATACTTCACTTAGCAGAATGGGCTCTATCTCTATCCAGGTAATATAAGAGGTGCTAATCACCACTGTTTTTTGTAACTGAATAGAACTCCATGGTATACATATACCACATTTTCTTAATCCACTCATGTATTGATGGGCACTTGGGTTGTTTCCACATTTTTACAATTGTGAATTGTGCTGCTATAAACATTCTAGTGCAGATGTCTTTTTTATAGAATGTCTTTATTTTCTTTGGGTAGATGCCCAGTAATAAGATTGCTGGATCAAATGGTAGGTCTACTTGTAGCTCTTTGAGATATCTCCATATTACTTTCCATAGAGGTTGTACTAGTTTGCAGTCCCACCAGCAGTGTATGAGTGTTCCTATCTCTCTGCATCCATTCCAACATTTATTGTTTTAGAAATTCTTTTTTAAGGTTCTCTTTTTGTTACTCATTTTTACTTTCTGTAGTATTTTATTTAAAATTTTTACCAATGTTTTTTACCTGATGCCATTGCTAAGATAATAAAAAAATAATAAGCAACATTATAGTATATTATGAACATTACACCAGCAATGTATTTGATATTTAGTGTAAAACTTTTATCTGTGTAGTAAATGTGTTCATTTTTCTTAATTCAGGAAATGTCTGACCAGAGAGAAGAGTACTACTATATTGAGGATTTAGCTGAATCAACGGAAGACAGTGATGAAGATCTCAACACTGATGATATTCCAGTACACCCAGAAGAGGCTAAAGAGTCAGATCAAATTGATGATCCCAACAGTGTCGATATTCCAGTTCCCTCAGAAGAGCCTCAAGAGTCAGATCAAGTTGATGATCCCAACAGTGTCAATATTCCAGTTCCCTTAGAAGAGCCTCAAGAGTCAGATCAAGTTGATGATCCCAACAGTGTCAATATTCCAGTTCCCTTAGAAGAGCCTCAAGAGTCAGATCAAGTTGATGATCCCAACAGTGTCAATATTCCAGTTCCCTCAGAAGAGCCTCAAGAGTCAGATGAAATTGAAAAACAGGAATCTGAATTAGAACTATTTAGTAAGTACCAGAAAGTACCTCATGAGGAGCAGAGGTACCAAAGCTCTTCAAGCCTGGGACCAGTTGATGAAGACCAAAGCTTGGAAAAAGATGTGTCATCCACACAAAGTTCACTCACTCCAAGACCTTCTGAAGAGCGGACTGAAGTGCAAACTCTAAGTGATGATACTCTGTCATTTTTGGATAAAATAAAAGCGATAAAGGAGTCTTTGCAAAAATCAATGAAAGATTCTTTAGCAACAGGTATTACCTAGGGAAGATCAGATATTTAATTTCATTTCAAAGAATGGTTGCTCTTTCTTATTTGTTTATTTTTGTTTGAGACCTGTTTTATATTTGATATTACTTTCTTTTTCCCTTATCCACAAAACTTCTGTAGTTATACCACTTGTAGTTACACTCTTAACTATGTGTGAAAGCTTTTCTATTCTGTAGTGTTTATTCTTCCTCAATAAATGAGCATCAGTAAATTTTAAATTAATATTTATTTTTTAATCAAATACTTTATTGGTTTTAAAAACATTTAGGGAACTCAGAAAATGGAGAAATTCTTGACAAAAATTAGAATTCTTTTGCATGATAATTTGGAATTAATTGTTGTATATACTCCAGATTTCCTAGTTTTGTATCCACTGCTCATTCCACATACCATGTTGCTTTCATGTATTTCTGTAGACTGTTTACGGTTAACCTTATATTTAGCTTCTGAAAAATCATTGTTGTCTTTTATTGTAGGTTAATGTTAAAGACATATAAAAATAATGTTGATGGCATTATTTTTACAGTTTTTATTATATTCTTGGTAATAGAGCAAAGGAGAAGAAGCAATATAGTGGTTACACTATAGTGGAACTATTCCATTTGCACTATTAACTGATAGTTCCCTTTCCTCTCTATCCATGAGTTTTGAGAGAGTTTCCATCCACAGAATGAAGAGCATGGGCCATGATTTAACAATAATAATAGCAGCTTAGACTGGCTGGTAAATGTAGCTTTTGAATCCAGTGGAATAGTTTACCCTTGTGTGGTGTGTCCACACAAGAATGAAAAGGAAGAAGGAGAGAAAACTAATTAAGCCCAATTATAGCTGATGGAAGTGGCTATCTCTCAATTTTTTTATTCATTGTAAATTTTGGTTTCATTTTTGGATATTTCTGGATTTGGAGTCCTGAGTACTTACCATTACACAATGGAATCCCCATTTTCAGATATTTCTGCCATTCCCTGATACTGTAACTTATAACAAACACTTGGTGATTTAAAAAATAGTGTCTTGGTCCTATACTACATGAGCTTTGCAAATCCCTTAACACACCTCCCTTTCCAAAATCTTAAGAAGTCACTGCTATGAAAGTTTTAAAATATATTCCATAGCTTTTTTGCACCCATAACACAATTAAAATAGCCTTGCGATAATTCAACATCTGTGAAACCATTCTGTTTGTTGATAGAGAACGGTGAAAACAAGTTTTAACAAGTTCAGAGAACCTTAGCATCACCAATACCTAGTAAAATTTTGTTATGGAATTATTGATAAATGTCTCATTTAACTTTATAAAAACTGTTATGTCAGGCATCTAGAAATATACAAAACTTTTTGGCTTGCAGTGCACATTCCATACCCCATCTTAGTTATCACATCTTTTCCAATAAAATGTAAAGTCTGTAGATGTAAAAGAAAAAAGTTTACCTTATATTAATTAGTTTTTAAATACTGTATTTCCTTCCTATAATTTATGAACAGATAATAATTTTGTAATAGTAGTTTTTATTTTTAACATGTAAGTATTTGAGCATTTTGATTTCCTATTTTGTAGAGTGGGGAGTGAGCTATATAAAGTCCATCTTTGTGAAACGAAGTTATGGTGCTCTTCTATATCTGACTATCATTCATTCTTTTCTCTTTTCATTTACAGTAAAAGTTGTACTTATTCCTGTGGGCCAGGAAATTATAATGTCTTTTAAAGTTGACAATATTATTAAACACCTCAAGGACCATTTTTCATTCCAATTGGGTATCCCTTCTTATATGCTGCAGGTGACCTATTCAGGTAAGTTGGGAGGCTAATAAAACTTATCAAGACTTCTCTAATTTTAACATGTAAACAATTAAGATTTTTGAGTTGTTAAATATCTTGCTATAAAGTATTTGAACATTGTACTTATGCATGCATTAATTCAACACTTTTATTGAGGAGATACTTTGTTCTAGATATTTGGCTAGGTAATCGAGATACAAAGAAACATGAAGTAAGACTCGAGTTCTCAAGTTGTTTATAGATCAGTAAGAAAGAAGATGCATCCAATAGTTACCACATACTGTGTAAATGGTTTAATGGAAATATGCACAAAAAGCTAAGGATCAGGGAGAAAGGAAGTAGGAAATTCTAGAAAGTTTCATTTAAAAAAATGGTATTTCTTGTGCTAAGTCCCAAAAAGGTGAGAAAACCTGAAAATTTTGGAAAGTGGTAAGAAGTTTTGAGTAGCTAGAAGTAGATTATATGTGGGGAGTGCAAGGAGATAAGATTGAAAAAATGGATAATGAAGGAGAATGTGTAGAACAGAAAGGGTACTGAAAATGGTTTATGAGTATTTTATACATTAAGGTCAATTCACATTCCCATGATGTCAGGTTATTAATATATTTTGTGGATGATACTGAGCAGCCTACTGAATTTATATTAGCTTTGTGTCATGAGAGAACATAATCTTTATAACTATGATAATTTATCAGACTAACCTGGATTAATATATGTTTCTATAGAATGTATCTGGATAGATCCTCATATTTTAGTTTAAAAAGTTTTGGTTATTGACTTATGAAGACACCACAAAAAGTTTCCAGAGAAAAACAATCAATTCAACTTTAAAATTATTAAAAAAATTATATTAGAGTGAATGTACTCCAAAAGTAAGATGTTCATATTCAAATAACTGATTAACAAAGCTTGATTGGGTAAACAAAGCTAAAATTTAAATAATTATTAGTATTAGTAATGATAATGATGATAGTCATGTTGATGATGGTGGTCAATTTACTGAGCACTTACTACATGTTGGTATTTCCACAAAACATTTTGCCTACATTATTTTCACTCTGCACAACAACTCTTTGAGGTGGGTATTATTATTATTAACTTGTTTTTTTGAGAGAAGGAAACTATAAAACTCAAGGGAACTTGTGCAAAGTCACACAGACAGATAATTGGCAGTCTGAGCTTAAATGTAGTTATGACTCCAGAGAGGGGATTTGAAACTGCTGGGCATTAACTATAAGGTGGAGTTCCAAACTGGAGAAGAGAAAGCACTTTGAGACTGTAGTAGCTGGGTAGTGTTACAAAAGAAGAATCTCTCTGTTCTTTACATTTCGTGACATTTCTTCTTCATGTGTAAGTACCAGGCATCACCTCTGGCTAACAGGCTCATGTCAGCAGCATTATAAAAGAGCTTGATTCTATGCCAACCATCTTCTAAGACAGGTGCTTTCAGCTAGTACTAGAACTGGAGCTCAAGCTGGGTGGGACTAAGCCAACTATATAAACAAGTAGAGGAATGGAGGGGTCCCTGGGAACTACTGTGAGTTGTCTATGGCTGTGGTACCAATCACAAACTTAGAGGCTAAAGCAACATGTATATTTTTCTCATAGTTCTGGAGGTCAGAAATCCTAAATCAGTTTCACTGGGATAAAGTCAGCGTGTCAGCAGAGCCACTCACCCTCTGGAGGCTCTAGGGGAGATTCTACTTCTTTGCCTTTCCAGCTTCTGTAATTGCATTCTGTGCATTTGTTGGCTCATTGGCCCCTTCCATCTCTCTTTGCTGCTGTCATATTGCCTTCTCCTCTGTAGTTAAGTCTCCCTCCTCTTTTTTTTTTTTTTTTTTTTTTGAGACAGAGTCTCGCTTTGTTGTCCAGGCTAGAGTGAGTGCCGTGGCGTCAGCCTAGCTCACAGCAACCTCAAACTCCTGGGCTTGAGTGATCCTTCTGCCTCAGCCTCCCGAGTAGCTGGGACTACAGGCATGCGCCACCATGCCTGGCTAATTTTTTATATATTTATCAGTTGGCCAATTAATTTCTTTCTATTTATAGTAGAGACGGGGTCTCGCTCTTGCTCAGGCTGGTTTTGAACTCCTGACCTTGAGCAATCCGCCCGCCTCGGCCTCCCAAGAGCTAGGATTACAGGCGTGAGCCACAGCGCCCGGCCCCTCTTTTTTATAAGAAGATTGTGATTACATTTAGGGTCCAACCAGATAACTCAGGATAACTCTCCAACTCAAAATTCGTAATCAAATCTGCAAAGTCACTTTCTCCATTATAGGTGATGGAAGGTTAGGATGTAAGCATACTTTGGGTCACCCACCACAAAGCCCATATGACATTCATGTTAATTTTTTAAATTAAGAATTTAGGGTGTGAAATTGAAACTCAAAGATCTTAGAATGTGCTTTCTTAAACATAGCCAAAATAGATTACAGATGGTCCCTGACTTATGATTAGGTGATGTACCAGTAAACCCATCATAAGCTGAAAATGTCATAAGTCGAAAATGCATTTAATACACCTAACCTACAGAACATCATAGCTTAGCTTAGCCTACCTTAAATGTGCTTGTAACACTTACATTAGCCTCTAGTTGGACAAAATCGTCTAATAAAAATCTTATTTTATAATAAAATGTTGAGTATTTCATGTGATTTATTGCATATTGCATTGAAAGTTGAATGTATGGGTACTCAAAGTGTGGTTTTTACTGAATGTGTATAACTTTTGCACCATCATAAAGCTGAAAAATTGTAGGTCATACTATTGTTAAGTCAGGGATTATCTGTAGTGGTGTCTAATATATTTCTAAGAATGAGTATAGCTTTGCTGTGTTCTAATTCCTATTTGTAATTTAGGAAGACCATGTATTTGAAAATTGATACAGATTTCATCAATAAAGTTTCTGTGACACAAAATAGTAGCCAGTAACATTATTATATTTTTGTATGCTTTAAGACAGAGACAGAAAATTAGTCAACTTATTGAATACACCAATGGGAAGGTTGAAGTGTGAGTAGGGAGTAAAAGTTGAAGCAACAGCAACATAAAAATAAAGTGATGGACACTTTTTCTAGTACAAGACAGGCTTACCTCCACCTTGGCATGGATTGATTTGTATGAGTTTCTGGTTATGAAAAGAGAAAAAGGAAGGGATTCTTTAGAATTTTGTGTATATGCTTTTCTGTACTGGGGGGTGAGATGGATATTGAAATACTTATCCTTCCCCTGATATGGATATGCCTTGTGCTTATGTATAACACATTGTTTTTTATAGAGTCAATAGTTAGAATATTATTTGCTCATACTTAGGATGTTTCTATTTTTAAATGTTTATAGAATTTCATGATGATTATATATTTATATTCCTAATTGAGAGTTGTAGCTTTATTTATAATTCTGAATTCTTGCTCAAGAATGCACTATAACTCTTCCTATTATAGAGTTTTCTATACTAACATTACAGCAATAGGTGTAAACTATTAATACTATATTTAGTAATTAAATGATATGTGTTTTATAAGCATCTTTGATGTTTTCCATCTGCTTAAAATGAGCACATAAATTAGCCATTTTTAGAAATCTAAAATGTATAACCATCATGGTGACTATAGTTAATAACAATATATTTTATACTTGAAAATTATTACAAGAGTAGATTTTTTTAAGTTTTCTTACCACAAAAAATGATAAGTATGTGAGATAATGGTATGGATATGTCAATTAGCTATATTCAGCCATTTCACAATGTATACATGTATCAAAACCTCATGTTGTATATCATAAGTATATATAATTTTTGTCAATTAAAAAAAGAAAAAAGAAAATCAATGAATAAACAATTATTTGTCATAAAACTTCTTAAAATTTTATTTTATTTTTTAGGAATAATTCTTAAAAATAATGAGACCCTATTACAACATGGAGTTGAGCCACAGGAAACTGTGCAAGTGGAAATCTCTTCTACCCATCCAGATATATATCCAATCAAAAGAATACAACAATTAAGTAATATCTCTCAAATCATAACTGTCACTGTACAAACTGGTTAGTTATTTTATGTCTTTTAAAGTATTTTTGAGTCTCTCTGTACTTGAACTTTCATTCAATCTTGGTTTTATCTATCTCTTCAGGCATTGATCAGTACCAGGAGGTATCTGTTGAAATTATAAAATCTGACTTTCATAAACCATTTCTTGGTGGATTTAGGCATCAAATAACAGGAATAGAATATCACAATGCAGGAACACAAACTGTACCTAAAAAGATTCCTGCAAGAACTGATGTATTTTGTAGGGATGCACAGGTAATATTAAAATTTTTCCATTTAGGTTTTTGAAGCTATCGAATCAATAATTGTTATACTTTATGACTCTCTCAAATTAAACTGTATAGTAATTACATAGCAATTAAAATAATAAAAGAAAATTAAATATGTAGAAATGTGTTTTCACTCGTGTGTGTATTTATGGTGGATAATTATTTCAATTTTTATGTTTTTCTTTTAGACAGTTTTTCAGAGAAAAAAGTTACAACAAACTACAAATACAACATCTACCCAGATGACTAAAATTGGTGTGTATGTATCAAATATGACTGATAGACTGAAAGAACCAGGAATGTATTTTTCAGCAGCAGAATATCATGCTCAAAGGTTAAAGGCGGTAAGATAACTTTTGTTGTGGATGACTACAAATTAAACATAAAGATCAATTGTTCTGTATGTGTCTGTGTTTCTCTAAGGCACAGCTTGAGAAAGAACCCACAGGAGTATGGGTCACATTTCATTACTAATAAAAGCAGTCGTTATCTCCATATCCCTCCCGCTACCCCCCACCTCATACAGGGAGCCAGAATCCTAAATGCTCCTACTCCTTCCCTTTTTCTTAGGGAAACTGAGGTGCTTTGCCTACTGCCTTTGGTCATTATTAGCCTTTTCAACACTTTGTCCCCTGGATTTAACTTTTGTCATAGTAGAATAACCTAGGGAGCTTTCCAGACTAATTGAAACCAAATAGGACATTAAAATCTATTTTCTCTGATATTAATATAGCCACTCCAACTCATCTTATTGTTTGCATAGTCTTGTCTTTTTTCATCCTTTTACTTTCAACCTATTTGATCTCTTATAGACAGCATAGTTAGATCTACCTCCGAGTAAAAATGACCTGATTACAGTGATTTAAATAAGAGATTTTGTTTTCAAATGGCAAGAAATTTGAAGTTAGTCTTTTTTTTAAGACCAATCGGCCCAAGACTTAAGAGACAAACTTATAGTATAAAAATGACAAGTCTATTGACTCATTGGAAAATAGAAGTAGGAAGCCATTTGTTAAATATGAGAGCTTTCCCAGTAGGCCTAAACTGCATTGCCACTCCTTGGATTATGATGTGAGAGGGGGAAAACTTCTGTGTTATTGCAACAACTGTGTTTTTTTTTTTTTTTTTTTTTTGAGACAGATTCTCGCTTTGTTGCCCAGGCTAGAGTGAGTGCCATGGCATCAGCCTAGCTCACAGCAACCTCAAACTCCTGGGCTCAAGTGATCCTTCTGCCAGCCTCCCGAGTAGCTGGGGCTACAGGCATGCGCCACCATGCCTGGCTAATTTTTTCTATATATATTAGTTGGCCAATTAATTTCTTTCTATTTATAGTAGAGACTGGGTCTCGCTCTTGCTCAGGCTGGTTTAGAACTTCTGACCTTGAGCAATCGGGTGCACCTTGGCTTCCCAGGGTGCTAGGATTACAGGCGTGAGCCACCACGCCTGGCCAACAACTGTGTTTTGATGTCTTTAAAAAGTTGTTTAATAGTGCCCAAGTGAATACATATTCTATTAATTTTTTTTTAATTTCAAAAATAAAAATTGTGTCATAGTCTTTTGTTGGCTCATTATATTGATTATATTTATTGCCTTTCATGTCTCTCTGAAAATGTTAACTATAGCTAGTCTGGTCTTGTTTTTTGTTGTGTTTTGATTTACTCTAGCAAAGTAGCGTGACAACTTTAGCAGTAGCATCACCTTGAAGGCTTCTTAGTATACAGACTGCTACATACTTCACCTCATAGTTTCTGATTCAATAGCTCTGGGGTGGGGCTTGAAAATTTGCGTTGCTGTTAATTCTCCAGAAATTCTTCTCATTGAGTGAGAAACCTTTTATGAATATCTTATTGGTTCTTCTCAAATGTTTGGTTATTCTTAGGTGTGTACTGATAGTGTTTTTACAATTCTAAATGTCCAATATGTTAGCATGTTTATTTACCACAGTCTGACCAGTGATTTTAGGGGATGTATAGAGCTTGATTCTGGGAGAGAGCTAGTTTTCAGGATAGGGGGCTGTTTTTTTTTTTTTTTTTTTTTCATTCAGGGTCTCATCAGCCTTCTGGGACACTAACCACTCTTGCCTAGGAAAAATATCTCTGTTTTTTTTCTTGCCTAAATTGTTTTAGAGTAGCCTCTTTTTTTTATTTGCATTTTTAAAGCAGTCACCTGGTTAGTCATCATTCTGCTCAGAGCATCCTCCAGTTTGGGGCTTGAAGCAATCTTAGAGGCACTTCTGTATTTTCTAGTGTGCCCTCCAGTACAGGATTAGGTTATAGATTCTTACTTCAATTTATTCTACCTGTCTCTTTTCTTGAAGGGATTTTTCAATGTTTCTATTCCTTTGAGCGACCCTTTCAATATGATTCAGTATCTTTATTGATTTCTGCTTTATATAATTTTTCTGTAATTATCAGGCTTTAGGATGAGGGAAAGGGATATGCCATGCATATGCTTATGTTCAATCTTGATCCAGCCTCTCCACATTTTACTTTTACTTAAAAGTTTAGTAAATAAAATTATAAGGCCAGGCGCGGTGGCTCACGCCTGTAATCCTAGCTCTTGGGAGGCCGAGGCGGGCGGATTGCTCAAGGTCAGGAGTTCAAAAAAACCAGCCTGAGCAAGAGCGAGACCCCGTCTCTACTATAAATAGAAAGAAATTAATTGGCCAACTGATATATATATAAAAAAAAAAAAAATTAGCCGGGCATGGTGGCACATGCCTGTAGTCCCAGCTACTCGGGAGGCTGAGGCAGGAGGATCGCTTGAGCCCAGGAGTTTGAGGTTGCTGTGAGCTAGGCTGACGCCACGGCACTCACTCTAGCCTGGACAACAAAGTGAGACTCTGTCTCAAAAAAAAAAAAAATAAATAAATAAAATTATAAACTTTCTCAGCTATATCACAGACCTTTTGAGGGCCTAGTACTATGCTATACTTTCATACATAGTTGTATTTTATATGATTCGATAAATACTTGTTTGCTTAAGGCTTCCCTTTATCTAACCTACCTTTGGTGGTTGCCACACATACCTACCTGCTGTGTGTTTTGGACATACAATTTGTTTTACATACTAGCCTAAACTAATTGCAATTAAGATGAGCTTGAGATAATTAATATTTATAACAATAATAATATTTATTGAGGACTTGTGATATACCAGATTTGGGCATTTAGTTTATATGCATACTATTATGCATACTATTATCATCACTGTTTTACAGATGAGGATAATAAAGCACAGAGAAGGCAAGTAACTTACCCTAAATCAAACAACTAGTGAGTAGCAGAGGTAAGATTCAGACTAAGTTTTACTCCAGAGTCTGTGCTCTTAAGCATTATACTAACATCCTGCTATGAAGATGTATCTGCTAGATTTCAAAATCACATAGCAGGGACATGCATTTATCCATGGTTTTTATGTTAGTATATGTGAGAATATCTGAAATAGAGCTAAAACTAGACTCTTAGTGTTTTGTTCTTCTTGTAAAATTGGAGTTGAAATAATCATCATTGCCTTTGTTTATTGTCTGATCAAAAAGTGTCTAGTTTTGATTTAACTACAGGTGATAGTGCTACAGACTTACTACAGGCAATGGCATGCTCGAGTTTTGGTAGAGGGTTTAAGAAGACAGAAAATGTTGAGATTGGAGTGGGAAGCACAGGAAGAAATAAGAAAGATAAGAGAAAAAGAAGAACGGATGAGAATGGACTATTTCCGGAGGTATAATCCTAAAACAAGTGAAGACTTTGAACTTCTTTATAACGCACTAGAACGTAAGTTTGACATAGGCTTTGCATAAAATATTAATTTAAAAAATTTTCAATAATAGTAGAAACAGGTTTACTGAAGAAAAAAGGAAGACTTTATTATTTTAGGTAGATGTCTTGGGAATCTGGACTAGAGAATTTAGAAAGATGAATAATATCTTACATTCGGTACAAAAATTAAGGCTGAAATGAAATTGGAAGTGCTTTAATATTAACAAAAAACAAAATGTACATACTGCTCTGTTAATTATGCAGGTTAGTATATTATTTAATTTAATTCTTATCCATGTGAGATAGAGAGAGAAAATACTGTCTAATCTGGTTTTCTGATGGTTTTGGGAATTTGTGAACTCAGAGATGACCTGTTTTTTAATCCCTCAATCCAGCATCCTGTCTGTTGTTGCTCTTTAGAGGAGGTGCTTGGCAATACTTTTTAAATTTCCCTTTATTAATAATAATATATAAATGTATATATATATTTATGTATATATTTTTAATACATTGACTTTCATACCTTATTTCTTCTACAATGTGTGCTAGTTGTTGATAAATTAAAAGCTTGAGTTACTTGAACAAGTCAAGCACTCTTTACTCAGGGCAATAGAGACACTATTTCCCTTCTTGGAGCCATTTCTCCATTGCCTATCTTCTGATCTCAGGTTTATTGTCACCTATTCAAAAATTTTTGTGACTGAAAATATAACTTGGGTATTCTATTGTTATCTCACGGTTCTCCTTGCACACAATACTTTCCATTTATATCGCCACAATTTGTAACAATATATCTTTTGTTTAACATTTATTTCTACTACTGTATGAGAGAATAAGCTTCATGAGGGAATGATTCATTTATTTTTTGATGAGCTCTTTTTTTCTGTGCTTAATTCACATGGCTAACAAATGTTGGTAAAATGAATGAATGAATGAATGAAAGGAAGAAACCCAGGGATGTAGTAATGTAACTGACTCTAGCTTCTGCCTTGCCAGTAGTATCTGTTAAGGCAGAAATAACTGGGACAGAAGAGTTATTTATTACATTAGATACCTAAGAGTGTAGAAATTGGACTCTTGGAAGATATGGAAAAATTTAAAAAATTAAAAATAGCCTCAACTATTATTGGTAGTTGAATGGGGTACTATTATCCAAGGAAATAAGTCTTGGATTTCTCTCTGATTATTCATAACATTAACTTTAAGCAAATTTTCTTACATGCCTTTGATTTTTTGTGTGTGCGCTATGTGTCCTATTACTCAAGTGACAGTTTTCTTTTGAATTGGATACTTTTTTAGGTGTTAGATATTGGGTTTATTTCAATAGCTGTAAGATAATATGCACTTTATCAAAGATGTAATTAAACACTAGGTCTAATAAACAATAATTAATACATTTATCTTTCTGGTAATACACAAAATTGGGTGGCTTTAGGAATGGTTACAACTTCACGTAGTAGTGTTTGAGGTAACTGTTAAACCTCCTCCCTGGACTTGCATGTCTATTTCCCCTTTACTCCTAATCACTGATCTCTGGAAATACTCTTTGTTTTACTTTAAACTTCACTTCTACTTTCCTTTTCTCTGTCAGATCATAACAAAGGTTGTTTCTAAGTGTTGGTAGTTTAATAGAGAGCACTATTAGCCAGCTGTCTGTGAAAGGTCTTATTTGCAAGTATAAAACTAAAGTTCTCTTAGAGCAGAGTACTATTAAAATATTCCAAATTTATGTGTGAATAAACTAAAGGATACCATTGTTATTTTTGGTCAACATGTAGCTGTGCAAATAATATAAAATATGTTGAATGAGGTTCTGCCTTTTCTCCTTATTAGTGTTGTTAACTAAGAAAAGTGACTCCTTGTAAGCCTCAGTTTCTTCATCTATAAAAAAGAACTTAATAATTTCTGGTACATCTACTTCAGAGGGCTTAATAAAGTAAAAAATATAAAATATTGTATTTACAAAAGTACTTAAAAAGTACAAAGACCTATGCATGTATGAATTACTATTAATTAATTTTATATAGAATTTCTATATTAAAGTAAAACAGATATATTTTATGTTAAGTCCACACATGATTTGTATGGAGAAAACCAAAAATGAAACAAAAGAAATTTATATAAAAAAGATACCTCTCAGTTCTTTCTAGTTCTAAAATTCTAAATTAAAACCCATAGAACAAAATTTTAAATTTCTCTTTTGTTAAAATCTCAGGTTCACAAGCTCAATAATTTATATTAGTCTTTAATATAGTTTTCATTTCATAATCATAACTCCAGTCTTTGAAATTGCTGCCCTCTTGTGGCTTATAGTGACAACTGTATAGTTTGAACTATAATTCCTAATACAAAGCTTAACTTTTCCTCATGGTAACCTATCCTTTAGTAATAAAAGCAAAATGATATATCAATTTAAGAAAATAAATTTTACTGTATAAGATAATATGTTAAAGACAAGGCTATATACGGGCAACACTGTTTGATTTGTATGTCTTTTTAAAAATAGCAATATGTTGAGGGTGACTTCTTTCATTGATCTGAATTGTCACTAGAGTGGATAGTTGGGAAAAAACAAAAAAAACAGATGCTAAACATCCCATATTCTAAAGAGAGCCTGCAATAATTGGGGTTGTTTTGCCCATTTAAAAAATTTTATATAAACGAAATTATAAGGAATGACTTTTTTTGTATCTGGCTTTCAAGACTGAATATTGTATCAAGGGATTTATCCATGCTATTGTGTAGTTGCAGTTAGTTTGTTCTCATTTCTGTATAGTATGCTATTGCACAAATGTACCACAATTTACTTACCCATTTTACTGTGAATTTGTTTTTTTCTCCTCAGTTTTTGGCAGCTACAGGTAGTACTACTACAAACATCTTTTGGTGAAGGTATATATACATTTCTCTTGGGTGTAAACCTAGAAGTGGAATTGCCAGTTCATAGGATATGCATGAGTTCAGCTTTAAGTGGATCCTACTAGACTCTTTTTCAGACGTTGTGCCAGTTTATGCTTCTACAGGAGAGTATGAGGGTTTCAATTGTTCCATCATTCTTTCCAATATTGGGCCCTTCTGTCTTTTTCATTATAGACATTCTGTAGGGTGCTGTTACCTTGCCTCATTTTTGAGTGAGGATTTAATAGGTGAGATATCAGGATAACAGTCAGTGAAAGATAACCTCTCTCCTTCAAAAATAATCTACAAAAGAAATAAGGTTGGGGCCTATTTTTTGGCTCATGGACCACTCAGCAAGATCAAAGGTATAAAAAGAGATAGGAGAGAAGATTTGAAGAGGTTAGTAAAGTGGTTTCTTTGGAGAGAGTCATTGCTGTGCTTTGGGGTGAGTGTGGGTGGGTTGTGCTGTTTTCTGACTAAATGCTTAGAGAAAGGGAGCCTTCCTTGGGAACCTGAAATATGTTTCTTGTGTTTGGGAGGCACAGACTGGTACCTAAACTTTGAACAGGATGGTAGGTTGGGGTCGGACTCCAACCTAGGAAACCTCTAGAGCTAGAAGAGGGCTGACAAATTTTGATATTGAATAGTGCTGCTGCATTGAGATTACAGCACTTCCAGGATTTTTTGAGTATATATGTATGTGTTTGTCTTTTATCAAAAGGGGAATACACAGTAGAGAGAGCAATAGAGAGTAGGAGTTTGACAATGTGATTTGAGGTCCTCTTGGGTCTTGTTTAATAGGGCCCACTGGAGAAATGCAGGGATCTTGTCTAAAGAAGCTTGAAGTGAACAGTGGTATCCTCCATAAGCGGCTACCTGAAAAGATTTTGTCTTTTCTCTTTTTTTGCTGATTAGTCTGGCTAGGGATTTATCAATATTACTCTTGTACAGATTTTTCTCTCCTATTTTTTCTATTTCCTTGATTTCTATTGTTATTTTTTCTTTTATTATTATTGCCTTTATTCTGCTTACTTTTGGTTCTATTTACTATTCTCTTTCTAATCTTATATTGGAAGCTGAAGTCATTATTTTCAGATTTTCCTTCTTTCCTAATGTAGGTGTTTGGTGCTATAAATGTTCCCCTAAGTAGTACTTTGCCTACATCCCCCAATTTTGATATGTTGAGTTATAATTTTCTTTCAGTTCAAAATAGTTTCTAATTCCTTTTTGATTCTTCTTTGACCCAGGGATTATTTAGAAGTATGCTATTTAATTTCTAAATATTTGGGGATTTTTTAGAGACATTTTTTATTGATTTCCACCAATTTAATTTTATTTTTGTGGAAGAATATACTGTTGTATAACTTGAGTCCTTTCAAGTTTATTGGAGCTTATTTTAACAATCTGAATATAGATTATACTGAAAATATTCTGCATGCACTTGAGAAAAATTTGCATTCCATTATGGTTGGGTGGAGTGGCTGATAAATGCCAATTAGGTCAAGTTGGTTGATAGTGTTGTTCAGATTTTCTATAGCTTTACTAATTTCCTATTTATATATCAATTATTGAGAGAGGGGTATTGAAATCTCAGACTGTAATTGTAAATTTTTCTATTTTTCTTTGCAGTTCTATTAAATTTTGCTTTATTTATTTTGAAACTGTCTTATTAGATATATAAACATTTGTGATTGCTATGTCCTGTTGTAAATTGAGACTATTATCATTTCGAAATGATCTTCACTATTCTTTACAATATTCTTCACTGTGAGATCTACTTTGCCTAATATTGATATACCCTTTCCAGCTTTCTTTTGATTACTGGATGATATATCTTTTAATCAAAGCATGGTCTATCATTTTATCTTGCTATTTTTAATTTCTTTGTGTCTGTATATTCAAAGTATGTTTTTTTATATGCAATATATAACTGGATCTTATTTTTCAAATGATCTCTGACTTCTAATTGAGATATTTAGACCATTTATATTTAATAAAATTATTGATATGGTTAGCTATAAATCTTTCATCGTGCTATTTGTTTTATATTTGTCTTTTATTATTTTTAAATGTTTATTTCTTGTTTGTATTTATCTGCTTACTATGATGTGTTTAAACTTGCTTACATTTATTTATTTTTATCCTCTTTGGAATTTCATTACATAATGAGCTTGATAATCTGTGATATTTTATAAATTCTGAATAATTCTTAGCTGCTATCTCTCTCTATTACCTTTTCCTTATTTTCTCTAGTTTCTTGTCTTGAAAATCCTGTCAGACATATCTTGGCTCTCTTTTCATGCTATTCTTCATTTTATTTTTTATCCCTTAGTCTCTTTGTGTTGCTTTTTGGACAATTTATTCATATCTATCTTTAGGTTTACTAATTTTCTATTAGGCCTTTCTAAATTGCTAACTCATCCACTAAGCTTTGATCTTAAAAATATAAATATAATTTTTAAAAGTTTTATTTGACCCTTTTCAAATTCATTTGATGTTTATTATATTTTACATGTTTTTTTCCATTTTAGCAAATAGTTATTTTATAGTTTTAAATAAAACAACTTTGTTGCCTGAACTTTTTGACAAGTCTACATTCCTGCTGATTTTTACTTATCTTTCTTAACCATTTCGGTACCAGCATCGACTATAGTTGATAGCCACAGATGAACGCGCACAGCAACTTTAGCCAACAGCCTTGATATGAAGGTGCACAGCTGAGCGTCGACTTTAGCTGACAGCCGTGATATGACTTTTCTAATTTTTCATTTATCAAAATAAAATTGTGAACATTTAAGAATAACAATGAAAACATATATGTATATGTTCTGATTTACCTATTCTGATTTACATTACAAGTAAAGCTGCCTGTAAAGTAAAAGAAGCTTTCAGTGCTTTAAAGCTTTCCTCATCACACAAGAGCAAAACAATTCATCATCAATGCACAGCACAGACTATCGTGCAGACTATGAGTGCCAGCTGTGGGCAAGGTTTCGCGGCCGGTGATTGCTGTATCGAAGTGGTTAATGTTTTAAAATATTGAATGTAATATATATATTATAAAGTACACAAGTCTTAAGTGTATAGCTTTATGAATTTTTACATATGTAGACACATTATATAGCATATATTACATATGCAAACATATATATAGCATATATAGCATATTATATATAGCATATATATAGCATATATATAGCATATATATAGCATATGTATAGCATATGTATAGCATATATATAGCATATATATCTAGCATATATTTTACATATATATAGCATATATTATATATAGCATATATTTTACTTGTGTTAAAATATAGAATATATTTATGCCCCAGAAGTTTCTCTCATCTTCTGTCTGGGTCAATACCCCATTTCCACCCCTGAAACCACTAGTCTCAATTCGATTGCCAGATAAGTTGTTCCTGTTTTTGAGCTTCATTTAAATGGGATTGTGTAGAATATTCTCTTTTATTTCTGACTTCTTTGCCTCGGTGTTATATCTGTTTTTCATACATCATCCATGTTGTTGCTTATAGTTCTAGCTAGTTCTTTTAAATTTCCACAGAGTATTCCATTGTATAAATGTACCACAATTTATTTATCTATTTTCCAATTGCTAAATGTTGCTTCTGATTTTTGTTTTTTATGAACAAAATTTTGATTAATATATCTTACATACATTTGTCAGTGGATATATGTACTGTCTTCAATATTTTTAAACATTACATTGTAAACTTAAGTGAGCTGAATTTTTTTCTTGTTTGTTTGAAATTCCTGGAAGGCTTAGGGTGAAGTAAGCCTTACACAAGCCACCTACTTGTTACCCTTTCTCGGCCTATGGATATTTTCTTTTGTACTGAAGGTAGACTTTTTGGGCTTCCTTACTCTGTATGTGAGGGGGAGGTGGCAGGGGAGGAAGAAGGGGAGTAAAGACTCAGTTCCATACGGGTTTTCTTTACTTTCTGGTGAAATCAGCTCTTCTTTTAGAAAGGTGTTTATTATACTTTCCAAGTGTTTGGCAGTGGTACTTTTTTTTTTTTTTCAGAATATATATAGAAGTTTCTGCTCTACTACCTAGTGATAGAGTTACTGCTGGTTATTGGTTTTCACTGTATTTGGAACTACCTTGAGAGAGAATCACCTGGAAAGGCCTTTGGATGAATCCTGTATCACAAAGATGTTAAAATACCCTCAGCCAGAGAAAACTTCTGTAGTGAGAGATTTTACTATGAAAGAAAGCAGTATACATATGTAGAAGTGTGTATACATGTCACAGCCAACAGCACTTAATGAACTCCTATCTATTGAAGTTCAGCAAGTTAGTGAGTTACAGCTATGTTGGCATTTCTGCTCTGAATGATTTACTTTACTCTAGTTATCAGTGAACAGAACACAAGGAAATAGTAGCTTAAAAAAAGATGACACACAGCATAGTTTATCATTTTGTCAGGCTTGAAAAATTCTTCTGTGGAATGCTGATTTCCTCTATGAAGAGCAGGAACTGTTAGTTACTGCATATGGTTTAAGACAAAATTGTCATCGTAGCTACAGTCTATTAATTTGTTGATCAATGTTGGACTTTAGCTGCAAATGAAAACCTGTACATCACTTCACAGAGTTCCATTTGTCCTATTCCAACATTTATGAGTTATTTTTGGCGACACTTCTTCAATTTCCAAGCAATTAGGAATATTTGTTTCAACTTTTGTTATGAATTCAAGTTTAATTGTATTGTGGTCAAAAAATGCAGTTTGCAAAATTTCTGATTTTTACTTCTACAATATGATAAATTTATATAAATGCTTCATAGGCCTTTGAAAATAGGATATGTTTTTATATTTTGGTGTTCAAAGCTTGATTTATATAAATTAAATATATTAATCATACTATCCAAATATTTTATTCTTTTAATACTAGTTTTACTTGACTGTCATAGGGGATGGACATGCTTGAAGCTCTGATTCAAGGGGGCGGGGGGGGAGCAAGGGCAATATATATAACCTTAACATTTGTACCCCCATAATATGCTGAAAAAAAATTAACACATTACTATTTTATTTATGTTTCTATAATATAAAATTTACTCCCCATAGTTGTGTTTCTAACCAGTAGAAGTTTTCTTTATTTCTGTGATATTCTTTATAAACATTCATGACAGGCCTTTCATCATAAAATTTATCTTCCACTTCAGAGATTGAATTGTAAGGTCTTCCCTCCAATTTTAGATAATAATATTGCTGCTTCTGCTTTCTTTTTTGTTCATGTTTGTCAACCTTTTATATTTCACCTTTGGTGTCACTTTGTTTTAAGTGTGCCTCCTGAAAACATCATGTCACTAGGTTTTTATGAAATTATTCTATTTTATTTCAACAGAGAAATATAAGTATAACCATTTCATATTTTTCAACATAACTATTATGCTTTGTTTTGCTTCTCTCATTTTGCTTTCTGCTTTCTTTAAAATATTTTTTCTGTCTTTTTTGCATAAACTATTAAACAGTAATTTAAAATGTTAGGCATTCTTCTGAAAATTTTTCAGACTTTCTTAAAGCAAGTTAAACTGTCAAATAGCTTCATAGCTTACCCTTTTTGCTAGTTATGAGTCACTTAAATTGGGGTTTACCATTTTCTACTACAATGTTCACTTTCTGAGATGGGATGGCAGGAATTTAGGGGACGATATTTGTGCTCCCTTTTGACAGTGTGTTCAATTTATTCAATGGTATCTGTACTATACCTTTTAGAAATTCCCCAAAGTTTCTACCATAAGCATCTAATTCGTCTCTAATTTTCAGTACTGCTTCAAGTCTCTATATCTTCTCCCCCATTTCATATTTCTTTTACTATTTCAGTAGGGACTTAGGAGAGAGAAGGTAGCAACTTGTGTAGAAGCCTCTATCTTGACAGAAATTTGGTGTACCATATTTTAAGAGATACTGTAAGAAACCAGAGGAGCTTGACTTGGATGTGATAAGTCAAATGATATACAATTTAAGAAACGGAAGTGTGTATATTTGGAGAAGAGAAAACACAAATAGGATGTGGTGGCTACCTTCAGATACCCAAAGAGATACCATTTGGCCCAAGAAATAGACTGATGCTGTGTTGCCTCACAAGCTAGTACTAGGACCAGGATGGGCAAATTAAACTTGTCCAAGCTAAGAGGAGGACACTTTCTGAAATGTGTGGTTGAGCAATTTAATTTCTAAGTTTCTTTCCAATGCTATTCTTCTGTTAATGTAAATAAGGTTAATGTTTTTGAAACATAAAATACAAAAGAGTTTTTGTCCCCAAATTTAGTATACACAAAAATTGAATGGAACACTTGTTAAAAGTTTATTATCTGAGCTCAGATATTTTGATTTATTTAAGTTTGGGCAACACATTCTTTATTGTTAGTAACCAATGCTTTGAAATATCATAAATATTATTATAACATAGTGCATTGGTTTGAGTAAAGAGTAAATGCGATTAGTTAAATGTTTATCCCATTTGCTGCTATAATTTAGAGTTTTGTAAGGAAATGGAAAATGGTACCTAAGTGAATGAAGAAAACAATTGAAGTCAACAATTCTACATAAAACTGTGTCAATTAGGGTCCTACAGGAAGCTGACACCAAGAGAGTTGAGTTAGAAGTGAAAGACAAAGGGGAGAGGGAGCAGATAAAGGCAAGGAGAGTCTTTAGGTTTAGATGAAGTTGTCACCTGTGGAAGTTGAGAGAGAAAAGGAAAGACAATAGGGTATAGAGAGTCTCAAATCGATACAACTGTAAGCAAGTCTAAACCAGTCCAATGGTCAGCTTTGATATGATTGACCAAGAAGTTGGTCAAACATGGCAAAAATGCCTGCTCACTGTTGGGCAGACAAGGCAAGGCTCTGATTCCCTCATGGCTCTCAGTCATTGATTGAGAGCTTTGTTGGCAGAGTGTGGCTTCTGCTCCAACGCTGCAGCAGATCCGAAGTGCTGTAGCTGGAACTGTCAGCCACCTCTACTCCTCGTGCGAAGTATTCTCTTGAAGAGAGATCTGAGCAGTGTACATACATTTATGGCTGCCACAAAACCCGAGTCTTATTTTTTTCAATGCTGGGGAGTGCTCCTGCTTCCTTGAAGGTATAATTTGACATTGTTTATACTGATCTCCTTTGACTTCTGTTTCTTTAACTCTACTCCTATTGTTTTAAATCTCTAAGCTTCCATTTCATCCTTTTTACCCCCACATCAGGTGTACAATATGAATGATTCTATTCAAGTATAATTTTGTTTAAATTGAATCAGAAATAAAAGATATCTTGTCAGAATGTGATGGCAAAAATGCTCTGTAAAGATGTGGGATTTTAAAAACTCAAGAGTCTTTCATATTATTTCTCTAGTCTGGAGGCGTGAAGAAATTACACGCATTAACCAATATTTCACTGGAGCTGAGAGGAAAGCTGCTTTGTGCGAAGTTCTGGAAAAAGAGACTCAGATAATTGCTTCCATTGGGAGACATAAATACATTGCTTATACAGAGAGGCGGGATACAGCAGTGCAAGCTTTTTTGGATAAGGTTAGTGAAGTAACTACTATTTAAATATGAATGTATCTATCTTGAGTTTAAAAATGTGGAAAAATGAACTAAAGGAGAGAATTATATTGTGAGAATTTACATGTATTTTGTTTAGCATTTTGATGACATATTTCTTTAAATTCTGTATTTTTTTCTCCTGGTGTAGCTTTAGATTTTAACTGCAGCCTAGAATAAAGATGGACAAGTAACATGAAATTAATATATTCTCAACTAAAGGGATTTGGCCATGAAAGAAAAGATGGAGACACCATTCTTGTGACTGTTCATTTAGATTTAGGCTGGCTATATAAATTAGATGAGTTGCACATTGTGATAAAATGAAGAGTATTAAAGTCACAAAATGTCTGGGTCTGAGGTGCCGCAATAGTTAGCAATATGGGGGAAATAGCTATAGACGTGTGTTTTTGCATTTGCTTACCACATCATTAACTGACTGCAAATTTCTGACCAAAAGAATATATAATTATTGAAAACCATGAAAACATATAATTAAGGGAAAAACTAAAGTAATTACCCTTTTTGTGGTCAAACTGCCTGTTCGATTTTGAATAGCCTGTTTCCATAGTGACTAATTTCCTTTTTTAAACCTGATCTTTCCAAACAATTTAAAGCCAATCCAGCTACCAAAGAAAAGGGATGAATTTCTCCAAGCTATTAGCTTGTAGTAGTTCTAGGTCTATGACTCTTATTATGTAAGAACCATTTGTTCTTAAAAACTATATATATTTTTTTGATATTCTAAATGCTCTCCTCTCATCTTACTTACACACTCTCCTATCTGATCTCATTTCAATTATGGCTTTAACTACATAAGACTTGCATCCTGGAACTCCCTAAAGTTCCAGGCCAGATCTCTCTAAGGAGCTTCCAGATTGCTGTTGTCATTGCTCTTTGACTATCCCAAGAGTACCCCTCAAGTTGACATGGCACCTCTAAGTCATATGACCTCACAGTTTTTGTCCCCCTCACCTCCAAACTGATCTTATTCTCTGACACTCACATAACCTGTCTCTATGAATATTGCATCATCTACTCAGTTGCTCTAGACAGAAACCTGGGTGTTGTTCTTCACTTCCCCATTTAGTCACCAACCTGTTTGTTCTTCTACTTTAATATCTTCTTAATTTTTTACTTCTTTCTTTCCAAATTGATTGCCATTATCTGTAGGGAAATGGCTCTGCCATGGCACCCTGATGGCCTTGCATGTATCAAATAGGCCATATAGGCAAAGACTTGAACCATAGCTAATCTGAGTCTTGTTAAAATCCCTTGTGATCCCCCTGGAATATGAAAGGCTGGGAAGCTTCTGAGGAGATGCTGTGAGGCAGCTTTCTCTCTTGCCACTCTGTCTCCCCTAGGATGGTTTTAGAACTAGTGTTCTAAATCTACCATCACGCCAGCTGATAAACCAGTTAATCTCATCAATCCCCAGGCTAATTCAGGGAAAATGGACATTTTAGCTGAGACAAGGGGATTTTACCTTAGTTTTGACCAAAGTGTTGCACTAGGACAGGAAAAACACAGACACAGAATGGATCAACTAGCTTGAGGACAATCCCTGATCCAATTATTTAAGACTGGATAGCCTAATTATCCAGTCTTTAAAAATATTGATTAACAGTGATTGTTGGCCTGCTTCTAACCTGTTATAATAAATTAAAAACTCATTTCTACTCTAATACAAAATCATTTTTAATCATTTTTTTTGTATATGATGCCATACTAAGAATGAGAGAAACAAGATAAATTTTACAGCCTTTTGATGTAAATACTTATATGATGTGTATTTCTCTTTATGCCTGTCTACCTCCTCCACCCCCATGCCTAGCATTGTCTCTAATATTCAGGTAGAGTCAGTGTTGATTTCATAAAATTTGAATGAAATAACTTATTATTCTCTAGTGTTTTTGGTTGCTATGAAAAAATACCTTATAATTAATCCCTGCAGCTAGATAAGTTCAGTTTTTTTCAGATGTCAAAACTAACATCTAGAACTCTATGCAAATTTTAAGATCTACATTTAGCACCATAACATATAGATATGTAAAGAGAAATATTTACTTTCCTATTATTTGGAAATAATGTTGGAGAATACAGGTTTATGTTCTGGTTTTAGTTTAACTTCATTGAGTCCAAATACTATGTGGCTTATTGAACCAATATTTTATTTTTAATCTTTTTATAATATAGAATGTCTCTGAATAATGAATGATGTGATTTTAAATTAGTCCAATCAAAGCATTGAACTAATAAGTTATAATAGACCTATACTAAGTTCTCATTCTTAATAAAAGACTGACTCAAAAGACTTTTTTGAAACATTAAATAATTTGTAATTTTAACACATCAAACATTAACTTCCACAGGTTATCAAATATTAACATTTTAAAGGTTGACAGAGGTGAAGAAATTCAGGTCGAGAAATTTGTATGAAAAATCATCATCTGGTTTCTAATATATCTTGGGTGTTCTTTACTTGTTTGGGTAAAGAACTCAATGTACCTATGTAAAGAGACCATTTGAATTTCTGTAAGAGGTTTTCCCTAGAGTCAAGGTCATGTATTTCTTTATTCTCTTTAATTTGTACAGCACTTCTTATAGTCACAAGCTTACAAAACTATAATTGGCGTTAGCTGTGTCATTTAAACGCTTTTTCTCCATATTCAGGTGGCTAACAGCTAATGGGATAGAAAAATACCCCCACCTTTATCTGAGCACTGAATTGAACAGGGGTGCGCCTCTATGGCTGAACAAAACCCATTGGCTGTATAAAAGAAAAGTTGGTCACTACCCGGCAGCTTTTGGTGGGGCGCGGAGAGGTTAAGGTTATCCATAATTTGTGGCCTTAAGGACCTGAGAATTAATTTAGGAGGAAGAAAAGATGGACTCTCACAGTGCAGTCATTTCTTCTCTTCTGTGGAAGCCTGCTGCTCTCAAGGGTTTTTGTTATCTCTCCACCTCCCCTTCCTGGAAATGTGTTTTCCTGCTGTTCTTCTGTTTCTCTCTTCCAGAGTATGTGCTGTCTCATTTGTTGGCAGCTAAATGGAATTTATTACGCTCCTATTTTCTGAGTCAATTTGAGAACATGATTGTTGTATGTCTCTTATTACAGCCAAAGCTTTCAAAAGAAAAAAGGAAATAGGAAAAAGAAATAAGCAGAGTTGACGTTTTCCTGTGTGAGAATAAAAAACACCTTAAAGCCTGAAATTAAAAAAGTCTAGACTTGAAGACCAAGTTATCAGTGTTGGCAGAAATATATCCAAGTATAAAAACAGCTTTGCTGAACAGATGTTTTTATATCTTCTCAGTGCCAGCTTTAGGGAACTTGAACTTCAAATCTAGGATTATTTGATTGTATCATTCAGTTCCCTTTAATCTGGGTAACTTCTAGCTATTCTTCAGGCTTTAGTCTATTTACTTTTCACCAAGTAAGTACTTCCTAGCAACCCGTAGTTGCCTATTTATCTGCAATCATAAAATATGTCCACCTTTCATTTTAATTACTTTTCTTACCTGTACATCCCATGAAATTTGAAATTTCTTGAAATTAGGACAATATTTTTATCTACTCAGTGTCTAGCACACTGACTAATATATAGCAAACACAGTGAATATTCATTGAATGAATGAATGAGTACTGCAGGCCCTATGAGATAAACAGAACTACATGAGAAATTTATTTCTCATATCCTTTTGGGAGAATTAGAATTAACATACATAAAACTATTATAGAGCAATTTGGATTCAAATTTCATTGCCCCTAGTGACTGAAATAGAGACACTGCATATTTGTGTGTGTTTATGTGTGCCTGTATATTTTTACAAGTACAATAAGATTTCAAATACAAGTGATATCATTGATCCAAATTATAGTATTTAATGGAGGAATCTTTATGGAAGAGATAAGGTTTGAGTTTAAGATTGAAGGATGGAAAAGATT
This sequence comes from Microcebus murinus, assembly GCF_040939455.1. NCBI lineage: Eukaryota > Metazoa > Chordata > Mammalia > Primates > Cheirogaleidae > Microcebus > Microcebus murinus. Next base: position 76,602,573 of record NC_134112.1, on the reverse strand, counting down.
TGGATATAGAATATATTTGGAAAAGTCTAAGATATGACCACATTATACTGTATTTGATTGGCCTAAAAACTTGGAGGGAAGGTAGAGCTAAATCAAGCCATCAACTGAAAAAATATCATGAAATAAATAAACTAGGCATTTCATAAAAAGGTTATTATACTTGGATTATTATAGATAAAATAAATTACTACCCTGTAGAGTAAAAGGTATTGTCCACATTACTAAAAGAAAGCAAATTACATGTAATAGAGCTACCTTGAAGAAAATTGCATGCAAAGATTAAGAAATTAGTTCAACTTTAGAATATTGTAACATGAAACTTAGCCTAAAAGAATGCTTATTCTTTAAAACTTTAAAAAAGACAACAGAATAAATAGACAACCCATAGAATAGGAGATGATATTAATAAATATACATCCAACAAAGTGCTAACATCCAGAATCTGCAAAGAACTCAAATCAGCAAGAAAAAAACAGCCCCGTCGAAAAGTGGGCAAAACACATAAACAGAGGTTTTTCAAAAGAAGACAGACAATTGGCCAACACATGAAAAAATGCTCAACATCATCAGGGAAAATGGAAATTATTAATAAAACCACAATGAGATATCTATCACCTTACCTCTGTTAGAATGGCTTTTGTTAAAATGTCCAAAAACAATAGATGCTAGCTAGCATGGATGCAGAGAGAAAGGAACACTTATACACTGTAGTGGGACTACAAATTAGTATAGCCTCTATGCAACACAGTATGGCAATTCCTCAAAGATATAAAAGTAGATTTACCATTTGATCCAGCAATCCCTCTACTAGGTATGTACCCAAAGGAAGTGATTTTATCAAAAAGATACCTGCACCTCAATGTTTATTGCAGCACAATTCACAATTGCAAACATGCAGAATCAACCTAAGCATCCATCAATTCTTGAGTGGCTAAAGAAAATGTGTGTGTGTGTGTATATATATATATGTGTGTATATATATATATGTGTGTGTGTATATATATATACACATATACTACATTTTATATATATACATATACTACATTTTCTACATACTACAAGAAGTACTACTTAGCCATAAAAATGAATGAAATAATGTCTTTTGCAGCAAATTGGAAAACTGGAGACCACTATCCTCAGTGAAGTATCTCAGGAATGGAAAAGCACCACATGTACTCACTAAGTGAGAGCTAAATAATGGGTACACGTGGGCTCAAAGAGATATAAAGGACACTGGAAACTAAGGAAAGGATGGGAGGGGTGTAAGTGATTAAAACTTACTTTTCAGGCACAATGCACACTACTTTGCTGACTGGCACACTAAAAGCTTTGACTTCAGCATTATATAATGTATCCATGTAGCAAAAACATTTGTACCCCCTTAATATTTTGAAATAAAAAAATAACAAAACTTTCAAAAAGAGCTTTGAAACAAGCTTTAAACTTCGGTAACACTCTGAGGCTTACCCAAAACAAGGCTATATCCATTTGAAAATTATTTTCTTTCTAAATGATAATTAAGTAATAAAATATTTTATTATTGAGCTATTTCCCTTTTATAATCCTTTAATCAATTTTACTTAATTCTATCAGTCTGCTAATTAACAATACATTATTTAATATTAAACTTATTCTCTAATAATATAAATTAATTAAGGGACTACAGCTTCTTAGTTACTGGATTACAACTAGAATTGAGAATTTTAAGTTTCTGATGAAGTTCCTAGCTCTGAACAACATTCATTTTGGCTTTGATTAGAATATGATGCCATTACTTTGAAAACATATCAAATATATTGAATAGTTGTCTTTAAGAGGTAATTTGCTATTCTCAATGTAATTTAGCTAGTATGAAATGTAAAAAATTAAGGGTAAATTGATGTTGTAAACAAAAATTCCTTGCAATACTGTCATTCTAAATACAGCCTAAAATTAATTATGACTCTGTTTGGCTAGTCTATATTTCTGGTGATTTGTTTCAATACATAGAGATTCTACTTAAACTTTAAATTGTATCATATCTAAGATTTAAATGGTTGGAAGCATGGTATATATTGCACTATATGGACCTCAAAACAATTACCAATTAGCCTACAAAAACATCCAACATTTGAACAGCTAACAAGAGTGATCGACATAGCCTTGTTTCTGAAAAATTATAATCAGGTGAAGAAACTGAGCAGCTTTATACCATAAAGTAGAAGAGCAGACAGGCAGCAAGTTCTCACTGTGAAAATTCTAGGTGAATGCATCTTCTCTAAAAGTCTTGATAGGAGGGAACATAACCAGTGGCAAGCATAGAAGTACCAGCATTAAAGATTATCCTGGTTACTCTGAGTCTGTAAAGGACTCAGTTTATCTCCTGTCTCTAGTCTCTGAATTCTTAACCTGGAAGTCTTCAGATGAACTTCAGGGTAAGTGAACTCTATCTTTGGCCCTTTATTCTGGAGGTGGGCTAGACTAGAAGGCACCAAGCTAGATCTGGAAACAGGGAGTAAGAATCTTAGCCAGTGTCAGGGAGGCAGGGACCATAGCACTGCTGTGATAGCAATATGGTTGTATCACTATGGACATTATCTGCTTTGTGAAGAATTTTGAACTTGTTATAGATTTATTTTTTATATGACACCAAACCATAACTTACAGAGTCCCTTTTTTGATATATCCTTGAGTCTAAATAATTTGAGGATTGTTACAATTGCTTCATAGAAGTTGCCTTTAAGTGGCAAGGCATGATCAAGACACACTTATGTCCACTCAATATAATTGAACCAATCAACTTATTTTCAGCATTCCAATTGGCATGCTTTTCCCCTCATAGGGTTAATGAGTAAGTCCATATATCCATCAAGCTATTCAACATATAAATTAGTAGTAAATCTTGAATCTTGTGTGTTTGCACTTCTATAGGCTGAATAGCTCTCTCTCTCTCTCATAGGTTTTCTTTTTCTAAAATGCTTTCCCTTGCCTGGTCTACAAATTCATCAATTAATTTTCTTAAGTTTTAGTGATACTTTTAGTCATAAAGTACATTATATTAAGTTAAACTTTTAGTAGAAGAAACAAAATTGCTATTTTTTAGCCTTTAATTAGCTGATAATTATAAACATATGATTTTTAAGTGTTCAGCTCCGAAGACGTGGAGAAGAGATGATGGCAAAATAATTGAGATGGATACACAGTTCACCATCAGAGCCAGGGAACTACAATCCATCTATAAATGCATTATCCTGAAAAATATCTCTCAAGATGAGAGGCTGGATGTACTCTTAACTCTTAAACACACTGTGAAGGTATGTTAACTTTCTCTTAGTTTGGGGATAGAGTCCACTATTAATAAAAAAATTTAATGGAATACTAAAGGAAAGTTTTGCATTAAGTATTATTTTGTTATAAGTTGAGAAGTATGTGGTTTATACATTAATATTTATCTAAAAGTTCTCAAAACATATACTATGATACATAATGTACATATAGCATAATGAATATTCTAAATGTAAGTATATCTTTATGCAATAAATGCAAATGTATGCCAAATATATAGCATGAAATTAATACTTAGTTCAATGAAACAGCAATTACCATCTACATACTTTGACATTTTTAAAGACAAATTTATTTTTATCAGTTTTAAAGCAATACCAGTGTATTTTTATCTTTTTTTCTTATCAATTATTGATTTTCTGTGTTTTTAATCCTCCTTTTAATGAAAACAAAGTTAGTGGATGTCACAGGTCAAGTTTTCCCAAGAAACAGACTCTGAGACGAGATTTGTATTTCGGAAGTTTATCAGAGAGTGTGATCAGGATAGCTCCTGTGAGGGGAGAGAGATGGCTAGATTGGGCAGATGGAAAAATTAAAATGTGGTGGAGTCTCAGCAATGACATCAGCCAGTGTCACTGGGAATTCTGAAACTGGGAAGTCCCTCCAGAGTTGTCCTGACTTTTTGCTCCCACATTGACTGTTTATTGGATGTGGGATGTGATTTTGGATGAGATATCTTTCTTCATGAGACGAGATATCTTTCTTCATCAGATGAGATATCTTTCTTCATCAGAGAGCAGTTCTCAGAAAGAGACTTATTTCAGAGTTGTCATCCAACAATTTACCAGGAGGGGGAGAATAAGTGCTTCAGGTCTGGCTACAGCATATACCACACATACTGCTGCTTGGATCTACTTGCTTCATGTTATAAGTTTTAAGAGTGGCTCCTCTTAATCTGAATAGGCCCTTCTTTTCCTGGAGAAATTTTGGGAGCAAAGTTAATAAGAAAAGCTACAGCCCCTATTGTAGTCATTGGCTTTTAGGCCACAACAGATACTCATTGTCTCTTTTCTCTACTATCCATTTTAGACTTTCTTCACCCTCAACTAGCAGCACCTCAACTGATCTAGGTGGCCCACCTGTTGGGGTGATTCACACCTTGAGAGGTCTAGATCACAAGTGAAGCTACTAGACTTCCATTTCCTGTCAAAATCAGGCAAAAGTATATCAAGAAATGACCATTATCAGGGTGTCAAACATATCCTTCTCTGTCTCGATTAGCTAATAACAGCACCACTGCCTTTTGAAGATCAGGATCTATAAGTCTGGTGACACTTTCCTTCCCTAGGTCTCTTGGCCTGAAGAGCCTGGGCATGAGCTGTAGCTCAGAGTTTAATAAGATTCATGCTACATCCTCTGCAAGAAGCATTTTCCCTCCAAGAAATAGGACCTCTAAACTTGAAGAGTCCAGAGTTGCAAGGACACTATTATGTGCCCATAATAATTAAAAATGAAAAATTTAAACTGCTAAAAAAATCCAGAATCTTTTAACATGACCAAAAATAATTCCCCAAGTAGTAAGTGGAGCCATTTCTACTTTCACTCCCTTTGTTCCCAGGGTAGGGCAGTTTCAGGGGCTTCCATGTGGTCTTCCCCATCACATTAGCTCTTACCCAACATTTCAAAAAATCAAGGGTAGGGAGGCTATACCAACTATTAATTATTCTATTTCAATTGTAGATTTAAAGATTAGGGAAATGAGTTCTGGGTGGTTCTGTGAACCCACTAGATCATTTGTGAGCTGGATATGGGCCAGGATTTCATTTATTGTTTTTTCTGCACACCCCAGGCTTTCATAGGATCCTGGGCCTTTATACTCTCACAATGATGAGTCATTTGACTCGGGATGTCCCTGAGAAGAAAGCATGATCTTTCAACAGTGTTTATAGCTCATGGTAGCTATGTTCAGCCAAGATGGCTCTCTTCAGCAGAGGGCAGACCCAGAGAGAGCCTCAGCTAAGAGTTGTCAGCTGCTACAAGCTGCATCTGGGAGACAGGGTGCTTCAGTGCTGAAGTGAGGGTAATCTGGGAAGCACATCACAGCATTTACTGCAATGGATATGCTCTTTATATTAAAAGAGGAAACCTGGTAACATTAAAACCATTGGTATAATTCTTGCATTTTATAACTCAAATTGCATGGAATATTGGGTATATATTATGCTAATATAAATACATTAAATGGGCAATTCAGCTAACATATTTGGTTTCTGAGCTATGCTTTTGACTTCTCAAGTTTAATAAGATATTTGACATGCTCTCTTCAGTATGGCACAGAGATATAGATTGTTTCTGAATGATCATCTGTGTTAACTAAAGTTTATACATAAGCAAGGGATTGGATAACTGCATGATCAGTCTGTTTTGGTCATCAATATGACCAAAGTGCCAGAGCATATAGGTATAGATAACCTATTGATAGTAAGTGGTTCACTATAAATAACAACTGAAAAATGTAATCCATATATAGGTCCATCTAAGTGACTGCATGATTGCAAACCTGAGAATTTTGCAAGCATAACTTTTGGATACCCCACATAGGTTCTTTGTTCCCTAAATACAATGAACTCCTATTCTGTTAACATTGTGTGCCTGTTCTCCAAGACGCACAAAATTCTTATTAATAAAACACATTAGGTAGTTGAGTAAATGGTTCTTGTCTTGGGAGACAAATCATAGGTAATTTTCATTTCTACCCATCTTGAAAGCAGAGACATTGACTGCCTTTGTTCTGGACTAGCTTTTCAAAGATGTTTGTGTAGTAACCAGCATCGGAAGATAGAGATAGTTAGGTAGAGAGAAAGAAGCAATAGGTAGAAAGAAGCAATAGGTTCAGAGGTAAGAAATAAGCATGATATTTATAGAAGGCAGTAAAAAGATGAAGAGAATACAGTAGAAATCCTATTACCTGACATAATTAGGTCCAGTAGTAGCTAGTTAATTTTAAAGGTGAAAGGATAGTTTCATAAAAGATAAATCATGCATATATTAATGTGTTTAATGTGAAATATTCATATGTACATTTAATAATATTTTGATATAAGATTAGAGTCTTTAAGCATGACTCAAATTCTGATTATATTCATTTATGGCTACATAACTTTAAATATGTTATTTAATATTTCTGACAATCAGTTTTGTCATTTGTAAAATTAGTTGCTTTGAGAATATATATAGATGTGTGCATATCTATTTACATGTATTTTATACATGTAAAAGCATATAAACTTATATATATTTCACTGCCTTATAAATAAGGGGCTCTCAATAATTAATAGGTGTTATTTTGATGACAATATTATAGACCAGTGAATCTTAAACCTCACTGCACATTAGAATCTCCTGGAGACCTTGAGAGAACATGAATGAATATAGAATAAATGAAAATGATTTCTAGGCCCCATTTCAGAGCAGTTAAATTAGATCTTTAACTGTGAGGGCAATATTAAAATCTTTTAAAATCTCCCTTAGTTTCTTCTAAAGTGCCACTGTGGTCAAGGACTATTGATGCAGACTCTTAAATTAGCTTTACCAACTACGTATCAAAAAGTACAGAAGAGTGACATTTTATAGTTACTGACTTTACTTTCTTATTTATTTTTAATTATCAATTTATTAATTATTTTAATTATTATTTTCACAATTATATATATTTGTAGGGTACATGTGATATTTTGATACAGGCATACAATGTGAGTTAATCAAATGAGGGTAATTGGGATATCCATTTATCATTTCTTCCTGTTAGGAACACTCTAATTCCATTCTTTTAGTTATTTTAAAGTATATCCTGATTTATTATTGATTATAGCCACTTTGTCGGGTTATAAAATATTATTCATTAAAACTACCTAACTATAATTTTGTACCCATTAACCATCCCCACTTTATCCACCCCTCCCCACTACCCTTCCCATCCTTTGGTAACCTTACCATAAGTCTACTCTGTGTCTCCAAGAGATCAATTATTTTTAATATTTACCTCCCATATATCAGTGAGAACATGCAAGATTTGTCTTTCTGTGCTTGGCTTATTTCACTTAACATATGTTTTCCAGTTCCGTGTTGTTGCAAATGGTAGAATTTCATTGTTTTTTGTGGCGATATAATATTCCTTTGTGTATATGTAGCACAATTTCTTTATCCTTTTATCTTGATGGACACTGAGGTGATTCCAAATCTTGGCTATTGTGAATAGTGCTGCAATAGACATGAGAGTACAGATATCTTTTTGATGTAATGATTTCCCCTCCTTTGGATATAGACTCAGCAGGGGGATTGCTGGGTCATGTGGTTCTATTTTCAGTTTTTTGAGGAACCTCCATACTGATCTTCATAGTGGTTGCACTAATTTACATTCTCATCAACAGTGTATGAAGGTTCCCCTTTCTCTACATCCTCACTAGCAATCCTTATTGCCTGTCTTTTTGATAAAAGCCATTTTAACAGGGGTGAGATGATATCTCATTGCAGTTTTGATTTGCATTTCTCTGATGTTGAGCATTTGTTTTCATATATCTGTTGGCCAGTTGTATGTCTTCTTTTCAGAAATGTCTATTCAGATCCTTTGCCCATTGTTTAATCAGATTATTTGATTTTTTTCCTCTTGTGTTGTTAGCACTTCTTATACATTCTAGTTATTAGTCCCTTGTCAGAGGGGTAATTTGCAAATATTTTCTCCATTCTGTGGGTTGTGTCTTTCCTTTGTTGATTCCTTCGCTGTGCAGAAGCTTTTTAGCTTGATGTGATCCCACTTGTCCAATATTGATTTGGTTGCCTGTGCTTTGGTGTTATCACTCAAGAAATCCTTGGCCAGACCAAAGTCCTGAAGCATTTACTCAAGTTTTCTTTTAGTAGTTTCATGCCTTAGATTTAAGTCTTTAATCTATTTGATTCGATTTTTGTATATAGTAGAGATAAGGATCTAATTTCATTCTTCTGCCTACGGATATCCAGTTTTCCCAGCACCATTTATTGAAGAGACTGTCCTTTCCACAATGCATGTTCTTGGCACCCTCTTAGAAGATGAGTTCACTACAGATGTGTGGATTTATTTCTGGGTTCTCTATTTTGTTCTATTGGTCTATATGTCTATTTTTTTATGCCAGTATGATGCCATTTTGGTTACTACAGCTCCGTAGCATAATTTGAAGTCAGGTAATGTGATTCTTCCAGTTTTGTTCATTTTGCTCACTATGGCTTTGGCTTTTCTGGGTCTTTTGTGGTTCCATATAAATTTTAGGATTACTTTTCTGTTTGAAGCATATCATTGGTATTTTGATGGGGATTGCATTGAATCTGTAGATAGCTTTGGGTAGTAAGGACATTTTAACAATACTAATTCTTCCAATCCATGAGCATGAAATATCTTTCCATTTTTTTGTGTGTCCTCTCCAATTTCTTACATCAATATTTTATAGTTCTTGTGATAGACATCTTTTACTCTTTGGTTAAATTTATTCCTAGGCATTTTGTTTTATTTGTAGCTATTGTAAATGGGATTGCTTTCTTGGTTTCTTTTTCAGCTTGTTTACTGTTGGCATATAGAAATGCTACTGATTTTTGTATGTTGATTTTGTATCCTGCAACTCAACTGAATTTGTTTATCAGTTCTAATCGTTTTTTGTGGAGTCTTTTGATTTCTCTAGATATAAGATCATCTCTTCTGTAAACAAGGATATTTTGATTTCTTTCTTTCCAATTTGGATGTCCTTTATTTGTTTCTCCTGTCTGATTGTTCTAGATAGAACTTCTAGTACTATTTTGAATAATAGCGGTAGAAATGGGGAACCTTGCCTTGTTTTAGATCTTAGAGGAAAGGCTTTCAACTTTTCCCCATTCAGTACGACACACTTGCTGTGGGTTTGTCATATATGGCTTTTATCATGTTGAGGTAAGTTACTTCTATACCCAGTTTTATTTTTATTTTTTTTATTTCATCATATTGTGGAGGTACAAATATTGTTAGGGGTACAAATATTGCCCCTGCCCTCCTATACCCAGTTTTTGAAAGTTTTTATCATGAAGAAATGTTGAATTTTATCGAATGCTTATTCAGTAACAATTGAAATGATCATACGATTTTTTTCCTTCATTCTATTGCTGTGATGTATCACATTGGTTGATTTGCATATGTTGAACCATCTTTGCATCCTTGGGATGAATCCCAGTGGGTCATGATGAATAATCTTTTTAATGTCTTCTTGAACTTGGTTTGCTTTAGTGTATTGTTGAGGATTTTTACATCTATGTTTATCAGAGATATAAGCCTGTAGTTTTCCTTTTTTACTATGTTTTTGTCTGGTTTTGGCATCATGGTGATACAGTTCTCATAGAATGAGTTTTGGAGTATCCTCTCCTCCTAGATTTTTTGGAATAGTTGAAGTAGAATTGGTATTAATTCTTCTTTGAATGCTTGATAAAATTCAGCAGTGAAGCCATCGAGTTCTGAGCTTTTCTTAGATAGGAGACTTTTTTATTACTGCTTTTATCTCATTACTTGTTATTGATTTATTCAAGTTTTGGATTTCTTCCTATTTCAATCTTGGTCAGTTATACGTATACTAGGAATTTATTCATTTCTTCTAGGTTTTCCACCTTATTGGCATATAGTTTCTCATAGTATCTCTAATGATTCTTTGGATTTCTGCATTATCAGTTCTAATGTCTCTTTTTTCATCTCTGATTTTAATTATTTGGATTTTCTCTTTTTTTTTTTAGTCTGGCTAAAGGTGTGTCAATTCTGTTTATCTTCTTGAACAAAACAACTTTTTTTCCTTTGATCTTTGTATTTTTTGGCTTTATTTGTCTGCTCTCATCTTTATAATTTCTTTTCTTCTACTAATTTTGGGGTTGGCTTGCTGTTGTTTTTCCAGTTCTTTCAGATGTATCATTAAGTTGTTTATTTAAAGCTTTTCAACATTTTTGATGTAAGCCCTTTTTGTTATAAACTTTCCTATTATTTCTTCTTTTGCTATATCCCATAGATTTTGATATGTTGTGTTTTTGTTTGCACTTGTCTCAAGAAATTTTTAAATTTCCTTCTTGATCTCTTTATTGACTCATTGGTCATTCAGGGGCATATGGTTTAATTTGTATGTGTTTGTATATTTTCCAGTGTTTCTCTTATTATTGATTACAAATTTTATTCCATAGTGGTCAGAGAAAATACTTGGAATGATTTTAATTTTTCTTTTTGGATTTTTGAGGACTTGTTTTGTTTCCTAACATATGGTATGTCCTTGAGAATTATCCATGAGCTGAGGAAAAGAACGTGAATTCTTCACCTGTTGGATAAAACATTCTGTAAATATCTATTAGGTCCATTTGGGCTATAGTACAGATTAAGTCCAATGTTTCTTTGTTGATTTTCTGTCTGGATGATCTGACTGACTTTACTTTCTGACTCCTTCATTCAAATGTATATCTTCTAGTTTTCCTTTGGTTAGTTAGGGGAACTTACTTGTGTTTTATAATACTACTTATAAATACTTGTACATTAACCACTTACCTTTTACTTGCAACTGTCTCATTCAAACATACTTATTTTTATTACTTTATTAAAAATTATTGTGAGCTATAATAAACATGTAGAAGAATGAATACAATGTATATGTACAGTTTAGGTAGTATTAGACAGGATATTACCAACTTCCAGGTCTCCCTTCCCCTTCTAATCATAATCCCTCCTCTTGTCTCCAACAAGTAACTACCATACTGACTTTCATGGTAGTCATTTCTTTGATTTTTCTTCATAGTTTTTACCACCTCTGTATATATCTCTAAATAATATGGTTTAGTGTTGCTAATTTTTTAATTTAATGAAATTATACCATATGTATTCTTTTGTGCCTTGCTTATTTAGTCAAAAATTAATTTGTAAGATTTAAGCTTGTTATTGTATATAGCTATAGTTAATTCCTTTCCATATATTAGATAATATTCCATTGTATGAGTAAACAATAATTATTTATATAATCAATTTCTTTATGGATATTTGGTTGTTTCTAATTTTTTACTAATGTGAACAATAGAGCTCTATGTGTACATTTCTCACATGAGAGTAGAATGGCTGGGTCATAGATTATGGATATTTTCAACTCTACTATTAGATAATGACAATTTTTTTTTCCAAATTAGTTTTACCAATTTATATTCCTGTTAGCAATGTTTCATTTTTTTATATTATAGTTTTTGGTTTTTTTGGATGGTAATTTCAAAAACAAACAGTTAATTTGAAAATTTTATACTGAGCATTCTTGTGTTTTATGTAGGAACATGAATGTAAACTGACTCAGGATATTCTAGAATTGATTGACAGAGAAGTTGATCTTATGATGAGAGGAGTCAAACATCATAACCTTGAAGGACTCAGAAAAAGAATTGCAACACTCTTTTTACATTATATCAAAACACCTCTGTTTAATCCTGAAGTTGCAAGATACATTAAGGTATTCTACTTTTTTAATCATCATTTGTTACTTTTTCAAAATCCTAAAATGTGATATAGCAAATATAAGTATATTCAAATTTTGCTTTAACACTTTACTTGGAATCCATGTGGAAGACCATCTCATTGGTGAAATCTCTTTTGAATGATTATTTTGTGTGTCAATAAACTAAACTTATGTGTGTAACTTATTCTGTGCCTGTATTTCCAGCTTTTAATTCTTTCCTGATCTCTGCACCAACTTTCCAATTGAATATGTTGAATGCATCATGATCTCTGATACCTCCATTCTGTTGCAGATACTGTTGCTTCTTCCTGGTATGCCATCCCGTATTTTACCCAGCCAGTTCCTATTTATTTAAGACTCAACTCTCAGGTCCTCATCTTCATGAGGCCTCAGAGAGGATTTGAGTCTTTATTTTTGAGATTCCATGTTACACCTTGTGTTCTTTATAATACTTATCACACAGTTATACTTATTACCAGTCATATCCATATGGATATCCTGAAAGAACTTCCAATGTAACATGTATTTAAATTAAATTATCTTTTCCAACTCCAGGCTTCTGCTCTTTATCTAAAGCCAAGACAAATTCCTCATTGCCTTCTTGCTCTGCAGTAATATTTAAAACACTTCCAGTAAAATTTTGGGGGATGTCAAATAATTATAAATAGTGTTTATTTCAATGATTATTTTTAGCTAAATTTATTTAAGAAGATGACTAAAAATTATTAGCTTTTTTGATCAAGCAAAATCTCAATATTTAGTCAAAACTTCTAGAAGAATAAAAATTATCTAATTTTTATATTTTTCCTTTTAATTGATTTAAAAAATTTTAATTGTTCACGCCTGTAATCCTAGCTCTTGGGAGGCCGAGGCGGGCGGATTGCTCAAGGTCAGGAGTTCAAAACCAGCCTGAGCAAGAGCGAGACCCCGTCTCTTACTATAAATAGAAAGAAATTAATTGGCCAACTGATACATATATAAAAAAAAAAAAAATTAGCCGGGCATGGTGGCGCATGCCTGTAGTCCCAGCTACTCGGGAGGCTGAGGCAGAAGGATCACTCAAGCCCAGGAGTTTGAGGTTGCTGTGAGCTAGGCTGACGCCACGGCACTCACTCTAGCCTGGACAACAAAGTGAGACTCTGTCTCAAAAAAAAAAAAAAAAAAAAAAAAAAAAAAATTTTAATTGTATTGCAAAAAAATTAAAATATAACATAAGTCTAGTTCTAGTTCTCTGTGGACTTACTCAGTTTATATATATTTGGAGTAATATAATAGAATTTTATATTCTACACTTTTATATAATGTTCTACCATTTTATTTACTTTTTAAATTTACCTTTGGTAGAATTCACTCTTTCTGGTGAGTTTTGAAAACTGCATACAGTCATGTAACCAACAGCACAGTGAAGACAAAAAATAGTCCTGTCACCCTTCATGTTGTTTCAAATCCTTGGAAAAAACTGATTCACATATTACTTTTATAGTTTTATCTATTTCAGAATGTCATATAAGTTGAATAATACTATATGTAGTTTTTTGGGACTTACTTCTTTCACGTGGTGAATTTCAATTGAGATTCACCCATGTTTTTGAATGTATCGGTAGTTTGTTGTTATAGCTGAGCAATATTCTTACAGTCTGTATATACAGGAATTTTTTTTTAATCCTTTCACAGTTGTAGGATATTTGGGTTGTTTAGAGTTTGGGGTTTTATTAATAAAGTCACTATAAATACTTGATATGAGTTTTTGAGTAAATTGATTGTTTTGGGGTAAATAACTAAAAAGTAGCTTTGTTGGATCACATGGTATATGCATGTTTATCTTTATAAGAGACTGCAAAACTTTTTTCCAAACTGGCTGAACCATGTTGAATCCCCACCTGCAATATATAAGCAATGTATTAATTAAAACAAAGGATTTAAGACTATTTTCTTGTATCCAGGACAAATCCATAGATTATCCTTTACTCCTTCTATTTTGGGTAGGGATATACCCTTTAATATCCAAAAATACATACTATGTTAAAAAAAATAATGTTACTGACTTTAAAAAGGAATGCCTCATTTGCACATTTTTGGTTTGCATAATGGGAAAAGAACTTGAAGGAACACCACTACCCACCCCACCCGGCCGGCTTTCTGGGAGTGAGCCCGGACAAAGCACTCAATGTTCTCTGAAGAATTCTTTAGAGTTAAATTCCATAGCTTAAATGGAGCCCTTTGCCATCATACTCATAATGGGGATAGGTGATTTTCTTTCTTGCACAATTTCAGATGGGTAGAGAATATCTTTGCATGGCTTTATAATAGTCTATCCATCTTTCCCTTATAAGTCTATCCAACTTTCCCTTATAAGGGAAAGTTGTACTAACTAGTTTTTATGAAGTTGACTCATATTTGTCCAGTTTAGTGCCTAGAAGGCAGGAAGATAAAATAATTATTCCAGTTAAATTAAATGTGTGATCTCAGAATAAGAAAACTCAGAGAAGTTGCCTTCTAGTTCTTTTTTTTTTTTTTTTTTGAGACAGAGTCTCACTTTGTTGCCCAGGCTAGAGTGAGTGCCGTGGCGTCAGCCTAGCTCACAGCAACCTCAAACTCCTGGGCTGGAGCGATCCTTCTGCCTCAGCCTCCCGAGTAGCTGGGACTACAGGCATGTGCCACCATGCCCGGCTAATTTTTTTTTATATATATTTTTCAGTTAGCCAATTAATTTCTTTCTATTTATAGTAGAGACGGGGTCTCGCTCTTGCTCAGGCTGGTTTTGAACTCCTGACCTTGAGCAATCCGCCCGCCTCGGCCTCCCAAGAGCTAGGATTACAGGCGTGAGCCACCGCGCCCGGCTGCCTTCTAGTTCTTTGATCATATCTGTAGATCACTTTTGTTTTCTCCAGTAGAACTGACTACCTTTTAAATTTACATACTGTCTTATCTCCCCAATTATAAGGCATGGAACAATGAAGTCTTCAAAAAAGACTACCTTTTGGGAAGATAGAGTATTTAGGAAAAGTAAAGCAGTGTAGGGGGAAGGTGCAGAAAGGTAACAGAGATTCAGAACAAAAACATAAGAAGGGATTATAATGGTAAATATTTCAAATCCACCTTGAGTAAGAGAAAAAATAATACAGGATATTGATGCCCATTTCCTTCTTTATAAAAAATATCTTTGAAAGTTTTATGTATCAAATGCCAACTCTGTTGCTACTTGATCTTTTCTATCATGGAGGCCAGAAATACTAATGCATCATAAATTAGGAAAGACTGGCTTATATAAGCCATTATTCAGTTTGTGTTGAAAATGTTCACCATTCATGCAGTCATCCCTTCATTTATGGTACTTTAACCCATAAAGAATCACTGGATCGATGCTTCTATGGTAGAATTACTTCCTGCCCACTGCTTTAGATGCAGAGTTTCAAAGTTTGAAAATTGACCATTGAACTATTTTAAGTTTATTTTTAAGATAAATGAAATAAGAAAAATAATTGGTTTAGTGGGATCTTATTTATATGTGAATCTAACTATTGCCCATAGGAATAATTATTGTAACAGCAAAAATAAATCGAAACTCTTCTTAAAAATAAGTGCTAAAAGCCTCTGTTTGCTAATTTTTTTCGGTCATTTTTTAAGTGATTTTTATCACATATGTCTAAGGGTTGATGAATAACAGATTTTTAATATTTGGCAGGGTAAATGGATATTGCTTGAAATTTAAATTTTGTATAGACTAGGAGGTTAAGGGGAAAATATCACTTTAAAAATTAACCAACTCTATCACATTCTAAGATAAGTTAGGTCTCAATGATTCAGTTGGTTAATAAAGTATTTGGCCTGGCTTTTATACTTTTCTTTCTTTCTTTCCTTCTTCTTCTTCTTCTTCTTTTTTTTTTTTTTTTACTATTTAGATCCCTCAAGACCCATTGAAGTTTTATAGGAAGATTTACTTTTGCTATGGGTGTCAGCAATATTTGCCTTCTACGGAGTTTGCTGTGTCATCCACCTCATACCGTGTGTACCGGTGCCGTCGCTGCACTAGCCTTGAGAATGAGGCTAAACAACGAGAATCATTTTTGAAGTACAAATGTTTACTTCAACGGCTCTACTATTCAGAAGCTGATTATGAAGATGATTCTAAAATTGCTTTCTTGATGCAGGTATGGTTACTAAGGGGTGCCAACAAGGCTGAAATTTGCCTCTGTCTAGGAGGCTGTCTTGCAATCTTATGTATGTTTGTGTGTGTGTGATTGTTTAATAACTGTCTGTTCTGCTAGACAGTATGCTCTATGACTGCAGGGCTATGCCTATTTTCTCCTCTTGCTCACCATTATGTCTCTATAACCTAATACAGTGCCAAGTTCATATAGGTCCTCAATATTTATTGAATGAATGAATAAATGCTTTTCCAGAAATTGATGTTGCATATGCACATGTTAGTGTTTATGGATAACAGTAATAATTAGTGTTATTGAATATGACTATGATGGTAAATAATATGAAAGGTAAAAACTAAGGTTCATAGAAAGTAAAAAGTACCTTAGGGAAGGGCTTTGAGTAGATGGATACTTGTCTACTTAAATTATTAGCATCATAATATCCATAACCCATCACTGAAAAGTTCTGAGTCCAGAGTTCTTTTGAAAGAACCATTGCATTGGATCATTGACCCTGTCAGTAATCTGCCTGTTATAAGAGCACCTCCAAGCTGAGAGAGGCTGGGGCCTGTGAGATCATGGACTCTCTCCTGAATTCCTACCTTAACCATTACTTTGGTCTCCTTGGTTCTTCCATGATTTCTCTTGGGTTGTTTAGGCCAGAGGAGAGTCTTTGTCTCTACAACATAAAATCTAATTCCTGACACTGTTTGGACTTACGTATGGGGGAGAGAAAAGAAAAGGTCTTACTTATTGTTGATAGGACTTTGCCTAACATTAGCAATTTATTGATAAAAGTAACTCATAGAGCAAGGTTGATCCCAATAATGATATTTGTATTCACAGACTGTCAAAAAGGTCAAATTTTCTGTAAAGTTATTAATTTAAATTATATTTAATATCAAATATGAAAATAGGCACTCTTATGAATAAAAATTTTAGAGACTTAAAAAAAGATTCCAAACATAGTGTGCTTTGTTAAAAAATTCTTCTGAATCAATAGCTTTCAAACTTTTAAATCATAATCGATAGTAAAAATGTATTTTTGTTATAACCTAGCACAGCCTTGCATGATAATGATAATAATAATAATAATAATAATAGCTAAACACTCAGATAGTGCTAACATGGCTCTACATGTTTTATTGATTTAATCAATGCAACAATTCTATCAAAATAGATACTATTTCCATTCAGCAGATGAGAAAATTGAAGCACCAAGAGGTTAACTAACTTGCTCAAATTAGCACTAATAAGTATCACTGTTGGGATTCAAACCTAGGAATTCTGGTTCCTAGAGTCTATACATGTAAACACATGCTATTCTTCCTCAGAAGCAAAAATTTCCTGAAGGTTTCACTATATATACGTTCTGATATTTTCTATTCAGTCCAAATTTACTCATTCTAATATCTACTTGGAAAAGTTTGGTGTTACTTAAGAGGTAGCAACCCACAGTTTGAAAAACACAGATTGAAATGATTACATATTTTTTCCAATAGAAAGAATATTTTATTAATAAAACTGATGTTTATTTCAGAGTTTAAATTCTTTTATGCTTTTCTTCAAGAATTATTAACATGACAAATGTATATTTCCTTGCTAGGAATCTTAGACTCATTAGGACTTTAACTCACATACAAGTGTCACCTCAATATTTCATATTGCATTAGTCAGTGTTCTCCAGAGAAACACCACTAATAGGATATCATGTATATATAACTACAAAGAATTGGCTCCCACAATTATGGAGACTGGCAAGTCCAAAATCTAAAGAGCTAATGTCCCAGTTCAAGTCCTAGAGGCTGCTATAAAATCAGGAAGAGCCAATCTCAGTTATAAGATCATCAGAAAGGCAAGCAAATTTTTCCTTACTGGTGTGTGTGTGTGTTAAACTTTTGTTCTATTCAGGCCTTCAACCAATTGGATAAGGCCCACCCACATATGAAGGGCCATCTGATTTATTCAGCTTACTGATTTAAATGTTAATCGCATCCAAAAATACTGTCTTAGAAAAACCCAGGTACTGTTTAACCAAATCTCTGGGCACCCCATGGACCAGTCAAGTTGATGCATAAAATTAATCATCACACATATTGAATAAAAAGTTCTAGGGAGCATTATCACTTTGCAGATAAGATAGTCTCTGTTAGGTGTGAATTAATTTGAATATTGTACCTGTGTAGGGTTTTGGTCTCCCCTGTCTTACTTTTCCAATATCTAGGGTTAGCAGACAAATATGAATGTCCAATAGCTTTTCCCCCTTTTAATGGTATCATTTTAATTAATATTTATTTTAGTAATATTGTTGGGCATAAATGGAAAACATAAACTTTCTCATGAAATAGTAAAGTTCATAGGCAATAGCAAAGATTAGCATATACTGAATTTGAACATGATGACATGTAAAAAAAAGAAAGCCAAGATATATAAAAAGATCTGCTTAGAGACGATATTTGAATGTTTTATGAGACAGTTTATCTGTAATCCATACACATATGCCTAATATAATAGACAAGAGTATTCTTCTCTTATTACAACAATTTCAGGAACAATGACTATTTGAAAGGTAGGCAGTAGGCGACTCTTAAAGGCTGCCAACCACACTTAACGACGTACATATTTGACATTCACATGCAAATAAATACTTCATTCTCTTTGATGCAATTTTGAAATTATTCATAGAATTGATGCAACTAAATTAAAAACAAAAATGTAAACCAGGCACATATTTTGAATATAAGCAAAAATATATGAAACATTACATTTTAAAATTCTGTAGATTCCTTTTTCTATAGCAGCTGTTATAGTATCATCTTTTGTAACATTAAGTAATAGCTAAATTTCATTAGTTGAGTTTAATATTTTGAATTATCCATTTATGAAATAGTGTAGTAGCTGATGGTGACAAGATTTTTTTGTTTGTTTTTTTTACTTTAGTAAGTTGTTTAGGTTTTTGTCCACTGGTTTTATAGAAAAGACTTCTGCTCTCTCACGCAAACCTTTCACAACAATGGTTCTTTTTTTCTATGCTTATACTTTGTAAAGATTGCCCCTCTCTGATAATTCTAAATTTATATATGCAGACCTCATGAAAAGTCATTCTGTAAGTTTTGCAAATATAGTTTAAATTTTAAAAAGTTTTAAACAGTTATTTCATTTCCCCCCTTTTAAATTAAAACAATAAAATATTTTAATTAACAGTGAGTTAATTAATCTTTATTAAACCTCAGCTTTTTCATTGTAAAATGGCAGTAAAAACTTTTAAAAGATCCCTATACTGGCCCTGAAAATAAGATGATAGTTACTAATGAATTTTGGAAAATTATTTAATATCATATATTTATTAAGGTATTATTAAGGTATTGGTAAAATTATCATACTGGAAGAAATTTATACAGCTTACTTTGAATTAAAGATGGGGTCACGACTGTGAGATTGATAATATAGTTTAGGCAGAATGAACAGAAGTTTGGCGAAAAATAGGGGACTATGTGCCACTGAAACCTCATAAATAATGTTTTATTTTTAAAAAATATGTTCAATATAATTTATTTTCTCAAATAATTTAATAATCTTAAAACATTTATGTTTATAAGAAAACATTATTTTTTAAACTTATTTTGACATGCAGCTACAAGATATTCAGTACCTGACAGAAAACATCTGGGCATCCCAGTCAGTACTCAGTGCCTGGGACGATCTCAATGACCTGGTCATGGTCAGGTGGAATAAATCCTTAGAGTGGTCCCCCTGGAACTGCATTCTTCTTACCAAAGATGAAGGGGCTGCTCATCTCAAGCTAACAAATATTGAAGAGGTAAGAAAGTTGAACTTAGGAAGCTCTTTTAATCATTGAAATTATTAGACATAACTTGACTGCCATCATACATACTTCCATCAGATGAAGATGCAGAACTCATGTATTAACAATAACACAATTTGTGGATGGCATATATGGCAGAGATTAAAATTAAAAGGAATCTAAAATAAGCACGTAAAAGGTCAATATAAGAGGTTTGAACACATTACAAGTCCTAAATATGCTACTAGTCCCTCCTAATAGCAAGTTCAATCATATTACACAGTAAATTCCATGAAGGCAGAGATTTTGTTTACCTTATTTGCACCTGTGTCTCTAATACCTCCAATAGTGTCTGTCACAGATTAGAGGCTTAATATAATAAATATTTGTTGAAAGAATAAATGAATATTACCACTGCGTGGGTATTACGGCACCCAGAATCTGTCCTCCTTTGATTAATCATCACGAGTCTACCTAAAAGCACATTCAATTATCAAAGAAATTTTGTTCATAATTTTGTGTTCTCAATAGCAACATACTGATGGAGTATAGTTCCGAGGCTCTATTTTTCATTGCTTCCAACTAACCAGGAGTGGAGAAAGCACTGCAAAAATTAAATGTCATTTACTGTAATTTCGGTAACTTACAAGATGCAATCTGTAAAACATTTTGATGAACAGAATTGAGGGCCCCTGAGGAATTCCTAGAGAGCTCCTTTTACACTGAGCCCAGGATCCTAAGAACTGATACTGATTCTCTGCTGTCTACTGATTAAATTACTGCACCTTTAATTTCACTCAAGCTGTCTGGTAAGGGAAAATAAAGAAATGACGTCAAATATCATAGTCATTTTGAATAGTGCTATTCCCTGTTTTCTTTTTGGGGGGCCGGGAGAGGAGATGATATAAAGAGAAGAGATTAAATTTTTAGCTTTTTAAGTAATTTTTCAGTTTTAAGAAGCCAGGCTAAGAAAAATTTCACTCTAGGGATTGAAAGAAAGGTCAGCAAAAAATTGAAGCTGTGTTAAATGTTATATTTAGTAAACTAAGCTGCCTCATAAATATTTAATCACTGGAAGCATAGCCAATACAAGCAATATCATTTCATCTAGGGCCCATGATGAGATTGAAGTTCATTCCCAAAGCTGATATTCCGGTGCTTCTTCAATTAATCCACACAGCTCCCTTTGTGTATTTAATCAAATTTCTGCAGTATCAAATTAAATGTTCTATTCACATGCATTTCTAATTTCAGGATGCCAATCTTATCAAATTTCTGTAAATAGAGCTAAGGTTCACAACCAGACAAACTCAAAAAACATTTGCTTTTTTTATGGTTTTGGGCTGATGTAATCTTTTAGGTATTAATATTCAGTGTAAGGACTAATTTATATCTTGCAAATCTTGCAGCAAGTTAAAGCATTTTCAGAGTTTCCTTAATTCATAGAAATATTTACTTTCTTAGGGAGTAAAAATGCTCAAAAGTTAAAATAATCTTGAATCCCTGCAATAATGACCCAGGTTATAGGAAACACATGGAAAAAGACTTCTGTGAACTCTGAGGCAGATTGATCTCTCATTTGTGTGCACATTGGCCCAAGTAGGAACAATCATGGACTTAAAACCACAGTACTGGTCCAGTTCTTTCCTATCTCTGTCATGAACCATTTGTAGGACATTAAGACCTGCCCTTTTTGGTTTATAAATTTTTAGAAAGATGAGCTAAAAATGTGGAATCAGTAAAGAGGGATAAAAGCAGCCCTGGCTTTGAATTCTAGCATTTATGACCTGGGAGAAACTGGAAAAGTGTGCTAATGTCTCAATGCCCTAGTTTTCTCATATATAAAAAAGAGGTAATAATATCTCATCATTGGGAAACTTTGAGGACTAAATAGACCATTATTTAAAGCTCTCAGCATAGTTTTTGGCATGAATCAACTTAGATAGTAACTATATGTATCAATACACTTTAAAAATTTTGAGTGCATTTTATTTCTAATTGTAGTAAAAGCAAGACATTATTGGTTTAAAAAATCTGAAAGAATTACAAGGGTGTAATATAGAAAATAAAAGTCTCCTGATATTCATCAATCCCTGTTTCCACATTGCAGGGATAACTACTATTTCTTGTGTATAATTTATTGAAATTCTGGAAGCTTTCTATGTGTATATACATAATATATAGTTTTTTGTAGCATTGATTTTATGTTAAATTACTCTGAAACTTGGTTTGTTTGCTTTATTTAACAATAGTTATTGGATATTTTCCATATCATATTATTCTTAAAGAGTTACTTATTATTCCTTTGAATGTATGAACCATAATATGCTTATGTTTAATAATTTTTAGTTCTGTAAAGGTACTTTGAAAACCTATAAAGTTCTGTACATCAGAAGTGTGTTCGTTTTTCTTGAATTAAATATGAGCTAAGAAGTGATGGAGCAATTAGATTAGTGCAAAGGATGAATATGAATATTTTAACATAGTAAATTTGTAGAGAGGAAACTAGGATATTCCTATATACTACTTTCTGAAAAAATAACAAATCCTTTGGCTCGTTTTCCTCAGGACTTTGTTTTATCTTAGATTTAACCCTATGAAGACATCTTTAGTGAGGGAATGTCTCACTCTCAGAAGATAAAAATTTTAGGAGAAAGTACAGGTTGTATTTGTGATTTGATTGCAAAGAGGGCCAATGAAGATTAATAAAGAGACTAGATTGCACTTAGTAACTTAACCAGAATTTACTTTTGAATGTGCCAAATGCTTGGACAGAAAAAAGTAAATATGTTACGACTATTATTCTTCATTGTTTTATGTGCAAATAATAGACAATTTATAACGACTTAATGAAATGTGGGTTTAGTTTTCTCATGGAATACGAAGTCAGAGGTTGGCATTCTGGGGCTAGTGTGGCATCTGCACAGTGCTTTCAGAAACTCAGGCCTTCTAACCTTTTACTCAGCTGTATTTAACCTTCGGCTTTCACACTCATGCTTGTGCACTCTTAGTGACATAATAGCTATGTCATCTCATGCATTATATCTATATTTCAGGTTTGGCAAAAGGCTAAAGGTGGTTGATAGGCGAGTCATTCCACTTTTAAAAACCACTTTTAAAAGCTTTTCTGTACGCTTTATGCAATGACATGTATATATGTCAGAAGCTTAGCACATCACATGGCCACCCCTAGTTAGGATGAAGACTAGGAAAGTTGGACACATCTCACTCTATACAAAATCAGACTTCTAAATATAAACGGAAGAGAGAATGAGCTAGCATTGGTTTGAACATAGGTCATAGGGAGAATTGAGGAAAGCTTCCTGGTTAAAGTGTCATAGGAGCTGAGCCCTGAATGATGATGGATAAAGTGAGAAAAAAAAAATATATATATATATACATATATTCTGGGCTGAAAGAACTGACAAGCATGCCAGTGTTTTTACCTGGCAAAATATATCTGTGATATTTAATAGAATTTGAGTTTTTTTTTCTTTGCAGGAGTACAGGCCCTCATTTATTCACAAGATCAAGCACAAACATATCCTGGCTAAGAACTATTTTTCTCAGATTCCAGCGCTGGCATCATTTATACTTGATGATGGTGAAATGGATGTGATCAGAAAGAAATATCAGTCAGACACAACACTTAAGGTTATAGAATGCAGGAGTCCTTGTCTGTAGAAGATCCAGGAGTATTTGTTTGATGATTAAAATTTTTGTCCACTGCTCGTAGGGTAATACAGAGGTCATACACTATGGAAATGGAATTTTATCTTTTTATTGATTTTGTTTTATTTTTCATAGTGTAAGTTATATAAAGAGAAAACATCCCTATGTAAATGTTTTATTGCTAGGCAATTAGTGCAAAATTGAAATTCAATTTTGTTACTGAAATTAATATTTCGAAGAGAACATTTTATTTTTGCATATTTTCAGATTAAATTTTTTAAAAAGTTCAAATGTATTATAGTTAAAATCTCACAGCCAAATAAAGACTAGGCTTAACTTTCAAGTTACTTATTTTAGATAAATTGTAGTCATAGGACACAAGTCAGCATATGGATGGGAGGAAACATTATAGAATTCTCTTTCTTGAAAATCTTCATAAGTAGGATAAAAGAATTTATATTATAGAGATTTGAATCTTTGCTGCTTACTGTCTTTCACCTTCCATCCTTCTCATAGTCCCCCCAAAAGCAACTGAAACTATTTATAAACAAACAAACAAAAATCTGTATTCCATGCTGTAAAACAGGGTAAACAGTGGAAATTTTACCCTATGGGAGACAAACTCCTTGTGGGACAATGGTGAAATGCTGTAGGTGGAACAAACTTGGTCAAGCAAACTGTAATAACACCCTTCTCCAAGGCAGTGAGAAGGAAATAGCCAGCAAATAAAGAGCTTTAATAATCCCCCTATTGATGTAGGGGTGAAACAGCTGACTGTAGCATTTGCTTATAGGAATGGAAGATGCTGGAGTACAACTGAGGGGGATGGACAGGAAATTTAAAGTCTGAAAAAGAAAGACAGAGGTTGGGATATTTATTCCCCTGGCTTCTCCCATCTGCTTATTGGTCTCTTGTCAGTGGCTGTATTACCTAAGATTACAGCTCTTGTTGGGTGGTCATCCCTTCTATACTACAACTCTCTTTTTATTCTGGGAATCTTTTTTTTTTTTTTTTTTTTTAATGCCGAATGGGTCTTGCTCTGTTGCCCAGGATAGAGTGCAGTGGCATCATCAAAGCCACTGCAACCTCACACTCCTGGACTCAAGCAATCTTCCTGCCTCAGTCTCCCAAGTAGCTGGAACTAAAGGTATATGCTGCCATGGCCTGGCTAATTTTTCTATTTTTTGTAGAGATGGGGTTTCACTTTTGCTCAGGCTGGTCTTGAACTTGTGGCCTCAAGGATTCCTTTTGCCTCAGCCTCCCAAAGTGCTAGGATTAAAAGTGTATGCCACCAGGCCCACCTAATTCTTTTCCTTTTATCCTTCAGCTTACAGGTGATAATGGCTTTTTTTTTTTTTTTTGGTAGCTAAGTTTAAAGAAGTTCGCTTTTCCTTATTGATTTCCTTAGTGTCCTCTCCTTTATAAACAGTCTCTTATTAAATACTTCTCAAATTAAAAAGTTTGAGTGTGCCAGCAGGTGCCTGTTGGACCCTGAC
This sequence comes from Microcebus murinus, assembly GCF_040939455.1. Taxonomy (NCBI): domain Eukaryota; kingdom Metazoa; phylum Chordata; class Mammalia; order Primates; family Cheirogaleidae; genus Microcebus; species Microcebus murinus. Next base: position 76,577,672 of record NC_134112.1, on the reverse strand, counting down.
CAAAGCAGTAATTGGTACCAGGAATGGTTCCAGGAAACAGACCTTAAAATGGAATCCTAGGCTTAGGTTGCTCACCTATTTGAAGAATGTAAGGATAACCTTGCCAGGGAGAAATGGGACACGGGTAATATGCAGCATGTGGTAGCATCATGATTACTCAAATTAACACTAGCGGTGGGATAGAATGGGGTGCAGATGGGGGATAAAGCATAGGAAGATCCAGTGGCTGAGGCAATTATTCACTTTGATGTCACTTGTTGACAAAGATTGTGGAATAGGATGGGTATTTCTTATACTAGAGAGGGTTTATAGAGAAAGAGTTAAACTGGAAGCCTTGAATGTCCAACTCAAGACCCAGATAGAAATTCAGAAAGCCTTTATGACAACTCTAAAGAAATTCCTTATCTCTTGCATATGCAAGGCACCTGTGCTGAGGATTAAGTCTAGAGCCTGATTAAGGTTTGCAGAACTATATTGTCAACTGACTGTGATTTTCTATTAGATCTTATGCTAAGGTAAGGATACTGGTGAGGAAGAATAAGGTGTGATCTGGTATGAGTTAGTTTGTACACTAGAAGAGTTGCAGGATCTTGCCAATTTCTATCCAAGAGGAAAAGGAGCATGTATAAGAGTATATTCTAAGGGTATTAGACTAAAAAGGATAAAGTAAAAGATTATAACACCCAAATTTATATTCTTGCATGGAATTCAGGATTTAAGGTGTTGGCTTAAAGCTCTGAGAATTGCTAGATATGTTAACTGTATCCTGGACTCAAAAGTGGCCTATATCAATGAGCTGCTGTATGGAGTCTCTGACAAGCCCTAGTAAAGAATAACAACACAGATACTTAGGGTATTGGTGTAAGCCCTTGCTATTTTCTGCAGTCAAGTGTTCTCCTGATCTTCTGTTGGGTCAGGGTAGAAACTGAACATCCAATCATGATTAAATGATTATGTTACTCAGAAAGCCCATAATAAACTGTGTGTTATCAGATTCACACAATCATAGAGTTGACCATGCACAGCATCATTCCACTGTAAAGTGGAAATGTTATATATATGAGAATGTCCTAGCAGGTCTAGAAATTACAAGGAAACTACCTGAGGTAAGTAATTCAAACTCCCATGGTATATGCTCCTTTGGCCTTTCCACTTACCCCCCAATTAACAATTAGGGCAATATACATAACCTTAACATTTGTACCCCCACAACATGCTGGAAAAAAAATAATTATGGTTTCATGAGGAGTTCCCTATGAACACCTAAATGAAAATAAAAAAAACCAAAAACTGAACTGCTTTACAAAAGGTATTTACACTGTAGTGTCAAAGCATGATCTTGTTGAGAGAAAGGTCTGCAATCATGCTGGCCACTGTATTACAGCTCTACTTGGGATGGCCATGGATAAAGAGAATGGATAAAGAGAATTCTCTCAGAGGGAAGAATTTCAGATGCTACATCTGGTTACCCATGTTTTGTGGAATGGGAGATGGCTGGTGGTGTACCCTACAAAGGTTCTTGGGTAGTGGCTAAAAAGGTTGATAAACAGGAAAGAGACCTGGAAAGAATAACATTAGAAGTGATAAGGAGTTGTGGGGGAGATGTATGTGGATAGACATGCCCTATGTAAGTGTGCTCCAAGTGGCATCCACTGCAGAGGAGGCTATTGGTGGTCGAGTGGACAAGAGGATTCCTCCTGTGGATACCAGTCAGCTTCTTTTGCTAGCTTTTCTGGTGCTTGTTCAATGGATTCATTTACAAAGTGAGTATGACAGTATGGGCGAAGCTTATTTGTGGACTTAACAATAGAGATTTTTCCTTATCAAGGCTGACTTGGCCACCACCACTGCTGGGCATTTAATCTACCAACAGAACAGGCCAATAATAAGGCACAAGATGATAACATTCCACAGGAAAACCAGCTGGCTATCTGGTGGCTGGTTGATTATATTGGATCCCTTCCCTTATGGAGTGGGCAGACATTTGTTCTCATGAATATAGATATTTAATATGCATATGGATTTTGCTTCTCTCTTTATAGTATTTCTGTCCACATAATCATTCATAAACCTATAGAAAATCTTACTCATCACTATAGTATCAGATATTACATTGCCCTCAACTAAGAAAGTAATTTTATACAGAAGGAAGGAAGACAATGGATTCATACTCACAGAATTTACTGATGTTACCATGTTTCTGTCACCCAGAGTTATATGGTTTGCTAAAATGAAATGAAATGGCCTTTTAAAGGGTCAGTGATGGCCCCCTCTGGGTCATCTGGGTGACATCTTAAGAGGTTAAGGTGTTCTGTATGGTAGGATGCAGATATGCCTAAAATCATTAGCCAATATGTGGTGGTATCTCCTTTATAGCCAGAATTCATAGGTTGGGAAACAATGGGTAGCGGGGGCTAGTAGATATTGTTGTCTCTCCTATCTTTAGCATGTACAGGACTGGGAACAAATGATAAAGCTGAAAGTGGCCTCTTTCACTACTATACCACATAACCTACCTAAAGAATTATCATTTCCCATCCCTTCAACCTTGGACTCAGTGGATTTGGAGGTCTTAATGCCCAAGGGAGGAATCTCTCCAGGGAACACAGTAGTATTTTCACTAAATTGGAACTTGGGATTCATAAAGCAATTCTTCAGAGAGCTCAAATGGTTAGATAAATGTGTCTTCCTAAACGAATAGGTTATAATTTCTATTTCCCACAGGTCGAAAGCTACCAATAGCTGATTGAAAAACAATATTTTTACATATTTTTGTTATATTATTTTATTCTCATCAAATTTCATAAGTTAGAGTTTCTTGTAACTCCAAATGATATTCCATGTAGTGACCCTTGGTGCCCCAGATGTCATACACCATAGTATTTTACTGAATCCAAGAGCTGCCTATGGAGTGAATAATATTACATTTGGGCATTATTAAACATCATTTTGGACTCTAAAAACTATCATATATTTTGTAGGATAGTAATATATATTTAAAAGTGAGACTGTTTCAGAGGGAGACCTGAAAAAGTGTTTGGTCAAGAAAATAATATGTTGGATGCTCTTGGCTTGAAGAATGATAATCATTTACCAACTTAAATTTAATGTACTGCAAATTAAAAAAAAACATTTCTTATATTACACACATCTAATATACATAAAAAGACAGATTACAATATTATCAATGAATGTCAATTTTTAAAAAAATATACCTATACTCAATTTTTAGTCTTGATAATTCAGAAGGAAATATTTCTATAAATCTTATACATTTATGTAATCAGAAAAGGAAAATATATACTAAACTATTCACCTTACAGATATGAATAGTTTGTGATGATGACAGAGTCAATGTCTGCTTATCATAGCATCTTGTGGACAGCTATGTTTTTGAAACATAAACTGAATGTGAGTTCCTTCACTACCACATACAATGCAGAATTAAATTACAATTTTAACATATACATTCTAAGAGTGATTATTCTCAGATTCCAAAGCTAGCATTTTTATATCCTGTCAAAACAAATTAAGAGCATATCAAAACTGAATTCATAAATGTTTAATCATTGCTGACTCAAGTGACTTGATGTGAAGATGAATATAAGGAGTGTAGAAACATATCAATCTTGAACACAGTATAAAAGTTTTATACCAGTCACAGTCTATATTTTTCTGATTCTCTGACAAAGCAATTTACTGCAGTTGGATATTTCCTGTCATCAGTATTGGATTTATGGATTGAATTAGGCATGAACACAAGCAATGAATGAAGGAAATTGGATTGTTTTTACATGATAACCCTTTAAATGATGGTTATCATCTATACTTACAAGCCTATCTCTTTTTGGTAATGTGCACTTTCATATGCTGGATTTCCCCTCTGGTATTTTTTGCCTTCACTCGCCTGCTTCTCTTTATTCTAATTCTATGCATTTTTCAAGATCAGCCCAACTTTACCTCATTTATTCATTTCCTCCATTTATTCAAAACGTATTTCTTGAGTTTAATATGGACTAGTCATTATGCCTTGAGGCTACAATGTCAAGTAAATACTATCCATACCCTCAAGTAACCCATGTAGACAGGTTGAAAAATAATGGCAATCTTTCGTGCCTCCCCATCTATAAAGTTGGCAGTACTTCAGTACCATAGCAGGATTGTTAAACATTAGAGTGTATATGTAAAATAGTAATATATTGTACACAAGAAGTGTTTAATGTTTCTTTTTTAATTTCAGAATATTACCAGGGTACAAAAATGTTTTGGTTACATGGATTGCTTTTCTACTGCTTGACACAAACTTATAAGTATATCCATCACCCAGGTAGTGTGCATTGTATCCGTCAGGTATGTTTTCACCCATCCCCCCCTGCACCCTCCCACCTGCTTGATTTCCGTTGAGTTTTACTTCCATCTGTACGCAAGAGTGCTGATCAGTTAGTTCCAATTTGCTGCTGTGTTTGGCCTGGTTGAGGGTGGAAAAGCCTTCAGTAAACTTAGTGTCTCGCTGTCCACTGAGGGTGCTTATGAGGTGGAGAGGAATCCTCCCTTACCCTTTCCCTAACCTCAGAGCCTCTCTGGGTTTGATTCCCCCAGTATCTTCTCCTCTTTGTCTTAAAGTAGATAGACTAAAAGATGGCTCCTGTAAATCTAAAATAAAGTCAGTCTTGCTCTAACTATTAGTAAAAGTTCCCAGAGGAAGTTCCCAGGAGAGGGAAGAGGGAGTTGAGGAGGCCTGTTCCCAAAAAGAATAGAGAGATCCAGTTCCAGGAAAAGTCCCTTGTCCCTCAATGTACCTTTCCATTGTTCGCTTGATTAACGACTAACCGCAAAGTTCTGCTTCTGTGATTGCTCACTTGCATAGCTGCCAGCCCCAAAGGTATAAGAAAACCGCAAGGGCTTTGTTCAGGGCTGCTTCTCCCTCCTTGCATGGAGTGGTGACAGCCCCTGCACAAGTAGAAATAAACTTATTTGGCTGATTGGATTCTGGTGTCTGAATCCCCTTGATCCGCTGGTTTACAACAGTCTTCTTCCTTCTCAGCTTTGCAATTTTCTCCATGGGGCCCCCAGCCATCTTTGACTTCTCTCTCTCTGATCCACACCTGAGCTGCAGCTGTTCTCCTCTCTCCTCTGTCCAACGTCCTGCCTTCCCGCTGGGAGGGTCCAGCAAGTGATGTCTGGAGTCAGCCATCTTGGATGTCTCCTCCATGTTTAATGTTTGTTAAATGACTAACATTTGCTTGTTTAAAGTATTTTTTAAGACAGCATGATTTTCCCCTTTTATTATTTAATATTCAGTGTGTTAGTGAGAGATAGGCAGATGTAGGTTTACCCTCCAATGATTGGTCATTTTCTTAGTGGCATTTGTGGATATCAACTCTAGAATAGTGACATGCCACTATGGGAATTTGCCCAATAGCCCTTGTATCCTAATTTCACCCAAGTGTCATCCCTTTACCTTACTGTTTCCTTTTAATGTATATGAAAACTATTAAAAAGAGAACTCTGCTTTGAAGAGGTATAGGTTTCAGGTATATAAAGTATGAACAGCTACTGCTGACACTTTGAAGCTATGAAATTTAAAGAGGTTATTATGAACTTTCTGTGTCATTTCCTCAGAAAAACTTCCTGAACTTCATAAGAGTTTAATCTGTAAATGGATTGTTCAGTCTCTCTCCTCCCACTCAGCTTGGCTTCCTGCTAATGCTTCTGTTTGGCATCTTACAATGGTCCTCCTAACCTGCATTTATCTTTCCCAAATTAAAGGCAGCTGGGAAATTTTAGGGAGACAACAACTCAATAATTCTCTCTTTTCTAATTTGTAACAGCAGTGATTCTCTCAAACTTAAGGAGACTGATTTGGATTCAAAACAAAGAACTGTAATGCAGTCTTAAACATTTTAGACTTTATTGTTCTACAAATATTCTATAACAATGTGAAAGTTTAAAAAATATCCTCTTAAGTCCTTAAAAAAAATAAAAAAAAAAAAACATACAAACACTCTTAAGTCCTTAAAAAAAATAAAAAAAAAAAAAATAAAAAATATCAATTAGAATAAATAAACATAATAAATTGTGATAACTCTATTCTCTTTACCTGCTTTTAAGTTGATATGAATAAAACCATCTGGAGTTTATTTCCCATTGTAAGTAGCAACTAGTATTTAATTTCTATTATGCACAGCAAGTGGCCAGGAAAGGACCCTTGAGTTGAAAAAATACATGTTTTCAAGTTGCTTTAGAGTGAAGAATAAGAAATACTCACTTGTTAAACAAAACCCTCAGCTGTTTTTATATTAACAATATTTTTGTAATTGATTTTTTTGGAGAAAGTTCTACTATTTGTAGAACAAATTTAATATCTGCTGTTTAATTCTACCTTTTAAATTACATTATTATTTGACCTAACACATCTTGATCTGCTTTTTAAACCATCTTTTCCACACACCTTTTGAATAATTCTTTGGAGAAAATGTCATTGTATAAGCCAAAATGTCACACACTGGTCAGGCACTTTCCATGAAGTGTGGAGAAGGAAAGCAGCCTTGGGTGTTTGACACATAATAACAATACTATGTTTTAAAAACATTAACACACTAATATAAATGCTATGAATAAGAAATTAAAATAGTAAAGTGTTATTCTTTTATTAAAAGCAATATTTTCCAAGACACAAATTTGACAGCCTATGACAAGACATTCATAAAAAGATCCCAAATTCTCCAATATACCTATAGTTTTAATTTTTGTTTGCAGTGGTTGAAGGGTACATCAGGAATTGTATTTTTATTGGATCCTTTTATTGTTGAGGTAAAATTTATATGTGGTGAAATACACAGATCCTAAATGGATTTTGAAAAGTGTGCACACCTGTATAACAAACATGCCAATCAAGTTATAGAACATTTACATCAACCTAGGAAGTTGTTTTGTGACCTCTTATTGTAATTTCCCACCCACCATAGACAATCACCATTCTAACTTTGATCATCAAGGATTAGCATTGTCAGTTCTTGATTTTTTATAAAAGACTCTTTTGTGCCTGGCTTATTTTGCTCATTATAGTATTTTCTAGGTTTGCTGATGTTGTTGCATGTATCAGCTTGTTGATAGTTATTTTTGAGTGATATTTTATTTGGGTTATATCCAGTTTAGGCTATTACAAATAAACTTCTATGAACTTTTAGCAAGCATTTTTCAGACACAGGCTTTCATTTCTATTAAGTAAATATCTACAGTGGAACTGTTGACCATATGATAGGTGTATCTTTAACTTTATGAGAAAGTGCCAAAAGTTTTTCAAAATTGTTTTATTAATACTTTTACCTAGTATGTATGGGAATTTCACTAGCTCTTTATCCTTACCAGCAGTTGGTGACGTTGGTATTTTTAATTTTGATCATTAAATTATTAAAAGGATTTGTTCTGTAAAATTTGGATTCAGTAAAAAGGCCACACTCAAGGATACAGAAGAGCACATGTGGCCCCAGGGCCTCAGGCACACCACCCCATCATATTCATAGCAACCATTCTTATACCTTCTGTTAGAATGTTTTATTTTCAAGTCTTTTGTCCATTAATTAATTGAGTTGTTTGTCTTATTATTGAGGTGTAATTGATCTTTATATATTCTGGATACAGTCCCTTTGTCACATGCATGTATTATGGATCCTGTTTCCCAGTGTGCGGCTTTCTGTTTAACTTTATTAATCATGTTTTTTCATGAGTAACAGTTTCTAATTTGTTAAAGCCCAGTTGATCAATTGTTTCTTTCATAGTCTGTGCTTTCTGTGTCCTCTTTAAGAAAATTTTGCCTTCCCCAAAGTTGAGCAGGTTTTGTTTTCTTCTACTTGCTTTTGTAGTGTTAGGTTTGCATCATAGGTTCTTGATCCACCTTGACATAGTTTCTGTATATTGTGTGAGATAGGGATTAAAGTTTCTTTTTTTATATATGGGCATCCAGGTTCTAGCCTCAATTGTTGAAAAGAATTTCTGTTTTCCCTTGTGTTGTCTTGGTGCCTTTGTTGACAATCAACTGACTGTGTGTATGTGGTAGTTTGTTTCATGACTTTCTCTTCTGTTCCATTAATCTATTTGCCTTGACTATGTAGCTTTATATTAGTTCTTAAAACCAGGTAGTATGAGATCTCCAACTTTGTATTTCTCTTTAGGTTTGTTCTGGCTTTTTTTTTTTTTTAATTTCTATATAACTTTTGGAATCAATTACTACCAAAAAAAAAAAAAAAAAGGCCTATGAATATTTGGATTGGGATTACATTGAATCTGTAGATCAATTTGGAGAATGTTGGTATCTTATCCAGACTGGGTCTTCCAATCCCAGAACTTGGTATACTTATTTAGGTCTTTTGAAATTTTCATCAGCTATTTTTGGTTATTTTTTATAGTGGAGTTTCTGTGTGTCTTTTTAATATTTTATTCCTAAACATTTTTTATTTTCTAATTGCTGCTAGTGTGTACTATACACACACACACACACACACACACGCACGCGCGAACACTCAGGCATCTTGTGTCTGAGACTTTGCTAAGCTTACTTATTAATTTCCATAGTAGTTTTTTAGAATCCATAGGATTTTCTTCATAAATAGCCATGTTGTTTGTGAATAAAGACAACTTTACATCTTTATTTGTGGTCTGCATGTCTTTTGTTTATTTTTTTCTTATTACACAAACCATAAATTTATTTAAATATAGGGTTTTTTTAAATATAGATTTTTTATAAATTGACTTTCTTAAATTGAAGATCCTGTCTATTCTTAGTTTGCCGAGAGTTTTATTTATGAATAGATTTTGGATTTTGTTGAATACCTCTCTGCATCTATTGAGGTGATTATGTGATTTTTCTCCATTCCTCTTCTAATGTTGTGAACTACATTGATTGGTTTTGAATGTTAAAACTAAACTTGCATTCGTGAAAGAAACTCCATTTGGTCATGATATAGCATGCTTTTTACATATTTCTTGGTTTGATTTGCTAATATTTTGTTCAAGACTTTTGCATCTATGTTTATGAAGGTATTAGTCTCTGATTTTCTTTCATTGTAATATTTTTGGGCATCAGTAAGAAAGTAAGAATCATATTTTTCTTTTAAATATTGAAAAAATTCACAAGTGAAACCATCTGGGACTGAGGTTATTTTGTGTGATGATTTTAATAACAAATTCAATTTCTCATATAAGCTTTGGGCTATCTAGATTGTCTATTCTTCTTGTGTCTAATTAGAATTGTGTGTTTAAAAAATTTCCATTTCACATTAATTAAATTTATTGGCAAAAAGTTGTTAATAATATTTCATTTTTTCCTTTATATTATATGATTTCTAGTGATATAACTTCTTTTTTTTTTTTTTTTTTTTTTTTTGAGACAGAGTCTCACTTTGTTGCCCAGGCTAGAGTGAGTGCCGTGGCGTCAGCCTGGCTCACAGCAACCTCAATCTCCGGGGCTCAGCGATCCTACTGCCTCAGCCTCCCGAGTAGCTGGGACTACAGGCATGTGCCACCATGCCCGGCTAATTTTTTGTATATATATTTTTAGTTGGTCAATTAATTTATTTCTATTTTTGGTAGAGACGGGGTCTCGCTCAGGCTGGTTTCGAACTCCTGACCTTGAGCAATCCGCCCGCCTCGGCCTCCCAAAGAGCTAGGATTACAGGCGTGAGCCACCACGCCCGGCCTGATATAACTTCTTATTTCTGATATTGGTGAATCATGTTTTCTTTCTCATTGTTGATCAAAGGGTTTATCTTGCTAGAGGTTTATCAAATTTTTTTTTACTTCACAATGAAAAAACTTCTAGTTTAATTGATTTTTTCTATTGTTTATTGTCTACCTTGTTGATTTCTCCTCTTATTTTATTAGTTCCTTGCTTCTACTTTTTTTTTGGTTGATTTACTTGTCTTTTCCTAATTTGTTCAAATAGAAACTTAGATAATTGATTTGAAACCTTTTTCTTTCCTTTTCTTTTAAAGGAATTTCAACCTATAAATTTCCCTATATGCAGTCATCTAGCTATATTTACAAATCTAATATGTTGTATATTCAATATAATTTTATTTTATAAAAAACGTAAAATAGTCAAATACTATTATTTTAATAAAAGCTATATTTTCCAAGAAAAATTTTCAGTTATATCTATTATTTATTTGACTCTGTGCATATTATGTTCCTCAGATTCACATATAAACTAAAGGCACATTTTTTGAGAAGGAAAGTTTGAGGCAGGTTTTGTTCATATGTAATTATATGTGTAATGCATAATTTGACTTTGGGCATAAAAATGACTTCCTCTAAAATAATTTATGAGAATATCACATCAGCTGAATTTATTAGATTTTAAAACTACTCAGTCTATGAAATAAGAATGTTCACTCAAGGTAAATTTATTTTAGTAGTTTGCTCATCTATAAAATCCAAATGATGAATGTTTTTTAATTTTAATATAAAAATGCTCTAGGATTCCTGTTCTCTCTCTCCCCTCAATCCCTGTTCTCTGAATTGTTCTGATGCTGCATTGTGGGAGATGCTAAATATGTCCATATTTCTGGGAGGAAAGTTCCAATCAGGAAACAAAATAAAGCTTTCTCTGCAATGGTCTGTATTTTCAATTTTCAGCATTCATCTGGAATGCAAATGCAGCCACATTTCACCTGTTCATAGAAGAATTGCCAATTAGTATTTCTGACTTTAGTGTTTATTACCCACCATATGTTTGTCTTATATATATATACATTATCTAGAATAATGTGGCTAACCCCACAGGTTGCAGAGGAAATCAAATTTAAGATTTTTATAGTGTTCTCATGCATGTTTAAGGCTGGAATGTATATGCACACCACAAGCTAAAGAATCAGAAGGTGTAACCTAAAGGTACTGATGTACATTTAAATAAGCTTGATTTTTAGTCCTGAACTTTACTATATATATGATTTTGAATAAGTAACTTAATTTCTCCATTTGTACAATGAACCATTTAGCCTAAATAGTCTCTATGGTGTCTTACATCGCTAGAATTTTAGGTCTACAATAACCATACACCAGCTAGGAATTTGAGTAGCTCAGAAGAAAAACATCTGAAATGTTTTGTCAGTGTTCTTCCAGTCAATTTGGCAAACCCAAGCTGATTGCTGACCATGTGTGCCTAGCACTACTTATCCCAACTAGGCTCTTGGAATAAAATGATTTTGCTTTACATACATCTCTAAAAATGATGCTCTCTTGTGTAACAACAGTGAGTTTGACTAAAAAAAAAAGATGTTGAGTAACTTAAACTATTTTTTATTGGCCTCTTCTCCACCTTTGACACTCAAGTTTCCCATGATTATATAAATATCACTAATTTTATTTTATTTTAAAAACAAGGTGGTACAAATGTTTTGTTACACGGGTACACCGTATAATGCTGAAATCCGTGTGCTTGCCACTAGGACAGTGTTTATTGTATCCAATAGATAAGTTTTTATCTCTCACTCCTCTCCATCCTCCCCTCTTGTTAGTTTCTTATGTCCTTTGCATCTTTTTGTGCTATGTGTACCCATTGTTTAGCTTCCACTTATTAGTGAGAACATTTGGTGTTTCTTTTTCCATTCCTGAGACACTTGACTTAGAATAATTGTCTCCAATTCCATCCAAGTTGCTGCAAATGACATTATTTCATTCTTTTTTTATGGATGCGTAGTACTCCATGGTGTGTGTATATACACACATACACACATTTTCTTCATTCATGAATTGGTAGACACTTAAGCTGATTCTATACCTTTGCAATTGTGAATTGTTCTGTGAACTCAAACAAAACAGCAAGAAAAAAAACAAAACAACCCCATCAAAAAGAGGGCAAAAGATATGAAGAGAATTTCTCAAAAGAATATAGACAAATGGCAAAAAAACATGAAAAAATGTTCAACATCATGAGTCATCAGGCAAATGCAAATTAAAAACACAATGAGATACCACCTTACCCCTGTCAGAATGATCATTAGTAAGAAGTCAAAAAATAACAGATGTTGGCATGAATGCAGAGAAAAAGGTATGTTTATACACTGTTGGTGAGACTGCAAACTAGTACAAACTTTATGGAAAACAGTATGGAGATTCCTTAACTACCACCAATTTTATAGTGTGAATGAATTGTGTTTTAATATTTTTGTCAGTATTCATACAAAAGGCACAATTTCTAAGCTCTTAGGTGCATGGAAATTGTTTTCTTCTTGAGTACAGGAAATTCCTTCTTTTACTGAACTTCGTCTTGGACATGGTAGTTCCTATGCTTGCCAGCCACTCAGCTACTGTTTACCTTTTAAAAAGCTATAAGGAACTGACTTTGGTCTCTCAGTCTTCTGCACTGTCATCCCTGTCCTTCCATTGTTGCTGGCCATGACCCTGTTTTGTCAGGTAAAAAAAATCTGTATTTGGATACCAGATGAAAAGTAAAAAAATATTATTCAATATATCAATTTTCTAATTTTATGAGTATTTCAGATTAGAATTTTTTAACATTGTGTAGTTAATTCTAAATATAATTATAGATGTAGGTAATAATGAAACAACAAAGCCATCTACAAATGAATTAAACTATATACCTTATAGTTTATATTTCCCTTTATCCTGGAAAAAAAATCAAAATTGTTGAGTTTTTCCTGACAATAAGCACAGCTATTGGTTTTCTGTAGACTAGAAGCTATACAATCACAACAAAAATAATTTGTGTTCTCTGATTAACAAGTAATGAGCACTTTAATTGGACCCTCCTAATTTGATCTTGCTCTAAATGTTGCTAAAATCAGAAGAATTCTGAAAATAAAATGAAATAAAATAAGAATAGCTAAGTTACCCAATGCCATCAATTTATGGAGATTGAAAACAAAAGGTTAAGTGATATTTTGGTGGCATATGAGATATTGGTTGTGACCTGTACTCCAGATTTTCTGTCTCATACTCCAATGCTTTTTGATTTTTTTCCCATAGGAAAATATTTGTTGAGAAGCTACTATATATATGCTAAGCATTGATAGACACTGGGCGATACAATGGCAACCAAAACAAGCATGTTCTCTAGTTTTCCTGGAGCTTACGTTCTCATGGAGGAGGTAATGCAGCCAGTAAATGGCAAAGTTGAGATTAGATTCTAGGAACGCTCATGCTATACTGCCTCTCAGGTGATCTGGAATCCTTGAGTTTGTTTAGTTTTAACTTTTTTTTTTCAAGATAATTTCAGACTTAAAGAAGGGTTGTAAAGATTATACAGAGTTGCATATGCCCTTCTCCCAGCTGCTCAAAGATAACATTCTATGTAATCACGGTACATGTATCTAAACTAAGAAATTAACAAGGTTACAATACTATTAACTAGACTAAAATCTTTATTTGGATTTCATCAGTTTTTTCACGAATGTCTTTTTTCTGTTCTAAAAGTCAATCCAGGATCCCACATTACTTAGTTGTCAAGTTTCCTTAGTGTCTTCCAGTCTTAGGGAGTTTCTCAGACTTTCCTTGTCTTTCATGATTTTTGACAGTTTTGCAGAGTACTGGTCACGTATTGCATAGAATATCACTCAATTTGTGTTGGTTTGATGTTTTCTCTTGATAAGGCAGAGGTTTTGGTTTCGTGAAAAATATCACAGAGATGATGCACTTTTTACATAACATCAATAACATCATGTCAGGGGTACATGATATCAATATATCTTATGACTAGTGATATTTACTATTTTTCCATTTCCATACTCTTATTTATTAGAAGCAAGATACAAAGTCAAAACCACACATGGGGAAGAGAAATAAGCTCCACATTCTGAAGTAAGAAATATCAAAGAATTTGTAGCATATGTTAAAACTACCACAGTAATTCATAAATTTGGGGGGTGGGGTTATATACTTTGAAGTCATGCAAATATTCTATTTCTCCTTAAACTTTCACCCATTGATGGTAGCATTCCTTGGTGGATCTTGCCTGTAGTGATTATTATAGTGATGTTTTAATGATGGTTTTCTATTTCCTCATTCCTTTTATATTTTTTAACTGAAATTCTTCAGAAAGAGTCTTTTCTTTTCCCCAGTTTAATTATTAATTCAGTCATTTATTTAAATGAGCATGAACCCATGGATATATTTTTTATTGTTATTTTGTCACTCAAATTACTCTAGTTTTAGTTATTGGGAGCTTCTGTAGGTTGGCCCCTGTGTCATTTCTATATGCCTCCATCTCTTCCTCCTCACACACCTATCTTTCTCTCTCATCACATCCTTACTTTCTGGCACTATAAACTGCTCCAGGCTCATATTTTCTCTACCCACTTCTAGAATCAGCCAATTCTTTAAGAAGCTTTGGTTCCTTTTATTGAGTAATGGTGTTTATAAACCCAGATCTGGATGCTAGGTGTGCTTGTTGCTGGAACGTTACTGCTTCTAGTCCCTCACAGGGGACAGAGATAGAAAATGTATGCGTGTGTACATCCATGTACACTCATCTATATTTCTGAATATATCATTCTCTATATTAAAATAAATGTTTATGTTAATCCAGCCCAGCATCACTGGGTTCAATCTACCATCCTTCATTTGCTTGTTTGATCTTCTTTCTCTGACAGGCATCTGGCTGTCATTGTTAACAACATATTTACAGTCATGTGTTGCTTAACAATAGAGATGTGTCTGTGAAACTCATCAATCAGAGATTTTGTTGCTGTATGAACATGATAGAATGGACTTACACAAACTTAGATGGCATAGCCTACCACACGCCTAAGCTATATGGTGTAGTCTATTGCTCCTAGGCTACAGACCCATATAGCACGTTACTGTACTGAATACTGTAGGCAGTTGTAAAGCAATGGCAAGTATTTGTGTATCTAAACATAGAAAATGTATGGTAAAATATGTTATAAAAGGCCCCAAATGGTACACTTCTACAGGGCACTTACCATGAATAGAGTTTGCAGGCCTGGAAGTTATTCTGGGTGGGTCAGTGAGTGAGTAGTGAGTGAATGTGAAGGCCAAGGATGTTATTGTATGTCTTTATATGACTGGCAGCATAGTAAGTTTGTTTACATCAACATCACCACAAACATGTAAATAACTGCTTTCAAAAATGCTCCTGCCCCTCCTCCAGCTGTAGTGCTGAGTCGGATATTCCTGTCCCTACCACAAAGATGGAAATATTCCCCCCCTCTTCCCTTCCTCCAACTACAATGGGTTTTCATGAGTACCATAAGGCAACAGGTGTTCGTTGTTTTTGTTATTGTTGTTGCTTTCCTTTCCCCTGTAGATTATGGGACACAGAGAGATAGGTCTGGGTGGAGTTTCAGCAGTGGGTGAGCAGCTCCCAAACAGCACCACTAGGGAGGTTCTCTGGATTCTTCCCAAGCATGGCTTTGAGCGCCTTGTCTGGCTTGTGGAGGAAAACCTTGCAAGAGATTTGGAAACCTCATATATCTGTAGCCCTCAGGAGCTTCATATTTTTGTACTAACCTGCACTTATCTCTTTGTAACTCATTAAGCATCTTTAGCTGACTCTTTTTACTGGTCCTGTGGTGTCTGATAGTATCTGCTCTAGGTAAGCAAATCCTTCCCCCTGTAGGCCCCTGTCTCTCCCAAGGTTTTAGGTCAGTTGTTTGTTCTGTGCTCTCAGTTGTCTGATGGGTTAAAGGAAACTTGTTAATTTGACATTTTTTAGGTTTTTTTTTTTTTTTGGCAAGAGTGGGATTGATGCTCCTTCTAGTTCTCTAAATCTCCAAGCTGGAACTGACACAATAGTGATTTGATATTCTTCATAATATACTCATATGAATACCTTTTCAATAGTATGATGTATATGTCATGCATTTTCTCAACTCTACTTCCTCCACAGAATTTTACCCTGATATAAAACCTATTTATGCCTAAAAGTCTTTTATTGATCATATGTCATATTTCTCTGCAACAAAGCATTCATATAAACTGGAATTTCAAGTTTTTGGCTATGTCTTTTAATTCCTCTTGGATAACATGCCAAAAATCATATAGTGTTCTATCTTCAAAAACTATTTTAATTTACCAGCTGATGACTTAGTTAGGATCTTCTTTACTTTTGTTCAAGGAAAAGAATGGAAAGCCACTTGGCTCACTAAAGGATTCATTACTCGGTATTTATATTTTCCTAATCCTGAGAATTGATAAGACTTATCAGACGACTGTTAATTGCAACTATCAGTTTTTCACTTAGAGACAACTTTTTTTTTTAACCCCAAATACCCAGAGAAGTCTGTGAAAATCAAAATATTGTTCATTTCAAAAGACCTTCAACAATATAGTATTTTGATCAAGAATGCTTTTTATCTTATCACTTATTTTAAATATTTTTTTTCAAAGTTCAAGAGTAAAGATTAGATATTTAACTCATTCAAATTTTGACAGCCGTGGAACACAGTCCTCAGATCTCTTGCTCTGGGGAAAAGAGTTGTCTGGAGGTCCTTTTTGCTGCTTTTCAGATCCACCACTGGATTTGCACAGAGGCTTCACTTTCCTTGGGATGCTCCCAACCAATGGTGGGTTTAATAATGCTGGCTCATTTCCTCAGGATTCCTCTAATAGGCAGCTTCAGCTTGGGATTGTCCATTGCCTAGCCAAAACTTTCTCAGAATTGCATTGCTGTCGGAGGCTCTTTCTACCCTGTTATTCCTTCCCCCTCTCCTTCCATATGTGTCGGACCTACATTGCAGTCTGAAGGCTGTCCTGATACATCCTGATCCTTCTCCTTTATTCTGATTAGAGTTTTCTCCCCTAATTAATCTCTTGCACATCTAATCCTATCTTGTCACATGCTTGATGGAGAACCTAAACTAATAGAAATTTATGTGTATCATCTACCATATAATATAATCAACGCCAATCCTCACAGTCAACCCAATCAGCAAAGTTAGACTTCATTTCTGTCAGAAAAGTCTGGCTTCCTTTTACAATTTACATAAACATGTTAATATAACTTTCCAGAATCTAATTAAAATGTCCAAGATAAATTATGGAGTATATCTCATAAAATATTACTGAAAGTAGTAAATTTAATATTAAAATGATTTAGGAACTAATGCAATTAATACTAATGTAACTAATGTGATTTACCTCTTAGGAAGGTTATAGATACATTGATAAATTTATATATTATTTTCCATTACTTAATTTTTAATAATGCATTGTATGAGTAGCTAAAATTATAATTTATTTATGAGGTAAAGAGCATGCTGAAAGGTATAGTATTTCTTGAGTAAATGAGTGTAAATGCTTATATTAGACTGTGATGTTCATCTTTTGGGAATAATTAAAAAAGAATGTATGAAAAGTCAGAAATAACTCCATTAATTTCATTAGATGTTAAGATTAAGCTTTTCCTGTGTATTAATAAAAGAAAGAAATATGCACTGCTAAAAACTAATTGAGCCAGAACCTACTATTTTTATGTGTTGCCAATATGATAAATATTAAACATTATATAAAATAGAATGAAATAAGAATGAATACACTGGAATAAAGACTTCATAATTTATATATAATATATAAATATATGATATATATTTCATCATATAATTTTATATAATACGTTCTTAATTGTATTACCTTATGTGCATTAATTATAAGAAATTTAAATGATTTCACATTAAATTTGTATCTGCAGGTTTTATTTGTCATGATTAGAATGATTTGGTACTTTTTGTTCTTTGGTTGGTTGGAGGTGCCTTTTATTCAGCTAATCCCTCTTTCTGGTGATGAATACTGAGAAAAAAGTGGAAAAGAAATGCTCACATTTCAGTTAAAACATCCATTTTCAGTGTTTGCATTTTTTCCATATTACCTACTTGCTTTACTTAATACCTTCCTGAGCAATTCTTTGCTAATAGTTTAAGAATAGAGGGATTAAAACTGCAAAAGGAAAATCACCAATTTTATTAACCATAGTCTACAATATACCTGACTTTAGATCAAACTAACAAGCTCCAAAATACCCAATTTCTTCATTCTTACCTCAAATTGATATAAAACTAAAATCAGTTTTAATTAAGATGAGGTTACATTGTTTTTTATTACTCATTAAAGGAGGTTCCCAAGTAACAGTATTTGTAATTTCCCCTTCGTTTTTTACCTTGGAAGTTTTTACCCCTGGAGATAGGTACCATGGTGAGATTCCTAATGGCTAAATATATGACTTATACTAGGAGAAGGGATATTGTGAAAAGGGAGCTAGATAATAGAATCTACTTGATGCTAGGAAAAAAAATGCAGAAGTACATTGGGATATGGGAAATTGATTCCTTTAAAACCATTGGTATCCTTTCATCTCTTGAAAGTCATCCTGTGCCCTCTTTACCCCAGGACCAACGCATCCTTTGGGTTTAAGGTCACTGACTTTGCCCTCCTTTCCCACATGATTGCTGGCCCTTTGCTCATTTTGTATAAAAATTCTAGAGCTATCACTGGCCTAACTTCTGTAGACATTTGGCTTTGCAAATCCATTGGGCACTCACAGGATGCAAGAGAGAGAGAAAGAAAGAAAGAGGAAAGAAATAAACAATGGGGAAAAATAAAAAGTAAAGATGTAAATGTCTATCTATAAAGAGAATGAGAAGATGATACACACATGAAGAACAAAATAAGGATGAAGAGGATGAACCAACTATAAGAAAAGAGGTACAATACTCGATAGTTTTTTTAAAAAGTTGGTTGAGATAATTATTTTTCATTTTGATATGAATGTTAAGGTGAGTTATAATGTTCCTTTGAAATATCCATTGAGCTAGTTCCCAGATGAGTGGTCCATTAGACTCACCAAAGGAACTTAAAAAAATGTACACTTCAATCCTTTTTCAGACCTACTGAATTAAAATCTCTTGGTGGAGAACCCTGGAATATCTGGAATTACTTGAACAACCTATTTGTATGTATTACCGCACCCTCGCCAGATGCCTTTAAGGTCCAGGAAAATGGATATACAATGTGTGGAGACACTGGGAGAGATGAAGAAATAAAAAATTTCCAGGAGTAAAAAATGAACAAATAACTATAGCGCTTACTAGTGTGGGCATGTGTAAGAAAGAACTCAGAAGAGACCCATAAGAATACAGACCTTCCTTAACTTGTGTTTAGAGAGATAGAGACAAGGGAAGCTTATAGAGGTGTGAAAAGGTTTGAGGGAGCCCTCTGAGCAAGTGCACAGCAGTCCGGAAACACCGCCACCGGCATGGGAAAGGAAACTGGGCGGCAAGCTGATCTACCAGCAAACTTTGTCCCTTCCTAAACATGGCTGGACCTAGACGGCCCTATAGATTCTGCCTCTGGTCTCTTGCAAGGTTCTTCCTGGAGAAATGGGGCACACGGATCCCTTCCTCTGCCCCACCCATGCTGTTACTTCTAGTGTCTTTCTCTTTTCTGTTCACTACTTATCATCTCACAACTTTCACCTCCTCATTTCAGGTTTCTGTCCAATCACATTCACCTACTATGTCTGCTTAGCTTTCTATTTTCATGGTAAAATTTGTTTTTCTCACAATTGATGGAGGCAACTCTTCTCACTTGTCCTTTTTTTTTTTTTTTTCGGCATATTATGGGGGTACAGATTTTAAGGTTTCAATAAATGCCCATTTCCCCCCCTTCCCCCAAAAGTCTGAGTCTCCATCATGACCATCCCCCAGATGGTGCACATCTCACTCATTATGTATGTATATACCCGCCCCCCTCCCCCCTCCCACCTGCCCAATACCCTATTACTGTAGTACCTATGTGTCCACTTAGGTGCTACTCAGTTAATACCAGTTTGCTGGAGAATATATCTGGTGCTTGTTTTTCCATCCTTGGGATACTTCACTTAGTAGTATGGGTTCCAGCTCTAACCAGGAAAATATAAGATGTGCTATATCACCATTGTTTCTTAGAGCTGAATAGTACTCCATGGTATACATATACCACATTTTATTAATCCATTCTTGGATTGATGGGCACTTGGGCTGTTTCCACAGCCTTGCAATTATGAATTGTGCTGCTATAAACATTCGAGTGCAGGTGTCTTTTTTGTAGAGGGTCATTGGATCATTTGGGTAGATCCCCAGCAATGGGATTGCTGGATCAAATGGTAGATTCACTTGTATCGCTATAAGGTATCTCCATATTGCTTTCCACAGAGGTTGAACTAGTTTGCAGTGCCACCAGCAGTGTAGGAGTGTTCCTCTCTCTCCGCAACCACGCCAGCATTTATTGTTTGGAGATTTTTTGATAAAGGCCATTCTCACTGGGGTTAAGTGATATCTCATTGTGGTTTTGATTTGCATTTCCCTGATGATTAGAGATGTTGAGCATTTTTTCATATGTTTGTTGGCCATTCTTCTGTCTTCTTTAGAAAAATTTCTGTTCAAGTCCTTTGCCCACTTTTTAATGGGGTTATTTGATTTTTTCTTCCTAATTTTCGTGAGTTCTAAGTATATTCTAGTTATCAGTCCCTTATCGGATGCATAGGATGCAAAAATTTTCTCCCATTCTGTAGGTTGTCTGTTTACTTTCATGACTATTTCTTTGGCTGTGCAGAAGCTTTGTAGTTTGATCATGTCCCATTTATTTATTTTTGTTGCTGCTGTGATTGCCTTTGGGGACTTCTTCATAAACTCTTTGCCCAGGCCGATGTCTAGGAGAGTGTTTCCAACTTTTTCCTCTAGAGTTCTAATAGTTTCATATCTTAGGTTTAAGTCTGTTATCCAGCATGAGTTGGTTTTTGTGAGAGGTGAAAGGCGTGGGTCCTGTTTTAGTCTTCTACAGGTGGCTATCCAGTTTTCCCAGCACCATTTATTGAAAAGGGATTCTTTTCCCCAGCGTATGTTTTTGTCTGCTTTGTCAAAGATGAGATGGCTATATGAGGATGGTTTTATATCAGGATTCTCACATCTGTTCCACTGGTCAATATTCCTATTTTTGTGCCAATACCATATTGATTTAATTACTACAGCTTTGTAGTATAGTTTGATATCTGGCATATTAATGCCTCCCATTTTGTTTTTGTTGCCTAGAATTGCTCTTGATATTCAGGGTCTTCTTTGGTTCCATACGAAGCGTAAAATTATTTTTTCTATATCTGTGAAGAATGCTGATGGGATTTTAATAGGTATTGCATTGAATTTGTAGATCAGTTAGGGTAGTATAGACATTTTGATGATATTGAGTCTGCCGATCCATGAGCCTGGTATGGATTTCCATCTGTTTACATCCTCTGCTATTTCCTTCCTCAGTGTTTCATAGTTCTCCCTGTAGAGGTCTTTTACGTCCTTGGTTAAGTATATTCCTAGGTACTTTAATTTCTTTGTTGCTATTGTGAAGGGAATTGAGTCTTTGATTTGGTTCTCAATTAGATTGTTGTTGGCGTATATGAATGCCTCTGATTTCTGTGTATTGATTTTGTATCCTGAGACTTTACTAAATTCATTGATCAGTTCCAGGAGTTTCTTGGTTGAATCCTTGGGGTTTTCTAGATACAATATCATATCATCAGCAAACAGTGAAAGTTTGATCTCTTCTGCCCCTATTTGGATACCTGTGATTCCATTTTCCTGTCTGATTGCTGTAGCCAAGACTTCCAGCACTATGTTGAACAGAAGTGAAGATAGTGGGCAGCCTTGTCTGGTTCCAGTTCTAAGTGGGAATGATTTCAATTTTTCCCCATTCAGTATGATGTTGGCTATGGGTCTGTCATATATGGCTTGTATCATTTTTAGGTATGTCCCTTCTATGCCTATTTTCTTAAGTGTTCGTATCATGAAAGGGTGTTGAATTTTGCCAAAAGCTTTTTCTGCATCTATTGAAAGAATCATGTGGTCTTTGTTTTTGCTTCTGTTTATGTGGTGAATTGCATTTATAGATTTACATATGTTGAACCATCCCTGCATCCCTGGGATGAAGCCCACTTGGTCGTGGTGGATTATTTTTTTGATAAGTGTCTGGATTCGGTTAGCTAAGATTTTGTTGAAAATTTTTGCATCTATATTCATTAGGGATATTGGTCTGTAGTTTTCTTTTTTTGTTGCATCCTTTCCTGGTTTTGGTATCAGAGTAATATTCGCTTCATAAAAGGTGTTGGGGAGGTTTCCGTTCTTCTCCATGTTGTGGAATATTTTCTGCAAGATAGGTACTAGTTCTTCTTTGTAAGTGTGGTAAAATTCAGGTGTGAAGCCATCTGGACCAGGACTTTTCTTTTTAGGGAGATTTTTAATTGTTGTTTGTATTTCAGCTATTGAGATTGGTCTGTTCAGGGAATCTATTTCTTCCTGGTTGAGCCTAGGGAGGCTGTGTGTTTCTAGAAATTTGTCCATTTCCTCCACGTTTTCCAGTTTGTGTGCATAAAGATTTTTGTAGTATTCATAAATTGTATCTTGTATCTCTTTGGGATCAGTTGTGATATCTCCTTTTTTATTCCTGATGGAGCTTATTAGAGATTTCTCTTTTCTGCTTTTCGTTAGCTTAGCCAGTGGGGTGTCAATATTGTTTATTTTTTCAAAGAACCAACTTTTTGTTTTATTAATCTCCTGAATAGCTTCCCTGTTTTCAATTTCGTTTAGTTCTGATTTGATCTTGTTGATTTCACTTCTTCTGCTGGGTTCGGGGTTGGTCTGCTCTTCTTTTTCCAGCTCTTTGAGTCGTTTCATTAGATTGTCTATTTGTGATTTTCTTGTCTTTTGGTTATAGGCATTTATGGAGATAAACTTTCCTCTCAGAACTGCTTTAGCTGTGTCCCAGAGGAGTTGATAACTTGTCTCTCCATTGTCGTTTTCTTAATAGAATTTTTTTATTTCCGTCTTGATTTCTTCATTTATGAAGTAATCATTTAGTAGGAGGTTGTTTAATTTCCACGTTTTTGTGTAGAAATGTGAGTTTCTGTTAGGGTTGATTTCTAGTTTTATTCCACTATGATCTGAGAAGGTACATGGTATGATTTCTATTTTTTTAAATTTCTTGAGATTTTCTTTGTGTCCTATGATATGGTCAATCTTAGAGAATGTCCCGTGAGCTGATGAGAAGAACGTATATTCAGTGGATTTTGGGTAGAATGTTCTGTAAATGTCAGTCAGACCCAATTGTTCTAGAGTTTTGTTTAAGTCCATTATTTCTTTATTAATTTTCTGTTTGGAGGATCTGTCTCGTGCCGTCAGTGGGGTGTTGAAATCTCCGGTGATTATGGAGTTGCTATTAATCCATTTGCTTAGCTCTAGTAAGGTTTGCTTTATGAATCTGGGTGCAACTAAGTTGGGTGCATATATATTTAAAATTGTTATCTCTTCTTGTTGGACTGTGCCCTTCATCATTATATAATGACCCTCTTTGTCTTTCACTACTTTTGTTGGTTTAACAACTAAATCGTCTGAAATTAGAACTGCCACACCAGCCTTCTTTTGGCTTCTATTTGCTTGGAATATTGATCTCCACCCTTTTACTTTTAGTCTATATGCATCCTTGCAGGTTAGATGTGTTTCCTGAAGACAGCATATACTTAGCCTGTATTTTCTTATCCATTCAGCCAGCCTATGTCTCTTGAGAGGAGAGTTTAAGCCATTCACATTTATTGAGAGAACTGATAGGTAAGGTAGATTACTGATCATTCTGTTGGGTTGGATGTTGTTGCTATGATTTGTGTCTTGAGCCATTGTAATATCTGGCCTTTAATATCTTTGGGTTTTGGTTGTTTTTATATTCGTGGGTTATTATTATGATGTTCCGTGCATAACGCTGTTTTAAGTATTTCTTGTAGGGCTGGTCTTGTCTTGGTGAATTCTCTGAGCCTTTGCTTGTCTGAGAATGTTTTTATTTCTCCTTCATACACGAAGCTTAGTTTTGCAGGGAATAATATTCTAGGCTGGGCATTGTTTTGTTTCAAAAGAGTGAGAATGGGGCCCTAGTCTCTCCTTGCTTGTAAAGTCTCATTAGAGAAGTCTGATGTTATTCGAATTAGCTTTCCCTTGTATGTTACTTGCTTCTTTTGTCTTACAGCTCTTAGAAGGGCCTCTTTAGTTGATACTTTGGTCAGTCTGATGACTGCATGTCGTGACATCTTCCTGTTTGCGTTGAATCTCCCAGGGGTCCTCTGAGCTTCTTGAACTTGTATGTCAAGATTTTGAGCAAGGCCTGGGAAATTTTCCTCTATTATATCTTCAAACAGCTTGTCCAACTCTTGAGTGTTGTCTTCTTCCCCTTCTGGTAAGCCTATCACCCTCACATTAGGTTTCTTCACATAATCCCACAGCTCTTGTAGGCTTTGCTCTTTTCTCTTGTTTCTCTGCTCTATTTCTGTGACTGATTTATTTAATTGGAGGGTGTTATCTTCAAGCTCTGAGATTCTTTCTTCTGTTTGATCTACCCTGTTCTTGAGACTTTCCACTGTATTTTGTAGTTCCTTGAATTGATTCTTCATTTCCAGGAGTTCGGTTACACTTTTCTTCATTGTGTCTATTTCTTTTCCCATATCCTGGAGGCTTTTTGTGGTTTCTTTGTGTTGGTTATTGAGTTGTTGTTGCAGCTGAGTGAGTGTTCTTATGATCCACATGCGAAATTCCTCTTCTGTCATATTGGTTGCCTGATTTTGGTTGGTGTCCGTTTCTAGGGGGCTGGTGCTCCTCTTTGGGGGTGTGTTTTCCGTTTGGTTCTTCATATTTCTTGAGTTCTTTCGCTGATTTCTTCCCATGTCAATCAGTTGTTGTTTCTTTCCTTAAGTTATTGTTTGGGTATTCACACACCTTGTTTAGTTTCTGAGGCGTTAGGTGGTGTCTGTGGGTGAAATTGGACCACTCCCTGTATATTGAGTTAGTGGGTGCCGTGGAAAGTCTGTGCAAGATGCCGTCCCTGTCAGTAGGTGGCGTTTGCTTGGAGGAACAGGCTATGCTGTTGATTTTGTGTCCTGTTATCAGCTCTTGTTCTGAGCAGAACTGGGTTGGGTAAGCCTGCCCTCAGGCCGTTAGCAGGGGTCAAAGTTCTGTTCTCTGCTTCCAGGGAAAGCTGTCAGGGCAGGGCTGGAATGGTCCAGCTCAGCCAGAAAGTCTGCGTGTGGGGGTGGGGCTGTCTGAGACCCGCAGTCTGGAGCGGGCCTTGCTTCTTTCCACCCTCCCCAACTCCGCAGCTACTCCTGGGCCTCTGCCAGCAGGCCAGACCACAAGCCACCAGGCCTCCCCGGACTGTGATGCCGGCGGGGAGGTTCCCTGCACAGGAACGCCACCTGGTTTGGGGGCACGGCCTCCTCCTGGGAGGAAGGTTGCCCTCTAGGACGCCGCCCCGCCCCTGGAGGCACACACCCCTTCAGTAGGCTGTTCACATATAACCCTTCTGTGCCCCGGGCAATGCTAGCCCTCGGTGCAGGGGATCTGGTCTGCAGGTCCGACCTCTGGGTCCCAGAGTTCAAACTGTATCCCCACCAGGGAGAGGATTTCCGGTCCCAATTCACCCACAGGGAGCCCAAACTGGGTCTATGTCTCTCAGCCTCTGAGTCGGCACTGTTCTCCTGGGAACACCGTGCCAGCAGCACCTGGGAGGGCAGGTGGGTAGGGAGCTCACAGTCTGAGTTTCCCTGAGTCAGCTGTAGGGTCCCAAAAGGGAAGGTCCTGTTCCCTGGAGGTGCCTCTGGCTGGTGGCTGTATTGTCTCTCTGGGCAGCCGCGGGTAAGGTCGGCGGAGGGGAGGAGGAGGCAATATGGCGCCTGCTGCATGGCTCGGGTCTGTGCACATGGAGGTGCCCGGAGGAAGTTGGGAACCTGGTGCCATGTCTGCAAAAGGCTCACCGCTGGCTGGCGGCGGCAGTCTCTGGGCTGGTGTCCGCAGGTCTCTCCACCTGCTGGGGAGCCCACCAGCAGTTCCAAATGCAGGGGAGGGGAAACAGCAAATCCACCTACCCTTGCCGCTGGTCTCCGGGCTGCTCTGGTGGTCTTAGCCTCCAGTTCTCCTCCGCAGCCTCCTCCCGTGGAGTCTCCCGGGGTCTCAGCTACACCTCCTTCTGGCTCTCGTCTGCTGTATGCTCGTCTTCTTGCTTCTTTCCTCTAATTTCTGCTAGAATCTGTCTTTTCTGCAGAGACACTCTGTCTGGCAGTGTTATTTGTCCACCATCTTGCTCCACCCCCCCTCACTTGTCCTTTAATTGGAGAATGAGGTGGTTACTGGAAAAAGCATTTGGAATAAGCACTGGGCTAGTGACCAAGTGTACTTTCCTATTTCTCATTCTAAAACAATTTAAAAAAAGGAAGGAACTACTAATTCTGTGTTCTATGTATGGGTAAATATATATAGATTCCAAAACGCTTTCACTAATAGAACCCTAACACCTTCATTTGTTAACCCTTCCCATAGTTCTCCCTGCTAGGAAATTCCTGTTATGTAACTGACCTCTCTCATCTTACAGACCAACTTACATCCTTCTGCTCCACTCTCAATGAAGATAGACAACCACTTTTAACATTTTTTAATACAATAACCTGTTGTTTAAACATGTATAAATTTCACAGTTAACTTTTTGACCTGATGTTTATACCTAATTTCCACAGATGTTATGATACATTTTGAAATTTCTTTATATAGGGATGCACCACAGAAATCTTGCTTCACTCCTCTACCTTTAACTCTAGCTTTATTATTTGGGAGGTGCCAGTAGGCAATTCTCAAGGACATGCTTGATTTCAGATGACAAAACATAGGCCACCCACTGTAAGTATACTGACTCATGCCTCCTATTTCTTCCTGAGTCCAAGTCACAATCAGTTCCTCTGTAAATCTCCCTCTCTGAAGCTAAATGTTCAGGAAGGATATCTGAACTGATGTGAGGTTAAGTTTTTTCAGCACAAGTAATTTCTCAAACCTCTATTTGACTATTCTTCATTCCAGCTATTAAAATTCATAGCGGCAAACTCTGTGAACACTGGATCTATGTGGGTTGGAGGTAAATTTAGGCCTTAATGGAGGATGTCACTCACAAGGCAAGATAATTTAGGGATGGTCTCTTTGCATTTGAATTTTAAAACACTACAGCAGGAAGAAAGAAATGTTGCCAGTGTAAATTTATGTATGGATATGGCTTTTGAAAAGTATCTTTAGAATCAACATATGGATCACAGAGCTCCTATAATAAGCTTGGATAATGAAAGATAGGTTATTTTTATTTCAGTTTATTTTTAAAGATGAATTTACACATTTTAATACCCCAAAGAGCCAAAATTATATTTCCATGGCAGAAAGACATGCATGATAACCCAAAAGCTTGACGCCAATTATGTGCTGCCAAATGTAAAGTTACAGGACATTCTCATTTGACCCTTAAGCAATGTAATATTAAATAGATAAATTCTAAATAGTGGCCATGATCTGTAAAACTTATCATTTTGTGCAAGTTGTATATTATCTCTCAGATTGGATGGTGATAATACCACAAAGTTAATTTTGACACATACAAGCACAGATAAAAATATTCATAAACATAGCAAAATGTTAAGATTATTTATCTCTGAGTGATGTGACCAAAGATTATTTTTCCCTTTTCCTTTATGTACTTCATGTTCTCTCCCATCCACTGTCCCACAAGTATGTGTTAGGTTGAACCTTAAGGAATTTTCAATATCTTACCACTTTGGACCTACCAAATGACAATGTCAAATGATTCAAACTAATATTATTAAACATCAACTGGTGTAATACCTGTAATTAGGTTCAGCTATGATTAGCCAGCACAGAAATAACAAAATAAAATATAATGGCTAACATAGGATAGATACTTATTTTTCCTTAATGTAGTGGTTCAGAGATAGGCAGTCTAGGTTTGGAATGATAGTTCAGCTCTCAGAAATCTTTCCAACCTGAGTTCTGTACAGAGTGGCTGTTTCCCCAGTGGTCCAAAATGGCAGCTGGAGAGCCAACCATCATGTCCTAGTTTCAACCAGGACAATAGAAGTAGGGACAATGAAGAAAGGGGCAAAGGATATGCAGCCTTGTAAGTAAGGTTTATCCATACACATTGCCACTCAGTGCTTCCACTTCTGTTCTGTTGACCAGAGCTTAGCTACATGGCCAAACCTAGATACAAGAGAGACTGAAAAGTGTAAACTTTACTCTCAGTGATTAAATGTTCTACCAAACATTGTGGGTTCTAGACTATTGGAGAAGGGACAAATGGTTATTGGAAGATTAACCGGCACTGCCTGCCTGCCCACCATAAGGTTATAATTTATTTTACTGTTCTGTAGTCCAATTTCTGTACCTCACTGTGTTTCAAGTATCTCTACCCTGCAAAGGGATATCACATATTAGAAAGCATTAGTAGAGCATGAGGGGCAGCATGAGGGAACCTGGGCAATGATAAAGCTGTTCTGCTTTAGGGATGGTGGAACTGTGGTATTGGATATATGACTATGGGCAAACCCATAGAGCTGTACACCACAAAGAGAGAATTTTACTGTATATAAATAAAAGAAAATCAGGATGTGGAGGAAACTGAAGATGGAAGGCAGACTGTGACATTATGCTAAAATATATATCATCTGAGCTGTTTAAGCATGATAAAAGTTTTAGATTTCAACAAAGAAATGTGTAACAAGTACAAAGTCTTCAAAATTCCTTTAGGAGGTATTTGAGCATAAATGGTTGAAGTCTATGGGTCTAGGTGACTTGCCTTAAGTGATTTTCGCTCACCAAGACCACTATGTCTTTACTTAGACTGTATGTTTGTTTGGGTTGCTGTTAAAGATTATTTGAAGGGTAAATGCAATCCTAAACCACACCTGGGCCTCACTACTATACCAGGCAGGTAAAATGAATGAGTGAAGCTGAAAAGGTATAAAAATAAAAACAGTGCAAGTGCATTGATTAATGGTGACCAACCCTAGGCCTCAGTGTCTGGGGAACAGAGGAAGGTAAGCTGGGGTGCACATACTTTAAAGAAGACAACTGCTACTCAAGGGTTTTGGGGACCAAAGTTCTGATTTATCAAGAGAAGCCAGAATTTTGTATATTTATGTGAACTCTCCCAGTTTTAAGTGTCAGGAAATAAAACATTTTTAAATAGTCTGCAGGCTACCCAAGCACATATGCTTGTCTTTGTCTTTCTTCCATCTAATTTGTGTCCTTCTGTCCTATTTCTTTCCCATACTTCCCTAGGTAGCCAATGTAGAACTGAAGTATAGATATTTTTAATATTTGTGCAATAATTTTATATGATCATTGTTCTTACTTTCAAGAGCAATTCCTAATGTTAAAAATAATAAAACCAAACCAAACCATGGAAACTTGGTTGAATTTTACAGGCAAATAATCTTCTAATAATTTCATGCATTGATTAAAAATTCATGATCCCTTTAATAATAATAAATTGAATATTTTTTATGTGTGAAACACCATTTCATGTAGCATTATATAAACTAAATAATTCTCAAAACAATTCTATGAGGTAGGTTCTATTATTAACTCAGATAAGGAAACTCAGGCTTAATAAGATTAAATTATTTACTAAGGTTACAGAGTTGTCTGTTTCTAGAGCCATCTTCTTGATGATGACACTAAATAAGGCATTAGTTCTACAGGGCAGAGTTGCCAAAAACAAACAAACAAACAAAAACATACAGTTAAATTTGAATATTTATTTGCTGTATTTTTATTTACCAAACCTGGCAACTCTACTATAGGAGTGATCCTTTGAGTTTTTTTGCCCCAATTCATTTGGCAAAAGGTAGAAAATTAAAGAGAACTTTCCCTACATTAAAACTAGAAAATTAATTTTTATTATGCATATATTTTAATAAACTTTCTTCACCCTCCTTCCTGTGCCTTTTCACTCTCAAAAGCGTTAAAATGCAGCAGAACAAAACCAAACAGAGCATGGTATATTAATGGTGTATTAATTTTACTTCTGTGCTGTGCTTATCTATAATAGTGATTTATGTCATTATCATGATTGTAGCAAGACTATCACCCTCCAACTACCTTACAAAGCCCTGCTAGGGCAGCAGCAGAAGGTACCTTGCTTCCTAGATTCTCTAATGTCTTCTGTTAAGAGTCTTCCATTTTTAAATAAATTTAGAAAATCTATGCGCTATTCCTGTTAACTAAACAACCAGGAAAGCCAACTCCTTTTAGGAGGGTTCATTGTCACGAGGGGCTTCATGATCTGTTTCACATTTATGTGGAATTTATATCTTGTGCTTGGGCTCCAAGGTCAGAGAGGCAGAAGGAGGGAACGACAGAGTGTCTCAGAGTGTATTGGGTGAAGGTTGCAGTCATCTAGGTCAAGACGTTCTTTCAGAAGGAAAAGGCAGAGCCCTATCCAACCCCCTCAATATACGCCAGGGAGCAGCTGTTTGAGCTGTGCTGTGCTGTGCTTGTGCTGGCCAGGCTGGCTTGGATTCCAAGCTCTTTGCTTTTTCTGATGTTAATTTTACTTGCCATGTCATCATTCTAATTTTTATCTTCTGCATACCCCCCCTTCTTTTTTCCCTTTGGAACTGATCACTTGTTCACTACATGCACTTCCAGGAGATTTCCCTGCAGTTATTGTGGGCGACAGTGATTGGGAAGGGAGGAGGGGAAGGGGATTTCACAAGTTAGTCATCCAATTAGATTCTGTGATATTTTTTAACTTTAGCATACTCTATTCTGGCTACAGTATTTGGAAGCAAATGTCTCTCTCTTTTTTTAAATTTTGGGCTCCAGCTTGATATGAGCCTATGTAGTTTCCCCCTTCTAAGTTTCATAAATATGCCAAAAGCATTTCCTATTGGATTTAAAAGCCAAAATAATTTGCTAATGGGCCAATTTCAGGCAAAATTAAGAATGTAGAAAAGTGATTAAGGCCGCCCTTCACCTTTTCTTTGTATTCTACCATTCTGCTGACACTTCTCAGACCACAAATACCAGAGCCTGATATCCTAATATTGCATTCTGTTTTCCCATCAGGGTTCCCTACCCAGGTCTTTACATTTTTCTCCTACACACTGATTCATCTATTCATTTGACTATTTATTAGTTCATATTACAAGTAATTATTGAGTACCTACCATGTACCAGGGTGTTCTAGGTGTTGAGGCACAGCAGCAAATAAAGCAATATTCATGCCTCCATGTGTATGTTTGAGATGGGGGTCAATGTATAAGTATGTAATGACAATGGATGAGTATATAATGTACAGGTATGTAATGTCAACAGATGAGTATATATGTACAAGTATGTAAAAATAGGTAAAGTCAGCTAAAGATAAATGCTACTAGGAAAAGTCCATCAAGGGAAAAAGAGAGAAGCTCTGTTATTTAATGGTTACAGTAGTCAGGAAAGACCTTTTTAATGAAGTGCTAGTTGAGCAGCAACCTAACTGAAGCAAAGAAGCAAGCCAGGCAGATACCTAGGGATGTAGGGTTCTGGGCAGAGGGAACAGCCAAGGAAAGACTTTGAGGTTGGAACAGCAAGAAAGCCAATATGGGAGGAGAAGAGGGCCAAGTGGTAGCCAGGAGCCAGATCATGCAAAGTCTTGTAAGGACTTTCGGATTCCTTATGGTGTGAAGGGAAGTCACTGGAGGGTTCCCAGTGCAGGAAAGTAACAAAGTGAAATTGATCGTGAAATCGTGTTTAACTGTGCTTCCCGCAGAGAGTAGAATGGTGGTTGCCAGAGACAGGGGATGGTGGGGAGTGTGTAGCAAAAAATGGGGAGATGCCAATCAAAGCGTACAAAGTTTCAGTTAGGATGAATAAATTCTGGGGACCTATTGCCCTATAGGTGGTGACTATAGAGCAATATAGTCACAGTGTGGTGAGTATAATTCATAATAATGTATTATATATTTGAAAATTGCTAAGAGAGATATTAAATGTTCTCATCACAAAAAATGATAAGTACATGAGGTGATGGATAGGTTAAATAGCTTGATTTAATTATTTCACAGTGTGTACATATATCAAAACATCATGTTGTACACCATGAATATGTACAATTAAAAAATAAACAATATGGAAAATGTAAATATAAATCTTTCTGATGTTGAAGTGGAATGTTTTTCAAAATCCTGACAACCAAACTAGTAATTACTTGCTATATCCTTCTGTTGACACAGAAGAATGCAGATCTAAATTCTATGTAGTTTTAATTATTGCAGAAACTGTGGGAAAAGTGGCCTATCTTCTTTCACCTCTTTGGGTGTATTTGTTTCAATGGTCTTATTCGGTCAAGATCATAGAAGGATTCTATTTGCATTGCTTTATCTTCTAAAAGCTCCTTTGGACAACTCTTGCCAATCACTGCATCTAATATACTTTTGGATTAATTTGAGGGTTTGTCTAATGCATAGGAAACTGATTATTAAAACCTGTGATTTATTTTTAGCAGTAGTAGAATTTATAAAATATTAGTAATGGCGATTGACTTTCTGAAAAGTAAAAGAGAAAGAAAAGGGGGAAATTCATTGTGAAATAATAGAATTCTAGTTGCATAGTATGTTTTTTAAAATGTAGTGTGGTTCTTTTCATATATGTTATTTGCATCTAAATATTTATTTATTTCAGCATATTATGGGGGTACAAATGTTAAGGTTACATATATTGCCTATGTACCCCCTCCCCCCTTGAGTCAGAGCTTCAAGCATGACCATCCCCCAAACATTGCACATCTCACTCTTTGTTTGTATATACGCATCCCTTCCTCCCCCCTCCCACCTGCCCGACACCTGATAAATGTTATTCCTATATGTCCACTTAGGTGTTGATCTGCTAATACCAATTTGCTGGTGAGTACATGTGGTGCTTGTTTTTCCATTCTTGGGATACTTCACTTAGTAGAATGGGTTCCAGCTCTATCCAGGAAAATACAAGAGGTGTTATATCACCATTGTTTCCTAGAGCTGAATAGTAAGTACCCCATAGTATACATATACCACATTTTATTAATCCACTTATGTATTGATGGGCACTTAGGTTGTTTCCATAACTTTGCAATTGTGAATTGTGCTGCTATAAACATTCAAGTGCAGGTGTCTTTTTTGTAGAGTGTCATTTGATCTTTTGGGTAGATGCCCAGTAGTGGAATTGCTGGATCAAATGGTAGATCTACTTATGTCGCTTTAAGATATCTCCATATTGCTTTCCACAGAGGTTGAAGTAATTTGCAGTCCCACCAGCAGTGTAGGAGTGTTCCTATCTCTCCACATCCATGCCAACATTTATTGTTTGGGAACTTTTTGATAAAGGCCATTCTTACTGGAGATAAGTGATATTTATTGCAGTTTTGATTTGCATTTCCTAGATGATTAGAGATGTTGACCATTTTTTCATATGTTTGTTGACCATTATTCTGTCTTCTTTTAAAAAATTTCTGTTCATATCCTTTGCCTACTTTTTGATAGGGTTGTTTGATTTTCCCTTGCTGATTTTTCTGAGTTCTAAATAAATTCTATTTATCAGCCCTTTATTGGATGTGTAGTTTGCAAAAATTTTCTCCCATTCTGTGGGTTGTCTGTTTTCTCTCTTGACAGTTTCTTTGGTTGTGCAGAAGC
The DNA here is from genome assembly GCF_040939455.1 of Microcebus murinus. NCBI lineage: Eukaryota > Metazoa > Chordata > Mammalia > Primates > Cheirogaleidae > Microcebus > Microcebus murinus. The sequence continues at coordinate 76,544,158 of NC_134112.1, read as the reverse complement.
TTTTTAATTTGATCAGGTCCCATTTTTATTTATTTTTGTTGCTGCTGTGATTGCCTTTGGGGTCTTCTTCCTAAATTCTTTGCCTAGGCCAATGTCTAGAAGAGTATTTCCAATGTTTTCCTCTAGAACTCTAATAGTTTTGCACCTAAGGTTCAAGTCTGTTACCCAGAATGAGTTGATTTTTGTGAGAGGTGAAAGGTGTGGGTACTCTTTCAGTCTTCTACATGTGGCTATCCAGTTTTCCCAGCACCTTATTTATTGAATAAGGATTCTTTTCTCCAGTGTATGTTTTTGTCTGCTTTGTCGAAGATTAGTTGGCTATATGAGGATAGTTTTATATCTGGGTTGTTTATTCTGTTCCACTGGTCCCTGTTCCAATGTCCCTGTTTTTGTGTCAATGATAAGCTGTTTTAATTACTATAGCCTTGTAGTATAGTTTGAAGTCTGGTAAATTGATGCCTCCTATTTTGTTTTTATTGCCTAGAAATGATTTTACTATACAGGGTCTTCTCTGGTTCCATACGAAGCATAAAATTATTTTTTCTATATCTATGAAAAATGATGATAGTATTTTAAATAGGGATTGCATTGACTCTATAGGTCACTTTGGGTAGTATAGACATTTAGAAATGGACATGTATCTAAATATTTAAAAGAGAGCTCCTTTGGAAAATCACTAGGTAATAGTCAATAATGATTTGTAGTTTTGTTACAATTCTTTGTGTATTAATAACTATACCATACCAGGGACATGTTTATAAGTCATAGCATCTAATGTTCTTGAAAGTGTTTGTTCTCTTAGATGAATTGCTAATTTATTACATTATTAATGTATTAATTTCCAGTATCCTATGGCCAACTTTTGGGAAAGCATCCATGTAACTAGCTGTCATCAAGTAAGCATAATGACAATTTTGTCAAATTTTTGTTAAAAATTATGTGACTTTTCTCCTTAGCTCTTTTGATATGATGAATATATTAATGGATTTTTCCAACACTAAATCATCTCAGAGTCCTGTAATAAATGCTAGTTGGTCATGTCATTGTTTTAAAATATGCTTTTGAACTCCTTTTAGTAATCAACTATTTAAGATTTTTGTGTCAGTTTTCTAAGAGGAGATTTCCATAACTTTTGCATAGTTTTTAAACATATTTTGACATGTGTTAATCTGCTTTGTAAAAAAGAATATGTAAGTTTTCTCTTCTGGGGTTTGGAATAATTTAAGTAGCTTTAGTATTATTTGATCTTAAAAAATCCAATAAAATTTCCTCATGAAGCTATGAGCCTGGTGCTTTTTAGCCTGAGAGTTAGTTTATAATTTTCTCTAATTCTTTATGAAAAATGGTCTATTTGGACTTTTTTTCTTGATTAGCGCCAAATTTGCTATTTTTTCCAAGAAAATTACCAATTTTGACAAGAATTTCAAATTCAGTTGCATAGAATTATGCAAAGTTACCCAGTCTTTTGTTTCTTGATCATATTTTCAATATATCTTTACTTTAAAATTCATATAAACTAACATTTTAGATTCAGTATTGAAGTCTTATGTAGTATCTAAAATTTTTTTTCCTGATAGCTTATTTTACTGGTTTATTTTCTTACATGCTTTATAATTTATTATTTTGAACTCATACTTAGCTGAACTTAATTGAAGAGGCAGAAATTCCTCCAAGAAAATGTTTTTTACTATTGTGACTCAGAGGGCACTGCCAATCTGAGACTATGTGGTAGACATGGAAAGGCAGCATACAGATCTGCCTTCCAGAAAGAATTTGCTGCCCCACTATGGGGAATGTGCTAAACAGATAACCTCCAGCTCTTAGCACTTGGGGTCTGCCTCAGCTGCAAAGAGTCACTGCATCTTAGATCAGGTAGCAGGTACAATGGTCTGGCTATGATGGCCCAACTCATACACCTTGACAAGAAACACTCCTTCCATATCTCTTGCTTTTTTTTGGCTGGGGTGTTTCAGTCGTGCATCACTCACGATTCATCTTTTCCTTCTGCTCAATCCTGCTCCCTCTTCTTCCCTTCACAGGCCTTGATTCTAATAAATAACTATACCTTAATCTCTGAACCTCAGTCCTGTTTCTGGAGAAACCAATCTGCAATAGATCACTTGAACTGAATTTATTGGCATAGGTCTTTTAGGATCTGGTCAATTACTTATATTTGAATTCCTAAATGTGCGCCAGTCTATGGTTAGAAATTCCAAGAAGAGATAATTATTATTACATTTTCCCCCACTCGGAACCATGGTAGACAAAAAGAGGTTATATTTTAAATTCTCTTTGAGGTTTTGCCTGAAGTAGGCAGATTTTCCTCTAGTGTATATTTTCACTGAAAGTGTAACCTCTCTGTGGGAGTCTTGAGTTTCTGTCCAATATGCACAGACCCAAGGCCCAGGTCACTGGCTCCCCACAGACTGACATTTAATCCCCCCAACACTGGGATCCTGGTTAACTCCCATTTGTCTGAGTTTAATCTTAAGAATTTTAAGTGACCTAAAGTAAAAATGCTTCTCTTCATAGAGGATTAACCTTTGGTTCTGCCTAATGCCTAGAGGAACTACCAATCTGGAGCACCTTAAATTGGATTTTCAGCTTGCAGCCTCACTAGAAATATTGGGGCCTCACTAGAAATGTGAATTCCATGAGTGTGAGCTTGTGGTTATGAATTCTGAGGAGGCGGTTCTTTTCCCCCATCCCCTATTTAGTGTCCAAGGCTGAGATGTATACATTTTCTTGCCTGCTCCTTCTGGTGTTTATGTTCACTTGATTTTTAATTTTATCCATTGAGGGTGTTGACTTTGAAGACACCATGTTTATCTAGGTCTTTGGTCCAACCTTCCACATGATGATAGGTCTTGGATTTGTCTTCTAACATTGTTATGGTTCATTAAGCCAAAGACTTCCAGGGACTGACAGGCCCAAGTCTGCAGAGAAATTGCCAGCTCTAGTGTAATGCTCAGATTTCTAAATTTGTGCTTTTTAGTGTAGGCTTGGGCCTCTGAATTTTCTTCATTTTTTCATAGGCAAAGCTTTGCATTACAAGAGTATTTGTTATTTTTCCTAGCATTTTTAGTTGTTTTGAACTGGTTCTCCCCTCCCCCACTCCTGGATATCCAGTCTTCCTTTAATGGGGAATAGAAATAAATGTCTTCATTTTGAGCTAATCTGGACTAAGTCATGAGCTCTGAAAAGAAGGCATTAAAGGAAATACATTCTAAAAGATGCTGATAGAGATTTGAAAATATATTGACATTAATGCCATCTTTTTATTGGAGAAGTCTGTGGCTAATCAGTTAAGCCAAAGGACATTCAATGAGAAAAGCATTGGCCTGGATGCAAAAGGATAGTTATGTAAATTAAGTCTGGGGAAAAAAAAAATCAGAATTTTCTTAGGGGAAAAAGAAAAAGAATATTTTCTTAGGGAAAATGTGTGAATCACTCACAAACATTAGGATGTAGTCCACCTTCAGGGACTCCTGCTCTGGCCACCTGTGGCATCATCATGCTGGCATTGATGAATGAGAGAAGGTGAAGGCCATAATAGAGGACAGCTGATTAGTAAAGCTTATTAGTCCTTTCAGATGACAACGCTATATCTCAGAGACAGGCTAGGTGGGCAGCACATGACCACCAAGGATTCTGGTGTTTTACTCTCATAGGAAAACCCAGGAATGAAACAAGTTAAATCAAATCAGCTTTCATTTTTCAGTCCCCTTTTTGGTTTTTAAGGATAATAGGCCCAATGGATTTCAAATAGCAATTATTAATATGAAAGGTTTAATGATAGTTAAAGGCATACAAATCACACTGTGCTTGGAGTGAAGCTGTTAACATGTGCAAAATGTTGAGCACTTTATTTTGAGTATGTTGTACTGATTTATATTATCTTCAAACACAGCCGTATGGCAGCAGTTGGGCATAGTTTACTTTAGTAGTTGTATAAGAACAACCAAACATTTCTTATATTTTGCAAACATTCTTGATCCTAGGACCCCATTCTGGGTGAACCCTGGTTAACTGATGAGAACTCATCTCGGCTCTCTGCTCTTTTTTCACTTTTCCCAGTGATATTCTGCTCCTCACTCCTCTTCCCATATGTCTCAGCAAATGCTGTAAGAGAGTTGATGGGCGATGTGTATGTGATATCTTGCCTAAAATGAAAGTCTAAAATACATTCTGAAAAAAGCAACAGTAACCACATTCTGGGCATAAGCAAAGGTGACAGATGTATTTTTCATTGGCTACAGAGCACCTTTGTCTGGGGCCAACATTATGTTCCCTCCCAACACACCATGTGTCAACGACTCCAAATCCTCCTTCTGTGACAGGATTGTAGAAGCGCTGGTCCTTGAGGCTATAACCATTCTGGCTGTAACTGCTCTTGTTAGGGAACACTCTGTACCGTCCACAAGGTTTTCCTTCCTGGTGGGTAAGAGCTTTCACTGTCACGTAGAGGTTCTGCTCTGTGCCGCTTCCAGAGTCTCATGTTGACAGGCAGGTCCCTAATCTCCCACTCTGAGATCACTGGCCTGAACAGGGAACAGGACTGTGCAATGTGGGTCCCGACCTGGCCCTGACACAAAGCTCTCTGGATTGAATTAACGTCCATTGTTGCTGCCTTTCTCTAAGGAGAGGGCATTGCTGAATAATTCAGAATCATTTTTCTACTCTCAATAATTTTCTTGAAAGGATTTAAATTCCTTCCTGGTTTTCCCCGTTCATTTCCCATATGCTTTTATTTTTTAATGAAAGCTGATATATACTATATCTTGGACTTCATCCATCTGGCCACACTCTCCAGGTCTCTCTTTGAAATGCACCCTGGAGATATCTACCTTTGCTGCCCTCAAGACCTGCTACCACACTTTCTCTCTCAGCTACCACACCAGTAATGAAGCCCACCAAGTAAAAGAAAGTCCTCCAGGCTTTCCAAGAAATGCAGTCAGTTGTGAGTTTGGGGGAGATATATAAAAGACCCATTGTAGCAAGCCCACCCCTCTGAGCCTTTGATCTCTTTCTATCTATCCTCTGCCAGTGCAGTTCTAGAATTGCTATTCTTTTAATGGGAACTAACACTTTTCCAAGCTTCTGTGAGCCTTCCCAGCAGTCCACTGGGGTTCTTTCCAGGGCATGCAATTCTGTCTCCCAGGAGTGCCTCTGTATTGATAAACTCTGCTTTATCCAGCTTTAGGTTGCATCATTCTTGCACCCCAGCATCATTCCCACGCACAGTTTCCTGGTTCCAGCAGACGCAGCTGGGGCCTGTACCTTTTTATGGCATAATGCAAGTGAGGGAAACAGTACAGAGAAGAAGGGTGAGCTCTGGCATGATGTGGTGTCAGGAACAGTCTGGTGTCAGCATGATCCAGCGGGGAAGGTAAATTGCACCGCAGACACTGTCTTCCCTTTAGACGAGAGATGGGACTTTTGTACTCCGATCCAATCAATGACTGACCATTGGCAATGAGGCAAGTGGAGGCAGGATGACTTCAGTAACTCAGAGAATGCTTTCAGAGAAGGCTGGCCTTGCAAACGGTTGGCTGACATACCTCACAGAAGTAGGACTTGGTAGCATCGTGCAAAGCAGTAAAAGGATGGCAGGGGACCAGAGTGAGCCACCAAGACAGTCTGTTGCACCATTTATGAAAATGCTTCTTCTGGTATGTTAATGCTCAGCTAAAATTACAATTCCTGAATCTTCATTAATATTTCAACCAGAATGTATCACTGCCTTCTCTCCATGTTTATAACATGTTACTTGCACTCCTGTTTTAAATTGATTTAAAGATTGAGTTACAGTTAGTTGTTTATGTTGCTTTCTCCCATCCTAATTGTAAATTCCTTTAGAGCAGCCAGTCATTCTCCATATGACCTCCCAGAGGGAGTTTTATGTAGCATATGATAATTTTTTAAAATGTGTTTGGTGACATGCAGCAGAATTGGCAGGAGAAATCCTATAGCAAATCATTTTGTAAAGAAAAATTCTCAATTTATTTTTAGGTAAATCTGAATCTCCATAATTTGTGTTTGCTTAGTGGCTGCAAATACAGCAAAGGTCCTTGGAATAAAATGGTTACATATGTATGTAGCCTGAACAGACTCGAAAGGGTGTGTTTTTTGCCTGACAGTCAATAATATCCTTGGGAAAGCTGTGGTCATGTTCCAGAGGAAATCCTTGAAGAGGAATTAATTAAAATAAACATGGAGATAACTTTTACTTAGGTAATAAGGCTGGGTGCAGTGGATCATGTCTATAATCCTAGCACTTTTGGAGGCCAAGGCAGGAGGATCACTAGAGTTCAGGAGTTCAAGACCAGCCTGAGCAACATAGTGAGACCCTGTCTCTACAAAAAAAAAAAAAAAATAAAAAAAAGTTTACTTAGGTAAACTTTAGAGATACCTAGGGAGAAACTAAATGTATTTAGTGAATTTTCCTCTTTTGTTTGGTAAAAAAGAAACACCTACCACCAAATAATAGCAGTGGAGTAGAAAACAAAGAAGCAAAAACAATGCTTTGGCAAGAAAAATATCAAAAGAGAAAAAAAGCCTTTTAGTCATTAAAAGGCAGATAGAATAGCAAATGAATTAAAGCAACTCTCTAGGTAATATAAATCTTTAAGGCATAAGGCAAACACTTCTACTGGTTTATTTTTTCAAAGTTGGTACTTTTGCAATCTAGTTTAAAATTATTCTTCATACAAATTTCCTACCTCTCATGCCCAGTCTATTCATCTTTCAGGCCAAGACATCGAGGCACAGAGTTAGTAGGTAACTTACCAAAGAACCTGAAGAGTTGGACTATTATCAGACCCTGAGATTTTCCTTGAAAGTCTCCAGACTGCTTCCGATGGGCCTCCATAACTTGCTGTAATTCTCTAATCTATCTTTGAGTCTTGAACAAATTGGTTTGGAATTGGATCTTCCCCTCCAACATCAAAGAGAAACCAAAAGAGAGGCTATGCCCTGTATTTCCTGTGCTAAGAACAGTGTACTTATTAGGCATGCAATAAATAGTCATTGGATAAATATGTCAAAATGCTTATTGCTTTTATGATGATATTAATTTTACACATGGTTACCATATTGATAAAGATTTTGTCCTGCTATGTTATTTAAATTATTTAACAGATAAATATTAGGAGATGGAAATTATCAAAAATTGAAATGGACTTGCTTAAAGATACTTTGATTTAGCTGAGTGCACTTGAAAAGATCTTTATAGGCTCATAATTTTTTTGTTAGTGAAGATGAAATTAGGCTTATCTGTTAATAAGGATTGAAAAACAAAAATTAAATCTTTAAACAGAGTTCACATTTTGTCATATTTAGATTTTAAACTAAAGGTGGATATACTCTCAGATCTGCTCTAACCTGAGAACTCCCAGGTTACCTTCTTGAGGCTTACCTGTCCAGGTCCACAAACACCAGTTTTCCCCTCTTTCAGGAGGCTTCACTTTCTCCACATTGTCCACATTTAGTTCTAGGACCAAACTAAACTTCCCTGTATCATGAACAACTGTAGGAAACAAACTATATATGATTAAGGCAAGTTTCTTGCGTTTCTCTTTTTTTGGCATGGGTTTAGATCAAGGCACAACCATTTTCAATCTCTCCCTATCACGACTCTCATATAAGGAGATAGCTTTCAGCTTCCATTATTATCCACAGTTTAGTGATTACCTTATAAGCACAAGGTGCTGCAAGACATTTACAAAAACATTTATTTTAGAAATAAGTCCTTCATCATAGCTTGGCAAGTTTGGTGTTAGTTCCCTATTTTATAGAGGAGGTTTTAAGAAGTTTACAAACAAGTGGCAAAGTTGGAACTAGAATCTTTGTTCTACTCTAAAACCATGTTTTTCCACTATTCCATGAGGATGTACTAGATCCTAAATGATGGGTTTATGATTGTTTTAGTTCTACATCTTACTTTCTTTCAGCTTCAGAACAGTCTTGTTTATCCCTTCAGAGAAGGTTCTTTCCTATATGGCTCCTGGGTTTATAGACTTGGCTCTTACGCTTGTTCTCCTCAACTGAAAAATTTTAGCTGGTGATTCTACCACTTCCTAGGACCATATATTCTAGAATAGAGTCAGCTTTGAGTTTCAGATTCTCAGCAGTAATACCCTCCCCCAGCCATAACAGGGCATTGCAGTTTGGTAAGCCATGTGAATGTTCAATTCTAAACCCAGGAATCAGGCGGATGCACCCACCCTTCCCCAGCAGTGCTGAATTGAAGCTGACTTCACCTCTTCTCAGTCCTCCCTGCCCCCAAACACTGGGCTAGGGTTCTGCATACCTTACAGCATGGAGGACAGAAGAGAACTTGTGTTCTCCGGGAGGAGGTACTCTCAAAATGAAGAAGAAAGGGTAGAGCTGAGCCAAGTGTGGGTTGCTCTCCCAAACTTACAATTTATGTAAGTCAATCAACCAGCACAGGAGTGGAGTGAGATAAGGCAGAGAAAAGGGCCATTAGTTGAACTTTCTTTACACATCAGGGGAAGGGAGGGACTTTTCCTTCAATTAAAGCACTAACATAAGAACTACAATGTAACTGTCTATATAATCTCAATTCCAAGCCTTTCTCTCTGAGACTATCACCTCCTCTCTGTCAACCCCACTGTCTTTGGTATCCTCATTTCGACATCCTTTGATCCCACCACAATCCACTGACCCTATGACATTTTCACTATCCCTCATTGCTTTCTTTTCTTCTCTCTTGTCTCAGATTTCATGATCAATCATATAATTACTCCTTTAGATACGCTCTCAAATCCCTTGCCCCTTTCTCACTTTATCATGTTGGTCTTCTATAAGAAGAAAATACCACAAAGATGTTTTCCATGTCATCTTAGCTACTTAAGGAAGTAGTAAAATAGATCCATAAGTAATATGTGCATGCAAATACTTACTTAAAAAAAGTATGGCCCACGCCTCACAAGACCTGAACAAAAGCCACCAGGCGAGTGACTTTACACCACTTGCACCACCTAAAAATTCTTGGGTCCCTCTCTTTCAGGACAATGCCAGAACACTTTAGAGTGGTTTAAATGTTTGCCCTCACCAAAACTCATGTTGAAATTTAATTTCCATTGTCACAATATTGGGAAGTGGGATCTTTAAGAGGTATTTAGGTCATGAAAGCTCCACCCTTATGAGTAGACTATGCCATCATCTCAGGAGTGGGTTTGTTATCGAGGGTTGGATTTGCCCCACCTTCCACTCTTCAGCCATGTGATACCTTCCACTACATTGTGGTGCAACAAGAAAGTCCTCGCCCGATGCCAGCACTTCGATGTTGGACTTCCCACCCTGCAGAACTGTGAGCCAATAAATTTCTATTCATTATAAACCACCCATTCTTGGGTATTCTTTTTTTTTTTTTTATTTCAGTGTATCATGGGGGCACAAATGTTTAGGTTATGTGTGTTGCCTCCCCCTCCTCCCCCCCCCCAGAGTCAGAGCTCCAAGCGTGTCCATCTCTCAGATGGTGCACATAGCACTCATTATGTATGTATATACCCATCTGCCGGATGCCCGATAAATGTTATTCCTATATGTCTACTTGGATGTTGATCAGTGAAACCAATTTGCTGGTGCATTCTCAGGTATTCTATTACAGCAGCACAAAACAAACCAAGGCAGTGGTATAGGAGAATGTTGTAACTTAGCTCCTCTCTCCTATTTGCCCCTCCTGGCTATTCTCACTCACTTGGTCCTTTTCCCTGTTGTCCAGCCACAAGGACCCAAGCTCACTTCCAAGAATGGCCCCATTTGCCAGATATGTCTTTTTGCCTGGACTGGTTCTTGCCACCTGCTTTGCCTGACTAACCTCTGTTCATCTTTCTGGACTTACTTTGGAAATCATCTGATATGTGAGGCTTTCTTTGACCTGCCTGTCCCATTGCCCCATGCCTGGGTTGGGTGTCATTTTAACAGTGCTCCCATACCATCCTTGTTACCTCTATCAGAGTTTTACATTACAATGTAATTGTCTCAACTGTTTGTTTTCCCGACCTTTTTAAGGGCAGGGACCACATTTTATTCATTTCTTAAAAATTTCTTTTTAGTATCTTATGTGTCTAGTAGAATGCTTGGTGCCTAGGCTATGTTTAATTAATGTCCTTTAAATAAGCAAATTAATTGATATATTAAAACATGGTGTGTTTTTTGTTGCTGTTGTTGCTAGAATTAATGCATCTGTTTTGGGCTGAAGAGAGTAGAATCAAGAAATATACCCTATACTCTATACTTTTATTGGACATTTTAATCCTTATTCTCTCCCTGTCACAAACTGATATGAGAGGATAAATAAATTATCATTTTAAAGGACTCAATGAAGGTCTAGCTTAAGTCTTTCCTACTCATTAAAAACAATTCTATTAAACCTGAGTTATGGATGAAAGCAGACATTCTAAAAAAAATCTTCTGAGGAAGGTTTAACCAAGTCAAAGACCATAGTCATGGCATTTTCCAGAGCACCTAAGAAGTTCAAAAGAGAGCATTCCCTCAACTTTGACTTTCAGGCACAGAGGCATAATTAAAAGAATACTAAGCAGTTTTGAAGCCTTAATGGTTATGTGGGGTAAATTGTTGAGAACTATTGCAATTTCTAGATTCAAAGACATTTCCATCAGGCCACTCTGGAGTTGCTTGTCCAAATGTATCTGTGTACCTTACAGGCTTTAGACCACCATGGTGATAGTCTATAATGAAAGTTTTCACTACCTGCTTAAAATTCTAGTCCAGTTGTCATTAGAACTGATCCTATCTTTTGTCTGCTATTGTTGCTGCTAATGCCAATATTGTGATGACAAAAAAATTTTGATGTTTTTGTTAAATATTTTTACAGAGATTTTTTAACTAGACGTGGACACATGGATTTCAATGCTCTTGCTTCTATCTTATCGGCATTTTGAAAAATCCGAAGATATATGTCCAAAAATAGCCTTCATAAGTTTAATAATATGTTTCCAATCTCCAACAACACTCAGTGCAAACTAACTTAACCAGAGAGCCAAATATAAAGAGGAACATTTTTACTCTCACTTATTTTAATTTTAGTAGTGTTTGGTTAGCAGAAATATTTTAAAAACCTGTTTATTTATATATATTTAGTATACTTGAGGCATGGACAACAGTCAAGTGCAACTATTTATTCACTTTGTAGAAATTAAAGTAAAATTAAGGGAGAAAGAAAATATTCCTTCAATAATATATTTAGTTTGAACTGATTTTATTTTTCTAAAAAAAATCTGACATTTTGAAAGTTTACCACCTAGTGGTACGCTTAGTAAATACTATTCATTTGACATGTATTTATTATGAGTACAAAGGTAATTAAGATGTAGCTATTGGCTTTTAGAAAGTCATAGTAGAGGAATAGAAACAGACATTGGAAGATAATAATTATGACACAATATAATTAAAGCTATAGGAGAGCATATACAAAGAGCTATGGAAGAACAGAGAAGATTGCATTTCCTGCTGTGTAGAAGATATGGGAGGCTTCAAAGACGTGGTGTCATTTAAGAGAATAAGAAAATTTTCAGGCAGAAGTAAAGGAGAGCATTCAAGACAAGGAAATATCATGAGCAAAGGCTTTAAGTTGTGGAAGTATCTGGTTTGGGGTCCAAAGTATAGTTATTTATATGACATAAATAGTACAGTAGAGAGATGGAGTTACAAGGAGAAGATGAGTTGGAACCAAGTTGTAACATGTCTTGTAACCTTTGCTTAGGAATTTAGATCTTATGGTTAATGAGAAGTTATGGAAGTGTTTATGGAACAGAATGACATGAATAGTTCTGTTCTTTAGAAAAATTACCGAGCCCACTATTTAGAGGATTAATTAGCAAGAGATTAGAAACTATCTAGGATTTTATTGTAATAGTTCTGAGCAGTGATGATAGGGCTTGAACTAGGATGGAGATGAAGATATGGTAAATACAAGAAACTCCTTGGAAGCAGAATGTGTAAGATGTTGTAATCAATTGTTTATAGAATTTAAATAATTGGGTAAAGAAAAAATGACCCTGATGTTTTAAATTTGGAAGATCTGGTGGGTGGAGTTGGCATTGATCAAAAAGGATAGAATTCTAGAGGAGAAAAGCAGGTTCGAAGAGCAATGCTAAATTTTGTTTGGACTTGTTTAGGATATGGTGCCTGTCGTACATGCAATGGAGGTTCACAGGAAGCAGCTGGGAGTCAGGGAGTGGAACTCAGGAGAGGGGAGGGTGCAGCTTGAGTTATGCATGTCAGAATCATCAAAAATAGAAGGAAACAGAAGGGACACTGAGAGGGCTACATGCAGAATCCGAAGAAATATAATAGAAGCTTTGAGGCAAGATAGAATTAGGAACAAAGAGGAAATCTGATCTCTAACCCTGTCCTGATCCATCTATGAATAGGGCAAATGTCAAATATCCCTGTCTTGCTAAGGACAGCTTTGCATTTCCATCATCATTTGGAAAAAAGTTAAATTTTCAGATCATGCTGGATATTAGGAGATTTTGTGACCTCAATTGTTTTCCCATTTGCACTTACAATCAGCATATCAAAATTCTCAGTTTTAGATACTGCAGTGCAGTAGTTAAGAGCATAGGCCTAAGTCAGAATTTGTGTATCAAACCCCAGTTTTACAACTTATCTAACTGGATACCAGGGGAATTTACTTGTGATTTTTACATGTAATTTTTTGCAACTTCAAAATGAAGATGCCAAAATGTTATGTAAAACATTTGACATCGTGCCTGGTACCTCAAAAGCATTCAATGTCCTTCTTGACGTTATTCTTACTACAGAGAAACATTTATAATTTTCAGAATAAGCTTTTGATTTCTTCCAGTTTTTAAGTAGAATTTCTATGGAGTTAAGTTAGTTTTATAAGTACTCTCCATCATTTAGAAAAGGATGCCCAATGCAGTGTGTGAAAATTTTTCTTTTCAATTTGTTTAATGGCATTTAAAAATTATTTTTTCCATAAATACGATTCTACAAAAAATTTAAAGGAAATGTTTTCTCTAAAAGTTCAAAGAGTATTACATAAAAAGGAGCCATGAGAAATAAATAAAAATATATTGCAAGATGATAAACACCTTGATGTAGAACTTTTTTTACTGGACATTTTCATAAAAGTGGTTTTGGATAATTATGATGTTTGTATATACAGCTGTATAAATTCTTTTCTGAGGGCTATAGTATAGCATTAACTGTTGGTATTTTATTATCTGTCGCAGTAAATTTTCAACTTTGGGAGTAACTAAACGAACATAATTGCTAGTTTATTTGCAACTCATTATAGAAGCATTAGCTGTCATTTCACAAAGGGCATACCACAAAGCATGAGTGGAATATATTTCTATGACCAGCTTTAATGCAGAATTCTAATACATTCTTATTTCATGAACACATGGTAGTCATTTTTCACTATTTTATATGTTAGGAGGAACATTCTCCTTAATGACCAGAGATGTCCTTCTGAACTGATGATGTTTTTGTCTTTTTAAAAAGGCATTAACAACTCACACAGCACAGCCAAGAGATCTTATAAGGCATATTATAACATTTTAATCAATTATTTCTCTTCAGCATGCTATATTCCAGTGGGTTTTTAAAAAACAATTTTAGAGCTGAATTGTAAAAATTATGCTTGACTGACAAATGAAATTTCACCTAATGAGCTTGTGGTTGGTAGAAAATAACAAGTATTAGAATTTCATTCTGAGATAATTTTTCCTTGCAATTTTTATCTAAACTTATCTTCCAGGATGTTTCTTAGGATACACAACACCAACTATAAAAATGACATATTGAATCTTCCCAAAAGACACATCATTCCAAATATTCATGAGTTCACTAAAACTTTTGTTTCATTCCTACCAAAGCTAGGACTTAATCTTAAAGCTTGCTGCAGTCTTACTTCTGGGTGAATGAAGGCAAAAACATTAATTCCAAAAGTTGAAAAATTTACTGTGACTTGATGTAAGAAACTCTTATATAGTTGATACTTTCACATGGATCTACTGGATCACATTCTCAGAGAATTATTTGTACTAAGGAAAACAAAAGCCCAAAAGCTGCCCCAAAAGCTTCAATACACACTAATTGGTATTTAAGGGAGGCACCTAGAATCAACTTTCTTCCTTTGCATTGGTTTGTGGTTAAAGTAAAGCATTTGCTGTAGACTCAATCAGTGCACTCCCGTGGGCTCAGTGTTTGGGGGGAGCAGCAGCCTCCCTGAGACTTTTGGCTCTTTTGGCCAATAAGCACTGGTGTCTGGCAAGAAGGTCACTAACTCCTCAGGTGTTTATCCATTGGTGAGCAGACATAAAGGCTCCCACTTCTGTTGTGTGGGTCTCTGTCCTCCTCATCCATGTTGGTGACTCCTCTAGGCTACTGACACAGCATCAATGCAGAGGTCTGAATGCCTCACACTGCTTGTTGCAAATTGAAAGCTAAATTTCTATTTGCCTCAGTAGCTAAGACAACTATGAAAGGCATATCACCTCCTAATTGGAGCTTTACCTGTTTAATACGTGTTATGCAAATAAAATATGTGAGAATGTCAGGAAGTGGAAGGGGGAACAAATATGTGAACATATTTGTAGAGGAGAAACCCAGAAGGATGGTTTAAATGTTTTCTCACTTTCTGTATTTTAAACTTGTATATACTAACAACATATATGTGGTTTGTTGAATTTCTTCCTACTATGTACTGGTTACTTACATTCTTTTATGCCCTTTCACAGCCCTAAGTATTATTATTATCCTATTCAATAGGTAAGGAAGCTAAGGGATAGGAGGGTAAGTAACTTGCCAAGGTGACGTGGCTAGTAAGTCATGAAACCATGTTGGTTCCCATTCACTTGCTCCAGAGGTTGGCTTGGACCCATTCTGCAGAGATGCTGCAAACATACACTATGTGATGGGAAGGGTGCCCCTGGGGCTGTGTAATGGAAGCCCTTCTACTCTGCTCGATTGCACTGGGCAAGGGGAAGAGGAGACTTGAAATTATAGCTCATTTTGGTCTCTATTGAATGACCTTTGACTGTAAGTAGTCTCTATTATTCATGCTCCGAGATACTTGAAGGAAAGGCAGCACTGGGGAAGGGAAGATAATTTCACACCTTTGTTGCTTCTGTTTAGTGGAGACAGTTTATTGCAAGTCTGGTTTTTATAAGGCAATGCCAGATTGATTTATATTCTTTCCTGCTAGGAAAAGATAGGAAGAAAATTTTATTTAAAATGGAAAGGTTCTTAAAGTCTGTGAGAAATGAATAGGATTTTTTAAAAGGTTAAAATTTTTCTCCTTTGACATTTTCTGCTATGTTAACATTTTCTGTGGTGTTTGGTTGGGGGTGAGACCTTTTCTGTTTTGCTTTGTTTAGGTTTGTCTTAAACAAATCAAGATTTTTGTTTTAAACTTTATCTTTCCTTTTTTTTCAATTTGTAGGAGCAAATCTCCCCAAGAAAATACAAAGTCACTTTTATTTGGTTCAAGGTTAAAATATTGTTGTTGAAATCATGTAGGCAGTTTTTCTTTGTTTAAAAATTTTCCATTACAAATATATGTATCCCAGAATAAAAATGAAGATTTCCTTGTTTTAAAGTATTTTAAGTATTTGGTTTCTGAAGAAACATAATTATATGAACAGTGAAGTCATGTTTGTGTAATACATGCAATGTTGCTGAACTCGATTTTCACAGGCATGATGAATAATCCAGGCCTAAATTCTCCTTTGATATAAAGAAATATTAATATAACAGTTCACCAACGAGCACTAATGAAGGCTTCCCAGCTCGGATTCCAACACTAGTATTCTTTATTCCCCTGGGTTCCTGCATTAGTCATGAGGACCTAGTTGTGTGGGTAATTGCCTGACTGGATTTTTTTTTTTTTTGGTTTAAGAGTGAGAAAATTATAGAATTTTCAAAAACTGAATGAGCTTTTAGTTGGTTTTAGCCTTCTAGTGAATTAAACCACACCTATTTTGTTATACACAGTGTCCCCAAAGTCTCCACACAAAGAAAAAATTTTGTAAAATTTTGTAATGAATATTTTATAAATAAAGGCAGATTTAGCTACAATTTCCCATTTTCCCTATGTATGGCGACTTTTGGGACACTCTATATCTTTTCTATTCTCTTTTTAAAAAATGACATTCTGCATATTATAATAAGGAAAATCTCCTGTGTGACCTTCCCCTTAGAAATATAGCCCCTTGGCTTCTATTTTAGTTTCCTAGGGCTGTCAAAACAAAGTACCATAAACAACAAAAATTTGTTTTCTTACAGTTCAGAAGGCCAGAAGTTCAAAATCAAAGTGTCAGCCAGCTTGGTTCCTGCTGGAAGCTCTCAGAGAGCTCAGTTTCGTGCCTCCTTCCTAGCTTCTGGTGGTTGTCAGCAATCCTCGGTGTTTCTTGGCTTATGGGTCCATCACTCTAATCTCTGCCTCTGTCTTCTCTCCCATGTATGTCTTTGTTCAAATTTCTCTAAGGATACCAGTCATTGGATTAGAGCTCACCCTAATCCAGTGTAACCTCATTTTAACTTGGTTTCTTCCTCCAAACCCTATTTCCAAATAAGGTCACATTCATAGGTACTGGGATTAAGACATCAATACATCTTTTTAGGTGACACAATTCAACCTACACTGGCACCCAAGACGACACAATGGAAGTGAAGTCCTATGCTAGGACAGAGCCCATGGTTGAATGGGCAATCAATGAAATGCTATATGTGCATTAGTTCCATTACTATGAATCTTATAGGACTGTCAAAACTATTTTATTTCTCTAGAATATTGACTTGAAATGATTCAGCAATAGATTGGTGCATGAAATTGTCAAACATCATGTAGTGATTTCATATTATTATTTGTTACTATAAGATTTAAAAAACAGGTATTTTTAATAGTCTAAGTAGTTTGCATGTATTTAAAAAATGAGTCAGGATGTACTCTGTGGTCAGAGGCGGAATTCTGAACTCAGGACTTCCCATACCCCAGTTCACTTGAGGAAATTGAAGGCTGGCTGGTCCTAGGGGTAAGCAGAGGAAACAGATTGGGGTAGGGGTGGAGGCTGAGGCTTGGCACTGAGGGCACTGGTGACTTTACCCTTGGACAGGGGCAGCCCTGCCCTGTCATCTTACCCTAGCTAATGATATTCTGAAATGCTTGGGAGAGGACTTTTGTATATCCTCAGCCAACATACATTCAGGGTGATATGGGGGTCTACAGGAGGAACAGAGGCCTGAATATTAGAATCTGTCTCTGGGCATCTGTTTTTCCAAAAAATGGTGAGTTTTTTTTTTAAATATGGATATGTATGTTGTAATTTATGATTCCTAGTTATGTATTTTTGTGGGATCACAGAGTAACATTGACTTTTTTATGTCTTTGGAAAATTTCAATTGCTCTAACAGTGTTGCACAGAATTGAGCTCATGACATTTAACATATTGTATTTTGTTAACTTTATCTATTAATTTACCATGAAATGGACATGCCTTTTAACTATAATGAAATTGAATGTTGAAGTTTTTCATATATTTTCCCTTGTTGGGTCTGGAGAAGGAATTCTACTTTGATCTGCATAGAAAAGCATGATATAATCTTTAGAAAGTACTTAAGTGAAATATTTACCCATTAAAAAAGAAGCAGAAATACTGAGAAGTGAAAGGCATTATCAACTGACTCTGGTTTTAAACTGAACCCATTCTAGCATATCTTATATGAAATTTTTAAAAATAAGTTAATAATTTACCTCATATCAACAAAAGCCTTTGAAACATGAGTTTCCACTAGATATCACCTAGTGCTAAGATGAAAACCAAAACAATATCAGAATGACATTTATGCTCTAAATTTGTAGTTGTCTAATGTTGCGCTTAGTAAATATGTATCATTAATGCTGTATTCTCCTAGCTATTATAGAATATTGTTTAAATAAAGGTATGAATATATATAAAAAAAAGAAAAAGTAAAACAGGAAGGATGAAAAACTCCCCAACCAGGACCCCACATGTCATAGGGGAAGACTCGCGATCAGATATTGTGAAGTTATTGAGAAATCATAATTTACTTAATGAAGGAAAATATCTATCAATTTTTCTATGCTATCAATTAAAACTTTGTTCTGTTATGCATTGGCTCATGTGCCTATATGTTAAGGAATTCAAGGCAACTTGGTGGGCTCTCTAATAGAGATATTTTCCCCAGGTTTCCCAGGTGGAAGGATGGAGCCAAGGAAAGTGTTTCACTCAGATGAAATGGGCTGGGTCTTTTGTACCAAATAAAAATTACACATGAATGTTACTCTGTGAAACCTCTAAAATCATATGCAAAATTTCACATAAGTTTTTCATATCTACATTTTTGGGGATGACGGTCCACAACTCTCAATTGATATGCAAAGAGATTCATGACATAAAAAGTATAAAAGCATCTAATGTATGAGAATGCAGCAATCTCACTTCTACTTTTCTGACCTTATCTCTTTCCAATCTCCTTTGAGGTAAATGAACACAGTGAACACAGTGAACTTTATTTCATTTTGTACTTTTGCTCTTTCTACTTTCCCTTCTCTACTTCCACCAACCCTCATTCCCTATGGGCTCCTGCTCAGGCTTCAAACCATCTCTTTGACTTTCCTATCTAAAACAGTTTCCCCCCTTCCTGATTATTCTCTATCTAGGTTTCCATTAATTTCTAAAATGTGTACATAATTTGTTTATTGTCAATGTATCTCTCAAAGGGCAAGAATCCTGTCTATTTTTTTCCTTTCAAATTTCACTTGCCTAGCACAGTGCCGGGACACAAAATGTCTTCAGGAAGTATTTCTTGAATACAAAATACATGGAAAAACACTCTAACATGCAGTAGATTTATAGAATCATAATCCCAAAAGACATTTCAAGATACTCCATTTCTTGGCTACATTAGCAATTGTTTGTGTTGATGAAATCAGTGGCTGTACTGAGCTTAATTTGCCTTTGCAAAAAATAAAAAAAAGAAATGGAATTTCTTAAAGTTTCTTTTTTTTTTTTAAATCCAGATATTAGCAACCAGTGAAGCAAACCCTAAGCTGAAACGAAAATTAGGAAAAATTTTCTTCAACCTCATGTAACTTGCAAAAAATAAATGAGCTCAAAATATTTTTTGTTACCAATGTCCACATTTCTGAGCATGTAGAAACATGGTGTATTCTGTTACTCCTTTATGTACTAATAATCTCAAACCTAATGTACGTTGACTCACAAAACACGGCACTCACAAATAGCGTTCAGGAAAGACTGAATTTATGCGTGATTCATTGACAGGTTTCAATGGCTAAGCCTTTGTCTCTCTCTCTCTCTTTTTGAAAAACAGATATACACCTACAATACTTTCAAATTTCCACAGTCAATTAGTCAGATAGGTTATATGAATTTGTATCTTTTTACTTGACTGATTTCATTTTCTTTTCCTTTTTGTTAGTAGCTCTTTTCAGGAAAGCATTAACTGTAAAGGATTTAACTATTCATCCAAGGCAATTCTTAAACTCAGGACAGATCTCATGAGTAATGGCATTTCATTTTAAGCATCAGAAAGCTTGCTTTCTACAGATTATTGTTTCTTCATATGGACATACAATTGCGCAACAGAAAATACTAAGTTAAAGCTTGATTACCCAAGGAATATTTTACAAAAAGGCTTTTCTCCAGTCCATTGCTTTAAGAAATGTCCTAATTTTTCAGTCAAAGAGACATCAATTAATTGCATGATTTGCTTAGATTATAGCTATACCTGTAGCTATCTAACTTATGCATTACCTTATCTACTTATTTTGTGTGTGTGGTGAGAACACTTAAAATCTACTTGCTTAGCAATTTTCAAGTATACAATATGTTGTTAT
The DNA here is from genome assembly GCF_040939455.1 of Microcebus murinus. Taxonomy (NCBI): domain Eukaryota; kingdom Metazoa; phylum Chordata; class Mammalia; order Primates; family Cheirogaleidae; genus Microcebus; species Microcebus murinus. Next base: position 76,524,252 of record NC_134112.1, on the reverse strand, counting down.
TAACTATATTCACCATGATGTACAATAGATCTCTTAAACTTCTTCCTCCTGTTTAGCTAAAATTTTGTATCCTTTGGCCATCTCCACAATTTCCCTTCCCCTACCCCCTGGTAACCATCATTTTAATCTCTACTTTTGTAAATTGAATTATTTCTTTAAAATACATTTTCAGTGTGTATAATTTTTCAATTATATTATATGTGTTTAAAACTATGAATTGATTCTTGGTTATTATGAATAAAACAAATGTAATTTTTCTTTAATAAACACTCTAAACTATTAAAATAAAAAAATAAAGTCAAACCAACTGAAAAAAACAAAAAGGGTAACTTATTCTAAAATATATTAACCAGGGGAAGAAAAACAACTCATTCCTTTAAATCATATCAGCTTAATTACAATTATGTTCAAGCTCCATGAGGGCAAAGATTTTTGTCACTTTCATTACTACTTAATTCCCTGTGTCCAGGACAGAACCTGCCATGTAACTGATACTAAAAAATCATTTGTTGAATGTTGGATGAATGAGTTAATCAAGAAAATGTAATAAAACTATTGTCTGCATGCAGTTTAGAGCTCTATTTGGCAGTATAAATCTAAATAATTAAACTTATTTGTTAGTATCTTTCATGTTTGGAGAGCACAGATATTTATCTCTGGTTAACATGAGGAAACCAGGGCTCATATGTATTAGTCTATCTACTTTTTCTTGTTGTCATAGTCCAGCAAAATTAAGAATAGAACTAACCTACACATGAAAGATGAGTCACAAATCAACTGATATTTATTAGCTGAAGATGTCTAAAATTGAGATTGATATTTTATATATTACTTACCAGGAAATGATTGTTGAAACAGTAAGCAATTTAAAAAGTTTAAAGAAACTCATGCAACATTGCCTCTGGGCCTGATTGTAGTGCACTGTAGGTTATTTTTGCCAATTTAACTGCATTCTCATTTAGTTTCTTCAATGTAGTAGCCTCTGAGCTAGTTTATATTTTTTGTTTAGGTTGAATGAAGATAATTTTAAAAAAAAATCTCCCCTGTGTTCAACTTGAAAAGGAATCATAACCCCTTGGAAAGTGCCATTTCAGAATCTGTTGAACCAAAAGATAGTCTAACTATATGGTTAAGTGTCAGTTTAAAATGTTTTCTCTCATCCAAACAGGCCCCAGTAACCCTAAGTACCATATGATATTCCTCTTCTTTGTTGTTCCTTTAACAAGAGTAGGCAAAGTAAAACAAGCAGAAACAAACCAACAGCCAACAAATGCATCCAGCCACTAACAGCTGCTCAGAGGCGAACCTTTCCAGCTTTATTATGAATATTACACAAGGTCTTAAAGTTTATCACTATTCTTCAGTTCAATAAAAATTTCTTTACAAAATTAGGTGACCAGCTCACAGTAGTAGATTGCCAATTTTGAGTTTAAATGTTGCATTAAAATATTATTGATCTTGAAACTGGATCCAAAAGCACATCATAAAGGTAACTCACCACAATCAAGTGGTTTTCATCCCAGGGATTCAAGGATGGTTCAACATATGTAAATCAATAAATGTGATTCACCACATAAGCATAATTAAAAACAAAAACTATATGATCATCTCAAAAGATGCAGAAAAAGCATTTGATAAAATCCAGCACCCCTTCATGATAAAAACTCTCAACTAGGCATAGAAGGAATGTATCTCAAAATTATAAAAGCTATACATGACAAACCCATAGCCAACATCATACTGAATGGTGAAAAGTTGAAGAACTCCCCATAAGAACTGGACCAAGACAGGGGTGCCCACTTACACCATTTCTATTCAACAGAATACCTGAAGTCCTAGTGAGAGCAATCAGGCAGGAGAAAGAAAAAAAGGGTATTGAAATCAGAAAAGAGGAGTGGAAACTATCCTTCTTTGTCAATGATATAATCTTATATCTAAAAAACACTAAAGCCTCCTACAAAAGACTTTTATAATTGATAAATGAATTCAGTAAAGTCTCAGTTTACAAAATTAACATACACAAATCAGTCAAATCAGTACCACTGCTATATACCAATAATGGCCAATCTGAGAATCAAATCAAGAACTCAATACCATTTACAATAACTGCAAATAAAATAAAATAAATACCTAAGAATATACTTAACCAAGGAGGTGAAAGATCTCTACAAGTAGAACTATATAGTATACCAATGAAAGAAATCATAGATCACACAAAAAAAATGGAAAAACATCCCATGCTCATGGATTGGAAGAATCAATATTGTGAAAATGTCCATACTGCCTAAAGTGACTTACAGATTTAATGCAATTCCCATCAAAATACCAACATCATTTTTCACAGAATTAGAAAAGGCAATCCCAAATTTTATAAGCAATAAAAAATAGCCTAAATAACCAAAGCAATCCTAAGCAAAAAGGACAAATCTGGAGGCATCACATTACTCAACTTCAAATTATGCTATTAATACAAGGATATAGTAGCCAAAATAGCATGGTTCTGGTATAAAAGTAGACACATAGATCAATGGAGCAGAATAGAGAACCTAGAAATAAAACTACGTACCTATAGCCAACTAATCTTTGACAAAGCAGACAAAAACATACACTGGTGAAAGAATGCCATATTCAATAAATAGTGCTGAAAAATGTGCATAGCCACGTGTAGAAGAATGAAATTGGATTCCTAGCTCTTACCATATATAAAAATTAACTTAAGATGGATAAAGACTTAAATATAAGACCTAAAACCATAAAAATTATATTAGAAATCTTAGGAAAAACTCTTCTGGACATCGGCCTTGTCAGAATGCCAATTATTAAAGAGTAAAAAAAAAAAAAAATAGATGTTGGCTCAGTTGCAGTAAAAAAAAGAATTTGTATACACCATTGGTGGGAATGTAAATTAGTGTAACCTCTATGGAAAACAGTATGGTGATTCCTGAAAGAGCTAAATGTAGACCTACTATTTGATCCAGCAATCTCACTACTGGGTATTTACCCAAAGGAAAAATAAGTCATGATATCAAAAAGACACCTTCACATGTATATTTATTGCAGCACAATTCATAATTGCAAAGATATGGAATCAACCTAAGTGCCCATCAATTGATGAGTGGATAAAGAAAATGTGACACACACACATACACACACACACACACACACACACACACGGGGAATAATACTCAGCCATAAAAAAGAATGAAATAATGTCTTTTTCAGCCTGGATGAACTAGAAGCCATTATCCTAAGTGAAGCATGTCAGGAACAGAAAAACAAATACCACATGTTCTCACTTATAAGCGGGAGCTAAGCAATGGATATGCATGGTCATACAGAGTGACATAATGAACATGGGGGACTCAGAAACAGGGAGGGTGGAAGCAGGGCAAGGGATGAAAAAGTACCTATTGGATATAATATGCACTATTTTGGGGTGGCTGGTACACTAGAAGCCCTGACTTCACCCCTGTACAATTCATCTATGTAACCAAAACCCACTCGAACCCTTAAATTTATTGAGATGTAAAGAAATGAAAGCAAGAAAAAAATTACTGATCTTGATTACTGAGTTTTTTGATGCCCCCTAAAATTTTGTACATAAAGTAAGTACTTGAGTCATCCCTGTCTTGGCCCCCCACTTCCTTCCTGCCTAGATAACAAAAAAGATTATATATCCTCTGAGGCCCCTGATAAACTAGTATTTTAGTTTCAGCCAAATATCACCCTCTCTTAAGTTTCAGGTTATTTTTTAAAAATCTGTTTTTTAATAAACATTCATATCATGAAAATCCAATAAAAAAAAAGAATGACTGACCCAATATCTTTGCTTCTTCCAAACTGCAAAAATCCTGTAGGCTAAATTACACATTGACTGTTGAATAAATTTAGAATTTCAACCTTGATGAGTTAAATGTTTGTTTTTCCCCTGAGGACAGAATAAATGAAAATTGATGTCAGCCCTCAGGCCCAAGATACTTCCCATATACACCTTATCTTCAAACTTCATGTTTGTCTCACTTGAAGGACTTGTGATCTTAGTAGATACTTGCAGCTCAAAAACTAATACAATGCAAGCCAGGTGAATTAGGCCTGGGGAAAGCCACTCTCTCAAACAAGATTCTAACTTTTGAAGTCTGTGCACCGACAAAGAAGACTGTACTATTGTACAGTCTATCTTGAAATGGTGCCAGTTAAAATCTCCCTTACTTCTTAAAGGTGGCCATTGCTATTGTGGAATTGGAAGAAATGTACCTCAAAAGTGAACATGCATGGGAATGGTAGAGTACCTAATCTAAAGTGTTATGATAGGCTAAAATTGAAAGGTCATTGTATGCAATTGAAAACATTTTAAAAATATGCTACTGCATATAGAAGCCCAAATCTTTCTATTGTGAGGACACAGCGGAAAGAAATATGGATTAGCAATAGAGTTCTTATATAAGCTGTGTTTCTCTATGGGACACATTGCAAACTCTTAATTTCTCTTGGCTTCAGATTCTCCATTTCTATTCCCTCTATATATTGTTTCTTGATTATACAGAAAAGTTATCAAATGCACACTGTAAGAAACTGATAATCATTGGTATGGTAATCATATCTGATGATTATCTGACAATCAAACTGATAATCATATCTATATGCAGTTCAAGAAAGAAAAAAGGTAGATAAACATAAGCCCTCTATTTATTTTCCCACAAAATTGGAACATTGTTACTTGAGGTATTTGTAATTCTCAAGGATATTATGATTAGCAGTGACTTTAAATATAACAGGAGAATTCTGTACTGGAATGTAAAGTGGTATTGTAGGTGGAGTTATAATATGAAAATAGCTTTTTGGAATCAGTTATATTTTTGTAATTTGCAAATTTATATTCTATCTGGTGCTAAGTCTATCCTGTCTTCTCTACCTATTCTCTTCAAAAGAAAAGTCAATAGAGGAAAGAGTATTATTCCCAATATTTGACTTTGGGTGTGGCCATGTGCCTTTCTTGGCTAACGGGATGTTAGTGGATGTGACCCGAGCAGAGGTTTGAAATGTGCTTGTGCAGGGAAGTTTGCCTCTTGCATTCCTGCCTGTCACCCCAGGTAGCGGTTATTCCTGGGAGTATGAGATATATGGGAGAGGCCTGGAACCAAGCTGAAGGTTGGAACCACACCTAGCTGAACCCAATTGACATCACCAAAACTCCAGCCCATCCACACAGCTGGGAAATAGAAAAAAAAAATGCATATTGCAATTTTCCACTGAGATTTCATGGCATTACTGTAGTAGTCACTAACTAGTGTGCCTTTCCTTTGGCTTTTCAGATTTAATGTCTATTTACCATATAGGATTTCCCCAGTTAGTAGTGAGCATTATTTACAACTGCTCATTTGTTTTCTCATTATTGACATTGTGATTCATATTCATAACACTGCTTTATGTCCTTAATTATAGACCCATTTTGACTCCAGACTGACTAATGTTGATTTCTGAATGCTTCTGCAACATTTACAGTGAATGTCTTTTATGGAATCTAGTCAGTTCATACTTTGGAGGTTTCCTGACCTACTTGAGGGCTGGATGCACTCTAAAAGGAGAATAGAGTGTTTGAGGGCACCAGCTGCTGGGTCAGAAAGGTTTTGGTTCGGATTATATCTCTACCATTTATTTACAGGCATGGTGAACTTGGGAAAGTTTCATTGTTCATTAGGTGAGTCCATTTTAGACTTCATTATTCTAAGGTGTGGCACTTACTCATTAGATTGACTTTTGTGGGGTCTTAGCAGAATGTCTTTGGTTCTCAACAAGATAATTCCAATCTGGTTGGGCCAGAGTCCTAAAATATTCTAGCCCTACTTCATCTCTGACATCATCGTTCAGTTTCCATCCTGTAGTAGACAATCTTTTTTATGTTTCCCAAAGTTTCATTTTGTGCATATTCAACCAAGCCCATTATACACCATTGAATCTCGATGCAGACTTTTGCCTGCTTTCCATCAATGTAGCTCAGGTATCTTACCTCTAGATTCCACCCCCTCAGCAGCCTGGGACTCCAATCTCAGCCTTCTTAATTCCTGCCACTCCTCCTGGAGTCCACCTACCCAAGCCAAAGCAGAAACGTGCCTCCAAGCAGAAATCCAGGGCAACCATATGGCTCACTTTGTGTGTTATTCTTCTCTAGAGAATCATAGGCTTGTACTGCCTTTTGTTTCATACCTAAAAACAATTACCTTCTATATTTTGTTTAGTTTATAGTTGTTGACATCATGAATGGCAATTATGCTTCTACCAACTGCTCTGTCAAGCCCAGAAGCAGAAGTCCTGTTTCATTTTTATTATAATTTTTCACTTCGTTCTTCTTTTCTTGTCTTGACTTTTCCATAATTAAAGAAATTTATTTTATGATTCTTCTTTTGGTGATTTAAATAGCTACATTCTATTCCTATTAATGGTTGTTTTCAAAAAAACAAATGTTTTTGACTGATATTTGAACCTATATTTCTCTAACACCCTCAATAATTAAAAAGCATATACTGTAAGACTGCTTACTTTAAGAATTTGGTCATGATATTTGAGGCACAAATATTAGATAAGAAACACCTGAGTTATTCTACTTGACACTGCTATTATTTACACCTAGAAAATCCAAAATAATCAACAAAATTAATTATACCAAATAAGATAATTCAATAATTTGGCCATGAAATTAAAAGTGTTTCTACATACTGAGACTTCTGTTGGCTCCTCATGGAAGACAAACAGCAGCCATAGGCACAGTTCTTTGGTTCCCCCAATCTCTCTGGCTCAGAAAGAGGAGACAATTGAAGTTCTCACCAGGATGAGTAGGCTGAGGTTAGGATTGTAACTCAGGTGTCTCAGATAGATGAACAAAAGGGCACTGGTGCCCTGTGCATAACGATGTAATGGGCTGTCATCTTTGTGGATTATAGATTTTGTACTTTTTTTTTTTCTTTTTTTTTTTTTTCTTTTGGCATATTATGGGGGTACAGATTTTAAGGTTTCAATAAATGCCATTTCCCCTCCTCCCCCCAAAAGTCTGAGTCTCCATCATGACCATCCCCCAGATGGTGCACATCTCACTCATTATGTATGTATATACCCGCCCCCCTCCCCCCTCCCGCCTGCCCAATACCCTATTACTGTAGCACCTATGTGTCCACTTAGGTGCTACTCAGTTAATACCAGTTTGCTGGAGAATATATCTGGTGCTTGTTTTCCCATTCTTGGGATACTTCACTTAGTAGTATGGGTTCCAGCTCTAACCAGGAAAATATAAGATGTGCTATATCACCATTGTTTCTTAGAGCTGAATAGTACTCCATGGTATACATATACCACATTTTATTAATCCATTCTTGGATTGATGGGCACTTGAGCTGTTTCCACAGCCTTGCAATTATGAATTGTGCTGCTATAAACATTCGAGTGCAGGTGTCTTTTTTGTAGAGTGTCATTGGATCTTTTGGGTAGATGCCCAGCAATGGGATTGCTGGATCAAATGGTAGATTCACTTGTATCGCTTTAAGGTATCTCCATATTGCTTTCCACAGAGGTTGAAGTAGTTTGCAGTCCCACCAGCAGTGTAGGAGTGTTCCTCTCTCTCCGCAACCACGCCAGCATTTATTGTTTGGAGATTTTTTGATAAAGGCCATTCTCACTGGGGTTAAGTGATATCTCATTGTGGTTTTGATTTGCATTTCCCTGATGATTAGAGATGTTGAGCATTTCTTCATATGTTTGTTGGCCATTCTTCTGTCTTCTTTAGAAAAATTTCTGTTCAAGTCCTTTGCCCATTTTTTAATGGGGTTATTTGATTTTTTCTTCCTAATTTTCGTGAGTTCTAAGTATATTCTAGTTGTCAGTCCCTTATTGGATGCATAGGATGCAAAAATTTTCTCCCATTCTGTAGGTTGTCTGTTTACTTTCATGACTATTTCTTTGGCTGTGCAGAAGCTTTGTAGTTTGATCATGTCCCATTTATTTATTTTTGTTGCTGCTGTGATTGCCTTTGGGGAATTCTTCATAAACTCTTTGCCCAGGCTGATGTCTAGGAGAGTGTTTCCAAATTTTCCTCTAGAGTTCTAATAGTTTCATATCTTAGGTTTAAGTCTGTTATCCAGCGTGAGTTGGTTTTTGTGAGAGGTGAAAGGTGTGGGTCCTGTTTTAGCCTTCTACAGGTGGCTATCCAGTTTTCCCAGCACCATTTATTGAAGAGGGATTCTTTTCCCCAGCGTATGTTTTTGTCTGCTTTGTCAAAGATGAGATGGCTATATGAGGATGGTTTTATATCAGGATTCTCACATCTGTTCCACTGGTCAATATTCCTGTTTTTGTGCCAATACCATATTGTTTTAATTACTACAGCTTTGTAGTATAGTTTGATATCTGGCATATTAATGCCTCCCATTTTGTTTTTGTTGCCTAGAATTGCTCTTGATATTCGGGGTCTTCTTTGGTTCCATACGAAGCGTAAAATTATTTTTTCTATATCTGTGAAGAATGCTGATGGGATTTTAATAGGTATTGCATTGAATCTGTAGATCAGTTTGGGTAGTATAGACATTTTGATGATATTGAGTCTGCCGATCCACGAGCATGGTATGGATTTCCATCTGTTTACATCCTCTGCTATTTCCTTCCTCAGTGTTTCATAGTTCTCCCTGTAGAGGTCTTTTATGTCGTTGGTTAAGTATATTCCTAGGTACTTTAATTTCTTTGTTGCTATTGTGAAGGGAATTGAGTCTTTGATTTGGTTCTCAATTAGATTGTTGTTGGCGTATATGAATGCCTCTGATTTCTGTGTATTGATTTTGTATCCTGAGACTTTACTAAATTCATTGATCAGTTCCAGGAGTTTCTTGGTTGAATCTTTGGGGTTTTCTAGATACAATATCATATCATCAGCAAACAGTGAAAATTTGATCTCTTCTGCCCCTATTTGGATACCTTCGATTCCATTTTCCTGTCTGATTGCTGTAGCCAAGACTTCCAGCACTATGTTGAACAGAAGTGGAGATAGTGGGCAGCCTTGTCTGGTTCCAGTTCTAAGTGGGAATGATTTCAATTTTTCCCCATTCAGTATGATGTTGGCTATGGGTCTGTCATATATGGCTTGTATCATTTTTAGGTATGTCCCTTCTATGCCTATTTTCTTAAGTGTTCGTATCATGAAGGGGTGTTGAATTTTGCCAAAAGCTTTTTCTGCATCTATTGAAAGAATCATGTGGTCTTTGTTTTTGCTTCTGTTTATGTGGTGAATTGCATTTATAGATTTACATATGTTGAACCATCCCTGCATCCCTGGGATGAAGCCCACTTGGTCGTGGTGGATTATTTTTTTGATAAGTGCCTGGATTCGGTTAGCTAAGATTTTTTTGAAAATTTTTGCATCTATATTCATTAGGGATATTGGTCTGTAGTTTTCTTTTTTTGTTGCATCCTTTCCTGGTTTTGGTATCAGAGTAATATTCGCTTCATAAAAGGTGTCGGGGAGGTTTCCGTTCTTCTCGATGTTGTGGAATAGTTTCTGCAAGATAGGTACTAGTTCTTCTTTGTAAGTGTGGTAAAATTCAGGTGTGAAGCCATCTGGACCGGGACTTTTCTTTTAGGGAGATTTTTAATTGCTGTTTCTATTTCAGCTGTTGAGATTGGTCTGTTCAGGGAATCTATTTCTTCCTGGTTGAGCCTAGGGAGGCTGTGTGTTTCTAGAAATTTGTCCATTTCCTCCACATTTTCCAGTTTGTGTGCATAAAGATTTTTGTAGTATTCATAAATTGTATCTTGTATCTCTTTGGGATCAGTTGTGATATCTCCTTTTTTATTCCTGATGGAGCTTATTAGAGATTTCTCTTTTCTGCTTTTCGTTACCTTAGCCAATGGTGTGTCAATTTTGTTTATTTTTTCAAAGAACCAACTTTTTGTTTTATTAATCTCCTGAATAGCTTTCCTGTTTTCAATTTCGTTTAGTTCTGATTTGATCTTGTTGATTTCACTTCTTCTGCTGGGTTTGGGGTTGGTCTGTTCTTCTTTTTCCAGCTCTTTGAGTCGTTTCATTAGATTGTCTATTTGTGATCTTCTTGTCTTTTGGTTATAGGCATTTATGGAGATAAACTTTCCTCTCAGAACTGCTTTAGCTGTGTCCCAGAGGAGTTGATAACTTGTCTCTCCATTGTCGTTTTCTTCATAGAACTTTTTTATTTCCGTCTTGATTTCTTCATTTACGAAGTAATCATTTAGTAGGAGGTTGTTTAATTTCCACGTTTTTGTGTAAAAATGTGAGTTTCTGTTAGGGTTGATTTCTAGTTTTATTCCACTGTGATCTGAGAAGGTACATGGTATGATTTCTATTTTTTTAAATTTCTTGAGATTTTCTTTGTGTCCTAGGATATGGTCAATCTTAGAGAATGTCCCGTGAGCGGATGAGAAGAACGTATATTCAGTGGATTTTGGGTAGAATGTTCTGTAGATGTCTGTCAGACCCAATTGTTCTAGAGTTTTGTTTAAGTCCATTATTTCTTTATTAATTTTCTGTTTGGAGGATCTGTCTCGTGCCGTCAGTGGGGTGTTGAAATCTCCGGCGATTATGGAGTTGCTATTAATCCATTTGCTTAGCTCCAGTAAGGTTTGCTTTATGAATCTGGGTGCACCTAAGTTGGGTGCATATATATTTAAAATTGTTATCTCTTCTTGTTGGACTGTGCCCTTCACCATTATATAATGACCCTCTTTGTCTTTTACTACTTTTGTTGGTTTAAAAACTAAATCGTCTGAAATTAGAACTGCCACACCAGCCTTCTTTTGGCTTCTATTTGCTTGGAATATTGATCTCCACCCTTTTATTTTTAGTCTATATGCATCCTTGCAGGTTAGATGTGTTTCCTGAAGACAGCATATACTTGACCTGTATTTTCTTATCCATTCAGCCAGCCTATGTCTCTTGAGTGGAGAGTTTAAGCCATTCACATTTATTGAGAGAACTGATAGGTAAGGTAGATTACTGATCATTCTGTTGGGTTGGATGTTGTTGCTATGATTTGTGTCTTGAGCCATTGTAATATCTGGCCTTTAATATCTTTGGGTTTTGGTTGTTTTTATATTCGTGGGTTATTATGATGATGTTCCGTGCATAACGCTGTTTTAAGTACTTCTTGTAGGGCTGGTCTTGTCTTGGTGAATTCTCTGAGCCTTTGCTTGTCTGAGAATGTTTTTATTTCTCCTTCATATACGAAGCTTAGTTTTGCAGGGAATAATATTCTAGGCTGGGCATTGTTTTGTTTCAAACGAGTGAGAATGGGGCCCCAGTCTCTCCTTGCTTGTAAAGTCTCATTAGAGAAGTCTGATGTTATTCAAATTGGCTTTCCCTTGTATGTTACTTGCTTCTTTTGTCTTACAGCTCTTAGAAGGGCCTCTTTAGTTGATACTTTTGTCAGTCTGATGACTGCATGTCATGACATCTTCCTGTTTGCGTTGAATCTCCCAGGGGTCCTCTGAGCTTCTTGAACTTGTATATCAAGATTTTGAGCAAGGCCTGGGAAATTTTCCTCTATTATATCTTCAAACAGCTTGTCCAACCCTTGAGTGTTGTCTTCTTCCCCTTCTTGTAACCCTATGACCCTCACATTAGGTTTCTTCACATAATCCCACAGCTCTTGTAGGCTTTGCTCTTTTCTCTTGTTTCTCTGCTCTATTTCTGTGACTGATTTATTTAATTGGAGGGTGTTATCTTCAAGCTCTGAGATTCTTTCTTCTGTTTGATCTACCTTGTTCTTGAGACTTTCCACTGTATTTTGTAGTTCCTTGAATTGATTCTTCATTTCCAGGAGTTCGGTTACACTTTTCTTCAATGTGTCTATTTCTTTTCCCATATCCTGGAGGCTTTTTGTGGTTTCTTGGTGTTGGTTATTGAGTTGTTGTTGCACCTGGGTGAGTGTTCTTATGTTCCACATACGAAATTCCTCTTCTGTCATATTGGTTGCCTGATTTTGGTCGGTGTCCGTTTCTAGGGGGCTGGTGCTCCTCTTTGGGGGTGTGTTTTCCGTTTGGTTCTTCATATTTCCTGAGTTCTTTCGCTGATTTCTTCCCATGTCGATCAGTTGTTGTTTCTTTCCTTAGGTTATTGTTTGGGTATTCACACACCTTGTTTAGTTTCTGAGGCGTTAGGTGGTGCCTGTGGGTGAAATTGGACCACTCCCTGTATATTGAGTCAGTGGGTGCCGTGGAAAGGCTGTGCAAGATGCTGTCCCTGTCAGTAGGTGGCGTTTGCTTGGAGGAACAGGCTACGGTGTTGATTTTGAGTCCTGTTATCAGCTCTCGTTCTGGCGGAGCTGGGTTGGGTAAGCCTGCCCTCAGGCCGTTAGCAGGGGTCAAAGTTCTGTTCTCTGCTTCCAGGGAAAGCTGTCAGGGTGGGGCTGGAATGGACCTGCTCAGCCAGAAAGTCTGGGTGTGGGGGTGGGGCTGTCTGAGACCCGCAGTCTGCAGCAGGCCTCGCTTCTTTCCACCCTCCCCAACTCCGCAGCTACTCCTGGGCCTCTGCCAGCAGGCCAGACCACAAGCCACCAGGCCTCCCCGGACTGTGATGCCGGCGGGGAGGTTCCCTGCACAGAAACGCCACCTGGGTTGGGCGCACGGCCTCCTCCTGGGAGGAGGGTTGCCCTCTAGGACGCCGATCCGCCCCTGGAGGCACACACACCTCAGTAGGCTGTTCACGTATAACCCTTCTGTGCCCCGGGCAATGCTAGCCCTTGGTGCAGGGGATCTGGTCTGCAGATCCGACCTCTGGGTCCCAGAGTTCAAACTGTATTCCCACCAGGGAGAGGATTTCCGGTCCTAATTCACCCACAGGGAGCCCAAGCTGGGTCTATGTCTCTCAGCCTCTGAGTCGGCATTATTTTCCTGGGAACACGGTGCCAGCAGCACCTGGGAGGGCGGGCAGGGTCCCAAACGGGAAGGTCCCATTCCCTGGAGGTGCTTCCGGCTGGTGGCTGTATTGTCTCTCTGGGCAGCCGCGAGTAGGGTTGTCGGAGGGGAGGAGGAGGCAATATGGCGCCTGCTGCGCGGCTCGGTCCGTGCACAGGGAGGTGCCCGGAGGAAGTTGGGAACCTGGTGCCACGTCTGGTATAGGCTCACTGTTGGCAGGCGGCGGCGATCTCTGGGCTGGTGTCCGCAGGTCTCTCCACCCGCTGGGGAGCCCACCAGCAGTCCCGAATGCAGGGGAGGGGAAACAGCGAATCCACCTACCCTTGCCGCTGGTCTCCGGGCTGCTCCGGTGGTCTCAGCCTCCAGTTCTCCTCCGCAGCCTCCTCCCGTGGAGTCTCCCGGGGTCTCAGGTACCCCTCCTTCCGGCCCTTTTCCGCTGTATCCTCGTCTTCTTGCTTCTTTCCTCCAGTTTCTGTAGAATCTGTCTTTTCTGCAGAGACCCTCTGTCTGGCGGTGTTATTCGTCCCAAGATATCTTTTATACCTAAACTAGCTTTGGGTTTCCTAAAATGGCCATTAGGTAATAGCAATGGACTGAATGTTTGTGTCTCCCCAAAATTCATATGTTCAGATTTTGTAATTTTTTTTCAGAAACTGCTTTTTAGAATTTTGCACTGACTTTGATTTTTCTTTTTCTTTTGTCCTTTGGAAATGTGTGTGTGTGTGTGTGTGTGTGTGTGTGTGTGTGTGTGCATGTTTGTAAAGAATTATTCCCTGCTGGTTATCTTGGAAAAATGAGAAAGATTATCTTCTCCTAACACAAGTGGAAAAGTCTTGGCAGTAACGCCCAACCTAGATTGTTGCGATGTCTGTGTGCATAACTACTAGCTATCCCTCAAAGTGTAATTCTAAATTGAATAACTCAGACTCTGTGAAAAATGTCATAGTACATTATGCCCTATGGATCACATCAGTAAGAGAAAGAAGATGGATCTTCAGGAGAGAAATTCCTGTGGGCAGGAAGGGGTGATGTTTCCCTAAAGGGTGGTGGACACTGGTCCTGTGAGAATGTGAGAAGAGACACCAGCAGCAGAAGAAAGGCAGCCGTCAAGTCAGGGAAGCAAGAAGAGCAACTGGGTTGTCACTGTAAGGAAGTGATCTGTGAAAAAAATAATTTCCGCTTTCCATGGGCTATGGCATCCTTTTATTTATCATGTGATTTTCATTTTTTCCCCCAAAGTTAAATTTTCTTTAATTTAGCCTCCTTCTTTCTGGTGTACTTCTGTAACATTGTGAGTTAACACCGCGGACAGTTAAGGAATGGGGGGTTAAGGAACCTGCAGTTCTGCCGAGGTTGTGGCATCAACACTGCATCCAGAAGGACAGTCATCTGTGAAGCAAGGGCAGCCCAGAGGAGCACACAGAGTCCTAAGGGGATGACTTAGGAGGGATGAAAGACAAGCCTGCACTTGCCAAACGCATTAGGGAAAGGCAACTCCCGAAGGGGTGAAGGCTTTAAAAATGAAGCCTTTTGAAAGTTCATGAATATCTTCTTTAATGTAATTTTAACTTTGGAATGCTACGATGTGCATATGTAACAAAATCAACAATAATAATTGATTGCATTAATTGGGTGCTTGATATTTCTATACTTTGTGCTATACTTGAATTACAGAATTTTAGAGAGATTATGTAACTTGGTCATACTCAGAAATCTAATAAATGAAGAATTTAGTATTCTTACCTGACTTTGGATCTTAGATTTTTATGCACTGTGAATAAGTGAAATACAATGAATACTAGTATGTAGAATAAATCCTACGGCCTGTACTTCAGCCCCAGGGATATACTATTACTTCCCAAAGTGACCTGCCACACTGGAATTGGGTATCTCCATGAAGTAGAGAGAGTGTTTTTTGGAAGCAAGGTGAGTTGGGCATTCTGTCTTCTGTCTCCTTAAGCAATAAGAACTCTTTTGTTCCAGTTAAAAATATTAATCAAGTCAAGGCCATCTATGATAATAATATATAGCTGGGCACATAAGGCATGGAAAATATAATAAATACTTGCTGTACCATGACAGCAGCAATGATCATCTACTGGTTTTTGTCCTAGACAGCTCAAGGAATGGTATCTCTAAAAAGATGTTTCAAAGATACTTTCATAAATTGTTTTATGAAAATATGAAGATAAGAAATGTTGAATATTAAAATGTTTGTGACAGTTACATTTCTTTTCTAACCTCCTGCCCCTAAGTATGTTCACATGACAAGTTTTTGAATAAATACTTAGTCTGGAAGCTATTCTGGAAAGTAGGGGTCCTGATACACTTGGTAACTATAGTTACAGTTGTCTCTTCTTTCCCTGGAATGGAAAACAGTATATTGTCATCTCAGAAGTCATTCTGAAAGCTTTAATGATATAAACACTCATTTTTCTGGGCAATATTCCTATTGTTGAATGCTAGTCATAATTTTCTTAATGATAAAAGTGACATCTAGCTGTTGAGCAGACACTAGTGTCTTACAACTTCAAGAAAAAAATCTATTAATTAAAAATATTCCCTTGGAAAATGTTTTTCTTCTCTTCATTGAAATAATATAACTAATATTTAATTAATGATTATTCCCGAAGCTACCTCCAGGTAGTGATTATATTGAGTTTTAATTGGCTAATCTATACAAACTTGGCAAAGCATAAGTATAAAACTGATTTTTATTATTTTTATTTTTATTTTATTTTATTTTATTTCAGTATATTATTGGGGTACAAATTTTAAGGTTTCAAATAATGCTCTTCCCCCTCTCCCAACAAATCTGAGCTTCAAGTGTGACCATCCCCCAGACGGTGCACGTTTCACTCATTATGTATGTATATACCTGCTTCCTCCTCCCCGCTCCCTCCTGCCCAATACCCGATAAATGTAATTCCTACCTGTCCACTTAGGTGCTGATTTGTTAATACCAATTTGCTGGTGAGTATATGTGGTGCTTGTTTTTACCATTCTTGGGATACTTCACTTAGTAGTATGGGTTCCAGCTCTAACCAGGAAAATACAAGAGGTACTATATCATCATTGTTTCTTAGAGCTGAATAGAACTCCATGGTATACATATACCACATTTCATTAATCCACTCATGTATTGATGGGCTCTTGGGTTGTTTCCACAACTTTGCAATTGTGAATTGTGCTGCTATAAACATTCAAGTGCAGGTGTCTTTTTTTTTGTAGAGCGTCATTCGATCTTTTGGGTAGATGCCAGGTAGTGGGATTGCTGGATCAAATGATAGATCTACTCGTATTGCTTTAAGATATCTCCATATTGCTTTCCACAGAGGTTGGACTAGTTTGCAGTCCCACCAGCAGTGTAGGAGTGTTCCTATCTCTCCACATCCATACCAATATCTATTGTTTTGGGACTTTTTGATAAAGGCCATTCTTACTAAGTGGGCAAAGGACATGAACAGAAACTTTTCAAAAGAAGACAGAATAATGGCTAACAAACATATGAAAAAATGCTCAATGTCTCTAATCATCAGGGAAATGCAAATTAAAACTGATTTTTTAAAATGTTCATCAAAAATTGAAACATTCCTCTCAGCTTAGAGAACAATTGTAACAAATAGGAGAGATGAGACATACTCTATAATGTAAATCATACCCTCACTATGCTGCTGTCTTTTAAAGGAAAGATGCTAACAAAAGTTTTCTTGAGTCTGCCCAGTTCTTATTTGTGAGAAAGTGCTTATACATAGGGAGATTAAAATTTTTATGCCTTTAGTTATACTAAAAGGCATGTCTTTACTAATACAGAAACACTTTATGCTTCAAAATAGTTTTGTGAACCTTTGTTATTTTGTCCAAGGTATGGCATTTTCTCCAAAAGAAACAAATTGGGGAATTATACTAAGTAGAACTCTTCTCCAATTTGCTTGCATGCCCATTACTGGGCTCAATTTGGACTGGGAATCTGGTTTCTGTGGGTCCTTGATATCATCCTTGATTCTGTTGTGAACACAACACATACCAAGAAAACATACTGCCAAGGACACAAGAAATAATTTGAGTGTGGATTTTGGCTTCTTAAGCAAAATATTTTTGATTTTGTTCACTTGTATATCACCTTCAGAATTGACTTCCTAATGAATTCCGAGCCTTCTGACCCTTTTGAAATTGTCCTCAACTCCATGGAGTTGTTGAATTTTGCAACACTTTTGGAAAAAAATAAAGTTTTAATTATTTGACCAAATATTCCTTGAAATCTCTTTTCTTGTTTAGAAAATATTCTTTGTCATCTTTGGTTTGAAAATCTTAAATAAATAAATTTGTTTGTTTTTATTTTCTTGGTAGAGAAATTGGTAATTGAGATGTGAGAAAGTAGAACTGACTTTGGAACTGTAAGATAGAACCAAATCAATGATTTTGAGCTGTGCCAGCCCCAGTGCCCCTTTTATGGAAGATATTTTGTAACTTCTCCTGTACTATCCTTAAATGATAATGCATAATTTTTCAAACCAATAGATAAAATATCTTAAATATAAATGAGAAATAAAATGAAAGTGATTTATAGTAATGTATAGTAAATAACCTGGGATGACTGTATTAAAAGATATAACAGAGAATTAATATGATTGTACTCATGTAGACTCACAACAAATACAATATCTACCAATACAGATTGATACACACGCATTTGTGATTCAACTACCCAAAACATTTCTCTCTATGATACATTCACGTGAAATAGTGACATTTCTTTTTAAAATTCTCAACAAAACAAAGTAAAATAATTACCTTAATTTGCATAGTAGTAGCATTCCTGGAAAACTTGGCATGATTAAAATTGTGTAAAAAGTACTTCATGTGTCTTTGTCATAAGGGGATGTGTTCTATGCTTAGACAATTAGAAATGTCAAGTGCATTATTCTCAAGTTCTGTGGGATGTGGGGCAATTCTTTTATTTTGCTGGACTCTTCATAGTGTGCCTGGCTTGTGCCCACAAAACTCAATAGCACCTTCTAATCATCAACAGCCACAAATGCCATCTCCACTTCCATAGCATTTCAGAACTCCCTTATGGTTAGGAGATAGCACTTACCTGTTGAGAGTCACTGGTCACACGAAACACTAGTGGGCTCAGTAGCTGTGAAGGGGACTCCAGCCTACCTGTGTGATCGCACACTATCTGTGCCATCATGACTGTCATTATTTACTTCAAGCCTTACATTGTCAGTATCCTATGTGCTTTGTTTACATTAAGAATAACAATTGGAAGACTGGTAACAATCTTTAGTTTCTGCCATTTTTATTGCATCAAGATCTCCAATGATGAGCAAACTTTATGCAATGGGTACATTTGTGGAGTTTAACAAGTTAACATCTTCTATGGGTGCTTAAACCTCTAGGAGAAGGTAAAGTCTAGAATTGGAGCTGGGGAGGATAAGCTCAGTGGTTCCTATATCTGTCCACCGGGGTGAATAAACAGGGAGAACTGGTTGGGGGATCCAGGTTGGAGCCATAAGCCAGGAGCCAAAGAGATCAGATACAAATGCCAGATCCAAAGTAGCAGAAGCTAGTTTTAAAAGAAGTAAAACTGAAGCCAAGAATCAGGATAAAAGGATGAACTGGACTGAAGTAGAAGATCAGAAACAAATGAGGGGTGCAAACAGCTTTTGGTATTTTTAGATTGTCTTTTCGGGATAGCAGGTATGTAGCTTACACTTGGAGCAGATCATATTAAAGAAATGACATTGAAATAGAAGCTCCTTAAGTCACTAGCTTATAGGTGGTTTTATATAGGTGCAACATATAACATCAGGTTTACTGACTACATATTTTAACAAATTGCTAAATAATTATCCTCTGCATTTTAATTGAAAATAGTCATATTGGTTTATTCTACTAGACGTTGAGCTGCTTGAAGGCAGTGTTGATTCATATTCATTATTCTCTTTCTCTCTTTCCCTCCCCAATAGAGAGAGGGAGGAGAGAAAGAGAGAGGGAGAGAACTACACAACTGCACAAGCTTGAGCTGATTCATTTAATTAACTGCAGTTTTCCAGGATGGATCTTTTATAGCTTATACGTATAAATATATGAAAACCCCCTAAAGTGCCATAAATAAATTCATCTCTTTCATCATCGCCATATGATCTTTAATATCAATGGCATATCTAACAAAGGTTTTATAGCAGACCCATAAAAATTAGTAAAGATTAGAAAATGAGACATGTAGAAAAAAGATTAAAGGATAATTCAGGAAAACTGACAGCCATCTTTCTGATCATCCTCAAGAATCAAATAAAGAGAATGTTGTTGAATTACCATTCTTCATAAGAAATAGAAAGAAGAGTTCATAAAGTATTAATAGCAGTGTTTGAATAGGTCAGAAATTTCAGCCAGTTGGAAAATATTAATGATTGCATTAAAAATGAGAGATGTCTGGAATTGTTCTCTCTGGATTAAAACAGAATGATTTCCTCATTTGTTTACTGTGATTTGGGACAGATTAACTAAAGCACTGGATAGGCCGGGTGTGGTGGCTCACACCTGTAATCCTAGCACTCTGGGAGGCTGAGGCGGGAGGATCGCTCAAGGTCAGGAGTTGGAGACTGAGCGAGACCCTGTCTCTACTATAAATAGAAAGAAATCAATTGGCCAGCTAGAAATATACAGAAAAAATTAGCTGGGCATGGTGGCACATGCCTGTAGTCCCAGCTACTCGGGAGGCTGAGGCAGAAGGATTGTTTGAGCCCAGGAGTTTGAGGTTGCTGTGAGCTAGGCTGACACCATGGCACTCTAGCCTGGGCAACAGAGTGAGAGTCTAAAAAAGAAAGAAAGAAAGAAAGAAAGAAAGAAAGAAAGAAAGAAAGAAAGAAAGAAAGAAAGAAGGAAGGAAGGAAGGAAGGAAGGAAGGAAGGAAGGAAGGAAGGAAGGAAGGAAGGAAGGAAGGAAGGAAGGAAAGAAAGAAAGAAAGAAAGAAAGAAAGAAAGAAAGAAAGAAAGAAAGAAAGAAAGAAAGAAAGAAAGAAAGAAAGAAAGAAAGAAAAGAATAAAGCACGTGGACAAATTTGAGAGCTTTAATGAAGTTCAGGGAGCTGTTAAATGGTAGAACACCTCTGTCATTCTTAGAACGGCCTCTGGAGGTCAGGGTTGAGGCATGGTGCACAGCAAAGCTTCCCCACCCACTGGCTAGCCAGTCAAAACAGGGCAAACAAGGATCCTTTTGGTTTTCCATCTGGTATCATTCATAAACTCTAAGTTTTTTACTCATAAATTATAACTCAACTAACAAGCTAATGTGCAACATTCTCTGTTGGATATTTTAATATATATTTAATTTATCCATTTAAGTAAGAGTCCATGTTAATTTCTTTCAAAACAAAGAAGTTAGGGCTCTAAAAACATTTAAAAAGTCTATTTAGACCTTGAAATGTGAAAGGATTTGTAAAATAATAGGTCTTAAGAATGAAAGTATCTCAAATTTAATAGGATAATTTACAGTTTTCTCACGTTCCTAAAATTTAGGGTTGCAATCATTCCCTTAATTCAAAAGCATTTGAAAGCTCTCCAAATAATATTCAAATCATTTGGAACAAGACAGAATAATTTACCATTATTATTGTACTTTAGTGGTTTATCATTCCCAGTTCAGAGGATGGCAGGCAGCCAAAAGACATCCTCCCCACAGTTCCTCCTGAACAGCCTCAGTCCAGAACTCAGTGACTGTCAAAAGGAAGGGGAAGTAGAAGAGGGTTCATCTAAACTTCTCTTTATACATTTTTGGAGCTGCAGTCTTTCCTATTTTCTGGTTACTTTATCCTTTCTTACCTTTCAATTTTTTTAAAACAATGCTCCCAGATATCCTTGAATATTTGGGGAAAATATGAAAGGTAACTGAAGTTGCTATATTGAATTACATATCTTAAGCTGCTTTCAAATATTATTCAGTAATAAAGAATATGCCCTGATAATTCTGGGAATGCCCAGACTTTTTCTACCCCTGCAAGTGCCTTTCCCCATCCCCTCCTTTATCCCCAAACCTCATTCTTTAAGACTCAGCTCCCACGTCTTTTCTCTCTGTGAAGGTGTCTCAAATGCCATCATGTGACGTTCACCCCACCCTGCAGGATTCCCCCAAGGCACCCTGGGTGTACCTCTGTTAAAACTCACTGAGTGCCATGTTTATTAAGTTCTTCCATGTTTCTAGAATTTACAATTGCAACCAGGAACAAAGTAGAGGATATTCAAAATATTTAAAAAGGAGTAGGGCACAGGTATTGACCAATCAGAATGGAACTAGCTTTCAAAAACACTGATATGTTTGGGCTAAATAGGGATCCTTTGGATTAGCCTATGATCTTTATGGGAGGGACTCTTGTCTCATTTGACTTTGTATTCTTAGCCCCTAACACAGTACTTGGCAGATAGTTGATCAAAAAATGTTTTATGAATAAGCAGATGAGATACCAAGAAAAGTCATGCATTAATTCCAGGGAGGGTCTTGAAATCTTAGTAGTGACTTCAGGACTGCCTAGTACCATTAAACCTTAGACATTAGTTTACCCTGAGATAAATATGTTCTTCTTTATATTAGATGATGTTAATGACATCCTCCTATGACCTATGTGCTGACTTGTCCCTGCAAGTACATTGCCCTGAGCCATCTGCTCATTCACATTTTCATGCTGTATTTTGGATAACTAGAATGGGTTAATTAAATTGCTTTTATGGAAGCTGAGATAGTAAACAAATCATTTCCAAAATGAAACTGAAAGTCTATGATGCAATTCTGTACTTAATTTACTTAAAAGATATTAAAAGAAAAATTTTGAAGACGTATTCTTCCTATATTATTTTTACCTATGGTGGGCCACATGTTAGATGAGTCATTCTTAAGTAAATGTTTATCTATTGTGGAAAAAAACCTTCTTTGAATACAATTTGGGACAATTTAAAATGAAAAAAACAATGTTCACTTTGTCTCAGGATAGCAATTCTTTAGAAACTTTTTTTTTTAACTTAAAAGTAAAGATAGAATAGCTGTCAATCTGGTGTCCAACTATCTTTCCTTTAGGTGATTTCTTTGTCTTGTTAGCTGGGAGGGTTTAGTTCATTTCCACTTTTTTCTAACAGTTGAAACTTTCTGCTCAGCAGAGTGGTGGCTCCTCATCTCCTACTCTAAGCAGATAGCTGTATGTATCCCTGAAACAATCACACTGAACAGATTCAACTGCTCATATTAGACTGATTTGGGGGAATAAAGTTTGGGACCAAGACTAGTCAATATAAGGTTAATTAGATCTACATAAAACAATTATTTACCTCTGGTCAATATAGTGCTTCTAAGGGATGGAGCTATAGTAAGGACTGAAAGGCATGAGTTTTGTGGCCTCAGTGGAAATTAAAATGGGTATAAGGGTGGGGCTATAGAAAGTTCTAGACAGACAGAAAGTCCCAGCTTACTCCTAGGAGTGATGAAAGGCAAATCCTGAAACCTCTGGCAAAAGTTTTCTCATTGGAAATAGTAAGCATTTGGCTTAGCTAACTACTAAAATAGTTATTAATTATAATTAAATAAAATAAGTTAATAGCACATCTTATATTTTCCTGGTTAGAGCTGGAACCCATACTACTAAGCGAAGTATCCCAAGAATGGAAAAACAAGCACCAGATATATTCTCCAGCAAACTGGTATTAACTGAGTAGCACCTAAGTGGACACATAGGTGCTACAGGAATAGGGTATTGGGCAGGCGGGAGGGGGGAGGGGGGCGGGTATATACATACATAATGAGTGAGATGTGCACCATCTGGGGGATGGTCATGATGGAGACTCAGACTTTTGGGGGGAGGGGAGGAAATGGGCATTTATTGAAACCTTAAAATCTGTACCCCCATAATATGCCAAAATAAAAAAAAAATAAAATAAGTTAAAAATAGTTAACTATTTAAATATAGTTAAAAATAGATATTAATTATATGGCTCCAAAATTCTATAATTTTTAAAAAGGCACTAGCCACAGGTTTTGGTAGTTGTATGTAGCAGGTTACAAATTGAGCACATTCTGCTTGCCCAGCAGGTCTGGCCTGGGCTTTGCTGCCACAAATGTCCCCAATATTTGTGTTGTGACAGTTGGTATCGCTTTGTCCTACAGAGAATCCTTATTGTTACAGACATGAGTGCCCCATAATGTTTTTGGAGTTACTCCCATCTATTGATTTCAGTCCATTTTTGCTCCTAACATGAGGGCTGGCATGTATTATTCAAATTGCATGGGCTACAAATTTGCTTTCTTAAAACATCAATGTAAATGTGTGGGTAATTTATCCTTTCTAAAGTGAGACCAAGATAATAGAAATTATTCCTAAATATGCATGTAAAAAAGATGAAAGTAGTGATGATTGGTCTTAAAAATTGATGTTTACTGAAGTAATGAGGAAACAGCTGCTTGTCAGAGGCTGAGTCTCAAAGAGTGTCTGCCTCTGGATGGAGTCGTCACTTGCCCTGCCATGTGCAGATGCAGACGCCCAATTTTCCCATTTTAGTCAAGATTAGTAAATTCTTGGATACCGAGTCATCTGAAGGAATTTAGTTATATATATATATATAAGAATGCCAATTTTTATAGCAAAAAATAACTAAGAAATCAACTAGAATCTCACCTGAGCTGGTCCATAAATTGTGTTTCCTATAAGAAAGTTTCTTTACAAAATCAAGCCAATATTAGAAGACCACTTATGCATCATTCATTATGGCAACCATAATGCTATAAAGCAGGGAGTCACACAGTCTCCTGAGACAGTTAAAATAATGGTTAAAATTGAAGAGTATTATCATCCATCTATGCTATAGGACTTCATTTCTAGATGAGTATTAATCAGCACCTTAGTGATGGAAACACACAGGTGAAGTTTTTAATATTTCATCTTTGGATATTTAGAATATTTAGAATGACTTAGTTACCATAAACTTTAGTCCTATGGTACTGTACTTTCTCATAAAAGATGTAATATTTTCTAAGATTATAGTTCTCCCAAAAATTATATTTCAAAATGCTTTATTTATTTTACAAGACACCAGAAGTTGCCTGTTAAGATTTAGGTAATAGAGTTGTCTGAACAATCTATTTACATATTTTTTCCTTGGAGGGTTATTTCTTAAGGAGATGTCAAATCCAATTATATTTATGCTGATTATAGTTAGCTCTTACTCCTTACCAGTGTTCATAACTGTACCTAATTTTGAATCTGAAACCCTTATGCAAGTTTATAGAGGTGAATTGAGATTGATTACACAAGCAAAGAGCTTAACAACTACATATTGGGGCCTAAATATTAAAATTTTGATATATGCAATTTAAATGGCAACCCTAGCTTAGTCTTCTATTTTTTCACTTTTTCCCTTAGATAGGATTTACTTACAAGACTCCATTTGTCTGTTTTATATTAGTGCAGGTATACTGGGACCTCCAAAACATAGAACTCTGTTTTCAATATTCACTAAGGATTAGTAATTAAAAAATACAGTGAAAACTTGAAGAGAAAGCCAAAGTAAATTTCTTTTTAACTGAACAAAACGAGTCATAGGTATTATATTAAAACACTTGAAGTATCTGTAATGAAATGTTTTTAACTAAATGGGCATAGTTGCTCAAGTCTCTCTCTTTTTTTTAACATAAGCAAACAAACAAAAAGAAATTTGAACAATTAGAATTAGTTGCCTGGTTAAAATATTGATTATAGTCATCATCTTTTAACTTACACTAAAATTAATAAAAGTTTTTCTAAGATAGGTCTAGGAGCCATTGTTCTACAATATGGTTTGAGTAAGAACACACAATAAATACTCCTTTGGAAGTTTTTGTGAACTTAAAAAAACTACACAGCTAACCTTGATGTCTAATATTGCCACTAACAGCAACTTCCTATAACCATTTAAAGCATAATTTTTGTCTGGTAAAGTAAGCACTTAAGTTTGAATTTTCCCAGGAGAGAGCAGAGTACTAAGAATGGAGAAATAGGACTGGTAAATTTTGGAAGAAAAGAAAAGACAACAAAAGATGTTGAGCATGAATTGGCATTCACAGTTAAGGGAGGGCTTAGGCAGCTGGAAACCCTAGATGGGCAGTAAGACATGAGATATGAAAGTACTAAAAAAAGGAGAAAAATGAATGGGGTAATGTTTTCACATCTACATACATATGCATATCTTTATGCATGGGTAAAATTGACCCCCTCCTTGTGTGATTTAATATGTAGAACCTCTAAAAGTCTTCTTGACCAAAAAATATCTCTTCCAACTTTCCTCCAGGGTTGCCTGAAATTCTCATTATATTGATTTTTGGGGAATGAAAGCAAGGATGGTCCTGCCCTTGTCTTCTAGCCACCCTACAAGCATTTTGTTACAAGGTTCGTATTCTATTTCTTTGAATCCCCACATAGTGAATAACACGATGGTATGTATAGGTACCTGGTAAGCTTTAAATGTGAGGGAAAACGGGGCATCTTCAATTTCTGCCTGTTGAGACCTCAGCTCACACTCGTGTATCCTAGGGGCCCTGAGGGGAGAAAAGCAAAGCCTCAGTAGAGGAACACCAAAAGGAGTGGCGTGGGAACCCTGAGCCATCTGGCCAGCTCCCAATTTTCTTGTTAAAATGTTAATCATAAAGGCGTTTTGTGGATCAGGTACCATACGAGCATCTTTCACTGTCTTTCTGAAGGTAGCTTACTGGGAAAAGTTGGGATGTAGAGGTAGGAGACTTAGACCGATTCCCAGCTCTACAATTAACAGGCCATGGGATTTTGCACAAGTAACAACCTATTGGCTTCGGGTCCTGAACTGTAAAATTTGATCAGACAGCACCGCACCCAGGCTTCGTGGAACCCAATCACTTCTCTAGCTACCTAGCGATTGTGTCTGGTCAAGTTGACACCAAAGTTCAACTGTTTCACTCTCCTCCCTTTGCTGTCATCCCCTCCCCACCTGTTCATATGGTCAGGGATTAACACAGTAAAGGTTATTGCTTAAAGCTGGAAAATAGTTTATGTCTTTAAACAAAAGAAAAATCCTCACTACATTCTGATGTTTTGTTTCAAGTAACATAAAGGTAAACATTAATTCAGACCATAGACAAATTCCAAATTAATATAGCCTGATTTAAAATCTTATTCTGGGCCCTTTGAGGACATTTGTGAATCTAATTCCCTGTGACTTTTTGCAATGAGATCAGTTGATACACATCTGAGTACAATTTTCAAGGTTATAATTTGCAGAATTATAATAGGGCAGAAGGTTGTCATTGCTGTTATTCCTCTGATTTTCTGATTAAATAGGAGCTATATTTTCTTGGTTGTAGAATGAAAAGCAGAGCAAAGTGGTGGGTTATTTATTTTTTTCCATGATCTAATCTCTGCATGTTGCATATTATTATTGCTTTTTGTAGTGTTCTTCTTGCTTCTGGTATTTTAAGCTATCTTTTTACATTTCAATTGATGTTATATATTGAACAGATGTCTTAAATTGAGCATGGTGTTCAGAGAAACCTAAAAAGAATTAGTTTTAAAAATCATTATTTTTTACTTTTCCTAAACTTGGTAAAAGGCTTTCTCTATTTTTTTATTTCCACAGTAATGTTGTTGATTTCATCTTTTGAAGTCGATATGCTGCCTCATATCTATATTAAATTCACTGGGGCAAGGCCCTGAGTACATTTGTCAGATGTCCAATTTGGTGAGAGCTGAGTTAATGAGTAACATTTGTTATTAATTACATCAATAAAACATCATAATTTTACAATTCTGGTTTGAGCCTAATAGAGTAGGAGGTTTGAGGGATTAATATTCACAAGCAATTAATGCATCACTGTTTAGAAAAAAATGCTAAAAATATTTTAATAGCCTCTTTGCATCCTAACCAGACTTCAATCAAATCAAACCATCTCTGGCTAGAAAAAAAAGTAATTGGTTCCTCAAAATTAAATCCAAGTAACTTGTCTCTGCAGAAGGTCAAGCAATATATTCTCATGAAAGAAAACTGTTCCTCATTTAACGCATCAGTTATTAAAAAGGTGTTCTATTTTCCTGTTTGGGTTATGTCTGGGGTTTTTTTATGCCTGCATATTAAAGTAACTGTATTGCCAACATGCAAATGATGTGCTAACTGAACATGGCTTGGATGACAGCGATGATGAAAGGGCCAGAGTGGCCTATCAGCTACATTATCATGCCTAAGCAGTGGAAAATCACTGAGCTTCCAGAACCTTCCCCTATTTTATGCTTACATGACTCATAGAAACAACTAAAATTTAAGATATGGCAGATCATTTTCTTCTTTTAAAAGAAGACATTCAAAGTGTCTTATAGGATCTTAAATTTCTGTACCTCCTTTTTGGTAAAAAATTCAAATATACTAGATTTTTTCAAAGAAATGTTGAGAGAAAGAACAGAGCAGGAAAAAAAGACTAGAGAATTATATCTTTCTTTGTCATAACAGGGAACAGAGGGAATGATCATTGAAAACATCTTGCCAAATGGTGCCAGATGCTTTGTATGTTTTATGGCATTTAATCCATTTTATCTTCACATAGAGCTGAGGAAATGAAGGCTCATCTTCCAAACAACTTGTCCAAGATCATAAGGTACTAGTGGTGAACCCCATATCTTATTGACTTATACTAGCCAAAGACATGCAGTATCTAACTTTTGGTAAGAAAAATTCATTTTGGTTTTATTAAAATGACTCAATATATCATTATTATATTATAATATAATCAAAAAGTCTATCAGGTTTCAAACATAATGAAGATGAAGGAGATAGATATTGCAGTTCTTTGGTAAATAGATATTTAGTGTGTGTTTGTGTGTGTACTTGTTTCTTCAATGAACTAAGTTTCAGTGTCCTATAGAAAATAGCCATATGTTAGATAGAAGCTGTAGACACTTTTCATCTGGGCTGGTTAGAATGACTGTCTCCTCTTCTTTTCTCTTCTATTTTGGTCCTTTGGGTAATAGGCTCCCCATAAAAATAAGAGAAGATGTAGATGACCAGGAGTATGGTAAAGTCCACTATCATAAACAAAGCTTCTACTGGCCAAGACAGAAGGTTCCTAGTGAGAGTAGAGCCCAGCTCAGAGGACACTGCTATGGTCCAAAGGTCCTAGGACAAGGAGATGTCTCACATAATCTTGGTGGCACTTGGGCCTTGGGACTTGGCTACAGTTTCCTCTTTTCTATTTTTTTTGTTAATTGAGACAGATATAACTCACATACTGTAACGTTCACTCTTTTAAAGAATACAATTCAGTGTTTTAAAACATATTCACAAGGTCATGCAACCATTATCACTATTGAATTCCAGAACACTTTCATCACCTCAAAAAGGAACTCTATACTCAATAGCAATCACTCCCTAGCCCCTCAAGTCCCTAGAAACCACAATTTTACTTTCCATCTCTATGTATTTGCCTATTCATCTACATTTCATATGCAGTTACAGGGCCACACATTTGGTCATATTTTCTAATACTTCTAAGCATGCTCCCACATGGGGTACTGGGCCATCCAGAAGTTGTGTTTCCTGGAATGTTCAGAGAGGGACCCAGTGCAATTTCCATACATTCTTTCAAATGGACCCAGCAGCAGCACCAGCAGCAGCCTCAGTTCTGGCACGAGGATTACATTTTCCCCTGGAGCTTGTAAGGTTCCTCCGGACCCCTCAAATTGTGAACATTAGAAAAGCATTAGGTACTCACTTAAATTTGAGTTTTAGCTAGAAATGTCTAGCCTCTAAAATCTTCATTTAAGCAACTATTATTTATTGGCTCCATTACTTCAGTCTGGTTTTTCTCTTTGCTCTTGATTATCAACTCTCCAAAATCATTTGTGTGCAATTTAAGATCTCTACTAAGCGAAGTATCACAAGAAGGGTAAAACAAGCACCACATCTACTCACCATCAAATTGGCATTACTTGATCAACACTTAAGTGCACATATAGTAGTAACATTCATCTGGTGTTGGGCAGGCAGGAGGGGGGAAGAGGAGATGGGTATTTACATTTACACCTAATGGGTGCGGTGTGCACCGTCTGGGGGATGGACACACTTGTAGCTCTGACTCAGGGGGACACTTTCCTTACTTTACCATAACAGCAGTGCACTTCTCGGGGTTTCCAAGTACACCATCAATTTATTGAAAATGGCTATTTACAATCCATAGTATCTAGTATAATGCCCAAGTAGATAGTATTTAATATTTGTTAAATGGAAGAAAGGAAGGAAAGAGAGGTGAAGAAAGGAAAATAAGAAGCAGCAGACCCCAAATGCTGCTTGTCTTCATGTGTGGCATTAACTCATAATGGGATACAGCACTTTTCCCTTAAAGCCTACCTGTGACAGAAAGCATAAGTGAATGAAAGAAGTTTTATACTGTTGTTTGAAGGCTTTGTGGAGGACACAATGCAGAGGTTATAGACTATGAAAGACTTGGTCAACTTCATAAAAGTCTCTATTTTTCCTTTTGGTTTTTCCCCTCTGCTTTGGTTTCCTGCTCTCAGATCTTCCCTTGGGTCTTATGAGCAGTGACTTTGCTCTTATCCCGTCCTACCCCCTCCTCGCCTCTCAGCAATAATGGATGTTCTCAGTACCAGGATCTATACTTGTTTAAAGGTAATGGGAAAAATTGACAGTTTTGTGGTGAAATAAGAACATTTTTTGTTTTTACTCCACTAAAATGATAGTAAAATTGGAAGAAAAGTATAAATAGGGTCTAAACACCAAAATATAAGGAGAATCAGCAGTGTAACAATAGCAGATCGGAGACATCAAAAATTTTTAAAAGATGGAAAATGGATGTAGGGAATGAGCAGGTCTGAGAAAACAGGAGCCATTAGAGAAGTGTGCCACTAAGAAGCAGGTCAAGTCATACCATGTCACTTGAGAAAGATTCAGGAATTAGAGGCACCCATACTGCAGAAGGTTGGGGTGAGACATGGAGTTGAAAACAAAAATAACTGTCTAAAAGCTTCATGGAGGGACAATTCAACCTGGTGATCTTTTCCTGCATGCCCTATAGCCCAACCCCACCAAGAAGCTGGAAATTACTTTGTGGAGAGTAAATCTCAAAAACACAAGGGACATCAGAACTGCAGAGGACATGCTAGAGCTACTGCAATAAAATAGTGATAACATGCCAATAAAGACTACATATGGAAACTTGAACCCCCACCCCAGTGGTGCTTGCATCATATGCTTCTCTATGCCCTGGAAAAATATTAGAGGATTCTTTTTCTGGGGAAAGTGAAGCATTCCAAAGAAAAGACCATTGGATACTGTCCTGGCAGGAAAGCAGATTCACCCTATCAGAGGACCCCAATCTTTTTGGCACCACGGATGGTTTTCATGGAAGACAACTTTTCCACGGACCAGGGGTATGGCGCAGGGGTATGGTTTCAGGATTTCAGGTTTCAAGCACATTACATTTATTGTGCACTTTATATTCTACTATTATTACATTGTAATATATAATGAAATAATTATACAACTCACCATGCGGTGGGGCCCCCTGCCTTAGATGATTCAAAAGAAGAGATGTTAATCAAGGAACTTACTTTATCATCATTTGTTCATCATTTAAGTAAACAAACAAGGGATGGTGAGTCACCAGCAACTAGCAACGGTGGGAAGTCATTGTATCCCCAGGTTCCATGGCAATGAATGGCTCGCATTCAGGTGTGCCAGCTGACGGGTGCTGTGGCCCTTCCCCACGCTCATTACAATCAAGTGAGCAGCTTGAGCCCAGAGGTAGTCAGGCGCCGTTTCTCTCTGGTGGGCATGTGCTACATGCAGAGGTCCCCACAGATAGTGGGGCCCAACATTTTCCTCCCAGACGTGGTAGCGGAACAGGGGTGAACAATTTTGGAACTCCCTACGCCTGCTGGTGTTTCATAGAGATGCATGCTAGTGGGTCAGACACAGAAAAGGGGCTTCGGGGGTGGTTTGAGAGCTGGACTTGGGAGCAGAGGGAGCACGAGCACACATGGATTGAACTGATGGGTGTGTGCTGTGGGGGTCCCAGGAATGGTGATTTGGGGAGTGCCCACCCCTCCCAGCAGAAAAACTGGGCTATTGAATAAAGACAGAAAGATCCCAGCCCAGGGCCTTAGCCCTCAAGCATTTTGGCCCCTCCCCCACGAAGAGCCTCCCAGTTTGGAGAACTTGTCCCAACCCTCATACCAGCGGCTCCCCTTAGTGGCTGGAAAAGCAACTTCTGAGCCCTGCAGAGGCTTTGCCAAGCCTTTCAGGCTCCCACAACCTATCCATGAACCGCCTTGCTCCTCCTACACTTCAGTGGTGGAGGAGATCAAGCAACCCCCTGAGAGCTGCAGGATCTCTCCTAAAGCTTGGGGCACTCAAGTACTCCACCTGAGAAACAAGAGTCTGCCATGGACACAAAAGGACTTCTCAGCAGTTGGCTCTTTCATACAAACCTCAACCAGTGACAGAGAGAACAACTGTACAGCTCCTCATAGCATCACCCAACTCAAGCAAACGAGGCGTGGCTGAATCATACGCACAAGTACAACCCCCCATATTGGAGATTAAGCTGGGGGACCCAACACAATTCACACTGCTGGGAAGAGGTGAAGACAGCAGGAGAGAGGCACACCGAGAGGATCATCAGACCTGCTTGAACACTGCTTAGGCAACTCAGGACAAGCACTCTTCTCCCTGGCATGGTCAGGGATTGATTTGGGGGGACCCAAAGACAAGCACACAAGCCAGGCCCTATATTATACTTCAACTTTATATTTTCATTAATTTGAAGTCTTTGATAGGACAATGGTTTGCATTTATGTAGCACTTCATCCTTACCTACACCAACTTATTTGACTCTTATGAAAAACTTGCAAGGTGAGATTTGGTGCTGGATTCAGATAAATCTAGTCAAGTTTATTAATCTCTATAAGATTCAATTTTCTTATTTTGAAGTGAGGTTGAATAATGAATAAAGTGTGAGTAATGCATAGTTCATAGGATAATTGTGAGGATTAAAAGATATGATGCATATAAATGCTTTATACAGTATTTGAAATAGTAAACACTCAATAATAAATCTGAAATGATTGTATTTTACAAGGGAAGAATAACATATATACCCAGTGGAAGAAAAGTTATCATATTATGAAACAGGGGCTTAAACTTATATCAATTGATTCCAAAAACATTTCCTAGCTGTTATCTCATGCTATCCCCCTAAATATACGTTTTCTAGGTGACATCTTCATTAGGCCCAAGTAATTCACAGATTAGATGTTTAGATCATAGAGAGATATTTTTGAAAGTGAGTGTGGACTAGAGTATGATAGGGAAGAAGAAGTTGACTATCAGCAGTGGTAAGGAAGGAAATAGAATAAGAGGAGACTTAACAAGGGAGCCTGGAGCAGCTGGGAGGCAGGTGAAGGGCACAGGGAACTAAGAGGAGGGAGTGTGGAGGCATCAGAAACATGAGACACAATGTGGCTGAAGACAAACCACTCATGTTATCATGCAATTTTATTAGCCTTGATCATATGTCATTTAAAGCAATATTTGAATAGCCAGACAAAATATTAGGCTTGAAAGGAAGGACACTGGAATAGAGAAGAGTCATTCTTTAAACCTGGTATGTAAAGGGTTAATTTAATTCCCCTGTGGGGAAAAGAGAGAAAGTGGAGTTCTGTAGGTAAATTTTTAAAACAAAAGTGCCTGTGATTGAACAGACTGTGAGTAGATATTTCTCTGAGAACAGTCCAGACCTGGAAACCGAGCTATCTCTATGGCAGTTGGGCCTGAGACCTGCTGTTGTTTTCCCATTGTGATGTCTTTGTTCAAACCATATAGTGTAGGAGAAGTGTGTATTTGTAAATAAACAGACTATGAGTCTAGATTCCTTCTGTGCATCTGACTTTTTTTGGTCTCAGATTTATTTCTGTTTTGGAATATAAGATGGGCTTGAATTGAGAAAACTTTGGACCCTTAGAGAACCCATAACATAATTTTTCACTGGGTTTGCATATTTGACATGGTCCCAAACTTCAGAATGACAGATAACTGTACAATTCAGAGCTTTCTTATTTTGGTTTTGCAATGTTTTATTTTTAATAGTTGAAGGGATGTCTAAAGTGAGCATTACCATTCATGATTCCTTTATCCATTTTTTTAAAAAAAATTGATTTTTAATTGTTATGGGTACATCATAGTTCTATATTTTTTAGGGTACATCTGACATTTTGATACAGGCATACAATATGAATTAATTAAATCAGGGTAATTGAGGTATCCATCACCTCAAGCATTTATCATTTCTTTGTGTTAGGAACATTCCAATTCTGCTTTTTTAGTTATTTTAAAGTATACCCTAACTTATTGTTGATTACAGTCCCTCTGTTGTGCTATCGAATATTGTCCACTCTATGTAACTATCTAACTATATTTTTTCGCTTACTAATCATCCACACTTTATGCCCCCTACCCTGCTACCCTTCTCAGCCTCTGGTGACCATCATTCTACTCTCGGTCTCCATATAGGATCGATCGTTTTAATATTTAGCTCCCACATATGAGTGAGAACATGTGAGATTTGTCTTTCTGTGCGTGGCTTACTTCCTTTATCCTTTTTAAATTCCTCCTTTGAGAAGATTTTTCAATGATTTTTTAATTTAATTTTTTGATTACTTCAGACACTTTGGCTCTGGGTAGCTTTTGAAGATGTTAGAACAGCAACTCCATGACTTTTGAAGGATGTCAAAGTGGATGCTGGACAGGGTGAGAACTGCATCAAGCCTTCTACCTTCTCAGGCCCTGCAAACTCTAGCTGGACTGGTGAGTGGTTAAAGCTGGCTTTGGCTTTGATGAACTTGCTGTTGATCCTTGATCCTCCAGCATGTTAGAGCTGGAAGGAGCCATAGAAATCATCTAGTCCAGTCTACTCCCATTTTACAGATGAGGAAACTGAGACCCAAAGAAGCAAAGCCACTTGTTCATTGCTACATAGTTTGCAAAAATGTTAGATCTTTGTATACTTAGTAAAATATTTTATCCACTATATATATCACCAAAAAAAAAAAAATCTTCATAGCTCACACTTCCAAGTACAAGTAATGGCTAGATGTCTCTTCATGTTCCCCATCACCAGAGGCCTCCCACCATCCGAATCATTGATATCGGAAAGCCATTATTCTCATGCCATTTATGTTTTGGTTTTCCTCCTTCACTTACTTGCTAAAATCTTCCTTTCTTGCATGTTATTCCACAGGTGCCAACTGACTAATCTGATAAACTAATCTGGTGATGGCAGAAGATGAAAACACCCAAACAGGAAAAGATTCCGTCTGTATATTACCACTAGCAGAAATTTCTGAGCTGGTGGCTATTCATTGCTTCTCTAAACATACTCTTTGGAGTGTTGCCACATTACGACTGACACTGAGAAAACTACACTCCTTTGTTGTGCTCCAGGCTTTCTCCAGAGAGCTCAGCATTCCCTGCTGTGGTCTGGGTCATACGTTGGGTACTGCCCCTACTTCTCCTTTCTTAGGGGATTTTAGTCATAAAGCATTTGAATGAACTAATGCTTTTGTCTCTGAGACTCCAGAGAATCTGAGCATAATTATTACCCATACCTCTGTGTTATCTCTGAAGATTTCCACCACAGTTATCCTTCCCTCTGAGGTAAGGAATTTGTTTTGATTTTTCTTTCAACCAGAAACAACCCAGCATGTTCAAAGATTTGCTCAATTGGATTCAAAGGTAAACAGTCCTCTGATCCTTTCTGAAAGAGTTCAAGAGTTTACAGCCTATTTTAACTGAGGTGAGATGATATCTCAATGTGGTTTTGATTTGTATTTCACCAATGATTAGCCAGTTAAAATGGCTGTTATCAAAAAGACAGAAAATAGCAAATGCTGGTGAGAATGCAGAAAAAGGGGAACACTCGAGCACTGTTGGTACAGCCATTATGGAAAACAGTATGGAGGTTTCTCAAAAACCCTACAAAATAGAATTGCCATATGATCCAGCAATCTCACTTGCCTTGTATATATCCAAAAGAGAGAAAATAAGTTTATTAAAGAGACATATCTGCACTCCCATGTGTACATCAATAGATGGATGGATAAAGAAAATGTGATATATGTATACACAATGGAATATCATTCATCTCCCAAATTAAATCCTGTCATTTGCAGCAACATGGATGGAACTGGAAGACATTATGTGAAATAAGCCAGGCACAGAAAGACAACTCTTGCATGTTCTTACACATATGTGGGAGCTAAAGGATTGATCTCATGGAGGTAGTGAGTAGAATGGTGGCTAGTAGAGGCAAGAAGGGTAGTGGGGAGGGGAGAATAAAGAGGGGTTGGTTAATGGGTACAAAAAGATAGATAGAAGGAATACATTCTAGTGTTTGATAGTACAATAGAGCAACTATATACAACAATTTATTGTATATTCCAAATGAGTCAGAAGAGAAGATCTGAAATGTTCCCAACACAAAGAAATAAATATTTGAGATGATAGATATTGAAATTATCCAGATTGATCATTATATATTGTATGCTCATGTCAAAATACCATAAAAGTTGTCCATAAATATGTATAGCTATTGTTTATCTATTAAAAGTAAAAATTAAATAATTTATAAAAAATGCTCACAGTATAATAAGGAAAATGACAACTGACATGCATGACCAAGTATATAGTACCTTGCACTTAGGAAAATACTCTATTATGGGACTTTATGAGGGACAGGTATAGCAAGATGGTTAGGAGCATGTATTCTGGGGCAAGAGAATCCTGGGTTCAGTTCCTGGCTGAACTCGTCATTAGCAATGTGACTTTGGGAAAATTAAACTCACAAGTGTCTCAGTTTTACTATCAATAAAATGGGGGATAAAAATAGTACATATTTCAGAGTTGTAAAAATTATTACTAAATGCATATAAAGTTATAATAAGTATTATATATTTAATATTATAATACCATATAGAAGGTATTAATTACATTTAATATTAATGTAATATTTAATATTATATTTATTATAACATTTAATATTATAATACCATATAGAAGGTACAAATTACCATATGTAATTTTATGTTTAAAGAAGCATTTACTATGGCTATTTCATTTGGTTCTGTGCTCTACTCTAATGATGCTAAAATTAATAAAGCAAGGTCTGTTGTGTTCAGGGTTCAGTGTTCTCCTGAAGAAAACAACACTTCGTGCCTCCCTTGATTGAATTTAACCATCTGAATCATCACCAACTGTCTGTGCCTTGTTGACATTTTTTTCCTGAGTATGAAAAAATCAAGTTGATAATGGAATCTTCTTGCAAGTGATTCACATATCCCGTGTGAGCACAAGGGCCCTGTTTCTGCTTAAACAACTTTACTCCTGAATATTTTCAATACTCTGCTCCTGGTCTGCAATAATTCTCTGAGGTAGGCAGTTTAAAAAATTGATTTCTCTAAGTCCTAATGTTTAACTTGAATGTCCAGAACTACATTTTCTTAGAAAGAGATAATTAACTTGATTTCATTTCCACATGACTGTCCTGTGGCAAGTTGAATTCCTGGAGCAAAAACACCTGCCATTTTCCTTCCAAAGGGCAAGCTATTAGGCACTCAGTTATGTTTTTTTCCTCATCATGTTCCTTCACAGTCAGAATTGCTACTGATGGCTGAGGAAAGTCTTTCTATTTCTGTGCCCCTTGGATTCAGCAGAACACGTGTTAGCAAAGGATCTTTGGCAGAACCTCCTGCTAAGGGAAGTTTGGCCTCCCCTGAAATGCATGAACTCTGCAATAAGAGAGAAGTTTAAACATCACAGAGGAAGAAGTATATATTTCAATCTTATGATTTAAAAATATCAAACCCAGAATCATTTACTGGTAAGAATTTTGGAAGTAAATTGTAAATATAGTAAAAGTCGGTTATAAAATATTTCCCCGTATAAATGGACTATGTTCTATTAAAATAAATTCCTGTTCTTCAAATTAGCCAAATGTGTCATTGAATCATGGGGAACAAATAAAATTGATTTTACGTTTGAGGCTGTGAAAAGCTTAGCAGGACAGTGGAATTGGACAAGTGACATAATTTCTATGAGACTGAGCTCATCGCTGTAACAGAGATAGCAGTAACTGTCACCGGGTGGTGTGTGTGTTAAATAAAAAATGTAAAGTCTCTGACATTTGGTAGGCACACAAAAATATTATTTATTATTACCTTATGTTCTTAAATCATAATAAAATTTTACTCTAATTGACTAAGACATTTTACATAAATATATAAAGTTTATATTTATACAAAACTTCTTAGTGTATAAATATAGTCAATATATCTGTACATATATGCCTCATAATTGATTTGCCAGAAATGTCTTTCCTAGCAGTGGTAAATATTTATTAGAAGCCACAAAATGACAAAGGGTATCTTTCCTCTCAAAACTTTTAAATTTCATAATTGTTAGCCAAATGTTTTTCAATTTGTTTGGATCACAATCTCAAAATGCATTCAAGGAAAACCAGTAGAAATTTATGTCTATTTGTGGGAAGACTACCAACCATTGTTCTCATTTTAAATGAATGCCATTCTATGTATGCCACATCTACAGTCTGTGACACTTGTCATTACCACCTAGAGGACCTCCACGAAAGTAACTGAGAAGGGACGGAAGCTGAGGGCCTGAGGGTAGCAGAGCAAACCTTTCAGTGTTAGAACAAGGAAGATATTTTTAGAGAAGTAGCAATTGAAAGAGGAAGAGGAGAAGGGAAAATACAAAAAGATTAATCAGAGCACAAAAGAAAGAGAAGGAATACTAATTGTCTATGATTCAAAGATATTATTTCACAGAATTCGGTGAACTCATTAGCAAATAGTTTCCCGATGGATGCTTCGTGTGGGGAGAAAGTTGAATATTATCTTGCAGGAACTGCAGTGTAGTACCAGTAAGATTTCCTTGATGATTTATTCCCAACTTTGCTAGCATTGCTTGGCATGTCAGAAACTGCTCTCTCAGCAGCCATAAATTTTCTAAGAATTTCATTTCATTTTAGGGAGAAAATTAAGTGTCCATTCTAATAGCAATAAGAAAGAATAAATCCCATTTTAAGCACATTTTTTTTTTTTGCTGTGAGCTTATAATACAATTTTTACTAGCCTGTTTATTTTTCTCTTGTGAATTAATTTTGAGTTGTTGCTTTAAGATATTCAGAGTAGGCACAGATCCAGAGAAAGAAATACAAAAGGAATTACATGTCAGGGGCAATTTATTTTCCTAAAATAATCTATTTTTGTATGCCATGGCTAATGGCCATTGATGCTTAGCAAATTGGTAGACTGGGGCTGTATTGACAATTCTGTCCTCAAGCTAATGGTTTATAAGGACTGTTAGCTTTGTCCTTAGACTCCTGGCGGTTCCAGGCAAACTTTTATTTCTAAGCATCTGCTCACCACTTATTTCATAATTATCATTCTGGATACAACCAAAGCTGGTAGCAATAGTTCTAAATTACTACTTTGGACAAGCATATAAATGATGAAATCTCATTTATGACTGATGTCTCTGCTGAAAGGATGTTTTCTGGTGCTGTTTACATCTTTTCTCTGTAATTGATAAGTCAAAAAAATTTGTAATAACTAAGATAATGAATTTTCCTATTGTATTTTTTTCCTTTGTTTCCTTTCCAACTTGGGGAACACTTCAGTCTGGTCTGGACCCCTGAAGGCTATTTTTCTCTTCTCTTGTTATCAATGGCATGGGCAATCATACAAATTATGCTATGTATTGGAATATTCCTTATTTTATTAGAAATTAAAATATTCTATAAAACGAGGTATTTTCCATAAGTATGTGTTTAAATCCCAAGAACTGCATTATAGTGACAATAAAATTTCTATTACATTTCAAAGTTTAAAATGTAAATCTTCACAATGACAACTTTTCATCTGTTTGGGTGGTACTAAAGGGTTAGTACTCAAAGGTGCCCTGGTTGAATCTATGGATTAGGCAGATCTTATTTGAAGAGTTTGCAGATTGGAAGAATGAACACCAAACATAATGACACTAACTGATGGCCTAAAGAGAGACATGGTGACTCACTCTACCATGGACACTGGAGGGGGACCACTCCTAGGAAGGGGTCCTCATGGCAGAAACTGTTGGCAAAGTCATAATCTCTAATGATACTGCCACAAGCCAGGTCATCTGATAGAAACAGGATCCAG
The DNA here is from genome assembly GCF_040939455.1 of Microcebus murinus. Taxonomy (NCBI): domain Eukaryota; kingdom Metazoa; phylum Chordata; class Mammalia; order Primates; family Cheirogaleidae; genus Microcebus; species Microcebus murinus. Next base: position 76,485,062 of record NC_134112.1, on the reverse strand, counting down.
GCTAAGGCCAGCCTCTTCCATCACCAATCAACATCATGGGACACAGAATGCCGTGTGAATATGGAGGCAGACACTAGAGAGGTGCACACACAAGCCAGGGATTTGCTGGCTATTATCAAAAGCCAAGGAAGAAGCATGGAGCAGATTCTCCCTCAGATTCCTCAGAAAGAATCATCCCTGTTGACACCTTGATTTTAGACCTCCAGCCTCCAGAACTGTGACAGTATACATTTCTGATGTTTTAAGCCCCTCAGCTGGTCCGTGACAAAGTTGCCTTTCTTATAGCAACTCTAGGAAACTAATACAGGTTTTAATGTGGGACTATGTAAATATAGTACAATGAACATGTTTGTAAATATGCCTTTCCATATCTGTATTCTGAATTGTTCCTTTAGAATGTATTCCTATATTTGAGATTACTGAGAACAAATCGATAAACATTTATAGCTCACATTCCATTTTGCCAAATTACTTTCCAAAAGGGTTATAGAAATTTATCCTGAAATCAGCATAGATAGAAATAAAGTACTGTTTTCCTCAGTCAGAACCTTGCCAGCATTGGAAAGCAATAGTTTTGTTTGCTTGTTTGTTTGTATGCTTGTTTGTAAACTAGCAGGAATGTAAGTAGCAAACTCATAGCAAAGCATTGTGGGAGTTACTATAAGGAAGTGGATGGTCTGTAGAATGGCTAGAGAGAAAAAAATGTGGGGAAAATAAGGGGAAAAATGACTTCAGAATGGGGTGTTATTTCGTCCTTTAGGTTCTTTGGACATAAAACATATAGCATAGTTCCGCTACTATCAAAGTTTAAGCCCTGCCTATCCAATAATTTGTAAAGTTTTTTTTCTTTCAATTTTAGTGGAAAGGATTTTTAGATACACCTTCCTCACTTAAAACTCATTCCTCCTATTTTCTTACTGGGTCTAAAGTAAAAAGCCAACCACTTTTCTATTTTGATAGGTTTGTATCTGGAGCAAGTACACAATGCTCCTATTTCAACTCTATTTTGAGATATTTTTTCAAAAGAAGGTTTTTTAAAAGAAAAATTTTGCCTGCTGGAGTTAAGTGATTTACCAGGCAGGCAAAAAGCAACGAAATTGCTCATATTAAATCTCAGAACATTCAAAGTTCTAGTGTGCCTTTGAAGTTTAGCTCTTAAAACTTTAGATAGTAGCCTTTTCTACTTGGACACCTGGAACCAAAAAAAAAAAAAAAAAAAAAAAGAAAAGAAAAAAGAAAAAGAAAAGAAAAAGCTATATAATATACATGCATTTCTAGTTCTAAGATTTAAATAGTAATACAATGTACTTTGAAAAACCCCTTTGGAAATTCATGTTTAGATGCTATCTTTATGGATAAGTATTCAAATTATTGAGATATGTTCATTAAAAATTCTTATTTTATAATATTTATATGAATAGGTACCCCATACATACATCTATTTACACACATACGTGTGTATGTGTATATATGTATTTCTCCAGAATTTTATTTCCATCATTATACATGATAAAAATAAAATATTTTAAATAAAGTATATCAAAGAGTCAGGATCAATGTGCAGATTAACCTCTGTAAAACCAGGTAACAAACAAACAACCTTTACATAAAAGAAGACTACAACTATAGCAAAAAATCATCTATATCCTGACTGAGATATATATTATGGATTTCATTGCAAAAATGGTCTTATGAAGGCCAATATTACTTTAAAAATCTATTTTTGAGTTTTTAGACTACTGGTTAATTGCAAAATGTTTTTCACTTCTTCACTAAAAGTCATAAGAGTTTTGATACAGGGTTTATCAACTATTTAGAACCAAAGGATATTAATATGAAAAGGGTAATTCTTGGAATAGAGAGTTTTTAACAGAATATTAGAATACAAAAATGGCAATATTAACAAGGCATAATCATATCAGTTTGTCCCTAATGATCCATGTTAAGAATGAATGATGTATATACATACATAATGAGTGAGATGTGCACCATCTGGGGGATGGTCATGATGGAGACTCAGACTTTTGGGGGGAGGGGGGGAAATGGGCATTTATTGAAACCTTAAAATCTGTACCCCCATAATATGCTGAAATAAAAAAAAGGGGAAAAAAAAAGAATGAATGATGAAAGAATATCCATTTAGCTTGGAAATAAATAATATCAAAGGCAAAGACATTGATATTTATTTCTTATTTCATTGATAATATAACATGAATAGCCAATATTTTCCTTGTAAGTGGAAAAGTTTTTATTTTTTAATTCTTTTACTTATTTATTTATTTTGGAGACAGAGTCTCGCTCTGTTGCCTGGGCTAGAGTGCCGTGGTGTCGGTCTAGTTCACAGCAACCTCAAACTCCGGGACTTAAGCAATCCTTCTGCCTCAGCCTCCCAAGAAGCTGGGACTACAGGCATGTGCCACCATGCCCAGCTAATTTTTTCTATATATTTTCAGTTGTTCGGCTAATTTCTTTCTATTTTTTTTAGTAGAGATGGAGTCTTGCTCTTGCCCAGGCTGGTCTCAAACTCCTGAACTGGAGAGATCCTCTTGCCTCGGCCTCCCAGAGTGTATTTTTTAATTCTTAGTGTGTTTCTTGGTTGTGCTTAGGAATAAATAAAAGTCTTCAGAGCTAAGAAGAGAAAGGAACTGGATGGATGTTAACATTCTCAAAAATAATAATATGAAAAGGTGCAAGGAACCCACAGTATAAGTCAGAGAAAGTTATTAATTGAGAGAATATTAGAAAATAGGAGGTGAGCTAACAGGGTTGACATCAGAGAGAACAATGAAATCCGTGAAATGCCGTGTTTCCCCAAAAGTAAGAGAGGGTCTTATATTTATTTTTCCTCAAGAAGACACCCTAGGGCTTATTTCCAGGGGATTTGTTATTTTTTTAAGTACGGTACAACAATCTACATTTATTCAAATATAGTTAAGTCGTCTTCTTCTGGAACATCATCATAACTCTCCAAACCCTGAATTCCATCCTGAATTTCTTGCGACTCTATTTCCTTTAGAACCATTGGCCCCAATCTCTCATGTTGAGCAATAGAGCTCTCCTGGGGCAGATGAGAAGGGCTGCTCATCTTCTTTACAGCTCCACGAGGAAATGCATGGGTTGTGCAGATATGATGTGTAGCCACCCCCATCACTAGGTGTTATTTTCGGGGTAGGGCTTATATTGCGCAAATACCTAGAAATCCTGCTAGGGCTTATTTTATGGATAGGTCTTATTTTGGGGGAAACATGGTATGTCTTCAGATTCTTGACTCCATCTCCTGGCTATATACTCAAGCTTCCTCCACGGGATGTCAAGAGCCCCTCCTTGCCAATTTTTTGTATAGTTCTTCCTTCCTAGTCTCTATGGTCTCCTCAGAGCTCTCCAACAGACAATCTGCTAACTTGCTCTGTGCTAACAACAGTAAAATATCTAAGTATCAAATATGTGTGGGACACTCGGTGCATAAAAATTACCTCAATGCCTGGGCTTCCTTCCAAGTATCACGTATAATGGTCACAGCATTCTCACTACATCCTCCAATAGAGTTAAATTATGGATAGACTGAAAGGGAAAAATCTAAGGAGCTTGTTTGGGGAAAGATATCTAATATCAGTATGGATTTGAGATATTCCTGGAATCACACCCCACTAATATATGTGCTAATTTTACGTAGCCTCTTTCCTGAATTAAAATTTGAGAAATAAGAAAATGAGATGAGCTTACAGTCCTCTAATCACCAACATTTTTTTTCTGGATTACACTGGGTATAAAAAATAAGGATTCTTTAGCTGGCTAAAAGAGTCACAGTTTACTAGGAAATTTTTCTCCATCCCTTCAAATTGATCCTTAATTTTTTATCTGATGCTCTCACATAGAAATATTTTTTTCTCCATTCTCTCTAAAAGTATTATGACCTTAAATATATAACCTGTTCTACTTGACTTCTAAGAATAACTACACACCCACCCACACCCAAATGCAGGTAGTTTAAAGACTAATAAAAGATAAGCTTTAGAATTTCGAGATGGCAATAAAAACTTACTTTCATTTTCAATTCGGCTGGAACTGAAAAGACTGAAGATGTATATAAATAAATCATCTTTTAAAAATTTGCCTCATTTATCATTTAAATTATGCCCTCAGAAACTTGGAATTTGACATTTTCAGAGATCGTGTGCTTGATTCATGTCTTTAAACTAACTCAATAAAGATATTAATATGATAGCTCTTCTGTTGAAGAACATTAATTCCTTTCATTAAATATATTAATGAATACTTACAATCATTGCCAAAGGCAAATACAGATATTTCTTTTTGACTATATGGAGAATGTTCTTATTAAATAAACATTTATTCAGCTTCAAATATGGTGAAGTGCACGACCCAAGGATACTGTCTGCTCTTTAGTTCCTTTGACTTCAAGATCATTATTCTACTAAGCCACCCAGTAAAACCTGCACAGGAAACACGACAACAATAAAGGTACTCGTTAGAAAGCAATTACCTGAACTCTGATAACCTTCATCCTTTCCTAAGAGACAGAATGAATGTGAAATTTGCATGCCTCCTTAATGCCTTGTCTTTGATAATAGGTGCAAAATGCTTATGAATAAAACCATTAGATTATTTCACTTCCAGATTCTTGCTGTTATTTAAAGGACAACCTAACAGAGGGACAAAACCAGATACATTTTAGTTTATTTGGCTTTCATTTTCAATTACTCCCTTTTAATTTTTACTTGTTGTAGATTTTGGTTGAATTTAGTACCTATAGTGCATGCTATAGTGTGCTGTTCCAGTTACCTTTCCAGGAATAAAGCTTGAAAGATCTATCATCTCTCAATTGAATCTCTCTCGGGGAAATGCCTTTAGCCAAAAGAGCCACCCTGTCCAAAGCCAACACTTTCCCTGAGGTCAGTCTGCATCAAATGACTGGTTGACTTACCTAGGTAGGGGCATAAACATTCAACCTTCTTGCCTTAAGGCAGGACAACTCTGACAACATCCCAGCTCCAGAGTACCCACATGATTGTGTGAACCTTTGTTGTAACTTCATCAAGTTTAAACCTTTCCTTTGCCCAACCCCACTTCCTAAACTCCACCACAAAGTTTGCTAATAAACTTCTTGCATACACGTCTGTTTCATGGAGAACTGATTTAAAATAACACCCTCATATGCACATTAACATATACATTTGAAAAATCATAGTCATCTTTTGACGTTCTAGACTAGTATCTCAAAAAGAAAGTTTAGGGTATGAGATGAAGTGAGATTGATAGACAAAATTCTCACAAATGTCTTTTCTACAGGGAGAACATTATAGCTACAGACACCAAGAGTTATCAGTCAACAGAAATCCTCCCAAGAAGTAGCTGATCTACTGCAAGCAATAGAGTATTGTTGAAAGAGTGCTGGACAGGAAGCAGACACTATTCTTTCTACCAAACAGCGTGGGACTTTGGGAAAGTTGGCTTCTTCATAAGAAACTGGATTGTGTGTTTTTAAAGATCTCTTCCAATTCCATGGGTTGTATTTTTTTCCAAGTTGTGGAAGAACTAGTACTTATATAAACTTAGCTATGAAAAATCACTAGAACAACGCTTACTTCTTTATAGGTTTCTTCAGTGAGAATGAATGTGGTCAGAGGCCACACAACAAGGATGAATGACAGATTTGAAAAAAGGACAATAATTCATCACAGTCAAAGAGCTGTCAGAGCAGTCATAATGTTTCTAAAGGATTGGCCCTCAGAGGGACGGGCAGTGTAGGTGGCCCTGTAAAGAGGAGTCTAAGAAAATGTTATGTCAACCAATAGAAAGGGAACTCCCACAGGGGAAAAAAATGACCACAGAAAATGAAAGCTTAGTCCATTTTTTCTGTTCCATGGCTTCTTCCTTGGTATACTGTATCAATTCCAAGCACTCACCATGACTTCTGCTTTCAGCTATGGCAGACTAGCTTATAGCAGACCAATATCTCCTCCAAGAAAAACAGTGCAAAACTGAATTAAAATACACACACACACACACACACACACACACACACACACACACACACACACAAACTCTGTTTGAAGACACCAAGGAGATTCCAAGCCAGGAAGGACTTGAGGGCCAAATTGCCAGAAAGAAAGGAAGGACAGTGAATGAGTGCAACATTTCACCTGCCTTTCCTCTTCAGGCATTTGCTAATTTGTAACTGGTGGCTAAGAGGCTGAAAATCTGACCAGAGCTTTGTCTGTTTTATGGGGCTTGACAGACAATGACAATAAAAATAAATAAATAGAATGCAGAGGTCACTAAGGAGTAGAGACCTAGTTAACATTCCGGGATTTTGGTTGGGATTCCTAAAGAGTTACTCCTTAATAGTAAAGACAAAGCAACGATAGACCAGCTCACACAAAGACAAAATTCAGCTTTAAACTAGCTCAATTTCAATTTCAGAATGGATTAAAATGATTTTTCCGTTACCCCAATTGCCTACCATAAGCACAACTTCTTCAAATTTTTCTCTTTTTAAAAATGTGTATAAATATGGAGTACAAGTGTAATTTTGTTGCATGCATAGATTGCATAGTGGTGAAGTCAGGGTTTTTAAGGTATCCATCATCTGAATAACAAAATTTCTCTAGAATTGTCATACCCTATAAGTAGCAATCAATTAAAAGGTAACCAGACTATGGAAAACAAGAAGAAATGACTAACAAGAAAAAACATACTAGAAAAGGTCTTTAGTGGTTCTAGATATTGGAGTTATCAAATACCCACCTTGTGTTAGCCTCTTACTACCCTGTTTATCTCCCTCAGTCTCCCTAGGACTTCTGATGTGTTCAAGGTGATATGAGCACACATAATTCAAGCTAATATTTAAAGAAAACTTTTCTCCACCTCCTTTTACCATATGATAAATGTTAATAGTGCTTCTAAGCTTTATTTATGTGATAAATTTCAATAGCGCTTTTGGGTTTCATATAACGCAAAAGGAACAATGAGAATTTCAAACTAAGTAGAAGAGAAGAATGTTGACAACATAAGGGCAATAGGTGACAATATGTAAGGGTAATCTTTGGAAGACAGGAAAGGCACTTTGGTGATCCTCTAATGGCTTTATGTAGGGGCTACCCAACCTGACTACATAGATAGTAAATTTTTAGCAAGCATAATCATCACTGGCCTGTCTGACTTTTGTTTCTGTCTGATTTGCATTCTATAGCAGCTCTATATTTTGAGGACTTCTGCATTTCATGCAGTTCTATTGTTTTAAAACACTGATGAGGTATGATGTGCTTTCAGAGAAGCAACTATAAATCTATCAAAGCTGTCACAGGCAATCTCAAACCTACCAGGGCATGATTGCTGGCATAAGAAATGCAGATCACTTTCTGTTGGATGTGCTTAGATGAAGCCAGACTTTGCTCAGAAATCTAGGAATCTCAAAAAAAAAATTCATGCCAGGAATTTTTGTAAGTGCTAGGGGTACTGTAGTGAACAAAACAGATAAAAATTCCTGCCCATGAACCCATGTCATTGACTGGATAAACAAAATGTGATATATACATACAAAGGAATATTATTTGGCCTTTAAAAGGAAGGAAATTCTGACACATGCTACAAAGTGGATGAACCTTGAGGCCAGTATGCTAAGTGAAATAAACCAGTCACAAACAGACAAATACTGTCTGATTCCATTTATAGAAGATACATAGAAGCAGAAAGCAGAAATGTGGTTTCCAAGGGCTAAAGAGAGACTGGGGAGTTTTTGTTTAGTAAGTATAGAAATTCAAGATAAAAAGAATTCTGCAGATGGATGGTGGTGAGGGTTTTACAACAATATGAATGTACACTATGTTACTGAACTGTACATTTAAAATGGTGAAGATGGTAAATTTTATGTTACATATATTTTATCACAATAAAAAAAATTGAAAAAAAATTGCTGCACATGTAGAATTTACTGTTTGGTAAATTTAATTCACATCACCCTAGGTCATAAAGTATCTTTAGATCTTAGAAAGGTTTTGGTAATAATTTTGTTTCTTTTTTCACTTTTTAGGGAGAAATATAGACCAAAAGAGTATTGGATCTTTTAAGATTCTAAAAAATGTTATACAATTTTAGTATTTATGAAGCGATATAATCCTTTGGTACTACTTGTCAGTGAGTGATTATTTGTTAAACAAATGAATGGTTAAGAATTAAAATGTGTGGCTTTTATTATACTTATAATAGCATAATGTCCATCATGTAAGTTGGCAATATGAGTCTGCTTCTGGGTCACTCATGTTTTCTCATCTCTTCTCTTCCCCGACTTTTTTTTCTGGTTCTTTCTTTTACTATCCCTTCAGTATCCATTCTATTGCCATCTCCCACCTTTTTCTATTCTTTTTCTTTCAGACAAAATCAATACAACCAGGGTTGATTGATGCAGTAAACAATACTTGAGTGCCTATGTTGTGTAGGTTCCTGTGTCTGGCATTGGAACAATTGTATTTAGTTAATATTGTCTACTGAATCTTAGTTTAGGACCTTAATTTCATTCAGGCCTTTAAAACATTAATTATTATTCAAATGAAATTCAGTGCTTATAAAGAATTCACTACAACTGCTTAATTAAGCAATACATAGCTGTGAATTTATCCTAAAGATAATACCCCTTGAAAGCAATGATGAAGCTTACTTTCTACATTTATCCAAATTAAAGTACCTTTGAAGATCATTTACCACACTTACATATACCATGAACGTGTCTGAAATAAATCAACTTTAATCCCAGGTCAAATGAGTTTGGGCCCATTCAGGGTGGTTTGGTGGTAGAACAATTTGCAAGGCCTGGAGTTAAAAGTGGTCATTCGATTTTTTTTTAATTGCTTGCTGGATGAAGTCTAGTGTATTTTCTTCTAGGTTTAACTGGATTTTATAAACACTCAAAGTTAGGGATTTGTAATGTCAATAGACAGAACAATAGCTCTATTGGGCCCAACTATTCTATCTTCCAGCTGAATTTCTTATTTTCCCTCTTATTTTTTTTATACCTTTCAACACTGTAACTTATAATAACAACAAAATTTCTCTTGTCTCCCTTTACTGGGCCTAGAAATATTATTTTCTGTCATATCTCCCTTCTCTAAAAACAAAACCATGATCCCTGTGCTCTTCATGTTTTCAGATTCCTGGATTCCCAAGCAAGGTCTGTCTTCATGCAACCACAGCAAGTAATCTTGCAGAAACAGAAAGTAATCTGCATTCCTTATGCCAGCATGAGGATTGGAGATGGCATGTGGCAGATTTGGTAGATTTACAGTTAATCACTAATGGCGACGATACAATCAATCACACCTATATGATAAAAACTCCATTAAAATTTCTGATTAAAAAACCCTAAACAACAGGGTTCAGAGAGTTTCTGGGTTGGTGAAACATCAAAGTGCTGGGAAAGTCATGTTCATGGAAGTTCTGCATCCCTCCTCCCATACCCTGCTCTGCGCATCTTTCCATCTGGCCGTTCCTATGCTGTATCCTTTATTACAAACCAGTAATAATAAGTAAAGTGCTTTCCTGAGTTCTGTGAGTCATTCTGGAATGATTGAACCTGAGGAAGGGGTTGTGGGAAACCTCAAATCTATATAGCTGGTTGGTCAGAAGTACAGGTGACAACCCGGGACTTGTGACTGGCACCTGAAGTCTTGTGGGACTGAGCCCTTAACATGTGGCGTCTGAGCTAACTCCAGGAAATCAGTGTCAGAATTGAATTGTAGGCTCCCAGTTGTTAGTAGGTGTGGGGAAAATTCCGACATGCATTTGGTGTGAGAAGTGTAGTGAGTAAAATAAGCTCAGATAGACTATTGGAAATACCAAAGCAGGAAAGGATTCAAACTGCCAAGATTCACTACTAGCCAAATGGATATTTATCCTTTTTTACCCTGCTGTAGAAGACCCACAAAAAAACAAGAATTAAGAAGAAAGAGAGTAACTTCTGGACCCTGATTTGCTCATCTTGGAAAATTTCTCTGTGAAGGCCTTTTTCCTTTTATATCAAAATATTATGGGTGTATAAACATTTTGGTTACATGTAATGCCTTGCCTCACCCATGCCAGGGATAGAAGTGTGCCCTTCCCCCATATTGTGTGCTCCCTCTCCATTAGTTGTGAGTTTACCACCCACCCTCCCCACCAGACTGGCACCCAATGAATATTACTACCATGTGAGCACCTCAGCGTTGATCAGTTAGGACCAATTTGATGGCAAGTACACTCGGTGCTTGTTTTTCCATTCTTGTGATACCTCACTTCGAAGGATGGGCTCAAGCTCTATCCAGGATGATATAAGAGGTGCTAGATCACCATTGATTTTTGTAGTTGAGTAGCACTCCACGGTGTACCCCAAACAACAAATGTAAAAGCTTTTAAACGCTTAAAGACATTCACCACATTGGTCCTGACTAAATTAGTCCTTATTTTGGACATGTTCTCATATGCTTTCTCCTTCAAAGATCAGTAATATTTATGCAGACCACCTGTATCAGATTCATCTGGGCATTAAAAGTGATGGTTTCTGGACCTACCTGGGCAGAATCTCTGGAACTAAGGCTTAGGAAAGAGCAACACGCTCCTCAGATGACTGGAAACATGAATAATCGAGAATCACCACTGAATGGGGTGTGTAGTGAATTCTTAGAATTTTATGATGTCTCAGCATCCTTTTGAATACAGGTTTAACTTTCTCATGCCTGAAGCAGGTCCCTCCCTCTTTTCCTCTTATCAACTAGAGACAGAAACTAAGAACCTTGGCTTCCGGTGGCTAAAAGCCTAAAAAAAATAAGAGAGAATGAAAGAGAGAGAAACTGCCACTTTATATGGCTACAAGTCCAAGAGACAAAAAAGAGAAAATTGAAATTTTAAGTACTGAGCAAACTCCATGTCTAGCAAACATAATGCTAGCCCTAGATTACTTATTGATATAGGAACAAATCCCTAGATCTAGGAGGAAAATAAAAGGTAATTAAATAAATTATATATACTGTTTTAATATAAAAATACAGTGTAATAGATAAATTATGCATTTATAATATACAACCAAATCAAAACAAAGTTCCATAATTTGCTTCAACTGGAAATTTAAGAGTCATGTACTAATTATACACTAAAGAATTTATATAACAAAAATATTAAAAAGGGCAGTAATTGGCTTTTGTGCCTCTACAAAATGGATTTTGATTTTAACACTTTTAAAAATGCAGTAATTGATAAAAATTCATGGACTTCATCAATTATAATTATATCTGGAGCTCTCACTAAATTTAAACATTCTATCCCTATAATCTTGAGAAGGTAAGTACATATAAAATAGAAAAAATGAGTATGCCTCATTTTAACTGTAATCCTGCCTACTCTTTCCATAGATATATACCCATCGTTGTAAAATGTTCTATGTTGTACATAGATGCTCTGACACAATAAATAATAAATTTAAATGAAAGTAAGTCTTTGGTACTTAAAAATTGGCTTGATAACATGGGACCCCATGAATTGCAAAATAGGTAATATGGCCCAATGTAAGTTCAAGCAGCACCTGTAAGGGTTAAAACTTATTATATACAACCTAATTAAGAAAGGGGTGATTATCTCCACTTCTCCATTCAATGGCCCAGTAATACTTGTTCTCAGATCTGGAAAAAAAAAAAAAAAGACTATATAAAGGGTGCTGTATGATGGATTACTGCACCATTAGCATTGTAGTCCCATTCATTAGGGCCCCATACCTAATATTATTAAAATTACTGATTCTATTCAATCAACAACTGGTAAATATTTTGCTCTTATATATTGGCCAACATGTTCTGTTTAGTGCCTATTTCAATAGCCTCTCAGCTGCAGTTTGCCTCCACCCCTTTCTAGGCTACCCACGAATGACCATGGAAGCTTTGTCCTTACAAATAAGTTTTGTAGACAAGATCTTAACAACATCCATCTTCTCCACTAGCATAGGTATGGTATTACATTGAGAACATCCTCCTCTGAGGAGATTCACTTGATACATAGATCAAGAACATCTAGGGCCTATATTTCTTAGTACTTTTGGGTTCTGGTGGCAACATATTCCTCATTTATAAATTTTACTTCTAAACTAAAATCAACAGGCACTCCTATAAGTGCCCTCAAAAACTCCTTCATTGTAGAGGCTTTGGCAACTTTTGTAATGCCCCCTGGAGTCTCTGGACTATTTATGGCAGTCATTAGTTGCCCCAGGACTTCTGATATAAGATATTTCCCCTCCTGGCCTTGCGCTATACACCATTAAAATAACAAATGACTGGCTACCTACTTGGCTGTCCTGGAAAGAGAGGCTCTCACAGACCCTGAGCCTGTGACCCTCCATACCCAGCTTCCCACTATCCTTTGGGTCACCTGACAAAGTTGGCATGGCCTCTGAAACTTCCCTAAGACAGGATGGGGCCAAACCTGGGCCCTCTGGTATATACCACCTGTAGTTGGGGGTGGCTTCTCCTGTCCTCAGCCCCTTGCCAGATGCCAGGATACTGGATAAAGTAATTCATTCCTCAGACCTCATGAATACCTGGAAAACCACTTGGGATTCACTGAGTAGACAGTCATGGAAGTTTGTAGACTCTGTGAATGGCACTGCTAACCATCAGATGTGATGGAGCTTAGTGGAGAGGTGTTGCTTCCTACTCCTCAGCCAGTTGTCTCTGATAAAGGACAGGTCCCAAGAAATAACACACTTGGCCAAACTTTAGCCAGCCATCTTAGCACTGGATGACCTGGCCATCAAGTCATCCGAGGAGGTCAGGGACAGCATGAGGCCGGGCTCCCGTGCCAGAGCAATGGTCAGGGAGACATAAACTGGTCAGACAAGAGTGATAAGGATGTCTGCCAGTATCAACAAGTTTCCCATGTTTGGAACTCCTAGTCACAGGTTGAACAACTAGGCATTAAGTTGTCTGCCAGGTAAAAGAACTATTCCATGAAAGGCAGACTATAAATACACACATCTAGCTTCCCTTCTTTTCCCATTAGGGAAGGGTTGCTAGCCACTCTGGTACTGGAATCCCAACTTAGCTGGGGGCTCTCAAAACAAGGTGTTCTTGAGTATATGTGGGGAGCAAAAGAAACCCCTTGTTTCCTGTCAAATGAAACCTTGCCTAGGACTCATTAGCCTAAATTTGACCTGAAGCATAGATATTACTTTTCAGCAGGTAACTGCACAAGGATCAATTCAACTGCTGGGAATGGTTGCAACAAACCAAGATGTTATCTGGCAAATTATTAATGACAATTTTTGCATTAAAAAAAGATGTGTGTTGTTCATAGCAAATAATTTTGATTGTTTCAAATTCCCTCTATTTATTTCCATATAAGCAGGCAAACATTGTTGGTTATTGTATTTCTACACTTTCAATATTTAATGCATATACATATAATGACTCCAATAATGTGGGACACTAGGTTCCTGGGACACTTGCTGGAAAAATATGACAAAAATTAATTTACTTCAGGCTGAGATAATCTTTCAACTTAATGATGAGTAATTTTTGAAAAATTTCCTGGTCTCCTTAATGTTGAACTTTGTGCTTTCTTTTTCTCCTGAATTCCTTTAGCATTTAATATCCATGCAATTCATTTGGTATTTATACTGTTATAACCTTGCATCATACATAGCTTGCTGTTTCACTACCTTGTAAAATTATAAACTTCTAAAAGGGAGATACCAGTATTACTTAGCTAGAATGATAGCTCTAAATAAGATTGACCTTTTTCTAAGCTAATAAGGCTCTGAGATTTAAACAGTATCTGTATTATATATTGTATCCTTAGTGTTTAGTACTATGCCTGGTATATAAGTAGATGTTCAGGAAATGATTTTTGATTTAATGTGACATATGAACATTGAAAGTTAGCCTTGATGACAAGGATTTCTAACCAGCCTTCCAAGCATTCACCAATTGCAAGGACTACAGTCCAAAACCCAGTAAATGTGCCCAGAGTAAAGGACAAAATGCTAAGAGTCTGCAATACTATCGTAAGTAAACAAAACAGTCATTGTTCCTATAGGGAACAGATGTCCAAATGTTGTCAGGTTTTCTGAGACTTCAAGGAAAACCAAAAATCTAGATTTTTTTGTATTAGTTGTTGACGACTAATTTGAATTTTTAAAAGCACCATGTAGGTCAAGCAAATAAGAGGTTGATTGGCTGATAATTTGCCATTCTGAGACCTCCATAAAGAAATAAAATATAGGTTAAAAATTAGGAAAATATTTCAGAGCAATCAACCTATTAGTTTGCTAGGGCTGCCATACAAAATTCCACTAACTGGGTGGCTTAAACAGCAGAAAGGTATTTCATCGCAATCTATCTGGAGGATAGAAGTCCCAGATAAAGGTGTTGGCAGAGATGGTTTCATTCTGAACTGTCTCTTCTTGGATTGTAGATGTCTGAATTCTCTAATTGTCTTCACCTGAGCTTTCCTCTGTGCCTGTCTATGTCCTCCTCTCCTCTTGCTATAAGGACATCAGTGACATTGGATTAGTATCTATCCATATTACCTCACTTTACTTTAATCATCTGTTTAAGGGCCCTATCCCCAGACACAGTCACATTCTGAGGTATTAGTGGTTATAACTTCAACATATGAATTTTGGGAGGTGAGGGGGAGAGACACAGTTCAGCCTATAACATCAACCTTAACCTGAAATAGTTTCCCTCTTGGGCAAGATGACTATATATTCTGGTTTTCCCAGCACAGTTCATTTTTATGCCTGTTGTCCTAGCATAAATATTGATAGACTTGCTTTACACCCTCAAAAATGTCTTTGTTTGAAAGACAAATCTATAGTCATTTTATTCACAAGAAATCCATGAAGATTTTATAAAAGACTGATTAGCCATTCTTTAGCAGATATAGACAGATTATATTCTACTATTTAAAATTTTTAATAATTACCAGAAGCATTAAAACACATGCTGCAATAAATCAGACAAGTAGAACTCAGTTCCATTCAATAAATATGTATTAAGTGTCAACCATGTTTAGCTGCTGTGCAAGAGGATGGGGATGAAGTAATGAACAAAATAATTTACTTCCTTACCCTCATGGAGTTTCTAGTACAGCTCAAAAAGATTTGAAGAACACATCAAAATACATCAAGGGAATGTGAGAAAATATGACACCCAAGAAGATGAGTTAATAGAAATTAATAGAAGTTCCTGAAAATAGAGTAGATAAAACAGAATCAATCATCGAGGGTCTAATGGGGTAGGGTTGGGGAATGCATCTTAAAAATAAAATAAGAGCAGAATTTGAAGGTACTCATTGTGACATATTAAAAGTAACAAACAGAAACAAATTGCCATGCAAAATTATATTTTAAGGAGGGAGAAAGAATGGTCTAAGTTTCTGGGTTTTGAACAAGAATTAAATTTTATACAACATTTTGTATGAATGAGTATAGGTTCATTTTTCTGGTGAAAGATGGAGGATCATTTTTCTCAATGAGATCTCTGGCTCAAAAATGCCCCCAAACCATTAGTGTAGTAGGCAATGCTTTCCACAATTTTTAGGGTTGCTTTTAAAAAGAAAAGTCTCAAATTTGAACTCTGTTATGAGTTTAAGTATGTTCTTAGGGAAAAACTACCTATTTTAAATGTAATCATAGTTTTCCAAGTTTTGCATTCTTCATGGTCATAATTTTTTTAAGATCTAGTTCCCATGATGGGAGATTGTAGAAAATTCAGTCTCATTTCCCATGATACAAGGGGTTTTCAAAAAGTTCATGGAAAATGTGTATTAATAAAACACTACATATGGATCTCATTTTTTTGTACCAAAATAAACTCATACTAACCTGTTATAACATATATGAACAGGATCTAATTTGAGACACTAAAAAGGATAAGACATCAGTTTGAAAAGAGTTCATATTAGAGCAACATGAATTCTCCTGAAATTGAAGCAAGAACGAACATCAAATTTATGGTGAAGTTTGGGTGGAATAATAGTGAAATCACTGATACTTTATGAAAAGTTTATAGGGACAATAACCAAAAGAAATTAGCAGTTTATAAATGGATAACAAGTTTTGAGAAGGAATGAGACGATAAAGATGAAGCCTAAAACTAGCCACATCAGTTTGTGAGAAAAAAATTAATCTTGTAGGTACCCTAACTGAAGAGTGCTGATGATTGATAGCAGAAACAATAACCAATACCATAAACACCTCAGTTGGTTCAGCTCACATAATTCTGACTGGAAAATTAAAGTTGAGCAAACTTTCCACTCAATGGGTGCCAAAACCATTGTGCTCAGGTCAGCTGCAGACAAGAAAGAGCAGAACTTTCAATGGAAATTTTAAACAAGTGGGATCAATATCCTGAAGCATTTCTTCAAAGAATTGTAACAGGAGATAAAACATGGTTTTACCAGTATGATCTTGAAGACAAAGCACAATCAAAACAATGGCTACCAAGAAGTGGAAGTGGTCCAGTGAAAGCAAGAGTGAACCAGTCCAGAACAAAGGTTATGACAACAGTTTTTTGGGATGCTCAAGGCATCTTTCTTGTTGACTTTTTGGAAAACCAAAGGATGATAACATCTTCTTATTATGAGACTGCTTTGAGAAAGTTAGCAAAACTTTAGCATAAAAAATGTCTGGGAAAGCTTTACCAGAGAGTCTTTCTCCACTATGACAATGCTCTGGCTCATTCTTCTCATCAAACGAAGGAAATTTTGTGAGAGCTTCTGTGGAAAATCATTAGGTAACTACGTTACGGTCCTGATTTGGCTCCTTCTGACTTCTTTGTGTTTTTTAATCCTAAAAAATCTATAAAAGGCACCCAATTTTCTTCAGTTAATAATGTAAAAAAGATTGCATTGACATGGTTAAATTCCCAGGACTCACACAGTTCTTTAGGATGGACTAAATGGCTGATATCATTGCTTACAAAAGTGTCTTGAATTTGATAGAGATTATGTTGAGAAATAGAGTTTAAATTTTTATTTTTATCTTTTAATTCCACTTTTCCATTAACTTTTCAAAATCCCATTCTTATGAGAGCAGGGGTGGGGGGCACAAACCTATAGCACATCACTTCTCTCCTCTTGCTCCAGGCCCTGCTTAGGACTTCTGTACCCTATCTGGTTATCTCTATACCACTTTGCACAACTGTAGGTCAACTTCACAACAAAATAGTCCCCCAAATCCCCCAGGTTCCATCTCCTACTAGGCTACCTAGGTAATGGCCAAAACTGAATCTTTCGAGGAATTTTCATAAAGAAAAGATAACTTTAAATTAGATATCAGGAGTCATTGCTCCTAAGAGTTATCATCCCTGACTTTTTGCAAAGATTTCCCAAACTCACAAGTTTTGGAGGCCCATGCTCCCTATGAGCTTTTCTCCCTCTTTCATGCCACCTCTTTCTCATGCCCTTTCCCCAGTCCCAAAACACTCAATCTTACCTCTTCCAGTTCAAAATCATAATATCTTTGTTCAAGTGTCACACAGCATATGATCAACATGGTACTAGTTAGGAGAGAAATTCAGGTGGTCTAAATTCCCATTCTCCTTTGAGAAGAGGTTTTACTTTGACATGGTGTTTTTTTCCTAAACAAAAGAATCACCTCTATCTAGAGCTGCATCTATTTTTTGTTGTTTTTGTTGGCACCTAAAAGTATTGGCATCTTTTTTCTTTTTTTTATCTTTTTGGTTCTGAAGAAATTTAAGTTAATAAAAAGAAAAATTATAGACTGTGAGAGCAGATAATGGTGAAACAAGAATAAATTATGAGACAAAGAAAAGGGAAGAATGTAGTTGGTGATTTTAGATAATTGTTAGATCAAAAGCTGGGTTCAGTTAAACTTCCTCCCCCGCCCCACAAACATGGGCCCTTGGATTAGACTAAGTATGTAGGGGTCAGAGTATGCAAGGACAGAAAACAAAAATTGTGAAATGCTTCCTGTATTATAAAAAGAGATCAAAGTTCTTGAATCTGTTTACAAGACACAATAACTAATTAACCTGGAAAGAGTTTTGGTGGATGATTTCAATTTTTAAAGCATGTTTTCAAAAATAAAAGTCCTAATGTTACAAGACAAAGCAAAAAAGGGGTTCTGTATAACAAAAACAATCATTAATAATAGACCCCCCCAAAAAGTGTAACTTTAAAATAAAGCTAATACAGAAAGACAAATAATAAGACTAGCGTAGCACTTATTTTTGTGAATGATGATGTCTAAATCACTCACAAAAAATAGTATATTGTATTTAAATAAATAATAAAACATAATAATTGTAATACTATGACATAATGCTAAAGCAGAAAAATTGAAAATGAAAGATTGAATAGAGAAAACAAGAAAAAATACTGAATGTAAATTTCAAATGGAGTTTAAAGTAAATCTAGTAATAATAGCTAATATTTGTATAGAGCTGGTTTCATGTGCCTCTTATTTTCGTTTCAGAATTTTATGGGGGTACACAAGTTTTAGTTACATAATTTGCTTTTGTACAGCTTGAGTCAAAGTTAAAGTGCATCTCTTAAATATTTAGTTCTCATGTAAATCTTGTGAAACAGATACTATTGTTCCCATTCTTCAAATAATGAGACGGAGGCAAATAGAGGCTAGGTAATTTGACCAAAACCACCACATCCATGGTAAATCTCATATTGAACCTAAGTAGTTCACCCACACAAATTGTGTTGATTGTAGCTTGTTACTATTTGCTCCAAACCTCAAATAAAACAAGAACACAAAGAAAATAAATAATCAGTGATTGGAAATAATTTATAATTATCAAATGTATAGACTATAAACAAGAATTATCCATTTTTTAAGTACACATATTTTACATATCTAAATTGCCTAGTAACAGAAAACAAAGAAAATCCATATAAATTTGAAAATCAACAAATTTGAAGATGTTTTTAGATTAGTATTCAATAAAAGCAGAAAAAGTGAATTTGGGTAAAGATAGATGATTTTTTAATTAAAACATAATTATCTGAAGTAACAATTGGGTCAAGAAATCAAGAAGGACTAACATAAAACTAAATCAAGAAAATAGTCATAGAATCTTTCTGAAATGATAAAAATTTAACCTATGTATAAATTGAAACTCTATGAAATGAGGCCAAAGCACTTTTAGGTGTGCTTCATTTTTTAAATTCCTTTTTCTCTCCTGACTTTATATTTTCAACTAGCTTGTCTTTAAACTCACTAATTCTTTCTTTTGCTTGGTCAATTCTGCTGTTGAGAGACTCTGATGCATTTCTCACTTTTTCAATTGAATTCTTAAACTCCAGAATTTCTGCTTGTTTTTTTTTTTTTAAATTATGTTTATCTCTTTGTTTAGTTTCTCTTATAGGCTTCTGAATTTCTCTCTGTATTTCCTTAAAATTCACTGAGCTTCTTCAAGACTGCTGTTTTAATTCTTTGTCTGAAAGTTCACATATAGAGATATCACTCTATCACTCCTGGATTGGTCACTGGTATTTTATTTAGTTTGTTTGATGAGTCATGTTTTTCTGGATGTTCTTGATGCTTGTGGATGTTCATTGATATTTGGATACTGAAGAGTCGAGTATTTATTTTAATCTTCACAGTCTTGGCTTATTTGAACCCATCCTTCTAGAGAAAGCTTTCCAGATATTTAAGTGGAATTGAGTGTCTTGACCTAAGTCTTTGGTCACTACAATCATAGGAGCACTGAAGGTGCCCCAAGCTCAGTAATGCTGTGACTCTTGCAGACTCTCGGTGACAATGCCTTGGTAGATTTGAGTAAAACACAGGAGACTTCCCTGGATTGCCAGGCAATGTCTCTCACTCTTTCCCCTCACTCTGTGAGCCAGGCTGTTGGAGTTGGGGAAGGAGCAATGTGAACTCAAGGATCATCAGGATTCTGCTTGTTCATCATTAGCCAAACTGGTATCCAAGTTACAAAACAAAGTCCTTTCAGCTCTTCCCTCTCCTTTCCCCAAATGGAAGCAGACTCTCCCTGAGCCACACTGCCTGTAGTTGTAGGAGGGCTGACACAGTCACTGGCTTGGCTGTAGCTGCTGGTGTCTCACTAGGTCATGTGCACCTTAAGTCCACTGGCTCTGAGCCAGCACAGCTGCAGGAATTGCCCAAGGACTGCAGCCTTTGTGGCTTGACAGCCTTATGAATTTAGTCTAAGCCCCAGGTTGCTTTCTGTCAGCTGGTAGTGGGACTAGTTGGAACTCGGGTTTCAGGGCAGAGGATTTCCCTCTGGCTGGGCTGTTGTAAATGCTTCATCTGTGGGCACTAACAGAATTCTGCCCTGTGCTGCATTCTCTTTTTCCAGGGAGGTCCTGAGTTTCAGTGCAAAAATCACACAATCACTTCTTTCCATCCCTCGGGCATAAAGATTCGCTCTCCACTCAGAAGGCTGGCGTGGCACTGCTGGGGGATGGGGGAGGGTTGACAAAACAAGATTGTCCTTTCACCCTCTTCAGCACCTCTTTCCTTGATATAATGTCAAAACCAGCTAATATGATCACTCACCTGATTTGGTTCTTCTGAAGGTGCTTGCTTGTGTGGATAGTAGTAGAATTTGGTGTTCACATGAAGGGACAATCACTGGAGGTTTCTATTTGGCCGTCTTGCTCTGGTCCCCAATTATTCAAATATTTCAAGTTCAAACTTTACCATCTGAGAAAAAAAAACTTAGTCAACATTTGATAAGTTCCCTGTGATGTCTAAGAAATAAAATAATTTACTTAGACGTAAATGGTAAGGATTTTGCATGCTAATAAGTAAAATTAAATTGAATAAGGATACAGATAAAAACAATGTCAGTGTTATATAATCAGTATTGTAAGGAACAGAGTATCTAATCTTGTAGACTCTACATAGATGAATGATGAGAATGATGAGTCATCTGAAGTTATCTCACAGTGAAACTAAATTGTCTTCATAGACTAAGACATCTAGAATGTAAGCTCCCTGAGATAAAGGACTCTGTATTATTCTGCACTTCCTCCCCAGAACCACACATATTGTTTGGCACATGGTAGAGCTTAAGGAATTTACAGATTGAAAGGATGCGATGGATGAGAGAAAAGGTAATGAAAATGCCCAGGTAGAGATGGAGATGGGAAATAGAGAAAAAAGTAAGATGTGTGTTTCTATTTTTTAGCTATGTCTGCTGAGAGAGTCTAGAAGTGAGGACGTTCCAGTTGTAATGGGCACATCTAATGTGCATACTTTTTAAAAATAATACTTTGTTTTTCAGAGAAGTTTTTTTTCACAGCAAAACTAAGCATAAAGTATATATTTTCCATATACTCCCTGCCCCTATGCACACATAGCCTCACCCATTAGCAACATTTCTCACCAAAGTGGTACATTTTTTTCCAATTGATAAATCTACTTTGATATGTTGTAATCCACCCAATGCCCATAGTTTAGAGTTCACGCTTGGTGTTGTACATTCTATGGGTTTGGACAAATGTATAATAAATGTAACCACCATAATAGTATCTCACAGAATAGCCTCACTGCCCTAAAAATTCTGTGTTCACCCTATTCATATATAGGTTTTAAATACAGTAGTCTCTGTTATCCATGGTTTCACTTTCCTTAGTTTCAATTACCCACGATCATCTATTGTCTCAACATAGGTGAGCACATTACAATAAGATATTTTGAGAGAGACTATACTCAAATAACTTTTATTATAGTATATTGCTTAATTGCTTTATTTTATTATCACTATTGTTGTTCATCTCTTACTGTGTCTAATTTATAAATTAAACTTTATCATAGGTATGCATACATAAGAAAAAACATAGTATATATATGGTTTGGTACTATCTGTGGTTTCAGACATCCACTAAGGGTCTTGGAATGTATCCCCCATGGATAAAGAGTTATTACTGTACCATTCTATACTAAAAGGCCAGGGATCTTTGGAGCATGGGCTAATTCTGGGGCTGGGACAGGGACAAGCAAAGTACACAATGAACCCAAAGGATGTTTTTGTAACAATAAAAAAGTACTCAAAGATTGAAGGGTTCATGTCAAATAGCACAGGAGCAGCCAGGTTAAAGAGGGTTCCACTGTCTAAATCTGGGAGTATTGAGAAAAAAAAGTAATGATAGTAATAATTTATCACTAAATTATAAAATAAGAATTAGTATGAAATAAGAATTAGTATGTCCACAAATAAATGAATAAATAAATAGAGATTAGGGAAAGCTCTTTGTTACAGTAGAATGTCAAGTTATAATAACAACAGCCACAACATATCATGAGATAATAAGAAAATCATAAAGAACTAAAATACATAACAGCAATATCAAATAGATCAGGAATGTTTGGGGTTCTAAGATATTTGCATTATTTGGAAGGATGATAAGGACATTTATTGATGTCACACTTTAAGAAGCTAAATGTTCATGATAGAAAGTTTAACTACTAAAAGAATAGGAAGGTGGTATATTCAATGTTCCTCAGCCTTTCTGGTATCAGGGACCAGTTTCATGGAAGACAATTTTTCCTTGGATTGTGGGCAGAAGCAGAGATCAGGTGGTGATGTGAGTGTGGCGAGCAGCTAGAAATACAGGTGAAGCTTCATTAGCTCACACACAGCCCTCCTGCTGTGTGCCCCGGCCCCCAGTTCCTAAATTTCATGGAAGATAATTTTTCCACAGACACGGGATGGAGAGGGTGGGAGTGGAGTTCTATGGCCTGGTCCCTAACAGACCACAGACCAGTACCTCAGGTTTCCAAACTCATAGTGAAAAGAATTGGAACAAAAACATAATCAATACAAAAAGCAGGAAAGAAGAGAAGAAGCAACATTGAAAGCAAAAATGAGACCACAGAAATAAATTCAAATACATCAATAATTATTATGCATAGAAATGAAGTAAATCTTCTAGTTGAAAAATTGGCAGATTGGGCCAGTTAATTTTTTTCTCAGATTTGATTTAAAAACACACATGCATACAACTCAACTATATCTTTTTGATAAGAGATATTTAAAAGATAAGGATCCAAAAATGCTGAAAATCAAAGAGTAGAAAAAGATATTCCTAACCAAAAAAATCTGGTATACTTATGTTAGTATCATACAAAGAAAACTTAAAAGTCAAAAGAAAGAAAATACGTTTCTAACCAAATCAAGGTTGATACACTATTAGCATCATACAAAGAAAATGTTAAGGCAAAAATCATTATTAAAGATAAACAAGGTCATATTATGATTTTTGAAAGTATTAATTCACCATATTTTATACTTAATAGCACTTCAAAATATATTAAGCAAGAATTGATAGATCTGCAAAAAAATTAATAGACAAATCCAAAACATAGTGGGATATTTAATCATATTTTTCTGTAATTGATGGATCAAGCATGCAAAAAATTGCTGCAGATAATACAATTAAAAATATTTAATTTCTTTATTTTTTCTTAGTTTGTATATTTATTAAAGATATAGACTAATGGTCCTGTGCTTAAATGTCATTGTGGTTGTGTGCTTTCATAAAACATAACTGATCGTAAGGGACTCTTCATAAATACATGCAGGGCAAAAGTAAAAAGGTAAACTGACAATACAGTGCTATTTCAAACATAATTTTATTATTTTTATTTTTAGAGATGGGGTATTGCTGTGTTGCCCAGGATGGATTCAAACTCTTGCATAATTCTCCTATAAATAATAGTTGTTAGGAAATGAAATTTGGCATAATTTACAATTCCATCAACATTTACAAAGGCTGAATAACATAGACATAAAAATGTGTTTTGAAGACAAGAAATTTTTCATACTTTCCAAATAGTTTTATATTTTAGCTATGAAAATCAGTTACCACAGGCAAAATTGGTTTTCACAAGTGGAATTTTATGTCCATCCAATTGAAAGTCTCTAACATCTTTCTGGGCCTTATTCATTTGCAGATGGGAACATAAGTACAGTTGTGCACCACATAAAGATGTTTCCATCAACAACAGACCACATTTATGACAGCGATCTCATAGATTATAATACCTTATATTTACTGTACTTTTTCTAGGTTTAGACATGTTTAGATACATAAATACTTACCATTTGTGTACCATTACAGTAGTCAGCATTTTTACATGCTGTACAGGTTTGCAGCCTAGGAGCAATGGACTACATCATATAGCCTAAGTGTGTAGTAAGCTATAGTATCTAGGCTTATGTAAGTACAAACTATGATCTTTGAACAGCAACAAAATCACCTAACAATGCGTTCTCAGTACGTATCCCCATTGTTAAACAACACATGACTATATAAGATAGGAGTATAAGAACTGTAACCAGGTTCTTCACATTATGCATTGATGTGTGGTGCTCAATCTTTATGTACTGTCCAATTTCTTTAAGATAAAAAAGAAATGACTCAGAGCAGGGTCATATAGATGAGAAAGATCCATACTGTGGAGATCATATCTCCAACATCTTCCATTTCACCTCCTTGTCCAGCTTTGGTGCAAGCCCCTCAATCTGGAACTTGGGTGCTCTGCCTCACTGGGCATCCAGCCACCTGTTTCCTTTACTCACAGCCTGGCACTTAGACAATTTTCTTAACCTCCCCAAACCTTAGTTACTTCATATGTAGAATGGAAATCAGTATCTAACTGATCGCATTGTTGTGAATATTATATTCAGAAAGCTGTATCCATGGATATAATTTTTCTCTCCTTTGCCTTGCTCCCTCCCCATCTAAGAGCCCCAGGACTAATGTTTCATTCACTCATTACCCTTCTGAGCAAAGATATTAGATAAGAAGACTAAGACTAATGTCATGATATGTGCAGATGCTTGCCTTATGTCAGGCATCTACTCATAATTCCCTCAGTGTCCCTGCTTTGCTCATAGCCTGGGTTCCTTAGATGCCAAACTTGCCAGCCAGGGAATCTATATTATTATTTTCTTCCTATAGCTAGTGATGTTGCTAGTACATTATTTTGTGTTCACTACACACCAGATCACTATTATTATTATCATCACAACTGATGACAATAATAAAACAATCTCTCAGGTTTTCAAAGATAATATCAACACTCCTCAGGCTGTTTGGCTGTTTCTGTCCTGTTTTCTCAGCCTAATCTAAAACAGATCCCTGAGCTGTCTCTTAGTAGATAATGTCTTTTCTAACTCATTTGATTTCACTCATTTTTCCCCACCAGATTTTAAATGATGAACAAGTGCTATACAGACTCTTCTCAGAACTGATTTAGTTTAGATTCAGTAGCAGTCTTGCAGGATCATGGAGAGGCTGCTAAGTTTAATGCTACAATCATCTCAGCTCCTACAGAGTATTCATTTCATTGTCAGCTGGTGGGAACAGGCAATTGCTGTGGTATAAGGCTGATTCCCTTCAGTAATAAAGCAAGGCACTGGGACATTTTCATTTCTGAATTCCAAGTGAGTACACATTGTCATTTCAGATGCTATTACAAGAGCTATTATTTGCTGGAGTGCATCTGGTACCACACTTACTTACAGAATTCTAATTTTTCTTTAAATCTTAGGGAATGTGGGAAGAAACTGAGGTTATTGATTTTGAATATGTAGGGCTCAGCTAGCAAGATAGGGCCAACTTATATTCTCCAAGGGGAAAATGCTCAATTTCTCATCATTTCTGATACTGAAGATAACATTTAAAAGAATAATTGAAAATAGGTAATGGACAAGCAGCCAGAGGGTTTATTTGATAGCAAAGAGACATCTGAGTCCCAGGAAGAGAAAATCAAGTTGTAAGAGAAGCAAAATGCTACCATGCAATAATAATGGGAAATTGTGCCACTTTTTACTTTGATACTGAAACATCTCTTATCTTTCTCTAGATGAGATGGTGAGTACTACTTACTTGTTCACTTTTCTTTAACAAAGAAAGGAAAAGAAAATGGAAAAGTTCTGTAGAGTAATGATAATTGCCTTGCCCTGAGAAAAAGCCATAAATCCAACAAATTTTAACACAATACTGCAACATGAATTGAACATAATTAAACAAGTAATTGCAGATATAAATGACAACCTGTAAATAAGAAATCAAAAAATTCATACTAGAAATTTTCATCACCAGCATACAATATTAGATAAAAGTATAGTAATATTTCTAAGAAATTTAAGGAAGAACATGTGAGCTAATAGTTTTATATACTTTCCTTCAATTTTCACAGCTATAGAAAATTTATTTTAACCATGTATGAACTCAGGGCATACTGCACTTACAAGTTCTTAAGAAATTTGCTAGAGAGAGTCTAGACAAAAAAATAAATAAATAAAATAAAAATTAAAAAAATTAAAAAGAAATCTGCTAGAGAACACCTTTCATCTGATCAAGAGATAATTTTAGTAAAAGGATGGCTGGGGAGTATTGTTGCACATATCTAATCGTAACATCTAAGACTAAAATAAAGATGAGAATAAAGGCAGAAGATTATAATGTAGCACTCCAGGCAAGATGGCTGACCAGAGACACCAGCTGCCAGAACATCTCAGTAAGAAAGAGAGGTTTTAGAAGAAAGAGAAAAACAAATAGACAAACAGAGATTGGGTGTGGGTCTGAGGTAAGGGTGATAGACCCTTCAGGAGACTCTATGGGAAGAAATTGCAGAGCAGAACAGGAAGGAGCAAGGCAGAGATCAACCTTCAAGAGCTTGGGATCTAGTTGTGAAGGGTAGGTAGAGTGGTTTGTTTCTCCCTATCTTGCATCTCTTACAGTTGGTGGGTTCTTGAGGTGCTGGAGAAACTTTCTGCCCACACAAGTCCAGAGGCTGTTGCCGCCAGTGAGCTGGGAGCTTCTTGTGGACAGGGTACCAGGCTCCCAGACCCCCTGGGTCACCACCTGTATCCACAGACCTGAGCCAGGATGGCAGATGCCATATTGCTTCTCTACCCACCATGTGCCTCTGTCTTCCCTAGGGGGCTTCAACTCTTCAGGTTTTGTCTTGCTCATTCCCACACAGATATTTTCTAACTCTAGCCCAGACCACAGGAGCCACAGAGGTCCAGTGGGTCCCAGGTGACTGGCATGACTCCAGTGCCTGGATATTCTGGGTGGGCAGCCTCCTGGATTGAGAAACAGACATGAAAAGAGTGCTAGCATTACTGCATGCAGACTCTTATCCTCTCCTTTCCCTCCCCCATCCATGGCTACTGAGAGAGACAATTGAGCCATAATAACCAGGCTTCCACAGAGAGTGGGACTTAGACCTTTCCTCTTGGGGTCCTGCAGTCGACTGAGGGATGCTTGGACCATGAGCTCCCTGTCCACCAGCCCTCCCTGTTGTTGCTTTCCTGGCAACTCCATCAGAATAAGGCATGCCCCAAGGCAGAGCAACTTTGAACCTGCTTGGGCACCCCATAGGCAACTCTGGACCTGTATGCTTCCCTGTGGCATGGTCAGGATTGATCTTCTGGGACCCAGAGATGTACCCGCACGCAGGTCAGATCCCATTGCCCTAGGTCTTGATCTTGTTGTTTGGGGGCAATGAGGTGAGATTTGTGAATTAGTTTCAAGAGGCAAAGGATCCCACATGGGCAGATCAGGGGGAGAGTGCAATGTGGGTCCTAGCTGCAGTGTACTTGCATGGCACCCTTCCCCCCACAGAAGGGCTACCCACTCAGCCCAGGCTGGGATCCTGGGCAGGGACCCTCCCAGCTCATATTACAGTTGTGGGAGTGCTCAGCTAGCTTGATGTTAGGGGGAAACTTTGGGGCAGGGGAAGGCAAAGAGGAGTGAGACTTGCTCAAGACAACCAGGGTGTGAATCTCAGATGGCCCCACCTTCACAAGCCTACTTGCTGGTTGGGTGGGGCCTCTTCAGCCTCTTCCTGCTAGCTTTGCCCAGAAGCTGGGAGCAGACTTTTGACTCCTGCTGAAACAGATACCTTGCCAACTTTTGTAGATCCCGAGGGCAAGCTCAGCCAGCCAGCCCCACTCAGCCATAATACCCCAGCCACCTCTACTGTGGCAGAGAATAAGAACTTGCCTGAAGTTTTACAGCTCCACCCAATACCTGGGGCATTTGCGTGCTTCCCCTAAGGGCCTAGAGCCAGTCACAGGACCCAAAAATGACATTGCAGCTTGTTTTTTCCAGCGAACACCACCTACTGACAGGGAGGTCAGTTTGCATGACCTTTACAACATTTACTGACTCAACCATACAGGGTGTAGTTGGTTCTCACCCACAGGCACCACATACTGCCTTGATCACATCTTAGGCCACAAAACATATCTCAACAAATTCAAAAAAATAGAAAGTATACCATGTATCTTCTCAGACCATAGTGAAATACAATTAAAAATCAACTACAACAGAAACACTCAATTCTACACAAAGTTATGGAAGTTAAACAACCCACTGCTGAGTGATTATTGGGTCAAGGAGCAAATTAAGGAGGAAATCAAAAGATTCCTTGAACTAAATGACAAAGGGATGAAAGTTATCAAAATCTATGGGATTCAGCAAAAGCTGTTCTAAGGTGGAAATGCATAGTCTTAAATGTCTACATCAAAAAGACATAATATGCTGAAATTAAAAATAAATAAATAAATAACAGAAAGATTACAAATCAACAATCTAATGCTGTGGTCCCCAATCCCTGGGCCACAGCCCAGTACAGATCTATGACCTTTAAGAAATTGGGCTGCTTATCATGACCTGAGCTCTGCACCACCTCCCCACAACCCATGCACACCCTCACCCCACCCTTGGTCTATGGAAAAATTGTCTTCCATGAAACTGGTTCCTGGTGCCAAAATGTTGGGGACAGCCGATCTAATAATGAATTATCTCAAAGAACTAGAAAAGAAGAGGAAACCAATAAGAATTCTAGATGAAAATGTTGGGAAAACTCTTATAAATATCAGCCTAGTAAAAGAATTTATGAAGAATATCCCAAGGGTAATCACAGCAACAACACAAATAAATAAATGGGACTTGATTGAGTTACAAAGCTTCTGCACAGCTAAGGAAACAATGAAAAGAGCAACAGACAACCTACAGAATGGGAGAAAATATTCACATGCTATACACCTGATGAAAAGCTAATGCCAAGAATCTACAAAGAACTCAAGCAAATCAGCAAGAAAAAAATCAAACATCTCCATTAAAAAGTGGACAAACAACATAACTAGAAGCTTTTCAAAAGAAGATACACTAATGGCCAATAAACATATGAAAAACTCCTCAACATCACTAATCCTCAGAGAAATGCAGATCAAAACTACAGTAAGATATCACCTAACCCCAGTCAGAATGGCTTTTATCAAAAAGTCCCAGAACAACTGATGCGAGCATGGATGCAGAGAGAAAGGAACACTTCTACACTGTTGGTTGGACCGCAAACTAGTGCAACCTCTATGGAAAATAGTATGTAACCAAAACATTTGTACTCCCATAATATTCTGAAATTAAAAAAAGAAAAAAGATTATAATGTAAATTTTAAATTCTCTGAATAAATAGAAATAGCAAAACCAAAAAACAGTAAACTATACAGTTAAATGTGTAAAAGATACCAGGACAATTTTAAAGCACTTATAAAATGTACAATATATTTAAACAAATGGAAATGTATTGTATATTCTTATGTAAATGTATATTCTTAGAAAGGAGTATCATAAAGATATTAATTCTCCCCAAGATAATATATCAATAAACATACCAATTAAAAAAAATAGAATTAGACAAATTGATTCTGAACTTTATACAAAAAATTATGAAGCTTAAATAGCTATGAAGAAAAATATGTAGGAAAAAGGGGCAATGGAAAATGAGAAGGCTATCCCTTATACATATAATAACATACTTTATAGCCTCTAAATTAAAACAATGTAGACTGGTGCATGAATAGACTGACAGCTCAGTGGAATGCAATAGAAAATCCCCTAATAGACCCTAGTGTATAGAATAATTTCTGCATCTTAGATCACTGGGAAAAACATACACTTTTCAACACATTGTGCTAACTGGAGAAATAGTTTTAAAAATATAAAATTGGGTTCTTATCTCAAATTATGCACAAGAATAACTTCTCTGATAGATTAGAGATCTGAATTTTTTTTAAAAAAAGGAAAACTAGAGCCGGGCGCGGTGGCTCACGCCTGTAATCCTAGCACTCTGGGAGGCTGAGGGGGGAGGATTACTCGAGGTCAGGAGTTCGAAACCAGCCTGAGCAAGAGCCAGACCCCGTCTCTACTATAAATAGAAAGAAATTAATTGGCCAACTAATATATGTATATAGAAAAAATTAGCCAGGCATGGTGGCACATGCCTGTAGTCCCAGCTATTCGGGAGGCTGAGGCAGCAGGATTGCTTGAGCCCAGGAGTTTGAGGTTGCTGTGAGCTAGGCTGACGCCACGGCACTCTAGCCTGGACAACAAAGTGAGACTCTGTCTTAATAAAAATCTAAAACAAAAACCAAACTGAAAACTAAAAAGCAACTCCACGTGTAATAGACATTAGTTAATTCTTCTATAAACTGAAATAGAAAAGAACTTTCCTAAATACAACTAAACTTCTTGATTCTATTAAGGAAAAGACTGAGAAAACTGATCCCCAAAATTTTGTATGGCAAAGAAAAACCATAAGTAAATTTAAAAGAAAAATAAGCAATTTGGAGAGAAAAGGAAAAGATGATTTGCTTTGCCCTATAGTGAATCTTTCTCTTCCCAATTTGATCTTAAATTCCTTTGAATAAAAAGGTTTCTCAAGTCCCTTAATTTCAATATTTTAGAATTCTAATATGTTCAACCTTCCTAAATAAAAGAGAGAAAAGTTACTTACATACTTGGAGTGACTCCTGTTTGTTTTGTTTTGTTTTTCTTCCTGATAATCTAAAGGTTTCCCTTTAATCTGTTTGGCTAGTTATAAAATATAGGATTTGTTCCCACAAACCCTTCTTTCTGTCTTGTGCAGCCATAGATAGCTCTCACTCTCCATTTCTCCTCTGGTGATGATGATCATGTCGTCAGCCCATGAGCAGCTATTTAAGCCTCATGGATTAGAATTTCTGTTCCCTGAAGCCTTCCCATGTCCAGGAACTTTGGAACTTCAGAAAGGGTAAATAGGTGACAGCTGATTAAGATTCCTGGGTTTGTGATGTAGGGTTAGTAAAATTCACCCGGGGGAGCTTTAGCCTTGGGAAATGTGGTAGGGAAGGATCATCTCTAGTAATAGGAAGTAAGTTCTGTGCCCTTTGACTACAATGGGTATAAATGGTAGTTTGTAATAAGGAAATGTGAGAGGGTGAAGAAGCAAAAAGGTGGAAAAGAAATAATATTGCCATCAGAAATCATTTTTTTGTCACTGGTGACTATAGATACAAAAGCTTTCATGAAAGAAAAAGGAAGCTGTGATTTTTTTCTAGATAAATAAATAAATATACAACATTTAGCTATTTGTAATATGTTTATTTCAAAAATGGTTTGAGATTGCTTAAAATAAGAGATCCACTTCAAAAGGAAAAATGTAAAGTATAAATAAAACCTTGGATTTAAATAATTTAAAGATTATGTACTCATTTTAGGCATATATTGTAGAAGCTAAAGCAAAAAAAAGGGGGGTAACATATCAAGTTATACAATTCTCCAATGCCAATTAAAAGTAAGCATAATAGCCTTTGAAGAGTGACTTTTTTCCCTGCCAAATCTTTTTAGTAGTTTGTTTATTCCAAGGATGCTTATATAGGAAATGAGAAGGAAACATGTAACAGTGAGTTTGTAGTGTCCTCACTTCTCAGGGATGTCTTAGGTAAGATTGAGCTGAATCCTTGCAAACACTGACTGATAGGATATATAGCCTAACCTAAAAGATAAGTGAGGCTTCCCTCTTACAGGAATGTTTTTAGAAACATATACCTCATTTGTCCAGTTTGATTATTATAAAGAAATTTGAAATTTATGAATTTATGTGTTGCAGCTGTGATAAAGAGTGGAATTTAGTTATGTAGACAGAACAGGGCTATGTGATTAATGAGGCATATAATTTTGTGAGATCCCAAACTCAGTGGTTTCCCTGTGCTAATTGGACTGGCACCTGATTAGCTGCTATAACTCTGAAATTCAATGAACCCTGATGCAGGAAAGGGTACTCTGAAAACTACATCTGTTGTTTGGAGCTTTCTAGATATTGAGGCTACTACCACTATTGGTTTGAATTCTTTACTAATCATTAATAAAGCTGGAGGCTAAGGAAAACTTACTTCATGTGAATTTGACTGATAATTTAGGGCTTTGTAATTGTGCAGGAATAATGAACAGTCTAAGTAACGTGACCTTCCATTTTCTTTTAGAAGGTGCTGACACATTCTTCACATGACTATTTCTTATAGACATCCTTCATAGCAACTGAGAGCCCGATACAATGAAAGGAAAGTGTTTCTATGGGGACTTACAGTTCCCTGAGACAAATATGTGGCTTCCTAGAAGTTGTACTCAGTTTAAATCCAGAACTTCAAAATTCAAGAACAACAAATCATTAGGATGTTCTATAGACTCCTTTCAAATACTAATTGTGTTAATAGGGCTTATATCAAGAGCTCTGCAAGAATCTATTTGTGGTAGAACTTTCTGGAGAATGCCTGCAGTCTTAAGTATTTGTTGATTGAAATAAAAAGTCCTTAATATTTAGAAACAAGAGGTATAGTGTCAAAGTTGACATTGTTATAACATTTAAAAGTTACCTCTTTGGGGGGAAGGTCTGTATATGAGATAATTATTTATACGACCTATCAATCATTTATACCTACCTAATCACTGTATAGCAAATACCAATTTTAGATACAGTCAAATAAAAGTCAGAATTATTCTTTTAAGAGTATTACTTGTATGTAGTATTGTGTAGAGCATTGCTTGTATACCCTCCATATATGCTTTATATTTATAAATTACATACGTAGTAGTTGTCTGTCCTCCACATTTTTTACGCGTAGAAAACATTTTTTCCAAGTAAATTATCCTGCTGTGTAAAGAAGGTATAATCCAGTGTGGGGAAAAACAACTCCTCTTCCTAGTACAGTTTTCACTGTAAATTTATGAATGGTCCTTTGGCTGATTAGCCTGAATCAGTTCTCTAGACCTTATCACATTAAATATATATATATATATACATATATATATATATATATATATATATGTTTTTAGCCATAAATATGACTATCAGACCCTGGACTTACAGGGAGCCTCCCTATAAGGGAGTGCCCAGGGAGGGCGTCACTGCAGCTGTGAAACATGCCATCTGTCCCCAGTAGCCCTAACAGGAAAATGCCTTCCTGTCAGTAAGGCAAAAGGAAAGAAAAGACCAAAAAATAAAATTAAACTTAGAGAACGAGAGTTGAAAAAGATTATGAAATCTCTTGAGTGATGGTTCTCTAAGACCCTGTATTATACTCGCTCAATGCATTCATTTTTACATTCTGAATATACTGATATTTTATCGGGAAGTATTGTCTACATCACATCTAAAGTGGTAAATTTACTCAAATCCTTTCAATTGGCAAATGTTTTTTAAGAGGCTTTGCACTAAGGATACAAGTATGCCATTGATAAGAGAGACAGGGCTCCTCCCCTTTAGGAGACCATTATCTCAAGGGAGAACTAGACATTTAACTAAGCATGCAATTGATTATGTAATTATAATTGTGATAAATTCCTCAAAGGACAGAAACTTTGTGTAATGGAAGGTTGTAAACAGATGACCTAATGTGAGTGAGGTTTAGAGAAGTTCCTTTAATTCCCTAAGGTCATTCAATTTAGAAGTAGCAGGGAAGAAATTTTTTTTTTTATGAATTTAAGTTGTCAATTTCCTTTATATTTTTGTAGGCAATCTGGAAAACACACACACAAAAATAAAGAAAGAAAGAAAAGATAGGAAAATAACCAAATATTCAAAGATCACTGTGAACATTTTGTATATTTTCTTCTAGCCATACTTTCTGTGCAAAAAAATTTTATTCAGTATTCGATAGCACAGTAGGGAAATTATAGTTAATAACAATTTTTTAATGTTAATTATTTTATTATTATTATTTTATAATCTAAGTGTGACCTTACTATTTACTGTCTCTAACTACACAAATGTAATAATAATACAAAGTATCATGTGAACAAAAAGGATGGTGTATTAGTTTTCTATGGCTGCGGTAATAAATTTCCACTAACAGCGGCTTAAGCCAACACAAATGTATATTTCTTACCGTTTTGTAAATTAGAAATCCAACACAGATCGTACTGGGCTAAAATCAAGCTGTTTCTAGGAAAGAAGGATTTCTCTACTTTTCTACAAAAATCTTTGATTTTTCTACGTTCCCAAGGCTGTCTCCCTCCCTTGGCTCATCATGGTCCTCTTCATTTTCAAAGCCAGCAATGACAGGTTGAGTCCTTCTCATATCACAGCATTCTGACCTACTCTTCTGCTTCCCTCTTCTATTTTTAAGGACTCTTATGGTTACTTTGAGCCCACCTGAATAATCCAGCATAATCTCTCTATTTCAAGATTGTTTAGCAACCTTAATGCCATCTGCAGCCTTAATTCCTCTTTGCCACATAAGGTAACATATTGACTGATTCCAGGGATTAGGATATGGACATCTTTGGAGGACATTATTCTACGTACCACAGAAGGGAGTATTAACTGTGGCTCAGGGGTGGAGAGATCAAAGAAGACAGTTGGTGAGAAGGAGTTTGATAAATAGAGAAGTGAAGCAGCATAAGCAAGACCTGAAGAGGGGACTTCAAGTATAATCAGAGAAGAGCTGAGAGTTTAGTTGCTGTTCTTCTAGACTATAGACACTCTAGTGAGGAGATGGTGAAAGAAATATAGTAGATACTAGTTAGTTAGGATAGTTAGGATAGATTATAGGGGCTTTGAATGGCAAGTTACAGAGTTGGGGTTTATCCCATTAGAGGTAGCAAGGCAATGAAGAAGCTCAGGCTTTGTCTCCTCTCAGATACAGATGTAAAAATGTTCTTTGACCCACTAGAACCACATGTAGCCATGATCCTGGCTGTACCCCTAGTGTCAGGGGGATGCTGAGCAGCATGATCTTTCAGGACACCAGAAGCACAATAAGGAGAAGGTAGGGGCTTGTGGAATCAGTACTGGCCACTCAGGGTCTTCCTTGTTTTGGCCATAGCTTCTCTTTGTTTTTTATAAAAACAAGATAAGTAAGTTTTCAAAATGCCATATATTCTGTTACAGGTAAAGAGGAAGCATTTCTCTGCTTTTTGAAGCTCCCAGGAGGATGCCTGTAATTTTATTACAGGCTCAGCCCCTCAGGCTTAACCAACTCTTTCACAGTAAAAATCACTAAGTGTACCATTTGGCCCATCTCTGTATTTTCTCTTTTGTTATCTTTTATTAATTTGGAATGCATTTGCTTAGGAGAGCTTGAGGCACACAAATGTACAAAGCAATACTTTTATATAGTATATTGACTTAAAAAATCCCAACCTTTTATAATACAAATGTTTATTAGTATAGAATAGTTTAAAATGTATTTTAATACTAAAACAAAGACTCTTAATTTGTCATGGTTGAATTCTAGTGAATAAAAAAGAAAATCATTTATTTCATCTTTCCTATTAAGTTTGTATTACTAGTTAACCCAATATTGGTAGGGTGTTTCTTTTTATAAAGGAATTCCAGCTAACAAATGAAATAAAATGGTAAAAATAAAGAATTATCATTATGTAAATCCTGATGAATTACTGGAGCTATGATCATCAATGACTGTAGCATCACAAGAACAGATAATATTGGATGTTATGCTCCCTTTGAAGGAAAAACACAATCAGACCTATGAAGTAGTCCAGGAAAAAAAATTAGAACCTGATTCTTCTCAAGCTTTTGGATCCAACTACCCGATTAATAAGTATGGACTCCAGGAGAACATGGTAAATGACACCAGGGAATGCAGTGACAAAGTCCAGACTACAATACAAGCAGTCTAGTCTCTTCAAAATTTAAGTCAAAAGAAGAAAAAAAAGAGAGATACAGAGAAAACTTACACATAAACAGAAACTTAAGAGACAGAGTAACCAAATACAAGGT
The DNA here is from genome assembly GCF_040939455.1 of Microcebus murinus. Lineage (NCBI taxonomy): Eukaryota > Metazoa > Chordata > Mammalia > Primates > Cheirogaleidae > Microcebus > Microcebus murinus. The sequence goes on along the minus strand of NC_134112.1, from coordinate 76,448,995 downwards.
GGACCTTATTGGATCCTGATTCAGAGAGACAAGTGTGGAAATATATATTACATATTTATAAATAATTGGAAATGTGAAAGCTGTCAAGATTTTAATATTTGATGATATTGAAAACTGGTCTCCATGGTTTTTTTTTAAGCTTAAAAAATGTTTTTTATTTCAGCATATTATGGGAGTACAAATGTTTAGGTTACATGTGTTGCCTTTCTTCCCCATAGTCAGAGCTTCAAGCATGTCCACCCTCAGATGGTGCACATTGCACTCATTATATATGTATATACTCATCCCCTCTGTCCCCCTCTCATCTGCCTGATGCCCGATAAATGTTATTTCTATATGTGCACTTAAGTGTTGATCAGTGAAACCAATTTGCTGGTCAGTACATGTGGTGCTTATTTTTCTATTCTTGGGATACTTCACTTAGTAGATGGTGATATAGCACCTCCTGTATTTTCCTGGATACACTGGAACCCATTCTACTAAGTGAAGTATCCCAAGAATGGTTTCCTCATTTTTTAGATCTTATTTTAACATCTAACTGCTAAATCTAAATATTTAAATATAATGGTACTGTGGTTAGATAAATAACAGGGTCTTTACCTTGTAGGCATTCATATGAAAGGTAAGTGAATGAAATTATATGATACTTGGGTTTGCACGCAGTAGGGGAGAAGGGAAGATATGAAACAGAATTGGCCTTGGGCTGATGGTTGTTAAATCAGAGTGGTAGGAGCATGGGGATTCATCATGCTCTTTTGTTTGAAATTTTTAGAAAAAGTTAAACATAAAGATAGCATGTTACCATTTTGCATATTTTGATGGCAAGTTAATAATTTATCAATTACTGCCTTCTTGTACATTTTTTTACATTTATTACTATCTTTTGAGATTCTTTTAAACCTGGTTATCCAAGCAATTTTCATTAAAACACTTACCTTTTAACTTTGTAGGCAATAATCTTATTCCAAGATGATACCACATATCATAAACTGAGTTTGTGAGCAGAGACCTCAAGTTTACTTATCAACACATCAGCACATTACTTATCAATTACCTCTCATTCCATCTGGTAAAATTATGCTACAGTTGACATATGTAAGGGAATATATGTGACCTTTGACCTTAGAACCTATAAAAACTAAGTAGATAATACTTAGCACTATAGTTTATTAATTATTAATATTACTCCTGCAAGGTAGCCTTGGCTCCACCAAACGAACTGCATTCTTTTATCATCATTCAGGTGACTTATTTTGGAAACAGGGATAATAATATTAATTTAAAGGAGAATTATGGGAAAAGGTATATTTTTTAAAAAAAAGTATTTTAGTCCTTGACATAAAACTTTGACTGATGATTTCCATGTGTAATGAATTAGTAAAAGTAATTTCAACCCTAAGCATATTGGGTGAAATGTTTGTGATATCTGTTATTGACATGCTTCACGACTAAAATATAAAGTTTAGAATTTTGCTGTTTTAGGCAATGAAAAAAAAATGATAACTGATACTGTTAAAAAAATACAAATTATTTAATGCAGCTCCTTGCAAAAGCTTTCAATGTAAATTAGTTTCTCCCATCTTTTCTCTTGTAACAACTCATAGAAATAAGTGAGAACATCAAAGTCTCATATCCATGTCTTCCATCAATAACAAAAAGGAATGAGCACAAAAACATCAAACTAAGAGGGACTTACTACCACTTCAATTATTTATAGAGGAACTTTTTCTGCTCTTTTGTTCTCTGACTTTTCGAATTTTACATATCACCTTTAAAAATATCTTGATTTTGAAACTAGGATGAACATCTGAAACATTAGAGTTCACAGATTTATTATTTTGCTTTTCCTCCTTCATATTAGATGATATAAGTTGCTGGACCACATGAGATTCCCCATTGCTTTGAGTGGTAAGTTTTAGATGGTTTACTTAAGAGATAAATTTTGGGAAGGACTAGTCTATACTCAATTCCCACCTTACAAATTCTATTATTTGAATTTGAATCTGCTGTTGATCAGTTATCACAGAAGCAAACTAAAGTGCTTTGGAAGTAGTGTTTATAGATTTGTACAGCTCTAGTCAAATGCTTGCCCCTGGGCTCTGCTGAGAACCTTGGATTTGCAGAAGGCCTGGCTAAAGGCACTGGCACAATCTGGTTGCAAAGCATTTGCTCCTTATGTAATACCATCTAGTAAAAGGAGTGCTGTCTGTTTTTGTTGTTGTTGTTGTTGTTTAAAAAACTATTTCAAAGTGTTATGGGTGTACAAATGTTTTTGGTTACATGGATCACTTTTGTAATACCTGAGTCATGGTTTTAAGTGTGCCTGTCACCCAGAGTGTTCCTTTGACCCATTAGGGAGGTTTTCACCCATCCCTCCTCTCTTCCCCTGCTTGATTTCCACTGAGTTTTACTTCCCTCTGTGCACATCTGCTCATCAGTTAGTTACAATTCAATAAAGAGTACATGTGGTGTTTATTTTTCCATTCTTTAGATACTTCACTTAAGATAATGGTCTCCAGTTCCATGCAAATTATTGCAAAATGCCTTAATTCATCCTTCTTCGTGGCTGAGTAATATTCCATAGTATAAATATACCACATTTTGTTAATCCACTCATGAATTGATGGGCACTTTGACCTCATTACTATGATACTCTAATCAAACAAAGGAACCTTTTAATACAACCGTCAAATAGTTAGAATGAACCCTGAGGAGCTGAGACTCACGAAATACTTTGAAGTGAGACCTTAGCAGTAGCTGATGTGTTATTTTAATTCTTTTTACTACTAAACTTCCTTTTACTACACCTCTTATAACCCTAAATATAGAGCTGCTTTACTGAGCTAGGAACAAGAACAATTTTTAAGTAGTCTCATAGTGACCCTCATAGTGACTAATCATAGACTAATCGTAAGGCTTCATTGCCTTAAATACTATCCATATACCAGAGATTTTAATAATTAGTGACTGAAGTTCCTAAGTAAAGAGGGGGAATAATCTGTATAGTGATCTATATATCTACAAGAAAGTGACCATTTTACTTTTGATCTAAGTTTTATAATGTTCAATAATATTTTCACAAAAGTGTCCCCTAAAGATATAGGAATATTTGCTTTGTAAAATAGAAATAACTTTAATTTCCCCTGTTGTAAAAGAAATGTAAACTCATTGAAAACAACTCAGAAGGTATAAAAATATAGAGAGAGGAAAATTAAAATCACCACAATCTCATCACTGAAAGAAAATCTCTGTTGATATTTGACATCTATTTTTTCAGACTTTAAATATATGTATTTGAACTTACAAACATATGATCATACTATGCATACTGTTTTGTGACCTGATCCTCCCCATGAAACTTTACATGTGAGTACAGTCCGTACACACACACACACACACACACACACACACACACACACACACACAGAGGAAACTTTCCTGTTCAAAAATACTTATATACAACTAAAACATAAAGACGGTGAATAATGTCTAGTCAGAAGGTTTTATATTTAGTAGTAAAGAAGGGGAGCGAAGGATTATTACCAAAATATTAGAACTATCAGGAGCATGTATGTTCCCCAAGAACATCCTCATATGCTTAGAAACAACATTCCTAAATTTTGTCATACAATTTGAAATCCACATTTGTGTTTTGCTTAAAGACACTTTATTGCCTGGCTGGCTACTGGCAGCTTTGTATAAATTTAATGGTTACCAATTTTACGGTGAGTTCTCCATGTCCTTATTGCTATATAAAAGCTGAATAAGAAGATAAAATACAGATGCTCTCTATCTATGTCAGGAATCAGTAAAAATGAGGTAGTGATGATAAAGTAGGCCTGGACCTGACAGTGCTTACAAGTTCATGTGTTTAGAGGAAGCTGTGGGGCATAAGCAGGTACGCTCAGCTTTTAAATTGCAATTTTTTTGGACTGTGGGCTATAGCAACAACTTGACAGCTTTGGAGATTGGCTAGAAAACCATGTGTACTCAAACCCAATTTTCTTACATCAAACAAAATTTATCAGGAATTTGTAATCTAAATTTTTGTCCAGCTATCTTGTGAAATATAGTAAGCAATGACTCTCCTTTTGTCATATGATCATAACTCAAAGAATGCTAAATAAATACTTAAAACATATTAAAGATTTATGTAGTCAAATAATGTTTATTTTAGCAGTGCAGGAATGAAAGGCTGGAAAAGTGACCTTTTACAATTACACAGATAATTACTGACAGCTGTGATAGAAACTCACGGCTCTGGACACCTAGGGAGTCTACTAGACAATGCAGTGTACTAACCACGTCTTTTATTTTCTATATTCTGATGCTTTTAGCAGCCTTCCTGATCCTAGAGGCACTGTCCCTTCCAGAGTTCCTAAATAATTCCTAAAGGTGGTAAACAACTCGCCCATTGCTTTTCAAATGCAAAGCAACCGATCCAGAGCCCACAGAAACAATGTCCTCTATCAGGCTTTCACTCTCCTGAGACACTATCCACCTTCCCTAATTACCCCAGGGCCAGGTACCAAAGGACTAGGTCCCAGAGCCAGCTGAAATTATTGGAACTGGCCAGTCTTACACCTGCTGGTACCGCCTTCCTATTCCCCTCTCCCCCTGTCTCCTGACTGAGCCTTGTTCTTTCCTGTGCCCCTCCCCTTGGTGTGGCCTCAGGGAATCACGTGAGATCTTGGGAACTGTGACTGTAACAGGCTATCTTTTCAATGGCAGTCATCTCCTGGTTTGTTGGCCTTGCCATACTAAATAACAATATTAATAATAAAAACCCCATATTTTAAAATACACAGATGCTTCTTTACCATGATATATGGTGGTTATGCTGCTGCCACCAAATTGGTATTACGTGCACAAGAGATTAAAGTCATTGCCTCTGACTCTGCTCTAGGACCATACTGTATAGTTTCCAATCATTCAAATGGACTTAAGAGAGATTAGGGCTACCCCTCTGTTACAATATTATCTACATCTTTCAATATATATATAGAGAGAGTATTGCAGTATGAAATATTTATGAATTATGTACATATTCAAACTTTCTTTCCCTTTAATTCATCATTTCTTGCTTCCAAATTTATATAGAGTTGGCAAACAAGGTTCCACACAACAAGTCTGTGGCTAATTGCTGTATTAAATTCGGCAGTGTAGGCCTTTTGGCTTCATTTCTATAGCCCTGGGCTACTTATGACAAGGATTTCATAACATGCTAGGAAAGGAGGATGTGCCTAAAATCCACATCATTCACAAACTATATTTCATAACCACATAGTGGGCCTACCACCGAATAAGAAAATAGGAAGAAGACTTTGGGGAAATCAGAAGTATTTGAGAAAGCATTTGGGAGTTCCTAGAGTGAGGGAATGTTTTCATATTAGAATTCAAAAAAGTTTGTCCTTTTGCACCAAATATTTGTAGAGGAGTTGTTCTTCAGTTATACATTCACCTATAGGAAGTTTCCATTTTCACAGGTGAAAAAATGTTTGCATACTGACAATCCACTAAGTCAACCTGTCTCTCCCAAGTACTGCTTTCTATCAAAGTGAGAACTAGGAAAATGGGGCTTTAACAATCACAGGTGAATTCTTTATTCACTCATATTTTAATTTTCTTCTTAAATTATAGATGGATTACATACAGTGTAATTCTCACCATCCAATTTCTATAGGCACAGTATCTCTTGTTTCTATAAACAGAAGAGAGGGAAAGACAGATACATCAACACTTTAGGGCTAAGAAATTTATGGTTAAGAAGACAGAAGCTCATACTCCTGTTTTTCAGAGTAGAGTTTATTTTATACTCTGGTATTATTACTTAGCTCTGCCATCTGTAATCTTATATTACCAAGCTTTCCAGTAGCTTCTGTTGGTGGTCTCTAACTTTACTTCTACATCTTCTTCTAACATTTGCAGATGGTGAATTTCATACTGGTTATAAGCAAACATAGTTAAATGACTGTAGAGGTTTCCTCCCCTCAATATGTTCTCCCTAGTATTATATTTTCACATGGTAGCATTTGCAAAGTGGATAGAGCAGCTGGTAAATAAAGATTATATTAGTAAAGATCTGTGCCTCCTCAGAGGAAAAGGAATTGATTGAAGTGAAAAAGAATTTCTGTGCTGTTTATCTTAAAACTAACATTAGTGGAGCAAACCTCCTGGGAATTTTTCTGTGCCTCTACAATCTCTTCTGTATGTAGATTCTAGGCTTTGGTGTCAAAAACACCTTGAATTCATATGCAGTTACTCTTGTTCCTACTTCCTGACATTTGGATAGCTAGAGAATATTAATAAATTCACGTCGGAGACTGATATTTGCAATCCGCATGATCGTACATCTACAGTGAACAATAAAGTAGATGACCCAGGAGACACACGTTGGTCAGTTTTTCAGAAAAAAACAGTCTTGTCTGACTTATCCTTACACACAGTTTCTTAATACTGTGTTATGAGTGAATGTGTACTTCTTCGGTTTGATATGTTTGAGCACAAAAACGTGTTTTCTAGTTGCCTACAAAGTTAAAATCCTGAAAAGTCAGACATAGAAATAGCATGATCTTGGCCATAACAACTCTACAGTGAAAACCTTGTGGTCCTGACAATGACCATCTAGCCAGCCACCACCTAAGAGTTAATCACAGACTGAGAAAAAGGCCTGAAATGAAGTCAGGGGCTTTTCTAAATCTGGTCAGTTATTTAAATGACCTGTAGAGTCTGCCTATAGATTTATTTGTGTTATCAGAAGTGGTAATGCCCTGAGGGTTCTCATTTCATAGAAAATAAGGTGTTTGTTAACAAATGATATGCTGAAACATGTTTAAACTCCTGGATAATTAAAAACAATAAACTGAAAGCAACAATGATGGAAAGTTATAGATATTTGTGATATTAAAAGCTGGAAGCATCAGGATGCAGCAAATGTAACACAAAAAGTGAGGAGGAGAAAACATTCATGTTTGAGGTATAGAAAAGGGTAAAAACTTAGATAGGAGGTCTAAGAAAAGACTGAGCTTTGGCAACAACGGAGACTGCAATGTCCAGATGATCTGTCCCCAAGCAGGCGAGCCCCTGGCCCCTTGAGATCACTGGGGCACTAGTTCACTACCTGAGCTTATTTCCAGAATTCTTTTGATTTGTCTAGTCATTTTTATGGCATGATTTCAACCAACTGATTATCTAGTGTTCAGAAACTTGACACCTACAATTGAGGTCTTCTTGTCAACAAAGTGGCACCCTGGGATCTGACATCTGGGAATAAATTAGCCTCTGTTGTAACCCCACATATTCTGCAATCTAGTAAAGAATCCTCTTTTTAATTTAACTTGTATGTCTGCTTTAAAAAACTGTGGCAGATATTTTTCTCGTTATTGTTTTTAAAAAATTAAGGCTTACTTTCTGACTTAATAGAAATTAAATTGTTAGTAAGTTTTTGCCCTATTATAAAGTTGTTAAAATGTCAAGAGTGATTTAGTTCCCATCTATTTTGACCATTCGTTATTTGCTAAGTAGCAGAATACTGTGTTAAGGATTCAAATATAAACTTGTGGCACTTTAGACCCTTTGAGCCATTTCGTGACCGGGAAAGAGCTCTGTAGTCTGGCGGTCTGATGTTCAGGTGCCCCAGAGGAAGAGACTGGATCAGAGCTTCAGAGCTGAGTACCTGGAACAAGAATATAAAGGAAGCGAAAGCAGAACAAAGAAGGATGGTACTTCAGGACTCTTCTAAAACAAGAAGGAGCTTTAATATACCAGCTTGAGCTGACCTTTGATAGCAGGGACATAAGATCTCAAAAGGCTGCTAAATTTTGCTTTTGGTAGAAGTAGGCTGATTGCTATGGAGTTTATTTTGTGGTTCAGAGTCCTAGTCTTTGTGGTCAGAGGGTAATACTGAGGGGATTCAGGTGCATTTGGCTTCCTCAATCCTGGACACAACCCAAAGCTTGGTTTCTAACTCTCTGCATTGTGATGTGAGTTTAGTGAGTTTAGTGATCAGCTCAAGTATGAAGTGTATTTTATTAAGTGCTTTTTAATAATTAACTTACTTTTAGAAGATGCAAAAGCTATCTAATTTGTTTAGGTTTAGAATATACTGTCTTGTGTGAACCAAAGATGATTTTGAACTGGAAATTATGGTGTGATCATGAGGATATTTGATTTTCAAGTATTAACTTTTTCTCCCTAAGTAACATATGGCAGTTAAGCTTATATTAATCTGCAGTACAGAGGTGTCACATAGAGAAGAGGAGTAGATGGCAGAGCAAGGAAAGAAGAAAAAATGTTTGCCTAACATCTTCTAGCCCTGAGCTGTAATGATCAGAACAGGAATATTACCATTCCCCAATAAAGATGTATTGCTTGAGTCTCCCACACTTACTAGCTGAAGTGATCAAGTTACTCCTCACCAACATTTTCATAAGAGGGGTCACCAGGGTTAGAAGCTTGTGGCCATGCAACAGTGAATTGAAGTGCATTAAGATGCTTTAAAAAAAAAAAATAGCTTCTTATTGACTAAAGACTATTCCAGGTACCTTTAGGCACCTTGGTTAAAAGAGCTTACACCGTACTTTGAGTAGCTTCCTGACTTTGAACCAAAATGTTACTTAATTTGACTCTATTAAATGTCTTGAGAAAAAACAGTTCAATTTGCTACGGTACAGTCGATTGGGTTTGTTCTGTCCTTAATTTGATTGACTCAATTGCAATCCAATTTAGCCAACAATTATGAAAGCTATAGTTTCTGAATTAACCATGTTTTGATACATGGTTTTATCATTGCCCTAAACTGGAAGGCGTAATACCATTGGTTCTTTGCCTTTCTTCCTCATGTGATTCTGGGTTTTTCAACTTTCTTTCTTTTATATTTATACTTTGTTTTTACTTAAGTGATATCTTTATCTATACAGGATTTTTTCTCCCTGTTCTTGATTCTATAAAGACTTTTAATGCTTTTTCCTCTGCTTTCCAGGTGATTTGTCATCTCTTCTTGTGAGGTAATGGGATATTCTTTTCTAGTGGAGCTTTACTGCAGTAAATAGCCCTTTCATACTCTGTTCCTGGAGGCCTCTTCATCTCCTTCACTTACTGAAGACCCTGACACTAGGCCTTTGGTTGTAACACTGAGTTGTAACTAATTGTGATCAATTAGCCCATAGGTTTTATTTTTGAATTGACACATTGTAATTGCATATATTTATGGAGTACTATTTGATGTTTTATTACATATCTATGTAGTTTAATGATCCAATCCGGGTAGTTAGTATATCCATTACCCCAATGATTTTGGGCAATTCTGCTTTCTAGCTTTTGGTTAATGGATATATTTGTTTTTGAGTGATTATCTTCAGATGACTATATGCCTTCTCCCTTTTAATTACAAGTTGAATCTCATTTTGTTCACTTCTCTTCCCAATTGCACATATTTTGGGAAATTTACATCACCTTTCTCTCCACACTAGAAACCTTTATTGGATGTTTAGTAACATCTAATTTGGAATCATCAGCCAATGTGGCTTTTGAGAAGTTCATTTCCTATATTAGATTGTTAATAAAGACAAAATCTGTTCTCCTCTTAATTCCTCTAAAATGTTGTTTACACTTCTGTCTTATCACCTGCCAAACAACTTTGCCTATGATTAATTGTGTTCATTTTCCCTACCAGATTATAAGTGTCTTTAGGGCAGAGAATATGCAGCTTTGCATTTTCCATAGGGACTAACATAATGCTTTACCCATGGTAGGAAGTTAGTAAGTATGTTGTGAATTGCATTATTATGGATATTCATAGTAGACTGTGCAAATGCCTCCTTAGAACTAGAAATATTATTATTCAACCTAACACATAGCTTGTGTTTTTCCTTCTTACTGTCTTTCAGCTGATGTTTACCACATGTATTTATGCAAATTAGTTTGAATTAACACAATCTTTATAGTTTGAGATACTGCATTATGTATTGTAAAGTCCAGGCACACAATAAGTGTCACTTTTGTTCTAATCATAACATAAAATTCAAGAGGGAAGCTTTTTTTGCTTTTTATGTTGTTTTTTTTTTTTGTAAGTTAATTGGGCATTTCTGTCCTGGTGTTTAAAATTCTGATTGCTTTTGTTTTGAGCTATTTAAATGTTTTCCCTTGGCATTTTCTAATTATTACATAAAATAACACAAGCAGATGAACAGGAGCTGTGTTTCAGCCTTCTATCTTGTTTTGCCAGAGAAGCCAAGGTGATTATGTTAGCCTTGAGGTCTCTTTTTCTAATTTTCTCCTAGTTTTCTGTGATAACATATTTTTCTGATTTAAATGTAGAACAATTGCATTGTAAAAAATAGAAAATACAAAAATAAATAAGAAAATAGAAGTTATAATCTATAATTCATGGATTATCATCTTTAATGTTTTAGGACTATATGCTACTTTAATAAAAAATGTATAATTTTCTTTTTTCACTTAAAAGCATACATGAAACATTTTTAGAGTCATCAAATATTCTTCTATGATATCATTCTGACATATTATTTCAATACATCTTTAATGCACTTTGCTTTATTGTGCTGCATAGAAGTCGTGTTTTTTTTTTTTACAAATTGAAGGTTTGTGGCAACCTTGCATTGAGCAAGTCTTTTGGTACCATTTTTCCAACAGCAAGTGCTTACTCCATGTCTCTGTGCCATATTTTGTTAATTCTTGCAATATCTCAAACTTTTCCATTATTATATCTGTTATGGTGATCTGGGATTGGTGATAATTATTTTTCTTTTTTTTCTTTATTTCGGCATATTATGGGGGTATAGATTTTAAGGTTTCAATAAATGCCCATTTCACCCCCTCCCCCCACAAGTCTGAGTCTCTAGTATGACCATCCCCCAGATGGTGCACATCTCACTTATTATATATGTATATACCCGTTCCCCTCCCCCCTCCCACCTGCCCAATACCCTATTACTGTAGTACCTATGTGACCACTTAGGTGGTGTTCAGTTAATACCAATTTGCTGGTGAGTATATGTGGGATTGGTGATAATTGATGTTACTTGATGCTTTTCTACTTTTCGATGTAGGCAATTATTACCATAAACTTTCCTCTTATTTCTATTTTTAAGGTATCCCAGAGGTTCTGATATGTTGTGTTTTTATTTTCATTTGTTTTGAGAAATTTTAAAATTTCCTTCTTCATCTCTTCATTGATCCACTGGTCATTCAGGAGCATATATTTTAATTTCCATGTGTTTGTATAGTTGTCAATATTCCTCTTGTCATTGATTTCTAGTTTTATTTTATTGTGGTCAGATAAAATATTTGATATGATTGCAACTTTTTTGAATTTTTAAAGACTTTTTTGGTGACCTAACATATGGTTGATCCTTGAGAATGATCCAGGAGCTGAGGAGAAGAGTATGTGTTCTGCAGCTGTTGGATGAAACATTCTGTCAATATCTATTAGGTCCATTTGGTCTATAGTACAGAGTAATCCAATACTTCTTGATTTTCTGTCTGGGTGGTCTATGCAATGCTGATAGTGGAGTGTTGAGGTCTTCAATGATTATCGTATTGGGGTCTAGCTCTCTCTTTAGCTCTGGTAATACTTACTTTATATATCTGGCTGCTCTAGTGTTGGGTGAATATATATTTAGAATTGTTTTTTCCTCTGGTTGAATCAACCCCTTGATCATTATACAATGACCTTCTTTATCTCTTTTTATAGTTTTTGTCTTGAAATCTATTTTAGCTGATAGAACTACAGCTACTCCTGTTCTTTTTTGGTTTCCATGGAATATCTTTTCCCATTCCTTTATTTTCAGCCTATGTGCGTCTTTATAGGTAAAGTATGTTTTTTGCAGACAACATATGGTTGGCTCTTGGTTTTTTGTCCATTCAGACACTCTATGTCTTTTTACTGGAGAGTTTGGTTCATTCACATTCAATGTTGTTATTGATAAATAGGGACTTACTACTACCATGTTGCTGTTTGATTTCTGGTTGTTTTGTGGTCCTCTCTTTCTTTCTTACTTTCTTTCTATATTCCTTTGTTCAAAGTTATTTTCTCTGGTAGTGTGTTTTAATTTCTTGCTTATTATTTTTTTGTGTATCTTTTACAGGTTTTTGATTTAAGGTTACCATGAGGCTTGCAAAAAAAACATTTTATAACCAATTATTTTAAACATATAACAACTCTACTTACAAACAGACAAATAAACAAGCAAAGGGAAATCCAACAGAAATTCTACTCTCTATCTCCAATCCCCCTTTTTAACTTTTTTTGTTTCTATCCATATCTTTTTATAGTATGTATCTATCAAAAAGTTGTTGTAGTTATTTTTGATAGGTTTGTTTTTTAGCCTTTCTACTCAAGATACAAGTGGTTCATGCACTGAATTTACAGCAATAGAATATTCTATATTTGTGTCCTTACTATTACGAGTAAGCTGTGTATCTTCAGATGATTTCTCATTGTTCTTTAATGATTTTTTCTTTCAGATTGAAAAACTTTTAGCATTTCTTATATGACAGGTCTGGTGTTGATGAAATCCCTCAGGTTTTATTTGTTTGAGATAGTCTTTATTTTTCCTTAATGTATGAAGGATATTTTTGCAAGATATAATATTCTGAGGTTAAGGTTATTTTCCTTTAGCACTTTGAATATGTCATGTTGCTCTCTCCTGGCCTGTAAGGTTTCTACTGAGAAGTCTGCTGCCAGATGTATCGGAGCTCACTTATATGTTAATTTTCTTTCTTATTTCTTGCTTCCCTTTGGACCTTTTCTTTATCTTTGACCTTTGGGAGCTTGACTATTAAATTCCTTGAAGTAGTCTTATCTGGGTTAAGTCTGCTGGGTGTTTTATTACCTTCTTGTATTTGAATATTAGTATCTTTTTCTAGGTTTGGAAAGTTCGCTGTTATTATTTCTTTGAATAAACTTTCTATACCAATCTCTCTCTTTACCTTGTATTTAAGGCCAATATCTCTTATATTTGCTTTTTCCAGGTTATTTTCTAGATCTGGTAGGATTGTTTCCTTCTTATTTATTCTTTTTTCTCTTCTGACTGTATATCTTCAAATAACCTGTCTTCAAGCTCACTAATTCTTTCTTCTGCTTCATTAATTCTGCTTTTGAGAGACTCTGATGCATTTCTTAGTTTGTTAATTTAATTCTCAAGCTCTAGAATTTTGGCTTGAATTTTTTTATTATTTCAATCTCTTTCTTAAATTTCTCTGATAGGCTTCTGATTTGCTTCTTTGTGTTTTCTTGAAGTGTACTGAGCTTCTTCAGGACAGCTATTTTGAATTCTTTGTCTGAAAGGTCACCTATATCCAGCACTCTGGGATTGGTCACTGGTACCTTAGTTTGTTTGGTGAGGTCATGTTTTCCTGTATGTTCCTGATACTTGTGGATTGAAGAGTTTTTATTTTAAATCCCCAGGTATTTATTTTAATCTTCACAGTCTGGGTTTGTTTGATCCCATCCTTCTTGAGAAGGCTTTCCAGGTATTCAAAGGGAATACATTTTGTGATTTAAGTCTCTAGTCACTGCAGCTGTATTGGCACCAGGGTGCCCCCAGCCCAGTAATGCTGTGACCCTTACAGACTTCAGGTGCTACCAACTTGGTGAGCTTGGGTAAGATATAAGAGAATTCCAATCTCTCCATATCTACCCCCATAATAGTCTGAAAACATACACTGGGGAAAAGAATCCTTATTCAATAAATAAGGTGCTGGGAAAACTGGATAGCCACATGTAGAAGACTGAAACAAGACCCACACCTTTCACCTCTCACAAAAATCAACTCACGCTGCGTAACAGACTTGAACCTTAGGTGTGAAACTATTAGAATTCTAGAGGAAAACATTGGAAATACTCTTCTAGACATTGGCTTAGGCAAAGAATTCATGAAGAAGATCCCAAAGGCAATTATAGCAGCAACAAAAATAAATGGGACCTGATCAAATTTAAAAGCTTCTGCATAGCCAAAGAAACTGTCAAGAGAGCAAACAGACAACACACAGAATGGGAGAAAATTTTTGCAAGCTATACATCCGATAAAGGGCTGATAACTAGAATCTATTTAGAACTCAGAAAAATCAGCAAGGGGAAATCAAACAACCCTATCAAAAAGTGGGCAAAGGACATGAACAGAAAATTTTCAAGAGAAGACAGAATAATGGCCAACAAACATATGAAAAAGTGCTCAACATCTCTAATCATCAATAAATGCAAATCAAAACTGCAATGAGATATCATTTATCTCCAGTAAGAATGGGCTTTATCAAAAAGTCCCCAAACAATAAATGTTGGCATGTATGCAGAGAGATAGGAACACTCCTACACTGCTGGTGGGACTGCAAACTAGTTCAACCTCTGTGGAAAGCAATATAGAGATACCTTAAAGCGACACAAGTAGATCTACCATTTGATCCAGCAATCCCACTACTGGGCATCTACCCAAAAGATCAAAAGTCACTTTATGAAAAAGACACCTGCACTCGAATGTTTATAGCAACACAATTCACAATTGCAAAGCTGTGGAAACAACCCAAGTACCCATTAATTCATGAGTGGATTAGTAAAATGTGGTATATGTATACCATGGAATACTATTCAGCTTTAAGAAACAATGTTGATATAGCACCTGTTGCATATTCCTGGATAGAGCTGGAACCCATTCTACTAAGTGAAGTATCTCAAGAATGGAAAAACAAGCACCACATGTACTCACCAGCAAATTGGTATTAACGAATCAACACCTGAGTGGACATATAGGAACAATATTTATCGGGTGTCGGGCAGGTGGGAGGGGGGAGGAGGGGATGGGTATATACAAACATAAAGAGTGAGATGTGCAACATTTGGGGGATGGTCACGCTTGAAGCTCTGACTTGAGGGGGGAGGGGGTGCATGGGCAATATATGTAACCTTAACATTTGTACCACCATAATATGCTGAAATAAAAAAAAAGAAATAGGCAAAAAATAAAAATAAAAAAATAAATTTTTAAAAAGTTACAAGAGAATTGTTTAAATTGCCAGCAAAGTCTCTCACTCTCTGAGCTGGGCTGCTGGAGTTGGGGAAGGAGCCACGTGGGCACTACCTCTTGGCCACCAGCACCAGGTCATACTCGCAGCCAGCCCAGTCTCACTCAAAGCTACCGGTGACTGTTCCCTGGCTACCTCTGATGTTCATTTAAAGCCCAAAGGGCTCTTTAGTCTTCAGGTGGTGAATTCTGCCAGACTTGGGCCTTTCCCTTGAAGACAGCATGTTTCTTTCTGGCCCAAAGTTGGTCCAGAAATGCATTTCATTAACTAATGCCTGGATTTAGGCCCTTCAGGAAGGAGTCTGCTTGGTATTTTATTTTATTTTGGGTGAGCTGGTACCCAAGTTGCAAACAAAGTCCTCTGAACTTTTCCCTTTCCTTTCCCCAGGTAGAAGACTCCCTGAGCTGTACTGCTTGTAGTCGGGGGAAAGGTACACAGGCACTGGCTTGGCTGCAGCTGCTGGTGTCTCACTGGGTCATGTGCACCCCAAGTCCACTGGCTCTGAGCCAGCACAGCCTCAGGAATTGCCTGAGGACTGCAGCCTCTGTGCCCCAACTGTCTTATGAATTTAGTCCAGGCCCCAAACTGCCTTTTGTCAGCCAGGGTGGTGCTAGTCAGAACTCAGGTTTCAGGGCAGAGGATTTCTCTCTGTCAGGGCCGGTCTAAATGACACCTCCCTGGGCTCTGGCAGAATTCTGCTCCGTGCTGTTTTCCCTTGTGTCAGGGCAGCACTAAGTTTAAATTCAAAGTCTCACTATCACTTCATTCTCTTCATTTTCCTTAATGATCCAGCAAATTCTGTAGATACTCTCATCACTAAGCACACCTGAATTCCACCTTTAAGTGTGCCGGGTGTTTCTGACACACCATCATGGAAACATGCCCATGAGGAAACTGTAACCACAGGCTCTATGCTCACTTCTCTGAGTTTTCTTCTTCTCCTGTATCCTGGCTCTATAATGCTTTAGCTGCCTCATTAAACCTCTAATGTATCAACTTGTTTTGTTTTTAAAAAATATGTTGTTCATCTCTTCTAATTGTTTTCAGTGGCAGGGTGGTTATGAATTAAAATTGTTCCTGAAAACAAAATTCCCCCATGCCTGTATTTTTAGAGAAACTGTACAGAAAGCTCAGAAAATACTCTTTAATTAGCCACACGATTGGGCACATGTATATACCTAACTGCAAAGATCCTGAGCAATGTAATTTTTCACTTCCAGATTAAAATAGGACTTTTGTTACCACGGCAAAAAGTGAGACTGGCTATCGTGTGGAAGCTAGCAGTGCATGACTCAGAAACAAATAGATAATGTCAGCCATTTAGAAACTAAAAAATAGCTATATAAGTACGTTATTTAGAAATACACACGAATAGTTTAAAAACTAAAAGAGCTAAAAGAATATTTTTTTCTGGGACATGAGAGAAACATGGCAAGGAACCATCATTTTTAGTTATAAGCCTTATACTTCTAAGGACATATGTATCCATCTACATGCTTTGATACAAAGAAAATTAATATAAAAAGAAATGTTAGTGTTTTATTCCGTCATAACCTCATATTATCTTTGCTGATATGCCCCTCTGGGTCTCAGTTTCTTCCTTTAAAAATTCTTCATGTTTATATAATGCATTTTCATGAAATAGAATTAGACTAAATGCTCTCCAACGTTTCTCCCATTCCTGATGTTTCGTGAATTTGATTCACTCTGTGAAAAATATATGGTGCTGGCTTAAAATGTAACAGCCACCACGTTTAGATACAGCACACCCTTATTTGTATCTGCAGGTGTTCCTGCACAACCAGGCTAGTTTCCTATTGGCTAGAGAAAGTGAAAGTCTCAACATGTAAATCGATGCAATGATGAAAATGTTAAAAGCAGAGATTTTCTCCAAGAGCAAAATATGAAATGTACTACAAATTATATCTAAAATTTACATAACATGTACATTACTAGATGTATACTAGATATATATAATACTAGATATATCACTAGATACATACTAAACTGTTTTTACTCTTTCTTTTTTCCTAGTAGTGAGTATGGATTTGCACAGATCTGACCAGTCCTACCAATTCTTATTCACTTTTTCTTAAGTCCAACAGAATGTCTTAAGGAGCTGGAAGTATATCTTTCCAATAGCTGAGGGCGGGGGAAAGAAAAAGAAAGAAAAACAAGACAACAAATACAAGAATTATACTTGTGTTTAAACCTCTTTTAATATCTTTCTTAACTACTCTAATTATTGGCTTTCCATTGATTTTAAAGAAAAAATGTGGCAATGTCGTTCTCTAGTAGACGAATAAATCTTTTTTAGGATTTTCGGTCCTAAGGCCTGAAAGACAATCCCTACGATGATGTAAATAACCCCATATATCTGGAGATCTTAAGCCTATGGAGGTGAGCAAAACATGAGCTACCAACAGATACCCCTTAAGGTCAAATGCAAGAGAAGTATTTACTTTTTTTTTAAATTTGAGGGTGAAAGAACTCAAGAACCAACCAAGTCTATTCAAGGCAACAGAAGAGCTCTTTGAATTTGGAACATGTGTCTCTTGTAAGTTTCTCTTATTCAATAACCCTGATTCTTTTCCTGTAATAGGTGCTCTCAAGCCTCTCTTCAACCAATTATCCAGAGACTTCAAAACACACAGCATGGCCCTCCCCATATTTCAACCTACTTTCTGCTTGACATAGATGCATAACCTTCTTGAAATTAGGACCTATACACCACGCATTACCATACCCCCCTGTAAATGTATATAGCAGTCTTTCCTTATTCATCAACTAATAAATAAATGTGTTGAATCAGTGAATGAAAGGACAATTGGCATAATTTATAGCAGCACATTAATGTAATTATATTTTTTCTTGTCATGCTCCAAACAATCCTGTTAATTTTCTAAGCCTTTTCTTTCATCTTGTTCTGAACAGGTGTAATTACTCTGTTTACCTCCGTTTCCTCAGGAGAATTTGGAAAACGATGCTTTGGTTTTACTTGACTCTGATACTTAATGGCAATTGGAGTACATTATTTGAGGTCTTTCGTTTATTCATCTGTAAAAGGAAGATAATGGCTCCTGCTGTATTCACTTCACAGGTTTCCAAAAGGTTCTAATGAGAAATGATTATGAAAAGGCTTAAAATCTGCAAGCCGGTATGCAAATAGGATGTGATTATATTAACCAAGCACTGGGTCCATGGGCTCAGAAAGCTTTTCAGGAGAAGAGGTGACCAATAAGGGGTCTTATATCATCTTTCCCTGCTGTAGGCTCTTCCTTATCTTCTTATATAACCTATGGTCACCATGCAATAGCTACCAACACAATCACCCTCCTGATCAAATAGGAAATCATTCAGAGCACACAGAGAAAATAAAGGAAAACAAAAGGTCAAATCCCAGATTTAATAACAAATTGATTTTAGTTTGGACTTTAAAAAATGTATATTGTCAACATTCAGCAAAGCCATTCAAAAAATGCATCACAAGGCATTCACTAGTTTTGCCATTTTGTTTTCTAAATATCAACACTTTATTCCTTTCCCTTCATCTCTCACATTTCTTCTGTTCTTCCCTCTTACATGCTGATTCTCTGACATTTGTGTTGCAGAGTTAAATCTCTATCCAACTCTCCCATCACCTAACTGGGCCTGGGACTATGCCGACCTCTTTCAGACTCCCTCTTTAAAACTAAGTTAATATCTGATCTCATTTAAAACCTTGTCTGAGTTTATCCATAGCAGCTATTCCCAGTAGCTCTTTAATAAACCAAGGGTTTGGGAAGCAGCTGCTTTCTTCCCCCCACAACTAAGTCTTATTTTTTCCTGCCCTTCTTCTCTCTTTTTAATTTTATTTACTTTCCTTGTTACTCGTCAGCTCCAGTGGTGCAGAGAGATCTCAGACTGCTAGGATTTTATCACTCTAAAGATCACCGTGTAATCTCTTTATTACTGTGATGCAGTCAGGGTCACAGAACTGTGAGAAGCACCTTGATCACCCAACATAGAGGCCAGTGCACACTTCCAGCATTTCACTCTCAGTGCGTAATTTGTAGTTTCTGAAGCTGCCACATGGCGGGCACCAGTTATCTCCACACCGAGAGACTGAGAGACTTCAGTCACAAAAGCCATAGTAAACACTATTAGGCCGTTGTTCACGCTGTTTGTCTAAGAGCCTCCATGCTCAAGTTCTCATTTCTGTCCAGGTGATGCCCATTCTTGAAGATCCAGATCAAATCCATGTATTGAATAAAGCCTTTTCTGATCTGCACACAAAAATAAAAACAATAACTCTTGCCTTTCAATTCACAGTTCACAGTATTGCAAGATTGCCCTTACATGTTTCTTATTTCCCTATGTTAGCATCCTAGGGCTACCATAACAAAATACCAAAACATGGGTGGCATGGACAATAGAAATGTATTGCCTGGAGTCTAGGAGTCAAAAATAAAGGTGTTGGTAGGTCGTGTTCCTTCTGAGGGCTGTGAGGGAGGGCTCTGTTCCAAGCCTCTTGTCTAGCTTCTGGTGGCCTCAGGCATTGCTTGGCTAGCTGGTGGATGGCTGTCTTCTCTCTGTGTTGCTTCATATTGTCTTCCCTTTATGAGTGTCTGTGTCTCTGTCCAAATTTCCCCTTCTTTATAAGGATATCAGTAATTTTGGATTAACCACTACCCTAATGACTTCATTTTAAATTGATTACCTTTGTAAAGACCCTGTCTCCAAATAAGGTCACATTCTATGATGCTGGTGATTATGGCTCTAACATATCATTTTGAGAAGGTACAGTTAAACTCATAACCCTCATAATATTAATATAGTATAATCAATAATATATCACTTATTATCACTTAATAATATCACTTAACTTACTATATGTCCTTTGGTATGGGAATTCTATTGCTCATTTTAGAATCAACTCCCAGCAATTTTTATTTCAATTATAAATTGACTGTAGCATCTAGGACATCATGTATACTCAACAAATTTTTATTTAATGAGTGGTGCGGTGAGAAATGTGACACAGATACCCTCAAGTGTTAATATTCTCCCTCACCACATTTTTGGTGGGCTTAAGAGTTCCATCATTATTTCTCTTGAGAGTATTAATCCAATACACATTTATTAAGAACTTTTCGTGTGTCAAGTGCTCTGCTGGGGACTCATGATAAAGTAGTGAAAAAAACAGGCATGGCTCTTTCCTCTATGGATTTTTACTATATTAATGGAAGATGAAGACAATAAATAAGTGAACACATAAAATAAGTTATGATGTTCAAACAGTAAATTTTTAAGGGTCACTCATGCAATCATGTTTAGTGTTTAAAATGTCAACTCATATTAGTTCACTATTTCTCAGCAGCTGGCAGTTTTCTGTGTGGATGGGACACAGAGCAGGGAAATATCAGTGGGAGAAGGGGTAAGAAGACGAGTGAGAAAAACAGGACAAGTACATGGAGCACCAGGTGGGCACACCTCCCTGGGAAGCTGAGTCGGGAAGAGGAAGCTGGTCCATTAGGAAAGGAGAGGAAGAGGAGAAGGAAGGCAGTGTACATGAAGGAGAAATGACTAGAGCAGAGCAGAGACGAGAGGTATGAAAAGGAAGAAAGCACCAAAGCACAGAAGGAAAAATGAAATTTATCACGTATGATACTTGTCCTGCCTCCAGTAGACACCTTAGAAAGATACATTCCTTCATTCCTTGTGTGTTTTGCTGTATCAAAGTCTCAGAATTCACAAAAATAGAAAATATGCCCATACTTTAGCCTCCTTTTATTCATTCATTGAAGAAAATCTGTGTGGAGCCACACTCTGACCACCAACCATTCCGAGTAATAAAGGCACAGACATGAGCAAAACATCTGTGGCTTCAAGTTGCTCACAGTTGAGTGGATGAGATGATAAACAAATAATGACAGATGTAACCACGTAGGATAAGTCTCTCTTTGGGTGGCTTTTAGAGTGATCAGAGAAGAAATGCCACAGAGGAAGTAGTATCTAAACAGTCTTGAAGGATGAATTAAATTATTTCAGGAAGTCTTGATGGGGAAGTGGATTTCATTCGTGGGGAAGAGAATGAAATTTTGAGATATCACTATGTGGAAAGTGTTAAATGACAGAATTACAACTATTTTTTAATTTGTATAAATTTAAGGAGTAAAAGTGCAGTTTTGTTACATGGATATATTAGTAAAGTCTGGGCTTTTAGAGTAACCATCACTCAAATAGTATATATTGTACCCATTAAGTAATTCCTCTTCCCTCACCTCCCTCCCATCCTCCAACACTTATGAATCTCAATGACTATTATTCTACATATTATTTAGCTCCCATTTACAAACGAGAACATGCGGTATTTGACTTTCATTTCTGAATTGTGTCATTTAAGATAATGGCTTCCAATTCCATCCATGTTGTTGCAAAAGACAGGATTTTATTCTTTTTTATGCCTGAATAGTATTCCACTACTACAGAACATGTTTTCTTTATCCAATCATCCATAAAATTACAACACATTTAATTTAAATATCTTAATAAGCTTTTATTTGTGATTCTAGAATTGAGCAACACCTTGTTCTATAAAATAGAGTGAGCAAAGGAAGTTGGCTTTACATACAAAACAGTTCTAAGGAGAGCGGAAACAGAACAAAAAGCAGATTGGTCATTTCAAAGTTACAGGTTAAAACAGAGGGAGCATTCTCATCATGCAAGCTTAAACTGGCCTGTTTGGGGATTATCCCTCTCTTTTGATTTCTTAGAAGATCAGATAAACAACATAGTCTAACATTGTAGTGTGGAAGTTGAGCATGAGTGACTACATTTTGGTTTGGTCTATTGGGCTTCTTGCGGGGGCTCAGTCCAAAGTTTCCTCCTGTAAAGTTTATTTAACAAGAGAAAATAGAAAACTAAAGTTGCCTTGTCTGAAAACTGATCACTTCCTTAAAACTAGTCACTTTTTATTTTTTATCAGCACCATCGATTTAAAACGTGTGATTTCTCTATAGTAAGTACACTTGATATTCTGTAGAAAAGGGAGGGACTTTAAAAGAAACTGATCTTTGCCCTACAAAACACCCTTTTTTGTCCCTTAATCTTATAATGATACAGGGGCTTAGAAAGTTAAATTCTACGTGATAGAATTTACTCAGTCATAGCTACAAATTAAATCCTTGTCATTTGTTTATGTATTTATTTATTTTCCCTTCCAAATCCTGTCATTCATACCAAAATTTGAGAGCATTTCTTTTTGCTGTTTTTATGATAATGAGAGATTTTTTTTCTACCCCCCAAAAACCAAATTAAGCCCTCTGAGTGCCACACATTGGTAATGAGAATATTAACTTCCTTTGGGACTTACAGTACAATGGCCTCATGTTGGGTTACTTTGGCTCTTCACTGATTTCCAGACCTCGCTTCTTACCCTTGCTATCTCTGAGATGTGAAAGTTGCATTCTTTCCTTCCACTGTCCTCCCTCCTGAAACTTCAAACCTTCTTCAGAGTGGATATAGAGCATGGAAATGTACTTGCTGTCCTCCACAGTAATTTCCCTCAGGTATAGAATCTCATTCCTGGTATTTGAGCAGTGATAAGGGATTTGGGTTACTACTTCAGAATCCATGGTACAATATTTCATGGGAGGATGCAGAAAAAAATGAGTCTCACACCTAATTCTACATAACAGTTGCAGTGGGAACAGAAATGTAGAAGTTAGAGTCTAGGGGAGAAACTCAATTTTAAGTTTGGTAGGTTGCCTGCTGCTAAGGTAAACAGGGCATGAGTCTGAATGTAACCTTACCTTTTTGGACATGCCCCAGGAATGTATCTTAGGATATTAACACACACCTGGAACTCATGAAATAGACTGAAGTGCATTCAGTCTATTAGTCACGTTGAAGGAGGTGGGGCTGAGCAAGAAGTATCTGTTAAATGTGTTTTCATATTTTCCCAATGTTCACAAGATGTATAATAGTATAATACATATGTGTAAACATACATCCATCTGCCCCCAAGTAATCATATAATCGACTTGTAATTTGCTGCCTTCATGCAGAAATAAGCTTTCAGAGTGAGGGTGTTAGCTATTTTATATCTTAAGGCAAGGCAGTAGGTGAGGGATGATCCTGAATTTCTTAAAAGCAAACTACTCACCAGGGGTTTGGAGGCAGAAACATATACAGAAAACATATATTCTCAATGTGCACTTGACTCTCATTTGGAGTTACTCTTTTATGAAGATTATGAAATTTGGACTTGAAGGCAAAATTTTCTAAATAACCAGTCCTTAAAAATAATAATAATAACAATTGTCCTCATGAGTTGTTAAACAAGCAGTTTGTAACTTCTGTTCTTTATGTTCTATTCTTTATGTCTTTGACAATACAGGGTAGACTTGAAGTGATGACAGAGAAAAATAAACACATCTCATCCCTGATTTGCACTCAGGATTGAGATACCAGCATCCTTAATTGCTTCAGGATCCCTAACACAGGGGTTACAAGGCTTCTTTAGGGGTGAAGAAAATCCACTGAGTCATTATCAAAGTGAGCTCTTTGGTACAAGATATTTTGCATGTTTCCTAGTACAGCATCTTACATAAGAGAATATAGTGCATATAATAGAGCTGAAAAGAAAAGGGAAGAAACAAGATAAGAGCAAAGTTTCTACCTGAAGCTACTGGAGTGCCACAGAAGTGCCCTGGAGAGCTACTAAGGTAGAAATGGGGTTAAGGGTAGGGCACCAACATTCCTATCTGACCTTGCATATATTATTCAGCTCTTCCTTCCTTCCTTCCTTCCTTCCTTCCTTCCTTCCTTCCTTCCTTCCTTCCTTCCTTCCTTCCTTCCTTCCTTCCTTCCTTCCTTCCTTCCTTCCTTCCTTCCTCCCTCCTTCTCTCTTTCTCTCTTTCTCTCTTTCTTTCTTTCTTTCTTTCTTTCTTTCTTTCTTTCTTTCTTTCTTTCTTTCTTTCTTTCTTTCTCTCTCTCTCTCCTTCTTTCTTTCTTTCTTTCTTTCTTTCTTTCTTTCTTTCTTTCTTTCTTTCTTTCTTTCTTTCTTTCTCTCTCTCTCTCTCTCTCTCTCTCTCTCTCTTTCTTTCTTTCTTTCTTTCTTTCTTTCTTTCTTTCTTTCTTTCTTTCTTTCTTTCTTTCTTTCTTTCTTTCTTTCTTTCTTTTCTGTCATGATAGCCTACATAAAAATTGCTCATATATGAAGATTGCACTGTCCTTGAAGTGATCAATATTTTAGCAGCCCTGTAGCATATGTGCTGTTTCATACTGGATAGAAACTTCTGCTCTCAGGACAAATTATGAGAAGTTTTACTTTGGACAGATGATACTTGGCTTCTAAAGTGTGGCTGCTGCATATTGTGGTGGACACCCTGATGCAGGGTCAGCAGGGGACTAGGCAGGCATTGGATGTGGATTCATTCAGCTGGAAAGCCTTCATCAGGAAAATTCTTCTGTGACCTCACCCTGGTATCAACATCTGTCTCCTCCTCCCAAAGAAGCGGTAATAGTGGTTACACAGTCTGATAGGTGGTAGAAACAATGGTTATATTGCTGTAGAGCCTTTCACTGAACCCAATCACAAGAGCAAGCATCCTGGCAAGTCTAAAATCTTTGCGAAGACCCAATGTGGATTTCAGAGCTTTCTTTCCATTGTGTAGACCCAAGGCATGCACTTAACTTTGAAGGAACTTATAGTTTCCAAAGAGTTTTCCATGAATGTTTTCTCATTTAATTTTCACAATAACCCTATGAGGTAGATATTATTATTTTGACTATTATTTTGATGATATCAATTTTTTTTTCTTTTGGGTTGTTTTAATAAACAAACTTTACTTAAATATATAACACATATGGTCACCAGAACAATGGCTGTCTCAAAGATGTCACCATCCTAACTTCTGGAAACTGTGAGTATATAAAGGTTTCATGGTAAAAAGGAGTTAAGTTTGTAGATTGGAATTAAGATTTCTAATCAGATGCTAATCCCTTAGGAAGTTTATCCTGGATTATCCAGGTGGGATCATTGTAAATGTAAAGGATCTTAAAGGTAGAAGAGTGAGCCAGAAAAGGTCAGGGTGATACTGTATGAGAAAGGCTGGAACTGATGCTGCTGGCTCTGAAGATGAAGGAATGACACCAAGAGCCAGAGAGTATGAGCAGCCTCTAGAAGCTAGAACAGGCAAAGAAGCAGATTCTGCCCTAAGGCCCCCAGAAGGAAACAGTTCTGCTAACACACTGATTTTAGCTCAGTGACACATATGTTGGACTTCTAACCTACAGAATTATAAGACAATAAATTTGACCTAAACCACTAAATTAGAGTAAACTAAGAATTATATTTTCCACACAAGTAAATCGTCTAGGCTATTACAGTGTGATGTTTTGAGTGACAATTTTAATTTTTTAGATGGAAACTTCTTTTAAGTATATTTTATATTTCTCTGTCACATTAAACAGCATATATTGATCGTAATTTGGCTTTCTTAATAATTACGAACATAGTTATGAACACAAAAGTTTGGGGTGACAATAATCCAGATAAGCTCTTGAGTAGGAACAACTGTTAAACATTAAACCAAAGGAGCCCAGTTCATTTTTTTAAGTTCCTGAGTCTTGTTTCCTCCTTGCTATTTTTTGCTACTAGCTATTTGTGAGTTTCTACCAGTCACCTAATGCTGCTTGTAATCTGTTTTTAACCAAACTTGCTAAAAAGTAGATTTAAAATTACCTTTAATTGAATTAAGAAAATATGTTCTGAGTCTCTTATGTTTTTTTAAAAAATATGCTTGGCTTTTCAAAGGATATAACATAATATGAATGTAATATGTGTTAGTATTTAAGGACATGTTTAATATTAAGTACATGTTTAATATTCACTAAGATCCTATGAGATAAATAGGAGGCTAATAAATGCATGCTTTCTGTAGGCTCCTCTTTGTGTCTGAACTGAAGGAGAAAATACTGTATTTTAAATGAATAGGCCTGAGTTGAGGTTACCACGTTCATAGAACTATAAGGTTCATAGATTTTATGACTGGTATTATCCTACTTCTCAACAATTTTTTAACGCTAAAGACTTTTCAAGTGGCTTTTATGAGGTAGATGTTACCAAAAATCTGTTGGAATGAGATTTATATTCTAGTTTAATGTTTCTTTACTCAAACCCTCCTTTAATGAGTTTATACATTCTGCGATTCTGTATAGCACATTTGCTCATCACGTTCATGTTTAAAATGTCATGCTCAATTCTTTTGAAAGCCAGCCCAGGCAAAGTGCCTCTTGAATCTTGACTTATTATCTTGCAAATACAAACCTTTGGTAGTAGGTTGCTGGAGAGTTGGGAAATTAGGCCAAGGAACATGGGCAGAGTACAAGGGGTCTTCACTGCTAGGGAAAAGGGAACATGTCCAACAGAGCATCATCTTTGCCAAAGGTACATCTTTCCACATAATTGTTGGATCAACTTTCCCTTTATCCGTGTTTTAAGCTTTGTCCACAGCAAATGTAACATTCTGTAATAACTCGCCCATGGTTTCTATATATAAAGAGAGACTCATATATATAAGCCTATCTTTTTAAAATTGATGGCACTATCTTGAAAACATTACCCAACATTATTAGTGATTCTGAGGTTGCAATGGGAATGAAATCTAGACTTTCAAGTTGTGGAGAAGGCCCTTGTACAGATGCAATTTACAAATCGGATTCCTCAAAATTCTAGGATTAAAAGTTATATCCAAATCAAATATAGTGTTTAGCTTGGAACATCATCTCACTGCCCCTACAATCATTATTATATAGATACAGGGTGATTGATATCTATATCTGCACAATGGCAAAATATTCTCCAGTCTCCAAGTTTCAAAAACATTGATATTAAACTAACTTCTGGCCTTATTTATTTGTTAAATCTGGCAAGGTTGGGGTTTAAAGAAATAAATCTCTGCCTCAGAATTCTCTAAAAGTTAGGTGAAGAGGAAAACCAAAAGACGGTATTGAGCATTCTCCCTTTTCTAATTGAGATGGGCTAAGCATGGAAGGCTATTTGATTCTCTGGCTTTATTTTAAGCTCTAATGTTTAGAAGTAAAGAATGGAAGGAGGAAGAGGAATAGAAGAAAAGGAGGAAGACAACAGTTCTTGAATGATCAGTTGATCTTTTTGCTTGAGAGGCAGGGTAATATATATGTTAAAAAATATACGTCAAGAGCAGGACTTTGGAGCCAGACTCCTAGATTCAAAGCCATGGTTCCACCACTTATAAGTATTCTTGGTGATGTTAGTTAACTTGATAACCTTGATCAAGTTAGTTAATTTCTCAGTGCCTCAGTTTCCTCATCTATAAGGTGCAGCTAATAATAGTGTATGCCTCATAGTGTTGTGAAGATTCAGTTAGTTCACACATGTAAAGTCCTATATAAGTTTTCTATTACTGCTAAAACAAATGATCACAAACAACACTCAAAGACGTCATTTCCACATTTCTGGCCCCCCAGCCCTACCCAAATACAAAATAATAAAATTTGTTGTGTTAAGCTACTAGGTTTGGGGATAATTTGTTACACGGTAATAGATAACTAGTACAGTGTTGGTTGAATACACGGATAAAAAAAACAAACAAACAAACAAAAAAAAAACCCCAATTCCCAAGCATAAGGAAAGGCAGGTTCAAAGGCTCTGAAACTGTTGCAAGCTTGGCAAGTTAGAGACATTGAGGGAAGGTCTGAGAAGTGGAAGAGAAGAGGATAGGTCAGGTTAGAGAAAGGTAAGGCTGTAGTAAATAGTCTGGGTTTTATTACAAGGGGAGGGAGTGGAGAAAATTAAGGAGAGAAGCAATATGATGAAAGAGCAAAGATCACTTAACTACTATGTATAAAACAGATTGGGTGGAGGAGGGAGAGTGGCAGGGGCAGAAGAGAGGAGACCATCAGCAGGGAAGCTTTTCTAGCAGTGCAGACAACAGGGTGGTGGCCTCAACTGAGGTTGCGGCGGTGGAATTAAAGTGAAGGAAACAGAATTACAATTACAATTAAAATTGATGGCACTATCCTTTACTATACTAGGATGTATAGTAATATAGGATGGCACTATCTTATACTTTGCGGCCGAACATTTGACTCAGATATTAAAGGACAGGGATATGATACTATGTTGACTAAATATTCAGATTATTAATCCTAATAGGGGAGCTATAACCTGACACAAGTCACACTAGCATAAGGCAAAAGGCCCTAAATGTCATCGCAGAGGTAGATGTAGTATAGAAACATAGAGCTTTCTAATTTCGGCAACATTTGAATCAAGACTGAGTGCCTGGCCTTAGTGTTAGAAGCTTAAAATTGGGCCGCCAACAAAGCTGGAGGAAGTTGAATTTTCTTGTCATCCAATCTCTCAGAATATCCTTTCTGCTACTGTCTTGAGTACTGGCCTCTGACTCTGGAGAGACCACTCGGGCAGGCCAGGCTGACATACATTTCTGCCTGTTCTAGTCTCAGCCATGTACTCCTCTAA
The DNA here is from genome assembly GCF_040939455.1 of Microcebus murinus. Classification (NCBI taxonomy): domain Eukaryota; kingdom Metazoa; phylum Chordata; class Mammalia; order Primates; family Cheirogaleidae; genus Microcebus; species Microcebus murinus. Next base: position 76,420,446 of record NC_134112.1, on the reverse strand, counting down.
CTTGTGAATTTTTCTAGAAAAATTTGGGAAGCTGATAGGATGGTTTATACTTGAATATTGACTTGTAAAAAATTCAGTTTCTAATTTAATTTCTCCTAGGCTCAAAGATTTGAAATGATGCAATCTCAAGCCTCAGAAAACCTGAAAAATAGATATATCATTCAGTTAAGCAAAATATACTTCATATGCTGAGTTTCAATGTATTTGAGAGTTTTTAATTGTTTGAATCAAGGAAAGGATCCAGATATTGAGATAATGGTATAGCATTATTTGACCTAGATAATCTGACTATGAACATCAGATGCCAAGATTTCCAAATTAAAATGACATTTTAATAGAAAATGCTAGCATTTATCATTCAAATATAATTTTTATTTTTGATTTTAAGCTTGATTTTTTTTTTTTTGGTCAAGCCATAAACTCTTTACATCTAAGCAGAAATTCCTTGAGTTCTATATAAAGTCATGCTTCCCTGTTTATCTTTATATTCTCTTGAATGTCACAGTTTAAGGCCCAACCTCTAGCATGATAAGGGACCTAATTGAGGTGAGGCAGATGTCACCCCTTTTCTCACTGTATCAAGAGTAAGAACACTATGCCAATTGGTAGAAGTCATTATTTTTATACATTAAAAATATTCCACCTAATAGCCATAAAAAATAACTTCTTTTATTCACCTCTAAAAATGATAATAATAGACACTGGTTATAGGAAATAAAACTTGGGGCTTCTCCAACCAAAGGGGAAGCCCCAAGTTTTATTTCCTATGACCACTGTCTATTATTATCATTTTTAGAGGTGAATATTCAAACAATCTCATCAAGAAATGGGCAATGGAAATGAACAGAAACTTTTCCAGAGAAGACAGAATAATGGCCTGCAAACATATAAAAAAATGCTTAACACCTCTAATCATTAGAGAAATGCAAATCAAAACCACAATGAGATATCACTTATCTCATTGTGAAATTGACCTCTATCAAGAAATCCCAAAACAACAAATGCTGTTGAGGATGTGGAGAGACAGGAACACTCTTACACTGCTGGTGGGACTGCAAATTAGTGCAACCTTTGGAAAAGAATTTGGAGATACCTCAAAGAGCTAAAAATAGAAATACCATTTGATCCAGAAATAGCATTATTAGGCATCTACTCAAAAGAGCATAAGACATTCTATAATAAAGACATCTGCACCCGAATGTTTATGGCCGCACAATTCACTATTGCAAGGATGTGGAAACAACCCTAGTGACTGTCAATTCATGAGTGGATTATTAGAATTTGGTATATGTTTACAATGGAATATTACTCAATTCTAAGAAACAACAGTGAGCTAGCACTGCTTATATTATCCTGGATTGAGCTTAAGTCCACTATCCAAAGTGAGGTGACACAAAATCAGAAAAATGGGCTCCACATGTACTCGGCATCAAATTGGTACTGACTGATTAACACTACGGTGCTCAAATGATGGTGGTGTTCACCAGGGACTCGGGGGTTGGGGGAGTAGACCCACATCTGAGGGAAGTGGTGAGGATTGTGGAGGGGAAGGGCATACCTCTAACCCTTGCTAGGGAGAGGCAAAGATATAAAATGCAACCAAAATATTTGTACTCTCATATTTTCTTGAAATAAAAAAAAAGTTTTTCAATATGGACATAAAGTAACCCCTATTCCTCTCTATATATCAAATGTGAAATAATTGTCAAAATATATTAACATTTACACAGATTTTTAAGGCTTCTGACACATAAAATGTGTAATATCTGTGCAACAATGTCATATTTATATACAGAAAATATTAAAAATTATCCTTGTGCAATTTAAGTTCTAAAGATTAAAAAACCAAGTGTTCCACGTTACTAAAATATTAAAATACTACGAGCTTCCAAAAAAACCCCAAACTTGGATATCTTTCTAAATCTCTTTCAAATAAGCTTAGATTAATTTTTTAATGTAAACAAAAATCAATTCTTTTGCCCTATAGCAGTACTCTTCCTCAAATCGACATTCACAGAGAGTGCTTTACTTGCTCTGAGAATTTTAAATACGTAATTAACTCAGTGAAGTAAGTCATGAAACATGTGCAGAATAACAACCAATGGCCAGAAGGTGATTCAAATACCGAGAAATTGTTGACTCAGTGGTTTCCAAGCCTCTTGACCAGAGGAGCTCAACTTTGGTTGCACATTAGAATCACCTGGGGAGCTTTGAACTATGCTGAATCCTGGGCTATATCCTGGTCAAGTATAGCAGAATCTTTGGAGGAGGGACCCAGTAATCATTGTTTCTGAGGCCCTGCAAGTGCTCCTGAAATGCACAAGCTAAGATTGAACCACTGTTGCATGGCCAATGACTTTTTTACCTTCAGGCGCATCAGGGTTACTTAGGTGTTTTTCTCTGAGCTTACATGAATCTTAGATTACTGGAATTTAGAACTCTTTAAGTGAGAAGATCATTCTGTAAAGGCAACAAGGAATTTGGCATCATTCACTGCCTATTTTTAGTAAGCAGGTGTGTACCATGTCATTGATTTGAAAAACTGGAAAAAAAAACAAACAAACAAACAAAAAAACCCCAATTCACCACTACCTGAACAAAGCTGTTTTCTCAATAGGTCAAAATTTCTCAGGTTATTTTATTGTGTTTCTTAACTAAAAAGAAAACAGGACACTGTCCTTGAAATGACAATGAAGGAGGAAGCTTAGTAATTATTTACCTGTTCCACTAGGTGCCACGACACCTATGTATGAATCACAGAAAGTGGACGAATAAACACTAGCCACTCAGGAACTTGGCTGCTACCCAAATCGCAGGGCTTCTGTAAACCAGTAATCATAGGACAATACAAGGAGGCTGGAATTCATTCTAAATGGGGGGCAATCCAGTCCCACCAGGAAGAGACTCCCACTCCAACACACACAACCTCCACACACTCTCTCTCTCTCTGTCTCTCCTGTTTACGTCTAAAGACACTGATATGGATAAGAGATCAAAGTCTCCTTTCCAAAGGAATACGTAAAACTCATTTGATAATAAAGGTCACAACTGAACTCCATTTTCTGCCTTTCTGCAGTAATCTAAATTATGATATGCTAATTTAGTAAATACAGATTAATTTTAACAAATGAACAAAGGAACATCACTTCCTCCACCACGGGTAATGATTATATCTTATGGCCTCTGCTCTGTAACTACCCAACACCTTTCAAAGCTATGTTCAGATGTTCAGAGAGCACAGGTTAGCAGACGGTTTTGTGTGATTGAAACTGGTAAACATCTGGAAATCCAGGTGCTCGACATTTAAGTTCTCTGGCACAGAAGTGTTCCTTCATTATAGGAAACTGTCACATTATTATTTTGCCTGATGATACCATAATTATCAATATTCACTTGAGTGACAAAATGCCATATTCATGCCCATCAATTTTCTGCTGTGTCTTTCTAAATCAAAGAGCGTTTTCTTTTTAAATCTATCAAATTAGCATTGTAGGCTCAGGCAGCAGAGAGCAGAGTTTCAGTAATGATATTCAAAAATTATATGCCAGTTTAGCCCATCCTATAGTTTATGCATTAAATCTAGTATTGCCAAGATTTAGCCATTTAAGCTGGAATTGTTCTGAATCTAATTATGTGTATCAAGGCAAATATTTAAGTGTGAAAATTCCAATCATAAAAAATAATAAGAATAAAGTAAACACAATTTAGAGAAGAAGAATAGAAATATTCTTATTGTACTAAACGGCTAATCCTTATTCTAATTCCTTTGAATGCGTTAAAAGAACACATTTGATTGTCATGTATCTAAAAATTATGTTTTGTCTGCACACATATTAAAGCAAGTATAATTAGTAGTAATTACAGGAAAAATAGTTATAGGTGATGAAATGTATCTAACAATTTTAAAAATGATTTGGGGAGACTTATTCAAAGAAAGCAAATCAAAAAGCAAGATATGTCAGCTGTTAGGGGTTTGGGGTCCAGACTCAAATAAGGTCAGTTTAAATCTTGACCAGAGGAGCTCAACTTTGCCTGGATATTAGAATCACCCAGGGAGCTTTGAAGTATACTGAATCCTGGGCCATAGTCTGATCAATTAGAGCAGAATCTTTGGAGAAGGGACCCAGTAATCATTGTTCTGAGACCCTTAAATCTTGGCTCAGCCACTTATATGTGAACTTGGCAAGTTAGCCATTTAAAGCCTTGTTTCAATACTACTAATTAACATGTTTATTGTGAGAACAGGAGTAGACCATGCATGTGGCACATAGTAGGTGCTTAATACTGGTTAGCTAATAATATCAGGAATTATTATATATTACTTTTTATTATATATTATATTGTTATATTATGAAGTAACTTTATTTCTAGTTATAAGAGTGTTAGATAAGAGGGATGAGTAGACAAAGGGTATCTAGATTTTAGGCTAATATTGGCAGTTAATTTAATGATATCAATGTGAAGAAACCAGAATCTGTGGGATGATAGTTGAGCATGGTGAACTTAAAACTGGATGATAAACTCTTACATAACTAGTTAACATCATTGAAATTGCAGTTAATAAACAGGATTTGTTTTAGCTCAGCTAAAGGTGCCACCCAACTTCCTACTAGACACACAGGTAGAAATCTCTCCGTCCCACCTCCCCCACCTCCCCATGGAGATATTTTCCATTCCCTCACTACTTCTCTTCCCCAGCCATTAACTCCGAATATTTCTTTGGTTGCATCTCTTTAAAACCTCTCCAAAGTCTTTCTTCTTGCCCTTTCTCCATAGTGTCACATTTGCCTCTCCTGCTTCAGGACTCTGTCCTTCTCCCATTCTCCTGCCTTTGCTATCTCACGTTTCTGGCTGAAGGTCTCTCTTTCTTTCCTAACATGGTTGTCTTCTCAGTCTTCTCCTCAGTCCATAGAAAACCTTTTCCCCCATTGAAGTATGGCTGACAAATAAAATCCTAGCACATCAATTAATTAGTTAAACCATATTTTAGCACAGTTTTACTGAATTCCAAGATTATTAATTTTCTGTTTCCTGGTTAAATATAGTATATGGAGTTAGACTCTCTGGTTTCACACAAATCTAGAAGAGCCAGCCACATATATATGGGGAAGCTCTAGCTCCTAATAATTCTTCTCTGTGAGCTATCACAGTGACATGTATTATGTCAGCATAAAAACAAATGCAGTGAGGTATTGTTATATATTCAAAAAGATACTGCAAGAATCCTGAAGACTAAGGTAGATAGAAGACTATGGCAGTTAGAAGACTGGATTGTGGGGTCAGACAACTTCATTCAAGTCTGGTCATTCAACTCTGTTCTTTGTGATGCCCTTGGGATGGTTATTCATTCTTTTAACTAGAGAGTCCATGAGTAGATCCACCTAAAATAATGCCTAGCACAGTACCTGTTATATCTTCAGTGTCCTGTGACTGGTAGATCCAAGTGATGACCTTATCTGTGTCTCTGTGTGTGTTGTGTGTGTGTGTGGAGTGTGTGTGTGTGGAGTGTGTGTGTGGTGTGTGTGTAGTGTGCGTGTGGTGTGTGTGTGTATCGTGTGCTTTAATTTCCCCTTCCAGGTTGATCTCCAGAGCAATTGCAAAGAAAAGGTGAAACAGAAGAGGAGATAGGTATTTTTTTTTTTTTTTTTGAGACAGAGTCTCACTTTTGTTGCCCAGGCTAGAGTGAGTGCCGTGGTGTCAGCCTAGCTCACAGCAACCTCAAACTCCTGGGCTCAAGCGATCCTCCTGCCTCAGCCTCCCAAGTAGCTGGGACTACAGGCATGCGCCACCATGCCCGGCTAATTTTTTTTTTTTGTATATATATTTTTAGTTGGTCAATTAATTTCTTTCTATTTTTAGTAGAGACGGGGTCTCGCTCAGGATGGTTTCGAACTCCCAACCTCGAGCAATCCGCCCACCTCGGCCTCCCATAGTGCTAGGATTACAGGCGTGAGCCACCGCGCCCGGCCGAGATAGGTATTTTTAAAGGGTAGGATGTATACATATAAGGGCTTATGAAATCTAATCACTATTGTAAAAGCTTCCTGAAATTTTCTATTCATAGGTTATACTTATTCATTTACTTAAAATATATTTAACACATAGTTATGGAGTGTTTATTATGTTTGCTGTTCCATGAAATGGAAGTGGTGCAGTGAAGAAAGCGAAGTTCCTTTGCTGGCTTACATACTAGGTGAGGGAGATGAGAAATAAATAAACCACCAAATATACAGTGTATCAGATGGTGACAAGTGTAGTAGAGAAAAATAAAGCAGGATGGAGGGCATGAGGAGTGTAGAATCTGTTATCATTATTATTTTGTGAAAACCGTGGCTCTCCTGCCTGGCTGACCTTCATTAGTTCTATAAAATAATTAGATTAACCTGTAAATAATTGTATATCTCAAAATAATCAGCTGGAATGGGGCTAGGATAAGGCTGAGGCTGTCAGGTGGACCACACAGCAGAATATACAGTCCTTTGCGTAAGGAAATTCTAAGAATATAGCAATGTACTGATATAACATGGAGGAGCACTAACGGGTAGTAACAAAAGAATAGAGCTAGAAAAACATTTAGAGATTTAAATTGAATAGTGTAATCCAAGATTTCCAAACACAAAGTTACTTTTCCAGTATGAAGACCTGGAGAGGCAAAATAAACAAACAGTAACTTTAAGTTAGTATCATAATAGACACTTAACGGATTGCATTGGTTACTTACATAAAATAATTCCTGGATTTTACATACAGTGATCTGATGAAGCCTTCTTGTTAAGATGCGTCTTGATCCATTTTCTGTTGCTTAAAACAGAATACCTAAAACTGGGTATTTATAAAGAAAAGAAATTTATTTCTTACATTTTTGGAGGCTGAGAAGTCTAAGATTGAGGAGCCACATCTGGTGAGAGCCTTCTTGCTGGTGGGGACCCTCAGGAGTCCCCAGGTGGTGCAGGAGCAGGATATCACACGCAGTTGCTGATCATGCTAACATGCTAGCTCAGGTCTCTCTTACTCTTCTGATAAAGCCAACAGTTCCTCTACTGTGACAACCTATTAATCGTTGGATGGATTAATCTATTATGATAACAAAGCCTTCGTGATCCAATCACTTCTTAAATGCTCTACCTTTCAATACTTCCATATCTGGGATTAAGTTTCAACATGAGTTTTAGAGGGAACATTCAATTCATAGCATTCCGCCCATGAACCCCCCAAACTTTTGTCTTTCTTATACAAATACATTCACTCCATCACCATAGTTGCAAAGTCTCAACTCAATCCAGCACCAATTTAAAAGCCTAAAGTCTCATTTGTGAGCCTGTAATATCAAAATAAGTAATCTATTTTCAAGATACAATGGTGGTGTACAGGCACAGGGTAGACATTCCCATTCAGAAAGGGAGAAATAGATCAAAAGAAAGAGGTACAAACAAATGGGATCTGATCAAATTTAAAAGCTTCTACACAGCCAAGGAACTATCATTAGAGCAAATAGACAACCTGTAGAATGGGAGAAAATATTTGCTCTCTACACTTCTGATAAAGGTCTGATAACTGGAATCTATCTAGAACTCACAAGAATTAACAAGAAAAAAATCAAACAATCCCATCAAGAAATGGGCAATGGAAATGAACAGAAACTTTTCCAAAGAGGACAGAATAATGGCCTGCAAACATATAAAAAAATGCTCAACATCTCTAATCATTAGAGAAATGCAAATCAAAACCACAATGAGATATCACCTACCCCAGTGAGATTGGCCTCTATCAAGAAATCCCAAAACAACAAATACTGGCGAGGATGTGGAGAGACTGGAACACTCTTACACTGCTGGTGGGACTGCAAATTAGTGCAACCTTTGGAAAAGAATTTGGAGATACCTCAAAGAGCTAAAAATAGAAATACCATTTGATCCAGCAATAGCATTATTAAGCATCTACCCAAAAGAGCACAAGACATTCTATGATAAAGACATCTGCACCTGGACGTTTAGGCAGCACAATTCACTATTGCAAGGACGTGGAAATAGCCCAACTGCCCATCAATTCATGAGTGGATTATTAAAATTTGGTATATGTTTACAATGGAATATTACTCAATTCTAAGAAACAACAGTGAGCTAGCACCGCTATACTATCCTGGATTAAGCTTAAGCCCATTATCCAAAGTGAGGTGACACAAAATCAGAAAAATGGGCTCCACATGTACTCACCATCAAATTGTTACTGACTGAATAACACTATGGTGCTCAAATGGTGGTAGTGCTCACCAGGGATTCAGGGGTTAGGGAGGTAGACCCACATCTGAGGGAAGTGGTGAACATTGTGGAGGGGAAGGGCATACCTCTAATCCTTGCTAGAGAGGCAAAGATATAAAATGTAACAAAAGGAAAGAAAGGAAGAAAGAAGTAACAAGCAAGTCCAAAACTCAGCAACAGGAATACTACATCTTAAAGCTAGAGAAAAATCTCTTTTAACTCCAAATGCCACTTCCTAGACATATTAGAGCAGGGGTTTGGCCCCCAAGGCCTCAGGCAGCCATGTTTCTATGGCTTTGCTGGGTGCAGCCCACATGGCCATTTCTATGGGTTGGAGTCTGGTGCCTGAAGCTTTCTCAGACAGGTGTTGCATGCTGCAGTGACTCCACAGTTCCGTGGATCCAGTGGCAGATCTGCTCCCACAACACTGGGCATTGCCTTAGTGAGGACTCTGCCATGGCCTGGCTTTCGTAGTTCTACTAGAACTGCCCTGATGGGGACTCTCTGTGGCAGCCTCAACCCCATATTTCTGATCTGCATTGCTCTAGTAGGGGTTCTCTGTGATGGTTTTGCCCCTGCAACAAGTTTCTGCCTGGGCCCTGAGGATTTCTATGACATTTTTGAAATCTGAGGGAGGTTACCAAGTCTCCACAGCTCGTGCTTTCTGCAAGCCTGCAGAATTGACACCACGTGGACATTGCCAAGATTTATGACTAGTACCTTCTGCAGCCGCACCTTGGCCCCTTGAGCCATGGGCTGCGGTGGCTAGAAAGTGCTGTGTCAGGGTTCATGGAGCAGAGTCTCAAGGTGGCCCTGGGTAGCGAGCCCATTGAGAGCACGCCAGGCCTGTCCTCTGAAATCATTCTACCTTCCTAATCCTCTGGGCCTGTGACAGGAGAGGCAGCCTGGAAGATTTCTAAAATGCCTTTGAGGTCTTTCTTTCATTGTTTTGAGAAATAGCATCTGGCTCCCTTATACCCATGCTGATCTCTTTAACAGGCATGGACAGAGTTCAGCCAAGTTCTTTGCCAGTTTATAACAAGGATGGCCTTTACTCCAGTTTCCAATACCTTGCTCCTCCATTCTATCTGAAACCTCCCCAGAATGACCTTTACTGTCTATATTTCTATCAGCATTTTGGTCATGACCACTTACCCAATCTCTAAAAATTTACAAACTTTCCTAGTCTTTTTGTCTTCTAAGCCCTCGATAGAATCTATCCTTTTTCTAGATGACTCCTTCAAATTCTCCCAGCCTCTGCCCATTGTCCAGCTCCAAAGCCACTTTTACATTTTCAGGTATTTGTTATCAACAGCACCTACTTCTGGTACCAGTTTTCTGTCTTAGTCTGTTTTCTGTTGCTTAGAACACCTGAAATGGAGTAATTCATAAAGAAAACAAATTTATTTTTTTACAGTTATGGCTGAGAAGTCCAGCCATGAAGGGGCTGAATCTGGTGAGAGCATTCTTGATGGTGGATATTATATGGGGGGTATTACACCCTGAGTAGGTATTACACTCAGGGTATTACATGGTCAGGAAGCTGAGTGTGCTAACGTGCTAGCTCAGGTCTTTCTTCCTCTTTTTATAAAGCCTCCAGTGCCACTGCCCTGAAAACCCATTAATCCACTGCATCTTTAATCCATTAATCCATGAATGAATTAGTCCATTCACAAGGGCTCTGCCTCTTAAAGGTCCCATCTCTCAATACTGCCACATTGGGGATTAAATTTTAACATGACAAATCATAGCAAGATGTCCAGCGGGGAGGAAACGGGGGAGAGAGAGCAATGAAGATTTCTGTGGGAAGAGAATTCCAGTCAGAGGGAGCAGCAAGTGCAATGTCCCAGAAGCCAGAATATATTTGGATTGTTTGATGAACAGCAAGAAGACCTGTGAAAGAGATGGAGTCGAAGAAGTGGGAGTTGGGTGGTGGTCAGAACACATAGGATTTTTAGACCTATTTAAAGACTTTGGCTTTCATTCTGAGTGAAAGTGGGAAGCCAATGGATAGTTTTTGAGTAGAGAGGTGACATGATCTGACTGATGTCTTAAAAATGTCTCTCTAGCCACTCTGCAGAGAATAGACTGAAGGGAGTTCAAGGTAGGGGCAAGAGTGGAAGCAGGGAGCATTGTAGGAGTAGTTGCAAGAATTCAGTCTGAGTCAAAGGTGGCTTGGACAGGATTCCAGATACAGTGATTTAGTCCATCGCTTCACTGAACACTCCCAACAAGGGGGAGAAGTGGTTTGTAAGAGTAAGAATTGATGATCTCAGCATTACTGTGGGTGCCAGGTCTAACTGCCTCAACAAGATAGGGTGGAGCCTCAGACCTAGGTGCTGTTATTCCCACCTGCCTCATCCTTTGGGGAGCCTCTTTCCCCAAGAGTTCTTTTAAATCCCCTTTTATCCCATACAACATCTATTTAAGGTCAGAACAAACATCTTAGTTCAATTCACAGTGCCTTCCTACTACATATCCATTCCATTATGGTTTGAATAATTTCCCAGACTTACTTTCTATACAGTGGCTTCATAGTGTCTTGAAGAGAAATTCAAACTCCTTGGGACAGCTCACTAGCCTCCTCTTCATCTGGTAATAGGTAATTTCTGCAGTTTCATCTCTGGCTGGACTTCCTAACCCCAACCCCACCACATACTAAACAGACACACACACACACACACACACACACACACACACACACACACACACACACACGCACATTAATATATTACACTCACAAAGTGCCTCAACCTTATTAGGTGTAGTTTCCAGGTTAATATTATAATTCAAGTGTGTATTTTCTGATCCAGAAAAATAAAGAGAACAAAATACGGCAATGGACCAAAACAGAAACTACTAATTAGTTCTCTCAGAAAATAGTTATTAGAACCTCAGATATTCCAAAAATGTCTGATTTGGTTTTGTCTTTATCTTTTCAGCATAAAAGAACTTTTGTTTTTTATTTTTAAAATGTCTCTGGAACAAGACTGGTGGGGGAAGAGGATGTGAGGGAGACATGGAGACAGGGAGATTTTTAAATAGGCAAGTTATTTCCTTGAGCATAATTAGAATTTAAACAGCATGATGCTGATTTTTCTCCTCACTCTCATGGTTGAGGAATAATGAAAATTAACAGCATCTTTACTGAGATCAAACATAAAATGATTCCAGCTTAGTACCTTATAAAATCAAGTTAATTTCCATCCCTGGGATAAACAGGCCCTCAAAGGCCTGTGAATGAAAACTCAGATACGATTTTTGGCAATTTTGTTCACTTGAGGTCCTATTTGCTCTTTTATAAAAGCAAGCACAGTATGGGAGGGCCAATTGTTTAGTCTCCAGACAACCTATTCAGCTTTCTCTGCGATTCTGAAGCTCTCGTGCGCCTGTGAAGAGAGCCCCAGAAAGCTACTCTCACGCTTGGGTTTTGGCATGTGGATGCCTTTCTCCCTGAGCCATCATGGCACCAATGGAGGGCCATTTGGCTGGACTGATTTCATCAGGAATTAGGCTATAATGTGCTTTGGTATTCTCACCCCTCCATGGCAAGTAGGAGAGTGTTGCAGCTCTTGATGGCTATTATTTACATACGTGATTCTCCATATTTTCATTTCCTCTTTTGTAAAATGCGTCTGAGTGGTTGGCTTGAAGTTACACAGAAAAATTACACTCAAGCTTCCTGATCATTCGGCTCTTTGTTTGGTACATGAGGGACAATTAAACTGATTCTGTTACTCCAGTACTCTGTTTTTGTTGGTATGTGCATATATAAGTCACTTCTGAAAAATGGCAAATCCTACATTAGGATCAACCAGTGAGATAATTTTCAATCTCAGTGGTTCTATAATAATGATTTTAAAAGAAAAATACAAGTACGACCTTCTGGTAGAAACCCAATAGAGTATTAATTTCCAAATGTACAAAACAGATTGGAGGTGTGGAGTCAATTACTGAATAAGAGGAAACTACTTCTTACTCTATAGCAATTGTTTGCTGTAGATTCAATTTATTTATTTCTATGTGTTAATAACAGTCTTGTGAAAAGGTAAACATTCTTGGGTAAGGTAACATATTAGGTTGTTATTATCAATCACAGTAATTATGGTAGATTAAATTATTATTCAAAAATATTTACATAATAGGCTTGGCATGTGACTTGCTTGGGACTTACAGTGGGCAGAATGTAATTCCCTGTTCTTTGGCTTTGGGCTCAGCTGTGTGCCTTGCTTTTGGCCAGAGGGATGTTAGAAAACTTGAAATGTGATTGCATGACTGGCCTGGATGTCTTACATTAGCATATTTCCCTGCAGAAGCTGCTGTCCCTTCAGCATGGGCTCCAGAATGACAGAAGACCAGAGCTCAAGCAGCAGGGAAGTCTAGTCTGGACCTGTGAACCTTCAGCTGACCTGTATACATGTCAGTGTCTGTCATTTTAAGTTAATATGTTTCTGGGTAGTTTGTTATGCAGTAATAACTAATGGGTACAATGAGCATTTACTGGTTAAAGGTACTGTATACTCATTTAATTCTTACCTCACACCTCTGTGCTAGATAATATCATCCAAATTTTGAAAGAAATTATAGTTAGTGTCAGAATCAAGATACGAACCCAACCTTTTATGACTCCAAAGCTAATTTTCTTAAAGCATTTAAAGAGCATGTTTTTAGAACAAAATTGTTCATTAAAATTAGCAGACAGTTTGGAACTGGCTGGCCCCAGTTTTCATGACTAACCCCTTCTCATCCTCTGGATTTCAAAAAGGTCTATCTGACCTCTTTAAAGTAGCCTTCTCTCCATTATTTTCTCTTTCACTTCCTTGTTTGTTTTTTCAGAGCACTAACAGAATTTGTAATAATTTTATTTACTTGCTTTCTGCATGTGTCCTTTATCAAATGCAATTCCACTAAGGCAAGGGCATGCCTGCCTTGCTCACTGTTGTAGCTGGAGCATCAAGCACAGTATCTGGCATACAGTAGGTGCCCAGTAAATATTCATAGAAAGGATAAATGAACAGATGAGTGAGTAGGATAGGGATATAGAGAACAGGCTGGTGAGTGGGAACTGCAAACCTATGCTGGACATTGTGGATGGGAACTCTTGAGTAGCTAGGGTTAGAGTTGGGGTTTGAGGGGGCCACAGTACCTCAGAGAGGGCTGTAGACATAAGGGGGAGAGTGTCAGAAGTGAACCTTTCCCACTTCACAACTATACATGGACCTTGCCCAGGGTATCAAGAGTCTTTTTTCCTTGAAAAATATAAAACCAAAATATATACTATAAAAAACATGTGCTAGTCTAGGTCTGATGCCTTCCTTTTTATTTCAAATATATCTTTTCTATTTTTAGGGTTAGAAAAAAGGTTAAGACAAACAAAAAGGGAAAATCTCACAGTAGCTCTTGCAAAGGGAGCAAGGGTATTATACCAAATGAGACCTCCAGTGAACTGCCTTCTCTGGCTGCTGCATTCACACAGGATCTTCCTGTGTCTTGGGAGGGGAGGTCAGACTGAAGGCTGGAACATTGATGAGTCTCACTGGTGATTTTCCATGGAGTAAAAATGACAAATATATTCCACATCTGAGAAATCCAAAAGAGGCCTCAATAAGATGCAGTGTGACTAGGTTCTGAGAGAGCTGGTTTCATGCTGGAGAGGTTTAGGATAGATTTCTAAATCTGATTTTGCAATGGTGTAAAAATGGATACTCAAGCATTGTATTTTAAACTAACCCTTGCTTCTATTACCTACACATACAAGTCATGAATTGTTTTGTTCAATGTGCTGCAGGTATGATTTGTAAAGGTGATAGCTAAGAACAATGATTTGTTTCTGTTTTTCTCCCTAGGGTATAAGTTGGTACTTCTTGAATCAACAGATTTAGTGATTGATCCAAAAAATATTTAACATTATTGAGCTTCTACTGTCTTAGGCACTAAAATACATGATGGGTGATTAAAGAAGTAAAGATTACTGAACTTATGGAAGAATACCAGAGCATCCATGGAGAAAAAAATCTCCTTCTAGGCATCCTATAAGAGGAGGAAGCCTAAAGTATTTCACTGTGTTTTCCACTTAGAGTAATTTTAAAACTTCAGTAATATGATGCAATGTAAGAATAGAGTATGGCAACTTAAAAAGAAATAAAGAAGAACAAAAACCAATATTTTGGGGTCTGCTTGTAACTATTTTTAAGTATAGGAAATACATAGTATGATATACTTATATATGCCAGTTCCTTACTATGACTTACCCATTCATCCTCATAGAAATGATCTTTGGAGTTTGGTACTATTATTATCCCCATTTTACAAACAAAGAAATGAGATACAGGTGTTAAGAAAACTGCCATTGTCACTAACCTAATAAATGGAAGCTCCAGGACTCCAACCCAAGCAGACTGGCTCCAGAGTCCATGCTGTGTCAAGTCATGAATTAACTAACTGGATGGTAAGGAACAGTACTGTTGCTATCTGGGAGAGAGCTTCCAGTATTCCTTAGTTGCATCAGGAACTCTCAGCCCTCAATTGCTTACATATGGAAATCCCATGGAATGAGACATGTTGCCCTCTTTGCCTGGTGCATTCCTGCAGATTCAGCCCATGTGCACTGCTTCCAGAAATTCTCCTTGGTCTCCCCTGGTCTGGAATAGTGCTGTTCTACGTTCTAATAGCTCCATGTGCTTATTTACCTTGAACACAATGTTGTTATTGCTTATTTGCTGGTGTCTCTTTCGCCAGAATATGTGCATCTCAAAGGCAGAAATGATGTCTTTGTGCTTGTTACGAAGAAAGTTCTTAAGAAAGGCCAGTTGTGAAGATGAGATATTATACTTAAGGGTACAATAAGTGATTGGTGTTTGGAAAGATTCCTTGTTTTGAATCTAACTTGATTTCATAACACTCCTTGTATCCTCTAGTAAGCTCCATTCAAACTGGTCTTTCAGTCTGGGAGCCCTCTGGGCTGTGGTCCACCTGCAGGCCTATCCACATGGTAGCTTTCCTGCCAGGATGCTCCCCAACGCTACTCCATTCACCGATGGCTACTTTGCCTCTTTCAGCCTTCAGGTAGGCCTTGTATTTTTCTATTAGCAAGGATCCACCTTGCTATTATCTTTTAGTGCAACCCTGTTTGTTTCTTGCATATTGTGCCAGGATAATCTATTGAGATACTGTGTTTTCTTCTTGCTGGTATAGAAGAATCCACATAAGGAGGGCTAATGTATTTCATTCTTTTTAATTTTCTCTCCCAGGTTTTTGGATGGCCTAGTTTTAAGGAGGAGATTATGCTGAGAATCACAGACAGGAGAGAAGAGATGCCCATGCCTGTGAAGCTAGGGATTGGAGGATAGAAGAAAACATTCCCTATAACTGGGGAAGGATAGAAGAGTATGGGTCCATAGTCAATGGCCCTGTTCTGGTCTCCTGACAGTATTTCAGGGAAGGTTCAGTGCTCCAATGAGCAGGGCTCTGTATTGTGTCCCTATGTTTGCTGGACCCTTGGAACTGGACTCATTGCTTCAGCAGGGGACTATATTGGGCCTCCATCCAACTCCCCTGCGTGCATACCCAACTGAGGGCCAGATTAAGATCTTGAGAGAATTTAAACAGTCACCATTTTGATACATCCCCCTTATACAATTCTAATCAAAATGTTTTTTGAAATAACTCCAAAACATACTGATATTAAAATATCAGACACTTTGATCACAAAATTCTAGATAGTTAAAAATTGAAACTAAATTTCTCTCTGTTCTATATCTGTCATGTGACCTTCCACTGCTTGTGTCTTTAGCATATCCTTAATCTTCTTATTAGATACTCCCTCACCCAAACACACATCATGTATTATACCAAGAAACCCGTAAGTCCCAAGGAGAGAACCTGAAAACCAAGAGAGTAGTGACTGAGAAAAAGCCACACCTGTACTTTGGGAGCCATGGACTGAACAAATCTTAGATGTCTAAACTGTAACAGCCCTGGTTCCACAAGTGATTGCAAACAAGGAAAGCAGGCAATATTTTGAAGCACATGCAAGAGTGGCTACTCTGGTTGGGGGTTTAGGAAAGACTTTTGAGAAAACGCAGCATTTTAGCTCAAGCCATAAAGATGAACTAGAGTGGTCAGAAGTAGAATGGAAATGTGGATGGGGTTTTGTTTAGGGGCTGTCCTAAAGATTCAAATCCTCATATCCTTTCATTATGCACTTATCTAGGCTTTCTTGTATACCAGAATCTATATGAAGAGTGGATTGTACAAAGGTAAAGAATAAGGGTTTTCGTTCTTATCAAGAAGTCATTCATACATGGGGAATTTATAATGTTCAAGGCAGAAAGTTAGGGGATGTAGGTGACTATTTATATAGTTTATTTGTGTGTGCTGAATTTGTCAGCTGGTCTCAGTATCCCCTGCCTGGATGCTCTATTCTTTACAAATCATTATGGAATTGACATGTTCAAGTGCTGTGATGTTACTGTGAGTACAATGTGTTACGAGCTGTATCTCTAAAGGTGTCAATGGCTATGTGCAGAGTGGCCTTAAAACCAGCCATTATCCTTGGAAGCTCTGCAGTTGGACACAAGGGATACTCAAATAGAGGCTGTTGATGGAGAACCATAATTTCAACAGTGCTATAAGTAAAAACAACTCTGGGAACATGACTTTTCATTGGTGGGATCTAGATTCATCTACACAGATAGGGAAAAATATTTTGTTAGCAATAAAAAAAATCTGAAAACCTATGTTTTGCTTTTGATGACAATTCTTAACATTGGTAGCAGAGGCTGGATCTATTTCTGCAAGACGTTAGTAGGAAAATACAAGTCACCCATCTCTGATTTCCTCATCATGGGTCTGCAAAACTTTTTGTTTTTTCTTCAAAGAAAGTTTTAACTAGGTACCAGGGCAGCACCTGTGGTGGGGAGGAAAATTCCGTTTCACCTAATGTTTTTGCAATGATGGCAAGGATAAGAATCTGGAGCTGAGACAGAGGCTGGAACTCATTTCCTCCCCTTTTTGTTGTTTTGATGGTGGTGAGGTTAGAGTCAGGACAGAATCAAGGTGTGGGGGATGGAACACATTTTTCAAAATTTACGAATTACTAGTTAAAACGAAATGGCCTTTTGGTACTCTGACGTAGGCTTTTGTAAAAGAAAAAATCATTTATTTTCCTCTCATTTTTGGCATTGTAAATAAATAACCCCTTAGAAAAACTGTATATAGTGACTCACAGAATTCATTGCTCCATTCATTCAATGTGACAAGAATGAAAATGATTGTACAGAAAACAAGGCAGTATGAGTCAATTGTATTTTTTAAGGCCCATAAAGAAAATTATTTTCCAATGCGAGCTTGGTGGTATCTACTAACAGATATTTATTAAGCCCTCATTGTGTTTTCTGCTGGTGCAATGCAGTGGGAAAGTAGAGGAAAGGAGGTTAGAATAAAGATAGAATTAATAAGACCCCATTTGGTACGAGCCTATCCTATATTACTACTCTAACTAGAGAGCACTTATCAAAGCCTTTTTTTCAGGATCTGCCCTTTGTCATCAAGAAAACATTTAATCTAAAAAGAAAGACCATAATGATGAAAAATATACAGGAGAAATATAAAAGTAAGATATATATGAATGAATGCTTTCAGACAATAGCAATAGGAATAGTGACAGAAATCTGGACCTCTTGGTACTGGCTAGGACATTCGCCATTTGATTTCCCAGATACTTTGGGCAAGGGCTTCACTTACAAATGAACATACATAAACAATTATCCATTTTAAGACACAAATGAGTAAGTAACAGTTAACAATTACTGATTTTAGAGTTTAAAATTTGACATTATAATTTATAATGGATAACAATATTATAGACAATGTAGCCAGCTGTTAAGTGATTATATCTTTAAAACTCATTTGGAAATAAAAGGGGGCACACAGCTATTAAATCCAACTATTAGAAAATGATTCTCTAAAGGCATTTCTCATGGTAGGGCAACCATAATTCTGATTTTCAGTGAGCAAAGAAAAACTATGCCTGCTGTCCCTGCATAAATATTAAAGGATCCCATTTAACACTCAAAAGTATTCAAATTTGGATGAAAAATTATATCTACTTATGCATCATCATGACTATCATGAAGTAGTCTTGATTTGTGGAAGGTGGATCATTTTGCATTATAACTGATTTGTATTCATTGAACAACCACTATCAACTCAGTAATAATAATAATGATAGCAGTAATTTCAGCAGGTTAAATTTATTTTGTGATTTCTATGTGTTGGGTAATATATAGGCACTTTATATGCATTAGGTCATTTAATTTTTACAACAATCTTAAGGGGTAAATATTCTTATTATTGCTGTTATATAGCTATTTTTTCCACAAGAAAAAAATAAAAGCACAGAGCAGTAAAGTGACTTGCCTATGATCACACAGATAGTATGTGCTGAACCCAATATTCAAATAGAAACATTTTGATTCCAGAGCCTATTTTGCTCCGTGATCAAGAATTTTAGGCCGGGCGCTGTGGCTCACGCCTGTAATCCTAGCTCTTGGGAGGCCGAGGCGGGCGGATTGCTCAAGGTCAGGAGTTCAAAACCAGCCTGAGCAAGAGTGAGACCCTGTCTCTACTATAAATAGAAAGAAATTAATTGGCCAACTAATATATATATAAAAAATTAGCCGGGCATGGTGGCGCATGCCTGTAGTCCCAGCTACCTGGGAGGCTGAGGCAGAAGGATCACTCGAGCCCAGGAGTTTGAGGTTGCTGTGAGCTAGGCTGACGCCACGGCACTCACTCTAGCCTGGGCAACAAAGCGAGACTCTGTCTCAAAAAAAAAAAAAAAAAAAAGAATTTTATATTATAGGTGAGGAAGGTTGACATAAGCACATGAAATAGATAACATGGAGTGATTAACAAGAGATAAAGTGAGTTGTATTGCCTAATCCCAGTGCTTTTTCCATCTGTGGAACACAGAATTATTGCAAGGAGCTTAAAAAGTTATACAAAATATAAAACATTGTTTATTAGTTGATTAAATAATATGCTTCATATCTCTTCTGCTCTACTTTTGTGATTAACAAATTATACCTTAAATTAAAGGAATATAGGATTCAAAATAATTTCTTTCCTCAAACCACAGATATTTTTCTTGGAACCCCAGTACTTTCAAGTTTATGTGTAGCCAGGGGAAAGGAGGATACCAACAAATCAATAAAAGCAGGAGAAATGAATTGCCAAATAGCAGCAAGAGCCCGGTTGAGGTTGGCAAGAGCTGAGAAAATGTATATATTATTCTGTGTAGGGATTCAGACCTGCCCAGCTGATGTATGATTTTACAACAATACTCAGGGATGGAAAATAGGAGCCAAAAAGGCTAGTGATACATTATCAGGGGTTGAAATGCCAGAATATCAAGAGTGGTGAGTGTGTGAAAATGATGACAACAGTATTGTAGGACCAGCCATGAAGTATCATATCATCCAAATCGAGAAGGCAGAATCAAAATGTAGGAAATGACTGAAGGATGAGAAGGTTTAAAAGCAGACTCACAGAGTATGAGTGGATGTTAGGAAAAAACTAGATAAGGAGTTAAAGGCAGCCCAAAAAGTTGGGGAAGTATAAAATTCAGGATGCTGGGGATAAAACAGTGCCTGCCATGGTGGGATGTGACATTTAGCTGGAGTGGCAGATGGCTGATGTGGAATGGAGGTGAACGACTTCATTCTGTACACAGGAAATAAGAATAGTTACTTCAAAGATGAATAGACCTTTAAATGGGTTATGTATAGAAGTGTTTAGCACAGTATCAGCCACATGCTTAATGCTTAATAAATGATTATTCAACAAACGCTACTGAGAAATGTGATACATGTTGATATCAGGGTGTTAGATTAGTATGTGTGAGGATTAATTTTATGTCTCTACTTGGTTGGGCTAAATAATGCCTAGATAGTTGGCAAAATATTATCTCTGGGTGCGTGTGTGAGGATGTTTCCAGGCCAGATTAGCATTTGAATCAGTAAACTGAGTAAAGAAGATCTGCCCTCACCAATGTGGGCAGGCACCATCTAATCCATGGAGGGGTCAAATAAAACAAAGAGGCAGAGGGCAGGAAAATTCTCTCTCTTTTCTCGAGGAGCTGGGACATCCATCTTCTCTAACCCTTGGACATAGAGTTCCTGGTTCTTGGGCCTTTGGACTCCAATACTTACACGAGTGGTGCCTCACCCACCACTTCCTCCTTACCACTGCCACATTTGGTCTCTGACTGAATTACCCCGCTAGCTTTCCAGGTTCTCCAGCTTGCAAGTGGCATATCATGGGGCTTCTCAGCCCCAATAATCATGTGAGACAATTCACATAATTAATCTCCTCTTATATATCTATCTATCTATATATATATCTTATTGGTTCTAATTCCGTAGAAGACCCTGACTAATACATATTTTGGTGCTAGTGGTTCTAGAGGAACAGAATTTTAAGGATGAGTTTTCTGAATTGGTTTTAGGGTTTCTGGAATTGGCTCTATGATCTGATTGGATTTAAAGATGCTAATGATTCTATTTTCATTTCCAGTAGTAATGTGGGCACTGATAGTCCATGATGAAAATTGTTTACAGAGATACACAAAATACCTGCATTGAATACTCCTAATCAACCACTTATAAGAGGCAAGGAATATAATAACATTGGTTGATTGCTCCTAATATCACTGGACAAAATGGTGAAAGAAAAAATAAGCTCAAGGATGCAAATTCCAAGCTCAAGAACCACATAAATTACTTAAGAGTTTCTAGGTGTGTCTTGGGGGAGAGCCTAATTTCCTGTAGCAGCAGGGCTGAAATTGCTGAAAATCAAATGCAGGATCTCCATTAAATGATGCACACCTGTGGAGCTGGCTAATCATAGTGTTCTTAGAGGTGAAATAGATAGGAAACCTATTAATTTCCCAAATGATTTGTATAAGCATAAAGTTCAAGGTCAAGTTAACAAATTTAACTCAAATCATAAAAACAGACAGTCACAATCTCTCAATTTCTAAACTTCAGCCAGTTTACAGACCCACTACCTCTTGAATGAAGATCTCCTTGAGGAAGGATCCCAGTACACTATTGAAAATGTATACTCTTAATTTCTCTCTCAGCCTTCTCCAAATGGACTTATGGCGTTTTAACAGGATAATGGTGCACTAGGGGAATATAAAATAATCAGACCTTTAAGGGACTGGACATTGGCTCTGAATTAACATGGATTCTAGGAGACCCAAAACATCACTGTAGCTCGTCAGTCAAAGTAGAGGCTTATGGAAGTCAGGGGATTAATAGAATTTTAGTTCAGTTCCATCTCACAGTAGGTACATTGGGTCTTTGAATCCATTCTGTTGTTATTTCTCCAGCTCCAGAATGCGCAATTGGAATAGACATATTTATTTAATAGCAGTTGGTAAAATCCTGATGTTGGTTCTCTTGCTGGTAAAGTAAGGGCTGTTATGGTAGAAAAGGCAAAGTGGATTTTCTCCAGCTTTTGGACATCAGAGTTTCTGGTTCTTGGAACTTTGGACTCTGAGACTCACTCCAGCAACTCTACCATAACCCAGTGGTTCTCAGACTGGGATTTGCAACATTGGCTCTCCTGGTTCTCAGGTTTTTAGATTTAGACTGAATTACAATACTGACTTTTTTGGTTCTCCAGCTTGTAGATGGCATATTGCAGGACTTCTCAACCTCCAAAAATTGCATGAGCAAATTCCTATAATAATTCTCTTCTTATATATCTCTATCTCTATGTCTAAATTTGTATCTATTCTATGTCTATATTTCTAATCAGTTCTGTTTTTCTGGAAAACCCTGCCTAATACAACATGGAATTTGTAGATGCCAGGATAAGGTTGGAAAGATAAAAAGTAAAAGCTAAATTAGTTGCTGAAGACATATAGGAGACAAATGTAGGTTTAATAGAACAGGACAGCAGAACAGGAAGGAGATAGTAGATGGTGGTGGTAGCATTGATTGGGAAAGAAGAATTTAAGGAAGTAGTTGCTTGAAAAGGACAGTAAAAACCATCCAAAGCACTCACAAAATGCTTTGGGAAGTTTGCTTCCTCCTTTTCTGCTGTTGTTGTAATTCACTCTCCCAGAACTGCTCTGAATAACACATTCATCCCTTTAAAGCCAAGGTTTGATGTGTGTTGAATTATGTATATTAAAAGATAAACAATATGAGCATCTATAATTAGTTTTAAAAACAAATGAATTAAGTGATTTTTGTTCATTTATATTATTGCTAGTTTTCTGGATGTTTGTGATCTAACTCTATTCTGCTGGCCATGTTCTTAATTATTGTCAACAAAATGATGAAAGACTTTCATATCACAGGTGTTGACAGCAAACAAATCTGTGGCTTCAGAAAAGGAAGTTCCAGTCTGAAGACAAATGAATGTTTACAAAAGCAGAATATATACTGCGTTTGCAAGAGAGAATTGCATATGTGATGCTTTGGAGCCCTGATTCCAGAGCCTAGATTCAGAACATTTCATATAGGGAATGGCTTCCATTCTGATTCAAACAAGAACACTAATTGTTCTTTTACATTGTGTCATGCTACAGCACAAACTTTTCTTCCTTAATTAGATTTCAGAGGATTCAAAAAGCACCCACTCCTGATCTGAATTGCTTCCCTTGGCGGCATTATTAGGTTTTATTTCAGCAGCCTGGAGGTGGAAGCCATCAACCAGTCAGCAAGTCATACAGCATCCCTACTATGCATCGACTTTATGCTAGGTGCTCTCTGGGAGTTTACAATTGAATTGAGGAGGCAAAACCTACATATATGAAGTTATAAGAGAATAAGGACAGTCAAACTGGGTAGAGTTGACTCTTGGTGCAGTAGAAATTCAGAGAAAGAAGAGGTCAGTGTGGGCTAAATAGCTAAAGGTTTTAAATTGATATTAACTGATTAACACCTAAGTGGACATATAGGAATAACATTTATCAGGCATCGGGCTGGTGGGAGAGGGGAGGAGGGGATGGGTGCAATGTGTACTGTCTGGGGGATGGACACACTTGAAGCTCTGACTCCAGGGGGAAGGAGGGAGAAAGGCAACACATGTAACCTAAACATTTTTACCTCCATTACGCTGTAATAAAAAATATTATTATCAATTATGATCATCATAACAACAATGGCTTGCATTTATTGAACATTAAGTGCTCACCATATGGCAGGTACTATGCAAAGCACTTTGTGTGCCTTCTCTGATTTAATCCTCAGAACAACCGTTTTGTGATTCCCACTTTAAAAAGAGGAAACAACATTCTCTCATTATTCCCACTTTATAAATGAGGATACTGAGTCTTAAAGTGGTTATGTAATTCAACCATGGTTACAGAGCTAGCAATGTCAGGAGTCATACTCAGATGCAAGTTTATCTGATCCCAAATCAGTACACACATGACTGAAATATACTTTAGTAGGAAGCAGTACATGAAATAAGTCTTTAAAAATTTATGTGAATTCCAATGGGCAGGGGAGAAGAAGAAGGGCATTTCAACAGGAGAAATAGCATAGACATACACCTAGAGACAGGAAGGAGTGTGGTATCTGTGAGGAGCAGTGGAAAAGGCAGGTCCAGTGCAGGAAGTTTGTGTCTTGGAGAAATGTAAAGGCTGGATGCATCCACTTTGCACAGCTGAATGCTGTGAATTGGCATAAATCAAGGTGTGGAGCAGGAAGCTGAGTCAGATATGTGACAAGTGGTACTATTCAATAAATTAGAATAATACTATATAGCAAAAACTTCACATCAAATTATATGGCCAAGAGGCTCTGGTACACAAGAATCGGAGAAATGAAACAAGACTAGACAGGCTAGGTGATGCACTCATTCGCATTCTCCCTTCATTCATTCACAATGGATATTGTTCCTGATTCAAATGGCACACTAGACATTGTGGGAATTACAGAGATTTAAAGGCAGAATTCTTTCCTTAAGAAGTTGCTTGCAGTCTAGACAGGAGTGACTTGAGCTGTGGTTATTAGAATGTATGATAATCTGGAGAAGGGGGAAAGAAAGAAGAACTTTGAAGGAATGCCTAAACATTATGAGTGGATTGAAAGCTTAAGGTAATAATTTATTCATTTTTTGCTTTAATAACTATTTTTTGAGTACATACTGTATGCTAGTTGTTGAGGAGGGATAAAGATTCCTCATAAAACTTAGATGTGGGTAAAGGATAGACATTAATAAGATGAGTTTCCAAATGAATGTAAAATTACAAGGTCAGTGAAGTCTTCCCTGAGAAAATAAATTGAGATTGAGGAATAAATAGGAATTAACCAGTCCGAAAAGAAAGGGAATATATTTTCATTGTGGGCGAAGGAAAGAGCAAACATGAATGCCATGTTTCAGGTGGAAGCATGGTAACTATGAAGAACTAAAGAAAGACAGGAGCTACTGAAGCACAGGGAGTGGCTGGGACCATAATGTGTGAGGGGGCTGGGGAGGGAGTTGGAGGAATATCTAGACAAGATTTTAAGAGAGATGGCAGTGATGGATCAGATTTGCAACAATGTGGAGAAAGTATTGGAGGGCAGTAAGGATGAATTCAGAAAGATCAATTAGGAGGCAAAAGGTGACAGTAGTTGATAGTGTGAAGACGAAAGAAAAAAATGAAAAGATATTGAGGAGATAAAACCAGAAAGACTTGGTAGTGGATTAAAGATACTGTTAAGGAAGAAGTAGATATCAAGAAAAACATGTAGATGTTATCTGCACAACCGGATGAATTATGGTGCATTCTCTGAGGGGATCATGTTCTGGTGGAAAGATTATGGGTTTAGATGAAATATTTTGTATAAATCCACGGAAAAGTCTCAAGCAGAGACTTGAGCTGTATCAATGTTTTTTGATCTGGAGGGTCAGAAGCTGGGCATATATATTTGCGAATGTATTGTGGAAGATCTACAGAATGCCAGCTCATTTCTAGAAGAAAATACTTAAATTCTCTTCATGGAAGCCCTTACATGAAGCTTAAAGTCAGTGGTCCAGCCACAGTCTGTCTGAGGCCAAGGTCCTGTGAATAGCAACTTCACCAAGCTGGGAAATTATTCATGCTATCGATATTTAGGGATAGTAGATAGGAAAAGCATTTTGGAAATATTCCTACCATAATTTGATCTCAGAAACATTTAATGAATATCTGTTATGGATGAAGTCTTCTACTAAACAATCCAGGAGTTAAAATTTAAGGTTTGGAATCTCTCCTATCATTAAATTATGTGAAATAAACATGTTTGTTTATTTTTATTCTCAATCAGTAATAAATGACAATAAAAGCATGTAGGCATGTTTATTATGTTCTTTATAACCTATCTTCTTCCTAAGTAGAGTAGAGGTATATTAGAGTTATGAAAACTCAGGTTGAAAGGATGATCAATGTGCCAAGACTTTTCTTTTCCTAAAAGAAAATCACTCCAAGAAAAAGTAAAAGACAGGATAAATAAATAGTAAAGATGGAAACTTGCTTGTACAGGCTCTGCCCAGCCACTTAGAAGATTATATTCAGAAACGTAGTGCTCACATGCACAGAGATCCATGACCATGCTGCCTTCTTTATTTACATTTTTCATTATAGCATCATTAATTTTAATTGGAAAGACTGAAGGAACTACCTGAAAAGTTGGTTGTTGCAAACAGGAGCCCTATCAGAAATAGCAGGCCAAGCAGTTAGATCATGATCCTCAAACTTGGAAGAAAGAAATGTCCAAAAGTGAAGTGCTGGGAAATTAGCATCTATGCAATGTGCTTTCCTGTAATGAATTGATGCCCTTTTGTGAACTATAAAGAGGCATAATGATACCCAAACATCTTGTAGCTTGATGTTGAGAGGGAGGAGAGGAAAAGGGAGGGAAGAGAGGAAAGAAATAATAGACCTTGGCTCAGTCTTTCAGGAAAATTGTACCACACAGAGGACCTGGGAAAATGAGTGGCACTTATAACTGAGATATCTGAGCCTAAGGGCTTGATTCCCAGAAATCATAGTCCCATATAAGAAGAGAATTTCTTAAACAAATAATTGAGGTGCTGTTGAAAATAATGTAAAACTTTATAATTACCCTTCTGTGCCCATTGAATATATAAAAGCATTAATACGAAGAGCTATAGTTTTTAATTTTTAATGTCCTAATTTTAAGTTTAAAAATAAAGTTATAAAGTGTTATGACCTACAGATTGCAAGAAACTTTTGAGTATGAAAATAAAGTTCTATTACTAGATTTTCTGAAATATATATAGAAAGTACATCAATATTTCAAAGGTAGCCGGGCGCAGTGGCTCACGTCTGTAATCCTAGCACTTTGGGAGGCCGCGGCGGGCGGATTGCTCAAGGTCAGGAGTTTGAAACCAGCCTGAGCGAGACCTCGTCTCTACCAAAAATAGAAAGAAATTAATTGACCAACTAAAAATATATATACAAAAAATTAGCCGGGCATGGTGGCGCATGCCTGTAGTCCCAGCTACTCGGGAGGCTGAGGCAGAAGGATCACTGAGCCTCGGAGATTGAGGTTGCTGTGAGCCAGGCTGACGCCACGGCACTCACTCTAGCCTGGGCAATAAAGTGAGACTCTGTCTCAAAAAAAAAAAAAAAAAAAAAATATTTCAAAGGTAAATTTCCCTCTTTGAGCAAGTTTAATGAGAACAGAACTATGCCAACCTTGGACATCACTATAGTCCTGCACCCAGCCCAATTCCTGAGCATATATTTGGTACTCAACACATATTTGCTGACTGTGAATGAATGAACCAAGATTAATTTAGGATTAGAATGTGGGCCTGATTTATTTGTGTAGTCAACCTCAAAATCAAGGACTCTTGCGGGTTACCTTCATAAGAAGTTTATGATTCTGTTAGGACATGAAGAAAATGAAAACTATTCATCTAGCGGAGGTCCATGTCTGCTGACAGTTTCAACCTCAAAGGCTATCCTTGTTTGGACTGAGAGTCTATCATAGGTCAAACTCACCAATGTGTCTTTAGCCACTCAGTACAAACCTCTCAGAATTCTCAGGCTTCACCTGGTCATTCAGGTGTCCTGCTAAATAAAGGATGCTAACTCTTCTAGAGCCTTGGATTTTCCTTGTCAAGCTCTTTCACCTGGGGAATTATAATAATAACCAATATCTATTGAGAATATAGTATATTTCAGGGTTGTCTAAGGTGTCCAATACTGAGGTAGATTCTCTTTTCATTATATCTTACACTAGAAGCCTACAGCCTCTGAATCTGGATTAAAGAATAGAGCAGATCTGAGATTTACATGCAAACGCATCTTTGAACATGACTATAATATAGCAAGCAGATATTTCGTTAAATTAATAAAGATAAACATAATATAGCTGTTTTTGTAAGTCATATGACATTTAGCTTAATATAGGCCAGGTGCTATTCTAAGTATTTTAGCTTATTTGGTTCTCCCAGTAAGCCTACAGGTTAAGAACTACCTTTAACTTCATTTTTGACAATAAGGGTAAGTGATCTGCCTAGGGTCACATAAGTAAAAAGTGGAGGAACAAGACTGTGGACCCCAAAAGCTTATAGTAAGACTCCCACTCACCACTACAACACGCCATAGCAATTCTGTGCACCTGCCATACTCTATACCATGAGTCATACGGTTGTGAATACCTGCCGAATACAAGAACCAAACTTGGAGGCAGTAATAATGGAAGACAGAGAAGGGAATCAATGAAGACAAAGCAAGCAGCCTCCAGAGTCTGGAAAGTGAGCAGAAGTGAGATAGAGGAAGAGGGTATTACAGATGAGGGGACATGCACAGGCAAGCAGTGAGGACAAAGGCTAGATCATCAGGGGTTGATAAATGAAGACAGCAAAACTACTCTTTAAGAGCTTTAGAGATGATTAGAGAGTAATGGAATGTTGATTTGAAAGTTCTCGGGATACAAAGTTTATTTGAAGCCCTCAAGGTTGGGGAATAACAGGGGGTGAATTAAACATGTATGTAGCTAGAGATTGAACATGCTGGAAAGAGGGAATACAGTATAGTATTAAGACCAGTGGTGAGTGTGTTTGATTTGAAAAGAATGCATGTGTCTTTTGCCAACATTAAAGAGGGTAGCAAAGAAGTGAGAATATGGAGCCATTTGTGAAATGAAGAATAAAGAGTATTTATTTTTTCAATATAATTTTATTATTGACTACCTGAAGCTATGCTGTATGGATAGAGGTTTTTACTATATATAACTCTGCTAAGAAAAATAAGCAATTCATCTTCAAAGAGACTATACAATGAAATAAAAACACCAAAAATAGACTTTTGTCTCTCATGTTGAGGTATTGTGACATTAAATATTCCTCTTGCTACTAAAATATTCCTCTCCATTGCATCGTTTCCTCTGGCATGTATAGGCCTTTCTATCCAAATAAATAAGCAACCTGAAGGCCTTGCACCCTCCTCTTTCTTTCCCTTCAGAGATGACCATCTCACCAACTTCACTGGCTCATTTCTCACTGGCCCTGTAGCCCACTGCACTGTGACTTCCACCTCCACATCCCTAGGAAAGTACTCTCGCATGAGGTCACTCATGACCTCCATTCAAGGACACATCCAAGGACTGATCTTGTAACTCATCCTGTCCTTGGCCCCATTCTCTCCAGATGGTTCTTTCTCCATCTCTCTGATGGACCTGAGTCATTCTCTTTCATGGGTTCTTATTCTATCTGCCCGTTGAAAGCTAGTATTTCCTGGAGTCCTCTAGTAGGCCATAATCTGAAACATTCTGCCCATATTAGGAACATAGTCCAAAAGAAGGAAGCTTGAAGAAAAGACTAAATAAGTGGTCCAGAAATACATGTCAAAGAAGAAACGAGAATGTTGGGATAGGGAAAATGTTGACACCTTTAAATTAAATAAAGGAGATTTAAACTAATGGAAACTAAGGATAGAACTGCCACATAAAACACATAGAAAAGCAAGATGGTCCTCAGACTTCCTGTGTGACTGAACTGGAGACCATGGACAGGCTGAAGAGCACAGGTCTATTCAGTTTGGGTCAGAAAAACCTGAACAGGTTTCCAGGTCCACACCAGTCTAATGTTCCGACAGAGCCCAATAGTGACCCCAAACTCCCTCAAGCACTGACCTTTTTTGGAAAGTGGACTCTTTCAAGATGCTGATGAACGTCACATTCTGTCTTCTTAGGAAAAAAGCATATATTCACAAAGATATGAATTCAAGAAGTTTATAGACTTTTCCCCTAAACTATAGAAAGCCCCAACTTTTGCAGGCAAGCAGAATGCCCCACACATTAACTAATTATTTGTGCTTTGTCCAGAAGTCCCCACTGATTAAAGCATCATAGTTTCTGACAATTGATTTTGGGGAACACTGCACTTCATTCTTTTTTTTTTTTCTTTCTAAATACCATCCTGTTTAGCAGCTCTACATTTAGGGCTAAAAGAAAACAAAATGATTGTCCTACTAACATGTTTGTCATTTTTGTGAAACTCTTACATGTGTCAGCTTCATTTCACAATAGTTCTTAATCCAAAATACTCTCTCACAACCAAATACTTTTGGAAAGCTGTTTATATAACTGAAACACTGTTGTATTATCCAAAGGGGAAAAAAAATCTTGAATTTTATCAATAATAGGTCACTACATATTTTCCTCACTCAATAGAGAATGCCTTGGTGTAATACTTGGAAGTCATTGTCTTTATTAAGACATTCCCTTATCACTCATATCTGAAGGAAAAGGGGTCTGGTGTTGACATATACTTATTCTATCCATATGGCAAACATTCCTCTAACCACTCATTCCAAAATATTTTTTTCAAGTACTCACCAAAATGTCCAGTTCCATGCTAGTTTCATAGGATAGGACAATGAATAAGAAAAGTCTTTTGCTTCAAAGGGCTGAGCCTCCTGGCAGAGATAGACATGTACACAGCTGATAAGGATATAATATAGCAATCAGTTGTTCTTAACCTTGGATCATAATAGAATAACTAAGGAGACTTTTTAAGAAAGAGTGATATTGGTCTCCAACAGAGAGATTCTAGTTTATGAGCCTGGGGTTCTGTCTGAACATCAGTATTTGTTAACAACACCCAGGTAAACCTAATGTGTAGCCTCTGTAATGGAAGAAAATATACATCTGAGGGATGTGGTGAACATTGTGGAGGGGAAGGGCATACTTCTAACCCTTGCTAGGGAGAGGCAAAGATATAAAATGTAACCAAAATGTTAAGAAAAAAAGAAAAACAAACATTTGTCGGGTGTGGGGCAGGTGGGAGGGGGCGTGGGGGTGGGTATATATATACATAGTGAGTGTGATGCACACTATCTGGGGATGGACATGCTTGAAGCTCTGCCTCGAGAGGGGAGGGGAGACAAGGGAAATGTATGTAACCTTAACGTTTGTACCCCCATAATATTCTGAAATAATAAAAAAAGAAAAAAAGAAAAAGACACCATAAGAGAATGTAGGAATTACCAGGAATCTGTGAATGAATGTCTAGTAGAAGGGACCCCTGAATTGATTCATTTAGTGAAGAAGAAATACCCAGTTAAAGCAGGGAGGAAGGCTCTTCCAACCAGATGCATCCATATATTCAAAAATATAAAAATGTGAAGACACGTAGTAGGTTCATTCATCCCTTCACTCAACAAGTAGTTATTGAGTACCTTCTAAGGTACTCAAGGATCTAAGAGCTAGATCCCAATGACCCCCCCAGATAAAAAATCATCCCACTTTAATAGAAATTATAGTCTAATGGTAAATACTGACAATATATCATTAATTGCAGAAATGTTTAAATTACAATTCTGAGGAATGCTATAAATAAAAAGCACAGGAACTATGAGGGTCTAGTTGGGTCAGACTCAACGCACTCTGGTGGGCCAGGAAGGTTTATCTGAAGAACTGATATTTAGGCTGAAACTTAAAGGATGGGCAGCAGGTGGTCAGAATGCAGAAGGGAATGCGGAGAGCTGCGGGCAAAGAGAATAGTCTTGCAAAGCCCTGATGTGGATGCACAGTCCGTGGTAGCCAAAGCACAATGAATCGGGAAGAGTGGGGGAGGGAGAAGGAGTTTCCTTGAGGCGGTCAGATTGCCTAGGACCTTGTATAATTGTGCTACGTCCTGAGTATATCACATCCCTTCTGTTCCTGTGCTGCATCAGTGACACATCTGTTTGTGCATCTCTTGGCAGTTAACATAGTATTTCCACAAATGTCTCAATGTCCTCCTCAGTATAGTCCTATCTTTTATTTTTTTTTTTACTTTCACATATTATAGGGGTACAAACATATGGATTATGTAAATTGCTTTTCTGCCATTTGAGTGAAAGTTATAAGTGTGCTCATCCCCCAGATGGTGTGCATTGTACCTGTTAAGTGTGAATTTACCCATCCCTTTCCCCCCTCCAACCTGCCATATGTGCACATTAATGTTGATCAATTAATACCAATTTGATGGTGAGTACATGTGGTGCTTGTTTTTCCAGTCTTGTGATACTTCACTTAGAAGAATGGGCTCCAGCTACATCCAGGATAATACGATAGGTAGTTCATCATTTTTTTATGGCTGTGTAGAGTATACCATGGTATACGTACATCACATTTTATTAGTCCACTCATGTACTGATGGGTACTTGGGTTGTTTCCACATCTTTGCAGTTGTGAATTGTGTTGCTACAAACATTCGAGCACAGATGTCTTTTTTACAGAATGTCTTTTTTTTTCCCCTTTGGGTAAATACTCAGTAGTGAAATTGCTAAATCAAATGGTAGTTTTACTTTTAGATCTTTGAGGTATCTCAATACTCCTTTCTATAGAGGTTGTACTAGTTTGCAGTCCCACCAGCAGCGTATGGGTGTCCCTAACACTTCACATCCATGCCAACATTTGTTGTTTGGGGACTTCTTGATAAAAGCCATTCTCACTGGAGTTAAGTGATATCTCATTGTGGTTTTGATTTGCATGTAAACTGATGGCCAAAAACATATGAAAAAAATGCTCAACATCTCTAATCATCAGTCCTCTCTTTTAGATAATACTTAAAGATGCCAATTGACTGGCTGCAGCTTAAAATCAATCTGCAGAACCAAGATTAGAACCCACAACTGGTGATTCCAAGCCTGCGCCTCTTTCCATCACATCACAGATAGTATTTTTGTTTATTAGATTATGTATGTTATGTGCAGCTAAGTTAAGATTGTTTTATTAGATTATGTAGCTAAGCTAAGTAAAGATTGTTTTGATAAGTCTAGAATCACTTGTCTAGGTTTTTTGATAGTATAAAGATGTCAAGAGTACTTTGTGTTTTGTTGTTTGTTTTTATAAGAATGATAGAATCAAAAGATGAAGGGCAGAGTTTTCAGGCTATATAACAGTAGCTAGTCTAAACTGTATGGAGATGAAAGGAATCTATGAGGATAGATCTTTGTTCAGAGCTGGAGGGACCTTATTTGCTCAGTAACTGCTTCCCAGAGGATATAAACACCTACAATCCTTAGGCCCAAATGTAAAGAAAAGAGAGGCTTCTTACTGTTCAAATTCTACTGATGAAAAGGAAAGAGTTTTATCTTGTCAAACAAAGGTAGGTCCTAAGAAACCTGTAGGAGCTCTAGGAAGCAGCCAACATACAGGAAGGATTTTGCACTGCTATAGGACCTTGCTCTGTCTGTGTTTCTGCCCAGGGGAAAACTGTACCTGACAAAGTTGCTCCTGGGCTTCCAGATTTATGGTGGGGACACATCAGCTCCTCCCCAGTGACACTTCCAAGAAATTTACATGGTGCTTGTCCAAGTGGAAAAGATTCATATAGATATGGAATCGATAGCAATTCATCCTTCTTGTCACTTTACCTCACAGTCTAGACTGGTTTAATTGTGGTAGCTGTCACCATAACATGATACAGAGAGAAATGTTCTCTATAGATACTACATAGGGATACAAACTATGCATTTAAATTTGGAAAGTACCAACTAGTGCCCTGAACTAGACAAAACTAAGTACCAGGAAAAGTAACATCCGATGACATCTTGAAAATGTCAACCCTAATATTTCTGTCCATAATTTGAAAACTTATAATGCATATCTATTTCACAGAGTAGAAGTCAAATAGTTTGAGTTTGAGTGAGCATCTCATTTCCTTGAACACAACCAACGGCTTTATAAATACATGATTTTCTCATTTGGTCAGTATCATTAAAAAACAAAATATCCAAAAAGTGAACTTCTAGATCACTAAAAGCAAATCCTATGTATATCAAATATATATTACAGTATATGCCTCTTTTTCTACTTTTACCATCATTTAACATAATCACTCTTCTGTTTTCTCAGTTCTAGTTAAGATTAGCATTATTCCTGTCTCTCAAGCTAGTCTCCCCATGGTCCTATTATATTTCAGATCCATTATCCAATATGTGTCTTCTGTTCTGTAGTTCTACTTCTTAAGAGTTCACATATTTATTTTTACTTCCTATTTCCAGTTACCATTGTC
Organism: Microcebus murinus; assembly: GCF_040939455.1. Classification (NCBI taxonomy): domain Eukaryota; kingdom Metazoa; phylum Chordata; class Mammalia; order Primates; family Cheirogaleidae; genus Microcebus; species Microcebus murinus. The sequence goes on along the minus strand of NC_134112.1, from coordinate 76,386,661 downwards.
AGAATCAGGGTTCATGTATCACCTGAACTATGGCAGAATCTTTTGAACTTTTCTCCGGGTTGTCTGCTGCCAACTCATCATTAATACCATTGCCAGGTGAGCTGTCCATCTGTCATGACAGCCCAGCACCTCTGGGCCATGCTTGGAGACCCTCCAACATTATGGACCCAGACTTCCTATTGTAGAACCCAGAAATCTACTTTCTCTGGCTTCTCAGTAGCAAAGGCAGAGGCATGAGACCCAGGTTGCATTAATTAGGCTTACTCGTACTACACTTGGATTCAGAAGTGAGTAGATAGAGGAAGGAGGCTCCCTCTTAATTCCATGTTGTTGGCTAGTATTGTGGGAAGTCTGGTTCTGGCAAAAGAGTCGAGGTAGCATCCAGTGGCAGCAGCAGTTCAGATGGCCATTTTCTATGGATTCAGTTCTGAGCGTGATTTGGGGTGTAACATTTTTCAGCATAGCCTTGAGTTTAGGTCTTCAGCTCTTCCAGGATTCCATGAATCACCTAGTATCCTATAAGGGAAGTTGGCTGCATTTTCTTGCACCTAATAAACCCAGATCAATCTTTCTAAAAGGTAAACCTAATCATCTAACTCCCCTTCTTAAACTCCTTAGGGATCCCTAAAGCCTACAGAAGAAAGTCCAAATTTCTTAATCTGGCATTTACGGCCTATTACCATTTAGGTTTCATTGACTTTTCCAGCCTCTTGACTACCACTCTCCCACACAGACTTTATGATCCAGGCACACCAAACAACATGTAAAATCCCATACATGCCATTTTTTCTTTAGTGCTACACCCTTTGACTGTATTGTCCCTACTCGACTCCTATGTGCCCAGAAAATGTCCACTCCTCCTTCATGTCTCGGTTCACCCCTGACCTTTATTCCCTGCACCCCTTCATTGGCAGAGTTATGCATTTTTTCTATGTTCTCCCCACAAAGTGTCCTGAAAAATCTCTATTTTAACACCTATCACATTGCTGAGATTATTTGTTTGGACATTGGCCTCCTCTACCAGGCTGTAAGTTTCTAAAAGGTAAGAACTATGTCCTCCTCATCCTCACGGCCCTACTCCTGGCACAGTCCCAGATACTTGATATGAACTTTATACATTGTAAGTGAATATATGAATAAATTAACTTACCCACTCCTTTTAATTCACTCAGCTTCACCTCTTTAAGAGCATCCTGCTGGCACCCGGCCTACTCCAGCCAAGTGCTTCTGTAAGCATCACTGAAACCTGAGGAGGCCTGACATCTCTATTCCTGTATACAAATTCACCTGGAGACATCTCTGGTGTACAAGGGTGTTTCAATGATCTCTTTTGCCCTAAGCACTTCTATCCTTCCTCTCCTTGCCACAATATATTTGATTACTCCCTCTTCTGTGTCCACATTATCCCCTGATAATTTTTGAAGTTTTGATCAGTCTCTAAAATAGTTTTCTTGCTCTTGTTAATGCATTGTTTTTTGCACTATATTGTAAGCTTTTTTGAGGGTAGTGGCCATGTCCTGTTAATCTTTATATTCCCAGAACTAATCAAACACCTAGGAAATAAAAAGAAGCTTAATAAAAATACGATAAACTATTTGAATGTTGCTATCACCCTTTTTCTAGTGAATGTGGTGTTTTAACTTTCTTTTTCCTGGTCTTCCATTGCTTTCTCTCTTCCTGTGCTTTCACATAAATATTCTTTCACTAAGAAGAGATATTTTCAAAGGAAATAGGATTTTTAAAATTTCAGAATATTATGGGAGTACAAATATTTTGGCTACATGAATTGCTTTTGTACAGTTTGAGTCAAAAATATAAGTGTTCCCATCACCAGGTAGTGTGCATTGTACCCGTTAGGTGTGATTTTACCCATCCCCTCCAGCCCCCTCCCATCTGCTTGAGTTCCATTGAGTTTTACTTCCATATGTGCACATGAATGGTGATAGATTACTGATACCTTTTATAACAATTTGGATAGAAGTGGAGACCATTCTTCTAAGTGAAGTATTGCAAGAGTGGAAAAACAAACACCACATGTACTCACTATTAATATGGAACTAATTGAAATGGGATTTAAAATATAGCTTTTTTAGGTGATGGAGGTATGGATAGATAGATAAATAGAAAGGATGATATAATATCAGAAATGCTACCTTAAAAGTTATAAAAGGGAATGTAAATTGGTACAGCCAGATGGAAAATAGTATGAAGATTCCTCAAAAAATGAAAAATAGAACTACCATATGATCCAACAATCCCACTTCTGGGCATATTTCCAAAGAAAATGAAATCAGTATCTTGAAAAGATGTCTGCACTCCCATGTTCATTTCAGCATTATTTACAAGAGTCAAAATATGGAAAAAACCTAAATATCAACGGATGAATGGATAAAGAAATTGTGGTGTGTGTGTGTGTATACACACACACAATGGAGTATTATTCAGCCTTTGAAAAGAAAGGACTCCTGCCATTGGTAACAACATGGATGAACCTGGAGGACATTATGCTAAGTGAAATAAGACAGATACAGAAAGACAAATACTTTATGATCTCACTTATATGTGCATCTAAAATAGTTGAACTCATGGAAGTACAGAATAGAACAGTGGCTGTCAGGGGCTGAGGAGTGGGGGAAATGGAGAAATGTTAGTCAAAGGGTGCAAACTTAGTTATAAGATGAACGAGTTTTGGGGATCTAAGGTACAGCATGGGTGGCGATGGCTGTGTTAATCACTTTGATTGTGGTAATCATTACACAATGTATACATATGTTAAATCATACTGCTACATATATTGGATATAATCAATCTTTATTTGACAATTAAACATTCTAAAATAGAAATTACAAGGGGCTGAAAGTTAACAGCTGAAGAAATTTAAACAAATAGTTGAGAAATAGGACATAGGTAGATAATTCAACTCATTTAAATGAAAAAAGAATCGAATATTCCTATGATTGTTAACTTCATGTGTCAACTTGACAGGTCCCAAGGTGCCTGTGTGTTTGGTTAGACCTTATTTCTGCGTGTGTCTATGAGAGTGTTTCTGGATGAGGTTAGCTTTCGAACCAGTTGACTGAGTAATGCAAATCATCCTCCCCAATGTGGTTGGGCATCATCCATCCATTGAGGACCTGACAGAACAAAATAAGAGAAATGAAGAACTTGTTTTCTCTGCCTATTTGAGCTGGGACATTGGTGTCTTTGTTCAGGTTGCTATAACAAAATACTACTAATCTGGATGGCTTAAACAACAGAAATTTCTCATAGTTCCGGAGACTGGGAAGTTCAAGATCAAGGTGCCAACAGATCTAGTGGTGTCTGGTGAGGGCTCATTTTTTAGTTTTTTAGATGGTTGTCTTGTTGTATCTTCATGTGATTGAGAGGAGGGAGATGGAGGGGGAGAGGGACAGACAAACAGAAAAGAGGGAGGGAGGGAGAGAGGGATCTCTAGTATCTTTTAATAAGGGAATCAATCTCATTTATGAGGGCTCTACTCTCATGACCTAATTACTATACCATCAGATTGGGGGTGAGGATTTCAACAAATGAATTTTGATGGGACATAAACATACATTCTATAGCAATCAGTGGTGGTCTTCTGCCCTCAGACTGGGGTGTAACCACCTGTACTCCTGGTTCTCAGGCCTTTGGACTTGGACTAGAATTTATGCTATCAATTCTCCCTGTTCTCAGACCTTCAGACTCAGACTGGAAATACACCATTGTCTCTTTGGTCTACAGCTTGCAGGTGGCTGGAGATCATGGACCTTCCCAACCTCTACACTCATGTAAGCCAATTCCTCTCTCTTTCTGCTTCTCTGGAGAACTCAGACTAATATAAATCCCTTATAATTCAGGGTGATGAGAACATCCCGCAGTGAGCCTCCCTGTATGTTAACACTGCTTTTACTGGAAAGACCAACATCAGAAAACTCCAGGATTTAAGAAACCTAAAATTCTTAAATGCTTATCTGTTTAAATTACTTTTATTCTTAAATATTTAAAAGCCCTACATCTTAGCATAACTTACAGAGTTCAAGTGCATTCTTATCCTGCCTTTCTTTCAATCTGGGGAAAGATAAGAAGCGGTTTTAAAAATCAAGAATAGTGAGGATATAGTTGAAAGTTTTTGCTAAGAATACCCTAGCAGCAAGATGTTTGGGATCTGACCACAGGGCTATGGAAATTGGAAGGGAATGGGTGTTGTTGCTTGAGATGGAAAGCAAACAAAGAATCCTACAACATAATTACAGAAGATTAAACAGGAGTGGCCACACACAGAAGGTGAGAGAAGGTATGGGTGAGATCAACCACCAAAAAGCTGAATGGGAAGAGACCTAAACTGAAATAAGAGTTCAATATTTTATAGAACTTTGCCTTTGATGGTGATCTCCTTGGTCACTGCAAAATACAAAATTGGTAAAAGAGAAACAAGTAAAGGCTCTCTGCCACTTGGCAGACTTTAACCTAACCTTAGAGAAATTCTAGTCACCCTGGCAGGCAGGTGGAGAGAGCCCCAAGAGATAGCACAGTCTTCTGTTGTTAGAAGGCACTTAACGTCATAACAGCAGCTAAGAAGAACTAAGAAAAGCTGTCAGAGGAGAGGATAAATGCATTAGAAATGACAAAGAAAATAAGGAAAATTGGATGAAACAAAGACAGAAATTGAGACAACATACACAGATTTTTAAAAAATCCTTTAAAAAGTTTTAAACCTAGTGGAACATTTACTGGTGCTTCATCCCTCTGTCTTTCCAGTGGAGAAGGCACCCATCTAATGGCAAAGTTGGTTTTCCTACCACCTACTTGGGCTACTGAGTTGCTGAGATAGGTCCTTCCAGCAGAAGCAGTGTTAATAAGCATAGGGGCTCACTGCCAGGTGCCTCACCCTGGTTGCACATAGGGATGCAGGTCAGAAGGGTTTACAGCATGTTGTCAACACAGATCTTGTTCATCTTTGAATTATTATAGTAGTATTTTTGCAGAGTTCTAAAGGGAGCTCCAAAAGAGTTTATCTGGACATTTGCAGAAATTTCTGTCTAAATTCAGTTGAGTCAAATGATGCTACCGCCAAAATTTCAATGTTTTCTCCCTTTTCTCTCCCTCTTTTCCTTTTTTTTCCCCCTTAAACTGAGTGGCTTGGGCATTAATGTTTCTTCTTTCTAAAGTTTCTGGTCACATGCGGATTTCATAGATCACCTCATTCTGATTCTTCTTCAAGGGCTAGATTCAAAGCACTTACTCTAATCTATAATCAAATTCACTGGCTATCTGATTCTGTCTAACCTCTTGAAGTAGCATGGTAGACTGCTGATACTATGATAAATATTGACTATTTAGAAAGGCACATTGTGTTTTATGTCCTAGATCATTCAGAAGAAATAGTTAGAATGGCAAACATCAGGCAAAGTTAGCACGGCAAATTATTTCCCTACAAAAAGTAGATTATTTTGTTGAATATGCTTTCAATGTATATTATTTATAAGTAAGAAATGGATGTAGAATAAACCGTTGGAATGTTTGCACCTTCTGCTTTAATTATAGTGGGATGTTAAATTTCAGTGGGGTGCAGAGGTGAGAAAAATATTGTATTAATATGCCCCGGCTGAAGTCAGCTCTCATCCAAGAAGCTCAGTTGCTCATCTCTGATATAAGTATTTGAATTAGAGCATTGAAAAATTCCAACTTCTGTTTGGTCTCTATAACATTTGTTTAATTCATCTTATTGCTGCAATAAATGTACCCATAAGTCCTTTCTCAAGAATGACTAAGGGTAGATTCATCTTACATTCCAGAAATTACTAGCTACAATGTACCACGAACTGTGCTCTTCTGGAATACAACAATGTTATTAACCCTTCATTTGGACCTGCCTTTGGTGATTTTTTTTTTCTTAGTTAACAGTGATGATTTCTGCTTTGAGTCAACCACACTTCCTGCAATGCGTGGCTGGCTATATATAGATTTGGCTATATATAGATTTGTCTTCAGGGTTAAAATAGAGAGTTTTGGTCAGAAAAATCACAAACAGGATCATATTCGTGCCTTTAATTCTATTAGTGGCACATTGAATCAGTTCCCAACACTTAAATATCAGGACATTTCACATAAAAGAATATGTTTTTTGACTTTTTTTGAAAAATAAGAAAAAATTTGATAACCTGGGACCCAAACCATCTTCACATTCTTCCCAGATTCTCCAATGATCTAAAAAGTCTTTAAGGTTCAACTTGACTCTTAGTTTCCATTGTGGCTAAATGGACCACATGGGGAAATTTTCTCAGAACAGTCCCAAAGTAATTATTAATAACACCCTTTTTATTATCAAAAGTGTTCAAGTTTGAATAATAAGATATATAGCTACCTACCCCTGGCTACATCAAACAGTAATTATATCTGTGATTGTGATTATCATAACACAGAATAGTCCATGTTATTATAATTTAGCAATTATAGTTTCTTATTTAATGGAAACAGTCATCTTTGCATAAGAAGGTTTCTTTTTATTATCATCAAATTTCATGGACACCCGTAACTCCCTACTTTCCTCATGAGACAAATTTCATTATAACAATAACAGCTCATCTTGTATTTATTTATTTCAGCTCTCTGTTCATTCTGGCTTCAAAACTTATTGTTTACACATAGAAATGCAAATTCTTTTTGTATGTTGATTTTGTATCTTGCAACTTTACCAAATTCATTTATTAGTTCTAACAGATTTTGTTGTTGTTGAGTCTTTAGAGTTTTCTACATATAAGATCATTTCTTCTGAGCACAGAGATAATTTTAGTTCTCCCTTTTAAATTTGGATGCCTTTTAATTCTTTTTCTTATCTAATTCTTCTAGCTAGGATTTTCTCTGGCTAGGTTGAAAATCATTGGTAAGAGTGAGCATCCTTGTAACAGATCTTACAGGGAAAGCTTATTGCATTTTTTTACAGATGTCTTAGATACTGAAAAGAATTGAATTCTGCATTCAGTCTATTGCCATATCACATATTTGTAGCCTCTGGAAAATTACACTGTATATTTGTAAGTGAATAAAAGATGAAAATGCAAATAATATCATTTTCTTATTATGAATATAATTTTGACCTTGCAGACCCTCTGAAATCTACTCACTCACCTTTGGTCCTTTTCAATCCAGCTTCTCTCTTTCTTCAGTGGCCTCTCCTGAGATCCCTGAATGGCTTTTGCTGAGTCTGCCCAGGACATAACATTCCTACAGGAAAAAAGGAGGGAAGAGAGAACAGTGAGGAACATTTTAGTGTTTTCCTATACTAGGGTCACACTAATGCCGCATGTATTTTTCTGGATGTTTGTTGATAGACTCACACATATGCATTCACACACATTTAGCGGTGATAACATTTCCTTTCTAGAAAATATAAACATTATTTTTTTATTTTTGAATAATTATTGAAGGATAATTCTTATTTGTTTGGAGAAATCAATGATACAGTAAGTATAATTTACTGACTCTTCTTGCCCAGACAAATACATATTTCAAAGTATAGAGAAATAATTGACTGGTAAAGCTGAAAGTAACTCATGCCTTAGAAAAAATTCTTTTTGTCCTCTTTAGTATTTATGCTAGTCAAGGAATGGAAGGGAAGACATAATCAGATGTACAACCTAAATTTCTAGATTGTAGATTTCAAATATTTTAGAGGAAATGTGGATTTTTGCTCCAAGATAGGAGACAGGTAGATACCATACTGATTGTCAACAAGGTAAAAGTCACTGCTATTAACTGTACATCAGTGTTAGTTGCCAATCTTGGGCCAGATTCTAGAAAGGACTACTAATAGGTGACAATTTGGTGGACCCAAGTTAATACAAGTACCCAAAATCTGCTTTCCAATGTAAGAGTGTCATCTTGAAGGAAGGTATTTGAAGGAAGGAACCGCTTGAATATATTGTCAATGATTTTAGATAAAAATATAGAGGTTGCTATTATCAAATATGTGGATTTGAATATTTATTGGATGGTAAGCTCAAAGTGTTTCTGGAATGTAATGGATCACTATAAAAAAGTTCATGCTTTAGCCTGCATTGCTATAAGAATCACATCCACAACCAAGTTGGTGACAGTCTAGTGCTGCTCCTCACTAACAAACGGAATCTGAAATAGAACATTTAACTCAGGAAACAGGCCAGAGATAGAGAGACAAGTGCCCAGCATAGTGAAGAGACTTAAAATTTAAGACATGAGGAATAGTTGAAAAAGGGAAGACTTCAAATGCATAAAGGCTGTCATGTGGAAGAGGAGCTTGAGTTTTTCCCCCTCATGATCACAAGCAGCAGAAGTAAAACAGTAGATGAAGCTATAGGAAGACAAATTTTGTCTCAATTCAAAAGGAAAATAAGTCTCAAAGAAAAGAAAGGAGATGTTTATGAAATGAGGAATGAGTCATCCATCATTAGAGGTATTTAATAATGGGTTGAGAAAGAATGGGCTGTTTGGCATGGATATTTCATGGGGCCCTTAGAACAGTTTTCTAAACCAGAGTTGGTATGATTCTCAAAAAAATCCAGAAAGCCACATTAGGCCAAGAAAGCCACATTAGGCCAAGACTCTTGCCATGAGAATTTATAATTAATTGATTTAGGGATTATGAAAACGAAGATTGTTTTCCAAAATAACAGAGCAGTCAGAATCAATTGCCCTCTGATTGCACTTGTCTTAGGTTCTACTAAGTCACTTGAAGTTCCTTGCTGTGGGCAGGCTGTCTTTCCCTTATGAAGGCACAATATCTTCACATCAATTCACTCACTAGTAAGTTTTACATCTGGGCCCATTTTAGTAGCCTCTTTTCTTCTAAAACCTCCAACAGATTAAACTACTCCTTGGCACTATCATTTGCTTATCGGGGCCAAAAGTGTAAAGTAAGCCCTATCCTCATGGTCTGTCTGTCAATTAACGTGTCTCATCTTCACAATGACATATGTTGAGAAGAAAATATTGTTCTGAAAATACATCTCTATGGATCTATGATAAAGAAAGTGAACAAAAATATAAACATAAAGGACTTGTCAAATGTTGGAGTGTTTATTCTTGAAACATGTAAGGCACACATTTCCTTTAAATGCTGAATTTTCTTTAAAAGTAACAGTTTTGAACCAAGAGCCACCAACCCCAAATAATAAAAGAAGCTGAGTGGTGAAGAGCAGTGAATGCTGTAGCTATGCCAACAGAAAATTACTGCGAGAGGGCAGCCTGGCTAACGTCCCATATTCATGTTAATAACATATTGTCAGATATTCTACATTTAGGTAAAAAATAATTTCCAAAGAAGATAGGTCAGCTTGACAGGAAGCTGGACTGTGTCAATGGCACTTACTATACTTAAAATCAATTCACCCTTAGGAAACAGGTCAACACTTTATCTTTTCATTGTTATTACTGATAGGAGATGCTCCAAAGGTACAATATTTTTGGTGGTAAAGATGGTGGGAGAAATATCAGGTTTTTGCTTTTTTTTTTTTTTCTGAGAGAGAAAAATGGACATATCTGGCTGTGAGCAATAGTGAATCTGTAGCAGAACTGAGATGATCAGGGGAAAATATTTACCTCACTAGTGTCTTTAGTCTCTCAAGCTATATGCACAGCAGTTTTCTGAGTGACTAGTTTGAATTACATGGAAACCTCCTGACTTGACAGGAAGAGTGGACCCTTGGCTCTGCTGGGAGTCTATGGCAGTGCTACATGATCCATGTGTGTAGATTTCCATTTCTAACAGTCCTAGAATCACAGCAGTCACCAGCCTACCAGGTAGCGACTTAGTAAGTGCCACATCCAGGAGTTCGGGATTCCTCTCTGAACACCTTCAAAGTTCTCACACGGATTACAGGACTGTCACATGTGTCAGGACTGCTGGAACATGACTATCGCACGGGGCAGCTAGGCAGGGGAGCGAGGGACAAACAGGGAAGAGGCAACAGCAAACAGCATTCTAGATATTTGAGGGAACTCTTTTCAACTTCCCTTTTCTAACAGAATGTTAAATGTTCCGGAACGTTTTCTCTTCTCTTCCCTTCTTTCCTTACATCCCCGCTTCTCTCTCCCCTCCCCCTGAATTTTCCCCTTTCATCTCCCAGAGAACCCAAAATAAAAATGTGGTGAGGCTTGGTCAAGAAAATAGCATTTCTCCCCACGTTGCTGAAGGGTGTGACCAGCTGTGTCTTGGCTTCCGTGCTGAGATATTCTGGCAGCTGCTGTTTTTTGCTAGAGGAGATTTCCTTTTTTGGAATTCACTTTGCTTCTCGGTTCATGGGAGTTCAAGTCCTCACCTCGTAGGTCACAGTTCAATTTTCATCTGAACAGTTAATCATTTATTTCATGATACTGGAAGAATAATTATCAAAGTGTGGTTAATAATAAATGATGCCAATTTGTTTAGAGACTTGAGTATGAATCTATAAATAAAATTCTACCTTAGATAATTATTTTAGGTAATGAAAATAAAAACTGATACAGCTAATTGATGTGGGCCTGGAAATTTTACTACATATGTCACCTATATGCTTTTCTTTCATCAAGAAGATTCATTACCTTAAGAAATAGAGAGGTGAGCATGAAGAAATGGAAAACAGTAAAAAGCACCAAGGTAAATGATTACTGGATGTTAGCCAGAGGGGAAAAAATCATCTTAGTTTTAAAATGTACCGTGTTTCCCCCAAAATAAGACGGGGTCTTATATTTATTTTTCCTCAAGAAGACACCCTAGGGCTTATTTTCAGGGGATGTGTTATTTTTTTAAAATACGGTACAACAATCTACATTTATTCAAATATAGTTAAGTCATCTTCTTCTGGAACATCATCATAACGCTCCAAACCCCGAATTCCATCCTGAATTTCTTGCGACTCTATTTCCTGTAGAACCATTGGCCCCAATCTCTCATGTTGAGCAATAGAGCTCTCCTGGGGCAGATGAGAAGGGCTGCTCATCTTCTTTACCACTTTGGGATGACATGCATGGGTTGCACTGCGTAGCCACGCCCATCACTAGGTCTTATATTGTGCAAATGCTTAGAAATCCTGCTAGGGATTATTTTATGGGTAGGTCTTATTTTCAGGGAAACACATTATCTAAAAATGTTTGGGAGCTCAGCTCATACATGGCACTCAGACAGTATCCCCTTCATAGGGCAATGCCTGGGAGTTATGGCCAGTAGTTGCTTACTTGAGGTTTATTGGATGATTAATTCACAACACAATGTGAAACAAACCAGAGAGTCCCTGTCCCTGAGGAGTTTCAAAATACACCTTGCTTACTTGAGGTTTATTGGATGATTAATTCACAACACAATGTGAAACAAACCAGAGAGTCCCTGTCCCTGAGGAGTTTCAAAATACACCTTCCATATCACTACTGGAAGAATCCCCATCTTCATAGTGCTCATGTGCACACAGACACACACACACACCTTGGGTGGCCCTAATGATTCATCCCTGTGCAGATTCCCTGATAATTATGTAGTCAGTATCAGCACAATGGCACCAAGTTCAGCCTGCAAAGGTCTTAAAGTGGAGGGCTTATATAAGCCTATATGGTTATTTTTGGTTTCCTATCAAAAGAAGCAGTAGGATCCAAGAAATGCACAGAACTTTGCTTTTAAATAATAGGGAGAATTTGTCATAAATTTCGCAGAAGGCTGACTCAATATATTATCTAAGAAGCCCTCCCAAATCCAACTATATAAAAAAAAAAAAAACCTTTCCCTTCCACATTGCCATGCACTGAAATCCCTACTATTGAAGTTGCTATTTCAATTTACACATTGCACAATTTACACATTACTTCCTTAGCAAGGGCAGTGGAGAAAGCCTGTGGAGACTTGCTCAAGGCACCATTACAGAGCTGCAACTACTCCAGTTAGGGAGTCAGAAAGTCAGGGGACAGCAGAAGGGGCAAAGGAACCTCATCGTGGGCAAACATGACTTCACGATTTTACCTTTTCCTAGACTTGTCCAGTCTGTATAGCAGTTAACATGAACAAAGAATGTAGGAAAAGAACAGTTTTACTTTTCAAAAACCACATGAGCAAGTGGTTTATGATTTCTTGTCAACACTCTCGAGCTTATCTCTTCATGGTAATTGCGATAGTAAAACAATTAAAAATGAGATTTAATTTTAACTGATGTTAGTCAGTCTAGGACAGTGAGCGAAGATGATGGGCTGGAAAAATATTAATCCAGGTTGGTTATTTAACATCTACCTTATGTCGAGGAGGACACTATCAAAGACACCTTCTCGGGGCAATGAAATTTCTCAATTATATTTTTGTTTATCGTCGACTTCTCCTCGTGGTTTTCAGTCTGGTGGTGTTACTGCCTCTGCCTATCATTCTCCACAGCAAGGTGAGTGAACAGACTGGTGGATTTTCAGACTTATTTTAGTTGTTCTTTATTTTTGCTGTTTAATTGCCTGGCTCATAGTTGAACAAGTATTGATACTTTGTGCCTGAAGTCAGGGTGGTTGTACTTTGTGTTTTATCTGTTTTCCTCCTTTTTAACGGTTAGTGTTGGTTGATTCTCAGTAGGATTAAAAATAATTAAATAGAATATTCAATCATTAATTGTCCTTTGCCTGTCAAGTAGATGAGAGGAAGAACAAAAGAAGTACAACCCTAGAGACTTTGCAGCTCAAGTTACCAACCTCCAGGGAGCAGCCAGGGGTGGAATAATCTCTTCCCCTGACACTAGGCAGCAATGTGATACTGGGGGAAAGGGGCAGAGGAACAGGGGAGTCCTGAGTTCTAACGCAGACTAATTTACTTGTCAGCTCTGCGGCTTGGTCACAGAACTTCCTGGAAATTTAGTTTCCTCATGGGAATAAGAAGACATTGAAAGCATAAAGAAATTTTCCTTGTTTAATCAGAAAATCTAAGAAATCATTCTATCGTGTTCTTATAATTTCAGATTTTATTTCATTTTCGTGTACTTGTAAGCATTTTTCTATTTGCTTTTAAAAGTAATCAGTCTGTTAAGTCCAGAGTTATAAACTCAATGCATTTTTAATTCCTCAATAAAATGATTTGAATCAGCATTCAGTGTGCACCTTTTCTGTGCCAGGCACAAGTGTTGCCTAATGGTCAAAGGACAGGCTTTGGTATCAGGCTGTCTACCTCAGGTCCCAGATGCACCACTTACTTATAAGCCGTGTGACCTGGGCAAATTACTTAACCTCTCTGTGCTTCTGTTTCCTCAAATGTAAGATGGAATAGTAGCAGGCTTGCAGTGAGGGTTAAATGAATAAGCACTCACAGAGATTTATTTGGGGTTGTGCCTGCTACACAGGATGTGGGGCAGCGTGAGTCTCCTCGGATGTGTTGACTGCACATCCTACTGGGGCAATTCCTACCACCCATGATGCACAATCCCTTCTCTTAGTGGAAGAGAACCTTGTTCTTCTCTCACAAGAGTTAATTAAGGTTATACTAGTCTGGGTTAAAATAGAATCACATTAATGGCAATATGGTAGGCCCTCCAGCCTCCCTTGGAATCTTTGCCACTGATTTGGGAATCTCTGAGGGAAATTCACCAGAGCAAACAAAAAGTCCTTTTGGATTCTACCAAGGTCTCCTCCCCCTGCAAGGCTGGAGAAGGGACTGGCCCCTGCTGAGGATGGACTGTCTCCTGCCAGGGGCGATCACTCCGCTGCAGCATCCTGGGCTGGGTCTCTCCTTGAGCTGGGGCCTCACAGTGCTCAGTGGAGGGAGGAAGAAAAACTCCCAAGCCCTTATAGAGTAACATTGATCTGAGCCCAGAATTTGGAATGAAAACAGCAGGCACAGTTGTTTTTGGCTTTGTTGGTGTTGTCTTTCAAATTCTGTGTGACTAACCCTCCCCTCCCTCTGCCACTCCCACTTCAGCTACTTATTTGTTGAGGACTAATATATGAATCTCTGGCAGCTATATCAGATGACAAATTTGAGTCACAGACACAGGGCTCTAATCTACTCTTACCCCATTCCCGTTTGAGAACTTGTTACTCCATCTAATAAGCATGATGACCTTTTCTTTCTAACTCCTTTGGCCCCATGAGTCCCCTAGACCCAGCTGAATGCTATCATGAACACATCCTCATTCATACCTGGAGCTCTGCTATATTTTAATATTTCTGAGTTAGTCTCAGCATAAGTCATTACTTATGGCAGAAAAAATAGAAAATTAAACCAGTCAAGCCAAACTTAGGCCATGACTACATATCATCTCTGCTGCTCCTTTGACATATAAATGCATGGCATTTTGATTATCCTCTGTAATTTTCAGAGAAAATGAATATAAATTCTTTGTAAAAGAAAACAAGTAAATAAAAAGCAAATGGTTTCAGTGCATGATTCATTAACTAGAAAGCGTATTGTTGTTAAGAAGTGCAGACAGTGATTATTTTTTCCACGGTGCCATGACAAAAGTACATTAGGTCTGCTCTGAAAACAGGTGCCTGGCACCGTTTGGCACCAAATTCTTGCATTTGGTGAACTGTGCCTCTCTTTCCTTCCCTTCTAATCAGTTCATTTGTTAAAACTCAATTAATGTTAATGGGAGAATTTTTTCCTAGTACAATAACATGATTTTATTTTTTGGCCACTTTAAACATATATTTAATCATTCAATCAACTGCTAATTAAACCCAAAGAATATTATTTTAACTGTTGCTTACAATAAAAGCAGTACTTCTTTTCAGAGAGTGCGAGCCTTTAGAAGGTATGAAATTTAAGGAAGGGCTTATTTTAACATGAATGTAAATCAATTTACTGTTAACTTTTAGGTTACAAAACTGGACAACCCTGTGCTTCTAAAGACACAGTAATAGATTAACTAAATAATTCAATCAAAACAAAAATCCAAGTTTGTCTTTTAAAAACAAAATAAATCTATATCATGTAGAACCATCAAACAATGAATTGTTGACTGATTTTTTTTTCATTTTCCTACTGGTTATTGGTTTGTTTCAATAGGCTGGCCTTAATTTCTGTCCTAGTTCCATCTCAAGTTCAAAGGAGTTATCAATGAAAAGAAACCCCAAGTGGTTTTCCAAAGTAATGTTAAAAGTAAAGGAGAACAGACCCACTTTCTGGAACATTCTTGTGTCCCAGGTATTCTGCCAACTGCTTTCCCCAAATTATCTTATTTAACCTTTATTAAAAACCAATAAACAATTACTTATGTGCTTCTCATTTCACATTTGAGGGAATTGAAGGCAAGAGACATGTAACTCAACAAAACCACCTACATGCTTTAAAAAGTGGATTTGAACTCAGGTTCTGTTGGAACTCAAAGTTCATGTTTTAACAGTGGTTTGTTTTAGTCCTTTCTATGTTCCATTGGGTTTTATTTTGTTTTTCGGTTTTTTTTTAAAGATTTACTCTCTCGGGCTTGTTAATCATTTATCAACCACTCAGGCATTTCTCTTCATGAAAATGCTTTAAACAGATCAATAGAAGAGTTTATTTTAGCCATGTCCTCAATTGACCTCATGCTAGTAAATATCATGAAGGCAGTAAATTGCAGTGATTCTAAGCACTGCAATGGGCCCATGAGGACTGAAGCAATGGACTGCTTAGAAGAGTGTCATTTGCTGAGTGTCCCTGAGTTCCAGCTATACAAGCTCAACGGTTGGCTTGTGAGGATAAGGTGCCCCTTTTCTTGATACCTATGTCCAAATGCTTGGTATGGCATCTTAATGTGCCTAGTTGGAAGAGACCTTGGGACTGATTTTTCAATGTTTTAATGGAATGATATTTTTTAGCAAAGCAGAATGTGTCTCACCCCAGAAGCCCCTGGGGTTCTATTTTATAAGTAAAATAGAAGCTAAAATTTAATCTTTATGAATTGACTATTATTATTCAAAATTTGCAGATTAGAAAAAGAGAAAAAAAAAATAAGTAGCTTGCTAAAATCTAGCTACACAGATATTTTAACCAACATCTAGGGCCAGGGATCTTAATCAAAACTGAATAGCTAGCTGTGTCTCTATAGCTTCCATTGTGGTAGTAAGTATACTCCTAATCCATTGGTGCACATCTTACTTTGCTAATGAAATTCTATTTTCTTATTAATTTATACTGAAGCATCAGAAATTCTTTCTTTTTAAGTTCAAAATATGGTGGTACAAATGTTTTTGGTTACATGTATTGATTTTGTTATGCTTGAGTAAAGATTACAAGTGTGCCCATTACCCAGATAGTGTTCATTGTACCTGTTAGGTTGGTTTCACCCATTCCCACTTCTCCCTCCCCAGTGCTTGATTTCAGACTTTCTGGCTGGGTGGGGCCACTTCAGCTCCTTCCTGGAGGCTTGGGAGTGACTCCTTAACACAGGTGTCCTCAAACTTTTTAAACAGGGGGCCAGTTCACTGTCCCTCAGACCGCTGGAGGGCCATTGAAGAGTGCGGCGCACATTCCACACATGCGCACCGTGGGCCCTGGACGAGTCGGCTGCTAAGCAGGACTGGCAGCAGCGGCAAAAGCACCAGGCGGGTGGGATAAATGTCTTTGGCGGGCCGCATGTGGCCCTCGGGCCATAGTTTGACTAACAGCTTTTGTGGAGCCTGAGAACAAGCTTATCCAACCTAGCCATACTCACCCTCACTCCCTCATCCACCTCTGCAGTGGTGAACTAGGACTCACCTGGATGTTCCAAGGTCCCACCCGCCACCTGGGGCATTCCAGTGCTTTTCCTGAGCAGCTAGAGCTGGTTACAGGTCTCCAAAACAACACTGTAGCTTGTTCCTTCTGGCAATTGCTACCTACTGGTAGGGAGGTCAATTTGCACAGCCCTTTACAGCATTTACTGTATGTATCAATCATACAGGGTGCCATTGATTCTTACCCACAAGCACCACCTACTGTCTTGGAGATTAAACTAGGCTTGCCAATACAATTCACACTATAAAGAAGACCACGGGGCAAGGGAAAGAGAAAGGACTTCAAAGACCTCCTCCATCCTCCCTCATCAAAGAGAGACAGGGAATTTGCCCATACACATAGCTCACTAGTGCTACAGACTACAATTAACTGGCAACTGACAAGGATATCTATAACCAAGGCCTCTATCCAGAACCTAGATTGCCCTCAAAGAAGCCACAAGCAAAGCCAAAGGTTTTTACCCAACATATGATGCAGTCACACCCATACAAGTAAGGGGTGGGGGGCGGGGAGAAGCCCCATCTAAACAAAAGAAAATCTCCAAATAAGAAACATCTGCTCCAAATGAGAAGGAATTAGTGGAAGAAATTCTTTTTAATTGTTGCCTAAACATAAAGGTAATCCTAGTCCTTTTCCAATTAGTAATCATCAGTAAACAAGCCTGTAATGTAATTCATGTAATTGCTATTTATTTGAATGAAATAATCACACTGAATTTTTCTCATTTTAGAGAGAAATTTTCTTAAATATTCCCAGACAAAAACTTAAGACTGGCCTATGCTATGTGCCATAGTTCCAGGGATATTGCCTTTGCACCTTTGTTCTTCTATGACTATTTCCAGCATTTTGTTAATTTTTACTCTTTTCAGTGCTCAGTACTATTTCCTTACTTATTTTTCCAATTCTTGGTCTTTCTTTGTATTTCTAGTCATGAAAGAAAAAAGATAAAAAGACCAGGTTTGTCTGAGGAGTAGTAAGAGGACAAAATTCAGCAACAATATATGATGTTCGTAGAGTGCATTTCTGCCAGGTAGGCCTCACTCATTCTGGTTTCCCCATTTACTGGGCCCCCTTTTCAAGATAAGGAGACAGGAAACAATTGCATGGGCATTGAGCAGCATTTCCTAGTTGATAGGTTGTAAAACCAAGACAAGATTTCAATTTTCTCTCAGGTACTTCTGGCTTTCCTTAGAAAATATTTTATATTCTAACTTTGAAAGTCACAATATACTCACTGGAAACATCATGACTTTCAAAGTTAGAATAGAAATGATAATAAATAAAAGGAATGATACATAATGAGAGACGTATGGTGCTAAATCTAAAAATAAAATAAACAGATGGGAGAAATATAATGATTGCAAGGAAATGTAAACTTCAAAGGGATAAAGCATCCACTAGAAGGGGGAAGTGGTAGGCTGAGAAGTCTGTCAAAGAAAATGAAAACGAGTGGGAGAGAATTTGAAAGGATTACAAGCGATAGAAGATGGAGGGGAGAAATCCAAGAAAACATAAAGAATTCTTAAATGGCCAAATCAAATAGTTAAATATATTAATTAAAGCAATTGATATTGTCTTAAGTATTGGTTTAAAAGTATTGTACGGATTTAACTTAAAGAAGAAAATGCTATAAACTCCAAGAAAGTGAACATTTTAGATACCAAAGAATGCAGAAGTGGTGAAGGGCAAGAAAAAAAAAATACGAATCATGTTCATGGTAATGGTGTAGATGAACAAAAGCAAAAAATTCAACTTTGATACATTTTTATTTTACAAATATTTTATGAGAACTTTCTAAGCCCAAACTGAAATGCCAGGTGTGATATAAGCAGAAGTTTACATTAATGTTTCTGTCTTCAGGGAGCTTGCAGAATTGCTGGAAAGTCAATATATACTATGACAAACATTAATGACAAAATGAGGTTGTATGTAAATACCTGCCAAATAATTTAAACAAAATGTTTGTGCTGTGGACCCATAATTAAAAGGTGGATAAACCATTAAGGATTCATCCTCCTCCAGCTCCTTCGTTCCCCCAACTGCACACAGTGTCCCTTGCACACGACCTGCTGCTCCTTCTGTTTTCTTTATCTCAGAAAATACTACTACTCTTCACTCCTTCACAGGCCAGGAACTTGTGTGTTATCTCAGATGCTTCAAATACCCATAAGCCTTCCTCACACAGACTATGCTGTGTTATCACAATCTAAACCCTCCCAAATCCCCTTTTCACCCCGTGTTTACCCCTGTCCATTCGGGCTGGCACTGCTTTCATAAGGCTGTCTTCATCGCTTTCTTTCATAGACCATTTTTTCACACTCTGTCTCCCAAGGTCTCCTGCCAGAGAACTCTTTGTAAAATGTCAACCTAGTCCTATTGCACTCCTGGTGAAACTTCATCAATGGCTCCCCTTTACCTACTGGGGGAAAAATGCCTAAACAAAGCAGGCATACACTGATGGGAATTTAACATTTTGTCCTTTATTTGTCCTAATGACCCCCCCAAAGCCCCCAATATCTATCTCCCACATTCTCATGTTCCACTGTAGCAATACTTCATTATCTGCAGTCTCTTGGATATTGTGACTATTCTTGCGTCTCTGCCATTGTGCATACTGTACCCTCTTCCTAGAATGCCCTCTCATTTTGCCCCCACCTTACTGGGAAGGGAGGCTCAGGCTGTGATGCAAATCGAGAATCATCCTCGATGCTCCCACCGCAGCACAGATACATTCGCATCCATTATAGTGTGCATTTCATTTCGCTTTTGTCTTTGCCTCCCCCTCTGTACTGTACATACCTCAAGAACACGGAGCACATTGTTTAATTTCTGTCTCTTCCAGCACGAAACACAATGCTTGCCACATAGTAGATAGTCGATAACTGTGCTGGATGGATAGATGGTTGGATAAATGGATGGATGATCTTGCATGGTAGAAGGATGTAGGACTGAAGCTGGATCTGGTAGGAAGGATGGGACACAGGGAAAGAAGGTGATGGATGGAAGTAACTTCAACAGCGCAAAAAGAATGATGAAAGGACAGAATGAGAATGTAAGGGTAACAGGAAGGTGTCTCTTCCACGAATCTCCTTTTTACCTTCATGCTATGTTTTTATTTATTGTTTGGTAACAATAATAAATGTGAATGCCCACTATGAGCCTCATAACAACTATTAGTAATAGCCAATAATATCCCCATTTTACAGATGAACAAACAGAGACTCCGAGAAGTTAAGAAAAGTGCCCCAAATCACACAGTCCATCCAAGGAGCCGGAGGATTTGAAAACAAATCTGTCTGACTCACAAGCTCATAGATATCTTTGCCTCTTTAATGGTATTTATATCAGATCTTTTAAAAACTGTGCTCCATTTGCCTTACTCCATTGTTCCTGCATCTGCAATCACAAAAGCATGCATTGAGATGAGGATTGCAGAACAACCTTTGGCAATGATGGACAAATAGTGTGAGAAAGAAATAAACGTTGATTGTTTTAAGCTGCTGAGATTTGGGGAGTTTTGCACACAGCACAGACTAGCCTCCCCTGACTTACATAGCATAGTCTGAAAAATTCCCCAAGTGACTCCGACGTGCTACCTCTTGACTCATTTCCTCATCCATACAATGAATAAGACTCTTTTTTAAAATCTTCAAGTGTTGTCTGTGAATCAGCTGCCCCAGATTCACTTGTGATACTTGTAAAAAATCACAGCCTCTTTGGATGGGAAGTGCAGGATGCTGTATGTTTAACAAACGTCACCCCAGGTGATTCTGAAGCAGTTAATTCGTGGACTGCATTCTGATCACATCCTAATGCATAGTCAGGTTGGAGAACTGGATGATCTCTGTGTTTTTTCCCAGTTCCACTGTGTGCATGGAGTGTGAAAACAGTGCATCACAGGTGCTGGTTAGGTGTAGAGGTTGAGTGAAAGGGAGGAGTTAAAAATTTCCTAGTAGTTGGCATAGTGAGGTTACAAATTGCCTTTCCCTGCTATCCGTTTTGGCTAAAAACTAACAAGAAATGCTAGTTATTTTTTTCCTTGAATTTGTGATTGAACTCCTTCTTACTCTCCATCTTCCAAGATGAGGATATTTCGAAGCATTTTAAGCTTTGCAATTAATATGGACTGAGTCTGGAGAAATCACTGCCCCAGTAGGGGTAAGAGTATCAAGAACTGTGCAAAGCCCTTTAGAGGCTCTTTCAAATAATAATAGTGTTTTTCTTGCAGCACACAGATTGAGAATGCATGGTTTTTCTTTTTTCTTAATTGCTTTGTGTTCTCTTTAGAAAATCAGTTGCAGAGAGTGAGGCCTGTGATTGGTCCTGCTTTTCTTAGTACTAATTCATCAGCCAAATTACTCCCTAATATCAGTCAGTGTGTCATTAAAAAAGGGGGAAGGCATGAAAAAAACCTGTACTTTAAAGCTGAATTTATACTTCATTTCTATGTGGGGCTATAATTTAAAAGAGAACCAAGGTGATTTTTAAATATAATCGGCCACATTTCCCAAGATAATTTGACAGAACTTTGTGAGAGGGAAAAAAGTCATTATCCAAATTGCCTAATCATAGTTTTATTTGCCTTTTCTATCCCTTCAGCAAGTGCCCTAGTTGTGCTTAGTTGAGGTGGTTAAGACGTGATATGACTGTGATATTGTTAAATGGGAGCTGAAGAGGTGGGCATGTAAGCTACGGGGAAATACCCTATGCAGGTAAACACTTTCTTTCCAATACTTTTGTTAGCAAGAGAGATAAGGGCTCTGGGGAAAATGTGGAGACATTCACCCACTGGAGTGAGCATCAATATATCCAATGCCAGGCAAGTAGGGGAGAAAAAAGAAAAGGGAACAAGGAAAGAGAAAGAAGCTCCCATGCTAAGGAATCTTATGCCCAGGGTAGAGATTTAGTGTTTATATATAGATCAGGCTATGCAAATAAAAACAATAGTAGAAAGAACACAAAGAACTTCATTCACTAAACAAATATTACCGAGCACATACTTTATGTGAGGCACTGTTTTAAGTACTAGGAATAGGATAGTAAATTTGAAAAAAATAATAATCCCACAGAGTTTCTATGTGGATTGAATCCCAACTGTACCACATACTAGCAGTGTGATCATTGTTCCACATGGAATTACAAAACCTACCCCACAGAATTTTGGTGAGGACTAAATAAAATAAGTCATGTGAACCATCACATATTGTATCTGGCACATAATACGCATTTGTGAATGTTATTTTCCCATCTTGTTACTTAATCATAAGTCAGAAAACAGGTTTATCTGTTTCCTTGGAAAATATTCTTATATTTTAAGTAAGTTTTTCTATATATAAAGCCTATGATGAACAGTTTAAATGAAGTTTTATACAACTAGGATCTCCTCTCCCAAAGACTTTTCTCTACTCTAAACACAAAGCAAATAAATATTGTTGTAAGTCATAACATGTAACCAAAATGTTTGTACCCCCATAATATCCTGAAATAAAAATAAATTAAATAAAATAAACAAATAATAAATATTGCTGTAGATCAGAATAGGTCAGAAAAGCAAACAAGTTGACACCAAGGTGAGACCCATGGTTTAAAATAGTCTCACATTATTCTGGGGGCAGAGTCAGGTTCAATGCCAGAAACTAACGGCTGGAGAGTAGTTTTTCAAAGCTGTGAAAAACAAAGAAAAAGCTAGACTGATCACTGCCTGTGTAGCTCGTAGGAAGCAAACACTGCCCAGCCCCCCAGCCAGGACCTCCTGAAGCTACCTGACCCAGCTAAATCACTGGATCTGTATTATTCTGGCAGGAAAGGGCCCCCAGGCTGCCAAAATTAGACACGCTTGGACTGGGAACTAAGGCCTGAGCGGAAGCAACTGAAAAACTGCTAAAAAAGGAACGACGAGTGTAGAAAGAGAAAACAAAAAAACTAAAACAACTACCACTCAGAATAAATTTGAAAATACAATTTCAAAATACGGTAAACAAAGACTGGCAAAATCAACTCAGATGAAATCAAAATAATAGGGACATTAGCAAGTTAGGAAAAGAAAAAAATCCACAAAAAGAAAAATTATTCTTTTAAATAATAATGCAAGAACGGGTAAATATAAAAAATAACGAGTTAGAGACTCTGGAAATGAAAAATGTAGTCACCAAAATTTAAAAACAACAAAACCAAAAAACCTTAAACAAATGTGTTAAGGGGATCTCAGGTGGCCCTAATTAACCAGCTTCCCCAGGAATAATTTCTGCCCTTTGGTTTAAGTCATATCGAAGATGAGTCTTAGACACCATCTAATGCTCAAGCAGTTTATTTATTCTGGCAGCACTCCTACAAGAAAAATAGCAGAAGCAGGCCACATATAGTTAGATGAACAACTGACCTGAGGGTCTTTGTCCAGAGACCATTCTCAGAATTTGAAGAATGTTTCCCCCTTTCTTATACCTGTACTCAGCTTAGTTACCAGGTATTTCTTTCAAAAAGGGAGTTTAAGATATTCTTATAAGGATAAGCGGTTTGTTTGTTTGTTTGTTTGTTTATGATAGTTGCATCTGTGCTGAGATGGCCTTGTCTCCTTGAAATCCTCAGGCCTGTGTTGAAAATCCCCATCATATTGCTAAGTGACACATAATGTCAGCCATACTATGTGACATACTGCTAGGCTACACATAGTGTCAGCAAGACACTTGAGTGAGCTTTATAGCTATCATTAATTTTATGGCCTCAATATGTCCATTATAGTACACTACTTAATACAAGATGAAATAAAATTTAAATGGAGTATACTTAAAAATAATATCAGTGAACCGAGAGAGAATACCAGAATTCACCTGAAATGTCAGACATAATAATAAAGAGATATGTTTAAGTGGGAGAATAATCTGAAGAATGAATTCAGAATCCAACAACCATGTATAACCACTCCTGAAAAAGAGAGAATAAAGGAGAAATTATGTTCAAAGTAATAATGACTGAATTCTCCACAATTAATGAAGAGTCCTCAGATGCATTTCTTAAGTACAATTTAATAAAATATTGGTCCATATTTACACATCATAAATGAAAACTTCAGATCAAAGATAAGGAGAAATTTTAAAGCTACCAAACAGAAAAGGGAAAAAAAATCTCTCCAAAAGAATAATAATTAAATAAATATCTCATTCTCGGCCATAATGAAGACATCCAACAAACATATAACAGACCCTAATGGAGAAACCTATAAAATATTATTGAAGAGATTTAATGGACACAAAAAGAATAGATAAGTTCACAGATGAAAATATTTAAGGGTATTTATTACTCTATAAATTCTGTATAATTTGAGTCAAAATCTAAACTAACTTTTCACTACTTGAAATTGTATTTTTTTAGTTGACAAAGAAGAATAAAAATCTAACACTATAAGGCAAGTTTGAGAAAATGTAAGATAAGGGACTTGCCATACAGATTGTAAACCTTATTGAAAGCTATAGAAATTAAAAGAGCATGATAATTTTGCAAGAACTGATTTTCAAGAGGTGGCAGTGGGAAAGGGGGAGGACAAAATAAGAGTCCAGAAGCATACATGTCTGCATTTGTAGAAATTCAACACAGGAAATATGTTAGCAAGATGAATTAGTAGGTAAAAGATGGACCATTCAATTAAAAAAGCCAGGGAACTTTGGGTATCCACTTGGAGAAAAAAATATGTACCAGATCTCCATAATACGTAAATTAAAGCTTGAAATTTTTTTAACTTTAGAAAACTGTGGAAATATATAAAATAGGAAGATTTTCTCATACAAGATGGAAAAAAACACAAAACATAACAAAAAAGATTTTAAAAATCACTTCATTAAGATCCTCATTTCATCCAAAAATACAATAAAGCAAACTTCATAAACAAGCTAGAGACTAAGTCAAATGTCTACAAATATAGAATTTATAAAGAAATAATATTAAGTATATAAAATAACTCCATAAATCCATGAGAAAAAAGAAGGAACTCAACAGAAAAATGGAAAAGAACTATAAACAGCTAATTTGCAGAAGAGAAACAATTATGTTCAATAACCATGAAAAATACTTCACTGGTATCCAAGCAAATACAAATTAAATAAGAACTTTGTATACCATCAGATTGTCAAATGAATAAATTAGTCCAATATACCAAGTTTGGTGAAATGGAATGTTTTCACATTGTTGGTGTTAATATAAACTAGTGCAACCATCTTGGATAGCAAATAGGCAAAACCTAGTAATGTCCAAATGGACCCTTTCCACCCAGAAATTTCACTACTAATTTTCTACTCCAGCTTAGAAAATCTCTTCTCCATATCCAGGCATGTGGAGATAGGTACAAAGATGTTCACAGCTTTACAGCCTTATAATAGTGAAAAACTGAGGGAAAAGTCTAAACATCCATCAGTCAAAAAATAGACAAATAAATGGTAGCATATTCATAAAAATAATGCTATACTCATTTAAAATGAAGTAACCATAGTTCTACATGTATCAGTATGAATTTATTTGAAATATATAAAATGCTGATTGAAAGAAACAAGTTACAAAATTATATAGAGAGTAAATCTTATTTAATTTTAAAACCACATGTTGTTTATTAATGTATTAATATCTGTATGTAGTAATAAAATCACAAAAACACACAATAGGTTATTCACTACATTGGAGACAGTGGTTAAATCTGGGGATGGACAGAAAAGACAATGAGGGAGTGGTACTTACCAGTCTTTAACTACATGTAGAATGTTTTATTTATTTTAAAAAATTCAAGCAAATGTGGCAAAATTTCAACATTTGTTTAATATGATGAAGTGTACAAGTATGTTTGTTATGTTTATATGTTCTAAACATTTCATAATTTTGAAAACTTTTTTAAAAGGATAAAAGTTAAAAAGTTTTTAGTACTTTCAGTTATTTTTTAAATATAAGGGAACTGCCCATAATAGCTTCATAACTCTGGAAATATTAGAAAAACTTCTTACAGTAGGAAGGATGAAGATGGCTATGAAGGAGCCAGGGAGGTGCAGTGGTGTCCCAGATAGTCCTCAGGGTGGCTAGACTTTTAATCTGGCTTTATGCAAAAGAATGACAAAAGGAAAATGGATTCTGGAAAAACGATCTGGTTTTAGAATAGCCTCACTTTTGGTGGAAGAGTGGGGGTAGAGGAAGAAGGGCAGATTTGAGAGGTAAAATGACAGGGGACTAGTTAGGACCAAGAGATTGGCTGGTAGTAACTAGACAGTAAGATAAAAAAAAAGGGTACATTTTGTCTTTGAAACCTAGGTTCTTACAAGTATGACAGAAAACATAAAGTCACAAAGAGGAACTTTTGGGTTATCCTTGTGTTCTCATTAAGAGAACAAAACAACACTTCTTCTACACTGGCATTTTAAATTAAGCTAGTATTCACAACTTTTCTCCCTAGAGCAATTTAGGAAGAGTCAGTCAAGGCTTAGCTATGTTTTTCTGTTTTATTGTTTGTCAAGATTGTAGAGGTAGACTCTTTATAAAACTGTCAACATCAAAACACCTTTATTCTTTCTCCTTTAAAAAGATAACACAATAAAGACATGACATCATCCTGGCTTATAGGCGTTTCTTAGAAACCCGCTCAAAGTGTAGGGAAGCGGGGTGACACCAAGCCCAGAGGACTCATCCTGAGGTACATGAATCAGAGGGCAGCAAAGCTAGACATTGTATAAACCTTACATATAAGATCTCATTAAACCCAAATGACATTTTTTGTAAATTTTTCAAATGCAACTCAGAAATTTCAGAGAGTAGGCAGTGTGAGAGCGAAACAAAGCCATATAAGAACTGCTAACTTTCATTGACCACTTAGTATATTCCAGGTGATTTCATATCAAAATTATCCATATAATTCAAATATAATGATAAATTTCAACCACTTAACAATGTCTTAAAACAGAAAACTACAGGTTTATACTAAGCAAAGCAAAAGATTCTATAGAGTTGCATTCCTGTTGAATCACCTCGTGTCTCCCCAGTGACTCAGTTGTCTTTCTCAAAAAGCAAAGCAGAGGTGGCTCACGCCTGTAATCCTAGCTCTCTGGGAGGCCAAGGCGGGCGGATTGCTCGAGGTCAGGAGTTCGAAACCAGCCTGAGCAAGAGCGAGACCCCGTCTCTACT
This sequence comes from Microcebus murinus, assembly GCF_040939455.1. Classification (NCBI taxonomy): domain Eukaryota; kingdom Metazoa; phylum Chordata; class Mammalia; order Primates; family Cheirogaleidae; genus Microcebus; species Microcebus murinus. Next base: position 76,359,849 of record NC_134112.1, on the reverse strand, counting down.
ATAAATAGAAAGAAATTAATTGGCCAACTAATATATATATACAAAAAATTAGCCGGGCATGGTGGCGAATGCCTGTAGTCCCAGCTACTTGGGAGGCTGAGGCAGGAGGATTGCTTGAGCCAGGAGTTTGAGGTTGCTGTGAGCTAGACCGACGCCACGGCACTCACTCTAGCCTGGGCAATAAAGTGAGACTCTGTCTCAAAAAAAAAAAAAAAAAAAAAAAGCAAAGCAGAAAGCTCTTCATCTCTAGTTAGGAGCTGGATTCAGGATCACCCATAACACATACCTTGTCATTGTCTTTTCTCTGAGACAAAGTTTTGAAAACGTTTTCCCCTAGATTGATTTCCCTTTAGTTAGAAGGAGAGCAAGGCAGGTATGCATGAGTCCTATCCAACTAGGAACCAAGGAATGCAATTAAAAGTCAAGTGTCCTGCCCGGAAAAAAGGCTGTATCATGGCTATTTCTGCACTCTAGCAGTACTTTAGCTCGCAGTGCATTTTATAGGCCAAATAAACATGAGTACGAACATCCATATACACTAATATGAGCACACGAAATTGACTATATAATGTTATCTGTTATGTAGGAAATGTGAAAAAACTTAATGAATGGGGATTTTTTTTTTCTGTCATTGATTTCTCATGTTTATTAAATTTTGGCTGTTAGAACCCCTAAGACAGGACTACTTGCTGGCTACTCAAAGAGGATTTCAGAGCTTCTTACTTGCTCTGTGACCTGGCTCCATGCAGCAAATATGGCTATGATTTAAATGATGATTTCCTAGTCTCATAATTTCACCTTGTATTTGCCTTCATTCTTTCCAGGAAGCAGAATGTGCCTATATACTCTTCGTCATTGCCATATTTTGGCTCACAGAAGCTTTGCCCCTGTCAGTAACAGCTTTGCTGCCTGGTTTAATGTTTCCTATGTTTGGGATCATGCCTTCTAAGGAGGTAAGTTCTCCTGCAAATGTTTATCAAAATTAGATTCCCTATTTTGTGCTGAGATTTCCACTGGAAAAACGTTGCTTTTAAAGGAAATAATGATCCTGTTGATGAAGCTTCCACATAAGTCTCTCAAATTTCCAACTGTTTCTTGCCTCTCAGAATCTGCATGTGTGTCCAACCTTAGGGGAACAAACAGGTTGCACAGGCTGCAACTTCTTGAGTTATGTGTGTCATCTTCCACTGACTCGATACCCGGTGCCTCTCTCACAATAAAAGAGGCAACTTGTTCACATTCTGCATAAGCTTTTTCTATGCAGCAGAATTTGGTCTCACGGTTGGAAAAACAATTTTTTTTGAATGAAGAAAAAGCTTCCTTGTTTTCTTTCCCCGAAATGCCATTTCAAAATATAAAACTAAATTAACCTCTATGTATATTTCTATTTTGTTCTTGCTGAGAGGAATTTATTAATTCTAAGAGGTGTGTCTTATCTTTATACAATCTAAGAATACCCATCTGTAGAAAAATGGATTCAGTTTCCCATTAAAAGCAGGAAAGGCATTGAAAGCAGAAATATCTATCTCCATGTAGTCTCCAACTACCAAGCAAACAACAACTACCTAAACCACAGCTCAAACTTTCTCAGGAAAGATGTTGAGTTCCAGATGCCCAGTCAGTGCAATTTATAACCTTTGGACTTATGTGTTCTGCCTAGGCTCAATATTGTTGTTTTGAGCCCCACCTGTATTTAACGTGGGTGCATATTTTTCTTTTTAACCAACCATTGATTATAGTTTTTCCTGTGAGAGGAGCTATTCCCTTCTTTATTTTCATGTCATTCTTCCCCACTTTGGAGCAGAAGTCCATCTTTTTGCATTTTTAATCCTCTCTGCTCCTCTTTTCTTACTGGATTTCTCCCTTCCTCTTAATCTTGCCTCATCTTTCTAATCACCGTCAGTTTGGAAGAGCATATGGGCAGGGCTGATATCCCATGGAATCTGAGATATATTATCTATGAAGTTTCTTAACTGCTCCAACCTACTATATGGATTTCAATAAAGAGAATATAAAAAGAAACGACTAACAGGTTCTCGAAAATAGGATGTCAAATAGTTAACCCCTATCCTACTGGTTTGCATGGTTCTGTCTCCAGAGATAGTTAAGTTAAACAGTCACACATTTGTCTCTTATGGTTTGATAACAATAAAACTGACTAAATTAACTTTTTAAAAGATGCTGATGTAGAGTGAGGTTAATTGGAATCAGGAGGCATTTCAGTAGCAAGCTGCTTTGAGAGGAAACATAGAAGCACTATAGGAAAACAGAAGGAAAAGGTAGGAAGGTCTGGCTTTGTGGGAGCTGCCAGAGCTACATATTTCTGCCTCTTCCTGGTGTGTGGGGGCCTGACTAGAGGCAGTAAAATTGTAGGTGCCAATAGCAGTTGCATCACTCTGGCTGAAGATACCCGCCCAAGAGGCCTTTATTACCAAAGGTGCTAGCCTCAGCTAATTTAACAGTCACTGAATCTCAGACTTGGGAAGAATGTCCTTCTGGGTCAACTCTTGCCCAGAACAGGGATCTCCTCTATAATATCTAGTACAGATGAAATCATTCCGAAAATGCTTGAAGACTTTCTGGGTTGTTGGCCTCTAATATGCCTTGAGGAAATCCATATAACTTTTGAATAATTTTAACTCTTAAGCAACTCTCAAGCAACTTTATTAAATCCAAGTCTAAAACTCGGTCACTTTGATGCACTAAACATTTTCCTAACATCTAAGATCCCACAAATAAACCTCATTTTTTCTTTTACATGATAGTGTTACTTGGATTTGAAAATTAATATTAATACCATTTCCACCTTGAGTCTTTCTGGTTTCCAGACCTCAACTCCCATGCCCAAATCTACCACCCCCGGCTCCATCACCGTCACCATCTTCTTTTCTCTCCCTGGAACTAACTCTAGTTTCGTCAGTGTTACTTAAAGATTATATTAGTTAATAAATGTAAAGTCTGTTACATAGGAAACACTCAATATATGGAAACTCATATTATTGTACATTGACAAAAGTGCATAGATTATTCTAGAAACATTCTGAGTGTTGCAAAGGCAAATAAGTCTATCATCTCCCCTCTAGTATTTCAGTCTAAGTTTGTTTTAAACTTTATGTGACTTTCTTCACCTAGTAAGCTGAACTGGAACTTGCAGCAAATCAAAGCCCTGAGGACTTATAGCGGAGATAACTGATTTAAGTCTTGTGGTCTTCTTTCTAGACAGGGCAACTTACCTTTTACTCATAAATAGCTGACCAAAAGTATAATGTGTTATGGAAAGAACTAGAGATCTAGTCCGAAAGCCTGAGATTGAAACCTGCTATTCATCCCCAACTGCTTATTATGATTCTGGTCATGTCCCTTAATAGCTCTTTTTTATCATCCGTAAGTGGAATGTGATAATGCCACACAAGCCATGGGTTGTCATAGCAACCAAACTAAATAATCTATGTTAAACGATGATACAAACTAAGTATCAAACCTTCTTATGAGTTACTATTCACAACTGGTTTGAGTTTTAAACTGTCATTCCAGCCTACTGCAGCATCTTTGAATCTCAAATCTGTCACTGAGTAGGATAATGTGTCCTTAATGTCTTCATCTAAGTTCAGAGTCCTAAACACGTGTCTCTTTGTTCATCATTGTTTTAACCTTACTTTACCTATTCATTAAGCCAGTGCTAAATACCTATTAATATATCTTGCTGAGCACATTACTGCATTTGAAGAATATCAATAAATTAAACTTTTCTCATATCTGCTGAGTTAAACCTGAGTGTGCCAAATTTGATAATCTAAAATATCATCAATGTTATGATGATTGAAAATATGTTTATGTATAGAATTCACACATATGAATGTGAAAATATACACTTATGTATAATATATATTACATTACATATTTGCTCAGTCATTCAATAAATATTTTCATGGTAGGACTCTGCCCAGAACTTGGGAATGCATCCAGTAATAAAAACAGATAAAAGTTTTCTATCTTTATAGGTAAAAAGCAGCAATAAACAATATATCTCATAAATAGATAAGTTATACAGTATAGTGAGTTAGAAAAGTAATTGGTGCTATGAAAAAAAATGCAACAAGATAGTGGGCATCAGAAAATATGGAAGTTTTAAAAAGAATATTCAGATTAGACCTCATTGGTTTGGTGACACCTGAACAAAGATTTATAGGAGATGAGAAAGTTTGCCATTTGAAAGCTGGGGAATGACCACTGCAAAAGGAGAAATACCCGGTGCAAGGACCTTAAAGTCTGTAGTGCAACTGGAACAGAATGAGTGAAGGGGAGAATTATAGAAAATTATGTCAGGGAGGTAATGTGAAGAGGGAATGGACCAAGTAGGGCCAAAAAGGTCACTATAAGATTTTAGCTCTGAATGAGTGGGACCCTCAGAAACATTTTGAGTAAAAGAGTGACATTATCAACCTGACTTTGATCTTAAAGGGATTACTTGGGCTGTGCTGAGAAACAAGGTGGAAAGAAAGAGACAGGTACTAGGTTATTGCAATCTCCTTGAGAGACCATGGGAATTCAGACCAGGGTTGTTGATAGATATGTTGAATATATTATGGATAAGTTTTGTAGGTAAAAAAAATAAACTTTCCTGACTGATTGGATATGGCATATGATTGAAAGAAGAGAGTCAAGGATGCCTCATAGCTTTTTGACCTGACAAATGGAAAAATGGAGTTGTTACCAATTGAAATGGAAAATACTATGGGCACAGTAGGCTTATTGTAGGAGAGGAACTGACACTGGGAGTTCGGTGCTGGATACATAAATTTAAAATATCTATTGGACATCTAGGTAAAGATGTTGAGCAGGCAGCTGAGTACAAATGAGTCCAGAGTTCATGAGAGAGTGAGCTGATTGGACATGTAGACCTGGGAGTCATCAGCATATATATGGTATTTGAAATCTTAAGACTTGATGAGATCCCTTAGGGAATGAGTAAAGATAGAAAGGCAAAGAGGAAGCTCTGCATAATTGCAACACTAAGAGATCAGTGAGAAGAAAATGTACTAGCCAAAGAGACTGATAAGAAAAGGTTATTGAGATAGGAATAAAATCAGGAGGGTGTGTGTTCCTGGAATCCAACTGGAGCAATATTTTGAGGATGAGGCAGTGATTGTATGTTTCAAATCTGCTGATAAACAACTCAATATGTAAAACTAGATATTGACCATTGGATTTAGCAAAGCCACATTATACCTAACAAAGCACTTTTAAAAAATATTATCTCATTTAATTTGTAAATGATATGAGGTACTATTTAACTTCTCCAACTTTTTATTGATTTGTAGAAAGGTTGCTCAACTGGTATGTTACAAAGCTAAGAGAAAACCTAGGTACTCTGACTGCAAAAGTCCATGTTTTTTGATGAAATCTCATTTTGAGATAGAAGTATAACTACCTGATTTTGCAAATAGATTTCAAATTTTATTAGCAATTTTATTAGACATATTAATTTTGCCTTGAAAATAGTTATATTTGTTAGTGTCATTTATGATAGCACCTTCTATTACTTCCTGGACAAGTAAGCTATAAACAAACATAACTTTCTATAACTAATGTTTTCCCACAAATATTCTGACTCTGGGAAAAACCAAAGAATAAGTAATACAATCAAAATAGAGAATGTGAAAATTCCTTCTTAGGTTTAAAAACTAATTTCATTTCGACTGAAGGCCATAATTTGCATGGTCTCTTGAGGAATTGGCAAACCATGGGCCTGTGGACCAAATCCAGCCTTCTGCTTAATTTTTAAAATAAATGTTTATTGGAACAAAGCCATAGCCATTCATTTACATATTGTTTTTGGCTCTTTTGTGCCACAACAACAGAGTTGAATAATTGTAGTAGAGACCATATGGTTCACAAAGTCTAGAATATTTACTGTCTGGACCCCACAAAGTACTCACTTCTCATATAACCAGAATAGATTCCAACAAGAACATCTCGTGGTCCTGGACTTCTTTCTGCATTTAATAACTTACTAATGATGGCTTGCTTCTGTGTGTTTCTTTGTATTTTTTAAAGCAATTCTTCATTTATTCTTTCATTTAATTTTCAGAGTGTTGGTAAAATAGTGTCAGTATCTTAGTCCATTCAGACTGATATAATGAAACACCTTAAACTGGGTAAATTATAAGTAACAGAAATTTATTGCTCCAGTTTTGGAGGCTGGGAAGTCCAAGATCAAGTAGCCAAAAATTTGGTGTCCGGTGAGGGCTTGCTGTCTGCACCATAGGTAGCGCATTTTTGCTGCATCATCACATTGTGGAAGGAGCAGGGGAGCTCCCTCAAACTTATTTTATAAAGGCATTAATCCCATTCATGAGATTGAAGCCAGCATATTAGGTTCATATTAGGTGTCAACATATGAATTTGGGGGGACACCAACAATCAGAACATAGCAGTCAATGGGGCATATTTTCATGAGCAAAATTACAAAAGAAATAAGGGCAAAGAAAACTATCATTCATCTTTCAGTAAGAAACTTCAGTATCAGGGCTTGTAAGAAGACTTTCCTAATCCCTCTAGGAAAAAAAATGGTCACTTACTCCATTTATTCTTTGAATCTCAACTATGCCTTAAGGAGGTATTGTTCATGCATATATGATCCTCTTTGTTAACTCGTTCTTTCTCGTCTAACTTGTAAATTCATTGAGTTTAGGGATTTATTAATTCAACATCTAATGAGTGCCAATATGTGCTAGGCATGTGCTAAATCTGTAAATACAATGATCAATAAGACACAGCCTGCCTTCAAAGCACATCTAGTGTAAGAAAGAAGACAGGTAAGTGAAGAAATTTTCACTATGTGTTATAGATTAAATGTGCTATAAAAGAGGGAAATATCATGCGACCCAGTTTAGGGTCTCGGAGAAGGGATCTTGGAAGAATTGACATCTGAGTTAATCCAGAAAGCAAGATTAGGAGTAACCAATGAATGAGAAAGGGAGAGAAGGATGTAACGAACTACAGTCTCTGTGCTTCTAAATCCCAATTGTCTACACTCTGTCCCCTTCCTCCTATTCTTCTAACTCTTTCAACCCTTACTCTAGGTAAGTGTTTATCAATTTACTAGTGTTTCCAGACTTTTGAACCATTATTTTTTTTCTCCCTGGTTCTATCCCTGAATTGAATTTTTCTTTTTGGGCTATTTCAAAAATTAGTTTTTTTCTGCCCTTCTCTTAAAAGCTAGTATTCTACAGAGTTCTGTATATAGTCTTCTTGTTTTATATATCTGATGGCTGAATCTTAAGAATTCAACTTCTATCTCTATGGGACTAAAATAATGTCTGGCATCTACATAGTAGGTACTCAAATACATATTTGTTAAAGGAATGCTGAATACACCAAGATCTGCATATCCAGACAGATATGTCTTCTGAGCTTCAGACTGGTATATCCAACTGGACATTTCCATTTGAATTTCCCACAAACATCTGAAAGCTCAACAGATCCAAAATGACACAGAGACTGTAGCTCGTTACATCCTTCTCTCCCTTTCTCATTCATTCAATACTATTTACTGAGCTCTCCTACTCTGTGCTAGGACTGCTACGTGCCAAATATGTGATGGTGAGCAAAACACAGTCCTGGTCCTCATGGAATGTGTAGTATCATAGGGAAAACAGGTAATAAGCAGATAAACAACTAGAATCTATGTAATGCAACATGCTATTTGAAAAACAGGGCTCTGTGATACAGAAAGATAGTAGGGTCTATTTCGAAAGGCCTGATATTTGAGAATTGAAGAGACATAAAAAGAAAAAAAATATATAAGGCATTTTTTCATGTATCCTCTGCCCCTGTTACATTTTTGGTACATGGCAAATGTTTTTTTCTTTTTCCTTTTTTTTTTAAACTGTATCTGCAATACTTTATTTCTTTAATAAAATAAAAAGATCCAAAGCAAATATAGCAAACTATTAATATATGAGAATTTGGGTGGTAGGTGCATGGAGCTCTCTTTTGTTAAATTATCTTCAATGTATAATCTTAATGCAGTTAATAAATGAAATAAGGAAATTGATATAATTATTTATTTTCTATTACCTAATCACTACAATATGTAAAGAGATAAATAAAACTTTGAAAACCATCATAAATTAAGATTTTATAAAAACATAATTAAGTTATCCATTTGTCTACTTTTAATTCCAAGGGTAATCATTAATTTTTGCTTTGTATTAAAACCAGGCCAAACTTAGTAAGCTATGCTTAAAATGCAGATACAATTTAAAATAGCAAACTATATATATACATATATATATAATTTATTTTCCTTTTCCTCTGTGGTTTCATAACATTAGGATAGTTTTGTCCTTACCCTTCCATTTCTTCTATAATACTAGACATTATTTGATTGTTAAAGGGATATTTCCTCTTATGATCCTTTCCTCCCTGCACAGATCTGTGATTAGGTTTAGTCAAGTATTTCCTAAAGTAGGTTCTCTTGAAAAGCAGTCCCATGAATTATTCTTATTCTTATCTAATTTTGTACTAAAAATTAGATAAGAATAAGCTTTTTGTGATAAGTTTGAACAATATGTATTATATCCCACCAATCCTTGAGAATGACAATATTCTATATACACTATTATATAGGTTTTGTAAAAGGCGATTATAAAAGTTTTGTGAAGGACTACGGGAAAAAAAAAATTCTAGTATTTTGAAATTCTATGTTTTCCAAACTTAATTGACCACATAATCCTTTTTTTGAAAAGCATTATATATCTAATATTTCAAAGTAGTCTTTGGGAAATCATGCTGCACATGGTTGCTTAAAGTGTCTGGACACTTTACTAATCTCCGAATAGTGTTAACCAAAAATGGCTTCAAAACAGTGGCCCTCATTTAAAAGCATTTGTCTTATAATAAATAATTTTGAAGGTAAAACCATTCAAAAAATGAAGGTGTGGCTGCGCAGTTATGGCATAATGAGTCGTGAAGAAGATATCAGCAGGTCAGATCTTGATTCAGAACTTTCCCAAATCACAGTCATTGCCATTCTACCACAGGAGCATAAAAAAATTAACCCCAGTTTATAGCTAGAAAAATAAGGACATAGAAGGCACTTGCCTTATGTTACTCAGTTACTTAATAACCCAATACTCTAGTTACTCTTTTTTCTATATATATTTATTTAACACGGTTTCTGATAAGAATACAGGACACGTTTAAATTTGTATTCAAACACATCTACATTTTTCTCAACAAAATAGAAAGATTATGTAGTTGAAGGTCAAAGTTAAGAGCAGCATAATAATCTTTCTTGTGCAATGTTCTTTCACCCCCACCACCAATGTAAATAACTGTGAGTTTAATTGAAATTACAGGTGGCATCTGCTTATTTCAAAGATTTTCACCTACTGCTAATTGGAGTCATCTGTTTAGCAACATCAATAGAAAAATGGAATTTGCACAAAAGGATTGCTCTGAGAATGGTGATGATGGTGGGTGTGGACCCTGCATGGTGAGTACTGCATTTACTTGCTTCCAGTTTGCATTCTGAACAGACCATGTTTTGTGCAGAGCAAATAGCCAAATAAGTGATGCACATCCAGGGATTTGTTTGTACCACAGTATAATTCAGACTTTTTTTTTCTTCTGCAAATATGAAAGTGATATAAAACATGCTTGAGCTATAGAAGGGGAAAAAGAACAACATTCCTTTCACTGCAGTTCTACTTACAGGGAGATTGGAATAAGTGCACACAACTCTCTCATCTTTCATGTACGATAGGAGTCAAAGCTGAGAGAACCCTTGAACCTCAACAGACAAGATTGATAGACTTCAGAGCAGATTTCAGTCCTATCTTGTTTATTTGTCTGATTACACATTCAGAACTTGTTCAAAAGCATCCTTTATCATCAGGGAGGTTGTTAAGAATCAAAGCAAAGACGTTACTGACAAAATACAAATGTGTGGGGAAAGAGTCCAAGGTGAACGTTTTTTAAAAATCAACTATTGCAAAGTACAACAATCAATTAAGACTTTTCATCTATAGAATGTGAAATCACTCATTTGGCTTATTTTTTCCTCACAAAATGAGTGCTTTTTTCCATGAAATTAATTGGTTGTTTTGGTTTTATTCCACCTCTTGTTAAGAACATGAATGTAAGCTAAACAAAATTTCCAGTGTCATAATCATTTGCATGATGACATTTTGCTTTACAGCCTTAGGTGGATCTTCCTTTCTCATTTTTCTTTGAAAATAAGAATACTGTATTAATTTATGTTGCATAATTCATTCTAGAACAAAGCCACATCTGTGTTTATCATTTATGGTGCAAATTTGTTTTGCTAAGTACAAAAAAATCAATTGCTCAGATGAGACAAATTATTTAAAAAATTTTTTTACTTAAAACTGTTGTAGCATATTTGTATTTAAGGTGTGTCACTCTTGAAGTGAAATGGTGCTCCATGCCTCTTGGGGTGCTAAAGAAATACATCTCTTTTCCTTGACCATCTGCTCGCTGACTCTAGGGGATGGGTAATGCACTGCACAGTTGAGCAAGAGTCCTGTACATTGTGCCACTTAGTGACTTTTCAATTTAAGGCATTTTCACCATAAAAAGCTTTTGCTGATCTCAACCTTTTTTATAGGAAGATTTCATGTCTTGCCAATGCCTTAAGTTAAAAGTGTTTCTAGTTTTCTTTAAGCAGATTTCTAAATAGTTTTCTATTATTTTGTTTTATATAGAAAATATTCACCTTATCTGAGTTTGAAACTTATAGTGTGAAATTATTCTTATAGATATGTTTTAAAAGGGAGTCAGTGAGTTTTATAAATGGCTCTATATGGGAAAAATGTGCTTCTGAATGATTTTCTAGGGCCTCCTACTCAAAAGAGATAATGCTTTTTCCTAAGTGATTCTGAAAGTTTATAGACATAGTTTAAAATCTTGTGGTCCTAGGTATTAAATATGATATTTAAGGGGAAAGAACTACTCTATTTATAAGAGAAGACAATGTAATACATCCAGTTCTTGACAAAAGAAAGGGATGATATTAGATTCAGGAGAGCATAAATAATAGAATATACAGAAAATTCTGAAACCTCTTTTTAGCAAGTGATCTGAACTATTTTCTCCACCCACCATACATTGAACTAGAATAATGAGAATGTAGAAAGAAACTTTACGAATAGCAATCTCTCTTTGTCCTTGTGCCTCCTTGGCACACATATGAACAAACAGAGATGTGGCTAGAAGATAAGAGAAAAAAAAATAAAGGACCCTAAATTCAAAAGTTGATCGTATTTTCATCTTGCTAGCATTTGAAGGTAAGTAATCAACTGTAAAGAACATTCTAATATTGGCATACTGTTACAAGCTGTTATGTCATAGGCCAACTTACAGTTTGATTATATTTCTGTTTGGGAAGAGAAGCTTCTTATGGTTTCCTGGGAGACAAATCTCTTAAGAACTTCTCTCTTACATGTGTCACTCTGATTGCTACCTGGCTACAAATGGTACTTGGATTTCACTACCTGGGCAGAACCTTAACTTTCTATGTTTTGAATAACTTAAATTCCCAACTTCCAAACAACATCCTTTGTAATTAAATAATACAGTGCTAATTTAGCTAGAGAGCACAGCTCCACACTAAAGGTTTTCTCATTTCAGGCTGACCTTGGGGTTCATGAGCAGTACTGCCTTCTTGTCTATGTGGCTTAGTAACACCTCTACTGCTGCCATGGTGATGCCCATCGTGGAGGCTGTGGTGCAGCAGATCATCAGTGCTGAAGCAGAGGTCGAGGCCATTCAGATGACTTACTGCACTGGATCTACCAACCACACACTGGAAATTGATGGTATCATGTGTTGATATGGCCACAGGGGAGTCTAGTCTTTGGGGCAATAGGTGTAAACTCAAGAATTCTAGCTTGTTTTTAATTAACTGTCCATACATGCAGGATGTGAATTTAACCTTCTTCTTTCTATAGTTCCCAATATCTATACAAAGGAATTATAAAAATATTTTACCTTAAATTGTTGGATTTATGTTCTCTGACAAAAAGAGGAAGAATGCCTTTTCCATCCTGTAGCCAGTCTGATAAAACACTCTCTCATGTCTTTATCACTAGACTTCCAGGTTACTCTTTCCAGTCCTGAAAATACTTTCCTGCATAATATTTGACATCTTTAATTTTCACATTTTATTTGGATTCAGCATCAAATTTCCCTGTGGTTATTTCTGGCTCTGATGAACTGCTCTCATGCAGTGAAAAAATGTTGGAGGGATATTTGTATTTATGAAATACTTTATTAAGATGAATGTGATGTCAGTGCAAGGTGAATTTTTTATTTTCGGTTTCTAGTAATGTTTCCATTTTCTCAGACACACGCATACTCATGCAAACCCAATGATAACCCCGTTTTTAAAATTATTTTTCTTTCATTTAATGTTTTGCAGAAAGTGTTAATGAACATGAAGCAAATGAGGGGAAAGAGAAAACAAAACAAGTTCCAGGGTAAAAAATATTGACATTTTGATTAGGATTTTTCCAAATTACATCTTAATAAAACTACAAACTGGGCCAATTTATTTTGCAGATACAGGAATGGTAAAGGGAAAATTTCAAGCAAGACGGAGTTGGAAAAGGTACATTAAATTTGATTCTTTCTAAATAATTACACATGGAAATTCTATTAGAGCTGTAGTCAGATATGTATGCATTTTAAAACCTGTTTCTTGCTTCCTTCTCTATAAATTATTTTGCTTGACTTAGTTGAAGCATAATGTAATGGTTTGATAAGCCTTCATGGATAGACTGAAATTGACATCTGGATAGGGACCATTTTAGGCTCTGAAAATTAGCATCATTATTTTCTACTTTTACTAGAATCATGATGATGGCACTTAACCAATATAGTTTAAAGAAATGCAACTCTAGTCTCAGGATATTGTTACATTTTCTTATTAAAATCTTGCTGGCCTAATAGTCTGATTTTCGTTAGGAATATCCTATTTCCTCCAGGTTATGAACTTAGAGCAACTTCTATTCATATAATTGTAAGTCTAGTTATCTTTAGTGTTTCCATTGCCACTAAAAATTTTAATGTGTAATTCATGAGTTGTTTCTGTCACATAAAGGTGGAGGAGTTGTAGCCATTCTAGATTTAAAGGAAGGAATGAGACCTTTATAAACTATCCCATAGAATCATTTCCCCAGAATAAATCAATATAAAAATACCATACTAGGTCTCACTGGGAGCAATATATCTCAAGACATGAAAAATAATCATGCATAGAAATAGTCCTACCATCACCATGGCATTAGGAATAGGAGAGTGAGGCATATGTTTCCTTATGTGGCTATAATGAATTAAAAGAAGCTCAATGGGAAAAAGATAACCCTCATGTTCATTACAGAAATCTTTAAGGAAAGAGCAATTTCTTCATAAAGATAAAATGAATATAAAGATAATTTTTAAGCCATTAGCTATAGTATACATTAAGGATCTTTGAAGAGGGGAATTGCATATATTTATGAAAACATTATCATCTTTACAAATAGAAGTAATTCTTTTGAAACACAGGAAATCAACAATGTGCCAGGTATAATATAATATAATACATTAGATATGGCCTTTAAAAACTAGCATGTCTAATCAGAAAGAATATATATGCACTCAGTAACTTTCCCAGAGTGTTCTTCAGAAACCTAGTTTTCTGGCATAATGTATAAATATTGAGTCAAGACCCTTCAGATTGATTTGATATCCAGTACTGCCCTTGGCATTGTAGATACCGTGTTTCCCCCAAAATAAGACCTACCCATAAAATAAGCCCTAGCAGGATTTCTAAGCATTTGCACAATATAAACCCTCCCCCGAAAATAAGACCTACTGATGGGCGTGGCTATGCAGTGTATCTGCACAACTCATGCATTTCATCAGGGAGCAGTAAAGAAGATGAGCAGCCCTTCTCAGCTGCCCCATCGTGACAGCTACTATCCTAGAGGTGACCGGAAAGGTGTGGGCAGCCCCACCAACAATGTTGGCTCCCTCTGTCAGGTCCCGGCCATCCTGTGCATACTGCAAGCTGAGGCTTTGAGGGGAAAATAACACATCCCCTGAAAATAAGCCCTAGGGTATCTTCTTGAAGAAAAAAAAAAATATAAGACCCTATCTTATTTTTGGGGAAACATGGTAGGTCTATAGATGAAAAGATCTGCTCCTTACTGTAAGCAGCCCAGAATCGAATGGACATGATGGACTTAAAAAAAAATAAGTCTGATATAAATTCCACAACAAAGGCATGCACAAAGGCCAAGCCTTCCAGAAATAGAAACAATTCGCTCTATCTGGGCATATTACCAGGAGGGAGTTTGAGATAAAGGCACGAGTCTGGGAAGACAATAGCACACGAAGGCAAAGCAGTACAAACTCCATGAGTGCAGGGACATGTCTACTTTGTCACCATTTTAGACTCTAGCACATTCCAATTGCCTGACCCAGAGTAGATATTCAAGAGATATTTACCTTTATCAATTAATGAACAAGTAAATGCAAAGAGTGAAAACTGGAAAAGACACTCTAATCAGAAAGCACAACTAATTCAATGACCCAATTATGTAAATAGCAGTTTTTGGTTTTTTTTTTCAGGAAACTTCTCCAGTGCAAGTGTTAGAGATAAGCTTTTGTGGTGGGTGAAATGATTGGATAGGTTTGGCCAGGTTAGAAACAGCTCTTCATGCAATACAAAGAAGTTTAGAGTTGATCTTACAGGAATAGTGACCCTTGAAGATTGGGGTGGGGGGACCGCATGGTATGTTCTGCTTTTGGAAAGCTTGCTCTAGTAACAGTGTGAAGGGCAATGGGGTATGGACTTAACTGAGCTTTTTGATTAATTAGACATTGGGGATTAGAGAGATAAAAGTGTCAGAGTTGTCTCCACTGCTCTAAACTAGTTAAAGGCAGATTTTGATGTCGTTGATTGGGATGGAGAACACAAGAGGGAAGAATAACTTTTCAATGGAGAAAAGTAAAATAATTTGGGTGCATTTTGGGCACTACAGATTAATATGAGTTTAAGAGAGGTGAGTGAGGCCTTTGAATACTGATTCTATGGTTTTTCTAGGACACAATGCATAAAAATTCAACCTTACATTTTAAAAAGGAACAACTTTTTGCTGTATAAAAGTGTTCTTTATAAGAGATTGCATGAAAGCATTATTTTGTATATTGTGAATTCAAGGTACATTTTGATTTTTAACAATTATAGATATCTTTTCAGGAATAAATGTATAGTGCATGTTGAAATTATTAATATAATAAACTGCACATACTCTTTGCCAGGTTTATCCTAGGTAACTTAACACTAACTGAGTATATGGAAGAATCTATACCTACTTAATCTACTAAAAAATGGAAGAAATGTTTATATTTATAATATTTTGGTCTTCTGCTTTCTTCTTGAAGAAGGTGGGGTATCCTATTAAATTAAAATAAATCCATCAAGATTCAACTTTGAATTTGATCTACAAGTCAAAAAAGATACAAATATTACTTCCTTTTGGGAGAAAGTGGTTTAAAATAAAATTCAGAGAAAGAAAATGAAAGATTTAGATGCTTTGGTAATTTTTACTGTTTTGCTGTGCTCCTACAAAAAAAGAATTAGATATGATTCCTAGTGAAAATTACTATAATTTTATTCACTTGAATTGTGATTTGTTTAGTGCAAAATTGTATTTTTTCTCCACTAAAATGTAAGATCTGCTGGATCAGAGATTTTTGTCCAATTAATACATATCTCAAATATCTAGAACAGTGACTGTCATAAAGTTTTTAGTAAATACTTGTTGAGTGAATAAGTTCAGTAATATTTTCTCAAATAATTACAATTAGATTAAAATAACTCATGCTGTATGTAAACCATAACAAGAAAAAGAGCAAACTGATAAAGGTATAAAGATAAAACTATGGATCAGATTACTTTCATGTTGGGTAGTAAGATAAAAAATGGCTTATAACTAAAATTTATCAGCTCTAAAATTCTTGTTAATAGAAGAGGAACGTTTTCATATAGATAAGAATGATGTTAATTTTGCTGCTTCTGCAATTACTCATGGTGGTGGTGATTGTGGTAACAATGATTACATGTTAGTGCTGAAGATAATAGATATTTAGTAGTCCCGTAGAATCCCGAATCTGATTTAGGATTATTCATATCTACGAATCTCATTCCTATGCTGCATACCTAAAAAAAGAGATGTTTTCCATGACATCACTTCCATGACATTCTCTTCTCACTATAGGCCACAATTAAACCATTAACAAGGTGCCCCACTTATCCAGAATAAATGCTGTGGGTAGGTACTTAGCCCATAAATCCCACACTACCCCTAAAAGTAGCTGAAATATTTTTAGAGAAGAAAAAGAATTGGGAGAAGAAAGGAATACCTTAAAAGGACACTGACAGCACATGAGGGTATATATTATATTTACCAGGTTCCACTGGGGCTACTGTAGAACTACCCATCACTCTTATAATTTCCATGAGAAAAGAGTTCTAGACATCCAAAAATCCATTTGTAGATACCAAAAGGAGGAATAGTTGTCAGTTTTTTTCTTTCCCTATAATCATTAGTATTATTCAAAGAGATATCCCAGTTTTACATTAGCTCAATTTCTAAACCTCTGGCCATTTTCAAATGAAAGAAATTGGAAAATCAGTATGCTTTTAATGAAAATTTTGAGATAATTGTTTCCATTCATTTAATAGAATTTGTAGTTTCTCAAAGGGAAAATTTCAAAGAAAAAATATCTTTGAACAAATTGCATCTTGCTTTTAGTTAGAGGTTGTTTATTAATAGTTTAAGAGTGAAAATCTTTACTGTTTAAAATCAAACTCTACAAAACAACACTGTTTCAAGTTTTCCAAGAATGCAAAGAGCCTTGTAAATACAGTAGCAAACATGGTTCATAATAACAGGAACTAGGGATATTAATTCTGCCAAGTAAGGGGATATCAATTCTAGAATATCTGGACCCTAGATCAAATATTTAAAAGGTATTTTAGTTTAGATTACATAGATACTATAAACAAAAGTTGATTCTCCTTGATTAGGCTTCTCTTTTCCAAGACTGAGTGAAAGTACGTGCAAAGGCAATCATTAGTCCTGCTCAATCCCCACCTGATACAACCTATGAGTCTCCTTTTACTAATCCAGGCAAATCCTGTGGTTACTGGAGAATGTTTATAGAAGAGGTGAGTAGGGAAAGAGAGGGAGACCACCACATGCCCTTTAGGAATCACAGCCTCAACCTGTGAACTTGACCTTACAACAGATTTCAATCTTTATTGTAGTCAAAGTCCTAGCTCCATTGACAGCTATTCTTAGTTGTTTTCCCACAAAACATTTTGTTATTAAAGAAGTTGACTGTTGATATTTTTCTCCTAAAATATCTTTATTTTATGAATTATAAAAATATAGGCCTTCATGTTTTATGTTAGTGAAATTATCATCTAGCAAATACAAGCCATGTTAGAAGCATCTAACTGTACAACAAAGCCCCCACGCTACATCAGTCACTTGAATACTGTAGTTTGTTTCTTGAAATCCTCAACAATGTTTTGCCATGCATCTTCTAGTAATATTTTCTAACAAACAAATACATTTGTTTTGTCCTCAAATTATTTTTTAGATATTTTGATTGTGAAATATTTCATACACATACACATTTTAAAAATGCAATTGAACATTTTAAAGAATAACAAAGTGAATAAAATGACATATACCACACCCCTGCTTAAAAAATAGAACATACCAAAAAAAATCTCCATGAGTCTTTCTCTGATTCTATCTCTTTTCCTCACACCATCACTGTTCTCCCCTTGCTGTGGTAGCCATAGTCCAAAATTTTGTGTTAATCGTGCTCTTGTTTTCTTTTCAGTCTTTCCATCTGCACTAGTTAAGCTATGGGTTTGGACACCACAACAAAGACCCAAAATAGCAAAAGTTTCAATAAGACAGAAATAGGCTGGTATGGTGGCTTCTTGATCATGATGACACTAATTCATTCTGTCTCTACTCTGCCATCTTCAGCACTTGAACTTTGTGGTTCAAGATGGCTGATCCATCTTCCTCCATCCATTCTGTACTCCAGCAAGCAGATCAAGGAAATCAGAAAGTAGAAGGCTTATGTGCTTAGAAATTATTCTATTACTTTCCTGGCTTTAAGATTATGTAGATTTTCTACTTCTCATTGAGGTAGTTGTATTTTTCTGAGAATTTATACATTCCATCTCAAATTTAGTAGTGTGTGGTTGTTTATAATGTCCTCATATCTATTTAATTTCTATAGTATGTATAGTTATATCTCTGTTTATTTCTAATATTTTTACTTACACTTTTAAGCTTTCTTAAAAATAATCTTTCCAAAAACATGTCTGTTTTTTTAGTCTTATGTCTTGTCAAAGAACCAACTTCTGACTCTTTTCATCCTGTTTCATGTGTTTTCAACTTATTATTTTCCTTTCTTTATTACTTGATTCTGTCCATTTTATTTTTGAATTTATTTTGCTGATATTTTGCTAACTTTTTAAATTAGATGTTTATCTTATTAATTTTGAGCTTTTCCTTTCTTCCAAAGTAAAGATTTAAATGTGTGAATTTTTTTTGTTACTTTAGCTATATTTCATATATTTTAGTTTTGTGTTCTTTGACTTCCATTATGCTAGATTCTTTGACCTAACAGCTGCTTAGAGTGTGTTTTAAAATTTGAAATAAATGAGGCTTTTGTAGCTTTTATTTAAAAAAAAGTAACAATTTTACTGTATTCAGAAACTGTGGTCTGTATATCAGCTCTTCAAAACTTGTTGAGGCAGCTTTATGGGCTAGCACATGGTCAACTGTGATAAATATTTGTCTTGTGCTTAAAACAAATAGTTTACTTTCAACTAATTAAATGCAATGTTTTCCAAACTTTGTTAGATCAAGTTTGCTAGCTGTGCCTTTCAAATCTTTGTGACCTAACCAATTTTTTTCTCTTTAATTCAGCAATTGATAAAACTGTTTTGTTAAAATATCCATCCATCATGCTTATTTCTTCTGACAGTACTGTCAATTTTGTTTTTTATATATTGTTAGATCATATTATTTTGAATCCATTTAAGATGTTTATATATTTCTGGCTAATTAACCTTTACCATTTTGCAATGCACCTCCTCATCTATAGTAAATTTTTTTTGGTCTTAGAGTTTATTTTTCTGATGATAATGTAGCAATACCAGTTTTGTTAGGCTGGTGTTTACCTGGCATCTCTTCTATCCTTTCAGTTTCAGTAGTTCTTTGTTGTTACATTTCAGGTGTAACTATTATGAAAAATCTATTGCCAAATTTTGTGCTTATGTTAAGGTTGAAATTTTTTTTGCCTTTACTTGACAAGTTTTATACATTTAAATTTTTCTGGTATTATTTAGAATAATTTGTTTTGCCTACTTTCTATTTTTCTCAAATATTCTTTCCATCTGTCTTTCCTGCATTCTTTTGCAATTCTTTTTATTTCATCCTACACATACATGCACACACACTCACACACACGGATATTATATTCTATCTTTGTGTCTACTGTTTTAGTTGTCCTGATCATTTTACCATATTATAGGGCGGCAATAGCTGTGATAACAACATACCACCAACTGCTGGCTTAAACAGTATCAATTAATTTTCTCACAGTTTGGGGCTAGATGTAGAAGATCAAGGTGCTATCAGGGTTGATTTCTGTTGAGGCCATTCTTCTTGACTTGTACATGGCCACTTACACACTGTGTCCTCACATGGCATTTTCTCTGTGCATACACAGTAGAGAGAGAGATCCTTGGTCTCTTTTCCTCTTTTTATAAGGACACTAGTCCTATCATATCACAGACCTACTGTCTTTTAAACTTAATTACCTCCATAAAGACCCTCTCTCCAAACACAGTCACACTGAGGGTTAGTGCTTCAACATATGAATATCAAAGTACATAATTCAGTCCATGATATCATGTATACTTAATATATAAAAACCTAAAAATAATCCATTTATTTTCTTCCTCCTGAACAGTACAAAGACTTTAGAGCATTTTATTCAGACCATCCCTATCCCTTTCTATTTACATGCTACTGTTTTCTAATTTTTAGATCTAATCTATTATTCTTCTAAAACTTATATAATATTTTTTATTGTTAATCAATAATTTAGAGGATTATATATATATTTAAGATTCTTGCTCACCATTATTTCTTGCTTCTCAGGCCCACCATTGGGGGTCATGCTCCTTTTACCTGGATGTATCTTTTGAATGTACATCAGAGTGTGCCTTTTGGTGATAAACTCTCAGTTTTTGTTTGATAGACAGGTCTTTATAATTATTGAAATACATTTTTTTGTGGTTATAGAATGCTAGATTGACCATTAATTTTTCTTTGTACATTGGGATATATCTCAATGTCTTTTGGCTTTCTTTTTTCTCTTGAAAAGACAGCTAGCTATTAACCAAAATTATGATTCCTTTGTAGGCAGTCTTTTCTCTTTGGTTGCTTAAAGATTCATGTGTGTGTATGTGTGTGTGTATTCTAGCATTATACTATAATATGCCTAAGTGTATTTTCCTCCTGCGTCTCTGTATTTGTCTTTTCCAAAAATCCTTGAGAATTCTCAGGTGCTATTTCTCAATATTCAATTGTCTCATGCTATTTTCTTTATTCTCTCCTTCTGAGTCTCCAATTAAACACACATTACACTCTCTCACCATGTTTTCTAGGCTTCTTAACATCTCCTTTTATTTTCTTTTTCTGTGTTTTACTGAACAGCATCATGAATAGTAACTTCGGATTTATCTTCCAGTTAATTCTCTCTTCAGCTATATCTATTTTATTGTTGACCCATCTATTGAGTTTTAAAATGGTTATTTGAATTTTAACTTCTATAAATTACATTTGTCTCTTTTAAGATTTTCTTGGTAATTTTTATAATATTTTTCTCTGTACTTTTATTTTCAATCCCTTCTCGAATTTTATTAGATATAAAGAAATTTACTTATATTCTGTGTCTAGATCTAATAGCTATAGTGTTTGAAGTTCTGTGGATCTCTCTCTGACTTATTATTTTTTCAGCTGGTTCTCATTTTGTTGCCTTATTTTCTTGCATGTTTTGTACTTTTAAAATAGAAAGGCTAATTTTCTTTGAAGTTTCTATGGGAATTCTTTAAGTCCTGGGTTGCAGCTGCTTGTAAGAGTTTTCAATTATGTTGCTATTTCTCTTTTAACACACAAGTAACACCAATTTATGCTTTAAAAATGCTCATGGTTAGGAGTTTTCAGGGAACATTATGTTTTCCCTTAAGTCAGTATGACATTTCCTTGATTGCTACTTCTGCAAAGGACACCAGCTTTATGAGTGTTTTCCTATATGATTCCCCATACACAGTTGGTTTTAGGCATTATCTTTCATTCCAAGCTGTCCTTGCAACAGGATAAACTGAAATCCTGCTTAAAATTCTATTGGGGAAATAGTGATACATTTTAAAAGATTATTTTTAATATTTTAAACAGCATTTTGTTTAACAGGGATTCTGATTTGTCATGCTTCTGGATAGACAAATCTGCTATATTATCTATATATTGTTGCAGTCATTTTTACCACCATAGAACAAAATTTGTCTCAATGGCACATATGTTTTGGGTACTTTTGCTCTTTGCTAAGAAATTATAAAGGAAGCTTCTGAATAGTTAACATTTAGGGTAATAAAATTGTGTAAGTAAATCCTAGATTAAATAGTGATTTTCAATACCGCTAAAAATTAGAGTTTTTATAAAGAGTTCTCATGTCCTAAATGATAAATGTTAAATATCTTTCTATTCATCACACATAAAATAAATATTTATTACTGTATAAACTTATATCCTGATTCATAACATATAACAGTTCTTTAACTACAGTGGATATAAATCCTATTTCAAAGAGTCTTATTGATAACTTCAATTTTATTACCAACTCCTTTGAATTCTTCAGGTTATTTGTAACTAGAACTTTACTAGATCTTCATGCTGAGTTCATACCAGAAGTAAGGGAAGGATCCCCTCTTACATTTTCTTGCTAGTCACTTATGTAATATTTTCATTCTGTGATTTCTTCACAGAAAACATTTTCTTATAGAAATCATTCAAAACCATATGTATATTATGGGAAGGCTGGTTTAATTAAAGCTAAGTAGCATAGTCTGTTATGCATTTAACTGAACACATGTCACTCAATATGCAAACAAAGAAAACCATCATCTCAATATCTTAACACACATGGAGCTTCCACTCTCCCCTCCTCTTTTTACTTACATCATCCACCAGTCTATGGACCATGAAAGCACCAATGTCAAGCTGTGCATTAATTATGAGGAAAGATTAATTTATTTCTTGCTTTTCTAAATGTAAAAAGAGTGCATCTTCCATTAAGATAACAGATTGAGTAGGTCCATTTGCGACTGCTCTGTAGTGAATCTCCATTAAAACAAAAACAAATATACTTTAAGTCATAATGACACCGGAAAACCACTCCCAATGCCGGGAGCCACTTGCAGTCCAAGTGAGTCCTTGGCTTCATGCAAGAAAGAATTCAGGAGCAAGTCAATAGTATAAAGTGAAAGAGAGATTTATTCAGAAACTACAGAATGTCTACTCCACAGACAGAGCAGAGGCAAGTTTTCCCTGCAGAAGAGAACCTGCCCCCTGGTTGCTTTTGCCCTTCTATTTAGGTAACAGATTGATTATAGGCTAAACAAGGGGAGGGATATTCATGCAAGGGGCAATGTTTTACTGGAATCAGTGTGGCACCCTTTATTCTTCCACCATCTTGGTTCTAACTGGTTGGAATTTGCACTGGCTCTATCCTGTTTTGATCAGTGTAATCTGAAACTTTTGCTTCGAGACTTCCCAGACTCAGGTAATGCTGCAGCAATGCCCCAAACAATGCCCAAGGCAATGCCTGCAGCAATACCCAAAGCAGTACCTAAAGCAGAACCTGTCAGTTCCTCGTCTCAATAAACACATTATATAAACATCAACAGAGGAGATGATGCCAAAATCATTTTGGAAGCTAGAAAGTAAACGGATTGGTGGAAAATGACTGTTATCCCCAGCAATTCCTCAGAAGCTGAATCCTAAATCAGTAGTGAGGAAAGCCGATACACAACCCAATTTGTAAGCAGCAGCCTTCAAAGTTTTTAAAATGTTGAAAAGTGGGGGTAAGAAAAAATTGCTTCTAAAGCAGTTAAATCCTCAAATTTCTTCCCCAACTCCACATAGATGCAACTGTTTCTGCTCGACCAAACAGAAGTATCACCTTAAAATGAGGGTAAGAAGAACCAGACACGGTTCTGATTTGGGGAGGATGTCACAATGAAAACAGGGGAACTGAGTGAAACTTTGTATGCTGAATGTTGAGAACTCTGCCTTCTATTCCACCTGCCTGGCTGCCAGATCTGTGCCTTCCAAGTGTCTGCAGGCAGGAGGCCAGATGATTCTGCCCTGGGGAATACAATCAGCACAAGAGAAAAGATGAAAACATATTGGCAGTAGAGTTTTCTTGAAAAAAAAAAAAGGCCCAGTCAGATGATACCACAGTGAAGCTCACAGCCAACACCAAGTCCCAAAACACACATGCAGAACTTCTAAACAGCTTTTCACTGCCTTAAATGTGAACAGACAACTGAAAGTTCCTGGATAGCTGAAGAAATCCTCAGGCATGAAAGAGAGAGTTCTAAACAAACAAAAAGAAAACAGAACCTAGTAGGAAACAGGCTGTGCAAGAAGAAAAAAACATGAGAAAAGAAAATATTATTACTATATTGAGAGATAAAGAAATTGTTTTCATAAAAATACAACTAGCATTCTATAAAAGAGAAACAAGAATACTAAAATATATAAATATAAAATAAATATATAAAATATATATGTAACATAAAAAGATATAAAATATAAATGAAAAGTTCAATAAAAATAAATAAGATGAAGGAAATAAAGTTTCCTAAAAAGAAAAGAACAAAAAGAAAAGACTATGTCAAAAATTCGAGAAAAGTGCTATACTGGAAGAATACAATTTTTATGATTAAAAGGTTCACTGGGAGCCAAAAAAAAAAAAAATGGATGAAACAAACCTACACAGGGAGGGTATAATTTGAAGTTTTTTTCTGATTTCATAATATTATAAGAAGATCCAGATTTTTCCAAAAAGAAGAAAAATTGATTCTTTAAAAGGGATCAAAAATTTGAATGCCTCAATACTTCTCCCAAGCAACATTGGAAACTCAGTGACGATTGAAAAAAGTGCCTTCAAAATTCTAAGTGACATTTATTTCCAACATAGAATCAATATCCAGCCAAAGTATTGAGTAACTAAGAGAATAGACTTTAGTCTAGCTAGCTCTTTCCAGTTCCAGAGAAAAAGTAACTAGATTTAGGACAGGTAGGGAAGCCCTGGAAGAGACGCCACCAAGACAATGAAATTGGTAGAATATTGATGTGGTTTATGTATCCCACCAAGTGATTATCTCGAGAGAAGATTTTAATAACCAGATAATATTTGGGACTGATTCAGTGGTATGCACTTTAAAAACTAAGCAAGTGAGGGAGGTGTGTGTGGGGAGAGATTTTTCTAACTCGTGGGGGGGGGGAAGAGACAGGAAAATTAATATATGTCATATTACTCAGCTGTTAATAGAACTTTAGACAACATGATGAAACCTTGTATTCTGTCCTGTAAGCAAAGTGATGTTAAAGCTTTAAAGGGAGGATGATGGAGACATCAAAAGTATTTATTCAGCAAAGGGAGCTGTGAAAGAAATCTGCAATCACTGCCACTAGGTGGTAATAGTGAGTTATATCTGAACCTGCAGGATTTCTCTACTGACGGGTCCTTTGTGATGATGTCATAGGATTCTGCATTTGGTCATTAGTAGAAATTTTTTTTTTTTTCAATTACTTAAAAGAAGATGTGGAAGGCACACTCTCAAGGTCTCAAATGTCATATATTTGCATGGAGAATGGGAATGGGTTACAATTGTGGTAAAAGTATAAAATGGAACTAAATGTAAAGTCTCAGATGTGGCTTTAAAAATTCACGTAAGTGAAAAGAATATGATCAGGAGAAAATCACTGAGAGGGTACTCAGATACATGGGTTCTGTTTTCGATTCTGCGTTGACCAACTGTGCACTTTTGAGACTCATTTTGCTCTCTGAAATAGTAGGTCTTTGTGCCAGATAATCTCTAAATACCTGTCTACTTTAATAGTCTATGATTCATTTATATGCTAAAAACTTCTTTATGATAGTAGAAGATATTAAAACTATCAAGAAGGTAGCAGATCAAGAAATAGCCATTGTTGCTATTTTGATGTATCAGCCTTATTTCTAGTCACATATAAGTATGCGGATTTTTTATTTTAAAAATTACGTCTTTCTGTACATTTAATTTCACATAAGTCTACTTATATTGTAATGTGAGTGCTTCCCATACAGAAAATACTCATGACAATGTCCTGTGGTCACTTTAGCACAGCAGTTTTTCCCTGGCCACTCTATCCATGGCAGTCCCCAGCCTTACCTCTCTAGATGCTTTGCTCTTCATTCATTGTTTGCTTGGAATTCTTTTTTCTCTCCCAAACTCTTAGGGTAACACACACACACACACACACACACACACACACACACTGGCACACAAAAAATTCCTCCTCTAATTATGGAGAAATGTACAGTGATTATTTTGTTGTTCCACTATCTAAAAACACATGTGTCCTCAGGGTCAGAGTCTTAATTTCTACCTCAGACAACTTATTTCAACTTCCTCTTGGTCTACAGTCAAATTCTTGGTCTCAGGTTGAAACTGCAATCTGGGCAAAAGAATAAAGATGAATCTGCTGTGATACATCCCCCTTTTGATAATTTCTGTGCTACTAGTTGGCTTAATTAGTGGCTCCTTTCTGACTTTCCTAGGAGCTCTATTTTTCTGCTCAGTACCTTCTACTACTATCCCTCTGGTCCTTACTTCAGTATTATTATCTTTTCCACTGGTTCAGCCCAGTGAGCACAGGCCCTCAGCAAAAATAACAATAAATCCAAATGAATTACTCCAAACTTTTGATGCCTTTTATAAATAGGCCATGATATTTGTATAAACATCGATTTATGTGCAGTAGCAGCAATGTATATTTTAAAGATCTTTATGTAGAAAATGGTGTGCTATATTCATAAAGGATAAAGCATAGCAAACATATTAATTCTTTTTTGTTTTGACTTTTATTTTATATCTGCTGATACATTTTAATCATTGTTTTTATATATGCATATATTTGCAGTTAAGCTTTTATATGAAATCCAATTTGTTCTTTATTTGTATTTTTGGAAGTTTTAACGTGGCAATGAGAAATGAGAAATTATATACATATTACATTTTTCAGTTTCCATTATTATTATTAATTCAAATATTAATAATATTCAAATTATGCATCACTTTTTGGGTTGTGTTTTCAGTCTTTCCTATAGTAAAATATTTAATACTTAAACCAGAAAGTTGAGTTGTCACTTTGCATCACTCATAAGAAGTTTTAAACTCATTTTTCTATTTTATTTACATAACATTTTTTTTAAGTTTTCAATGGAAATTTTTATCATATGGAAAATACAAATCATGTCCATGTATAAAATATAAGGTAAAAGGAGACATTTATAAATCAATATATTTTGTTTGAAGCATAGATTCCTTTGGGGGCTGACCTTTAAGTTAATTAGAAAGTAAAAGGTAAATTACAATCCAATGCACCTGACCCTGCCATGCTAAATGCCATTTCCCCATCTATGACTTTTAGTGAGTGGTAATTTTTTACTTATCGTGACTTCTGAAAAGGATCTTTCAGTGCTAATTCTTAGACAGCATGCCTATCTGTATGGAAGAGGACATTTCTTCTGTTCATCCTGGAGAAAATGAAATCCTTGTGCACAGTTGGTGGGAATGGAAATCAGTGCAGCTACTGTGGAAAACACTATAGAGGTTCCTCAAAAAATTAAAAAGTAGAATTACATGTGATCCAGCAACCCCATGTCTAGATATATATACAAAAGAAATGAAATAAGTATGTGAGAGAGATATCTGTACACACATATTCATTGCAGCATTATTCACAATACCCAAGATATGGAAACAACTTAAGTTTCCATTGATGGATGAATAGATAAAGAAAATGAGACATGAGTTGCTATAATAACTTCTTTATGTGTCTTCTTGCATCTATTATTGCCTATTTCAGACTTATCCTACATACTGCAGTCTTAAGGAAAAGTCCAAATGTATTTTTAAAATATATGAACACGAAAAGACAAAAGATAACAAAGGTTCATATTAATACATTTGGATTTTTTGTTTAAAGACTGCTGTGCAGATAACTGGTCTGAAATAGGTAAGAATTGATGCAAGAAGGTTCATAAAGATGTTATTTCACTAACCTAGGAGAGGTAATGTTGACTTAGACCAAGGTGACAACAGTGGGGATAGAGAAAACAAAGTCCAGACACATTTAAGTAGATAAAATTGACAGAGTGTGGTGGGATGAGGAAGAGAATGTTTCCAAGGAGGATGAGCAATATAGCACAGTGGCTGAGAGTATGAGCTCCAAAGCAGGACTGCATGGTTGCAAAACCCAAGTCTGCCATTTGTAGACCCCATTGACCTTGGACAATTTACTTAACTTCTCTCTGTCTCATGTCATTCATCTGTAAAACATCATTAAAATAGTATCTACTTCTTTATATAGTAAGATTTAAATGAATTAAAACATACATCAGATTTTAACTTAGATCAGTGCTTATTGCCTACTAAGCACACTATGAGTGTTTGTTATTATGGTGATAGTGATGCCACTAAATTATGCAGGTGATCCTGAAGAAATAGTTTTGAGAAAGGAAGTCATGAGTTTGGTTTTGAACATTTTTAGACTAGGGTTTTATTTAAGACATTCAAATCAGCAACTAGATATAGAGGTCTAAAAGGAAGAGTTTGGGCTGAAGAAAGAAGTCTGGTGATTTAACATATGAAAATATTCATTAAATCAATGAAAATATGAGATTTTTCCAAGGAGAAACATTGGAGTGGGGAGAGACAAGGCCTTCTGGCAGAGTTTCCAAAAAATTCCAGTGTTAAGGAAGGATAAAGGCATAAAGACTGGCAAGGGAAACAGGAATACTTGGAGATATAGAAGAAAGTCCAGAAGAGTGAGATATCACAGAAGCTCAAGGCAGAGTTTTGTTCAGTAGGAAAAAGTGATTAACTCTTTTAGGTGGTGCTGAGAGGTCTACGAAGTCGAGACTACAAAGTGACTATTGGATTTAGCTGTGTGAAGCTTATTGATAACCATACGGAGTGCATTTTGGGTGGAATGAGATGAGGAGACAGAAGCCAGGTTGAAGTGGTTAAGGAAATGGAGTCATTGAAGGTAGATAACTTTTCTGGGTGGTTTGGCTGTGAAAATGGAGATGAGGTGGCCGGTTGTTCAATTGAGAGGAGGGTTAAGAAAGACTTCTTTTTTTCATATGTAAAGATGACTTGAAAATGTTTAAATATTGATGACAAGTCTAATATTCCGTAGTGGAAGGTTTCTGAGAAGGCATGGGAGATTGGGGTCCAGAAACAAGAAGTTGGAGAAGAGAGATTGGTGCTATTATGTATGTAGGGAAAGAGAAGGTGGGGCAGAGGCCAGAAGGTTTCTACACTTCAGTGTCTTCTGGCAGGAGTTAAAGCTACCTACAAAGAGTGAGAAGGAGCATTAAGAGGGAGGTGTAAAGAGATTAAAAGGTTTTACATTTTCTTGTGGAGACAGAGTAATTTGGTCACAGAAACACAGTAGGGCAGAGGAGCAGCATGACACAGCAGATGACATTCATGATCATGAATGTAGGGGATTCAAAGTACTCTACTGTGTGTCTAATTCTTACCAACAGTGGTTGGCTGCTCAGGAGCAGACATGACATGGAGAGAGTGAATGGCTGGGTTTTTCAACAGTTGAAATTTTGACAAATAACTACTGCTGAAAGAAAGAAAAAGAGTTTAAAGTTTTGTTAAGAAAATTAGTAAAATGGTTTACTGTGGAATCTAAACTGAAAAAGGAAGGAAGGAAATGAAGAAAGGAGAGGACAAATCCATTGGGAATAAGTGACCTAGACTTGCCAATGGACTTTAACAGTAGGGATAGAAATAACTCAACAGGAAAGTTGAAAGAAGAAACTGTGGCAAGTGTGCCAATTTCTTGGTGTGTAGGATGGTAAAATGAAATCTTTATAGCCCTAATTAACTATAATATCAAGTATATATCACAGGTATTCCCACATTCCACTTACACAGGACTTGCAAGTAAGGTGACCAAAAAACAATTTTAGATGCTTAAACTTAGTGTTAACAATGAGAAGGCTGCAGGACAGTCTACTTATGGAGAAAGTTGGAGTATTTCCCCACCCCCTACCCCACGCACACACCTGTACCACCACAAAGGAGTGTTTCATGAAAGGGCAATATATGCAAAACAATCCCCAAAAGCAGAAGGCTAGCCAAGAAACCAAAGAATGAGGCAGACAACTCTACTTTGTTGGTAAAAGGCAGTTTATTGGCAAACTTACAAAGGGAAGCATGGTCTTGGGATGCAGCAAGACAGATAGATCTCTGCAGTGTTACCTCTCAGCCCCAGGGCTTGTGTACTATAACAAAAGGGTATATGTCTTTCAGAAGGACAGTTAAAATCAACCCTTCCAGGAAAAGGCAAGAATGCTATGTTATCTCATAGATTGTAATTTGTGTGATAACGTCAAGGTTGTTTTGATCTAAGGGCAGGATATATTTTAAGTACATGCTCTTACACAAAGAATAGTAGATAAAGTAGAAATCTTAAAGGTATTCCTAGAACTGGAGTTAATCAGAAGTCAACATGGTAAATTAGCATCTAAGATGGAGTCACTTTGGCCTCCACAAAGAAGGAAGAGGAGAATCTCCTACTTACCATGGTAAGATAGATATTGAGAAACCACCACTTGGAGAACCTGATATCTGCTTCCTAGGTTTAGAAGAGGTCAATAGATTAGTGTTTGACACACTTGAAAAATTAGAAAGTGAAAAGTCATAGCTGATTCTCCTTATTCATGCAGTTTCAGCTTCACTTTCACTGACAACAGGGTAGAGGTACCTGTTTCCCTGGGACCAGAGGTAGAGAACATGTGAGGAGAGTGGTTTTGGGGATAATTTGAAAGGCAACTTCCTCCAAGACAGCTTTTATACAGGGTAAGTTGACCTCAGCAGAAAGAGGCCAGATGAGACTATCATACACAGAAATCTCAGTGTATCATGAGCAACCAGGTGGAAGAGATACATTACCCACACAGAAGGAGCAACAGTCTGATGTTCTTATCTGAGTAATAAGAGCCTCTTAAAAACCCATACAAGTACCCCCAGATGTAGTCATTTTGAATACCCACCAAGCCTGGAGAGTACTAATGTCATATCTTAATTCATATGCCACTTAAATAAGACCTCTCCTAATCCTTACCACTCCTCTCCTGATCCTGTCCTTCTCCTGACACACCAAGTATGGAGGATTTAGAAACTGAGTCTAGCAAGTGGTGGGAGGAATTAGAACTGGGGGCAGACAGTGCAGAGGGAATGCCAAACTCACAGACCTCCTTCCAACTATGGGCTTTCAGGCAGGCCTGATCTGGGGAGAGAAGAACGTTTAACTTTCAATAAAGTTGGGACTTTTTAAATTAAATGGGGCACTGTTTATTTCAGCTACTGAAATGAAGCTCCTCTTTTGACTAAATGTGACCAAAAATCTATTTATTAAATGAAATGACCAGAAAACTTGTTGGTTCTGCCCTGGATTTCACTATAGAAATAGCAAGAATCAAACCAACAAAGTGTGTTCATATGGGCCATGGGTGAGAGAAATAATGAAGTTGCTTTTGGCTTGCACCCTAGGAAGTCCTACTCTTAAAGAAAACACATTTGGAATAGCAATTTCGCAGGTGGAACCATTTGAGGATGTGCCACTGCCCAAGGTGTAACGGTGGGAGGGGGTGATTGAGGTAGAACAGAGTTGAAAGCATTTGGAAATGGGTCAAAAATCAAAATGTTAAGAAAAAAAAGAAAAACAAACATTTGTCAGGTGTGGGGCAGGTGGGGAGGAGGGGATGGGCATATACATACATAGTGAGTGTGATGCACACCGTCTGGGGGATGGGGAGACAAGGGCAATGTATGCAACCTTAATGATTGTAACCCCATAATATTCTGAAATAAAAAAAAAAATCTGTGAGGCCAGGATATTTGAAAAATTATTCATGAACATGGTATAGTTATCCAGATGCTGATGGGATTTGGAGTACAGAAGATGATCGTGTGCCAAGTGCAAATGTTATCTTAAATGACAGCAGTGGGTGACCAGGGGATCAGAATGTCATGGTCAAAAGAATAGGGAAAGACATACCCAAATTACATGATACTTGGAGAAAAAATGGATTTATTTTGAGTGAGTAGAGGATTCATGTTCTAGAAGAGATAATGGAGAGCAGGAAGGGACAGTAACTTCACCTCTCAATTCTGAGGTATATGGGGTTGAAAACATTAAGCATCAGGAATGGCATCCTCTGGGGACCATCCATTAGGTACCAAAGTGGGAAAACTCTCCAAAAAGAGGTTAAGGAACTTACTGACCATGTACCACGAATATTAGCAGGAAAATAATGGAAAGCTTTGGGAGTAGTAGTAAGAAGGGAAGACCTGAGGGAAGAGTTGGGTCAGACACAAGAAAAGAAGGATGAGGGAATGAATGAAATTATATTTGTAAAATATCTCAGTAGTTTCAGTTTAAATTCTTCTTACTGTTAACATTTCTACTGATGGAAAGATAAGCACCGTACTAGTCAGTTCAGGTTGCCATAACAAAATACCACAGGCTGGGTGACTTAAACAAACAAAAAAATTTATTTCTCATAGTTCTGGAGACTAGATTAAGTTCTGGCAAGGTTGGTATCCAGTGAGGGCTCTCTCCTGGGGTTGCAGATGGCCACCTTCTCACATGGCAGACAGAAGACATTAAGCTTTCTGATATCTTCTCTTATAAGGACATTAATCTCATCAGACCAGGACCCTATCCTCATGACATTGTCTAACCCCAATTGCTTTCTGAATGCCCTATCTCCAAACAGTATCACATCAGGAGTTAGGGATTCAACATATGAATTGGGATGGGGGGCAAAAACATTCAGCCCATAACAAATGTTGTTACTGTTTGTTATGACCACAAATAGGGCTGTTCTCATGGAATTTTGTTGTTGTTGTACAGAACTCAGGCACAGGAAACAAATATCGAACAAAGAAGAACCACATGATGTGTAAACTAATGTGTTTATGCATTGCTTACTCTTCTACCATTGGGGGACTGACAACCATCACTGGTACCTCCACCAACCTAATCTTCTCTGAGCATTTCAATACGTAAGTAACATAATTGAATTGGTGATTTAACAAATGGGCAGCACATAAATTATAAAAATTATTCCCACCTGATTCAGAGAATCCAAGGACAGAGATGCTATGTCAACACACTCTCTCTCTCTCTCTCTCTTTTTCATCAGAACATCTATAAGTCTATAGACCTTCTTCTGTGCTGAGATTTAAATAGTCAGGACATAGTGAATGAACCTATGCCTATAGATTCCCCAGGTCAGCTCAGAGGCAATAACTGTTAACCAAGAGTTAAGTGATCGTTAGCCTGATCATTCTAATCAAACAGGGAGGATATTTTTCATTGCAAATAATACTGCAAATGGTAGTTAGCTAAAGTAAAGAAGAATTATTCTCATGGGACAATTTATGTAGAGTTTGCGGACTGGCATTTGAACTTAAATAATGAGTGGTGAACGGAGATACCAAGTATGGAAAACTAGGTGTTTGAATTAAAAAAAGATTTGAAAAGCACAATTATAAGAAGTGTCAGTTATAAGAAATGTTGGAAATGTCAGACTGCTTCTACTAAAAGGACACATAATAGTCAGAATTCCAAGAAAGTGTGCAGCATTGAGGAAGCCCAGGAACTGGGCTTCAGATCACAGAAAAATTGAGGCTCAGAGGCAGGAAAGCTACACTCTAGGAAATGGATTCACAGATTCTATGAACTTTCTGAAATTATTTGCAAAATGTTCTTCATGTATATATTCTCTAAGAAATCCAAGACTCAAAAAGTGTCTGTCTTCCTTTTAGAAAGAATGGGAGTTTGTGTACAAAGAACACTGGTATAAAAGTTTACGATCAATATTCCACAGACCTCCATGTGTACTTATTGCTTCTATGAATACACATCCATCATGTATACTCCAACACTCAACTTAGAAAGAAACCTTTAAAAGACTTTTGGTTTATAAAAGAGACTTCTGAAATTCACAGTGCCAGAGAGGATTTATCCAATATATCCCCTAATTCAAGATAGGAAATACACCTGATCCCTTTCTGAAAGCTAGATTTATATCCTTTCTCATGAATTCCCCAAGGAAAGAGATTCCACATCTTAGTTGCCTCTCTGAGGTCATTTTTCCAGAACATTTAGACTAAATTCTTATTATTTTATCTTTGTTAATGTTAGAAAACTGATGGATTCCACCATTCCTGTGGAATTACTTGATACAGTTGAAATAATTCATACTGAGTTTGCCCTTGGTCTCTGTGTTTTGCAGAGTGTATCAACCAAATTTCCTGTTTTATTTAACTTTTTCCTTTACTCTTTGGATGCATTTATCTGATTGTGACAACAGATTGAGAACATTATAGCACTTTGAACAAACTGTTTCAGTAACTATTTTCCCTAGTTGTGTAATGTTCTGATTCTCCTAATCATTAAAAAGTACTTTAAATTTAGGGAATGCTTAAAATGTGCTCTGAAATTTAGTGGGTTTTTTTCTTCACAAGGTTGCCTTTACCTTAGGAATTATATGCAAAATGGAAAAAACTCAAAGAATCCTTTTTTGATGTAAAATACTGTAATATAAAAGAAAACATACCCTTATGTGAAAAAATATAATTGATAGTATTATGTAAGCTAGATATTGAATGAACTTTGAAAAAAAATGTTGGCCCTCCAAAATACAGTAGCATCCTAAAGCAACAAGAGAATGGAATGCATTCAGTTTAATGAAACAGAACTGTTATAAAAGCTTAAAATTTGAAAACATATATTCTTTGTTCAGATGTTTGGAGCTGGAGAGAAATAGCCCTTTATCTACATATCTACTACAGTAAGGCCACCTTGATACTACTCATCATCTTTTTGAGCAATACGAATGATCATTTTGAGCAATTTCACTTTAGATCTCTCCCAGCTCCAAAGGATACATGAGACTTCAGAGTTAATGGGATCCTACTATTTACATTTAGATAAAGGTGACATTGTACAAATAAACTATTGGAAGAAGAGATTGTATGCCATATTCTGAAGCTCTAAGTACCTATTCTTTTGAGATATTCATATATATAGATATATATATCTTTATATAAAATGTTTTTGTATGTAATGTCTATATAATAATAATAATGCCCTTATGTATTTTGTTCTTTTTTCTACACGAAGAAAATAATAACAAATTCTGAGAAAGCTGAAAGTTATTCAGTGGAAATAAAAGCAGAGCTCTATTCGTTCACTCAGTCAATCAACAAACATTTGTTGAGGACTGACAATGTGCAGTGCACTGTTTTAAATTCTATTAAAGAATAGAAAAAACAAAACAGACCAGGAAGAAGATTCTGATTGTCTAAACAAAACATATGCATGTGAGAACCATTAACATTTGTAAGCATAATAACATTCATTTTTTGACATATAGGTGGGAAGGCAGGGTGACAGGTATTGAGTCCTTGCCAGATAATTCACATACATTATAGTGTGCACATACCCTCTATATCCTTGCTGTGGAGGCGGCATATAATGGTGATCACAAACATGGACTCTGGAGTTAAAATGCTTGTGTTCACATCCCAGCTCTTCCATTCACCGGCGTGGTGACTTTGGATAGTTACTTAAGCTCTCTAAGCCTGTTATCTTTCCTGAAAAATGAGGAAAATAATATATTCTCTCTTTTAGAGGGCTGTTTTGAGTTTTACATAAAATAAGCAGCACTTGGTGCCTGGCACAAAGCATGTGCTCAATAAATGTTGAATATTATTATCATTAGAACAGAGAAATTGAGGCTGGATTTAGCAGATTTAAGCCAAAACCAAGGTCAGTCAGACCCTAAAGGTAAAAATTTATCTCCCTAGAAACATAACTCAAGTTGTGTCCCAAAAGAAGGCTGTAGCTATGTGCAATATCCCTTGGTTCACACAAACTGGAACAATTTTAGAAGAGGTAAACACCATATTAATGGAGAAAATGATTAAAAATAATTCATAAAATCAAAGTTTCAAAGTCTGTAACAGGTTTTCTTGGGGAGGAGTGGAATAATCTGTGCATGTTTTGCGCAGTTTGGAATAACAATGTGCAGATTGGTGCTCTAAGAGTCTGGAGACAGGAAACCAATTAGGCCATGATCTAAGTGCTGACAGATGATGAACGGCAGAAGTAGTTGTGAAGTGATAGGAGGATTTAGACTTGAGACACTGCAATGTCAAAAGGTCATGGGTAATTAGATGTGAGGATTCAAGGGGAAGGAAGAGTGAGGGCAACTCTGGGGACTTCTTTCCATAAGGCTGCATAGACGACGATGCCATGAACTCCTTGAGAAGACATGGGAAAGTGCAGATTCACTGAAGAAATTAATAAATTTGAATTTGGATGCATTGAAATGGCCTGCAGAAAGTCTATCCATAGGAGATTTTCGGTAGGCATTTGCAAATGCATTATTTGAGTTAGTATATATTTAGGGGTCTGTATACATAAAAGCAAAAACTAAATTCTTGGGTGTGGAAATGGTCACATGGGAAAGAAAGGTTAAAAGAATCAGACAGAAAATGGTTAAGGAGTAAGCATGTAGTGGGGGGGGGGAAGGCAGCAAGTTTAGATGGTTCTTTCAAGTTTGACAAAGAAAAGAAGAAAAGAACAAGCTTGGTATGATCAGAAGCAGAGCCTTCTTTTAGAACAAGGGTGAGATATCTGTTTGGTTTTATATTCAGGGAAAGGGGACAGTAAAAACAGAGACACATGAGATTTTTTAAAAAAGTAAAAAGAATGTTGATCAGAATAGAGTCTAGTGGAAATGGAATGAAATTAGAAGCAAGAATGGAAATGTTTGTCTTGATAAAGAGGGATGTATCCTCCTCAGTGGGAACAGGAGAGAAGAAGAGAACAAGTGAAGACAGAGGAATTTCAAATCATATATACATGTCCCTCGTTTCACAGATGAGGAAACTGAGGCTCAGAGAGTTTAAGTGATGATTACTATTCAGCCAAGGAGCCAGTAAGTAGAGGCAGGTGGCCTGAATCCCAGGGCCCTTTTCATTCTATAGCTTCACTGCCTCACAGATCTGTGACCATCAATGATGGTGCCACGATGGCAAACTTCTAAACAAAACACGTTTTCTGCCAGACATAAGTAAGAATTATTTGCACATTCATATTCTCCTGTTGCATTTTCTTTTTATAAAATATAAATATGTACACATAATAAATATTATTTAAAATATCAGCAAAGCTGGAGATATGGTCTGTTAGACTAAACTATTCCTTTGTTGCCAGTCTCATGAACTAATGTGTGTGTGGTTTGGAAAGTAGAATTTCAGAATAATATTAACAAGACTGAGTCAATTATCTAATTCAGTTATGAAGTATGAAATTGTTCTTGCATTCTTAATTTTAGAAACTAGGAGCTGTGGCACCTAAATTCTGAAAACCCTACTCTCCTCTGTGATTAATTCACCATTAGCCTTAACAAATCCTTGGAGCAGGGCATTCTGGAAATATTTGTTTCACCACCTCCTATTGTAATCTTGCAGATTCATTCGGTTTTTATTGGCTCTTCAATTAGGAAAATCCTATTTGCTTAATGCTCTCTACCTGGCCCTTTTCCCCTTCTTCTTTTCTACTGATAAACTCTTCCAGTCACCACCTAATCTCCTTTCCTAACACTATAGTAATAAATACTATCCCACATTTAACCCATTACTTCCTACTCTGGTTCTAGAAAGACCAGCTGTTTCATCCTATCAGACCAAACCATTGGCTGGAGTCACCCCAAGAGCTAAAAATAGAAATACCATTTGATCCAGCAATCCCATCTACTCAAAGGAAAAAAGACATTCTATAATACAGACATCTGCACTCGAATGTTTATAGCAGCACAATTCACAATTGCAAAAACAAAACCAAGATGTGGAAACAACCCAAGTGCTCATCAATACATGAGTGGATTAATAAAATGTGGTATATGTATACCATGTGGTATATATATATACTATATACTCAGCCACAAAAGACAATGGTGATTAGCACCTCTTATATTACCTGGATAGAGCTGGAGCCCATTCTACTAAGTGAGGTATCACAAGAATGGAAAAACAAGCACCATATGTACTCACCATCAAATTGGTACTAACTGATCAACACTAAAGTGCTCACATGGTAGTAATATTCACTGGGTGCCAGTCAGGTGAGAGGGGGCAAAGGAGTGGGTAAACTCACAACTAATGGATGTGGAGCACACTGTATGGGGGAAGGACACACTTGTAGCCCTGGTATGGTGAGGCAAAGACATTAAATGCAACCAAAATGTTTGTTCCCTCATAATATTCTGAAATTTAAAAAAAATTTAAAAAAGAAATTTAAACATCACAGAATTTGGACTTAGACCTTAGTTCAGATTTTAAGCCTACCATATATTAGTTTAACTTCTCTGAACATCAGTTTCCTCATCTGTAAAATGGGGACAATACTCAAACTTACAACATTATCGTGAAGCTTCGATGGCATAATGGGGACAATGTAGCTCTATCAGAGGGCCTGGCACATATCAACTTGTCAACAATGCTGGCTATTGTTATTGCCACTGCTTCTATTTTTGCTATTGCTGACAGAAATCTAAGCCTGGATCTTTAATAACAAATGGTTAACATTTTGTAAAGCAACTTCTGGAAGTGTACACACACAACACTGCAAAGTGGCTTTGTCTCAGAAATAATCAATTCTGTCATTAGTCAAAAGGACTGTCATCAGTGTGGTGGATACTAGCTTATTGTGACTCTTAATGGCCAAAATCTATTAAAAGGCTGTAAATTACCACAACTGCATCCACTTTTTTCAAGCCATTTCTGTGCATCTCATTGGTATCAAGGTTATTTGTCATTTTGTAGTTGAGCATAAGAGCTGCAGTGACATTATCTTCCTAAGTGTCAACAGTGATGTGCACATGTGCTTTAAGTTAAAGCATGTCTCTGTGTTATGATACGATCATTTCTATAGTTGTTTTAAAATGCCCTTAAAACATAAAGTCTGGACTCTAGCCTATGGATATTTTGCAATATATATGGCATTTTTTATTTTCACCTGGGAGCTGAAGTTGAGGACCTGGGGGGCTAATGAAAAGAAGTTGTGTTTTAGACTTTTCCAGGGTTAAAAATCCAACTTGACTGCCTGCACAATCTGTGACCTTGAGCAATCTGCTTAATCCCCTTAGCTGTTTCTTCCTGTGCAATGGATATTAATGCTTTCCTCACTGGATTTCTGTTAGAATTAAAAGTGCTTAGCTCATCTGCTCCTTCCTACACCTCTGTCTGACCTCTAAAACTTAGAGTACCCCAGGGTGTACTGCCAGTTCCTCTTAATTTCTACAACTCCACTTACTCCCTAAATTATCATACCCATTTTCATTGTTTATGATGCTGCCTATCTGCTGATAACGACACGTTTTATATCTCTATCCTTGCCCTGTACTCTGAATTCCAGACTCATTTATCTCGCTGCCTATCCAACATGACCACTTGGAAAAGTAACGAACATTTCAAATCAACACGCACAGGACACAGCATCGTCAATCTGCACCTCTCCCCTGACCTGTCTGGTCCACAAACACGCCAAACTCATTCCTAAATCAAGGCTTTTGTACCTGCCATTTCTTCTCTCTGGAGTGCTGTTTCCCAGTTGTTCACACGATTTCTTGCTATTTAGATCTCATCTCAAACATCACCTACCCTGACCACATTATGTAAAATTTATTCCGCACTATAATATTACATTATTGTTTTATTGTCTATTTTATTACATGCTTACCTGTTTACTGTCCGTGTGCCTTGTTTTCATGTAAACTTCATGAGAGCCTGGACCACATCCATCTCATTCACCACTGTGTTGCCAATAGCTAGATGAGTACTTACATGGTGGACACCCAAACAGTGTTGGGTAAAAGAAAAAGATTTTTATCAGAATTTAATTTCTTAGCATAGTTCATGATAGAAGAAATCTATATTTGCTTTAGGCACATGTTTGCAGTCACTTCACTTGCATGATATGAGGAAAAGTGAAAAAGGAACATCCCAGCAAAATTAATGCCCTAGAGTATGCCATTCATTCCATTTTTTATTCACAATAGTCACTATAGGTCTAAGGGTAAAGGCTATGATTATAGAGGTCACAGTACTATGTGGTTGTTTATATACTTCCTTACCTAGTGAAGAAAAAAAGAAAAACAAAACAACAAAATTTAACTTTTTCAGGATTTCATTTTTTTAAACAAACTATCCCTCCAAGCAAAAATTCAAAAAAGCCCCTCTTTAGTCAAACATATTTTACAGGATTCTCTCCAGTGGGCAGGTAGAGCAATGCAGCCAGATTTCAAGGTATGAGCCACAGATGGTGAAAAATTAAATTCAACCTGGAGACATTGTTCTAAACCTAATCCAAGTAATATGTCTGGGTGTCATTATGCTTGTTGAACAGAATAACACAGGTCATCTTGTAATTCGAGCCTCATAAGTTGATAGGAAATCAGCTCAAGCCTTTTATTCCTTATTTTATTTTCTGACTGAAGACAATAAACATTTTTCAAAAATGAGCAATTTTCAATAGAGCCTCAGGGATGTGATAAAGCCTTTTTCCACTCATCCAATTCTATCTATTTGCCAACATTTCCCATTGTTATTTGCCACTTTCTAATTGCATTCATATGTAAGCTAATCCTGGTGTCTCTTCAGGGTAGATAAAAACTGTCCCCAAGTTGCTAAGGATAACTCTGGGGCTCAAGGAGATTTGTAACTTTTCATAAGCTCAAAGAAAGTTATAGAACACATGAGAAATCTAGACTTTTGAGAACCTATTATTATTGTTTTTAAGTATTTGCATCACTTACAGACCATCTTAAAGTAGAGGAAACACTCTGAAATACATAAATTTGCTACATAGGTGTAGCTATGAGCCATTTTATTTACATAATCCTTTTTAAATGACAAAATACAAGATATGATTTAAATAGAACAAGCATTGAAAATCTGTTTCTATGAAGTTCTATATATTTTATGATTTCAAAATTATTTAAAATATGTTAATGATATTTTTATTACTTTTATACATTTTCTGTATTTTTTAGATTTCCAGCTCTGGCTTTGTGTTATTGCCGCAAGAAAAAAAATATTAAAGACAACTGTTTCTCAAATTTCCTATTTTTTTCCATAATTATAAAATAAATGACTCTATGAGAATGTATTTGGTATTTAGACTACATTTTAGAACAATGAATGTGAGGTTACCAAAGACACTGTGCTCATATCTGACCTTCATTTTCTATTGCTGTTATTCTGTTATTATGTGAATTTAAAAGTTAAAAATAGCTAGAAAAGTTAAAGGAAAGAGTTGATGTTTTCCAGAGAACCTTTTCATTATTTTTATCTGGCGCAGTGTTATTCCATTGACGGATCCCCTACACATAATCTAGTTCTAGGAAAAAAGGGCTATCGTATGCCCGATGAGATGCTTGCAGTACTTTGGAGGCAGAAGGATCAGAGGGGAAAATGGCAAGGAGACATGAGACTGGCTGGATCACAGTCCCTTCGTAGGTCCCAGGGGTTCCAGCTACCAAGGGAAAATGGGAACATTCAATCCTGTTAATTTTTGCTTGTTCCCAAGTCTGCTTATTTGTATTTACTCACTCAAATACTGATGATGTGAGTAGTAACAACAAAACACACTCCCCCTCCTACACATTTAATAAATATCAAGTACTGTGCTGGGTTTTCTCCCAAGCACTTCCTTAGAGACTGAATGTAGGGAACACAAATCAAAACATGTCCATTCTTGCTTTTGTGGGATACAGCAATAATTATGCAGTTACACAATCAAGTCAGGAGGCAAGGAGTAAAACTACTTAACGGTGAGAACATCTCAGGGCTTCCTTCTTACCAGCAGCACAGGAAAGACGTGGGCTTCTGCTTCCCAATGACCATCCTAAAGGGTTCCACTTGTCCCTCCTTCCCTGAACACCTCTCTGTATTTTCACGCAGACGCTATCCCGACTGCCAGTGCATCAACTTTGGATCATGGTTTATATTTTCCTTCCCGGCTGCTATTATTATTCTATTCTTGTCCTGGATCTGGCTTCATTGGCTTTTCCTAGGATTCGAGTAAGTAAATATTTTATATAAGCAGGATAAATAAAAGTGTCTAAGTTTCAAGTTCCTACCTCCTTATCCAGTACTTTTTCACTTAGGCCAAGCACACTGTATTTCTGCCTTTTTCTTACCCACAAAAGTGACAAACAAAAACACATATTTGATGAATAAGTTAGGCCCTCATTTAAACAACATTGGCTGTGGAAGAGAGTCTGTAGAAAGCAAATCCATTCAGGTGAACTTTGAATCCTAAGCCAATAAGATATTACTAGGCCAGGAGGGCATAGGACACTCATTGTTATGTCCAACGGATTGAAGTAGAATTTTAAGGTTTGTCCACTTGATTTAATGTGGGGATTTCCTTGAGTTATCAAGTTACTTTAATCTGTAGCATGCAGGCTTCCTGCTTCATGTTGGCACCAAAATTGATGTCACCTTCAAAATATCAAGGAAAATAAAGACCTGAGAATGTTCTCTGTGGGAAGAATATTGAATTAGGGAATCACAAGACCAGGGATAAAATTGTGGCTTCTCAAAGGCCAGATGAGTGATTCTTGCAAGTCCAGACCCATTCTCAGTCTCAGCATCTTCAGCTGCCAAATGATAATTTATCTAAAAGATCAGTAAGATCACTTCCAAGCCATAATTCTAACACACATGGATCCACATTGAATACATACAAGTTAAAGTAAGAATTATTGATCAATATAGACTTACTGATGCTGCTAAAATGTTAAATATATGTATC
This sequence comes from Microcebus murinus, assembly GCF_040939455.1. Lineage (NCBI taxonomy): Eukaryota > Metazoa > Chordata > Mammalia > Primates > Cheirogaleidae > Microcebus > Microcebus murinus. The sequence goes on along the minus strand of NC_134112.1, from coordinate 76,317,475 downwards.
AAAGAGAATTTCAATATTTTGTATAGGCTGGGATCAAAGCTGGTAGTTCATAAATACCAATGAGTTAATGACTTAGATGACAGGAAGCATTTTAAAATGTGAAGGGCTCCTAAGCAAAATCTAAAATGCAGCAGCGTATTTTCAAATCATTTCGCAACGCTCCAAAGAGAAAGGCAAAATAGCTGTTTATCAACCCTTGAGAATTTTCTTTCCTGAAAAATAAAACAATTCAAATTCATTTCTGTAGGATTTTACTTAAATAATTCCAGTGACCTTTGAATAAAACAGCGCGTTATTCACCAAGCCAGTGAGGCTGAAGTCAGCTATTTGTTCTTCCTTTGCAAAACAACTCACTGCAATCAGGTGCAGCTCCATGTCTGCGCCCATGTTTTCCAAGCCTAGTAATATGAGGACTGACATTCTCCCCTCTGCATTCCTATTTCTAGTTTTTCCCCAGAACTGACACAGTTTTGTTAGTAGTGAGAAGATGGTACTGATGATGTTTTTTAAAAAAATTCTATCCAGATTGTGGGAGCAGCATGTGGCAGTCCTCCTGTTGAGGCCAATGTGTGGAATGTCACTGACTTCAGCAGGTGGGCATCAATGGGTAGAGGCCAGATGCATACTAAGTGCCTCTTCCAGGACAGCCAAGCCTTTGAGCGCCTATTCAACTGTTCAGGTGGCAATGCAGGAGACAAGGGACAGGGGTCTCAAGTCCGTGGAGTCACAGGCCCACGGTTGTTTCATTCTTTGTTGCTACATATAATGCCATTATAAAATATATATGAAACCATTTTCATTATCTTAAAATGGCCTACCACTTCAAAAGGAGAAGTTGAGAAGATAAGGGACAAATAAATATATTGAGATGTGCTTGCCGTGAGGAAAAATATCCCGTGACGTGTATACATTAGGCAAAGTCCATAAATCGCGATCAGTGGCATGTTTAAACAGTCCCCTTGGTGTCCACTATTGGTTAGACACTGCATGGCTCCATGCTCCAGCTAATTTTTCAGTGTCTTTTTCAGTCTACCAGGATGTTCACCTCCAGAGGTTTTAGATCGACAACAGAAATTATCAGCTGCTCCCCTGGCGGACCAGCTTACATTCTGATTAGTGTGTCGGCTGTTAACACAGTTAACTCACCCATTATAAATGACTCCAACGTAGTTGGGAAGAGAAGCTCATATGTCAGTGCCACTGAACCTATTTAAATGGAGAGGCTGATGCATTGTCATATGCTTCGTCAGTTCCTTTGTGAAGGCATTAACCTTCATCTGTAGCAAAGCCAATTTGGCTTTTGACTTAACTATTTATTGCCTGCAACCAAAACAGCAAAGTATATATGTGGTAACTTGGGTACAAAATAGTTTCTAAAGAGACCTTTTCTCTTTCTTTAACTACTTTCTTTAATTTTTCTTTTCTACAGATGATTCTCTAGGTGGCCTGAGGATTAGTTATATTATATTTCTTATGATATGCAGTATTTGTATTGCAACAAGGGACAAAATTCCAAGACTGGTACTAGTCAGTAATATAATTGAGATTGTAAAAGGAAATTTCCCATTGATCCCTCATTGATTATAAATGCAACAACGCCCATCTACTTATGTTCAGTGTTGGGGTGTATGCATGAGGGTGACTATCAATGTATAGGATGGGTGGCTTAAGAATTATGGAAATTCTGCTGCTCCAAAGGGAATCACATCCAAATAAGGGTACATAACAGAGTTACAGGAACAAATGTAACTGTAACTGAGTGATAACTACTCTTCCAACACCCCAGTTTTCCTATGTACTCTCTCATAAATATCCATGTTTACCCCAGCAGTTTTAGAAAAGAAAATGTCCCTGCTTTTTATACCTACATATAATGTAAACTAACTGAGCTACTCATAAAAGTTCCAAGACATAATCCATAAGAATCTGGCTATTTTCCTATTTGTTTCTTCCTCTGGAGGACATTTTACAAATCTACATCTAGAGAAGTATTTTATAAAAACTGTCCAAAGTTTTGAAGACCCTGGACTTAAGGACAGAAAAATTAGTCACAGGGGAAAGAGGTCACTAAACAAGCAGTAAAAAATAATGAAGAGGGGCAGTTATTGTATCATGGATACTATTAAGGGTGGAGAAGCTTAAAGAAAAAAAAATTTAATTGAGTTGGTTTTACTTTTGAGAATAGACCTAGTTTGGACTCTGACTATGATCAGTATATGTGACTTCCCTGCCCTAGTGTTTAACTCAAGTTTATCATGCTTTGTGAAAATTGATGGATCTGACATCAACGGTTTTATAAATTTGCCAAAGATATTATTGAGTTGATGAGTCAAGTATTTACTGTGCGTGCCAGTGCTCAGAGATACAGGGCCACAGAAAACATCTATGACACTGTCACTATCCTTCCCTGAGGATAATTTATCTAACTAGTGGGATAAAACTTGTCTGTGTGCAACAATTAACAACCAAGATATATCATAAACATATTTTGAAAATATAATCTAATGGTCAAATATATAATAAAGAGTTACTTAGTGATAAGCAGCATGTGTCAAAATTCCAATGGTGCAAATGGACTTGGAAAAAAAAGAAATTGGTGGAAGATATGGAAAATATGCAACAAAAATTAAGCCTTGATAAGTGAGAAAACCAGGCAAAAACAGAAAAGAGGGGATAGGATATTCAAAGAAGGAGCTAGAAATAGAAATAGAGGAAAAAAAGCACAGATTTTTGTTATTAGCAGGGAGATTCATATTTTATGAAGATTTCACAAAAAGTGTCTTTCATAAAGGAGGGTGATAGGGAAAGAATCCTTTAAATAATAGGCTGAATTATTTTTTCAGTTTCAAGATGTTCAAATGTGACAAAACCAAAACATTCCAACAAAAAGCTTGTGCTGAAGTGATTAAGAATGAATACCAAAAACTCGGGCCAATGAGGTAAGACACACACACACACACACACACACACACACACACACACACCCAGAGATATGTGCTGCTTATATTGCAAGAAGCTATTTAAAAGCAAATCATTCTTGGGATACTTCACTTAGTAGTATGGGTTCCAGCTCTAACCAGGAACATATAAGATGTGCTATATCAACGTTGTTTCTTAGAGCTGAATAGGGAGGGGAGAGGGAAGAGGGGGGCGGGTATATACATACATAACAAGTGACATGTGCACCATCTGTGGGATGGTCATGCTGGAAAGTCAGACTTGTGGGGGGAGGGGGGAAAGGCATTTATTGAAACCTTAAAATCTGTACCCCCATAATATGCCGAAATAAAAAAAAAAAAGCAAATCAGCACTTACGTGCCTGAGAGTGTTATTTATAACACTATTTATCAAGTGTTATTTATAACACTTGATCAGGACCCCCAAATTGCTAAGCGTTGTGAATATAACTAAACATGACAAAATACAGCCTGTGGTCTAACTAAAATTTGCCAGATAGAATGGAAAGCTGAGAGATTCCACAGGGGAGTAAGGTTTTTTCCTACCTGCGCTGATGCTCTCAAATTATTGACACATCCAACTTTTACAGTGTTTAGTGTTCTGCTAAGATTACTCCTGGAAATAGCTCAGGGAGTTTCTATAAATGTCTTGACTGAGAAAACAAGAAATGATGGCATTGGAATTTTTTCACAGGTATCAAGAAATTGTGACCTTGGTCCTCTTCATCGTGATGGCCCTGCTGTGGTTTACCCGAGATCCTGGGTTTGTTTCTGGCTGGTCCGCACTTGCTTCAAAGTGAGTGTTCCATGCTACCTTTGTCAGCCTTTCCCATTTTATACTCTGCTTCCCTCCTATGTGATTCCTGTGACTCCAGAATACTGTATGAGATTTTTTTCTTCCTTTCCCTTGAAAATATATTTTTACTTGTAATCTTTTTAGAAAAAAAAACTAAATATAAGGATTGAAATCTAAGGGAATACCATATAAATGATAACCATACTACCCTGTCACTAAAACCCAAGGTCCATTAGAAAAGACTATTCTGACAGAATGGGAAATATAATCTGCAGAAAGGCTATGTTCTATGGCAGTTAGGAGTATAGATTTTGGAGCCATACTTCATTCCTGGATCTTCCATTGACTTTGGGCAAGTCCCTTAATTTTCAGTTTCTTCAATAAAGATGATAATAGCACTTAGAACAGTGTGGCCTTTCTCCCTATAAAAGTGCTATATAAATGTTTGTTGTGCGAAATAAATGTCACTTAACACCTCTTAATAATCTTATATAAATTCATATTCTGTGTATTTTATCAATTTATTTATTTATTTTTTTGCTTCTGTGGAGGACTATTTATTTGGTTCAATATCTTGTCTTTTTCTCTATTTATGCACATTTTTGCACCAGTTCACTATGAGTTCAGCCCAGCCTCCCTTTTATAGATAAGGAATTCCTGAATAAGTGATAAGAGAGATTTTAAAAGCTGATGCTGGGAGCTAGGTCAGAGTTAATTTTATCTCTCAGTGTCTTATATACAAGCAGTCATTGCTGAGTCATGTGAAGTGAGGAGGAAGAGAATAGCATAATTTTCTAAATTTAGGGCCAGCCTACATGTAATATAAATAACTTGGTTGTGAGATTTTTGTTCCTGATCTATCTTTCACTAAAGTACTCTAATTTCTAAATTCAGCAGATTTCTTACTTGGACTTCCTATCTCACATCCTCCACAAAAATCCATGCATTGTGGGGCAGAAACCAAAATTGTTTGTGTCAAATGTATTCTGCCCACATGGAATAAAGAAATTCCTCCCTCCCTGAATTAGAACTTCTGGTTTTACAGGCATTACCAACACTTTTTAAAAAGTGCAAAGTCTGAATTCAAATTCCTAACAACTACACAAGTCAAGCAATGCAATGTGGTAGCATTTTTTTTTTTTAAGGATCAACTTCAACTTTACAAACATTTTATTTCCTTTAAAAATAAAATTGTTTATTTTGAGAGGTACAAACAAAAAGTATTATCCAAGTATTTAAAAGAAGTAATTGTTTAATAATTCATTAGTACTTTCTGGTTTTGTGGTAGGATCTAGAACAACATAAAAAATAATTATTCCCCTTTTTAAAATCCAACTCCTACCATCCTAGATAGGGAGATTCTTTCTCTAAACACCAGTATGTATGAACTAAATGAAATAAGACAATAGCTAATAAAACCTGGCAGAAATCCAAATAGGAAATTCAACATAATCAACTTCTATTTGCCATTCCTTATTAAAAGAAACTGTAATACAGGACATGCTTTGTTTGTAGCAGGAACACAGTGTATTGGCTATGGGCAGGTGCTCATGTCTCCTAGAATTCTGAGAAATAACAATAGGAAAGAATCAAATGTTTGAGAGAAGATGGGATTTGAAAATATAAATCTAATTGGCAAACCCAAAGCAAATAAAATTTGCATAGGCTTATTATTTTGTAATACTGAGATCACCTAAATTAATTCCATAATAAACTAAAAATAACAGTTAAAATAATCATCACTTTAAGTCTTTTGAAGATAAATTATTTCAGCATTTATGCCTTGATGTTACTTAAGGCAAATATTCTATAGAATATATTAATATTTGTTATGTAGAGGTTCTAGGCATTTAGAATTCTTAAAGCCAGAATGATATATCGAGATTTATAGCTACGTTTACCTAACGTTTTCATTCCATCTGTTTGAACTTGGACTGACTTCAATGTGTCTTTTCAAATAAAACAAAATCTGGTTACATGATGCCTGGCCCAATTTGCCAAAAAAATCAACCAAAAATTATAACTGAAATAAAATAAATAAGAAACAATACAATTATAAATATGAGTCAAGTTTGTTTATAAATTATATTATGGTAGATAGTCAATGATGAAAGGACATAAGTGTATATTTAAGGAAAACAGACGGCTTTACAAATTGTTAGATGGAGAAAGATAACACATTTCCTTGATTATATATTTAATAGATTTTTCGGTACATTACATAAGTATAAAAACTTCTTTAGTATGTAAACATTACTGAGTTACAAGGTAGCAAAATAATCATTAGGATGTGCATATTTCTTCTCATGTTGCAAAAATGCACTAGTCAATGTTGCTGACTTTTAAAACTGAATTCTAATTATATATCTATTGCATTTATGTCTGATCTCCAGGTGTTTCTTAACTATTGAGGCTTCTGGGAACCTGTCTTATTTGTTGGAATGGCCTGGTGCTTCTAAGACCCCATCTGCTCCCCAATCGCTTTTAATTTGTACAACCATCATTTATGAGCATTGCACAAACCACTCCAATAATTTATATTCTTAATTGAGTTTCACAGAGTACAAAGCATTAAAGGGGTTGATTTCATTTGTATGATATGGCTAGGGCCTGTAACCACAGAAGCAGGTGTTATACCTTGGAAAACAGATCAATTTCTTTTCACAATTTATAGAATTTTGGGAGACTCTAGTAGCAGCATGCTTTGCTACAATTTGATCGAAGGGATGCTAGGATGTTATATATCAATTATATGAAGCTTTGCCTACTCTAGCAATTGTTTCAAATTCAATTCTCTGTCAATACGATTAAAAGAAATAATTCAAAGGAGAAATTGTTTAACAGATATGTAAGCTTACCTAAAAGGAAAATTTGCCACATTAGCCTAGCTTGCCTGGATGTGCGTATTTGGTATTGAAAATAAGGATAAATATGAAGACAATAGGAATGTGATCTGAGATTATTTGCTGTAGTAAATTATGTCATTTAGTTGGAAATCCATAGATTTTAGAACAGATTATCCAGAATAAATAGCTTATACCACCCTTACTATTATACTTACATGGTATTAACATAATCGATTGATGTTTAGCTTCTGTAAGTTCTTGTTGTTGGTTTTTAATACACATTTGTTCTTTTTCAGGTACCCTGGTTTTATTTCGGATTCAACTGTTGCCTTACTTGTAGGACTCCTGTTTTTTATTATCCCAGCTAAGATGTCGACTAAAACTACATCTACGGGAGAAATTGGTTGGTGTCATTTATCATTCTGGATCAATATGACAGAAGAGCAAAACATATACAATTCCACCAGTTAGAACTTAGAACAGAAAGAATGGCCATTCTGGCACACCCCCTGGCTTGGCATGACCTATTTGCACACTACAACCCCTTATTCAGCCAGCACCTCTCCTCCTTCCACAAGAAGGATCAGCTTACTTTGCAGAAGTGAGGAGCAGATTTCCTTTTGCACCATGGTTAGGGCTCTGCTACAAGTGACTATTTGACCCATGACAAACCTATCTCTGCTGCCATAGTCAGCATTAACCTTACTATTGCTGAACATAGGGACAAAAATTTGGAAATATTGCCTCATGATGAACCCTTGGTAACAAATTCTGGGGATCTAAAAAGGAGAGGAATTTCAACAGAAAGTACATTTACAGCTTCAAAGTAGCCGTGAAAAAAAAAAAAGCAAATCAACCTCACATAGCCATAAACTAGGGTTAAAATTGACAGAAAAGGTATTCAGTAAGAGCATTCATTGTGTTTATAACACATGGACAAAGAAGCATGCCTATTTGTATGAGCATATTCCTCCCTGTACATAAGAAGTGTGTGTGTGCCCCACACCATATACATACTTCTTAAACATAGGATTCATCCATGGTTATGCTTTGTACTAACACATGTTTTGAGTAGTTAGATTTCTATGTTGTCGATGTGAGACAAATAATTTATAATTGTCTGGAAATAAGCTAGTGGAGTTCCGGCTTTACTTGTTTGTTCTGACAAACTAGGATGGAACTAGGATTCATGATGTTGGGTTGGCTCACCTGATTCCTTGAGCCTGAATCCATGAATGACTAATGTTTCAAATTTCCAAGACACGATATATGTGACCTGCATAGCATAGAAATAAATGTCTTTTGCTTATTACTTGAGTTTAGGATATTTCACTGTGTGTTAAGGAGATGTTGCAATATTGAGCATCAATTCCTATGAGACCCTGAGGACTCTGACTATTGCAATCCATGCCCTAAGGCCTGGCAGCGGCAAATATGGAAGAACCCATGTTTAGCCTTAGCTTCCCTGGTTCCCACATCAGAATCTCCTCCCTTAAAAAGAGGCTTGCCCCTGTCCATCTTTCTGTCTGTCCTTATTCTTCAACACCTGTTCCTGATAAACTTATTCATACTAGGTTTAAAAATGACAGATAATTTATAATGTATTAAATTTGAAATGAGAGGTATTTATCAAAGATGTTATGCTTTAACAGGATATATGGCCTTAGTCCAAGTAAGAAACCTGGTAGCAACATTTCAGTCATCAGTGAGGGTCTGTTTGGTTTGGGTTTGGGGGAAGGTGATAGGAAGGAGACTCACGAGTAACCTTAAAATCTTGTATGTAGAAGGCTGCTTGTTATCACAATGTTAAATGGACATACTGTGTCCCTAAATGAACTTATTTATCAACAAAATAACAGACATATCAGAATGCAAATGTCAAGACAAATTGTCATAATTGCTTTATGAGCATTTCAAAAGTCTCACAAATAATACTTCAATTGATTTAATCTGAACCTTGAACTATCTTTAAATTGGAATCCTGATGAATCTATCATTGTTCTCCTTATGATTTAAAAAATAAAAAATTCAAATAAATATTAGTGAATAATAATTAAAATGCTATGCTGATGCTCTTGGAATCAATGGAATATTACAGACATTTTTCATAGCAGAGAATAGTATACTTTAATACACTGTGTTACTCATAGTAGACTAAAATGTTGTGGAATGAAGGAATGAATAAATGTCATTATAAATGACAATGTTATAATTTATGTAAATATAGTCTATAATATTAGCCAAAGTATTTTGCTAAGTTATAGCATTTTTTATAATGTTCCACCTAGGCCAGGTGAAATTACTCAAAGTTTAGATCAAATTCTCCCTTTAAAAACAATATAGGAATACTATAAATGTCTCATGAGATGGCTATTTAGAATACTGAAAAAAATGTCATATTGTCATGTTTTAAGCAATGTGTAACTGTGGGACTTTTTTTTTTTTTTTTTTTTTTTTCAGTTTCTTTTGATTACTCTGCACTGATTACTTGGAAAGAATTTCAGTCATTCATGCCCTGGGATATAGCCATTCTTGTCGGTGGAGGGTTTGCCCTGGCAGATGGCTGTGAGGTAATACACTGTGTAAGATATTTAACAATCAACTAGACTGTTTAAAAGAACACAGAGACATTCAAGCTTTTGGTTTATTCAATTTTATTTTATCATTTTAATGATGTAAATTTTAATAGCCATGCAGTGAGTATATCACACAGATGAGATTAGTTCAGAGTTCAAGAATTTTTATAGGCTGCCTGCATAAAATGTTATTTTTTATGGTACTCCAGCATGTCAAAAGAAATAATGCAAAAAAAGATTAAAATTCTTAATTCATGAAATAGTATTAGTAAAATACTAGCTTAGTTATATATATATATACATATACATATATATGTATATATATATACATATATATATATTGACTTCAAGTGGAACACATTTTTTTTTGTTTATGCCTTTACTGTATTTCATGATGAATTTGAGTAGCTCTCAGACTTTAATATATCATGGTCATATTGCTATTGAAGGAGAATGAGAAACAGTATTGGCATTAAAGATACTTAATAAATGTTTATTAAATGAAGTCCAAAGGAAAATTTCACATAACCATGTCTAACATTATATTATGCCTAATCTTAGGAAGAAATAAAAACATCATAAGAAATACAGTTGGCTATTTCTTTGACCTAGCTGTCTAGTAGCAGTTTGGGGAGGAACTTGATTCTGAATTACCTTGGTCATTGTGGGATTACTGGAAAGGAAGTATTTTCTCCAAAAGTTCCATGAAAATCCTTGACTCTTAGACTAATTAGAAACCACTTATTTTTGGATTTCATAGCCTTTCATGAAATACTCAAAGCTTATGGCTGTTCCATTTCCTTACTTAGTCATCAAATCGAAAAGAATGGTGAAAGAGGTATTGTATCCAGCTTTTTGGCATCCAGGAGATTAAATTGTTATACTTCTCAAGACAAATAACTGTTTCTTCTCTTCTTGATAACTTATAGTGAGACTGTTATTTGTTGCTAACATTATCGGCAATTTTCCTGCATAGTATTTAGATACTGAGCTTTCAGCAGGAGGATATACTAATAGCTGAAAGTCTTGGAAATTGAATCCTGAGTGCCATTTATGACATTGTTCTAATGTTTAGATTTGGCTTGCTTCATAGACTGCCCAAATAGAAATAGTAGAAATATAAGATAAATACACTTTTCTTTTCTATTTTAGCAGTAATAAGATATATTAATAGATGCTTGGAATAAGTAAATTCCATTCCTATGTCTGCTAGTGTAAATTGTGAAGAAATCAAAATCATCAAGTAGGCATTGATATGAACTTTGCTCATTTCTCCTCAGAATATCTGTCTAGACGGAACCATAGACACTCAAAGTGGTTTTGAAAGCAAAGGCCAGATCTTAGAACAGCAAAAAGCAAGGAAATGAAAATGGATGGACTTAGTCTGATACACTAGGTTCTCTCAGTGGAGGAATTAAGGAACCCATAGAGAAAGGTCTACTTTGTTACAAAAATCCTCGTATACAGAATCAGATTTCTACAGGATACCCAAAATAACCCTACCCCTAAATGGCCAGATTAAAGCCATGAGCTTTAAAAAATATGGCTGTGGACAAATATACCTCTAGAAATTGGTTTTACAAAGATTTGGAGGCAGTTAATTTTTTAAAATTTTGTTCCAAATTATAATTAGTCTAGCAAATGTTCAGAACCAGATAATCCTTTTAGTTGGGGACAATGAGACAGCAGCTAGTCCCATATTCACCTCATTGCAATTACCTCTCTCTCAAATGCCCCTTCATTTTGCTTTAACATGATTGATCTCTCATGAGCTGGCAGTCACCTTCAAAGTCATATTGGTGAATAACTCCTCCTCTTTTCTTTTCACACATTCCTTGATTAAACATGGAGGATTTCACACTATTTTTTCAGATCTCCACCAAAATGGAAATCACAGAACAAAAAAAGTGCCAATCCACAAAAACAAAGATTATATGACAGGGACAGTAACAAACAAGAGCTGTTGATAAAATGTAGAAGATGGAAAGAGGATATTTCCACTTTGTACAAGCAGAAAAAATAGCGAAAAATGAAATCTATAGGCTGGCAAAAGGAACAGCCAACAAGAAATAAGCTGCTTTATCCATAGGATCGTGGAAGAGCTAAGGAATTGAAGGCAGCAGATAACTCTGAAAGCTGGGATAAATATCAGAACTGAAAATGGGGAATGGTTTAAAAAGTGTGCAAGGAGCTTTGGGCCTCCCAGGTACTTTCCCCAGTCCTGAATCAGCAGGCAGTTATTCTCTCTTTTCCCTGATAGAAAATTGAGATTTACTCTGTAGCAAAATTGAACCAATGAGACACTGGCTCACGGCTCAGTCACCTACAATAAAGTCTTCCTTTCACAATCCTTGCCCAGACACAAGGAACTTTCAATTATCATTTTATTGTTTCCCTCTTAAACCGAATAGGTAGTCCAGGATCACCAGACAGTCGGGAAAGCCTCCAATATAGCAACCAGCAACAAAAAGTAATCACAAAAAATAAAAAGAAAAGGAACACATAAAAAAAGCAAGGAAATTGTGTGAAGCAAAAGAAGATTTTACAGATTTGTCACTGACACCTCAAAGAGATGTTAGAAACTTTAAAGACATGAAACTAAAATAGAATGTTACTTTTTAAAAAAGGAATAGGCAGAAGATAAGAAAGAGCCCTTGAAGACTAGAAATATGATAGCAGATATAAAAAAGTTTAGTAGCAATTGATATTAATTAATTAATATTTACAACAAAGTAAATATTATTAAAAAGATAAGAAAATTAAAGCCATCAATCCAAAATGGCCAACAGTCAACTAAGGAATTTCAGAAAGAGGAAAAAAAATAAAAGAGAAGGACAGTTCCAAAACATAATACAAGAAATTTCCCAGAACTGAAGGTTTTGGGATTCAAGACCAAGAGAGCTACTGAGTACCCAATATCAAATTCATATATAGAATTTTTGAAAATTATATAGTAATAAATTTGTTAATTTTTGAAATAGAAGATGAAGATGTGATCCCAATGACCTCCAGAGAGGGGGAACATTATGTAGTATAGTCTTTTCTACATCTAATTAGACATAGATAAAACCCATTCTAAAAGTATATATATTCCAGAATGAATTTCTGTCCAATGTGACTTAAATGCATAGGCAGTCTTTTCTCATCTAAAAATCATAACAAGAAAAAAATATATATATATAAGTCAAAACCACAAATAACACACAAGATATCTGCTACCCATATCTGGGGATGTTTGTGCCAACTTTTAATCTGCAGGTATACTACTTATAATTAGAGCATTCTGATGCCAAGTCCGGCTGTTATGAGCCTAAGGATTCATACATGGGGTAGCTCATTAAAATCTTCTCACAAAAAGAGGATTTTCCCCTTCCTCTCAGGGGAGAAAAACCATACGTGATATACAATGCAACATATGTGATATACAATGGACCAAAGATACGAATGTGATCCAGCTCCCAAAGGATCTGACTGGAAGCCACAGGAAACTAAGCAAAAACATAAAACTGCTGAGTGATAACTATATGAAAGCCTGAATTTTACAAAAACTAAACTATCAGAACAGTGTGAAAAAGAAAATAAATGTTTTCAGACATGCAGAAACTCAAAAAATTTACCTCCCCTGTACTAATTCTCAGGAAGTTATAGAAGAATGTGCTCCTCCAATACAAAGAAGTGAAAAAGAGAGGATTCCAACAAAGGTGGGGAGGAGAAGGAAATTCATAGTAGGATAACAAAGACAGGTCCAGGAACAACAGTCGAGTAGATTTAAAGAGCAACTAATCCAGATGGAGAAGTGGGAAGGAATACTCCAGAATAGACATCTTCCATGAGGGAATATGAAAAAACAAAAACAATTACCCAATATGTTTGTCTATTTGTGGGAGAGTTTTCCAGTTTTACTAGAGCATGTGATGAATCAGTGATAGGTACTTAGAAAACTAAGCAAACAAAAGAATGATGCCATTATTTCCTAGGGGAAGGAAATAGTAAAACAGAGAAAGTCAATGTAATCATGGTAGGCTAAGCAGCTCTGCTATGAGCAATATTTATATAATCATAGTGGTAAACATTAAATATTGGTTTAGCCAAAAATGTTGATATATGAGTTGGGGAATGAAGAAGTTGAAAATATATGTATGGTTGATGATGTGAGAAAAGTAAATCCTCATGTAACATTAGAAAGTCAGGAAACAATATCTAAACTTGAAAATTAGGAAAAAAAGTATAATTAGAATATTATTTTTGAAAGATAACTCTAAATACCTAAATATAGCTATAAATAGCTAGGAAGGGTTGAAAGTTATTGGCTCTGGGGAACACAACTTAGGAGTAGGGAGAGGTGAACCAGAAGTGCAGCTCTTTCCTTAAAGCCCCATAGTACTATATGACTTGTTAAAATGTCTACATATATTAGAGAAAATTAAAGTTTAATTGAGAAATGTGAGAAGACGTTTCAAACGTCCTAAAGTATATTGACAATGCTATTAGTAAAATAAGACTAAGTGAAAGCTCCTTCACATGAAAGGCATCTAGATCTACCAAATTACAGAAAAATGAGAGATTAAAATTATATTTTAGAAACTAGCTTTCAGAACAAATAATGCTTTTATATATTTAAATTGTTTCTGATTAAAATAAATTATTAATGAATAACAAATACTGTGATTTTGTTTTTTAGGTATCAGGACTATCTAAATGGATAGGAAATAAATTATCTCCTCTAGGTTCATTACCAGTATGGCTAATTATTCTGATAACTTCTTTGATGGTCACAACTTTAACAGAGGTAGCCAGCAATCCAGCTACCATTACCCTCGTTCTCCCAATATTATCTTCACTGGTGAGTATGTCATTTTTTAAGAGCAGTTTATACTCTTCATCAAGAGTAGTGTTCTACGTTGGAATGGTGGTTTTCATGTTGTCGTATGGACTCTTTTTTGGCCTAAATGGGCCTCCTTTAAAGTAACTTGTAGAGTGGTCTTTATTTGCACTAATGCTTTTAGTGGACCTTGACTCAAGTGAACTATTTTCAAGTTTTCATGTTTGAGCAGCATGATCTTAAGTAAACCACTTATTTTCTCTCAATCCAGTTTTTTCATCTGCTAGATCCATTCCAGTTATAAAACTTGGGATTCAAATTTCCTGGCAACGTTAGTATTTAGAGCTCTAACACAGACACTTTTCCCTCTAGAACATTGTGCCTAAATTTCAGAGTTTTCAGTGTTTCATATAAGTGATTTGCAAATGAATGAAAAACTAGGCTTATACTCCAGGCTTCAGGCTTAAATATCTTAGACACAATTATCTACTGCCCTGGGAAGAATAATAAAAAGGAATATAAAAAACAGGTGTGCTAAGGGAGAAAGATGGAGAGATTGTATTTTCTTCTTCTCGCCACCTAGCTAGCAATTACAAGAAAGAGCCTTAAATAAAACGTTTTTCTCATTGGGATGGATGAGTCTGGTGAAAGGAAAGCACTTTAAATTGAGAAGGATTGTCTTTCTGGAATTGTTCTGCTACAAGCACAAATGGCATATGTTAGCGTTCTTGAGTTGCTGCTTCAAATTATAAAAAAAAAATATTGGCTATTTGTATTAGTAAAATATCATTTTGGGTTTTGCTTTCTTTTTATTTCTAAAGATGGAACAGTTAAAAATTGTGTATTGAATTAAGAATAATAGTAACTCTTTTGTGATGATCCTTAAGAAAATTGCAAATTACATATGTCACAGAGACAGTAAAGTTAGTAGTATAATGAGAAGCTCTAAAGCCAGAGGGACCTGAGACCCTACCTAAGTTCTGCTGCTCACCAGCTGCCTGCTTAGGCTAGTTACTTTAGCATCTCTGGGCCTCAGTTTCATCATGTGTTATTTGGGGTTATAGTAGCCACCTCATAAGGTCATTGTATAAATTAATATGTATATATAAATACATGTTATGTATCATATGATACAATGAATTATATATTACATATAATTTATATATTATGAAAATATAAAACATATATTACACATAATGTATAAATTATATTATATATGAATATATGAATATGTATGCATATATAAACATTTAGCATAGCACCTAGCACTAGATAAATAATAAATGGTTGCCATTTTTATTTAGTTTCTGTAATAAGTGATAGTTCATTTTTTAAATGAACTGGACTACAATGTTTAAATAGGCATCAATAACTATATAAACAAGAGGAAGAGATGTTTTCTTCTTTCTTTCATAGATATTTCTATGAAAATATTCTTCAAGTTATAACTGCAATTATGTGTATAATTTTATGCCATTAGGTTTCAACCTGCTTTTGGGAAAGTTTATTACAACAAATTTGTTAATTTTGATGTTTGGTGCCTAGTCTCAAAATTTGACTTAGACTCCTTTTTGTCTTTTACAAATAGGCTGAAGCTATTCAAGTGAACCCTCTTTTAATTTTGATACCTTCCACTCTTTGTATTTCATTTGCGTTCCTCCTACCAGTAGCAAATCCACCCAATGCGATTGTCTTCTCATATGGTCATCTGAAAGTCCTTGACATGGTGAGTTACCTGAAAGAATACTGTTAGATCTAATACACATTTTTTGTGTGTGATATCTTGAATTATCTTCCCTTTTACACACCAATCAACCACCAGGAAAAGCATGGCCTGAGTTCTGTTTATGAAAGTGTGTGCATGACTGGTCATAGAATTGTTTTAAAAGTGTTAACTAAAAGTGAATATGTCATTAGAATTTATGCTCAAAAATACAAAGATATTTGAATGTATTAGTGATGCCCTGGAAGAAAGAAAAGAGCAGTGAATATGCTCAACATAACAACTTAAACTTAACTTGTCAAGGTCAGGATCCATCCTGACCCAGGCAAAAGGAAGAAATTGGGTTAGTGAAATTCAGCAGTTAAAATAAAACTCTGGTTTGATATCACAAATATTTATGCAACCAACATTTGCTCTGAATAAGACATCAGGTCAGTGCCTGACTGACAAAAAGGCATCTTTCTTGATATGATTTTAATACTGGCACCTGACATGAAAACTCAAGCAATTGCTGATGGAGAATGTATGTGATAACACATGCACATTTTTTGCCAAACACAAAAGTAGTGGTAGTTAAGCACTGGCTTGAGAATATTCTAGTCTCCCCACAACTCTTCATCACCAACTTCCAAACCAAGCCAAATAAAAATATAACCAAACTAAATTCAGGGAGCTTCCTATGCAAATGCAGTTCCAGGGTAAGTCCCAGCTCCCTTTCTTCCCTACAGATTGTTGTTCCTAAACCCCTGCAACAGAAAAATTCTGGAACTGTTTCTATACAGTAATTTCATAATATTCATTTGGTAAGGAAAACATGCATAATGCAACATAAGCAATGCTCAATGCATGTGTAGTAAAATGAATAAGAACAAGATGCTGGAATAGATGAGTGGCTTGCAGAATGAGTGGGCAGAGAAGAAGGCTTCTATAATAATTACTGCTAGGTATCTCCCTTTTACCTTTGGACTAGATGCTTTATGCACAGAATGCAAGGATAATCAAACTCTCTCTGTCAAGGACCACATAGTTAATATCTGGGCCTCTGTAGGCCATAAGGTCTCTGTCACAACGACTCAACTCTGCCCTTGTATCATGAAAGCAACCAAACACAATATATAAACAAACTAGGATGGTTGTGGTCCAATAAAACCTTGCTTACAAAACAAGTCAAGGGCAGTGGTTTTCCAACCTCTATTATAATAGATATAAAGCAACTTTGAGATTATTTAATGGACACCAGAATAATAATGTAAGAGCTAAAAAGATGAAAACTCTATGATGAATTGATGTAGCATTATAAAATCTCAATAAAACAATATTAAAGGGTAAGTTAATAATAATATTGAGTGAATATGAAGGATACAGTTATCATATGTTGTCTTAAACCTTACCCATTGAAATATAAAACTATAAAGCTAATTTCTGATTTAGTATGAAATGGCAGATGTTTAAGGGGATTTTTTTTTCTAATCAGAATGACTTAGGTATATTCCTAAGAGGAACCTCTCTGAGACTCTCCAACTAAAAGATTTTCTTTTTACATAAATGGAGAAGAACCCCTGGTTTTAAGAAATGACAATTTATACTAATCATTTAGGATGCATATAAATCTGTCATGTACTTTCTACAACAGTATTCTAATTCTCCTATAGGTTTGTTTGTTTGTTTGTTTGTTTGTTTGTTTGTTTTTGAGAGACTGACATTTATGCTCTTTTCTGTTCAAGGTTAAAGCTGGACTTGGTGTTAATATTATTAGTGTTGCTGTGGTGATGCTTGCTATGTCCACCTGGATTGTACCTCTATTTGACCTCAACACCTACCCTTCTTGGGCTCCTGCAATTACAAATGGAACCATATCACCATGATAAGCACAAAAGTTCTGACTATCTCATGGTGACTTTTGGGAAAAATTAATAATTCACTGTAAAATGTGGCTCTAAATAATTGATGACACATTTAAATCAGTTATGGTGTAGCTGCTGTAATCCCAGTGAACATCCAAAACCTGCTGTCATAACTCGGGGTCCATATTTATTTTGAGATGCAACCAGAGAACATCTAAGCACCTTCATCAAGAAGCCAGTGGTTGATATTTTGCTCATGGACCATCTGTATCTTGTTTCATCATAAGAATAATTTATAACTTGACCTTCATAGAGATTAGGCCATTTGCTTCATCATGCAGTTGGAGTTCAGTATAACATTTCAAACATCACTTTATTATTTCAAAAACTTCCCATGAAACTAAAACCAGAAGGTAAAATAAACAAGTTAATTAGGTACTTGTATAAATCATTTCTGTAGTGTTGCACAAAAGAATTTGCAGAGAAATCAAAACCATGATCCTCTGGTGATGTGGAGAAAAGTTTAATCTCAATGAAATGTGTGTTTCCTCATTTTAAAAAAATCCAGTTGTTTTATTCTTAATATATACATATAGTATAAAAATTTAAATTTAAGTAGTAATTCCAAACTTATAGCTGAACCTGCTAAATAACAGAAAACTCATAGATAAGGATTAATTTCCACTTGACCCTACAGTTAGATTAATATAATTCATGTTCTTATGATCTCAGTGCACTGAGAAATACATTTTGCATAGATATGGATAAGTCTTTCTATGATTTGCAATATTAGTACAGTATAGAAAAGAAAAGAAAGTTAAACACTATGTTCATTCTATTACTTGTTCCTTTCCCTGTCACACTTTACAGGTTTATTTATGATCTGTAGTATTTATTACATTTATACCTTTTTCCTAGTCATTAAATTTATCACTATTGAATTATACAATGGATAAATTCTTAATATAAAAAAATAAAATGACTTTTCAAATTATAATGTGTAAGTTTTGGTCTCAGGAAAATAATATAAACATTTCTGCTTGAATAATTTTAATGAATGACTTCCAACAACTGCCAGCTGAGCACAGGAAAAATACTTAGTCAAAATGTATTTAATCAAACCATATAATTTTCTTGACACATCTTTACATTTTGTTGATTATCAAAAATGATTTAACTTATCCATTTCACATTTGTCACATTTACATCAGTTCTCAAGCTCTTTTTTAATTTTTTTTTTAATTTCAGCAATATTACAAGGGTACAAATATTTAGGTTACATATATTGCCTTTGCCCCACCTGAGTCAGAGCTTCACGTGTGTCCATCCCCAAGACAGTGCACACCACACCCAGTGGGTGTGTATTTAGCCATCCCCTCCTCGCCCCTCCCACCTGCCTGACACCCCATGAATGTTACTACTATATGTGCCCTTAAGTGTTGATCAGTTAATACCAATTTGATGGTGAGTACATGTGGTGCTTGTTTTTCCATTCTTGTGATAACTTTACTTAGTAGAATGGATTCCAGCTCTATCCAGGATAATACAAGAGGTGCTATATCACCATTGTTTCTTAGAGCTGAATAGTATTCCATGGTATACATACATTTTATTAATCCGTTCATGTATTGATGGGCACTTGGGTTGAAAGTTTCCATGTCTTTGCAATTGTGAATTGTGCTGCTATAAACATTTGAGTGCAGGTGTCTTTTTTATAGAATGTCTTTTTTTCCCCCTAGGCATAGATGCCCAGTAATGGGCTTGCTGAATCAAATGGTAGTTCTACTTGTAGCTCTTTGAGGTATCTCCATATTACTTTCCACAGAGGTGGTACTAGTTTGAAGTCCCACCAGCAGTGTATGAGTGTTCCTATCACTTGACATCCACACCAACATTTATTGTTTTGGAATTTTTTTTATAAAAGCCATTCTCACTGGAGTTAAGTGATAACTCACTGTGGTTTTGATTTGTATTTCCCTGATGATTAGAGATATTTAACATTTTTCATATGTTTCTTGGCCATTAGTCTATCTTCTTTTGAAAAGTTTCTGTTCATGTCCTTTGCCCACCTTTTGATGGGATTGTTTGAATTTTCCTTGCAGATTTTCCTGAGTTCTATATAGATTCAATTTATCAACCCATGTGTAGCATGCGAATATTTTCTCCCATTCTGTAGGTTGTTTGTTTGCTCTCATGATAGTTTCCTTGGCTAGGCAGAAGCTTTTTAACTTGATCAGGTCCCATTTATTTATTTTTGTTGTTGCTGCCATTGCTTTTGGGGTCTTCCCCATAAATTCTTTGCCTAAACCAATGTCTTTAAGAATTTTTCCAACATTTTCTTCTAGAATTCTTATAGTTTCATGCCTTAGGTTTAAGTCTGCTAACCACTGTGAGTTGATTTTTGTGAGAGATGAGAGGTGTGGATCCTGTTTCAGTCTTCTACATGTGGCTATCCAATTTTCCCAGCACCATTTATTGAATAAGGATTCTTTTCCCTAGTGTATGTTTTTGTCTGCTTTGTCAAAGATTAGATGGCTATATGAGGATGGTTTTATATCTGGGTTCTCCATTCTATTCAATTGGTCTATGTCTCTGTTCTTGTGCCAATACCATGCTGTTTTAGCTCTTTTAGTTTGAGGGCTGCATATTATCTTTGAAAGTTTCCAAAAGGCAACCATAAACAGATAATCCAACGCATCTTTGTCCTTTCACTTTATGGTAGATTGTGTTTTTGTTATCATCTTGATCATTACTTACAGGTTAACTACAAATCTTTGTCACTTTAAATTTCAGCATTTCACTTAGGATTGGATCTTGTCTAGGTGAAAGCAGCAATTTCATTAAGTGCCTACTTACTGTCTGTTCATGCAAGTACTTGAAAGGCTCCACTGGCATATATGTATCTTTCTTTCACCCCAAATGCTGCTATATATATCAGCATCTCTAAAATTGTGATTCCTTTCTCTCAAATATGTGCAGTATTTTCACCTTGGTATCAAAAGCATTGTTCTCTCCTTTTTAGCCTCTGAGGTAAGGAAGTACACACTTTTAGTCAATACTACTAATGAACATTATTAGCAAAAACTGACCAAACAATATCATAGCTCATTGATTGTGTCTTGATATATGTTCCCTATATTATTATGTGCAAAAGTGTATTGTTAGACATATTACTATATCTCTACCATGCCTAAATCTTTTACAAGAATCTTTGTGATGACTTTTGTCCCAAAATTTTATTGGTTTAGTTAATGAATTTTATCTGTGCTTGCATATGTGGTTTTTGTTAAATGAAATGCTTTTTAAAAATTTTTATAGGGGAAGGATTGTATTAAAAATGTAAGAGTTAAACCAAATAAACTGTGTTAGTTTTATTATTCTACAATAATCTAAAAAGCAAAGTAGTTAAAATTGTTACTCCAGGGCAGTGATAACAATGGTATTCCCAAATGAAGAAAATTGTTCAGTAAAAATAGGTTAGATAAATTTTGAGAATGCAAATATCAAAACCCCAGATCCCCAGTGTGGACACAAGACCAGATTAGTCCAGAAATAAACAGAAAAAATAACATATAACTGAGCCAGAAATTAAAAGGTTTTCCCAATTATGTGAATCTTCATTTGTCTAGAAAAGAAAAAAGACGTGGGGTTATAAAAGGTAATGAAAGGACTTTCCTTGCTGATAGTATTGTTGTATAGATACAAGAGGGTAAAAATCTTCCTGAGGCCAAATAATAAAAAATATTGAATAACATACATCATTGTGTCTGCAAGAAAATAATGAATGTTCTCAAAAGAGAAAGCTAAAGCATAAGCAAAAATCCAGAGATATAAGCAAGAAATTAAGGTGGTAACTGCTAATTCCTAGAGCCCCTGAAAGTCCCTCTTAATAGGTACTCAGGGAACAAGAGAGAGGAGACAAAGTTAGAACCCACCCAAGTTAGAAGCTGAATGGAAATCAACATGGAGTTAAGATCCCAAAAGACTATACCTTCAGTGGAAGTGTAAGCTAGATAAAAACTCACCCCATAGAGGGAAACACCAAAGGAAATTTCATGTTTGGCCTATGTATTAGGTGAAGGGAATAAAAATCTCCCTTGAAAATTCATAACTATGCAAGTTAGGGGCCTAAAGTCTCAATATTGTGTGTGCCTGTGTGTGGGACAGGGCAGAGGGAGGGAGATGGACTTAATATGAAATTCTATTTTAAAACAACCTTGAGGCCAGGTGTGGTGGCTCACACCCGTAATCCTATCACTCTTGGAGACCAAGGAGAGAGGAGCACTTGAGTTCAGGAGTTTGGAGATCAGCCTGTGCAAGAGCAAGACCCGGTGGTCACTACTAAAAAATAGAAAAATTAGCTGGGCATGGTGATACATGCCTGTAGCCACAGCTACTAGGGAAGCTGAGGCAGGAGAATTGCCTGAGCCTAGGAGTTGGAGGTTGCAGAGAGCTATGATCACACCACTGCATTCTAGCCCCAGTGATAGAGCAAGACTCTGTCTTAGAAAAAAAAAAAAGGAAAAGAAAAGAAAGCATGAAATTAATTAGAATACAGCACAGAGAGAGACAATGATATGGAAGCCTGAAAGACAGGTTAGGAAAAATCAAATGAGAATGGGAAATGTAACATATATTTAATCCAAATTCCAAGAGTAGATAATAAAAAGAATAAAGGAAACACAATCATTAAAACTACAATTGCTGAGAACTGTTTAATGTTAATAAAAAATCAAGACTTTCAGGAAGTATAATGAACCTAAAGCAGAATTAAAAAAAAATTTTTTTTTCTAGGCTAAAACATTTATTATAAATGACACCTTCCATCAGCAAGGTGTCAAGCATCAAATCACTATATTCCTATATTTATTAAGTCACTGAATAGCAGTGCGATATTTGATCTTCCTGTTGTATACACACTCTCCAGTTTATAAAATGTTTTCACATTCCTACCACATTTGTTTGTCATACATAATTAAGAGATAGATATTAGTACCATCTTTATGAGCCAGGTTACGGACATTTGAATAGGATCAATAATTTTTTTCAAGATTCCATGGCTAGTGAGTGACAGAACTAGGATATTATCATGTCTCCTGGCTTCCATCAGTGTTGGTACCACTGTGCAGCCCTCGGCTACCATCAGACACTTCCCATCTCTTTCCGCAGTCGTCACTTTAATATATGCTTCAGGAAATTTACACTTATGATGTCGAATCATAGAACACCAAAGAAAAGGAAAATAGAGAGAGAGAGAGAAGACAGAGTACATATAAGAAACTGCAATTAGATTTAGACTGAATCAAACAGTTCGCCTTCAAGTGCTGAAACAAAGAACTGTCACCCTGGAATTGTGACATAGAAAATAGAAAATCTATGTTTTAAGAATGAAAGGAAAATAAAGACATTTCAAATTAACAAAAACTGAGAGAGTTTACCACCAACTACAGCTCACAAAGGCATTCATAATGGATGTAACAAAGGAAGAAGAAAAATAATTCAAGAAAGAAGATATGTGACACAATAAGAAATCATGAGAAAATAAATTGGTAAAAATATGAGTTAATAAAAGCTAGACTTAAAAAGAATAATATTTAAGTCTTCAGGAGACTCAAAACATTCTAGGATTGTTGTCTTATTCAGGAGAAGGGTAGAAACAATTCTTGGTATTAGAATTTGTTAACTTACATGTTAGCATTTTTAAGAGAGCTACTATAAAAACGAAAATAAATATTTCTCAAACAAGTAGTAAGAACTAAGGACTTTGGGGAAAATAGCTAAATTAATCCAAAAAAATACAAGAAAGAAAAAAAGGAATTAGAACTATTGGGACAAAATAGAAAGCATAAAATATAGAAATAATTCTAAATATACTAATTATCAAAATAAATACAGATGTGTTAAAGTCACCAATTAAAAATCAAAGATTATCAGACCAATTTTTAAAAAGCCAGGCATATATTGTTCACATGAAATACTCCTAAAACATAAAGACAGAGAACACTTGAAAGAAAGAGTATAGAGAAAATATTCCAAGTAAATACCAACCAAAAGAACTTGGTGTAATTATATTAAAATTAGCCAAAAAAAATTTAGGGCAAAACTTGAATACAAATAAAACAAGTCATTAAATAATATGAAAAAAGAAAAAAATCATCAGGGAGCTATAAGAGTTCTAAATTATGTACATCTAATAATCTACACTCAAATTATATAAAGCAAAATTGTCAGAACTAGACAAAATAACCATGAAAAATAAGGATTCAACATACCTCTTTCAATAATTGATTTATCAAAAAAATTTAGTATAAATACTCAAAATTTGAATAATACACTTTATATGTCAAGATATTTCATTTAGCCTCTGAAAAAATACCCTTTTCAAGCATATGTGATCTCTTAGGAAAGTTGGCCACATTAGGCCATGAATGAGTCTCAAGGGATTTGTAAGTATTAGTGACACAAACTACTTATCTAATTACAGGGTAACTAAAAATTAATAACAAAAAATCGAAACCCTCCATATGCTTGAAATTTAAAAAATTTTTTATATAACTCAAGAACCAAAGAAGAACTATGTCAAAAGTTTGAAAAAACTTGGAATTTGAGTGAAAATGAAAATGTTAGATATGAAATTTGTGATCAGCAAAAGCATTTCTTAGAATAAATATTACAGGCTTAAATACACGGCATTAGGAAATGCAACTCAAAATTAATGAGGCATTTATTCATTGCAAGCAAGTTAAAAAAGAACAACAAAATAAATCATAGAGAGTAAGGAATTA
The DNA here is from genome assembly GCF_040939455.1 of Microcebus murinus. Classification (NCBI taxonomy): domain Eukaryota; kingdom Metazoa; phylum Chordata; class Mammalia; order Primates; family Cheirogaleidae; genus Microcebus; species Microcebus murinus. The sequence goes on along the minus strand of NC_134112.1, from coordinate 76,293,126 downwards.
TTAAAGTACAGAAACTAATAAAATTGAAAAGATACGTAGAGAAGATCAAGAAAGTCAAATGTTTATTGTTGAGAAAAACTAATAAAACTAAAAAACTCCTAGCAAGACTGATAAAATAGGTAAGAAAGAAGGCAAATATGAACACTGAAAATGAGAAAAAATATATAACTAAGATGAAGAAATTTAAAAGATAGTATAAAAACATGATGAATAATGTTATTTTAATAAAAATAAAAAATTACATGAAATGAGCAAATGTTTAACTTGTAACTTCCTGCACTGACTCAACAATAAATGGTAAACAAATGATCCTATAAACATTAAAAAAACTTCAAGAAGTAGTTAAAATTCTTCCCACAAAGAAAATGCTATACCTGCACAAATTTACCAGTAAATTTAGAAAATCTTCTAGAACAGAATTTTATTTTATTTTATTTTATTTTTTATTTTGGAACAGAATTTTAATTGTTCAAGAAATCCCAAAACAACAAATGCTGGCAAGGATGTGGAGAGACAGGAACACTCTTACACTGCTGGTGGGACTGCAAATTAGTGCAACCTTTGTGGAAAAGAATTTGGAGGTATCTCAAACAGTTAAAAATAGAAATACCATTCGACCCAGCAATAGCATTGTTAGGCATCTACCCAAAAGAGCATAAGACATTCTACTATAAAGACATCTGCACCCAAATGTTTATGGCAGCACAATTCACTATAGCAAAGACATGGAAACAACCCAAGTTCTCGTCAATTCATGAGTAGATAATTAAAATTTGGTATATGTTCACAATGGAATACTACTCAATTTTAAAAGGACAGTGAGCTAGCACTGCTTATACTATCCTGGATTAAGCTTAAGCCCATTATCCAAAGTGAGGCATCACAAGATCAGAATAATGGGCTCCACATGTACTCGCCATCAAACTGGTACTGACTGATTAACACTATGGTGCTCAAATGATGTAGTGCTCACCAGGGATTCGGGGGTCGTGGGGGGGTAGACCCACATCTTAGGGATGTGGTGAGCATTGTGGAGGGGAAAGGCTACCTCTAACCCTTCTTAGGGAGAGGCAAAGTTATAAAATGTAACCAAAATGTCAAAAAAGAAAAAAAAAAAAGAAACATTTAGCAGGCATCGGCGGATGGGAGGGGGCAGGAGGGGATGGGTGTATACTTACATAATGAGTGCGATGCGCACCACCTGGAGGATGGACATGCTAGAAGCTCTGACTGGGGGGGGGGGGTCAGATAATAAAAAAAGAAAACACTCCCCAGTTAATCTCATGAATGAAGTTAGTATAATCTTGCTACCAAAACCACACAAAAATGGTACAAGAAAGAAAAATTATGGATTAATTTCATTCCCAAATATAAATTTTAAAAATCTTAAAAAAACAGGAATCAACAAACTAAATCTAAAAATAGAACATCTTATGTGTGTGTGAGTTAATTTCAAGTTGAGTTCAATATTGAAATATCGTAAACCTCATGTATATTATGCATTTAATTTCAAGTTTAATATTGAAAAAACAAGTTTATGAAAATCACCATATTAACAGATTGAGGAAGAAAACCATATAATTATCTCACTATATGCAGGAAAATGTTTAATGAATTCCAAAATCCATTTGCGATTGAAAAGTAATTTGGCACATCAATAATAAAGGAAACTTCTAATGACTTAACAACATCAAAAAAGAGTGTCAACAAAAGGCCTGGAATACACATTAAATTTAATGTAATTATCAGTCCAATCAATATCTAGTATCCAGTCAGGAATAAGATTAACATTTAAGATTTGGGTTAACATTAAAACTTTCCCTTTTTCATGGAGATTAAAACAAAAATGCCTGCCAATACCTCTTCTGTTAAACATTTAATCAGAAGCCTTAGATAATGGAGTAAAACAAGGAATGTAAATATTAATAAAAAGCAATAATAAGTAATTCTTGCTGGAATGGAAACAGGTAAACTATCATTATTTACATATATTATGATTTTCTACATAGAAAAATCAAAATTAATATTTTTATGAAGTTTCTGTATATAAAATCAACATACAAAAATTAATTGCATTCCTATAAAACAGTAGCAAACCATTAGAAAATGAAAATTTTTAAATCTGTTATTGTGGCTAGGAATACATCTAACAAAATGTGGACACATTACTAGTGAAATTATAAATCTTTAGGAAGATGCTAAAGAAGATCTAATTAAATGGAAAGAGTCACTGTCACTTTAGTTCATGTCCCTCCTTCACCTTCTGTTGGCAGGGCAAAATAAAAATAGAATATTATATCTGTAAGCATGGTTGTTTCTCAATTTGTCTTTCAGTTGTCCAAAATAAAAAGCTTTGGATAATCTACACATCATCACTAAGAAATACGTACTCTTCAAGAAAATACACAGGAACTCTAACTCATAAGCACATCAATTACTTTTATTTCTCAAAGGCCTGTTCAATAAGTGAATTATAAATGATATATCATAATCCTTACATTGTGCTTTTAAAAAAATGAACTTTAGCTGATTGATATATACTGCAACCTAGTGATAAAAACAATCATCGCCTTTTCTAAAATTTAAATATCTTTTGTTAGTTCTTCAAAGATGATGGTTCTTCTATTCAAATACTTAAGCCAGCAGCTCAAGTCTGTTAGTAGGAAGACTTGCAGTTAAGCTTTTTCTGGTCCATTCTTTATGTCTTTTCTTTTTAATTTTCTCATATAATTGCATACAGAGAAATAAAAACTCAAGAATAATTTTGAAGCCCTCTTTCCTCTTTAGCTAAACTAGTTATAAATAGGTGGCATAATATTTTCTCCCCTAACTCATATCTAAAATTACTAAAGAAGAAAGGGAAATTGAATCTGGCTATAGTAGAAATGAGCTTCTTCCCCACTCTCAGCAGCAATTGCTCAAAAATCTGTGCATCTTCACTCACTGTATTTGCCATCTAAACTATGATGTTGATGGATTGTATCAACATAGACTCACAAAGTCTTCCTTCAGCCTACCCCAAATAAACCAAACAGATTTGCAGGGCTCTTCACTCAAAACGTTGGTTTGACTTGAATTCAAAGAGCTTCAGAAGGAGATAAAATCCAAAGTAATGACCACATAATAAAGTCCTGGTTTACTTTAATAGTCTGTGATGATAAGAAAATCTTATGGCCTTATAAACCCACTCTGCTTTTTTGTGCTAATATGTTACTAACTAATAGTCCCTCTTGAGTAGAAATTGTCCTTCTGTAATTGTTTTGGTAGTACTCAGCACCACGTAAATAAAAATCAATGTGGTCCCACTGAAAAAGCACAAGATTTGGACTCAGAAGGCATGAACTCAAGTTTCAATTACACCATTTATTATCAGTGAAGGATTGAGATAGATAACTGCTCTGAGCTCTCATTTGCAATTTTAAATTATACACTAATACTTGTCCTACCCAGTATTCTGCACTCTCTCTCCCCACCACCAAAAGCAAGTCATCATTAGGGGATCATGTCACTGGATATTAAAACGTCAGTGTATAGAGCAATTTTACAACCTTGTGCTTAAGTGTGCAAAAATGAAATTGTCTTTTCTTTTTCCTGTATCTTGGTATAATTTAGCCCTCAAGCCTCAATTGTTCTTAGCAGAAGAATACTTAATCTATCCAAATCAATGTCAATTTAGTCATTTCAGGGTTTTTGACTCAGAGTTGCACTAAGTCAACTTAGTTTATTTGTTTTTTAAGTCCCCTCTCTTGTTTCCTTCTTCTTTCAGTGTTCAAGTTCTGTGGGCTTAAAATGTGAAGCTCTTACTTGGTAAGATGCATGTGTTATTTGTAATTAGCAATTGTCCATAGTAGTTCACTGAGATGTATGATTCCACTGAGATTTCTCTGAAATGTGTAATTCCCATCAGTTTTATCATTCACTTATGATTCCAAGATCTACCTGTATTCCCAGGCTCATACAACTCATCTCATCCCTGAGACTGGTATCTCTTTATTACCACCAATAAGACCTATTGATTCACCACTTCAAGGGCTTGGAGAACTTTGGATGCTCTCTGCACCTCTTTGAGGCCCCAAGTATCTTAGGAGGAAGTGTATCTTGAGCTTACCTCTTTCTAGATACTCTTTGCCATTAGCCTACTTTACTGCAGGGATCCATGTTAAGTGCAAAGAAGAGAGAGCTTGAAGCTTGCATCCTAAACCCAGAAGAGTCAGCATATTAATTAGTATGTGAAAAATAGTAGATTTAACGTATAGACACAGAACAGAGAAGATCAGCCTCACTCAAATGGAAACAAAACCATTATCTGTCAAAAGCAGTGCTTACAAGCATAGGATTTGGAAGCTGACTGCCAGAGCCAAATTCCTGCTCACAACTCCCTCCTGGTGTCCTGGGATGCATTATTTGACCCCTACATGCTGCAATTTCCTCCTCCTAAATGGGTACTAATAACATAAGAATATCTTTATAGTGTTATGAAGATTAAAGGAATTAGTACACATAATATGTGGAGCAGTGACTGGCCATAGTAAAACTCAATATTAGAAAGTATTCTTAGAACTGTTATGTTATTATTTATTCCTTAGTACATAACAGAGAAGCAATTGCTCACATACAATGACAAGGCTTTGTAAAACTCCTTCTTCAGAAGTCTCTTAGCCAAAATCTCATTAAAACCCTAAACAAGTGAATTTTGTTTAGGTTAGAAAGTTTGCTTCTAGTTCACAATCCCTAAGTAGAGATTTCCAAAGGATCATTTAATTTTTATTCATTATTCCTCAGTTAAGAGAGAACACTGAAGGTAAAAGAGTGAACATAATGTGTATAGAAAAATGAGTCTTCATTTACAGAATTCAGTACACAAAGAAAATATAGGAAAATTTAGACTCTGTATACAATACTAAAAAACAAATTCAATATCTTACTGGAATAATGTGATAGTTGGATAGAATGAGCCTCTCACTCCATCAAATGATCCTCATCATTAGTTTTCACTTCAGGGATTTTTAGATAGTTCAAAATCCCCCATGTTGTCAGGGCTTCAGGGTTATTGATGAATCTATGCAGCTATAGTACCTCAGACCTGCTGAGCATAACCTATCCTGTGACCTCCCCTCAGTGGCAAGTCTATGGTGGGGGCACTGTGTTAGACCTGATGCCTTTGTGGTTGTTGTTCTGTAAAAAAGTGCAGATTGAAGATTACCAAAATATCAGAAATGTCACGTAGCCTTGCCTTTATTCAAAGAAAATTGATGTGCTTTTACAACCAGGTTTAATAGCCAGCATTTCCACTATTTTTCTTATTTATTCTAATTGCTTCATTTTGCCCTTTCTCATTCAGCTTACCTTTCTATCTTGACACATTGTCTTAAAAAAAAAACAAACATAAATGTGCTTGGACTCTTCAGAAAAGAGTAAGATTCTGGGTTTCTCAGAATCTCTAAAAATAGTGGCTACTTACAGTACTCCCACATAAAGAAATTACAAATGGATACCTTGCTACATCTCTATATATTATGAACTAGGAATAAATTTTCAAATAAAGTTTGAAAAATGAAATGAAACCCTTATATTTTATGCAATGATTTTTAAACTCCAAGTCATCCTGAAAAAGGGTAGAGAGAATATTGGTGGAAGCAGCTTAGAACAAAAGAGAGGTTCTGAAGACAGCACTTTTGATCAACCCAAAACATGAAATCTGCTTTGAGTCTGAAGAAAGACTCCAGTTCTGCAAACAATTTTATGTGTGTTAGATGCTGATCTTTCAGACTAGCTTCCAGGGTCCTTCCTACCTCACACACACTTGAAAGAGTTTATGGGCTTTCACCACCTTGGACAATCTAAACTAAACTGTGTGCCAGAAGTGAAGTTTTGAGCATATAACAGGAAGCCAATGAACTCTAGTCATAATTAATAAATAACTGGAAAAGAACTGGTATCTTGAAAATTTTGAGTCACCTGATCCATGAACACAATATGATTCTCTAGTTATTTAGATATTCTTTAATTTCCCCAATCTTATATAGTTTTCAGCATGTAGTCTTGCTCATATTTAAACATATTTTATATTTTCAGTGCCATTGCATTTCATTTCTTATGCGATTGTAAATGATATCTTTTAGCTTTAATTTCTGATTGTTGCTAGAATTGAGAAATACATTTTTGTCAATTCAGTTTGTAGTCTGTACCCTTGCTAAACTTACTTATATGATCTAGTTGCTTTTTTGTAAGTTTCATAGGATTTTCTACATAAACAATGATGTTTCCATGAATAACGTTAGTAATATTTCTTCCTTTGCAATCTGGGCACTTTTTACTTCTTTTGCTTGCCTTAAGACACTTATACATTTATTTTATTCTTAACTGAAATATAACAATTGTACATATTTATGGGACACATAGTGATGTTTCAGTACATATAATGTGTAGTGATAGGATCAGGGCCATTAGCATATCCATCATCTTGCATATTTATCATTTCTTTGTGTTGGGAATATTCAATATCCTTTGAAACTCTATAAGATATTATTATAAACTATAGTCATCTTATAGTCCTACAGAACACTAGAACTTTTTCCTTCTATCTAGCTATAATTTTGTATCCTTTAATAAATCTTCCAGCAGGATTTTTATTTTAAGGCAAGGTCTCATGATATTGTTGAGGCTAGAATGCAGTGGTGCAATCACAGAGCACGACAACCTCAAACTCCTGGGCTCAAGTGATCCTCCTGCCTCAGCCCTTCAAGTGGCTGGGACTACAAACCCCACGACCATGCCCAGCTCTGCAGAGAGATTTTTAAAGTGTTTCTGGCCACACACCCTGGCCAGGCATATCTTAAGCACCTCTTCAGTGTCAGTGATGTTTTGCATTATTGAAATGACAAGAGTTTTTTTAGAGTAGCTGTAAATATTTATTCCTTATCTATTCTAAGCCCTCACACTACACATTGTAATTATGATTTAAAACAAAAGACATGGAGAGGAGAAGAGGACAGAAGTGTCAAAGGGCTTGTGCTGGTGACACACGGGCTCCTAGAGGTACAGTATAGCAACATAGCAACTTTCCGGCTACCCCTGAACTTTGGTGAGCTCAAGAGAGCGAATGCAGCACTCTACACATGCAGCGGTGATATGGAGCCTCGTTTTTCTGGCCCTGTTTTTATTCTTCACAATCTATTTGTTCTTCTTTCCTTTTATCCGAATGGCTGGTGGAATAAATACCTTTTTTTAAACACTCAGAATGTCGGTGTGTGAACTGAAAGATGTATTATACCATAATTGCATGTTCTGTAAAAATTTTTATATTGTTCATTTTTATTGGAGTCCAATTATGTGCCTCATAAGAGACAAAGCAACAATATCTGAGTTATCGAAGTAGTCTTTGCCAAAATTACTTCCAACTCATTTACATGAAAAAAATGTCAGCTTCTTGTGAATTAGGAGATTTTCCTCAAATTACTTGTTGACATTCCTAATTCCTCTTTTCATTCAGTTAGGAAAAAAATATACATATATATAACTAATAGTGATTTAATAACGCTCTCTTTCAATTATTCTTCCAAATTTCTATGTACAAGAATTCTCAGGAAAGTTGGAAAATCAGGATTCTCCCTCATTCAGAGGTTAGAATTAGTCATGGGCTGATTCAACCCACTATGCAAAGCATTATTTAAAGGCAATACTTTTTGATGGCTTCTAGTTCTTCATGTAAATACACCACTGTAATACATATTCCAGTCACTCTAAAGAAAATCACATCAAAATTGGCAATGGTCTTCTGGAGGTGAAGCATTTATTCCACATTTACACTTTATAGATAAATATGAGTACATAAAGATCTTTAATTATGAAAAGCTCATTGATCAGTTGATTCTAAAGAAAGTGTAACCAAGTTGTTTTGAAATGTTTGAATGAAGTTGTGAAAGCCTAGGGATGGGAAGACAAGGTAAAATAGATTTCTTAAAAGGGTAGAGTAGGAAAAATTTTGTATAAGAGTATCCAACATTACATTACATTTAGTTTATTTACCAGAATGCTATTGTCTAGTATAAGATTAGGAAAGTCAAAAGTAAGTGCCAAGAAGCTGGCTGTAAAGTTAGAAATTTCAGTGCTTGAATGTTGTCATTTTCTAGTTGCATCATTATTTAACTTTTAAAGCCCCAGTTTCCCTATCTGTAAAATGTCATAATAGTGATACCTACCTCATTAGGATTACAAGACATAATGCATGTGTTTAGTTTTAGGAATCACTTTAAAATAGTACTTGCTATTTTACTATTGTTTTTAATAAGATTTGTTTCTGCTTACATGAATCACTGCTTTTATGGAATAAAAAGATTAAGGATTCAACTCCTTTTTAAAATCCTCTATTGATAATTTCTTTTATTTAATTTTTAACATTGTCACAAGTGGTAGGATTTCCTTCTTTTTATGGCTGAATAATATTCACCCATCAGTGGACACTTAGATTGTTTTCATGTCTTGAGTATTGTGAATAATGCTGCAACAAACATGGGAGTAAAGATAATTTCTTCAATATACTAATTTCATTTCCTTTAGATATACACCCAGAAGTGGGATTGCTGGATCAGATGGTAGTTCTATTAATATTTTTAATTTTTTGAGGACCCTCCATATAACATACTGTTTTGCATAATGGCAATACTAATTTACATTTCCACCAACAGTGTACAAGGGTTCCCTTCTCTCTACATCCTTACCAATTTGTTATCGGTCATCTTTTTGATAATAACCATCCTAACTAGTGTGAGGTCATATCTCATTATGGTCTTGATTTGCATTTCTCTGATGATTAGTGATATTAAGCATCTTATCATATACCTGTTGGTCATTTTTCTTTTTTTTTTTTTTTTTTTTTTTGAGACAGAGTCTCGCTTTGTTGCCCAGGCTAGAGTGAGTGCCGTGGCGTCAGCCTAGCTCACAGCAACCTCAAACTCCTGGGCTGGAGTGATCCTTCTGCCTCAGCCTCCCAGGTAGCTGGGACTACAGGCATGCGCCACCATGCCCGGCTAATTTTTTATATATATATATCAGTTGGCCAATTAATTTCTTTCTATTTATAGTAGAGACGGGGTCTCGCTCAGGCTGGTTTTGAACTCCTGACCTTGAGCAATCCGCCCGCCTCGGCCTCCCAAGAGCTAGGATTACAGGCGTGAGCCACAGCGCCCGGCCTCCTGTTGGTCATTTTTCTATATCTTCTTTGGAAAAATAAATATTCAGGATCTTTGCCCATTTTTAATTGGGTTATTTGGTTTTTTGCTATTGAGTGAGTCTCTTATATATTTTGAATATTAACCTCTTATCAGATGTAGATGCATTTGACAGATGCAGAAAAATTGTTTGACAAAATTCAACATCTCTTCATGATTTTTTTTTTAAACTTTCAACAACTTAGGTATAGAAGAAATGTACCTCAACACAATAAAGGTCATATATACAATTCCACAGTTAACATAATATTCAATGGTGAAAATCTTTTCCTCTAAGAGTAGGAACAAGACAATTTTGTCCATTTTCACCACTTGTACGCCACTTTTTATGTTTGTATTTATGTACAATTTATAGTATTGTTTTTAAGCATTTTTACATAACTTATTATTCTGTGGGTATATTTTTACAATTTATTTTTATTAACCACATTGACATATGTAAGTCTAGTTTATTCATTTTAATTTCTCCATAATATTAGATTTTATTTTAAAACATCATTTTTATCTGTTCCCCTAATAATGGATAATGAATTCCTTCCTATGGTTTCCTAGTAACATCCTTGTGCATGGCTACTTGTGCACATGTATGAGAGTTTCTCTAGGGAAGACCAATGTATTAATGAGCAACCATTAAACTGCTCATTTCTGGAGTATGGACATCTCCAATATTACTTGGTATTACCCTATTGCTTTCTGTAGTATTTGCACCCATTTAGACTCCCGACAAAAATGAATAAAAATCATCATCTGACTACACCTTTGCCAATGCTTACTATTAGACATTTATTTATTGTCATTCTTACAGAAATTTTATCTTGATATTACTTTAACATTTCCCTGATTAGTCACGAGGCTGAACATTTTCTGTGTATTTATTAGCCCTTGGAGTTTCATCTTTTTGAATTGTCTGTAAATATATTTCCCTAATTTTCTACCACTTTTTTTATTACTTCATGGTTTTTCTTTAGATAATAATCTGTCTTCTGGTTGGCAACTTGTTTAGTATTTTTTAATTTTGTATGGTGGATTTTCTTTGAACCAAATTTTTTATTTTAATATAGTAAAATGTATGTGCATTTTCCTTTAGCATCTGTGGTTTTGCCTTTTTTGTCCCTTTTGGATATGCTCTATGCAATTTATTTGAGAAACACTTTCCTGCTCCCAAGCTCGTAAAGCTATTGTCTTATGTTTTATAGTAATGTTTGTATATGGAATTAGCCTACAATTTTTCCTCTTATTTTTGTCCTTGTCCAATTTTATTGTCAAGGTTATTCTAATATCACTATGCGAGTTGAGTATCTTTCCTACTTTTCCATTCTCTACAATCATTTATGTTATATATGAATTGTCTTTCTTCTAAGACTTGCTGTAAATTGACTACATAAATATTTAGAATTTTCTCCCAAAATTTTCTTATGAAAATTCTCAAATATACAGCAAAGTAGTTGACAGAATTTTAGTGAAAACACCTATAACTACCACCTAGATTCTACAATTAACATTTTACTGCACTTGCTTTATCACATCTGTTCATTCATTGATCTCTCTATCCAACTAGGATTTTTGATTAGTAAGTAGATTTTAACCATTAATTCTACTTCTTTAATCAACTCAAAATTTTTATTTTGTTATAAGAGACTTTCACTTTAGTTTTCCCAATTATTAAAATAAAGTTTTTAACATGATCCTTATTATCTTAACTAGCTACTGTGTTTGTAACTATGATCCATCTCTCCTTTTTTTTTTGCAATTTAATTGACCATAAACTAGAGCACAAAAAAGTCTGAACAAATTACAACAAATTAATTTTAGACAATGTCTTATGACCACAATGCAATAACATTAGTAGTTAATGGAAAAAAGATAGTTCAAAACACCCCCAGATGTTTGGATATTTAAAAAATAATTTCTAATAAATTTTAATACAATGTGACTTGTATACTCTGTTGTTGTGTATGTTACTTGCCAATAACATCAACTATGTTCACAGCTTTTATTGCTACCAAATGATTTGTGGTTACACCCAATATGCATTTTTATTTTATACTGCATTTGTTCAAATCTCATTTTATGTCCTTTTATAAGATGTTACAGTTTTATTTTTATAGGTCTCATGCTTGTATTATGTTACTAATGTTATCATCAGCAGAACAAATACTTTTCAACCAAGCTTCTCTTTCCATGGGATTCCATACAGAGTTCAACTGATTTGCTATACTCAGTAAGTGCCTCCCTTTGCTTGTTTCAACATGTCTAAAAACTGTCATCCCATCTGTTCTTGTAGTGAGATGCATGTGCCAATGATTTTTATTACTCATATTTCTATTCCTATTCAGATTACTTGTTCTTTTACTGACGCTGAAAAGTGGTTACTTTGGGACACATAGAATGATAATTGTTCATTGCTGTAACTGGTATTGCTATCTTTAAAGAATATAGTCCCCTTATAATTGGATGGTTTTCCACCAGATATTTTTCCCTGATGTTCAGAATCCCAACATAAAGACTTCTAAACTAGGAACACTGCACTTATGCTTTCTTCATTTTGTTAGGTACAAGATACTTGTTAGATTTAAAGCTGTATCAGGACCAAGCTTAATAAAAGGTAGTAGCTCACATGTATTGAGTGCTCATTGTGTATCAGGAATGGTTCTAGGGGATTTATATGAATTTACTCATATAGTTTGGATGTGAATATTTTATTTCAAAGTAGTCATAAATAGCATTTTAACCTTTTTCCCATAGTGAGATATATTTTCTGTTTATCTCACCAATTTGTTTAAGGTAGGAAAATTAATTTAGTTCATATTGTGTTAGCAGGGTTAGTGATAAATAAGTTTTCAGCATTTTCTTCTTGCCCTCATTGTTAAGATTAAGTTAAGATTGCCACAACACATTAGATTAGCATAATTTCAGTTATTATTTGCATAGGCCATGGAAAATATGCAAAGTCAGCCCAATGTAATTTATTATTTGGTCCTTAATACACTTAAACTCTTGTCATTGATTACAGAATATTATAAATGATTCTTGCAAATATTTAAAAATTTTCTTCTCCATTCATTTGGTGCTATTTAGGAAAGCTATATTCACTGCCTCTGCACGCTTATTTAATAGTTTTCAGTAATGTTTAGATAGATGAGGGGAAAGTACATAAATATTTGTCATACACCTATGAAGAAAGGATATGGCCTTATTATGTTTTCCTATGAACCAAGATCTCTAATAGACAATTGTTTCCAAACATCACGAACTATGTACTTGCACTTCCTTTCTTAGCTCCATAATGTATCCATAGTTCACAGAGCCAGGAGATTTAGTTTTTAATTCTCTTTCGATTCAAATTCTTTAGGCTTGCTGTTAGTCGTCTTACTCTGAGCAAAAAATTCTTCTTTCTAGTCACTACATACAGAAGTGTTTGCCTTCGGGCAGGATCTGCTCCACCCAGTCCCTTAAGGTGTAGGGAAGAGGATAGGGTACCTCCACCAACCCTTGCTGAGAAAAAGAAGAAGTAAATCAAAGAAACAAACAAAACATACAAGCCTTTCATATTCATTGAGATCTCTGATTCCAGGGGATTATGATTTCTTTTGTACATTTGCTCATGTTGAAGAACTAGCTTACTAGTTAGTGTTTGAATGGTTCGTTTTTTTGGTGAACAGCCTGTCCCGTGCATTTCAGGATGTTTTGCAGCATTCCTGGCCTCTCCCTCTGGTTATGACAACTAAAAATATCTCAGGACGTTACCGAATGGCCCCTAGGAGGCAAAAAAAACCTCCAGTTGAGGACCATTGATATGTATTATATTTAATTATATGTATATTTAATTATAATTATAGATAATATTAACCTAATATACAAAAAGCAAATAATTACAGAAAGCAAGGGTGGCTCTTATAACAAAATGTTTTGAAATTTAATGTTTAAAAGCAAATAGAATATTTTTTAAAAATGATTTCATTGGAAAAAAATTTTAAATAATCCAGAACATGTGAATAATGTTAATATGACCAAGAACATTATAGCCACCAGAGCATAGAAGCTAGCTGTTAAGCATTTTGTATTAATAGTGACCCAAATCACTATTCATTCATTCATTCAGCAATTTTGAAATGATTACTCTCTTTCAGAAACTGTACAAAGAGCAGGAGATGCAGAAAAAATAAAACAAAGAGTCCTTATCTTCGGGTAAAATGTCATATGAAAAGAGTTTTTCTGAAGATATAATTTGTATAAGCTTAAGTAATATACACATCATATGTATGAAGTAGAAATTGAATAAAATTTTAATTCTAACTTTTGTCATTATCTTAATTTTTGCCAAACTGCTGTGTACTTTTGCAGGCATCCAAAATAAAGTAAAATTTCACTAATTTTGGTCAGTGGAAGATTGTTATAAATTATTTAAAAATTTACAAAGTAAATAAATAAATTTTTTATTTATTTACAAAGTAATTATTTACTTACAAAGTAAATAAATTTTACAAAATAAAAAATTATTTTTAAAACTACTTTTTTTGCCTTTCTATTGTTATTCAAACAAAATTAATAAAATCATTAAACATTTTAGGAATCTGTTTTCATGACTAGATAAAAATGATTTGAAATTGGTTTGTCATTTGATCATGTTCAGACATGTGTTTCTTCAACTTGTGTATTTCTCTTAACAGTATATATTCAAGACACATGGGGACTTTGAAAAGTTCATAGAAAATGGAATTAAAAGATAAAAATAAAAAATATAAACTTTATTTCTCAACATAAGCTTCATCAAGTTCAAGACACTTTTTTAAGGTATTATGCCAGCCATTTAGTCCACGCCTAAAGAACCAAAGGCCCTGGGAATTTAACCATGTCAGTGCAGTCTTTTTTACATTATTAACTGAAGAGAAATGAGATTACAAACCAGAAAGAAGTCAGAAGAAGCCAAATCAAGACTGTTAAGCAGATGCCTAATGATTTCCCAGGGCAACTCTTATGAAATTGCCCTTGTTTGATGAGAGGAATGAGCAGAAGCATTGTCATGGTGGAGAAGAACTTTCTGAGGAAGCTTTCCTGGATGTTTTTCTGCTAAAGCTTTGCTAACTTTCTCAAAACACTCTCATAATAACCAGATGTTTTCATTGTTTGGCCCTCCAGAAAGTCAACAAGCATCCCAAAAAACCTATTGCCATGACCTTTGCTCTTGACTGGCCTGCTTTTGCTTTGACTGGATCACTTCCACCTCTTGGTAGCCATTGCTTTGATTGTGCTTTGTCTTCAGGATCCTCCTGGTAAAGCCATGCTTCATTTCCTGTTATAATTTTTTGCATAACTGCTTCAGGAACTTGATTCCAATTATTTAAAGTTGCCATTGAAATCACTTGTCTGTAGCTGATCTGGATACAATGGTTTTGGTATCCATTAAGGTGAAAGTTTGCTCAACTTTAATTTTTTGGTAGAATTATGTAAGCTTAGCCAACTGAGATGTCTGTGGTGTGGGCTATTATTTCTGCTGTTAATTGTCTGCTGTTAATTATCAGTCTTCCTCAATTAGGGCATGAACCAAATGAATTTTTTCCTCCCAAATTGATATGGATGGTCTGCTGCTGTGGACCTCATCTTCAATATAATCTCTCCCTTCTTAAAATGAGTTACTCATTTGCAAACTGCTGATTTCCTTGGGGCATTAGTCCCCATAAACTTTTTGTAATGCATCAATGATTTCATAATTCTTCCATCCAAGCTTCACCATAAATTTGATATTTGTTCTTGATTCAATTTTAGCAGTATTCATGTTGCTCTGATAAGGGCTTTCTGCCAACTGATGTCTTATCCTTCTTAGTGCCTCAAACTGGATCCTGTTAAGATATTATATGTTATAACAAATTATTATGAGTTTATTTTGGTGCCAAAATTTTGAAATTCATGTACAACTATTTCATACATGCATTTTCCATGAACTTTTTCAATACTTCTCATATATAATAATAATATATAAATATATATTTATTCATTTAAAATAAATGTAGAACATTTTATAATAAAGATATGCCATGAAGTAATTGAATTTCTCCTTCTGTCTTAGTTTGTTTTTTGCTGCATAACAGAATACTTGACACTGAATAATTTATAATGAACAGAAATTTATTGGCTCATGGTTTTGGGATCTGGGAAGTCCAAGATTGAGGGCTGGCATCTTGTGAGGGCCTTTTTGCTACATGATTCCATGGAAGAAGGTGAGAAGGAGACAAAGAAAACAAAAAGGGGGCCAAAATCATCCTTTTATAGGTAACTCATTTCTGCCATAAGAAACCCACTGCCACAAACTTACTCCCACAAATTTAATGTCATTCATGAGAGCAGAACACTCATGACCTAACACCTCTCATTAGGCCCCACCTCCCAACAATGTTGCATCAATGATTAAGTTTCCAACATAGGTTTTTTGGGGGACATACTCAAAGCCATAGCACCCACTGCTATACATTGAGATCATTTCCAGTGATTCCTTATTGCATGAAATAATACTGCAGTGAAGTCTTATCTGTGACTTCTTGTGCACCTATGTAGGAGTTTCTATTCAGTAGATAACTAGGGGTATGTGCAAATCTTCATCTTTATTACATTTGCCAAGTAGCCCTTTAAAGTAGTTATGTCAATTTCTACTCCTACCAAAATTATTGATAATTTCCATTTACCATAATTCTTTGCAACAGTTGATATTTGCAATTTTCTTATAATCTTGGCCAGTCTGATGCATGGGTAATTAGTATTTGCATTTTTTTTTATTATTAATAAGGATAAATGTTTTCATTTCTTCTTCCATGAATTGCCTATTCTTTCCCATTGAAGTCAATTGTTTGACTTCATTTTACTAAAGAATTCTTTAGTATTCTTGCTCATAGTCCTTTGTCACTTGTTTTAGTTGCATATAGCTTATACTGGTGAAAGACTGTCTTTCACCTTTATTTGTTTTTTAAAGTTTTTAGCTTTAAAAACTCATTAAATTAGCTTTAGATTCTTAATAATTTTTATCAAATTAACCTAATATTTCTCTTATGTTTTATTCTATATGTATCTTATTTAAGAAAAGCCTTCCCTACTCCACTATTACAGCATTATTCCCTGTAATTTCTTTTCAATTTTCCAAATTTTGCTTTCCACATTAGTTTTTAATAAATACTAAAAAATAAGAATTCTAATTTTTTAAGTATAAATAACCCCAGCAACATATTTGAGAAGTCTAACATTTTCCTACTGATTTATAAAATCACCTTTCTCACATGTGAAATTCCCTTGTGAGAATAATCTTTATATGTGGACTGTATTTTCTTTCATTGATCTTTCATTGGTTCAAGTTTTTAAAAATAAACTTTTAATAAAGTCTTTTTTATAAACTTTAATTTTTAGGACAATTTTGGATTTTCAGAAAATCATAAAGATAGTACAGAGTTCCCATGTATTTTGCACCCAATTCCCTCTATTATTAATATGTTACATTAATAGCATATATTTATTATAATTTATGAACTAAATTGGTACATTATTATTAATTCAAGTCCATTCTTTTATCATATTTTCTTAATGTTTACCTAATATATTTTTTTCTATCCCATGATCTCATACAGAAGGCCACATTACCTTTAGGCTCATCTAAGTTGACAGTTACTCATACTTTATTTTTGATGAACCTGAAAGTTTTGAGATGTGTTTACCATATATTTTGTAGAATGTCACTGTATTGGGGTTTGTCTGATGTTTTTCTCATAATTTGAATGGAGTTCTAGGTATTTATACCTGCTTGGATGCCTGACCTGCTCTCCCTGGAAAAATTCATTATGCTAGTAATAAAACTCTATATACCTTCTTAGTGCATGTATGGTGTTATTAGACTGACATCTACACCAAATTTTGAAAAGAGAAGAGCATCAATCCTGCCTCAGTAGGGTAGCCACAAAAATTACATTGTTCACTGAAACAAATTTAGAATTCTTTGAATAGAGGTACTAAACTGTATCCTAGTGAGTGCAAAATAACAGAATATTCATTTAAATTTCTCTACAGGGTGCCAGTTACAAACCTGTGGTGATAGGATTTGTGTTGTGTTTGACTTTCCCTCTGTCTGTTACCCTCCCTGAGATCATATTGTCTTATAATTATTTTTTAAAAGCTTTAAAACTTTGCTTTTAATCCTTTTATATTCAAGATAGCTTGAATTTATGTTGTGCAGCTGTCAGAAAAAGATATAATTTTATTTTTTATTTATGGAAAACCAATTATACCAATATTGTTTGTTGAATACTCTAGTCTTTCCTCACTGGCTTGAAAGACTGTCCTACAAAAGGATCTTCATATTAGTTTGTTCGATACCACTCATGGACCCCAGAAGAGGAGACTCTAGTTTAGGATACATGGTTCAAAGAGTCTAATCTGCTCTCCCTCCTGCCTCATGTCCCTTCCTGTGGTGAAAGAATCTGCAAGGCAAGGGATATTCCAACCCAGAGGCCATGCTCCAATTTTAAACTTACCTGGTGATACCTTGGATCCTAGAATTTCCTGCCCAAACAACTCTCAGCCTATCTACAGGACCCCTGAGGGCAGACCACATTGCTAATGGGCATACTTCTAAGCCCAAGGTCTGGCCAAATGGAGCTTGTTTTAAGGTGTATATAAAGAGCTTAGATGTACAGGCTAGGGCTCTTGTGTCCACACGTGTGTGTGCCTAACACCCTTGGGAATGGAAAGCTAACAGGGTTGGGCTAAGTCCCAGGAGTGAGAATCAAAGGTCTGCTTACTCCAGATTCCACAAATGTTAGTGGTGTCTTGCTTTGTGTATGTTTCTAGGTTCTCATATTTCTTTGGTCTGTTTGTCCATTTCTACACCAATATAACACTTCCTTAATTAATATAACAAACAATCAAAAGGATGACTCTTCCACCAATTTTTTTTCAGAATTATCTTAGTTGTTCTTAACCTTTTTTCCTTCATTATACATTTTTGGGTCAGCCTGTCAAGTTCCCAAGCGAAGTATTTCCTTTAGACTATCACTTTTAAAAAAATGAAATAGCCATTTCATTCTATTTTGTTTAATTTAAAAGCTTTCTTTTAGCCTAATCTATGAATTTTTTCTCATAGTCTAATTTCCTCACATTGGTTCTATCTTAACCCCAAAATCAGTGGTTCTAGAACAGAAGTGATTTTGCCTTTTGGGGACATTTGGCAATGTCCGAAGACATTGCTTGTCACAGCTGAAGGGAGAGGTGCCTCTGGCATCTAGTGAATAGAGACCAGGGATGTTGTTAAATGTCCTACAATACACAGGACAGCCCTTACAATAAAGATTGTCTGATCCAAAATGTCAATAGCGGTGATATTGAGAAATCCTGTGCTCCAGGTAACATAGCAACATGTAGAAACCATTAGGACACAGATGTACACATTAAGTGTGTGTGTGTGTATGTATCTTTGCATGTATGTGAGTATATTGTAATCACTATTTAGCTAACCACTCTCTCGTTCAATGCCCTTCATTTGAAATTCTAAAGAATTTAATTACATTACCTTGTTGATTTTGGTCGAATGCTCTAGGAATCAGTGACCACATGATAACCCTGATTTTATTAATTCAGAGACACAGATAGATTAAGTGCTTTGCTTATGTTCTTTACAAAAGGAACACTGTTGAAAAATGAATTCCATGAAGTCTTCTACTTCAACCATTGTGTTATCATTGATAATTTTTTCCTTTCTTCTGCTCATAAAACTTGGATGACTCTTTTTTTAGGCAGCAATACATTTCTAACTTTTTAGGCTGCTATCCAAAATTCTAGTACCTATTTAAAACATGTTATATTGTAGAAATAGTTCCCTACTGGAAGTAAACTTTAAGGAAAATATTTATAAAAGATTGAAATGGTTTAGTGATTTAGAATCACCCACAAAAACTAATTTTGTTAAAGAATTTACTAATCAGGACAAAACAATGCCACTAGGTGTTAGATTTAATATTTGAAAGCAAACTATTTTGCAGTAATTCTGAAAAGACTATTACAAAAATCATTGATTTTTAAGAAATTGTAAACCTAGGTTTGACTATAATAGAATATTTCATGATAAGGGCACTAGCGACAAGAGCAAGCCCATCTTCCTGCTCTCAGAGCTGGTGGAGTTATTATACTTGAGTATGTAAAGAAATTATTTATTATGTGTCAACAATGTGTAGAAAGATAAGTTGATAAACACATACTTTGATCTAAGAGGGATTATCTACAGTGTTGAATAACCAGTTCCATTCTCCTGTATCCAGACAATTGGTTTATCCACTTTTTCATCTTCTCAACTCTCAGATGCCATATAGGCCTTGTAAGTATCACAAACATGTTGAGATAAATACGACATATTCCTAAAGTTCTTAGGAATTATTTCAGTGAGGCAGGTCAGTATGACTAGTCACAGCCAAAGACATGTGAATACAAAGGACATGTCACTTCCAGGCTGAGGCAGTGAAAAAAGTCCTCCAGTCTCTTCCTTTAGAATTTAGATACTGCAGTAAACCCTGAAACCTCATGTTGAGATGTCAGCTTCTCCCTTAACCAGGATCCCTAAGTGACTCTGTGAACCAGGGCCTCTTCCGCTCTACTTTGATAACATAACATGATACATAATAAACCTTTGTTGTATTAAACCACGGAATTCAGGGTTAATATTTTGGCACAGCATAACCAAGTTTATCCTGACTAATATAGATGGCAATGCTTCCTTGCCGACACTACATAAATACTAGAAGAAAAATAGATTGCAAATATATCCTTATGAAACATGGTTATATTTTCTAAAAGAATATGTCAAATACACAATTAACATAAGTCCTAATATTAACATTACCACTATTGTCTGGTATTTCAAATTCAAATTTATTTGTCACTTCATGTGTATAGACACTGTTAAGATCACTTAAATTCCCTGTCCCACCATTTCCCTACCACAATAAGATTATAAAAGTTAGGAAAATGACTAATTATAGAACATGGTGAGCTTCTCAGAGAATGTCCTTAAATAACAGCACAAAGTTTATTTGATGCTAATCTTTCAAGACATACAAATTAAAAAGTAGTGGTTACATAGATCTATGAATGTATCACAAGGTGATATAAATTGACATTATGTACCTAACCTAGTTCTTTCTTCTACTTCTTTTCCTTCTAGAAATGATGAAATACAGAAATATCACAATATTTCTCTCATTCCTGATCTGGCCATCCCAACTACATGGAGGAAGATTTAATTCTCAAGAAAAAAAATAAAACACTTTAAAGTTCAAACTTAACCTAGAAGCAACAGGCACTGGGTCTTAGTGATTTGTACTGCCAGAGTAACCCTCATTTCCAAATCTGAAAGTAATGAGAAGGGTACAAAATTTGTCTTATTTTCTGGGTACAAGTCCTGGATCTAAAAATTACTAGCTTCATGACAGTGAACAAGTCATTTGATCTCCAACACTCTCAGTTTCCTCAATCCAAAGATGAATTTGTAAATATGTAACTCATATGGTTATGTCTGGCACTTAATTATAACTCAAAATTATTTGTTGATTGAATAAATATAAGAATGGGGCTGGGCATGGTGGCTCACATCTGTAATCCCAGCACTTTGGGAGCTGAAACAGGAGGATCACTTGACGCCAGGAGTTCAAGACCAGCCTGGGAAACATAGAGAGACCTCATCTCTACAAAATAAATTTAAAATTAGCCAGATATGGTGGTTCATATCTGTAGGTATTTGGGAGGCTGACGTGGGAGGATAACTTAAGCCAAGGAGTTAAATGAGTTAGATGCTGCAGTGAGCTATAATGCACCACTGCACGCTAGCTTGGGTGACAGAGCAAGAACTTGTCTCTTTAAAAAAAAATGAATGGGTAGATGGTTAAGTGCTGCCGAGTCATTGTTTAGATATGAGCCTAATTACTTACATGGGTTAACAACACATAAGAATTCTTATGGACTTCATAAGCATTAAGTGGACTACTTAGAAGTTGAGGAGATCCCGTCAGTAACAAGTGAGCAAAGGGCAGCTCCTGTTTTTTAACAGGACTTTTATTTTCCAATCATAAGTCAGAAGTAGTTTGAGAGGGACCAGAGAAAGCATGCCATTTAAAATTTTTTTAATTTCCATAAATTTAGGGGGTACAAGTAGTTTTTTGTTGCACAGAAGAATTGTATGGTAGTGAAATGAGGGCTTTTAGTGCACTTGTCACCCAAATAGTGTACATTGTACCTGATAGGTGATTTTTGATCCCTCACTTCCCTCTTACCCTCTCCCCTTCGAGTTTCCAAAGTCCATTATACCACTCTGTAAAACCATGTATACCTATCATTTACCGCCCTCTTATAAGTGAGTTGCATTCGTTATTTGTTTTTTCATTCCTAAGATAGCTTCCCTTAGGATAATGACTTCCAGTTCCATCCATATTGCTGCAAAAGATATTATTTTATTCTTTTTATGACTGAGTAGTAATCCATAGTATACATATATGACAATTTCTTTACTCACCAGTTGATGGGCACTTAGGTTGATTCCATGTTTGCAATTGTGCATTGTACTGTAATAAACATACAAGTGTATGTGTCTTTTTCATATAATGACTTCGTTTCCTTTGTGTAGACACTCAGTAGTGGGATTGCTGGATTGAATGGTAGGTCTACTTTTACTTCTTTGAGGAATCTCCATACTGTTTTCCGTAGAGGTACTAATTTATATTTCCATCAATGTTGTATAAGCATTCCCTTTTTACTGCATCTGCACCAACATTTATTGATTTTTACTTTTTAATAACAGCCATTCTGACAGGAGTAAGGGGTTATCTCATTGTGGTTTGAATTTGCATTTCCCTAATAATTAGTGATGTTGAGAATTTTTTCATATGTTTATTGGCTATTTGTGTCTCTTCTTTTGAAAAATGTTTGTTCATGTCTTTGCACACATTTTAATGTTTTTTTTTTCTTGCTGATTCATTTCAGTTCCTTGTAGATTCTGGATATTAGTACTTTGTTGGATATATAGCTTGTGAATATTTCTCCCATTCTGTAGGTTGTCTATTGACTCTGTTGATTGTTTCTTTTGCTGTGCAGAAACTTTTTAGTTTAATTAAGTCCTGTTTATTTATTTTCATTTTTCTTGTATTTGCTTTTGGGGTCTTAGTCACAAATCCTTTGCCTAGCGCAATGTCTAGAAGAGTTTTTCCTAAGTTTTCTTTTAGAATGTTTATGGTTTCTGGTCTTACATTTAAGTATTTAATCCATTTTTAGTTACTATTTGTGTCCAATGAGAGAGAAGGATCCAGTTTCATTCTTCTGCATGTGGCTCTCCAATTTTCCCAGCACCATTTATTGAATAGGGCATCCTTTCCCCAGTATATGTTTGTGTCTGCTTTGTTGAAGATCAGTTGGTTGTAGGTAGGTGGTATTATTTCTGGGTTCTCTATGCTGTTTCACTCAACCATGTGTCTACTTTTATACTAGTACCAAGCTATTTGGGTTACTATAGCCTTGTAAGATAATTTGAAGTCAGATAATGTGATGCCTCCAGATTTGTTCTTTTTGCTTAGGATTGCTGTGTCTGTTCAGGCTCTTTTTTGATTCCTTTTTTGATGAACTTTGGGGTTGTTTTTCTAATTTTCTGAAAAATGATGTTGATATTTTGAAGAGAATTGCATTGAATCTGTAAATCACTTTGGGGAAGATGGGCATTTTAACAATATTGATTCTTCCAATCCATAAGCATGGGATGTTTTTCCAGTTGTTTGTGTCAACAGCTACTTCTTTCATCAGTGTTTTGTAGTTCTCCTTATAGAGATCTTTCATCTCCTAGGTTAAGTATATTTCTAGGTACTTTATCTTTTTGCAGCTATTGTAAATGGCATTGAGTTCTTGATGTGATTTTCAGTTTTGCTGTTATTCGTGTATAGAAATGTTACTGATCTGTGCATGTTAATTTTGTAACCTGAGCCTTTAAACCTCAACCTTCTTCGCTCACCTTTCAGAGAAGAGGAGCTGCCAGGAAAATGTCTACTCCTATGGGGCTCTGGGAGGTTGATCTTTTTTAGGCAATGAATATATGTGAAAGACTTTTGACCTTGAAGTGATGCAGGTATTGGGTTAATCTGCAATAGAGTTTAGGGCTTTGATACCACAGGAACCTCCAAAAGTTGAAGCAACAGTATCAAACCAGATCTTCAAAGAAAGCATCTTAGTAAGCTCAAGCTAAAATACTTGAAAACAGTTACAGAATCTGACATCCATAAGTTCTGTGAAAGATCAGCTTTCAGCTGGTTCTGCTTTGCCATTTACTTAAAGAAAAGTCTTTTTTTTCCCTGTTAAGTATAAAAAAAAGGATACCTGTTTTTGTCATAAGCAGGAGTCTCCCACTTCCCACTGCCCAGATCCCAATCCAAACTTCATAGACTTCTTTGTTCTTCCCAGTATTCTGAAAGTATTTCATCATCAAGAAAGATCAAATTAACTTTAACTTTACTTAGAACTTTGGAGGCATTAGGCAATGTAACATTATATTTGAAATTGACCTTCAGCTATTAAATTGTGCTATTATCATTTCTAAAAGAGTAGGACAGCCCAATTAGATAATTACTGGTGATTATAATCTTACCACTTTTTTTTTTTTCATTTGCTTTGTATTGTTGAAACCTCTGCTTCACCCCTCTTTCTGCCCTTCCACAGCTAGGGCAACCAAACTGTTTGGTTTAATTATGTCCTCCTGGGCATCATTTAGAATACAAACAGCAATAAGTAATACTTTCAAGAAAAAGAAAGTTGAATTAATGATGTATTTAACATTTTCACAGCTCTCTAATTTTGTTTTTAATAAATTTTAAGAAGCTCAGTTCATAATGGACGGCTGCTAGAGGCCACCAATGGGTACAATCTTCTCTAAGCTCATCAATGTTTCTAAAACTAACACTCTTTAGTGTCATTACGTGAAGTCAGAAGCAATTGAGGTAAAGGGAGAAAGTTTTCCCTAAGTCTATGTGCCTCTCTCTCTCTCTCTCTCTCTCTCTCCCTCTCTCTCTCTTTCTCTCTCTCTCTTTATCTCTCTCCAACAATCAGTACAATGTGGAATGTGGAGGATATAAATGTTCTTCCCTCACCCCAGTTAGTAATGTTCCTGAAAGGAAACAAAAGAAAATAGAATGCATTATTAACATCG
The DNA here is from genome assembly GCF_040939455.1 of Microcebus murinus. Classification (NCBI taxonomy): domain Eukaryota; kingdom Metazoa; phylum Chordata; class Mammalia; order Primates; family Cheirogaleidae; genus Microcebus; species Microcebus murinus. The sequence goes on along the minus strand of NC_134112.1, from coordinate 76,268,694 downwards.
GAATTTTCAATCTATTTGTGATAAAATAGCTGTACTGATTATAGAATGTAAGTCATGGATTTATACTGTTATTTTCATTAAGGTTGAATATATGAACAAAGTGGCAAAGACTCACCACTACCTCCAAATAAATTTTCCTTTCACCTCAGCCTGTCCCTGTCCCCCATCCAGAATCCTCTAGTCACACGAGTCCTACAAGGCACCATAGAACTATAGGACTTACAATGTCCCAGAAGAGACTTTCATACCCACCATAGACATCCATATTTAGGTGTCTGTCCCAGTTCGGTTCTTGGTGAGGGTCCTCTTCCCTATTATCACATAGTCTTTGTTGGTGCATGCACTGGGGCTGGGGTGGAGTTTTCTACTCTTTCTCCCTTTTTTATAAGAACACTAATCCCATCATAAAGGTTCTGCCATTATGAACTCATCTAAACCTAATTACTTCCCAAAGGCCTCACTGTCTAATACCGCCCCATTGGGGGTTAAGGTTTCAACATATGAATTGGGAGGAGGGTACAAACATGCAGTCCCTAAGTGCCAAAGCAAAAACTCCATCAGCCAAAGATAAACAGATAAGAAAGACTTTACTCAACACTATTGCAATAGGCAAGAGAGACCAGAACTGAGTTTGAACTCAACTGGATCGAAACAAAAGGCAGGAGAGATTTTAAGCGCTGCAGTGAGCAAGTAGAAGAGTACTGGAGGACGTTAGGAAGGACGTTGATTAATGCAATGTGTGGAGTACATTGAGTGTGCAAATGCTTTTCTCTGTGGTTAGGCCATCTGTGTTTGCTAATAGGCACCCATGGAAGTTAGACTCCTACCCTTCCCACAGAGCCTGGGAGATAGAGGCTTTATCTTCCATGATGATTGCATTTCAAAAGGATGGCTCTAGGTCCTTGCTTACAAAACTGGCAAGAAGCTTTTAAAAAGATTTACATTTCAAAAGGGCATAATTTACATGTTTTCTAAAGTAAATGCTCTAAGAAAGTGGAGGTCTGGAGCCTGGAGTGAGAAAGCAGCTTCTCTAAAGTCAGGAAAGTTGAGGGGAATGTGTTTTTGGTCTTGGGTATGTCTTAGCTATTCCTGAAGCTATTCTTCTCCACAGTGATTTGCTATGAAACAAAATTTGGTGGAAAATGGATTTATTTTAGCTCCATTCAGCAACAGAATGGCCTCACTGGGAGAAGTTTCCCCTGTAAGGCAGACCTCCACCCAACATGCACTGAGAACTGCATGGTGTCAGCATGATTTCCAAAGCCTCACTGACTGTTGTGATTAAAGTATGAATATTATTTTCACATGAAATCAAGTCACCATACTGTTCAGGTGACCTACACAAAGGGTAATTCATTTCTGGGCACTTGCTTTATCCTTAGACATAGAAGAGCAATTCTTAGAAACTGTCTTTTTTTTTTTTTTTTAATGAAATACAATGATGGGCTTGCTAATTTCCCTTCCACACATCACAACATATATTTTCCTATCAAGAATCAATGACAGCCGGGCGTGGTGGCTCACGCCTGTAATCCTAGCACTTTGGGAGGCCGAGGCGGGCGGATTGCTCAAGGTTAGGAGTTCGAAACCAGCCTGAGCGAGACCCCGTCTCTACCAAAAATAGAAATAAATTAATTGACCAACTAAAAATATATATACAAAAAATTAGCCGGGCATGGTGGCGCATGCCTGTAGTACCAGCTACTCGGGAGGCTGAGGCACTAGGATCGCTGAGCCCTGGAGATTGAGGTTGCTGTGAGCCAGGCTGACGCCACGGCACTCACTCTAGCCTGGGCAACAAAGTGAGACTCTGTCTCAAAAAAAAAAAAAAAAAAAAAAAGAATCAATGACTTTATTTTTCATTCCCATCCCAAACCCTCCCCCACTTCCACCCCTGGCACTTTTTTTTTTTTTTTGGAAGCTTATTTAACATCTTGCTCTTAAATCATGGTTTGAGTCATGTTTCTTTAGGTACCCAGAAGCCAGAAGACATCATATAAATAAAATTAACTGCGTTTTGAACCAGGCTCTAAGATAGTTAATGAAAACTGAGATGAATTGCTTCCAAATGGAAATCAGCTCTCATCCTTGCAATCATAACACTTGTCATAACAAATAAAAAGACTATTGTTTAAATAACATTTTTCTGTGTATACATCTCTCTGTGTATTTCTGATTCTACTTGCCATCATATAAGCAAAAAATAAATTAGAAGGAAGCTTACTTTGCAATAGTATGATCTTCATTTCCTAACACTCCTCCACCAGGCCTCAGTTGGGATTAATCACTCATACCTGCACAAATTGTTCCCCATAGCATTTTTCTTCTACCAGCAGCCATCAAAAATTATCCGATGTCAATATAAGTGTGTCCTTCACCCAGGGTGCATTGTATCCATTAGGTGTGAATTTACTCATCCCCTCCTCCCCCTCCCACCTACTTGATTTCCTTTGAGTTTTACTTCCATATGAGTTGATTAGTAGCTAGAATGTTGCCTTAATTGCTACTTTTCTATGAAATGCTTAACAGCAATCACCCATAGACCAGAATTTTTCTAAGAGGTGTGGCTTCTTAGTAGCCCATGTGTTTTCTTGGGAGGAAATTCTGTTTGTTTAGTGTATGTCTGGCTACTCAATTGAGTTAGTAGATACAGATTCCAGCTTTTTAAGAGCTTTGATTGCCCACATTTACCCTGAACTAAAGTTTCAACATTTCTATAATAATCCTAATAATGACCATCTCACCATAAGGAAATAAGTTAGCTTACCTCTGCAGAGCATATGTCTGAAGCTATTTTGATTTGCACCTGCAGGGTACGGGGTTTTTATTTTTGCTCTTCTCTAATCAAGCAACATTTTTCTTTCAATTTGTTGTCTTATCATCGGTTCTTTTATCTATTGTTTTGTAACGTTTATGATGGTTTTGTTTTGTTTTGAGAACATAAAGCAGGTGTTTTCTAAAGTTTCCTTCTGCTTCTTCTACATAGGTAATCTTGGTTTTTTTCCTGAGAATACTTATTTTTTCCTCTCTGAGTATAATGTAGCCCTTGCCCTTATTTTGTTAGGGGCTTTTCAATAGACTTTTTTTCCAGTTATTTATCCAGCCTTTTATCCCATGTTAACTTTCCTCTTAGTATTACTAACACTGAAACTTCCTGCTTGGTATAACTAAACTTAGGCCTTTGGTTGAGTGTTAATGTTGAGTACTGGCTATATTAGTGTTGAATACTGGCTAATTAGGGTCCAAATATCTACTCCTTAGGAAGCGTAGGGGACTTGCTACAGGGTCCCCTGGATTTTCTTCCCATTGATGCTGCTGTTTCTCAGAATATCCAAGCAGATTTAGTAGTTACATCCAACAGAATTCCTTTGCTGTTTCTCCCACATTGATATCTCATACTATTTCTAACACAGTTATAAGTTTTAATACTATTTTATATCCCCTTGGTCTTTTCAATGGTAAGCTGGGAAAAGAGAAAGATAGATACCTTTCCTCACTTCTCCCATCCAAGTCTGTATGGAAGTCTTACAATTTACTTTTCTATTTTTTTGAATAAAATTTTAAAAGCCGCAACAAAGGTACCTTTCATTTACACACACACACACACACACACAGAGAGAGAGAGAGAGAGAGAGAGAGAGACAGAGAGAGAGAGAGACAGAGAGACAGAGACAGAGACAGAGAGGTCATATTTGTGTGTGTGTGTGTGTGTGTGTGTGTGTGTGTGTGTGTGTGTGTGTATTTAGAACCAGCATGAAAATTAGCTTAGCTCGAGACTGGAAAACTGGTAACCCCATCCCCCAAAGCAACAACAATAACCAAAAAAAAAACAAAAAACAAAAAAGAAACAAAAAAACCCACAGCAACATCAGAATGGAATTACCTCTCCGTGTGGTCCCATGCATCTTGCCTCCTTCCAAGGGAGGATAATAAGGTATCTACATGTTTTAATCCTCATATTGCACTCTGCCATCAGTCATTCTTTCTCATTGAAGCTCATTAGGAGTTCTTCTTCCATCATCCCTGACACAATGATACCTATGAAACTCCCAGTGACATGCAGCTTATAGCAGTGTTATCCAAACCTACTTGATTTTGGCATCCCAGTCTCCACAAGACCTGATCTCAGCTACTAACAAGGTCCCAACCTAACTGAGTGTCAGATATCTTGGCTTCTTTTCTAGGAAGGACTCTAATTCTCAAATACATTGGTTGTCTGAGGAGGCAAGAAAAAACCCATTTCCAGTCTAAAACTTTGAAGTAGAGTTTCTTATATTCTTTCATTCTAGGTATCTCACATAACACTGCCTAAATCTAATTTTGCTGTGTGGGGGAAAAAATAATAAAAACATACACTAGAAAATTTGAAATATGACTTTTATAAGTATTGCAAAAAAAAAATAAAATGAGGACTTCATCAGCCAGAAAGCAAGGACAGCAAAATCTCATTTCTTGATATATAAGTGAGCAGTTCAACCCTAAGTTCCCCCACGTTCCAGGTGTCACATTCTTACAATACTGTTAATAATTCCTGTTTTAGTCTAGTTTATAATTTCCTTCTTATTCTAAAGTGATTGCCTTCTATTCTTTTGAAACCTCAAATCAAGCATCCTGGATAATGTGATGTTAGAGGATACCAACTCAATCAGAGTTGTAGGTAGGCAACTCAAATCATAGATTTTTTTAAGTATTTTTTTTTTAGTTTGTATTTCAGCATATTACATGGGTACAAATGTTTAGATTACATATATTGCCTTTGCCCTGCGCCAGTCAAAGCTTCAAGTGTGTCCACCCCCCAGATGGTGCACACCACACCCATTAGGTGTGAATATACCCATCCTCTCCTCCTCCTCCCACCTGCCCAACACCTAATGAATGTTACTATTATATGTGCATGTAAGTGTTGATCAGTTAATACCCATTTGATGGTGAGTGCATGTGGTGCTTGTTTTACCATTTTGTGATACTTCACTTAGTAGAATGGGCTCTATCCAGGATAATATAAGAGGTGCTCGATCACCACTGTTTTTTGTGGCTGAGTAGAATGACATGTTATACATATACCACATTTTATTAATTCATTCATGTATTGATGGGCACTTGGGTTGTTTCCACATCTTTGCAATTGTGAATTGTGCTGCTATAAACATTTGAGTGCAGATGTCTTTTTTATAGAATGTCGTTTGTTCCTTTGGATAGATGCCCACTAATGGGATTGCTGGACCAAATGGTAGCTCTATTTGTAGCTCTTTGAGGTATCTCCATATTGCTTTCCACAGAGGTGGCACTAGTTTGCAGTCCTACCAGCAGTGTAGGAGTGTTCCTATCTCTTGACATCCACGCCAACATTTATTGTTTTGGGGAACTTTTTGATAAAGGCCATTCTCACTGGAGTTAAGTGATATCTCATTGTGGTTTTGATTTGCATTTTCCTGATGATTAGAGATGTTGAGCATTTTTTCATATGTTTGTCTTCTTTAGGCCATTAGTCTGTCTTCTTTTGAAAAGTTTCTGTTCCTGTCCTTTGCTCACTTTTTGATGGGATTGTTTGATTTTTTTCTTGCAGATTTTCCTGAGTTCTATATAGATTCTAATTATCAGTCCTTTATGGAATGTGTAGCAGCATGTGAATATTTTCTCCCATTATGTAGGTTGTCTGTTTGCTCTCATGATAGTTTCCTTGGCTTTGTAGAAGTTTTTAATTTAACCAGGTCCCATTTATTTATTTTTGTTGTTGCTGTGATTGCCTTTGGGGTCTTCTTCATAAATTCTTTGCCTAAGCCACTGTAAAAAAAAAAAAAAAAAAAACAAGAAGAATGTAAAATTCTAGATCCCTGGACCTCCATTTAAGCATAGCCTATTCTATTAATAAATGGATGAATAAATGAATTTATAAAATAGGGGTTGAGAATAGAAATGCCATACTAATTTGAAAAGTTGAATTTCAAGTATCATGATTTAATCTAAGTATATTTTTATTTTTTCCAAGTGGAATGAGATAGTAGGAATATATTTCATAGTAAAACCCAATTTTTTTCACTTTTAGAAATGCAATTGTCTCAAGAATTAACTATTATGCATATTTAGAACTAAAATGGTAAATAAATAATATAAATAAAAAATAAATCATAGATCTCAAATCTTAATATGGCCACAATAAAACTGGGTCACTTGGAGACTCAAAATGGTGGCGCATCAGAAAAACATACATGTACACTTCAGAGATCTGTTTACATATTTCTATTTCTCCTTAAATTTCTATTCTTGGGCACAGTTGATCACAAATTGGATGGTTTTCTCAAAATCAAGGATAAAAAAAATAAAAACGGCCATTTTAGAATTCCCCAATTTGAATGTATGAAGAAGGAGTTTAGATTTTGGCCATCCTGAGACACCTGCAAAAGCTCTTCTTGCTTATGTCTTAGGCAATACTAAGAAACCCAATCACTTCCTCTGCCTCCAGGCCACTCCAAATGGTTCAAATTGCAAGTATTTTTTCCTCACTCAAGTGTATTTTATAATAGCAAATTTGTAATGTAGCCAATTTCTCTTTTCTTTTTCTTTTTTTTTTTTTGCAGTTAATAATTTCAGGGCATTAGATAGAATAAATAAATAAGTCTGCTTATTAATAATAGCCTTCTATTTTACTATCAAAAGTGTCATTTAATCAATAAAAAATTAAATTCTAAGGTTTCATAGTTGGCATCCCCTGCTCCTAAGAGAATTACAAAGTTCATTTCCTAACTTGGGCTTTCTACGTTCCCAGTATGCTCTCTGTTATCTGACTCTGGTTCTCAGAGACTCAGGGTAGTGCAGTGGTTATAAGGGCAGCCTCTGAGACTCTCATCTCCACACTCACTGGCAGGTTACTTAACCACCCTGTGCCCCATTTCTGTATGACAGATGATGATCAGTTGGAGGTGCTGACAGCAGGCTAGCTGCTCGGCTGCCTGTGATGCATCCTAAGATCCCCTCATTCCCATTTGTCTGTAAGATAAAGCTTCATTGGCAAGCTCGCCTGAGCACATCTCTTCCTTGCAGTCTTAAAATTCTAAGACACTATTGTTCACATGAAAAAATATGGGGTGCTCTTAGTCTTTACTCATTTTTTAAATGTATGAAGCCACTTTAATTTTGCCCAGAACAATTCTAACAAATTGATCAAACAGCAAATGAATAATCCTGATGTTTCATAATGTGATTTTTTTTTTAATTTAAAGATAAACACAATAAAGACTTCTCTTAAAAAGCTACAAAGAGACTTTTGTCTCAATTCTAACAGTTTTGAAATTCTATTCTTTGGGGGATTCTAGACATCCTGGAGGAGAAAGTTATAAGACTTTCATTTAAAGTTTCCATATTAGTCAAAAGGAACTAATGTAACCCTCTTATTTCCTGATTTTTTAAATAAATTACCCATTTTATTATATGAAGACATTTTAAAGAAAAAAACTCAAAATAGGTAGAAACTAGCTCACCTACTTTCCTCTCCAGAGCATACATTTTTAGTGCCTTGCACAATGTCTTTTCTGTTCCAGATTATTTTTAGCAAAAGCTTTTTCAATTTGATGTATAACTCAAGATAGTCTTATAAACTGTTTCCACTCTTAGATTACATGTGAATAGATTTCACAAAATATTATAATTAATAAATGGTATTTAAGTGACAATTTTTCAATAGTAAGATAGAAGTCTATGATTAATAACCATTATTGAAATGTCAAAATGTGAAACACTCTTTTCACATTCAATAGTCTATGGTTAGCCCATTTGGAGGAAAAATGTGTGCCTGATATGTTGCCTTTGTTTTACAAATTTTCTAAAGATTATTTGAAATCATATTTGTTCCAACTTTCTGTTTAAGTGAAATTAACTCAGAAATTAGATCAAGCAAGGTACCGGATGGCTGTTTGGAACAGGCCTTAGCATATGCAGTATCTATTCATTGTGCATTTTCAATCAATCTAATTCAGTGGCGTCAACCTCAGTTAGAGTCACCTGGGAAGGCTTAATTCTTTTTTTAATAGTAATAGAGGAGGAGCCTAGAAAATTTAGTTTAATTTGGCTGAAGTGGGGTTTCTAAAAAGAGTCAAGGTTTGAACCACTGATTTTTACTAAAAGGGAAAATTGAAGAGTCAGGGAAACTGTAAAGCCAGCGAAACCAGTGTGTATGTTAGTTTATATTATTTTACCCCATGAAGGTTTTAAGGCTAGCCAAGATGCAATAGGTCCCTTATCTCCTTCCATATGTTTGCTATTTCTATTTATTTTCTTAAATTTGGTATGCCCAAATTTCCGTGGGACCTTTATTTTTGAGCAAGCATATGGAGGAGACAAACTTCACAGCGCAATTAAGAATGAGCCACTTCATTTTAGATGTGGCGTTCACAATCCTCCTTACACACATGAGGGAGCTTTTCAGACAATCAGCTCAGGACTTTACCCAGGAGAGACTGAAGGACTGTAAAGGGTGACATGCCACAGAAAACACTATGCTCCTGATTCTAAAATTAAAAGTCTGGAGAGGTTATGTATGATCCTCTGCTGATGCAGAAAATGATAGATCGTAAAAAACAAGAGTTTTTGGCCATGCCTGGGGATGTGGGAAGCTTGGGGAGAAACACTGAAACCCGGACTCACTGCTTCCCGAAGTTCTTGTGTTCAGTAGCATTTTGCTCATCAAGATGACACATTTCTGGCAACCTCCTTTGCGCCTGGCATACAATAGATGCGCTGCAAATACTTTGGGAGTTGATTAGAAAAATAGCAATAACAAAATGCTGAGTTCTCAGGGGGAAAAAAGTCCTTTTCTTGAGCCTCAGAAAGCCCGTTGATTTAAAATCATGATAAAATAATTTTTTAACCTAAAAAATTAGGTCAATGTGGACCTGGACTGCAGAAAACAGCCTTTTAGAAAGACCAAGAGGATTGTTGTGCTAAAAGTTGGTGTTGAGAAAGAGCAGGTGATATGAGACACAGAGCAAGGAAAAATAGGGTCTCATTATGTTCACAGTAAAACTGTAACAATTGAAACTTATCACTGGGACCTGGTCGCATGAGAGAAGTTTATCTTTTGCTCAGAATACTGTACTTAAGAGATAGGAAATATTTAATACATATTAAAAATATGTGGTTTAGATATCTAAAGGGCCTAAGTATTTCAGTGAATAAATTCTAAGCCTCAGTTATATAACATTTTAATTATGGAAAACAACCCATTTTCTGATAAAGCTAAATAGATCAAATTATGATCTTTTTTTTTCTATGTGAAATTAATACTCATGGTCCTCGAACAGATATATACTCTGCATGTTCTCACTGAAACCCACACTCAATTGCCACCCTTCTTCCTGTGATGGTTCTAGCGATGGATTGAACAATGTTAATGTTAGCTACTGACTCCTGGGGTCTTCTGAAGCTTGCATGCTGACTCTGTAATTAAAAGTCTGTGCAAGGAAGCAACTGTCAGCTCAAGCTTTACCTCCTACTGTTGGATGTCTGTCAACTCAAGGATTTATTTTTTTAATATGAGAAAATGTCAGTTGCCGTCTGAAATAAATTTTTTGATGATTCAAGTAAACATTGAATTCCTGATGATTAAATAAGAAAAACACAAAAAAAATTCAGCATTGCTTTGAAAGCTTTTACATGATGAAGAGAATTTTACCCAAGAAGCCAGGATATATCATAAATGTTACATATTCTCATTTTATAGATGAAGGAAGATGAACACACATATACACATAAATACATGTACATATGTATATTTTAGGTTTAGAATTCTTTAATAGAAGAACTTCAGAAAAACTCAGGATTCTATTATCACTACATCTGTTCTTGTAAGAACAAAAACATTCTTAGGAAAATACCATGAAGTTTAGTTGCAAAGATGATATTTATTCATTGTGAGCTTTAACACTTGGTCAAACAACAGTATGTTTATCCTGGCTTCATGCCAAAAAAGCAAGATAATATTTTTTGATTCAGAAAAAAATAGTTGACATGATATGAATATATATTCATGGCTATATTTCTTTGCTGAATTCATTCATGTAAGTTATCTACATTTATTTATAAACACCAAGCCTAAGATTTTGACGAGGACAGAGTAATGATAATAGCTCATTTTATTTCTTGTCCCATCTGTCAACCAAAACTTCAGTCCCTGTGGATTCCTGTCAATGGTTTCTGGGAGTTCCATGAATATCCATCACCTTCTCAAACAATTCTGATTTTGCAAGACATCCTCGGTCCAACCACAATATTTCTTGCTATTGAGATCTTGCCTAGAAAGCACCACTGGGACCATAGGACATTCACGTTCTCACAGGACTGAGGCTGCACCATATCATGTGTTCTTTCTGAAAATGGGTCATTCTTTTTTTCTGCACATCCCTTCTCCCATAAAAGATTTGGCTGGAGACATACATCACACTATCAGCTCTACTTTCTCCTTTTCTCTTCATTCCTTCCTTCCTTTCAGACATTTCTTCCTTCTTCCTCTATTGTCATAAACAAAAGGCCTCATGCAAAACAATTCATGAAAATCGGTCCCTTTAAAGATACCGAAAGGGTTTATTTGAACCTAAGTCACAAAGAATGGCAGCTCAATACGTTTATTCCTTCAATAAGCATTTATCAAGACCTTTCAAGATTTCCAGTGTCTCATTAAATATAGCTATACATGATGATGAGTAATGCCCTGTGTTAAGGAAGATAAGCACACTGAGGTACGAGGAACATTAAGCTCATTTCTCTCCCTAAACTGGATGAATTCCTAATCTAGTTGTATGGTGTGGTTATATCAATACTTTTTTTTTTATGAATTGCTTCTAGATGAACTTCATTATAAACCTTAACATCACCAATTCCATCTTTATTTCATAGTTTTATGAATATATCTAGAGGCCTATTTGAAGAGTATACTCAATAAATCCAGTTAATAGCTAATAACTCTCTAAGACCATTCAATTACTAGAGAAGGTGATATATGCTAAAATTTTGTTCATAGGCACTGAAATAAATGACTACATTTTGATTCCACACAGTTAGAGGCAGGGGTTAATAAAGATGTTAAACTCCATTACTAGTTTATTTTTTGCATAATCAATAAATACATTTTTTACCTCCTGCTATATCCAAGATACTATGGTAGGTATTGTGATGTATTAAAAAATAAAAAATAGTCCCTGACCTGAAGATGCTTGCTGTCTAATTTTGAGAAGGAATCCATACATTATATTCTAAATTAGTAAAATTGATAAAGTTATAGAATTTAGAGTTTTAAAAAGTATGTGCATCCTGCTTATACAAGAGCATAGATCTCTGACTAGTGATTGCTCAGCAGTCAGTTTTGTGGGCTTAATCTTTTGCCATAAAATTTTTACGTAGCCTAGCAAAACTGAGGTTTACTTAGTTTCAACCTTGTCATTGACATATGAATTTTATTCTTTTTGAAATAAAAACATGATTTCTCTGAAAAACATTCATCTGTTTCTTTAATAGGTAATGTATGCACCTGGTAGACTATTCAAAAGGTAAAATCTATAAACAGTGAAATGTAAATCGCCATCCCTTTTCTCTTCCTAGGTTACCTCTGAGCCAATACTTTTACCAGTTTCTTATATATTTTTCTAGAGAAATATTGTGCCTTTTGAAACCATATGTGTATATTCTGCTTCTTAATATAAATGGCAGGATAGTACACACACTCTTTTGTACCTATTTTATTCACTACTACGATATAGTAAAGGTCTTTCCAGATTAGTCCATATAAAATTGAATATACCATAATGTATTTAATCAGTCCCTTACTGAAGGACATTTAGTTATTTTCCAAATTTTGCTAGTATAAGCAATGTTTCAGCAAATATCCTTGTTCATACATTATTTCACACATAAAGTAGAATTTCTGGATTAAAGGGAGATACATTTTAAATCTTGATAGATAGTATCAGTTGTTCTTCAGCACTAAATTTCTTTAGTCAGCAAATCACTTATGAGAACAGCATATCAATGGAAGATACATCTACCTTGATATAACAAACCTTCTTGTTTTTTAGGGATACAGACATCCTTATCTTTTTTTTTTTTTTTTTTTTTGAGACAGAGTCTCGCTTTGTTGTCCAGGCTAGAGTGAGTGCCGTGGCGTCGCCTAGCTCACAGCAACCTCAAACTCCTGGGCTCGAGCAATCCTTCTGCCTCAGCCTCCCGAGTAGCTGGGACTACAGGCATGCGCCACTATGCCCGGCTAATTTTATATATATATATCAGTTGGCCAATTAATTTCTTTCTATTTATAGTAGAGACGGGGTCTCGCTCTTGCTCAGGCTGGTTTTGAACTCCTGACCTTGAGCAATCCGCCCGCCTCGGCCTCCCAAGAGCTAGGATTACAGGCGTGAGCCACAGCGCCCGGCCGAGACATCCTTATCTTAATGAGAAATAGCATTTAGGATGTAATAGATTCCTTGCGAATTATAAAAAGAATACAGTTGAGGGAGAAAAGAAAGTCACTGTTCATATCTAATCTATAAAAATTAAGCCAGTGTTCAGATGTTTCTGTGACTTATCAAATTCTTCCTATTTTTACACTGATTCCAAGTCATTGTAGTTCTTGGGATGGACTAAAGGCTTTAAAGCATTGCTGAATGACTTTGCAAAGTGTCAATAGTAAAGCTCATGGTCGTCAATAGATACCAAAACCCATGGACATGCAGATCTTTAAGCTAGCTAAACATCTGTTTTTCAAGCAAGAGCCAAGTAGTTTAAGGCTTTATATTATACTGCAAGGCTATGCTGCAAGGCTATACCTATATCCAGAGTGGTAATGGCAAAATTACTCAAGAATTGTGCAAAATGTATCATTTTGTATTAAAAAGTAGGTACAGTTCATAGAGTGCAATTGTAGGGGGACAAACTTTTAGCCTTTTATTTTTAACAGGCACTAAGGTTTTGAGCAGGATGAATTTGGAAACTTTCTATCAGTAGGATCTACAGATCTGGTCTAATAATTTTTCTGATTATTTTCCCAAAGAATTTTATTTTTTAAGTAATCAAGCAATATTTTACAAATATTTATCGAGTATTATTGAGTACCATAAATCAGGCAATGCTGTAAATTTATTCTGGGGTACAATAATGAATAGGGCATGACTCCTGGCTTCTAGTAGTCTGTAGCTTGGTACTGAGAGAACAGTATGTTAATAAAATGGCAGTTACGTATTACAGAATTGTTAATGGGGCCAATCAGTACACAAAAGTAAAAAGTCAAATTTATAAAAGGGAGAAGGAAGGACTTCTTATCAGAGGTAACACTTGAATTGAGTTTGAAAAGGTGCGTTGATATACAACATCTACAACTGAGATGGGAATGACATGATGAAGATAAAAAAATTGACACATTCCATGAAAAAATTCCTGGGAAAGCTGGAGCAATGTATATCTATCTATCTTTCTATGTATCTATAAACACATGTATTATTTTACAAAAAATTATAATATATCTACACATATGTATATATTTATACACATATGTATGTATACATACATATATACATACCTATTTTTATATATATACACATCTGATATATTTTTACATATGTGTGTATATGGCTTTTTTTTTTTTGTGTGTGTGTGTGTGTGTGTGTGTGTATTTTTTTGTAATGGTCTAAATGTTTTTGTCCCCAAATTCATATATTGAAGCCTAATCCCCAGTGTGATAGTATTGAGACTTATAGTAGTAACATTCATCAAATGTCAGGCAGATGGGAGGGGAGGGGAGGGGATGGGTATATTCACACCTAATGTGTGCGGTGTGCACCATCTGGGGGATGGATACAATTGACGCTCTGACTTGGGTGACGCAAAGGCAATATATGTAACCTACACATTTGTACTCTGTAATATGCTGAAATAAAAAAAAAAAAAAGACATGGGGCCTTTGAGAGATGATTAGGTCATGAGAACAGAGCCCTCATGAGTGGGATTAGTTCCTTTATCAAAGAGGCTCCAGAAAGCTGCCCTGTCTCTTCTGCCATGTGAGGACACAGTGGAAAGGAACATCTATGAGAACGAGGGCCCTCACCAGACACTGAGTGTGCGGGTGGCTTGATCTTGGTCTTCCCAGCCTCCAGAACTGTGAGAAGTAAATTTGTTATGTATAAGCTACCCAGTTTATGGTACTTTTGTTGTATAGGCTTGAACATATAATATATATATATATATATATATATATACACACACACATACACAAACATACACACATATACACAGAGAAACACACACATATGTATGATCATGTGTTAGAGAGGGTAAGAAAAGGAGCAGAAAAGAAAAGCAGCTTGAAATAAGGTTGGAAGGAAAGGCAAAGACTATATCCTGGGAGAGCTTCGTATGCCATGTTAAGATATTTTGACTTTGTTTTTGTCTTCTAAGCTAAAGTTTCCCAAACAGTGAATCATGTCCAACTGATGTGCTGAATCTGTTCCAGGTACACATTCCATGAACAACTCATCTATGGAGTGGCTGAGGCAGCAATAAAAGCTCCCAGGGTGGCCACTCTGGACACAAAGTCTCATCAGTTTCCCTCAACATACATGTCATTTCCATGTGTGACGTGATAAGGGGAAAAGTAGAGATATACTCTTCTAGACAGTAATGAGCTTTTAAGACTTTTCAGCTAGCGAATTGCATGCAGTTTAGAAGGAACATTAGGAACTGAAAATTTTACAAAGGTCTACACAAAGATATTGAAGATACAGAGTTGTAAATTGACTACAAAGAGATAGAATTTGTACCTTCAAGGAGGTAAAAGTTAAACACCCACATTTTTGCCTCATTGACTAAGAGAATAATGATGCCTTTTGCTGAGTTTAATAATAAAAGATAAGAAATAACTTTTGGGAGAAGAATTAATTGAATTGCAGAGTCCCTGCATGTAAAATGCCAGTGGGCCCTGTAAGATGCATATGAGATACCAGTAGAAATACCAAATATTACCATTGGATATATGAGTACTTAAAATCAAGTAGTAGAAAGTACAGATAATGTAATTATCCATAAATAATAAACATGTGAAAAATAGATTTTAAAAGACAGGGATTATTTTCCATGTAACATGACAGATCTGGAGTTGGATATTCTAGGGCTTGATGCTTCAGCCGCGGGGTTTCACCAATGACTCAGACGCCCTACACCTTTCTGCTCTACTATACTTTCTGGAGGTTTCCAGTCTTAAGGTCACCACAAGGTCATAAATTGACTGCTATAGTTCCAGCCAAAACGTCTACATTCCATGAAGGAAGTAGGAGGAAGAAGGCAGGAGAAAAGTCACATAATGGTGGAGTGTAGTCCTTCTTTTAAGGAGATTCTTTTAGATCTCTTATCCAATAATTTCTATCCAATATGGATCCTGGTCAAACTGTGAAACATGGCTGCCTTTATTTGCAAAAGACTCGTTTGTCAGGCACATTGCTATCCCAACTAAACCAAAGTTCTGTTAGAGAAGAAAAAGGGAGATTAAATGCTAGCTGCATTACTAGTAGTCCTTGCAGAGTCCACTGTGCTCAAGCTACATAGATTAAAAAGGGGAAAACACTTATTTTGAGGACATGCAACTCCACAATTATATAATTTTTCTTTTGCACTTTGCAAAGCATTTTTTCCTATATTATCTCATTTGATCATCACAACAACCCAGTGAAATCAGCGAACAGTAGTGCTTGCCTGGTTATCTTAAAGAAGAAACAGAAAAACCACGGATGGTAAGCAGTGAAAATAAAGCTAGAAGCCCAATTTTATAAGATTAGGGCTTTTGTCATGATAATAAGGAACAAGACTGATTTTTAACTGAATTGACAGGATGTTTTTAATATTACATAAGCCCAGTTTCTTCACCCTTCAGAAAGTACAGGAAATTAGAGCAGTTTATTTCCAAGTTGATATCAAAAAGAGTCTACAGATTTGCCTAAATAATTCAACAGCCAATATTAAGAAGGCGACACAAATCCCTTTCAAGCAGGTGCTGATCAAATGTGCTTTGTGGTGAGGGGACAGCAGGACACTGGTGGTCAGACAGTTTCTCTGTCCCCTCTCACTCCTTTATTTCCATATATTCCTTACTGTGCTGAGGAGGGTCCTTTGGACTTTGTTTGCTTCGTAAAATGTTGCCATGAGGCACAATTGGACATGTATAGTGTAGATGGTCCATTCCAAAGGAACTGAAAGAAAGCCTCTTGCTTTGAGGAATAGTAACAACCTATCACTATCTGGCCACAGGAACTGTCAGTCATCCTGACTTCAGAAACCGAAGAGAAAGGAGCTGGACCCTGCCGGGTGTCAGAAGGGTAGCAGGACAGAGGAAAATTTGGAGGGAGAGGAGGACAAAGACTAGAGAAAGTAAATATCCCCAGAGGATACTGGCTCTGTACTTAACAACAACAACAACAACAAAAAAAAAAAACAACTTGGTGTAGAGAGTAAAGTTTCACCCATTCATGGGGTTCCATTTGCATCTAAATCAGCTACTCATGAATTTGTTTTCTTTCTCATAATGTATTGTGCCCAAATTCATTTCTAGATATTGCGAGCAGTGATGAATCCATTGATCAAAATGAAATAGTTTCCAAATATTATTTGAGTCATAGAATTTACACTAATGGTCATCCCTGTTTCCTAATGCCTTCTTTTTATAGCTCTTCACATATGACAATACAAATATTGATATAGCCAAGCCAAATACATACATTTAGAGAGAGAGAGAGAGAGAGTTTTACGAGAGAGAGAGAGAGAGAGAGTTTTACGAGAGAGAGAGAAAGTTTTACAAGTACAAATTTCAGTTGAAGGAGGGAAAAGAAAAATATGTTGAAATATTTTACCATCTTCACAGATCATGGGGCCTGGGTTCTTTTTGCTTTCCCACATGTTAACAGTATTAATCTCCAGGTCTATGGTTACAGCCACATGGTACTGCTGTCTGGGAGATTGGAGGTCTTTTCCAGCTGGTAATTAATTTTAAACATCTTTATATAGCTGGGACAGTACATTGAACAAATCAAGGCTTGAAGTTGTGACAACATAAGGAGGCACAGGATGAGAAACTGAATTAAAACATTCTCCCATTGTCTTGATGAGATTAGAGCTCCCTGAATCTGTTAGTTTTCTCCAAATTTTTTTAGACGTTTACTTGTATTAGGCCCAGTGCGGTGGCTCACTCCTGTAATCCTAGCAATCTGGGAGGCCGACACAGGAAGATTGCTTGAGCTCAGGAGTTCCAGACCTGCCTGAGCAAGAGCGAGACCCTGTCTCATTTAGAAAAGAAAAGAAAAGAAAAGAAAAGAAAAGAAAAGAAAAGAAAAGAAAAGAAAAGAAAAGAAAAGAAAAGAAAAGAAAAGGAAAGGAAAGGAAAGGAAAGGAAAGGAAAGGAAAGAAAAGAAATATAGAATAGAGAAGTATTGCTTGGGGACCTTTTGATTCTAGAGAAAAAAAAGTGACACCTTACAGTTGCAACCTCTTTCCTAGTGATCTCCTTTCTTTCCTTTTGTTTGTTGATAAACATGCTTTGTAAGTCAATTATCTTGGTTTGTACTTTGGCATTCTCTCTGCCAAATATTAGCACAATGACAAAATTAGCTACATATTGCATTTCCTTCCAGAAAACCTTTTGCTATTCCTTGCCTAAGCAATTGCCTGTTACATAAAAATCATTTATTACGAGCATGATGATTATATAAACTGATCAACTTTTGTCATTTCTGCTTTAGAAACATCATTCCCATCGATCACACCCTACTCCTTTCAACATTTCTCCTTTTGTGACTCATATGTTTCCTTTTCAATTACCACCCAATTTACCTTTTAAATTAATACATAGTGAAAAATGTAAGCACTATGACAATGTTATGAAAATAATCCCACACAAAACCTTTAAGAATGTTATTTTCCATTAATTCCATCATGAGAGTTGTTTTCATTTCTAGAGAAAGGCAGATTTATCAACCCCCAAATCACAGAAGTTTAGAAAATGGAGCAATTCCTTGTATTTGTGTGTGTTCTCTCAGCTCAGAGACATCACACACACTCCTCTGAGCTGATCACATCTCAGTGGTCAGTCGGGTGCATCCCTCCCTATGGCTTTCTGTCATTTTTTAATAATGATGATTGCATTTTTCAAATGGCAGATATTCTTGGCAACTCAGGTAACTTTTCATATTTCGTTTTGCTTCTTTTGGCAAGACTGGGATCATCCTTTTTGGGGTTATCTGTTCCTTCTGCCTTCTATTTTCTTCTCCTACTTCGAACAGCCAGGAAATACAAAATGTGTCTTTTACTTCCATTCTCGAACGTTCAGTCTTTCACAAAAAGTAAAGAGAAAAATGTCTGAAGTTAATGAAAGGCAATTTTTCCCTCACCCACTGGGAAAATTGAAAATATGACCTTTCCAAGAGACATATTGAGAGACAGCTTAAAGTCTGATAAAATCTATGTCAAATTAAGTGATTCCCACCTCATAAGTGCTCATCGAGTTGGTGCACTCAGGCAGGATTACTCAGGAGCCAGCCTTCCTTGTGCAATTTACAAATACTGTCTCCTTTGTTCCTGCGAAGTATACCTTAGTTTCAGCCCCATTACTTCTTTCTGTCATTTTTCAGCTTTCATCCATTAGCTGATCAAATTACACATCAGACACCAGTAACTGTGAACACCAATTTCAAGCACAGTAAATTGAAATGAAGAAGCTCATAGCAATGTCCCCTCTGCCTGAAAAAGAGCATCTTCATTTCTATGCTGAGAAGAAAATCTTTCCTATTCTGGGCTTAGTTATGACTAATAATTTAACCTGAAGTTAGTTTCATTTTTAAACTGTAAAATAGGGAGGAAGAATACTTTTAGAGTAGATATGAGAATGGAGAAAGTTCCTATTATATGATCAATAAATAGAAGAGGTTATAATAAGAATAAGAATAATAACAACAGCAAGTGAATAATTGTCTAGGACTCCAAGTGATGCAAAAGGGTTTGTCTATTCCTTTGCCTTCTATGCAGGTTTTCTATATGATGTTTTCTAATTTGACATCACCACAAAGTCAAGAATGAGACAGCTAATAGATATTACAGTTGAGGAAACTTTGAGATTTCAAGTGACTTAATCAAGGTCACACTCTTAGGAGGAATTAGAACTTTTATTAAAGCAAAGTCATCTGACTCCACTCTCCAAATGTCATTCTATAAATTAAAAATAAAAATTCAATTAAATAAATTTTAGCTAAATATTTTTATCTTCATTTATACAACACTGTTATGCAGATTATTGAAAAATAGACTCTTAAAATCAGAAATGTCTTATAGTCCAGGCTCTTGCCCCTTCTAAAGATCTTTACTACAATGTATCAGACAGAGGGTCCTCTGGCTTCCTCTTAAATTCCAATGTCATGTAGCATTCCACTCTATATATTACACCCTGTTCCATTGTTAGTTTGAGTTCTCCTAGGTTCTGTGGAATCAATATTTTCTTCCGTTTAGCTTCAAAGCACCTATACCATTTGTTTTCTCCGTGTATGATACCCAGCCTGACACTTAAGTACATACTTAAGTATGTTCTCCAGACCTTCTTACCCTGGCCCACTGGATAACTTGGCTCAGTGATTGCTCTGCGTATATTTTCAAATAGATTTCTCTTTGGTTTTCTCTTATCTCAGAGAAATTTCCCCAAATCCTAGTGAGACAGTTACTTGGTTATTCTCTAGCCTTAACATCTCTTTTTTCTTAATTGTCAAAAGAGCATCAGGTTGAAATCCCAGCTCTTCTCTAAGACACTTGAAGAATCACTTAGACATTTCAAGCCTCCATACCCCTCTTCTGCTCTGTATCAAAGGATGAGGAAACTGACATGCAAAGGGTAAGTGACTTGGCTAAGGACACAAAAGTCATGATACAGGACTTTTAGATGGCTTCCAGCGAATATTCTATTATTATCATTATGCTAATGATTCTTCCTTTTTAAATCTGCAAATATGAAATGCTGAAAAGTCCCTAGAATGTTAATTACTGAAAGAATGTGCTCAGTTGATTCTGCAATTAAAGTAAATTGGTCGTTTCATATATTGATTTCTTAGGGCTGAATCCTGAAATTCTTGCTCTCTGTAGAAAATCACCTCCACAATCATTACAACTGAAACATCCCACAAATCTACATTATAAATCATATGATGCATTCTACTCCTGAGGAAAATAAATTGGAAGACCATTGTTTGTTCTCTGCTGCTGATCTATAGAATGACTTTAGGAAATGTCTTGGATGTCTCCCAGTTACTAAAATTAGGCTGTCTGGGGCAATGCGAAGAACAGTATTATATATTTACAGTGTATTTCTAAGATCTTGGTACAAAGAAGTATTAAATACACAAATATTTATTTAACTGGTATAACAGAGGAGTAGGTTGTTTTGATTACTACTCAAACTTTCTGGCTAATTAAGTATTCGTCACCTTATGTAATAAAATTGCTGGGGCAATGCAAAGATTTGACACAGAAAATTTCTTTTATGTGTGTATAATTGCATGGTTTTAAACAATGTGTTTTTAAAAATATGGTAATTATACAAACTAAAATCTGGCAATGAGATAAACTATAATAATATTAATACAGTTTAAAGGAGTTTAATTAAGTAGGCACACAAGAAAAATAAATCCTCCAATTTCTACATAAGTAGAAAGCTTAACTAATTAATAATTGTAATAATCATAATATAAAAAATAAAGCAATAGGAAGTCTGAGATATTTCTGAGAAATAACAGAGGTTTGCAAAGTATTTTTGGTGGTTGCAATTAAAATGCTATATAGTCCATCCATGCTTTCTTTATGATCTTAGAAGCTATAATTAGTACACTTATATTATCAAAGTGTTCTTCTAAAAAACTTTATCCCCAATGAATATATATATGTGTGTGTGTATATATATGTACACACGCACACACAAGGGAGCAGAAGAATATAGTTATTTGAAGTCTATTGGTACATATTATTAAAATGCCTTACAGAATTTTTTTAATGATTTATATTCTCACAGACTAAATACAGAGTATCTGTATGTTTTTTTACTCTCATTTACTCTGTTGTTACTATTAAGACTACTGTGATAGATAGGATAGTGATCCCCCCACCCAGAGATGTCCTCGTCCTGATCCCCAAACCTGTGAATATGTTACCTTTCATGGCAAAAGGACTTTGCAAATGGGATCAAATTAAGGATCTCCAGATGGGAAAATTGTCCTGAGTTATCCAGGTTTGTCCAATGCCCTTACAAGGTTCTTGTAAGAAGAAGGAAGCAGGGTCAGGATGAGAGAAGTCAATGTGACAACAAAAGAAAAGTCAGAGAAGACGATGTTGTAACTGAAGAGAGGAGAGAGAGAAAGATTTGATGATGCCAAACTCTTGGCCATGCAAATGGAGGTAGGGGCCATAAGCCAAGAAATGCAGGCAGCCTCTAAGAAACTCAAAAGGCAAGGAAATAAATTCTCCCCTAAAGCCCCCAGAAAGAATACAGCTCTAAATGTGACTATAATGCAGATACCATCCATGTTTGCTTTGCGACCATATACCAAGTTAATCCATCTATAACTCAAACTTGAGATTTTTCTACCCCTTCAGGTGGTGAGATGGGACACCACAAATGGCCATAGATTCAAGCTGGGGGAAGGTCATTTGTACAACAGTGGTGGCTGGCGTGAAGGTCTGGGTCATCTACTCATGCAGATTACTCATGCCTTCTGTATGTACTCAGGCTTGATCTGGTATACACCATTTCCATCTTCTCTGCCACTGGGCTCATCCAACAGAATGCATCTCATAATGGGTAGTTCCAGACACATAGTGTGTTAATCCAGTTTGCATTGCCATAAAGGAATACCTGAGATTTATAAAGAAAAGAGGTTTATCTGGCTCACAGTTCTGTAGCCTGTACAAGAAGTATCACACCAGCATCTACTTCTGGCGAGGGCTTCAGGGAGCTTCCAATCGAGGCAGTGAAAGGAAAGCAGGTGTGTTACATGGTGAGAGAAGGAGCAAGAGAGGGAGAAAGTAGGCTCTTTAAACAACCAGCTTTCATGTGAATTAATATAGTGAGAACTCAATATTGAGTGTAGCCATATTGAGATCTCTCAAGCCATTTGTGAAAGATCTGCACCGTGACGCAAACACCTGCCACCAGGCCCAACATCCAACACTTGGATCAAATCTCAACATGAGATTCAGAAGGAACAAACATTCAAACCATATCACATGGTCACTAACTTAGTTAAGCATTCCATACCTAGCAGGATCTGGTAACCTGCCAAAAGCTCTTTTTCCAAGGGCATGCAAATCTCTGTTGTGGAAGGCATGACTTTAAACCCAGAATCTCAGGGGTCTTCAATATTATTTTCAGATTAGATCATTCTTTTAGCTTCATACTGCCCTTTTTTCTACCGCTGATACTTCCACCACTATAGGGTCTGTTGGATTATTTGGGCCAAGCAAGGCTGACTGCATACAACCTGGACGTGATGCAATACCTTTTCCTGCTCTTGGTTCCCAACTCAAAAATAGCAGCCTTCTGTGTCACCAGGTAGATATTTGTAAGTACAGAGTGTGCCACCTCTATAGTACTCTTGTTGGCTTTCCATTTTTTGCTTCTAGTTATACCAGGCTCTAATAACCATCTCCACAATGATTTTGCTGGTCATAATCATTATTATCAGTTTCCTGGATTCTGACAGTTAAGCAACACCACCTGGCCTCTGTTACTATGGAACCCCATCATTCCCATTGATGCCAATAAGCCCAGCTCTGTCGCCACCTCTCCTACTATTATCACTGGCCTGCATAGCACTTCTTGGTGATACTGGCGCCTGTCTCACCACCATATTCCTGATGGCCTTGGTAAATTATGTATGCTCTGGGATCTCTCTTGGAGCAAAACATTCTGGTTGGTCTTCTGGCCATATAAAATATATCTATTCTATTACACCCACTTCTTTCAGTCTTTTTATTCTTTCCTCTGCCATCTGCCACGGAACATGTTAAATTTCATGTCCCAAGAAATGAATTCTTGCT
The DNA here is from genome assembly GCF_040939455.1 of Microcebus murinus. Taxonomy (NCBI): domain Eukaryota; kingdom Metazoa; phylum Chordata; class Mammalia; order Primates; family Cheirogaleidae; genus Microcebus; species Microcebus murinus. The sequence continues at coordinate 76,245,606 of NC_134112.1, read as the reverse complement.
TATCTTGCTTTAAAAATCAGCCCCCAATCAAGTATCATCAAAATCTAATCCCAGAAGTACTCCCTTTATCTCTTGCTATTGTATAAATATCAGGGCACTGATAAAAAGGACCTCAACTACTTATCATGCTTTACGTTATTCTCATCTGCAGGCATTCTCCCAAGGAACATTTGGCATCATCTGGAGATATTTTTGTATATCACAACTAAAGAAAGTACTATTGGCATCTAGGGATAGAGGCCAAAGATGATGCTGAATATCCCACAATACACAGGACACACTGGACAAGAAAAATAAATTAACCAGCCAAAATTGTCAATAGTGTCATGGTCAAGAAGCCCTGTTTTAGATGTATAGCTTTTTCCTACCTTTTAAGCTGTAGCATGTCCCAGGCAGGCAACCAGGAAAGGAAGTGAGTGAAGCTTCTGAGGGAATAGCTTGTGTTTAGGGAAAAGCAAAAGATGTTTGCACCATCTTCCAGTAGAGCAGAAGTCCTAACCCTTACAAGGGAATGGTAGGCAACCTCTGAAAATCTAAAGGGTACAAGGAGATTTGTTGACTCAACAACCTCAGCAGCATCCATCTAACCCCTGTCCCGTATTTCAGATCCCAGGCATTTCCTGCCAGATCCCTGAGTTTCATATAACAAAAATGATTTAGCTGAGTTCAGTTGTTTCTGGAGCTCTGCTACTCTCACAAATAGGTCTTCACCCTGCCATTCAATAGTGTCTGCATTTCCAACACAGGTAATGAGTGCCTCTTTATACCCTACCACCAAGGCTCTCTGGTTCCACCCTTAGCTATTTAACTGTTTGTTAACAGCTCTTAGCCCCTTATTCTGGTGTTAATACAAGTTAGCAATTGCCCAACTCCACCATCTTTGTAGGAATTATTCTCCCCATGTTTTCAAAATGCCTGCATCATTGTAGTTGACATAGCTTTCCATCGGTACATCCATCTAGGTCACCACCAGTGAAAATTTAGGAACTGACCATCCATGCCCTACCTACCAATCAGGACAACGTCCTCTTCACCTGCTAGGTGGCACATAAGATCCCAAATTCCCATCTTACTACCTGTTTTTTTCAGAGCATGCTTGATTCCACTTGCACTAGTTCCCCAAGAAGCAGACACCAAGATGGGATTGTTTAGACAAGAGATTTTTGAGGAGAAATGCCCATGTGAAAGGAAATTGGAAGGGAGTAGAAGAATGGGAGAGCCACCAGACCATGAGGGAAATCTGACCCTAAGTGTGGAACAGAGGGAGAAGAGGCTGTAGTTTGGGCAAAGTTTGTGAATTTGTCAGTCCAAATTTGGCCGATAAAAGAGTCATTTTTTTCCTAAAAGTAGGCCTGCCTCAGTAGGTCATTGGTGTGGAGCAGTCTGTGGGAGGCGGCCTCCACACAAGTGCAATGATAGATTTTAACATGTAGCAGCATCTGGGGCATTCAGCCAATTATTATTCTTGTGGTAGGGGGTCTGTGAGGCCATTCTTGTGGGTTTCACAGTGGCCAACACACAGTCAGCATTGTGGACACAGTTCCACATCCACTTCAAAAGTAGAAATGTTACATCCACTAAGAGAGAAATGATAGGCAGTGATAACAGCCAATCAGAACTTCATTTCCTCATTTGATGCACTGAAGACTAGTTTCAGTGGGCAGGTCCCTTTGTCTCCTGTCCTCTTGAAAAGCAGCAGTAAGAAGGATAATTTCCAGAAAAGGTGGGGGTTCTCAAAGGAGTTCAACCGAGATTACATAGTCCCTTTATGCACTGTGTTGTGATGTATAACTTTCAGAAACATGTGCATAGACCTTGATATAACTGATCTAATTAACATTATTAATTGTTAACTTTATTTTTCCAAGGGGAAGGAAAAAAGCTATTAATTACATTATAAATATCAAAGAGTCTTTTTAGGCCTATTAAACTGAAATTGCCCAAGGATTTCCAAGAACACTCCCCAATAATGCAGCCCAGGTTTCTCCTTTCAGCCAGACCCACTGTGCTCTGGAAATAGAAATACCTGTTCTAAATCCCAACTCCACTCTGCTCTTTAAAAGTTGTGTGACTGTGGAAGAGCAAAACTTCTCTAAGATTTGGTTTCTTTGGTAGTTTAATGCAGATACTAATATTATAGTATTCCTCTGACATGCCTGGGCTAGAAAATGAAATAATGCATATAAGTCTGGCTAAGTGTTTGACATATGCTTACCCCTCAATACACAATCTTTATTATATAATCAAGTTCTATTGTAAACAGAATTTGATTAGCTCACTTCCCTTCTAGTTAAAAAGAAAATGGATTGAAAAAGATTTTTATTTTAAGATGCGGTATAGGGTAGTTATGAATGGCACAATGATATTGTAAAAGCATAGGCTTTGCAATTCTAAATATCAGAGTTTGAATCACATTTTAGCTCTCCAGAGCTTTCTGACACATAGCAAATTAATTAAATTAACTGATCCTTCTCTCATCCATAAAATAAGAGCAATGATGTCTCTATTACATGGTTATTTCCAGAGTTAAATGAGATAACAAAGGTATTTAAAATGTCTACCCAGTCCCTAGCACATAGTAAGCACTTAACAAATATTATTAATAGTTATTATCAATTGTTATTTATTATATAATATATCTTCGTGGCTGATAAGGGAAGCAGGGCCATCTATTCCTCCAGTCAATAACTGCAAATTATTATCCCCAAAGTTATCATCATCCTTTTTAAAAATAAGTAGTTCATTCTCTTTTCTTGTTGTTTTTCATCACTCATGTACACAGTAGTCACACTTGTCATCTTCACCAGAGTCAAAGTGCCTTTTGCTGTGACTTCATTTCTTTCTTCTTAGATTTTGCTTCTAATCATCTAGATGCTTGGGAACCAGAAATTCAAATTTAACACAATTGTATAATAAATAAGAACAAATATATGATGAATAAAGATCTGAGAGATTTTTTTTTTTTTTTTTTGCAGATAGATGAGCTTGGGCATCAAGACTTGTATGAAATGCATTCCACTATCCAAAGGACCTCTTCACCTGCTTCCTGATGCTGCAAAATTTCCCTGTCAGGGAGATGAGTCTCAGCTGAGTTGCAGTTGCTAACTGCAGTCCTAAGGCACGTAGAAGATGCCAGTAAGTGGCTGGTAATTGAATGGAATGTTAGTAAGGTGTATTTAAATAACATTGTGACCCTTCTCCTTTCAGTGTAATATAAACTGCTCTATAAATGTCTACATTATTTTATATCTATCAATAACTTCACATGACTGATCACATGTCTTTTATGACTTTGATTTTCTATACCAACAGAATAATGAAAAGTTTTGCTAGCCCTGTTGCTTCCTCTGTGAGAGCCCATTTCTGTGTCTGATTTGACAAGCATCAGCGTATGAGCCGGCCTGGAGTCATGGCAAACATTCAATATCTCTTTGCTTGTTCGGCTTTAAAAAGGGTTGTGAAGTGTACACCTGGGTATTGTCAGCACTTCATTTTCCTTCTTTTCTAAGTGGCATTTAATACTAAGCAAAAACTGATCAGAGATTTAGAATTATCCTTGGCCTATTGTGTTTCCATGGTTACAGGTCTGTGTTGTTCATCTCCTGAATTCAGCCTCAATGACTCTCCCTGCCTTTGTGACCCATTCTTATTAAATCTTGATTACTATGTTCCACCTGTGTTGGCCTCTTACTTACACACCACAATCACTGCTAAAGGAAGCAGTCTTCCTACATTGTGATGGAAGCATTTGAACACAAACACCACTTTTTCAATGTTTCTCATTTCACATGACATAGCCCACCCTAAAATAACTGGCCCCTTTTTAAGCTGCTCTTTGAGGAAGGCAACATTTTTTTAACCTCTTTTACCAAAGTTTTTTCTTTACAATATATGATTAATCATTCACTTTTCTGCCTCCCCATCTATTAAAACTATTACTTCTTTCTTTTACTACCAGGATAAGGAATGGATTAATATAATAAATAAAACAATGAGATTGTGTTGCCAACTAAATAGAATATTGTAACACTAATTCATAGCAAATATTTTGAAAATAAGAACATAATTCAACTCATTTGGAGTGCCTACTGCCCTTTATGAGTAAAATTTGGAAAATCTTGAAGTATATAAATAAAGTGGAGATAATTGAAGTAAATTATCAAAGGAAGGTAATTGAAAAGTGTTCTTCATCAGATAGGATTAGGCACTGCTTCATGTAATAATACCAACAACAGTAATAAGAAAAACAACAATGTGTTAAGTCAAATAGCTTATTTTTCTCATAAAAGGAATCTAAGAGTAGGCAACCCAGAAAAGGTATGGCAGTTCTCTGTCATCAGGCTCTTTGTACCCTGCCACCACAGAATACTTAGCAGCTGATTTATGATGCAATGTGGTTGCTAGAGCTCAAGGTCTCATATTTCCATTCCAAGAAACAAGAGAAAAAGGGAAGGACTCCTTGAAATTTCATTCGTTAGGCATGCCTACATCTCATTTGCTAGAACTTAGTTATATGATCATACATAGTTGCAAAGGAGTCTGAAACAATGTAGTTTCTTAAACGGGCTACAAGGCGACCAACTAAAAATCAAAATTCTGTTACTACAGAAGATGGGAAAAATAGATATTGAGAGCAAATAGCAGTCTCTATGACAAATTCCAAAAGATATAAAATAAAGAACAAAGGGAACAATAGTCACTACAGACAAAACAAGTGCTACATTACACACATAAAACTATTTCATGTTTTTATTTCCAATATTCCTTTGTTTTAAGGAATATTCAGAAAATTAAAGTTTAATCTCTTCCCTCTTCTTATTCTTTACAATATTACTTGTAGTTTTGTGGACAATTTGATAATAAAGATAATTGACATTTATTGAGAGTTTACTAAATGCTGGGCAATGAGCTAAATTATTTACATGGATTTTTTTAAAACTCTCAAGCTAACCTTTTGAAGTGGTTATAATTATATTCCCATTTTACAGAAAAGCAATTTAATGAGGTAAGTAATTTGACCAAAGTGATAACACCAGGATTCTAACCCAGTCAATCTGTTCAGGAAGTTTCTGTTCTCAATATATGATATAGCCTCTTCACTTACTGTACTTGTCTCTTGTGCTATTTTTATATACAATACTTTTCCCCTTACCTTATACTTTTTGCATCTAATAGTATTCTTTCTACCCTTTTTCCAACCAACATTAAATAACCTAGCCTCTCTACTTAGAAGCAATCTACAGAAAAACCACTGAAGAATATCACTGCAGATGGGCAAGTCAAGATTGCAGTGAGAGTAACTCTGAAGGAGCTAATCAAAGAGTCACAAGGGGAAAGTCAGGCTAATAATGTGAAAGGGAGCAAGTAAAATGGATGGAGATAAGAGTTCCTGAAAACAGTGTCAGGGCACCTGTAACCAGGGCACCTGGAGAAGGGAACTGGGGTGAGTCAGGGAGATGAGAGGTGAGTAGACTTTTCTTCTGGTAAACATTCCTTAATCAGGTCATTGCATTCCAAGGTAATTTGAAAAAATGTGCTATTTTAGCACATGACAACAGAAAAGGAAAAGAAGAACATCCTGTACAGATTTAATCTTTGAAGATATTCAAAGCAGCAGCATATTGTTTATTATCATATTTCATAATCACAGAGTCATTATACTAAACTGACATTTTTCTCAAGTACTCCTTCCACTTTCCTCACCACTGCCACATTCCACTTCCATGACACTGTTTACAAACTTACTTCTTTGCTTAAATTAAATCTTGAACTATTGCTCCAAGCAGTAATGAATGAATCAGTATATATTCCCTCCCAATACAAGACCAAACCACCACCAGGGACAAATTTTAGCTATGCTAATACAGATGCTGGATTTCCTCTTGAAGAGATCCCTATGTTTTTAGTACCATGATAGCATTCTTGTTGAATCATTTCCCCAACACGATGGATTGTCAATCATCTACCCATGGTCTCTCTTCTCATACCCCTTGTAGTAATGAGCAAATGTTTTCAAGAACTTAGAAATAGGCTTAGAAAATACTGAGATAATATTAGTAAAGTTCAATACATCTTTCAATAAAATGTCACCAGGATCTTATTATGATCCAGACACCCTTGTGGGTACTGGGGATAAAGTAGTTCATAAAACAAAGTTTCTGCCCTTCTGCTCTGGCACAGAGAGTAGACCCTAAACAAATACTTTAGTATATAGTATGTCAGATGGTAATAAGTGTCATGGAAAAGGAAGGATTGAAAGATAGGTCAGGTGAGGTGGAGAGTGAGGAAAAAGAAAATGCAGTCTTAAATAAGACAATCATAGAAGGCCTTTTGGTGATAATGATATTTGAACAAAGTCCAGGAATTGAGACAATAAACTAGATATTTGGGGGATTAAGTGGTACTGAGGATAGCAAATCAAAAGACTCTAAGAGCCCCTGAAGTTGGAGTTTGCATGGTCAAAGAAATGGTGGAGCCAGAGAGAGGAAGATCTTTTAATGGGAAGCCATCAGAGGATTTTGTGCAGAGGAATAACATGACTGGATTACATTTTAAAAGGGTTACTCTAGACACTGTGCTGAGAATATAGAGTGGATGAGTGATAGTGGAATCAGAGAGACAGAAAAAAGGCTATTGTGATACATTTTTTCAATCAAAAATTTTAAAGGTTTATTCAATTTTAATTGATATTGATCCACGGAATACTTTTTTAATTTTTATTATTTATTTATTTTTTTAATTCAAGATATTATGGGAGCACTATAAGGGAGGAGAGTATCAGGTGAGAACCTGAAGGATCTAGTGTGAATAGTGATTCCTCAGAAACCTTGCGCATGCTGCCATGGAAATAAGATTTCATTTGTGAGCTATTAATTGGCCAGCTAATTCATCTAAGTTATGCATCCTTATTCCTTATTGTCTATGAGAATGCTTTCTCCTGTTTACCTAGATGTAAATGAAAAAAAAAAGTAAGCTGATGAATCACACCCCAAACAATAGATTACATTGTGAAAAATTGGGAAGGAATGTTGAAACTGACATACTGTATGTTTTAACATAATGTGACAATATCACATATATGTGATAATATTTGAATTAATTTGCATCTTTTTGCACCCAATATCTTTCTTCAGAAGGAGATTAAAGGAAAGTAAAGGAAATTATACATATATGAAAACAAGAGAGAATGGGAAATAACCAAAAATGCATGCTGACTGATAGCCAAAACATGTTATTTATTTGATATAGTGTCCAAAGACTATGAGTTCTACTTGCTTTGTTTTCTCTTTGTTAATAGAAATATTATAGTATGTACAAACAAATCAAAGATTGCAAATAAAGTTAGGAAATTTGTCTTCAAAATTTCATTAGGTGTTTTATAATAAAGTCCTTGTTTTTACTAATTTGATAAAATATAGAATTTGCCTTGTTTCATTTTTACAAAGTACATTTTTAAACAAAACTTCATACAGAAAAGAAGTACTCTTAGATTTGAAGCCGAAAAACAACAAAAAAGATTTCACATTTGTAAAATTCAATTATTTTTAATTTTCCTTTCTGTACACCTCATACTTATTTTTAAAGAGGATATTTTGGCAGACAATGGGTATTCTAATAACTTCAATAACTTTCAGTCACATTCCTCAATGCGTCATGGAGTCTGACAGAAGGGAGCAGAGGTTCTGGAGCCAGAAGCCCTCCCCCTGCCCTAGGCCTGCTGCAGCTTCCTCATTGGTAATGTGGAAATTATTAATATTAACAGCTTTTATTCTGTTCTTTGTGTGTTTGGGCATTAAGGCTTGAGGGATAGGGTCTGGTTCCGGCAGGATAATGGCATGTGCGTGGCATTTTTACCCTTGGGAAGTGATCATTTCCAAACTCCACTGTTTCCAGAAACATAGTCCCAGCAGAGCCCTCCTAACCTCTGTAAAGAGAGTCGAGGCAGTCTGTGAACAACTCTGCATGCTGGGATGAAACAAAGACCACGAAGCTTGGGAAATCTTGTCCTCTTATGCTTCCTCATTTCTTACTCCTTCCCTTTCTCCATCTTACTTCCTGTCTTCCTTCTTGCTATTTTCATCCTCCTTTTTTCCACATGCAAAGTCTTTGAGTGGTACAGAAGTATCCAAGGCATCCATGAGGATTGGCTCCCAGGGCTGATAAGTCATCCACCTGGTAGGGGAGAAAGATCTAGAAGATAACCAAGCGATGGTTTCCCACAGCTCTTCAGTAGCCCAGCTGCCTCTCATTCTCCTCTACCACATATTATTAGGTAGGTATTTATTCTAAAACCTCTCTCTAAGGTAAGTGGTCTCCGAAAATGTTATATTTCCTCAAAATAAGAACAGGAAAATTTTCACAGTGGGGCACCATTTATTAAAAATAAGAAAAACCTCACTATTTTTATATGTTTGAGGGAGTCTCAGCTTGGGTCTGTTGTGTCTTCCATTGGAGTCAGACAGATCTATTTATAACTGGAGCATCCTGAGGAGTAGCCACAGGGTGGCCTGAATGTACAAGCACTGGGTCATCCCAAGGCTAGAAGGAGCCAGGCATGATGTGTTTATGATTCTCAAACTTTATCAAGCACAAAAATCACCTAGAAGGCTTATTAAAATCAGATTGTTGGGTCCCATCCCCAGAACTTCTGAATCAGTAGGTCTGAAATAGATCCCAAGAATCTGCATTTTTAATCATTCTACAGGTGATTCTTGTGCTTTCAATTCATGGGAACCTCTGCTTTGGACATTACAGGACAGGAATGTCTCTGAGGGTGGTGTTTACTATTCTGCCCTAACCCCTCCTACCCTCATGGGCTTATATATTATTATGTTCCAGGGAGAGAAAGACAAAGTCAGTAAAGCATCTCTGAAGCTCTGGAGTGTGTGTTGGGCATTAGCACCCCTCTAACTGCATATAACAGGAGAGGGAGGGGAGTTATTTTCTGTTACCTCCCCACAGATCACCAAAAGCTCTGCACCTTGAGTGTGCAAAGGGTGCAAGGCATCGGGGTAGTGCCCAGTAAGAAGGAGAAGGAAGTGCCTGGGGGGTTACATATGTTGCCTGAATCACTCCTGTTCTGTTGTTCGTGATGGTGGTGGTGGTCTTTAGCTTCTTGGGGCATAAATTTACCTAAGGCCTTTGGGTGGCTTCATTTTAGTATTAAATTACAGTTCTTGTATTTTCTATAATTTGTAATTTGCCAGTTGACTGGGTACATGCTCCCAGGGTTTCTGTAATGTGTACATTCAATAAATTGGAGACTAAACAAATTAGTGCTATGATTCTTATTTAAAGAATGAGATAAATAGCAAAGAAAAAAATGACTTCCTTCAGGCCACAAAGGTTGGTGGCAGAATTAGAAAGAAGAGAGGACGACGCTCTCTCATGCTGTGCTTGGACAACCTTACCTTTTAGCTACTATTAAATATTCATTTAAAATGCAGACCATTTTGGAGCCATTGCCACATGGAAAAGATCAATTCTGATTGTTATTGAATGCTAGTAAAACAAAGAAGAAAATGTGTTCAGCTAATTGGGGAACATCTGAATCCACTATTTCTTTGACAAATCTGGATTGCTTTAACAAGGGTCAAAAGCACAAAACTTCATGACAGGCCTGTGGGAAAAGGAGCTCCAATTTTCAGGAAAGGGATGTGTGCAGGAGAAGACAGATAAACAAAGTGTGCTGTGCTGTTCATTGTGGAGTGAAGAGGAAATCGTTTTCCCCATAACCTTGAAGGGTGGATGCAATCTTCTTCCACAGAACAGAAATATGTACCAGGAAAAATGTGATTGAGTCACAGGCTGACAGGAGCAAGCGTAGATTTAAGTTACCCCTAAAACTGAATTATCTCTAGATTTATGTAACATAGGGATATAAATTTTCATAGGATCTTCAGAGAAGAAGACTTTCTCTGGAAGCCATAGCCCTCCATTTGTATCATGTGCATGTTCTAATGCTCTTAGACAATTAAAATACACATGTAATTGGTGAATGTTTTGAAAAGATCGAAGTACAGTATATATTAACAGCATTAAACATTTCATTTATAGTCACAGAAAACTTATAGCTTTTCTAGCATAACTAATATACCAGATTTGGGGGTTATGTCAGAAGAACAGCATGCAGATTCACAAAACTGGAGACTAGGAAAGCTCCAGCAAGATTCATAATGTATTAATATGTATGGACTTAGGGATAACAATTGTCTTTAAAGAAGGTCATCTTCATAGTGTAGATCAACAAAGGATATTTCCTGGAGAATTAGACACTCCTGTAATTCTTCCAACTGCTAAAGACTTCTAAAATTAAGAAGTCACTTTGCCCTACGGATGATTTCAAGGTAGAAGCATACGTAGCAGTTTTGTTATTCTCACCATCCATGGAGATAGTGGTAAGAGTGACACAGAGGGGGCTCTAAAGCAGTGGATCTCAAACTGAGCTGTGTTTTAGAATCGGGTGGGGTGACTTTTTAAGCCTTGATCCTCAGCTATACCTCAGACAAATGAAAGTACTAGGGATGGGATCCACGCCTCGTTTATTGTTTGTAAAGCTCCTCAGCTGACCCCAAAGTGCAGACAGGCCTTTCCGGTGAAACTCAGGTATGTAATAAATAGCCTATCTTTGTCTTTTTGTTTAAGCTGATTTGTCACAGGAGTCTGATTCTGTTCTATCTATTGACATTTTCCTTGTGTATAAACTCATTGTTTTAGTAGTTACTAAATATATAAGTACCTGTAAATTAAAAATATTGTAACTGGAGTTTGGTTACCTAGTTCTTACAGTTGGTATGTGTTAGTTTCCTATTGCTGCTATAACAAATTACTACCAACCTAATGGGTTAAAATAATGCAAAGTTATTTTATAGTTCACATCTGAAAAGTCCCTTTTGCCACATAAGCTAACATATTCTTGGGCTTGGGGGATTAGAATGTGGACATTTTGTGAACCATTATTTTACCTACTGCAGTGTAAGTAAACTAACATGTGATAGGTCATGACCAGAGCATTATTGCGTTCAGATTGTGTTCACCTGGGGTCCATTGCACTGGTCCCCCTGGTCTAAACAATGGTCAGTAATGCATATTCACAGCAGTGCAGATGCTGGGAACCACTCTTACCACAATGTTACATATGATTTATAAGAACTTATAATCACCAGCTGCCTCATCGAGTTTCAATGCAGTTTGTTCAAATGAAATTCCCCCAAACACAAATTTCTTCCTAAAAAAGCAGCTGCCAGTTGGGGCACACATATTTTGGCATTTTGCCCATTTTAGTTGTTTGAATGACATACGAATACAATCACATCCTAAGAGTGTATATTTCTCTATTCTGTCAGAATGCTGGTTTTACCATTTCCAAGGCTCTTGCACTTGTAACATAGCATTAATAGAACATAGAGTTCTCCAGTCTGTTCTCCCTGTACTCATCATTCATCTGACAGATATTTTCTAAGTCCTTGCTGAATCAAGGGACCTATAAACACTCATTTTGTGTACCACTTTAAAACCTTCAAACCACAAAATTAGCCTGATCCTTAGTGTCCACACTGAAAGCCATTGTTCTCTTATCATTGATTAAGCAAATATTTTAATTGCTATAAAAGTGATAAAGGTAAATTTTTCTGGACTAAGAATTAGTTAAAGGTAAGGGTGTGTGTGTGCAGATGTTTTGTTTTGGTTTTTGCTAACATCAAGGAGTTTTTCTGCCCCTATATACATAAAAGGACTATGTGGTATTAAATACGGGGAAAGTTGCTCACCCTCTCCCAGAAAGTCATAGTTCTCCATGCTGGGCCTCCTTTTTTCCTAGTGCAATCATTCAGGTATGCCCCCGGCTTGCAATGTAAATACAGGATCTGGGGGCCAAAAACTATGTAACATTAGGCATTTAAAGATAACTGAGGAGATGGATAGACTTTCCAAACCAGGCTTTTTCAAAATCATGCCTTTCAGAATCAGTATTCCTCCCCCAGGAATCTCATGCCTCCCCGTGAGAAAGTAGCATTACCAGGAAGATAGACCACTCATTCCAACCCCTCCTCCCTCTCTGCTCCTGAAAGGAAAGGTGAAATGGAGTGTCCACTGATCTTACTGCTCATGGTTATGGGAGTATTTATCACCTTAGTTGATCATTCATTTCTCAACCAAGTACCCGGACTTTCTGAATCTGGAAAAAAAAAAATAGCAGGACATTCCTTTATTTTATTTCTAGAATCTCTCTCACACACTGTGTCTTACTTGATACTGGAAAGTCAGTGTGTAAGTTGATCCCCTATATTTGTAAGCAGAAAAAATTTAGTAGGTCAGAGCCTTTGGCTTGGTCTGAAGACGTTTTTGTCTAAAGGCAAGGACCTACTTGTCCCCACTTCCCAGATCTCACTTGTTCAGGATTCCATCCCAGAGGGCTGTGATACTGTGTCACTGTCAGCTCCCCAAGTCTAAACTGATGCCTCTCCTTCTAACTCTGTTCTTGCTCCCTGAAAGCCGCCAATATTTCAGTTTCCTCCTGTTCCTTCCCTCCATTGAGAACTAGACTTTTGGGCAGTGGAGAAAAATAAAGCTCTTATGTCTCTGTTGAAGTCTATGTTTTCATGTACACTTTTGCTATAAATTATTTTCCTTATGACTTGTTTGAATGAGGACTGAGCTTCAAAATTTTTACTCCATAATACTCACGGAATTTTTTCGATCTCTAAAACAGGCGAACACATACAGTAGAGAGCTCTTTTCTACCCGTGGTCAGGAGCTTGACATATATTCTATCAAACACCTGTTGGAACACCATTAGGCATTCATCTGTGGAGACCACACATGGAGACTTTTATAGCTGTGAGGCCACAGGTAGCTAGAATTGTTCCTAGTATTTCCTTCATCTCTGCCATGCTCCTGTAATATTGCAGTGCTCTTCTCTATCGCAACTTAGAATTTACCTCTCCAGTCCCTGGAACTCTATTCCATGAGTTTGGCACTAACCTCTAGTACAAAAAGTGGCTTAATGCCTCAAGGAAAGGCTCCAGGTACTTTAAAAACTGGCATGCCAATGGAGACTAGTTGAATATCACCTTCCAGCCTATGGTTTAAAGAGAGAATAGTTGAGAATATTCCCATAGACTTATGGGGAAAAGGGAGCCCTTGTACACTGTTGGTGGTATTATAAATTAGCACAGACATTTTGGAAAACAGTATGATGTTTCCTCGAAAAAAATTTATGTCAAAGAGATATCTGCCCTTCCATGTTCATTGCAGCATTAATCACAATGGCCAAGATATAGAAACAACCAAAGTTCCCATCATCAGATGAGTGGATAAAAAATGTGTGGTATATATACAATAGAATATGAATCGGCCTTTAAAAAACAAGACATTTTGTCACTTGTGATGACATGGCTGAACCTAGAGGACATTTTACTAAGTGAAATAAGCCAGGCACAGAGAGACAAATACCATGTGATCTCACTTCTACATGAAATCTAAAAAAAGTGGACTAATAGAAGAAGAGAGTAGAATGGTGGTTTCCAGAGGCTGGGGAAGGGGGTCAGATTGGATGGGGAAGGGGAATAGGGACATTGTCAAAGGGTACTAAGTTTCAGTTAGATAGGAGAAAGCAGTTCTGGTGACCATATTGCACAGCATGGTGACTAGAGTTAATAACAATGTATCGTGTATTTCAAAATAGCTAAAAGAGTAGATGTTAAGTGTTCTCACCACAATGAAATGATAAGTATTTGAGGTGATGAAGATGTTAATTAGCCTTGTTTGATCATTTCACAATATATACATGTATCAAAATATCACATTATACTTTACAAATGCATACAATTATTTCTGTCAATTAGAAATAAAATAAAACTTGAAAAAATTCCCTTAGACTAAGTACATCCAACTTTGTCTGAAATATCCTGACAACCTCAAATAACGCCTCTCTCTAATCCTGTATCGTCTCAGCATGTTTGGTTGTTATCTTCCTACTCTGGGATAGACTTTTAAGAAACATTCTGGCATGGGTCAGCGTGGCTTCTACTCCTCTGTGCTAGTATGTCAGAAATCAGAAATAACTTAATTTGCACTTTTGGTCATTCTAGGATAATGATTTAACCCCAGGTATTGTTGGTTTCCCTAGTAAGGGAACCTAAAAATGTAGCTGAATTACCACTTGAGCCTTTGGGAATGAGGTGAAGTTTAAAATCCCAATTCTAGACTTGGAGCAATTTGAGCTTTTCCAAAAGGATCCATGCCTTAGTTTTTCAGCTTTTGGGGTCCATGCTCTTGAGGTCACAAGCATTTTTCAATTGCTCCTCTCATCGGGACCCAATTTAGAGTCCCTTCCCTTTGCAATCCGAATGTACTCATAGTTGCAGTAGTCAGCATCTTTCTTGAAAATTTCTTGAGTTGAATAGAAGACTCACATGATGTAAGACACATGTCTATCTCCTGTTGGCAAACCTTACTCTGTCCTCTCTCCTCAATAGCCAGTGCTGCTTATATGGCATTCTCCCTTCACGTACAGCTGTGTAAAGTGTGGTCCTGTTCCTGGCTCTGGCTGCTTCAATTCCTGGGAGCAACTATATACATTGTTCTGCTTCCCCCAAATTAGTTAAGACTCTGGTGAATAGATTTCTCTCTATATTGTTACAAATTTACATATTTTTATTCGATTGAGTACATGATTTCTATATGAGCATCAATATGTGGACATATTTCTGCCTTATTTGCATATTGTAACCTATGTTTTCATTGAATCTTGGTGACCATTATTATCATTCTTCATGTTTTACTTGTGGAACTCAGGTACACAGAAATAAGCTTATTCAATTAATTATATTCCTCAGTGAAAGGAAAAATATTATCACATAATGCACTTTCTCTCCCTGCCCTTGGCATTATCCCACATGCTCAGACCCAAGGCCTCTAAATGGTTTAAATTATAGGGGTGTGTTCTGCTCACAAAACAGTATTTCAGAGGTAGTTCAGTCCAGTATTGTTAATAATAAGCATTCAACAATATCAGGCTCTGTGTTGGTTTCTTTGCAATTTCCCCTGATTTTCCTTCAGAGTCACAAAATGGCTGCAGCAGCTCCCAGCATCATACACAATACAGGATAATAATTTCTCCTTGTGAATCTTTCTGTTCTTATTAGAGAGAAACATTTTTCAAAGGTCTCCACAGGTTTATTCTCTGTTCCCAGTACCCAGAATTGATTCTCATGCCCAACCGAGCATGCTAAGTAGACATTAAACTAAGAGTCTGACATTTAAAGCTTCTTCAAAAAGAGACAAGTTCTGCTAGTAAGAGAAAAATGTAGCAAACTAGCTTTTGGGAAGGCAAACAAATGTCTGTGTGGGTTTAATTCATCATATGACTATACCACATTTTATCTATTACTTAACTGAGGGTCATTTATCTAGTTTCCAGCCTTTTAGCATTGTAAACAACTCTGACATAAAGAGACTAGTAAATTTTTCCTTTTGTCATACATGTGTAAGGATTTCTCTATACAATATATTTCTAGAAGTAGAATGGCTGTAAAGTCTGTAAATTTTCTATTAAATATAAACAGCCAAATTGTTTTTTAGTCTATCTATATTAATTACATTCCTTCCAGCAATCCATAAAGGCTTTGGTTTTTTCATATCTTCTCTTAGAGTTGACATTATCCAAATTTTATTTTGTTTTTGCAATGTGAAGGATGAAAAGTGTTTCCTCAGTATTGTATGTATTTTTCTGATTACTAGTGAAGTTAAGCATCTCTTTGTGAATGTATTGGCTATACTGTTTACCCTTTGGTGAATTGCCTATTCTTTTATTTTCCTGTTTTAATGTTTTTTTGTGAAATATATGTACACACTAATAATATATATCAAAAAGGTTAGTATCTAGAATATATTTATTTTACATTAATATATATACAATGTTTAATAATAGTAAAATTTGAAATTTGGAAGATTACTCTTTCCAAATTTTCAAATAAGGAAAACCAATCTATCTCCTCCAGGGGGAAATAAATAAAGTACTAGAGGAGATTAGGAATAGGTTCAAGGAAACTAGGCATGAGGAAAAGACAAAACTTCTAACAAGGAAGATTTTGATGACTATAAGGAGAGATTGGCATTCCTTTCCCCAGTTGGACATAAGATATGGAAACAAACTGGTGGGCCTTCCCTTGTGTCTATCTGAGAAGGGGGAAAGAGAATTGGAAAGACGACAGAGTGCAGAGAGGACACAGCATGGACCGGCAGGCCTTTCCATCACTTTGGCAAGAGTGGCTGAATTTGGCATAGATCAAGGAAGCTGAGCCTCCGTCACCTTGCCAGCACTTGACCAACCAGGACTGGTTCATGGGCAACAATTCGCAGCCTGATAAGAAAAAGGACTAAGGGTATGAGCTGAAGGAGAGTGGAAAAGAGCAAGTCAGAGTTGGGATCATTGTAGTGGGGAGACCCCAGCGATGGCCTTGGAGGGATTCACATGCACACATGATAAAAGAACCAGCCTTTTTCCTCCTACCCCCAGGGACATTAATCATCAGTTTATGGACTCACTATGTAAGTACCACATCCAAACTTTCCCACAAAGAGTGTCTGGGTTACTTAATTTGCCACTATTACATAGAAAATGTTCCTGTGAAGTAGAGTAGTGCCAGGCCACCTCTAATGCTGCAGGCCAGCCAATGCGGGGCTGCTTTGGACAGATAATCATTTCTGCACAAGCTGCTGTGGCCAGTATCCAGCCATGAGGGTGCTGGACTGTGGCTGCACTTCAAGAACTCCTCTGACAAAGGTTTAGAGCATCACAGTCCTTCCAAGTTTACTCAGAATGATCAGTATATACAGGAGGCAGCATGCTTAGTGTATCCAGGACATAAGGCTAGATGTTAATGCTATTGTTGCATAATTCATTATTGCATATTTCACAAACATACATTTCATATCTTATTTCTCTCCCTTTCTTTGGATACATCTCAACCAATTCATCTTTTAATTGTAGACTATTGTGTTATCATTTCATTTTTTATTTCCTTTTTCTTGCATTTTATTGAGAATGCAATGCAGATGCTTTCTAATATTTAATTCTGATTTTTTATCTAATTTTTTAAGATATTGCTTACCTTTGCATCAAGAATTCAGTAGTTTCCTGTTTTATGTTTAAGAAATCTAAGATTCATGCTGGCTTGCTTCTGTTTTCTCTTCCTTAAATGATTAAAAGTCCATACAGACTTTATCATACATAGAGTCAATGACTTTTACTTTGTCTTCCTCACCAACTAGCAATTATTAGAACTCACCTGTCATTTCTAAAGCCACTAATTAAATTTTTGGTGTCTATTGTTGACCTTAACTGAGGGGAAATGTGTTCCATCTCTAACCTGCTTGTATAGATCTGACATAATTCCTGCATAATTAGAAGCAATATCCTTTACTAATGGTAAGAGGGTCCTCTTTCAATTCATACTGAGCAACAGGATGAATTGAGCAGTAAGAAAGAGTACCTAGTCATAGAAGGAGGGGAAAACAGTGATGATAATAGGACAAGAAAATTTTCCAAAATCTATAAAGCATATGCTCATGGCATTGGAATTGGCAGAAGAACAATAATGAAGAATGCTGCATCAGTTGGAGAGAGAACAAGGGGTCATGTGCAGTGATTTCTCTGCAGTTTGATGTCACAGAATTGGGGGACTCAGCTGGAGGACTCACTGGGGGACAGTTATGAGAGTGGCCTGGAGTGGCTGGGAATACTTGAAAGTCTTGAGTTCCAACAATTTTGTAGGCGGAATATGAGAGGAGAGATTTTTCATGATCATTTTTATTTACCCACATAGTTGGCTGTAGCATCCACTGCCAGTTGCCATGGAAACTCAGAAGACAGGGCCTTCTGAGGGTAGTATTGGTACAGGTCAACAGAATAGAAACATTACCCAGAACATGAATGGACAGTGAAGGATCCATCTTTCCTGTGGCTCAAATTTTAGGTTAAAATTCTGAAGATATCATTTTAAAAAGATGGAGAAATTAGCTAAGTGCACATTAGACACATAAAGAGGAAATAAACAGCATGGTGCCTTTATGGGAATAATCAAATCACCTCAGGAGCAGGAATCCACATTCAAATAATATTTCCCTACATTCCAATGTGATAGCAAACCAGCAAGCAAAGCATAAACAAATCCTGTAGATAGGAAAATAAGAAAATAAAAAATGAGCTGGGGAAAATTTTCATCCAGAGGAAAGTGTTTTCTTGCAACAGACAGTGGTGGGATCAGGAACCTGTTCCCTATTTGGAAACTGGTGCAGAGATTCTGAGTGTTCATCCAGGAAGATACACTGGAGTAGAAGGATGATACCCCTCCAACTTACCATCTTCAGCATTGTCATCTATATGCTTGAGTCCTTGACAATTATTGTGCAGAGCAGCTTAATTGTTGCAGTGTTTTGCAGAGAATGGCTGCAGGTCAAAAGATTGTCACCTGTGGACATGATTCTCACCAGCCTGGGCATCTGTCGCTTCTTTCTACAGTGGTTATCAATTATTTCTGATTTTTTCTTCTATTTTAACCTGAATTGTGTATTTTGGTACATATCAATCATCTGGGAATTTAGTAATGTTCTTATATTCTGGTTAACTAGCTTGCTTGCTGTCTTCTACTGTGTCAAGGTCTCTTCTTTCACCAACCCCATCTTCCTCTGGCTGAGGTGGAGAATTTTGAGGTCAGTTCCCTGGTTGTTACTGGGTTCACTGATAATTTCTTGTGTGACAATCATCCCTTCAGCTATTAGCAAGCACATCCAGATTCAGTTAACCACCATGGAGCATTTGCCAAGAAACAGCACCGTGATTGTGAGACTTGTGATGGTTCAGCAGTATTTGATTAATGCTCATAGAATTGTTGCATTGAGTATTCCTTTCCTCGTGTTCCTGGCCTCCACCACCTTGCTCGTGTCCTCACTGATCCAGCATGTGCAGCAGATGCAACATCATAACACTGGCCATGGCAACTCCAGCATGAAAGCTCACTCCACTGCCCTGAGGTCTCTTGCCATCTTATTTATCTTCTTCACCTCTTACTTTCTGACCATACTCGTCTCCTTAACACACAGCCTAACTGATAAGAGATCTTGGTTCTGGGTCTGGGAAGCTGTCATCTATGCAGTAGTCTGTATTCATTCCACTTCACTGATGTCGAGCAGCCCTACATTAAAAAAGGCCCTAAAGGTAAAGTGCTGGGGCTTAGATGCTGCCTAAGGCACAGAATACAGCAAGAGCCCTGGGCAGATGGGAGTCCACCTTGATGCAATTAATACCAATAACCAGCATTGCTCTTATCAGTCTCCCGTGTGATAGACGTGATAGTGAAGCACCAGGTGTGGGAGCTTCATTCTCTTTCATCCCCATAGCTGCCTACTCAGAACAATCAATCCTTTCTCTATTCTGCTGCACTACTTTCCTTTCCTAGTTTCTCGACTTTTTACAATTGCCCCAACTCTCCTTAGTCCTTGCCACCTCTGGTATCTTACCCCCAGTATATTCCATATGGGACAGTCAAAATCATGGTGTCCACACAGTATTTTAACCTTCTTATGACTGCCAGCTACATCACACATTATATGAGTCCCTTCCCACAAGAATGTATTTTTCATTCCCTGAATGCTCCCCATGATAAGCCCTCAATTCACTTTCTTAATTTTAATCAAGAAAACCTCTCACCATCTCTCTCTCTCTCTCTCTCTCTCTCTCTCTCTCTCTCTCTCCTGCTGCTACTGTTTCTTGCTTCTAGACTTATATCCTTTGATACAATGTTCTTATTTGCTTCTCTTTTAAATATTGTGGTCTTTATCCCTTGAAAACCCAGGTCATAATTTAACTCTTCTTCCATTCCTGTTTGCCAAGGCCTTATACTTTTCCCTAGAATAGAAGGCCATTTACCCAATCCAAGTTTATCCTTAATACTCTCCAAATATTGATGGTTAATTGTGTCATCTACACATGGTTTCCACTGGCTCTATTCTTACCTCTCTATTATACTATAAATTAGAGTGAACTTTCTGGAAAGGTTCGCATATTGAGGCATAGCTGGGTTTGGCCATATATAACCCAGAAGTCAGCTGGGAACCCCTCTTACTTCATAACGTCTGAATGATGTTGGCTTAAATTTTCTATACTCTTTTATTCTGTGCTCTATGATAATAGAAAGCCCTCCCCAAATGAATAGGAATACAGAAAACACACAATAATCAATTAAAAATTACTTATAAGATGTTCCCATTCTTTAGACACTCTGTCTAGTTCAAAATGAGAAAATATATCTCCTTATCTAACAGATTTCTCTCATACCCACTTCCCTTGTGAGGCCCCATCTGACCTTCTCTCATTTCTCTCCTCTTCACTGTGACCTGTTAGCACCCAAATATCTTGATAATAGAAAACTCCCAGGCCTCTGGGTCTCAGCCTCTGTCTACTGCAAGTACTTATCAAGGCATTTTTCCTAAATCCAGTTGCAACTCTTATAGCATTCCGGTGTTAGGGGTTACAAATATGTTTTCCAACTTTTATATATACTAGTCATGTCTGATGAACTGAACTTCTGGCTCTGCCACTATAGGATCAAAATACCTAACCTGAGAGCAGACCATCCTGTGGGTAAAAAATGCCTGTATCTCAAGCTTGGCTGTGGAAGAAAGCCTTAGTCCCTGGAAGGGAATGGAAATTCTGATCTAGTTTGGAATTTATCAGTCTGATTTGTCTCTGAGTCAAATTCATATTTGAAACTGAGGGTGTGAAACATAAGGAAAAACGGAAAGACTACTTTCACCAAAGATTCTGTACCATTCGGTGCATCTCAGCAGCATCCCCATTGTTGCACAGAAAGGGGAGCGAAGCACCCTGTCCCGCTCCACAGCAGCACCTTGTGCAGCCTTGGCGTCTCCCAAGCTCCAATGGTCCAGCTGCACTAGAAGCAGGGAAGGGACCTGGTGGATGCAGAGTGTCTGGGAGACAGAGCCATATCCAGCTGACCTGGGACTGAGCACAAAAAAGGAAAAGAAAAGGTAAATATTGGCATTGTGTTATCTGAACAGAGGCTCCCAGGAATGCTTAGGAGGTGGGTTGCAAGAGTTTGGGATCCTGCTGGAATAGGTTGGACAAGAGCCCAGGAAATGTGGATTATATTGCTATTTGTCATTCGTATCCACATCCAGACGAGGTCTTGCCTGTTCTAAAATTTCAGATAGCTTAAAGAAATAGAAACCATTTCCCTCTTGTGTGTATAAATAGAGAACAGGAAAAAAAGAACACCCACCTCTGCTATCATACACAGACACTACTCCAGAAGCTGTTAAATATTTTTAGTACTCTCACTGTCTTCTTTTGAATAAAGTGCAACGGAAAACTTATCCAGGATATGCATGAAGTGGAGGGTGTTAGAGGGGGTTGAGAGCATCCTGAAATCAGAAAAAATAAATAAATACAAACAGAAATAATAAATATCCTTTTTAGTTATGGCACCTAATAATTCACAAAGAGATTTTACATACATTTTCTCATTTTGAACTGAAAAGACAAGTCAAGATCTCTGAATCCAAACTGGATGGAAAAGAGACCTAATAAGAAAAAATTATTTACCTAAATTCACATTACTAGTTCATACTAAACCTAAAGTCAATGGAAAAGGAGGAGAAACCAAGGGATACATTTTAAATGAACAAATGATTTTAATTTGGAAAAAGATAGGATTTAAAAGGGTGATATTTTAGAAAAAATAACATAAAGGTTGTGACCAAGAATATGGAAAATTTTTGGACAGCTTCAGTTAGCTGGATATGAAATGAAAGCAACCAAAAGGCTAATGCACCTATCCAACTTATCAATACTCTACCCTGTATAATGCTCTTTATCCATAGCATAGAATACATTGCCTGATAACTCACCAAAAATAAGGGAGCAGAAAGAAGAATAAGAAAGCTGTGTCCCTAGGTTTTAGGAGCAAATGTTTAGTAGCCCATGGGTGTTGGCAATGAATTTAAGAGGAGCTCTGTGAGTGCTGTTGCCTGGCGCCTGTATACACATACACCATGTACACACTAAGCCATTGGCAAACTGGAAAGCAGACTCTCCACCCTTCAAAGGATGCCCTATGAACTTAATGAATGCCTTGTGATGCAGAGGCAACAGTGATAAATTCCTGATAGCACCTGGCATGGAGTCTATTCCTAATTAGACACAATACAGAATTTATTCACTGAATGGTATTTTCTCTACCCTGCCCCATTCCTACTGTGTGAGGTACATAGGTTGATAAACTTAAGTTGCATGTTTTTGCCTACTTGTGAGACTGGTATTCAAAACTTTTCAAAACCTGCCTCTGAGCCACCTGTCCAGTTTAACTCTTGATAAGCTCCAACATAAACCCAAGTTTTTTGCACCAGATGCATCTCCTCATGGTTTTCTGAATACCCATGCATAGGGTAGTTGTATTTGCATAGGGTGTGTCCATGCGTAAGACAGATGCTTCTCACATTTGCTGATGCATTTACCTTTCTTTCCCTGATTTCCCTATTTATGACCATTATTTAAGTCCTATCCTCCCTTGATGACCTAGCACCAGCCCAGATGCGGGCATGAATGCCAAACCCCACCACTACCTCTTGCCCTTCCAGGTCGCTTCTCTTTCTGTTACATCTATTGTCTTTATTGCTTACTTGGAACCAGATGTGTGCTCTGTTCCATTATTAAATTTCTCTTTCTTTTACCTCTGCCTTTATAATACAGTTTTCAACACACAGGAAATCAATTACTGCTAAATGATGATGATGATGATGACAATGGCATGACGAGTAACAACCCTGAATTCTGAAATTGCAAGTGGTGCCTTTCATTCAATAAGTATTTACTGTCAAACTACAGTGTACTACTGGAAATACAAAGATGGGACAGCAGCTCGATCAACATGTGCTCCTCCTGAGAAATGAGGGCCCTTCCCTGAGAGTTTCACATATGGGTTAGTTTGTCCATGGTGGGTCTATTTAGATCAGCCCTGACCATTTTGGTTTTGAGAAGACCTGAGTAGAAAGAGGCTATGGGTGTTCCACAGTGGGGTAAGAACTGAGAGCCACTCTGCAGATAGGAGCCTCTCCCTCATCAAGGAGGGACAAGGCACAGAAATCCTCTAGGGATTGTGGAGAACAGAAAGCAGTCTGCATTTGGACTCCCTTCCTGCACAGAGGACACCGATGGCCAGATTACAACAGAACCAGTCAAACAAGAGGTTGGCTTTTCTAATTTCTCAAACTCCTCAAATTGGTGGTCCTATAAGAACAAGAAGGGAATGGATGTGGTAGGGGATTGAAAGAACTGACCCTCGCTTTCTTCTCTGCTAGTCTCCAGCCCCTGTATCAGACCTAAGATAGAGGAAGAGAAGATTTTAATTAGTTATGAGTTTAATGTGTGATTTAGATTCTTTAAAGTTAGAGATGCAAACATTCTTAGAAAGCTATGGAATCTATAATGCCATCAAAGATTGGGGAAGGGTGATCTTAGGAATATGTTTGAAGGAAGAAAAATGTGTTTCTTTGGAGCTCGGCCTATTCAATAAAATTGTTACAGGAGACGTAAAAGTCAGAAAGATTTGAAAGGCCTCTATGTGTTCTCTGAGATTGCTTATCAGGTGTTGTGCATTACATTCCACCTATAAAAAGACCTCAAGATAAGTTCCTTTCTGGAAAGGAGATAAACAAAGGCCAAGGCAAAGACCTACCTCTGACAATCCTTAGTTTTCCTGTTACCATGGCCCAGCATGCATCCTTTCATCTGAATTCAATAGAGAAGCATTAAATTTTTGCTTGATCACAATACCTTTTCATACCTAAGAACTTTTGACATAGAGTTCTGTTGTCTTCGATTCTGGTGTTTGTGTTTTGGTAATGGTGTTTGTCCTTATTGTTCTTGTATTTCTGTTATAAATTGTGGAAAGTTGTTTTTGAAATTGATCTTGCTATTTTAAAAAGGAGATAAAGAAAGAACAGAGGAAGGGAAAGAAAAACTACCAAGGAAATGTATGAGTAGCATTTCAACAATAAAACAATTATGACATAACTGCAATGATGAACCTATTCTTAAAAATTATCCAGATTTACTTTTGTTCCAGAAATGCATATTACAGAAGGGAATTTTGGAAATTCTTTGATATGCAGTCTAGAGGAACATACACTGATTATAAAATCAGCGTAACATAACTTAATCTTGTAACTATTAATAATGCCAAAATGCTTCCTAATAGGAAGGAAAAATGCATCATCTTTGGCCTTTGTACACAGAGATTTTAATAGAATTCTTGAAACTCATTTTCCATCCATTAGCCATGTCTCGAACTCCCAAAGCAACATTTCTTTGAGATGGTTTCTTCTATTTTTAAAGAAGCTTACAAAATTGATCCTAAGTGTAAACTGGCTTTTTACTAAATTTGATGGCAAGGATATAGTTTGATAAGCTCAATTGTAAGGCCGAATTTCATCAAATAACTTTTTAGGGTAAAATTTATCAAAGAAAATGACAAGCTATATTGATTGGGTAAGAGATGAATCCTTTATCATGAATTAAGTTTTTATTTAAATTTTAATCTAAATGATGAGTTTTTTAAAAATGAAATTTTAAAAATATGCTGGATGTAAGTAACTTAAACACAGCCACAGTCTTATCAAAACGACTGAAAATAATCACTCAAATTTTCAGGGGCAAGTAGATCTTAAAATTTAAGTTTAAAATTAGGGGAAAGATAAATTTTACAAGCCTTCATTCTTAAGGCCTAAAGATAGACTGTGTAGGCAGATATTTCTTGAGAATCTTGGCAGGTTGGTGTTAGTACTTGAGGGATTGAATGCGGCTCACTCCAAGAACTTGGAAATGAGATTGTCTTCTGATAGGTAAATCAAGAAGTCAACTTCCCTCCCAACTTCTGCCATATATGAAATAATCTAAGAATTAACCAGGGAATGGGTGGCTGGGAGGTTCTCCAAACAAAACTCAGGATTTAGGTCAAGGCTGAGTTGAGATTGTACCATATTACATAGGAAGAGAGTAAAACAGGTCTCAAAATAAACTTTAACAAACAAACAAAAAGGTGACAACTTTGAACTTCATTATGTTCATCCAGGTCTGCCCAGGGAAAAGGGATGTTGTTTGGTCAACCAAGTTAAAGCTTTCCAATCCTGCTGACAAGTCCTTCAAGCTGTTATCTGAGGGATTTGTCATAAGCTCATAAACAATTCCTTATCTTTTACTCTCTACTCACTCACTCATCTGATTAGGATTTGTCATTTCATGTTGTGATTGGCTATGCCTACGCCCCTTAGTAGACATAAATGGAAAATTCCTAGATCCTGAAATATGGGTACAGATAAATGGAGGATGCAAATGATACAGGAATGAGGATGGCACTGCAAGACTTTCAGGGCCAGGGCCAGCATATTAGGGTGGGTAGCTGACACCCCACACAAACTACTCTTCCACCTTTGCCCCTACCCTGACGGCATCCTGTGAGAAACAGAAGGCAACACTGCAAAGTTGCACTCACTCGGTGCCTCCACTGTTACTGTGTTTTTGATACTTGATAAACATTGATATTTTGGTGTCTGTGAGGTTCATTTCTGCCATCTTCACACTCAGTTCCAGATTTCTTGACCTAGGCCTAAGATCATGTAGCTTCAATTTAGGCAAAAATTTCCCTGATATCTTGATCATTTAATTAATCTATGCTCCATGCCACTTCAGCCTCACTTTTTCCAGCTTCAGTTTCAGTAGTCCGAGTTTGTTTCTCAAACTGACCATTCCGGAGAAATGACAGGAATGGATTTCTGGACCCGTAAAGCAAAAGAGCAGAACCCAGAAAGTGGTACCTTCATTGAGATGTCATTTTGAGAATAACCCTGGCAGTATTTAGGATTATACTGTCAAAGTCTAGGTCATTGTTCTTAGTTGTAGACAATGAAATCCAGTCTAGACAGTTTGGCCGGGGGGGGTGGGGATCTACTACAAGTTTTCAGGCAGCATGTAAGGTTTCAGGGAGTACTCACTAGGAAAATAGGCAGAAGCAGTGCAACAAGAAGAAATGTCCAACCACGGCACTGGTTTTTCCAGCAGTACCACCTGCCACTTTGCATTTATGATGTTAGGGACCAGGCAGCAAAACTTGCCACACAACTGCCCAGGGATATCAAATACCTCTGACCCGAGATCACATCTCACCTAGGCAGCCACTACCACATATTGCTTACTTCATCTTTGACTTCCATGGGGCCTCTGCTTGGTTGAACCTGGATCATGCGTACAGCCTTAGCCAATCTGTCATGTTTAGCTTTCCAGCGTCCACTGAAGGCTCACAGGAACGGAGCAAAAGGGGAGCTGAGTGAGACAAGAGCAGTTTTTTCTTTCTTAAGTACCGAAAATCTGTAAAGTATAGGCTACAGTGCACCTCACATATCTATCACCATTGTTCAATAAGTTTAAAATTAGATATCATAAAAAATGTTTTTTTTTATCTAAAATAGATATGCAAATAAATCATGAAAGTCCTCAATTAATACTGGGGAAGAAAATTTTAAAGAAACAAAAAGAATTTAATATGGCTACCTTGGCTTTTATTGAAATCAATGGTCCCAAATTCTAATAATTTCAGGGCTGGTAACATAAATATGTAAAGTAGCCATAAGACAACAGTAGGCTTGACAGTACATACTGCACTACCCCCACCGCCACTCATGCTATTTGCATTGTATTGCAACAGGGGGAAAAATCAACCTTAAATTTAATGATTAGGAAGGAGAGGAAGAGATTACTAGTTGGAGTAGATGGTCTTCATTTCCCTCCCTCATCCAATTGACCAAGTCACTGCCCTGATTCTCCAGCTGTTGTCAGTGCTGGCTGCTAACACCTCACAGGTGTGCCCCTTTTTGAGAGACTTGCCAATAGGGACAGCCTCACTTGGCAGATTACCCCCAGGCCACAGCACCACAGCCTACAGCTAATGACTGAATTTTACGGGGGTATAAAAGTCCAGCCCCCATGAGCCAGACTAATTCTATGGCGCAATTCATGCTCAGAAACCCCACTGGGCTCAGTTTAAAACTGGCCTTCAGTGGAGACCACAGCATGCCTCACTCATTTTCTCCTGAGAACATTCCCTCAATACATCACTTAAACAAAGATCTTCTCAAGTTTTTTTCCGGGGAATATTGATTAAGATGCTAGAATTTCAATACTGTTGTAGAACCAAACAAATAGAAAATAGCAAAGAAAAAAAGGTATAGAGGCATAGGCACTCCCCTGTCAAGGATGTGGAGCTTAACTCTCCACCCCCTCGCTGTTACTGCACTTAGTGATTTCCAAAGAGAAGAGCATGAAAAGGGAGGAGAAACTAACTTTCAGTGGACAACCTTGGCAAATATTAACTAGGCCAGGTGATCAAGGTTAACCTCATCAGCAGTAATATGTCATGTTGATAGCATGTACCCTTGGTGTGATGTAACAAGAATGACACTTTATCTCTGAGTTTTCTTCCTAAAATCCCGGTCTAAGAAAAATATCAGACAAACCCAAGTTGAAGGACATTTTACAAAATATCCAACCAGTACTCCTCAAAACTGCCCAGTTTATTGGAAAGTTTGAGCAACCATCACAGACCAGAGGAGGCTAAAGAAGCATGATGACCAAATGGGAAGGTTCCTGGAAGAGAAAAATAACATTCAGAAAAAAAATTAGTGAAATATGAACAAATTTCAAAGGTCAGTTCATAGTAACATATCAATGTTGGAGTCTTAGTTGTGACAAATGTAATATGTATTGTGTGTGTCCTAATTCACAGTGAGAGTACTAGGTGTTATTCTTCATATTAATATTATCTTTGAAACTCTTCTGTAAATCCAAAACTATTCTAAAATGGCAAGCTATTAAAAAGCAATAAAACAAAAAAAAATAAAATTTTCTAGTACTTTCAATTTGTGGATATTTCTTTTTTTGTCTCTTGAGAGTAAGTTTATTTCTCTCACTTCTGTGTCTCATAATTTTTGGTTGAATGTCAGATATCTTATGTAGCACTGTAGAGGCTGAAATAAACAATATTTGTACCAAGAGACCAACATGCCATTTCTTCTGTCAGGATGTAAGTATGGTGGCCGAGACCTCGTCTTCCCTTGCTCTGCACACCGGGTCTACACACCGCTTCTCTTCTTGAAGTTAGGTTGTTCCTCCATGGATTTCAGACTGCTTAGTACCCTGTGTCCTTAGTTCTCTGATGAATTCTAGAAAAGTTATAATTTTTGTCATTTATTCATCTCTTTCCCATTTAGAGAT
Organism: Microcebus murinus; assembly: GCF_040939455.1. Taxonomy (NCBI): domain Eukaryota; kingdom Metazoa; phylum Chordata; class Mammalia; order Primates; family Cheirogaleidae; genus Microcebus; species Microcebus murinus. The sequence goes on along the minus strand of NC_134112.1, from coordinate 76,217,261 downwards.
GGGAGCACATTTTTTTTCAGCTTTCTACATCCTAGGAGTAAGCAGAGCTCCAGAGATTCTTTTCCTCCTTAATTCTGTATATATAGCCATCAAACATGCAGGTGGAAGGAAGAAAAAGAGAAAATAATAATAATAATATATTTTAGAAGAAGAGATTTAAATGTTTTAAACCTCACAGAGACAATGTTGGAAAGAATCTTAGAAGACATATATCTTGTCTTGTGTCGCCTCACTTTGGATAAGATATATGTCTTCTAAGATTCTTTCCAACATCTACTCGCCATCAAATTGGTACTGACTGATTTAAACTGATTTAAATCCCCCCAGGGATTCGGGGGGGGCGGTGGGGGACCCAATCTTAGGGATGGGATGAGCATTTTAGAGGTGGAGGGCATAACTCTAACCCTTCTTAGGGAGAGACAAAGATATACAATGTACCAAAATGTTAAAAAAAAAAAAACTTTTTAGCAGGTGGTGGGCAGGCAGGAGTGGGGAGGAGGAAAGGGGTGTATGCTTCCATAATGTGTGTGATGCACACCACCAGGGGATTGGACATATCGGGGGGAAGGAGGGGGCAGGGGCAATATTTGTAACCCTAACAATATTTGTACCTCCATAATATGATGAAATAAAAGAAAAAAAAAGACATATATCTTAGTTTTAAAATCTTCAAATCATGTCTTCTTTTGTTAAAATTAAATTATACTCCTCATATTTCCTTTGAGAGGAGACTGCTTCTAGTTAAAAATCAGTGCATCAGAGTAGAATGATAGACATTGGAGATTCCAAAGGTGGGTGCATAGGAAGGTAGTGAGGGATGAAAAAAAATTATTTACTGGGTACAGTGTACACTATTTGGATGATGGGTACCCTAAAAGCCCAGACTTTACCACTACATGATACATCTATGTTAGAAAACTGCACTTGTACATCCTAAATCTATAAAATATAAAAATAAATAAAAAATAAGCCAGTATGTCTTCTACATATCACCATTAATCAAAAAATATCTGTTGTACTTTTTTTTCAGCTGAAGTCATGAAAAGCATAGAAATAATTTTTTCATTCTACCAATAAAAAATTATAATATTGAGAATGTTTTCAAACTATATACCACTTTCCTGATTCTGGTTAAAAATACCATATGGAATCTTCTCCCTCTTTAGTTTGAAAAGATTTCACCTATTCCAAACATACACCAAATAGATTTTTTTTGGTGTATACATGTGCCTATATGGAGAAGTTATATATCAAATTATGTATATAGACACTACATATCAATGGATATGGGTATACAAGGATTAGGGTATATAAAATAAGAAGGGTAGGGAAGGTTAGGTTTAACATTTTTTGTAAGAAGAAGGTTAAAATATGGATCAAATTGTATATAACAGGACTAGCCCTTCTAAGGGCTCAGTGTAAGTGAGCCAAATGTTGCAAGCACCAAACAGCCAAAGAACTGAGGTGGTGGCTCAGATCCAAACCAAACATCTTTATTCTTTCACCAGAGGCAGAAATCCATGTGAAGAATAAATAAGCAGCATCTACAAGATACCTGAGGAGCAGGTATACCTTGTTTTTCTGTAATTCTTAAATGTAAAAGAAAAAAGTCTATAATGATTATCTTTGACTGGTAAAATCTAACCTTGCAACAATGTTTCCTAAACTTTCCTTATTATAAGAGTCATCTGAATTTTAGTTAAAAATACAGATTTTTGGAATCTATTCCATATTGACAAATCAGAATCTCCAGGAGAATTTTTAAGCAGAAACTGTGGGATTCTTTTTATTCAAAATTGTTTGGGAAAAAGTCTTAGAACACGGTCTCTTCATAATTTCTTGCCCTAAACAGCATTTTTGTATTATTAGCTGATGATCAAGGCAAAAATAACACTGATGCTTAAAACTAAAGAACTAAATACAAGGAACTGCTTGTGTGCTTGTTAAATTATAATTTCCTTTCTGGAGATATGAAAAGAAGAAACTTAATATTGAATTCACCTTATTAAGTAAATTTTAGTGAAAAGTTGATAGTAATAAAGCAATTATTGTATTTATTTTGGTTGGAATAATTTTCTTTAAAAATTATTCAAGAACAAGAGATAACCTTTTAAAAATTATTCTAATGCATGTAAAATTATATGAGCAGGAACAAATAAAAATTTATTCATGAACACATGACTGATGAATATTAGAATCATTGCTCCAAACCTCTTGAGAATATGTCTAAAACTCTAGTTCGATAGTCTCTATGAAATTTCCAGAGCTACACTTCAGTGGAAATATATTTATTTCTAAACAAGGGAAATTTTCTAAACAGAAGAACTTTGCCTTTCATAGGAAAGACAAAAGGCAACAAAAGTTTGGCTTTAATTTAGGGAAAAGGGATGAAAATACCATATAGAACTCTGAATTTTCCTACAAATTACCTCTTGAGGTTTTATTCTTGATCATTAAGCAGTTTTCTCAATGTTTGGCTCAAGATTATCTGAGTCAGAATTACCTGAAGTGTTAAAATGCTAAATGCTAGGCCTCCGTAGACTTACTGAAATTAATATTTTAAGAGTGGAACCCAGGAAGCTCCATTTTAAAAAAGTATTCCAAATGATTTAGGTGATGTTAGAGAATTAGTGCCCTAAAGCAGAGTTCAGTAAACTTTTTCTGAAAAAGATTGAATACTAAGTATTTTAGCGTTTCTAGACAACACAGTCTTAGTCACAACTAATGAAATCTGCTATAGCACAAAAGCAGCCATAGAGAATACAGAAACTAACAAAAAGGGCTCTATGCTAGGAAAACTTTATTTACACAAACAGCAATTAGCTTGATTTGGGCTACTGATCATAGTTTGCCAACTCCTACTCTGAAGGATGAATCTTGGCTCTTTCTCCCACCAAAGTATGATAAAAGGAAAAGCTAGGAGAGAGATGCACTGGGGTTGTTAAAGGAATGGGGGAAACTGAACCATAACAATCCCCTTCTCTTCCTTTCTTAATCGCTTAGAATAAGTTCTGCTTCTGGGATAGCTATTCAGTGGAAGGGATCTTGATTATAGATACAACCAGCTGTAATTTAATGCTCTTTACAGTGAAAAAACAATTGTGCTCAGCATTCTCTACCAATCTATTTCCTATTTTCCTAATCAGCAGAAAACAGAAGGAGAAAAAGGAACTACATACAAACTACCCTCCCCAAAAGTCTATAAATGTAAATAATGGCCAAATGAATAACATAATTAAAGCCAGTTTTCTCTTTATTTTCTTGAGCGGAATAAAAAACAATTTCAAATATCAGTTTTTAGGAAGGTAGAGTCAAAACGAACACTCTTCCCTACTGTCCCAAAATATCAGGGAGAATGTGAAGCTGAAATTGAGCCTCCACATTTCATGAAATTAGGTTTCGAATGAAAATTCAATCAAGTTGAGATTGGATATCAAGAGATACTACTTGTATCTCAAGAAAAGCTCACCGAATTCAGAGTGCACTGTCCTATAAAATAAATAATTAGGACAATAAAATTGCAGCTTATGGGCTACCTATAGAAGCTTCTCTGATAAATATTTCTATATAGCTAATGTTTTTCAGTTTAATCCAAAGAAAAAAACTCAACACACTCATATATACAGATAGTCACAAAATCTATAACATGAAATCTACTATATGAACTAGATAAAACTTTTGCTAGCTGAGAGCACTAAACTTGCTCTTCTCACACATAAATCTCTCTATGAATAGTTTATCCAGGTGGAACTCACAGTATTCAATAATTATTAGAAATCCAACAGAAACCAATATATAACATATGCAAACCACACAAAACCAAAGAAAGAACGAGAATGCAGATGAAGATTACATTGCTGCAAACGTCTCAGTTTAGAAGATTAAAATTATGATCAAACATATTTCCAGAAACTCAAAAGAAAATCATAAAAATATCTTCTCTATAAAACAAAAACTGAATAAGAGATATGAAACATGTAAGAAGAAAAAATGTAAGAAAAAAATAAACTTTTGAAGTGAAAGAGGAAAGTAAAATCATTATATCCATAAAAGAAGCAGCTAAATGGAAAATGAATGAAACTGCTGAAGACAAACTAAGAAATATGACAAACAGATGAGATAAGAGAGCAAAATGAAATTGAAAAGAACAGAGTTTAAGTTAAGATGCTGGTTACTTTTGGAGAAGTAGGAGGGTTTTGGGGTGTTAGTAATATTCTATTTCTTGAAGTAGATGGTAGTTAAACAGATATGTTCACTCATTATCGATGGAGCATGCATCTATAACTTGTTTATTTTTATATATGTATGCTGTACTGCAAGAAAAAAATTGAATGAAAAAATAGAAATGACATTATAAATATAGAAGGAGATTCAATATATGCATTATTGGTGACTTTTAAGGAAGAGAAAAATTGCTATTTGAAAAACACTTAAAATTTTTCTGAAATTATGAAAGATCTGAAACTACAGAATGAAAAAGTACTCAAATTTCCCAGAAAAAATGAACATAAAACATTCAGCAATTAGACATGTTCTTGTAAAATTAATAAATTTCATATAAAAAGAAAATAACTGGAAGAACATTGAATCCCCTAAAATATTGTTCTAAAAATAAAACAACCCTGGGAATTATGGTTAAACAGTGACATGCATGTTTTAAACTATGATAACACAGAAACGATAATATGACTAACACATTTCTAAATCTAACAATGTAGGAAAAAGATTACTTTATATATTATTAATACATAAAGTTAGTTACAATAGTAACCACTAGATAACTATGTACAGATTATAAGCCTTTCAAGTTATCAGACTATAAATCCATTTATAAAATCAAACAAATATAGGTCATATAGCAAAAGATAAAAAGCAAAAGACATACCAAAATATAACGTTTGACCAAAGTGTATCAGAAATAAAGTCAAATATATTTGTTACATCAATAAATTTAAATAAACATCTACTAAAAGAAAAAGTTTCTGAGAACAGTTAGAAAATTTAAGGGACAAAATAAACCATATATGATAGCAACAATAAAGTTCAACATTTCTAGGAATAATTTTGACAGGAAATGTGTGATATGAGTCATCTTTAAAATGCTACGGAAGAACACAAAAGAAGACTTGGAAGAAGGCAAGGACATTTTTTAATCTTAGACAAAATGATTCATACAGATGTCAATTCTAAAACTGATAAGTGTAATGATTTTTTCTTTAAAAAGCTCTCAACACTTTTTTAAATCAAATAAGCATTTTATAAAATTTATATGGAAAATTAATATGCAAAAATAGGTTCTAAAAATTATCTGAGAATGGGAGGAGTAATAAGAAGAGATAGTCCTCCAGACAAGAAAACCTATGATTTTGTTAATCAAATAATGTAATAAAAAATGTATTACTGATGCATGAATATAAAGGTGGGAATGATCTCCAAGATCATTTAGGTGAAAAAATTCTAGATGAATGAGTGTCTGCAATATATTTTCTTGTGTCTAAAAAATCTAAGACAATATGATTCTATCTTTGATTATGCAGAAACTACATGGCATGGCTTGCTTCTGGTAAGGAAATGGAGGATTAAGGGATTGGAGTGAGGGTGAGGTGATTTGCTTTTTACTATAGATAGCGTTGTTTCTTTTTAATTTTGTGTTATATGACACACTAGTTTCAAAATTAAAGTAAATTTTTAAAATAGAAAATTATACCTGTTAATTTTAGAAAATTATGAAAATTTAAAGAAGTTTAAAAATTAAAATTAATTACAATTCTATCCCCAGGAGTTAATGACTGTAAAGATTTTCATTTGTTTCTCTTTACTCTTTTGTCTATGCGTATATAGTAGTAGCAATATTTATTATGGATGTGTGTGACAAAAAGGCAGGAGGTAAGCATTGGGAACATGCATCTCTATATAATAGACAGCTAGGAAAGAGGGAGAATGAAAGGGAGAAAAGTTGCTCTGGTTAAGACTTGAGAAACTTACAGGTTTAGTATATGTGACTCTTCAGAGTAGCTCAAAGTAGCTCCAAGAGAGAATTGAAGGAAATAAAGAAATTTATGAGAAGAATTGTTGTTGGTTATCTGTTGGTTCCCCTATAAATACCCTTAAAGAAATACAGGGAATGATTAGTGTTGCCTTTTTAATAAGTGAGGGTTCCTTAGCCATTCTTCTTTAAAAATGAGTCACTATGCAGACTGAGCCATGTGGAGTCCTGTAATTAATCACTGATTTAAGATAAAGAGTGTGTGTGTGTGTGTGTGTCTGTGTGTACAAAAAGGAGTCTCTTCCTTAGTAAGTGTTCATATAACTTTTTGATTTTTTAAAATAGTACTTTTAAAGTATTTATGCTGTCACCCTTCCCACAATTAAAAAATAATTTTATAAAATCACAGATATGAAACCCTTGCTAGATCTATATTGCCCACCATGCAAATGTCTTATCTCAGAGAAAAGATAGAGCTAGCACTCATACTTAGACTTCCTGCAGCAAGATCCACTAATGACTGTACACAGGAAAAGAGTCACTTTTTGTGAGGTGCTACCACTGTGCCATTGCAAAATCTCTTCACCTACTGCAAGTCTGCAAACCACAATCCTCCCTCTCAACCGCTCTGGCATCCCAGCCATTTACACATCTACACAACAGTGATACACCTTCAGGATAGAGTGGAGTGCAGGGGGGAGGGGGCACAAATGTATGACTCAAGAATAGCAAGGAGCCTCCTCTCTCATGTTGTCATGATAATGATAATGAACTTTCTACTCAATCCAACCCACCACTCAATCTCTCTCAGAGAATAGTAAGTGCAAGTTGCCAGAACTGAACTGTTTTGGCTCTTGATAGCTTTGGAATGTATAAGAGTGTTAGAGAGTGCTGGTGAGAAATAGTTGGAGCATTTTCTTTTTTGCTGCCTTTTGCAGCTAGAGAAAATTTACTTTTAGAATGCATTTAGCTAGAGGGATAAACAAAACTGTACTACAGGTTTGCATTGCCATGGAGCCTACTCCTCACCAAGTTCTTTTTCTCTACAACAAGCATGAGGAAGCAGCGTTGTTAGTGTGAGCATGAACACTCTGCTTGCCAGCCACTTGCAGGCGTTGTCTGAGAATGGCAGCACTCAGGCACCTTGAGACCTGAAGACCATGGGAAATTGCAATTCTGGCTGCCACTGGAGGAAGCCACCATCCAGTCCTGTGAGAATGTAAGCTTGGCTACAACTCCTCCCTCTGGGAGAATGGGAATCCCATATAACCAGCTGGTTAGTTATCTAGCCTACCTAGAGTGACTATGCTGGATTGTTTTCAGCAATCCTGTTCACTATCCTGCAAATTAATAATAATTCATCACATATAACTACCATGGTTTTATTTAACCATTTCTCTGATTTTTTACTCTTTTGGTTATTTTTTTTTTATTTTAATTATTTTTTTTATTTTGGTATATTATGGGGGTACAGATTTTAAGGTTTCAATAAATGCCCATTTCCCCCCCTCCCCCCAAAAGTCTGAGTCTCCATCATGACCATCCCCCAGATGGTGCACATCTCACTCACTATGTATGTATATACCCGCCCCCCTCCCCCCTCCCACCTGCCCAATACCCTATTACTGTAGCACCTATGTGTCCACTTAGGTGCTACTCAGTTAATACCAGTTTGCTGGAGAATATATCTGGTGCTTGTTTTTCCATTCTTGGGATACTTCACTTAGTAGTATGGGTTCCAGCTCTAACCAGGAAAATATAAGGTGTGCTATATCACCATTGTTTCTTAGAGCTGAATAGTACTCCATGGTGTACATATACCACATTTGGTTATTTTTAATTTTTTCATTGTTTTTAACAGTGTTAAACAACTTTTTGCGCAAATCTTTGTGTGCATTTCTGATTGTCTTTTAGGCTAAATTCAGAGAAGTAAAGTTGTAGGATTAAAGGGCAACACTTCCATTAACGTTCTTTATATCTACTGCCAATTAGCCTTCCAGAAAGGTTATACGTATTTACAATCTCTGGAGCAGTACAAAAGTGCTTATTTCACCAATTCTTCCCCAGTGGAATAATATCTTTATTAATATATTCCTTGTTTTGATAGTCGAAACATAGTATCCTGCTAATATTTAATTAGCATTTATTTCATTACTAATGTGAAATAATTATTATTTTTAAAAATTATTTGTTTGCTAATTATGTGAGTTCACATTTCCTGTTCATGACCTTAGTTTATTTTTCTATTTGGATATAAGTGTTCTATTACTGGTTTTGAAGAATTATTTGTATAATAAGAATATTAAACATTTTTCTATTATATCTATAGCAAATATTTTTCTAATTAATTTGCATTTTAATTATATATAGAATTTTTATTATTCCTTTGAGAACTTCACAGTTACTGACTTTTGATCAATTAGTCCTAATTTCAGACATATTTGATGTCTTGAGAAATTTTTTGGAGGGGATACATATTTTTATTTGAAAGTGATTTTTGTGTGTTACCTTTAACTAATAGTAAAATCAAATGTTGCCTTTGAAGAAAAAGAGGATTAGGGTAAGCTATTTTAACTCATTTAATAACTTTTCTAGGAAAATATTTTGTCAATGTCAAAATCTTTCTAATTGAACTTCATCTGATTTCCAAATATGCACTAAGATATTCTGTTTGAAAGGTATATAGCATGAAGTTTATTTTTATTTCCTGAACACGAACTGCATATGTAGTAGCAGCATATGGAGGAAGTATTAAGGAAAGGTGTAAATTGTGATTCATTAACTAGTCAACAGTACAAACACAAAACTTTTCAGAATATAACAATCAAATTGAGGCAATTTCTCTCATATTTACTTACCTTAAGTCCAAATTGGTATCTCCAATATTTGTGACTTGTCAAGGTATAAAATTGGTAATTCTGTCAAAATCTTTTAAAGTTGGCTTTCTTAATTTACTTTTTCTCCTGGAAGATGGAAGGAAGTTGCTGCTCACCTAATTACACAAATTGTAACTTTTCCTCTTTCCACCCATTAATTCTTCAACAAGAGTTTGCTTTTCTGGATACCCTATCCTAAACCAAGTCAGAGCCTTAATTATATTTTACTGTGTAGAGCTATAGAAAGTCTACTGTTGATACCTTTTTATATCCAATATCACAACACTGGCATCAGCTTTATTTTTATTTCATACCGAAGAAGTACTTTGTCAGAGGAATCTAAAGTGATTTTTAAGGCAAACTTTTTCCTACCTAAGGTATTCCTGGATACCAACGGTTCCTAAGCATCGTATATTTTCTTCCTTAGCTATTCCCACCTGCCAGTCATCTCCACATCCACCAAGTACATACACATACACTCTCACTCACATGCACTACAGTCCTCTCTTCTTGACAGACGCCAAAACACTATTACCCGGGCTTTGCCTTCTTACTAATCAAATGTTTGCATGGGAGAAATTTAACTAATGGTAGCAGAGAAATAGGAAGGAAATTGAAAATAATGAAGACAGAGTTGTTTGGCAGTAGAAATTAATGAAGTAACTGCATGAGAAAAGGCAGCTGCATATAAATTTCTGCCTTTATGATCTTAAGAGAATCTGATGACATGGATATGTTGATACAGAATTGGAGAGATAGGAGAGATGTGTGAGTCCTCTAGTCCAAAACCTTTGGTTGGCAGATAGATGAAAAAAAAAACAAGATCAGAGGGTAGGTGACTTACTTCAAGAATTCAAGTAATTTTGTTGCAAAACCAAAATTTGGTGGTATAACCAAAATTAGAACCTATACTTGTTGGTTTTCAATTGAGATACTATTTTTTCTATAAACATAGCTGTAACAGAATCCTAACCCATGTAAGACACGACTGATATTTTTAGATCCCCTCTTCCAGGGTCATTACCAGCTCAGTATTAGTGACAGTGTGTTCACCATTGCTCAGGCTTATAAGAACCTTGTTATATTAAGATTGCACAAGCAAAAGAGCTATATTTAGCTATGCTAATTAATCGGGGCTTATTGGGTGGATTTACATGTAAATAAATAAAATAGTGAACAATATCAACATCCCATAGTACCTTCACAGAGTACTGGGATGTTAATACAAAGAAATTGTAATGACCCAATTTTTTTTGTTTCCATTCAGCGACATCGTCTCTTGTTTCCTACTCCAGTGTTTCAATATGATGTTGACTCAGTTAATCTCTAAATTTAATGCTCTTGCTTTTACTAGTAGTAGATTTCTTTATCTTTTTTGTGTGTAATTATCTAATAGCATCTCCCTTAGATAAACTGTGGTCACTATTCAGTACAAACCAACACATACAAGACAGAGCACTTGTGGGTAGCCACTTCAAAAGTCATGACTTAATCCACAGATTTGATTCCTTTGAGTCAGATGCTCATCCCTGGTTTGATCATCTGGGGTCAAGGTAGTGGCACAAAACATGGAATCATATGACCTAAAGATTCTTCAGTGAAGGTTATAGATATAGCAACACTATGGTTTCCAGAAGGGTCATTGTAACTACAAACGCTTCACATGGCTTAGTCTGTGCAGAAACAAACTTTGAAAAAAATAAACATACACGATGAATTAATATACAATAGATATTGTAATATGCATAAAGTAGACACAGTTCTGGTTGAAATTGAATGTACACAGCAGTCACTACTGTCTCCTAAAAACACACTAAAATGGACAAACGATGCAAGGTGAGGATGGGGAGCATAAACCTACATGAACGAAGAAAAAGGAAGAGACAAGATTGGAAAGCAATGTTTGGTAATTGACTCAACATTACTGAGAAAGTTGATTTCTAAACTGACAATATGGAAAGCCAAGCAACAAACCATTTATGCCACATAGCCCTTGAAAGAAATGGAGAGACCAGTCACTTCTGGGTGTGAAAGGGAAGTAAGAACAAGAGACTTTGCTAAAATCTGTTTAAGCAATAGAGTACATAGTTCCCCTGCCTTCCCCGGCAGAACTTATGTGTTTATTGTCTAGAGAGGGTGACTAAAATAGGGGACACTGGCATAATTGAAATAAAGTGCAATACTAAAAGCAGTCTTCTGTCAGGACTCAGCATAGAAATTCTAGCAGCAGGAGATAAGAGTACATTTTTAGAGAATTTGACCACTAGGTATTCCCCCAAAATATGGCTCCATCAGATCATTCTGCAGTGAACCCCACATTTGACAAGCCCCAAACTGTGCACAGAGCTTCCTATCAGACTTCTAGTGCTATATTCTTTAATACTATTGAATAGCATCTCTAGATATTTGAAGGATCTCCAGATATTTGAAGAAAGCCTCTAACAGGAAAGGCAAAGAAACAAGAACACAGAAAACAATAGATTGGTAGAAACAAAAATTAAAAAGAACCTGTGGTAGGCTCCCCTATAATAAATCAGTATTTTGTGCCCACAACCTTTGCCAGATGTGTATTGCTGTTTCTCCTATTGACAATCCATTTTTTCACTTCTCTTGAATCTGAGCTGGCTTGTGAAGTGCTTTGTCCAATGGATCAATGGCAGAGTGAGAGTTTGTCTAGAAAGCGTGGTAGCCGCTGCTCTTTTCCCAAGCCCAGGAGCTGCCCAGTCAACCCACAGAATCATGAGAAATAACAAACTGAATTGCTATTCGAAACCACTTATTTTGACATATGTTCATTTTAAGTTTGCATGAAAGTGATATTATTTTTAAAAAACTATACTGTAACAATAGCCAAATCTTCAACTTTCTCAAGTCAAGAGATAATGTTGATAAAACTTGGGATTCCTGTTCAAGATAGCTGACTAAAAACATTGGACACCTGCCCTGTGCAGAAAGAAGAACCCAAATTATGAATAGACAATCATACTTCGAACAGAATATTTAAGAGAGAATACTAGAGTTCCAACAGAGAACTCACAGTAAACACCTGAGATACAGAGGAGAAGGAAGCCAACAGCCAGCTTGGTGGAGTTTGGCCAGGAGCCCAGAAGGGCTGGGATTGCGAGGAAAGGATAAGTGAAAGAACTGCAGTGGTCCATATCCCTGCTGCAGACTGCTGCGATTCCAACAGCAAGAGAGCTGCTCTACCCACACAGATCCTGATACAAGTGTGGGCAGTGACTTGGAGACCCACAAAAGCTTGTACTAGACAAGGAACTCACCCTGGGTCACTACCCACCCTAGACCTGAATGGCTGTGGTCAGGTACCATTTCAGGAGTGCGGCCATCGTGGGACTGCATCCTGTCCTGGAAACAACAGCCCCTGTATCTCCACATCTCAGGAGCTCCTGCTAACATTTCCCTCTTCAATAAATGGTGCTAAGAAAATTGAATAGCCCCAACACAGAAGAATGAAACTAGACCCCTATCTCTTCCTATATACAAAAATCAACTAAAATGGATTAAATAATTAAACATAAGACCCAAAACTATAAAAATACTAGAAGAAACCCTAGGGCAAAGTTTCCTAGACATTGGTCTAGGCAAAGAATTTATGACTAAAACCTCAAAACACAGGCAACAAAAATAAAAATGGAGAAATGAGACTTAATTAAACTAAAAAGCTTCTACATAGAGAAAGAACTTGTTGACTGGGAGAAAATATTTTCAACTATTCATTCAACAGGGGATTAATATTCAGAATATACAAGAAACTCAAATAACTCAACAGAAAAAAAAGACAAATAATCCCTTTAAAAAGTGGGAAAAGGCCATGAATTGACATTTTTTAAAAGAAGACATACAGCCAGCAGGTATATGAAAAAAATGTTCAACATCACTAATCATAGAAATGCAAACCCAAACCACAATGAGATATCATCTTACCCTAGTCAAAATGGTTATAATGAGTGAGATGAGCACCATCTGGGGGAGGGTCATTCTGGAGACTCAGACTTGTGGGGGGAGGGGGGAAAGGGCATTTATTGAAACCTTAAAATCTGTACCCCCATCATATGCCGAAAAAAAAGAAAAAAAAAGACAAAAAAACCCAGATGTTGGAAGGATTGGATAAAAGGAGACTCCCATAGTATAGCCACTATGGAAACCAGTATGGATATTCTTAAAAAACTAAAAATAGAATGACCATTTGATCTAGTAATCCCACTACTGGGTATCTTCCCAAAGAAAAAGAAATCAATATATCAAAGGGATGTCTGCACTCACATGTTTATTGCAGAACTACTCCCAATAGCAAAGATATGGAATCAACCTAAATGTCTATCAATGGATAATGGATAAAGAAAATGCGGTACATATACACAATAGAATACTATTCAGCCACAAAAAGAATGAAATCATGTTATTTGCAACAATACAGATGGAAATGGAGACCATTGTCTTAAATGAAATAACCCAGGCACAAAAAGACAGATATTGCATGTTCTTACCTATATGTGGGAGCTAAAGATTTGATCACATGGAGGTCAAGAGTGAAAAGACAGAACAAAAACTCGCAAGGGTGAGTGGGGGTGGAGAGGTGGGAGGATGAAGAGAAGTAGATTAAAGTGTTCAAATAAGCAATAAGATAAAAGGAGTAAATATAATGTCTGATAGTAGAGTATGGTGACTACATTTAACAAAAATATCTTGTGCTTAGGTGATGGACACCCTATGCCCTGATTTGATCATTACACATTATATACATTAACAAAATTTCATATGTACCCCATAAATTTTCACAAATAAAAAAAGGGATAATATCTAAAACTGAGATTATTTTTTAAAAAGTTGAATGAGCCTATTACTTAGAGTACTGGGAGTTAATATCAAAATAATCCATTAAAACTTGAAAGTACCATTTTTCCTAATAAATTTTGCAAAACTCCTGTTCTCTCAAAGTTTTGTGCATGCATACCTTGGATAAAAACTAAAACTAAACTATATTTCAAGATATAAAAGCCAAAGAAAAAAGACTAAGAAGAAAATGCACCAAAATGTTCATGGTATTAATGGCAGATTGCATTTGATTTTTATCATGCTATACATTTCTCCATTTCTCAAATTTTCAACAAAGAATATATATTGCTTACATAATCAGAAGGGGAAAAAAAAGAACTTGGAGAGATAGAGAAAAAATAAGAAAACAAAGAAAGCTCTCTTGACTAGTTTTAATTTCCAGGCTCTCCCATGCCTCACATCCCTTCCCATTAATCTTTAGTTTTCTGAATGTTTTCATGTCTCTTCTGCTCCCACACATAATAAGACAACACAATCGGCTCCTCTACAATAGTTCAATTCATTCTAGGCTCTTGGTTATTCCTGGATACAAGGCTTCTCTGAAAAATGAATTGGCCTGAACATTTCAGCTTTCTTTGATTTCTAAGAATTCTCTATACTTTTCCATAACTTTTTATCCATACCCTACCCTAACTCCTAAGACTTCTTGGCTCTGCCTACATATTCTGTCCCCCTCCTCCCCCACCAGGAGATAGGAACCTCAGATCCTCAATGTTCGTGATTTGAATAGCAGGGTAAGTAATGAATCAACATGTCTGTGTGGAATTACAGTCCACTTTCCCAGGCTGCTTTCCTCATAGTCAAAGCTGACCTCGGCCAGAGGAGTGACAGATCTTTCATTGTCTCTGGTTAAGGGGAGTGTGACATTGCATGTCATTGTTCTCCCTGGAATAGCACAATCCAGGTACTCTGTGCTGTTGCCCAGGTTACAGGTGGATGTGCCTGAAACATATCTCCAAGAACCTAAGGATCCTGCAGAGCCAATCATTTAAAAAGACAGACCATATAAGAAGAGAAAGGTTTTTGTAGAGTATTAGTTGTTTCACTCTCAGAAGAAAGGCTAATTTAAAAATGCAACCTTGTGGAGACAGGAAAGGCAAGGAGGAAAGGGCATATAAGGACTTGCTTTTCACTAAAACATAAATATTTCATATGTGAAAACGGAGATCAGCTTCTTTTGGATTAGGATTTTGTTATCCAGCTAGAATTTGCTTTTTCAAACTATATCAGGAATATTATACTACAACAGCATTTCCTAATATTGCCACCACATCTCACTCAACCATCATGGTTCACCTCTTTAAATTTTGCTTCCTATATAGTAATTATTAATAATTCTGACATATGCTTTATAAATTATTTTCCATATTCACATTCTTAGTGGAACAAAAGACTCCCCAGTCCTATTTCCCCACCCACATGGGAGAAGGACAAGGGTTGGAGGGAGAAAATTATTATAAGCTAAGATCAGGTTCATGACTAAAGCATACATTCCCATTGGAAAAATATATTTCAGTCAATTGTTTGGTTAACCAAACTCTAAGAACATTAAAGGTCCTTATATTTACATAGAGCACAGCTTGCATTGATTTCAGTATAAGATCTTGATGTGCAAACACTAGAAGTTGTTGCAGTCTCGCCCTCAGGAAATAACACCTACTTCCTTTGTGCTGAGGGACTGGAAAGCTCTCTACTGTGTCAGGGAAAAATCATCCAAGGGAAGGAAGGAAAGAAAAAGGTGAAGTAGGCGGAAGAGGGGAAGGGAGGAAGGCAGACAGGCAGGCTACTGATCTAAAGTGGATTAACTAACTCTGAATCACAAAGAAATTTTGAGAAATAGTGACTTATATTAAGAAAAACATTGTATTGGGGGGGCAGGAAGTAAACATTAGCTGTCTAGACACAACGAAAAAGGAATATTCTGTTGTACAAAGCTGTGACTAGTCACAATTTATAGTTGAGATTTTTTTGTAAAGGCACAAAAGAAAATGAAAAGACTGAAAAGAAAATTAAGTGTACATTATATCTCCCTGAGTCTGGACACAGCCTACTGTGCGTGGTGCAGTAGGGGTTAGCGTGGAAGGATGCTGGGATAAGCATGGAACCCTGGGTTACAGCACACCCGGATATAGAGAGCTTTTGAAGGATGGAGATCTGGTTTTGTTATTTTTTTCTTTTTTATTTGCTGGAGTATATAACTGTTTTAATTTTATAAAATAAACAAAAAGAGAAAGAGAACTGAATGTGATAGAGATTAAAGTGCTAAAAGAAAATCTACAAAGACAAGGGGTGGGATGTGGATGTTAATTACCAACATCCATTCTGATTCTTCCACCTCTATTTTATCAGAATTCTTGGATATCACTTTAAACACAACCTTTGTCTTTTCCTTGCAACCCCATTCCAAATTTTCCTTATTTTCCTTCCGATTTTCAATATTTATCCCTCCCCTCGTCTTAATTCTCTCTACTTCTTCTTTATCTTTCTTCCTCGAGTTTTTATTTTTGTTTCCTTACTAGCAAGAAATATGGAAAACATAAAACAAAATGGAAGGAGTATTTTTAAATATGATGACAAAAATTTCACAGCAACATGGCAGAAACTTTGGGGTGTCAGTACAATTCTTCTCGTCTCCTCTGCAAAAGCAGAATCAAGAAGAAGGAACCAAGAAGAGGAAAAGGAGGAGAGGAGAAGGAAAAGAAAAGAAAAAAAAAAGGAGGGAAAGGAAGAGTAGAGGAAAGACAAAAGGAATTTTTACAGATAATATTCAGTGACCTTTGTGGGCAATTGGACTTGAGCTTGAAGCACTAAGGGGTAACCAAGCCAAAACATGTGGGATCAAGGAAAAAGCCTGAGAGAAGAAGGCAACAAGAAAGGCAAGGAATAGTATTACTAGTGAATATAAACACACAGGAAAGTGTATAAATTGGATTGTTAAATATATATTTAATGCTTTTAGTAGTGAAAGCAAAAGTATGGTAGTCTATTATAAAGGTTTTTTTTCCCCTCAACACTATCAAATGGTATACCAATTAGGAAACAAAATCATGACTAAGTGCATTATTTAAAAAACATGTTCATTAACATTTAAAGTTTTAGTATACATAAATTCTTAAATACTGCCCACTCACAACTTTTAATAATTCAGTTTAATATGTAGCTGCTAGTTCAGATAAATGGTTTCAGCACAGTTATTTATTTAAATAATGAAAGACTTCATTAATTATGAAGGATGGAAGTGGCTAGAAAGGCTTTAGAGTTGGTTTCTTTTTATATGTTCTTATAGCAAATGTTAATATCCTCTATGTTTAAGCAAAAATGAGGTTTACAATCTATTGGAACATTAAAATCTAAGGGCTATATTACTGCCAAATATTTATTTATTTATAAAATTACTTTTACATATTTATCTGTGAATTTATCCTTTTATTCATTCATCTTTTTTTTTTTGTAATTACCTATTTATTGTTTGGAATGACATTCGCCTAAGGTTAAAACAATGAAAAGGTAATCTTTTTGCTCTTTTGTTTGTACTGCTCTGCACTGAATACTTTTAAATTAGCATGTATCTTCAAGAAAAATGATAGCACCCGAGATTTGAAGAAAACAAGACACAATTATTGCCTATGTTATTCTAGGTTTTACAGTTCTAAAAATGTGGCCTAAGATGACCTAAGATTTTGAGGTTGGCTGACCAACCACAGTGTTGCTTCCATTTAAGCTACTACTGGTAAGCAAGGGAAGTCTAGAACCCAACTACAACCTCTTTGTCTGTTGTCACTGCAACAACCAAGATGATCTTCAGAGAGAGATGATTGCTGCTTTAAGAAGGTGGAAGAGGCAGGGAACAAAGGAAGCACGGTCCTGCCCACACCCTGATCTCAGCTCAATGAGACTGACTTTGGATTTCTAGCATCTAGAACTGTGAGAGAATAAGTTCTTGGTGTTTTTAACCACTAAGATTGTTGTAATTTGCTACAGCAGCCTCAGGAAACTAACACAGAGAGAAATGCTTGCTGCTTCACTATCCAGATGTCCAACTCTAACTTATAACCATACAGGAAAGCAGAATCTGGGGGGGAAAGTTCCATCCTAACCAAGTTGTTAGGGTTGGTGAGCTAACATATTAGTAGCCTTCTGAGGCAACCAGAGGAAGGAAGTATTATGGTGAGAAATTAAAACAAGCAAAGACTAAAGCTAATTCTTATATATTATTTTCTATGTGCCAGACAATGTTCTAAGAACATATTAATTTACCTAATCTCTATTACCCAGGTGGGAACTATTTTTATCCAAATTTTACAGTTGGGCAACTGAGACAAATGGAAGTTATGTAATTTATTCATAATGTGTTCATAATCATACAACTAGTTAATGGTGGGATCAGGATTTGAACCCAGGCAGACTGGCTCCATTGTATACTTTTAACCAGTATACTATACTATAGAGAATATCTCAGTCACTGAGTCTGTCTATCATGAGTGTGCCTATCACTATCAAAAAAATTACCCCAAAACTTATCTTCTTAAACCAACCACCATTTTTATCATATCTCATGATTTCTTGTGTCAGGAGTTCAAGCAGGGTTCAGTGGGACAATTCTTCTGTTCCATGTAATATCGACTGAGGTCAATTTGTGGTTTTCAGAAAGCTGACCAAATGAGCTGATCTGGGAAGTCCAAAATGTCTTTACTCGCATGCATGGCTAGTACATTGGCAGATGTGGCTGGAAAGCTTGGCTCAGCTGGAACAGTTGACTGGAGTTGACACATGTCCATATGGCTGATGGGCTCAGGGCAAAGTACTTCAATGGTGACTCAGAGCTCCCATAGAGAGATTCTCCCAAAGAACCTAGAGGTAGTTCAAGGATTTTTTTATTACCTAATCTTAGAAGCAGTTTCTGCTGTAGTCTTTGTCAAGCAACTCAGGAAGGGTCATACTGATTCAAGGAGAGGGAATTTATACTCTACTTCTCAATGGAGGAGTAGCTAAGAATTTGAGGTCATTTTTAATCTACCACAGATATGCACTTGCCTATAACTAAAAACTACTTCTTTGAATTTTATACCTCATAATTATCCTGCTGCACTTCAGAACAGAGCTGCTTTTAATGATCTATAAATATGAACCACCAGGCCTATGAGTTAGGGGACTTAGTTTATAGTCCTAATTTAATGATTTAGTAAATCAATGATCTTGGACAAATCACTTTGTAGTCTGTAAGTCTCAATTTTTTTTATCTGTAAAATAGACGTTAGATTATTTTATTTACAGATATTTATCCTTTTTCCATATGTCTTGAGATTTTAGCCTGGAGAGAAGAGGTTGATCCTAAAGTCCTGGAGAAGAGTGTGGAGAGGGCACTACCCTCCTTCCCACTTGCCAGGTATAGCAGGAAGCTGGTTGTGTGTTGTGTAGCCTGCATGAAAATCTGTCAGCTAAATGTCTGCATTAGATGATGGCCTCCAGTTCTGTTTCAGCCTTAACATTATCATCTGTCATCTGATATTTTGATCATATCAAGCTGCATTGGATTAGGGGCAACCTCAAAACATCAGTGGATTAACATAATAAAGATTAATTTCTTGCTCACATGAAGTCCAATCAGTGGGGGAAAGAGAAGCTCTTTGTGTTCCGTAGTCCCACCATTTCCTCAGAACTCATAGCGCTCACCTGAATTCTAGCAATCCAGTTAGCTGACAGAGGAAGAAAGAGAAAACAGGGAAGATCCTGCATTGCCCCTTATGGACTAGACTGAGAGTGGCGTCTAACCCTGCTCCTGCATTCCATTGGTTAGAACCCAGTTACACAGCCACACTTGAGGGTGGGCAGTGAGGTCTATCAGTGAGTCCAGGAGCAAAAGAAAATAGATTATGGTGAATATGTGAATGAATAGTTCTCTGGCACACAGTCTAATCTTTAAAGCAGGGAGCCATTATGATGTTGTGAAAAAATCCGGATGAATTTAGGAATAAAAAGAAAGAAGAAAAAAAATTTTAAGTCTTCTTGAAGTTTTTCCTGTGTGACAGATTCATACCATCAAGTAAGTACTAAATGGAGAACCTGAACAAACGAAACTCACACTTGTTTAGCAAGCACTATGAAAAAAGACTTTTTTTGTGCAAATGTATAACTATAAATTACAACTAGAAACATTCATATGATGTACTATGTATGTTAAAATGCTTCAGAACATACCAGAGTCCCTGTTGATGACAAATACATGCCAATAAAATGATTAACTCTCTCTTGATGACCCAGTGTATAAGAGAAGCCCCATTGGGAGGCTCCTGTAACATCTGCCCACACCGTGTTATTTTTTATGGGCAGCACCTTTACACATTGTTTCAGATATAACTCATCATTGTATTCTCCCAGTGTCCAAATAAATGTTACTCAAAGGTTTGGAAAGTGCTCTGTAATCAGAAACCATTCAAATTAAACAAATCTGTATTTGCTTGTAAAATGATCCAGTCCCTTTTCATCTGGTTCTTTAATGATGCTTATTATTATATTTTCATGTCCAAGATTATATGTCCATTCAAGCTTAACTAGTTTGCTCCTGACATTTATTTCAGGCTCATACCACAATCATGTTGTGATTTTACTCTCGGGATAGCAAATTAGTTAACTGAAGTTACCTTTAAAAAATATTGAATGTCTAGTTCACAAGCAAAAATTTGAGAAAATATAACAAGTAGCTAGGACACTGCCACTTAGGCAGTTGACTGTCTTTCTGTCTACTTTCAGAGCAGTGGATTTTTGCGTATGAACAGAGTGAAACTATACTATCTACCAAAGCTGGAATACAGATGACACCCCAATCCCCACACAACTTTTTTCCTGATTATTACTATCTCTTATTTATTTATTAAAAAAAGAAAGAACAGCATTTTCTGAAGTGCACAATGGGTACTTCTGAATGATTTTAGGTTTCATGCAGATTATATAAAATTGAATTATCTAGAGGTAAAGATTTTCCCTTTCAATTATCTTTCAATTGATTACACCAAAAGGAAAGCTTCAACTTCTTGCTAGTGTATCTTTAATGTACCTCTAAATCTAACCAATCTCTTTAAATAAATAGAAATAATGCCTCAGGCCAGGGGCCTTTAACAGGCAGTAGCATTTTGCTTTAATTTAATTTTTTGTGTGAGTTCAGTGCATTTATTTTTTTAAATGCTATCTATTCCAAATCATATCAGTTTTTGTTTAAATTAGTTATATAAAGTCAATTTAAATAAAATATTAAATAAATCATATTAAAAGTGGTCATGAATATGGCAAGTATTATGGTGATAGTGCAAGACTGAATGAATTTCAGAAAACAATGTGTGGAGAAATTATGCAATATAGACCCATTGACCATATCTGTTGTTGTAATTGCCATAACTAGCATGCAGAAAGAGGCAATGCCATTACAGGTCATTTTTGTTTTTGTTTTTTTGCTGAAGCTATTGTATTTATAGTTTGTATTGTTCTTCACAGAGAATATTTCATACTAAAGAATAATTATTTACATGTGTAAAACCAGATTGAATTAGTTATGATATAGGTTGAGCTGCTATTACTACATTTAAAAATGGCTCGGATATGATAGAAGTTTCTTTCTTTCTCTTATAATTGTCATATTGCAAGTAGTCTAAGAAGTTCCCATATTTCTTGTTGCTCCTCTCTCATCCCCAGAACAGATTCAAAGTTACATTAGCATCCTATCTATATCCCAGTTTGCAGGATGAAGGAAGAGACCAGAAGAAAGAAAGCTCCTTCCCTCTAAATGATATATCTTGGTAAGGACTAATTCATATGGTCACATTTAAATATTATGGAGACTGGCTGGCCAAATGGTTCACTGAAAATTCCATTACTATAGAGAGAGGCTAAAATGGATATTGATGGACAAATAACTGTCTGTTTAAAGCTCCAAGAGATTTCTCAATCCATGGAAAAGATGAAATTGTATTTAGAATAATTTTAGCATCACATTTTATAATATCTTACTGTTTCTTTGCATATCAAATTAAATACAAACCCTTTGGCCAAATGTTTAAGTCCCTTCACAATTGTCTGCAATGTAAAAATATAGTATTAAGCTGCAAAGAAAGTTTGAAATGGCAATATAATATATTAGAGCTGCTTCTTATTAAAAAAAAACAAAACTACACAATGTGACTGAATTGATCTGGGTGAGTCTGATAGTTAAACAAGATGGGAATTTGAGCATTTCAGAGCATATGTTTAGTTCTTGAAAATCTTAACTGCCACTAAAGACTAGAAAGGTATTCTTATATTTTTAGCTTTGCTAAACGACCAGCAGGTCACAGAAGGTAAACTTAAGACTCCCACAGAAGAGGCTGACACTGACAAATGAAAATGAGGTTAAACAGAGTCATTATAAAAATCCCTCAGGTAAAACTTCAGAAAAACAGAAGTTAAAGCCAGATGCTTCTATTACCCAGCTCATCCAATTTAAGTCTACTCAAGAATCGATAAAGCTCTATTCCAAGATTTCATAGCAACTGCTCAAGGTTTGGGGAGTCGCAGAAGCCTTGATTAGCATTTACCAGTGCTGGGACATTTTGTAGGAGGTACCCAAAATCATATAACTTGAGTTATGAGAAGTCCCTGAAATATGTCATGGATGTAGAGTCTTAAATAATACGCATCAGGATACTACCATTGGGAAAATAACTTCACGACTTTCCACACCCTGGAAACAATACTTACTGTGTGATAAGGAGAAAGTTAAGTCAGAGTCCCCTTAGAAAGTAACACAGATCCCATTCCAACATAAAAATGAAAATAGGGTGAAAACAATGATTAACAAAATCATTAGAGTAATGGCATTTATCACTCAAATTATATCAGAACATAAGAATTCACTTGTATTTCAGGACAGAACGTGTTCTCATTCAAACACATATGACCTAACACCACTTCTCTTTCAAATCTTAGAGTATTTTTAAATGTGGAGAATTATTTCTACTTATTATTAAAAATTAATGCTGGACACGAGGAAATCAGCTCAACTGTCACTAGGTACAGCTCTAAACAAAACTGCTGAGTAGACAGAGCCTCAGTCTTCACTTCCAGCCTAGTTGTTCTGCAATTTCATCTTCTTTTTGGCCTCTTCTTCTAGTCATTCAAGTGCTTTGTCTTCTTATATTCTCTTCCACCTCTTTCCCCTGTCCAAGCCTCTGACCTGCTCCAATCTGGTGTTACTCTCAGGGAAGGAGCTTATAAATAATGGCAATAGTATACTACATTTTGTATTTAACTTGCAAAGAAGACTGACTATGGATAGGGTGGCTGGATATTTGCTTGTGTTCTCATTCCTACTCTCCTCCACCAGTAGTACCCTGGTTTCCCACAAAAGGATTCCCTTCCCACTCATTCTTGGTCATATTATTTGGGTTGGATGAACTCCATCCCCAGCTCTGGGGATGAGCCACAAGGTAAATTTTTCTCATCTGGAGGCACGTGCCTATAAAAGTCCATATTTTTAGAGGAAATAAAGATTATAAGGACTGTGAAGTTAGTTGGTTGCTTCTAAGTACACACACACACACAAACCGAAGAAAAGAAAATGATGAGCTTAGAGCTTTGAATTCCCATCTCAAGGTCTAGTCAATGAACCAGAGAGCTTCTGTGACTTCCTTCAAAATATCGTTAACTTATCTTCTGTAGCTAAAGGGTTGAGATATCTGAAAACAAGCCCAAAGTCCAATCCTTCAGGTGCCTAAATTATAATGTACACAGAATTCACAGCCACAAATTCACTTATGTTAAAGTCACAGGAGTAATTGAAAAAAAATATAGAACCATGAAAATTGCAACGGAAGCATCTGTACAAATTGTGGAGAAGTGAGAGACTTTGAGTTCCCCAGTTCTACTGTGCCTCCTTTGCCATTGAGAAGTAGCCCATTCTCACAGAGTAAGATTAGATGCCTCCTGCCTAAAGAAGCTGTTCTTTCCATTACCTTTCAGGAAAATCTTAATCCTCTTCTGCTCTCATCTTCTTCTCATTATTCCTAACCTATAACTATACTAAAATCCAAGGCATTTGGCACAACATATGATCTGTGAGGAAGTAGCATACATACTAATTGAAAAATTTTGTCAATATATGTTAACTAAAACCCAGGGAATATTTAAATATTTATCATAATGGATTCTGAGTGTTTGGATCAGGTAGAAGAAATGTAATAAAAAGCCAAAATTATTGATACAGTGTAATTAACCAGAAATTATTTATTTATTATGTTAAGTAAAGTAGCTTGGAATGGCTATGTGAGTTTGATTGCTTGACTTAAATTAGAAACCAAAGGCATCTATGATAATTGAACTTGAGATATTAGAATTACCTTGGTATTTTGTAGAAAAAGTTATTGAAATATTTAGAGAAATTGAATGCTGTAGTAACTTTGCTATGTGTGACCTACCTTCTTACTCATCTTCTAATTATGTTCCCCAGGAAGGTCCAGAGGATATTTCCTTTATAAAGGCTTTGAGTACACTGGTGAGTGATATAGCAATGTCCCTGATGGGCTCTGTAACAGCTATTCCCTAGAGTCCAGGAGTAACATTGGAAAATGTTGCTATTAAAATTAGTTATCTGAATTCAATGTGGGATGATGCAATTCCAGTCTACTAAGAGCCAAGTTTTAGATCTTGATTTCCAGAGTCAAAGCAAGTACAGTTACCATAATGGGAAACAGACTACTTTGAACAGCAGTGATCTTTGGTACTGGCTTATTGATTATGGTTTCCCTGAGTCTGAAATATATGGGCAACCTGGAAAAGTTGTATTTCATTTGAACAGTCAGTACAAACTCTTGTTATGATGAAAAGAAATATAACTTAAATCACATTTGTATAGAGTCTTGGTCCCTCAACCAATTCCCAGACTGGAGCCGGTTTACAGACACCAAGCCTTTGAATGAGAGGAGGGCTGGATTTGCTTAAGGGGGGCCTTCCTACATTGCCAAAATTTATCTTGTAATACTTCTTCCTAGCCATCCCTAAAGGGGCTGGGGACATTTACCAAAGTGACTATGCATTGAAGAAAGGGAAACTTTGAGGGAATTATTGAGACTTTGAGGGAATTATTGGACCCAAACTAAACTTAATTATTGGACCCTAACTCTAAACTAAATCTAATCTGTGGAATAAAACCTCACCTCTTGTCCACCAGTCAAGACAGAGGCTTATAGAAGTCAAATGATAAAGTTTTGGTTTATATTTGGCTCTGGTGGGTCTTCTACCCACCCTGTAGTAATTTCTCTAGTCTTAGAAAGAAGATTTGAAATCGACATGTTTAACAATTGGCAGAATCCCTAAAGTAATTTCCTGATGCATGATGGTAGGAAAGGCCAATTGGAAGCCCCTAGAACTGCAAATGCACTGAATTATGATAGATTTAATCAGATGGTAACTCCAGTTGCCATCTGGAGTTACCAGACCCATTCTAGATGTGGTCTAATCAACATAGTCTCTGGTACCTGGCATAGCTATTGAGTGGGCAAATGTTTTTTTTGTTGTTTTTTTGTTTGTTTGTTTTACTTGCTTGTAAAGACCATAGGAGTAGTTTGCTTTCAATTCTCCATCACTCTGTTATATTTAGTTTTCAGGCACTTTGGTGATCTTTCCATTCCATAGGACATGATGCTGGTCTTGTACAACGGTATCACACTGACTGGACCTTCCTGGTGAGCAGGAAATAGAAACCTTGATATGATAGCATTTGGGCCAGAGAGTGGGAAAGAACTCCCATGAAAATACAGGGATCTGACACCCCCATGAAATTAGTAGGAGTCCAGTTATCTGGGGCACATTGAAAAATAGCCCTTCTAGTGAAAAGCCTCTCCTACCACTAAGAAAGAGACCTGGTGGCTTCTTTGTCATTTGGAGGCATCAAAGACTTTATTTGGATGTGCTGCTCCAAACTGTTTACTTTTGAAGACTCAGTCATAGTGTGAGCTAGTGGACAACACATTGTGGGGATGGCTAATATCTTCTAATATAGGGTATATGCTCCAAACAAGCAAGTACTATATGGTGGTGATTTCTTTGTAGTAAGGATTACTGGGTCCAGAAATCACTAGGTGAAAATGAGGGTCCCTCCCCCTGGTACCCCTAATAATCCTCTAGCAAATGTTTTGCTTTCTGTCACTACAACTTTGGACTCCATTGGTTTAGTGGTCCTAGTTATCAAGAGATGAATGCTTCCACAGAGAATACAGCAATTGTTCCTTTAATTCTAAGTTGGGAGTAACCCCTCACACTTTGGACTACTTACACAACTGAACCAACAGGCAAAAAGAGAAAAAAAAGGTTACAGCATTAACTGAAATTATTAATCCCATCGATCAAAGAAAATTTGAGTTTTTATTATATAATGAAATAGGTAGGGATGCATGAGATCTTTGGAGTACAGGTCTGTTTCAAGCATTCAGAAAGCAGATGCTAATACACAGAAGTACAAGAGAATTAATGAAGATCTTACTTGAGAAAAATTAAGGAGAGGGGAAACAGGAATAGGCAAGGAAAGCCTTCAGACCACAATGCAGGTCTGACACCTGTGAAAAGATGGGGAAAGGAAGAAAGCTTGGTAGGTCAAGTCCCTGACTGTGTGGTAACTTCAATATGTCTAGAACAGCCCAGTGAAGATCTTTAGCCAAAGACTGTCCATAGAGGAGTCCCACATTAGGCCAAAATACTCAGGCAGCTAGTACTCCCAGCATGCTTAGTCATTGGCTGGGAATTTCTTGGAAGACCTTTTGGCAGGATGTCTCTTGAAGGAGATCAGAGTGGTACACCTCCATAGTTACAACGGTCCTTTCTCTACATTGTGTGAATTCACTTCTTTGTATACGTTCAGGAAAAGCTCCTCCATGCTTTTTTTGTGCCTCTATCACTGAAAAGAAACTTGTTAATATTAATGGGATAAACCATAGCCCTCATCATTGCAGTTGGTCTTGGGTCTGCAAATGGCATTCTTGTCTTTTCCCTCCACTGTATATTCCTAAATTCTTTTAACTCTTAGCCATCATCTCAACAGTTCTTCTTGACTTACCTAAGAATGTGATCCATTTCTAAGGGGTCTGAGCCTGTAGTCATCATACACTTTTCAGGCCCAGATTGCTTCTCTTTTCCATTCACAATACAATTAGGCAAGAGGCATCTAAGTTGATCACCTGAGTTCCACAATTATTCCTACCTGCTCCTAATGTTTAACTGCAGCCCTACTTCCTCCTGATGGGTGTCAGTTATCACAGATAAGGTGGTGACTACTCTTCTATCCTACTTATTCATAGATACAAGGAATCCAAAGTGCTCAGGTAGAAGCCAAGGTTATAGTTCAATGGTACCTTTGTTGTGTCTCCTACAAAAAGTGAGCATCATTTGGAGACCAGAATTTTTAACCTTGTAGAACAAGGCCAGAGTTGTGGGAAATAGGAAGCACAAAGTCTCCCAGGAGGTCATTGTGAGTGACAGCAAGTGAAGCTGATCCTGCATTCTTCCCTTGGTTATCAGACCTACAGATTCTTATTATTGAACTTGTATTCCAAAAGTAGATCATTGATAATTGGACCCCTAAAATATTTATGAGCATATGTTCTCATTAAGGCTTTCAGTGTGCTAGCCCCTTCTTGCTCATTCTGTTCAATCAGCATGTTATCAATGTAACAAGTCAATGTGCTGTTGTTCAGGAGATACATGTAGCCAGCATTTCTGGCTGGGAGGTGTAGGAGTGTCTCAATACTGCTCCTCAGATGGCCTCCACTGACACCTTGAAAGGGATAACCACAATATCAAAAGGAAGTGGTAAAAGTCATCACTGTCCATTAGTCCTCCTCTGAAACCAGCCAGCAGTGATATGAAGGGATGACTCTTTACTGCTAGATGAGGAAGAAATCTATATGGTTTCCACACCATAGGGTAGGGGCTCGTTACTCCCAGTGGGAATGAAAGTTCTCACTCCCTACTTGGTCTTCTTTGGGACTATCCCAGCAGGGGAGTTGGAACATTTTGTCACAGCTTAGCAATGCTGAAAGTCGAGGCCTTTGCCGGTGTGTGTGGGCTGGGGTAGGGGGAGGATGGAATCACAGCCCTTTTCTAAAGTGTTTGTAAGGAGCAGAGTCAATATTGTCTAAAAGTTTTCTGTCCATTTCCTGGTTCTTTGGCTAGAGACAGAGGGCTTTCGGGGGAACTGTTTTTGTCTGTGCCTGTTGGATAGGCACAGGTTGCTGAGTTCTTTAACTCAGTCTGGGATATATGAGGCAAACATAAAACCCACAGAATTCACTACCATGTCATTTCTTGAGTCCCAAGATCCCTAGACAATCAGACTTCTCTCTACCTTTCAGAGTCTTATGTTTGTTTTATGTATAATGTGCAGGACTTTGAATTGCCTGGGGAATATATTTAGTGAGAGGAATAGGGAGAAGTACATCTGTTCCATCTATCTGAAAGAGAAAGTCCAGTTTGTATCCTTTTAAAATGTAACTCCCATCATTGCATTCTATGCATTAAACTCTCTAATGATCTCCCTTGATATCTAGAGAAAAACCGAAGTCTTAACGATGGTGAACAAGGTCCTGCATGAATTAGATACCTCCTTGCCTAACATTTTCCTCCTCACTCAATCTCTAGTACTCAATCTCTAGAAGATGGCTGGCCCCAAATAGCTAATCAATTAATACTTTTGGATTAATGAATTGAGTCAGCAATCTCTTTTTAATATTGAAATCAACCATTCCAGCACCTACATGTCTAAGTTGGCAAGTCTCTTATCTTTCTCTCTGGGCCTTCACTCCCCTGAATTTGGGAGGTTTACTCATTTCAAAGGGGCTACAGTAGGCAGAATTCTAAAAGTGGCCCCCCAGGATCATCTTGGCCTAATCCCAGAAACTGTGAGTATAATGAAACATTGTGTCAAGAATATGTTACATGGAATGGAAAAGAGGACTTTGCAGATGTAACTAAATTTACTAATTACTGGGCTCTGGGTTAGTAATTAGTTGACTTTAAGATAGGAAGAGTGTTGTGGATTATCCAGCTGGGCCTAACCTAATCACATCAACCTTGAATAGCAGAAGAGGAAAGCAGAAAAAGAAGACAAAAAGATATGAATCATGAGAAAGGCTTGACATGCTGGTTTGAATATGGAGGGGGCCACATTCAAAAGCAAGTGGATTAATGATTTAAAAGGAGGCCCCCTGACTGATAGCCAGGAAGGAAACAATGACCTCAGAGACTTCCAATTGACTCCAAGCTTATATTTCTTGAACATTTTCCTTCCACTTCATTATTCTTATTTGCAGTCTAAAATCTCAATATACACTTAACATATTTTGAGTTTACTTGTTTAGTAATTTCACTCCTCTTGTTTAAGAATTCCAAAGGAGAGTAGATTATTCCTCAAACTTCTACACTAATGGG
Organism: Microcebus murinus; assembly: GCF_040939455.1. Taxonomy (NCBI): domain Eukaryota; kingdom Metazoa; phylum Chordata; class Mammalia; order Primates; family Cheirogaleidae; genus Microcebus; species Microcebus murinus. Next base: position 76,188,098 of record NC_134112.1, on the reverse strand, counting down.
GCTTTCATTGAATCACATTCAACTAATTAGCACCTGAGACCCATATCTATGTGCAGCCTCCTAAAAATAAAAAAAAGCTTCAAAATTTTAAAGAAATGTTCTATAACACGCTCACTGTAAGATGTCCAAGTGTTGATTTTCAAGACTTTTTTTTACATACAAATTAGGATTCTTGTTTTGCAGTTTTCCTCTGTTACTATTAAAAGAGAGGATAAATAAACATAACTAGTCATTAGAGACTTAGATGTTTTTTATAGAATGAAAATTGCTTTTCTTTTTCTATTACTAATGGCCTTTCTCCTTTTGCTGGTCCTTAATAACAACTATTAAATGAGTTTTTATACTAATTCTTTGCTAAACTCTCTAATGTTGCAAGGAAAAGAGAAGCCAAATGAGATATTAGGTATTGTAAGGATGCTGTTCAAAGTAAAGCAGCATGAGAACCTTCTCAGAGCTACACTCCTGTTCAAAGGTGCATCATTTCCAGGACTGTGATCATATTGAGCTCCATAAAGAACTCTAACAATGGCTGATTTTCAGCTAGGATATTTCAGATTAAGGCCTAGGAATCTCCTTCTTATTGGGGCAGCCTCAATCCAAGATGAAACACTCCAATTGGGCTGAATTTTGTGCCAAGCCATCTCTGTAGCAAATGGCATATATTTATGTTTATATCTTACAAGTTTATGTAGGTGTCTATCCCTAGCTGGATCCATAGGTAGCTGTAATGGTTTAATTTTCTGCACCTGGAATATACCATAATAATGTAAACCATAAGCTCATTTCCTTAGAAAGAGTCTGAAGGATGTATTTGTCCACACTTTCTCTCTGGGGTCACTGACTCTATAGGTAGATACTGTCTAAATAAAACACGGGTTCTCAAACATAGATATGCAAGATTAACCTGTGATGCTTATTTAAAATGCATACTTCAATACACAGTGCCTAGATATTTAGATTGATAGATCGAGAGGGAGAACACCACCTCCATTTATATAAACCACCTTTAGTGTTCTTTTTTTATTTTTTTAATTTATTTCATCATATTATGGATATATAACAATATTAAAAATATTGTTAGGGTTACAAATATTGCCCCTGACCCCCTCCCTCCCCCCAATGTGTCCAGTCCCCCGGTGGTGTGCATCACACACGTTATGGAAGCATACACCCCTTTCCTCCTCCCCCCTACCGCCTGCCCACCACCTGATAAAAAGTTTTGTTTTGATTTTTTTTTGACATTTTAGTTACATTGTATATCTTTGCCTCTCCCTAAGAAGGGTTAGAGTTATGCCCTTCCCTTCCAAAATACTCGCCACCTCCCTAAGATTGGGCCCCCCCCCTCCCGAATCCCTGGTGAGCATTGCACCTTTAGTGTTCTAATGAAAGTGGTAGAGGATCACACATTGAGAAGTTTTGTATAGAAAACATTAAAAGATTGATGTTTTCTCAGTGTGCTCAGCTTTGACCAGAGTCATTTGAAACTAATTAGAGCTTTACCTGGCCACATAATCTTGAATTAAGGCTCTTTAAAGTCTGTTTCAGTAAAGGACCAAGATATTCATAGAATAAAAAGAAAACTAATTAGAGAGAAAAGACAGTTTTCGATGTTACCTATCACATCAAAATAAGAAGAAATACTGTATCAGGGATGACTTGATGCAAAGTTGCTGTAATTCACCACTATCATCATTTTTATACTATAGACACAGTTGGAATAAAGACCATTAGAAGACCCAACTCAGCTGGGCTTGGAAACCTGTTGAGAACATAGCCCAGTGGCAGATGGTAGCAGGTAAAATAGAGCAAAGCACAACAAATGATAGCAGGAAATGAGGATTCATATTGGGAGGGAGCACACCATAATCTTTAGCCAAAGAGAAAATAAGTTTAGTTAACTAAACTTTCAGTATCATATTAGGTTGATCCTTGAACAACATGGTTCTGAAATGCAGGAGTCCACTTATATGTGGATTCTTTTCAATAAAGCGAACACCAAGTGAGTCTACCTATCCTGTCCCCCCCAATTCCACGTCCTCTACCTCTTCTGCTTCTGCCACCCATTCCAGCAAGACCATTCCCTCTTCTTCTTCCTCCTCAGCCTACTGAAGATGACAAAAATGAAGATCTTTACAATGATCTAATTCCACTTAATGAATAGTAAATACATTTTCTCTTCCTTATGATTTTCTTAGTAATATTTTCCTTTTTCTAGCTTACTTTATTGTAAGACTACAGTATATGCACATATAAAACATAGTAAATATGTCTTTATTGGCTGTATATGCTATTGGCGAGGCTTCTGGCCAACAGTAGGCTATTAGTAGTTAGGGTCTGTGTGAGTCAAAAGTTATATGTGGATTTTCAACTGTGCTGGAGTTCAGGGACCCTAACCCCCATGTTGTTCATGGGGCAACTGTAATATGAGATTTCAGAAGAAAAAAATCTTTGCAAAACAAGAACAGACCATTTCTTTTATAGAAAACTTAAACATAACCATTTGTCTTCTTATATTGTTTATTAGATATTTTCATTACCAAATGTTTCTTGAAGCATTTTGTAATTGATTACTTCTGGATTAATAGGTGTTTATGAATATGATTAGTAAAACACATAAAGCATCACTGGAAACTTACTGCTAGGTGACAATGTGAAACTTATGAACTACTTTATTAGAAAGCAGTAGAGGCAAGCTCTACCCAGCATGTAACTACCTAGAAAAGATTAAATGGGTATTACTTGTAAGATATTATGGGAGATTTAATTAAAACTACATGATTCAGCAGGTAGGATCTATAGAAGCAGTGCCAATAAAAAGGATGGGAAGATGGGCTCTATAGGAAAGATCAGAAAGGGTAAGCACAAAAGAAGCTGAGACAGCACAGGTGAGGGGACAAATAGTGGGGTGGTTGAAAACTTGGAACTTTTTCTTTTTATCCCTTTTGTTGCCTGGGTTTGTAATCATAACTCTTCCACCTACTAACAGTAAGTTTTGGGGCTTAACTTCCCAGTGCGTCAGCTTCTTCATCTGTAAAGTAGGGATAGTGATAATACAGTATATCAGTCATCTGCCATTTCACTTCCTGCAGTGTCAGTTACTATAGTCAACATGGTCCAAAAGTATTTTAATGGAAAATTTCAGAAATAAACAATTCATAAGTTTTAAATTTCATGCCATCCTGAGTAGTGTGATGGAATCTCATGCCATCTCATTCTGTCCCATTTGGGATGTGAATCATCCCATTATCCAGCGTATCCACACTGTATGCTACCTACCTGTTAGTCACTGTCTGGGTTACCAAATCAACAGATCACAAGAAGAAGGATGAGTATAGTACAATAAGATATTTTGACAGAGAGTGAAAAAGACCATATTCACCTATCTTTTATTATAGTATATTTTTATAATTGTTCTAATTTATTGTTAGTTACTGTTGTTAATCATTTACTATGCCTAATTTATAAATTAAACTTTATCATAGGTATGTATGGTAAGAAAAATGTAGTAAATACAGGGTTCTGTACTATCCACAGTTTCAGGCATCCACTGGGGGTCTTGGAATATATTACCTGCAGATAAGAGGAGACTACTGCATCCATTTTACAGGACTGTTGCAAATAGTCAATGAGTTAGCATAGGTAAAATGCTTAAGACAATGCCTGACACACAGTAAGTTCCAAGTAGCTCTTAGCTCTTACAAACTGCAAGAAGCCCACTGTACTCTAAGACCGAAGGGTTTAAATAATAAAACCTTCCCCATAGGTAAGCCAAATCCCTTCTTCTCTTTCAATTTAAACTCATATTCTCTTATTCTGTCACTCTTGTCTATTTAATGACCCTTCACACTCTGAAGGATTTCATGTAATCGGAAACATTCGTGGATGTACAGCTCTTCAGGGAAAAGTATGTCCCAATCTAATTTCACAAAGTAATGTCAGGAAGGAAACAATCAATGAGGTTACTCCAAATCAAAGCACTTTAGAGAAAGTCTTTTAATCCATCTTTAGTCCAGCAAGGCATGGAGAATCACTGATGTCTAAAAGACATGTAGGAAAGAATTTTTTACATCTATATTTCTTACTATGTTTTGAGGCTCACATCAAAGGTTAGGGAAAGGTCTAATCTATTAAATCCAAACAATTTAGGGTCTATTTCTCTATATATTAGGATATCAGAATATTTATTTTGAATCTTGAGTTTATTAACACATTTAGTTTATCCTACTCTTCGTTTATTTTTTTTTCTTTTTATTTCAGGAAATTATGAGAGTACAAACATTTTGGTTATATTTTATATCTTTGCCTCTCCCTAGCAAGGGTTAGAGGTATGCCCTTCCCATCTACGATGCTCACTGCATCCCTCAGTTGTAAGTCTACCCCATCAACTCCCTAATCCCTGGAGAACACTACCACCATGTGAGCACCATAGTGTTAATCTAATAGCAACTTGAAGGCAGGGGCACCACCTACATGTATGTAGATTCTTCTAAAACCTAGCAAACATTATAGCTCTTGCAGGTATTCATTAAACATTAGTCCTCAATGAGTTCATAGTGGTCAATTAGAAACTTAGGAACTAACAATAATTTCTGGGTGTGTTTATTGAAAATTATAGCAATTGGCAAACATCATATAATAATATAAATGTCCAATAAGTAGATGCTTCTGCAAGCAGTGATGACAAATAGTAAATGAAATGCAAACTTCATTTTTTAAATGTTAGAGGAATTTTAAAAAGTAAAAATTTGACATCTGTTAACTTTTCTAGCTTAAAAAATATAGTGAAGGTTTTCTAAAACAAAATCAAGACAGAAAATTATTTTCTGGTATGTATTTTAAGTAGTAAAATTTTAAGTAGTATTTTCTAAAATTATTTTTTAAGCCACACTCAAAAGGTTGATTACAAGCATTTAAAACTAAATGTGAATCAATCCTCTGGAAGAAAATAAAGTTATCTGAAACTAATTGTCTATTGTATGGTTGTAACTCCTTAGGAAAACACCCTTATTTAGCATTAAGGCAAGGTTTGCTCTATAGGATTGCTGTTGCCCTGGACAACCCCATTAAAAAGTGGGCAAAAGACATGAACAGAAGTTTTTCAAAAGAAGATAGACAAATGGCCAAGAAATAAATGAAAAAATGCTCACCATCACTACTCATTAGGGAAATTCAAATTAAAACTGCAATGAGATATCACCTTATCCCTGTTAGAATGGCCTTTATTAAAACGTCCAAGGACAACAGATGCTGGCACAGATGCAGAAAGAAATGAATGCTTATACACTGTTGATGGGACTACAAATTAATACAACCTCTATGGAAAACAGTATGGAGATTTCTCAAAGAACTAAAAGTAGACCTACCATTTAATTCAACAATCCCACCACTGGGTATCTATCCAAATGAAAAGAAGTCATTTTATCAAAAATATGTCTGCACTCAAATGTTTACTGCAGCACAATCCACAATTGCAAAGATGTGGAATCAACCCCAGTGCCCATCAATTCATGACTGGATTAAAAAAATATGGTATATGTGTACCAAGAAGTACTACTCAGCCATAACAAAAGATGAATTAATGCTTTTTGAAGCAATTTGGGAGGAACTGGAGACCTAAATAAAGTATCCTAAATAAAGTATCTCAAAAATGGGAAAACAAACACCACATGAACTCTATGATAAATTGGAACTAACTGATGGGCACACAAGTGAATAGAGGAAAGTAAAAGTCATTGGAAATCAAGCAGGTGGAAGGAGGAAGATGGGGAAGGGCAAAAACCCACCTAATGGGTACAATGAACATTATTCAGGTGGTGGGCGCATTTATAGCCCAGACTTAAGCCATGTATCAAAAACATCTGTACTCCCTTAATATTTAGAAATAAAAAAAAACAATTATAAAAGTGACAGATTAAATAACTTGCAAATTTCCCCAGGAGAAAATTTCCATTTGTATCCAGATCTGAAAATAACTGCTCAGGTTTGTAAATTCATATATATATATATATATATATATATATATATATATATATATATTCAGAAAACTATGCTTTTTAAGTAAAATATATCTGAAATTTTGCCCAAAGTAATTATGTTCAAAATTTTACACCCAAATAAAGTACTAAAGAAACTTTAAAAACTACATAGACTTTAACTTCTTTAAAAATCTTTCATAATACTTGTGTTTAATGTATGTGCTTCAAAGGCCCCATCTTTCTATGAGCAAAACATGTTCTTAAAATTCTGGTAACTATACTTTTAGACTTCATTAAAAAATGTAAATACCTCTAAGTTTTCAGATTTGTGTCAGTTTTTTCTTTCAATTTTGGCCTAGCACTTACTAAAAATGTTAATTTTCATTATTATCTTTAGGCAATGGTTTTGCTATAAAAATCAGACTATTTTGTAATTTTCATGAAATGTTTAAGCTTCACTAGTTATGTATTTACTAATAGAAACTAAAAATAAGAAAAAGCTCTACTAAATAGTCATGTGAAAGCCTCTACTAATAACTTTTAATTTTTCAAAATACCTCACAGTATGAAGCAACCCCAGTAGTCACTACCTAACAACTTATTCTTTCCTTCTTTTTGTTTGCCAACAGATACCTAATTTTCTTGGTGAAGTCAATGTGCTTAGGTGATGACTTACATCCCATACTCCCTCGTGCCTAATTGTGTTCATGTGATTTGGTCCTAACCAATGAGATGAAAGCAGAAATCTGATGGGGTTGGGAAAAAGAGGGGTGGTCTAGGAAAGTTTATGCTTTCTTGAGAAAAGCATGACAGACAGATATAGCTTGTGATGTTCATCCCTTGCACTTCCTTCCTAGAATACAGATATAGTACCTTGGGCTGCAGCAGCCATTTGTGACATGAGGTAGGAAGCATAAGAAAGCAACACAGAGCATAAAGGTAGATCCTTGATTCTTGATGACATTTTAAACAACTGAACATATTCTTAAGTGATATTGATTCTTCCCATACTGACAAAGGTACTTTGTTCCCTGTGTTCTATCATCACCTGTCTCCATTGAGCTGATACCATTCTTGGGCCTTCCCAGGCTTCTTTTCATTCTCATTAAGCTCTGAGGTTGCTTCATTAGACTACTCTAATCCCTATAAGAAATGAATCAGAGACTTTGACAATACCAACAGTTCTTCCTTTCAGTTAAGTACCAGGATATGTTCTTTTTAATTTTTAATTATTATGGGTACATAATAGCATACATTTGTGGGGTACATGTGATGTTTTTATACAGGCATACAATGTGATTCTTTCATTGTTTTCCAGAAGATAGAGTTGGAAGATACATGACAAAAGAGAATCAATATTTCAGCAGGATTTTTTTCCTAAGAATTTTAACATATTTTTAATTTTTTTTTATGTACTTGGGGAATAGGCAAAGAAGTTTTAATTACCCAAGACCAGGCAATGTGAAGTTGAAAATTATAATCCAATTTTACCAACTATTTGAATTATAGCTTTGCAATAATCTTCCAGTAATTTCAAGGGCTTAAATTGTTTTCCTTGTATTTTGAATTCTTTCAAATATAAGCTTATTTTTACATTTGATGTTCATTTTACTCTGCTTTTACTCATGTTTTTTTTTTCATCTTTCGTATTTAAAGTTTAGCCTATTCCCTACTAAATTGTCATCACCAGGTGAGGTTAATGAGTGACTGCTGATGACATTTGAACTGTTGAGAAAATACAAATGCCCCAAATATTTCTTACTTGTGTGAACTTTTCACATTTTTAAAATTTAAATATATAGTCCCCATAAGTATTCTATTAAAATTCAAATGTGATGCTTGGAATAAATAATATTTTAAGCCATTAACACTCACTAACATATCTTGTAATCAAATTAGTTAATATACAGAGTTCATTGAGCCTTAAGTAGATAAGCTTTATAACTAATTCAATTCCTCTCTTCATGGATTTATTATTCTTGAGTGCTATTTATTAAGAGATCTGTATTTTAGCTTTTGACCAGAGTTACAGCAGGTTAATATACCATTCCTGATAAGGTAATGAACAGTTATTACATGACAGAACTTTTTTAAATAAAATAGGAAATTGAAATAAGAAGGCAGAGAAATTAGTTTAAACCTCAATGGTACTTACAAAATTAATATAATATGAACTAAAAAAGTTGATGGGCTCAAAGATCAAACACTAACATCTAAAATTGAAATTGAATATCTTCTCTTCACCTCTTATAAATTATACAGGTAAAGAACAACTCTATTGAAAGGGGAGTCGATTCACAAAAGAAAAAATATGGCTAGCAAATTCTAAAAATCTTTGACTAAATATTTAAAAACTAAACATACATTAAAATAACAGTATGATTTTAGGGTTGTTTACCTCTTAAACTATTACATATTAAAAATTGATAACAATACTATGTTGAAACTAAAACCAAACAAGCAAAGATAGATAATCCCTTATATTAAAGGGGGTCACTGTTAATTGATATTGCCTTTCTGACATTTGGGTGATACATATACAAACTTACTGACGATTAAAATGTATTTACCAAATATCTTGAAATATTTATATATTGACTTAGAAATTTCTCTCCTAAAAATTTGCTCTAAGGAAATAATTAATAGAAAACAATTTGCTGCATTATTAAAGTTTAAAAATTTCCAATAACCCAGGATTGGTTAAATAAGAAACTGTATTTTATAAATTATTGGATAGTCTTTTTAAAAATGTTCTTGAAACATGTCTGTTGACATATAAAATTATTCAAAATTATCACTAATGGGAAGACATTTTTGTAAAGAGTTTTTTAAAGTATGAATATTTAAATATAAATAGATGTGATTTTGGTAATAATATATCAGTGTAGTGGAATTTTGTGTGAGATCTATTTTTTTATCTTAGCTTTTCTGTATTTATAATTTTTGTACAGTGAACATGTATTTAACAAAGTTATTTATAGTGATCTAATAATTATCAGATGAAGGAAGTATGCCTCAAGTATATCCTCTAAAAGTCTTCTTAAGGTTTGATCCCTTTTAATTGAAGAAAATTGGAAAATATATCAGAAACTCTTTGAACCATACACTCAACACAAAGTCCCTATCTCTGACCACCACCCTCATTCGCCCCAGTGGTGGAGAGCTACAGCTGTGTTTGTAACAGCTAAAACTGGTTTGTGCAAACAACACTGCTCAGGGTCTCTTTTCCTGCTATCTGGAACTAGAATTCCAACTGACTAGTGAGCATCACTTGAACTGAATACAAATGCAGAGCTATGGGGTGTTAGGATATAAGGGCAGAGAAAATTGGTCTACTGAGCAAGAGAAAAAGAAGGTGGGGAAATAATAGAAAAGATGGGAGACCACGTAGTTCAGAGAAAGAAAAAGGAGAAACCTTAGTTTTCCAAAGCTTACAAAACCATATTGTACTTCCTGTCCCATGATTACAGGGGAAACCTACATTCTTATGATAATGTCTTGTTTTCTTCTTAACCTAGTTGAAGTAAGTTTCTGTTATTTTCAAAGAAAAAAAAAAAAACATTGATTTAAGAAATGCTCTATCAGTCAGGAAGGCAGATATCACACCAGCTATTTTAACAAGAAAATTTAATAGAAGGAGTTGGTTTAACAAGTAATGGAGGATCCAAAAAGACAAAAGAGGAATCCTGCAGTATCATAAAGGTAGCAACTATAGTAAGCTACCGCCCCTAGGACAAAGTGTGAGAATACCAGAAACTAGTAGTTTGAGGAGGGACCACCCAGCCGGTGCTTACAACTCACTATATTGGAGGAGAGGCCCCAGTGAGCTGGGACTTAGATATCTGAAGATAAGATGCTGGTCTCTGAGAAGGCAAAATTGGGCTGGTTATAGGAGTTTCGTGGAAATAGCTAGAGACTGCAACCAGTTGTTACTGTTAATGCCATTTCCAGAGTGAAAAATCATTACTCAGGTGATGTTGACAGTCATGGGAGCAAAAGCAGAAAAAAGTATGTCCCTTTTCCTTCCTCCAGGTCTCCAGTCTTCCTTGAGAATTCACTACTGTCAGAGTCTAATGGGGAGGCAGCTGGTAAAGCAGAAATGTGGTTTGCCAGTCCTAACCCCAGTAAGATAAGGCAGAATTCAAAAGGGTAGGTTTGAAAATGAGAGAAAATGGCTTAACAAGTAGTAAATATAATAAAAATAAATTTTATTTTACTTCTTAATTTCATGTTTTATGCCAACCACACCGTATAAAAGTAGTTTCAAAATGAATGCATAACATTGTAGAGAAACCATAGGAACCACCCAATAGATAAGGTAAATCAAAGGGAAATTTACTATTTTGGCAGTCTGTGTTGTACTAAAAATGTATTTTAATTAGCTTTGTTTGGTCCTAAATATAATTAAGTTTGTGAGTTTAAAAGCAATTTTATGTTTTGGTTGAAGAAAAATGAAAAATTAAGTCAGTGCATTTTTTGTTCAAACATATTGAATTTTGGCAGTGTTTGCATGTTAGCATCTTTTGTCTACTCAGACTTAAATCAATTAAAGTATTTTATTTATTTTATTAAATTCAAAAAATAAACATACAATAAGACTTAAATAGTATTACAGTATTATGTGCAAACAGTTCTTGCTACAATAGCAGCTCTTGCTGTTGTATATAACAATAGCACCAGCAGCCACTGAAAAACCTAAATGAAAAAACCAAATGAAGTACAAAAATAATATTTTTAAGGACATAGTTTCAAGAACACCTTGGAATCAATGAAGACCACTTGAGCTAAAATAGCAGGGAAAAAAGTGCCCTTCCTTGGTAATTCATTCACCGGATATTTTCTTTCTCATAGGCATTTGCCAATTCTGGGAATGAGTTTTAGATTGTTTGTAAAGATGGCTGTGATAATTCAACCCATTTTATGTACAAGTACCCTTTGCAATGTGATGCTGACACTTCTTCCATGAAGAGTAGAGTATGTGTCCCCATCTCTTGAATATGGGCTGTTTGTGATTTGTTTTGACTAATATTTTGTGGCAGAACTGAAGTCATAAAGTCTGAAGCCTAAGACTCAAGATGTCTTTTTTTTTCTTCTTAGAACAATGAACTGACCCTGCCATGTAGAGATGTCTAGTCTAACCTACTAGATTATGATAAGCCAAGTAGAGGAGAATGGAGATGCCCAAGTCTATAGGCAGCAGCATGTAACAAATATGTGAGTGAAGCCCTCTTGGACCACCCAGTTCCAATTGATCTGAGAGATAATTACAGCTGTATGAAGATGTTAGGCCAGGCCAGCTCAAATTGCTGACCCACAGAATTATGATCAAATAAATGGTTGGGGTGGGATGTTAATAGTACTAGATGACTGATAAAAGTGTACATGACCTAGGCAGAGGGACTATACTGGAAAAAAGAGAAACAAATATAGCTTTTGGTACTCATGTGGGCTGGCATGATGGATTCAAATCTAGAAGATCCTCTAAATATACTTCCAGTTTTCCTTATGAAAATTTTCTGAGGGGTAGGGTGAAATAGGAATGTGGGTGTGGGTAAGCCAAAAACTTCTAAGAAACATAAAGAAAATACTCACAATCTTGCAGTGCTTAGGAAAGAAATCTTGCCAATGCGAGGGAGTTTGCATCAAACACATGTAAAGTCTCCTACTCAAAAGAACTGTCAGATTTTGAAGCTGTATCAAGTGGAAAGACACAAACCTAAACTTAAACTTCTGAAAGGCCAAGATGTGTCTTCCATATGTTTCATGTCTGAGGTCACAGAGAGCTGCCAGGTTCTTAATCAAAAACCCAGAAGCCTTATGCTCAGTAAAACAAACAAGTAATAAGTGACTGAGGCTGTATAAAGAGCAACTCAATTTAATCTTTGATTATATTGAGGTTATCAGTCCCTTACTTTTTCTACCTAATGAAAGAAAAAATGAAACTTCCCTGGAAAAAAAATATCAATTGCCACCTCTAGAATTATTTTCTACACACAGTCTAATGTAAAATAAGGACTTATGAGACATGTGAAGAGTCATAACAGTAGGACCAGTAAGGAGGATATAGTAGATGATAGAGGCAGACCTAAGATAATCTAGATACAGAAGTTAGTAGATAATTTTTAAATAATTATTTTCAATAAAGTGTTCAGTAAAATGGACAAAAAGTTGAAAATTTTTCAAAAGAGAATTGAAATTCATAAAATGAATTAAAAGGACATCCTAGGACAGTAAAATATAATATTCTACCATTAACAATTTATTAGGTGTGTATAATAGTCAAGTGGACACAGCAGAAGGCACTACAACAGGGGTCCTCAAACTTTTTAAACAGGGGGCCAATTCACTGTCCCTTAGACTGTTGGAGGGCCGGACTGTAGTTCAAAAAAAAAACTATGAACAAATTCCTATGCACATATCTTATTTTGAAGTAAAAAAACAAATGGGCAAAAACACCAACATGTGGCCCACAGGCTATAGTTTGAGGACACCTGTACTACAAGATAAAAGAAAAAATCCAATCAGAAACACAAAGAGAAAAGAAAAGAACAGTTTACATCAAATTATATCTAGGTAATTAGAGTCCTAGAAGGAGAGGAAAGAATGAAGATGAAGTTAATATTTAAAGATATAATGACTGAAAATTTTACAAACTGATGAAGGATGTGAGCCCACAGATTAAGATGTTTTGAAAAACCTATGTCAAATATTATAAAAAGAACCAAACATAGACACCTAATAATGAAACTACTAAAAACAGAAGACAAGGAGAAAATGTAAAATTAGAGAAAAAAATATATTTCTTTCAGAGAAACAATAAGAATGATGGTTGACTTAACAGAATTTCAGAAAGCCAGAAGACAATAGAACATCATCTTTAAACTACTGAAAGAAAAAACATATTTGTAAAATATAATTAAAAAATGGTTTAAAAGTTTCATAGCAGATTAGACATAAGTTATTATTAGTAAAACTAAAAACAGAACCAAAAATATATATAACCTACAGCACAGAGAGGTAACATAATGAAAAAGACAGAAATAGGTATATGAAGAATTGGGAAATTGTAGGTCTAAGATATGTGCAACTGAATTCCCTACTGGAGTGGGGATGGAAACAGAGACAGAAGCAATAGTTGGAGATATAATAGGTAAGAATGTCCCAAAATAGAGAAAAGAAAGTATCCCACATAATCAAGAAGCTCATGAACTCCAAGCAGAATAAATACAAAGAACATATCTAGGCATGGCACCAAAAAAAAAAAAAAAATGGAAAAGAGAAAATCTGAAAAGTATCCAGAGTTAAAAGACACAGTACACTTAAAAGTACAACAATAAGACTGACGGTACACTTCTTATCAGAAAGATAGAAGTCAAATTACAATGGAACATAATCTTTAAATGTGGGAGGGAAGAGTCAAATTAGAATTCTATATGCAGTAAAAATACTTTTCAAAAATGAAAATAAAATAATCCAGAAATCATTGTTATCAAACCTAAAATAAAAGAAATAGTTATTTATATAGAAGAAAAATGATCCTAGAGAGAACCAGGGTATTAGAGGAAAGTATAAAAGGGAGCACTTATGGTAAGTGGGGGATAAGGCATAAATATGAATTACTCCTTTACAAAATAACATCAGTAATGTCCCTGGGATTTAAAATATATGTATAGAATTTAAATTTATATCAACAGTGATTCTAAAAGTATCATTGTAAAAATTATCAATACAAAATAAAAATATAAAAAACATTAGAAACAGTTTTACTATTAATAGATTTGACAATTTAGAAGCGATTAACAAATTGCTTGGAAAATACAATATACCAAAATTAATATAAGAAAAAATATAAATAAATAAATACTCCTAAATCTATTGAAGAAATTAATCAATTATAACCGCATCAAGAAATGGGCAATGGAAATGAACAGAAACTTTTCCAAAGAAGACAGAACAATGGCCAGCAAACATATAAAAAAATGCTCAACATCTCTAATCATCAGAGAAATGCAAATCAAAACCACAATGAGATATCACCTAACCCCAGTGAGATTGGCCTCTATCAAGAAATCCCAGAACAACAAATGCTGGCAAGGATGTGGAGAGACAGGAACACTCTTACACTGCTGGTGGGATGGCAAATTATTGCAACCTTTGTGGAAAAGAATTTGAAGATACCTCAAACAGCTAAAAATAGAAATACCATATGACCCAGCAATAGCATTATTAGGCATCTTCCCAAAAGAGCATAAGACATTCTATTATAAAGACATCTGCACCCGAATGTTTATGGCAGCACAATTCACTATTGCAAAGATGTGGAAACAACCCAAGTGCCCATCAATTCACGAGTGGATTATTAAAATTTGGTATATGTTTACAATGGACTATTACTCAATTCTAAGAAATTATAGTGAGCTAGCACCGCTTATATTATCCTGGATTGAGCTTTAGTCCATTATCCAAAGTAAAGGTAACACAAGATAAGAAAAATGGGCTCCACATGTACTCGCCATCAAATTGGTACTGACTGATTAACACTATGGTGCTCAAATGGTGGTGGTGTTCACCAGGGATTCAGGGGTTGGGAGTGTAGACCCACATCTGAGGGATGTGGTGAGCATTGTGGAGGAGAAGGGCATACCTCTAACCCTTGCTAGGGAGAGGCAACTATGTAAAATGCAATCAAAATATTCATACTTTCATATTATCTTGAAATAAAATAAAAATGAAAAAAATATTTAAAAAGGAAACCATATTCTCCAACAGTTTCACTAGTGAAAAATTTCAAAATATTTCAGAACATTTTCAAAATTAAACCAGTTTTCGATAAACTCAAAGAATAGAGAAGAAGTGAATATTTCCCACTTTATTTTATACAAACATAGTATTACAAGAAAGAGAAATTACAGGCAGGCTACCTTCTCTTGCAAACATATATATGTATGCAAAAATCCTTTTAAATATTATAAATTAAATATAACAATATATTAAAAGGATAATGAACCATTATTAACTGGAGTTTATCTCAGCAATGCAAGGTTGGATAGACATGCAAAACTTAATCAGTGTAATTTATATATTAAAAGAGTAAAGGAGGAGAAGAAAACATAATCATTTCAGTAAATGTGAGAAAAGTATTTTATAAAATTCAATACCTACTCATAATTTTTTTATAAAGATACTTCTTAGCATACTGGGACTGGAAAGGAATATTCTTGCTCTTACGATAGTTGCCTATAAAAAAAATCATAGCTAACATTATACTAAATGATGAACAAATAACCATTTTCACCCCAAAGTCAAGAAAACGACTCAAATATTCACTCTTACCACTTCTTCTGTTCAATTCTGCATTAGCGGTCCTAGAGTAATAAAGTGAGTAAACTAAATAATGAGTTAAAAGAAAATGGATTAGAAAAATGGGTTAGAAGGAAGTAAGCAAAAAATTTTTTTTTTTTTTTTTGCATATGACGTGGATGTATGTATATTTAAAAAGCCAGGAAAGTATACAGGAAAACTACTACAGCTAATAAATGACTTCGTCAAAGTTGCAGTATATGAACTGCAAGGTTAATATTAACCTTAATATATTACCAAAGTTAATAACCTTAATATTAACAAGGTTGATATACAAAAATCAATTGTTTTTCTGTATACCAGCAAGGAATAACTGTGATGAAGGGGAGTGGAGCTGGGTCCAGGCAGTCCTGTCCCCATCCCCCTCCCTGGTGGTACCAGGGCTGCTTGTGGTGGGCCGGGGCAGGGTGATCCCCAGGTTCCTAGTGGAATGCTCAGATGGGAGTGGCAGTGGTTGCTCTGAGGTCCTGCTGCTGGGGAAGGCAGGGTTGCTACCAGTGGCTTTTTCTTTGGCCCTGGCAGCAGTGGCCAGCAGGGGCAGCAGTGGCTGGGGGTGGGTGGGGCTCCAGGAATATGGGGATGCAGGGCTGTTGGGTCCCAGGGCAGGAAGGGAAGCCTGGTTGGGGCTGAGCTCTCAAAATGGCAGCGTCCTGCAGCTGCTTAGGACTCTGGAGGTGCGTGGGACTCTGTGTGTGCTCCCTCTCTGCAGCAATGCCAATGTGGGCTCCCCAGGCAGCATCCTATGTTGGTTGCAGGGTACACAAAGTGAAAGGGGTCTCCCGTGGCTCTCTCACCCTTTTCCCTGCAGGGGAGTCTCTGGGCTCAGACCAATCCAGCCTGAGCAGGCTGCCTCATTTCCCCTTCCTTGCTGCCCTTAGGTGTTTCCTATCACTTCTCTGTTGAATTCCAGTGTTCTCTCTTAGATGATCTATTCCAAGTGTGATTATCTACTCACTATTTTTGTTCTTCTTTGGGGAGAGGCAAGTGCCAGATGGCTCTAGTCAGCCATCTTGAGGCCCCTGGTTTTGTATTTTTTTAATTTTTTTTTTTTTTAATATTTTTGATCTGTGGTTGTTTGACTCCAGGGATGTGGATGCAGAGGGTTGACTGGACTATAGATACCATCTTCATTTCTCCAAATAATCACAAGACCATAGCTGGTATTTATGGCTTCCTTCTTTCCTTATACATTCAATGTTGCCTTTGCCCTCAGCCACCACCTGTGCTAATCAAGGTCTTTTTGACTGGGATGGAGAACCAAACTTCATTACTTAGAGAAGCGAATCCTGGGTGAACCTGCCTGAATGGATTTGCTCTAGTGTGTCATTAGCTCTAGTACATGTGTTAGTATGAGAGAATACTAGGTGACCCCCAGGTTCTATCTATACTCCTCCCAGCCCTTATGGTGCACTTTGTTACAAAATGCTTCTGCAAAATGTCTTCTGCTTCTTTTTATAATTTTAAGAACAACTACTATTTGTATGGCACTGAAGCTGAGAAATTTGAGGGAACATGAGGCCATAAATGTAACCCCAATTGTCTTTAGACAGCATTAATAATGTCTTTTACATCTACATATTGCTATTTTTTAAAAAATGTGTAGATGTACTTCTGATTAATAAAATGCAGATTATTTCATTATTTCACTCACATAACAAGTGTTTATTCAATGAACACATCACAGATGCTGTTCTAGGCACTGATGTTTAGGCAGTGTACATATACACAAAAATATGACCATAAAATTTTAAAAACAACATTTATACTGCACCATGTTTTGACAATGCTATGGAGAGACATAAAACAAGAAAGATAGGTAAGTAGGGCCAGGAGGTGGATCCAATTTTATATAGTGTTCAAGAAATACCTTGCAGAGAAGGTGACATTTTAGCAAAGACCTGAGGAAGAGGAGGGAGCAAGCCATTATAGTTGTCTGGGGAAAGCACATTCTAGGAAAATGGAAAAGCAGATGCAAAGGCCTTGGGTGGAAGTGTGGCTAGCATTACTGAGAACCACTAGGTGCTCTCAATAATGGTGTGGGACAAGAAGTCAGCAGTGAAGATCATGAGAACATCCCCCTTGCCTTGCTTCTTGCACTGAGAGATGAGTTCCTTGGACAGAGATGATGCTGTGTGCAGACTGTCACAAAGTCAGTGATCTATTCTTAATGTTGCTGACAGGAGCATGGGGGTCAAGGAAGGCAAATCTAAATGCAGAATAGACATCTATTCCATGGAGGACACAGGACTTCTCCCAAATGAGGAAAAGGATCCAAAGTAACGAACTTGGCACAAGATGGCTCCCTACGGAGGGGACAGCTCCTGGTGGGCACCTAACAACCTCACGCTCATCCGCGTGGGTCACGCAAGCACAGCGGGAACTGCAGCTGATCTGAGTCTTGGCAGAACACCTTATGATCCTCCTGGAATACGAGCCTTTGGGAAGCTTGTGAGGAGCTGCTACTTGACCATTTTTCTCACTCATTTTCCTATCTACTTACTTCCTATCTCCCTGACACTTAGTTCTCTCTCTAGTCTCGACTGACCTGATACAGTATCTCACCACTTCTAGGTTCTAATGAGGAAAGAGGTTGTCTATCTAAGCCCCCTCTGGGTTTAGCTGCTGGATATAAAATCCCTTACCTGTGGTTGAGAATGAGTTCTTCAGCAATGCGGCATCCTACACCTCATATTTAAGTCATGTGACCCTCTTGTCCTAGTGTTATCCTTTTTGGGGTGCAGAATAAGGACCATGGGTAATTGTCATCTTTGGCTACTCTTGCTTTTGCTATCTATGTAAGTAATAATCTTTCAAATCTAAAAAAAGGCTTACTGTTACTTGACTGGCCAAATCTGTCAGTCTTGACCTAGCTTTGTCTTGTGTGCTTGTCACTCCCTACGGAGTAAATGTGTGGACTGACAGAGGAATGGCAATGTGAGAGTGGGCACACTGGGCATGCAAGCTACTTTCATGAGCCTTCCTTGAACCTTCATGACCTGCATGAGCTCAATCCCATCATTGGACATGCAAGATGTATGACTGAGTGGAATAAATAATATGCAATTCACAGTGGAAATCTTACCACACTTGATATTCCCATCTCCAGAATGTGTGGGGGCCTGGGTTTTTTTTTTTGTTGTTGTTGTTGTTTGTTTTGCAGGGATTCCATCTATATAAACAATTTGATTAAATATACATTACAAAATTCGTGGGTCCATGTGTGGTATAGTAACATAGCAAAGAAGAGGTTCTTATTTATTATTTAATCAGTCGTTTCCAGGCAAAGTCTTTTCCTGATCCAGTCTAGGAACCTTTTTCAACAGGCCCTTTTCATATTTGTTGTTGTCAAATATGTCATTCCTGTCTAATTTCATGTCTCCTACCATGAGGTAAAAGTAGCAACACTTTATTATTCATAAGGTAAGACACATCTCTTTAGAATTTATTATATTGAAACAATATAGATCTGCATGTCTCTGCAATCCCCTAATATCTCTTTTTAGGAATGGTTACATTATTACTTATGACATTGTTATTCCTTTTGCTACCTCTGAATACAGACTCCCAATAATTTTGTTAAAAATTTTTATTGTGCTTCATTGATAATGACCACAGATGCAAGTATTAACCAGAGCACATGGGGTGAGCACATGCTCTCAGAAAACAATAATTTTATTTCTGATCATGTTAAATTTACTATTCAGGACTTTATGGTCTGAACCTATAACAACCCATCTTACAATGATTTCTTCTCTTGAACTTGTTAGGCTGTTAATTGCTGCTTTCCTAGAACACTTTGCCTTTTGTAGCTGACCTCACTCCTACCTTTCATAAACCATTAACAGTGGAGAAAGATAGATGAAGGGCCCTTGGGCAGAGTGAAAAGAATGTTCCTATCTTCATAAGGACTTTCCATCTTTCATCTAGTATCCCTTAAGACTAACCCCAGAGAACATGACCCCACCACAATGATCAGGGGCAAAAAGGACAGCAACTGAAAAGGCCTATTGGAGTTGCAAAGAAATAGTCTTGGAAGATTCCAGAGTAGATAGATGCATCCACCTGAGGAGGACTGCCTGACTGCTTAACATGTGGTATAGAGCCCTAGGAAGGGTTAGGGTGATTGCTCAACGTACCGGTGGGGAGGAGGAAGGGGAGGGTACCCAAAAGGTGCCACCACTCTCACTGCCCTCAGGTGCAATGGACCAGAGGCAGCACTGGTATCAGAACACAAACAAGTGGGGGCCAATACTTGAGCGCAGATATGCCTCTCTAGAAGCAGCGGTGGACTGTCAGTAGTGCAGAGCCCAGTACTTGTCCTCTCTCCTAAGTGAAGGTCACCTGAAGTCAGCATATCAGCATTATTTTGTCAATCCAGTCTTAAGGGATCCCGTGAAAGAGATATTTCATCAGCTAGTAGAAGTGATCTGCCCACAAAGCTACCTTCCTATAGTCAACATCTGGTTACAGGACCATAATGTGAATTTGGAGCTCCTCAGCGTATCTGGTAGATGTGTGGCAGAGTGTAGAGGAGCACATCAAAACAGAGAAACAGGAAATGGAGCACAAAGGACTTAGTTGAGACTTGCAGTACACCACCCAATTAGCACTGCAAGCTCTGGCTAGTTGTAGACAACAGAGGGAACTTACAAAATTTCAAGGAAAGCAGTCCAAAGTGTGGCTTCTGAGGTTTGCAGCCTATAGCAGGGTTCCTACTTGCCGAGATCTATGAGCAGTTTGTCCCTAGAGGCCAATGATCTGACAGGTGGTCTTTATCAGAAGCCAGCAACAGGTGAGAGGGTGTTTCCCAATAGAAAGATAGTTATTTTCCAATGGCAACATAAAATAGTGCAGTTTTTTTTTTTTTTACAGCAAAATAGCTATAAAAAGCTAGAGCCTGTGGCATGATTGTCTTATCAGGTTTGCCATTGAGTTCATAATTTTTCCACAATCACTTCAAGTAAGCTGAGGGAATTGCAGAGGCTTCTGTTTGGTCCTTCCTACAATAATCATGACTTCATGTTCTAGGAAGCCAACACAGCAATTCTACCAGGTGTTAATCTATTTATTTGAATTATATATATATATATATATATATATATATATATATATATATATATATATATAAGCACTTGGGGAAAAACACAGAATTATTTGGGGAATGTCTGGGCCCACTGTGAAATAGTCTTGAGTCAAAATTCCTCTTTTTACTCTGTGACCTGGTTGACTAGAAAGACATTCCAGGTCCCCAAGGATTGGAAGTGCTCATAGTTAGTGTCTACTAAACTCTCCCAACAAAGTTCAGGTATTTCCCTTTCCCAATGTGTAGTTTTTGTTTTTTGTTTTTATTTTTGTTTTAGTAAATATGTTGATTCCTTTAGAGGAAACTGGGAAATTTTTCTGGTATATTTTCATAATGTTATTGCTTCGCCTTCAGTCAGTGTTTTAAATCTATGAAATACACTGGGTCTGTGAACTACCTCTGATCTAGTAATCAGATGAGTAACCAGGGTGGGGACTGATGTGAGGCAAATGAGGTACCTAGAGCACGAAATTTAAGGAGGCACTCCCTGGTTTGTGCAAGTGCTGCCACTGTGTTTGCATAATCCAATTTTTGTATCCTAGATGCTTTACTTGCCTAGTCTCAACCTTTTAAGAGACAATAGTTATTATGGTTTGAATGTGTCCCTGCAAAAATCCATATGTTGAAATTTTAACCACCAAGGTGATGGTATTTGGAGGGGAGGCCTTTGTGAGGTGATTAGATCATTAGGGTGGAGCTCTCATGAATGAAATTACTTACCTTATAAAAGAGGCCTAAGGGAGACCTTCATTCCTTTCACTGTGTGAAGACACAGCAACAAAAGTACCATTTATGAACCAGGAAAAGGACCCTCACCAGACACCATATCTGCCGGGGCTGTGATCTCAGACTTCCCACCCTTCAGAATTGTAAGGGACAGATTTCTGTTGTTAATAAGCCATCCAATCTATGGTATTTTGTTATGTATGGCAGCCTACATGGACTAAGACCATGGTTCTTTGAACATGGTTTCTCAATTTGGGTCTCTTTTTGCCAGACCTAGTGTGTTGTATTTGTTGTTGTTATATAGTTCAAATAAAATCTTAATAAACTGTCCATCCAATTCAGTCCAAAAGACCTCATTGTCCATAAACCCTATGAGTCAAGTAATGCTGATTATCTCTATAACTATTGTCTTAGATTGGAGAAATGCCAAGTCTCTTTCATGTATGATACTATAACCTTCACAGACTTGCTGAAGCTATAAATTGCAAATTAAACTGCAATTGTAATAGCTTTTAGGGATATGATTGTGTTTTTGATTTTTATACTATGTCAATTAAATGAGAAGAAATCCTTATAGAGCTGTCATAGGAACTCTCTGACCAAACCTGAACAAAGAACTTAAAATGTGACTTTGTTGTTTTCTTTCTCCATTATAGTTAGAAGCAGCCTTGTATTCCTCTCCCTCTTTACAATGGTCAATGGCCACAGATTCTAGTGTCTGCAAACCCTTACCTTCAGTAGGCACTCCTTCTGTTGAAAACAGGTGATAATATAAGGAATCTTTTCACAACTGAAGGTCATGGACTAGTGGAGCCTCCTCCTGGTTACTGGATCCTCCCTATCTTAAAATTTAACCAGGTAAGATAGTCTCAGTTTCTCCTCCTGGAGGCTCCATTTCCATCAATCATTTTTGGTACCAGTAAATATATCAGTCAAGGTTCTCAGGTGAGTTTAAGCTAAAAATGAATTTTGCAAAGAATGTGAGCTAATTCACAGACTCTTTGGAAGGGCCAGAGAGCCACACCTTGAAGCTACAAACACACAGCTAGGAACAATACCCACTCACTGTGTGCAGACTGCTGTAGACATGGTACCTATGAAGCTCAGAAAGGGGTATGGCAAGCCCACCAGTGCCACCATGTAGAATAATTTTGCCCACATGTGACCATTTACTCACATTGTTCACATGGATAGTTTAATTGCAGAATCTAGTAAAAATCAATACCTTTTCATAAGTCTAAGGTTATGAGTTTTCTGCCTTCTATTTTGGGAAAACTCAACTCATTATCAAAGTGGAGGGAAGGTATTTTGAGAAGCTGGGCAATCATAACTGATAGTGTCCAGTACAGATTTAGAAATGAGTGATGAAATAACAGTTCATCCCAATATTATACACATTTTTCACATTTTCCAGAAGATAGTTCCAGACTGTTTTTGAAGCTAGTTTATCTATCTATTATCTATCTATCTATCTATCTATCTATCTATCTATCTATCTATCTATGCACATATCTTGTGTACTTCTTAAAAACAGGAAATATATTTTTCCGTTTGGTGTCTAACATACTTCCAACAATAAAACCTGGCTGATAATAGAGTTTCAACATCTGTTTATAGAAAGAATGAGAAGAAAGAACTGTGTCAGATTTGTCTGTATCATGGCATCAAAGCCACTCTAAAATATGGAGATTATTTTTTCTTCCAAATTATGCTATTTCTTGTACCTTCAATTACCCCCATAACTATCCCCTGCATTTAAAGAAAATATTTAAAACTATAAGGTCTTTTATTGCACTATTACTTACAATAATGAAACATTACAGATATCCTAAGTGTCCAATAATGGCAGACCAGTTTAATACATTTTCATACATTATCCTGTACAGTTGAATACTACCTAATTATTAAAAATTGTCACAGTGGACATCTCTTGTTTTAACTGCCAAGCATATATTCTCCCTTCTTTTAATAGTAGCATCCAAATTTTTCTTTGGGATAATATTCCTGCTAACACTGAATATAATCTGGATGGTGCCCACCCTGGTGAGCATATGAGCCAAGATTGGACAGATGTTATGAGCATGTAATTTGAAAGATAAGAGTTCTGAACTTGGAGTTTATTCATGCTACATTGAAGAAATTATGTATTGTATTCTTCTCTCTTAATTCATGAAGCAAGATTATTCTTTATGAGTGTTTTTTAGATTTCCATGAATTTTATACATTTCCATGTACTGTTCACATGAATTCCTTTTCTGCTTTTTTTGTTTAGGATAACTAGAGATAGTTTTCTGCAAACAAAATCCTAAGTGATAATATTGGGTTTTAGAAGAATGTTTTAAATCTTTTTGACCTGGAAAAAGATTTATAACAAATCACTCAGTGAAAAAATAACTTGCAAAACTACATGATACATTCAACACAAATTAATATATTTATATAGAAAATATTATATATATACAAAACATGATTATTTTTTCTGGGAGATAGTATTATTAATTTTTATTCTCTTCTTTTTGCTAATTCTCCTTTTTCAAATATATTAGAATACTAATGTATTACATTCTCAATCAGAAACATATTTTGGAAGGAAAAAAACTCTCAATTATATCTTGATTTTAAATTTCAACTACTTAATTCAAAAAATTATGAAGAACTTAAATAAATTTAAAAACCAAATGGAAGAATAAAGCTGAGTTTGTTTTACCTAAATAAGAACTGAAGCTTCAACATGGAAAAATAAGTTGACCATAGCAGTGTACTTGATTTGTTT
The DNA here is from genome assembly GCF_040939455.1 of Microcebus murinus. NCBI lineage: Eukaryota > Metazoa > Chordata > Mammalia > Primates > Cheirogaleidae > Microcebus > Microcebus murinus. The sequence goes on along the minus strand of NC_134112.1, from coordinate 76,164,181 downwards.
ATGACTTAGCCAGGCCTGAGGTAGGGGAGGAAGATGACTAGATCTTTTGGAAGAGTTAATTCTACTCTTGTACTTTGGCTATGGCTGACAAAACTGGAATATAACTCACAATAGCCCCATGAATCCTTTCTATTTCTTTAACTCTATTTCTTCTCCTTTTGTATTAAGTTCCCTTTCATTTTCAATGTCGCAATAAACTCAGCTCAGATGAAAAGAAAGAAAGAAAGAAAGAGAAAGAGAGGGAGGGAGGGAGGGAGGGAAGGAGGGAGGGAGGGAGGGAAAGAAAGAAAGAGAGAGAGAGAGAGAGAAAGAGAGAAAGAGAGAAAGAGAGAAAGAAAGAAAGAAAGAAAGAAAGAAAGAAAGAAAGAAAGAAAGAAAGAAAGAAAGAAAGAAAGAAAGAAAGAAAGAGACAAGGGAGAGGAGGGATTTAAAGTAACTTCATACATGGCATTTAAATAATGTCTTCAGGACTCAATATCCCTATATTAGTGCTGTTTTTCTTTGTTTTGGTTTCATACTCACAAAGGCTCTCTTAGTAATGCCCAAAAAACTCCAAATCTGCATCTTTCTGATTAAGTACAACCTCAAAGATATTTTTGTTTTTAACAATTCAAAGTCTCAAATTGAGTCTTTTTGGTCAATGGGTCATGTGTCCACCTGTGAAACAATCCCTGTTGAACAGGAATTCTGACTGGTCAGGCCATAGTCACCTACCCATGAGGCCAGAAGAGAAGTCAGCCCATTCCATTAGGTGGACCAAGAGCAGGGTGGCGTGGATAACACAGTAAACATTAGCTCTGTTACCAGAAGAAGGGTAATCCATTCTGAGCAGGCAAAACTAGCGAATATTTATTTTTATAATATATCATCTATAGAATTGAAGTTTTGAAAACTTGCCAATTCTCATCTTTTTTGGAAGCTCTGTGTACAAACAAATAATGAAGAAAATGACCATCATGATATAATGGAATGTCAGGAAATCTGAGCTTTGCTCTTAACAATATCAAGACAAGATTATTTAATATCTCTTAATATTAGTTTCCTCATTTGAAAAATGTGAGGAAGGAGTGAGAGAACTAAATAAGAGTGTTACAGGTCTTTATTAGTAGCAAAATTCAATGTTTCTTGATCTTTTAAGATTATTATACAAAACCTCATTTTGCTTTTTCCCTTTAAGAAAGTATTATGTTTAATATATCATGTTTGGTTTTTGTGCATATGTGTCCCATAGAAATAATCCTATTGTTTAGAATTATGTTTGTTTGCAAAACGAAATGGTGCTATCTTATGACAAATATGTAAGGAACATTTTATATAAAAGCATGAATACATATTTTGATAGGAATGTTTTTCAGATCAGACTAACACATGATTTGGATGCTTTTACAGGAAAAAACAATGTGTTAGGAACAAATTAGAGCTCATTATGAAAGCATGGTACACTAATACCAGGTAGAGAAATTATGCCATCAGAGTCCAAGGGAAGAGTGCCAAGCTAATTATAATTGTCATTTTCCATTGATCTCTAAACACGATTCTATAGAATAGGAAAATAATAATAGCTATCTTTTATTGAACATCTGCTATGTGTCAACTGTTTCGTGTGTTCTTCTTAACATTCTATTATGAACCATATAACAGTGTTATATACAACAACTATAAGGTAAAAATACATATATGAGAAAATGAGGAGGAAATTAGGGTTTCCAGAGATTAATAATTTACCCAAGCTCACAGATCTAGTAATTATCAGAGATGGATCTGTTCTCAGGTCTCTTGGACCTTGTAAGTCCACTTTAAGACCATGCCTTTTTGTAATCTCCAAAATTACATTCTTGCCTCATATCTGAAAAATTGTTACCAATGAAACATCTTTGCCAGATTTGAATTTCAAGCAAATTTATACCAAATGAGAGACAGTCTATAAAAATGTAGAAATAATATTGAGGAGTTATGGCTTTTTATAAATTATTAATTATTTGGTGTAGAATACAAAATCTTGCTATTAAATAAAAGAGTGAATTGGCTCTTATTTCTAAATCCATAAATGCAGCTGGTAGTGGTCTTGCAGAAACTGTGTTACTAGAATGTCCTACAGAAACATGACATTTGGTTACTAATTTAGGGTCTGTTTAAAGATAGCAGTATTAATTTCTCTTTGTTTTTTATGTTATCTATGGCAAATGATCTTATTCCAAGGAAGAGGCCTCTGAAGCAAGAAGCACAAACTAACTTAGCAGCTGAAAGTTTATTCTTGGATGGTGATTGTTCCTTATTAAATCAGTGGACATAGATCAGCAGAGCTGCTTCCAAAGGTAATTTTGGATGAATCAAGCCCTAAGGGAATCAAGGCAAGGGTTTCCTACGTGCATGTTAATTTCAGTGTTTCATAATGCCATAAGCAGTAACAGAACCCACAGCAATGAGCATGCTAATGAAGTAGCTGGACGCACATATAGGGAAAGGGAAGCTGAATAGGTCACTAGCCCTAGTTCAGCCATAAGATTTCTTTTTATTTTAAATTTTTATAGCAAAGTGATTATACAAACTCAGGTAAATCTCAAGAGGTTGAATAATGATTCACAAGCCAACTGGAATGTTTTAGATGTAGTCATTATTTTGGTAAGTTCATTGATCACTTAAGTCTGCTAGTTTCTTCAACAACAAACGTTAAATGGAAACCATTCCTGTAATTGCCAATAGGAAGCTTTACACAGAAACCAGTTGAACTGGAACGGAAGCTATGCCAGGCTTTCAGTTAATGAGGTTTTTCAATCAATCGGCAATATTTGCTGAATGTCTGCTCTAGGGGTGCACTACTCCAGGTAAACTCTGTATTGTTAATTTTTTTATGTTAGAGCTACAATGAGAGCCTTTAAGAACTTGGAAGAAAAGGAAATGAGTTTGCCCTAAGAGACAAACTTTGAAATCAATGTAAAAAGCAGCAGTAAGCAAATTTGCTTCAAAGAGATTGAATGGCTCCCCTGGCTAATTGTAACCTGATCGAATGAAATAGCAACGTATTTAAAGGAAGAATGTGTTAATGAATGGAGAAGTTAGTGTGCTGGGGTTGGGAGGGAGGGGGATGGATAAAGGCTGAGACTGAAAAGCAAAGGTAGAAAGTAAAAGTCCAAGCATGTAGAGGGGATTGCAGCCAAAGCACATCTGATATAAATTAAGCATTGGAATATTTCAACTCTAAGGGCAAATACAAATTAATAATAAGAGACTTAATTCTCCTTGTTGAAAATAAGAGGAGAAACTTCCTTTACTCTTTCCTTAGATCATTTACTTTAGAAAGCTTGTAAGTTCTTTCTCTGCTTTTTGAAATGTCTGTAAATCTTTCTATATACATATTAAAAATTTAATATGCCTCTTGCCGACTTAATGACCCAGGAATGTCTTTTTTAAAGACCAAGCAACCATCATCTCTTTGAAATGTAGTCTTTAAAGAAGATAGTGTCTTACTTCCCAGTTTCTGTTTGAGGGCAGTAGCCTAAATTTTATTTAAAAAATCTCCAAACAACAGATGCTGGCATGACTATGAAGAGAAGGGTACACTTATACACTGTTGGTAGGACTGCAAACTAGTACAACCTCTATGGACAGTAGTATGGAGATACCTCAAAGAACTAAAAATAGACCTGCCATTTGATCTAGCAACCCCACTACTAGGTATCTACCCAAAGGAAAACAAGATATTTTATTAAAAATACACTTTCATTTGAATGTTTAAAGCAGCACAATTTACAATTGCAAACCTGTGGAAACAACCCAAGTGCCCAATGATACATGAGTGGATTGGTAAAATGCAGTATATACATACCATGGAGCACTACTCAGCCATAAAAAAAAAAAAAATGGTGATCTAGTATCTTTTGTAACAACCTGTATGGAACTGGAGTCCATTCTTCTTAGTGAAGTATCACAAGAATTGAAAAACAAACACCACATGTACTCAATACTAAATTGGAACTAATCTATCAACTCTTATTTGCACATATGGAAGTAAAACTCAAGGGAAATCAAGTAGGTGGGAGGGGGAGGAGGGGATGGGTAAATTCACACCTAATGGGTACAATGCACACTATCTGGGTGAAGAGCACACTTATAACTTTGATGCAAACTGTACAAAAGCAAATTATGTAGCCAAAACGTGTATAACCACGTAAAACTCTGAAATAAAAAATTAAAATTAAAAAAAGAAAAAGAAAGAAACATCAGTTTTCTGGGAAATTTCAAGATACCATTGATTATCTGGAGCTGACCTTGTTAACTTGATAACATACTGGAGTCACTGCTCCTTCACTTGAAACTAATAAAAAGCTCTCATTTCTATTTATTCTTTCTATGCTTATTTTGTCATCCAGCCTCTTAATATGGAAGCATGCCTTTTTTTTCAGAGCAGCTCATCTTCAGTATATCAGCTTTTCTCTATACTATACATAATCTAAATTATGGCTATAGCCTCACCTAGCTACACCCACACTGAACACTTATATATTGTTTAAGAAACAAAGCCACTGAGATTATGTTTATTTGAAGTTTGGATTATTCGATTTAGATTCTAGAGAATCTAGAGAAGCTTTCCAGTTATTGTTTGTTTACCAAGAGATCTTTTAGTTTGTAAATTTTTGGTTTTGGATTAGGTTGAATTTTAGTTATGAAACATTTTGGTGTTGTGCCATGGGCTAAGTTCTATTTTCAAAATTATTATTCATATCAACCTCACCCAGAACCTAAAAGTATTTATGAATATAGTGACCAATTTCATTTTAGTCTCATTCCTAGTTCTTCTGCTTTGTGGAAAAAAAAAAAAAAGAATAAACGAGTAGATGAGTAGGCTAATAATCTCAAAGATTTACCCCAACTTCAGTCCTTAAATGCATAAAATATATAATTATAGTCCATCATGCTCATCAATGTTGATAAAACAATAAACATAGGAAAAATGGTTATTTGACAATGGGAAGAATAGATTATAAATTTTCTTCAAAGTCTTCCATATATTTTTAAAATGGAAATTAGGTAGATAAAAAAGAGAATGAATGAGAAAGGAGAATGTTAACTCAACCTGTACTTCAAGAGCCAATTTAAATAGTACTTCTGAACTTCACCACAATTATCTATCTCCATGTATATGTATATATATATATCACATTTAAATACACACCACATATATGTATACACGTATACACACACAATTTTTCCTTTCTTTTCTAAATTCCTCACGTTTTGTACTTCACTTATGACTGAGATGTATATTGGAAGTTTACTGCCTACAGCTTTTATAAATTCTTACCAATCTTTTTAAAAATGTTCTATTTTATCATATGTTACACACAGTTGGTTACTAAGATGGCCTTTTGCTTCACTGTAAAAGGTCACAGATTTTGTTTAAAAATTTTAAAAAATGCATATTCTCATCTCCACTTCCAAAAATCCCACCCGATTTTTAATTACTCTTGTATTGTAAGAACTTTTAATATTAGCTTTACTCACCTATTTTTATCTAACCCTTTTCAGTACTAATCAAGCATATTATACATGGAGAATGTGGCTGTTACAATTAAAATATGATCTTCACATTCTTATATCATAAGGATGTGCTTTCTTCAAAAAGGTATAACAAAATTTGGGGATTTAAGTAACTAAATTATATTTAGCAGTTAAAATGCCATTTCATCTCTTATTGTTCTAAATAGTATTGGAATTCTGCATTCAATCATCAAGACAAAAAAAGAAATTTGGGATTAAATTAAATTCTGATAAATAGTAATATTCACTGTCATTCAGTAGTACCTGGACTGTCAAGAAAATGAAGAGCTTAAATTTTTAAAAAATTTTATCTTAGCATACCTGAGGCTCAGTTGCAAAGAATTCAAACACTCATGTCTAATGTCTAATTACTTCAGTCCATTTCTGTGCTGACTGAGTAAAGTCAGGAAAAGTTCTCTGAAATAAAGTGGAGTATGATATGGTCTTTCTCAGGGCCAAGGCAGATGGTTGGTTCTGTATAGGTTTAGTGGGTGCTGTTCACATTCACAGTTGCCCTAGATTTGTGGATTTATTACCATCATTGCCTGTCAGGTAAGTTTACATGTCTTGGGAAAGAGGAGGTTTTCTCCTAATAAGAACAAAAGCACCATTCAAGCTACAACAGGGCTAGATTCTGATTCTAGTTACACACTGGAAGGTGCTAATATAGCAAGCTGGAATCTCTACAAGATTAGATTACAGCTTCAATTAAACCTCTACTCCTTGTGCAATTATGTGGAAATTCAAATGTAATAGTTCCTCAAAAACAAAACAAAACAACTAGTGACATCAATGGAGTTATTCTGAAATAAAATTAAAAAATAATGAACAGCTTTTGCAGTTAAATAAAAGTAGAAATCTAATGAATTTATTATTGGTATTTTCTTGCAGTCAATAGTTCCTGTACTTTGAACATCATAATATTAAATGAAATACAATTAGGCAAAATACTGGAAAAATTTAAAATGAGCTATATATTCAAAAAGTGATAATGGTACACTGAAATACTTAAGAATATTACAGAGAAAGTAGTTGCTTATGAAATATTGGATAGAATCATAGGGAGACTGAGCAAGATTGCTGAATGGAATCATCCAGTAATCATCCCCCTTCCCAAAGGAACACCAAATTAAACAGCTATACACCCAAGAAAGCACCTCAATTACAACAAAAAATGAGGCAAATGATCACAGGACCTGGTTTTGACATCATATCAAAGAAAGGAATACTGAAGAAGGCAGTGATTGTGGGACTTTGCATTGGAACTCAGGGATGCCCCGTCACAGGGGAACACAATATAGGACAGACAGAATTCTGCCAGCGCTCATTGGGACAGAATTTAGGCAAGCCCTGGCCAAGGGGAATACTCAGACCCAAGTGGTAGGAACCCAAGTTCCAGTTAGCTCCAACACCAGCTGACTAAAGTGGCCTTCTGGAGCCCCAAATAAATTTGAAAGGCAGCCAGGCCATAACGACTGCAGTCCTTCCACAAGTCCTGGTACTGCGCTGAGATCAGAGCCAGAAGACTTTGGGTGCATGTGACCCAGTGGGACACCAGCTGTGGCAGCCAAGGGAGGGCCTGTGTCACCTCTCCTCCAACTCCAGGTAGTGCAGGTTGGAGATAGACTCCTTCCACTTGGGGAAAATAAACGGAAGAATCCAGAAGACTTTGTCTTGCAATGTGGGTACCAGCTCAGCCACAGGAAAGGAAAGTACAAGGCAGATTCCTGAATCCCCTGATTGCAAGCCTCAGCTCCAGGACAGCATTCCTAGACCCCCCCTGGGCCAGAAGAGAACCTGTTGACCTGAAGGGAAGGACCCAGTCCTGGCAGGATGCATCACCTGCTGATTAAAGATCCTTTGGGCCTTGAATAAACATCAGCAGTAGTAGTTGTCACAGGCCTTGGGCAAGACCGTGCTGACTTCAGATGCTACCCAGTGCAGTCCAGTGCAGTCCCAACTCTGGTGGCTACAAGGAGTGCATATGTCACCCATCCCCCAACTCTAAACAGACCAGCACGGAGGGTGAAACTCCTTTTTCATGGGGGCTGGGGGGGGGAAGTGAGGGAAGAGAGTAAGAGACTTTCTCCCATAACTTACCCAAGCCCAACAAGGTGGCACCATCAGGAGGCTGCAAGAGACTCAGTGTTACTGGCTTGGGGCGCCCCCTAGTGTGATGTGAGAAGGATCAGCTCGCCATCATCTGCTTTAAACTGAAGACAGGGGGTCACATGCCTAGGAATACAGGTAGTCTCTAGAAGCTAAAAAAGGCAAGAAAATAAATTCCCTCCTAAAGCCTCCAGAAAGGAATACAGCCCTGCTGATACTTTGATTTTAGCTCATTTAGGTGCATTTAAGACTTCTGATCTACAAAGCTGTAAGATAAATTTGTATTGCTTTAAACCACTAAGTATGTGATAATTTATTACAGTGGCAATAGGGAACTCATAACCATGTTGTAGTTAGTATGGATAGTAAATATGAATTCTAAAAGGGGAGAGTAGAAAACTAAGATATACTAGTGTTTCTTTAATACTGTTAGGGAGAATATATATACCCTATTGGTTAACCAGTATACTCATTTACTTACTACAAAGAACATTTCTAGAACAAACAAACAAAAAAATGGCTTCAGTTTAACATAGCTAGATGAAAATGTCATTTAAAATTATCCAAATTTTGTTTATATCCATACATATCTGAAAATTTTCTGTTTTTCATTTTATTTCTAAAGTATTAAGAAGACACTGAATGGCCATTTCACAGTTAATTCAATTAATATGTCTAGGAGCACATTTCTCAATGGAATGGTTATAGGCCAGGAGAGAGTGGCATGACATTTCAAAGTGTTGAAGCAAAAATCTTTAATCCTAGAATATTATACCCTGCAAAAATATTCTTCAAACATGAAGGAGAAATAAAGATGTTCCCAAACAGTAGCTGAGGGATTTCATCAACACCAGACCTTCCCTACAAGAAATGCTAAGGAGTTCTTCAATCTAAAGAAAAGGATGTTAACAAACAATAAGAAATCATCTATTTTTGTTTCCTGCTGTATCCTTAGTGTTTAGAACAGTGCCTAGTGTGAATATTTACTCAGTTAATATTCGTTAAATCAAACTGAAATGAATTCTTTTTAAATAGTATCCTCATGGGAAGCTGAGGTGGGAGGATTGCTTGAGCCCAGGGGTTCAAGGCTGCAGTGAGCTATGATTGTGCCACTGCACTCCAGCCTGGGTGACAGAGAGAGACCCTGTCTCTTAAAAAAATAATTAGTATCCTCAGCTGGTAAATAGCAAAAACACAAAGTATGTTTGCAATTAGGGAAGTAATTAACTTCTATTCCTGACGAGAATTGGAAAAGAAGTCAAGGAAGTCGCTTTCTCTTACAGCAATAGACTTACAGAGGATGCTTGTTTCCTTTCCCTACTACCCAAATACCAGTACCAGAATTAATGTTCTGTAAATCCCAACATTAAATGAGAGTGTTGTTGTAACCTTCTATCAGGATGCTTTCTGGTGCAGAGTGTTTTATTAGTGGGAAGCTATTTAAATTTAATATCTGTTCTGCAGCTAAAAAAATTGAGCTTTATTTATAAAATGCAGATAGTTTAGAAAGCCAAACGAACATCTGGGTTGGAAAGTTAGCTCACTGTGTTATGTTAGGAAGAAAATGTCCATTTATTCTTTTGCCTTCTTTGTTTTCCATAAAGCAAGACATAGCCTAAGGAGATGTCTTATTTTTAAGACATTGGCATTTAATTCACTTAGGATTCATGTCAGGGCTCTGGTTACAGTTTGGATTTGGGTTAGGTGGATAGGGCCTCACATCAAATTACTGAGAAATTCAAACGAGAGATGCTATTCAACTTATTCTACTTTCTATTATAACATAGCCTGCCTTTTTATCTTAAAATTTCTCTGATGATTTTCCGAGAACATTCTTAGTGGTGTAATTAAAGGGTTATTTCAACTCCAAACTTTCCTGTTAAAATATTAAACTAGAACATTTGAACACTGTTGCATCACTAACATGAAACTAACAATCTGGAAGCAATACATTTTACTTAAGTACCCTTCATTGTAGTGAGAGCTTCAACCTGTGACAGATATTCTCCAGTGAGGGTTTTGGGTGGAGCGCCTTCTGTTTCAGCTAACATCTTTTAATAGCTATCCCTAATCCTGAACCATTTCTGGCCAATTAATATGTACTAATAATGTAATTTAATCTATTAATGTCTTTAGTGTATTGAGAGTTATATACCAACCTTAGTATTGAAAGAGAATTATTTTTGATGTAGATTTTTATCATAATGATTTATTTCCTGAATATCTACTGTGTCTGTCCAATGACAATATGCTTTTAATTATTGACTTGGAAAATCTATAAGGTCATAGAAGGGAAATAAATAGCAGAAATACAAATATAATTCATATCCTGGATTTCTTAGCAGGATCCAGCATATTAAATCTGGTTTTACCCTGCTCACCATAGCTTGCCTAATTTTATGGTCCTCAAGCTCTAGATGAAACCAAAGCTAAATGGGAGGAATTTGGCACTCTAGTAGGTACTTCAATCTTTTAAAAGAAAAAAGAAAGAATGAATTGCTCAAGCTTTTATGGTATGAGGAAGATACCAAGACTAAAGTGCTATGTTTGAAATCTAATAAAAGCAAAATTCTTTAATCAAAAGAATTTAAGCCCAAAGTTGCAGAAATTTAAAAATTTGGGAGACATTCTTAACATTGTCCTCTCATTTCACCTAATATCCATTTCTTCATCAAGTTATTTTAATTGTATATCCTATATTTTTTCCAATCATTTTATTTCTCCATTTCCATTGCCTTTGCCTATTCTTGCTTTCTTCTAATCTCTACAGTACAACCTGAGTGATTTTTATTATAAAAATAAAACATGAATATAACTCAAATGCCTAACACCCTTCAATGCTTTTAGGATAAAGGCCAAAACCTTTAGCATGATCTATAGAGTCTTACACTGTCTGCCTTTTGTTCTCTGCTTTCTAGTCACTCTGGCTTTCTTTCAGGAGCTTAAATATGTACCAAGATTCTCAGGGCCTTCAAATATGTCCCACTTTCTGCCTAAAATGCTATATATACTTTTAAAATTATTTATTATTGAAATTATCAAACATGAGTTAACAACATATGCCTAATTTTATATACAGCATCACTAGCCCCACCCCCAACTCCAAATAATTTAGAAGCAAATCCCAGACATATTATGAAATATTCTCTACTTCATGATCATTCTTCAGATGTCTGCTCAAGTGCCATCTGCTTCCCACATCCCTCTGCCAGCCTGGGTCATACTGGCACCCAACACTTTTACTTTATAACAATTATTTCAGCATGTGTTATATCTTCCTTTGTATGGTTTTGAATTAATGCCTATCTGCTCCTCTAAACTTTACATTCCACGAGGGAAAAATTATATCTATTTTGCTCATCATTCTGTCCTCTCCATCAGAGTGCCTGGCTCAAAGTGAATGCATAATAACTATCTATTGAATTAAGCTGTGGGTGTTTCCATAATGCAACCCCTGTAAGAAAGCAATGCTGCTTTCTTAGCATTCTCCTTGGTCTTTTGATTGATATCGGGTTTCCTGAACACAGCCCCTGCCCTGTGTTGCCTTTTGTCTCTCTAAATAGAGACTTTTTATCTTCTCTTTGATTTCTTCTGAAGCACCTGATAAGTTATTATTTTTCCAACAGATGATGTTGGCCTATTTTTAAAATTAATTCATTAAAAAACATATAAGTAATGTTTATCTTCTTAATTTTTTTAATGCTCACTAGATATTTCTTATACATCATAAAACTATTATCCCCTGCTAAATGTAGAACAGCATTAAGAAAGCAGTCTTTGGGAAGGCACCATTGACATGTTTATGTATCATGGTATACCAACACTATGATCAAGAGAGTAGAAACATAATTAGTCAAAAGGATGATGGATTATCTTAATGAAAATGATTGTCAACAACATTACTTGATTTTAGTTTCTTCCTTTTAATTTTTTATTCTCAATTAAATGAATCTAATTTTTACTGTATCATTTATTTACATACACACTAGTAAAATACTTAAACTTTATATTTTAATTGGAGTAAGAAAAATGTGCATAAAAATTAAGAAAGTTAAATTCTGGAAAAAAATTGAGAAGCTAAAAGGGACTTTACAAATCTGGCATCACATATTCCTTAGAATTATTTTATATCTAGCTTAAATGTATCAGTTCTTAATAATAACTATTCATAAGGTTTTACTATTTTGTAAAATAATGGCATATAAGAATCTCTGTAACCAGTACTTCATAATGTAACTATTCAAAGTTTTCTACAAAATTATATAGCATCATTTTGGATTAAGAGGTATAACGAAGGTGTCATTTAGAAGATGGCACTATTCAAAGACAGAAAAAAATTCTGAGCAATTGAAAGAAAAGCAAATCTATAAAATTAAATATGTCCACCAATTATCCTAACAAATATTTCATTTGAGATTTCCATGTGATTGTGTGATAGGGATTAGGCTCCTGACTTGGATACACACACACATATATAATTGTCCTTCCTGACTTTAAATGTTCTTTCATAAACATGCTTTCCTTTGTCACCTCCACTACAAAAGATTTCTTTTCCTTTGATACAAGATCATTTATCTTAAAAATAATGGATTTATAACCAGTTTTTAAACACTATGTATATTAGATCTGTTTATGAGCAATAATTCCTTGAGAAATGAAATACTAGTTATCCTGAGTACATCACCCTAAATCAGAAACACATTATACAATTAGCATATCGTAAATTACCTTTCCCTCACTGGATAAATAATTTTTAGGTATAAAAATTCAATTAATTCCTCTGTAGTCTTAGACATTTGAAAGGAAATACTTGTATGCAATGTCATTTCTAATTTCAATGAAATTTTATGTTTCAAAGGACTTTTAAAGACTACTATTGACCTTGGTAGGAAATGATACTGTAGGTAATTTAACTGTGTCATTTGTCTAATACGGTATGTGCAAAGTGGCTATTATTCAGAAAGTGTCAGTTGAAATGACAATTTCAATTTTTTTTTTGCCTATAGTTGACAACTAGATCTGGAACAAAGATACTTTAGCAATTATATGATATGTGAAAAACAAGTTACTTAAAAATTCTGATTTCACTTACTTGATCAGCTGCAAAGCATAAGATTTCTTGAAGATTAATCTCTAACCCAGTCTTTTAACCACATTTGTAATCAATGCACTTTAGCATTCAAGTATCTAACCAGATTAAATTAAAGATACAGCACCATCTTATGGATATTTCTATATTTGTAAAATTTGGAAATGCAAAAATCTTTTTGCATTTAGAAATGGAAAACTTTGTCAATAAAAAAATATTGTGGGAAGAGAACATTTTAATGTACCAAGGAAAAATGATGTAGTATTGAATAATTCCAGTGTATGTGCAGGTGCACATGTGTATACAGGTGTGTTTGTGATGGCATGGTAAATAAAGGCACAAACGGGTATTGGTAATTCTTTTTTCATTTAAAAATAGTGAATTCTACTAAGAAAGAAAATAAACAACTGTTATTACAATACAAATTCATAACTTTGTGAAACAAGACATTTGGCCAAGAATACTTTCAGTCTTTAAAGGACATGGGACATCACTGAGTATCACCCTTCAAGGACACCCAGGGAACTACTGGGAAGTAGAAATGTTCTTACTAGCCATGGGCCACACTTTCTAAAGAGTGCTGAAAAATCTAGATATGATAAACCCTATGTAACTATCTGCTGAAACTGTGTAACTGTTAATAAAGTCTCTTTATATTTAATGTAGCACTTAATTATTTTTATAAGTTATTTATGCTCATTATTATTGTTCAGATTTTAGATGAAGGTATTTTTAAATAAATACTTCCTAATAATCTTTCTTATTATTTTAATGTAGAATCCATAGCCAGTTTAAGGAAGGTATAAAAAAATTGATGAATGAAACTCCCCAGTGGTTTATTAAGGTATAGTTATGTATGTATGGTTCATATCTTTAATCTTTAGGTCATCTTAGTTATCAGACATGGACCTGAGACACTTTGTGATTTATCCAGGTATAATATCATAGAATTACCACTCTCTAACCAAGAAACAGATACAGTAGTTCTTAGATTTTTGGTATCTTAGACTCCTTGGTAAAGATTTTGGATCCTCTTCTTAGAAAAATATTCATGGGTATAAGACATGCCCATTCATGTTCTATAGCTTTAAAATAGTATTTTTTTAACATATTTGTTTTAACATATATTTCTTTTTGGTCATAAGTTTGACAAGTAAAAGCCAGGGGCTTAATTATCAAGATATGAACAGTCTTCTTGTGGTGGAGAGGATCTGTAATTTTCTCCCTCTCTCTCTCTCTCTCTCTCACACACACACACACACACACAGAAAAACATATACACACAATCCTATTTGGTTTTGACTCATTTTCCCCCACAGTTAAATTATATTAAAAGGGCAATGTAAATAAAAGGGTTATTACATATTTATTTTTATTAGGTTACTTTCATGATGTTTAAAGTGAGCTGTAAAACTATGATGTTTACTACAAACAACAATGTAGAATTTTTGGCTTTATTCTCACATGATAGTTCAGGTTCTAATAATGTCTCATTAGGAATCATGTTCTATATAGCATAGGCTCCTGAGTTTAAATTTCTAAATGTTTTTCAAATACAAACTTGTCCCAAATTTAATAAAATCAAGTAATTCCTAGATGTCGACATGCATAGAAAAAAACGACATAAGGTTGAAAAATTCTAACCGTACCATATACATATTTTTATGTTTACTTCTCAGATGTGAATAAGCATTTTTTACCTAAGAAATTTGGGAAATTTTCAGATTTAGAATAAGGATGTGATATTTAAATTCATATCCAAGGTACTTTATTAGATGTTAAAAGAAAATTTTTCAAGTTATCAAATGCACAGCTATATTTATGTGAAAAATGTATTTTGTTCATTTATATTGTAATCTTGATAATTGAATACACTGCTTTCATAACAAAGGGCAGATAGCATAAAATTCATGAAAAATTAGATACCTGATTATTTAAGGTAGGAATCAAAACATTTTCAGAGTCTGTACCTTTAAGTGTACTAAGAGCTACTGCATGTATTTGTTCAACATAATGTAACACGTACTTTATCCTTAAATCAGGCTGAGAGAAGAATATTTGAAAGTGAGTATTTGCTGAGTAATAGCATATGTTAGTTGCACAATAGTAAAATTAAAGACGTAACTCTGAAGACTAAGGGTTCTCAAAATGTAGTCCTCAAACCCCTGGAGGTTGCTGAGATTATTTTCATAAGAAGACTAAGAACTTATTTGTCTTTTTCACTGTGTTGAGATTGCATTGATGGTGCAGAAGCAGCGCTGGTAAAACTGCTGGTGCCTTAGCAAGAATCAAAGTAGTGGCACCAAAATGTGCTAGTCATCATGTGTTCTTCACCAGCATACATTCATAGTGGGGGAAAAAGCTAATTTCACTTGTAAATGCTACTTATTAAGCAGCAAAAATTATTAATTTTGTTAAATCTCAATGCTTGGTTATATTTTTAAAAATATTCTGTGAGGCAAATGTGAAGTATGCGCAAAGCGCTTCCACCCCCTAATGTAGTGCATGGTTGTCTTGAGGTGGAGAAGCAATTGAGTTGCAAGCTGAACTAGCTGCTTTTTCATGGAACCCCATTTTTACTTGAGAAAAGACAAGTCTTTTACTTGAGTAAAAGACAGACAAAGTACAATTATTCTGATTTGGATATTTTGCTAACATTTTCTCAAAAATGAATTAAGCAAGCTTGTCACTTTAAGGAAAACAACTGACAGTATTGTTGCCAGTGATAAAATTCAAGCTTTTAAGCAAAAAGTAGAATTTTGTAAAACTTGATAGTTTTCTAGTAAAGACTTTTTGATGAGATTGGTAGTTATTGACAAATGTGATCTTTTTGATACTATTTAATTAAATGTATCAATCTTTGGAAGATCTGTGTAACTCAGTGAGCGAATATTTTCCAAATGATGAATAAAAGAAGTTACAAAATCATGCATAGGTAATGCATTCCTTCATAGAACAAGATAGATGAGTAGATTTTTTAATATTACTGAGTAAGAACAGTTTATTGATATTTTCCATTCTACATCACACCTAACCTTTAGGAAACTATTACTTGTTGACTTTTAGTGTAATATCAAAGAAGAATATCCACAATTATGTAAAAAGGGTATTAGCATACTCCTTCCTTTTTCAACTACATATATAGGTAAAATCAGGTTTTCATCTATTTCAACCAAAATAAAATGTTGTGACAAATTGAATGAAGAAACAGATATCAGAATCCTGTTGAATTCTATTAAATCAAACATGAAAGAGACTTCTAGAGTTTAAGAAGTACCACTCTTCTCACTCAACTTTTTATTTTGGCAGTAGAGTGTATTTTTTCATTAAAATACGCAATTTAAGTTATATAATAGAATTGTTATTTTAAATGAATTCATAAATAGCTACTTCTAAATTTTCTCAGTTTTATTTTTAATATGTGTAATACTGATGAATATAACCACACAAACAAAAGTTCTCTTGGATCATTAATAACTTTTAAAAGTGAATATGGGATCCTGAGAGCAAAAAGTTTGATAATAATGGCTATAGTCCCAAGGAGTAGTAAATGGTTAATAAAGATGCATGTTTATTTTTCCCACTTGATGTCATTTTTACTAACCTTATAATTTTCTACAATAATAACTCTACTTCACTTTAGTTCAATTTTTTTTAGCACTATTGTTGAAAGAGTCTAAGTTTTATACCATAGTAGAATTCTCATCTCAAGTGAATCATTGGTTGAATTCCTAGTCAATCAATGCAATCTTCTCTTTACAGTTTCCTAGTGTAGTGCTTAATACAGAACAGGCACTCAATACATGTTATTGACTGGCAGAAAATGCATTTAACAACAAAGTCAATATAAGTGCAAAACTATGAAAGCTGGAGAGAAAAAAGGCTCTATTTATTGCTTTATCCATGTATGAACATAATTCCTAGATTTAATCCATTGACACAAAATTCTCACATAGTTTGTGGCTTTATTAACATTTAAAACCCAACCATCTTCTTTCAGGCTAAATATCTGCTTCTCTGGAGTTCATAATACTTCTTAGTATGTATATATCTTAAATTAAGCAAGACTTTTCTTATGACACTTTGAACACATAGGCCACAAAGCGTATCTACCTTGCCTTCCTCCTTGCACTTTACAATACAACTCACTTCCGTGTACTTCCTTCAAATTTCTCATAATATGAAAAATTATACAACAATAGAACTGTAATTACCACAATTAATCACTAAGGAATGCCCACAGTTTGAACAGGAGCAGAAGGACGGTAGCTTCTTATTTGTGGTCAAGCCTTCTTATAACAATTATGAAATTGCTGAGATCTTCATAAAATATTGTAACACCATTTGGGAGTTAGTTTAGTCTGATTGTTTCAAGGCTAATAATTTAGAAATATAGATTATGAGCTGTGTAAAACCCAATAAATAAATATATAGAACCATTTGCAACTTTACATTTTATTTCTATAGTTCTGTGGCTAAAAGTGAACTTAATAATCAAGTGATTACTATATAGTAACAGTAAAATACTGGGCATGAACTGAGAACTTACTATTAATACATACCAGATGGTCTTTTAAGTACTTTGCATACATTATCTCATTTACTCTTCACAACAACCCTTTGAGTGTGTGACAATATGTACACATGTGTAGGTGCACAAGCATGTGCGTGTCTGTGTAAGTGTGGACTACTCATTTACGGATCAATTTGTGTTTATCATCTGCATATATTTTTACCCATGACCTATAAAAGGTGCATTCTCAGTACAGTTCTCTGCTAAGACTCAGATTCTAATTAGGGAAGAAAAAAGGAAAAAAAAGCTGAGTAAAGGGAGAAAAGAGGACTAAATATGGTTTTAAGGAAGATTGTTGCCTCATAAGATATAAATATTCACCTTAAGATATAAATATTCACCAAAAACTTATTAATTTTATCTTAGTCTTGTAAATCCATACTCCTTTTATTAGCTGGGTTTGTGAGTTGACATTTTTTCTATACATATAGTCAAACTTGTCCTTCCATTTGACCTGAAAAATATTCTTCTCTCTGTTGTAAAATAATTTTAGCTATAACTTTACTATAAAAGATAATAGACGATCCACTTTCAAAACACTTAAGGGATATTTTGAGAATTTTTCTCTAGCACAAGAGCCTATATTACCATGATTGTTTATTTTGTTATCATGTCTGTTTCATATGCATCCTCTCAGTGACTAAATTTTATTTTTATCTACTCAGAATAATGCATACCCTAAAGTGAGTACCTCCCAAATGTGATCAGTGAAAGAATGACTTCATCTGTGACTTGGAAAAGTTAATGGTTTCCTTTCAGGCCAAATGCACAAATCGATTCTCAACCAGAAACAGCCCACTTATAGGTATTCAAGTCACACACTTATTTCCTTAAATATTATCGCCAAACACATTTTATATTCTATTTTATTACTGGCATCCATCTTTCCTTAGCATTAGAGGTGTTTCATTAAAAAGCAGTATAACTTCAATTTGTTTTTATGCTCACCTTGACAAAAGTAAAAATGAATCACTGAATAAGTTTAGATATGTGTATTTCTAATGACCTGAAAAGTTGATAAGTAAGGTAAATATTTGGCAAGAACATTAGAGCAAGCACAAAATTGGAAACTTTAATTAAAATTATTTGGCTACAATTGCTAATGATCAGGTTTTCTTTTCCTTTTTTTTAAACCATTCTTTAATTTGAGGACAAGCAAGGAGGTTTTCCCTGAGACCCATCATTGGCCCTGTTCTCACTTTGAACACGTAATTTCTGGACCTTATCATTCATATCTATAACTTCAGCTACCATCAATATGGTGATGATTCCCTAATCCAGATTTGAGTAACAAGTTTGTATTTCTGGTTATGTCTAGATTCACTCTAATATATTATATAAGCTCCCCAAAGGCTTGATGCTTCACCAAACTTACTTGTCTTCTAGACCACCATATTTCATCTATCATTAATCAAGGTACCCTATTCCAGGGATTATGTTCTATCCTTTACCCATTTCCTCAGCTCCTCATACATATTCTATTAATTCTTGTGTCCATGTCTTAAGCTTTCCTCCTTCTCTTGTCCTCTCTCTTAAAGGCCCAATTGTTCTCTTCCAGATTTCCTTAGTAATCACCTCTTGGTATCTTGCCTCTGGTTTACTGGCTTTATATTGCTGCAGACTGATTCTTAAGAGTTACAGATTACAGTATGTCTTATCTTACTTAAAACCATTATGTATTTCCCCATTTTCTTCAGGATATGGCTTAAATTCCAAAGCATGGCATCAAGGCCAATCCTGGATTTACCTCTGCCTGTTTTCTAGTCTCATCTCCCACATCTTCATATGTGTCTTTCACTTCAGTCATGCCAATTTACTTGCAGTTCTTGAAATGTGGTGAGCAATTGCATGCCATTCCAAATGCTGTTCTTCCTGTCTACAATGCCCTCACCTCAACAACTCTGAATTATTCTTCAAGAAATATGTCAAGCATCCTAGAAGTCTTCTCTTACCATCTCCTGAAGGAGATATTTCTTCTCTGTATTGCCATTATCTCCCAGGTTATTGGAACAATTATGGGATTTCAATCCCAATATTGATTTTCTTTTTTTAATAAATGGTTTTCTCATTTGACATTCCTTAACTTTTTAAGGACTATATCTTGTTTTTCTAAATATACCCAGTATAGCATTAACATGTGTTAGTTTCTTAAGCAATGCATGTTTAATTAATGAAATTCTTAAACATTCTCTTTGTTGTCTTTTGGATATTTCTTTAATTTATGCCTCTTAACCATTTTCATCTTTATGGAGAAAATACTGTGTATGTTATTCCAAAAATTATTATGTTTTCCACTGGGATCCCCAAGGCTTGAATATCTTTGATTAGATAACCACTTTTAAAAAGAAGAGAATAAGTGATCATATCAAACAGCATTAATTAATAAAAGAAACAAAAATATACCTTTGGTTGGCTAGCAAGAAAAAGGCAATAAAGATGCTATAAATTCTACTTTTATGTTCCTAGAAATTAAATTCTTATCAGTTTAATAAAAACCATACATTTAATATACTGATTTATTAAAGCAAATTGCAGCATAAAATGGCAATATTTGAAACTAGAAAACTTTATTGAATCCTTATTCTATTAGTTGCTAGTTCTGTAACCTAAGGAAAGAGGATTTTCTAAGTCTTAGGTTCCTTAACAATGTCGTGCAACTAAAACTAAATAAGTGAGATAATGTATGCAAAGGACTTAGTGCAATATCTTGTATAAAGGGCAATCAATAATATCACCTGCCTTAGAAGGTTACTTTGATGGGTTTATTAGCGAAACAGTTTCACAGAGCTTTGCAAACTGCACATGAGATATTATGACTTTAATGAATAAAATTGCAATTTATTGTTTGAATAAAAACTAAAACTAAAACATCACCTTTATTTATTTTTTTATTATTTCAGCATATTGTGGGGCTACAAATGTTAAGGTTATGTATATTGCCCATGCCCCCCCCCAAGTCAGAGCTTCAAGCATGACCATTCCCCAGACAGTGCACATCTCACTCATTTTGTATGTATATACCCATCCCCTCCTCCTCTCTCTTACCTGCCAGACACCCAATAAATGTTATTCCTATATGTTCACTTCTGTGTTGATCAGTTAATACCATTTTGCTGGTGAGCACATGCAGTGCTTGTTTTTCCATTCTTGAGATACTTCACTTAGTAGAATGGGTTCCAGCTCTTTGCATGAAAATACCAGAGGTGCTATATCACCATTGTTTCTTAGAGCTGAATAGTACTCCATGGTATACATATACCACATTTTATTAATCCACTCGTATTAATGGGCACTTGGGTTGTTTCCACAACTTTGCAATTGTGAATTGTGCTGCGATAAACATTTGAGTGCAGGTGTCTTTTTTTGTAGAGTGTCATTTGATCTTTTGGGTAGATGCCCAGTAGTGGAATTGCTGGATCAAATGGTAGATCTACTTGTATCGCTTTAAGGTATCTCCATATTGCTCTCCACAGAGGTTGAACTAGTTTGCAGTCCCACCAGCAGTATAGGAGTATTCCTATCTCTCTGCATCCACACCAGCATTTATTGTTTGGGGACTTTTTGATAAAGGCCATTCTTACTGGAGATAAGTGATATCCCATTGCAGTTTTGATCTGCATTTCCCTAATGATTAGAGATGTTCAGCATTTTTTTTCATATGTTTGTTGGCCATTATTCTGTCTTCTTTTAAACAATTTCTGTTCATGTCCTTTGCCCACTTTTTGTTAGGGTTGTTTGATTTTTTCTTGCTGATTTTCCTGAGTTCTAAATAGATTTTAGTTATCAGTCCTTTCGCAAGCTACACATCCGATAAAACACCACCTTTAAATACATCAGTTTTTGAGATTTCCTATTTCTTGGCAGTTGGCCATCAGCCCACAGCCATGCCTTTAGTAAAGACCTTTTATTACTATGGGATCAGTTAAGGATTGACAAACAGGCAAGTTTCCCCAGGAGTAAATGTCTCCTGTCTTTTACTCCATTTAGGGAGAATGGCAGTAAATGCAGAAGGAAAGTCTCTCTTATGTACCTAACTGTGGAAGTGGCCTGAAAAAGCTAAAACTGCTGTTTGGCTATGCATGAGACAAGCTCAGAGCTGGTAGTTGTTTCATTTGCCCTGTGTTACTTCTACTGAGCATCATCACCTCCCTGACAGCCAGGCCACTGCACACTGCACCTTGCGTCGAATTCACTGTTTTGCTTATTTCCATCGCTTCCCCCCACCCCACCCCACCCTGGTCAGGACTAAGGTCAGAATCACAAAAAGAAACTCCTACGCGGTTCTGGCTCGGGACTGAGAAATGTGCTCAGAAAAGGTAGGGTTCCGGCGCAGCTATGAGACGCCAGGGGGAGGCCAGAGCCAACAGAGACCAAGTAGTGCGTGCTTGGGTCCACCGCGGACTCGGCAAAAGACTAAGAGTGCTAGATACCCGGTGGGCGCTCAAATATTTGCTGATTAAATGCCTACACTACACAACCTGTTTTGAGTCAATCACATCTCAATCCAGAAAATAATCGAGCTATGTTTGAACTGACTCAAAGTGTCATTTTGCAAATATAAAATCTATCTTGTTCTTGCATCTGCAGGAATAAAACAGTTTAAAAGGTAAGCCTCGTGTTTTTGTTTTTTTTTCCTTTCCATTTTGTGCCAACTTTTATAATTTGCACTTCAGCATGAGCGTCAAACTGCAGCAGAGCAGGGCGAAAGACTTTTCAGCCTCTTCCCAAGGACATTTCGAGATGACTGGCTCCAGTTCCACTTTTCCGCGCTCGAGTTGAACCCTGGATAACAGGTTCGCGTCTGAGAGAAGTCCCAGCTGCTCCCCCTCACCTCGTGCTGGGGACAACCCTCCCCTGTCCCCCCATCCCACTCTAACCTCCCCAGGAAGCCTGCGGGGTGGAACACATCCTGGGTGGTAGGGTCAAGGCATCCGAGCAGCCCTAGGTGGGCGCTCTCGTGCCCACCCCGCTCAGCTGCTCCCCTGCCTTTGCAAACTGTGCGCTCCGGCGCCCTGGCACCCGGACACCTAGCCCGGCCAGCGGCGGCAGCGCGCGCGCACGCGCACTCCGCGGCCCCGCGCCGCTCCTCAACATTCCATTCCACGTGTTGCTAGTTGTAGGCGCCACAGGTTCCCCACCTGCGCCGGGGCGCTCGCTCCGGCCGCTCCACCTCTGCCGGCGGACTGAGGGGAACCACAGGGCCGGCGCGCCTGAGGCCGGCGCAGCAATTCCCGAGGCGCTCAGGCTCATCCCCCACGCTAACTCCGCCTATTCAATCCCGGTGGCTCCCCCTCTTCCCCCTCCCAGTCTTCCTCCCGACTCCTGCCCGCCCCTTTCGCCCTGGTGGTAGGAAACACTCCTGGATCCAACTCGACGTGTCCGGAAAGCCCTGGCCAGTTTCCCTTTCGCTCTGCGGCCGCTGCTGCCTGCCCCGCGGCTCCCTCGGACCCGCGGGTGCCGCCGCCGGGGGTGAGGCGCCTGGGGACCGCGAGCCGAGCGGCGGGGTCCCCCGAGCACCATGCTGGACCCGTCCTCCAGCGAAGAGGAGTCGGACGAGGGGCTGGAAGAGGAGAGCCGCGATGTGCTGGTGGCGGCCGGCGGCTCGCAGAGAGCTGCCCCGGCCCCGGCTCGGGAAGGGCGGCGGGACGCGCTGGGGCGCACGGGCGGCGGCGGCGCGGCCAGACCCGTGAGCCCGAGCCCCTCGGTGCTCAGCGAGGGGCGAGACGAGCCCGAACGGCAGTTGGACGACGAGCAGGAGCGGAGGATCCGCTTGCAGCTCTACGTCTTCGTCGTGAGGTGCATCGCGTACCCCTTCAACGCCAAGCAGCCCACCGACATGGCCCGGAGGCAGCAGAAGGTGAGTCGCGGGACCGGCGCCTTCTGCCGCCACTTCTCCCTGGGGTTTTCTCCGGAGAGCCCTCTGGGGTGCCTGCCTGTCTGCCGTCTTCCTGCGGAATAATCTTTGGGGACAAGACGGCTCTTTCGCCCGCCGGGTGTGGGGTTGCATCGGACACCTTTTCTCCCCCCCTCAACCCGGGTGGCAGGAGCTGTCAGCTCACCATCCGTGAGACCTAGACCGACCACCAGCGCCCGCCTTGCTGAGGTTGCACCCGGCAGGAGCAGCTCTGGCCGGATTAGATTGCAACTCCTATCAAGTTTAATTTCTAACAGCAGTCATGCATTCCTGTCCCCGTAGCCCGGTGTGGTATTGCTAGAGCTGGGCTTTGCCGTGAGTCTGAATGAGTATGTAGCTAGGTGAAACAGGTGAAGTCTGAGCACTTTTCTTCTGTTAGCCAGAAAGAAATCTTAGCTAGGGAGACGTGCAGAAAATCTCCTCAGTGAATAAAAACCAAAGTTTCCTTTACTGCCATACAACCGGGACATCAAATGCACAAACACTGAAGAAGGTATGAAGCTTTGTAGACTAGTAAGTTATTCTCTGTCTTGGCAGGCCTAATGAAACGTACTGTTGATGAAAAATAAGGCATTGATGCATAATCGCTTCATAACAAAATGCTTTCAGAATGCTTTGTTTTGTTTTGTTTCTTGCTTTTCCCCCAAAGAGGATAGAGGTTTGTTTCAGGTGAAATGTCTTCCAACTTTAGTTTTAAAACAAGACCGAGGAGTCTGATGTTCTGTAGCAGACAAAGGAAATGACTCAAAATTGCCTGAGTAAATGTTTACAATAGAAACTGTCTAGGAAATTTTGTTAATATTGTAGTATGCTGAACCTGGAAGGTTCTGTAGAAATCTGTAACAGTCCCCTCAGTTTGTGACAAGACATGGAGATCTGGAGAGATTGTGGTTTGCTCAAGACATACCTAGGTGCACAGATATTTATTTTCTGAGATATTAACTTCAAATGTGATGTATTTTTAGAAATTTGGAGAGGTTTTGAATTGACTTGAAATGTAACTAGTTCAGAGTAGATTCTGTCTCCCTAATCCCTCTCAACACTCTCCTCCCGTTTAACTGACCTTTATTTTTTGAGGTATGATTGATGTGTAAAAAGCTGTACATATTTAATGTGTACAACTCAGTGAGTTTGGGGTAAGTATACACCTGTGAAACTGCTTATAGTTAACAGTACTGTATTGTATGCTTATGATCTACCTTTAGAAAATTTTTATGATCTGTCTTTAGAAAATTTTATTGAGTGTTCTTACCCAACCTTTTAGAACAGGCACAGACTGAGTAGCTATTTTGAAATCATTTATACTTTGGGAGTGTTATGGGATATTTCTTTACAGTTGGAGACTAATCACACAGATCCTTCAGGTAACCGAACCCTGTAGGATAGTTTAGAGTCACAGAAAGTTAGAGCTGGAAGAGATCTTGAGATCCTCTAGGCAACTCTTTATGTTGGAGACGAGAAATAGGTCATAGTATCATTCCCCATGCCTGAATGATTAAAGCCACCATTCCTCAGGTCAGTTTTGAATGCCCTGCAGTGTCTTTGTGAGCACTCCACTCCAGGATGAATACCCTACTTCCTAACCAGTTGCTTGTGTTGAGTCTCTTCTGAGGCAGTTTCCCATGTACTCTACTTCACGTCAAGTCAAGCAACCGTCAACTTTAGTAGTCATTCTTAAACTAAGTGTAATTTTTGAGATATATGTTGTGGTATGAGTTCTATAAAGTTTATATTGTCCAGTCTCCAGCTTTATCACTCATATTGCATTTAAGCTTATTCTTAGTATATTAAAGTATAAAAATAATGTCTGGTAAAGTTAACAGGCTATTTCTTGTTGGAATATTACCCTTGAAGATGTCTTTACAAAAGTCATTTACTAGGAGTTGACTTATACTGTGAATACTTGTTGCATTTTGTTGATGAAGCAGACTCTCCCTTAGTTGTTCAAATAGTGCAGTTTTCTCTCACTCCACCTGTTTCAATAAGAATGTTTGTTCAAAATTATTTGAATTGGCAAACAGGTGCATTCACAGTAGCCCTGAGGAGATTATTGTTACAGCCTTATCCAGGCATTACCAAAAGTAATTTCAAATTACAAAAAAGAAGCAAAACACTATATATGTTCAATGACAAAATAGTTGGAATGCTTAGAAATTTATATTTTCTAAGTGCTTAGAATATTGAGTGTAAATCAAATTGTGAATAATTTTTATTTTTTATTAAGATGGATGCCCCATAACAGCCTAAGTAGTTACCTTATTCAAAAGCCTCACCCCTCATAGTAACGTGCAGCTCACAAAAAGCAGCTGAAATAATTCTTGGCAGTCTGGTTTCCTCCTAGAGCAAAACGAAATGAGAATTTAACTATGTTCAGGTGAATTCGATGCACAAGCCAATAATTAATGCCAAAAACTTACTTTAAGTCTTGAATTATACAGTTGGATTATATAAAAGAAGTAACAGGATAATTGCAAAATCACTAATCCATTGTATATTTTTATTCTGTATCTTCAACTAGTCAGACATTCAGTAAAAAGATTTAATAGCTTAGATTATTGTCATTGAAATGCATATTGCTGCTTACTCACTTCTTTCAACTTTGAGAATTTAGAGACTCAAAAATTGAGATCTGAAAGGGTCCTCATTTTCTAAACAAAGAAAATTAATCACAGAGATAAGAGCTTTACCCTGGAGGCCAGGACTCAGGTTTTTCATCAAAGCCCTTTCACTGTTAGGGCTGATGAGCTTCTATGAACCAGAGCTGAGCAGCCCTGTTTATTTTTTCACCTGCCCAAAATGGCCCACAAAGCTAGTAAGAGGTTGTGTCTGTGAGCTATTTGATAAAGCTTAATAGCATTAAATGCAGTTAACAAAAACAGATATTTCTTTGCTTTTGGCTGGAATATTTAAACTAAGAGGAATAATAGTCTCTGTAATTGACTACTGATGGCTTTATAGAAAATTCTGGGGGTGAGTATGGGCTAGACACTGACAGAGTGCTGTACCACGTGGTCACACCTTCTAAATAAACATATCCAGGGGTTCATGCATGTTAGGAGTATGATGTAACAGACATCTAAAAATGACTTCAAGAGTGAATGGTGTTTAAGCTTCTAATGCTTGCTTTTCTTGATTACCTTTGCACTATAATGATGCTAACTGATTATGGACTTTGGATGATTCTAGATCATTGGTTAAAGGTAGGATCAGTGTTGAAAGTAGAAAAATAATATAAATCAAGCAAATCAGGTATTAGTAAAGGCAATTTGCATGTCATACTTCTGGAAAACATTGAGACCTTGGAGGAAACAGTAATAAAAGGGCTCCTTTATAGTTAGAAGGTAGGGAGACCCTTACAAGCATAATGACCAGCAGAGAAGAGGTAAAGTACTTTCACTCAGAGATGTGACTTCACAGACTTCAGGTCTAAATTCATAACTATGTTTAAGATGCATGTGACTTAGAGTCTATAGGTTTCTAGTCAGTATTTGCTCTATTCATTATTTTTGTTTTTATTAAATTTAGCAAAAGTCAGATGTTGAAAAGGAGCCAACTAATTTTTAGCTAGAAATAATGAAGAGGGAGTTAAAAAGATTAAGATGGTATCTAATAGCTTTCCATATGATTCATATATCCGTGTTCTCTGTGGTTCAATGTGTATTGCCACTATAATCACACTAAATTGTGCCTTATAAACCTTTTTGTATCATAATCACTCCCACCATTTTATATAATTTTCCATGATAGAATCTAAGTTTGAGAAATGTATATAAATAATACTGTGAGATTGCAGATGGTGGGGAAGCAAACTTGAGTAAAATTGATCTGGAGGAGAGCATTGTGGAGAAATAGTATTGGTTGGAATAATACACAGTGGGCTTTTTGCCTCCAACTCTCATCTGAATGTTGTACTATGATAAAATGGCCTTTATCTCCCTTTGGAAGCAGTAGTTTTCTACTTTTTTTTTTTGTTTGTTTTAATCTCAGAGGTGATCCTTAAGCTCAGAGAAAGAGCCAGTTTTATTAAACTTGAGCTATAGATCTACAAAGGCTGAGAATCACTTTTCTTGTGCTAGGTGCCCTGTGTCTTGGTGTTATGTTTTCCTACCTTTGGGGCTTTTATGACACAAATGAGGCCTGATGTGTACTTAGCACTGTGCATGACATGTAAGAACTTAGCAAATGTCTGTTGTATACATGTAAGTCTTAGATTCAGTCCATGCCTCAAGGATTAGTGAGGCCTAGGATGGAGGAAAGATAATATAAAAGCAAAATGAAAGGGTCTTCTACTCTTCTTTTGAGACTAGTGTTCTTAAACATATTTTGAGATCTCAAGGGCTTACCTCATCTTTCTAAAGAAAGTCATAAAAATGGTACTACCTGTTGGTATAGAACTAATGACTTTGAAGTGACACCTTCTCAGTGCGCCTACCAAACCCCAGAGACAAATAAACAGCATTGGATCTCACAGTATGCCTTGTTTTCTTGCTTGCAGGTTTCCAGCAGATCTGGTGATAGTCTAATATGCTGTGCTCTTAGGGAGCTAAGATCATTTATCCCAGCGATCTCCAGCCTTTTTGGCACCAGGGACCATTTTCATGGAAGACAGTTTTTCCACGGAATGGGGAATGGTTTGGGGATGATTCAAGCATATTGCATTTATTGTGCACTTTATTTCTATTATTATTACATTGTAATGTATAATTAGACGACTCACCATAGATTGGGGACACCTGATTTATCATTTGGGCTCCTTAGGCTTTGATATATTATAGTGCAAATTCAGAAAAGATGGGTTATGTTATTTGCTGCTGTTAATAATAGGGAATACTTTGCCCTGTGGTGGTGAGTTGGAAACCACACATTAAAGTAAAACCTCAGACCAGACTTAAAACAGTATCTCATAGAAAAATGCTTGTTGCTTCCACTGATTCTTCTAACCCTCCACAGGGTATCCTGAGATCACAGCACTTAATTTGGAGGAATGAGTTGTGCTAATGAGAACTCAAACAGATTAAGTGATGCTGGCATTTGCTGCTTTCTTTCGAAAATGAAATCAACTAATTTTTGATATATATAATGACTACTTATAAATTGAACCAAGATATTTGAATTGTGTATTTTCCCTTTTCAGATTTTTTTTTTTAATGTAAACAGCTATCCTTGTACTTTCACAAGATAAACAGCATGGTTTGTGAGGTCTTTCAAAACGAAATTAAGAAATCTGACTGCCAGATCATAAAATTATAGGAATTCTGAATGGGGCATCTTTCCAGTTATCATTTGCTAGTGAGGCAGGCCACTTTTGAGTTGTTCTGCTACTTTATTCATTTCAAATTAATTGGCACCTTTCTTTGGGAAGGGAGAAGTGGGTTGCATTGTCATGTAATATTGCTATTTCAGTTTTTAGGCTAGGGAAAGACCTAATGGTTGTAAATAGTGGACATATCAGTGGGACAAATGACATATTTCTTTGAGTTTGAATAATATTCAATCATCAAATTATGGAGCTGTTGTTCAAAATGTCTAACATTACATTTTATGACCGGTGTGTTTTAAGTTACTTAAAGATTTTGATATGATTTCATTTCTTAAGAAGAAAAGTCGGTCATTCTTATATTGACTGCACATTAGAATCACCTGGAGAGCTTTTAAAAATCTCATTATCCAGGTTGTACCCTACACTAATTCAATTAGTCTCTGGGGGTATAGTCCTAAAGCTTCCCAGGTGATTTCAGTGTACAGCCAAGGTTGAGAACTACTGTTCTAAAGAGAATTACAGAAAAATGGCTTATTTTCACCTAAGCAAGGTAAAAGTATTTGCAATAATGAGTGAGATTACTGAGTAATTACAATGATACTCTATATTAAGGAAAAGGCAATAGGGATGCTCTGAGCAAGGAACAAAAGACACACCTAAGTAATACTCTAAAGTTTGTTGAGCCAATACGATTGAAAGGCCAGTAACATACTTATTTAGACTTTTAAAAGGTCTTTAATAAAGTAATGTGCTGGAGGCTTTTAAATTACATTGGCAGTTGTGTAATTTATTCATTATAAACCCATAGATAAATCACTACATTAGCAACAGAAAATATAATAAATATTGGACGCTGAGCATGAGTGTTGCTTTCCATTCCAAAATGAACTTGGAAGGAGAATATAGTGTAACCTCAAAAGTTGGAGCTGACACTGAGTAATTCCTAACTGAACAGTACATTTCACAAAAGTCTTACAAGATCTTACACTGTCTAATTAATCCCTATTTAATCGGTGGACTGTTTCCTCAGTGGACACAGTGGTAATGCATACAGGCTTTTCAAAAAGGAAACTTTAGAAGGCATTCTCACATAATTTTCTTATTAAATAAATTAATTAAAACTATTTAAACAAGAATTTATCTAAGTTCTGCTGGCTCCAAAATTCTTACATTAAGTGAATAGTAAGGAAAAGCCTCTCTGTTCACATTGCTTTGAAAGATAAAGTAACTGTTGGTTTGTGTTTGGGAGCCTCTATTTGTACAGCATTATTGGTCCTTTGTTTGCATCTCAAAACCTTTGGTTGGGCTTGGTGGCTCACACCTGTAATCCTAGCACTCTAGGAGGCTGAGGCAGGCGGATTGCTTGAGGTCGGGAGTACGAAACCAGCCTGAGCGAGACCCCGACTCTACTATAAATAGAAAGAAATTAATTGGCCAACTAATATATATAGAAAAAATTAGCCAGGGATGGTGGCACATACCTGTAGTCCCAGCTACTTGGGAGGCTGAGGCAGGAGGATTGCTTGAGCCCAGGAGTTTGAGGTTGCTGTGAGTGCTGACGCCATGCCACTCACTCTAGCCTGGGCAATAAAACGAGAGTCTATCTCAAAAACAAACAAACAAACAAAACCACTACACATCACTTTGTAACTTTATGGTTTGAATATTTTCATTTTATAACCTTCAAGTTGGTGATGAGTTTTTACAGTGGAAGTCTTACTGGGGCAGAAGGCTTGAACAATTTAAAGGCTATCTTTGCCAGTCTGATAGCTGAACTATTTGATTTTCTCCTTTCTCATTGGTTGTGAGGATGATTTCTGTATGTGTGTATAATCTAGTATCCTTTCCCCATTTTTCTAGTGAAATTTTGATTTTGTTAATTTATGTGAATCCTTTAACTATATATATAGAGAGAGAGAAAGAGAGAGAGAGGGTATCATTCATTTGTGCAGTATGTGTCTATTGTCTGCCTTTCATTTTGTTTTTAGATATACTTCTATTGACCTTTTCCTTAATAACTTTTTCTCATTTATGCTCTTAGACAACTGCCTATCTGGAATGAAAGGTTGAGGCAAGAAGTTGTATTTACTTTTTTTCCTCAAACAGCTAAGCAGTTGTTATCACCTGATTTTTGATGAAACTTTCACTACTAAGCTTTAAGACCTGATTAATTATGTTCTTTCCTTCATTATTTACTTGGCCAACTATTCATTAAGCCCCTATTATGTGAATTTAACACTGTCCAATGTTTTGAGGATATAGTAGAGAATAAAACAAGCAGAAATCCTCTTGTGGGCTAATGTTCAATAATTTGTAGAATACACATATAAATTGTGTGTATTATAAATTTATTAGCCTAGTTTTTTTTGCAAGTGATCATATAATTTTGACTTATGAAAACTATATATATTTTAATCTCTGATGTTGGTAGTTCCCTCTGCTGTGTTAGAAATTCTTTCATCATTCTTCCTACCTCTACTCTTAAGAATAGTGGACCAGTATAGCATATTGGTTAGGAAATCACTGTGTTTTTAGGGAGACTTGGCTTCATTCTTCTCTAATACTCATTCACTGTGTGAACAAGGCACTTCATCTTTCTGGGCTCTGACTACTATTTTCGTAAAATGGTGAGATGATGTCCTCATAGAAATCTTGTGATTAAATGACATGAAGCCTGTGAAGTGCTTAGTATAGTGCCTACTACATACATATGCTCCAGATTAGACGCTGTCATTTCTAGTTGATTTAATTAAGCGTGTTTGGGAGGCAGTGATATTTTTTACTGGATCTAGTCTTCCAGGAGCATAGTTTATCTTTTCATTTAGTCAGGCTGCTTAAGCTTCTGTAACATTTTGTGTTTTTCATTATATAGACCCATTGCAATTATAATCAAGGTTATTTTTAAATATTTAATAATTTTTGTTCTTATTGTGACTTATCTTTTTCTATCTTATTTGTGTGGATAAATGGGAAACTTTAATTTTTTGTGTTATAACAGGCCATATTGATGTTATATATTTATGGTATACAGTTGATTTTCTTTAGTATTGATCGTTCTAGATTTTCTAGGTAGGTGATTGAATCATCTGTTGATAGTAATGGCTTTTGTCTGTTCCTATCCAGTAGCTGTACCTCTTTTGTTTTACATGTCACCGTATATTCCTTTATATTCATAAGAGAGAGGGCTGTCATTTTCTATTTTGGACTTCCATGGTCACAGGTTTGGTTTTAAGGAACAGTGGTATAAAGTGAGAAACATTTTACCTTTATTTGTGTTCTAGTATAGTTTTTTTTTTTTTTAAGAAGAGCTTTTTGTTTGTTTTTAGTATGTGAAGTATATGATACTTGGATTTTTAGAAGAATTCTCTTGTGAAGTTATCTGTATTCAAAATCTAGTTTAGATTTTTTTCTGTCTTTAGCTTATTCCATTCTCTCCTTATTCAAGACTCAAATATGATAATTGGATGATTTCAGAAAATTGAGCATTTATAGATTTTCAGATATATTAAGATAGAATTGAACATATTTGTCACTTATTTTCCAATATCTTTTATGTTGGCTTTTAAGTCTTATTTAGGTTATATTCTCCCTTTTAAAAAATTATTTGAGATGTGCCCGATCATTTTGTTTTTACAGATAAAATTTGTTAACTTTGTAAGTTCTGCTATTCTATAAATCAGTAGTTTCTGCCCTTTCTTTCTGTTTCCCTTAGGGTTTTTAAAAAAGAGGACTGAGGGAAAGGTAGACAGACATAAGAGAATGGTTCTTTCATCTGGCTTCTTGGTTAAGATGCTTAATTTTTTTTCTGCTTTTTGTGGTAAGATAATGAAAATATTCAAAGCAATGAACTTGCCTCTAAGTACATTTTGGCATCAGTCCATATGTTACATCATAAAACTTATTTTTAAGTTTTAAAACCTAAAATATTTAATTTTAATTTTATTTAATCTTCAGATTTCTTTCCTTGAACCACTATTTACATAGCTAATTAGAAGAGTAATTTTAAAATTTCAACTTGCTGAAAAATTTTTGTTTTCTCTTTAATAATAGATTTCTAATTTTATATTGACAAAGAATGTAGTTTACTGAACTATTCTTAGCATTGTTGTTCTTAGCTTTGTTATGTTTGCCATCACAAATTAGTATATATTATGACTTTGGGATTAAAAGTTTGCTATAGCTAGTAATTAGCATTATTTTAGAAATCATTCCAATTTTATTTTTGTCTTCTTCAACTGAATTGTCCTGGCATAATTTTTTGCCTTTCTAGCCATGTTTAATTCATATGTTTTGATGCCAGGCTCTTAGTAGTATATAGATTCATAAGTATATACTTACAGTCAGTGAAAAGTAACTTTGTTTGATCTATTTAATGTGTGTGTGAGACAAGGGTTCTACTTTGTCCAGATTTAGCATTGAAACTACTTTCTTTTAGTGGAGTTTGTCAGATATTGATAAGTATCTGTAATACATACATACCTATACACATATATTCACCTGTTTATATGTGGTATAAACATGTATATACATACATATGCATGTGTGTACACACTCATATTTCCAGATTATTTTTACTGAGAAAAATTATTTTATGCCATGGTTTTTGCCTAGTCTTTAATAAGGGAGTTTGAAACATTTTATTAATCTTTATTGATATGTTTTATCTCACTGTTTTCCATCTCATTCAGTATTTTCTGTTTCCTTTGATTTTTGTTTTATATCTTTTGCTATATGGACTCTATTTTTTGTTTCTCAATACATCTCGAAATAGAGGAAGTGCCAGATATAGGTGGGTGGTTTTGCTTTCCCCAAAGATCATTCTCCTTAGGGGGCATTTGGCTGTCTTTATTTGGGGACATTTCAGCTGTCCTATCCTAGAGGTAGGGATAGGTAGAGTAACAATATAAATCATCCTCATAGTTATGCTTGCTGTTCTGATTTAAAGGGAAGAACACATGTGTTTTAAGAGGCTATATCCAATTTTGTTCATGGGTTATGGAATTAGTGGACATTCCTCTAGAAATTGGGTTATAGTTTTATCTTTAGTCTACAGTGTTGCTACCCTATTTTTAAAAATATTTTTGCGGATATGCATGGAATGTTTTATTAGAAGGTGGGAAAAATAAATTCTGCTAACCATGAAGACTGTATTCTTACTACTTTAACATATTTAGGGAAATATATTCTGCATTTTATTTAAAGAGATGAGTCTTAATTTGGTTCTCTAGAAAAAATTTCTAAAACTAAAAATACTGCTTTAGATAAAAAGGCTTACAAAATGCTGAATATCATCAGAAAAAAATCTGAAATATAACAAGAAAACTCTAGCCTACGCTTGGGAAGCTCTTGTTTTCTTAACCAGAAGGATTGCATATATTCTTGAGCAGTAGTAAGTAGGGAGACTGAGATAAAGCCCATTCTTGTTCTCTCATCCTTGCTTCAACTAGGTTCAGTTTGCTTTTACACTTTTTATATAATAAGCTTCTGCATAAATTTTCCTTTGAAGAAGAAATAAAGGTTCCTATTTATTTATAATGAAGTTCACCAATACACCTGAAATGACAGAAGAGAGGTGCCAAAATGTCGAATAATTATGAAAACTTGAAGTTACATGACTGAAGTATGCAATACTATAAGAATTTCTGTGATATTTAATCACCAAAACTTAGAACCCTAGGCTTTGGACTTTTTTCCCTTTCCTTTTTATTTCTTACAACTATTTAAGAGATAAGCAATGTGGGGGTATGCAAGTTAATCCACGGCAGATCTTGCTGTAATCTTGTTGAAATCTAATAGGTAAGATGTTGAGTTTCTAATCCTGCCAATAAGAGCAGATCAAAAAGCCAAGTGTTTGGAGCTCAGAAGAGGGATTTAGGCATAAGAGTTAAATTGGAGAGTTGTTATATGGCTAGTGATTGAAGCCATGGGTTTGAATGAAGAGTCACAGAAAAAGAGAATCAGCAAGATGATTTTAATGACTGACCTTAAAGAACTTCAGGATTTAAGACAGAAGAGAAGGCTGAGCTGGAAAAGGAAATGGAGAAGGAACAGCCAGATGTATAAGAAGAAAACTAAGATGGTCAATGTCACAGAAACTAAGGAAATAACTATTTAGCAGAGGGAGTAGAAAACAAGTGTCAAGTACTACTGAGAGGTAAAGATGGGAATTTAAAATGTTAATTAGATATGGCAATATGGTGATGGCCCCCACATTAGTGACCCTAGGAACTCATTTTAGGTTTAATTTCACACAATCCATTTTTTATACATTAACATTCCAAAACTCTATTTTGTATGCTGAATTCAGCCTTTCTTTCTTTAGCTGATGAACAGCTTGAGTTATAACTTGGTGCCTTTGCTACTCAACAATTAAGCTTCAGCAGGATTGCTCTTTGTATAGGCTTTTTGGAGGAAGGGGAGAAACTATATAAACATGTGTGTACATATATATGTATTTGTTATACTTTTGTTTTATAAAAGAATTTAAAATTGTTAGTGATAAACATAGGTTTCAAATGTGCTACTGAGACAAAGATTATGAATTATACTGTAAATAGCCAATCTTTGACATTAATTGGGTACTTACTAAGTTTAGTTGTTTTTCAATTGTGAATGAAAAGAGCAAACTCAAAGAATTGTGCAAATGCTGGAATACATAAATTGAAAAGTAGAATGAACCAGGTTATTTGTAATATATATTTTTTAGCTCAGTGGTAATATATCTCTCCCCTCGTCCATTCTCCCCTTTCTTTCTCAGATCTTTCCATTTTCAATTTTCTATCTTGTTATGACAACCCTATCTGTAGTAGAGTAGGGGGTCTTCCCTTCCTTGACCTTTCTAAATTGCTGTCTCTTCATCTGTGAAATGATTAATACTTGCTTCAGTGAGCTGTTATGAAGATTTGTAAAATAATTTCTGAAAAGCATCTGGTACAATGCTTGTATGGACTATATCTTCAAAGAGTGTCCTTTTAAAATTTTCTGATAAATTACATCTGGGAGAAAATATTTCACACTGTAAAGAATATTGCATTTAATCAACAAATATTGAGGTAATATTTGAACAGATGTTGTGTGGGAGGCACTTGAATATAGGCATGGAAAAGATAGCCCTTTTAAAACCCTAGTTGAAAAATCATTGCGTTTAGTTATGGGTTACAGTGTGACATTTTGTTCTATGTATAGTTTGTAGAAAGATTCTGTCAAGATAATTAACATATCCATCACCTCACAAACTTATCATTTTTGTGGTAAGGACATTAATAGTCTATTCTCTTAGCAATTTGGAAATATATAATACATTATTGTTAACTTTGATCACCATGCAGTGTAATAGGTCATTAAAACTTATTCTTCCAGTCTAACTGAAACTTTGTCCCTTTTATCAACATCTCCTCTTTCCCTATCTCCTTCCTACAACCCAGCTCTGGTAATCGTCTTTCTACTCTGTTTCTATGCATGTATATTTACAACTGTTATAATTTCTTAATGAATTGACCTTTTTCCATTATATAATCACCATCTTTGTCTATTTTTACAATTTTCAATTAAAAGTATATTTTGTCTGGTAAAGTACACTGCTCTCATTTGGTTTCTATTTGCGTGGAATATCTTTTTCCTTTCTTTTTCTTTCAGTCTGTGTGTTTCCTTAAAGGTGAAATTAGTCTCTTTGAGGCAGCATATAGTGGGGTCTTTTTTTTTTTAATCCATTCAACCATCTGATGTCTTTTGACTGCAGAATTTAATCCACATATATTCAAATTAATTACTGATAGGTAAGAACTTACTATTTTATTTTGTTATTTATTTTGTGGTTAATTGGTGGATCCATTGTTCTCTATTCCTCTCTTTCTGTCTTCCTTTGTGGCTTGATAATTTCTGTAGTGGTATGCTTTGCATTCTCTGTTTTTATCTTTTGTGTATCTACTAAGGATTTTGCTTTATGATTACCATGAGGCTTGCATAAAATATCTTGTACTAATAACAGGCTGCTTTAAGTTGATAACAACTTAATTTTGATTACTTACACAAACTCTACAGTTTTACTCTCCTCTCAATTTATTTTTGATGACACATTTTGTATCTTTTATTGTTTGGGTCCCTTAGCAAATTATTGGAGCTGTATTTATTTTTAATAGTTTTGTCTTTTGACCTTGTTACTAGAGATGTAGTTGGTTTTCACACCACCAGCACAGTATACGAATGTTCTGAGATTTATTACATACTTACTTTTACTAGTGATTAAAAAGTTTGCTGCTTATTGACCTTTTCCTTCAGTTTGAAGGACTCCTTTTAGCATTTCATGTAAGGCAGGGCTAGTAGTGAAAATTCCTTCAGCTTTTGTTTGTCTGAGAAAATTTTTATCTCCCCTTCATTTTTGAAGAACAAGATTACTGGATATAATATTCTTGGTTGGCAGCTTTATTTTTTTCTTTCAGGTTTTTGACTGTATCATCCCATTCCCTTCTGGCCTTCAGGGTTTCTGTTTAAAAAAATCCACTAATAGTCTTATGAAGTTCCCTTTGTATGTAACAAGTCACTTTCTTTTGCAGCCTTTTTAATATTCTATCTTTGTCTTTTACTTTAAATTTTCTTTTTTTCTTTTTTTTTATTTTACAATTTGATTATAATGTATCTTGTGGATTTCTTTGGATTTATCATATAGGTATTCATTGAAGTTCCTGGAT
Organism: Microcebus murinus; assembly: GCF_040939455.1. Lineage (NCBI taxonomy): Eukaryota > Metazoa > Chordata > Mammalia > Primates > Cheirogaleidae > Microcebus > Microcebus murinus. Next base: position 76,127,011 of record NC_134112.1, on the reverse strand, counting down.
CTAGATTTCTAATTCCTCCTCCAGACTTGGGAAGTTTTATGCCATTATTTCTTTGAATGTATTGTCTATCCCTATCTCTCTTTTTCCTCCTAGTACTCTAGAAATGCATACATTATTCTGCTTGATGGTGTCCCTTAAGTCCCTTTAGCTGTCCTCATTCTTTTTCATTCTTATTTATTTTTGCTTGTCAGATTTGATGATTCCAGATGGCCTGTCTTTAAGTTTACTAATCTTTTCTTCTACTTGATCTAGTCTACTGTGAACTACTCTTTTTGAATTTTTGAGTTTAGTTATTCTTCAGTTCCATGATTTCTGTGTAGTACTTTTTAATATTCTCTCTCTCTCTGATGAAATTCTGAGTTCTTTTTTGCTTTTCTTATCTTGGTCTTTATGAATGTCATTTTGAATTCTCTGTCAGGTAAGTTACATATCTCCATTTCCTTAGGATCAGCTTCTGGATGTTTACCTTATTTTTTAATTTGGAATGTATTTCCCTGTTTCTTCATTTTCCTTGATTCTCTGTGTTGTTTTCTGCACGTTATTTAAGAAAACCACCTTTCTCTGTCTTGTTACACTAGACATGCATAAAAGATATTTCTTCCTAATCAGCCTGCTAAGAGATTCTAGGTTCTAAGCTATTTGCACGTATCCAACCTTCTCTCTTTATTCTTAGTGAGCACCCTCTCCCCAATTAGAGAGTGTCAAGTTGTGCTATTGCCATGAGAGAGGAAAGATAAAGACCAGCCCTTTGGGATGCGGGCGGAGAGGTTGAGTGTTAGATGTGTATTCCAGTTTCTTCTTTTCTTGCAGAGAAGCTGAGAGTCAAAGTTTTTCTCCCACTCAGTCTGCCCTACACTAAGAGGAGGGTCTGAGGCAGATTCCTGCACTCTTGATCAGTCTGGTCACTTTAAGCTGGGAAGATAGCTGCTAAATGTTTGTAAATTTAAAAGTCACCTTTTTGTTCTCAGCAGTATAGAGCTCTGTCAACTCCCAGAGGTAGGTGATTTAGGAGCCAGTCGCTTGAGTGAAGGCTGTAATAGTTGGAGCACTTGATGTATACAGAAACTACTTTCAGGGAGAGTCTACAGACATGGATTTATTGCTGTAGCAAGTCAGGAAAGAAGGCTCAAGGAGTGCCCAGTCTTCTGTTAAAGCAAGAAGAATCCTCACACTATCCTAGTAGGAGGAGATTTCTGGTCTGGAGTTTTCACAGAAGCAAGCCAGGGAGGAAGGGGCAAGGAGTGCCCACTTTCCCCTTCAGGTCCAAGGAGGTGCCCCAGCCTCCTTCTAATCAGAGAATGAAGGACTTTATCTCAGGATCAAACCAGGAAAGAAGGCTTGGGGAATGTTGTTCGTTATGTTCTTGGTGCCAGAGGTCTCCAACCTCTTTCCGTGGAGAGATTTTCTATGGGGCTGGAATTGTTGCGGGAGCTAAAGAATTGTCATGCTTCCTGTTTAGACTGAAAGACGTTTTTTTCTTTATGTGTGATGTAGGCTTCCAGATACTTACTTATTGAAGGCCAGAACCACAGGAGCTGCTGGAAAAAGCATAGAGTCAAAACCCTTTCCAGGGGGAAGCTGGGAGTTGGTTTGATCTTTGGGACTACAGCTGCTGGGAGTGCTTATGCAGTTCAAAACCCCTATTGTTGTTTAGGCATACACATTCCTGTTCAGGGAGAGAGACTGTGGAAGGGGCTTTGGTGTCAATAGCTGTTTTAGATAGGGTGGTCCTGGAAAGCCTCTTAGACAAGCATGTAGCTGTTGACCAAGACTTGAATTAAGTGAAGGATTAAGCCACTTGGGGATGCAGGAGGAAAGAGTATCCAAGAGGGCACTAAAAATAAGTGCGAAAAGCCCTGAGGTGGAATAAAACAAGCTTTTCTTATAAAGAACAGCAAAGTGGTGTGCAGGCTGTGTGAGAGTGGTATGAATAGAGGAAAAGAGAAGAAATGAGTCAGGAGAGGTAGATAGAGTTTAGCTTATGTCAGTTATTTAGGTTGTGGTAAGATGTTTAGAATTGAAGTGATAGAAAGCCATTGGAAGATTTTGGATGGGTTCAGGAAGTGATGTGATTAGGATTCTAAAGATCTCTTTGTCTGATCTGAGAATAGACCCTGCCGCTACATGGCTCAACTCCATGGCTCACGCACTGTTTACGTGGAATTTGAGGTACCCCCTTATAGTTGCACAATCTTGAGAATAGAATGTAGGGGCAAGAGTGGAAGCAGGAAGACCAGATTGGAGGCTGTGGCAATGGTTTAAGGTTTGAATAGGTAGTAACCTGAGCGGTAACATAGAATATAAGCAGAAAGTATTTACTCAACATTATTTAACTGAGTTCATAAATATATTAAAATGAGCAATAGGGTAAAACTGTGCTGTTTGGAGTTTGTTGCATGGCTAAAAATATTTAACCCATTTTATCACAATAATACATAAATGCACGTGGTTAAAAATCCCAGCCTTGCAGAATTTGCAGTAGAAAGCAACAGTTCCCAGCCCTACTTTTCCTCATTCCCAGTCACATTCCCAGAGGGAGACCTTTTAACTCTTAATTATTTTTAATTCTTCTGAAAAATACTTCAAAAATCTAAAGATGCTTACACCACTCTTCCTCATTTATCTTTCTTAGACTTGAGCCATTACAGTACTTCCTGCAGGCTGGAGAGATTTAGCTCACTCACATAAGCTTCTGGCTCCTCTTTCTTCTACTTGGAATATGGTTATTTACCATTATTAATTTTTGCTAGTAGACTTTTTATATTCTCTCCATTCTCACAAGCAGTAAAATTTTTAGTTGGGTACATGGCTGTCTGGCTGAAAATGACATTTCTCATTTTCTCCTCTCCCTTTTCCCTGTGCAGTGGGAGTGAGGATGATTGTTCACAGAGAATGTAGGTTAAGAACACAGCCCCCAGGTTTATTTCTCCCTTGGGAAAATAGGGGCCAGATCCCATAGGACCATCAGTCTTGATGAGGAATTTCAGAGGCAATGTCTTTGTTTTTATAGAATTCAGAGCTAGCCTAGAGACTGCTGAGATTTCTCTGAGAGTGGAAGGGGAGTCTTGCCAGAAGAGGAGCAAGTATTGTCTTACAAATTGCTGTCTCAAAGATGTGTCAGTAACTGGTTAGGGAGCAATCAACATCTCATATTTGTTCCAGCATCTCTTGTGGCTACATATAGCTAAAAGACTTAAGTACAGGCAAATAGGGTATTAATGGAAGTGATGTGTACAAACCAATGGGACCTCCCCTGAAGGGGAAGAAACAGGTTCTCTCGGGTCTCTTTCCTCTTCCCACCGGCTGGAATATTAGTGTCATTGTAGCAGGAGTTAGAACAGCCATTTGGATGAGTCGTTGGTTGCTATTTGCTGAGAATAGCAGAGCTGAAAGTTGGATGGAGTCTAGGACCCCCACAGCTTTGCAGAGGAATGCCACCACCTTATTTCAGACCTGTTTGTGAGAGAAAAGTGAACGTCTATCGTATGTAAGCTAATTTGTTTATGTTAATTTCTTTAACTTAAGGTATTTGTTATAGTAGGTCTCCCTCTTATATCCATGATTTAACTACAGTTTGCTTTGCAATTTAAATAATATACTCATCCATTATTTCTTGTTCCTTCAACTAGAGACATTATGGTCATATTTTCCTGCTGACAGGGTTAATTGCCAGCTTGATAGTCCTTTTCCCTCTGTCTTTCTTGCTGCAGTGTTTCCAGCCTTTCCTAAAATACTTGCTTTTGTAGCTTCCCTGGCAGCCACAGGTGACCATGTTGCATAACTTTGGGTGTATGAGATGGGAGACACATTGTTAGCATTGCTCCACCTCACCTCCTCCCACCAGTGTCTTTTCTATAGTTATCACCTTGTGACTCTGAGGCTAATACGAAGAGAATTTCAGCGGTGCTGGCTCCTACACAAGTGAGTCTGAAACCCTTAGCAGCAGCTGCTGCATTCAGACTTTTTTTCTCTGAGGAACCTTCTCCCAAGGTTGATTATTTTTTGCTCTGAACCATCGTTAAGATCCCCACACTATGAGCTGTTGATTATTTTTTGCTTTGTAACCATCATTAAGATCTCTACCTTTTGAGTTGTTGATTCTACAAATTGAAAGTGACTGACTTAGTGGTGTTTACATTAAGAAGATTAACTACTTTCGCTGCACAGCCAGATATTATGTTTTGATGGTGTTTGTTTTCATTCAAGTTTTCTTATAGTGTTGATTTCTTTTTTTTCCCCCCTACCTATCTTGTCTCCCTTTATAGCTTCCTTAAGTTGTTATAAATTACGAGCCCTGGTTCTCAGTTGGGACAGTAATATTCCCTAGCAGACATTTAAAACATTTGTGGGGATGTTTTGGTTTTTCTCAGCAATTAGAGGTTGCTACTGGTACTTAGTGGGTAAAGGCTAAAGATTCTAGAAATCTTGAAATGCACGAAGAAGAATTGTTCTTCATGCTATGTGACATCCCAGTGTCCTGTTAGACATTTATGTAGGTAAAAACCTGCTTATAATTATTTGAACCTAGAATATAACTCTTTATTTATAAAATGCAAAGTATCTTTTGTATAATTTTAATGCACAGCAAGTTTTTGTAGATATGTAGAAAACTCCTAGGTAAACTGAGGGAAGATTAAACTTTTTTTTGTTAGGAACTTTTCCTGCAAATTTCCCACCATTTTAAAAAATAATGTCACCAACAGCAATGACGCTTGTGAGATTTCTTTTACCAATACAGAGTGCTTGTCTTAGCCTTCATCTTTAGTTGTCACATTCTCTTTGATTTTTATGGGTATATACAAAAACTATTAAGCCCTTATTTCAAAAATGTCAAAAAAAGGAGAATAGTGTTGACAACATTCAGTTAAATATTGCCTAACTTTCGCTAAACCCAGACTTCTTCATTATATAAGTGGATGTACACATCTGGTTTTTTATCTTCTAGACCAGTTATGTCTAGGTATTTATATGCTGAAATACATGTTATTTCAGTTATTTTATTGTTTATTTGTATTCCAGTAAGGATAATTTATTTATTTGAAAATGTCTCTGCAGATAATATAACCTAGCTATAGATTTTATTTATGGATAGCAAAATGGGTTATTATTTAATTTTTAAATTAAAAAGGGACTTATTGGTCAGGACCAGCAGAAAATAGCTGTCACACTGTAAGGGGAAATTCACAAATTATGGAGTTTGGCACAATTTAGGGAACTAGTGAGAGTTGTCTTAGCATTCAGGGATTAACTGTGGGGTCGGGGGTAGGAGCGCCTGTAGGCCTAAAATGGCCAAAAGTAGGGAACCTGACCAGAACTGGATGGGAGCTACAGCCATGGGACAGAGACTGTCTGACAGAAGCTGTGTTCTCCAGTGAAGAGTTTTGTCACTGTCCAATTCTCCGTGGCAGGGAGGGAGCTAAGGGAATAAACCTACCATCTTCTTTCTCTCCTCTCCGTCTGATTTTGTGCTGGTACCTTACCATAGGAAAACCCGAAGAGCATCTGCAAAGCAAAATGCCTGGCTGTTATGGTTCCAAAGCCTTCCATAGCACAGAGCAGAGTAGAGAATAGGGGAAAGAGAATTGGGAGGACAAAGGGGAAATATCAAAGGCATAGAATGTTACATCAGTTTAGGTTTGAGAATCACGAATCCTTCCAAGAATCCTTCCAAAGGATAGCCTTAATCTCTCTTATTTTTGCTTTTCTCCCCAGGTATCTCCTTCCTGTAGCCTTCTGTCTTGCTCTAATCTGAACTGGTATTTGGACAGCAGGCTGAGAATTGTCATTATCTCTTCAAAATTCTTTTGAATTGGAGCCACTGTTTTTTGATTCCTTCACCTTTGTAAGAAAGAGTGTGTGATAAATTTTCAGATTCCATGCAGGTCTGAAATTTTTTTTTATCTTTGATGGGAAAATTGTCTGGGCATAGACTTCTGCGTTGAAATCATTCTCCTTCAGAAAATTGAAGGCATTACTATCTTCTGGCTTCCAGTGTTACTAATGAAAACTTTAAACTCTGGTTTCATTCATCTTTTATGTTTTATTTTGTTTTTAATTGACATAATTGTACATATTTATGAAGTAATGTGTGATATTTTGATACATATATACATTGTGTAATGATCCAGTCAGGGTAATTAGCATATCTTTCACCTCAAACACTTGTCATTTCTTTGTGGTGAGGACATTCAAAATCTTCCCTTCCAGCTGTTTCAAAGCATACAACACATTATTGATTATAGCAAAGTAGACGAATGGGCTTACATCAAACTAAAAAGCTGCACAGCACAGGAGGCACTCAACATAGTAAAGACACAACCTATAGAGTGGGAGAAAATATTTGCACACTATGCATCTGACAAGGGGTTAACATTCGGAATCTATATGGAAATCAAAAGCTCAATAGCAAAAAATCAAATAATACAATTGAAAATGAGCAAGAGTTCTGAGTAGACATTTCTCAAAAGAAGACATACCAAATGGCCAACATGAATAAGAAAAAATGTCCAGTTTCACTAATCATCAGGAAAATGTAAATCAAAACTACAATGAAATATCATCTCTTCTCAGTTAGAATGACTTTTATCAAAAAGACACAAAGTAACAAATGCTGGTGAAGATGTGGAGAAAGGGAAACTCTGGTGGAAATATAAATTAGAACAGTCATTATGGACATTAGCATGGAGGTTTCTCAAAAATCAAAAACTAGAATTACCATACGATCCAACAGTTCCACTGCTGAGTATACATCCAAAGGAAATGAAATCAGTGGGTCAAAGAAATATCTGCACTCCTATGTTTATTCAGCACTATTCACGATAGCCAAGATACAGAATCAACCTAAGTATCCATCAAAGGGTGAATGGATAAAGACAATGTAGTACATATACACAATGGAATACTATTTAGCCACAAAAAGAATAAAATCCTGTGATTTGCAACAACATGGATGATCATAGGATATTACATTAAGCGAAACAAGCCAAGCACAAAAGGACAAATACTGTATGCTTTCACTCATGTGGAATCTAAAAAAGTTGATCTCATAGAAGTAAAGCATAGAATAGTGGGTACCAAAAGCTAGGAGAGTAGGGGAAACTGGAGTGTGGGTGTGGGCTGGTAGGAAGTGGTTGGTATAAAGTTACAGATAGAACAAGTTCTGGTATTCTGTTACATAGGTGGGTAAACTATAGTCCTTCTTTATTTAGATGACCAATTTTTTTTTCCTTTCTCAAATATTGTAATGTTCTAGTCTTCATCCTTGGAGGTTTCTAAAATGTTGCAATTATCTTTCTAGATTTAAAAAAATTATTGTGCTCGGCAACTGTTGATTGCAAAGATAGGAGCATGTCCTTGAACTCTTAGATATGCTCTTATTTTTGTGAATTTGGGATGGGAGGAGGCTGGGAGGTCGAGAGTGGGGTTTGCTTTTCTTTAGAGAGACAGCTCTTCGAAGTCATCCTACTGTTAGCACACTTACCCCTGGAACAGTCTATTTGGATGAATTTTCTAATCATACTCCTAAGATTGTTGTTAACAAACAAGTGTTTCTATCTGCCATTTGGCTTTACTTTAGGTACACAGAGTAATAGAAAGTTTGCTTCAGAGAATCAAAGAACATAGTAGAGTTGACCCTTTACATCCATCCATGGGTCCCACATCCTTGGATTCAACCAACTCCAGAATGAAAATATGTGGGAAGAAAAACCAATAAAAATGACAGTACAACAATAAAAAAGAATACAAATAAAAACAATACAGTATAACAACTGTTTATATAACATTCACATTGCATTAGGTATTATCAGTAATCTGGAGAAGATTTAAAGTATATGGGAGGTTGTTATATGTAAACACTATGACATTTTTTATAAGGGGCTTGAACATCCATGGATTTGGGTATCTGAGGGAGTCCTGGAACAAGTTCCCTGTGGATACCAAGGGAAGACTATGATAGTATATTCACATTATGTGTATGATTAACATATTCCCTATTTTCTTATGTTTTCGTTTTCTGTGTGACTTAGTAGTTTTATCTTTCTCTCCCCTGTATTACATTAATGGAGCTGTTACCTAGAAGAAGGCCCATCAATTCTAAAATGTGATGAAATAAACATCTCACTGGAGAAAGGAATGTCAAAATAAACGTGTTGCTCATTCAGCAGTATGTTTTTGCCCAGAGGCATTAACCAGGCATTGTTTACATTAAGCTAAAAATAAAAATTAAAATTAATTCTCATCTAATTAATTATCCAGCTCTTTTCAACGTAGGGCTCCCATGTTTAATCAATCATTTGTAAAATTTCATAAGAGTCTTTTGGGATATTTTTCTTTATTGTAAAATAGTGTAAATTTTCATTTAACCAAAACCCAGTCAAACTGAAAATGTAAAGCAGTTTTAGGAACAAAACAATAAAGGAGGGATAGGGGGGTTATCAGGAGTATATTCTGAAAAACAACTTCTGAGGTATGTGCCAAGGTCGAGAGAGACCTGAATTCCATTAGAAACTTTTTGGCAGAAGTTGCCTGATTCTTTTTATGTGCATGGCCCTCAGGCCCTGTTCCCTGACCATATCAATATGTAATGGTTTCAGTAGGTAGTACCATCTGTGTTTTTTGCTCCCAAGGTCCAAATGTGTGACAATGAGAACATTTTAACATTTTAGAAAGCAATTTCTTTTATTTTCATTAAAGACAGCTTTATTTAGCATATGTGCCTAAATACTACACTTCTTACTTTTTGTTTTTTGTGCCAGGGACCCCACAAGGCCCCCAATGTTTTCATTTATTTCAAAACTACATATTGCTGTTCAGTGTCCACACAGCAGTGTATAGTCTCCATATTGTCATGAAAAAATATAGTTTAAAATGTCAACTATACATAATGTGCTTGTGTGCTTGAAATATTAATGCTTACAATATTCTGAGATGATGTGTCTCAGAGTAAGAAGGTTAAAAAGCAAGTGATAAAACACACATGGCTTTTAAAAGAAATGAGTTGGATTAAATGACACTTTGAAGTCTTAGAAGCTCATCTTTTTCTATTTCTGTATTTGTTCAGAGAATGCAAACACTCTGACAGGTCAGACAGTTTGATGGTGTTTGAATTTGAACTTGGGTTTCTGTGCCTGCAAATCTTTGGATGTTTACCTCAGGGATTTTTCAAGGTGTCTTTTTTTTTTTTTTTTTTTTTTTACGAAATAAGAACTATTTTGATTTTTGTGTAAAAGCTCTTATTTACAATTTTTATTAGACTGCATTGAATTCAGGAATACACAGATGTATTACAGGACAAACATGTGCCCCTAAAGCATTGCCACCTGCAGTTAAAGCCTGACATGAGGTGACTTGAGTACTTTCATCTTCACCAGTGGCTTTGTACAGGAAGTTACTGAGGATTGTCTGGGAAACTGAATAGAAAATCTTAAAATGTCAGGACCTCATAATGGGAATTCTGAATTCTCATAAACTGTAATGGAGTCCGTTTAAATGCCAAGGAGTTTATTGATCTTAATTGCAGGTGCCTGTTCTTAGGGCCCAGGTTCTCAGGGTGGCTTCCTACTCTCTTCCCCATAGTAATGTTGAATCTCATTATGAAAGTGATCGTTATTTAATAAATAACTCAACCTGAATTTCTCTTTTTCAGTTTTTACTTGTTGTTTATTATTCATAAATATCCAGGATAATCATATGTTTTCTTGAATATAAAAATCATATATGCTTATAGTACAGTGTTTGGAAAATACAGAAACATAAAAAGAAATAGAAGGGAAAATACTTCTAATCTGACAAGGGGTAGTAATGAATGCTGAGTAACTCATCCTTATCATCATTGTTTGCATCTCTGTTTTTCCCCATTCATCATGCCATAAACAGAATTTTATATCTTGCTTCCCCCCAACTTAGCATTATGTCCTGAACATTTTCCTGTTCAAAAAACTTTTGTTAATATTTGTATGGTTATGTATTCTTTCTTCCTATACACATATAATTTACTTAACATTTATGCCATGATGACTACCTGCTATACCTTATGAGGAGAGGAAAGGTGGATTTCAAAATATTTCTAGACTAGGAATAATGAGTTGAAAGATTGTACACATTTTGAGACTTTTAATATGTATTCAATAATTCTCTAAAATGAGTGCTGATATATATATATATATATATATATACTCCTAGGAATAGTTTGGAAGAATACCCATCTCATTCAAGCTTGCTAATCTTGAATATTATATTAAAGATGTCTTTGTAAAGTTGCCTTTTTTATTAATAACAATTTATGTAGTGTTTATTATGCTTTGCAGAGAGTTTATCAGACATCTTTGTGTATTTGATAAACACAAATGGTATCTTGCTTTACTTTGTATTTTTTTTTTTATTTAAGAAACAGGCTCTTGCTTTGTTGCGTAGGTTGGGGGGTCAGTGGCGTGATCACAACTTACTGCAGCTTCGAACTCCTAGGCTCAAGCAGTCCTCCTGCCTCAGCCTCCTAAATGGCTGGGGCTATAGGCACTCACCACCACACCTGGCTAATTTTTAAACTTTTTGTAGAGATGAGGTCTCGCTGTGTTGCCTAGGCTGGTCTCAAACTCCTGGACAGAAGCAGTCCTGCTACCTCAACCTCCCAAATTATTGGGATTACAAGCATGAGGCTCTGTGCCCGGCCTACGTATTTGTCCTTTTATGTTTGTTAAAATGCCCACTTTGCACGTATTTTTTAGCCATCATTGACTCCTGGTATTGTGAGGGCTCTTATGAAGCAAGCTGGGAGCCAAGACTTCAAGATTGGGGTGTGTGAAAAACCTTTAAGTGGAGCTTTGTGCATCTAGGAAGATTATTGGATGGGTGGCAGGGTGAGGATTTTGGTGGCATTTTAGTAGGGTAGGGAAGGACAGCATGAATAAGGTGATGCAGGTAAAGATGGAAAAGATGGAGAAGAAAGGGGGGCTGTAAGAGGTGTTTTAGAAATCGAATGAGAAGCAGATGAGACTAAATGAGGAGGATTTAGAGATTATTCTTAGGATTTTGCTGGTGCCACTTGTGGGGTGGGGATATCATTACTAAGATATGAAACAGCATGAGAAGAAAAGAATTTGGGGATGTTCCTGTGAGGGCTGGCTGTGAGCAGAACGCATGTCTCATTGTAGCTTAAACCACTGGACTTTATAAGAACACAGGGACTGGGATGGTGACTCAGTGACACCATTGTAAAGCAGCCGCCTCCTGTTTTCTTGCTCTTCGATCCCTAGTGTGGTGCTTTTGCCTTCATGGTTGCCAATGCCTAGAGGTGAAGCATCTGTGTTCCAGGCAGAAGGAAAGGGGGCGAGGACCATGGGCTCCGTGCTTGAGACACTTTTTTTTGGAAAGGAGCACCCTCCCCACCTCAGTTTCTTTCTACATGTTACAGGCAAACCATAGCTGTAAGGAAGACTGGTATATTAGTATTTTTATTACCAGTCTCTGCCCTGGAGAGAAAGAGTAAAGGGATTTAGAATGGGAGTTAAGCCACCAGCAGTATGCAAACAAGGGGGCAGATAATAAATTTAATTTTGTCCGTGTTTGTGGAGGAGACATTATGTAATGGAAAATAGTGCCCAGAATTTAGAAGAAGTTGTCAGGGCTTGTGAAAGATAGAAGTAGATGCAGTCTGCATTTGTTTCATAATCAGTCTTATATCTGCAGGACTTCAAAATTCTTCTAGGTTTTCCCTCCTGTTTTCATACCTTCTCTTGTATCCTAAATTCCATTTATTAGGTCTCATGTCATTTTCTTGTGTCAGGACCCAGCACCTTCTAGCCACAAGGTCAGCCTCCCTGTGATATCCCATTATTCTGGTCCAAATTGCCACTGTTATTTTATTAAAAGCCCTCAGAATTTTGGGGGGTGCACTACTTATAGTCTGAAAAGGAGGGCCCTTCCTTATGTTTGGAAGTGGAATTCCAGACTGCAATTTATTAGAGGTATGACAATAGCCAGATTTTTTTCAACCCCACTCTGTGTGTATCTTTTTGTATATGAGGGAATGGATTGCTATTAGGACTAAACAAATTAATGTGTATATCATACCTCTCACTTTCAATGGCTGCTACCTTCCATTCTCCCTCCTCATGATTTGATACAGGAAGAACTGGCTTCCAGCAGAATACTGCTAACAAATACTGCTACTGATACGAAGGAAATGATCCCTCCAGGAGATTAGCAACTTCTTTCTCTAGGGTCTTGCTTTTTCTCCCATCAGTGACTATAGCAGATGGGGATCAAAGTCACACTTAAGAAGCTTTCAGACTCCACTGCAAACTACCTCCTCTCCAGGGGAAAAGGCTTTTAAGCAATTTGAAGCCTTTTGTGGGTTATATGTGTATGGGTTATATTTTCATATATAACAAGTCAGTAAACATTATCTAATTTTTTACATCTTACACAAATCTGGTGATGTCCTTTCATACTGTGATTTTCAAGGACATGCTTCCTTTTTGAATTAAACTGAGTGGTGTGTGACAGCCATAGTGCTGAAGCAGTGTTTTCATGTTAGTGAGAGTACCTGCTCCCCGGGGTCAATTCAGCATTCCCTTTATAACAAACACTTACGAACACTATAACCTTAAGTGCTTTTCTATGGAATCTTTTACTCTCTGTAGGTACTTGAAGCTAAATTGTCCATCATTGTTTATGCATACTCTTTATCCGCATCAGTGGTAAGCATTAGCCCTGAAGTTGTTCATGAAGTCTCTCTTGTGCTTGCATGTGTGCAGCATACCTCGTTCTGGCACCGCCAAGCAGCATGATGCCTTGTGTGCTGTTTGGTGATGTTCTGTAACAAACATGGATGGTATCTTCGTCTTGACACCTCAGTAGCTCACGTTTCTTTCTGCTGCTTGTTATGTTCATATGCTTTCTCTCCTCTGACTTTTTCATTATTATGTGCTGTGGGTAGAGCACAGGCGAAGGGGAGACCTTCATTTCTGGCAGCTCCTAGGATTTCGCCCCAGGAGTTACTGTGGCTCCAGCCTGTTGGTGTTGACTGATTGGAGCAGGCTCTCTGAAGAAAGGATGTGGTGGGAGTTTTCTACCAGTGTGTGTCTCCCCACAGCACAAGGAGCCCCTGGGGCTTTGCCTTGGGCTCCAGATAAGAGAATGTTTGCAAAGCACTGAAACCGTGGCAGTTTGTGCCTTCTATCTCTTTTCCTGCCCTCCCTTCTGCCAGCTCCCCTTTTTTTTCTCCTGCCTCCCCTGGCCTCTCGCATTACTCCATCACCCCTACAGCCTAATTTCCCTGGGAGGGATTTGATGTGAATAGCGGGGATCATATAGAGCAATATATGCATAGCTTCAAGATTTTAATTGAACACAGTTAATATACATATACATTCATTTATGAATCTTTTGATGCAGGGGTATATTTGTCAGGATCTAGTCAGGAAAACAGTCATCACCAAGTGGTTCAATAGGGAGAATTTAATGTAGGGAACTAATTGCAAACTTTAATGTAGGGAACTAATTGTATTGAAAAAGCCAAAAGAGCAAATAGGGATCTGTTAGTAATGCAGAGGTTACCAGCTGCAGCAAGCCATTGGGCCAAAGGGACAAAGGAAGAAGTTGATGTTATCAGAGCCAAGGAGGGGGCTGCCTGGTGGGAACTCAACCATAGCTGAGGTGCTGCTTGGTGAGAGCAGAACCCAGGATCCAGGGCTTCCTGGTGGTAACTGGAACCAGGGAGGGGGCTGCCCACAGAGAGCTGGAATAATGGAGGATATGTGGTTGCTTCTGGAGATGCCACATGAAGCAGAGGAGGCAAAGAGGAAAGCACTCTGTCATTTCCTCTCCTCATCTGTGTTTCTCCTTCTGGTCTCTCATTAGCCTACTCGAATTTGTAGCCAGCTTTCAAGGAGTGCAGTTTGCAGGGTTCATTCATGTGAAGTGGAAGGCAGGGGAATGCATGGGAGACCAAACAGGCAAAGGACTGGCACGGAGGCCAAGGCCTTTTCCTTAAGTATGGATTGTTTTCCTAGCATAATCCACATGACTAATGCACTTTCTGTCATTTCCATTTTAGATTATTTGTAATGGGATTTTAGGGGTGATGATTGCAAAGCAGCCACGTGCAGCATTCTGCAGTAGCCTCCTACATTTTTTTCCTGCCTCCATCCTTACCATCCCTAACTCTTATCTGTACTCTGTGTATATCTGTGTATAGTCCAAGTGATTCCTTTATAACAAACATCAGATTGCTTCTCTATTCAGGACTGCCAGTGGGTTCTGTCTCATTCCCAATAAAAGTGAAGGTCTTTATGGTGACTCACCAGGCCCTACATGATTTGTCCCCTTTGTCTCTCCAACCTCATCTCCTGCCATGCCCTTTGCTCTCCCTGCTTCAGCTAAAATAACCTCCTTGCTATTCATGGAACATGCCAGGCATGTTCCTACCCCTGCCCATTAGTTCTTACTGTTCTCTGTGTCTTGAATGCTCCTGCCTCACCACCTTTGCCTTTGCTCAGCCATGAACTCAGGCTCTCCCTGGCCTCCCTATTTAAAGTTGGCCCTCTCCTCTGTTCACGCACACACGTTTGCCCATCTATAAATTTGCAACTTGTCTTCCCTGTTTACTTTTCCCTGTTTTGCACTGATCACCTCCTAATATACAACTAATTCATTATCTATCCCAACCTACACACACACACACACACACACACACACACACACACACACACACACGAGTAATGTAAGCTGCACGAGGGCAGGGATTTTAAAAAATTTAGTCAGTTTTGTTCATAGAAAATGTCTATTACATGTTATTGAATGAATGACTGGATTCCAGAGTCATTGAATGACTCCTGGATTTTTAAGATTTCTTCCTCTTAATCTTTTTCAGTTGTGTTAACCATATTTAATGCGACAGTGATTATGTATCAACTTGTTTTTAATGAGTCTTTCCAAAGTGTTTAATTTTCAATTGAAAAATAAAAGCTTTTTCACTAAAATTTTTGAGATGTAAAGAATTCTGGATCCAAATTACACTTTTTCTATTTACTAGCTCTTTGGCCATGGATACTTACTTAAGCCTCATTTTCCTGATCTATAATATAGGGTTAATAATTGTACCTACCTTAACATGTTTATGAGTATTAAATTGCTGCATGAAAAACACTATAAATAGTCTACACAGTAAGTGTTCACTAAGTCTTAGCTATTATTATTATTATCGGTTTACATGCTAAGACAACCAGGAAAAATGCAGCCTCAGGTCTTCTGCTGTGGGAAACATGATTGACTGAGCCAGCCACTGTGCCTCTGTGTCTGCCTTCACTCTGAGGTCATGCTTTCTGTGGGCTTCTCCTGGCCAGTAACTGGGCACAGAAAGGGTAGTGAGGCAGGCACATCACAGTTGTGGGACCCCTCTCCAGACGTGGCCACTTCTCCTCCTATATTCCAGCTTCCAGTGGAACTTTAGCTCAAGGACTCCCCATCAGCCTGCTTGAGCCTGTCTTGGGAGTGCACCACAGTATAGTCCTCTTCCTTCTTGCTTTCCTTCCATAGACATCTGACCTGCACCTTGGTCTGAGGATGCTCCCTGCCTTCTTCTCCTCCCCACTCCAGTATGGCTTTTGCATTCTGCTTCTTGGTGACCCAAACTAATGCACATGAAATAATTACAGTTAATTACAACAATAAGTAAAACTGACATACGTGAATTGAGAAACAAACATAACTATCTCATTGTAGGCAAACAATTTAATTGGTCCTAGTGGGGGCAGAAACATTTGGGTGGCCAGGGAAGAGCTCCCTAACTACCATGTTCTAGGCAGGATAAGATTGTTGCCAGGGTGAATGGAAAGCATCTGTTAACCTTGTGAGTGCCTTCACTGGCCATTATTGGAGCTTCTACTGAGAGACATTACTAGTTTTTTGAATTGAAAGCTCCTTGTAGGTGAATACTCAATCTGATATAAAAGAATGCTTCTTTCCTATCAGCCGCAGCAGCTGTCTACAGTAGTGAACATGTAAATGCTTAATAACAAAATCATTAAATTAACATTCTTTAATTGGTGGACTCTATTTTCACTTTGCTAAGTGAGAGTCGGTGATAAAGATATTGCTGCTGACTGGGGACTGTAGAGTTTATTAAGTTTGTGACTTTGCAAAGGGAACATCCCTGGAAATCTATAGCAATGGCATCTCTGGTGTCTTGAGTACAAGTAAAAATGATCAATCCAGAATTCTTCTACATTATAAGAATATTTTTAAAGAGGCTTGGTAAAATGCAAATTAAAATGGTTTGTGATGATTTTTTGACCAAGCAGATTAAACATAGTGAAAAAATAATAGTTTCCTCCAGGTATTTTTATAGACTGAAGAGAGCTTCAGAGTGCTCCAGCATTGCAAAGAAAGCTTTTTAAAAATTTGATAAACAAATTTTTGTCGATTAGAATTGTATTTGTGAAAAATAGTGGGCAACTTACCTGCTTACATGAGTCACTGATAGAAATACAAATTTCTGAGTTATATAGCTTAGTAAGGAGACTAAGTTTAGACTGAATTTCTCTTAGTCTTCAAATGAAAACTAGATGCAGAGGGTTGAAAGGTTTAGTAATTATTTGTTAATCTGCCTGGGACTTTGGACAGCAGGTTTCATGGTTTTGCATCGAAACTTGTAATAGAACATTAAAAGCTGTTACTTTGGGTTACCACTTTTATTTTTCTTTGTGGAATCTTCAGAACAATAGCTTTTGTTACTGGCCAGGTGCAGGTCCGTTCTGCCCATGTGCAGTAAATCACTGTGACATGGGTTTTGCAAAAGTTAAAAGATTTAATTGCAAGGCTACCCAGCGAGGAGGCAGAACACCTTTCAAATATGCCTTCCTAGAAATAAGGTTTAGGGATAGTTACAGGAAGTGGGGTGGTCTAGGGCATGGGAAAAAGTGATTGGCAGTGGGGAAGAATGAAGTAACAGGTTTATTTTGTGCAAGAGTAGTCAGTTCAGGGCATTTCATAGGACATATGTACAGAAAATGATGGTTAATTAGTATGATCTGAGGGTGGAGTTTTGGGCCTTCTGACTTCAAAAGGCCATCTCTTGGGCACTTGGACAAGCCCAGTTGGATCAGTGGTCTTAAATGGTTTGAAGTGGACAGGAGCTGGCCCAAGTTCCAGAAAAACAACTGAAGCGACAATTACCATGGTGACGTATGAATTTTTATCTATAAAGTAACCAGTGAAGGTTAAGTTTCAGCATTTAGGGTATGTGGCCTTCAGCTTCTTAGAAAAAGAAAAAAAAAATAATGAAAAGCAAGAGACTAACAGCAAGCAGGGCAGGCAGACATGATCAGATTTCACTTTTGTGTGTAAATCTTCAGGGTTCACTTTGTGTGTGAATCTCGAGGTTTCCTAGATGTGGTTTCTGTCCCTTTCCCTCTGCCTTTATCTGCATAAGTTGCTTGAAGCTGCTTTGGTGTCTGAAACTTCCGCAAAAAGACAGATAGATCATTGCATTTTATGCACAGATGCAAAATATTAATACAGTCCACTAACTTAGACATATTTATCATAATCTGTGGTGACCCCTGAATGAAACAATATATAGTCGGGAGAAAAACCTGGATGTTTGAGGCTATGGCATCTGTTTGAATCTCAGCTTTGCCTTTTTCTAGTGTCTGATCTTGAACCTGTTAGAGCCTTTGGGGCCCCTGGCTCCTCCTATCTTAGAACACTTAGCATAGACCTGACCCATGGCAACCTGCAGATAAATGGTGTCTTCTCTAGGAGGTTGTGCAGGTGTTTGCCAATTTAAGGGGGACATTTTTCCTCTTGAATGTTTCCATTGAAATTGAGGGGAGATTCAGATTCCTGTTTCCCCATTGTCCCAGCAATGACCTTGGAGGCCTCTGTCTCAGAGAAAGAGCTTGTCTTCCTGGAACACTGCCTCGGTGAGTACTTCTCTGTTAGACATGCGGGTTACTAGGCTTGATAGTAAGGACATTGCTTTTATCAGGGACATTTGTAAAACTAAGAGACCTTAGCTAAAGGCAAAGTGTTGAGTATTCTAATGAGATCAAGACCTTACTGTAGGCAAAGTGTGGAGTAGTCTAATGAGATTTAGCTATAGGCAAAGTGTTGAGTATTCTGAGATCAGGATAGAAAGTTTAAACCTTCTGCCCTGGCAGATTACCATGCAGTTGCTCTAGAACAATAGTTTTCTTCTGTTCCCATCTAATACTGCTGTTTTTATCTAGGCATTATGTTTTCTTTTATTGGCTTTGCTAGATTGCTTTGAATCATATGCTTTAACTTTAATACCATCACCATTCTAACCACAACTTCTCCTAGCTGTGGTTTGCTAGTTTTTTCTTTTTTTTCATGTTTCCTCTTTATATTGTGAAAAAAAAATTTGCTTCGAGGAGATTCAAGTTCAAGTAATTAATAGTTCAGAGCAATAACCAATAAAACTATCTGGGTTTGCATTGTAGCTTTACTGTTTTCTAGCAGTGTCAGCTGAAGCAAACTTCCTTTTGAAAACCTGTTTCCCCATGTGTTGGGGCATAAGAATAGTATCTTTGTCATAGGGCTGTTGTTAATGATTACATAAAAGATCTGAGTTAAGTAGATAGAGCAAGGGCTTAGTGTGTGTTGGCTGTTTTTTTGTAACAAACAAGTGGAATGATGAAAGAACAATAAATAAAATGGGAAAAGATACAGAGTGCAACACATAATTATTGAAGTAAAGGATTCATGGGCATAGAAAGGAGTTCATCATAGAAGACTTCTAATAAGGGGTGAGTGTTGAAATAGACTGGAAGGGATGGATATGAGAAGTAATGGAGAAGAGAGACTTAGTTCAGGTAATTAGAGCAGCATGCATTCCAGTCACCTGACGAGTCCTTTAACATGCATGTTCCTGGGCCTGCTGCCAGGCATGCTGGGTCAGCAGGTATTATATGGGCCACAGGGATCTGCATTTTAATAAACACTCTTGTTTGGCTACTGGCCACAGGAGGAAACTTTGGTAGAGGTTTGCTGCAAGGACATACATAGCATGGCAAACTGTCATAAGGGAGTGGATACCAACTTGAGGATGGTCTCAGGAAGTGAAAGAGATTTCATTGTCTTTGCCATATAATCACCTTTAGTATTTTTGTGTTTTGTTTCCCAGGATCTCATTTTTGACCCTGCTTAGCCTAGTCATTCTTGTTTGTTCCTTATTAAGATGTAAAAAAATGGTCTGCCTCTTCTTTAAAATTATTGGCTCCTATATTTGGAGAGCTGCCAACATAGTCTTCATTTTCAATGCTTATATCACAATTCCTTTATCTCTGTATTTCTATATTAATTTTCATATTGAATCTGAATACATATATAGTTCATTTAACTATCCTGAGGTGGAATTTCAAGCACCTCATTCTTGGCTTTAGTGTCCTGTGTTGGGCCACTTTTGCATCTAACTGAACTCAACCCAAAGTTTACTTTTGAGATTTGCAAAGCACACCCATCAAGATTCTCCACATTTGTAAAATATTTACAGTGATTTTCTTGGTCTCTCAGAGATTTATATCTTTTGCTTTAGGCTGCAATTCAGTATACAATCTTTCCAGCAATTTTTCGTATACAAGGTTGTTAAATCAGTTTTACATCTTTTTATTCCTTAAAGTTGAATAAACTTTGCTTATCAGATTTTGTAATACTTCATCACTTAATATTTGAATATCCTTAATACTTTAATTTGAGCATGGCTAAATGGAATATGTAAGATACAATGCTTGCCATTTAGTACCTTGCATTATAATAAATGTTTTAAAAACTTAACTCCCTACAGATAGACCACCAGAACCCATACTATTTCCTAACTCCTGGAGTTTTAGAATATATGCATACTCCAGTTTTCTCCTTTGATTTTATTTTAACCACTGTGTTCAAGGAGGGAACACAGTGTTGATATGTAATCATAATGCGACTTTGTGTTTTCCTCTTATCCCTTCATCCCTTTTTGATGATATATTTCAGTCTTTCTCCTTGGATAGAATCTGAGATAGGTGCTATAACTTTTCCTGAGGAATAACATGAATACTAAATCAACTTCTCCTGTTGCATATAGTCCCATAAAGTCTCATTTCAGTAATTAATGTCCAGTCGTGTGGACATTAGCCCAGACTTCATTTAAAGTGGAAGCTTCTCCCCTTCGTCTGGGAGCCTGCTCCAGGCTGGGAGCCTGCCATAGAATAGCTTATGCAGTGGGCTTCTCAACCCCAGCTTCTGGCCTGGTGTCTGACTCCCATGGGGGATGTGGTGAGGAGAACGGATGGAGGCAGTGCCAGTCAAGAGAGACTGGTGCCCTGTGGCATTGGCAAGAGTTTGAAGTTTAACTGCCTTGCGGATTCTTTCTGGTTTTTATCACCATCGGTTTTTAAAGATTTCCTTCTGGGAGCATCCAACTCTGGCTCTGTGTACCTCTCTTCTGGTTAGCTTTCTCTCTGACAACAGATCTTTACCTGTTTTCTTTGGATATCATCTCATGCTGGGCAAGAGGTTGCCTTGTGTGGGGTCACTTTTTAAATAGATCCTGGAACAGCTCTCCATTTCAGGGCTCAGGTCTGTCTTTAGTGTGCGTACACACACACACACACACTCTCTCTCTCTCTCTCTCTCTCTCTCTCTCTCTCTCTCTCTCTCTCTCTCTCTCTCTCTCTCTCTCACACACACACACACACACACTCTCTCTCTCTCTCTCTCTCTCTCTCTCTCTCTCTCTCTCTCTCTCTCTCTCTCTCTCTCTCTCTCTCTCTCTCTCTCTCTCTCTCACACACACACACACACATGCCCTACAATGGGTGGGAGCAGTCTATTCCCGGGATTTGTGATAGAGAATGTAAGATATTTATTTGGCTTAGATTTTATCAGCAGAGAACAGTGACTGGGAAGCCTTATTTGAAATTTTAAGTCTCTCAAAAGCACCTTGATCTTGCCCTTACTATGAGCATATGAGATAAGAAAAACTAGAAAAGAAAAATGCAACAAAGAATACTTAAAATGTTTTTCTTTAACCTCTTTTCCTTTTGATGATGTTGTTTTAGGTCACATGGTATCTGTCTTTACCTCTGAGCTTTGCTTGATGTAAATCCAACCCCTTCACTTTGTCTCTTAAACTTAAATATCTGCCTGACCTTTTTAATCACATCAGATTTCTGGATTTCCAGTCCTTTTTCTGATGTGACTTTTGATAAACTCTTGATTGCATACATTATACTTAAGACCCTAGCCATAAAGTATGTAACTTAGGACACAGTACTATAGATATGTACAAAAAAGATTTTTCTATTTAGTTTGTTAATCAATATTGCTTCTTATGCTAATATTTGAGTGCCAGTCTTCTAAAATGTTTCCTATACATCAGTGTGATAATACAGAATAGCCAGTGATATTTTTAATACATCTTCAGTATTGAGCATTGTAGATGTTCGAGAAGGAAACTCTGAGAAATAGTATTGAAAAATGTTCTTTAGGTGATGATCTATTGGGAATAAGGGGTTTGTTAATAAAGAATGCTGATTTTCAGTGTATCATTGAGTATCCCTTTTGGAGTTAAGGGCAAGCAGGATGTGTTTGACTTAAACTATGAAAGGAAGTGTTTATCACTAATTTTAAAAGATAAATTTTAATGTGAATGTGAAATATAACTTGGTTACATTTGGATTGTGTTCTTTTTCCTCTTGATCTCTTGTCCTTTCCTTTATGACATTAGACCCCAACCTGTAACTTTATCCTCACTCCACAGGCAGGGCTCAGCCTAATGGGGCCACATGAGAAGCTTCTGGAAGCAGAAGATCACAGACTCACTAGGGAGTTGGTCTGTGTTCGGTCCTCTGCTCGCGGTGGTGCCAAGTTGCCTGGAAACTGAATTCCTGCCTTACTCACCCATCCATGCTCATGCCTTTGCTGGGTATCCCAGTCACCTTTCAGACTCAGAGTACTCATCTTGAATTCTTTGCTTGCCTTTTTGTTAGGCTGCTTGCTCGTAATGCCTTCTCAGCTTGGCAGCCCTCACCTGGATCCTGTTTTCACTTTGAACTTTTACCTTCTGATGACCTCCCCACCTGCCTTTCAGCTTGCGGATTCACCTGCCTATTTCAGATCTACGGTTACACTCATGGTCCTCTTTATCAACTCTTCATTAACTCTCTCTCCTTTTTACTTGCTCTTGTGTTCTGATCAGCATGGAATTTCAAGTCCAGGCCTCCCTGGTCTCTCTTGTCAGACTGTGCATTTTTGTGGTGAAGTTATCTTCCTTTTGTCAAGTGTCATAATCTTGCATGAAAATATCCTAACCAACCAAGGACCTGGACTCTTTGTTAGAGAAATCACACATGCATTGTTTGCTGTGCTGGGGCTGCCAAATACTGTCAGTAAGCGCTAGTTCATCTCATGTTGAGATCTCACTATTTGTGTCAAGTATTCCTTCATCCCAAAGGCTGGAGCTTTTTGACAGTAGGCAGTGGTACCTCATCAGTTAGAGTAGTGGTACAGTCCTTCTAAGCTTGTCATTTGATGTTGTTTTGATAGCTTTTTTTCCACATGGCAAATATATGTGTGATTAAGTTCTGTAGCTTTCTTTCTCCTTCCTTATGTCTTGTTGAGGAGAAATTTCTTCAACCACGTGCTTATGCTAGGAAAGAAAAATATCCCATGTACAGGCTTTTGTGTAGCATTTATTCAAAACAAGAGTTATCAGATATTCACAGAAAGCATTGTTCCTTTAATGGAGGCTTTTGCTTTTCCAACATAGACATCCTTAGCTAATTTTGAAAATCAACACAATGTCTTAAGTACCTTAATCATATGAGATGAACACATTGTTTTCCCTTGTGTCTTCTTCCTCATTCAAATAGGATAGTTGTGTTTTGATTTCTGCCCTGGTTATAGTTCTGTTTTCAAAACACTTTTCTGGTGTTGTGGTCACTGAAAGGCTTAGCAGGCTCTCCGGCTTGTTTCCTTCAATTGTCTTCAGAGCAAAATCATGATCGTTCTCAACCTCAGCATTGCCTGGGCCCTTATTGGATAGTGTAGGAAAGTGTTTTCTTTTCCTTTCTTATTTCCTTCCTCCCCTTATACACCTTTGGACATAATCATCTTTTATTTTTTAGAATATATTAAAATATACCATTTTAATATCAACTTTCCATTTTTCATTGAATCCATATGTTGTTCACATGCTTATAACTTTATCACATTAAAAATAAGTTGTTTTTCATATATAATACTATAAGCACATTCTACATTGAACTTCTTAATGGTGAGCTCGGTGAGCATTTCTGTATTGTCATATTGTTGGTCATTTGGATTATGTTGAATTTTTGGGTTTTGATATTAAGCAACAATGTCTTTGTGGTGCTTAAAGAGGAACTAGAGGAAGGCTTTAGACTGTCCAAGGCCCTGTTACTGGATGTCATAGCAGGGTTGACATTGGCAAGAATAAAGCTGTAAATCAGAACGTGAAGCAGAAGAGAGATCATGAGAATGGACACAAGGGTCTTACCCTTTTGTACCAGATTCCTTTCATTTTTCTAAATGTATCTCCCAGCCTCCTTCATCCTGCTTTCTGCTGCAGAGCCTGGCCCCTTGGGCTTCTGGTTGAGTCTGGTCCATGTGGAAGCTGGCAAGAGCTAGAGAGAGGAAGGAAAGAGAAATCAAATCATTCATGCCCCTGGCTCTCCCCTTGCAAGGGCATCTAGAGCAGGCTTATGCTCCCGTAATGCAGCCAACTGTGGGACTCTTCCTTGGGGTTTCAGTAACTGTTTTCTCATCCTTTCCTTTCCAGCCAAAGTAGAAACAGCTCGTCTTCTGCTAGCCCAGGCCCTTGTACCATCCCTAGGGGTTCCCTTACACCCATACCTTATAGACCACCCTTTTGTAAGTAAACCCTCCACATTATTCCATTTTGAATGTTTCATTCCTATTGGGACTTTGGTCATGCTGGATATTTTGCTTAGAGTGGAAAATTTGGAAAATTCTGGATACTACCCATAGTAGGAATTAGGCTCTTAAATATACTACTAAACTTGGATCATATTGACGGTCTTTAGTTCTTCCTTCCTAGAATGGTTTTAGAAGGTATAGATGAGAATCTAAGGCAGCTTTTTTTTTTTTTTTTTTTTTTTTTAGATATTATTTAATGGCGCATAGAGAGTTTTTACTTTTTTTTTTTTTTTTTTGGCATACTCAGATATTTGGATTTTTTTCTTTGTTGGCTTTGTGTTTTCTCCTCTCCCAGTAAAGCTTGGGGGAAATTAATATCCCTACAGAAACCTAATAAATATTCAGTTTTCATTTCTATCTCTACTTTGATAAGTTGGTTTTAAAATTTACTTATTACAAGTATAGCATATTTTATGTTGTAAGTGTAGATTTAAGTTGAAAATTTTCTGTGATATATTATATGGTTATTTATCAAGTAATTCTCCCCAGTCCTTTGGCTTGGTGGTATCTAATTTATCATATATTAAATTCCATTAACTAGATCTTTTCTGGCCTTCTGATTTTTTACATCAATCTACTCTTCTCATTTTATGGTGGTATATCAGGGTTTTAATGACTGTTACTTGTAATGAATGTATCAGGGAAGGCAGCAGTGCTTTTCCCCTTCCATGTTTCTCTTTTAGAATATTTGACAATATATTTTGTTCTTCAGAATAAGTTTTGATTTATTTTGTCAGTGAACTGGAGAATTTGGCTAATATTTCAAGAAATATAGGAATTAAAATCGACATTTTTTGCAATATTTACCTTTTTCATAAAGAAACATTCTTCATTTTTTGAGTTATTTCTTACATTGAATAATTTCTTACATACTGTTATATAATTTTGTTTAGGTAAGTTATATACACTCTTGCTCAGTTTTAGCATTTTATAATTTTTGCTGGTCTGTGCTTTCTTCTTGTGTTATAATTTCTACATAGTTATTAGTATAAAAGAATATAATTTTTATTTTCATTGCTTCTTTACTAAACATTGTTTATAGATTTTATGTAGATATTTCTGCAATATAATAGGCATTTATAGTACTTGTTATTTTGTTTCATATCACCACATTAAGAATTTTTAAAGGAATATTAATAATGGTGGTAGTGGCCTTCTTTTTGGAGCCGATATATTTGACGTTTCCCAGTTTTCCTTGATCAAGCATGTTTTTTGGCTCTTTGTTTAGAATGGTATATTTTATTATGTTTATCAACTTCCCACTATTCTTATTTTTTAATGTTTTAATTCAGAAAAATAATGGAAAATATAGTATATTTAGTATACAAATCACATATAGTATATTTAATACACAAATTTATTTAGTATATCATGTAGTATATTTAGTACACAAATAAGACTTGCATGGTCTGTGTATCCATGTGATAAATATGTTTATGCTCTTGGCTGATAAAGTCTTGTAATCTTTATTGTAAATCAATTATAAAGCAAAAAGTGAGTGTTAAAATTTTATTGGTACATTTATGAGCTGTTGGGTGCCTTTAATCATCTTCACCTACAACTGAAAAATGGCCTACATTATTTCATACAAAGTAAATTCTTTATTATGTGTATACACATAAAATTCATTTTACGTGTGATATTTACTACTTAAATATGACTTATGCTGAAAGCTACAGTTGTTGAACAGATAATGAAATGGAGGTACTAAGAGACTATCACTTCTTATGATTACATTTGGCCTGGCCAAAATGTAAAACCAAAGGTAACTTGTATTGTAACACTTAAGAATTTTTCTATAATAATCTAAGATTTATGAAAACAATATAATTCTATTATATTTCTTAGTTCCTTTTCCTATAAAATTGTAACTGAAATGCCTGTTTAGATAATCAAGGCTTGCCTACCTGAGAAAAGTGCTTTCAAGTCTTTTCCATGTTTTAGAACACTTAGGGAAATATTTGTATGTTGCCTTTGAGTAAGTGGGAAGGCTGTACCTCATTTGGAGCTGGTAGTGATTCCTGATGCCCTGGGCCCAGCTCTGTTGCTGGTTCATAACCCCAGCTTAGCACTCGTTACAAATCTAGCCGGCATAATTAACAGACGTTTTCGACATTGTCGACGCCAAACATAGAAAGTATGACAGGAATAGCTTCAGTCATCAAATTATGTTCTTCTATGGCTAGGGACTCTGCCCACATGGTTTGCCATTCTTCTGCTAAAGCACCAAGTAGCTAACCATTTCACTGATCTGAAAAGCAAAAATCCTTATGATGAGCTCCATCATCTGTCCTGTCAGCCCTCTGAATTTAGGTCTTATGTGTCCCTGCCTGCCTTGTTCTGTCCTCTCCCACTAGTCTCTGCACATCCTCAACACATGCCAGGCATGCTCTTCTCAGTGTTCCAGCTTCCCTCTGACTGGAAGGGTCTTCCCCAGATATGTGCATGGCTCATTCCTTTAATGTCTTCAGGGCCTATCTCAGGAGGGACCTTCTCTATGAGACCATCCTGACCATTCTTTGAAAAATTAACTTGATTTCCAGTTTGCCTGTATATGATCAAGTTAGCTATTAGGGGAACTCAGGTTTGTGCTGATAGTTTTTGGAAAAGATAAATTGCAAAATCTTCAGGCTTCCTTAAGTTGTCTTTTCTATCGAAACTGAATTTTTTAATGTCTTTACTCCAAATCCATTGGCCAGTTGGCATTTTCCAGCGCCTCTGGAGCATGGGATACTCTTGATTCTTGAAACTTTATTTTTTACCACCTCAGATTTCTTCAACTCCTTATGTAGGGTAATTTCTCAAGGGTTAGGCTTTGATTTGTAATTATTTTTACTGAGCCTTTCTACCTTACCTGTCTTACCTACTACCATCATATTAGCTGTCATCTCTGCTCTTCCAGCTCTGCCTTGGTTGTTAACTTCAAGGACACACCTTCCTGAATGTTTAGAAGTTTGCTTTAACCAAACCTGCTTATTAAGTTATTATCTTGTTATTGGATGTCTTTTTTCTACACAAGCTAAAGCCTTGTTTAAGAATCAGATCAAATCTATTTCTCATCTGAAACCTTTTCAAAACACTTCAATCTGATAATATATATTTTTGAATTCTTATAGCAATTATTATAAACCATGTTCCAATTAGTCAAGGACTTTTGTTAATCTAAACTATGCTTTAAAATCTCTGCTTAGTGCTGCTGAAGTGAATTTTTAAGGGTAACTGTCTTTGGGTACAAATTGAACATTGAGAAGTAAAAATATACTTTTACTTTTTAAGAATATTTTGTTACTTAACCATTCATCTTTTTTCTTTTTCTCTACTATTTAAACATATGTTCCATATGTTTGGTATTTAAATTAATATTTTAGTATTTAAACATGGTGCATATAAATTCCTTAATTCTTTCTTGTATTGAATCACAATAACATTTTATTTTAGTATGGTGGTAAATGGTCAATTTCAGCAGTACTTAAGTACAGCGCAAACAACTCAATACCATTTTCATGTATTAAATTATCAAGGGTTTTGAATCCTGTAATGACCTGCCATATTGCCATTAAAATAGTATCTTATAGACACCTGCACTCGAATGTTTATAGCAGCACAATTCACAGTTGCAAAGATGTGTATACAACCGAAGTGCCCATCAATACATGAGTGGATTAATAAACTGTGGCATATGTATACCATGGAGTACTATTCAGCTATAAGAACGGTGATATAGCACCTCTTGTATTTTCCTGGCTAGAGCTGGAACCCATTTTATTAAGTGAAGTGTACCAAGAATGGAAAACTAAGCACCACGTGTACTCACCAGCAAATTGGTATTAACTGATCAACACTTAAGTGGACATATAGGAATAACATTTATTGGGTGTCGGGCAGGTGGGGGAGGGATGGGAATATACATACATAATGTATGCAATGTGCACCAACTGGGGGATGGACATGCTTGAAGCTCTGACTCAAGGGAGGAGGGAGGGCAAGGGTAATCTATGTAACTTTAACATTTGTACCCCCACAGTATGCTGGAAAAAAATAAATAAATAAAAAATAGTATCTTATAGGATCACAATTAGATAAAACAAAAATAAAAATGTTATGGACAGAACGATGTCTGGAAGGAAATATAAAAATGTTAGTTGTAGTTGTATATGGGTAGTGAACCTATCTTTTTCCCTCCCTAGATTCTTTCTGCATTTTTTCATAGGAAATAGGTGTCAAAATATCATATTGCCATTCTGCAGTTAAAGAGGAAGAATGCATTCCCATCAGCTGGAAAGGGGAACAAAAGTGAAAAGAAATGAATTATTTCATTACCATTAAACTGTCTTTTGAAAAAAGTCTCTCATTTTTCAATATCATAATTGCTTAATTTCATGGAAAAGGAGAATTTGGGTGATGCTTTGGATCTCACTATCTTATGGTAGTTTCTATATTATATTATGATTTCTTGGCTATTACAGTTTTACCAGCCATGGTTTTGAATTATTTCAGTTTATATTTGTATACCAGCATTTTAACATTTGTTCATTTTTATATATGTGATGCCAGCAATTCTTTTGTTGCCTTTAAATAGTAGAATGAGACAAAGTACTGCTGTCTGTTTCCACAGATGTGCTTGGTGGGTCTCTGGTAGCACAGGTAGAGGGGGTTTATTTGTGTTTCACCCGCACTTAATGCAGATGGAAGACTAGACCCGAGGAAATATGCCTTTATGTCTCCAAATGGCTTCTGGACAGGGATGGTTGCATAAGATGAACTTATGGATAAATAGGCTTTGACAATCTGTATTCCATATTTTTCTTGAACAGTTGATACTGATACAAGCAAAGGGCCACTGTTTTCGAGACCAGATTTCTAAATGCTGATGATACAAGACTCTTTTGTAAGCTCACACATTTCAGAACTCTTACTTTCTATTGTATGTGTGCACGCATGTACCGTGTTTCTCACAAAATAAGACAGGGTCTTATATTTATTTTTCCTCAAGAAGACACCCTAGGGCTCATTTTCAGGGGATGTGTTATTTTTTTAAGTACGGTACAACAATCTACATTTATTCAAATATAGTTAAGTCGTCTTCTTCTGGAACATCATCATAACTCTCCAAACCCCGAATTCCATCCTGAATTTCTTGCCACTCTGTTTCCTTTAGAACCATTGGCCCCAATCTCTCATGTCAAGCAATAGAGCTCTCATGGGGCAGATGAGAAGGGCTGCTCATCTTTTTTACCACTCTGAGATGAAATGCATGGGTTGTGCTGTGTAGCCATGCCCATCACTAGGTCTTATTTTGGGGTAGAGCTTATATTGTGCAAATGCTTAGAAATCCTGCCAGGGCTTATTTTATGGGTAGGTCTTATTTTCGGGGAAACACGGTATGCTTTTATTTTTCTTCACACTTTTTATATTTGTGTATCTCCAGTTTTCTTCCTAACTCTCTTTTACTTAAGACCTTCATGTTGAAAACTGTGACTTGCCAATCAAAGTGCCTTTAAGAAAATACTTTGGTTTTAAAGAAGTTAAAGTATTTGTTTACATGTCATTCTCTATCATGGGACCATAATTCCATTAAGGACAGAACTGATTTTTCATCCATATATTTTAACAATGCTTGGTACACAGTTGATACTCTTTAGATATTTTTGAATGATTTTAGAGTGAATGAAATATACACATGCTCCCAAACATACATAAAGTGAGAGAATTTTATAACATCATTTATGTTGTATTCATGTTTTCCAGCCAGAATGGGACCATTTCCTCCTCCTTTTTGGATGAATATATAATGAAATATAATTTTCCTTTCATTCTAATTGGTATTGCCCTTTTTAAAGACAGACTTTCATTACTTTTCTGGGTGGAAGGGTATCATAATTTATTAAAAGCTTCAGTTCTTCCTTTTTATACTTGACAGTAGAGATATAGTAGCAAAATCACAGTTCTTGCTTTTCTTCCACATGATGCCTTTTTATCAACCTCTTTCTCTAGCACTCTTAGTAAAAAGGGATCTGTAATCTTTGGCAGTATTGCTGTAGCGGGAGAGTGATGCATTTCTTCAGATGTTCAGGCTTTGGCCTGTACTGAGATGAAAAGTTAGAAATGAGGTTCATGTGATTGAAATTTTACTGCCAGCAATTCTAAGGCTGTTAAACAACAGCCCCCTCCCTCACCTCAAGAAAAATTGTTGAAGTACTTCCCCATTTGGGCATATAACTAAGATCCTTTTACTTAAAAAAAAAAATTAGTTTTATTTACATGTCTCCCATTGAAATACAAGTGTGATTATAAATTCTGATGATAACCTCCATAGTTAAAGATACTGATCGCTATTGAATACCAGACTGTGTTTCTTTTTCATGATATAAATGACATGGGCTTACAATTCCATTTTATTAGAGCGAGAGAAAAACCTAAAATGATACTACCAGGAAGGAGCAATCATTTTGTTGCTTGAGCTAATGGTGTATTATTGGCCTAGTTGCTTAAACCTTACTTGCTGATGTGATGTTGAACTTGGTTGCCTTTTGTAATAATGACAGGAGCTGAATATTAATAGTCCCAATTGATCATATTCAAGGGACAGAAGGAAAGGAGGCCAACTTTCTAATAGGTCATTGAGTTTTGCATGATGGTACTTCTAGCACATCTTTCATATTTCTCTGTCTTTTTTAATAGCCTAAAAGTAGGGCTCCCAAATTTTAATTTTTCCAT
Source organism: Microcebus murinus (assembly GCF_040939455.1). Lineage (NCBI taxonomy): Eukaryota > Metazoa > Chordata > Mammalia > Primates > Cheirogaleidae > Microcebus > Microcebus murinus. Next base: position 76,096,333 of record NC_134112.1, on the reverse strand, counting down.
TAAAAATGCTCTGATGTTGGACTTTTCTTCTCATTTCTACTTAATTCCTCTTGTTCCTCTGTTTGTTTTTATAGTAAGTTTTGTCTAGTGGAAGTCCTGATTGCTTTCTTTTAATGATGACATTTTATAAGTACCTTATTTGCAATTTCATGATATTATACCTGAGATTTACCCTGGAAAACCTCAAATTATGTTTTGATTAAATAAAATGATATTTTTTTAAAAGCTGAAAGCTGGGTGCAGTGGCTTATGCCTGCAATCCTAGCACTTTTGGACGTTGAGGCAGGAGGATTGCTTGAGGCCAGGAGTTCAAGACCAGCCCGGTCAACATAGATCCTATCTCTATAAAAAAGATTAAAATATCACATGGGCATGATGGTGTGCATCTGTGGTCCTAGCTACTTGGTAGGCTGAGGAACGAGGAATGCTTGAGTCCAGAAGTTCAAGGTTGTAGTGAGCTATAATTGTGCCATTGGTAAGACCCTGTCTCAACAATAACAAAAATAAATAAAAAAGCTGAAAGAGAGATTTATTATTGGACTTAGAACTATCTTTAGCCTTCTTTTACTTTTGAAATCTGCAAATTATTTGCTTTATGAATCGTTTTGCTTTTCTCATTTGTTTTCTGAATAATCTACTAGATAAAAAATTGAAGATACCCCAGCTTCCAGAATTTGTTTGCAGTTATTACACATTGAAAAATGCAAATTATTGAAAAAATATCCATTGAGACTATCTTTTTTTGTTTATCCTTTGCTAATGCACTGTATGTGGGAGCAATTACATTTTTAGTTTACTTTGGTACTTACTGTTTACTTATTTTAAAATTGTTGCATATTATTATTCAGGATTATTTTACTTCTTTGCAGACCTTTTGAGATCAGTGAGATTTGTATCTTTTGATTTTTCTAGCAGTGTCACAATAAGAGGGTCTAATTGATTTCATGCTATTTCTGTTGTAGTGCCAATGAATGGAATGCCCTTTATTTGTCCTTATCTACCTCCTAAAATCTTTGTAGATTTTACATTTACTTTCCATTTTTGTCATGAAGTAGACCTGCAGTCTTTTGGCTGCATTTCTCAGAGCTGAAGTCTCTGCAATGTGGCATTTGGTTAAGATCAGAGACCCTGGAGACAGACTATTTGAGTTTGAATGGTGTTTCTGTCTGTTACTTGCTTTGTTATCTTGGCCAAGCTAGTTAACTTTTCTGTTTCTAAATTTTTCTTTCCTCGTAATGGGGTAATGGTTCCTACTTGTGCTATTTTTTTAATACTATGATCGCTACTATGAAATATAATGAATAGTTGTATAGTATACTTCATTTTAGAAATTTATATGTTTTTTTTTTTTTTGTTTCTCATGCTCTCCTTACTGCATGTTTGGAAAGGTGGCTGCTCTTGTGCTGTTTTGAATGAGCTTGGCCTAAATGAATCATTATTTGATTGATGACTTTTGAAGTATAATGCCATCTTTGAGCCCCATAGAAGATTGTTGTTATTGAAGACTCTTCAAGACAAATTTTAAAATGTATTTTTCATCTTTACTTCTGAGCTCATTGTTTTCTTAAAAAGACTCCTTTCAAGTTATATTTTTATAGTGTTTCTAAAATGCATTTAATACATGAAATGATGGAAGCTGATGGCTTAAAGTTACTTAAGAGTGAAGTAGACTGTTTACATAACTGTTGAACTGTATTATAAGGTTTTCTTACAAAACTTTTATGTAATGCCTTTTTCATGCAATATGATATAAAGATGACAGCTGAATCTATTACCAGTTTATTACCATAGAATAAAGAAACAGTTGATTTGTTTCACTGTGGCTTTTGTATGCACAGGTAGCAATCTGCGAGTTTGGTTTTATAATGCTATTTACAAGATTTTTGTTCTTGTTGTAAAACACATTTGTGAACAAAATTGATCTAGTATCTCTTCCTTCAAAGTGTGAAGGGGATAATATTTCTGAGAGGTTCTTTTAGATTCTCTGCTTCATCTTTGTGCTGAATGAAAAATACAGCATGTTTGAATTGATCAGTATAAATTTTATAGCATTGTAAAACATAGCGGGTAGAATTGATCAGGTTGGATAGGAGTGGAGGACAGTGTTCTTTGATGACCAAGAGAATACCTCGGTATTACTAATACCGACCTCAGCCTGAGCACAGCCAGGTAATAATGGACCTGCTCCTTCTTGTAAGAACAGAATGACATCATCATATTTTTGGTGTCTGACTTTATTTTTTAGAATACCCATTTAGAGATGAAGATATTTTTAAAAACATAATGTTGATTTTTATATTATTTAAAACATTTGCATACTTTATGTCCAGAAAAGATGGTGTAAGACACAACCAAAGGAGAACTCTAAAACGTGGTAAGAAGAACGAAAGGCGGCTTAGTACAGCACATTGGCAGGGTGTCTTATGAATCTGCCTAGCAGAAGACCACCCAGACCTGGCATTTCATGACCAACAGCATAGAATATTTTCAAGTGCTAAAAGAACAAAACTGTTAGTTACAAGTTTTGTATCCAGTGAAACTATCATTCAGGTGAAAAAAAGGAAAATCAAAACATTCTCAGATGAAGGAAAACAAAGAACTTATTGTTAACAGACTTGTTGAAAGTTTGCCTAAAGGTTTTCAAACAGAAAGGAAATGATAAAAGAGCTTGAGGAAATATGTGTACACACAATAGACTAGAGTTTCATGACTTTTAAAAATCATATTTGATGATTGAAACAAAAATTATCACCCCATGGAATATTCAAGATGATGATATTTGAAAGTGGGGAAGGTAAAGAAAGAGAACTAAGTAAAAGTGAGATTTCCACACTTCACTCACTGGGTGTGATAAAATGTTGACGTCAGCAGACTGTTAAGTCATACATATTATAATACTCAGAGAAACTACAAAAGCTATACAGAGAGATGTTTTCAAGCATTGAGGAAATCAAAATTTAGCTCTAAAAATATATTCAAGTTACTTGAAGGAAGGCAATAAAAGAGAAACAGGAATGAGAACCAGAGGAAACAAGTAGAAAACAATAACATCACAGACTTAAACACCAACATATCAATAATTACTTTCAAAATCAAAGCTCTAGGGGCAGGTGCAGTGCCTCATGCCCGTAATCCTAGCACTTTGGGAGACTAACGCAGGAGGATTGCTTGAGGCCAGGAGTTTGAGATCCCCCTGGGCAACAGCGAGAGTGCATCTCCACAAAAATTAATAAAATTAGCCAGGTCTGATGATGTTCACCTGTAGTTACAGATACTTGGGAGGCTGAAGCAGGAGGATCACCTGAGCCCAGGAGTTTGAGGTTGCAGTTAGCTGTGATGATGCCACTGTCCTTATGTCCAGGCAACAAAGTGAGACCCTGTCTCAAAAAATACATAATAATAAGTTAAAGAATTTAAAGATAAAAGTTAAGAAAAAAGAATTGTTTCAAAGTCAAAGCTAAGTCCACAGAAATTTTTCTTCTGACCCTGTTTCCTTTACCTTGTTCCCTCCTTCCTTCTGTAGGTAACCATGATAATAGTTTTAGTCTGTCCTCCTGTTGTTTCTTTGGCAGTACTTTTTTTGTCCATTTTAATTTTATCCCTTGCTCCCACTCATTAAAAAGGTATTATATTGAAATGTTGTTTGTACCATGTTTTTCCTTTAGTAGTTTCCTTGAGATCACTCTGGATAGAGACCACAGAGATCTTCCTCATTGCATTAAATGGAGAGACCATAGTTTATTTGCTTTCACAATTAATGGCATGATATCTTCGTGTTTAGGTTATTTTGTATTTTTCACAGTATATTTTGGGGAATACTACAGGTGGGATTTCTGAATCAACAGTAAACATATTTGTAATTTTGTCACAATTTTTAATTAAAGAGACTTTGTAACATTTAATATCTGTTAGGGCTAGATAGCCTTTCTCCTCACCCAGTTATTGCACTTTTTCTGGCTATTCTTGCTTTTTTATTTTCCATCTTGAACTTTTCAGTCAACCATTGAAGGACATCTGGATTTGCTTTCAGTTTTTTGCTATTGGATCATGTCTGTGTTATTTTTCTGTTTGTGTGTTTCATTGGCCACAAATTTAATATGTGATAAAGATGACACCTCAGATTAGTGGGAAAAAGATGGCCTTTTTAAAATAAATAGTGTTGGAACAACCCAATAGCCATATGGAAAAAGATAATATTAGATTTGTTCTTCACATGATATACCAGAAAAAATTCCAAATTCAGAATAAATTCTAAATATAAAAAATAGTACAAGCACTTGGACATGGAAAAAACTTTTCTATATATGATTCAAAATCCAGAAATTGTTAAAAAGAGACATTAATACATTTATATCACAGAAAACATTGTAATCAAGGTTATAATACCCAGACAAATTGGGGAAAATTCACAACCTATTACAGATAAAAGACTAAAAATACTGATTGTAAAGAACTTCAGAAAACTGAAAAGAAAACAAGTAATTTAACAAAATAAAAAATCAATAAATATGAACAGACAATTCAAAGAAAACTAAATACAAATGGCCCTTAAACATATGAAAATATACTCAATCATCAATAAAAATAAACTATAATGAGATATCAGATTGGCAGAAATACAAAAGTTTAATAATAATGTTTGCTGGCAGAGCTTCAAGAAAATAGATACTCTAGAGACATTGCCATGAATTCAAATTCACTAGTTGCCGTATAAGAGTTATTTCAGGGTGTAGTGGTTAACAGAAACGATGTTATAACTACATGAGCCTAGATCTTATTAGCCATATGACCTTGCACAAACATCTTATCCTCCCTAAGTTTTAGTCTTCTCATCAATAAAATGGGGGATCATGAAATTATTTATTTTGGGTGATTTCTATGAATATTAAATGGCATATACAAACAGTCAATTCATTGTATCTGTGTTATTTTTCCATTTTTTCTTGACAAATGTTGAGTGATAATTTTTAAGGGATTAGGAAACTTTTAGGGTAAGCTGCAAATCAAGCAGCAAAATGATAATTTAAGGCTGAGACTGGGCAATTACAAGCCAGTGTCTTTTGTGTGTGCAAGTTACTGGGCTTGGAAAGGTCAGAGTGTGGAACTGGGGCTATTGAGGAGGGTGCAGCAGAACCCCCAGTGAGTTTTTTAAAAAAACATGGAACAACTTCTCTACCCCAGTCTACACTAGTCTACATCTAACTGTTGGAACAGATGGTGAGGAACCTGAGCAGAAGAGGAGGAGAAGGGTGAAACAGGTGCCAAGTTAAGAAAGACACTTTCCCAGATACCTGGCTTCAGAGTTAGGTCTATTCCAGGTCATATAGTTTCTTAAATTTTCTGAGTGAACTGTCAGTGGGGTCTCTGTTTCTTTCAGCCAAAATATTCCTTCTAATTGGAGCTGGTCTCCATTCATAATTACAGAGCCCTACTACTCAAAGTCTGTGGACAGGCAATGTCCAAATATGGATTTATTCTGTATTAGCTTTGTCAAGGTCTAATGATTCTCTGGAATATACTGTGAAGTTTTTAATATTTTTTAAGTATTGGCCATGAATGTTTTTTATTTTAGATCTATTTCTTTTCAGGTTCTCCATGTTTCAACCCTTAGAGTACTTTTTGGTCTTGAGGGAGACAGGGAAAACTTTTAGATTTACTTATTTTCACTGACTTCTAAATAAGAGTTAATGTTTTCATCTTTTGTTACAAATTGTGGAAGAAATTTTCTGTGTATTGGCTTTGTGAAATTAGTTGTTAACAATTTTTCCACATGTAAAAGCATAATCATTTGGTCAACTATATAATTCTTGAATATTACTTGGAACATTGAGCACATTTCTTGCCAAAAACAAATTGGCTAACATTTTTGGCTAGGTTAAGAGGGCATCTCTAATAGATGAGCTTTTCAAATTGATTCTATTAATAATTTTGACTAGAGAAAACAAACTAGGACATTATGTGTAGAATTATAATTTAATGAGTTGCACAAGTAATAAACTACTTTTTTTATTGTACCGATATTGCAAAGTCTACACAAAACAGTCTCTCCCTTTGTCTCTTTTTTAAGCCTCCTTTTCATCTTACTGGCTTTTGCCTATAAAAAAAACTACCTGCTTCATTTATTTTTTCCTTCATGCTTTCTTTTTCTTTTTTTTCATTTTGGCATATTATGGGGGTACAGATTTTAAGGTTTCAATAAATGCCCTTTTCCCCCCTCCCCCCACAAGTCTGAGTTTCCAGCATGACCATCCCCCAGATGGTGCACATCTCACTCATTATGTATGTATATACCCGCCCCCCTCCCCCCTGCCCAATACCCTATTACTGTAGTACCTATGTGTCCACTTAGGTGCTACCCAGTTAATACCAGTTTTCTGGTGAATATATGTGGTGCTTGTTTTTCCATTCTTGGGATACTTCACTTAGTAGTATGGGTTCCAGCTATAACCAGGAAAATATAAGATGTGCTATATCACCGTTGTTTCTTAGAGCTGAATAGTACTACATGGTATACATATACCACATTTTATTAATCCATTCTTGGATTGATGGGCACTTGGGCTGTTTCCACAGCCTTGCAGTTATGAATTGTGCTGCTATAAACATTCGAGTGCAGGTGTCTTTTTTGTAGAGTGTCATTGGATCTTTTGGGTAGATGCCCAGCAGTGGGATTACTGGATCAAATGGATGTTGGTTCTATTCTGTGGCCCAATGGATAGCACATTAGACTTCTAATGTGGGTTCTAAGCTTTGTGCAAGAACTCTGGGACTGACCTAGGAAAAATTCCACACAGACCCTGAATCAAAAGTGTCTAAAGGAAGTTTCCATTTGCCCAAAATGTGATGATTTTAATAAAGGAACTTAAATTCCATTTGATGGTTGACATCATAGTTTAGTTTCTTGATTCACAGTAGTTGCTTCACAGTGGAAACAGTAGTGAAATGCTGGCTATTTTCAAATCCATATAATGAAAACATAATGGATTTAGTTTGATGTGTTTGTTCAAGTAGGGATCAGCAAACTTTTTCTGTAAAGGGCCACATAGTAAATATTTTATGCCATGTGGACCGTGCTGTTTCTGTCTCAACAGTGTAGTTCTACAGTTGCAGGGTAAAACAGCAACATATAGTACAGAAAGGAATGGATGCAGCTGTATTCCAATAAAACTTTGTTTATAGATACTAAAATTATAATTATATACAATTTTGACATATCTTTTTGTTTCTTTCCAGCCTTTTAAACGTGAAGATCTTCTTAGCTTGTGGAACACAGAAAAACAGTTTGTAGACCCCTGTATTATAGAGTTTATGATTTTTACCCATACCGTTACAGTTCTAGTGGTGTGATTAAGGTGCTTCTAGGAGTAATTCATTTGAGTTTTCAAAAATCTATGTTTGTTACAAGCTTTACTAAGTTAAGAAGATACCATGTCATCAATTTGCTTAGTACAAATCTCCTTATTTATTTGTTTCTCTAAGATTTTGCATGTTACTACCACCAAAAATACTCTGCTTGATTTTATTTCCTTATTTTTCAAAACTCTTAGCAAGATGTCAGTTGGAAAGCAGAATAACTTTGTGTAGTTAAGGACTTCTAAGTCAGATTTTACACGACTAACTGTGTCATCTGAACTGAGTTACCAAACTTTTCCTCAGCCTCAGTGTATTCAGCTATAAAATGGGAGTAACATGACTAGCTTTGTCCCCACACATCCCTATACACACATCAATGAAGTAATTTTAAATCAAATAATTAAAGCTAGTGTAGATAGTAAACATTGCCTTTTAAATTTCCACTGAGACCTCACTTCGTTATGGTTAATATTTTTGTAGGACATATTCATTTGTTCAACATTAATTTAAGTGAAAGTATTTGAAAAAATGGGAGGTTAGTACATATATAGTTTAAAAAGAAACACCATCTATTCATTAAGAAATATTTTACAATATCCACTGTCTTTTATTTTCCTAAAAATCGAGTTACCAAATAAAGCCTTAAAAATATGACAACAAGATTGTTCTTCAGAATTACAGTTTTTCTTTTCCTTTTTATTCTGGAAAAGTCATTTTATCAAACAGAATTACAGTTTTTATACAGTCAAATTGTCAGAATGTCTCTGTGCAGCCTCTGTGCATTTGTAGGCATTTACTTAAGTCCAACTTGATGATGATAAAGTTCAGTTTTTAAGAACGTTCGGCTCTTGAAAGGCTCTTAGCATAAATAAGTGAGGTAATTTACAAGTGACAGCAGTTTTGAATGGTTTTTGATTGGGGAACTATAAACACACCATTTATGGTAACAAATAGTCTGAAATGACAAGTTATATAATTTCACAATAACATAGCAAAAAGACTTAAATGTAATTATTACAAATTAGCATAATTAAGCAATATAATTACTGTAGGTTGTTCATATAATTAAATCATCTAAAAATTGAACTTGTATACAAAATTAAAGTGTTTATTCATTTTCATGATTTTGGTTTAAGTATGTTTTTTAAATGGGAGTGGGAAGAGAAGAAAAATATATAAATGTGGGTATTGGCTTACATCTTGCAAGGAGAGTCAAAAGAACTTTGGTACTAATAAAGACATAATTAGTTCACATCTTTCTCTAGGATAATAATGTAGACTTTAAAAAAAAAAACAAAACTTTTTCTTCCCTGCCTGTGCTACTCTGAAATCTTATTGAGTGGAGGAAGAACAATGGGAAATGATAGGGCCTTCGTCCCTTTATTATAGCTTTTCCAGCTGTGTTCCATATTGGGTGTAACATCAAAAGAATCTGATTTCCAGCTTCTGGGGTCCAAGGAACAATTAACAAACCGCACATAGAGAGCCAACTGGTAATGTCCACTGTGTTTTCAGTGTGCATTAAACAAGCAATAATGTTGGTTCTGTAGAGTAACTTTGTAGTAGTACACTGTATTTACTTTAAAAATGGCTGTAATGGTACTAATAGAATTAGGTTTTATTTTTAGCATCTAGTCTACCATAATACCTGAAAGATAGCAGGGACTGTGTTATTTTTTCAATGAATAAATACTGTGTGCTGGGCACTGTGGAGAGAGTCTGAAGATAAATAAGATATTGGCCCTATCAATATGTTATTTTCTCCCCCCCTCCCCCCACACCAAGATACACATATGTGTTTGGTTTTGGATGTTTTCAGGGGAAGGAAAAAAAATAGGAGATTATTATTATTATTAGAAAAATGGATACCAGTATATATCTTTGAAAACAAAATTTAAGCCATTGCCTAGAAATTCTGTTCAATTCTACAGTTACTTACACCTAGTTCATGACAGATCCTGGGCTAGCTGCTGGGCCAGAGCTTCTATTAGTACTTTCTTTACTTTTCTCCCTTCCTTCCTGTAATGGTTCTGATTTTCACCTTAAAAAGTAGTTTTTTTAAAAAGTCATTTTCTTTTTGTTTTCTACAATATTTATCAGCTAATATACTCTTCAGCTTTTATCATTTGTTATGTCAAAGTGTTACAACATTGTCGCTACCTAGAAGAACTAAAATGCATTAGTTATGTCTTTTGAGTTCAATTTTCTATCAATGCATCATGAAAATCTTTTAGAGCAATTCTTTTATCAATATGTATAACGCCCCATAAATATACCATTTTTCTATCTTATTTATTATGGAGAATTGATTACCTTCAGAAATCTCTGAGGAAGACATTGGAAAAGTAGAATCTTAAGTCTTTTGGAGGCTTTGTCCATGAAGTTTCATGAACAGAAATATATAGGAGGAAAAAAATAAGTGAAATCCCAGATTAACCGAGGACTGAGAATACTGGAATTTTAAAATGAAAAGAGGAAAAAAAAAACAGTAAATGATTTAAGTGATTGAGTGGATGATTAAATGAAAGAAAGGTTTTGTCAGTTTAGCAAATTATCTGGCTGATCAGTAGTTCTGCTTGGCACAGTCTGCTATAATAAAATGTCCTTGAAAGAATCGATTTTTTTATCTCCATATGGGAGGCCACTTTTATCTGGTTGAGATATCAAAGAAACATGTTGATGTGCTTAAGTAACTATGACATAGCAGAACTCCATAATTTTATCTAAGGTGTACCAGAAAACATCATTTTGAGTTTTAAAATTATAGAAAGCACATTTTAAAACCATTATACTGTCTGGGGCATGGACACACTTGTAGCTCTGACTCAGGTGGGGCAAAGGCAAATATATGTAATCTAAGCATTTGTACTCCCATAATCTGAAATAAATAAAACAATAATTTAAAAAATATAAATGTATCTGTTATCCCTTTTCATATTTTGTTTCAAAACATTCAGATTTAAAAGCTGTGTTATAGATATATGGATTTTCAAAAATGACCGAAATAAACTCGTTTATTATCTTAATTTTTAAAGTTAAGCTCTAAAATGCAAATAGTTTAAATTCCTTTAAAAATCAATGGCATTATAATATGTAAAAACAAAAAAAATTATTTTGGAAGTCCAAAATTATCCAAGTGTTCAATTTATTGGTACCAGCTACATTTTTGACTCTAGAAAATCAGATTACGTATATATCAATATATCCAAAGATGATTTTATAGCCAAGTTATTTTACTGAAAAAAAGGGGCTGAAAAGAGATTGAGTAATTTAGAAGGCAGCAGTATGCTACTTATTAGCTAAAGGGCCTTAGTAATTTATTCATCCTTAGTGTTTTTTTAATCAACTTAAGGGAATATCAGGGTGTTACTGGGAGAATTGAATGAGATAATGTGGGTAGCACATTGTCTGTGTATAGCATGTACTCAGAAAAGGGTGATGTGTTTACCTATCTTGTCAGAGTTAGAAATAGCTGATACTTACTAGAAAATGCTTTTCTCACCTTATTCTGTGTATTTATCAGAATGTGACATACTTTGGCATCTTCCTAGTTTACCGAAGGGATCTTGCCTTCATATGTAGTTTATATAAGCACTAGAATGTGCTATTAATAATTGCTAACATCTAGCACATTGACAGAAGTCAGAGGCAAGATAGGAAGAGCTAAGTTAGTCTAAAACAGTATTTTTCAGAGCAGGACCTGTGGTTTGCTTGCTTAGAATCTCCTGGTCTACTGGCTAAAAAGGCAAATTCCTGGGCTCCACACCAAACCTATTTGGTAATATATATAAAACCCTACACACAAATGATTAAATTGCTTTGTTAAACACTGTTACCTAACCTGTTGGAAGTCAGCTCTTAGAATCTGTGTTTTAAATAGGACTCCAGGTAATTCTTTTTATTTTGAAGTCTGAGAATCCCTGGTCACTGTGGTCTCCAAAACCAGTTTATCAACTGTTTCTTAGAGAAATAACAAATTGTGCTATGGGCAATATAAAATTATGCAGATTAATTAAGGCATGAACGCAGTTCACCTTCTGGTATGAGATCAGGACAAATGCTGTGTGCAAAAATGAGAATGAGACTTCTGAGTGGATGAGGTAGGTCACCAGGAGGGACAGGCTTCCTTATTCCTACTTATTAGGGTGTATGAAGATTTCCAAGGCAGGATGGGAGAAATAATTCACTTCTTCACAAATTATTTCTAGAAGTAAAACAAAGTCATTGCTTAATACAACATTTTCCAAATCTATTTCCTAGGAAACAAGCATTCTATTATAGATGTAAATATATTGGGGGAAAAGCTAGACCAAATAAATTTAACAAGGTTCCTATAATGAAGATAAGAGGAAATCCCAGAGCCTTGGGTCTCCAAGTATACTGTACTATGAAATGTTTCCTAATTTGTTTGACATAAGACTCATGCACGCACACACATGTGCATTTATTTACGTATGTGGATGTGATACCTGGCGTTAGTACCTTCTGGTAACTATAGTTTTGGAAATTCTGGCTTAGAGGTTGACAAATAGAAGGACAAAACAAAAGGAGAGAACCTATTGATATTTAGACCTGTATATATAGGCAGTACTCTCTTCTTTTTTGAGGCTGGACTTGGGCACTTACATAAAATTATACATTCCGGGTTCCATGTATCCTCAGAATAGCAAGGCAGGAGGAAACTTATTTCCCTCAGGATGACTTGTAAATATATGACTTCTTGTAGTTAGTCTTTCCTTGGGCCATTATAAAATTGCCAAATTAGACCAAGATGTTTAGTTGGGGGACATCATCTTGAACTCTTAGCATGATACAGTCTTTTAAATTAATGACTGTAAAAAAGTATAATGATTTTAAAAACTATATCACAAAGCCGCTTCATACTAGGATGTGAGGGAGCATATTTTTGTCTTAGACTCTTGCCGTATTTTTAACTTTGCCATTTTTGTTATCGTAAGACATTTTTATTACACAAAACAACAGAAATATACACATACAATATATGTACAGAAAACCACATGAAATATGTACCTTAATGAGTTATTAAAGGCGCAAACACCCTCATTTTGGTGACAACGTGCCGTAGAGCCTTGCCAAGTATCCCAGAAGCCTGCCAGTGTCCCCTCCTATCAGGAACATGATAAACAACCTGTAGTCCTAAATCTAAATTGGAATTATCAGTGTGACAGTATGAACTTTCACAAATATGCACACATACACATCATACACCACGCATATATGTAGCATACATAAAACTCATATGTAGCACACACGTGTATGTGTATATATATGTGTATATGTATATATATATATAAAAAATTAAATACAAGCCCATATTTTCCAGCTCTTTCCTCTTTATACTGAAAATACATAGGAACAATAACCAATCTAGTACTAGTGAGCATTCCTACTGCCAAGACTGAGGTCCTCAAATACCACTTTCCATAAATTCATCCAATATCTTAGTTGTATTGAAGCAGAACATTATTGTGGCAAATGCTGGGATTTCAGAAAATGTTGGAAGTATACTAAGCCTCTGTTCAGAACTGTCTGTATTTGGGTGGTTTTACAGGGAATGAAAACTTCAATTTAGATCTAAGAAGTAGACAGCTTGACATCTAACTCTTCATATGCCCAAAAGCAACACTTTTAAGTGTCTCTGTGGGTCTTCTCTCATAGCAAGCAGGTGGCTATATATGTTTTATGAGTTAGCAGTTGATAAAGCCAGTGCTATCTCATTTCTTAATGTTATGCCACGGAACCTCATGGATCAATAAAGTTGTTACGGTGGTTAAGAGTAATAAGTGGCAGAGGGCCATACTTTTATATTGCAAAGCCACATTTTACTTTTTTTTTTTTTTTTTTTTTTTTTTTGAGGCAGAGTCTCACTCAGTTGCCCAGGCTAGAGTGTCATGGCATCAGCCTAGCTCACAGCAACCTCAAACTCCTGGGCTCAGGCAATCCTTTTGCCTCAGTCTCCCTCGTTGCTGGGACTACAAGCATGCACCACCATGCCCAGCTAATTTTTTCTATATATTTTTAGTTGTCCAGCTAATTTCTTTCTATTTTTAGTAGAGACGGGGTCTCGCTCTTGCTCAGGCTGGTTTTGAACTCCTGACCTTGAGCGATCCTCCCGCCTCGGCCTCCCAGAGTGCTAAGATTACAGGTGTGAGCCATTGTGCCCTGCCACACATTTTACTTTCTAAATTCTAAATCAGAGAGGTACAAAATTACAGGAATGCTAAAGTTATTAAAAACATAAACATTGACTGTGGAAGGACAGTTTAAATAACATGCATAAGAGAAAGGGTCCAATTGGGAAGCAGACACCACACAGCAATTTAAATAGGAAATGTTTAATAAAAATTATTAATTATAAGACAGAATTAATCATAAATAGTAGAAACAACTTTAAAAAATGTCTTAATAGGTTGGGCAAGAGTACCCAAGTGTTGTGGGCTAAATTGTGTTCTCTTCAAAATTCAGTTTCCCACAAATGGGGGCACTATCCTAACCTCCAATACTTCACAATATAACTGTATTTGGAGATAGGGTCTTTATAGAGGTGATTAAATTGAAATGGGGTCTTTAGGGTGATTCCTAATCCAGTCTCACTGGTGTCCTTATAAGAAGAGGATATTTGGAAAAACAGACACCTCAGGAATGTGTTTGCACAGAGGAAAGACCATGTGTGAACATTGCAAGAGGGCAGCCATCTGCAAGTCAATGAAGAAGACTCAGAAGAAACGGAATCTGCCAACACATTGCTCTTGGGACTTCCAGCCTCTAGGACTGGGAGGAAATAAATTTCTGTTATTTAAGCCACCCAGTATTAATATTTTGCTATAGCAGCCCTAGAAAACTAATGCACCAAGGAAGGAACAAATTTGGGTGGGAAGATCCCTCCCGATGCTGAGATTGCAGAAGGCATGGTTGTGGCCTGCCACTGGATGTCAGAGAAGTCTGCTGAATTGTCCAGACCAGACCAGAAAATCCGTCTCCAGATTATAGGTGGATGGCAGGCAGGGAATTCAGGTGGGCCCAGGCTGATGGCTAGACACACACACAGATTCGGGTAATGCTCACTAGCCAAATGTTACGAGTTCTGGAGTGTCCAGTATCTGTGTTGAGAGGTTCACTGGGTTAGGTAGGGGTATCAACTCACAGAGTCTCTGGGGTGTAGGGCATGCAGCTGGCGGGGAGCACCACCATATGTCCTGGAGTGCTCTGCTTGTAGCTGGGTGGCAGGACCAAGATGAAGCAAATTTAAGTACCCTGAAACCAGGAAAGAAAGCCCTTTCCCCCTGTAGTGTTCCTTCAGCATCCTCTACTGACAAAGCTTAACATCACATTCACTACAGAGGAATACTTACCTCTGGTGATCAGCTCTCTTATGTAATAGCAGGCAATGAAGTGTAGGTAGATTTGGATCCAAGGGGTAATAGATTGATAGCTGTCACATACATTCTCCCCCTTTCCTGTAAATTAACACAGGTCTTTACAGATTTTTTGGAATCATAAAAACAAACAAAGGAAAACCTTTAACTTATTTTGGTTTTAAAATCACCCATCCTTAGATAATAGGCTAAACTATCAGATTTCTATACTTGAATACAATTAAATAATCATACAAAGATTACATAAGTGGTAGTTCTGGCAAAACTTCTTTGCATTAACCTAAATCACGATTTAAACGACCTATATTATTTGCTGAGATTGCTGTATTAGAGTATTTCACAGACTACATTAATGATAAACTGTGAGAGAAAGATAAAATCATTACGGTTGCTGTTAATAGATGATATTACTCAGATGATCAATTTGTTTATCTAGACACCTGAAGGTGTTTGTCAGTGTTAAAGTAGCAGTGGATTTGTGCTGTAAATCCATTAACTGTCCTTGCCAATACAGTAAAGTTACTAAATAGAGAATTAATTGGGCAATAAATTCCAGATTCTGGCCCTTATTTCCCAATCAGAACATTTTGTTATATTTGTTTTCTCTTAGTTCTGTGGATGCATTGGTCGCAAAAAGTGACGTAGATCAAATTATTTTTTATTACCAATTCTAAGCACTTTTAGTGTAGAACTGATATCATCACAAAACTGATTCATTCATTCAAAAGAGCACATGAATCTCCTATATCCTCAGAAATAAGAGAACATTTATGTAGAGTCAATTTTTGTAACTTTATCATTTTGTAAATTATTTACATTATGAACAGCTTTTGACAATGGGAGTGTACCTATTCTGGCTCTGGCACAGTAAGACTGTCCAAAAAACTTGAAGCAGGGTTAGTACCTCTCATTTCTACTTTAAGAAATGATCATACAGTAAAAGTTTGCATATCTAGTGCTCTACTATAAATATTAATACAGATAAAAAGCCATGCCTCTTACTGAAAAGAGAAAACACTATTTCGTTGGACAGTTAAAGTTTAAAAACATATAAAATGTCCATGAAAGCTAGTGTTATATTATAGCTAGTGTGCCTTTTGTTTTTTACAACCCTATTCAAGTTTAAGCATGCAGAGGGCTGTAGGAGATTAGAAGTATCCATGTGCATTTTTTTTTCTTCTGTTTTTCCTTTTTTTGTTGGGAGAGGAATTATGAGTTACAGGGAACGTATTTCCTGGTAACTAACTGATGCATGTGTAAGGATACCATTGTCAGTGTTGGTCTTTCATAAGTCCTTCCCAGTTCAGAGACCTTCCACTGTGGCTTCCCCTTTTACCTACCCCTAGTTATCAGTATAGTTGCTTGACTAGGAAAGTTGGTTACGTTACATGTCAGAGTAAAAGAGACCCTAATTTTGGAAGAACTACAACTTAAGTTGCAACTATTAAGTATGGAACCAAATTTCAGTTTTTATTCATAGTTCAGCAGTTAAAATCAAACATTGCTTATCTGGACCTAAACTATCTAAAATGTAATTAAAGGAAGTAAAATATAAAAGTACTTTGAAAATTCTTTCAGTATTTATCAAGGTACTCCTCTGGGGGTTAGCTGTGGAAATACAAAGAAGATTCAGGTGGCTGTTGTCCTTAAGAAACTTGTAGTTAATAAAGGAAGACAAGATACATAAGTAATATGAAACAGCATATCTCTAAATAGATATGACAAAATCCTCCTCCTTATCAAGCTTGTGATTAATAAGAATAATCCCTATCAATCCCCAGAGTTTATTCGTTCTTTCATGTACGATTTTAGTAAGCTTATTTATCTGGCTTTTAAGTATACGGTATCAGAATTAGCAAATACATGAGGGTAAGAACTTCTATAGGCAGCATAGTGAATTAGAATGAGAAATGATAGCTGACTTCAAGGTAGGGGCCTAGGAAATCTTAGGAAGTGTATAAGAATTTTACAAGTGTGGCAATCTAGAGTCGTTTAATATAGGGACACTGACCTTTTATGATGCATTGTGTCCTGAGGGCATCTCTTTGTTATAATCTAGAGTAATAATTGCCGTTCACAATGATATTTCAGCAGTTTAAGAAAGGTTTAAATTTTTTCTGCTGCTTTCCCTTAATGCCACATACTGTAGTTCTGCCAGAAATCCTTGACATTTCTTTAATATGCCATTTAAGAAATATTCTATTAAAAATGGTAAGTCAAATGAGCTTTTGTCTTTAAATCATAAACTATCAGTGATTCTAAAATTATTAGCCATTTAATTGTAGAGGATTTTAGAGAGCAGATATTTAATTACATTAAGAGCATTTTTCTGAAAGAAAAAATCACCTTAGTGTACAATTTGTACTTGTGGTTGGAAAAATACAACATGGTAGTCTTCAGTTGTGTTTCAAGTCAAAACTTACAGATATGCCTTATTTTGGAGGCATATCTTATAAGAAGTCATTTTAAAGCAAATTCATCAGTTTTCCCCTATGGATAAATACTGCTTATAATGCCAAAGCCCTGGCACTGATGTGGGGACAGGGAACTATGGGCTCAGTATTAAAGATTTACTCCTAGACTTTTCTAAACTAACATGAGTTCAGGTTCAGTCTCATCTTCAATCAGGGACCAAAGAGACAAGAACAGAGAAGTGGCTGTGAATGAATGACCACAGTGAATTAGCCAAAAACTTCAGTGTGAGCCTTGTAGTGGTTTTTTTCCCATTTAAGACTGGTGGTTAAAAAAGGCAGGACAGGTGGGAAGTCAAAACCAGAGATCCTTGGTACAGTAATTCTCATTTTATTAAGTAACCTAGCCCAGATCCCAGATAAATTTTGAGTCTGAGATGTGTATTAGAAAAACCAGGATTTAGTGTATCACTTTAGTCATTTTTAAAAAATGCTTGGATAGTTGTGTTTGAGCTGCATAATGCTTAGTCACAAAGTATTATTTTCTTTAATTAAATCATTAAATTTTTAAGATGAGTCGAGTGGATCTGATTTCACAGACTTTGGTTGAAGAGACCAATGATCTGAGACATGAGCTGCCAAACCACAAGCTCACCATCTAGTGGTGAAAGGTTACTGTGATTTATGGCTTGTCATACATGATTCTGTTAGAAAACACCATAGAAAATGGCAAGCTCTATGTCATAGAGGGAGCAATCTTGCATTCTCTGAAATCCTGAAATGAGATTCTGTAACAGAACATTCTCTCCCTCGGTTTTCCTCTTACAACATCAGGGCAGAATTTAGGGAGGTTTTGTTCTTGTTCCTGCCTTTGAAAAGGAGGAAGTCAGTCTTCCTGAACTGTGATTACCCTTTACAAAACAAATACTGGCAGTATTTACTTTCATTCACTTAAGATTTTGCATTTTTTAAAGCAGCAGGATAAAAGATTTAAGTGGATTTCTATGCACAACACTTAGCTATACTTCCAGACTGTGGCTTGAGTTTAGTGGTATAATTTTTAATGTTTTTGTCTGAATTTACATATATTGGGGCAGAGGTAATGAGGGAGTTGGAAGAGGTGAAGAGACCTATTTCCTTAAAACACACACACACACACACACACTTACAACAAACCTATATTGAGTTTTTTCTACTTTAAAAATAATTCATAAATATTTTAGAAAATATAAATGTTTTTAAAAGTTAACTACAAATAAGAAATATCACTTACAATATATTCTTAATATGTCTAGAGGTAGTGATTATTACGTGCATCCTTATATAATGTAAGTCTTTTGTGTCACATAAATTTAATTGCCAAAATGGGATTGTGCTCTATATTCTGTTTTACATATTTTAATGAACAGCTGTCCTTAATTATTCTTCAGCAACATCATTTTAATGGCTGTATATTATCCTACTGCATTTATGTGTAGTTATTTGATCAATCCCATAGACTTTTATATTGTTGACAATAGTGAAAAATTAGACACATGTGTTAAAAATTTTCAAAACAGCAAGCTCATGTGCCAGGCATTATGCCAGGTCCCTGTGACAAGAGCAACATGATTCCTGAGCTGGTGGAACATATGTTGTGATGCAAGTGCCAAAGGCTAAGCACCATTCAGATGATCTGCATCTCGTAGATGAGATGGTTACAGTTTGAGATGGTATGATGGGGTAGACCTACACCTGGGGTGTATATGGGCATGTGTGTGCATGTCTACTCTAGATAAAGATGTCAGAGAAGGGATTTATTAGGGCTGAGATTCAATGAGTGAGACTGACTAGTCATTACAGAAGTCTGGAAATGCACAGCATTTGAGGCAGAGGGAATAGGACGTACAAAGGTCCTGAGGCAGGAAAGGGCTCAGCTTGTTCTAAGAAGGAAAAGCTCTTTGAGCATCTCTAGTATTTTTTTCCTCATATAGGTACTACAGTAATAGGGTATTGGGCAGATGGGAGGGGGGAGGGGGGCGGGTATATACATATATAATGAGTGAGATGTGCACTATCTGGGGGATGGTCATGCTGGAGACTCAGACTTGTGGGGGGAGGGGGGAAGAGGGCATTTATTGAAACCTTGAAATCTGTACCCCCATAATATGCCGAAATAAAAAAATGGAAAAAAATTAATTGTAGATGTGCATCAGTCTCTAAAAGCTGAGCTTTTTTTTTTACTGCATTTATAGGGTGATTATGATATTTCACATATTCACAGTACAGATTTTTCTATAATAGAAAGATTAAAACTCTCACTGTACTTATTCAGGTTTTTTCTGTTATGTTTTTCAGAAAATGTCTTTAAAAGCTAGATTTTTACACATATTATGATACTGTTTAGATCTCTCCTAGTTCTTCTAGTATAAGAGATTTCTAAATAATACTTTTTAGTTATTTGTATGTTGATTTTATATTTGAACGCTTACCAGAGTCTTATTAGTTCTAATAGTCTCCTAAAAATTTGATTCTTTTGGCTTTTCCATATAGACAGTTATATAATTTTCAGTAAAGACAATTTAACATTTTTTCCCTTTCTTATGTATTTGCTTATCATTTTCTTTTCTCATTTAATTGACTGAAAATTCCAGTATATGAGTTAATAGCAGTAATGATAATAAATGTCCCTGTTCTTTCCCCTGATCTAATGGGAACATATCTAATATTTCATCATTAACTATTATGTGTGGAGATTGTGCTAGATGTTTTTGGTATCCTTAATTAAAGGAAGGTCCTTGAATACTGTTCCTTGCTCAGTAATACAATTTGTTATCAAAGAGTGATATATTACTTAGATCAAATATTTTCAAGCACTTATTGCTATAACATGACTTTGTCCTTTAATCTGTTAAAGTAACAGATTTCTTTAGGACATCTTTTCCATGTTGGACCACTTATGCATTCCTGGTGTAAACTTTAGTGGGTTTAGGATCTTTGCAGCATTAACTCATATCAATAACTTATATTGGCCTTTGGTGCTGTTCTTGTCTATTTTTGGTTACTGTATTTATATTAGTCTTACAGTTTAGTACTCATTCTGTTTTCAATCTCTCTTTATATATACCTATACATTTTGAGCACTGCTTTGGCTGGTGGCATTCCTAGTTTGAAATGTGGTATTTTATTTATTTTTCTAGTTTTTTAATGTATAATTTTCATTTTAATTTTCTCCTTAGCCCAAATAGATAGTGTTTTTCTTAATTACAAAGGTGGGAAGTTCACTTGATTTTGTTGTTGTTGTTGTTTGGTTATAAATACTTATTTTACCATCCTGGGTATATGATGAAAGCCTCTTAGAATTTTATTTTTTTCTTTGTGGTCTAGAACCCTATTATTCAAAACATGATCCCAGATAGGCAGCATCATTATCATCTGTAAGCTTCTTAGAAGCAGATTCTCAGGCCCCCATTCTTTATCTACTAAATCAGAATCTGCATATTAAGGACTCCCACATGATTCGTATGAATTTTAAACTTTAAAAATCGCTACTGCTCTGGAAGTTTTTATAAAAATTACATGAGTGGTTTTTTTAAAAAAGCATATCTGTTTATTAGGTAAAAATTTCTCTCTAATAATTTATTTTGACAAGTTGTGTTGAACACTCTGTGCTTTTTATTTTGAGAATTCTGGGAGATCTGTGTTAAATTTTCCAACATGATTCTGTGTTAATCAAAATATTTCTCATAAATTTCATATAGTGAATCAATAAATGCTTAGCAGGAATAAAACTAGTATTATAACTATAATTGTAGTTTATAACATTTATAAGTAAATATATTATTTTATTGAATGTGACAGATGTACGAGACACTGAACTGAAGTTATTATTTTATTGAATGTGACAGTACGAGACACACTGAACGAGACGGTAGATAGTAAAATAATCTCTTTTGTGTAAATGCCATTTCTTAAGTGCCATTCATGGAGCGATATTTACACATGGTGTAGTTTTCTTCCCAGGATAACCTGGTGGTAGTGGTTGCACATCTTTTCCCTGAGGAGGAGCCAGAGGCATCCTTTCTGCAGTCACAAAACTTAAAAATGGCAGAGCAAAGATGTAAATTCATGTCCCCTGGTTTGAGTTTCAGTGGCTTTTCCCCTACACCAATAAATGTTGACTGAAAAAAAATGAGTATGAGGCATCGAACAAATCTATGAGAGAAAGTAAATGATTGAAGATTAAAAAATATTTTCATTAAGTGTATATTGACTAAGTGCCAGTGTTAACATTTTAATCTCCTTGTTCAGACTCTCTTATTTTTATTTTTTATTATTTTTAAATTTATTTTAGAGATAGAGTCTTGCTCAGTTGTCCAGGCTGGGGTGCAGTGGCTCAATCATAGCTCATTTATATCCTCGAACTCCTGGACTCAAGTGATCCCCACAACTCAGCTTCCCAAGTAGCTGGGACCATAGGCATGCACTACCATGCCTGGCTAATTCTTAAACTTTTTATAGAGACAGGGTCTTGCTATGTTGCCCCCAGGTTGGTCTCGAACTCCTGGCCTCCAGTGATCCTCCTGCCTTCGCCTCCCAAAGTGCTGGGATTATAGGAGTGAGCTACCACGCCTGGCTTCAAACTCTTTTTGGCACTTACATAGATTATGATAGTCTTGCATTTGATTCCATTTAAATTCTTTAGGTTAATTCTATATTATATATTTAGTTTATATAGCTGTACTTATTAAAAATATACTTTCCTCTTCTCTTAATCTAGAAAGAAAAGAATGGTGTTTGTGTTCTGTTTCTTGCACTGTCACCACATTTTTAGATAATATTTTCAAGTAAGTTGGTACTATCTCAGAGCTAGTATTTAAGAAATGACAGTATTTTTGACTGGTAGAAAGATCACAAACTTGAATCTATTTAAGATTTTGTTTACAAGGCAGTTTCTCATTTATCCTGTGACTTATCAAAATGTGACAGTGTTTTCACAATGAGAAGATCAGTTCTCTAAATGTAAGTCATACCTGAAAAAATGATTGCACTTGTCCTTCTTGCCATAGAAAAAGGCTGTCTTTTCATTGGGTGACCAGCTAGCTGTCCAAGCTAGCTGTGTTAACAAGTGTCTTCTGCAAGGGGAGATTTCTTCCCCATCTCACTCCCTGTCTTGGAAAAATGAAGCAGATCAGGCAAATTTGCATAAATATCTTCTGTGAGCTCAGGGAACCTCAAACATTCTTCCCATATTTTAGCTCTTTTATTTTCCTCCTGGAGCAAATACTTGATGAAGTATAGTTTATAATAAAAAGGAAATCTCTAGAGTTTCAACATAAATTGAATTTATAAAAAAATGTGCTTGTGATGTAGGCAGTGGTAGTTTCCTATAGTGATTTAAGTAAGATGCCCTCAGTTTTAAGTAAGATGCCCTTTTGTCAGAAAGATTCCCCTGTAATGTTATACATTAAGAGTAAAATAAAAGTAAGTATTGTGAAGACTAACTTTCAATGACTTTGCAGTATTTGGGATGATATAGGACATCTATATTGGTGATGTAGACACAGAGGCTATAAACAAATATCCTCCAGGTAGTTATGGTTCCAGTTTAAATAGAGAGCTTAACATTGTTTCAGCTAATACTTCGTGCCTTAGATGGCCTAGTCTATGGTGAAGTTTATGTGCTTTATTTTGACTCTTCTTCTGGGAGAACACTATTTTTCCTTGATCTGGAGCCAGGTAAGCTGCAGATCAGCTTACTTTGAATGTTGGGTCAGGGAAGATGGTGTGTTTTCAGGGGGAATCATAGCTCTTTTCTCTCTCCTTTTTCTTTCTCTTCATAGTTTGAATAAGGTATTAAGGAAGGAAAGGAAAAACCTCATTGGTTAGAGCTTTATTATGGTATTAGAGTGGTTTTATAGATATTTTTAAAGATATTATAAAGATAAAAATTTGGGGTCTGAGCTTCAGAAAAAGAATAATATTCAAAGATAGGTGTTGGAGTGATGGACTGAGGCATTTTAATCAATGGAAGTGGAAAGAAAAAATGAGGGAAAACTTGCCAAATCATAAAAATAAAAGAGGGCTTGAATGATCCTTTTACGCATTTGACATAACAAATCAGTGTTTCTTTTGTAGAGGCTTTTAGAGCATATAATGATCTGGATGAAAGGTACAGCTTTTATATTTTTTCATTTGCACTCAGGACTCTGAACAAAGATCTAATATGAATGCTTTAATTTGTACAAATATGCAGTCTGTGGTGAATCAAATTAGAATTGTACAAATCCTACTTATAGTGTATTGAACTAGAAATTGGCAGGAGCATGGTGCTATTAGGTGAGCAGTTGATCTAGAAAGACCAGATGCTTTGCTGTTAGATGTTTCTTGGCTTGGGCTGAGCAGTCTACCTTTGTTTGTTTATTTTATTCATGTTTAAAAGTGAACTTCTTGTAATTGGTTCAATTTCTTTACTTTCCTTATAAAGAAAATAGGCTGTTTGAAAGACCACCAAATCCAATTTACTTGAGATCCATGATTCTATACTATTAAATATTTTTGAGAATCTTATGGCTGCTTCTCTAAAGTCTGTTGCATTTTTTTTAATAGTTTGTATGTTAGTCTAAGCTACAACAAGATGCTATAAACTGAGTAGCTTATAAACAACAGATATTTATTTCTGACTATTCTGGAAGCTGGAAAGATTAATGTCTGATGAGGACTCACTTCCTGGTTCATAGGCAGATGTTATTTCCCTATGAATTCAGATGGCTGAAGTGGGAGGCATCTCTCTAAGACCTCTTTTGTAAGAGCGCTAATCTCTTATGAAACGATAGCCTCCCAAAAGCCCCATCTCCAAAGATCATCACCTTGGGAGTTAGAATTTCAACATATATGAATTTTGGGGGACAAAAACATTCAGCTCCGATAAGTTTAAAATGGAATATTTTCTGGACAAGTTTTTTGCGGTGTGTTACCACACTAATGGTGATATCCTCTGTTCACCAAAGGGTGTGCTTCTCAATACATTTTGTTTGGTACAAGGTAATTTTTGATTGGCAGACACTGAGTTTGCTTTTGTTTTGAGGTTACTTCCTTTCCAATATTTACCACCAGAAATCAAATGTGATATGAGGAAATTGGTCTGTTGTTTATGGACTGACATAGCCATTTGATTTAGTTCCCTTAAGGCATCAAACATTAATACAAAAATGTATTGTTTTTACTAATGATTATTTTTTGTAATAATTATATGTGTATAAGTCAGACTATTTTTAATGATTATTAAAAGACATAATTGAGATAAAATGCATTTATTTATGATTTAATCAATTCTTTTTATTGGTAATTTCTGTTACTTAGACTTTTAATTGTGAACAAACATTTTATATTGTGGTTTATAATTAGAATGAGTTCGTTTTTTAAAAGATTCTAAAATTTGCTCTGAAATTGAAAAATTTCTAAGATAGGCCTTTTTTGGTGAAAATTCTTTCATTCTGTGTTACTATAGTTAGAATTATTAAATAGCAATGTAATAATATGTTAATAAAGTCATTAAATCACTATGTACTTATGAATGGCATCCCTTATAATCTTTCTCCAGATTGTGTTTGAAAAGCTTTTGTTAATCTGGCAGCTACTATCAATTGCTGAGCTGATATTAATATATCTCACAGTGTGGTTGACTCTCTTATCCTTTGCTCAGTTTGGGACAAACTCAAGACTTAGTTCACCTTGATAAGTCAAAGAAAATAACCAAAGGAAGATTAGAATTTTTGAAAGAAGAATAGCAAGGTTTAAGAATTTGTGTCTCTGAAAATAACCCAGTTTCATCCCATCTGTGGTTTCCCTAGTGTTTGTTTCTATAGTACGAAATCTGAAAGTTAGACAATGTTATTTCATACCTAAGAGGAAGAATAATTTCTTATGTAAAACTGTGATGTCAAAATAAGAACCTCAGCATCTGAACCTCATACATTACAAATTGGTTTCTTGTGCCCTTTCTCACCTATTGGCACAGTCTTGTATAACTTATTTTACTTTTCTCTGGTGGTCACCATGGTCTACAGTATTTAAGAACAGATATTCAAACAGCTGGGGGAATCGATGTGCCTGAACAGATGCCATGGGCACACTGCATATTGAACTCTGAATTAGAAATGATTGGTAACTTTTTCCTTTGCTTCTTTTGGGTGCTACCATTTCCTTATGTACCTGCTCATAGTTAATATTACTAAATTCGTTAGTGTTAAGAATCAATGGCTAGGAAAATTATAAAGATGGGCTCTTGGGAGAGCTTGACTCTACAGGAGGCTTGGATTTTATGCATGCATTTCCAAGTGGTGGATCAATTAGGCAGAACTAGTCATGCATTGCAGTATCTTTAAGAGCTATCTTGAAACAAATTTCAGACTTGGATGGTGTTCATAAGCTATAATTTGAAGAATAACTGAGGGATATTAATATTAGATTTAGGCACTTTAAAGAAAATTTCATATGGATTAAGTTATATGTTTTATTCATAAGAAGAGCTAGTTTGATCTTTATATGCCTTGGTATTTTTAAGTCCTACAGTTCCTGTTTTTCAATTCATTACTATATAGGGCCTTTATTTTCAACCATTGAATTGGTCAAGGGTGGTGATGGTTAGGAACATTTTCTTGGGTTATAAGAACATTAATAACTCATTTGAGGAAAAATCCATCTAATCAGAAACGTTTTTTTCTATGTTGAATCCATAACCTTATCTTTTCAAAGTATTTGATTCCTTATTCTTATGTTAACATGTAGGATTTCTTGTGTTTCTTTCCCTCAGCATTCTACCTTTAACTATAGTTTGTTTTTCTAAGAAAATGGACGTTTTAATTTCATTTTCTATGAACTGTTTATTCATGTCCACGATTAGTACTGTTTCTATGTGTAGGATACTAGCTCTTTATCTCTCAACGTGTCACATAATTTTTGCCTTTCCAAATGATGTTTTATGTTTTGTTTTTAGGTTTCATTAACAAGTTTTAAAGTTTTATGTAGTCAGATTATCAGTGTTTTCCTTTTGGCATTTGCAAATAACTTTTGAAAACATTTGTTAAATGTACCCATTTATCTATAGACATTTTCAGTTCTAAGTTAATTTCGTGAAGCACATCATTGTCATTATTTTGTTATGTGGCTGTGGAGGGGGAAAGATCTGTATTTATGTCCTCTAGGTTTGGGAGCTAAAGATGTTTGGGGATTAGGATGCAGTGCTTATGGTAAATGACTGAGCTTTTTGTTTTTGTTAGCATATATCCTTTGCAAGACCCTTTTCCTTTTGACTGCTTTCCAAAGCAAGATGAAGTGGTTCAGGGAATTAACTAGATGCTCTCACTACTAATTAGTGGGCCTTTGGAGTAAATGAGCCAATTAAAGGCTAACCCTCCCTTGAAATGTGCTGGCCTTCGGGGAGACAGGCTAGTAAGGCAGTAAGCCTTCCTTTCTGGCAGATAAGAAAGGGGTTATAAAAGCTCTAAGCCCTGAATATACAACTGTAGGCTGATCTAGTTAGCATTCTACATCCTTCCAGTTCCAGTGATTCATGGACAGTTGAAACTATTCCTCTTCTTATATTCTCTTCACCCATTTATCTGCCTGCTTCCCACAAGTAACCAGTATAGCCAAGCTGAGGACCAAGAAAAACCATTACCACTGCCTCTGCCATCTGGCACTCTGTCCCCCCTGAGGGCATATCGACTCAAAGCATCTTAAATTCTGGGACCAAGAGTTAGAGATGGGAAGGTGAGTACTACCTCTCTTTCCTGTGGTCAGCATCCAACAAGAACCAATGTGTGCTGAGTGTTGAAATCAAGGGTTAGTGAAAGGGAAATAACCTTACTGCTGAAGCAGGCCTTTCCTGAATTCTGGTGGTTGGTTGTAGACATATCTCCTGAGCAGGACAAGTTTGCTTAAGATTAAATGAATACAAGGAACCTTGTGGAGCCCGGTGACATCCAGGAGACCAGTTTTATTGTGTAAGGCTTTCCTTGAACTTCAACTGAGTTACGGAAAGGTGGCTATGGAAACATAGTCCAATCAGCCTAAGACCATCAGTGACAAAACTGTAGTCCAACAAAGGCAGGTTTGTTGACTTATCACAAGAAGGGACACCACACACCAGAGGAACCACTCATGTAGATGCTCACTAGTCAAAGAAAAAGAGTTTATAGGATTTATGAGAAGGGTAGAGGATAAGTATAATCTAAAAGTATAATCTAAGTATAATCTAACAACTTTTTGATAGGTTCAAAGCAAAGCAGGGCTGTGTGTCATTGGGTCTCTATTTGGGTCAGTATCACTGAAAACTGAACTAAGGTCTTGACTCCTTAGAAACCACAAAGTTAAGAGTGACCTGAAAAGTGGTATCCAGAAACCCCTTTTCTGAAGCTCTGCACCTCAGCTCTGCACCTGGGTTGTAAATTGAAGCTATTTCTCTGTGTTAGAGTAATTTACATTCTTCAGGCAAGCGTGAAATGCTTTGTTCTGACTACTGTAATTTCAAACAGCGAAGTTTCTGATAGTCTATATAATTTTAGAGCACAAAGTTTATCAGTGAGTAAGAAAACAGTAGATGCTCAACAAAGTTTCTCAGTGAGTAAGAAAACAGTAGACACTCAAAGGGGTTATTATGACACTTTCTAGTAGAGAATGTCTTTAAGAAAAGTATTGTTTCCTGTTAACTTTGAGGCTGGCTCTATCCCTATCTGTTATTCTAGCTTGATGAAAAATCCATACACACAATTCTTCATTACATCAGTGTATTTGATGCAGGTGACCAAATACATTTTTAGAATCTATTGATGTGTTATAACTTCATCAGTCATTTCCAATGAAAACTAGGTAAAATAGGAATAGAAGGAAATTTAAAACGAATCTTTAAAATTTTGAATAAATATTTGCTACTAGTATTGTTTCAGTAACAACCAGTATATCCAACTGCATTGTTATTTTTCATGTTTATTTGAGGATATTAACAAATGGAATAGCAAAATAGCTAGCAAAAGCATTATAAGAGGAGATTATCCTTTTTACTAATCGATGTGACTCCCAAAGGAATCTAATAAAGAAAAAATGTAGAATTATGATAATTTGATTAAGGTTGCTAGATATAAGATAAGTATACAAAATCAATAGCTTTTCTTTATTCTGATGCTAAGCATCTATAAATGGAAATGCAAAAAATTCTATTTAGAATAATGATACAACTATAAAAGACTTGATGATACATTTAGCAAGATAAGTATGATACCAATGTAAAGAAAACTAAAATTTTTCTGACATAAAACTAAATCTGAACAAATGGATTGACATTTCTTGTCCTTAGATGAAAGATGCAGTAGCATGTAAATGTCAAGTCAACCAAAATAAATATAAAGATTTAAAGTCTTTTCATTTCAGATCCTAACATGGTTATTTTTTAAATTGGATGAAAAAAAAAATAAAGTTTTTGTGGAAAAATAAATACCTGTGAAAGAAAATTGATTGTAGGGGAAATTGTTTACTCATCAGGATATTCTCTAAATAAAATACTATTAATTAATTGCAATCAATATAATATTAAGAATAGTTAAGTAAGTCAGTAAAACAAATCTAGAAATATATTTTTGTATGAAAGAGAATTAGACACGATAATGGTGATAATTGATTAGGAAAAGGTTAAATTGTGAAAGGATAGATTCTTTGTGACTGGTGCTGATGCAGGTTAAAGAAATAAATGTGAAATCTCTTATGTATTAGAATAAAATAAAGTACAAATGGGATAATAGATGAATGAAAAACATAAAAACCTGGATATAGAGGCTATAAACAGAGAAACTATAACGGAAGATAAAATATTTGACTGAGGAGTAAATATCTTTTGAATGGCAGAAGAGACCATAAGCAAGGTTAATAGACTAAGAGGATAACACTGCCCCCTGCAAATATGGTGTAGATGACAATGTATTTATAGTGATCATATTGAAAATCCTCTTTGTAATAGACTGAAAAAAGACAATAGGATAACAGGTAAAGAAATAAATAGTTCAATGGAGAGCAAATCAAAATGATCAACAAATTCATGAAAAGATACAGATTAAAGTAATAAAATGGTTGCTTTTTATCCATCAGACTAATGACAATTTAAAAATGATGATAACACTTTGTCTTATCACGTGGTAACAAGATATTCTTGTACATGATTTTTTACAAATCAATTTGTCAGAATCTATTAAAATAAAATACATCTATCCTTTGGCCTGGCATTATCACATATGAGACCCAACCCCACAGAATAAGAAAGCAGCCTTAAGTAAGGATATGTTTATAAGAATAGTTTTGGGTTCATTATCTCGAATGATGTAAAACTGAAAACAAAAAGAAATGCCATCAGAAGGAATGGTCTTATAAATTGTGGTGCAGCCACATACCATGTACTATTATACAGCTCTTAAAAGAATAGCTGAGAACTAAATCCACTTACTAGAGGAGTGGTGTGGAGTGGGGAGGTTCTTGGAGGTATGGTTGAGTAGGAAATACATCTGGCAAAAATTATGTGATTTTCCATTTTTAAAAAAGATAAGCAATGGCCATGACTAAAAGTCCTTCTATATATAGTTTATATAGTGTGCATATTTGTATCTATAGAATTATGAGTATGTAGAAAAATATTCAAAGTTGTGTTATCAATTGTTAGCACTTGCAGAGACAGGGGATTTGCTCTGGGATACTTAGGGGACTTAGTATGTAAAGAGTAGGTGAATGAGGAATAATATGGTGTGGGGGTGGGGAAAAACTTCCCCTTCTTACCTTCCCAAAAGTTCAATGAAAGATCAACTCACAATTAAGGTGAATTAATAAGAGGAAGAGGTTTATTTACTGTGCATAAGGGGAGGATAACAGAGTGATTACCCAATGTCCCACTAGGGTTCAGATACTTTTATGCACTCCTTTTAGAGAGGGGCAGGGGAAGATGTGGAATATAGGTAGTTTAGGGGCAATAAATGATTGCTAGGGAGGACAGATGGATGGGGAAAATAGATTGACTTGTAAATTAACCTGAGAGACAGGTATTATGTTTAAAATGATTTGTGTCAGGTCTAGCTGCATTCTTGATTTTATTTCCTGAAATATAGTGAGATAATATAAGGAAGTTAACTGTTCTTTTTGATGGGTCAGTTTGGTTTAGGCAGATATAGGGAAAGCCCCTTCTAAGGGCCTGTTGATCTCCAAGGGCCTTTAATTCAAAATACTCTTTATACCAAAGAGTCATATTTTGGGGTGAAATTTCCTGAGCTCCTTCAGTGGAATCAAGCAGAAAAGAAAACAGATGTATACTAAAAACAATCATGATAAAATGACTTTTTTTCTTTTGTGTAAATACCGATTAGTAGGATTGCTGGATCAAATGGTAGATCTATTTTTAGTTCTTTGAGAAATCTCCATGCTAGTTTTTCATAGAAGTTGCACTAGTATGCAGTCCCACCAATAGTGTATAAGTGTTCCTTTCTCTCCACATCCACACCAGCATCTGTTGTTTGGGGACTTTGTGATAATAGCCATTCTCACTGGGGTTAGGTGATATCTCACTGTGGTTTTGATTTGCATTTCTCTGATTATTAGTGATGTTGGGCATTTTTTCATGTTTATTGGCCATTAGTGTATCTTCTTTTGAAAAGTTTCTGTTTATGTCTTTTGCCCACTTTTTAATGAAGTTGTTTGATGTTTTCATGCTGATTTGCTTGATTTATTTGTAGATCCTGGTTAAATGCCCTTTATCGGTTGTATAACATGCATATATTTTCTCCCATTCTGTGGGTTGTCTGTTTGCGTCTGTTGATTGTTTCTTGGCTGTGCAGAAGCCTTTTAATTTAATCAAGTTCCATTTCTTTATTTTTGTTGTTGCTGTGATTGCCCCAGGGGTCTTCATAAATTCTTTGCCTAGGCCCATATCTAGAAGAACTTATCCAACATTTTCTTCTAGAATTCTTATCATTTCATGTCTTAGAGTTAAGTCTGTTATCCATCTTGAATTAATTTTTGTGAGTGGTGAGAGAGATGACTCCTGTTTCAATTGCCTACATGTGGCCATTCAATTTTCCCAGCACCATTTGTTGAATAGGGATTCTTTTCTCCAATGTATATTGCTGTTTGCTTTGTCAAACTTCAGATAGCAATATGTGGATGGTTTTATATCTGAGTTCTCTGTTCTATTCCATTGGTCTGTGTCCCTATTTTTTGTGCTAGTACCATGCTGTTTTGGTTACTATAACCTTGTAGTAGAGCTTAAAGTCTGGTAAAGTGATGCCTCCAGATCTGTTCCTTCTGTTTAAGATTGCTTTGGCTATTCAAGCTCTTTTCTGGTTCCAAACGAAATGTAGGATTATTTTCTCTAGATCTGTGAAAAATGATGTTTGTATTTTGATGGGGATTACATTGAATCTGTAAATAAGTTTGGGTAGTATGGACATTTTAACGATGTTGATTCTGCTGACCATGAGCATGATATGTTTTTCCATTTGTTTACTCCAATTTTCTTCCACAGTGATTCGTAATCTGGATGAAACTGAAGACCATCCTCCTAAGTGAAGTATCATAATAATGGAAAAACAAACACGTGTACTCACTATTAAATCAGAACTAACCAATCAGCACTCATGTGCACAGATGGAAGTAAAACTAAATGGAAATAATGCGGATGGGAGCAGGGAAGAGGGGAAGGGTAGAATCATGCCTAATGGGTACAGTGCACACTCTCTGGGTGATGGGCACACTTATAACTTTGACTCAAGCAGAACAAAAGCAATCCATGTAACTGAAACATTTGTACCCTTGTAATATATTCTGAAATAAAAAAAAAAACTAAGAAAAATCATGATTGTGGTATTTATGTAAAATTATGTGTATGCGTACTGAAATAATATTTTTTAAATTACCATAGTCTCTCTTTTGGACTTCTCATTTCAAAGTAAGTTGAGCCTACATACTTACCCCTTTTCCCCTAAAAATACTGAAAGGTCCAACAAATGCATAAAAATTAGAAAACAGCAACAATGTTGAAAAACATGGAACAATACCACCAAGGAACCTGAGACTCTGAGGAATTTTTAGCAGTTCTGCAGCAGACAGGATCAGATGAGAAATGCCTATCTGTGCTGATTGGCCTTTGATTCAACACAGGCAAGGAATGGGCCTGCCTGAGAAGTAACCTAGGAAGTCAGTGAATGGGATTCACCCAAAAATAAGTCCATAGGTTCAGAGTAGCAAGATAATGGAGCATGATGGGGAGGGGGAGGAGGCGGTGCATAAGGTGACAAAATGAACATACATCAGTGGATTCTGCACATGAGATTCCTACCTTTCCTGCAGTGGGCTTTGCTTGTTATGACATTCAAATCTTGAAGATACTGAAAGAATATTTATGGGAGGGGGGAAGACTGTGAACCAAGAAGTCTATTTTAGGTCCTATATTATAGATGAGTATCATAGTTTAGATTATTGTTCAGCAAATGCTCACTCTCCTTCTTGGCCCCTCTGGGAAGAATTTACCTTTCTGCTCTCTGGATTTGAGCTTGGCCTTCTGACTGGCTTTATCCAGCGGAATGTTAATGGACATCATGTGAGCAGAGGCTTGAAGTGTGCTATACAGTTGGGGTTGCTTCCCTGAGAGCTGCTGACTTGCTGACCTCTACCACATGAAGAACATGTCTTGGTAGCTTTTGTTACTTGCACCTGATCCAGAATGAGACCAGTTGAATAGTCACCATAGTTGACCTAAGGCCTAAAGAAGAACTGTCCCACTTTAAGTTTGAAAACAAAAGCTTACTGTTGTATGCACTGCTATTCTTCAGTTCATTTGTATATAGAAATAACAGAATGAGGGAACAAAAAAACATGTATATGTATACACACACACTCTTTTTGTTGTTATACAGGCCTAGGAAAGTGTATGTTCATCTAACTTTAGTAGAAAAAAGTTTGAGTTTTAAAAAGTACTGTGTCAAGTGAAAGAGAATCATAATAAGGAATATAAGAAAGAAATGGAATAGAAGAAGTAAGAGTAAACACTGAAACTAGTAAAACTTATGATTAAATTTAAATGACTTCATAAGAAAGTTGTGAAGTTTAATGCAATTGTTAGGAAAGGATTTTCGAAATTCAAGAGCTGCACTGCTAATATTAATAAAAATTGGAAATCTAATGTGAATAAAATCCAGGAAGTTGGCAGATAACGGAAATTAAAACTATGTTTATGGTCATATTTTTATTAGGGTAAATGATCATGTATAGTGTTAATTCTGGATGGTGATAAGCAAATACATTTTCAAATATGCTAACTTAAAGGCAACCACTAATAAAAAAAGAAATGCAATATTAAAAATATATATGTATGTATTATAAAATCTCCCCCTGGCACAGTGGGTTCCTGACCAGGGTGTTAAATATATTGCCTCTCAGGCAAAGTTTAGATGGATTTGCTAGTAGCCCCTTTAAAATATTGGCATTTCCTGAAGCTCCAGGGTTCCTCAGCTGTGATACAAACCCACTTTGTATGCAACATTCCCTTGGCCTACCTCGAATGATCCCTTGTGGGACCTGGCAGCAGAGAGAACCCATGAAAACATGAAGCTAATGCTGTCTCTTGTATTGTGAATGACAGCATCCTTTATCTTTGACCCAGGAGTCTCATGACTTATGCCAGTAACTATGAAACCATGGCAGGCTAATTAGTTATCTTGCAAATAAAGTAAAATCTCAGACTTTTCACAAACATTTTGCTGTACTCTTTGTTAAATGTTTTTAATATCACCTCTAGATAAAAGGCACAGCATACCCAGAATGAGTATAATTGTCATAAAACTTTTATAATGCAGAACAACATAGCAACTAAAAAAATAAAACTAAAACTTCTAGAAATAGGTTACTTTGTATTTTAAGAAAGACTCATAGTTGAGAGACTTTAACATAATTCTTTCATAATTTGACAGATTAAATAAGCAAATATAAGTAATTTTAGGAGATTTGGCTGTCACCCTCAAAAAGCTTGAGTGGGTGCATAAAGAATATTATATATATACATATATAATATATCTGTATTTGTGGATATAGATATAAGCACAGACACCATTTTATTTAAAAAGGTAATATAAATTAAGTGCCCATGAAACAGTTAAAAACATGCAATATATAATGTAGGCCTCAAAGGAAAATTCAATAAATATTCAAGAGTAGAAATAATTCAGTCTTTATTTGCTTATTTGTTTGCCAAAATTCATTTAAACTAGAAATTCAGAACAACTAAAAACTCTAACCTAACAGAAACCAAACATTCTTCTAAATAATTTTTGGATCAAAGAAGATATCAAATGTGAAATTAGACTGTTGGATTGATAAGAAACATACTCTCTAGCAAAGGTTATGGTAAGTAGACAAATCATAATTGGCAGAAAATATATAACCTATGCTTTTATTTAACAAAGGGATCTCAAAATAAATGAAGAATTCAGGCCTAGAAACTCTTCTTAACTAACTTTTCCTTGGAAATGGTTCTGATTCTTACGGCTAAATATAAGCTTGTGTTAACACATTGTTCCATTTTTAGAAAAGAAAAAAATACAGCTTTTTACACTTTAAAGGAAATAAATTGGTTTGAGATGACTTTTTTGTCAGTTAGTATGTTTCCAGAGTATATATATATTTTTATTTTTGTAGAAAAGACTTGAATAAATTTTAGCAAATTAATTTTTTTAACTTCAAAATCAACTTTCAATAATTTAGACCTACTAATAGAAATGAATATAGATAGCAAGAATCACTGGCTCAAATTGAAAATGAAATTGAAGTTTTCTTTCTCCTTTTTATTTTAAAATTTATAATGATTACAAGACTTTAATTCAATATCTCTGAACTACATTGTTTTCCTGCAATTTTTCATTTTTCGCAGCCCATTAATAAAAGCTTTAACCTATAATATACAAAGCTTACACAACACAGAAAACTAAACAGGCATAAATTTGTAATCTGTCTAGCATCAGAGCTAACAGGCTGAAGGAAAATGTGAATGCCAAACATCAGAGAGCAAAACTTGTAAGATCTAGCTGTCTCCATTCCTTTAAAATGTGAAAGGTGATTTAAGGAAATCTCTGCAAGAAAAGTGGGCTGAGAATTTGCAGTACAGTTACAGAAAAGTAGTTTACTACAACTACAAAAGAAGGTTTTAAAAAATTATTTTATATGCCAGCTTTTTTCTGAGATTAAAGCAGTGCCTGAAAAGTAATACTTGCTTATTGTCAAACATACAGGATGTGTGTATACATATGAAAATATTCCATATGAATGGACTACATCTCTCTTAGGATGCCTCGTTTGAACTTCTGGTCTGAGTTGTGTTTCTTCTGTTTGTGCCAAGACACCCTCTTCTTTCTTCCATAGTGTTTAATGTACAGTGTTAAAATTATCTATGTTTATCTTCCCTACTAGCCTAGATGTCCTTAAAGTTTAAACAGTGTCACCATTTTTATGTTATCAGCAATTTAGTGCTGATAATTTGGTGCTGTAATTAATAGCACTAAGTAAATGAAGACTGATATTTTGATTCAATTATCTTATTGAGGTTGATTTATTGTAGGAGTTATTTGTTTAAGTAGTGTGAAGAGTCTTTAGGCTTTAGGCCAACGTGCTTTTTAGAAATGCTCTACTAGTTTTTATGCTCACCAATAAGATTTGAAAATTTCCATGTCATGTCTTTCCATATCTTTTCCAGCATCAAACATTATAATATTAAAAATCTTTGTTACTTTAATCAATAGAAATATTAATACTACTTTGTGTACTTTCTTTTCATTATAGAGCAACCGAACATTCAAAGGAGTTTATTAACTCATGTGAATTGTTCATGTCTTTTGTCCTTCATTTTATGGAGCTCGAACTCTGATAAAGTTATTAACATTTTGCTCATTTCATATGGTGCCGTGTTCTTCAAGTTTGTTTACTTTTCAGTTTTCCTTGGGATCTATTTTGATAAGCAAAAGCTTTGGGTGTTTAAAATAATTGATTCTTTGTTATCTCCTTTGCCTGGAAAGTCCTTCCAGGCAAGAGCCTAGATTTTTACCTTTATTTTCTTGCAGCTTTATATGGTCTAAGTATCTTGTCCAGGTTTAAAAGAGTTCATTGTATTTATTGTATTTGCTATAACTCTGCATATGGATTTGAAAAGAGCTGACATAAGCTTTCCATCTAGAAACATATGGTATGTCTCTCCAATTTTTAAGCCTTCTTTTAAATCTCTCAGTAAAGATTTGTTTTCTTTATATAGAATCTTTGAGCCTTTTTTTTTTAATTTTAGTTTGTGATTGATTTTGCCAGTGGATTTTTTTATTACATTAAGCAATTATTTTTACTATATAGGAAAGCTCTCGATTTGGGGACAAATATTGCTGTACCCATTGAAATTACCAGACTCCCTTATTTACTAGTAGCTACTCAGTTAATTCATTCTGGGCTTCTAGATAGAAAGTAATATCTAAAAGTAAAGCAGCATTTTTATTTTGTTCTGGCTTTTAATGGGACTCATTACTTTTTCACCCATTAGAATGCTGTTTGTTGTTTTGAAATTTATCTTGTACTGTCATTCCCAAGACTTGTTTATTTACTTTTTGAAATCAGGAATGGATATTAAATTTGACCAATAACTTTTTGGCATGTATTAAGAACAGTTTATGGTTTCAAAAAGTTTGATTTATTGATGTGATATATTAATTGAATATTTACTGTAAACCATTTTTTGAGGAAATATGACCCAGTGGGTAATTTAATTGGTTTACTTTTTTTATTCACTTTTTAAATTACCCACTAGTCCTAGTGAGTAATTAATGTAATGGATTCACTCTTTTCCTCCCAAATATTTAGTATAAGCACAATTTTCCAGAGTTTTCACACCCCACATTCTGCCTGTGTTCATGGGTTCTCATCTTAGAGGTTTTCCTTTTGTCACTCTAACTTAATTCTGAACTTTCCTCCACATCAAGTGCAGCAGCTCAAAACCAGTCCTACCATTAAATATATGTAATCGCTTTCCCTGTCTCTTCACTGTTCCTCATTTTCTTCACCTGGTTTTTTGGAATGGCTTCCTAAGTGGTCTTCCTTCCTGTCTCTCCTCTATTTTTCTGTCAGACTGTTTTTTCTCTCTAACCACAAATCTGATCATGTTAGTTCGGTATTTAAAGTTAAGCAGTGGCGTCCCGTTACCTTCACTGTGAAGTTGAAACTCAGAGTTATTTCCAGCTTGGATTGTCATTGAGTCTCCATAGTTTCCCTTGTTTTAGCCTTCTGGCATCACTTCCTTTTACTGAAACATGACAGGAGGTTCTCATAGCCTAAAATGATCTGCTGCCTTGCTTGCTTGGCTAGTGCAGCTTCCTCTTTTGGCTTGGAATCCGCTTCATCTTGGACATGTTTTTCAACACCTAGGCCATTCCCACTAATTTTGTGTGTCTTTCCTTTCTATTCCCATCATATCCTTCACATTTGTATTCTTATTGCACAGCATTTTAATTATTTCTTTTTTTTTTATTTTTTGCCTCTTTCTCCATTGGGAACTTCTTTACAGCCAGGGTTGTGTGCCTTATTTATCTTATTCACTGTGCCTCCTAAATAATAGAGATTCAATAAATATTTATTGAGTGAGGGGATAAAGGCATGGATGAACAGACTACTTGTAGCCTACATTATAGTAGTACCTGTAGTCTTGTCTTTTCCCCTTCTTTGCTGTTACCTGGAGTGTTCTATTTAAAAGATAAATCTAATCCTTTTACAACAGCATTGTAGATCCTTTAACGACTTGCAATACATGCATGATAAAGTACCTTACGCAATTTATCCTACCACAGGTTAGGATCCCCTGGGAGCTTTGAAAATTCTGGAGTATCTAGGCCCTGCCCAAGACCAATTAAATCATTCCCTGGGGTTGGGTCTCAGCATGGGCATTGTCAAAAACCCTCTTGATTCTAGTGTGCAGCAAGAAAAAACTTGCCTTGTCTGCAGCATCAGAATTTCCAGCAGCCTCCAGTCGTTCAGTTTAGGTCGAAATGCCTGAGTAAAGGCTGATGTGGAGCATGGAGGGTGCTTTCTGCTGAGACCTGCTTCACCACTCTGAGGTCAACTCTTCAAGGCCCTGTGGCTCTAGTTGTCTCGAACCTGCTCCAGTGCCCTGTGGCAGCTCGTGCTGTCATTGCTGGTGCTTCTGTCTCATGGCTGGGGGTGGTTGCTGCCCAGGACTGCCTGGTGGGTGCCACCACGCACACTATGGGCATTCTCGGATCCTCAGTGGGCAGAAGCTGGGCCATGTTCATTAGAGTCCTTTAGAGATACATGATCTTTGTGTTTGCTCTGCCCAAGCTGTGCTGGGAGCTGGGTTGAAGAGGGAGCAATGTCTTTCTTGTCTCTTTTGTTTCATCTAATGTTCACTTAACAGAGTGAACACACAAAGTACCTTATTCTGCAGTATGCACTGAGTTTGGGGGAGTGGGGCCAGTGACCATTGTGAGCTGCAGCAGATACTGTGGGGCGCGGTGACAACGCCATTACAAGATGGCGCCGATTTCCGGTGGCCCGCCT
Organism: Microcebus murinus; assembly: GCF_040939455.1. Lineage (NCBI taxonomy): Eukaryota > Metazoa > Chordata > Mammalia > Primates > Cheirogaleidae > Microcebus > Microcebus murinus. Next base: position 76,057,569 of record NC_134112.1, on the reverse strand, counting down.
GTAGTAAACAAGTTCAGCGCATGCGCAGAGTAAGTCCTGGCCTGTTCTATAAGTATGCATATGAAGGATCTTAGCTTGGCCTATCAGTAATAACCCTCGCGCGCTTTTAACCTATCCCCATCACTTCCCTCCTTCCTTAGAGTATATAAGTGTGTGAGAGCTTGTGCTCAGGGTCTTCCGCATCATGTAAGTCTAAAGGGAACCCCATTAAAGCACTGTCAGAAGAACTCCGGTTGCCGCGTCTTCCTTGCTGGCGAGGCGGGCGCGACAAGATACTGTGTTCTGTGTAGATTCCTCGCTAAGGAGGTCACTTTGTCACTGAATAAGGTAGAAGATGGTCCTTCTGACTTTTTAAAGTGAGGTATTTTTTTAATGTAGTTTTTTTTTTTTTTTTTTTAAATCTAGCTCCTCTTAGTCTCTCATATTTTCTGTACCTTTCACTATAACAGTGTTGTGTTCCTTTCCCACCCAAGTTATTTCATGGGTGGGGGTGGAAATGGGGGTAGGAAAGAAGGAAAAGAAATGAGCATTTATTTGTGTGGCTGGCACTGTGTGAACAGACTCTGGACACAGCATTCTTGATTAAGTGAGGCAAGGTGTCCTGAGAGTTCCGAGTTCTTCAGATAGACCTGGTTCTAGCTCTTGTTCCCTTAATTATAGCTGGTGCTCTCGGGCAGTTGCTTAACCTCTCTCTGTCTCAGTTTCCCTGTTTGAGAGAGACTAATTCCCGCCTCATGAGTGGTTGTGTGGATTAAGTTAATATATAAAAAGTACTTAGAATAATATCTGATATGTAGAAAGTGCTCAATAAATACTAGCTATAATTATAATCAAGGTAATTATAATTTAACCCTCACAACAGCCATTTGAGATTTCTGTTACTATCTCCATTTAGAGAGGTAAAAACAGAGCCTCAGAAAAGTTAAATCATTGTCCAAAGTTATGCAGGGAACAGTTGGCAGATTCAAGTCCATGACTGGCTCATCCTGAAGCCCATGCCTGTTGTGCTATCTCATACTTCCTCTGAAAAGGAGATGAAGGTAAATAAACCACTAAAATATTTTGAAGTCTATAATTTAAGACACTTTTAGTTTTTATTTGATCTGAGAGACTGTTGAAGACATCGACTTTTGACAAATGGATGCAATGGCATTTCAAAAAATTATGTTCTGTGTATAACATGATTTAGGAGGGCGGGGCTATTATAAGATAAAGAATTGGGGATGTGAGGTGATGTGTTTTGAATGAACAAAAAGAGGTGGAGTTAAGGAATAGCAGAGATTCTGTGGCCTGGAGGGCTCGTGAATCCTCAGAACTGTGCCAATACAAGCTGTGAATCCAGGTGCTGCTTTTCCAAGGTACAGAAAGCTCTGCCCTCTTATGAATTTGGAGTGAATACGAATGTTACCAAAGCCCCATCCAAAAGGAGAGGATGAGATATGTACTCTTAAGTTTTAGTTATGAATTTTAAAACCATGTGTTCTTATCCAATAATTATAAAACTAAGCTGAATTATCTTGAGGGCAGAGTTCATAAAAAAGCAGAAAGTTACATTAGTTATAGTTGCCTGACTCCATTACTTACTTAATTCCCCAAAACTCTTGAGATATGTATCTCACATTAAATGTAGGCCCAATTTGACAGTGCAATTTGAACGGCAGCCTTGCTGTGATCTGAAAATACATTCTTATGGTAGCTATGACTTTTTTATTTTATTTTTTTGAGAGTGGCACTTAGCATCACATGCTGTCTTTCAGGTTATCTACATTTTCCATCATAAACTTTGTGTTTGTGGCTTGGTTGTCATTTCTCATTTGGGGTTTCTTTTTAGAATAAACACGTATCCTCTATGCTTGCTTGTGACTTTATGGGATCTTTGGGCTATTTAGTACTGAAATACAAGACATAAAAGGGAAAATATTTGCTTACAAGCCTACACATATGGCTTCCAGAGGAAGTTATTACTTACATAATTATCTACAATATGATTGTTTTACTTATGTAGTTGTCTACAATATGATTTTCTTCACATCAAAGAAGAAATTTTAAAAATAGCATACATTTTATTTCTGCAAAATTGAAAACATTTCTTTTTAGGCATTTTGTTATTAACTTTCAAAAAACACATCAGAATCATCTGTCTGATACTATTTTAAAGATCACTACTGAATGATCAGTGGATAAGGTAACATGGCATTTCTAAAACCTTTCAGGTTCCTTTTTTCTTGGACCTTAAGATTAAGCAGTCATCTTCTTGCCTCCAGTATTTGGTTTGAGGAATGTCTTGAATCAGTTTCGGAACAAAGTAGGAATATTTTTTTAAATGATTATTTTTCTGACCACATGATCTTGCTTAGATTTAATAGATGACTTTGTTGTATATTTCTGATATGACTAACTTAAATCTTTATATTACTTTCACCTTTGCTTCTCTAGCATTCAAGAGCAGTGACTAGGAAATAAAGGTCATAGCCCTGGATTTGGGCTTGCCAAGATCAACTGTTTTTCTGTGTCTAATATATGTCAGGTGCTTGTCTCAGTTAGGCAAGTCAGCAATTAAAGAAACTTGAAGGTTTCTGCTTTAAACCCTACTTTATGAAGGAAAAGGTTTGACTTTAATTACCACATTTTTCTTTGTTCTTTTGTGATTGACAACTGGCTGCAAGCCATAATAGAAGCTGTATATAAGGCCAGAAACTCATTGTAGCCATCTCTGCCACCTGTATTTTTCTAGAATTGGGAACAAAAAGGAATGCAAGCTTATTGTCGCCCCAATGAAATAATAAATGAGAGGCAACAGGTCAGTCACAGTAAGGAACCCAGAATTGTAGAAGCTCAATTTTTCAATGCAGATTATCTAAGTTCTGTGAAATACTTTCTTCACTTTTTTAAACTCCAATGTAATGAAGAGGCTGCAAATCTGGAAGTTCTTCAAATTAGTGATAGCTTCCGTTATCATATTTTACTAAAGGTACTTGGAATTAGATTATTTGGAATATCAACAAGGACTAATTTACAGTTGCTGAAATCACTTACACACTGTCTAGGAGTCGGTCAAAGGGAGTGAGAGGAAAGCACAAGGGATGTGCCAGCTGTGCAGAATTAAGGCCTTTGTTGGTGTCACTGCATGCTTTTGAATGCCTCTCTCAACTATTGACTTTTCCTTTTAGAAATAATCATATAGTAATCTCTCTCCAACTGAGAAGTTTAACTTTTCTGAAAAACACTGTGGTTGGCACAGCCATGGTCTCTGAGGAAATAAGGGGCTAGGGTAGCATAATATTAGTTCATTAAATATGAAATGTCCGATTCCAAATCAGAAGTTTAATGTGTTTTATCTCAAGAAGTAGTAGAATTAATCAAAGTATTAATATGTGCATAACTATCGACACAGTTTTGCTACCTTAATGGTAGCTTGATTATGCCACCAGCGAAGAAGCCTAGAGAGTGAGTGGCATTGAAATCACGAAAAATATTTTCCACAGCTTGTTGAGAATTGAACATTTTTCCTTGCAAGAAGTGGTCCAAAGCCTTGAATAAATGGTAGTCAGTTGTTGGAAGGTCTGGTGAATACGGTAGATTCCAGCTTCTGTAGTTTGAGCAGTGTTGTGTTTTTGAGACTTGTGGTCTTGCAAAATGATTGGCCTGTCTCTGTTGACCAATTTTGGCTGCTTAATCACAAGCATTCTCCTCATTTCTTCCAGTTGGTTCCAGTAGATATCTACTGTAATTGATCGACCAGGTTTCAAGCTGTAGTGGATCATACCAGTGCTGGACCACCTAACAGACACCATTAGCTTTTTGGCTGAATATTCAGTTTTGGACTGTGTTTTGGCTCTTCATCATTTTCCAACCATTGTACCAAACACTTGCGATTGTCAAAAAGAATCCATTTTTTATCACACGTGACAATATGGTATAGAAATGATTCGCCTTTATATAGTGACAGCAAAGAAAGGCAGGCCTCAAGATAATTTCTCTTCTGATGCTCATTTAATTAATGTGGAACCCATCTATCCAGCTTCTTTTTTTTTAAATTAATTAATTTATTTTTTCCCAAATTCTGTGGGTACAAATATTGTTAGGGTTACATATCTTGCCCCTGCTCCGCTCCCCACCCCGCTCTGCCAGAGCTTCAAGCATGTCCAGTCTTCAAGTGGTGCGCCCTGCACCCACCATGAAAGTGTATATCCTTCCCCTTCTCCCCCCTTTACCTTGTTAATTTGTTTCAAATGGTCTGACATTGTTGGGATAGTAATGTCAGACCTTGGTGCTAATTCACACATAGGTTGAGATGGATTTGCTTCCACTTTAGCTTTCAGCTCATCATTATCCAGCTTGGTCTCAAGTCACTCACATGTCTCATTTTCAAGATTAGAACCAACAGAATGGAACTTCTCAAACCATTGACCTACTGTGCATTCATTAGCCACATCTTTCCCAAACATTTCATCAATATTTCAAGCTGTCTGGCCCCATCAGTTCCATGAGGGAACTCATATTTGAAATTAACATGAATTTTTTACTTATCTTTGGTTTCACAAAAATTGCTTTAAAAAAGGTTGAAAGATAATCTAAGCAAAACCATACATTTGAAAGAACGAGGATGTACCTTCACAATAAAAATAAAACAAGAAGCGTCAAAGTGAAATGTCAGAGATACCAACTGTCAAACTTAGTACTTAAGGAAATCAGATATGTCATACTTAATAACCTAGTATTTCAAAGCATAAACTTTGAAATCAAACAGACCTAGGTTTCGAATCCCAGCTCTGTCGTTTATCAGCACGGGCTGTTTCCTTAACTTCTGAGTTCATGTTTCCTCGCTTTTAAAATGGGGGTAATGACATGGACCTCACAGAGTTGTGAGGATTAGATGAAAAAAAAAAAGATTTTCAGCGTAGTGTCTAAAACCTAGGAAGTATTCCATAAATGGAGATCTCTTAACTCTTGAGGGGGAAAAATCACAACGTCATTAACAGCTGGGCATGGTGGCTTACACTTGTAATCCTAGCATTTTGGGAGGCCAAGGAGGGAGGGTCACTTGAGCTCAGGAGTTTGAGACCAGGTTGAGCAAGAGTGAGACCCTGTCTCTACTAAAAATAGAAAAAGTAGCCAGGGATGTGGCCTGTAGTCTCAGCTACACAGGAGGCTGAGGCAGGAGGATTTGCCTGAGCCCAGGTGTTTGAGGTTGCAGTGAGCTATGATGACCCCATTGCACTCTGCCTGGGGCAACCAAGCAAGACTCTGCCCAAAATAAAAAAGGAATTAACTATGTATTTAAGACTAATTAAATAACATTTATGAAAGTATCTGCTTCAAAACAGTCTAAATTTGATTTCACTGAAACCTGCTTTGGAAGGTAACTTTCTCCTGAATCTTTTCTTAAATTGCTTTAGGGAAGAATGGTTTTTTAAATTAAGGAGTTAATAAGTGCTAGATATTTGTTTTTTGTATTTGTCTTTGTTATTTATATGTATTAGTTAATTTTATTGTTATGTCAGTCCCGTGAAGTAGATACTGTTGTTACTCCCACTTCATAGGTAGGAAGCAAAGCTTTAGAGAATATGAGGATATGAGTTACTTTCCAGGTAATGGTAACTAGTGAATGGGAGAGCTGGGATTTAACATCATTTCCGCCACAGGTCCTGAGTTGTTAATCTGTCTGTCACACCTTATTCTGTCAGCTAGGATGTCACAATCTGCTGACTTGCATTTTCTAATATCTCTGTTTTACAAAGTGTTTTTTTCTGCTTTTGAAATAGCCCTTATTTGTTTGAAATTTATTGCCCTTTGCAGTCGTATACACCCTTACTAACACCCTTTCTTAGGTGTGAGCAAGATAGCTTTTTAAAATTATCTTGGTGTTAAAGGGCACGTTTTCCTGAGCTGAATCTGCCCTTATAATGAAAGTGAAAGGAATGACAGTTATCCTCATTTTTCTACCCCTTGGTCCAACAAACATGGACTTTAGGGCTGGGTAACAGTAATTATTAGGTTTGCTTGAGGCGAGTGAACTAAATAGCAAATTGGTAAAATGATCAGAGATGCAGAAATATTCTTAAATCAGTATAAAATGCTAACAGTCACTTTTTATTGCATTTATATGACCGTGGTTCAAATAATTCAGAAGCTTTCTGTAGGTTGTCTGCTATGGTTTGCATGTGGTTTGCCCTCTCCAAAACTCATGTTGAAATTTGATTTCCAATGTGGTAGTGTTGAGAGGTAGGCCCTAGTGGGTGGTGTTTGGTTCATGTGGACAGATTCCTCATGAATACATTAGAGTACACTAATGTCATCTCCTAGGAGTAAGTTTTTGCTCTCATGGGACTGGATTATTTACCACAGAGTGGGCTGTTCATTTTGTATTGGATCTCTCTACACATTCTGACCCCACCTTTCATTTTCTGCCTTGAGTTGAAGCAGCATGAGAACTTCACCAGATAGACCGCCTGATCTTAGACTTGCCAATCTCCTGAATTATGAGCCAAATATACTTCTGTTGTTTATAAATTGCCCAATCTCAGGTATTCTGTTATAGCATCACAATATAGACTAAGATATTGTCTATTTACCTTCACAAGAGATAGAAGAATTGAGCCCAGAAATCAAGCAAACATGAGATTTGTATCCTAGCTCCACAACCATCCACCTCCGTATTACCTTGGGAATATCATCTAACTGGAGTATGTCTCATCAGCTATAAAATAGAGATAATACAAATCTCTATAAAATAGAGATAATAAAAAGGTTTTTTTAAAGATTAAATCAGTTTGCATTTCAGCTAGAATAATAAACAGTAGACCCTCAATTATTGCTAGCTACTACTTCAACTACTGTAATTTTTATTGTTATTCTATATAGTCCTCTATGTAGAGAAGATACTATGTCCCTAGTGAATGGAGTGTACTTTAGTTAAATATTTAGACAGTTTTATTTTAAATGTACATTATAACATTTTTAGTGGAGTGAGTGCTATAGGAAGATCTGAATCCCAGACATAGCTGATTGTCCTTCAGATGTGGAGTCTGGGGGCTTGTGACTCATGAGTTCCTAACTGCCTCTGCCATCTCCCAGTGACTAACTGGTCAGTCATTCACATACTCATCAAGTATTATTTAGATTTCTACCACGTTATGGGGATTGCTCTGAATGATGACTGTCCACTTTTAGCATCCAGAATGTTTTTTATTAACATATCATTTTTTTTAATATAGGCCAGCAGTAAGCAGTATAAACTTCTCCATGACCATTGTAATCAATTGTCTTTAACTAGGCAGAAATATAAATACTTACATTTGCTTTCAGCATATAAAATCCTTGAATTAGAGATGTTGAGACCTTACTTAATGAAATTGTAACTTGAGCCCTGAGTTTTGCTGGAGTAAGTTAAAATACAACTGTGAGCCTTCTAAATCCTGATCTGGCCAACATACTGTTTGGAGCTCCTGAACTCTGTTACATGCCAGAACATGTACAGTCCAATTGTTATAATCCATCGAAGTGTCAGATGAGCCCCTCTGCTTGTGTTAAATTCATGAGAATGAGACAGGGAGTGACTCCGTGGGTCTCAGAAAGTACAGCGTACTTGTACCAAGCTGAGTTGTGGTGAGAAGGAGCATTTATTCATTCAATAATAAGCATCATAGAGTAATTCCTTTGTGCCAAGCACAATGAATTAAGATGGATAAAAACCCTTGTCACTCAAGGATGGGCTTTACATTTTGAATGTTTGTGATATAGTCCTTTGTGAATGTGGATATGCTAGGATTACTGACAATGCTATTCCCCATATATCAAGTCATATAACATTAAGAAAACTACTTTTGCTTCTTTTCTCTGTTTCTCCTAAATTTTGTGAATAATATTAATATAGTGCCATAACTGAGTTTGTCAATTTTAACCAGTATCTGCGGATTTCCTGTTGTCTTACATTAAGATTCAGCACTCTCATCCCATTATCCCCTTTGCTTTTCTTTCTTTCCCTCATTACTTCTACAGGGTTGTATTAATTTTTTGCTCAGATCACTATTCATTATTTATATTATTATGGATATCCACATATTATTGGCAACTGAGAGTCATCATGCAATATGATTATGTTTCTTTCCTTTTGTTTTTCCTAAAACAAATGATGACTTATTTATGTGCTTAATTTTTTCTACCAATTGCTAATTTTCCTATACTATCCAAAGCCCTCTCAACACAGCCTTCCTCAAATTTGGTCATATTCAGGAACATATCTTTTCTAATTTTGTTTTTAACAGACAAGATCTCACTCTGTTGTCCAAACTGAAGCGCAATAGCACGGTCATAGCTCACTACCGCTCCAACTTTTTTTTTTTTGGTGGTGGTGGTTGAGTATTTTCTGAGATCTTCATCTGCTATCTGGAATGGTTGCTCTACAGGTCACCTTTTAGATCTTCCTGGAACTTCCCTTTGGTCTTGTTTGGAGTACTCCATTTGCTTTTTTTTCAGGATCATTTTCCGTGTTATCAAGATCCTCTTATCTTTCTCTTTCTTGTTTTTTTTTTCCTTGTTTGGGTGGAGTGCATTCTCTAATAGCTTCATCAGATTGAAATGAAGGTGCGACAGCAAAGTGTACCATGATGATAGCCTTTAACAAATGTGCCGTTAGAGTCACGTGGCTCCCACCTGGACTGGTGGCCCTCTGTGACTGGTGCTTCTCTGTCATCCCAAGATTGCTACCATCATCTTGAGAATTTCCTTCTCCTCCATCCTTAATTGAAGCTTCTGTTTTCTATGACTTTATTCCTCTCTTTCTTTGGAGGGTATCTCATTTTGATGAAATACCTCCTCTAATAGCTTCCTGAGAGTGAATGGGAGAAATATTTTTAAAATTCTTGATTTTGAAAAATGTCTGTTATCTCACATACTCAACTGATAGTTTAAAACTGGGTAAGAATTTTAGGTATTAGTAGAAATCAGTTTCCTTCAAATTTTTGAAGCCATTGTTCTGTTGTTTTAGTTTCTGGTTAAAGGACTGAAGCCATTCTAATTTCTCATCTTTTTCTTACAATGACATGCTTTGATTCATATTAATTTCCATCCTTTGTGCTAAGAACTCAGCTTTCTTAATCTGGTAATTCCTGTGCTTCCCTTCTGGGATATTTTCTTGAATTATTTGTTGATGATTTGCTTTTCAGTTTTCTCTGTTCTCTTTCTGAATTTCCACTGAGCCTGCTGTCGGACTTCTTTGATTTATGTTTTGACTTTTACTTTCTAAATCTTTGTCTTTCTTTTCTTTTGTTTACCTTTGGGAGATTTCCTGAACCTTATTTTCAAATCCTTCTATTGAATATTTGATTTCTATTGTATTTTTAATTTTCAACAGCTTTTTTTTTTGTTCTCTGAATACTTTTTTATGGCTTCATATTCTTATTTCATGTTGTACCTTTTATTTTCAGATAGTAGTAAGGATAAGGTGATGTTGCTATTTTTGTCTTCTTTCTGCTCAGTTTCTTCTAAGTTATCTTTTTCTATTTGTTTTGATTTTTTAACTTTTGTATTAAAACCTTTCTTTACCTCTTGGGCAATTCTTGGTTGTCTCCATGATTTTTAAGAGTTAAGGGAATTCAAAAACTATGTGGAAGCTCTCAGCATATCGGCGAGATTTGTTAATTTGTGATCTGGCTAAATTGTTTTGAAGGAACCCCTGGCCATCAGCTGCATTTATTATTTTAGCTTGACTTTGGTCTGATTCTTAAGAGATGAATATTGGCCTGGCTGCCAGTGTTCCAGAAGAGAGTGGAGAAGAAAGCTTGGTGCTTAACATTATTTATGTAAATATGCACTTGATTCCTTTGTTTTCAGTATCTAATCCACCTTCAGTTATATCTGGGGTTTCTAGGCCAGAGACCCTCTTTTTCCCACAGAAGAAATATTCAGTCTTTTTGCTGCAATGGTGAGGGGCTGCTGCCCAACAGTGCAGAGCTGGGCAGGAGATATTATATAAGGTTATGTTTTATAAACTGCTTTCAGCAAGACTTCCTTGCTTTATTCGACTCCCACCCCTTCTTTTACCCATACAGGGCCAGAGGGATTTGATGATGACAGTGATTGAGGTTTTCAAGGATCCTTTTGGGTCAGGGTTGATACTTAACTCTTTCCATTATCAGATTAGAATTTAGCTTTTTAGAGTCTGCTAGTTCAGTTAGTAGTTATCCACATGGTTTTCCAGTAGTTTTCCAGTGTCAAAATTTTGTTGCTATTGACCTATTGCTCTCATTCTTACAGTTTGTCTTAAAAATATCTGTTAACTTTTAGTGAGATGTATTAAGAAAATATATAATTAATGTCTCATATATAAAGCTATTAAACATAAAAAATGAATTAGTTGAATGTATCTATAAATAATTATATAAGTATATATATAAAATTTTCGTAACTGAGAATAATTGTACAATATGATTATATTTCCATCCTTTCTTTTGTTTTTTCCCTAACCTAATGATCACTTGTTTGTTTGCTTAGCATATACAGTGCTTCTAATGTATTTTACATGCATAATTGATTAGATAATTATACAGTTTGCTTAGTAATTATACACTATGTATATACCTATGTATGTTTATGTATACTATATAATTATATTCTATATGTAATATTCATTGTACCTATATATGTTGGGTGCATATATGTACATTTATATCCCCACATAAATACAAACTTGTAACTGAATTAGTTAAATAAAGAATTTATGTGAGCTATAGTTGGCTTCTATTTTATATTCTCACTTAGAAAATGATCCTGTTTAGATTTCGATTCCGACTTTGCTAGCTAGCTTTAAATGTTTACCATATAATTTGAATAGGATTTGGCAATGCAATATTAAAATCAAATTACAATGATAAGTGGCTTTCTTCAGAAATGGTGAAAATTGGATTAATAGCAGAGGTCTGTGTAAGAAGGAATTTTGTTTTCCTACAGTCTCAATTCTGAATACCACTCAGTTAATCCATTAAAATCCTCTATAAATCAGTATAATGACTATGTAGTCTAATGAAATTAAGCTCTTCTATATAATTTTCAAAAGTTTCAATAGCCTTTTTCTATAAAACCCCAAGTAATTTTTGAAACACTCATTTAGAAAAACTACCCCTGTCGTATACTTCTGTTTACAGTGTGACTTGCATGATGAAATGCATCAAGCTGGTAATCTTTTTCTGTTAATATTTTTGAAAAATTAGAAAAGAAATGTAACTTCGGCCAGGTTCAGTGGCTTACACCTGTAATCCTAGCATATTGGTAGACTGAGCCAGGAGGATTGCTTGAGGCTAGGAATTTGAGACTAGCCTGAGCAACATAGCAAGACACCCTCTCTACAAAAAGTAGAAAAATCAGCTAGGTGTAGTGGTGGGCACCTATAGTCCCAACTACTTGGGAGACTGAGGGTTGTTTGAGCCCAGGAGTTTGAGGTTGCAGTGAGCTATGATGATGCCACAGCACCCTATCCCAGGTAGCAGAGCCAGACCCTGTTTCAAAAAAAAAAAAAAAAAAGAGTAACTTTATTAGAGTATTTGATTTTTTTCTCTAACTTTTATATTTTAATCCACCCTTTATGTTTTTAATCCTACCTTTCACCGGCTGATACCTGCTTCATTGCTTTTAAGAGTGTATGCTTTTTCAATAAAATAACTGTTACTCAGGGCCATAATAATTGCATTAAGTCACTGGATCCTAATTTTCAGGCAGTTAGCCAAAGATATCAGTCAGGTAAACCCAAACAGGACAAGCTCTGCATTGATTTGGTAATGACTCCTAAGGCTATGGACTGTGATTCTCCATTTAGAGGAAAAAATGGCAATTTTTTTGGCTTATTCAACTTCATAGAAATGCTGTTTCCTATTCTGAAATTACCTAAAGATTCCTTGGCTCATTCCTTTAAGGACCTGTAATATTTTGTTCTTGAAATGAGAGAATGCTTAGACACTAATTTTAGTTTGTAATTAAAATTTCCCTTTTGAACAAATGCATTCTTTAAATGTGTTAACCTTGGGTCTTTAATTAATTATTTATTTATTGTCTGGCATTTTTTCCCCCCCTGAACTCTATTGATACAGATCAGTTTAAAAAACATTGGTGGTTTGTAGTTATCACTTTGGGTTTTTTAATCCTAAAGGCTTTCATGGTAGAAAAATAATTGAACAAACTCAATTCTTTATAATATATGCAAATCATTTCTTCCTTGGGTCTCCCATATACTACTTTAAGAGTATTAGAGATGATTTGATAGCCCATACCTATTTAAAAAGTGGTAACAGTTTATTTTTTAAGAGGCATAGATATTGAAGTTTATGTGGTTTATAACTAAATCAGGCTCTTAATTTCAGTATTTTGAATACTTCTTAAAAAATATTATTTCACACAATCATGGTGCTTTACATCAAATACCAAAGAGGCTTTCATAATAAGATGTGAGATTGCATTTGTTTTAACCCTGTGGTCATTATAACACATATACAGTATTTCATAAGGATCTTAATATGAATGATTGCAAAGAATTTTACTTTAAACTCTAGGTTTGCTCATGTTCAGCCTGACTTTTTCTTTGTTCTGCTGAGATGAGTGTATAGCACCAAAAAGACTGAGAAATTCATTTATTTGAGAACCTGCAGGCAATATGAAAATGAATAAGGCTTAGCAATTTTCAGCAAAAGGAACTTATAATTTCATGGACATGGGATGATAATACATTTATATGAATAAAAAATTTCAATTCAAGATAGTATCTAAAAATTGCAAGGACATTATTAACAAAGTATAATATAAGGATAAGCAAGCCCAACTTTTCTTGATTCTGTTTGCTTCTGATAATAGATTTGATGCTTCTCTATTAGGAAAAAGTATTAGGCTGTGAATGTCATTCATCAAGTGGTGTTAGTTTTTTAAGCTTATGTTTAGTATTTTAGGCAGGAAAAATAGAATTATTTTGGAAAATCATAACTATAGTTGTATGATTTTCTTGGGCCTCTGCCAATCTTATTTTTTCTCTCTGTGCTATGTGAATATATGCAGGAAGACAACTAGGCTAACTGGATCCAACCTAGGTGAGCCTCTTTTAACTTTCTCTTTATTTTAAAATGGATTTTGTTCTGCACAGGAAGTATTGTGTGGGTATTGACTACTTATGTTATTTTTCTTCAATTAATAAAATTACAAATTTTCTTTATTCCAATCTATAGATATGTAGTAGTTGCTAGTCATTTAAAAAAAATTCAACTAGAGATTGAATGTCCAAACAAGAGTGTTACTAGGGGGGTGTTCAATAATTTTTAAAACAGCCCTTTTATCAAGATATGTATGTGATGGCTGCCTAAAATTGTGACATAAATCATCACAGATCATCTAGACTGGGAACTAGGGTTCTGAGTTTGGCCAAGTAACTAGGGACATTATCATCCCCTGTGTTGTCACAGAAGGGTTCAGAGATGCTAAATTTATTGAAGTACAGAACACTTAAAAAATACACCTATCTTGTGTTAACAGAAGGTGACCAGTATTCTTTCCAACCATTGCCTTTGGCCATGTTTCTGAGCCTTCCCACATCTGTGCATATACAGGACTGCCCAGCCAATATCACTCACACTTCATTCAATATAAAAGGTCCCCCTGGAGTTGTGCAGTGCAGCAGTACCTTCTATACCACACTTCAGGGCATGAACTTGAGGGGATTGAGACTGTTTGAAGAAAGAATTCATGCTATTTTCTTTATAATACATGGTGATAACATGGTAAAACATCAAAGTATTTGGAAATTCAATTACATATCGAGATTACAAATATTCTTTAACATCTCTTTTTCTAAAAAAAAAAAAACAATCTAACTTCTTATTCTTCTCATTCTTTAAATCTGATATGTCTTCCTTTTCTAACAAATGTGATTGTTTACATTTCTTTTGATAATATAAATGAATGTCAAATTGAATTGAGCTTTCTCATATCAAGAATTTGAAAATAATGTTTATTTGTATAAGCACATTTAGATGAACTACAGTATTAGGATACAATTGATAAATAAACAACATGTGACTTTTTTTTAACCTTTTTCTGAGTCAAATTGTTGTTTTGAATCCATACACTTTGTATATGTCAATATATGTACATGCAGTTCTTGTCATTTTTAGTTAGTCCATTCTGGTGCATCAAAGTCAGTTAGGTTAATCACCTTTTGAAACCAGTAACTACCCAATAAATCTGAAAGGTAAAAGTAAAGTATTTTCAATTTTCTAAAAGAAAAAAAACAAAGTAACTTTTAGCTCATAAACTCCTGATTAAACTTAAACTCTTTTCTGTACCATCAGTATGCTGTGGTAGGAAACAATAACAAATGATGCTCTGATCCCATTTCTTCACATAAAAGCTGAAAACAGATGGGACAGTAGCAGCTTGGATTTTATTATATTCACTATTTTGTTAACATAATTTAATGTGGAATCCAGGCAAACTTCTGCATAGCAAAGCTTCTTTGGAAGAGAACTATGTGTTACTTGAATTGCAATGTTTTCAGAATAAGCTCTTGATGTCGAAGCCTTTCCATATTCCTATCACTGCAGAACACAAACAGAGGCCCTGTTTGTATAATGTCTTACTAAGTTTCCCAGTTTTCTTTTACCACTGAATTTTGTGCTCAGTGGTTAGTTTGGATGTTTCTCTGTAAGACAAATAATGTACTTGCAAGTATTACTTTTCAGAGATTTTCATTTTTATTTAAAATAGAATATTTTTAACATCTGGGTATGCATTAATACATAATGGATATTCTTTTGATTTAATATTCTTTTGAATCAGTATTGTCTCTGTCATTTGATAGGTTTGTCTTTTCTAAAAATTTTGACAATGGATACCTTTTCAATATCCTTTGCTTCATTGGTCCCAAATATAATATACTGTTGAAATATATGGCTGATAAAATGAGTGATTTTGCAGTTTATGTGACACATTTTGATTTTAGGTATTAATATTTATTACATGACCTTGAATTCTTGAATTCAGTCTAATACTCTTATACCCTAGTTCATTAAGTAATTTTGAAGATCTTAAATTTCATAGCTTTTTAGGTTTAAGATGGGCTTAATATGGGAAGGTATCAGTATGGTTTACTTGGTACCTTTGCTTAGCTTGATAACGTTTACATGCATGCAAGACATTTAGTCTGAAGGAAAGAATTGTTGGCATACACAAATATAGATTTGGTGTAATCCCCATCATGCTGCCTAACTAATTGCAAACTTTGTTACTATTACCTGAAGATATTTTTGATTAAAAATAAAAATTGGTTGTTTTCGTAAAACAAAGAGATCTGTAAAAGAGGAAGCTATTTAGATAGAAAGTTCTAAAGGAGACAGTGAACCAAAAAATTAAGTTTTTCTGTATTCTTAGAGAATATGTTTTAAAACAAACTATACAAAAAGTTTTTAAAGTAGCATCAGGAGATACTGAAATATAAATTTTTGTTTAATAATTAAAATTTAGAAAGTCACATTATATAGATTATAAAATTCATAAGATAAAAAGTTTGAAAAATGTGTATTTTGAAGGCCCATTAGTAAATCATCTTAATTAAATTGCATTATTTATTACTATTTATTTTATAACCAATTCTAACTTATTTATCAGATTTCTTCAAAAGTCAAACATTGGTTAACTAATAAAACAGAAGTTGTAGTAGATAAAGAAATACCAATTGATAAAATTCTCACAATTAAATTCAATTTAGGAATATTAATTTAAAAATCTAATAATGATAACAAGAAATATAATAGTAGTAGCAGTGATAACCAGCACTACTTTGTATATTAATATGGAAAATTGTGAATAATTTGCAAAAGCAAATTATTTGCATTGAAACTAAATACCTTACATGTGTATGGAAAATAAAATTTTTTTGATGATAAATCGTGATTAAACTAATCCTACTGAATGAATGATTTAGCTGGGGGTCAAGAGGTGATTTTTTAAAGGACTGCACATTCACTTCTTGGTGGGGATTTACTCAATGACAATTATTGAATTAAAGTTTATATTAGAACTCACAAAAAACAGCAAGAAATAATCAAACAACCCTATCAAAAAGTGGGCAAAGGACAAGAACAGAAACTTTTCAAAAGAAGACAGAATAATGGCTAACAAACATATGAAAAAATGCTCAACATCTCTAATCATCAGGGAAATGCAAATCAAAACTGCAATGAGATATCAGTTATCTCCAGTAAGAATGTCTTTTATTAAAAAGTCCCCAAACAATAAATGTTGGCATGGATGTGGAGATATAGGAACACTCCTAAACTGCTGGTGGGACTGCAAACTAGTTCAACCTCTGTGGAAAGCAATATGGAGATACCTTAAAGCGATACAAGTAGATCTACCATTTGATCCAGCAATCCCACTACTGGGCATCTATCCAAAAGAACAAAGGACAATCTACAATAAAGACACCTACGCTCGAATGTTTATAGCAGCACAATTCACAATTGCAAAGCTGTGGAAACAGCCCAAGTGCCCATCAATACATGAGTGGATTAATAAAATGTAGTATATGTATACCATGGAGTACTGTTCAGCTCTAAGAAACAATAGTGATATAGCACCTCTTGTATTTTCCTGGTTAGAGCTGGAACCCATTCTACTAAGTGAAGTATCCCAAGAATGGAAAAACAAGCACCAGACGTACTCACCAACAAATTGGTATTAACTGATCAGCACCTAAGTGGACACATAAGAATTGCATTTATCGGGTATTGGGCAGGTGGGAGGGGGCAGGAGGGGACGGTTATATACATACATAATGAGTGAGATGTGCACTGTCTGGGGGATGGTCACGCTTGAAGCTCTGACTTGAGGGGAGAGCGAGGGCAAGGGCATTATACATAACCTTAAAATTTGTAACCCCATAATATGCTGAAATAAAAAAAATATGGAGGAAAACATTTAGATAATGTTAAAATATGATTCAACTGTTTTAAATTTTTGAATGGTTACATAAAAGGGTAAAAAAAAAATGTCTTTTTGGTGACCTGCAGCTCATTGGTTGAGAAAGGCGTACTCAATGAAATATGCAACACTCCCCCAGTGGGTGGGTAAGGGAGTATGTGTGTGTGTCCTCAAGAGCATGCAAGCATTTTGTATTTATAAATATATATATATATATATGTATACACACACACACACACACACATACATACAGGCACACACACAACTGAGCTTGCTTTAGATTAGTCATCTAATTTTTGGCAGCCATGGCTGTTGGCTGAAGTGTACTGTTTTACAAACCAAGATCATAGAGGAAATTTTGCTTTCTTCAATCAGAACTGTATTTGACCATTCCTTTCCAAGTACCTTTGTTTATTTTACAATGTGTTGGAAAATGAGGTTGTATTTTTACCACGGTATCACAAAACTGTTACTTAACATTAGGCTTATTTTGTTTTTACCTCTCCCATCCCTATCAGAGTATTTATTTGGTATGTCATAGGTTCTCAAGAAATAGTTGCTGAATTATTGAGTTACTGGATGTTTGAATAAACATTAAATTATAATGTAGTCCTTCCAAATAAAAATTGATGTAGATAATTGCTTTAAAGTTTAAATTTTCCTGTTTGTATGCATTTAGCAAACCCTGGGACAGTGTAGTGATAGCAAAGTGATGTGAAACACTTTAGGCTTAAACAAGGAATAACGTAAGAGTGAATTGCTGTGCTTCATGTATGTGTAGCATAAAATGCATCTCTTTTTCCTAGAAGAGTTATATTTGAGTTAATTATACTCTACCAGATTTGAATTCAAAAATATGCATGCAGGATATTAGCACTATTAAGAAACTAACCTACAGGTACCCATTGCTTTCGGTAATAAGTAGTCTTTTTACGTCAAGACTGTTGAGTAACTTGAGGTACTGCCAGAACATCCATTGATCACTTTCTTGGAATGTCTACCTTTGGAGAGTAGAAGTTCCAGTCTCAGCATCAGATTATGCACTCCCATTTGTCTCCATGATTCCTCTTCCTTCCTTTCCACAACCATCTGGGTGCCCTCTCTCCTTCTCCTTCTTTTCTATTCCTTTTCATCTGCCCTGCCCAATTCCTCGAAAGAGGGGAAATTTATTTTTTTGATGTACCCTATACTTTTAGGGGCAGGTTGTCAGCCTAGTGCTGTGGTCCCTAACCCCCAGGCCACAGACCGCTACTGGTCCATGGCCCATTGAGAATTGGGCCACAGAGCAGAAGGTGCAAAGCAGGAGGTGAGGGAACTTCATCTGCATTTACAGCCACTCCCCATCACTGGCATCGCCACATAAACTCTGCCTCCTATCAGATCAGCACCTGTATTGGCATCTCGTAGGAGCAGGAACCTTACTATAAACTGCATGTGAGGGATCTAGGTTGCACGCTCCTTATGAGAATCTAATGTATCATCAGGTGGAGCTGAGGCAGTGATATTATTGCTGGGGAGCAGCTGCAAAGTCAGATTATCATTAGCAGAGAAGTTTGACTGCATAATAAATGTTAATGCACTTGATTCATCCTGTAAACCGTCCCCACCCCCACCCCCACTCCCATCAGTGGAAAAATTGTCTTCCCTGAAACTGGTCCCTGGTGCCACAAAGGTTGGGGACTGCTGGCCTAGTGAATTAATGTTAAACAGTTAATATACTTTAGGGGGCTACTACTGGGTTTACATTTTAACCTATCGCAGGCAGGTTTTCAAGGAAGTGGCCCTGCAAACAATACTGTAACCCAAAGGGTTTGTCATTGTAGAATACCAGGCATTTTGGCAAGCAAAGGTAGGGTGTGTTTAGGTAATGTTTAGGAAGATATAATGAGTCACAAACTGTCACAAAGAAGTCTTTGGATTGTGTGAAATTTGCCCTAAGTTTTGACATTTTTATCTGCTTCATGTAATTCCTTATAATATATAAACATAATAAATTATATTTGTGATAAATTATACATATAAATTATATATGGTGATAAATTATATTTGCACTTGTTAATGTATTCTTTTAATTTCTCTATTGATGTTGTAATTATTTCTCCAACTTATGGCCAAATTCCACAGTGATATCCAGGTACATTTCAGAGATTTATAACACTAAGGATTTCAGAATTCTCTTCCAGAAAGCATGAGAATGTGTTCTGTTCTTTGCTACAAAATAATTGAGTGATTCTATAATTTAGTAACATAAATAGATACCTTGATAGGGTAAATGGTGTTTGTTAATAGAATTTTGTGCAAGAGAAATTAGCTAAGAAAGAAACTAACATTAGAATAATCTCTTCCAGTATAAAAAAAATTCAGATCCATTTTAGCACAAAAATATTTAAGTTTTTCTGTTCTATTTATTCACATCCTAGATTATCTTTCAGTTTTTAGCTTCCTGAATTCCTTTTGAGTTTTCTTGAGTTTTCTTGGACATCTGTTTTGTGAATTCAAGTTTCTCCTATAAAATGGAGCTGATAACACTTCTCAGTGCTAATGGAAAGTGACTAAGGATTTGCCCTTCTTCAAGTGGACTTGGCCCTGTGTCTGTCAGTAGGTGGGCAGTACATGGGGTGGAGCCCAAGGCCTGCCTTTTACCAAGAGACGAGGGAGTAGGACCAAAATGCATATCCCTTAGCCTGTTTGCACAGCATTTCACTGCGTAGCAGCCTTATTTTCGTGTTTAGTATCGTGTAGGTTTTCTCTTTGGACCTTTGTATCATGTGGCAGTGTGCAGGGCACCTGGTCACCAAGAAGGTGCAGTGACCCTTCTCCATCCCTATGGTTTCTGTTGACTTTAGAGGTTTGTTTGTATCGTGTGTATTGTGAGATCCTTTCCATGTTTATTTGAATTACTTTAATTTCTTATGATATAGCCAGTATTCTGTTATAAAAAGCTTTTCTTGTAGGTTTGGTCACCACAAAAGGTAATCATCCACCCTTTGCAAGATTCAGGCAGATTAAGGTTAGGCTGTGAGGGCAAATTCTCCTGGGCATCAGATAGAGGAGAGTAAGCTTCTAGTTTCCACTGCACTATGCCAGTTTTCCCCTCTGTAGAATAGATGGATGAACCCTAGGGACCTCTTATTTCAGTTCCCTATTCCCTGGAAATGGCATCTTTTGTCATTATTTCTAATGAGAAATTGTCTTTATGTTCCATGTTTTCTAAGTGGACAAAACATTAAGACTTATAAGAAGTGCCTATATCTTAAAATATGATTCACAATTATACAAACCAGAAGATGATTCTGCTCATATTTCTTTGTCATGAGTAAAAGCCTGATTTAAAAATTTGTTTGAAGTCTTATCCTGTGTGTCACATGTATTTATGTTTATATTTTATGTTGGAAAAAAATTAGGAGTTACAGTAAAACATTCTGCTGTGTAAATAAGTCTAAATATACTCACTTTGAGTGGATTTCTTAGCTCATGATTGCCATCTCTAGCAAATCCCAAAGCGAGCTGAACGTGAAAATCCCTCAGGAACTTTAATACTGGATTGCTTTCCAGGCCACTCTTTTAAAAATTCTGAAATAGTAGCTTGGGGTGGATCCTCAGTACCTACATTTAAAAAAAAAAAAAAAGAAAAGAAAAGAAAAGGTGTTTAGGGGACTTAATTATCCAGGTTTGGGATTTGCTCACTTATTCTTCATTCTTTAAAAATGATCACACACGCCTCTTTGTGGCATCTCATCTATTTGTCTGGCTTTAGTCTTGCACAGCATGTTGAGTTCTGTGGCAGTTTCCTTTGAGCTTCTTTTTCAGACGCCACTAAAAAGATTAAGGAATTAGAGCTGACTGGAGCCATGAGACATTATTAAGTCCTGAGACACAAAGGTAACTGGGCAGAGAAACGTAAGACAGTTCAAAGAACAAAAAGAAGATGTCAAAGACTTAGACTGAGGGTCAGAATATACAATACAAGTACAAATATAGGATGCCCAGTTACATTTAAATTAGAATTTTAGATAAATAATGGATACTTTTCAGTGTATATCCCAAACATTGCATGGGACATACTTATACTAAAAATTTATTTCAGATAGATAATCATAAAATACATATATTAAAATTATCCATTGTTTGCCTGAAATTCACATTGAAATGGGAATCCTATATTTAATTTGGCAACCCTACTTGATGTGAAAGAAGGGTGTTACATATTGCTTAGACTCAGTAGTGTAGCATAAAATAGCTATTCAGTTAAACTTGGCCTAGAAACAGGTGTTTTTTTTTTAAGTACCTTTATTTTGGGGGTTTGTTTATTGTTTCTTTGTTAATTACACGCAACTGGTAGAATTAACTTCTATTTGCATGTCTCTGTTACTGGGAAAATCATTATTTATTCTTCTTTTTTGACCTCACTGGTGAACAAATGTGCTAAAAATTTGCCAGTACTTACCAGCCGTATTCCATACATGAATTCAGAATTGCTTTTAGAATCAGAAATCTAAAGCAAATATTTATATCACCCTAGTTGAGGTGTTTAGTTCTTTTAATGCCAGTCTTGAAGAGGGCTTTTATCTGTTTAAACTTCACAAATCCTTGAGTTTGCTAATATAAATTTGTTTGCAGTGACGTCTTGGAGGTAGCATAGCATTTTTGCCAGCTAATTTTGTAATGTTGAAGAAAGAAATAAACATAAATTGATTTTTGTTGTTAAGAGAGTAGTATGATCCTTGCATTTTATGTCCCTAAATACATGAATATAAATGCAATAATTAATATGGTTTAATTTATTTCACATAGATTATTTTTGAAGTTGTTGCAGCTAAGATGTTTGTTTTAGATACTGATTAGAATTTCAGTTCTCTATTTGTTAGGGAAATATTTAGTTAGGCATTAAAAGGTATTAGTCTTGGTCTTTTGTATGCAGTTTACTAGTTCAAGCCTTCTTACTAGAAAGGCCAGAATAGAGCAGCAGTGTTAGCTGCCTACTCAGTAGTTGTTTTCTAGGTGTTCTCTTCTTAACAAGATACCTGGTTAAGGTCCCACTATTATAAGGGTGGCTGGATTTATTTTGAGTCCCCAGGGTGAGTCTTGATCGGTTAGTCATGATACTCCATTGCCCTTACCCTAGTGATTTACTTAGAGGTGGACACATGAATCAATTCCAGCCAGTGACACATGGGGGGAAATATGATAGAGAGGGTATGTTGATGCTGGGAAGGTTTTCTCCTCTTTTTTTTTTTTTCTCCAGAGTAAAAATATTTTCTTCAGTCTTTTATTATTGTTGTGTAAGGATGCTTTGCATAGAGTTAATGTGGATTTCTTTGGAAGCTATGAACTTTGCTAGCACGTGGAGGAGGTAGACAAATGGGAAACGCCTAGGCCCTAAGAAAATGTCACCAAGCAGCCAGGTTAAATAATTGGAACCCTCTTACTTTGGGACATCTTGAGATACGTGTTAATAAACCCCTGTTACTTTTCAACAGGGCATTTTGAGCTGGGGATTCTGTTACTTTTAGTCAAAAGCATCCTAATGAAAGGAGTAAGACCTTAACGTTTATCTTACTGAGATTCTGCCACTACTTCTGTCAGAAGAATGGTCAGCAAAGATGGTGAGCTGAGAGTCCCTGGCCTTCCTCCTCCTCTTCCTTTCCTTTGCAGATAGCCATCTCTCATCCATAATATAATTAATTTATTCATAGAAAGATGGAAAAACTTCTAACACTTCTGAGGAAAGTAATTTTAAGTTTATTTTCTTCTTCTAAAAGCAGCTCGGTCAAACCACTTATTACCTACTGGAAACGGCCATTGTGTGGCATGAGCTGGTCAGCATCTTTACGCTTTCGGACTGGCATATGCTTGTCAGCTGCTGAGTCTGCCTGAATCCTTTGTGGTGAACTTAAAATCCCCGTTTCTTACAAATACGGCTTCAGCATGCAGAACATTGCCATGAAAGACCAGATGGTCCTGAGGCACAAAGTTCTTCCTGCCTGAGAACAGTATCATCTGCAAAAGAGAGCTACTCATGCTACAGCACCACAGAGAAACCCTTTGCTGTTTCTTAAGCCTCACTGAGTCTGGCCGTGAATGTATTTGGACAACACAAATGCTATTGTGGAATTCTTTTCAGGGACTTTGTTCCCTCTTCTTCACTCGCTTATATCTCTGCTAGAGTCTTTGTTGAATGCTTATAACAAGATGTCAAGAAAAGTAATAATAAATGGTGGATTTTTTACTGTAGGTGAATTCATACCAGCAAGTGTGGTGCTTAGTGTGAGGGTATATTGATGCCTGGCATCTGTGTTTAAGGAATCTGCACCCCAGTAAGGAGAGGGCCATGTATGCAAGAGACAGATGTGTGTATGATGTATAGATGTGGCACAAGGAGGATAAGATGACTTCATTTGGGGGCTGTAGGAGGAAGATTTCCTGGAGATTTCGTCTGAATTAGGTTCTGAAGAATGAAGATATTCCAGGCAGAGGGAACAAACAGTATTTGCAAAGGCAGAATGACATGAACAAGTGTGATGGGATGGAGTTTTGAAGGTAAATAGGAAAGGGGAGATTTTACTCACCTCTTCAAGCTGATTAAATCATGTCATTGGCTTTGCTAGGCTCTGGTGGTCCTGTGTCTTGACCTGGTTATGGAGAATGTGACTTGAAGAGTTAGTCATGCTTAGTATGTGATAAATGGACAGTAAATGTTAGCTGTTTTTACTAGTTGTTGAGTTACATGTATATTGAGGGTGGTCAAGGGGAAATGAAATTGTTTCACCTCATTATGTACCTTGATATAGTCCACTAGAATTATTTTTAGGAAAGCATTAGTTAGAAACTTTCTCTGATGGTTCATGACAGACTGTTTCTGATTTTGCAGGACCATAAGGTGGCACAGCATGTGCTGGGCTTCTTCCCATTTCCTGCTTTTTTTCTGTAGTACACCTCCGAGAAGACTTGTTTGCACAGCCTGTTTAATTTTGTCAGATCTTAATAGGTGGCTGGGCAAGAGGTAGGGGTGACTTTTGATTTCAATAAGAACTGCTCAGAATGGCTGATGAAGTTCCTGTTTCTCTTTTAACACTTTACCTCCACAGTTGTCTTTGAATTGCTGGTTGCTACAGAGATCACTTAGGCTGCTATTTATGATAATTGGTTTGCACTCTCTTTGGATGAGCTTGCATTGTTAGTGGGTACTATTAAAGGCTATTATTATGGTCCTTTTTACTCTCAGATTGGTGAGTGAAGTGGATCCTGTCAATGAATAAGAAGGTCCCAAAGCAGAGTTTTGGAAGATAATGATCAACAAGACTTGCCAGTTCTCTTTCTTATCTACTTATCACCATGTTCAGGGAGACAATCCTATTGAATAACTCCTTAGCACTTACTTTGATTATTATTTTTTTTTTTCAGATGCAACTGATTGAAGACAGAGTCAAATAAGAATATGCCAGTGGGGTAGGGTGAATGGGTGACAGAGTGAAGACTGTGGCCTTGGGTTCAGAATACCTAGGTTAGGGTCCCAGTTCTATGACCTGACAGGTTTTATACCTTAACCTCTCAGTCTGTTTTCCCCCAAATGCCATAATGGCATGTAATTTTGTTGAGATTTAAGTTCAAGTGGGAGGCCAATGCAAATGTGAGTAGAAGTCATTCATGTAGCAGCTGAGTGAGCCTAGTCTGGGGCCCCTTTGTCCACAAAGCAATAGGATTTTGCTGTTTTGCACTCATAATATACATTGTATTATGAAATATGTTAAAGCAATATTTGTAAGTTGAGACTTTTAAATTCTCTTTTCAATGTTGTGGGATAATAGAATTTAGTTTGCCAAAATAACTTTATTTTCATTCTACCTCAGGCACTTAGACTTAGGTGTTCACTCTTCACTGGGACAAGTTCATTGGATAAGGAGTTTTTCATGTGAAATAACATATGAAAAAAATTTTAGAACAGATTAAGATAAATCTTCCTAGCAAGGAATGATAATACGGTGGCATTTTCCCTCTGGTTTGGTTCACTGGGCTTTTTATCAGTTAGGATTCAGTACCCTATTACCGCTTATGACATGTTACCAATAAAGCCCAAATCAGAGTGGTCTGCACATGGGAAGGCTTATTTCTCTCTCATATCAAGGAATTTGAGAGGTAGGCAGTCTAGGGTTGCAATGGTGCTCCACATTATGTGGTCTGAGATTCTGTTTGTTTTGCTGTTCCACTATCTTCGTGGGTCAAGGTGACAGTTCCAGCCAGCACATCAAATTCCAGCCTTCAGGAAATGAAGAGAGAGAGAGAAAGAAGCTTCAGCCACCTTTAATGGTTCCCTAGAAGTCATGCTCATGTTTGTTTACAACTCATTGGCTTTAACTTAGTCGTTTGACTGTGGCTATACTTACCAAGTGAGCCTGGTATCCATAGTCTTAGATAGGAGGCATAGTCACTGTCCCAACTGTCTCTGCTTGTGGAGGAGGGACAGGAAGATTA
This sequence comes from Microcebus murinus, assembly GCF_040939455.1. NCBI lineage: Eukaryota > Metazoa > Chordata > Mammalia > Primates > Cheirogaleidae > Microcebus > Microcebus murinus. The sequence goes on along the minus strand of NC_134112.1, from coordinate 76,032,144 downwards.
TTTGGATGGGACACTTAATATCGGTGCCTCTCACAGGATTTAAAATCTGTGAGACATGGCTAGAGCCCCTTTGTTATTCTGTTCTGATATGCATTTTGGGAATATCATTGTTTCAGAACCGTGGAAGGCACTGATGATTTTGCCCCAGTGGTTTGATGTAGATGTTTTTGACAGAGTGTTGATAGGAAGGGAAGAAGAAAATAGCACCTATCCTTTAGCCTTTTCCTGTTAATATCTTTTACTCTATCTAATTGGCAGCCCTTAAAGCTATGCCCTTCTGCCTTTTAAAGAACATCTGTGCCTGGAGTAAAGCATTTTACCCTTTTGGAAAAACCTTTCTCTTTCTACCTCTCTCGGATGTACATGAGGTAAATGCACATCCATCCTCCAGTCCTAGAGATACAGAACCCACTAGTCACCTGCCACTTGGCCATGGAACTTGACTGTGACCACCTTACTCACCAGAATGTCTCGCAGTCCCCACTGTGAGTATTGAGATTCATGATGGGAACTGCAAGTCAGGGCAGGCTCCACACAGCAGTGGTTGCTGGGCTCCTGAGTAGCATGTTGGCTGGTCTGATGCTGTAGTAAAGATCCTGGCATGAATCTTCAGTTGGTCCATGATTTAGAATGAAAAAGCTACAATCTAATTTGAACATTAAAAAATATATACCTATGAAACATGAGACATCTCTGAACTGTAGAATCTGAATTGTTTTTCCCGTGGCAGTTACTATCATGGATACAGTATCATAGCCAGCCAAGATTTATAAAATTTAGCTTTTACTGTCAGTGGTTGAAGTGTTTTATAAAGCTGATCTCATGGTTGTATTTAGATATTTGCAATGATATTTATGTTTTAGTTAAGCTTCTGCAGTTTAGTTTTATATAAGAAATTCTTTTTAAATTCCCATTAGAAGATTTCTGTTGGTTAAATTTTCCTTTATGTTTAAAAAAGAAATGTTATTCATTTACTGGTAAATATAGTAGAAGATAAAATATGGGCAAAGTTAAAACATGGGCTCAATAATAAATAGCAATAATAATGATAATATCAACTGCCCCAAAGAATACTAATTGATAGATTATATCAAATTGAAGGAGTATGTGTAATGGCAAGATTTAGGATTCTTTCCTTAATCCTGAACTGGTAACTATTTTTATAATGACCTGGATGAAGACTATGGTCAATACCTTATTATGTTAGTAGCTATAACAAAGATAAGAGATCTCTGTGATCATTGGGTGAAGGGATAAGAATTCTAAAAATAAAATCAACTGGAACAATGGACCAAATAAATACAGCAAGATGAAACATGGCTTAATGAGTCACATATGAGTATTTTAGAAGTTTTTGTTGATTATAAGCATGATGTGAGTCAGTTGATGTGACTGCCAAGAGGAGTTAATTGGTTTTTAGGTTAAATTAATAGACATAGACTCTTTAGAATGTGGGAAATGGTCCTCCCACTTGTCTCTGTGTTGGCCACACTGTCCTAGGAAAATGATGATCAGTCTAACCAGTATGTTTTAAGAGGGGCATTGCTACTACAGTGTGTTTCATCTGCTTAATCTTACAGCTTTCAAAGTGCTTTCGTTTTGGATTTTTATATCAAAGGACCCTATTATCTACAAAATTTAATTAATTTAGATTTAAAAGAAGCTATCATAGCAACTTTGTATGTCTTTAAACTCAGAACTGTTATGATCCATCACATCCAATTATCCATCGTAATTTTATTTAACATGCTTGTTGTATGGCAGACTGGAGTATATCCTTAGGAGATTACCTAGGATGTTGGGGAAAACTGGCAAAATTTATCCTAGAAAAGAGAAGACTCACAAATAATCCAGTGCCTGTCTTCAAATTCTTGATCTGCTATGTTGAAGGATGAAATTAACATTTACTCTACTTGCCTTAGATAGTAAAGAACTAGTGTTGTGTGGAAGCCATAAGGAAGCAGATTTCAATTTTTTTATAGCTTCCCCAAATTAAAATGGGCTTCACTGAGGTAAAAAATAAAAGGGGTGGGGTGTATGATGTGTGCATGTGTGTGTCCGTTATTGGCTCAAATGGAGGCTGAGAGACAACTTGTATAGATTTTGTAAAGATTAATGAATTGATTAGAATGTTGAGTGAGATGGTTACTGAGGTTCTTTTTTGACTTTGTTGGTCTAAGTTTCTTTGAAATCCTCAAACTTGAAATGTTAAAAAAACAAAGAGATGTAGTTTAAATTTTTTTACTTGAAAGGAGAATTGACAAGCCAATTGATCTGTTGTCCAGTCTCTATGAAGTATGAAATTTAAAGTATTTATGATGGATTGTAATTATTTTGAGTGCCAAAATGTGCAAAGTTGCTGTTAAAGCTTATTTTTAATCTAAATTGATTAAAACATGTAGATAATACAGTCCTTTGATTTAAAATGCCAAAATGAATAGAGTCCTTTGATTTAAAAAGCCAAAATGAATAAAGTGGTGTAGGTCAAAAAATCTCTTTCACCTTTATTTTCTAAATATCCTTTTCCCAAGACCATCCTTCTTTCATAGTTTTTGTCTGCATGTGGAAGCAAATCCACATACGTATTCTTGCCCATTTTTATGAGTAATGACTTATTTTATATACAGTTCTATAACTGCTTCCTTCCCCAATATATTTTGATAATTTTTCATATCAGTACATAGACAACTTTTACATTCTTTTTATGCAGTTAATAGTACACCACTGCTTAGATGTAGCATAATTTAATCTATTTATGAACTTTTAGATTGTTTCTCTTTTTTTTTTTTGCTATTAACAACTTTATGTAGTAAATAACCTTGTACACATGTCATTTCACACATGGGCAGGTATATCTAGCATATCAGTCCAATTCCAAAGTGGAATTGCTGATTCCAAGGATAGGTGCTTTTAAAAATGGCCTCTCAGGTAGTTTTAATTTGCATTTTACTTAATATCTCCATGTTTTTATAGCTTAAGAGACATTTCTCTGAACATATTCATTTTGTCGGTTTTTTGTTTATCATAGTCTTACAGTTTTTAGGAGTGCTCTATATTGTTAGAGATTAGCTCTTTGGGATATGAATTGCAGGTATTTTTTTTCTTGGTTAGTCTTTTTCTGTTTTCCTCTAGTGATTTTACAGTGCAAAATTTATTTTGTGCAATTAAATTTATGACTTTTAAATATTTTAATAGAGTCTATATTTTAGAGTAGTTTTAGGTTCACAATAAAATTGAGCTTGAGTGTATGGTAAAGGTTTCCCATATATTTTCTGCCCTCACACATGCATAGCCTACCCCATTATTAACATACCCCATCAACGTGGTACATTTGTTAAAATGAATGAACCTACATTGACACATCGTCATCACCCAGAGTCCCTACTTTGCATTAGGGTTCACTCTTGATGTTGTACTTCCTATGAGTTTGGACAAATTTATAATGATATATATTTACCATTATAGTATCACTAGAGTAGTTTCACCATCCTAAGCATTCTTTATGCTCTACCTATTCATTTTTCCTCACCTGCTAACCCCTGTCAGCCACTGCTATTTTTACTGTCTTCATACTTTTGTCTTTTCTAGGATGTCATATAGTTGGACTCATCCAGTATACGCCCTTTTAAAATTGGCTTCTTTCACTGGGATCCATTTTGAGTTAATTTTTGTAATGAGTATAAGACATGTGTCTAGATTCATGTTTTTTACTAGTGGATGTTGAGTTGTTCCAGCACCATTTGTTGAAAAGACTGCATTTTCTCCACTGTTTGCCTTTGCTCCTTTGTAAAAGATCAGTTAATTATATTTGTGTTGGACTATTTCTGGGCTCTGTATTTTCTTCCATTCATCTATTTGTCAGTTCTTTCACCAATACTATACTGTCTTGCTTACTATGGCCTTATAGTAAGTATTAAAGATGGGTAATGTAAGTCCTCCTTCAATATTGTGTTGGCTCTTCTGGGTCTTTTGCCTTTCTATATAAACTTTAGAATACTAATTATTGGTATCCACAAAACAACTTGCTGGGATCTTGATTGGAATTGAATCTGTAGATCAGGTTGGGAAGAACTAACATCTTAACAATATTGAGTCTGTCTATTCATGAACAGAGAGTATCTCCATTTATTCTTTGATTTCTTTCATCAGAGTTTTGTAGTTTTGCTTATATAAATCTTGTATGTATTTTGTTAGGTTTGTCCCTAGATATTGTATTTTGGGGTGCTAATGTAAATAGTATTGTGTAATTAATTTCAAATTGCACTTATTCATTGCTTGTATATAGAAAAGCAATTGTTTTATATATTGATATATTAATCACTTTTTAGTTCCCAGAGCTTTTTTGTTGGTGTTTTTGGATTTTCTACATAGCTGTTCATGTCATCTGCAAACAGCTTTATTTCTTTCTTTGCAACCTATATATCTTTTATTTCCTTTTCTTATTTTATTGAATTAGCTAGGATTTGCAGAACAATGTTGAAAAGGAGTTGTTTCTGATCTTAGTAGGAAAGCTTCAAGTTTCTCTCCCTTAACTATGGTGTTAGCTGTTTGTATTTTATAGATGTTCTTTATCAAGTTGAGGAAGTTATCTTCTCTTCCTTGTTTCATGGGTGGGTTTTTTGTTTGTTTGTTTGTTTTTTGTTTTGTTTTACAATATGAATGGGTGTTGGATTTTGTCCACTTTTTTTTTCTGCATGTATTGATAGGATCATGCGATTTTCCTTCTTTAAACTATTGATGTGACGGTTTACATTAATTGATTTTCGAATGTTGAAGCAGCCTTGCATACCTAGGAAAAATCCCACGTGGTCATGATATATACATTTTACATTTGTTATGTATACTTTTTTTATACATTGTTGGATTCAGTTTGTTAATATCCTGTTGAAGACTTTTGCATCTATGCTTATGAGAAATACTGGTTTGTAGCTTTTTTAACCTGTAAAAAAATCTGGTTTTACAGATTTTGAGTCATATTAGAAATATATTCCTCACATCAGTGTATAAAAGAATCCTGACATATGTTTTTCTAGTGCCTTTATGGCTTCATTTTTATAAATTAAAACCTTTTATCCATTTGGACCATAACATTGTGAGTTATGGTACAGTTTAATTTTTTTCTAGGTGACTACTCAACTTATTCTATCACCATTCATTGCATAGACCATCTGTAGATTTAAGGTGCTATAGAAGTGTTTTATGGTATATTTCTGATTGTATTTGGGTCTATTTCTTGGGTCTATTCTACTGGTATCTCTATTGGTGCATAATGCAAATAGCTTTTAGGAAACTGTGCTTTCTGATAGCTATCCCCAGTGCTAGATTTTAATTTTCTTTTTCTTCCCCTGTCTTGTCTGTGTGAAAATGTGGACCTTTCTCTATACTATTAATAATAAAGTATCCATTTATTAACTCTGTATGTCATTGTAATATTTGATACCATTTTATGTCTTAAATGTAACTACAATATCTTTTATTCATAAAAAGTTGAAACCTGATATTTAGCCAGGTACCTTTGGTGTATTTTGTGAACTATATTAACTTTCTTAGAGTTTCCAAGAAGATGATTTGCTCAAATCTCCTTTCTTTGATTCATGTCCATGAATTTTTCACACTCTAATTACCAAAAAGTAACTCATTGTAATAGCTGAACTTAAATGCTAATTAAACTAGAAATTGCAAAGATGGTATTTTAGAATAATGTTTAAAGAACAAAAAATGCCATTGACGCTGGGCATGGTGTCTCATGCCTATAATCCCAGCACTTTGAGGGGCCAAGGGTAGAGGATGGCTTGAAGCCAGGAGTTTGAGATCAGCCTGGGCAACAAAGCGAGACCTCATCTCTATAAAAAATTAGTCAGGCATGATGATGTGTGCCTATAGTCCTAGCTACTTGGGAGGCTGAGGCAGGAGGATCACTTGAGCCCAGGAGTTTGAGTTTGTGCCACTGTGCTCCAGCCTGGACGACAGAGTGAGACCCTTATTACTAAAAAATTAGAAACAAAACCAAAAAAAAAACTTTTGATAAAATAAAATTGAATGAAAAAATACATGAGTTCTAGTTTTTGAATAGTATATATTAATATTTTTATTTATGAAGTGAAGGAATTGGCACAAGTGGAACAATTAAGGTCCCCTTCAGTTCTTTGCAATTCTCACTATATTTCCATTTCCATTATTTCACTTGGTTTGCAAGGTGAAGCCCTTTTTGGTGATTCCTAGGGCTTGGCAACTGTAGTGCTCTCAGCTGCCTCACTCTCAGCAATTGCTGTCCCATTTCCATCTGGTCTCTTTTGTGAATCATGCTTAGAGAGCTAAAGTCATGAACTTAATTTGCCTTGCTGGTACACACAGGTACAAAAGGTCCCTGCTTCCATTTTCTTCATTTTATAGAAATGGAGATTATAATATAATGGTGATGTTCCTGCATTTCAGCTTGGTTTAGCTTCTCCTAAAATGAAGGTGATAACATTAGGAAAGAAATGGAATGGTCTTCTCTCTTCACTGCTCAGGGCAAGAGGTTTTTTTCCACCTGGGTACAATAGGACACTTCTTTATCAGTCTGTTACTCACAGCAGCAGTTTCCTTACAAACTGTCTTGTTTGTTAGACTCCTAAATAAAACCCACTTTTTAAAAAGGCTTGCCTTCCTTATATTTGAATGGCATTTTAATAAGCCTTTTGAACAGATTTAAACTTATTTCACATCAGCCTTCTTTCCAAAGCCAAGTCATCCCAGTGTGTTTAGTCTTTCTAATCTTCTAATCATTTTATCCTCAGCATGTTTCCAGATGCTTCATATCTGTCTGTATATTCCATAACTGGACTGAGCTCTTCAATAAATTCTGATCAGGATTGAATGAAATGGAGGGATTACTCCTTTGCTGTTCCTTATGTATTTTGAGGTTTGTTGTTTTATTGCCAAGACTATGTTGTTCTCCCTCCAGTTAAGCATCAATCAATCAATCAATAAAATGCTTCTGCATGACCTAATATACTCTACCTCTGGTGAAGTATATGGCTCTGTAGCCAGGGTCAGCTTCATGGGTACGGGCCTTTGCAGTTACACAGGGCTCAGGGCTTAGAAGGGCTCTGTACTTGGTTTAATGCTCTGTTCTTGCTGTGTTGAAATTCTTCATTTTTTATTAAGAGGCTCCTTATTTTACATTTGGACCTAAAAATTAAATACCTGATCCTGATTGCAGTTGATGAGTAGAGGACATAGTTGGTAAGTGATATTCCATGTCTACTTCTCCCTCAGTAATAACTATGGTGGCTAAACCCAGTGGGGGGAAATGTGGCTGTAAACTCCCATTCCCCTCCCTAGTTCACAGCCCTTCCTCCAGGGTGGCTGAAGATGCACTCCCTGCCCCCCTGTTGCAGAGTCTGTTCTCTTTTGGATTGGTCTGCTCCTTGTCATTCCTTCATTTATTTCAACTCAGGCCTTGGTGTATGTTTGTTCATGGAATCCAGATTTTTGGCATCCAGCAGTTGTTCTTTCCAGAGGATTCTTTCTCAGTGACCATTCAGTCCTTCCAGTCTTTTTTCCTATTACCTCTTGCTCATGACATCACCCCCTTATCTCCTAAGTCCTTGTCTTCCCTGCTTTCCCTGTTTAGAACAGCTAGAAATTTTGAACGATAATTAATTTACTGTCAGAATTTTAGAATTCCTCTGTCTCTGCAGGGAGACTGGGTTGGTGGTAGTCACAGGAATTCTGTCTGGGATAGAAATTTGGATTCCATTTCCATATTAGGATAATGAAGTACATGGGGAAGTGACTTGGAAATGTTTCAAAATCTATCCCTTAGTACAAGTACTAGGATATTTTACCTTTTATTTTTCTTTACCATAACATTAATTCTAGATGTCAAATCTAATCCACAAACAGCAAATATAACTCTTACTAATCATTATAATTCATTCATTGCCTAAATTATCACCTTATTTTCTCTTTTTCTTGTAGCTTAACAAACAACAGTTGCAGTTGCTGAAAGAACGTTTCCAGGCCTTCCTCAATGGAGAAACCCAAATTGTAGCTGATGAAGCATTTTGTAATGCTGTTCGGAGTTACTATGAGGTAAGTTTTAAGAGCTTTGTTTTTTTGGCATTCTGGTGCTTTTTAAAAGATTTTTTTAAATGGCTTTCCCAATTTAAGAAGCTCACTGGTATGACCCGAAGGCTGTGAGTTTGCAGCCTTCTTGAAAGTATTGTCAGCTCTGTTTTGCAATTAAAAAAATAAAACAACTCTTAATTCCACAGTCTGGTTTTAAGAGATAAACAGAATTGGAAACTAATCACATCTTTTGAGGAGAAGTAAACTGTTTAGAAAAATCTTCTGGCAGTGATTGATACAGCCAAGTATAGCTATCTTTAGGTCCACCTGTCTAAATTATCCTTTTTAATCGGGATTTTAACAATAAATTGCTATCTTATGCGATTTTGTTCCTTAAGCTTTATAATAATTAAAGCCAGTGACTAATTTCAAGAGGATAAATTCTGCCCCAAAACAGAGTGGTGAGTGCAGCACCACTGGAGGCTAGATTCTGGTGGCATTTCCCAGTCACTTGGGAAGTGCATTGCACAAACAAGTCCCAGAGCTCTACTCCGGAATTACTGAAATCAGACTTTCTGAATCTATGCTTTTAAAAGCTCCCCAGGTGATTATCTTGCAATTGGTGGATTGCTAGCCAGTGGAAGTAGATGATTACTTCCTAGATTTATTACAGAAAGAAATGTAAGCATTGAGGAGGTGGTTGGACTAGGTGACCATGGTTTTTCTATATTTTGGTAGTATTTCCAGCTAGTGTTTAGTTGTGAGACTATATCTAACTTGTCTTTGTGCACCTCTCAAAGTCATGTTAAGATTTGGGATGTTAATAATGGGCATGACATGAAGGCTATGTTCCTGATTTGCATTCAAGGAGTTGTTATTTTTCAGGTAGTACACAGTTGGTATTTAGTAGACTCTTGAATGAATAAGTACATTTTGCTTGAAAAATAATATAAAGTTGCTTTTCATTTTTTTTCCACAAAAGTCTTTTTAATATTTTAGGATTTTAGTATTTAGCATATTTTTTGCTATGACTAACAATGCTGATAGTCTCTACTATTATTGTCTTTATGTAGTATTTTTTTAATTTTAATTTTATTTTAGTGTATTATGGGGTACAAGTGTTAAGGCAACAAGTAAGAAGGGCAACGTTTGGGGGATGGACATGCTTGAAGCTCTTACTCGAGGGGGGGGCATGGGCAATATAAATATATGTAGTATTTTTTATAGATTGCCAAAACTATCTATTTTTTTCTCCAAAAAAATAGCATCTCCAAACAGTGCAAATATTATTATCAACACTTTACATAAATAGAAATTGAATCTTATAGAGGTTAAATACTTGCCTAGTGTTATATATTCGGTAAGTGTCTAAGTTAGATGTGAATGCAGATTTCCTAACTCTTCCTGGAGGCTACTCCTGTTTCACAGCTGCCATTTCGAATATACTTCTGTCAGGTACTGTGTAAAGCACCTCAAAAAAATGTTTTTAGCAATCTCAGACATTTTAAACATTGAAATACTTTTAAAAATATTTCTATTCTTTAGAATAAATCTTATAAACAGAATTATTCCCATCTTGCAGATGAAGTTAGGTAGCTTGTGTCCAAAGCTGCATAGCTCAGTAATAACAAAGCAAAAAACCTCACTTCACTAAAACTTATTAAGGACAGATTCTTGGGTTCCACGTGAGATCTGTTGAATATTCCTGAGGATGGGGCCCAGACATCTGAATTTTGGACCTGTACCTTGATGATTTTGATTTGTACTATTAATTTGAAAAACATGTTGATACAGATCTTATAACTTCTAGAACGTATTTTCCATGAGGGAGCCATTTCTAGTTACCATTGTATCCACAATTCAGCACACAAATGTGTTCAACAGATAATTTTATGAGTAAATGAGTATTGCAGCACTTCTTGCTCTATCTAGAAATTATGTTTGTTTGTTTGTTTATTTATTTTGAGACAGAGTCTTGCTCTGTTGCCCTGAGTAGAGTGCAGTGGTGTCATCATAGGCTCAAACAATCCTCCTGTCTTAGCCTCTGAAGTAGCTGGGACTACAGGCATGCACCACAACGGCCAGCTAATGTTGTTTTTTTTTTTTTAGTAGAGACAAGGTCCTGCTCTTGCTCAGGCTGGTCTTGAACTCCTCAGCTCAAGTGATCTTCCCATCTTGGCCTTCCAGAGTGCTAGATTTACAGGCGTGAGCCACTGTGCCCATCCATTGTCTTTATTCTTAATATCTCTGTAGTTCTTGTTTTTTAAAAGTACCATTCAATATTGCAGTGGAATTTCTTTTGAATATGATTGTTCTTAATTTCATGGTTTTGTGTTTCTCTAAAGATGCCAGATTCATGAGAAACATGGTTGGGCTTTCATGTTCTTTGTAGCTCAGATAGTCTATGATTCTGTGGTCTTTTTTGGCTTCTTGTATAATTCATTTTTTGTATTTCTTGTAGAAATCTATTTTTCAAGGATGTTATATGTATTATTTGCTATATGCCACTATGTTCAACTATTAATAATCATTCAGAGATAATTTTCTCATTTTTTAGGCATTAACTATGATAGTTACACTTCTATATCTATATCTATGTCTCTCTCTATATAAATCATAATAAACATGTATTATGAATTAAATTGAAAATTTCTCTTCATATTCTGGGGATTTAAGTTCTCTCAAAATCTGTTTGCTATTATTTTTTTTCTCCCTCTCAGCTTCATGAATGCTGTTTCTCAAATGATTTTATGAATAGCTTTTTCTGCCTTGATGGTAGATCTATATTTTCTATAGACAATTAAGAGTTATCTGTCTATTCTTATAGTAGTTGTACCTTTGGATATTTGGTTTGCTTTACCTCTCTTTAATACCTGGGATATTAGTATGAAATCTAAGATATGTTTCTTTTTCTCCATATTATTTGACCAAAAACATTTCTTCATAGTACATTCATTTTTAAAAAAAAAAGGTAAGCAATTTCTTTCAACTAGATCATGTGAAGATTAGATTTTTATGGGTATTTCTATGATGTATTCTCTTGGGGATACGTATGTGTGTGTGTGTGTGTGTGTCTTTGTGTGTCTGTGTCAGTTTTAAGTAGTATTTACTGTGAATACTCTGCAATATGTTGCATAAAAACATATAGTGAGGAGGTAATAATTTTTATATGAGAATGTAATTTCTATTACATCTTGTTTATGAGATGTCTTAAGTACTATAAAGTAATAAGAATAATAAAGAAGAAATCTGTTTTTTAAATCCATCAGTAGTTTTTCTCATAAAGATGGCGTAATTAGAAAAAATGGACCCAAACATCTAAACCACCTAATTAGGTGAACACAATGATAGAGAAGGACCAGAACAACAAAAAAGAAGAAGAAAGAAATGTGGCAGGTAGCATATCTGGCTACTTAATGAAAGTTAGCAGTTATAATCTTGATAATTTTATGGTTGCTAATTGTTGTTAAATTCTGATATACTTTCATCTGTTTCGTTAAGTGAAGTCTTTTTTTTTTCTTTTCAAGTGTTTTTTTTTTTTTAAAGCATCTCTTTGTCTAAAGGAAGAAATAAAATGGACACTAATTCTATAAGTATTTGCTTTTTGTTTCTGGCCATATTTTTGTCATTTGTTTGTTTGTTTTTAAATTTAGGAAACTTCAGCTGACTCTGCAGATGGGTAAACGTAGGTTTATTGTAATTTGTTACTCTCCAAGCTGTTCTTCCCATCAGCTATCTGCTTCTGTTTCACTGAATTCAGGTGGACTTAATCCAAAAATAACAAATGACACTGTGATTTATAATGGACATATGGAGAAGTAGATGGCCTTTCTCTTGAAGACTTCCAAAAGACAGTGTACAGTTGCTTACCAGCTGCTTTCAGCATAACACAAACTTTCAAGTTCTGTTATTGTGCAAAATGTGGATGTTAGAGCTTTTTCTTTTTCTTTTTTCTTTTTTTTTTGTGTGTGTGTGGTTTGGCTTTATTCACAACTTTTCAGAAGAAATGTGTAGTTTTCGTATTCCATTTGTTTATATTCTATTTTGATTCTAAAGAATAAATGAGAGTTGGAGAGGCATTTAAGCTTTGAAAAGTTACCAAAGTATTAAAATAAGTGTCGCCATCATCATTACCACCACCACCACCACATTTACTGTTGGGATTTCCTGCTTGTATAATGATACAAATAAGATTTCTTTCAATAAATTTTTTAAAAATTGTTTTTAGCATTTTTCTTTTATTATGAAATTTGTAAATAATTACTCATTTCATCTCAAACTCAGTTTTAATTTGGCCCTTTTATTTTTTTATTTTTTTTTCTAGAGACAAGGTCTCACTCTGTTATCCATGCTGGAGTACAGTGCCCTGATTAAACCTCACTGTAACCTCAAACTGCTGTGATTAAGTGATCCTCCCAACTTAGCCTTCTGAGTAGCTGGGAATACAGGCACAAACCACTGCACCTGGCTATTTTTTTTTTTTTTTTTTTTTAATTTTTGTAGAGACAGGGTCTCACGATGTTGACTGGGCTAGTCTCAAACTCCTGGCCTCAAGCCATCATCTTTCCTTGACCTCCCAAAGTTCTGGGATTACAGGCATGAACCACTGTGACCAGCCTAATTTTGGCCCTTTTATTGCATATTCTATGTAAAATATAGTCCTAATTTCTAGAATTCAGAAATTTTCTACTTTAATAATACTTGAAGAATACTTTCTAATAGAATTAATGTATGTTTATGTTAGAGAATTTAAGAAATATTAAAAAGTTTTATAATCCTAAAACTGCTCTAAAACATAGTCCATTAATTTAAAAAAAAAAAAAAAAGAGAGGAAAAGAAAACAAATATCACCTATGTAGTTCTAATACCTATGGACAACTGTTTTTTTTTTTAACAGTTTGGTGCTTCCCTTTTATATGTATGAAACTGGAATAATTTTTTAATATAATGTCATGAATATTCTTTAATATCAAATATTCTCTATAAACATGGTTCTAAATAACTGCATAATAGACCATCATGTGTCCATCTCTAAATATTATTTAATTTTCTTATTGTTAGACATTTTTCATTTTTTTACTGTTAAAAATGCTGAGGTGATCATTTATATTCTTAAATTGATTATCTTTGATAAATTTCTACAAATAGAATCACTAGATGATAAGTGATAAGCATTCTTTAAATTCTTTATGCAGATTATCAATCTGCCCTCAAGAAAAGTAGTAGTAATTTATTCTGCTATAATATGAGTGCTGTATTTTCCTGGATACTTGGTATTATAATGAAATAAATGTGGACTGTTTGGTTCACTTGTTTTGATTTTACTATCAGTGAAGTTGAACATTTCCATATTTTTTATTCATATTTCTTTTCTGTGAATTACCTGTTCATGTCCATTGTCTGTTTTTTCATTTGAATGTTCATCTTTTAAATACTGATTTATAGGTGTTGTTTATATACTAAGAAGATTATTAACTTTTTGTTATGCTGCATTTATTTTCTTCAATTTCTTTTTTATTTTTTGCTTTCATTTTTTTAAGTTTCTTACCTCTGATATTAGCTGATTTCCTTTTCTAATAAAATGAAAAATATGTTCATATTTCAGGTAGAGGCTACTCCCCCATTTTTCCCCTTTGAATTCTATTTTCTTGTTCATAAATCATTTGTGGCAGTGGTTTGCAACATACTTCTCCTCCTACCTTTTATTCTAGTTGCTACCTCTTTTGGATTAGGAGCTTTGTGACTTACGTTGTACTAGAGTTGAATATGTTGGTGTAACTCATGCCATTGCTGTGGACCTGTTTGCTCATCTGTAAAGGGGGAAGATGAGGGGACTAATATCCAGGATATACAAGGAACTCAACTCAACAGTAAAAGAATCAAATAATTCCATTAAAAAATGGACAAAGGACATGAATAGATATTTCTCAAGAGAAGACATCCAAATGTGCAACAGGCATATGAAAAAATGCTCAACATAATTAGAGAAATGCACATTAAAAGTATAATAAGATATCATCTGACCCCTGTTAAAATAGCTAAGGACAAAAAATAAATGAACATGTAGAGGAAAGGGAATTAACAGTGTATAAATGTTATACGCTGTTAGTAGGAATATAAATTATTATGGCCACTATGGAAAATAGTATGGAGGTTTTGCAAAAAGCTAGCAATAGAATTGCTACACGATCTAATAATCCCACTACTGGGTATTTACTCAAGAAAAAGAAATCAGTATATCAAAGGGATACTTGTACTCACATGTTTATTGTAGCGCTATTCATAATAGCAAGGAATCAACCTAAGTGTCCATCAATGGATGAATAAAGAAAATGTGGTATATAGACACAATGGAATACTATTTTGTCCTAAAAAAAAGAATTAAATCATGTCATTTGCAACAACATGGATGGAACTGGAGGTCATTATGTTAAGTGAAATAAGCCAGGCACAAAAACACAACTATTGCATGTTCTCATATGTGGAAACTACAAAAGTTGATCACATGGAAATATGATAGACACCAGAGGCTGAGGAGGGTGTGTTGGTGGGGCAATGAAGAGAAGTTGGTTAATGGATACAATTAGACAGAAAGAATAAGCTATAATGTTTAATAAGAGCAGGGTGACTATAGTTAATAATGTACGGAATATTTCAAAATAGCTAGAAGACTTGAAATGTACCCAACATATAGAAATGATAAGTACTTGGGTGATAGCTACCTTAAATACCCTCACTTGGTCATTATACATTCTATGCATATAACAAAATATCATATGTATCCCACAAATATGTATCAAAAATAAATGTAAAAAATAAAAATTAAAAAATTAAAAAAGCTCACTCCAATTACACAACTCTCTGAATGTTAACTTATGTCTTAGTACTTCTCCTTATCTTCATTCTGTGTGTTCTTGCATCCCCTGAAATGCAAAGAACCAAAACAGGAGCATGGCTTCATATATACCTGCAGGACAAATCATCAGGCTATGATTTTCAAATCTTTATACACACTGTTCTTAGTCTAGAATACCAAGGAACTTGACTTCAGCAGTCAGATTCTTCCCAAGGAATTTGGGACTATCTGCTCCAATGTTATACCCCCAGCCATCAGGTTGGTGGTAACATTCCTTTTCATATATCTGCCTTCTTACCCTGACATGATACCCTAACTCTTAATATTTACTTAAAAAGTAAATGCAATTATTTAATGATTGGATTTTGAAAACTGAGAGCCTTTTAAGACATTTTATTTCATTTTTGGGTAAATACCTTGCTTTATTTAGAGTTGATATGTACACTGTGTTACTTGGTCTTGTGTACAAGCTAGAGGGAGAGGAACTGGGAAGATGAGCATTTAAATATTTTGATGAAAGTTTTTTTTGTCATTTTCACTTTCGAATAGAAAGATTTACTTTTCATATTCCAAGGGATGTTTGACCTGTCAAAATCTCTTTTAAACTTTGCAATAATGCCATGGAAAGGGCCTAAATTTTTTCACAGTGAATTGGTGATCGCTGAGTAAACTAAGATTGGCAGCCTGTGGCAGGAGGGGATAAAAAAAGGTCAGCACATTCATAGATGAAATCCATAACCAGTAATGAGAAGTGAGGTTTTAAATTTGCATTGAGTTCTGCAGATCACATTATATTTGTTACTTTTGATATTAGCCTTTTTATTTCATATCATATTTTCTTGTATTCTAAGGATGGCATTTTAAATTAAATGTCTCATAAGAATCTGGAAAATGTGTTTTCATATCTGAGATTCCTATTTCCATTTAGGGTATCTGAGTTTCTGCTGCCTGTCAGGGTGTTCTGTAGAGTTGCCTGCATTCTTGATGGCATCCATTTTGTTATGGAGACTGGGTAATGCATAGATTATAGCATTTTGTTGCTGGAAGATAGCTGAGGAAATAAGTAATCTTGTTTGAGCATTTTCATCCTCTTTCTTCATGCACTTTTAGGGGAAAATGAGAGTGTGGATTTTTCATGCCCACCTAGCAAATTTTTGGTGGAAGGCAGGGCTAGACTTCTCTGTTCACTCCTCTTCTTTTTTCTTCTGCTTCTATATTCTTATAAAAAGGATATTGAGTCTTTACAGGTGGGCTGTGGGTGAGTAAACCTAGTGTAAATTCTCAATTTGGACAATGATCTAGAAATTTAAGCCAAGCTAGGTAGCCATCAAGAACACATGTGCTTATTACTTCAGCGTAGCATTCTCTAATTGCCAGCTGCAAGGAAGGAGTACTCAGTTTAGAGTTAATACACTGCCAGGGTAGGGCCTTGACGGGTCTGAGGTGCCTAATTTTGTGCTGTGCTCTTTTTAATACTCTAGACCGGCACCACAGTTCAGAAAGAGTTTACACTCATAATCTGTTTATAATCCTTTTAAGGGATGTTCATAACTGTTAGGCTTTCTGGTACTCTTGGTTCCTTAACTAAACTCGGTGTCAGCAAAGCCATATTTTTCTTGAGAGAAAGCTCCAAGTTAGCGCTGTGAGCAGTGGCATCGCTGTAGCTTTCTGCTGGGGAAGCCCACTTGGTCACAGAATCCATTTTATAAGATTACTCTTTCATTAATCGGGGAAATGCTCTTTAACTTTAAGTGCCTTTTTTTAAAGTTGTTAAGTTTCATTTATTTTACTTTACTTTTCTCTGTAATCCTTGGGACTTAAGTTTATGCTTTAAAAAGCATTATCCTGAGAAGGGATTCATAGGCTTCCCGAGACTGCCAAAAGGTTTATGTTACAAAAATCCTTAGAAATTTCTTCCAGGACTTTTAAAGGTTTCATCACAGAGGAAATAGAGTTTAAACAGGAAAACAACAACAACAGCAGCAACAAAAACAGGTGAAAAAACATTGGGGGTTTTGAGTTTAGTTTCTGTCCTGGGTTGGAATTCCTGATCTATATTACTGTTGTAGTTTTATGTAATAGAGTTTCTTCATCTGTAAAACAGAGATAATAATGTACTTGCCTCCCAGGATGGTTGATGATTAAACCAATTAATTAATCTCAATTGCTATCCACAGTGCCTGAGCTAAATGTGAGTTGCTATTATTATCATTAGCTAGAGCATTGCTTTCCCAGAAGTATCTGCCATGGTTTTGCACAATTCAGGACTTAATTTATATCATGTATACTAACTTCTCATAATTATATGCTCTTTCAAAGTGGGATACCATAGTTTATGCAATATTGAACATATAGTAGACACTAAATTAAGTAATCAATTTATCTGAATTAAAGAATTCACCTAATTAAATAAACATTTATTGAAGTGCTAGTCATGAATTGCCATATGCCCTGAAAACATAAAGATGAATGAGGCAAGGTCTATGACTTCAAAGAGCCCAGCGTCTACTGGAAGAGACAGATGTTAAGCAGCAGTTAATTATTAAAATTGCCCTGGCCCACTTTGCCAGCTTGGAGTAGGATACCACAGAGACCAGGTCTCTCTTTTAACGTTTTCCTCTTTGTGCTGAGCAAACCTAGAGGACTTGAATGTGCCGGCACCTGCCTCAAAATAAAAATATTATGCACATAGAAATTGATATTTTTCAAATTACTCATGAAGCTGTGAAAAGTAAGTTAAGCATGTTAACATGCTTATTTTAGCACAATACCTGGAACGTATTACATTTTAAATGATAACTTTTAGGTTGAATCTTATGAAACTGGCAATATTTGGCTATTTTTGATGTAGCAAAAAGTTCCTTTAGTGCTTCATAGCACTAAATTTAATAGTATTCTAAACAGCAATAATGAATTCCACTTGTTAACTCTCGTTGGTAGTTTTATTTGCGGCAGTAATGTTATGAACATCCAGTTTTCAGTCAGAATCTACGTGATTCACTTTCAGGAACATCATAGGAGATATTATCTTTAAGAGTGTATTAGAAGACCCCAAAAGTGTCCCATGTATATACCGCTATGAGGTTATCTTTTATACGTTTATAATACCTTAAACTTTATTTACTGTCAAAGTATATTTAAGAATATACATTTACAACAGCATTAATACTGAGTTTATGTGTTTTTAATTTGGTTTCTAAATGTTTGGCATGTCCTCTCACATCATATTTACAAATGATAACAGTTGTGTTTAATGACATTATTATATTTTTACTATGGCATACATTTATTGTCCTTAAAATTAGAGTGACTCAATTGGTCTGTTTGACCCTTTAATATGACAATCATATTTATTTTATTTCCATTCAGCCAATATTTGAGTGTCCACTGATTATTTGGAATTGAAATAATTTAGTGCTCCAAAATTAGGAGACCACAGTGTTTAATTCAAGCATAATGTTTAGAAAACATTATTTTGATAATAATGGTTTTCTGTTGTAAGAAGTCTATTTTGAGCAAGTGCTTTCTTTCCTCTTTGAGATGGTTTATATGGCCTTTTACTTTTTAAGTTATAACAAATAGTTGTAGAGAGGTTGGTTTCTCTTTCCCCAATGAATTTTAATCTGTGTAAGACTTTGATGAAGCTGCATGTGATGATTTTCTCCCTTTGTGATTTTTTTTTCAGTCACCTTGGAATATATTTCTTTTATACTGCTGACATTTTAGTTCAACTGTTGAGTTCTCTGTTCTGAAAATGTCTGTGTCACATAGAAGAATTTAATTCCTATCCTAGGTAATCTTCTACTTATAAAATTACATACACATTTGATGGTGTTGCATGGACAGAGGGTGTTAAACCCGTGATAATTGTAAATGGATGTGAAGGACCCTTCAAGAGAAAATGTATTAAAATACTTAACCTCGGTTCATGCACGTTAGGATGAAAACAGGAGACCAGCCTTTTCTCTTCCCCTTCTGCCCAGTGTGCCTTTGTGTTTTAAATTGACTTCACTGTATGCTCCCGTGCACTTGCAGGTGGTAGTCCTGGTGTGAACTTGGCCTCTTACTTTCTTTAACAGAAGGATAGGCAGAGGAGTGTATGATTTGAGCAAGTTCAGAGCAGAGAGGAAGGGCTTTGTTTGGGGACGTCCAGCTTGCTCTCCTCATGCAGAATTCCATGCAGGAGGCCACTGGCTCATTCTCTCTCACACCCCTCTACCTCTTTCTTATTCCCCCCTCTCCTTCTTACCCCTCTTTGCATAGTTCTCTGCATCAGTCAGCTGTCCCCCCAGCTGTACCCCTCTGTGGTGACTGGTGGCTGTGGTTGCCTCCTCCCAAATACTCTGGCTTGCTCATGCCATTGATGACAAGTCAAAGGGGACTGAGTCTGTATGATGTAGAGGGATTTATACTTTACTTGATTCTTCAAAATTGTGTAGATTTTTGACCTAGGATGACAATCCTTGAAAGTTTTGTTATCAAAACAGTAAGTGGCAAATGAGCACACTGCAGGTTCCACAAAAGCCAGGTTGGAGGAGAAAGCAGGCTAGAATCTACCGCGACCATGGATTGTTGAGCAGTTTCTTTGAGTCACAAGGTCATTCTGTTTTTTCTATTCTTTGTTATCCCAAACCAGCTGATAGCCAGGGTTCTGAGACCATGAACTTGTGCTCTAAGAGATAGTCTGTGGTCAGTGCTTCAGCTTCTCTGCTTCACAGTGTTTGGTTCTTCCTTTAAGTGTTGTGTCGTAATGCTTGGATCATAAAATCCTTAACATGGCCCTTTTTGGTCAGTTCCCTGCCGAATTCTATCCCCTCCTTTCACCAAGCTTTCTTACACTCACTTGGTGGTTTAGCAATGGAGGAAAACCTGTAGTTACCTTAATATGCCATACGTAACTTGCTTTTCATTATTCTGCCCCCCATTTAGAAGACCCTGGCCACCCTTATCTACCTGGAGAACTCTACCTGTCCTGTGAGACTGTGCTCCCTGCTCACTCCTTCCAGGCAACTTTCCCTAAACCTCCCACTTTTCCTCTTCCTTCCTTTCTCTTCCCCATCCTCTTCTCTCCTCCTACTTCTCTGCTCCCTCCTTTTTCCCTTTCTCCCCCGTTGCCTGCTTTTTTCCGCCCCTTCCACACTGTTTTCCAGCTTTCCATCATTTTTCCATGTCTAGAAACTTCCAAATATATAGGAATATAATGGAGAATATGGATATAACATTCTTTGGATAATCAGATTAAGAGGTAATGGTTGAATTGTATAAACTATACTTGTAAAGTTTCTACCTTTATAAGCTGTGTGTGTGTGTGTGTGTGTGTGTGTGTGTGTGTTTAAGTAAAGCATGTGGGATATATTGTTGTTGTGCTGGAAGATAAGTAGTATTGAAGTATTTTCTGTCCAGTAATTTTACTACATGGGGGAAATGCTTATGCCTTCTCCAAGATGCATTCTTAAATTTAAGGCCCATTAGCTTAAAGATGAAAGGGATGGAAAGATTTCAGTTGCTGAATATTGTATAAGAAGGTTTTCTGTAATAAAGTATTATTTACTTGTCCTAATCTTGAAGCTGCTTCATTTTTACCATTTACTTTTGGATATGAAAGGTATTACCTTTTCAGTTCCAATATAACTTCCAGATAGAAAAATCTAAGCAGTATCATATGTTAAGTATCTTAAGTCAGTGGCTTATAATTTTTATAAAAATTTTATATGGTCTTATGCATTTAATGTTCTTATTTATTTGAATTAAAAAATACAACAAGAATTACTTATAGTCGGTATTTTTGTGTTCAATTTACACATTTTTGAAGTTGCCAGACTCCTCAGGCATTGCTACTAAATATCTGTCATCTTTACTTGCTTGGTGGGACCAAACTGAGAAGAGGAGATAACTTCTTAATTGGGTTTTGACAAGCCTATTTGAGAAATTAACTCAAAATGATAAAAAGTGATAGATAATGTCAAATATGTTGAAAACAAGCTGTAGGGTAAATCATATCCTGACTTCAAAAGTATGAATATGAAGAATAGACATATTAGGATGTATTATTCACAGTACAAAGAGAGTCTTTGTTTTGCCATTTAGTTCATTATAAAGTTTCCTTAAGCGGCAAATGTTGAGGCATTGAAAATCAGATATGAGGCACATGTATTGCAAAGATTGTCAACATGAGAAATTTCATTTTGTGTTGCGGTAGAATAAAGACATGTTCACATTCCAAGTGGAGATTAAATGCCATTATTTCCTTTGAATTCTGTTTTCTTGTTTATAAATCAATTGTTCCATTTCTAGGCCTCCACCCCCTACCCCTTCCAAGAACTGTCCTATTAGAACAATCAATACCCCTGGTCCTTCTCTACCTTGATTCATCCTCCACTGATTTACCTGATGGATGAAGTTGGAAGGAGAAACCAGGCATGCCTGTCTTTCTGTTGGAGCTTTCTACTGGCTGGGAGTCCCTTCACCTTCTATTCTTCTAGACTATTAGCCTTGCCAGGGTTTTTAATAGTTGTACAATTTGCTTTTCTTTCTTTGCAGTGAATTGTGTTGAGAGGTTTTAAGCCTTATACCAGGGAGCATTTTGACTATGGAAAATGAGTGCAGTTGTCTTTGTCCACAGGAAAGCAGCTTTCTTTTTAGAAGCAGAACTATACATTCCAGACCTCTTTCAAAGGAGCATGACCTCAGTTTGGGCTGTGTATAGAAGAGAGGATCTTTTCATGTTTTTAAAGCATAGGCAGAACAATATTTGCTGCTTTTAAATTGCAAGGCATAGAAATCCCATGTGGGTTATAGAAGAGCCAGATGTGGATTTTTGTGGCTTATCCATAGGCTCAAGTCACCACTTTGTTAGCTGAGTTCTGGAAGGAGAACCCTAACCTAGGAGATAGGGTTAGAAGGCCTGACCCATCCCAACTAGGGACAGTGTCTGCCAAAGACTGAGAAAGATGTTATAGTCCTTATAAACAACTAGGATTATAATCTAAGATGTATATAGAGCTCCTGTACTTCGGTATGAAAAGGCAGATAATCCCTGAACAGTATGAACAAGATATATGGATACAGTTCAAACAATAGGAAACCTAAATGGCCAATAAGCTGTATTGGTTTGATGTAGTTGCTGTAACAAATTGCTATAAACTGGGTTGCTTAAAATAACATAAATTTTACTTTGTCACAGTTGTGGAGGACAGAAGTCTGACATCACGGTGTCAGCCAAGCTTTCTCTAAAAGCTCTAGGGGAGAAGCCTTCTTCCAGCTTTCAGTGGCTGTTGACATTCTTTGACTTCCTTGGCTTATGGCAGAGATTGGAGGGATGTGTCTGCAAACCAAGGGACAGCCAGGATCCCCAGAAGCTAGGAGAGAAACATGTAGCAGAATCTCTTCAGAGCCTAAAGTAGGAACCAACCCTACCAATACTTTAATTTTAGAATTCTAGCCTCCAGAACTGTGACAAAATACATTACTGTTTTCTCAAGCCATCCAGTCTACGGTTCTTTGTTACAATATCCCTAGGAAATGACTATGTGTCTGACAAGTTAAGGTTCATTAAAGTTGGTTGATGAATACGTGAGTATTTTGTAATTCTTTATTTTTCTTTTTTTAAATATTATATCCTAAAAATACTTAAAATCAAACAAACCCCCATTAATTTTATTGAATATTCTATAATTAGCCTTTATGATGAAGTTAAAGAATAAAATAGATGAGTGTATAATTGACAAAATGAACAGTGCTTTAAATATTACAGATGGAAGCATGGCTGGTGCTTGTTAGAAAACCCCAACAGGGCATTTCCTGTAATGACTTAAATTTAGAAAAAAAAAGTGGGGGATTAACTCAGCATCAAAAACATTATTATTGGCCAGTATCCAATATGGGAAATATTAATAATTATACATCTGGATATGGTTACAAAAAACAAAAGTAATTGGATTAGAGGACATTCAGGTAGATATTGGAGTCAAATCTTGGTTTATCCATTTAACTAACTGTGTGTTGTTTAACAGATTATTTGCTTGGTTTCAGTTTTCTGATTTATAAAATAAGATTCTAATAGCATCTACTTCATTGCATTATTATGAATTTTAAATGAAATAAGAAATAGAGGGCTAACCAAGTATTCAGTAAAGACTCAAATTGAAACTTGTTATTAACAACAATAGCATAGCTAGTTACTATTATTCAGCAAATTATAAGCATTATACCTAGACTATTAACTAGTACAGTTTAAGAACATTATACCAAACACCTTGAAGTAAATAGGCTTATTCCTGTGTATAGCAGTGGGTTTTGTGCTAGTCTGCTCTGATAACCTATTTTTACCCTCAGTAGCCCATTGTATATATGTGTTTTTGTTGAGACATAAATGTAAAAAAAGCAAATTTTGTGTAGCCCTGTCTTTCCAGTTCACCATGGAGTCTTTCTACAATTGTTTTACTTAGGGCCCTACTTACTGCTTGATTTTTTTTTTTTATAAGTGATTAAAGTATTAAAAGAAGAAAGCTTAATAAAGCTTTTAAAATGCAAGTTTAAGTAAAATGAGACAGAAAATCAAGCTACAATCTTAAGACAACTGGAAACAATTCAAATATTTAGATCAGATAGAAACAGTGGATACTCTGTTCAGTATATATACTGGTAGATGTAGACTGTCACTCACATGCATTTTTGGATTAACCATGTTACTTTTCCTCTGGATTTATATGGAATATCAATCATTTACTTTTCCCGCCTGAACAATCTCTTTAGTATAAACTTCTCAATTAAATAGGCACCAATCAAAATAACAGTAATTTACCTCTAAGTCTTGCTAAAACTAGTTTGTTTGTTTTGTTTCCTTACAAACACTTGGTTTGTCACATGAAAACAACCTCCTCTTTTCCTTGATTCTGAAATTAAATTTTGAATCATTGGTTACATGAATGTTCTTCTTGAAGTTTGACATGGATTAATAATGTAACAGTTGGTGAAACAAGGCTCTTTGTCAACATATTGAAAAATATTGTGCCAAGAGATCTAATCAAAAGCTTTACTGCTTTGTTTTATTCATTTGTTTTTATGGGTGGTTTGTGGGTATGAGGGAACCAAAAAAAGACCTTTTGTTTGAAGTTGGCCTGCACATTATAGTGTTCATAATAAATAAGTTCTGTAATTGTTTTCATGAATCCTTTATGAATCATGAAGTACTTTGTTCCTGATAGGCCAATATAGCTGATTAGCTGGAGATATATATATATATATATATATATATATATATATATATATATATATTTTTGAGACAGAGTCTCGCTTTGTTGCCCAGGCTAGAGTGAGTGCCATGGCATCAGCCTAGCTCACAGCAACCTCAAACTCCTGGGCTCAAGCGATCCTCCTGCCTCAGCCTCCCGAGTAGCTGGGACTACAGGCATGCGCCACCATGCCCCGCTAATTTTTTCTATATATATTAGTTGGCCAATTAATTTCTTTCTATTTATAGTAGAGATGGGGTCTCGCTCTTGCTCAGGCTGGTTTCGAACTCCTGACCTCGAGCAATCTGTCTGCCTTGGCCTCCCAGAGTGCTAGGATTACAGGCGTGAGCCACCATGCCCAGCCTAGCTGGAGATATTAACAGGCATTTGTGTAAATAGATCACAGATATTCAGGAGTGAATGTTACATGTGGAAAAATGATACCAATATTTTATGTAAACATAGAGATTTCTTTAAAATTATAAGATTGAAAAATTTCTTAAAGACCTTGGCATCATTCTTACCTAGTAAATTAAGTAAGACTATGATTTAAAGATAATGGGCTGGGCACAGTGGCTCATTCCTATAATCCTACCACTCTGGGAGGCCGAGTTAGGAGGATCATTTGAGGTCAGGAGTTTGAGACCAGCCTAAGCAAGAGCAAGATCCTGTCTTTACTAAAAATAGACAAAAATTAGCTGAACAACAAAAAATAGAAAAAAAAAATTTAGCTGGGTGTGGTGATACACACCTGTAGTTCCAGTTACCTGGGAGGCTGAGGCAGGAGGACTGCTTAAGCCTAGGAGTTTGGGGTTGCTGTGAGCTAGGCTGATGCCACAGCACTCTAGCCCAGGCAACAGAGTGAGACTCTGTCTCAAATAAATAAATAATAAAAAATAAAGATAATGTTGGGTGGTGATGGTGAACACATATTAGTTTGTGTATGAACCAAGCAGTGTTCTAAGTGCTTTATATACTATGCATTATCTCATTTAATTCTTATAAGAGTCCTAAAAATTTGGTACTAATATTATTTTTGTTTTACAGGTAAGGGAACTAAGGCACATAACTTTATATAACCTGCCCAAGGTTGCAGAGCTAATGTAGTTACAGGAGGTTTAAGCCCAGGCAGTCTGGTTTAAGAACTAATTAAACCTGTGAAATTTAAGAGTTGTTATCTCCAATAAAACTAAGCAGACTAACTATGAAAAATTATATAAAACAAAAAAAAATTTTTAGATATAAAATTTATAAGCTTCGTGAGGTCTGAAACAAGGAAACTTTGTGAACTTTGTGCTGTAATGGACTGCTGTATTTTTAATTGAATGAAATATACTAGGGAAAGTGGTACCTTAGGATATCAGAACTTTGTGTTGAAAAAACTACACCATTTTGGGGCAGGATTTATCTTTCTGTGTGCCATGGTGTGAATGTCCTCCTTGGGGTGTTGAAATCCTAACTCCCAAGGTGACGATATTAGGAATTTGAGGCTTTGGGAGGTGATTAAACCATGGAGGTGGAGCCCTCTTGAGTGGGATTAGTGTTCTTATAAAAGAGACTTTCCTAACGGGTACAATGACACTATCTGGGTGATGGGCATACTTATAACCCTGACTCAAGCATTACAAAATTGATACATGTAGCCAAAAATATGTGTACCCCTGTAATATTTTGAAATTTAAAAAATTAAAAGAAAAAAAAATAAAGTGAGGTACCTCAAGATAAAAAAAAAAAGAGGCCTGAGAGAAACTCCTTACCCCTCTACCATGTATGAGAACAGAGCAAGAAGGTGCTATGAGCTAGAATGTGGGCTCTCACTAGACACCAAATTTGCCTTGATCTTGGAATTCCTAGCCTCCAGAACTGTGCAAAATAAATTTCTGTTGTTTATAAGCTTCCTAGTCTATGGTATTTAGTTATAGCAGCCCAAACAGACTAAGACACAGTGCTTCTCTGGCAGTTACTTCATACCTCATTGAGAGTATTTATCATATCAGAGTATCAGCTTCTTGCGTAAGATGCAACCATAACCCTATCTTTGAACCCTGGGTACATGAAAGATTAATTAGGACAGGAAATTGTTCTTTTTTTATCATTGCTCTAGCCCCAGAACCTAGTATAGTATACATGGTAGGTTCTTGACAAATATTTGAATGAATGAGTGAAAGAATTGGTAGTGAAGCTATTAAGTAGATGGTTCTTGGATTGTGCTCCTAGAAAGAGTAAGAAAAGTAATAGGTAATGGTAGGCCCTTAATTATGCCAGAGAACCACCTTTTTAAATCAAATCAAATGAGGAATTGATTTTATGCATATCAGTGTACTAGGTCCAGTAAGAATACAGAAGAAAATAACGAAGTCCTATCCTCAAAAATATTATAATTTGAGAGATGGAAACAGCCTCTGTAAGAAGGCAAAAAGTAAATTAACATTGTTTTCAATGCCTACAAAATAATATCAGAAGGCAGTATACAAAAAATTTCTTAAAAGAATGTAGAAAAATGAAGAAAATAGTGCTTAAGAGATACATCGGTGTTTTTTAATTTTAAAAATGTACATATTTTTATGTACCTTTTTTACTGTAAGATGTTATAAATACAGTTTTTTAAAATAAATTGTAATAGTTCATAGGAGAAAGAGATCAATTTTGACTGGATTAACCAGAGAAGTTTTGTGGGGATTGCAGGATTTGACTGCATCTTGGGGCAGGATTAGAAGGCATTCTGGGTTGCAGAGAAAGTTGGTTGCAGTTAGAAATTTTTGCTTTAATTACTGACGATATGATGTTAAGGCTTTCTTTGAGGTATTAAGGTATACATAATTAATCTAGTATAGTTTTCTCTTGATAATGACCAATTGGAGCTTATGACTTGATACCTACAGATCTTGAGAGAACAGCTATAAATTCATTCATATGAAATAATTAGAGGAGGATTTTTAATCCAGTAAGGGCTGCTTGCTTATATATTAGAAATAGTTGTCACTTTAAGGTTGCATATTATTCCATATTTAGCCCACTTTTCAGATACAGAGATGTGGGTAAAATTTATTCTTGACTTTTGGAGAGAAAATGTAAGACAGATGGCCTCTGATCCTGTGATATTAAATAATTCTTTTTCTAGACAACGGTCGTCAATGTAATTCTTAGCTGAGGGAAGACTTGTCAAATCATTGCTTGTTCTGTTTTTATAACAGGTGATTGTATAAAGCATAGGTTGCAAAAGCTGCTCATATGTCTTAATATTTTGAAAAGTAGGTGCTTGAAAATCAAACATTTTTCAGGGACCTTAAGCAAGTTTTATTATGTTAGTATAGAAACAGGAGGGAGCAAACAGTATTTTAAAAATGAATAGGACAAGACCACTCCCTATAAGATATTCTAAACCAAGTGAAAGTATTAACAGACATATATATGCATCTAACTATAAGTAAGGTGAAATTAAATGACTTTCATAGGTGCAAAAATAATGTCTCATAGGAGCAGGTTGTATTGGCTAGGGAGATCATGAAAGGGAGATTGAGATGGATCTTGAAGGATAAGATGAATTCTATTAGGTGGAAAAAAATGGAAGCAAGAGGCTTTTCAGGATTGGGAAGGAGAAGAAAACCTCATTTATTGAACCCCTACCAAGCTAGCAGTATGCTTGATGATTTACAAATACCTGTGATATATGTCATCTGATACTCATCTTGGCTCTTAGAGGCAGGTTTTGCTTTCCCATCCCACAGATGAGAAAACTGAGGCTCTGTGTGGCTCACCTCACCTGGCCAGCATGTAGCGGAGACCGGATTTCATACAGGTCTATCACTAGCCTGGTGCTTCAGTATACTGTTTCTGCTAGTGTGATGACTTCATACTCATTTTTTTTCCCTCTGCTGCTTCCCAGGAGTGATTAAATTACATAATAAATGAGAAATGCTTTTGTGACCTGTGAATTAGAAAAACATAAAGGATCTAAATGGGAAAATCTCTGTAGTCCTGAGAGCTCACTCAGAGTTCACCATGCTCCACTGGACTTGTCGTAGGAAGGCAAAGCTTATGCAAACCTATGATGATTGATTATAGCTTAGGAAGATCTAGAGTCTGCTTTAAAGTTTTTGGACAACTTTGAGATGACAGAGCCCCAGAAGCAGCCTCCACACCCATTTGGTTCCCATCGTTGGATCTTATTAATGACAGGAGCAGAGTAGCCTGTCAAGAGAACAGAACGAATTTGGCAGTTATTCAAAGGATTCCACTTGAGTATATTTTTTCCCTATTTTGAATATGTTGCCTATTCTTCACTCCCTCAAGCAAAAACCCAGTCTAAATGGTTAATATTAAGACACATTTTATTTGAAGCTCAAATAAAAATAAAAGTACCACCAAATACTGTAATCCTTAATCCTTTGTTTACTTAAGAATATTCAACGACTCCTTCTACCTCCTAGTGCAAGGACTACAGTGTGAATTTTCCCCCATTACCTCCCAGAGTAGTAATAATGGGTTTCTGCACTGTTCATTACCATTCCATCTTCTAACTTGGTAGATTGAATGAGGAAAAAATTGTTGTTTTCAATTTATTGTTAAAGTTATATAGACCTTGACTTGAATCAAAATGAAGAAGAGAGTATAATTTATGCTGCTAGATTTATGCCCATTACAATTTAAAGGGATTTGGTCATTTTCCAAATGCTCATTAATCTCTATATTTAAGTATGGCTGAGAAATCGAGTTTAATTAGTATTAACTCTATAGAAGTGAAGGTTGAGCTCATTATGCTTATTCTAACTATTCTGTACTTTTATACTTTTACTGAAATGATCACTCTTCTGAAGATAAAATTAAGTAGATACATTATTGCATGAAGGATAGTACAGTTTAAAATACAGAAGATAATGACACTATCAGTTTAATTCAATCTTTATTGAGGACCTATAATGTGCTAGATACTGTGTTAGAAGCTGGGTGTTAAAAAGATCAGAATAAGATTTAATTCTAGCTCTCCTCGAGATTAGTAGAATAGATCATTTCGTAGAGGGACTGTATCCAGTGTATTAAGGATTTTTGCTAAATGGGTAGATTATAGCTATATTTGTCACCAGGGGAAAATGGGTAACTCTGTGAGATAATGGATATATTAATTTGTTCCACTGTATATATGTGTGTGTCTTATAACATCATATTGTATATCTTAAATATACACAAGAAAATTAAAATACATATGGAGATTAGAATTATAGTTGTTACCTCTCAAATGCCTTTTATATAAGATGGTTTTATTACATGAAACTATGAAGTTGTTTTTGTTTTTTTTTAAACCACTGAACTATTAGCTGTGATTAAAGGGAATGCTTGCCAAAATAATACATATTGAAAACATTAAACAATTTTATAAAAATAAAGATTCTCCTCTCAGAAAAAATTTATTAGCATTATTTGCTTTCTTGTTAATCTCCGTAAACTACTTTAGAGTCAGTGTTACATTCCCCCAAGTCTCATTATGGTGCTTTTAATTCCTTGTAGAAAACCTATACAGTTGTTATTTTTGAGCTTAGATGGAAAATAAATGTGTTTTGTGGATTCCTGGAGATCTCTCATAATATCATAGCCCTGGATACTATGACTTGTGGGGAAAGTTACTGAAGGCTCTGTGGTTTTTCCCTACATCTTAGAGATGCTATCTGGCTAGTGTAATGTGATTATATTTAGGTCTTTTCCTTTATCAGAGTAGAATTTTCTGGAAGTGTGAGCATTCTTACTAGTAGAGCTCAAAGAATAGCAGGGGAATAGAGATCAGTTGCTTTTTTCCCCCCTTATTTAATGATAGTTATAACCTTCTCAAAATTTTAGTTGGAACCTGGATGATTTGCATATAACTCTTTTATCCTGCCTAGAGGATTCCCTTCTTAAGAACAGAGCCATGTTGTGTCCCCTTTAACATAGACTCTGGCTTATGTGAGTACCTTTGTATGCAGTGCATATTGCATGTCTGTTGTGGTTAATGGTTATTTAGGTATTATTTGGGGGGCATATCTCAGGAATTTAGAACATTTAACTGCCATTTTGTTTACCTACTTTCCCTCCAGTTCAGACCTTCTCCCTTTGGTGGCAGAGCACTGGGATCTTCACCTTTCCTCTGGCCATGTGCTTAGCTGGGGAAGGGACTCTCCACAATGGGATAAACCATAATTATTCCACCCACATGTCCAGGGGTTCTCTTAGGCATGAGTTTTTGAAGTAATTCTAGCCAAAGACACATTGAGGGAAGTCTGGTAAGCTTTTGGAAAAAAAAAAAAAATTCCTTACTCTTAAAGAGAGTTATGGGGGAAGAAACATCTGTTTTTGCTTCTGGATGTTTTCTATCTATTGATACTTAGAATAAAAGCCACCTTGGAGGATCCTACAGGGAGCCCAACATAAGAGGAATACTAGCATACTTAAAATGGTAGAATGGAAAGATGTAAAGAGCAGGGCTTTGTGAACCACTGGGTCAGCCAACCCTAGTAATATGTTTCAATTCTTTCTAACAAACCTACAAGGTTCAATGGAATCAACAAGTTTTTAATATTTGGCTATTAAAAAGAAATTCCGTGTATTGGATAAATGATCTAAAAGGAACAGGCTACAATAGCCTGGTCCCTCTGTCGCTCCCATTCAACCACTCTAGCCCCAGGAAGACTCTTGGATCTGGTTCTGATAAAACAGATGCAATTTGTAATTACACCTCATGGACTAATAGGTCACTTGTGCTGACCTCTGCTATCTCTATTCCAGGAAAACTGGGAAAATGGAGTTGCATTGAGGACATCATCCTTGATGGTGGTATTGTCAATTATACATGCATACTCTGTGTTGACGGCTCAGATCTGATCATCCATCAGAGATGAATGAGTTTTGGAATGGTTCCTCTCTCTCAAGGTTGTTCCATTAGAACAGAGTTTCTTAACCTTATTATTGACATTTTGGGCCAGATAAGTCCTTATTGTAGGGCTTCTCTGTGCATTTTAGGATGTTTAGTAGCAACCCTGGCCTTTACCCACTAGATGCCAGAATCACCCTAAGTTGTGACAATCAGAATGTCTCCAGAAATAGCCAAATGACCCCTAGGAGGCAAAATTGTCCCCTGCTTGAGAACCACCTTGTCCTAAGACTCAGGAAGAAGAGAGGGGAGTTCTATCATTGCCTTATGTATTGGTAGTGAGAAAAATAGAATGAATTGATAAGTTCTTCAAATTGGTCTTTTCAATCATGGAAAGAACCTTTTGATTTGACATATGTTTTGAGCTCAAATATAGTTACTGCTTAAATTTTTCACCCTTAAAAAATCAGTAAACTAAAAAAGCAAAATCAGAATTATATTATTTTTTAATTCCACCCTCCAAGTTTTAAATAAACATCAATTTAACAAATAGCCTATAATATGACGATGTTAAATTGGCTTCTTAGTGAGGCTTCAATTTTTCACTTTTAGTAGGATCATCAAGGAATTCACACTCCATTTGAACATGTGAAAAGTCTATACCTCTAAGGACAGTTCAGATGTGAATGGAATCATGCCTGAATAAACTTGTATGCATGGGGCAAGTAGACTGATTCTCATTTTATTTTTTAAAAGCAAATATTAACTAAGATATTATGGGCCAGGGAGTACAATGAATGCTTTTGTCAAAATGACAGAACTCTCCCAATGCCTGCGATTTAAATTTTTGTGTCCATTTTGCATAGTAGGCAAGGGTCTTTTTCTAGGGCTTTGCAACTTGCTGGGTACATAGGAGATGGCCTATACATAGTAGATTATAAATACTTGAGTGGGTGTTGCCAATATATTGACTCTCTGTAAAAGGCTTCAGGTAAAATTTAAAATAAAAGCATACATTTACATCATCTTAAAGCAGTTAAGATCCTATAGTTTGCAAAAATAAAGTCATGTAGTGATTTGCAATTGTTCATCTTTTCTTCTACCCACTACTACGTTTCTAGTTACTAAGTCTGTTAATTTAATCTTTACAATAACCCTCAGACTTGTCTATGTCTCTACATCTTTACTGCAACTTCAGCAGTCCAAGCCACTATCTTCTGTTGCCTAAGCTCATCTCACCACATTCTTCTTCTCCTCCAATCCATTTTCTCCATAAAGCAGTCAGAGTGTACTTTTAAAAAATTGAACATTTTGTAGTACGTTTAAGTCACTTCCCAGACTTGGAACCCTACGGTGTGTTTCTCTTATCTTTGGGATGTCATTCAAAATCCTTAGTCTCCACAAGAGTAGGATTAGGTCTCTTTTCTTCTCCAATATATGTTCCCTACTTCGTGTATGACTAGCACATAGTAGGTTCTCAGCAGCTATGTCAGTGAACAAAGTTGAATTTTCCTTCAAAATGGGACTATACCAGGCCAACAACATAAGTTTATACTCTGTTTTCCTCATGTGGAATATTTAAGCCTGGCATAGGCATTTAACGTTGGAAGTAAGTCGGAATAATTTGCTCCTACTTCCCAGAGAACTATCCATGTTGGATAAGCTAGAACTATATATGAGAACTGGCAACTGGGCAGATACATGTACTAACACAGGAATGATTTTTATCTTTGCCTTACAGATAGAAAACCAAATAGTGTTAAGTGGATAGGTAGATTTTCAATCTGTCTGGAACCAGAAACTCAAAGCTTTAAAAAAAAAAAAAAAAGTCTTACCTATTCTTACCTATTTATTTATTGCTTTAGAATGTATTCAAATTATTACGTATCTTGCCTCATTGCTTAGTAGGTTTTCGGCCAATAAGATTTCAGTATGCAGTGCACTAGTATAAGCTCTTGGATTGGCTTAACTACCTCTGATGTCACAATTTCCCTATTAGGAAGTCATAATTTTCTTGAAATACATGGTACAAATAACCACTCTTGTTATTGCATGATAAGAAAGATAATCTACCAAAAATAAAAATGCTGGAAGGAGCAAGATAGCTTTGATCCCATGCAGACCTTTTCCATTTATGTACTTTAGTAATCTACTGCCGACAATTGAAGCTGACTTTTACTTTCTTTTACAACTAATGTTGTTTTCTTTTTCATGTTTGTCAGTTAATCGGCAAATGGAGGAATGAACCTACTTAGAATTACTCCTTCAACTCATAGTTCTTTTTCATATCAACTATTAAGGCTTAGCATCTTTCTACTGCTTAGCCTTCCTGACTCAAAAGGAAAAGCCATTTGGACAGCTCACCTGAATATAACATTTCAGGTGGGAAATCGGATTATATCAGAATTAGGAGAGAGCGGAGTATTCGGGAATCATTCTCCTCTGGAAAGGGTATCTGGTGCGGTGGTACTTCCTGAAGGATGGAATCAGAACGCTTGTAATCCTTTGACCAATTTCAGCAGGCCTGAACAGGCAGACTCGTGGCTGGCCCTCATTGAACGGGGAGGCTGTACTTTTACACATAAGATCAACGTGGCAGCAGAGAAGGGAGCAAATGGGGTGATCATCTATAATTATCCAGGTACGGGCAACAAGGTCTTTCCCATGTCTCACCAGGGAACAGAAAATATAGTCGCTGTGATGATAGGCAACCTGAAAGGCATGGAACTTTTGCACTTGATTAAGAAAGGAGTCTATGTGACGATCATCATTGAAGTGGGAAGAATGCACATGCCGTGGCTGAGCCATTATGTCATGTCTCTGTTTACCTTCCTGGCTGCCACTGTTGCTTACCTTTTCCTGTACTGTGCCTGGAGACCTAGAGTGCCCAATTCTTCCAACAGGAGGCGAAGACAGATAAAGGCGGATGTGAAGAAAGCTATTGGTCAGCTTCAACTGAGAGTGCTCAAAGAAGGGGATAAGGAACTAGATCCAAATGAAGATAATTGTGTTGTTTGCTTTGACATATACAAGCCTCAAGATGTAGTACGTATTTTAACTTGCAAACATTTTTTCCATAAGGCATGCATTGACCCCTGGCTTTTAGCCCATAGGACATGCCCCATGTGCAAGTATGACATTCTGAACACTTAAGAAGCCCAGAGAATCTTCTAAAGATGTAACCAGATCTTTCCAAATACTAAGACTAAACGAATTCTCTTAATGCCTTTTACATAGAAAATTTCAGCTTCCCCGTGCAAGTACTAAAGAGGGTGAAATTCGTGTGTTTTAAAAATAAAACTCTGTATCATGCCCAGCTATTTGAACTTGTTGTCTCTCTAATCAGTTTTAATTGTTAGACATTTTTGCTCTTATCCAGATAAGGACATTAGTATATGTTAAAAATAATATTAATTTTTATCTTCAAATTACTAGGATTATGACATTGCCGCAGAGAATTAGCCATACTAAAGTTTCCTTTTTGTAATCCTAGTTTTTACATTTTGTTTCCACATTTTGTTTAATTTTGGTACCTGATAATTTATATTACTGATTTCCATGGTTAATTAATTTTATTAATACCCAGGAAATATGGTTTCCAAAGCTCCTTACTGGATGGATAATGTGTTCTAAATAATTATTTTAGATGATGATACTTTTGGTTGTGTAACTAAAAGTGTTTTATTAGGCCTCATTTAGGACAGCATTGCAAACATTCACCTCTGTTTGCCAGAGCTCTTTAAATCCTAGCATAGTGCATCAGCTATGGTAGCAGATTTATGTTCTAGAATTATTTCTAGTAAATGCTTCTCTTTTCTTCTCCAAATGGAAATGAGTGTTTCTCTGGGACTTTTTGGTAACAGAGCAGAGCAGAAATTTTGTACAATTGCCTTTCCATGTTGTATCTTTTGCCTTATTTTACATCCGTCTCTTTTCTAGAGATGAATAAACACCTATGTAACACTGAAGGACGGAAAGATTTGGGTTTTTTGTATTGATAAAAATCTCTGTTTCTGGATGGAATGCTAAACCTGTGATGTCCCATGCAGAGGACACCTTTATGAGTCTATACACCATGTACTATTTTTGAAAAAAGAAAGGGAGGGGATTATATGGCAACAAAATAATGGTTTTAGGGAGAGAAAATTGCCCAGTATGCGCTGAAGGTTTCATATCAGTATTATTTTCTTTTTATGCCACTTTTATTGGGCCCACGGGTTTCTTTGCTTCTTCCTCCCTCCTCATGTAACAAATTACCATGTTGAAGATTCACATTTCATATAAGTACCAGCTCTCTTATTCTTGGTGAGACCTAACCAAAAGTGTCTCTTAGCATCCTACTCATAGGAGTCAGAGACATTTATGTTCAAGATCAAAATACTTGGCTTTGATTGCCTAGCTGATAAAAAAAAAAAACCACTGAGATGCACCCCTAATAAAGGGTGCCAGCAGCCGCGGTGGCTGCCCATGTTTGTTAGTTTACATGCCATTCTTTACCTTTGAAGTCATGTTGTGCCACTGACATGAGAGTAGCAAAATTGTAGGCAGAGTAGAACAGTGGGGTCTTTCAGCAGGGGTGTTTGTGGAGTCTGGCAAAAGTTTTTGTTAAAAGCATCTGCTTATGACCTTTAACAGTTGCTGCTGTCAATGGTTAACTTTAAGTGGGGACCTGGAAATATTTCCTTTTAAAATCAATAGCTACATTTTTATAAAATGAATTCTGCTAAACTCATACTGCTGTATTTAATCTTTCCCCCTATACCCTTTCCCTTCTTCCCTCAAAATATGGTTTAAAAACTGATGGCAGGGTCTGCAGAGAAGTGAACTCCCCTATTCTGTCTTTACTGCTGTCAGACATAATCCATATGCACAGCGAATAGAAGAGTGAGAAAGTGAGGTGGGAAGTAAATTGAGCAGGATCCTCTACTTTTAAAAATAAAAACAAAACAAAACCAACTTCTAAGCAAGCTTCAATTAAAGAAATGTAGTATGGTGGTTTACATGACCAAAAAATTAGCACTGTGACCAAATGTGATGTAAAAAATAGTGTCACTGAGCTTGCCACTTTTACCTCACAGTTGCCCACAGTGTTAATTTTTAATTATCATTCCTTTTTTTAAACTTGCCTTTTGTTGGAAGTACCTCCTTTACTTGTGAAGAAAAGTAATAATTACATAGCATTCTTGCGTATACTTTCAGGTTTTAAAGAGCAAGCATTGTATGAATTTTGTATTAAATTTTTACTTTAATGTGTTACCTGCTACTATTATATGTAGCTTAGTGACTGAAGCTGTCTTATAACAACATAGCGATCACTTATAACAACAATTGAAAACATTTAGGCCAATAGGTTTGCAGTTGGCCCTAAGATCTTACCTAATTGGCTGCTTTGTCTTCTATGTCATAATCATACCACACAACAGTAAGCAGTATCCAGAGTCACAGTAGTGAGCCTGGGATTTATTTTTCAATCTAAAGTTTTTCTCTTTCTCTCTCTAATAAAACATCTGAAACTCATAAGACATCTTTAAGAATTTCTTAGGAAAACATGCTGGAAGACGGTGGATCTTATTTTCATCCAGAACATTTTTTTCTCTTCTTTATTTGAAACTGATTTTCAACAGATGTGGAAGCCACATCTGTTTGTCGGGTTGGTTCTTAAGTCACTAGGCAAAGAGAGAGATGAATCTACTCAAGACTGACACTTGGAGAAACAACACCGCATCTTCCTGGCTTATGAAATTCAGTTTTCTTTGGCTTTTTAGTCAGAACTGTTGCCAAGCAAGTGCCGTTTGGACTGCTTACATGAACATATCATTTCATGTTGGGAATCGCATGTTGTCAGAGTTAGGGGAGACCGGAGTATTTGGAAGAAGCTCCACTTTGAAGAGAGTGACAGGAGTAATAGTACCACCAGAGGGAAAAACCCAAAATGCATGTAATCCCAACACCAGTTTCAGCCGAGCAAAGAACTCAGAGACCTGGCTCGCACTTATTGAACGGGGAGGTTGTACTTTCACACAGAAAATTAAGGTGGCAACAGAGAAGGGAGCCAGTGGAGTGATCATCTATAACTTTCCAGGAACTGGCAATCAGGTGTTCCCCATGTCTCATCAGGCATTTGAAGGCATTGTCGTCGTTATGATTGGCAACTTAAAAGGCACGGAAATTTTTCATTTAATTGAGAAGGGAGTTCATGTTACAGTCGTGATTGAGGTGGGGAGAAAACACATCATCTGGATGAATCACTATTTTGTCTCTTTTGTGATCGTCACAACCGCTACCTTAGCATATTTCATCTTTTATCAGATTCGAAGACTTTGGGTAGCAAGGATTCAGACCAGGAGATGGCAACGGTTAACAGCAGATCTCAAGAATGCATTTGGCCAGCTCCAAGTTCGGGTATTAAAAGAAGGAGATGAGGAAATAAATCCCAATGGAGATAGCTGTGTGGTTTGCTTTGAACCCTATAAGCCTAATGATACAGTTCGTATTCTGACTTGTAAACACTTTTTCCACAAGAATTGCATTGACCCCTGGATTTTATCCCATGGGACATGCCCCATGTGCAAATGTGACATTCTTAAAGCTTTAGGGATTCAAGTGGATGTAGAAGATGGAACAGAATCTTTGCAAGTTCTAATGTCCAATGAATTGCCTGAAACCCAGTCACCTGGTGAGGAGGAGACAGATAATGAACTTCCTCCTGCAAGACCATCAGATAAAGTAATTCACGTGGAGGAGATCCCTACTTCTCAGAACAATGACAGCCGCCCTGGTTCAGCAGTGGAAGATGTCCATCCTTCACCTTGACGGCATGACCTTTGAGGAAGTGGATTAAACCTGTTTGTCAAATTAGGTCTTAACACTGACAAACAGTTTGTTTGAAGTGTGGTATTGTGTCCTTTTTTGTTTCTTCGGTAATTTTCTATATTCTTTGTGAAGCCTGAAAGACAGAAAAAAACGCCTAGCAGGATTTTTTTTTTTTTTTGCTTAATTTTTTACCTTTGCTAAGTAAGTGTAACTTTTTTTGTCAGTGTATGTTACTACTATGAGTATACAAATATTTATTTTTATGTATATGTGCATGTTAAAACCAATGACAAACTTTTCTTTCCTAAATATTTCCTGTATATATATTGGGCTTTATTTTGGTAAGAAAATTGTTAATATGTTTGCATGTTCGTTCTAATACAGAAACTATCAAGTTTGAAAAAACATGAATTATCTTTTATGTGCTAAGAAGAGTAAAAAGTATCTTTTGATAATATATTTATAGTGTAACATATTAGTTTTGAAGTAATTGTGCTGTTTTTTTCATTCTTGGCATGAAAATTTTGCTGTATAGAATTTTAATTACTTTTATTTTGATAAACAGTTCTGTTCAAGCAATTAGTACATTGCATGTGATCTGCATAGTGAGAGGAATTTTAAAAATACTGGCACTCTAAGTGAACAGCAAGTACTTCAGTGCCCAATATAATTTACCATAATTGTAACATGTTCATAATACGTAGATTTAATGATAAAGAATTCCTATGATATTTAGTCTTGGCATATTTACTTCCATGTTTTCCTCTTCCCTACTCCACTAATTATTTTTTGCCTTTAAATAAAATGTTTAAAATATGCCAGATAATTTTGGAGATAAGTACCACAATGTAGAAATTATTGTTAGGACATCTCAGGATCATGTTTGTTGTGTTCACCATATTCTCAGGGTCTAGCACAGTCCCTGGCACTCGAATATTCTTGAATAAATGAATGAGTGAATGAATAATAATAAATATCCTTTTTGTAATGCAACCATTATGTGTTAATCTGAAAAAAACTAAGCGGTTTATCCTAATCATACAAAATAATGGAGTACTGATGCTGAAAATTTTCATTCTAAATTACTTTGAAAAAATATTTAATTATAATTTTAGCCCAGAATTCATCATTACAGTTTAGCATGTGTAATTTTAATGAGTAGTTTTGAATTATCTAAGGATAACACTGGGATTGAAATATCTCTCAGCCCTGGAGAGAGACCCAGTGGAGAGGCATTTTGTGAGTTGCTCACTGCTAACAGTACTGGAATTCAGACACAGGCAGAATGGCAGTAGTAGGCTGTAACTCCAAGCCCAAGGAAGACTGGATAAAGGAGGAGAGGCACTCATCTAAGGCCGGGAAGAATCAGGATACGGTAGAAACTAAGCAGATGATTGGGGTAGGGGTGACACCCTGCTTTTTTACACCCAACCTCGGAGAGGCTTGACTGTGCCAATCATAAGTAGCACCAGGGCTACTGGAGGATTTAGCAGGACCACTGTTTTGAGTTTCATTTTGAGTTTACTCTGGGACAGTAAAGTCATTCTCTGAGGAACTAAGCACCACACTTAAGTGAGAGGACACTGAAGGCCCCATGAGAGCCACCCCTGAAAGGATCGGCTCCAAAGCTAGGGTAAGCTTTCATCTTAGACTGGCTACTGTTGCTGCCACTAGAGGGTAGCAACTGATGGGGGCCAGGGTGGCTCGAGTGATTTCCACTGGTTGCCAAGAAAATCACAGGAGCTGTTAAAATGAATAAATGCATCTGTAATGTTGGCAGTCCATGAACCCAGAGTTATAGGATCATCACAGGTCTACATATTCTTAGGAAATTCTTGTGGGACACTTCTTCCAGGAGAGACCTGGCACTTGAGGAATTTGTTTGTTGTCCACGCTAACAGTACCATAGTGTTCTCTTTCCACTCTTCCTCTGCATTCTCATTAGTTTCTCCTATCCCTTTTCTTCCTTTTTCCCCCCTTTGTTCTTCATTGTCAACCTTAGGCCTGACTTATCCCATATGTAAGAAATTAGCATGTACACAATTTTATAAGATTGCTTTTGTTAATATGGACATTTAACATTTAACACAGTGCCCTTGTTTGATCTGATCATTTCCAATGGATGGTTATTAAAGGATAATTAGGATCTGTATTTGGGGTGGGAGAGAAAGGATCCAGTCAGTGAACATAGGGACTGTCATGTGCTGAGTGCCTTCCATAGACCAGGCCGTGGATTGAGTGCTTCACATAGCTGTTTCTTCTATGTCAGAATAAAACAGCAGTTTTAATCCTTGTCTTTAGAATGTGGCAAACAGATCAATGAACCACTTTTACTCTGGGTTTTATAACTAGGACCTAGAAATAGCACTGCTGTGTCAAATATTATTCATTGTAGTAGATTTTTTACCTATGCTGTGGGCTATACCATTTTCTCAAGTACTTAGGGATGCAAATATACCTTAACATGATGACATGGGACCATCATGTGGATTATTTTGCCCCTGATACCAGTGTCATAATGGGCTTTCCTTGTACTCCTCCTTTTTATGTTTTTGCATTCTATGGTAATAAAATTTTGATTCCCTACTCCTCAGTCAGTAGTGGGTTGATGTTCTTTATAAAAATTAAACTTGCTTTTTTCACCATTACTTGGATAAATTAGGTTTAGTATTTCACTAAAGTGAAAAATATTCTAGAGGACTGTAACTCTGGGTGATTCTATAGGCAAAATTATTTATGCCCATCTATAGGGTACCCAGACACATTATAGGACACACTACTTTGATATTATCCCTCTTGCTATAGAATTATTATAATGTAGCTGTCCTTTAGAGAATGTTGGTCAACCATTGTTTGCATTATTGAGCCCTTGGAAGGATTTAGTGAGTGGGGGATCTGGCCTTTCTGATGGGAGTTAAGCTTAATGTACACTCAGAGTGTTCTCCACACTCACTGGCTTTTGAGGCAGTATGGAGGAAACAAGTAGGGGAATGATCCAAGTTTGGGGAAGCAAATAGAGGACATCTTCACACACTGATACTGTGAAGTCATCATTTTCATGGCAATTCTGTTCGCCCATTCTGTCATTTACTATGAGCACCTGTTGAAGTATTGGCAAGAATGGAAAAACAAACACATGTACTTGTTACTAAATTGGAACTAATCGATCAATATGTATGTGCACATATGGAAGTAAAACTCAATGGAAATCAAGCAGGTGGGAGGGGGAAGGAGGGGATGGGTAAATTCACACCTAACGAGTACAGTACACACTATCTGGGCGAAGGACACACTTATAACTTTGACTCAAACTGTCAAAAAGCAAATTATATAACCAAACGTATGTACCCCATAATATTCTGAAATTTTAAAAATGTGTTTCTTTGGTTTGGTATTTACTGCATTTTCCTCTGTTAGTTCTTAGGTATGAAAAATAAAGATTATAGTTTATTACATTTACTAGCATAGAAATATCTTAAAATACACACCTGATTTTATGAAAGGTAAGAACTTTGTGGAGGAGGGGTAATGTACTTTAACTTTAGAAAAAGAGATGATCCACTCCCTATGCACAAGTGTTAGTGTCGTTCCACCACAATCCATCCACCAAACCTCCCCTTTCCACAGCTGTGCCACAGATTCTAACACTCTCTCCACAATTATGGAGTCATCTTCATTAGACATACAAGTTACTGTGTCCCCTGATGATTTTAGGTGCTGCCATGAATATTTTGCAGCCCTGTTGATGGACGAGGTAACCTTGATTCCAAAACTTCTCTACATATGCAGCCTCCTTCTCCAATTCAGCAACTCTCTGTTGTTGCCACATATCGGGTTCTGTCTTCTTTTGAGATCTTCCCAACTTAGAGCCTCTTTTTCAGAATTCCCTTTTTGAACTCACTTGACCTATCATCTCCACTACTTTTTCAGACTTGTTCTTTGTTCTCATCCCAAGCACAGTTTCCCTGAATGGTCCATCTCTGATTTTCCAACTTCAGCCTAGAGCCAATTCAAAGTCATTTTCGTTTTACCCTACTAAGTGCTACTGAATTCTTTGCTTCCTACACTTTTCCTGCAGGATCATTTACCTATCCTGAATCATCTGTACTGTCTGCTGTCTGCTTTTGACACTTCTATTCCGCAGCAGCCACTTATTACTCAAGTTGCCATGTTTATTATGTGATTTTAACCAGATCTTTGCTTCCATTTGGAATCCTTTATTCTCTTAACTCCCTTTTGTATTCCCCGTAGAGTAGTATGTCTAAGCTTTTTGGCTGCACATCAGAATCACCTAGGGAGCTTTTAAAAAT
Organism: Microcebus murinus; assembly: GCF_040939455.1. Classification (NCBI taxonomy): domain Eukaryota; kingdom Metazoa; phylum Chordata; class Mammalia; order Primates; family Cheirogaleidae; genus Microcebus; species Microcebus murinus. The sequence goes on along the minus strand of NC_134112.1, from coordinate 75,990,036 downwards.
CTCAATGCCCAGCCTGCACTCAAGACCTCTGGGCTGGAACCCAGGCATCAATAATTTCTAAAGTTGCTAAGGTGATTCCGATGTGTGCATGTGATTTAGAACCACTGCCAGAGGGCTGTTCCAAAGAGCAAGTTCACATACTCGACTGAGTAAGCCCACAGTGAAAGAGGGAGGCGAGTTTTTAATTCCAACTATTCACTAAAGGTCTGAAAAGATACCAGCATACTAAAACAGGGGGCCAGAGATGAAGTTCAGAAGGAAGTCATGTAAATTCCTAGGTTTAAGTATATAAACCAGCTTCACAAAGACTAGAGGGAGACTCAGTTTAGCTTCCATAAAAAGTGTCACTGAAAGTAAGTTCAGGATGAGCCACTGGGCATGTAAGTGGGCCCTCCAAAGGAACATGGCGTCTTCTGCATTAACAGCAGCAATTACTGTCCTTTCCTCCTTCACTGTAAGCTCTTACCCCAATGAAAGTTTCATTGACTCATTTGTTAACTCACTCAACAAATATTGATTGCCTTGGAAATACAGTGGTGAATCATACAGAACTCTTTGCTTTCATGGAGTTTACTTTATAGTGGGAAGAAAATAAAATAAATGTCATATGCTAAATAATTATAAGTGCTATGGAGAAAAAACACAATAGAAAGCTGTGGAAGATAGTTGCAGTTTTAAATATTACAGAAGAGATACCACTAAGAAGATAAACAGCTGAAGAAAGACCTGAAAGAAATGAATGAAGGCCCTGCTGTAGGACCCATGTGGAAAGAGTGAAGTGTGGCCTAAGGAGAGTCTCCAGGATAGTATGAATGTTTAACCTGGAAGGCAGAAGACAGCGTTAACTGCCCTTGAACACTTGAAGAATGGACTTGGGAAGAATTTAGATTTTCTTTGTTATTACAGGAGTTAGAACTGGGTGAGAGAATGACAGCTAAGGGAGAGCCTTGCCACCTGGAAACACAGAACTTTCCAGAAGTGAGTCCTGCCTATAGACAGGTTATTGCCTTCAGAGAGCAGAGTTTCTCCTTCTTAACGGAGTTGATACTGTTTGGCTGTTGTTTTAGTGGTGGTGGTGGTGAGGGAATTGGGCTTGAAAGGGTGATTGGATTTATACCTTCGAGGTCCCTTGCAATCCTGAGAATCAGATTCTGGAATTAAAAAGCAATAACGTTGTTATTCTTCTACACATAGTTGCCATCTGGTGAAAAAATAACTAGATATAAATTACAAAATCCATTCAACAAATGTTTATTGAGAGCCACTATATGCCAGGGCAATTTAGTCAACAAGTGTTGGGTTCATTTTTCTTTAACTTAACAGAATGTTTGCTTTTAAAATTGATTTACTTTCCAGAATTTTTTTTTCCATTTTTATTTTGGAAGTTTGTTTCTCTACTGTAGGCTCTTGGATTATCAAGAGTAAATAACTTGCTATCCTCAAGATTTATGTTTTATAAACCTAGGATTTGAGAGGGCAGCAACTCATTCTCTGGTGTCCTGGTGGTAGTGTGGAAAATATAAAAGTTTGGTTTTTAGAAATCTCTTTTCTCCCAACTTCTGTGTCAACATTGGTACATCACTCATCTTGTCAAAGAAAAGTTTGTTGAGATATTGTATCTGCAGCAAAGGACCAGTAGTTATTGATTTCTAATCTATTGTGGAATATTTTGTAAAATACAAAGTCACAGATTTGACTTACTCTGAAATGCCTAACAAAAATAATTTGAATTGATGGAGGGGTAGGTAGATATGTGAAAGAACAAATAGAGTAAAATGTTAATTGTAGAATCTAGGTAGTAGGTACATGTGTGCTCACTACAAACTTTTTTTTAAACTTTTCTATATGTTTTCTATATGTTAAGTAGTTTTATAATAAAATATTAGGGAAAATCATGCTTTTGGATGCCATGGCAGTATCACATGACTTCATAAGTTTCTAAAAACTTGCTTTCACTTAACATAGTTGATAGGTTCTTGAAAACTGGGACTTTAAGTGAAACGACTTATAATGAAACCAGTTTTACCGTGGGCTAATTGATATAAACAGAAGTTCTTAAGGCATATTTCTGATCACAAAAACATTCACCTAACTTCTAAATAAAGACTAAACACTTATGTTAAACATGCAAAAAAATGTGAACTATACATATATTTATAAGTAATAAAAACAAGATTATTTAGCCACTGGTTCCAGTTCAGGGTCCCAGGGTGGCTGGAGACTCTCCCAGCAGGCGGGCACCAGGCAGGAACCAGCCCTAGACAGGACATCCTTCCATCACGAGGCACACTCATACACATGTGCACACACTCATCCTAGCACGTTGTAGGCACGCCAGTGAACCTAATGGATACTTTGGGATGTGGGAGGAGACTGGCTTACCCACAGAAAACCCATAGGGAGTACATACAATCTCTACACAAACAGTGGACCCAGCCAGGAGTCGGTTTTTTTTTTTTCCAAATCAAAGTTATACCTTTGAGGTATTGAGACATTATTTGAGGACCTGCTATGCTTGCTGAGGGGCAGGTAACAGTTCCGGTGCTGGCATTGGTCCACAGATCACACTTTGAGTAGCACTGATTTTAAAGCTTATTTCACTGTACTATCTCATTTGATACTTAAAAAAATGTGTTGAGAAAAGACTCATTCTATATTGTGAGCTATATCAAGACCTCACTTTGTACCCCATAAATATATATAATTATTATTTGTCAATTAAAAATAATTTTTTTTAAAAAAAGTTATGTTATCTTTATTTCACAGGTGAGGAAACTGACCCAGAATGGTTCAGTCTTTTGGCTTGCATCATGCTTGAACTCTCAGATCTTCTGATGCCCCTCTGCATTTTGTTACATTATTTTCCCAACTGATGAGAGGAGAGTGGCACAGAAGTAGAAGTGCAGATGAGGCATACAGATAAACAATTGAAGTTAGACTAGTATAAATCTGTAAGAGAGAAGAGAACATGTTTTGTTTGTTGCACATAATGAAGATAAATCATATTAAGATTTTATTGAACATTATATATTATGAGGCTCCAAAAGAAATATACCAAATTTTAAAAATTTATTTTCTATGTCATTACAATAAGAACCCCCCCCCCCAAAAAAAAAAATCCTCATAGAATAATAGTTGGAAGGAGGTGGCCTAACAAGGAATTTTCAGAGTTTTCCATCACACCATGAAACATTGAAAAAAAGAAGGATGTGAGGATGGTCTAGGAGTAGTAGTATTTTCTTTAGTTTTGTGTCTGCATATAGAAGCTTTTCTTTAGAAATTCACATTTACTGTGGCATTGCTCCCTTTTCTACTGTGAGCAACATGATTTTTCTTCCCCTTCAGGGTCTCGGTCTTTGTTGCACAGTGTCATACAGATTTTGAGCCCAGGTAGGGCCCAGTGATCTTACTACTTTTATATTTGTGCTTGTACCAAGTGGCTTGGTAAATTCTTCAGTTTCAACCTCTGTGGTTACAGAGTGAAAGAGATTTTGCCATTGGCTTAGGGAAATTTAAGCTAATCAGTTGGAAATATGTATAAAGGAAAACTAAAGGATCAATCTTCTATTAGCCAATATTAGAAGTTGATATTAGAACAACTTCATAATATTGATAAGATGATGAGAATATCATGCATATGTTTTTTTTCTTTTCAAAGGAAAGCTTTTTGTTTTTCAAATCACAGTTATGTTCATTTGGGTATAGACTTATCTCAATTCCTACAACAAAATGGAAGAACTGACAGTGACCATTTGGTGCTTTAGATTTGCTCTAAGGGCTTTAAATTTGTTGTAAGAGATTTAGATTAGTTATAGAAGGGTCTTGGGAGAGCAACTGTTTACTAGTTTATAGATAAAAGTCTAGAGGTATCTCTTACCTAAATTTATTTTTTAAATGAAATACATTATTATCAGTTTTAAGTTGTGATTTCTTCACATTTAATAAGTAAAGGAATAGGATTGGTTAGGTCAGTGTTTCCAAATCTTTGAAATTTATGAATCAATAAACAAAAATGAGAGTCAGGTATAGCTTTTATTTTTGGTTTTTGCCAAGAAAGATAATTAACCATTACAACAACAACAACAAACAACAACAAAAACACCACCATTTATGATTAATACTATTGTAAAAGAAGTGACTTGTTCTATATAGTTTCAACTATTATAATATTAAATAAATTTAGCTTTATTAAAATGTTCTTTGTAGTCCTTATATTTGTTTTTTTCACCTCAAATCCATGAAAATGTCATCTTATACTAGTCAAAACACCAGCCTTTGGATTCAGTAACTTTCCAAAGTTCATTACTACAAGAGCCCAATCATTTCCATTAAAATTTAGGTATCTAATGGTACCTGACATTACAGAGGCTTTAAAATTTGTGCATCTCTCATGACGTTGGCAGCCTAGGCAGGAAAGAGGTACAGTGACGGTGCCCAGCAGGATAGGGATGTTTTACACCTCAGTGAGTATGGGGAGGTGCTAAGACAGCTTGGAGTGAAGAAGCAACATAGAGCTGTGGGCCGCTTTGCAAAGGAGGTGGAGAATAATAGTAGCACGGTGTCCTCCGAACTCTTGCCCATGTATTCACTCCTTGGCCTCTCCAGCACGGTTTAATGAGCCACAAATTGATCAATCTCCAAATTTGGTTGCCTAGTGGTGAAGAGGGGACGCTAAAGTGAGGCTGGCCTTAAATCTTGACTCTTCCACATTCCGGTTGTGTAATTGTGGCCATGTCTGTTTATCTCTCTCTGTTTTTTTCTTAATCTTTAATGTAGATACTTAGCTCCTTAGTATGTAGTTGTGAGGGTTAATACCTGTACTGCCCTCAAAACAAATTGCATCTATTTTCAAAGTGTATGTTTTATTGTGTGACTCCCTGTCATTAATGTTTGGATGGCATTTTGTGCTCTTGGGATAAAGACCAGAGGCCTTTCTAGGCCCGATAAAGCCCACCCCTCCAGTTTCTTCACATACCACTGAACCCTCGGTCACTTCACTGCAGCTCAGAGAAGCTTCCTGAGGCCCACATAGCCTGGCTGTGTTCCCTCCACCCACTGCGGGTTGGTTCCTCTTCATTTCCAAGGTACTTCCTTTCAGGGTTCAGATCTCAACTCTTCTCCTTAGGGAAAGCCTCTGTGACCTCCCCAACTAGATTCAAAACTTAGTTACAAACTCTCCTGGCACCAGAAACTCTCACTAGTATTTGTGAAGCCACAGGCTTATTAGTTTGTATAGCCATTTGTTTGCCCCACTCAAAACTCTAAGAAGGCAGCAAAACCATTTCATTTTGCTTATGAGTATATTCCGTGCAATGATCACATTGCCCAGTACATACTTTTTCTTGGTAAATATTTATTGAACAAACAGATGAGGGGTGGGAGAGGGAACATGTGGAGGGCTACACAAGTGTTCCCCATTACTGGAACAGAAAATATGTTCTCAGAAGCAATGTTAGAGGAGCCTGGAAAGGTGGATTGAGGGAGAGACTTGGCTGGCTAAAGAGACTGGCATGATATGGTGCCAATTGAGAATCCACTGACTGGCTTTGGGCACACAAAGTGACCTGAAAAAGAATACTAATGTTTATATTCTGGGAAACTTAAAGTTATTTGATTTCCAGTGAGAATAAACTCAACCACAGTTAACACAGATTCATGAATTGATAACACTTGAAAAATAGTTTTAAAACTGTATTGTTGTTTCTCCAAGGACAGCATAGATGATGGGAATTATGAGACAGTACTTTATTTGGCATTATTAAGGAGAAGAATACATCTCGCATAAGTGGGGCTCTTGTACTTCCTCAGCATTTTCCTGGCTGAACACATGTTGGCAGTCTTCCCGGAACCATCTCATAGATAGCCACAATGATTTGGCAAGCAGATAATGTTTTTCTCATCATTATAAAAATCCTTTCGAATCAAAGAAGCAGTGCACGGTTCATATCAACAACCATGTGTGAACAATAAGGGCTTCTGTGGAAATGTGTATTTGAAGGCTTGTTTGGACAGCTGAGCAGACTTACCCTTTGCAGACAGAGTTTCCTAGCATCACATTTCAGTTTTGTTATTAGTTCATGAACCATGACTTTGTTAAGATACTCAGTGACTTCTTTGGTACATAACCTGACCTGGTGAATGGGGATTGTGGCAGTTGATGGTGCTCAGATAGAAGCCCACATTGTAGTTAAAATTCACTGAAATGGGGGGAAATGTAACGTACATAGTATGTTAAAGTTTTCTGATGTGAGCCTTCTAACCTGCATGCTGAATCAGTTATGTGTTCAGTGGTATTTCACAAGAAGATCACAGATTGATAATTCCACAGGTCACAGAGTTATTGGGAGAATAGAGACTGAATCCTGGCCTTTGGACTCCAAAATCATCATTTCCCCACCCCACCATGGGTGTACCTCTGGCAGCCAGATGTCCTTCTGGGTGCCGGCCCACACTGTGACCTTGGGCCAGTACTTATCTCCTCAGCTTAAGCCACTTAACCTGTAAAAGAGAGTGATATTGGGAAAGGCACAGGGTGGTCATAAGCACTAAAGGGGATAATGTGAGAAGAGCTCTGGGGAGACAGAATGTCTGCTCCTCGGTGGGTGTGTCGATATATGTAATTTCCGTGGCAGCTTCAACACTCGCATGGCACCTACTGATATTCCAGATAGGATTTCATGGTGAATTCTGGGGCCCAGCACAGAAAGCTGGTGTGTGTCCCCCCAGGACTGGAGACCAGTTCTGAGACCAGTCTCTGCACATAGCCACGCTTCTCCTGCCTTTAACTTGACAGCTGTTGCAAAAGGATACAAGATCAAGATATTTGCTACTTACTGATACTAAACTCATCATTGTTAGAGTTTTGTAACTGCTATCACCTGAAAAATTGTTTGAAAAAACTTTATATCAGTATTTCAGCAAGAACAGCACAGATCATAGGAATTACTAAATATTTTGTTTATTAGACAACATAAATTTTATTTTTCTCATAAACCAGTCTCCTTCCTTTATGACATCACTGGTCATGCTTGCTTCCCTTTATGATATCTTTTGCTCCTCATTTCATATGGACAAGGTGCCTCTCTTATACTTCTTTCTTATATGAGCATATAATAGGAAAACAGTACCTCTTACTGGTTCTTTAATAATTTAAATGATGCAAGTGTGTGGATGGGTTTCAAAGCTTTAAATTCTGCCCCAGTTTTACTGAAACCTTTGCCTTCCTACCCACTACTCCTCTGCTAAATACCCTCCAAAATATTCCTTCAACATGTCACTTCCTTGCTGCTTTACGCCAGTGCTTTCCATTGCTTCCTGTATCAAATGACATCTCTGAACTACCCTTCTTTGCTGGACCAGCGGTTATTCCTCACCATTCTCCTCTGCAAGCCCCACACTCCATGCTGTCAATTAGCTGCTTCTCACAAAACTTAGGTCACTCTTTCCTGTGACATTGTTCGTTGTGATTCCTTCCTTCTGTAATATTGTTCCCTCTCTTGTTGCCATGGACAAGGTCCATGCCTTATATATCTTTCTTATATATAAGCATACAGTAGGAAATCAGTAAAGTTTCCTGGTTCATTAATTATTTAAATCATGCAGATGCACAAGTGGGTGAATGACATCATTACTTTAACCATCAAAACAACTCATTCACTGCTCACTCATTCTGTGGGTATTTTCTAAGTGCTTGCTATATAGGTAGGCGATATAGACAAAGTGGTGAATGAAACAGTTTTTATCTTCATGGAGCTTACCGTCTTGTGAGTTAAACAGATATGAATTTTTTTTACTTAAATCTTACAGTTACAATGTGATAAGTACTTTGAAGGAAAAAGAAAATATGCATACAACATATATACACGGGATCTAGCCATGCCAGGGTGACTGGGGAAGAAATTTCTCAGAAAGGGTCAACTGGGTAGAGATCTAAAGGGTGACTAAGATTGTAAGGGGACAGTGAGAAGGACAATGGGAGGTTTTTAAAAGGCTGGTGGAACTGGAACACATATATCTGGAAAGAAAGAATGACTTGTGATAAAGCCAGAGAGATAGTGTTGGATATTTTGAAATGGGGCCTCAAACAATGATTTTGATGGAAAACCAGTGAAGAATTTTAAGCTAGAGAAGTATTGAAATGACCAGAATCTTAAAAACATATTAGTTGCTGCCAATGAAGAGTATATGTTGGGAAAAAGTGAGGGCAGGAATAGGGTGGCTGCCAGAAAACCTTCTGAGGCAGGGAGCCCAGGTAGGAGGCTGTTTGCTGTCTCGCAGGGAGTCCCAGGCTAGGTGTGGAGAACTGCTTGTGGGCAAGTGGAGAGGTGAAGTAGGACTTGAGGAGAACTTAGGGGCAGAATCAGCAGGGTGCAGTGACAAGTTGTGTGTTGGGGAAAATAACAGGGAGGATAAGAAGGGGTCAGGAATTTTTTCAGGTTCCTCAAAGGTTGAAATGGGTATCTGAGACTCACTGAGGTAGGCAGAAAGTAGAGAAAATATTGGGAAAAATCATGAACTCATGAATTGAGGCTCATTAAGTTTGGGATGCCAGCGAGACATCTAAGAGAGATTGGGTGATCTTGGAGATTGAGTCTGGTGCTTAAGTGAGATTAGGATATAAGGTTTGTGGGTCACACTTTGGGACAGGGTTGGGAGCAGGTGCAAAGCAGAGGGCCCCCAGACCTAGCTGGGAGACAACGGACAGAGAGGAAAACAGCTTCCTTGTGATTGCACATCTTCCTTTGTCCTTGCGTCGGCCCAAGAGAACTCGTCTTCATTCCTGCTTTAGATGATTACTCTTCTTTCCTTATGTCAAAACTCTGTTTTCCTTCTGGAACTCATGCCTTTCAACTATACCCCTTCCTGTACTTTCAGTTCCTGGATATTTACTCATCCTCTGGTTCCTCTCCCACAGCCATCCATACCTTAGGAAACCTATGAGCTAGATGCCTATCTAATCCTCTTCTTTAGCTTAGGAGATTTCAGTGTCCAGGGATTAGTAATTACTTTTTTTTTAAACAAGTCTTTATTGAGCCCTTACTATGGGACAGGCTCTGTGGTAGACACTGGATTCAGTAGCAAACAAAACAAAGTCTCTGTTCTGGGACACTTACCTTCTATTTTGGGGAGACAGACAATAAATAGAGATCAGATGATGTTATGTGCTACAAAGGAAAATAGAGCAAGATAGGAGGATAAAGATGATGAATGAGATGGTAGGAGGAGAACAGAGCGTCCTTTCAGATGACTGCACTGATACCCAAATGAAGTAATACAGTAAATCATGTGAATGTATGAGTTGTATTATCTAATGCTTTGCAACAAATTATCCCAAAATTTAGCAGCTTAAAACAGCAAACATGTATATCTCATCATCTCTCAGGATTAGGAATCTGGGAGCAGTTTAGCTGGGTGTTTCTGCTTAGGGTTTCTTAGGAGGTTATAATCAAGATGTCAGCAGAGACTGCTATCATCTTGAGCAGGGGTCCTCAAACTTTTTAAACAGGGGGCCAGTTCACTGTCCCTCAGACTGTTGGAGAGTGCGCACTGTGGGCCCAGGGTGAGTCAGCTGCTAAGCAGGACAGGCAGCTGCGGCAAAAACACCTGGAGGGCTGGATAAATGTGCTAGGTGGCCCACGGGCCATAGTTTGAGGATGCCTGATTGAGGCTCAATTGGGACTGAAGAATTTGCTTTCAAACTTGCTGACATGGTGGTTGGCAGACCTTGGTTCAGTGAGAGCCTCAGTTCCTTGCCTCATGACAGCTAGCTTCCTGCAGGGCAAGTGATAAAAGAGAGCAAGAGAGAGTACCACAGTCTTCTGTAACCTAATCTCAGCATGGACATGCCATCACTTACCTTTCTATGTGTTCTGTAGCTTAAAGTGCTTCTCTTTACTGACCTATCTCCTCCATTGCTCGAATGTGACTTCCCAGTCTAGCCTTTGCCGCCTCTCTCATTTCCTTTTTCATTCAGACTTCCTAAAAAGAGCAGTTCATGTTTGCTGCCTTAACTTTATCATACATCATCCTCTCTCCTTCCTCCTGCAACTGGCTACTGCTCTTCTCTAAGCCAGTAAATCTTCTCTGCCAAAGGTAACTAGTGATGATAAAGACCAATCAAATTTTTTCTCATCTGACCTAATTTTTCTTGTGACACTTGGTATTCATTCTCTCTCTTCTCCTCCTCCCATTTGAGATTATCTTCACCTTGATTGCTACTATGCCTGTGTGTCCATAATTTTTCCTTCTACTTCTCTGATACTACCAACCACGCCCGGATCCAGTTCTTTGCCAAATGTTTAAATATATGTATTTCACAGTGTTTTGTTCTTGACTCTTTCTGTTTTTGCCATATTTTGTCTCCAAAGCTGACCTCTACCAAAACTGAACTGATTATCTATAACTGCCCCCCACACACACACACACTCACTACCATATAGCAACACCAAACACACACAAATTCTTCCACCTGTATTCTTTATTTTTAGTTAGTAGAATCCAGATACCCCAGTAAAAATCTGTGAATTATCAAGTTTTCCCTGCCTTAGTTTCCACATTCTGTAAGTCACTGAGATGGGCTCATTCTGTCTCCCACTCTGTCTTTCTCTGTAGCCTAGTCCTAGTTCAGACCTTGTTGTTTTCTACCTGGTCTGTTGTCCTTATCTGGTAACTGGTCCCAGTCTCTGCTCTGGTTGATTGTTGTCTACCCTCAATGTTGCAACCAGTTATTTGCCCAAAACGTGCATCTCCCCATGTTAGTGCCTGTGCCACCCAGCCGTCATTGACTCCGTGTCATCAGAGGGGGCCCTGAGTCTTCCCTCAGCACACGTGGCATTTTGCCACCTGGTCTCTGTTGGTTTCTCTGGCTCAGCTTTTGCTGCCCTCCACATTTTAGGTAATGTTCCTGCAGTATGGAAGTTCTTACATTTCCCTCAAAAGGCCTTATACCGTTTTATTTTTCTGTGTTCCCCGCCCCCAATCTTTTACTTTCCTGAAATGTCTTTTATTTTCCCTTTTCCTCTCACACAGATTGTTCAAAACATGGGTCCCTCACCTCTGTCCTCTCTAACTCTGGCCCCTAGAAAATTAATACCCTCTTTCCTTTTGCTTTCCCTCCCTCTGTGCAGGTTTCTGCTGTTGCTGTTACCCTATTTCCTATTCATCCCGTCTGTCTCAGGTAGTGTGAGCTGCGTGAGCCCAGGGTCTTTGACTCACTCCTCTTTGTGCCCCAAACAGGTAGCAGAATCCCTGGAATGTTGTTACCACTTAGCACATGTCCATTAGATTACATGTAATTGGACTGAGTTAGTAGGGCTTTCGGTATGGTTTTGTAGGGGAAATTAAGAATCCAAAAATAAACCTTCATTTGTGTCCTTGCTTTAGAAATGTGGTTTGTTTACTTGGTGAAATCTAGCTCTGACTCTGTTAGGCAGAAGAAGTTGGAAAAATAAAATGCCTGCTAACTTAGAGTATTAGAAATGAAGCAATTAAAAGTTTTTCTGAAGTTAGTCTTAAGATATTTATATTGCACTTTAAAAATATCCTCCTGGTATAACTTTAGACATCTTACCAAATTGCTAAGGTTGGTTGGTTCAACTTCAAATATTTTCACATAGAAACAATGTTGTAGCACTTTAGTATTTTTATATCAGTTAAGGTGTACTGTGGAGAAGAGACCACACGATAATTGAACAGGACAAGCTTAAACAATAAAGGATTGCTGGCTTTGGCTAAAGAAAACTCTAAAGAATATAGGAGTAGCCAAAATAGGGAGCAGAGCACCCAAGGAAGGAAGAAATCTGGAAGAGGATTCCACTACCCTCTCCCAGGGCAGGGATCCAGCACTCATTGAAAAGTTACGTCTTACTGCATGGCAGGGATGGCAGAGGAGTTCAGAGGAGTGCTGCACTGATAGAACTTATAAGGAATCTACCTTCCAGGGTCCTGGGGAGAAATCGTCCTCAGGGAGGTGCCATACTGCAGAACTCACTGGGAATCTGCCAGTGGGGATGGTGTACTTGGAAGCCACCTTGGGAGGACTGGAGAAAGGCTGCCCATGGGTTGGTGCCTTGTAGCTTCAGGTGAGAAGAGAACCAAGAAGAGAGCCCTTCTTCCTCCAATATGTCTCCTCCAGCACCCTCTACTGGCTTGTTTAAAATTGTGCTAGCTGACACAGGCTGGATGATGGAAAGGTGGATTTGTAGGTGAAAAGCAGCACATTGACAACTGGCACAGTCCACTCCTTTAACCACTGTGCTTCCATATGTTCCAACTTAAAAATTAAAGCTATTGTGCAAATTAGAATATAAATATACAAAATTTATTTGCAAAATTTAATATATGAGTATATATAAATATGTCAGTATTTGTGAATATGGTTATTTATGTATAATTATAGGTAAATAATTTTTATATAATTTATAAATATATAATTAATTTCTTGAATGCCACTGCACAGTGAGAGTGGTAGTATTAGATGTGGTTCTTCTAGATACAGGTTCTTCTGGGAGAATGTTTTGTCATTATAGGAAGAAGAAAGCGGGAATAAAAGCAGTCTCATATGACCCATAATGGATTCTTAAGAATGTGGATGACATAATAGTTGTCTAATGATTCTTGACTGATATTTAGATCCATGACTTAGAAAACAGAAAGACATTTAAGGCCAACTCTGGTGTCTCTTCTAAAATATGACTTATTACTGATATTAGTCATCTCCTCTTACATGTTTCATGAGTACCTCACTCTGTGATTATCATTGTTTTTATTTAATTTCTTACCTGGTAGTGGTGGACAATTAGAAGTACCTTAGTGGTCTTGCTTTTCTAGCCTCCATTCTTCCTAGCTGTGACAAGGGTGTGAGAAGTTGTGGGGGTGAGGATAGTTGTACTCTAAGCCCCCAGGTGTTGAGCAATCTTGATTAGAAATTACATATGATGGATATTGACTTGTAATCTAGACTTACCATACTATTGCCCTTTAAATCCTCACTTACATGATGGGGGCCCCTCCCCCAGCTGAAGACTAGCCAGAACTCACAAATACAGATAGAGATGTTGTGTTCATATCACTAATTACCTTCGTAGCTTTTTTTTTTTTTTTTTTGGCTTGTAAACAACAGAAATTTATTCCTCACAGATATGGAGCCTGTTGCAGATTCGGTGTCTGGTGAGGGCCCATTTCCTGATTTCCAGTCAGCTGTCTTTTTCCCTATCCTCACATGGTTGAGAGGATGCAGGAGCTCTCTGGGGTACCCTTACAAGGACACTAATCCCATTCATGAGGACTCTAGCCTATTGTTATTACATTGTAATATATAATGAAATAATTATACAACTCACCATAGGTTGGGGACCCCTGTTTTAGAGAGAGATCTGGGGCCTCCACCATGTCATTGGTTACCATATATTATAAAGCATTTGAATCATTGTAGAATATTTGGCGTCAGTGACTCTGGCTGGATTGCTGAAAGCAAGTGGTGTTTGTGCCCATGCCTAATTGTAAATGGATTTTGTTTTGTTTTGTTTTTCAGGTTTTTCTAAAGAGTGACCGAGTGGCCAGAATGGTTCAGAGTGGAGGGTGTTCTGCTAATGACTTCAGAGAAGTGTTTAAAAAAAACATAGAAAAACGTGTGAGGAGTTTGCCAGAAATTGATGGCTTGAGCAAAGAGACAGTATTGAGCTCATGGATAGCCAAATATGATGCCATTTACAGGGGTGAAGAGGACTTGTGCAAACAGCCAAATAGAATGGCCCTAAGTGCTGTGTCCGAACTTATTCTGAGCAAGGAACAACTCTATGAAATGTTTCAGCAGATTCTGGGTATTAAAAAACTAGAACACCAGCTTCTTTATAATGCATGTCAGGTAAGTCGTCTATGATAGTTTCCATTTCCCTGTCTGACTCACAGAATGGATATCAAGTGTTTATGAGCCTATGAAGATGTTCTTTACTTTCTATAATCATTTTGCTTGAAAAGTTGAGTGAAATTGAATTTTAATAATAATATAGTGATATTTAAAAGATTTGAAAGAAGTATTTGATGGAAAAGAATATCAGTACTTTTTATCTAGTAAATAATTGTTCCCGTATGCCCTATTTTAGGACATCAGATTTATGCCTGTTGGGTTTATATGGACCATGCCCTGAATAGTGAAATAAAAATCATCTGTTATCTGAAGAAGCGTGGCAATTTATAATAAACAGGTCTCAGTGCAAAATAATGTTTTATAGTCTTCTGGGTTTTATGAAAGTAATGAAATTTCTATGTTTTTCTTTAACTCACCCAGATAGAAATGAATTTAGTATGATTGTTAAACTATGTAATTTAAAGATTTGACAGAGTTAATAATATATTTTCTCTTCAGTTGTTATTCTAGTTATGCATGTGAAAAATAGAAAAAAATCTCATGTTCCACAACTTTCTTTTTTTTAGACCCTATGATTTGTCTAATAATGTATTCCTTCTATATTTGCATTTTGTTTGCTTATTTTGGAGCTATAAATTATTTATGCCCTAATATACAATTTAAATTGATAAAATTGTGGTATTTTAAAATTCATGTGTTCCTTAAGAGTTACGCTTTTCTAATGTATATACGTTTAATTTTAATCTTTTTGCAAATCTAGTTCTCTTAATTTCTGTATTTTATCTATATCTCTTACTTTGTATTACTAATTTGTGGATTATTTCAGATTAATAAATTAACAGAGTTAATTAATGGTAAAGCAGTGTGGCATTTTTAACCCTGTGAACAACTCATACATTCACCATAACTGTTGCCACTGTGTTATTAAATGAAGTGGTCATTTGATAATAGTGGAGGATGACTATAAAACCAAAATCTTCTATTATAAAGACAAATACAAATATTACTTTGTATTTTTAATGAAACATTAGCTCCCTTATACAGTTAAATGTTGATTAACATAATTTAATGGTGAAAGTCAAACTTAGACATTCAGTAGATATTTATTGGGTGTTTATTCAAGTCAAAAATATCTGTGGATGTTAAGGAAACCAAACTGAGCAAAATAAAATGTTTGTTTTCCATGAGCTAAAAAGTCTAATAGAGCAGATAGACTTCTAAATGAGTTATTACATATGCATTAGAGTATACTGGATTTTTAGAGTTATAAAATGTATTCTATGAGTTTATGTTTATTAACTCAAAATGTTTTAAAATTAATTTTCTGCTTATTAGAGAATCAGGTGGGGTATGGATCCTCTAATCTTAGTCTCCTATGATTTAGAACATACTTTTAATTCCAATCTCCAAATATATTGGAGATTTAGTGGATTTATTTTTCTTTTTTATTCTATTAGTATTTTCCTCATATATTTTGAACCTGTTAGGTACATACATTTATATTAGGATTGTTATGTCTTCTAATAGAATTGGCTCCTTTATCATGACATAATACTCTTCTTTATTCCTGATAATCATTCTTTTCCTGAAGTCTACTAATATAGCCACCCCGGCTTGCTCTTTGTTAGGATTAGCATGGGGTATCTCTCCATCTGTGTATTTTTAACCTGAATCTTTGTATTTAAAGTAGTTTTTTGTAGACAGCATATAATTGGGTCTTACAGTGTGTTTTTAAATTCAGTCTAACAATCTTTGTCTTTCAATGGGTATGTTCAGGCCATTCACATTTAAAGTGATTACTTATATAGTTGGATTAAATTCTACAATCTTTGTAACTGGTGCCATTTCCTTGGATTTGTTCTTTGCCCTCCCTGCCTTTTTCTGCCTTCTCTAATTTTGATTGGACATTTTATATGATTCCATTTTATATCCTCTTTTGTTGTACTGCTTATACTTGTTTTTTAAAGAAAGGTATTTACTGGTCCCCCTAGAGTTTAAAATACACATTTTAAAATAATCTAAGTCACCTTCAAATACCACTATACCATAAGGCTTCAAGTGTAGTACAGCTACTTCATGTTAGAGTATTCCTAATTCCTCCCTCCCATCTCTTGTGACATTACTGTCATTCATTTCACTTATAATATGCTATAATCACCCAACACATTGTTGTGATTATTGCTTTAAACAGTTATATTTTAGATCAATAAAAAATAAAAGATTATATTTTTTACTTTCATTTGTACCTTCTCTGATGGTCTTTTCTTTCTTTATGTAGCTCCAAGTTTCTTACCTATATTGTTTCCCTTATCTCTGAAGTACTTCTTTTAACAACTCTTGCAAGGCAGTCCTACAAGTAATGCATTCTCTCAGTTTTTGTGTGTCTGAGAAAGTCTTTGTTTCTTCTTCATATTTAAAGGATAATTGATTGGATGTAGAATTATCAATTAGCTTTCTTTTTTCTCTTTCAACCCTGAAGATTTCACTTCACACTCTTTTTACATGCATGATTTCTGACAAGAAATCTGATAATAGTTCTTATCTTTGACCCTCTATAGGTAAGGTGTTTTGTTTCTCCTTATGGCTACCTTCAAGATTTTCTCCTTTTAGTTTCTGCAGTTTGCATATGATATACCTGGGGTAGTTTGTTTTAGGAGGTTTATTTGGCATGTGTATTTCTCTTGCTTTGTATTTTCTGAACTCCCTGTGTATGTGGGTCAGTGTCTATCATTAATTTTGGAAATTCTCTGCTATTATTATTTCAAATATTTCTTCTGTTCCATCCTCTCTTTCTTCTCTTTTTGGTATTCCATTATGCTTATGCTACCCCCTTTTGATATTGTCCCACTGTTCTGCAATGTTGTGTTTTTTTTGTTTTTTTTTCCAGCTCTCTTTCCCTTTGCATTTCAGGCTGGGAAGTTTCTATTTACCCATCTTCTAAGTCACTGATTCTTTCCGCAGCAGCATCATGTCTGCTGATGAGCCCACCGAAGGCAATCTTTGTTTGTCTTATAGTGTTTTTGATTTCTAGCATTTCCTATTGAATCTTTCTTAGAGCTTCCATCTCCTGCTTGTATTCTGCATTTTCAACTTCTTCCATTAAGGGCCCTTAAAATAATGACAGTAATATATATTCCTTGTTTGATAATTCTAACATCTGTGTCACATCTGAATCTCATTCAGATGCTTACTGTATCTCTCCAGACTGTGTTTTTTTTTCCTTGTTGCCTTTTGGCATGCTTCATAATTTTTTGTTAAGAGCCAGATATAGTATCTCAAGGAATAGCAGCTGAGGTAAACAGGGCTTTAGTATGAGGATTATTTATGTTAATCTGAGTTAGGAGTTTAGCTATGCTTAATGTTTCTTGTACTTATAAATACAGCAGTCTTCAAATTTCTCTAACATTCTTATTTTTGTCTCCCCTCTTGACTTTGTATTCCTCCTTGACTAAGTATTCCTCCTCAGAGAAAGTCTGTGCCTTGCAGCTCTTTTAGCTGTGCTCTATCCACTGTTGTCAGACTGGACCTGTGGTTGTGTTGTGTTAAGATGTTGGAGAAAGGGAGTGTTCTGGAACCTGATTAAATCCCAGTCTTTCAGTGGACCTATGTCTCAGGGCTATACCCTTCCCAAGTGTCCCTGTCCCTTGTCCAGGAGCATCACTGCCTCCCACCCCCGTGCTTCGTTCCTTTCTTAGATGCAGCGTTCCCGATCTGTTTTCTTGAAGTCCTGTCTCCTGTTCACTCTGTTTTAGTTTTGTTTTTGTTTTACAGTAGATGAGACAGTACGTCTACAGTGGGATAATACTCTCTTACTCCAGCTGGGATAAATTCTCATTGTTTCGCTCTGGCAGAGTCTTTCCTCTTTGGTTAGGGAGAAGGATCTGAGAGATTTAACAATGGCTTTTCCCCCTTTTCCTGTCAGGGCCATGCATCATCACTGTGAGAACTTGAAGGGGTCACTGGAAGGAAAGTGCAGTGCAGAGTGGAGGCCTCTTTATGATTGTGGCCCCGGGAGTTTCTCACTCTCCGCACTCAGCTCATAGTAATTTGTCAAAATTTGTAGATAAGCAAATGTTCCTACCACACATGGCATCCAGTGACTTCTGCTCCAAGGTCTGTGTCTTTGTAGATTGACCTGTCTTTCTAGATTTAGGGTTAGTGGTTTGCCCTGCATCGTCAGTTTTTTAATAAATCCAAGAAAAGTCATTGATTTGCAGTTTGTCCAGGTTTTTATTGTAAGGATGGGAGTGATGACTTCCAAGCTCTTTACATATCTCAACTGAAACTGAAATGCCTTTCAATTCTGACATTTGAGAGAAAAGCTTAAGGATTATTTTTTGGATATATCTTAAATCCCAAAGAAATTACAAAAAAGTACTTCTATGAATAAGGGAAAAGGTTTCTTTGGGAATAACAATTATTTTACAAAAATTATGAAATTAAATTGTTAAGAAAATAGCTGAGACTCTTTTTTGCTGAAATACATACAGGCATACCTTGGAGACATTGCATGTTCAGTTCCAGACCACTGCCGTAAAGTGAGTATCGCAGTAAAGCAAGTCACACAAAATTATTTGTTTCCTAGTACATGTAAAATGATGTTTACGCTATACTGTAGTCTATTAAGTGTATAACAGCATTATGCCTGGAAAAAAATAACATGTAATTTGATTTAAAATACTTTATTGCTAAAAATGCTAACAATAATCTGAGCCTTGATCGAGTCATAATCTCTTTGCTGGTGGAGAGTCTTGCCTCGATGTTGATGGCTGCTGACTGATCTGGGTGGTGATTGCTGAAGGTTGGGGTGGCTGTGGTAATTTCTTAAAACAAGATGACAGTAAAATTGGTTGTAGTGATTGACTCTTCCTTTCACAAAACACTTCTGTGTAACATGTGATGCTGTTTGATAGCTTTTTACCTCTAGTAGAACTTCTTTGAAAATTAGAGTCAATCCTTCAAACTCTGTAGCTGCATTATCAACTAAGTTTATGTAATATTCTAAATCCTTTGGTCATTGCAATAATGTTGACAGCATTGTTACCAGGAGTAGATTCCATCTCAAGAAATGGGTTTCTTTGCTCATTCATATGAAGTAATTCCTCATGTATTCAAGTTTTATCATGAGATTGCAGCAATTCATTCACATCTTTAAGCTCCACTTCTAGTTCTCTGGCTATTTCCAGAAAATCTGCACTGACTTCTCTACTAAAGTCTTGAACTCCTCAATGTCATCCAAGAGGGTTGGAATCAGCATCATCCAAACACTTGTTAATCTTGATAATTTGACCTCTTCTCATGAATCACCATGAATATTCTGAATAGCATTTAGAATAGTGAATCTTTTCCAGAAAGTTTTTCATTCACTTTGCCAAAATCCATCAGAGGAATCACTATCTGTGGCAGCTATAGCCTTGCAAAATGCATTTCTTAAGTAATAAGACTTGAAAATAGAATTTACTCCTTGATCCATGGGCTACAAAATGGACGTTGTGTCAGCAGATATGACAAAAATAAACACATTAATTTTTTTTACATCTCCATCAGAACTCTTGGATGACCCAGGTACATTGCACCAATGAGCAATAATATTTTGAAAGGAATCTTTTTTTCTGAGCAGAAGGTCTCAATATTCATAAATCATACTATAAACAGATGTGCTATCATCCAGGCTTTGTTGTTCCATTTATACAGCACTGGCAGAGTAAATTTAGCATAATTCTTGAAGGCTCTAGAATTTTCAGAATTGTACGTGAACAATGACTTCAACTTAAAGTCACAAGCTGGAGTAGCCCCTAACAAGTGAGTCAGCCTGTCCCGTGAAACTTTGAAGTCAGACATGGACTCTCTCATCTCTAATTATGAAAGTCATAGATGGCATATCCTTCCAATAAAAGTTTGTATCATCTATAGTACATTAAAAAACTATTGTTTAGTGTAGACACCTTTATCAATGATCTTAGCTAGATCTTCTGGATAACTTGCTGCAGCTTCTCCATCTGCACTTGCTGCTTCACCTTGCCCTTTTATGTTATGGAGGTGACTTTTCCTTAAACCTCAAGCACCAACCTCTTCAAGCTTCTAGCTTTACTTTTGCAGCTTGCTTACCTCTCTCAGCCTGCATAGAATTGAAGAGAGTTAGGGCCTTCCTCTGGATTAGGTTTTGGCTTATAGGCTGGTTTGATCTCCTATCCAGACCGCTAAACATTTCTTCATATCAGCAATAAGACTTTTTTGCTCTATTATCGTTCATGAGTTCACTGGAGTAGAATGTTTTATTTTCTTCAAGAACTTTTTCTTTGCATTCACAACTGGGCTGACTCACTCTTTGGTGCAAAAGGCCTAGCATTTGACCTATTTTTGCTTTTGACGTACTTTCCTCAGTATGCTTAATCATTTCTAACTTCTTATTTAATGTGATGGATGTGCAATTCTTCTTTTCACCTGAACACTTAGAGACCATTTTAGGATTATTAATTGGCCTAATTTCAATAGTGTTGTGTCTCAGGGAATAGGGATGCCCAAAGAGAGGGAAAGAGATAGAGAAACAGCCACATAACATTTATCCATTAAGTTCATTGTCTTATATGTAAGCAGTTTATGGTGCCCCAAAAGAATTATAATAATAACATGAAAGATCACTGAATTCAAATTACCATAACAACATAATAATAATGAAAAACTTTAAAATATTTCAAGAATTTTCAAAATGTAACACAGAAATAAGAAGTGAACACACGCTGTTGTAAAAATGGCAAGTCTATCAACTTGCATAATGCAAGGTTGTCACAAACTTTAAATCTGTAAAAAAAAAAAAACAAAAAAACTGCAAAGTACAATAAGATGAGGTATGCCTATACATATCTTAGTTTATTTGTTCTTTTATTGTCTTCCAATAAAAGCTTAAAAATGAAAGGTAAGAAATGGTAATAGAAATTACAGAAAATAGCCTGCTCTTTAGGGAAAGGAATAGTCTAAGAAGAGACGTAGTAGAACAGGCCCTGGGGGAGCAGAGAGAGAGGATCTCGAGTTACTGCAGTGTCTGGAACCTGGCTCAGGTGTGTGTCAGTGAGGTTTATTCCACCTTCCCAGTGTTTCAGGAAAAGCTTTGAGACACTGCAAACTGCAACAGTCTTGCTTCTGTGTTTGTTTACCCCTGTCTGGCCCCTTGTTTTTGCCAGCAAATTCCCTAGAAGAATCTCAACGATGCGTTGCTTGCTTCAGGGTCAGAAGCTCAGGATAGAGAGCTGTGGTGGTGAGCTGTGCAGGACAGTAACGCCAGGCAGTCGCTGGGGACACCAGAAGGAAAGAACATGAATGAGAAGGGAGCCAGGCCAGGGCTGCCATGTGATGCCTACAGGAGCATTGTTTGGTCCTTTACTCTGTCCAAAGCAGCAGGATTAGCTTCAGGAATGGAAATACAGGAAGCTGTCTTCTAAAAAAAAGCATAGGTTTACATTGCTTCCGGTCAGAGCCAGTAACTTACTAATTATCAAAATGGAGGCATAAACTCCTAAAATGCTAAGTTAGAAGATAACACACCACAGTTAAGATATGAAATGAGGGATAATTGAAAGAAAAAGGGTTATTTATTTGTTATTAGGAAATCATAAAGAATAAGAACAACCCAAACATGTTGTAGATTAGCTATTGCACTATTAAAATTAATTGCCATATTTTGGATTCTATGGTTTAAGAATCAAGTATCTGCAATGGCATACATTCATAGAACAAAATATTAGGACAAAAGTATGGCAAGGAAGCTTAACGTGTATAATCTAAAATGAGCAGCATAAATATACAAGAATCTGAAATTGTTATTGAAGATGTAGTTGAATCAGTATGTTACAAGTGCAATAAAGAAAATGGAGTGAAGGAAGAATAATTTGCCAGTGGAAAGTTTAATTTCAGAATAATTTTAAGGAAATGCAATGACTTTCAAGAAAATAGAGCTATTCTTTTAGAGGGACAATGTTAGATGATATTAAAACTATGTATTTTATGATTTTAAGTAAATTAATAAATAAAAATAATTTTATCTCACATATTTTTAATGAAAATGTTACTTAGGTGGTAGCAGTTAATCATCTGCATTTCTTAAAACAGAAATTAAATGTGTTTATTAAAGATTATTTTTAAATATGACATAAGGTAAAATGGTATGTTCAAATAATTAGTTAATCCGTTATGTATAATAATTAAGGGATATAGATAGTATGCTCCAAGCATCGTGTTAAATGATAGAAACCTAGAGAAAGATAAAATCTAGATATTTGCTAGGTTTATAGGAAAAAAAAAAATAATGCTGTTCTAAATGCCACAGTAGTGTGGTTCTGTTTTCTTGGAGTTGGGACAGGCAGTATCATCTTTGAGTGTGTCATGAAGAAATTCACCAAAATGAGAAGATGCTAAGATATTTGGGCAGAGAAACCAGCATGTGCAAAGTGTGGAGGTGTGAAAGAGCATGGCTTTGGGGGAACTTCAAGTCTTTAGTCCTGCTGGGGTATAAGGAGGAGCTGGAGCTGTAGTGCGAATTAATGTAAACAGAGGCAGGTAAGGGTTTTATGGACTGTACAGAGAGGTTCAATCCTAAATGACTAGAGCCTGAAGAGTGAGTACATAGTATCATTATCTACTCCTGTAATTCTCTTCCTTTTACTTCTATATTTTTAATTTAAGACGATTAAGCAACTCTGAATTTAACAGCTATCTAGATCCTGATCCTTTCTGCCGTAAGCAACATTCATTAATCTTTTATGATCTCATTCCATTAACTGAAGAAAGTGACTTACCCAAATTTACTCAAATGTCAAAGCAAAGTAAACTGAGATTTTACTATCTTCACATCCCCTCACCCTCAAATGCCTCATGTCTGAAGACTGTAAGAACTGTGCTGAGTAATAAATACCACAGGACCATTTGGGAATTTGCCCCACATAAACAGGGATATTTGTGAATGGTTAAAAAATAGCATTCAAGTTTATGATTTCCTTTCCCTAGAAGTTTTAGTTTTTGAGATTAAGTACTTTGGGTCTAGGAGTTTAAATAAATCAATAAATAGGAAGTTGCTGTGTTTCCTGTTTTCTGTTTTCCTCTCACTATGACCATCTTCCCCTGAAGGCCAGGAATCATGAGGCATTAACCATTCCGAACACCTCCATTCAAGGTGTGTAAAAAGAAAATAGAGAAGGGGGGAAAGCTGAATCCTCAAAGGAATTTGCTATCTGTCTTCTTATATCTCAACTGTAACATATGATGGATAATATGTTTTATTTAACAGAGAGTAATTTTGTCCACTTCAGCAGAAATAAAAGCACATTCTACTGACAGGTACATTTGATTACTTTCAAAATGACTTTTAAAACAAAAAAATAAATGCCATGGAAATGAAAATTAGGCAGGAGTATATTTTTCATATATATGTAATTTAAAATGTCAAAATTCTTGAGGAAAGTAGTCAAGTAAATGTCATTAAATGGCAATTTTTGATTTTGGTGATACAACAAGGGAGAAACTATAAGACCTTAAATATTATTAGATTTTATAATATCTGATTTTGGGAACTTTGAAATTGATTATTGATATGGCTGTAGTATTTATATACATAATCAATTCTTTACAGGTAAATATAATATAATTTAGATGAATTAGATTTCTGTAAAATGAATTTCAGTCTATGTTTGGTAATATTGAGTAAATTCCCTCTTTAAAAAGTAAATTTCTATAATTGTCAATGCCATTTTAATATATTCTTAAATTAGGTTTTATTAGTGTTGCTTCATTTGACTATGCATTACTGTTTCTTAAAGTTGGCCCACATGTGCAGGAACTACATAAGAATATTTCTAATAAGATTTCTCCTAAAAGAGGCACAAGAAGAGTGACATGGCTTGGAATCTGTTAGGGAGCTGTTGTAGGGTGTGTTGCTGGAGTTACAGGAGATGAGGCTAAAGAGTTAGGAAAGGGCTTGAATATTAAAGGCCTTGCGTGCTAGATAGCTTGGAATTTATCTTATGATAGAGAACAATGTTAAGGTATAAACAAAGAAACAAAAGGAACAAATTGGGGATCTGAGAAGATCCTTCTCTGTGGTGTAAAAAAGGAATTGTAGATGGCCATACCCTTCCTCACTTCACCTGTGGGCATGGACCAGTGCTATTTTTTAAAAAAAAGTGGGCCAGAAACTACATATTAATCTTTCATGTCCTCTTTCCTGGCTTTTCTCATTGCCATACTCTAGATCTTTTGATTGTAGACCTGTTTGGACCTCTCTGTTGCCTGTGAAATTCTTAGGCTTCTGGACATCACCTAAGAGTCCGTTTTCACATCCTCTTGGTGCCATGACCTGTACTGTGCTTCTGAATTTTACTCTGCTCCCACAGTTGGGAACTTTGGTGTTAAAACACTAGACCACCTGCTTTCCTGGAAAGGGACAAGATGAAAGTTTAGGAATTCTAGCAGAAGCTGGGGATTGTCAGTGTTTAACTAATAAAGCTTTTATATTAACCATGGTATGATGGTGCATCTCCAACTAGGATGCTTATTTGTTTTTGTTTTGTTTTTTAAACATAAAACCTACTCTGGTCAGGCACTTTTCTAGGTTAATCTGGTCTGGGAATGTTCTGGGAAAGTGATGGTGTCTTTGCTATTTTATTTAATGGTAAACTCTTTTAATCTCAGCATTATTTCATTATTAGTATAGATGTAGATTCAACTATTTTATTGAAATAAGTATAGTTAGTAAATAATGCTTAAAAATACTCATTACTTTTGTACAGAAGATGAAATGCTAATACTAAATGAAATGCTAAAGAAAATTTCATGATGTGCAAAAAATTTGCAAACTTTTATTTACCATTTTAAATATATATATATGTATGTATACACACACAGAATGTATATGCACATTCTCTAGGCTATAGAAGTCCCATGGTTTTTATGTTTGAGGTTAAATTTCTTATGTTCTTGCCTTTGAACATTTTGATCCATTATTTAATATAGTTTAGTTCAGTTCACATAGGGTAATTTTATATCTAATTAACTCATTCATCTTTTCCCTATTTTAAGTTTTCAAAGGAAAATGTGGTTTGGGAAATGCATTTTTAAGACTCTTAGAACTGTTCTACAGTAATCCATGACAGAACTGCTATTTCTGAGTCAGATTTGTATGCATAATTTAGAATGTAGATATAAGAGAGTTCTTTAAAAGCTTTGCTCTAGCAGACAGAATGCTACCTGATTCTCTCATATGTAATGGCATACAAGGAATGTGTTGCTCTTGAGAGTTTGGGAATAACTTCATTTCCTTATGTTCTTTTTGTTGTATGAAATTACATGAAAGAACATTAGTTACCTTGTAGTTGTTAGCTGATTCTCAATGATTGGGAAAAGGGGACTTTTGTTTTTGTTTTTGAGGGGGGTCATTGACGATGGGTCAACATACAGGGGATGTTAGGGTCCAAGAACCTTTCAAATACAAGTGGAATTATTCTTTCTGTTTGCATTGAAAATGAGACTGGTTGTTTGAATTCAACCAGTGGAGATGCGTTTGTTTTATTCTTATCATTAGGGTAAGGTGAAATAAAAAAAAAAAAAAAAAAAGAACATACATTACAGTTTAAGGTACCTGAGAAGTTCAACAATGAGACAGCTATGAAGGATAAGCCATCAAACGGTACCTGTTTTGTTGCTGAGTAATTGACCTAGACAGTCTTCCGAGAAGATTTGGAGCTTGATCTGGACAACAAAAGTAGGAAAGAGAATCCCAGGCTGGAGAAATACATGATTCGGAAAATGTAACCTGTTTATGAATAATGAATAAATCAGTTTGTGTAGATAATGCAATTGCCAAAGAGAGTAGAAAAGTAGATGAATGCAAACTATGGGAGAGCCTGAATGTTAAGCTGAGGTATTTAGGCATCATTCTCTTTTATTCATAGTCATTCAGTCTTATTCATTTGCTCCCTCCCTTCTTCATGTCTTTCTTCATCCTCCCTTCCTCATTGTTCCCTCCTTCCCTTTCCTCCTCTCCCCATCTCTTCTTATCTTTCTTCTCTCCCTCTCCCTCCCCATCTGAGATTTTAGCCTGATCAAGGGTAATGGGAGTTGTGTGTAGAAACAGGGGAACCATGTTGAGCAATGGATGGTAAGGAAGATCAGTTCAGTTTTAGATTGGGGTGATTTTGAGATGCCTAAAAGGAAAGGCCTTGCCTTCAACTGGAAGTGCAGTGCTGGAACTTGGGAGAGAAGCAAGAACTGTGTGCTGACTTATAACACTGCATTGAGAAATGACTGTAGACACTCTGAAGCCAAGAACAGCCAAGGACCAAGCACGGTGTGTTTGGGGGCTGAGAGTGGGGAGCCAATAGCAGAAGCAATCAGAATCAGTTGGGTGGAGTTATGCTCTGTTTTTATGATAAACAATTTATGATTCAAGTGATCGTGAAGAATTAACTCTTATTGATGAGGTAAATTAATTTTCTAGTACTTAATAGTTATTGACCAGTGTTTTGAAGTCATGTTGCAAAATCCATGCATATTTGTCACTGTCAAATCAAACAGTAGGCTGCTAGAAAACTCTATGATAAACAGTAAAGTGTTAGGAAGAGTGTTTTTTCAGAATCAGCATTAGGTTTGTACCAGTTATTTATCATGATTTCTAGTGATTCACAGACAATACAAATACAGTGGACCAACTATGAATTAATCCCAAGGGAAACACTAAATTTGTATAACAGTGTAAACCCTAGTCTACTTATATTTTTATACTAAAGGATAACGATAAATATTACAAGAAAGTAACAATGCAGTTCATCCAAGAAAACCTCAACCTGATTTTTCTCATCACTGAAGTAGGGTCTCAGAGAAAAAACTAATTGATTTTTTTCAGTGGGAGAAAGAAGACTAACTAGAGTTACCATATACAAAGCCATTATTATGGAAAAACACAGCTATTAGTCTTCCTTTTTAGGGATCAACAATATTAATATAAGGACATTTATTCTGGTTCCAGAAAATAGATTAAACAGAGAAGGAAATGGTGCTAAACAGTGCTGTGTAAAGCATTTTTTAAAATATATTTTTCTTTTCTTTAAGATGTGAGCAAATGTAATGAATTCAAGTGTTTGATGTTTGTAGTTATTAGAAGAATGATATCACAAGTCATAAAAAGGACCTGTTGGGTGAAACTTGGTGATGTTATTTTTATTCTGTATTTAACATTTTCTTAACTGTAAAATAGTTGGTCACCAGCACAGGCTTCCAGTGTCTCTGGGATTTCTGCAAAGGGAGATTTGCTGACCTCCAAGATCTTTTCCTTTTTCCCAGAGCAGCAGCTCCCATGGAACAGGAAAGAAACTAGACAAGGAGAGCCTAGGGTTTGAGGTTTGTAAGTCAAGACTAATAGACTTCTGTGTTAGGTCAGCATTTTCCCTACTGCATTTTTAATATTCCCATCTTTGCACATACATCCTGATATTACCAACCAAGAAAAAATTTTTCTCATCACTTAAGATCCACAGTATTTGGATCAGTAGCATACTTGTGACAACTGTATTATGTTTTATTGATTATTTTTTACCATTTTTGTATATAAAGTATGAACTCCTAGAAGGCCACAACTTTTATAGCTATTGAAGAGCCTGCAACAGAGTTTACAATATAGTAGATGTAGACAAAAATGTAAACAGAGTTATTAATAAAGTGATTATGGACAATTCAGGTCAGCATTGTTAAGAGCTTATGTCTTAATGTTCCTTTATGAAGAATTTATTAATAGGAAAATATCTATAAACATAGGATTTATGATGTATAGGACTGAGGTGGCCATTTTCCATGGTTTATGTTTCAAAAGTCTTACAAGCCTCTCCTAGAATAAAGGAATAGAGGCTTCCAAGAGAAGCCTTTACCTTTACCTCTTTTGAGTTAACCACTCTTTTGAGAATCTTGGGTCAGCTATGAAAGTCAGGCAAGTCCCCAAAGGGGAAAAAAAATGCAAATCCATACAAAATTTTACTCACAACTTAAAAATATTCACAGGCTCCTAAAGTTCCAAGTTAACAATTTTCTAGCCTAGAGAATTCTGAATGTGGAAGTACCGGTTAATCCCTGCATAATGGACAGGGGCCGTGTGGTTTTAGGTTTCCCTCTACATGGCTCTAGGTGGACTGGATGTGTAAGGGAAAGAGAGAGGTCGAAGATGACACCTAGATTTTGGGCTTGAACAACTGGGTAGAGAGTGGTGCTATGTATGACGTGGCATTACTCATGAGTGATTGGGGGAGGGAGCTGAAAATCAAGATTCCATTCTGAGCTTACGGTAAGTAGGCAGCGGGAAACATAAGTCAGAAACTCCTGTAAGAGGTTAGAGCTATAGATAATAAATACTAAACCACAATGAAAAAGTACCCAAGAAATGTAACTGGACTGCCAATCTAATTAAACAACTTCTGTATTCTCAGTAGGTAGCTGAGAGACTTATAAAACATTTTGAGTCACTTAATCTTTGCGTTAATCTGTAGGTCACTGTCATTAAGTGATCACGTATGTGTAATTTCTGTTTTATTTTTAAGCTGGATAATGCAGATGAACAAGCTGCCCAGATCAGAAGGGAACTCGACGGTCGCCTGCAGTTGGCAGAGAAAATGGCAAAGGTAAATTATTAATTTAGACATATTGTACCGCATTTCTTTCTTTACTTAGATATCTATGGGCTGGAAGAGTGTTTTGCGTAGGTAAAGCCAGCAGAGGAGCCAGGCATGATGGTGCGTGCCTGTAGCCCCTGCTATTTGGAAGGCTGAGGCAGGAGGATCCCTTGAGCCCAGGAATTAGAGGCTGTGGTGTGCCATGCTTGCACCTCTGCACCCTAGCCTGGGTGACAGAGCAAAATTCTGTCTGTCTGTCTGACTGTCTGACTGACTGTCTGTCTGTCTGTCTGTCTGTCTCTCTCTGTCACACACACACACACACATCCAGCATAATATCCTCTTCTGCATGTATACCTCTTAATCCCAAATATCTGAATGCATGTTATCTAAATGGAACATAGTATCCACATTACATATCCATCCTCAATATGTCAACTGTTTAAATTCAATGATAACTTTTGTAGGTTTTCCTGAAAGCAATGCCTGAATTTCTCAAACTGCTAGATCTAGAAGAGTTTTAGTGTTGCACTAAGTAAAATATAAGCAGGGAGAAAAATCTCCTCCCTGCAACATCATACAATACATTCCAAAGTATCTAGCATGGCTTTTGGCACATATTGATAACAACTAATATTTGATTGAATGAGTAAATGCATGAAAAATGTAATTTGAAGTATCTAGTACAGAGTCTGGTAGATAAAGTATGTTCAATACAATATTGCAGATTTTAACTTTTGCAACCACTGTGTTTTTGTGAGCAGGAATAGATTTCAAACAAAAGCCACAAATTTCATTTTAATACTTTAGGTTTTTAGAGAGAACCTAATGGTCTAAATCATTCTTTAGTGGATTGATGGGTTAATTTACTTCAGTGGCATAAAAATTTTAGTCCTTTCCCATAGAATTGCAGTTATAGTGCTATTGATTGCTCTGAGTGTTAAGATTTTCTCCCTTTTTTTTTCTGCTAAGCAAAAGCTTTGAATATTTGATTGATAGTCTATCCCTCTCCCTCTCCCACTTCATAAAACATGTATACAGTAACATACACACATCTTTAGTTTACAGTTTGATGAGTGTATGTAAGTACACCCTGTGTAACCACTTCCCAAATCAAGATAGGGAGCTCTTCCAGCATGCAAGATGATACATCTCATAACTTAACAATTAAATTACTTTTGTGCTTCTGCAAAGAAAATATGTATTTTTAACTATATGTAAGTTTTTTTAAAATACAAAAACTATGTTAGAAAAAACTGAGGAATTAGAGATAAATAATGAAATAGAAAAAAAAATTGAGAGAAATTAGGGAAAAAGAATGACAGTAAATCGTGAAAACCAAGGCAGGGATATATGAGGAGGAATCTCTAGATGAATCACGCAGTAGCCTGCTATGAATACGAGACAGAAGTCGAAAGGACAGCATGCCTATTGTTGTCCTGTGGATATCCAGATAGATGCTGGATCATTCTAGAGTTTGAATGTGGACTTCATAGAATAGAAATCAAACAGTTTGATGCTATTATAAGCTTTAGAGGGGAAAATGTTTTCCTCAAAATCCTAGCCTGGTATTTTACCTGGCTGGAAGGGCATTTGCTTTTCTTACACCTGAGGCTAAGAGAGAATCCAGGGAGATGTGCGTGACAGCATGTGGCAGGACACTGGACCTGTGCTCAGCATTTGTAAGTTGCATGCTTATATATAGATTGTTGTGAGATGGAGCACCTTGTCATGCATTGGACTTGCTCCTCCAAAGGCCTGGCTGAATATGTAATGCCTTAGAATAAAGTTTAATTGGTTTTCTGAAGAGTTACGAGACAAGAAGGAAAGCCTCAGATGTGTTCCTAAGTTCATGTTTAAGAAGGAGAATGCATGTTGTTAACCCCTGGGCTGGATCAGAAGAAGGGGTCAAGGCTTCTCCTCGAGGGGACCCCAGTGCTTTCTTCAGAGATGTTTATAAAGTGTAAAAACTATGGAGAAAGAAATGAATCTGATGGGGTTGGAAGGAAAAATATACCTCCCAAAATAGGATACCTTTTGGTGAAAATATTTACATAGCAAATTGAGCAGGTTTCATTGCTTTCCACTTCATTGTCACCCAGTGGAAGCCATCTTAATGAAATATTTAAAAGGCTAATGACAATTTGTTGACCTTATTGCCTTATATCCCTACAATAATCCTGTGAACCTACAAGGACAGATGATATCATGAATTCAATTTTATAGAAGAGGAGATTGAGGCTTAGGGAAGATTACTTACTTAACCAAGATTACGTAACAAATGAGTAGCTGAGGCAGCCTCAAATCCCAGCCTTGCCTCCAGAGCCTGGGCTGCCTCTTTTACTCCTGCTGCCTCTGCAGTCTAAATCTGAGAGTGTGGTTTATTAATAGGTATTAATTGTCAGCCAGTACAACCCTCTTCTACACTTCACAAAATAACACAATACAAATAACAGTAAAACCATAGGGCAGAAATGTCTGTTTTAAGAGATAGAAATTTTTGCCTAAATACTAAATTTTATCCAAAGGATAATTATGCAATAGAGGGAAAAATGTGAGTGGGGCCAGAAAGACCTGTGATCAAAGCCATGATTTCTGTTTCCTAGAATTATAATAGTAGTCATGTTATTTAACATTGTTTGAACCTCATTTTTTTCCTATCCATAAATTCATTGAACAAATATTTATTGAACACCTACTAATAGCAGTATTTATATTGTTATTTGACTCAACAACTAAGTACCATAGTCTAGCCAAATTGATAAACACAGTCAATCATCATACTCTCTCACCTGCTTTTATGCTGGTCTATGGCCTGTTGGGAACTGGATTGTGCCTCACTGCCACCCTACAACCCCTGGTGAAAAAATTGTCTTCCATGAAACTGGTCCCTGGTGCCAAAAGGGTTGGGGACTGCTGATTTAATCCATGGTAAATCATGGTTTATAGGAATGACTCACAGTTAACTACAAAATAACCCTATGTCTGATTCAATTCTAATTTAAAAGAACACATTTAACATGTTTACTTGTCTGATGTACAGTTCATTTTGTTTCCAAGTGAGAGACAAAACAAGCAGGCTAAATAAAGTTGATGAAATACTATCAATGAACCTCAAAGCTTTAAAATAGAATTATGAGTTTTTTTCAGAGAAAAAAATTCTAGTATATTCTATTTTCTAAAAAATTTGAAAATACTGATAAAATAATCAGTTTTGGTGATGTCTGCCTATCTCCTCTTTGATAGATAAGAGAGAATGACATGTTTTTAGTGAGAGTTAAATATAAATAGTTTTTTTTAGATATGCTAATGCTAGATTTTCCATTCAATAACATGTTGAAAATTTAATGACAAAAATTGGCGCATCTGAACTTTCAAATATTTTCCTTTTGCTTTGTTAAAATTTAGTTTTAAAAAGGCAAAATTATTACTTTCATACAAATATGAAATGAACACAAATATTTTATTCAATGACTAATTAGTAAGCAAACCAGTTGATGTTAAAACCAGTCCAAAGAGCATTTGAGAAACTAGGTATTTTGAGGCATTGCTAAGATTCCATGGATGCCATATAAAAGTAGTTAGTTTCTCAAAACAAATTTAAACAGTAACCAGTGGGTCTTCAGATGAACATTTGCATCTTTTTCAGACAAAATTCCGCAAGGTAACGTGCAACTTCATTGTCTAGAACTTTTAAACAGTAGTGAAAAGAAAGTTGATCTAGGTACATTTCCCCAGCTGTCCATTGGGTGGCCTTTGCCTCCATATGACATTGAAAGGACCTGCCCCCTCATCTTTTTGTCTTCTTTCTGAGTTGTGAATGCTTTTTCTGACAGCTTTTAAAAGTTAGTCCAAAAATATAAAACTATGTTTTGTATGGTTCATTTTGCTTCCCCTGCTTGTATTGAAAAATCATTCTAAAATAATTTTTCCCCAAAGGAAACCAAGGTAATCTATACCTGAGTAGTTATATGTTTTTCCTGAGAATGCAAACTTATTATTTTAGAATGTGGCTTCAAACTGCAGAGAAGTGCTAAAAGGATACTTAAGAATCTTCTTGTGAAAATTAATTTTTAATGCAGATATTTAATCTTTCTGTGATAATATGCAATTTTAATGTTGATTGTATGCAAATTACTTTTAAAAGAAATATGTGAAGGTTATCTCAGGGAAAAAGAAAGACAGGTGGCCTGAGACATGGGGACTGATTTGTGAAGTGGTACCAGATGTTCCTTCCCATCCCATGAAGGAACTGCTGCTGCAAGTGGGTCAGAGACTAGGTGCAGGTTGACAAGAGCACTCTGGACACATTCCAGTTGTACTAGAGATTCATATTCTTAGGTTAGGTTTTGAAGGATGCCAAGAAAAACAAAAGTATATTCAGTGATTTTTGAAGCCTCTGTCAATCATTTGAAAGATGGCTGCTTTAGCCTTTCACCCTCCAGCCGATTTTGTGTGGTGGTCATGTTACACTGGGCTTGATGTTGTAAAGCCAATCTACCGTCTACTTCAAAGAAAGAAGATCTTTATGCCAGGTTGGCAAAGATTAAAGAAAGAGCCAAAAGTCTGAGATACCAGAGTGCTTTCATTTGCTGTTTTTAGGAATATAAATTGATATAATCTTCTCTAAAAAGAATTTAGCACTTTCTAAATATCAATATTTGGAATGTCCTTTTAATTGAATGAAAGAAACAGAAATCTGATTGCAGAGATAAAAGAATTGGATGGCAATGCTCATGTAATTCAACAAGAAAGTAGAATCTTCCAAATTGATATTGTTACTTTTTCACTTATCAGCTTTTATCATAAATTTACCTTTTGCTTTAAACTTAATTCTTTTCTAAACCCTTAATAAAAAAACTGAATTTATGGTCATAAGAGATCTTGGCATATTTGTGTGATGTGGAAAATCACTAATTTTAGAAATATGACCATATTACTTTTCAATAATATGGGTTTTTAAATTTGAATGTTTATTTATAAAAAGCATACAGTACACATCTGTGGTAAGAAAGAGAGATAATTATTAAAATATTTGTTCCTAACTGGCAAAGAAGTGTATCTTGAACTTTTCTTTTTCTTTTTGAGACAGTCTTGCTCTGTCACCCTGGCTAGAGGACAGTGGCATCATCATAGTTTATTGCAACCTCTAACTCCTGGGCTCAAATGATCCCTCCTGCCGCAGCCTCCCAAGTAGAGCAGCTGGGACTACAGGCACTCACCACCATGCCCTGATAATTTTTTCTATTAATATTTTTAGTAGAGATGGGGGTCTCCCTCTTGCTTAGGTCATCTCAAGCTCCTGACCTGAAGTGATCTTCCCATCTTGACCTCCCTGAGTACTAGGATTATAGGCATGAGCCAGCCACCATGCTGTCCTAACATTTTATTTTAGACCAGTTACCCCAAGCATTTCAAAGCTAACAGCACCTAATTAAGATTCATCTATACACTAAAACATCTCATCTGCATGTTTTCAAAGTTTGTTTTCTCTTAAGCAAATCTTATAAAAAATAAAGTTAATGTGAAAATATAATATTTTTCATTTTGTACACAATGATCCTTGATAAGATTTATGAGGTAACTAGATATAATAGAAATTGCCAAAGCTTGAGGATTTTAAAGCCTAGAAACTTAAGTAGGCTAGATATATTATATTGGAAGTGCCAGTTTCTAAGACAGTGAAATGTATCTTTTATGATAAAATTGTAATATGACTTATGTAACATTGTTATTTTAAAAATTATTTTCAAGGAAAGAAAATTCCCACAATTTATAGCAAAAGAAATGGAGAATATGTATATAGAAGAGTTGCGGTCTTCAGTGAATTTGCTAATGGCCAATTTGGAAAGTCTTCCAGTTTCAAAGGGTGGTCCGGAATTTAAATTACAAAAATTAAAACGTTCACAGAATTCTGCATTTTTGGACATAGGAGATGAGAATGAGATTCAGCTGTCAAAGTCCGACGTGGTTCTGTCATTCACCTTAGAGGTAAGTGGCTTTATCCTGTGCTTGCCTCTGACAGCATAGATGAGGCTGCACAATAATTTCTGCTGACCTTTGTGGTAAAGTTTAGAATTTAAAATTGTAATATATTTTAGAAATGTTAAATTATTCCTCATTTGTGGGATACTCAGGTTGTATATGCAAACAAATGCAAATTTTTTTAAGATAACAGCAACATTAAGATTAAATAATAAAAGCATTAAGGCAAGTCTTCTTTATGCCAGAAGTTCATTGCTAAAATAAGCATCAAAACTCCCATAACATTCTGAAAATAAAAAAAAATAAAATAAAAAACACACTTGGGTGGCAATAGGATTTAAACATTTAATTGAATTGTCTAATTTGTGAACTCCTTTCAGGCTTTTGGTTAACCTTGTTTTTAATCTACTTCACCTATGGGATCATCTTTCTAGAATCACATCAGTTGTAATGCACATTACCAGGCACTGTAGATGATGAGAAGTTGAGAATTCCTTCTCTCCAAGACTTCATTTCATTATAGGCACAATAAATATTAGAAAGAACAAGAACATATGTCATGCTTTTATAATTGTGTTCCCCAAAACTTCAGAGTTTCATCTCTTTTATTCAAATCACTGGAAACCAAAGACTGATACTCTTAGTACAGCTACCTGTTGATGTTTTTCTTGCTATTTCTTCATGGCTAATCTATGTATATGGCCTAATCTAGGTATATATCTAGGGGTTTATGCACCACAACACATACGTACAAGCATCGTTAGTTCCTTGGAAGAAAGAGCATATGTGAAATACAAGATAAAAGATTATATTATAATAATTTGTGTCACATCATCATTTGGCTTAAACGGCAGCTCCCCCACACCAATAAATTTTGTTCTGTAAGTAAATACTAACAATGTGAAACTTTAATTTATAGGTCTCTGAAAAATTATATTAAAGCTTTTAGCTCCTTCCTTATGTGGTTATATTTTCTCTTTGGTGGTTCCCAGTGCTGCTGTTCATATTTTCTAATTGACAAAGAGAAGCATATACATTCTTACTAGGAACAGTTCTATGTTTCTGTGTTTATACGTGACTTGCTTAGTTTATGGCAGAAAAAGAAAATGTCTACTTCTGATTTTTTTCCCTCCATTTATTCAACTCTAAGATAAATTCAAGCTTGAGGATAAAACAACTGCTTCTCACTTTCTTATCTTCAGGCTAATGATTTCTTTGTAGGTTAATAGATGAAACTTAGTGTCACAGTAGAAATATGTGGCTTTCTTTTGACTCAAGCTGGGTTTATCTGATGACTTTGCCAGTTGGTTTTGCTAGTGGGTTTCTTCTCAATCTCTTCTGCCTCATAAGGATGTTTAATTTGAAAACTACATAGTGTATTACATGTGGAATGTTCTCACCATTCCTGCCTCAGATTACATTTTGATTGTAATAGAAAGTGCCAAGTCTTTTTTTAAGGCTTTGTGCAAAGGAAAATCAAACATTTAGTTACGTTTTCTAACAAGAGTTTGGCATTTAAATTCATTGATGGAAAAAATAATTTGTAGAGCAAATAATTTTTATCATGTGCAAATCTGCCATTATCTTTATACTTAAACATGCAGAAGTGAAAACAGTTCAGAACAATTTCTCTTTCTGTTGTTCAGGAATCTTGTTAATAACTTTTTATGAATTCTATTTTGTTTTTTGAGAACAAAGTTAGGCAACAAGTCAGTGTTTAAGTGAATCTATGAATTGTTATTCTGTGCTTTATTGCCAGTGAGTTAAAGAGTGCTGTTGAGTTGGCATATAATGCTAGGAGGAAACTATATGCTAAAACTTCGTTTTGCATGGTCAGAGAAGCTTGCATATTTATAAAAATTGTTTTGACATCCTCTGTTGTTATGGCCATTTAAGGCAGATATTTTCCTACCAAAGCATAATACAAATCTGTTCTCAGGTGCCTACAGTGTGCAGCAAAAAAATGAAATCATGTGAAGTGATGACTGTCCAGTGTGCGTTTATAGGACACTTGAGAAAATAGATGAGGTACTTCCTAGCCACAAGGCCTGTGACATCAGCCATGCTATGCTGAATAATTATCCCTAGCCCATTAAACAAGCCTTTCCCCTCAGACTCCAGATTTCAGCCTACGAAAACTCTGAAAAGCAAGCAGTTAATCCAATTTAAAGCTCTCATATTTCATTAGTCAGGCTTAGAATTGCTCCATTGGAGGAATCTTTTCTAGGAACTGCATACTGAGTCTAATGAATAAAGTACAGATATGAAAAACTCTGCTCAAATTTCACCTTCTCTTTAGAATTATACATACTCCTTCCTTCTCCCACCACATCCTATTACCTTACCAAGCTCAATTTTTGCCGCAGCACTTATTACCCAACATATAATCCAATTGTTTATTATGTTTATTATTAGTTACCTGGCTTTCTCTATGTGAGCTGCAGGAGGGTTACATTTTTTTCTCTTTTCTATTTTACTGAGGCGTCAAAAGTGCTTAAACAGTGCCTGGCACACAGTTAATTCAGTAAATATTTGTTGAATTAAGGGATTGTATGATATCAAAAAGCAACAGTTAGCCATATTGGATTACTTTTAGGTGTCATTATTTATGAAGGCTTCAAAAAGAATATTAAAGCAAGAGATACATTAACCCACAAAACACTAAGCCATTGAATGATGTGTTAAAATTCATTTTCAAGTAAAACTAGAAAAACAAATGTTAAGCTATGAAGTGAAAAGTCTATGTTGTATGGGATAATGGTGTCAGGGGCATGAATACAGTTGACTTTCAACACTGGGTTTTTTCACTAATATTAGGCTGGTAGACTTCATGACTTTGCCTGTATTTGTGATGTATGAGTCCTGATTTCACCGTACTGTGTAGCTTCATTTTCTTACAAGCTACACATGCTTAAGTGTCACATAACTCTATGGTCAATGTATTAGTCAAAAGCATGCTATCTAGTTCCATATTTTGTGCATGCTTCCTTTTTTTTTATGCTTCTAGGACAACTTCATCTATTTTATCCTTGTGACATCAGCCACAGAAATGCAAGGGAAAGAGAAAATGAAACATAGGTCAATTTTAGTTTCTGTAGGTCTATTATCAAGTTTTGCTGGGAATTGAAACACTTACTTAAAATTAGGTTATTTTATGGTCCATGGAATTCTTGGCTGTCTTTATTACTAATGTTTGAGACTAGCTATGTTTTATTTTCCCTTTGGAAATTAGATCTGTAGAATTGGGTTGTTGTTTTATTTTTGTGTACACATTCATCACAGAAGTTATATCTTTTCAAAGTGGCAATTCTGCAGGATAAAATATTCCTGACATGGTTGGGAATCTTGTTTTGGAAAGCAGAATGCTGTTTCACAAGTTGTAAGTTTTAGGAGGTCCTGTTTGAAGTAGCTTGTAGTAGAGGTGACAAAAATGATGTCAAGCAGATGCTTCCTTTCTTTTCTTTTGCACTCAGGATATTTAAACACACTGCAGAAAGAGATGTGATGTAAGCAATAATATTCTGGAATATGAACCAATGCTGTTAAGATTTCTAAACTTGTGGTACAAACTTCTGTTGTTTCATAACTTCTAAGTGACCATCAAAAATTTCTATTATTGAACTAAGTTATTAGAATCATGGTGGTAAGTCCAAATGTAGTTAGCTTTCAATTAATTGATATGCTTAAGACCTTATTTTTATTCATATGTTGGTATGCATTTTAGTGTAACAAAATGACAAAAGCCCTTGTTGAGGAAAGAAAGTTGCTTTGAGTTTGACCTTTTATCACTAAATAACTGATCAGTTTGCCATATTTTTTTGTGAAAATAGACAAAATAAAACAGAAACCAAACACATGGTTTTATTTACAAATATAACCATTCTCTTCTAACAGAGCTGAAAGGAATAATAGCTCTTTTAGAATGGTTTGTTTCTTTGAGACCTTTTGGATCGAGATTCATACCACAATTCTGTGAAAAATATGACTTTAATAAGGTATTAAATAATCAATAAATGATATCAATGATGTTTATGGTAGATATTTTGGTAGCTACAAAGCATGAATGACATTCTTGTTTATACAAATACAAAGTGAGATCAATGAAGAAATTATATATATATATAAATGCATTTGAATCTATTTTATAAATTAAATGTGAATTTAGAAGTTGATATAAGTTTTGGTTAAAAAAACTATGGTAAATAACTTTCATATTTTATGTATACATCCAATGAGAATGTTAAGTTACAGTATTTTAAGATTGACAGCCTTTTTGACAAACATAAAAGGGCACTTGAAAAAGAATATTTATTTTCCTTTCTGCCAGGAATTATAGATACATAAAGCAATATCAGGTTGTTTTTTTTTAACCCTTTTGCAGTGTATACATTATATTAGTACATAGTTATGATGGTTAAAATTTTCTTTTCTTATCAAGTTAATATATTCAGTGGCAAATTATAGTTCCCATATTATTTTGATAATAAGACATACAGTGACCATAAAGAAAATTCTTCTATAAATAGCAATCATCATCTAAAATAAGTGAACATAGAAAATTTCAGATATCACATATTGATATCAATGAATTTGTATCATGGTGACAATGCCTACCAGTAACAAATATTGTATTACTTTATACAGAAATTATTACCATCTTCACTGAATTTTCATTTATGATTCTGCTTTACTTTATGCAGACTTGTCTTAATTTGTTAAGGATCTGAGTTTAAATTTCATTTAATTTACTAGGGCTTTTATTTATGCCTTTAACCTTACTTTTATTTAATAGCTGGCAGGAGATATTTTTTCAGATACCAGACTTCTTCAAATGTTATTTACCATGCCTTCTATGACTAGAGGTGCATTATAAAAAGATAAAATGCCAGTGATGTTAACAGATAACAAAACCATTTTTTTCCAATTTTTTTATTAGTCTTCCTCATTACAGATCATGCCTCTATTTCTGTTTATTGCTAAATGCTATCAACTTGACTTATTATTTTAAAATTATTTTATCTTTAGATTGTCATAATGGAAGTTCAAGGTTTGAAGTCAGTCGCCCCCAATCGAATTGTTTACTGTACAATGGAAGTAGAAGGAGGAGAAAAACTGCAAACAGACCAGGCTGAAGCCTCAAGGCCACAGTAAGCCAACTGAAAAAACAAAACATTTTTTTTATTCTCCCAAAGAAACATGCTTTATTTATTTTTGGTTTTGTATGGCATTACACTCTGAAACTGCTATCTCTCTAGCTTTGTATCAGTTGTGTTAGAACAAGTGTGCACCTTTCTGGATAATGATGTTATAATTAGAACTGTGGCAGAATACCTGTGTAGTACGAACAGAAAACCCAACATGCAAACGTGAAGCTGATCATTAGGCGACAGAATGTGAGTCATTTATAAGGAAAGCACGTTTTATCATGTATTATTTACAAGATAACACGTGATTCTATTTAAATTATTAGAATTTAGAACTAGAAAACCTCTGTTGAGATCCTGGCTAAGCAGTGGTTAGGCACTGAAGATAAAAGATGAACAAGAAACTAATTTTCTTTAGAACAGTATAGCACAGTATATTATGGGGTTGAGAAAAAGCAAGTCAAACCTTCTCAGCCTGACTGACAAAGCCCTACAGGTCTGCCTCTGACTAATTTCTCATTACCTGACCAATTTCTTATTACTTCTGGAACCTCACCTTCTCCCTCTCTTCCCCTGGTCTACAACTATTCATCCATCCTGGTCTTCAACTGGTCCCCCAATACATATCAAGCTATTCTCATTGTTGAACTTGCTTTCCTCTCTGCCTGCAGTCATCTTCCTTATATTTGTATACCTGGTTTCGTGGCATTGAGAGAATCTCAATTTAAACATCAGTTCCTGAGAATAATACTTCCCTTTAGATGACCCAATGGAAAACATATTTTTCTGGCTCATAACTTTTTAATTTCTGGATGGATGTGTTTCTCACCTGTTTATTTTGTATTATGTCTCCTCTTGAGAAAAAGGTAAAAAATCTTATCCTATAGTCTTACATCCCAGTACCTAGGAAGTACTCAGTTAGAATTTATTAATTCCATTGATTGAACTTATTTTGGTGACTGAGTCACTGTAAATATTTGAGGGTAATGTATTAGTATATTCACAGAATTGTGCAACTATCACCCCCATCAATTTTACAACATACGACTTCAAAAAGAAACTCTGTACCCTTTCGCTATCAACCCCAAATCACTCCAGCCCTAAGGAGCCACTAATTTGCTTTCTGTCTCTATAGACTTGTCTCTTCTGAATGTTTCATGTTTTCATATAATTAGAATTATATACAGTTACATATTGCTTAACAACAGGAAGACAATTTGAGAAATGAGTTAGGTGATTTTGTCAAACATCATGGAGTGTACTTATACAAACCTAGATGGTGTATTTATTTTTAGTTATATATATTTTTTTCATATGGAAAACTAAATGTTCCATTACTGAGTATCAGTCATTTCCCCTACTTGATCTGCAATGTCAATATCAAATGCTATATATCAGGTTTTTATATATGTTCCATTATAAGTTTATGGGACTACTGATGTATATGTAGTCTGTTCTTGACCAAAGTATTGTCATGCAGTGTGTAACTGTAATATGTGCTCTTCTGTGACTGGCCTCTTTCACTTAGCATGTTTTCAAGGTTCATCCATCTTGTAGCATGTATCAGGACTTTATATAACTTAATAATATTCCATTATATGTATATACTGTATATACACATACATACACACACACACACAGTTTATCCCTTCACCGGGGTTAATAGAAATTTGGATTGTGTCTACATTTTGGCTATTGTGGAAAAGTGCTACAATGAACATTGGTGTATAAGTATCTGAGTCCTGGTTTTTAATTATTTGGTGTATATACCTGGGAGTGGAATTGCTGGAACATATAGTAATTATATGTTTCGCTTTTTGAAGAACCTTCAAACTACTTTGTGCTGCTGTTGCACCATTTACATTCATACCAGCAATGTATGAGCATTCCAGTTTCTCCACATTTTCACCAAGCCTTGTTATTTTTCGTTGTGTGCATGTATGTATGTTTTATAGTCTTAGTAGATATGAAGTGGTATCTAATGGTGGTATTGATTTGCATTTGTATGTCTTCTTGAGAGAAATGTCTATTCAAGTCCTTTGCCCATTTTTTAATTGAGTTGTTTTGTGGTTGTTAAAGTGTAAAAGTTTATGTGTTTTGGATTCTAGATCCTTATGTATATGATTTGCAAGTACTTTCTCTCATTCTGTGGATTTTTCACTTTCTTGGTTTATCTTTTGAAACACAAAATTTTGATGAAGTCCAATTCATTTTTTCTTTCTTTTTTTTTTTTTTTTCATTTGTGTAGTTTTTTTTCAGGGGGTTTTTCAGGGTATTATGGGGGTACAAACATTTTGGTTATGCTATAACTTTGCCTCACCCAAGGCAGGATTAGAGGCATGTCCTTCGCCCATACAATGCTCACCGCATCCATTATTTGTGAGTTTGCTCACTCCCACCCTCCCATCCCCCAATGAATATTACTACCATGTGAGCACCTTAGTGTTGATCAGTTAGTGCCAATTTGATGGCGAGTATATGTGTTGCTTATTCTTCCATTCTTGTGATATCTCTCACAGTTTAGTTTTTCCTTGTTGCTTGTGCTTTTGGTGTCATATCTAAGAATCCTTGTCAAATTGAAAAAAGATAAAAAAGATTTATCCCTATGTTTTTATATCCCTAAGACTTTCATAGTTTTATATTTAGATCACTTATCCATTTTAAGTTGATTTTTTATGTGGTGGAATGTAAAGGTCCAACTCCCTTCATGTCCTGCATATGACTATCTAGTTGTCCAAGCACTATTTGTTGAAGAAACTATTCTTTCCACATTAAATGCTTTTTGCACTCTTTTTGAAAATCAATTTGTTATAGATATGGGAATTTATTTCTGGACTCTTCAGTTCTGTTTCATCATTCTATTAATATGTGTCTGTCTTTATGCCAATACCACACTGTCTTGATTACTTTTGCTTTGTAATAAATTTTGAAATGAAGAGTACAAGTCCTATGTGTGTTTTTTTCCCAAGATTGTTTTGGCTATTCTGAATCTCCATATGAATTTTAGGATCAGTTTATCAATTTCTGCAAAGATTCTGCAAAGATCACTAGCTGAGATTCTGATAGGGACTATGTTGAGTCTGTAGGTCGATTTGGAGAATACTGACATCTTAATATTAAGTCTTCTGATTCATGAACATGGGATATCTTTCCATCTGTTTAGATCTTTTGCTTAAACATTGTCTTGTAGCTTTCAAAATATAAGTTTTGTACATCTTTTGTTACATGTATTCCTAGTATTTTATAATTTGTGATGTTATTGTAAATGGAATTATTTTTCTTAATTTCATTTTTGGATCATTTATTACATTTATACAATCAAATATAATTGGTTTTTGTATGTTGATCTTATGTTTCAACCTTGCTGACCCTGGTTATTAAATCTAACATTTTTAGTGGATTTTGTAGGCTTTTCTATATACAAGAACATGCCATCTGCAAATAGTGATAGTTTTACTTCTTCATGTCCAATCTAGATGCCTATAATTAAACTTTTTTGACTAATTTCCCTCCAGTGCAATGTTGAATAGACGTGGCAGGAAAAAACATCTTTATGTTGTTCCTGATCATAGGGAAAGCATATAATCTTTTACAACTAAGATTGATTTTAGCTGTGGGGTTTTCATAGAAGCTTTTATCAGTTTGAGGAAGTTCCTTTCTGTTCCTAGTGTGTTGAATGTTTTTATAATTAAAAGGTGTTGGATTTTGTCAAATGCTTTTCTACATCCATTCAGATGATTATGTAGTTTTTTTTTTTTTATTCTGTAGATATGGTATATCACTTTGATTTTTAAGTGTTAACAAACCTTGTATTCCTTGCAAAATTGCACTTGGTCATAATATAGAATTCTTTTTATTTGTTACTGGATTTGGTTTTATAGTACTTCGTTAAAGACTTTTGCCTCTGTATTTGTAGGAGAGATTGTCCTTGTAATATCCTCTTGTGATGCCTCTGTCTGATTTTGATATTAGTGTAATAGCCCTGTAGAATGAGTTTGCAAGTGGTCCTTCCTCTTGTATTTTTGGGGAGAGTATGAAGAATTTGTGTTAATTTTTCTTTAACTATATGGTACAATTCACCATTGAAGCCATTTGGGGCTGAGCTTTTCTTTGGGAGTAATTTTCTGGTTATTAATTTGATCTCTTCACTTGTTATAGATATATTCACATTGCATTTCTTCTTGGGTCAGTATCAGTATTTTGTGTTCTTCTGGGATATTTTCCATTTATCCACATTATCTAATTTATAGTCACACAATTGTTTATAGTATTTACAGCCTTTTTTATTTCTA
This sequence comes from Microcebus murinus, assembly GCF_040939455.1. NCBI lineage: Eukaryota > Metazoa > Chordata > Mammalia > Primates > Cheirogaleidae > Microcebus > Microcebus murinus. The sequence continues at coordinate 75,946,106 of NC_134112.1, read as the reverse complement.
AAAGGTAGATAATAATGTCCTCTCTTTCATTTCTGATTCTGGTAATTTGACTATCCTCTCTTTTTCCTTATTCCACATGCTAAGCGTTAGCTAGCTAAGCTGTTTCTTAGACTAGCTAAAAGTCTATCTATTTTTTAAAAATATGTAAAACAACAACAGCAGCTTTTGGTTTCTTGGATGCTTTCTCTTATTTTTCCATTCTCTGTTTCATTAATTACCACTCCACATTATTTACTTCCTTCTCTTCCTTTAAGTTTAGTTTGCTTTTCTTTTTATAGTGTGTTAAGGTAAAAAGTTAGGCTTTTGATTTGAGATCCTTCTTCTTTTACAGCTTATCATGCTAAGCACTGCTTTAGTTGCATCTCTGAGTATTTTGTGTGTCTTCATTTTTATTCATCAAGGTGCCTTTGATAAGCAAAACATGTTATTTGTATAGTAAATAGGGTCAATAGAAGAAGCTTCTTAACTGCAGGAAATACAGCCCCAGGACTCACAATGCCACCCTGATGGATGAGGGAATTGACATAATTGACATCCTGTCACTCCTGAAGCCCATTGGAAGCACACCAGTTTGCCACCACTCACTTTTTGGGAAGCTCTTTTATGGCACTTAGATTGGTTTATTTAATCTACCTTACTAGTCCATGAGATCTTGAGGGAGTACTACTGCTCTAAGAATCTCAATGTCATGTTTTTTGTTTTTTTTTTCAGTATCTTTCCTGTTTTATTTAGGCATAATATATATGCCATAAAAACCATCCATTGCAAGTTAGATGATTTTTAGTAAATTTATGCACTTGTGCAGCTATCATCACAATTCAGTTTTAAAACATATCACTTCAAAAAGTTCTGTCATGGCCATTTGCAGTCTATTCCTGTTCCCACTCCCAGTTCCAGGAAACTACTCATCTGTTTTCAAGCTCTATATTTTACTTTTCCTGGATAGTTTATATAAATGGAACGATGCAATATGTAGTCTTGGTATCTGGCTTTTTTCACTTAGCATAATCTCTACAAAATCTTTAATTGATACTTAAATATTTGGTCAATGAAATGAATTAACTTTTATCTGAATAGTAATGTTATTTTAGCACTTTTTTCACAAATGTTAAAAGTTTACATATAGTTTTGCTCATTTAATTTCCAACATTACTCTCAAAAGAGATTCTGATAATAGGGAGCATCTAAGTGAACAATTTAAATGAATGAAAATACTTAGAAATCATACAGAAAATATTACAGTAACCCCCAGTACTCTTTTTTGTTACTCTCTAAAAGGAAGTTTGACTAAAATAGCCTTTCTGTGTTTCCCCATGAACACTGAGTTAACTTGTACAATGAATTAAAAGATTTGTATTTATCATCATATCCCCGGGGCGGATTACGTTCAAAATGTATCTCACTAATGCTGACCAACTGCAGCTTTTCATCAGCGTCGTTACTTTCATCCTGAACTCATCTTGCACAACAGGAAAGAGATCCATCGCCTCCATCATCATAGTGAATTATGCCTCAGACACGTTTTCTAAATTTTACTGCTTCAACAGTTTGTACTTTGTTGGAGAGCAGTTCATCCTTCTGTCTGATACTAATTAAAGTGCCTTATTTAGTCCATATTTTCAATAAACTTAATCAAGACTTCTAGCCATTGCTTGTTTCATTCCTGTAGTTCAGATTTCCTGCCAGCAATTAGGTGGACACAGCATGTGAGATTGGTACATACTTAGAATATAGGACCGGGGGTCCACTAAAAGCAATGTTAATAGACAAGTTTGATTAATACAGAGTGGTGGTGAGGCACTCTAATTTGTGAAAGTTTTGTTTTTAATTTTCATTGTTTTTAATATAGGGAAGGGAATGTGGATAAAGGATATTTTTCAATTTTCAATGGAGAAAACACTATTATTTATAGATTTTTAACTCATTGTTTCATAGTCTCTTATTTACCAGAAAAGGTATTGTTCTTTATTAATGAGGTACAGAAGAATTGTTGCCATCCTTTTAGAGCATGTGATCACATCCATACATTTCATTTATTTCAGTTGTAGCCCATACCTTTAATGATACCACCAAAAAGGAAATGGCAGGATAGTAAGAGGGATGACCAGCTGTATGTGAGGGGGAACAATTTGTTGTGGTCATGCAATATTCATAAATTTCCTGATAGGTACTGATCTTTTATTCCCTACAAGTGGTGAGCACACTTTGAGTCCCTAAACAAACATGGGAGCTAATAAAATCCTATGGAGGATCAAGATAGATCCTGCTACTGGGGAAACAAAAGCAAGGAAAGTGGTTGTTAAATACAAATAGGGAAGGACAGATAGCATGAGATCTAACCTCTAATAAAGTTTTAAGTGCATAATACAGTGCTACAATGAAACAAAAGTGTCCTGATAATCAGAATAGTGAATTAAATATTGATTACATTGGCTAAAAAAAACAAAAAAACTAGGAAACAACTGTGTTTTGGCCTCACCCTCTGGCACTGTTTTATTTAAAGCATCTGTAGATTAATGGATCTCTGCTACTCACACCCCTGAAAGTAATAAAATAAAAAGCAATAAGAAAAACTGACGAGTTGTATGCCATTAGATAAATATATTTATGGATATTATGATAGAACATTCTTCTATTTCATGAAAATTATAGGAAATACAGTCTCCAGTACCTGTTTCTGGAAACTTTAAATTCTTAACCAGAATCGTAATAATCTGTCAAACTATTGAAAGAATATTACAGCTACAAATGGAAAGCTTATCAGAATGACAAGGTACTGTGACAGTGTTTAAGAGAGATTAAATACAGACTGCATATAAGCCAAGAGAAGCTAACCATGCTTTTAAAAAGTATATTAGTTTTCATTTTAATTTAGAAATGTCAGAATTATTTTTGAAGTGTAATTCATTAATCAGCTATTCCTACAGACTAGAGATAAAATATGCTTCATTTTTATATGATCTATAAAAAAGTGTGCCTATTTTTAATGAACTGAAGAGAAAACATTCAAACTGCATAAAAGTTTGCCTCTTCTCATTTCCATCTTTAAAATCATGACAGATTGCTTCCTCTTATGTAAATAAATTCACTAGAAGTAACATTTCTAAGACTAATACTGCTGGGGCAGAACACCATGAAACCTAAAGAGACAAGCATTGGCCAGATACAGAAATTACATTCATTGAGAATATATTTGCAAGTAAAGGAAGCTAATCTGGGGATCCTCATGATTAGAGGTATCTGAATTAATGAGAGAATATGATAGATTTAGATTCCAGATGCTTCCTGAAGAGCATTCAGGAGCTGTAGTGAAAAACAGCATTAAGTTTGGGAGAAAGTTTATATTATTTATGCTTATTAACATTTCTATGGTAGATTTACAACTTGTAAATAATTTCCCCTTATATTTTATAACTTATTTTCAGAGCAACGTTTTGTAGTTGTCAACTTTTATTTCATTTGATTTATGTGACCAATTATTGAATGGGCTGAATTTGGCAGGGCTTAAGTGGTAAGCTTAATTCTTAGAACTATCCTCAGATACCCTCAGATCTCTCTCTCATACCCCTTGAAGATATCTTGGCAGATAACTATGCCTTTTCTGGTTACTTTCAGGTATTAAATAACATGTTCAAGAATTAACATTTTCAGACCAGCTTATATCAAAAACCTATACATTTCAAGACTTTTTCTTTTCCTTCCAGCTTACTCAGAAACTTGTAGTGGGAAAAAGGTATTATAGTCCATTTTTTTTTCACTCTTCTTATTTTGTTTGCTCTCTGTTCTTTCTACAGCTTTTGGTTAGGGTTGGGCTTGGGAAGAGGGGAAGAAAGGAAGGGACAAAACGTGTGTGTGTGGTGTGTGTGTGTGTGTGTGTGTGTGTGTGTGTGTGTGTATAAAGTCTGTGTACATAGGTGCTCTTCTAGTTCTGTCGTGGTTAGCAAATGTCCTCTGTCATGGTAAATGTCCACTTAGAACTTTTCTCTAGTGCATATTAGGAGACTCCTCCTACTGCCAGGGACTTCTGACAGCATACCTCAGAGTATGATACATCTTGTGGCTGCCCCTTTTCTCTTCCCCTGAGCTACTGGTTTAGTAATATAGCCTATGTATTCTCTTCCTGCTTTTATTTCATCTCCTTAGCAGATGGCTGAAATAAGTTGGAAGCTCCTTGAAGGCAAGGACTACACACTCAGTTCACCACTAGCACCAAGCCACAGTACTGTGGCTCAGTAGGTACTCAGTAGTCTAATTAAAGCATTTTCTTTGCTATTTACAGTATAAAACATAGGATCCCAGTAGGACTCAGGATATGACACTTGGGCCAGTCAGTACCTACTCAGAATAGCAGGAAGTCCAGTCTTCGTTCTCCCATCCCAAGCTCCTATTTTTCTAGAAATTCCACAGAAAACACATTTACTTGAAAGGGCCATTTCTTTTTCTTGAGTGTATTCACTTTTGCCTGGAGTTCCAGTCACTTCCAGACTCTTGCTATCCTGGCTGGAGCAATGTTTTTCAAACTGTGAGGCTACCTGGTTAAACAAAACAACTTCCCAAGGGATATAAAGGCACAGGTATAGTTTTAATAGGATTGACATGTGAATCCTTGAGGTCTATAAGTACTCTTTCCCAAAGCTCTTCTATCTGGGAAAGGGCCTGCTGTATACAAATTACCATTCTCAGCCTTCCTTTCATGTCCCCTTCTCCCATTTTACAAAATAAAGATTAACCTTTTACTCAACTTAAATCTTACAGTACTGGTTCTTGTCCCAGAGTAGAAAAACCTCCAGGGCACCATTCAAAATGAAAATATATATTATTGTTAGTTTTGAGAAAGTGATTGATTAATGACGTAATAAATCCTTCGGCAAATTAGGTGGCTTCTACTTTGCTTTCAGTAGAGTTGATGAAGGATTTAGGGAAGTATTCAGCTGCTAAATAATTGAAAAAGAGTTTTTTCTTATTAATCACTGTGTGGTTTCGGGACATTTAAATAGGCAGGAATTAAACAAATTGATGGAAATTGCTACAGTAATGTTCCTATCTACTTACTTTTTTAGAGTTTGTGACAGAAAAACAAAAGAACCTCGATTAAAATTGATGCTGAACTCTGTCTCAGTCTAGAATTAAGTTATGGATACATGAGCTGATTCAAAGATATAGTACTATCCATTTCATTCAGATGCATGTCTAATAAACAAGTTTACTGTTTACATTTATTATTAATGCACATGTTCATGATATATTTATTTTAGATCACTTAAGCACTACTAGTAATTCTCATAAAAGCTCAATTCAGAAATTTTTAGTACTAGAACCTTATGAACAGAGAAAAGAAAAGTTTTAAGATTTATATAAATTCAATACAGATATTTATGATAGAGTCATTAATGTTCAGGCATTAAAATATATTGCTGTAGAATAAAATTCTAAGTTTCTGAGAGGAAAATGGAATCAAAAGAATTTAAGGAAAAAAGGAATAGTATAAATTTCTGTTATAAAGAATTGTGCAGGTATTACTCTAAATGGATGATGGCACCATATTGCTACAATACAGTCATGTACTACATAACAATGATTCAGTCAACAGCAGACTGTATATATTACAGTGGTCCCGTAAGATTATAATGGAACTGAAAAATGCCCATCTCTTAGTGGCCTCATTGCCATCATAATTTTGTAGTGCAGTTATCTTTTGATGAATTTAGTGTAGCCTAAGTGTACAGTGCTTATAAATTCCATAGTAGTGTGTAATAATGTCATAGGCCTTCATGTTCGTTCACCACCTTTGATTAGTGTGATTACTTTTGTATTTCTCTACTCATGTGTTCATTGTTTAACTTTCTTTAAACCTTTTCATATCCTATTTTTAAGTCCTGGGAATTTCCAGGAGGGAGGCTACACTTAATGAATTGAGTGCTCTTAACAACATCAAAAACATTATTTTATGAAGCAGAATGTGCTTTTTGTCTCCTGAGTCCCGCCTGAGATTTTTGGCTTCAGTGTTTGTACTGTCATGTAATAGTTATTTTATAAGCACCCCATAATCATTTTTTTAAAGATTTGAGAGTTGGTTTCAATCAAAAGGAGATAGTTTTCAATATGAATAATGCCCTAGTATTAGCTATGAAGGAAGAACATTCTTTGGTTGTCATATATTCAATATCAATATCATATTCAATATCAACCTTAGTTTTGTTTCTCAGTTGATGTCATGGAAGATTTATATCTGCTCTGATAAGTCACAGCCGTCAAAGTCTCTCTGGTGCTCTGCAGCAGAGAACTCTGCGATTGTTGACGGTAACTTTGCAGCCCTGTCTTCCATGTTGGCGCTACATTATTGCATTTCATGCAGAGCACTCAACTGCTACCTGTTCTGGAGATATGGAATTAAAATGCAACTGGAGACTCCCACTATTATTTATATGTGAATCAGCAATAGAAAAGATAATCCTAAATTGAATGCAACCTTGTTTTATTGGTATTCGTTCAGATGTTGGGAAATCTGAAAGAGTTCATAGAAATATCTTGGAAATCTTTGCAGGCCCTTGGTGGTGACAAGAGAATAGAGAAGGTTGTTTCCATAAATCAGAGTGTTCAGATGACTTTGGTGCACTGGAGATGCAGCAGAGTGAAGGATGGAAATACTGTACTATCGCATACCTCTGCAGGTGTACACACAGGGTGCTTCCCCTGGCCTGTCTCTGCCCAGGAACTCTGATTAATGTTTCAAGACCAGTTCAACTTGGGCAGAGTTTTACACTCAGGTTGATATTTCTTTGCAAGTGAATTTATTTTACATGCTATATACCTCCTATCTCATATATTCAATTGGGGTAATTCCCATTTCAAAAAAACTGATTTTTTTTTTCCTGCAACTTGGTCATGATTTTGGTCTAGCCATGATATAATTATTTTTATATATATAAATCTGCTACAAAGTCTCCTGCTTTAACAGAAACTTTCAGCTCAAATACCCTGAGTGATATTTTTTCCTTACTGAGGCATTATTATTAACATATCCATAACAATGATTTTCTTCCTTATATTTTCTTTATAAGACTTTTTGTCACTAAGTTATTTAGTAAGATTAATGGCAAGGTGATTATTTTTAAATTAATACAGTTTTTTAAAATCATAATTTCTAAGCCTTGTTTAAAAGGAAAAATATTGGCAAGTATCAGGTAACTTTTGCAGCATGAAAGCCATTGTCTAACATGTTTCTTCTTCCCTTTGAAATTTGAAGAAAATTTGTTTAAGTATAGGAACCTTGTTACCTGGAAAATATAACAGTATTTTTCCTTAAGTTTTATTTTGTTTTTAGAAAAGAATAAGTGTATGTAAACTTCAGAGAGGTGTTTTAATTTTTACTTTTTACACTTATACATTTTCCAAATTAAAACTATAGGCTCTAGAAACATTCCTGCAAATATATTTGTATAACAGTATTAAAAAGACATTTTTAAAGATGGAAAGACAAGTCTATTTTTAATTTATTTTGCTCCCAGAAAGAACTTCAACGACTTAAGACTCTGAAAGAAATCACAATGGTGGTTAAATGTGGCAAAAGAAATAAAAGGGAAGAATTAGTCAATTTTTAGACAAGTAACATTTTTGTGTTCCTGGCTCAGATTTCCTTATTACATAAAATGCAAGATGGATTTATTTGGCAAAGATTTGAAGTCTTCTGGCTTATAAAATAGCAAAATTTTACCTGGAGCAAATATGTGAAATTCTCACTGTGTTCTAATGTTTAATTTTCCTCTTTTTGCCATAATATAGCTTTGCTGGCAGATGGCAGCATTTGGATCATATTGAATTTGGCAAATTCTCATAAGAATCTTCAAAAATTTTAATATTTGCATGTGAAAAATCACAAATTTTATATAGCTCTGCCAAAATGGTAGACAGGAAGTCTTCTACATTTTTCTTATATTTATGCCCTGATTACTTCACTTTCAAATAGGGTAGATGTCTAGGGAAAAAAAAAATGAAACCATATTTATTCACTATGAATGTAGTTCATATGATGTAGAAACTTAACCTATCATCATCCACATTTAAAACCGTGTTTCTTATATAGTGTATTCTTTTTATAAAAATCAGTAGCTAAAGTCAATATCTACATCATTTTTTTTTATTTTTTTTCTACATCATTATTAAACAACTTTACCTGTAGGTTACCTCCGAAAACTCAAATGCTCCCATCCAATTTTTTGTTTTACATGTGAGCACTGTTTCAGGTTGTCTCATTCTCACATTCTCTCTCTGCAAATACTGGATCTGGTAAAAGCTAGTGAACCAACTTCTGGAAGAGAGGCTCATTAGTTCTTTTAGTAAATTAAACCTTTGGTAAGTAGGACCAAAACAGTCATGAGTTATTATGAGTTTAGTTCTTAACAACTCATGGTATAGCAAGATTTAGTTGGACTTTAATGTTTGAGTTCCTTGCTAAGCATGTACCCTACTGATAATGGGACTAGAATTATGAATAACTTAGAATAAGGGTCCTTATTTCTGCCGTTGCAAACTCATTAAAATTTTGCACAACTAACAGTATTTCTGGAAAGCTCAGAGCAAGTTTGTGGACTTGGTGTGATTAGTTACTTTTACAATGAGACTTACAGATGGACTTGTTTCCCCCATAATCAAACAGCTTGGTGATTACATTAATATTTCATCATTAATATTTTCTTGTGCATATCTGTTAATGTTTCATGGCTCCATTTTTTCAGAGAAGGTCCCCAACCTAGCCAGTGACCTTTGCTGTTTTCCCCACAGTTGGTGGGATCTTTAGAAAGAGAAAGCTTGTTTATACCAAGCTGAGCTTGGCTTTGTTGCTTTGACTCCATGCGGCTGCTCTTTCTGTTCACAGAGAGGCTAGTTATTTTACTTAGCTTCTGCACATGTTGTTTAACTTTGTTTTTTTCCCCATCGTGTGGCTTCTGGTGGCCTAGACAAAAAGTGTCCATCCATTTTGTAATCACCCTTTCCTTTAAAAACCTATGTAAAGATGGAATAATCAAAAGCAGATTCTTATAAATTGATCAAAATAGTTCACAGTTTTATAGCACCCCTTATGTAAATGAACATATATTACAAAGAAGATAATCTGATCTAGGAATATTTATCCATATGGTATGGATGAGCAAGAATTTCACAGTAAAATAGAATCACTCTCTTTAATTAGTTAGGAGACAGCTATAATATAGTCTGTGTTACTTTAATATGTAAGTATTATATGATACTATATTGTAGGTAGTATTGTCCATCTGAAAGAAGCCTTTATGAAGGGGTTTATACCTATAAAAGAATATGAAGAAAGAAAATTCAGAAAGAAAGCTGTTACTAAAATAAACTCTACTATCAACAGAACCCACTTTTTTAGTTATCAAGATTAACACTGGATGGCATATTTTTCTTCTGTCTGGATATCTTACAGACCCTTGAAATTCAACATATTCAAAACAGAAACACTTATTTTTCGCCTTTAAACCCACTCCTCCTTTTCTGTTTATCATCTCAGTCTATGTGATATTTCCACCTACAGAGGTGCAGAAAAGTGGGCATTTATTATTTCTTCCTCTTTCTGACCCCCATATCTAAATCCTGTTGATGCTGTCTCCTTTGTGCCCAACAAACCTGCCTCCCTTAGTGCACCATCATCACTAGCACCTTGGTTTGGGCTTTTGCTAGTTTTATTTCAGGAGCCTCTATTTGGTCTGACTTCCATTTAGCTCTGTACCTCTTGCATGTCTCCAGCTTAGATTCTGTGCCCCATGGTGTTTCTAAGCAGGAGTGCTTTGCATTTTGGTGGGAGTTGTTTTTGTCAGTGGAACTGTCCCCTGCATCTTGGGTTATTTAGCTTCCCGGGCTTCTGTCTGCACACATTTTAAAATGCCCCCATAAGGAGCAGATACCATCCCTGGGAAGAACTCCGCCTGTCCTCTACATGGCCTGTCTGCCTTTCATTCTGCACCTAACCACCTATCCCTTACTTTTTCTTGAAGGCTCAGTTTAGAGTGCTCTTCTCAGTGGGGCTTTCCCTGAGCAACTATCCCCCTCCTCCCCTAGATGGCTTTTGTGGCACCTGTGTGTCTTCAGTCCCTAGAACTCTCACAGTATGTTCTAGTTGTCTCCATGTGCTGCCCCTCAAAAACTGCCAGCTCTCTTAAGATAGAGGTTGGATCTTATTCAGCATCATGTCCCCAGTGTGACGGCCCAGAGACTAACCCTATTTGATGAAGCATCTAACACCCAGTAATTGACAACAGTATTATCTTGAGTCTGTCAGTGAAGTATCAGTAGGAGTAATTCATCTATATGGAAGTTATTTACCAAGTTATTAATAAATATGCACATAAAACTATGCACTCAGCCTTCTGGTATTCATGCATGAGAAAGTTAAACATGAGTCTGAATGGACTTAATAGCAGCTGGGAGCCAGTTATCACCCTAATTTCCACCTACTACACAATTAAATACAGTCTGATAAGTGACATTGTACAAATCACTTTCTGTGGCTGAATCTTCCTCCACGAATTGCAAATAATACAACATTAGCATCCCATCTTACACATCCAGAACATTTTTGCAGCTACAAAAACAATATATATTATTAAAATCTCCTTTATAAGCCACATGGAATTTTTTGGAGAAAATACTCCTTAAATGTAAGTTGGAATTTTAATGTTCCAGAAGCTATTATAATATTCTAATTTAAAAAGCATGGGGAGTATTTTTCAAAAAGACATCTTTGTAGTGCAAAGGTAGAATATTTTTATTTAACCAACACGCACAACTGTGCTTAAAAATTTTCCACCCACATTGCCTGGTACTGACCTTTGCATGTGTGTACATAAGGACTAACAAAGCCACAGCTAGAAGTACATTCATATAGGTAATCTAAGAAAAAGGCAATTATAGTTTCAAAATAATTAAATATCTAGCCAGGCAACTACATTCCATCTGTTTTGTAAACACATATGGTTTATATGGTCAAAGGACCCAGATAATGTTTTATGAGAATAGTATTTCATCTTCATGTTATTCCCTTTTCAAACAAATATAAAAAGATGCCAAGTCCTCCTTTGCCACAAGTTCTGCGTGCTTTCATTGAAAAATAGGCTGGATATATTTTTACCTAAGTAAATTAGAATACAAATCCACAGTTACATGTTTAATTTTCCAAAGTTATAAACATATAAGACATATTATTTGATGATTAACTTAATATTTGGGAGGTATTAAAAGGGACATTGGAGATAAACTGTTCTTTAACTTCTAAGAACATTTGGTTTTAGGATAGGTGCAAATCGACTTTGCCTCAGTATTTTGTTGTTTTTATTTCAGAGAAGAAATTTTAGTGACTAGAAAAATTGTCAGAGATTCATCTCAGAGACAAAAAGATTTTACAATATGTACAAATGGGCTTTGCTTCAATATTTCATTTTTTATTTCAGGGAAGAATTTTTAGCAAATAAACTGTCAGTTTCATCTCAGAGACAAAATTATGGTTGATAGTTATGTAGCATTTAATTCTTGTCAGGTATTTGCTAATAATTCTCTTCTCAAGCAGGGCATAAATGCAGTGATGATCTATCACCCCTAAAGGCTCCACCTGCTAATGCCACCCCCTTGGGGGTTAGGATTTCAACTTATTTTAGGGAGGCAGATAACAGATACATTCAGAGCATACCAGCTGTGCTAGGTGGATTAAGAATATCATTTATTTTGTAAGCCTTCTAATTTGTCAGAGATGGTGATAGGTATTTTACTTACTGTTTTATTTTTCTGAGTAATTGTGTGAGACAGGACTTATTGGTGTTCCTGTTTGTAGATAAGAAAACAGATCCTCAAAAAAGTTTAACAGACGTACCTAAGTTAACTCAGCTCTTGAGCAAGGAAACCAGTATTCCAGTCCAGTCTTCTTAGATTCCAAAGTCCATATTCTTTCTACCCATCCTTGCCTTCTCCCTGGAATATGTAATATGTGTGCCTTTTATGTCTAGAGCACAGTGTTGGTGGCAGTGGGGGGTATAGCTGTAGTTGCGAAAAGAAATCATAAACACAGAAAAATAATGCAGTCGACTTCTGCCTCACAATGAAAGCCACTGTGCAGCTTTTCTCATTACTATCGTATTTGCTTATGTATCACACTTCTCGTTTTGCCACAAGCCTGAATCTCTGGAGGCCAGATTCTGTTTTTCTTCATCTTTGTATTTTCATCATTCATACCTAGATGGCACTTAATAAGTGCATTATTAAATAACTTTCCAAAATATGCACAAATGAGAACTAGAATTACAGAAAGTATAATTATTATTTAAATGTTCCTTCAAGTGCCAGGTAGCTAAATGTTGGAGAAACAGATCATAGCAGTGATTTCCACCCTTTTAATATCTTACCAGAATTCCTGTTATCTTATGAGTGTCAAATTTCAACCCCCCCCAAAAAAATCAATTTAAATGTCTTCCAGATTTAAAATCTTGTGTGTATAGCATTTTTGTTCCAACGTATCTCAAAATTTCGTTGTTACTAGCCAACAGAAATCCACAGCAGGCCCGGATTTTCTTTCCTGATAAACAGGTCCGGTAGGAACTGGAAGCAATAAGATATTAGCAATGACTGTCTGGTCTGTGAAGACTGCCAGATATACTGCTTGACCAGAGGCTGCTTATGACATGTCACCTCTGCATAGTCGAGCACTGTTCTAGTATCCACTGGGTGCTCTTGGGCCCACTTTCAGGCTCTCACCATATACTTTAGGATTCGCTGGTCTCTGCTCCAAGCATCGTGGTGCCCTTGTTGAATGCCTGGTGCTTCCTGCCTCTTCTCAACCCCCTCAGAAATCATCTCAGGCCACTGTACCCTCTCTGGAATCTGGGATGTTTGTGTAATGCAGGGACCTTTCCTATTGCTTCCATTAACTTCTGTGCAGTTGGAAATTCTCTTTATTTCAAACTAAGGAAACTGTCACTTAGAAAAGAAAAAAAAAAAGTTGTTTTATTTGCAGGGAGATTCCAGGAGGACCATTTCTAGGGAAAATGAAACAAACCCATGTTTGGCACCAGGGACCGTTTTCATGGAAGACAGTTTTTCCACAGACTAGGGATGGTATTAGGATGATTCAAGTGCATTAAATTTATTGTGCACTATATTATTATGTTGTAATATATAATGAAATAATTATACAACTCACCCTAGGTTGGGGACTCTTGATGTTGATGATTCAGCCTGGTATTTCCCCTTTAAAGTCCTGCGTGTTACTGCTTACAAGGCAGGTCCAAGACTCTTTTCTCTTTAGGACAGCTAGAAACAGCTAAGGGGCATTGGCTTTTATCATTTAAATGTAAGCAATTAAGAATATGAGGTACTGATACTATAGTACTTGATAATTCCAAGGCCTTCAAAAAATATTAAATCAAAATATTTCCCCGCCTTCATCGACTGGTCCCAAAGAACATTAAATTCATGCACCCCTTTAAATTGCTATCAAATTAGACATTAATGATGGGAGGATATCTGATAAAGCAAGTACTAGTTACTGGTGGACACTCCAACCTACTAATAGTAATATGCTGAACTGAATACCTAGTAATGATTATATCCTCATAGTTATAAACTCTGTATTTTCAATTTCTGTAGTACTTTTTAATCTTTATAGGAAAAAGATATTAATTCTACTGCATTTGAAAGGATTTTTTCCAGTTCATGTAACACATCCAAATTTTACTTTCATGTCAAAAAACAGGAGCAAGTAAGCTGATCTCACATAAGCTTCAAAGTCGGGGGTATAGATGCAGTAGGAACATAATATGTTGCTAAATTTTGGAGATAACTAATTATTGGTGTATGTAGTGTGGTGATCATGTCCACATCATTACATTCTACTATTTAAATCTCATTCTGTGGATTTGTGTGTGTATAATAATCTTTATGCTTTAAAATTAATTTATATGTCAATTATTTAGCCCCTTTTCCTGTATATAAGTTTTTTAAAATCTTGGTTTTCATCTTATAAAAAGCTACACTTTTTTGTACTGTCTTGACCAAGTAAAATTGTAATGCAAGATGTGACAAATTGTTCTCTTTAAAATTAGATGCTTCAAGCTAATGTCTTTGAACTATCCTGCTATGAGGAAAAGAAAGGAAAATGCTTGTAAGAGATTATGTCTTCTATTATGTCTAAAAACCTGATTTTGTGCTAACATGCATACTAGACTTTCCCAGAAGAAAATGGTACAAGTGTAATATGATTTTTCTACTCTGGATACAGAGGTTTAATGACATAAATACTTCATAAAAGAAATACAGACTTTAAAGGAAAATTTTATCCTATTATTCTTGAGGCTTTCACAGTCTTTAGAGCAACAAAATGGGAGCTACATCTTCGAAGAAAAGGGAAACATCTAAGAGACAATACGGGAGGGAATGAAGGTGAAGCTCACAGGATTTTTCTCTTAGTATGAAAGTTACCATCACCCACCCCAACCCATCCCCAAATATTTTTATGCCTTAAAGTACAAGATGTCGTCCCAGGACTTCCTCTCTTCTTGTCAGGTTTGAAGAAACAATTAACTTTATATTGTCTTTCTATCATAAAAAGCTCTACTCATTGTTTTAGAAAGATCCTCCCCAAAAGCCTAGAATGATGATTTAGTTACTTTAAAGGACATTTTGTAGTTATTCCATTCAAATTTGTATCATGCCAGCATTTCAAACTATAAATTATTTTTTAAATGAAGGTTAAAAAGATAACATGCAAAAAAAATTAAAATTAAAAATAATTCTTAGTTTATAACTCTCTCTTCCTGTTCCAGGTTGGCCTTTCATGAATCCTCCCTTCATTTCTCCCCTCTCTCTCTCCCTCTCTCCAAATTCTCACCCTCGTTTCCTTTCTTTTTCTTTCTCTCTCGCTCTTTCGCCATGTTTTGCTGTTAGCTGATGTCTTTCTTGCTCTCTTTGTAGTTTTTGATCTTGTTTTGATTTTAGTTTGCCATTTTATGAAACTGATTAAAACTTTAATATTAAAAGCTATCAATTTTTTCAAGTAGTATCATTTTGCTTAGGCAGTAGAGCTATAGTAATACTAATATAGATACTAAAAGGAATAATTAGCATTTCGTTGCACTTTCTATGTGGCAGGTGCTGTGCTCTTATTGGTGTTAACGTGAATTATCCGCATTTGTACCTCAACAGTTTATTAAGTTATGGCGAAGTTGCTTGCCCAGGGTCCTTTTCGCATAACGGATTTGGCATCCAAGCCCAGAAACTAACTCTGAGGTCTCCGGCCTTCAGCCCTATATGCCGCCGTTGTACTGTACTGTGGGCAAGGACTCAGACACTGGCTCTGATTTTTTTATTTCCTTCTTTTCTAATTAGTCTGACTTTTTCCCACACATGTTTATGTGAATCTGAACAATATTGTGCTTCAACCTTAATTTCATTAAGGTTGTTATCTTTGACATATGGCCATGCAGAGTAATTCTTCTGGTTTAATTGAAAAGATAGCATAGTATACTCTGTCATCTTAAGTGACAATGTGATTTGTGAGATAAATATTACCCTCACAGCCTAGACATTCATGTCACAATTCCATTGATTGTCACAGCTATATTGCATTTGGTATATTATTAACCTCCAGGTAGCTCAATTTAGATCTCTCAAATTGAAATTTCAAATACTTTCATAGTATATCAGCAACAAATTGAAATTTCAAATACTTTCATAGTATATCAGAAACAAATTGAAATTTCAAATACATTCATTCATAGTATGTCAAAAACAATAATGCTGATAGGTAAGGCAATTTTTATAAAAGCTGTTGCTCACCCAATTTAAACTAATTAAATGTGTAGAAATTTTGTTTAAAATATATTTAATGTATAAGAGAAGTTTAAAACCTGTTCTACAGATCATTAAAATTGAAGGGACTATATTTGTTTATAATAAAATTTTGAAATTCAAGAAAATAATCTCAGATTTTGTATTGCAATGAATTATTTAAAATTTTTGACTTGTGATTAACAGAGCTATTTGTAGTAAATTTTATTTATTAGATATGTAAAATATTTATGAATCAACCTCTTTACTTAGGATAAGCTTTTAAATGTAAGTGTAGTTTAAAATCTCAGACTTCCTCAGAAATCTGTCCTGGGTCTTTTGTTCTTTTCAATGTTTATGTAAAAACAGTTGAATATATACAAAGATGTCCATTGCAGCACTGCATTTAATAGTTAAGTATGGAAACAACATTATAGTCCATCATGAGAAGTGTGGTTGACTAAATTATGGCATAGCCATACAAGAGTAATGCCGTATGGTCTTTAAAAGAATTATATAAACCCAGGTACTGACACATAAAGAAGTTCAAGATACAGTGTTGCATTAAAAAAGCAAGTTATGGAACAGTTTGCATATCCTATTTATTTTTAAATGAATAATAAATATGCATTTACATTTGACCATATATATGTGGGTTTGTTTCTGGGCTCTCTGTTCTAGTCCATTGGTCTATATGTCTGTCTTTATACCAGAATCATTTTGATTGTCATGATTTTGTATAGTAAGTTTTGAAATCGGGAACTGTGAGACCTGCAACTTTTTTCTTCTTTTCCAAGATTGTTTTGGCTATATGGGGTCCCCAAAGATTTGTTATGGATATTTATATTTCTACAAAATCTTGTTAGGATTTTAATAGAGATCATATTGAATCTGTAGATCACTTTGGAAAGTGTTAACAGCTTAAATAAGGATACTTTTGATGATGGAAAAATTCTGTATCTTCTGATGATAGTTACATGATTGCATGCATTTTGCAAAAT
Source organism: Microcebus murinus (assembly GCF_040939455.1). Lineage (NCBI taxonomy): Eukaryota > Metazoa > Chordata > Mammalia > Primates > Cheirogaleidae > Microcebus > Microcebus murinus. Next base: position 75,929,280 of record NC_134112.1, on the reverse strand, counting down.
TCATAGGACTATACACTTGAAATGAGTACATTTTATTTCATATAAGTTATACTTCAATAAATTTATTAAAAACTTTAAAACCATATGTACATTTAAGTATACATACAAGCTTATAGATACATGTATAGGCCTGGACTTGTAAGGTACAAATCCCAACCATCACGATGTTTTAGTGGGCACCTTTCGTAAGCTCATTCATTTTCGTAGCTTTTATTAACATTTCTGTGTTAATCACTCCCAAATCTATATCTTGATTTGCAGCAGCATATTGGAATACGATACTTGAATTTTCCAAGATCAGTTCCTTTACCTCTTGTAGTTTGGACCATGGTAAATGATGTGTGACCAGACAACCATGTTCCCCTGAAAACTTAGTTACCTTTCCATTCTTTCCTTAATCTTTGACTTAATCACATCCATATTGTATGAGCCTTTGACACACTGGAGCCCTGTGAAAAAAATTTAGAAATGTTGAACTTTTTAAGTATCAAAAGCTGCTCTTCCATGAGTGTCATTTTCTGCTTAGGAAGTATTTTCCATAAAATTATCTTAATTGCTTATATAATATTAATCAAGAATGCTATTTTTAAAAGCATTCGTGCAGTACTTTAACATTGTTTTGTAATACTTTCAGTGTTTTACCATTTAATTTCTATTTATATAATTAATAACCAAGCTCTCAGTAATTCTCTTTTATTAAACTTAATTCCCAGTTTTCAGAGGTTATTACATTATTCAGTTAAAAACAGATAGTACTGTTTATTTGTAGTAGCGGGGTATTGTATCTACTTGGTATATTTTACATGTCCTATTAATATACCTGTTTTACATATACTTCTTCCCAATGGCTTCAGGATGGCTTTAGAGTACAGGTGGCCAACGTGAACAGGACAATGACTAATAGAAAGATACCAACATATACAGGGTTCTTTAATGTAACTAAAGGATCCTAAAGCTCACCTGCATAACCATAGCTACTCAAAGTAGGGACATGGTTGCATTCCCTCAGTGAACCAGGCAAGTTTCTAGCTCCCAAGTCCCCAATAAGGCACAGAATTACAGATAATATGGCTTGACATTGGAGGATACCATCAAGTCTTTCTGATCAACATATTACATCCCCTTCTCAAGTATCTTTATTCTTTCTCTCTTTTCTTTTTCTTTTTGAAAATTATTTTTACTTTTTTAAAATTTTTCTAATAGTTGTTTGTCTTTATAGGCTTGATTCCCATTAATGAGTTTGGGGAAAGTCTCCATCTACCTTCTCACTAAATTTGAGTCCTTGAAAATAACACAGTCCTTACTGTTTTTCATAAATTGGTTAAATCCAAGTCGTTTCTTGAGCAAATCCCCCATAGGACAGAAAGATCTCAGACTTCCTTGAAGTCTAGTGCAGGAAGCTTTTGGAAAGATTTTCTACTTCTCAAGATAATACATGAATTAGTGCTACCAAATATTTGGTGTTTGGTTGTTTGAATTAAGAACCAAAGCTTTTATTCTTTTCTTGGATGAATCTGTTATATCATTTTAATCTTAAAATGCCTGAATTATAAGAATGATAATTTAACTATAGTTGGATGATTTAAAAAATTGCAGCAAGAAAAATCTTAAGAATTATGTATAATTCTTTATAGACTCTCATTTATACTCCTGTAGTCAAATATTTATTTAATGTTTTCTGTTATAAAATTAGTGATGCATTTGGAAGTTCATGATTTTCAGCATACTCTAAAACACAAATGCTTATAGTTTTTGAGAATCCTTCAGGACTCAGTTATAAATCTAGTTTTTATCTACTGTAAGGGACCATAGAGGTATCCGGCTGTTAAGAATACAGGATAGAGATGGGGAGGAAAATATGTTACAATATGTAATAATAAATTATTTATTACCTGTAATCTCCTATTAGAATATGAGTCTTAAAGAGATGGGGACTTCAGTTGCTGATACTAGAATATTGTCTGCAACATGCAAGGTACTCAGCAAGTTTTTTGAATGAGTAAAAGTCACACATTCAGTTTTGTATCTTCTCCTCTTTTGTTCACTTTAAATCATGCATACTTTTACATTCTCTTTATAACCATCATTATCAATGACAAGAAAATATTTCATCATATGCCCACAATTTACATAATCACTCCCTTAATAGTAGATGTTTATGTTAAGTTTTTACTGTTACATAAAATACTGTTATGAATATGTTCTCGGTTATAACTCTTTTCAATACTTAAAATTATTTTGTTAGGATGAATTCTCAGAAGTAGCCTTACTAGTTGAAAATATATAAGCATACATTTTAGCTCTGTATACAAATTTCCAATATACTTTATTTAATAGCAAATACATAATTAATGTTATTTTAGTTGGTGTATGAACTACTCTCTGTTTTCATAGCCAGGAAATCCTGCTGTTCTCATAAAGGGGCTTTGTAGATATTTTATTCATTTGAACATTTACTTTGGAAGTCTGAATTCTCATAAATAATACATTCATCGAAGAAGAGAAAGGCAATGTATTTTGAGTCAAAGAAAATTAACAGTAAGATAATGTATTCTTTTATCACATAATGTTGAGAAATAGTAGGAAGATAATAACTGGTATTAATTACTGAAAGTGTTTAAACATGCCAATTAAGTAGGAAACAAGGAAGCATGTTGGTGATTATTAAAGATATGCCTATTATCTTCCCTCCTTCCCCATCTTTTTTGGGGGGGCTGAGATGAGGGTTTGGGTTTTAACTCATTCATTCTAGAATTAATAATGAACTTCTAACTGTATATATTGTATTAACTTTTATTTTTCACAGAAGAATTATCAAAGTGGTGTCAATTTATGCTTATATCATGGAATGTTGGAATTTATAAGAACTATTAAGTGCTACCATTTTTATATTTATGTACCCCCTTAAAATTGCACATTTTTGTTGAATGTCCATAAAAGCCTTGTCTTCTGGCCTCTTACGGTTAGAATCTGCTGCTGTCCTTGTGCCTCAGCTTCAGCTTGCCTGAAAACACATTATTTAAGCCTTCTTCATTTCACAGTAACTGGTCATCAGCATTCCTTGCCTTGACCCAGAAGTCCCAGATCTCACATGCAGTAGATGTATTCCTGTGGATTGCCTATCAGGCCCTGCCTTAATTGACATACTAGTTTCAGGAATGTATATCTTGGATTACTTTCCTGGTTCTAGATTACTAATGTTTTCCTGTAACTAACTCTTTGTTTTCTAATAAATAATGGTATATACTGAAATACGTTGATTAGGTCCCTTGTCTGGCTTCTCTAAACTTATCTGTCTCTTATCACCATTCTTAGCGTAGGGCTGTTTCTCTAATTTTACACAAGTTTAATGGTTAAAAAGTAATCATGGTCTTGAGATGGTCAGTGATAATAAACAGTTCATACTAAATAGATTGTTGCTATTGAACATTTTTACATCATCAAATAGGACATTGGAAATTGAGAAAAATATAAAGAGAGATTAACAACATCTTAGTGTCAATAGGAAGTTTTAATACTTCCACCTTGCAATATAAAGGATACCAAAAATCTGTAAAGGTTTGAACAGTATGGTTAACAAGCTTGATCTTTATGGCCATATACACAACAACGTACCCCAAAAGAATACTATTTTCTTTTTGATCACTATGGAAAAGTTATATAATGCACATACACGCATACTCTAGAATATAAAGCCAATTTCAGTTATTTCAAATGGTTAATATTATATAAGTTATCTAATCTGATACAATAAGGAAGCACTTAATAAGAAAATGTATACATATAGAAATTCTAAAATTACACCTGTAAATAGCTGAATGACAAAATAGTACATTATAAATACATGGGATGCTTTAGTTAAAATATTAAAAGAAATTCACAGCTGTAAATGCTTATGTAGAACAGAAGAAAGGCTTAAAATTAATGACACATACATTCAACTTAAAATTTTAAAACAGCAGGATTAACACAGATGAAATAGAATAAAATAACAAAGTCCAGAATGTAATGAAATGGAAAATAAAGATGTAATAGAGAGGATCCTCAAACTCAAATGATGGCAGTTTAAAAAGAATAATAGAAGAGACAAACCTCTATCAAATTTTAAAATGGAGAAAAAAAGAAAAACAATATTACAAATGAAAAAGGAGAACTACAGATGTCGTAGGGATTCAACAGATAAAAGGATATTTATTATTTTGTGCAAATACTTTTGAAAACCTTGGATGAAATAAATATATTCCTAGAAAAATAGTGCTTAACAAAATTGGCTCAAGGAGAAAGAGAAAACCTGAGTAGTCTTATAACTATAACACATGAAGAAATAGAATCAATAGCAAATATCTTCTTTCTTATAAAGAAATACCAGGTCCAAAGAGTTTAATAGGTGAGTTCTAAGAATGGATAATTTCTATATTTTTTAATAAACTCTTCCAAAGAATAAAAATGTAGCATTTTTCAGCTTATTCAATAAAGCCGGCATAAATAAAACCAAACAAGGAAAATACAAGAAAGTAAATCTACAGGCCAGTCTCAATGATGAATGTTTATATAAAAGGCTAAACAAAATATTAATATGTTTATTCCAGTAATGTGGTTTTTTTAAAAAAAAATAAGTTTATCTCTGTAAAGCAAGAAAATAGATTATATAATCTACCAGAGTTACTGATTATCTCAATAAATGTAGGAAAATATTTGATAAAATAGAGTACCCATTCATTTCTGGATATGCATTCTGTCTTTATCACTCTCTCTACAAATATACATAAATGCATATACACACATACATATATCTTCATCATATATCATTTATATGATATATTTATGATATATAGATCCTCCATATATCATGTATATATTTTTGATACATTATATATACACATTTATCCAGATTTATTTATGTGTGTGTGTCTAACAAAGAAGGGATTTTTTTTTTACTTGTTAAAGACCATCTACCAAAAACCTAGAACAATGATCATACATAGAGGTAAAATACTAAAAATATTCTCCTTAAGAAGAAATTCAAGAGAATTATAAACACAATTGAGGATTCTAGCTATTTCAGAGTGGTGACAGAGGGGAGGAGAGGAAGATGAGACCAAAGCAGAACACAAAGGAGCTCTTCTAATGTACTGGTACATTCTCCATCTCAACCTGAGTGGTGGGAATGTTGGTTTTCATTTTCATTTTAATCTTTAACAGCACCTAATTTTATGGACACTTTAAAAAATATATCATTGGACAAAAATAATGAGTAAAAGAGATGTACTATAGTGATAGTGTAGAATAGGTTTTAAAGATACCTGTCTATGAAGGAGCAAAGATTAAAACCAAAAAAAAAATTTTTTTTTTTGAGACAGGGTCTGGCTCTTTCACCCAGGCTGGAGTGCAGTGGCATAAGTGGAGCTCACTGAAATCTCAAACTTTTGACTAAAGTAATCCTCTTATCTCAGTCTCCTGAGTAGCTGGGACTACAGGCATGCACCACTACCGCTGGCTAATTTTTTAATGTTTTGTAGAGATGGGTGTCTCACTATGTTACTCAGGCTGGTCTGGAACTCCTGGCTTCAAGAAATCCTCCTGCCTCTATCTCCTGAAGTGCTAGAATTACAGACATGAGCCACTACACCCAACCAGAAGACAGTTTTTCTTGATGTTCATGGAACCATGAGTGAGCTCAGTTTCTGCAGATGCATTTGTTATTTGGCTTATACTGTCTAGCAAGGTGGAACTGGAAACACTGTTTCCCTTCGTGTAGGATAATAGAAGCACTGGGTTAAAAGATAAAACTCATTTTTTTCTCTTTGAGGAATCATATTGTAGTACTTTGGGAATTTCAAATGAACACAGAAAGCAGTATATATACTTTCAAAGGATTTTGAAATTAAAGGAGAAAAAATATGCATATCATACACAAAAGAAGTTTTGTGAAAAGAATTTAGTTTAAAAGAGCAGCAAATTCTGGGGTAAAGTAGTACACTATGCTTATATGACTACCAAAATCTTTGATTTCAATTATAAAAAAATGTCTCCAAGGCCTCATCTTCCAAATTTAACCACAGGATACCCAACAAGGATGTGTCATGGAATCTACTCCAGGGCTGTCAACCAGATTGCCTGACTGTATACAAGGCTTAAAATTACACACACTAAAATGAAAAGTTTTCTCTACTCCTTTGTTTTGGTTCTGAATCATCTATTTTTATTTTTATTCCCGTTTTACCATTGCTTTATATCAGACCATCTTAATTCTCTAAAATGGTGAAAAATACCTTTTGCTAACCCCTTTCTAGAAGTCTAAAATAGAAATTAAACTGCTTTTCCTTCTAAATGAATCTTTCCCTTCCCTCTGGCATATGAATGACTTTAGTTTCAAAGGAATAGACTCTGACCAAATGCTAGTTTTCTTCAGTCATTGAAGTGGGCTCTGCTTTACTGTACATGTGTTGTGATACTATAAATGCTCTGATAGAAGGAAACATAATCACAGTTTTTGTTCAATTTTTATTATATTTGCTTTCCTCAGTTTTCTGTATGTCACAAGCTTTCTGAATAAGTTTTATATAGATAGTTTTCCTGGAAAATGGTAAATTATTTTTTTAAGACAACATAAGAAAATTGGTATTTTTTACTGGGTGATATATTTTTACATGTATCTTTTGTTAAATCTCATATTTTTTTTCTTGCATGTGGTATTTTGCTCAATGTCATTTTCTTCATGCTGTGCTGTCTCATTGCCTGTGTTCTCTGAGTTATGAGAAATATTAATAAGATTTTTTAATATCAGATATGTGCCAGCTAAGTTTGTAAATAAGCTAGAATGAATTGATATGTGGTAAAGATGAGATGCTATTAATTAAAAGATAATCCAAGAAAACATGTTACTTTGTTAAGATGATTTGAAAAGCCAGATGTCGACAGACTTTTTTCATTCCCAAGAGAATGTACTGGGAAATTAACTGCAAAACACTCATATTTTTATGACGCATATTTATTTATTTTTGACAGGAGCTTTAAAAATCATACAAAGTAATAAATCTGAAATAATTACACTCATTTTTTAAAAAGCAAAGAAAATGTTTGATAAAGACTTCCCAAAAAGAGATGGGATAGTCTTCAGCATGCAAAAAATAGTTTTCTGGGAAACTCTCTGTTACATAAACAAAAACCTTAGGAATTTTTCCCAGCTAACAGTAAGATGGTGCTACAATGCACATTTGAATTAATAAAATAAAACATTTCAATAGCTGCATCCATAGTGCTTTCCCTTAGCCTACATTCTTACAACACACTCTATTCTGCAGTCCAGCGTGCTAGTTTTTTAAACAGCTGAGTAACTATTACAAGCCATAAAGCTTATTGTTATTTTCCTTCTTGACTATGCCATCTGTTAGAGACAAAAGCAAAGATAAAAATCTCATTGAGCACAAAAGATCCTGTATTGCTTAATGTACATTCTATGGAGACACATCTCTCTCGGGGAAAAAAAAGAATAATAATGCTGCATTCTAAAGATAATCTGTGTTACTTTGTTACAGATGGGGAACACAAGGAGATTTCACCACCACCCATCCTCGGCCTGTGGTCAAAGTAAAACTCTTCACAGAAAGCACGGGGGTCCTGGCCCTTGAAGATAAAGAACTGGGAAGGGTGAGTTATGGTCAGCCCCGTGTGGCCAAAGGCCGCACAGTTGTAACTTCTTTGGATTCAGAGTTAAGGTAACCAGTAATTTCTGTCCATGGGTTAAAAGGCTCATCTTTATATTTGAAGCCATCTGCTCTTTATGTTCATTGTGATTTGATTAATTATAGAATAGCTCCTAAGTCATTTATCTCTCTAACCTCTTCCATTTTCCCTATGAGAAAGTCTTCCTCTTACTCCTTTTAACATTAAATTATTTTTTCCTGTAGCATATAGGAGAGGTTATCAGCAGTCATACTTAGGAAGTAGGTGTGTTCCAATGATAGACTATAAAGTTATCTTCTATAATGTCAGCTCATCTTCCCCAGACCTGAAGACTGCATTCATAGATATCTTCCAGAGAATAAACCCTTCAGAAATCTTGCTTGAAATTTCCTGGTAATAATGGACTGCTTATGCAGTGTATTCATTCCATATATTGGGAATTTTTTAAAAACTGAAGTCAGCATTTCTATTCATTTCAAATTATTTTCTTCTACCCCCTTTATGCTGTTGGAATTCTTCCATTTCTAGGGATTTTATAAATCTGTACCCACACTCCAGAGATTGTGAGTCTGCAGTCACAATCCAGATTTCCTCCTCTGTTTTCTTGGTACATGTATTTGTTAATACCTGAGAGAACTATGCTATCCTGTTAATTCATTCACATGCTTATATATTTGTGCATTTTTTTTATTTAACAAAGGTGTATGGATAGAATAACATAAGAACCTTGGAGGGCTTTATGATCTTTATGGATTTATGAATCAGGGTTTTTCATTTAAACTGTTACTGCATTAATTTCACCTTATATACTTCCATATTTTAACTATTTTTCAGTATTTAATAGCAACCATTTTAAGTCTGATGCTAAGAGCAATTCTTGAGCTATTTTTAGTTTATTTCTCTGCCAGTCAAATACTATAGTTAGGCGGTTTTTAAATTAGATGCATAAGTTATATAAATTCTACACAATTATGTATCTGAGAGAGGTCTCATATTCCCTTGCTTCCTTCATACACGAATGACAACTTTTCTATCTATCCCAGGGTTTCCCAGCCTTAGCACTGTTGACATCTTGAACAAGGTACTACTTCATTGTTGGGTGCTGTTCTGTGTATTTTATGATATTTACCAACATCTCTAGTCTCTAGTTAATAGATGTCAATAGTTTCCTCTGACCTCCGCTGGAAGAAAGAGAATCAAAAATGTCTCTAGACATCACAAATGTCCCCTGGGTGGGGAGACGGCTTGCAAAATCAATCCTGCTTGAATAACTGATCTATACTAATGACCTCAATAGATTCCAAGATTATAAATATCATTTGTATGCTAATGCTTCCAAATTTTTAGTATTAATATTTTTCTCCCATGGAGATTCATATTTGCATATCCAACCTGCATACTTGGTATTCCCAATTGCATATTAATAGATATCTCAAACTAGATATTTTTGAAAGAGAACTTATGATTTGTATTCCCATAAAGTCAGCTATAGAGGCAGTTGTTAAGCCAGAGACCTAGATATCCCCCTGTTCATCCTTTCCTTTCCCTTATACCCAATCTATTTGCAAGTTCTGTCAGCTTTTCCCTATGTAAACATGAATCCATCCACATCTCAACAGCTCTACTACCTACATCCAGGGCACCATCATTTCCCTAATAATCTGTTTACTACTTTCCCATTTGTCATCTTGTCCCCCTCTGATCCGACCTTCACACCTTAGCCCTATGAGCTAGTCAAAATTCAAAACAAATCACAGCATTCTGTCCTTAAATCATCCAGTATCTTCCCATGTATTTGCATATCCAAATGCAAAAGACTATATATTATATGATTCCATTCATTCTAGAAAATTATAGTAATAGAACAGTTGAGGGTTTGCCAAGGATTGAGCAAGTGGGAGTGGTTGGCCACAAATAGATGCACAGGGCACTTTTAGGGTAAAGGAACCATTCTGTATGGTATTGGATATTAGATGCATACTTGTATAGATTTGCCAAAACCCATAGATCTGTACATTACAAAGAGTGTGTGTCAGTGTATGCAAACTGTATTAACACACACTCGCTCGTGTACACATCAGCCAGCGGCATCATGGGGATCCCAGCAGGGACTATAGACTGAGACAAATGAAATCAATTGTATTGCAAAGGTATGGCCCTGAAAGGGGCGATGAGAAAACAAATAGACCTAAGTAACCTGAGGGGAAAACATAATATGCAGACACTCTGTTTAACAAAAGATGAAGAGCAACACTCCCAGTGATGTCATGTGGATATCATGTACCTCCTAATATGATGTTATGAGAGGGGCCCACTTTACCTCTGCTATATTACCTATACTCCAACATGAGCCCTTCTAATATATGAGCCCATCTGCTATATTTCCCTATACTCCAACATGAGCCCATCTAATCATGTGAAAAACATCAGCCCAACCCAGACTGGTGACATTGTACAGGATAATTGGTCGGTACCCTTCAAGACTGTCAAGGTCATGAAAAACAAGACTGAGAAAGTGTCACAGATCAGAGGAGACTAAGGAGACATGACAGCTAAATGCAATGTGCTGTCCTGGATTGAATCTTGGAACAGAAAGAGGACATTAATGAAAAAACTTGTTAAATACAAATAAAATCTGGAGTTTAGTTAGTAGCAGTGTACCAGTGTTAAATTCCTTGGTGTTAACAAATATACCGTGGTGATATATGCTGTTAATTCTCGAGGAATTGGGTGAGAGGAATATAGGAACTCCCTATACTCTCTTTGCAACTTTTCTGTAAGTCTTATTCTAAAATACAAAGCTTAGTCTTGAAAATATTTGTAATGAAAAGCCTTTTAAATATTTTTTGAAATGCTTCAGCATATACTTTTCAAGAAATGATCATTTTCTTAAGTCACTTCATTATGACACCTAAGAAATTTAACATTGATTCAGAAATATGTGCCATACAGCCAATAATCAGAATTCCCTAATTATCCCAGCATAAAAGCTGCCCCCCCACAATCCAAGGTACAATTCAGGATTAAATCCAGGCTCATGCATTACATCGGATTGTCATGACTCTTTAGTCTCCTTTATTTTAAATGCCTCGCTGTCTTTTTTAGTTTTTTTTTTATTTTTCGGCTTTCATTATAATCACATTTTTGAAGATTCCAAACTAGTTTTATAAAATGTTCTTCATTCTGAGTTTGTCTTGTTTTTTCATGACTGCAGTCAGGTAAACATCTTTGGTAAAACTACCACCTACATGACGTTTTCTGCTTCCTATTGCATTGTATCAAAGCCATGTTGGTGACAGTGTTTCCCAGTATTGGTGATGTTAATTATGATCACTTGGTTAAGGTGGCATCTGCCAGTTCTCTCCATTATAAAGGTACCTTGTTAAAATTGTGATTTTTAATAAGCTGTGGGGTATTAATTTGAGGAAGTTTCTGTAACTACCTTTCACCAGTGTTCTAAGTACAGATTCACAGATTTTTAAAAATTCAGCGTGTTATAATCAGTTTATGTCACTTATTTTCGATAATCAGATTGTGGCAAAGGGACTGTGTGTGTGTTGTGCATGTGTTCCTTTTCGTTTTCATTGTTTTCTTGTTTCTTTTTAATTGTGTATCTGTCAGTCTTTGCTATCTAGGATATGACGTGTTAAAGGCTCAGCTTACATACCTCCTGCATCAGGCCTATAATCAACACTGGTATTTGGGGGGTTGTTTTGTTTTGTTAGTGATAATGAAATTTAGAAACCAACATCCTACGTATCACCACTTTCTGGGTAAGAAATATGTTTTTTTAAAAAAACCATGAGTTTACTGGCTCCCCACAACATCAATATATTTACTCATTTTCTGTCTTAAAATACATACAAAATAGTTTCAGAAATATCAGACCAGTACCACTACCAACAACAAACTTACATAGTAAAGGCGAGTGTTTCTTTGCCACTCTCTTTGTCTTTAGAATATATTCTAGTAAGTGTGAATGTCTGACTACTGTGTTCAAAAAGTAACCCAGTGCAATAGAAGGTAGTTTCTTATCGTTATTCCAACAGTGAAAGCCACTGAAGAAACCGCAGGTTCAGTCATTACAGAGATTTCCATCAACAAATCTATCAGATAATAGTTTTCATCTAAACAACTAACCAAAAGGCCTATTTGATTAGTTTTGCCAAATTGCCTGAGATTGACTCCACTGACTTCTTAAGTGACTTTATGATCTGGAGATGATTACAGTCTCAATCTCAGACACCTTGCCCATAAATAGAGCAAGGTAAAATAAAAGTTCTGTTATCTTTGCTAGTTCTAATTCTCTGTCATTTTATTGGTTTAATGGTTAGTATTACTTCTCACTATTCGAACATAATCCCAATTTAATTCTCTATGAGGATGATGGTAACATTCCATTTTTAGAGAGGAAAAGTACGAATCACAATGGGTAAGACCACTCAGCAAGTGTAAGAGCCAGGTTTTGAACTCGGATTTCTGACCCCAGGATCTGTCCCCTAAAACAGTGATGAAATGGCTGCACCTGATAAGATGAGGACATTTGAAAGTGGTGTACAGATTATGATGTAGGCCAATTTAATTTTATGACTTATAGCAGGAATCAAGTATTTAAGCTAAAGTCATTTTATACATTGTAGACATTATATATCATTTTATCATCGTATGCAATGATTTTAATCTCTTTAGGGTACTCTCTAGCTGCCAGTATACTTTTATTTGTGAATGAATTACTGTACAGTATACTCCTGGTAACTAATTAACTCATTGAATGGTGTGATTGAGTACAAAATATGTTTTGGAGGTTTCACCAAAATAATTTTTTAGTTGTAGAAATGTTGCTATAAAAACATTATCTCTAACAGTTGTTAGAAAAAGAATTGCCTGGGGGAGATTTTGAAAAGATTCACCACGTTCTGTGCCCAGGTTTTTCTTTTAGTTTGGAGTGAGCCCAGGAAGGAGTATTTTAAATACTTCCCAGGGGATACTGATGTATGTATAGAGTTTAGAAGTGCTGGTACAAATATTAATAGTATCACTGATACTAATGTGCAAGCAGGTTCAGAACCAGTGACTAATGAGGGAAAAAAGATCTATCATGGCATATAGATTTGTGAAATGATAGTCGAAATCATAGGCATTGAGCAGTTGAAGGTTAGGTTCTTTGGCGAGTGCTTGGCATACAAATTTAGTTTGCAGATGGCAGATGCAAATACCTATTTATGGAAACGGAGGTGGCATATGGAGATTTTTCATCCGAATTGGTGGCCAACCTTCCACCAGGTGCTAAGGGAATACCTGGAGGCAGAACAGAGATTTTTCTCAGGAAACAATTATGAGTATGTCCTAGCAGATAAACAGCTGACCAGTCAAGCATCCCAAAGTATACAGTTTATCATAATTAAGATGATTTTGTCCTAAAAAACTTGAAAACCAAGGCTTACCTAACATAGCTAAATAAAAATCTAAGTAATAATCCCATGAGACATCTATTTGTGGGCAATGCATTTTCCATTGCATCTTTCAGAATTATAGTATAATATACTCCTGAGTAACTATTTAACTTGCCAAATGACATTCTTGAGTACAACAGAAAAATATGGAGGGTTTACCAAAATCACTTTTTAGTTTTAGAAGTGTGGCTACAAAGACATTCTTTTTGACAGTTGTTTGACAAAGAACTTATTGTCCATTCATGTACTCTGGGTTTATGGCCTTGGTACTGTATGTATAGGAGGATGCTGATTCCTCTCTTTCTGTGGGAATGGGAAGAACATACAAATCAGACAATCTGTTTTCCTTTTAGGGGTGGGGTCAGAGCATATTTTTTCTAATTTGATTAAATAATATTCAAGATAGCGAAAAGGTAAAAGTTTGCCTAACTCTTAGATACACATTTTGAGAGCAATAATGTTCCTGAAATTAAGGTTTTCATTTTACATATTTTTCTTTTTTTTCTATGTGTACTTCTGTGCAACATTTTTTAATATGGAGATGTTCTTACCTAGTAAATCGAAGTGATAGTCATGCTTGTTTTACAAATGTAAATACTATATGGAAACAGCAGGCGATGGTTAATTTCAGATACACTTTAAATATTAAAATAAGTTAGCCTTACTGAATTGATTATTCTATTGAAACAAACTATTGTCTTTCAAGCAGCTTGTCACATTTTAATGTACAAGTAAAAATTGTACTTGCTTGCATATTTGTCTTTTTCATCAATTTGTTTCTTCCATTTGCTTTATTAAGCATGGAAGGAGACCTATCTGAAGAGTTAAATATGCATAATTTTTGTTTATTTCTGAAACCAGACAAGAGAAGGTATGTAATGACATGTTCAAACAGCTGGTTAAGAACTCTAATTCACTGGGCAGTCTAATTTATTCTTTCTTGTCCCTCTTGTTTTCCTTGTTTCCCTCTTGTTATCCTTTTTTTCCTACTTATATAGTCTGGTTAAGTTTAATTCTCTATGAGTTTTTCATTTATGTTAAAATGTTTAGGAATGACATTAATTCTTTAAGCCATGTACAGCATACTTAACTGGGTATCCCATGCATATAACAGGGCCATAGAGTTAAAAACGTGTCCCTAATTGCCTGGTTTATAGGTAGTCATTGTAGAATTTCTAAATTCAACATATGAAATACTAGATCTGGAACAGACTAAAGATGTTTTATTGAATAATTAACTGTACTAATTTTTCACAAATAATTATAAAGTTAAATTAATAAAAACCACTTTAGGCATTTCCTTAACTCAAGCAGAGAAAATTGATATTGAGTATTTAAAAAGGATTTCCAGTATTATATATCTTCATATGAGTCAAAAAGCATTAGAGAAGTTGCTAGTGAAATAATAATCATAGATATTTTTCTTCAACTTGAAAGCAAAATTGAATATTCAATTTTATTGAACTAGCCCTAGATACTGCTGCTGTAGCTGGTAAATTAATATCATTTGCTGAGAAATGGAATGGAAATCCTGTTGCATTTCATATGTGTCTAATTCAACTCACCACACACAGGAGACTTTTATTTTTGTTGTTCTAGCAAGTGTACAGCTTTTCTGAACCTGAAAATCACAGAAAAGTTCTCCTTCCTCCTGAAAATTTTCCATTTAGCAATTCCTCATGAGACTTGATAGTCTAATCTAAGTCACTATGCCAGTGACAGGAAGCAGGGCCACAGACAGGTGAAGAGCCAGAGCTAACTCATATAAGATGCAAATCCTTTCTAAATATTGTTTTTTCTAGCAGCAGTTAATTATGTGTGGCTTATAAATCACATGCTGTGAAGTGTTAGAGGAGATGACTTGTCATTCTCAGTCTGACTTTGAAGGAAAGGAGACTTGATACCATGCACCAGTTAGTTGTTCCTCAGTGAGTCTGCTTTAGTCCTATGAGGAGCTGGCTAGCTTCTTCACTGTAGAGGTGAAAGAGGAAAGCATTTCTTACCTTCTCACCACTGAAAGGGGCTCAGCAAGTTATAAACAGGCATCTTCCATGGTGGTGTCATGTGGGTGATTATATAGTACTAGTACTAGGCAGGTCTCGAGCTTCTGTGCTCAAGCAATTCTCCCAGGTAGCTAGGATTACAGGTGCTAGCCACTATGCCCAGCTCAAATTGACCTTATATCCTGCAACCTTGCTAAACTCACTAGATCTAGTAGTATTTTATAGATTAATTTTCTTCATAAACAATATTGTCTACAAATAAAGACAGTTTTACTTTTTACTTCTAGATGACTTTCTTTACCTTTTTTTTTGTCTGTGTGTGTGCCTTATGTACTGGCTATAACCCCCTCTAATACAGGGTTGCATAGAAATGGGAAAAAGTGCATATCCTCATCGTGGTCTTGACCTTATGGGGAAAGTATTCAGTCTTTCATCATTTAGTATGATATTAGCTGGGGGCTTTTGGTAGTTTCTTTCCATTAGATTGATAAAGTTTTTTTGCTGATTTTTATTTAATCCCTTTTGCCTTGGATCTTTATTATTTGTTTTATTTTCTTTGGTTTTAGTTTTTGATATCTTTTCTATTTCTCAAAGTAAAAGCTGAAATCATTGAGTTGAGAAACATTTTTTCTAGTATAGGTATTTAGTGCTATAAATTCGGCCCCCTCCCCACATACAAATATTGCTTTAGTGACATCCCACAAATATTTTTTCTCATTTCCATTTTGTTCAAAATGCCATCTAACTTTTGCTTTGCTTTATTCTTCAACCTGTGGGTTATTAGAAATGTGTTATTTAGTGTCTGAATATTTGAGGGTTTTCCAGAGTTCTTTCTGTCATTGATTTCTAATGGAATTCTGTGGCATGTAGAGAATTTATATTATATGAGTTTAATCCTTTTAAAACTTATCAAAGCTTGATTTATACCCCAGAATATGATCCATTAGGTGAATATTCCTTTTGCACTTGAAAAGACTATATTCTATTGTTCAGCCAAGTGTTACACAAATGGCAGATAGTTAGAGTTGTTCACATCTTCTGTATCTCTACTCATTTTCTGTTTACTTTCTAAAATCAGTTTTTGAGGCATTTGTATTGAACTCTCTGACTCTAGTTTTGTTCTATCACTTTTTTTGCTTCATGTTTCTTGACAATCTGTTACAAAGTACATAAATATTTAGAGTCACTATTTCCTCTTTGTTAATTGACCCATTTGTCATTATGAAATAGACCTTCTTTGTCACTGGTAATATACTTTGCTTTAAAAATTGACTTTATCCTATCCATCCAAGCTTTCTTGGGACTAGAGTTATTATGTTATATTTTTCGATCCTTTAATCTAATTGTTTCATTATAATTAAATTTTGTTTCTTAAAGTAGCATATTATTGTGTCTTTCATTCTTATTCAGTCTGACAACCTCTGCCTTTTAATTGGGGTGTATAGTTTATTCATATGTCAGTATAATTGTTGATAAGGTTAAACTTAAATCTGTCATTTAGCTATTTGTTTTTTGTCTCATCTGTTCTTAATCTGTTTTCTCTTTCTTTTAGATTAATTATTTTTTATGATTCCATTTTTGATTCATTACTGGCTTATCTGAGACAACTGTCTTATTATTTTAGGTGTTGCTTCAGCTCAATCACAGTCTAACCTCAAGTAATATTATAGCACTTAAGGTATAGTTTAAGAACCTTGCAATATTATACCTCTATTTCTCCCCTCCCCTCATTTGGGTTCTTGTTGGTCCTCATGAGTTTTACTTTTACACATTAAAAACCCATATTATGTTGGTTTTACATTTGTTTCAATGGTTAGTTATTTTTTAAACTAATGTCACATTGTCATCTCTAGGTTTAGGAAAGGCTTAGGAAATTGTATCTTTATTTTAACTAATTGCTGCTTTGAACAAAATCAGGATTATTTTAGGAAGGAAAAAGGGGATATTGAGTAAGCTCATAGGAGTGTCTTGCATGTGTATATAACATCAAAGTCAATGCTTTTATAATGCTTAGGACTACAAATATTAATAAAACAAGTAACCGAACCTAAATAGTGGCTTTCTTTATGAGTAAATTTTAAAAGCTAAGGATCTGGGGGTGGGAGAGTAGATAATTTTGTTACCAAACCCACAGTGGGGTTCTGCCAAGGTCTAGTTGCTCACCGTGCAGAGATGAATTACTGAGACAACAAGGATTGCCAGGGAAGAAAGGGAATTTACTGTGGATGACATCAGCTGGGATATGGGAGAACTACCTCAAATCCATCTCCCTGACCTACTCCCTGACCTAGTGGTTTTTATAAGGGGTTCAGGATGGTGGCTACACATACTGGAGCAGACTATGTTGAAAGCAACATGAGCAGGAAGTCTTATTCAAAAGTCAGTTAGTGATAGATGGTGAGTGAGTCTTGGCATTGTTATCCTGCAAAGAATCCGCCATATCTGGGAGACTACTCAAAAGACAAAAAGCTTAGCTAAACAGAAAGATTATAATGTTCTCGTCGTCAATCCTTACTGGCCTTGGAATCCAAAGCATAAGAAAGCTACAGGTAAAACACATTTGGGAAGAGGTCATTTTGTGTTTTGTTCATAGAGCTGATTACAATTAGAGGTTATTTACCTTTGAAGGTACTAAAGCGACTGAGTTAGCTGCAAAATATACTTTCTAAGTAAATGAAACTTAAATTTTATGTTCAGTTGAATTTTGAAGAAAACCTGCTAAATGATTTATTTTAGTTTTTATATAAGTGATATATTTTATAATTAAGAAATGAGACTAATTGTTGCTTTAGGCCATTTCTATTTTATTGTTTAGTACAATTTGGGGTTAAAAAGGTGACTAGAGCTTGTTTAGTCCAATCTCTTCATTTTCCAGATAAACTGTGGCACACAGAGATGCAAAATAAATTTTTTCAAATTCATAGTGGCATCTACTGTGTTGCTAACCCTTACCCTTTTAGGGTAAGGCCAAGGATATATTACCCATTTTAGCAATAGCAGGTATCTAGCAGTTTCTGACTCCCAGTACATGTCCAATTAATGTTAGAAAGATAAATGGACAAATGAATAAATCTCCAGAGTTTGCCTAATTCACTTTTATTTCCCCTATGCAAAGTTATAGTAGAAAGTAGAATGACTCTCTTTTGTTTCAAGACCTGACAAACTGGAACAATTGTAAATCGATAGATAATTTGGATCCTATGGCAAGAGTGAGGATCTAGTATGTTTAGTTCATCTCTTACATATAATAAAAGCAGATTAGAACATCATCAGGTCTATTACTAAGATCTTCTTTTAGTTACTACATTAGTAAAAGAAATCCTTGTGTATCTTGGAGCTATCCAAAGCCACTTTAAGAATATCCACCTCATTTTATTCATTCATCCACTGATGGACACTTAGACCGATTCCATATCTTGGCTATTGTTAATGTTACAATGAAATGGGAGTGTAGATATCTCTCTGACATACTGATTTCATTTCCTTTGGATATATACTCAGATGTTTAGCATAGATCCATATGATTGTTGAATCATATGAGAATTCTATTTTTAATTTTTCGAGGAACCTCCATACTGTTTTCTGTAATGGCTATATGTGGTGTTGCGATACATACATATATCTATTTTGGCTTTTGTCCACAGTTCCTGGCTCATAGCTCCCATAGCCATTGTTACAGTCATTTGGTATAATGTTGCATGTGTTAGGCCTCAGGAACAGGCCCCAGAAAAAAGAACTTGCTGAACTCCACTGACTCTCGCTGACTCTTATCTTCCCCCACCTTTTTGATTGTGGGTCATAAGATTCTCATCCCAGAGAGGATCCCACCCCATACCCTGAAGGCCAGTCACATTTCTGCAAGGTTGTCTACAGAAACCCAAGAGGACTGGGTTCAGAGAGCTTCCAAATAGCAAAACAAGTGCAGGTTCCTGAAGTGTGGTGCACCCAGGGAGGGCATGGAAGCTCTGTGCCCCTTCTCATATGCCTGGCCCTATGCATCTCTTTATCTGTATCCTTTATGATAAATTATTAAATGTGTTTCCCTGCATTCTATGAGCCACCCCAGCAAATTAAACCCAGAGAGGAGGTCATGGAAACCCAAGTTGAAGCCATTCTGTCAGAAGTTCCCAAGGCCTCAATTTGTGACTGGTGTCTGGGGTTTGGGGTAGTCTTGGAGACTGAGCCCTCAGTCTGTGGGACCTGACATTATCTCTAGGTAGATAGTGTCGGAATTAAATTAGAGGACTCTTGGGTGGTGTCTGCTGCTTAGTGTGTGGCGGGAAAAACCCCACGTTTGGTTACTAAAGACATCTTCTGTGTTTATGATTGTTGTTGTGTGTGAGCAGAAGAAAAACAAGTTTCTCTAGAAACACTGTATTAATTTGCATTTCCACCAACAGTGTACATCCTCACCAATGCTTGCTGTCTTTTGTCTTGTTGATAATAGTCATTCTGACAGGTGTGAGGTAGTATCTCATTGTGGTTTTAATTTGCATTTCCATGATAATTAGTGATGTTGAGCATTTTTTCCATATTTAGAATGGGATTTTATACAGCCTTAAAAAAGAAAGAAATCTTGTTATTTGTAACAACCTGGATGAACCTGCAGGACATTATGCTAACTGAAATAAGCCAGGCACAGAAAGATGCCACATGATGTCACTTGTATGTGGAATCTAAAAAAAGTTGAACTCATAGAAGCAGAAAGTAGAATGAGGGTTGCCAGGAGGCTGGGCTTGGAGGGAGTATAGAGTGGAAAAATAGTGGTCAAAGGATACAAAGTTTCATTTAGACAGGATGAATGAGTTTCATAGATCTATTGTATGGCATGGTGCCTATAGTTAATATATACTTGAAAATTTGCTGACAGTAGATCGTAAATGTTCTCACCACACACACACAAAACTATGTTAGGTGAATATGAAAACATCATGTTGAATTCTCTAAATATCTACAGTTTTTATTTGTCAACTATAGCTCAGTTATCTCAGTAAAGTTGGAAAAAAAAAATATCTACTTCTCTTGTCTTTAACAGTGGTACCAGAAAGCTTCGTACTTCTGTAGCTTGTATTAGTTTGTATTATACAAATTCTATGAGTAAAAAATCCTTCGGTCAGAGGTACAAGATTCAAATTAGTTGGTTGTTCAGCATGACAAATTGAAAAGTTTGAAACCTGCTTGCAGAAGACATAAACTCTGGCATTGGCTCTGCCATAGTGCCATGAAGCCACTGAGGAGTCACCTAACTTCTATTCCTTTGTGCTCTGACCGACCTTCCCCACCAGCCATACTTTTCTGAGTTTATTCAGTTTTATGGACCATATGAACCATATAACAAATTTATCATAGAGGTTTCTCAACCTCATACTCTCCTGTCTTCCTTTCACATTGTTTAAAGAGACTGCTGACTAGTTTGCGTACACATAAAATGACAAGTTGGGAAGGTTTATATTAGTCTTATATTTTGGTAAATTGTTAGGTTGTGACTGTTAGACCTTACATAGATTTCTTATTCAAATGAAGACTAAGAATTTCCCTTCACTCTTCAAGGTGATACAGGTTGTGTATCCCTTATCCAAAATGTTTCGGACAAGAATGTTTTAGACTTCACATTTTTGTGTGTGTGAAATTTTTAATATTTGGATTATATTTACCAGTGGAGCACCCCTAATCTGAAAATCCAATAACCAAAATGCTCCAATGAGCATTTACTTAGAGCATGATCTTTGAGCATCATGTCAATACTCAAAAAGTTTTGGATTTTGGAACATTTCTGATTTTGGAATTTTGGATTAGGGATGCTGAACCTGTAGCTGGTTTTTAATATAAATATTAACCCATAGTCCATAATTAGCTAGTCAACCCCAAAAAATTTTTCTGTAATTGTGTGTTACATGCTCTTCAGTTTAAGGATACAACTGAAACAAGTATCCATGTTTAGATATTATTTGTACCCCACTCCTTTCTATTCTACCATCACGTGTTATGGACTTACAGAAATTGACTTGGCACTAAGAATTCTTACAGCGCTTAATAACCAAAGAGTGAGAACAAAGCTAAATTCAATATTATAATGTTTATGAAATAATTAAGGGAATAATATGTTGGATTGAGGAAGGGATGAAAAAATGAAAGTGCTTATTGATATCTTGAATGAATTTTCCATAGGCATTCATTTAACTTCAGTGTCAGGTTATTTATATAAGAAGATAATGCCTACCTTTTAAAGGTGATGTGAGAATTAATTTAAATTTCACAAAGCACTCAGTTGAAAGGTTCTCCATAAATGGCAGGCATTATTATAACCAGACTAGTAAAAAGAAACATGATAAAGGTACCATGCAGTGTCCTCTAATAGAAACTGTATAGGTAAGGGAATATAAAGGTTACTGCTATTCATATTATAATTTATGGTTGAAGGGAATAGATCAAGAATAATAATGATGCTTTCCTATCTAGAAAAGTCTTTAAAGACACAGATGTAGCTGTACTGGAATATATTCCTCCATCCAAGGAGAAGTATGAAATGAATACCTTACAAGCAATAAAAGTGATACATGAAGATTAATAAAGGATATTATCCTTAATTGAACAATGAAAAGTATAGTGACTGACAAATTTAGTTATATCTTTCAGAATCTAAATCATCCTTAATCATTTGGGTATATGGAACTTGAAATGTGTTAGAAATATAACCCTGATGGTCTTACATCTAGTAACCAAAATAATCAGCCTCATTGTTAAACCTTTAAAATGTTTTTGATTTATTATAGTAGAAGTCAAAACTTTGATTTAACTACATTAATCAATACAAAAGTGAGAGAAAACTATATATTTTCAAAAGATTTCATACAAGCAGAATGCTTCAGGAATATGAGAGAAATAAGTACACACACACAAATTAAACAAGCAAAGCTAATGGTAGAAATCTATATGTAAAAATAGCTTTGAATCACACACTTAGCAGAAGAAATTTAAAAGGTAAGTTTAATTTTCTTCTATGATCAAATCCCAGCTTTTATTGTCTCTGCATTAGTTTCTTGTTGCGGCTATAAACAAATTACCAAAAACTTAGCGGCTTAAAATAATTACAAATTTATTATCTTATTCTGAAGGCTAGAAGTTCAAAATAGATCTCTGAGCTAAAATCAAGATGTCAGCAGTATTGTGTTCCTTTCTAGAAACTCTAGAAGAGAATCCATTTCTTTGCCTTTTCCAGCTTCTGGGGGCTGCTCATGTTTTCTAGCACATAGCTGCCTTTCATCTCCAAAGCCAGCAATGGCTGGTCAAGTATTTTTCACATCGCATTACCCCAACACTGACTATTCTGTCTTCCTCTTCCATATTTTAGAAACTTTGTGGTAATATTGGGCCCACCTGGATAGGTGGATCATCTCCTAATTAGCAACCTTAATTCCCCATTGCCACTTAAGGTAACATACTCACAGGTCCTGAGCATTAGGATATGGACATCTTTGGGAAGCAGGTATTCTAACTATTCCATTCCAGAAATGGAAGGATGGGAGTTTCAGGAATTTTTAGAGGCTGGTAAGTAAATGCCATACAAATCGTAGACTTTACTACCATCATTTTCTGTTACTAAATTTTACTTTAGTTGGCAAGATGAATTCTCTTTTCATCTCAATGAAGTATCAATTTTAGGTTTGTCTTTTTATTTTTAATTTTTCTAAGCATCCATCCATCTTTCCAACCAACCAACCAACCAACCAACACTTGATGAGGGTCTACAATAGAATGCAAAGGAAACCATGGTTTGAAGAATGGCTGAGAGATTTTAAAAAATAGTAACAGTGTGAAGAAAAGGATATGTTAATTATCTTGACTCTAGTAAATCAGTTCACTACGTATATGTATATAAAAACATTATGCTGTATACCTTAAATATATACAATTTCAGTAAAAACACAAAAAGAAAGGCTTAAATGCTGGCTTAAATTGCCCTATGTACCACAAATGAATTACCTTATCTACTGCACTACAGCACCCATCCTCAAGGAGCAGACACCGCTAAGTGCATGCCAAGTGCCCCTTCATCTGGTAGTTCATTATTAAGTAGAAATGTCAGTAAAAAAAAAATGGTAATAATTTACATACCTTAACCTTCTTTGCTTTGCTTTATCCTTAACCTCACATCATACAAAAAAAAAAAAAAATCTTCTAATCTCTATCTTTTAATAAGGTAATGTCAGGGGGGAAAGTACATACTGGAGATATACTTTCCTTTTTCTTCTTTTACTTCATTTTATTATTTTTTTTAAAAAAATGCCTTTTTATGAAAAGATGTACTGTATGGCGGGAAGGAGACATGTGATTTTCTGTTAGGCCAAGTACACATTTGGTAAGAGATTGGAAGTTTTATGAATTTCATATTGTAAATTCCAGTATTCTTTCCAGCTTTGAAAATAAAGGGAACTGTATTTGTCCCACAGACAGTAAGGTTGACAGAAGACTTAATGCTAATCTTTCAGTATACAAAAGAGCATTGTGTCAGTGAGAGGGAGCAGGTGTTCTTTGTTCCAACTAAGTAGAAGAGAGGAAGCATTGATATTAAATCAAAGGAGAAATAATTCAGATTAAGCAACCCCAAGTGTCTTAAAACACTGTAAAATGTTACTATGGAAGGATATAGATTTCTTTCAGAAATATCATCTGATTGATCTTCTTCATGCACTCTATGGGTTCAGATATTGAAACAAATATTTGCTAGTTATTAACCTCTACTAAATAAGTATTTATTGAAATGAAGGAAATTCAAGTAGTCCTTTCACAATATATACTATCTCAAGATCCTTAAAGTGTTCGCAAGGAACAGTTATTATGAATCTTTGCTAAACTATAAAATCTCTTTTAATTGAATGAGGAAGAGAAATGTCAACTGAACCCCAAAATTCAACGTTTCTCATAGAGGTAGGCTCTACTTATCTGGAGAGGTGTTCCCTCAGGCATTTGCTTAAAATATCCTTTGTCTCAAGGCCAACTGTCTGTCAGCAAAAGGGATTTTTAATCAAAAATTGAAATATGATTTCAGCTAATAAGTTTTCGTTCTCTTGTTTTGAAGATGCATTTTTAAGGCCAGTTTATCTTTTGGTTGGGTGTAATAACACCTGGCTACATGTTGTATCACATGACTCTTCTGTAAGATAGTATACTGCTGGAGTGAAGGGGATTATTCTTTATTCAAGAATATGAAAATTTGGTTGTCATTCTCTGGCTCATTGACATATTTGACTACATGTTGCGTATATGATAATGTACTCACATAGTGAAACACATTTTACAGTCTATCCCTAGGCTTTCTGGTCTCATCTGTAAGCACAACCTGCCTGTTTCCTCTTCAGCCCACCTGGCTGTATCTTTATCCTTCTTGCTTTTGCATACAGTGCCCCTTCTAGCCAGAGGCACTGTGTCATGCCCAGCTTGATCTTGGCTAAGTGAAGCCTTAAAGAAGTCTTCATCCCTTCCTGATACAGAATTTGTCCCTTAAGCTATTGCTGTCTCACCTCACCTAAGCTTTCCCTTGCTGAGATCTCTGGTTACCTTTCTGTTTTTTAGCCAAGCAATAACATTTCAGGTCCTACCATGCTCGACCTCTTAATCATCATTTGACACCAGTGGCCACTTCCTATTCCCTGAAACACTCTGCCCTCTTGAATTTGATGCATCACATCCTTCTGGTTTTCTTCTACCTCCTTGGTCCCTGGTCTCAATTACAAAGTCCTCTTTCTTTACCTAACTCTTAAAAGTTGGTGCCCACAGCATCTTCTACTTAGCTTATAAGGATGTAAAGAGAATTGCCATGGTAGAAAATGTAATGAGCGTTGGTATGGATTAAAGTTATTTTAATGGCAAGCAGTTGATTCAGACTGAGGGTTCGTCCAGGGAACAGAGAAAGAGCTGAACACCCAAGCTTGGGGGGAAGAGCTTGAGAAACTAGGATAACAGTAAGAATGTCAGCATCAGAATTATGTGCCTTTTTATAGGGTGCCACTATTAAAGCGTTTGGTTCCAACAGCTCCCAGGTTTTTATTTTTAATTCTGTCCCTGGGTCTGCCTTGTAAATCTTATGTGTTCTTTTAGACTCCCAAGGGAAACAGGAATTCCTCTATCAAGGCATCCCGATTTGTTCAAGAATGCTTATTGCACCCACCTTTGAGCTAGAATTGTACCAAATACATATCTTTATTATTTTATTATAAGATACAGTGCAATTACAGTGGTCACAGGATCTTTTCTCTTTCTTTAGGATAAGAAATATTTATGGGAAAACGTAGTAAATTGTTTATCTAGCCACAAGGCCTGTGTAGCCCCTCTGTTTTTCTAGCTTCCGCCTAGTGTTTTCTGTTTTGCATTTTAGTTTTTCAAGTATTTGTTGAAATAGAGTTTAGAAATATAGATAGTCTTGAATTCATAGATCACAAAGTTTAATTAATGTGATATGCACACAAGTACACATGGCTTGGCTTTATTCAAGGTATCTCAATAGAAGAGAAATGATATAAAGGCACCAGCTTATATAAGTTTAATTTAAGAGAAAGATCCTTCTGAACCTTATATTACCTAAACATGTCTGTATGTAGATGTATATTTTACATTTAATTCTTTTAAGTTTTAGTTTTCCTGTATATTAAATTTGACATAATTTTAAACAAAGCCTAAAAAATCATTTTGTTTTACATTATACCTTAGCAAAGATGACAAGTATTGTTAACATTTCATCATGAAGAGGATACATTGGTTTTATATTTAAGATAAAAAATCATAAATTTTTGTGTCATGCTAACTGACAAGACATTTAAAGTGTTGGCAACAAAAATAAACTAGAAGAAGCAGAGATATGTATAGAAAAGTCAAGATAAATGAATGGCAAAGAACAAAATCATTTGCTAAATAATATAAGAAGCTAACTTTTGTACAGGGCTATAATTTAATTGAGATGTGAACCCAGAATACAAAAGGATTCTTAGTAAATTTTTATATCTGTTAAATCTGTGGATTACTGTTATTGGCAACATTAGACACACCTCTTTGTAGACACCAATGGCCACTTCCTGAAACACTCTTCCCCCTCAAATTCGGTGCATCACATCCTTCCACGTTCTATAGAAGTGGAAGTGCTTATCATGGAAAACAATTCTTTAAGTACCTATTTTGCTTATGAATAATTTGTGAAGCAAAACACTGTGTTAATGTACTAGTTAGGACACTGCTAAAAGCTGTAACAAACAAATGACAACTTGTAGTTCAAAACAGTATCACCTGTGTAACAGTTTACTGTGGGTATTCCTGATAGAAGTGTGGCTTCCTTCCACTTGGTGAGTCAGGGCTATGGTTTTATCCATTTTATCGCTCTCTCATTTCCTAGGCCATTGGTGTTCTCTGCATTTGGCTGGCATAAAAATAAAGAGGGGTAAAGAAGGCATTAATCATCAATTCCCAAAGTGACATATATCACTTCTTTCTCTTTCCGTTAGGTAAAACTTTCCTATCCTACTTAGATGTGATAGGAGCTAGAAAACATGGCCCTTGGCTTACTAGATGCTTACTGGCAACAGTCCTATACTAGTGAAAGCATGATTTGCAATAGATTATCTGCCATAGTTCACCCCTAGAGCTACCAAGTTGTTTTGTTATCCTTCCTCCTACACATATTAATAGAATACATTCACCTCAACTCAAGAGAAACAGCCCAAAGTCCCATTCTGTTCTTACAGCCAGTCCAACATCTGCATCAGGTTTAGTTATGGCTCTTTGCAGCCAGGCAACCTGTAAACTAAATGCCATGATAACTGCCTACTACTCCACTCTCCCTTCTTATCCTGCCTCAGCACAAATCCAGTATTTAGCAGTGCAGCAGGGACAGGAGAGCCACAGGTAACTTTCCCACTTAAAAAATGGAAAAATGAGAAACACACAGCAATGATTGTCCAATGACAATAATGAAGTCCTTATTAGGCAGGCACTGTGAAGACACCCTGCTCTGGAAGTGTTCAGGATCTCTTGATTAGACCACTCTTCTGTATTTTGTAAAGAACGTCTTTGTCCTTCATTCTCTGTGGTCCTTTGAGCTGTACACATTGGAAGCTTCTTTTTCATCTATTATTCGTGGTTAAATTACATAAAGGAGTATGACCACTTTTTGCTTGTGCAGTTTAGGAACTTGAAGACTATTTTGCAGGCAATTTTTAAGACTAGGTTAAAGATTTATTTGCCAAGGCAGTTCTCTTAGAAACATAGTAGATTTCATATCTTTGGTCCTGCATTTGTTGTATGTGCTAGTGTTTATACCTTAATAAGTCAGTCTGTCCAGAAAAAAAGAAACAATTCCAGGTCTTTTAAATGGAGGACACTTAACTCAGGGAGTTAGCTACATATATGATAGAAAAGGAAAGCCAAACAGAGGATGGTGAATAAATTCAGCAATTAACAAAATCAGGAAATCACTGCATACTCTAAGGATAGAAGGATGATAGGAAGAAGTGATCTTATCAAACCTAAGAGTGCTCATAATAAAAGACTATTAGCTCCTTGAGTGATCGGAGCCATTCTTATGTGTCCCCATGCAGTGAGCACTCAGATGTTTATTTAATCAAACAGAGCTGAGCACTAAATCCTTCCACTGACTTCAGTTAGAAACACCCACCAAAAAAATAAAATGTGGCGGAAATGATGCTATTCGATATTGGGATAATCTTTACTTTGTGAATCAGCTCTAATTCGTTACTTTGGGGACCTCATTTATTTAGTAACCTATCATTGGCATTTACCAAATGAGAAATTGTCAGAAGTTTTAATTTATTATCCTTCTGTGTGATACTTTTTAGAGTTTGGAGCAATACCAATTTTTATATAAACATAGAAGGAAGAATTAAAAAGCAATAAAGTCTGTAGGTGGCTCATGCCAAAATATTTTTTTTTTTAAGTGAGGAGGGGGGAGATGGGTGGGGAGAAAGAGAGAGAAGAAGCTTTCCAGACTTACCAGGAAAATAGCAGCTGTAGCTACAGAGGATATATAGCTCTATCTTACTCTGTGCTTCTTTTTTGGAATAACCTTCTAAGTTGATAATGACATTCCTTTGTCTACTGATTTGAGCCAAAGCTAACAACTTATTTTTTTTACTGTCATTTAAGAAAGAATCTGTAAAGTATTACATTGAATATTTTAGCAGTCAAAATGAATTCTAGAGTATGATCCTAATTTTGCAAGCATCACAAATGCCACTTTAGTCTTTTCTTGGATGTCCTTTATATGCTTGAGGGTATAGATATGCTGATCTCAACATAGCTGTGTCTTTTAGGATGAACTTGAAAACAGTCTCAAAATAGTAGATACATTTAACATCTTGCAAGTTGAGAATAGTTCGAGAAGTTTTTATGACTATGTTGTCTTTCCTAGAGAGAAAGAGTCTTGCTTGGATATTTCTTGATGAATATTTCCACATATACATGAAAATGAAGATTGTGGGGGTGGAATGACAAACTCAGTTGCCGTGTATCCTTTAAAAACATTTTACTGTTAGAATCTGAGAGTAGAAGGCAACCTCCTTAAACTGATAAAGATGATCTGTGAAAACTTCAGACTGGACTTTGTTTTGTTACATTCATGTAAAATTATAAAAAAAGTACCCATTTTGTTTGTGGGGAAAAAAAAACATTTTAACATTGTATTCTTAACATTCACATATAAACTTTAGGTTTATTTACTTTTCACATGTGTTTAAGGTAAGAATGGCTTAAAATATAATGCACTGCACTTCATATCTATGTTTTGTCTTTCAGGCTATAATAATCCCATTTTAAAATACCCATTAAGGCTTTACCTGCCACCTTGGGGCCACATGTGGCCTTTTGGATTCTTGGGTGGGGCCTTTTGACTGAATCCAGATTTGGTTTGGATTCAGTCAAGGGGCGAGGGGCCACACTTGGGGATCCAGGGGCCACATATGGCCTTGAAGCCACAGGTTCCCCACCTCATTTGTCTGAAAGATGTCGATGCTGACTAAAAAGGGGAAAATACATTGTTTTATCTACATGGCACTTAACATCTGAAGAGTAGGCTTTTCTTTCCTGAATTGGCTTTGTGAAGTGAAGGGATGTAAAATAATCACTTGGTAATTTGGCAGTTTTATTAAAAGTAATTACTTTGTTTCAGTCATTACATCATCTGCATGGTTTTGAAAACATATAGTCAGGAAGAAAATCCTTCTTTGGTATTACTCTAGAGCATAAAATGTGCTATGATCAGTCTTTTGCAAGGTCTCTTATTGAGTTGGTTTTCTGTAATACTATTTTATAATGAAAATATTAAAATGTGAGACATATCCGTGCTGCCTCAAATAATTGGTTTAGCTTTTTAAGCATGTTATCTGTAATTTCAAAAGAATATTTCTTTCAGAACTGCTTTGCCCTGAGGAGTATACAGTATTCTTGAAATTATAGGTGTCCATTAAGTATTTTTCAATGCCAATTCAACTATAGCTTGTTGTGGTATTAATTCATTATGAAGTGACACAGGAAGAAAACTCATTATGTGATACTGTGAAAACACATATTTGTCAAAAAATAAATGAGTCAGTATTGAAAATCTATCTGGTATGGTGGGAGGGAGTCAAATGGTTTATTAGATACATTTGGGCGTCAATACATTTTTCTCAAACAGGAAAACATGGAAAATATTTCACTTCCAATCTGAAGACACTCTGCATCATACACTTAAATGTTTTCTTCTTTTTTTTTTTTTTCAGGTGATATTATACCCAACTTCTAATAGCTCCAAGTCAGCTGAATTACACCGAATGATAGTTCCAAAAAATAGCCAGGACTCTGACTTAAAAATCAAACTGGCAGTGCGAATGGATAAACCACCACATATGAAGCATAGTGGGTAAGTGAATATATGAGGATTTTTCCCCTGAATTATGGAATTTCTGTATATTATTTTTGTCAATTTAGTGGGAGAACCAGTATATCAGGCTTTCACATGGAGTTTTTCCAAAAAACTGACATACATAGGTTGTTTTACTTAATGTTTTAGACCCATAGATGTATTTATAGCTAAATGTATGGGTACATAGTTAATATAACTTCATGCTAGCACAATATTGCCATTTGATTGTATTGGATTACACATCAGTCATAATGATAAAGAACACTAATGTATGGAGATAAATTCTAGGAAATATTCTTCAAAATACAGTAATAGCTGGAACAAGCCTAGTGTTGAGGTCCTCAGAAATAGTTAAACTTACATAGAATATATAAAAGCTAAACGGTGATTCAGATACAAGCCAGAAGGCTATGTAAGTTTTGACAGGAGGGATGTGAGTGTTCATCCAATGTGCGAGTGAGATCTAAATCAATACCGGAGGAAAGTGCCGCTGACAGATAAACAAGACGTGCAGGGACCGTCTCCTGGGGATTGTCAGGGGTCAGAGTCAATGTTCTTCTCTGCCAGCATCCTTTGTCTCTTGGAGCTGGTGAGGAAACAGTTCTGAACTCTTGAGTACAACAAAATGAGTTTCCAAGAAACCAGGTCTGTCTCACAGTAACACATTAGAACTTACCACGCCAGATTCCAGCGTGGGGTGCTAACCATTAGGAAAGGAATATGACCACTTTTCTCACTGTGGAGAGAAGCAGTTGCTAAAGTGACTCACCATGAGTTTAGCCACAAACATAGCAGTCTTAGGAAAGTGCGTTCTTGTAAAGAGGGATCTGCTGGTTTTGATGCTAAATCACCAGCATTAGGGCAGAGCTAATAGATGATTCAAAAGATGAGGAGGATTTTTTGGGTGAGAAAAAAAAAAACAAAAACCAGCATTAGGCTCTGGACAGGAGGCAACCAAAGGTGTGTAATGCAGTGGGATGGGACTAAGGACTGTATTGCTTCTTTGGTTTGGGTGGGCAGCAGGTACAGTGTCAGAATAACCCTCATGGAGAAGAAAAGGACCTCAGAGGGTGAGCTCCTAAAAGGAAATAGTAATTTGGGTAGCCTACATTAGGCATCTTCAATGCAATAATGCAAATTAAAGTATAACTGTGACTCAGCTCATAATGCAGATGTAGTTCCTGGGATTTAATATTTAGGTTATACATCCATCTACTTGCCCATCATTAATTTATGCAGTGGGCATATATGAAGCACTTACTTGTTTCCAATCAGGACAAATCTTAGGTGATCCTATTTCAGGCCTAGAGGAACTGGCCAGTCAGGGATTTAGACTTGTATACAAATAGTTATGATAGTGAGTTTATGTACTGTTAAGACAGAAATGGGAAGCTGGCAGACATAATATCCAATCTTTGCTGAGGAAGGTCAACAAAAGCCTCACAAGAGACCTAGCTTTTGAACTGAAGGTTGAAAGATGAATTTATTAGGTGGACAGTGGGGGAAAATGGCATTCCATTTTCAGCATATACAAAAGGCAGTAGTCCTGGAAGGGCTTTCAGTTAATGATGACAAGTTCAATGCAGCTGTCATGGAGTGCTTTGAGACTAGACCGAGTACTAGAGCTCTGAAGTGCCTGGAGACTAGTAGAGTCCAAAATTAGACATAAAGGAACACAGGAACTGCAGTTATTTTTCCACTACTTTTTACTCAGTCCTTTTTTCTCTTGACAAATGACATAGTAAGAAGCAGGAATCTATCTATCATAAGGACAAGGATAAGATAGCTCTTAGTTTACCCATTGGCAGCACCACAGTGAATACTAATCCTAGAGTCTTCAGCTTGCCCCAGGATCAAAGACTAAAATGAAGTTAGGCATTGGGCAAGTTCTGAAGCCTTAAGCTCCTCTGAGACAAAAATCTCTGCTCTAATCTGGCTGTTTCTTTGTTTAGATGCTTCAGAGCAGGTGAGACAATCCAGCCTCCTTCCTAAGCTTGATTTTGGCAGGGGAGATATCTCGTCTGTACACTAAAGGAGAATTCATTTTTTATCACATCTCTGACTAATTCAGGATCCCCTAAATGGCTGTACAATTGTTTTATGCCCTAGACTATAGGTGAAGGGAAAGATTAAAGACCGGATATCATAGTCCCTCAATTTGATCCATAAAGCTCAAGAACTCCCTGAAGGATTCAGACCAGGAATGAATTCATATCTTAGTGACATCAATTGTCATTGGCCATTGCAAAGAGATGCTAACAGGCATTTCCAGATATTCGTGGATCTGTAGTTTATGATAGCAAAAGTGAAGGAATTCCAGAACTGAAGGTATTGGTGATGCTGTACTGCTAAGTTATATAGCAAAATTAAATTAAGAACATCATATTCCATAATAGTGATTCAATAAAATCTATTTGAATACTAATATTTGACATGATCTAACAGAATTAAAGGTATTCAATATTGCTATAATAGCAATTGATCCCTATGGGCAAGGACAGAGGTACTTTACCATAGCATCTGTTCTGGTTTCTGAGTGCACATATGGTAACAGTTTTTAATATTTTGAATATTACCACTGTGTATAAATATATATGGAAAAACATAATTTCACCCATAGCATAACTATATTTGTAATTTTCTGAGATATTTCACAAATGAATTTTACTCTACTTAATTACATTCAAGAAGTAAAAGGCAACTACCCTTTTTTCCAAGTACTCTATCATACACCAAAGCAATAATATAACAGGAATAGTAGATTAATATCATTTTGTGTGGGGGCTAGATGGTGTTTTGTTAATAAATCATCCTATAATGAATAATTAACAGATGAATAATTAATTTAAAAAGAGACAAGCCAAGTTTTTTTTAAAGATTATCTTTAAAATATGGCAAACTCCTCTTGTTAAGTGGATTAAACAATAAGTTGCAGAGTTATGGATTTTTATCTTTAAAGCACTTTAGACTTTGAAATCCTTTGGTACTTCAGTAGAAAAAATTTATCCTCTGTCTTAATAATGTGGCATCAAATATATCTAATGTGAACCATTTTAATATATATTTATTTATATATATTATATATAATATATATTATATATGTTTAATATATATTCTCTATTTTGTCCATTATCACTTATCTATATAGCCCGTGTATTACTCCTGAATATTACCAGCGTTATCTGTATTTTTGTATGTATTCCCAGCTGTGCTATACATTTCTTAGACCTGTTTGAATTCCCAGTGCTTCTCATAGTATATCACCAAAGATAGATATTAGTATGAGTAATGATGCAAATAACAGTGTGCCCCTTACTCTCATATATAATGATCCTATCCTTTCAGAATCAAACTGGGCATTACCACAAGACATATACTTAGCAAAAACTTGGGTTAGTTTATTCTTTTGGGATATGTCATATAAACTAATTTTAGAAACCAACTCTTAGATAAGTCTGTGAAATGAATTACCAGCTAGATTTTGGATAGTTGAATGATTCGCATCCAGCTTGTGAATTTATTTCCCTGCTTTTTTGTGTAGCATAGAGATAGAAGTGTTCTTGAACAAATGGACTGTACTTTAGCATAGCCTAGTGGCTAAGTAACAGTATTAACTTAAAACTCAGAAATACTATTTCTGTTTTTATTAAATTATTTTCCTCATTCAGAGGTTATTTTCTCAATGAAAACAAAGGCAAAATAAAATGGAACTAATAAGACAAATGACTATTATGACAATTAACTCTATAACTGAAAAGGAAAAAGAAGAAAATTAAATTTGCTGTCGCAAATATGTGGAAGCATTATGAACCCCATCTATCAGAAGTTTGCATGCAACTGATTACTTTTATGGTAAAAAATTAGTAAAAATTTTGTGAGTATGTAACTGTAGAGCTTTTTCATAGTTAACAATTCATATTTTTTTTCATAGTTAAGATAAAATCTTAGTAAAACCACTGCCATGTAAGTCTCATATTTCTTTTTGTGTAGCATCATGCTAGGCTATTTACAGGTTTGTAGAATGTATGGATGGATTGAAAAGTTTTGACATTGTCATGAATAAAACTCTGCAGTTTAATTTACATCATAAAGGTATAAAAGATAGCGGGCCCATCTCTTGCTGCAGGGGAGAGACAGCAGTTCAGCTTGTAGCAGCAAAAATGGGATAAGGACCAAGGTGGCTGTGTCGTTGTGACTCCACACTTTCCCAGAGAGCAGGCCAGCTAGGCATTTACAGCCAGGGCATCACATCTACATGAACTTCATTCATACACTTAAAATTCGAACCTTGCATTTGCTCATAAAGTGAAATAACTGCACTGTAATAAATTTGCTTTATTTAGTTTATGATTTAAGGTTTATGATTTGCAACTAATTTAGGGGACAGTCTAATGACCAAAGGGAGGAAAATCTTGTTTATGTCAAGGTAGAATTTTCTTGGAGAGTCCAGGCCTTACATAAAAGATAAGGCTGCTCTTTTCCAAAGAAAATTGATTTTTCATTTTAACCCTACCTTTTAGAATGACTTGCCTATATGTCCTTGTCTAAAATAATTAGGTTTTGACATCTTGTCTTTACCTGAACCTGTATGTTGATCATTCATATTCCAAGGTTGAACTTGCCTCAGTCTAGCTTATCCTGATATCACAAAAATCCTACTTTAGTCTCTTGAACTGTAATATTAACCCTTTGCACTCGCTTGCTTTTTTCTTGATTTCTTTATTCTACTCGGGATTTAATTTTTTAAATACCCCAGATTTTACAAAGCGTGGCAGTAGAATAAAGCACTGGAGTTTCTTTTCATACAAACTTATTTATTTGGATTTGTTTATATTTCAAATTATTGATACATTAAAAGAGTAATTTTAATCTCTATAATTTTTGCTAACCGTGTCGAGTCACACTCAACATCCGAGTGCAAAGGGTTAATAATGTCCTTTGTTTCAACTGCATCATTTGACTTTATTCAGAAGAATATGCTTGAAAGAAAATAGAAGTGTACAAATCATTACTGATTCCTTGAGTGTATAAAAGTTATGTCCCTTATAAGGGCCTTTTGCTTCATTGTTAGGCTTTAATTTACATTTTTATTTAACAGCTATTATGGCTGTAAGGTCACTTGTTTCTCTTTGTGTGTTTATTTTTCTGCTAACCTTATATTGTCTTCTATGTCCAAAGAAGAAAAATGCAAATATTACATAAGAGCTTTGCACCATGTCTAAGCAACTAACTTGAATGATTTATCTAAGAAATAAACTCAGGTTCTGAAAAAGAACACCTGGAGATTATTTCGTGGCAAGTGACAAGAATACATTAGAACTTTTCCCTTTATTTCAGTCAAATACCATCTAACTTATTTATATAATTACAGATATTTTCAATGCATATTTTAAATTAGTGGTGCTTTTTGTATGTTTTAGTGCAATTGCAAGTTTAACAATTTTCTTGCTCAAGTCAGTAAACAAGTATGACACTCTAGATTTGAACTTTGTTCATACTGTCTTTCTGGAATCAATAAGTCATTTGCTTTCTTTTTACTATAGTGACCCCTGAATTTGAAATAGTCATTTTATATTTATTTTGTCAATTTTATTTAGTGTACATTTTTTTTCCATTTAGACAAGCTCCAAAACACTTTCTGAATATATTTCCCTCAACAACTGACAAAGAATAATGAGAAAAAATAAAAGAGGAACTAGCATCTTCTTAATCATTAGTTAGGGAGACAGAAGGAGTTCTGGACCTGTGTATAGGAGAGGAGTAGAGGGGGCAAGCGAAAGAATAAACTGAGTGTTATCAAGATTGGCAAAGATTTCAGAGTGGCAGTGGGCCAAAATCAAGACAAAATGAAGGAGCCCAAAGGTTACTTAAACTAGAAACAGGAAGAAGCATGGCGATAGTGAGGGGCAATAGTAGCAAAAGAACTTGATCAAGTACAGTAGATGGCAACACAGCTGGCCTCATTTGCAAGTCCCTGACAAAATGAAGACACATGCCAGAGGTCCAAAAAGGCCTGTTTCAGTGTTAGTGGAACACAGGGAGGGATCGGATAATGTCTGAAAATACAGAAACTATTTAAAGGAGTCTCTTCAGAAGCAGTCCCAACTTGTCTATTAGTGTATTTAATTTTGGCATTCTTTCCATAAATAATAATGCATAGTTATAAGGGTCAAAAGAGCATTTTCTGCTCCTCTCTATACAGCCATAGCTGGAGTTTAGTTTAATGGAGTATTGATAACAGAATATAGTATCATGGCCACAGCTTCCTAGGTAGACTTTTTCTGAAACACCTGAAAATCATTGTACGTGAACCATACTGGAGAAGATTGTACAATGAATTTGTTTCAGTCTGATTGATGTGTTCAGAATATTTTTTAAAAATCACAATTTTAACATTAATAAATACCAGTGTTGATGATTTGAATGGAGAGTGTAAATGGTTTACAAGTATTAAAATTTCTAATCATTCATCCTGTAATCATTTATATCCATAAGGGCAGTACGTTAATAATAAAATCAGTGGAGAAAAACATCTTATTTTCATGATTTTTAAAAAATCCGCTTGTTACTTTTTTAAAAATACAAATATATTTTTAGTGCACTGCTTATTTTATACATTGATACTTCTGAATTTTTTTAAATGTCTTTTGACAACAGATTAGAAGAGTATAGCAATAGGCCAAAGGTCAGTTAGAGAAAATTTGAATACCAGCTATTTCTACCTTTGTGAAATCGGTAGCCTCATCTTTTCTACCACTTAGATTGATCTTTAGGTTTATCTTTACCACTTCCTCTTCACACATGTTAGTTAATCCCTGTCTTTTCCTTGTGTTTCCCAAAACTAAATCCCTTTTCATTCCTTCTGCCAACTTTAATTCAATCTCTATTCCAACAAACAGAACCTGTTTCAGTGATTTTCTACTGATTTGCCTGTGTTCACCTGTTTTCCAAACCAAGAGTTTAGAAATACAACTTATATCTCTACTAAAACATTTCTAGTGCTTCCTAATTTCTTGTGGGATTTGATTCAAATCCTTTAACCTGGCATTCAAATTCTTCAAACATCTTGTCCTAAATATCTTTCCAGGTTTTCTCCCTTCTATACCCAACACAAACCCCCAACTTTAGCCAAATGGATCGGTTCATATGCTCTGAGCATGCTTTTATTAACTCTACTTCTTCTACTCTTTTACTTAACCAAACCCTACCAATCTGGTACAAAATTACACATTTTCTCATTACACATTTTCTCTTGGTATATATGGCAAGAAAGGCAGTTTATTTTCTCTGTAATTAATCTAATCTTTCCTCATGGGCAGACTCTCAGCTAACTACAAGCCATGTTGTCCCCATCCTCCTCGTATTTCGAGGAAACTACTGGGTCCTTTCTATGCCACGAGAATCTAAAGAGGCTCTGGACCACCCTCTGCCTCATCGTGATTATGCCCATGTTGTTATGGTACAGCCTGCGTGACAGAATCTGTAATAGGAAGTAGAGCAGAAGCCCTTCTACCCCTGGTACCCTCCTGGTCTTGAACAGCCTGCATTCCCTGTCTCCATCTCTCTTCTTTTCCCCATAGACTACAGGCACTGGAAGAGTGGGCTTTGCCCCTTCTTTCTGACTGCCTAGGACTTCCTTATGGCAGACTTTTGATTAAGTCATCCAGACCTGCCCTTTGCTATACTAAAGGAGAATTTAGAAAGTTCTTTGTACATGTGGTAGGTTAATAGCATAAATGGGCCCAATAAATGGGCTTCCTAAATCCATGACCTTTGCCACATTATATTGTTCCCTCCAACTTTGGGCTTGGCCACATGACTGGCTTTGGTCCCTGAGACAGTAGTGAATTTTGCAAAATCTTTTGCTAAGAAAAGAATATGTGCATTTTCTCTTCCTTGCTTGCTCCACCATGAGGACACACATGGGCCAGCTCACTAGTGAAGCAGAACTGAATCAGCCTCCTTGTCCTAGCCAAGGTCTCAGACTTACAAGTGAGCCCAGACAAAATGAACAAAGCCAGCTAGCCAACTTGTAACTGACCACAGACCCATGGGTGGGTCATGCTAAGTCCAGCGCAGATAAATAGAACTGCTTATTCAACTGTAGGCTCATAAGAAATAATAATGATTGTAGTTTTGAGTCACTAAGTTTTACAGTGGAATGTTATAAAGCAAAGGCTAACTGATACTGTGCACTTTTGCTGCAAAATCCTATTCACTTTTTTCCTTTCTTTCTATTATATATCAGACTCACAAAATTATGGATTCATCATAATCCTTGGCCCATCCTATATTTCACATTGATCTATACATTTAAATATATATATATAGATAGCTATACATTTAAGTCATTGCATATTTTTGCTATTTCAGACAGTACTACTGTGAACATTATTGTACATGTATCCTGGTACATTTATGTGTAGTTTCTCTGGAATGTGTACCTAGGAATGAAATTGCTGAGTTGGTGAGAATGTGAATGTTCATTTTTGCAAGGTTAATACTAATCTTTTTCAAGTTTTACTCATAATTGTACCAATATACATTTCTTCCAGCAATGTGTAAGACATTTTTGTCATTATCTTTTTTGACTTTTACTAGATGTTGTATTACCTTCTTTTGATACTTACATTTTCACATTTATGTCTTACATTTATGGCTATATTGTTGTCTTCTGAAGGCAGGGATCCTGATACTTACATCATCACTTTGTCCACAGGCTTCAGAACATAGTGGATATAAATTATTGACTGATAGTTGGTTGACTTTTATGTACTTTTCAGTTACATAAGATTTCAAATTAAAAGATGATAATGAAAACTTCCTTGATACTACTTGTCTTTCCACCTTAGGCTGAGTTGAGCATCCCAAATTTGTGTTCCCAGATAATTCTGTATGCTCTCTATTATGGAATTATAACCATTCACACTTTTGTTTGACTCTCCAGCTCAGATTAACTCCTTGTAGGCTGGAGCTTACTGTTCACCACCATTTGATCTGGCACTGAATGCATGACTGGTTTCATCAATCATTCATTACATGTTTATTGATTACTATCAATATTTGTCAGACTCAATGAGGAAATAAATGAATAAATTTGCTATAAAAATAGTCATGCTTAAAGCACAATTCACTATTGCACGGTCATGGAAACAACCCAAGTGCCCGTCAATTCATGAGTGGATAATTAAAATGTGGTATATACTCACAATGGAATATTACTCAATCCTAAGAAATGACTGTGAGCTAGCACCATTTATGCTATCCTGGATTAAGTTTAAGCCCATTATCCAAAGTGAGGCAACACAAGGCATGGAAAATGGGCCTCACATCTACTCGCCATCAAATTGGTACTGACTGATTAAAACTATGGTTCTCAAATGGTGGCAATGCTCACCAGGGATTCGGGGGGGGGGGGCGGGGCCTGGGAAACCAATCTTAGGGATGTGGCGAGCATTTTGGAGGGGAAGGGCGTAACTCTAATCCTTCTTAGGGAGAGGCAAAGATATACAATGTAACCAAAATGTCAAAAAAAAAAAGGAAAAAAAAACTTTTTATTGGGTGGTGGGGAGGGGGGAGTAGGAAAGGGGTGTATGCTTACATAACCTGTGTGGTGCACACCACCCGGGGATTGGACTCATGGGAGGTGGCAAGGGCAATATTTGTAACCCTAACAATATTTGTACCTCCATAATATGATGAAATAAAAGGAAAAAAAATAGTCATGCTTAAAAAGAAACATCAGTCAGCACGAGGATTAGGTACTAGATAGCTAATTACTTCCACCACTGGATAGAACAACTGTTAACATAACAGCGTAGATTAAAAAAATGAAGAAAACTATAAAATGGAAAACAACTTAAGCTAGAAAAATGTAGCATACTCATATATA
Organism: Microcebus murinus; assembly: GCF_040939455.1. Taxonomy (NCBI): domain Eukaryota; kingdom Metazoa; phylum Chordata; class Mammalia; order Primates; family Cheirogaleidae; genus Microcebus; species Microcebus murinus. The sequence goes on along the minus strand of NC_134112.1, from coordinate 75,889,341 downwards.
AAGAATGTAATATAATTTTAGATATCAGTTGTTTCTTTCTTGCTCTTGACATCCATTTGGAAAGATATCATAAATAAGTGGTTCACAGAATCTATTTTAACTGGTGGCTTGAGGCTGTTTCCAAGAAATCCTTATCCCAGAATTTATAGATAATAAAAAGACATTTTTTTTTTACTTACTTTAGTCTTCCTTGAGGGTATTAATATGCCCACACATGATAGAGTGGCCCAAGTCAGTTTCATTGGTCACTGGTCAGTGAAAGAACAATGATATGATTATTATTTGAAAACAGTAGCTGAAAAATATATTTTTATAAGTAGTGGTTGTGACAACCATATATGTTTATGAGTTTTTATTAAACTAAACAAATATGGGACATATTTAAGGATAGAGTTTTAACTCCTCTATGAAATGTGAAAAACCATAGTAGAAAAGCTGATCAAACCTGAGTGATCAGGTAGATTCCTAGACTGATGTACTATCGAATATGATAAACAAGGCAGAAGAAATCACTGAATAAAGTGTTATAAGGATTGGACCTGAAAAGAGTGAAACACTATAAAATGAATCAGATAGCTACAATAAAATAGGAAAGTAATGCTACAATTAAAAATACTGCAGAGAATATGGATAAAGTTATCATTCTCCATGTACCCCTGTCTTTCAGGCACAAATAAGCTTTTTCTAATTCACAGAAGGACCAGTTCTTATTTGTTTAGCCTTTGACCTTAAACAAGACAGTTATGAATATTTGATAGAATCTGCATATACCTTCCAAAACTTGCACTTAGTTGTAGACAGCCATGTGTTGCTCACTCAAAGACTCAACCATTAGATTTACTAAGTGTGCTATTTGAGAGGAAGAGAGTATTAGGTGTGTTTATAGCCAAAAGTATGAATAATTGATGAACTGTGTTAAGACATGGTGTGAAGACTTACTAAACGACAGTGTAATACCATAGCAGTAAAGCTCAGAGTACCTGAAGTGTGCAACCAGTGTGCCTAACTATAGCCCTGTAATCTAGGGGCAAGTTACTTAACCATTCTCTGCGTCACTTTTTCATCTGTAAAATGGATTATGATAATTGCCTGTTTCAAAAGGTTGCTGTGAGGGTTAAATGAGTTAATATTGCAAAAGTGCCTACAACATTACCTGGCACATGATAATTCTCAATTTAGCTATTATCTGTATAGGTAATTTAAACCATGATTTACAAATAAAATGTCATGTTCTAATTTTATATCATAAGATTATTAATATATATTTCATGAAACTTTGAGATATTTTCCTATTATAATAGTAATATATACATATTCATTATAGAAAATTAACATTAGAAGCATCAAAAAGAACAAAAGTCATCTAATAATACTACTCTAAAAAATATTCTTAGGCATATAAAAGTTAAAAATAAAAGTGTTTTTCTCCTTCATTCCCACCCACAGTATCAAAAATTTTGTGTATATATTTTTGTTTCTCTGCATATATCATCTTTGTTATATTAATATATTCAATTTATGATAATTTGAGGCATCTTATAATTTCATTACTGATATTTTCTGGCAGCATTAGGCACTCTCTATGTACTTATAATTTTATGACCATTAAAGTCATATCATAAATAAGTGGGTTAAGAATTACTTCTTAATTAAAATCATCCCTACAACTTGAATCTCTGCAAAATCAATTGGTTGCAATAAGTCATATAAAATGAAAAATAGAACTTTGTGTTACAGAGCACAAATTGCATTAATGATTGATAGGTAATGTGAGTGAAATGAAAAATTACCAGACAAGGAGGAGAGAGTGTTTATCCTGCTACCAAATATTCAGTGAATGGATTATAGCCTCGATCTTGCCTTTAATGTTTCCCTTGGTAATTGTCAGGAAGAGGTATGAAGAATTGTGGGACCTTAATAATATGCCTTGCCAGTTTAATTGCTGAGGGAAGCAAGATAATCTTAATTGCCAGGAGACGCATTACTAATTAAAGTGTCATTCTACATTCATTCTGAAATAATTAGTTTGAATATTTGTGAGGGCTGAGATATAAATTTAGTTCCAAATTCAGGAGCATACCCACAGCAGACTCTGTTAAAATGATCTATGGTTAAGAAAGGTTAACAACCATAAAACTTTAAATGTTTCTTTAATTTGGTACAATTTAATTTTTTATTGGATTATTGAACTTGAAAGAATGGAATGTATAGTATTTTAAAACTTTGTATATTTTTTAAATTGCTGTAACACTAACTTAAATTCCTAAATTGCTTTCAGATTGCCGAGGAATTATTTTTGTTTTATTATTTTGTTTCAGTATTTATCACAGTTTAGGAAATATCTATGTTTTTTACAAATAATTATGTAAAAATATCATATATATGGATTACAAATTCTATTAACACTGCATGGCAACTTGTAAATATAGTTGTGATTCAGTGAACTTTTAATATTGTAGATTAAATATCAAACATTTGGTGAATCTAAAAGGACATACACTTGAAAAGAGTTTAAACAATAAACTTACGCCCAAAAAACTAAAATCAAATATCAAATGTGACTTGAAACATTTTGGACATATGATTAGCTAAAAGCACCAGTTCAAGTTTTACCAAGATTAAGACCATAATAGGGAAAATGAAAAGAGAAAAATGAAAAAACCTTTTCCTTCACGTGGTTATTGCATAAAATTAAAGTCATGCCTCATACTTGGCTCTATAATTATAAGATTTATATTTAAGAGTTACAAAATTTTGAATACTCATGTTTTTCTCCTGTATCATTTGTACCCAGTTGTATTTGTTACAGAGGCTAGCGATGGATTTCCCTTGACTGTTTTTTTGTTCCTTTAGGATTTAGGACACAGAAAACTGAATGGTCATATTCCTTATTTAACACCTTACCATCACCGGTCCCTCCTTTTGTTTTACTTTTTTTTATCATTTATTATTATTATTATTTTATTTCAGCATATTATGGGGGTACAAATGTTAAGGTTATATTGCCCATGCCCTCCCTCTCACCCTCCTGACACCTGATAAATGTTATTCCTATATGTCCACTTTGTTTTACTTTTTAACCCTTTCATCCCTCATCCCATCTCCCATCGTGCTCCTGCCCACATAAGTATCTTAGTCCATTTTGTGTCTATAACAGAATATCACAGACTGGATAATTTATAACGAATGGACAATTATTTGGCTCATGGCCCTGAAGGAATCTGGTGAAGGCCTTCTTGCTGTGTCATAATATAGTGGAAGGAGTCACATAGATGGGAGAGAGGAAAGCGGGCTGAACTCACACTTTTATCAGAATCCCACTCCCACAATAATGGCATTAATCTGTTCGTGAGGGCAGAGCTTTGATGACCTTCTCACCTCTTAAAGGTCCTACTTGTCAACAGTGTTGCATTGGGGATAAAGTTTTCAACACAGGGCCTGGGCGACACATTCATACCATAGCAGTGTCCACTCTGTATTGGATAATATGTCCTTGAATGTTGTGTGTCCTCAGTTTTTCTGGATACTAATGAGTTTGAGTAAATTTTCATTTTCTGTTTAGCTAGTTTCTTTTTAGCTTCTCTTTGTGGTAATTCACATATTCATCTCCACTATCACATTTCACATCTCTGCTTGTCAAATTTGTCTACAATTTTTTTTTTCTTTACTGTTCTCAACCAGTTTTCAGTTTGGGGATCAAAATTACAATAATCTCATAAAATCAGGCAGTATTTTTCTACTTTTTCCTGGTTTTTTTTTTGTTTTTTGTTTTTTTTATTTTTTACTCAGACCTTTATATAAGAGGGATTTTCTGTCATTAGAAGTTAGTTAAAAAGTTATCTATAATATTGTCTGGATGAGAAGCTTGGCGTGGAGCTTACTGTAACCTCAAACTCCTGGGCTCAAGCAATTGGCTTGGAGCTCTTGGCTTGGAACTTACTCCCACCTCAACTTCCCGAGTAGCTCAAACTTCAGGCATGCAGTACCATGCCTGGCAACATTTTTTTTTCTTTATAAAGACAGGGTTTCACTGTGTTGCCCCAGCTGGTTTTGAACTCCTGGCTCCAAGCCATCTGCTCTCCTTAACCTCCCAAAGTACTGGGATTACAAGCATGAGCCACCACACCCTGCCAACCTTGGATTTTTAATGTAATTTTTGGTTTTGTTTTTATTTGTTCTATTACTAAAATAAAAAGCTTTTTTTTTTTTTCTTCTCATTTCTTTGGGAGATTGTTTCACATCAAAATAGCTTTTTTCTGCTATTACTGTTTTTTTGTTTAAAATTTTCACCTATTTTTATCTTTAATTCTATTCTCTATTGGCATAAAAAAGAATCTTTCTTTCTTGTCAAAGCATTTTGATTCACAGTTTTCTTTTAGAATTTTTCTTTTGTTATGTGGTGCTTCTATATTCTCAGATGCACACCCTTTTGCTCCTTATCTTTGCTTGTATTACCATTCGCAGGCACTTGTCTAAATGATCCAGAGCAAATAGTGATATATATGCTTCCTGAAAGTCTTCTCTGATGTCAGCTTTTCTTAATCTCCTGCATTTCAGCTTTTCATTACTTTGATCAATGAATTGTTTTGACCAGTAGTGACTAAGTCTAACCAAATGGTAGCTTGGGGGGCTTGGTCTCCCTTTCCCTTCATCTTTGTTAGCACCTTTCCAAGTCTCTGATGTGAGAGCTGAGGTTTTCTGAATCTTAAAGTGCAATGCAAAATCAGCTGCCAAAAAATTCCTCTGAATCCCCTTCATTCCCCCTGACATCCCATTCATATAAAAAGATTGTTTTCCATAAGACCCACCTGTGTAGAAATTTCAGCCTGTTTCGGCACTCATCAGTAAGTGGTCTCACCTGATTAATTGTGCTTATTTTTCTCCCTCATTAAGCTTCCATTAAAAAATTCAGTGGATTGAGTACTTTTTCATCTTGTTCATCCTCGCAGATGTGATTTCTACTTAAATTAGGAAGTAATTGATTTTTGATATGCTCACTTGATAGAAAACTTCAGGTTTTCATCTTCAGAATGCTATATAATTTGTACTGTATATTTGAATTATATCTGAAGATGTCTTTTTTAGCTCTCCTACTTGTAAGTGTCCTCTAGCTATCATCTGTATCCATTTCATCTTTAACTCCTTATTTGAATCCCTAACATACAATATTGTGAAGAGTAAGTCTCTAATAAACAATAAAAATAAGTAATCATAAATACCTCTATTTGTCTAAGTCATTGTTTTGTAGCTATAATCTATAACTATTCATAATTCTTAAATGCAAAAGGATATCATTTGTCTAATATTGTTTTGTATCTGCTGCCTTTTTCTGTGGAGATTAATTTATAGTACAGAATTTGGGTTTGGAGAAACTTGATTACTAAGGCGGCTAACATGAGGGCGCCTCGTCATACTACAGACTTTGTTTTCCCCCTCTCCACAGTAGTGAGATCTAGTCTAGGGTTTCCTCGCTGCAGCCAGTTAGCTCAGTTGGTTAGAGCTGGTGCTGTGAAATTTGGGTCTGGTCAAGGGGCTGTACTTGGGGATCTGGAGGGCCACAGGTGTCCTTGAGGCCGCAGGTTCTCCACCCCTGGTTTAGGCTTTCCTCTAACATCTGGTCTTATCTTTATCCTGAAGTATGATTAGAAAAGTGAGAGTAAAACTTAGAGTGGGATTTTTGTAAAAGTCCCAAAAGGCCCTGAAAAGCACAAGTCAATTTCAAGTGTATCATCCCATCAACCTGTAACTCTTATCATTCGTCTTTAAAACAAGATCTATTTGCCATGGAATTCTTGTCAAAGTTTCAAATACATATATAGGTCTTCATTAGTGATACTAGCGGTACGTTCTCCACTAGTTCTTAAAGGAACAGGTAGTCGTTATAGATAGGATACCTGTACTAGTTGTGCCTTTTCGGGAAAGATTCTCTAATAGGCATTTAAAAACAATAAAATATGTATTCATTATCTGGTAGATTCTTACCCTTTTAGAGCACTCATCGATTATACTACTAATTAGCAAGCTGATGCAATGTATGACTTCTTGTATCTATGACATCCAAATAAAGCAGAGTGGTTACTTTCAATACATTTTAAGTACCCAGCACCTGAAATTGTGTTCTTGTTTAATTCTTTCAATTCCATGTGGTAGATATTGTATCAATTTACAGATGAAATTACTGAGGAGTGGCCGGGCACAGTGGCTCACGCCTATAATCCTAGCACTCTGGGAGGCCAAGACAGGAGGATCGCTCAAGGTTAGGAGTTGGAAACCCAGCCTGAGCAAGAGTGAGACCCCCATCTCTACTAAAAATAGAAAGAAATTAATTGGCCAACTAAAAATATATACAAAAAATTAGCCGGGAATGGTGGCGCGTGCCTATAGTCCCAGCTACGTGGGAGGCTGAGGCAGAAGGATTGCTTGAGCCCAGGAGCTTGAGGTTGCTGTGAGCTAGGCTGACACCACAGCACTCTAGCCAGGCCAACAAAGTGAGACTCTGTCTCAAAAAAAAAAAAAAAAAAAAAGAAAAGAAAAGAAATTACTGAGGAGTAAAGAGGTTAAGAATTTGCCCAAAGTTTTAAAGCTAACAAATGACTGTGATTTGAATTGCCTGATTCCAAAGCTTGTTCTATAAGCAAGCCACTAAGCAACACTGCCTAATAATACAGAATACCTTGCTCTTCAAGTGATCACACTGGGAGTGGAGTTCACAATACTCAAATGCCACCAAAGGCCAATCAAGCCAAATACATGTGTGAAGTGATTAAACATCAGGTCATGAGGAGTAGAATAATCAGGATTATAAGAATCAAAAGAACATGTCCTGCAAAAAGAATTTCAACATATGTTTTTTTTAAATGCCCTGCTTTCAAAGCATATCTACAAGCTAGACTTAGCCCATAAGGCCACTGTTTTGTATTTCTTGGTTTACAGAAATCATTCTACTACTTCTGAATAATATTTGAGACTCTGCTGATGCTAACTGCCACATACTCAGAAACAATATTTATTTATTTTCTTAATGAGTAAGGAACCTTAGATAGCCATATATTTTGGAATTGAGTTCATTGAAATAACAGAATAAAAATTAAAAATCAATATACTTTTTAAAAATCTTATGTTCTTTATTAAAATAATGAAGTCCCTATTGATGTACATTGCTATTACTCTGCCATCTAAGTAAATGGTATTTCTATTGTCTCTTCTGTGGTTATTTGAGATAGAGGTTTTTGAGGCATGGACCTATTAGTTATTGGATAACTAATTTGCAAACTCAAATAGGATGTTGGTTTAGGACATAGAATTCAGCATCAGTCTGATATTTATTACTGTCTCAGAATTGTATCAGTGTCTAGGTTTGGCATGGTGAATATCTTAATTTATAACTATGTTTTAAGCTTGTAATTTTATAGTGAATTATATAAAAAGCAAATCTGTATAATATCTCCTCTGTGTACTTACTTTGCTAAAATATCACTTAGATACTATGTTGGGAGGCATTGTTGAAATAGACTTGATATGTTAAAAGCTTAGAATATTTTGATATAACCAATTCAAAAATTACCTTCTACAAAAGCAAATGGTTTTGATTGTTTAAATGTAAGATTAGGAAACAAAATCTCTCATGTTAAAGTGCTCTGGAGTTTAGATAAAAATCAAAATCATCCTTTTAAAAGAATTCAAGTACAATAAATAGAATTCAGATCTGCAAATGTTCAAACTTCTAAATCAGTAGCAAATTAAGTAACACACAGGGCTGGAGATGTGAATATTATATAATGAGGATAATAAAGGAGTTGAATGTGATGTGCTTCGGGTGCATGTTAGTAGCTAATTCCAATATGAATGCTTTGCAATCATTTGCCGGCTGAGATGCATGTGTTCTGCTAAATGGAAATCTTGGACATTCTCTCATAACACCCCATTATTTGTAATTGAACACCTGATTTCTATCATGCAACAAATTAACATCTGCACTGGATCTGTCTTTTATGCATATGGATACACTGATTAGAATTTTACAGATAGGCAGATACTTGAAAACAAAAAGACAACATTGTGAAACACTTCCAGCCATAATTTTTGATTACATATTGAGAATCGTTTAATTATCTTACTCCATGTAATTAGCTCTTCTACTTAGGTCAATTGCTTTTTTTATTAACATGACATGTTAGCAATTTGTTAATTGGCATAAAATAACATGAGACTTTTCTGGGTACTTTGTATGATAAATACATGTGCTTAAGGGAGCTAAGGAAAACACAAAAAGGTAAATGCATTCATTAGCCTCCTCATAGCATTTACCGGTACCACTGCTTGGTGCTACCAAAATATGTGATTCTGCCTTTTGAAATTCTTTGCTTCCATTATGCAGAATGAGCTTGTCAATTCAAACGCTTACAAAAATTTGAATGCATGGGTATATGTTTAAAATAGAAGTCTTTTCTGAAATTGAGAGAATGATGAAAATGAAGCAAGGGTTGTATAAATGCTAGTTGGTAGAATAGAGATAGGCAGAGAGATGCATACATTCAGATAAGAATATTATTATTATTAAGAAAAAAGACTTAGTCAGTATCAAGCATTTAAGCTCCAAGGCCCTTTGCAAGTGTTGGATCTTTTTACATATTAATTTTTACATATTAATAAAATTTTACATATTAATAAAAATACATTTTCACATATTAATAAAGATATTATTGGTTATACCAAGAAATAAAAATTTATTTTCTTCCAAAGAATTTTCTTTAGGATCTGGCACAAATAGACAACTACCAGTATCCTGTGTTGGGGAGGTGGGCATTTAGCTGGAGCCCCTTTAACGCTTTGCATATATTTAATCACTTAAGCAGGAATTGTTTTCTTCTTGAACCCTAAATGAATTATTATTAATATCATCACAGCTTTGAGGAAGTATGTGGTGGAGAAAATGGGAGAGCATAGAATAACATTGGTTTCCCTGTTATCTATTTCTTTATATTCTACTTTATTCTAAATACGATTTATGATTACTTCATACCAGTGTAGAATTTAAGAACTAAAGGAGATTTCGGAGTTGCTTAGCCCAACATTCATGTTTTACCAATAAAACGCGGAGGGTAAGAATGATAGGTTTTTCTAAAAATATTTGTGTAAGGGAAGGGGTATTTATTTAACCTGTACTGAATATATCCGGAGCAAACACCAGTTTGGGCATTCTGGCAAATACAAAGATAAATTTGCATAACCTCATTCCAGTGAGAATTGTTCCGTTTCTTTCTTGTTAGTGATGTTTTCATCCACGTGGGGGCACTATGATCAAATTTAAGAAGAAAAGAGCAAAATGTTTTTTTGTTTGGCTTATTTCAGTTAAAAAAAGATTGTTCATTGTACTTTTAGGAAATCTATATGCTTTTAGATAAAATAACTTTTAAATATATTCATTTTTGTTAATTTAAATTCCAGAATAGGTATAGATTAAAACAGTGATCACTGGGCCAGAATAGCATCAGCATCAACTGAGAACTTAATATGCAATTCTCATGATCTGCTTAATCAGAAACCCTGGGAGTGGGGCCCAGCATTCCGTGTTTTCACAAGGTCTCCGTGTAAGATTTGGATGCTTACCAACATTTGGGAACCATTGCATTAGGATAAGTAAATTTTGAAATGCTTTTTTAATATCGAAAAAGTACTAGGTTAGCAGTTAGCTTATCAAATACGTTTAGAATATTGTAAAAGTGTGTTTCTTTGGAAAGCTTCATACATTAACAATAAATATATAAATGAGTCAGAAGACTTAAGCTAACATTTTTGTGCATAATTGTACAACTGGGTTCATATGAGTCAGAAGAGTTATTTGAATAGTCACTTTTATCTCCCTCACAAAAAAGAGTAATTTTAATCAAGGGAAAAGTTCAAATAAATTGCTTACTTTGTATTATGTAGATAAATCAGCCACTTAATGAAATTTCTAAAATTTAACTTGTGATGATATCAGAGACATGGCCTAGATTTCAAGATAATGCTGCTAACAGTGTTTCTTTACACCTCTATAGTATCTTGACATTTATTAAAAAGGCTAATATATATATTGGATCATTTAATCCTCTGAATAATCCTTTAAATCAATTAGAAAACTAATTATTACCTCTAGGTACAATTTGATAAAACCGAGACTCCCCTGAGACCAGTTTTAGAATTCTTTTTTTTTTAATGTTCATTTTTTTATTTCAGAGTATTACGGAGGGACAAACGTGCTTTAATTGCATAAATTGCTTTTGCACTGCCCGACAAGCATGCCCATCCCCCAGGCAGCCCATTAGTTGTGGATTTACCCATCCTCTCCTCCCCCCCCCCACCTGTCCGACACCCTATGAATGTTACTTCCCATATGTGCACATTAGTGTTGATCAATTAGTATCAGTTTGAGTACATGGTGAGTACATGTGGTGTTTAGTATCATGGTGAGTACATGTGGTGTTTATTTTTCCATTGTTGTGATACTTCACTTAGAAAAATGGGCTCCAGCTCCATCCAGGATAATGCAATAGGTAGTTCATTACTTTTTATAGCTGAGTAGTACTCCATGGTATACATACACCACATTTGTTGGTGTATGTATACACCAACAAATGTATTGTTGGGTACTCCACTCCACATGTTGGGTACTCCACTCATGTATTGATGGGTACTTGGGTTGTTTCTGCATCTTTGCAGTTGTGAATTGTGCTGCTGTCAACATTTGAGTACAGATGTCTTTTTCACAGAATGTCTTTTATTCCTTAGGACAGATGCCCAGTAGTGGAATTGTTGTATCAAATGGTAGTTCTGCCATTAGTTCTTTTAGTTCTTTGAGGTATCTCCATACTTCCAGAGAAGTTGTTTGAGCTTGCAATCCCACTAGCAGAGTATGTGTGTTCCTGTCTCTGCATCCACGTCAACATTTGTTGTTTGGAGACTTTTTGATAAAAGCTGTTCTCTCTGGAGTTAAGTGATATCTTGTTGTGGTTTTGATTTGTATTTCCCTGATGATTAGAGATATTGAGCATTTTTTCATATGCTTCTTAGCTATTAGTCGATCTTGTTTTGAAAACTTTCTGTTCATGTCCTTTGCCCACTTTTTAATGTGATTGTTTGATTCTTTTCTTGTTGATTTTCCCAAGTTTAAATTCTAGTTATCAGCCCTTTATCAGATGTATAGCATGCAAATATTTTCTTCCATTCTCTAGGTTGTCTATTGGCTCTACTGGTAGTTTCTGTGTGCAGAAGATTTTTAATTTGATCAGGTCCCATTTATTTAGTTTTGTTGATGCTGTGATTGCTTTTGGGACCTTCTTCATAAATTCTTCACCTAGGCTGATGTCTATAAGAGTTTTTCCAACATTTTTTTCTAGAATTCTTATAGTTTCATGCTTTAGATTTAAGTCTGTCATGCACCGTGAGTTGATTTTTGTGAGAGGTGAGAGATGTGGATCCTGTTTCTTATCTGTAACTATAGTATTAGTATAGGGACTACATCATTCTGTTTTCATTAAGTAACTAATTGTTGCTCCATTCTTGAGAGTTAGCAGGAACTACTAAAGGAGAGTACTACTGTTGCCCGTAAGAGAAGAACTTCAAACCTCTGGTTTTAGAAAGGAGAATATTTTGGAGGTATAAATGAGTAGACTGTGAGGCTGAAACTTGAATTCTGAGTTTTCCCTTTCTCGAAAAATTCTCTCACATCCTTCCTTAACCCGATGCTGGACCTCAGATGTGCCTTAACTTCTTTCTCTTCCACTGTGGACACTCCTTCCATTGATTCTCTTTGGGCAGTTAAAGAAGTGTAGAACTTCTGGAAGTCTTTATGCTAAGGGAGAACAGATGAGAAAGTCCTCACAGAGAACATAAGAAACTACCAGTAGAACTTGCCATTATGCTGGTGGCTTCTGAGCAGTTTACCTACTGTCTGAGATCCTACGTGCTCTACTCAAGACTGCTGACCTTAAACGTCATCTCATGAGACTCCTCTACTATCTACTCTTAGTTCTTGTTTTTTTCCAAATGAAGTCCCCTAGTTAAAACTCACCACCAGGGAATGACATTCTGTGTATGTGAACGCTTTCCCGTTCACAGCCCATCTAGCGTGGAGTATAGTACAAACCTGCCCTCAGGACATGAGGACTGGTCTTGATCCTGTTGTGCTGGGATCATGACATCACCTCCATATATGAGTTAAAATGTTTACATGAAGATAAGTTTCAATATGTATATAGTACCTGGAAGCCATTGATTCAAAATTAACTATAATGCTAAAGTAAATCTGTGGCAAAGTAAAAAAGTATAAATATTTAATGAATATTGTGAACTAATACTTAAATGTAGTTCTTTTTATTTTCTTGCCCTTAAGTATAGGTCAGAAAAATGTAATTCTTAGCATAGTTTTTGTAGTATTAAAAGTTTCAGAAGTTGCTTATAAAATATATGTTTATTAAATTATCTATAGTGATAATTGTCCCTACCTTGTAAGATTGTTATGTTAACTGAGGTATGTAGTGCCAAGCACAATGCCTGGAATTGAGTAAATCTATTTTTTTAATAAAAAGGTTACTTGTTATTAATATAAGGAGATGATGATGAAATGCATTGACAGTAATTATTTCAATAATATCAGTAAAGTATATATACTATCATATAGAATATATTATAATTCAACATAGTCTATCATTTTACTCTTCTAAAATTTGTTTTTACTTTCAGATAGAGTAAAGCTTAATTTACTTGAATGCTGGTGAAATAAGGTTAAGTCTAACAGAAAACCTTTTTTTCAAAGCTTACTGCTGAAAATTATCTTGAAATTTACTAAAATTCTATATTGCTTTTTAGAGTTGATAAGCATTTGTTTTTATTTGATTACTAAGGGTCGTTTACTCATCTGTGTTCTTCTGTCTGAAAATCTCCTTCATAGGAACTCCCATGGTAATTTATCTACCTTTTATAATATCTGCTACCTTATGTTGATGCTAATGATGAGCATATCTTCTGTTCTAAACTGCATAGAGTAAATATTAAATGAATCAATTATCACTAAAGAACACTAACTCCAAGATATCTTATAGTATTTGAAATAAGTTTGTTTTCTTGCCTATTTTCTTTTAATTGTAGTTCAAAGGAAGTGAAAAAGGGAAACTTCTGAGTAGTTGAAGATTATTTGGATTCTAGACAATTATAATTATATTGTAATTCTTGTTAACTTTCTAGCTATTTGTGTTTCCCCCTGATTAGCATATATATAAATGTGCCAGCAATTGAACCAAACTCCATACCCAGGGATATACTTTTGGTATGGATCTTCAAGCAAAGCACCCATTTCCTTTTCCTAGTGAAAAATAACATACCTTCTTACTTGAAACTGAATAGATCTCAAGTTTCTCACTTCTGCTGTCTAGATGGTGCCATCATAGAGAGAGGGAGGAAAAAGATGTTTAGAGATCAGTGTCTTCCATGGGCTGATTTTTTTTCCCTCCATTTTATTGTCACTGTTATTATTTAGTAAGCAAAATCCAAAGACATCATCAGATTGGCTCTAACTCTTTAATTCCTTTCTGTGAAGTCATCTTGATCCTGTACAAATTTATGTAATAGATTTCTAATCTTTATCCCTAGGTTTATATCTAAAGGAAGGAGAATTTCTGCTTCAGTTTATTTTAAAATGGGGGGCAGGTATACTTTTTAAATAAACAGTGAAATAAATACTTTCCCTATCTCCTTTCCTTCAGCTGTGTTTTTCCACCTCTTTTGTATGTATGTTTGCCTGTGAATGTATGACTGTGAAATGATCCCATTAAGATAGAAATGTTGACTTCTTTGACTTAATGTATATTAGTGTTGCTTTGAGGAAAAGATACTGATTTCATCAACAGACATGGGCCTTAAAAGGAAAAAACAGCAGATTTTGTACCAAATTTGCATTTTACAGAAAACAACTTCACAAGTGTCTTTGGACACTGTGTTTAATGTTAAAAAAGTAATAATATACATTTTTGCCAGTAGATGGCATAAGCATTCCCTCAAAATAGGAAATCCTATGTATTAAATAAAGTAGAAAATTTAATAATAAAGGTGTTACTATTTAAGTAGAATTAAATGGTCTTCACAACATTTTCTTTAAAAAAAAATTAAAAAGAAAAGGTCAGAAGAAGGTGAAGTGGTAGTTCATTTTGGACATGTCAAACTTGTTAGGATACTTCATGGAGTTAATATAGAAAAACCTTAATGTTTAATAGTATATGAATAATCCAAAATATCACAAGATAAGTTTTAACCTAAAATAAGTCTCTGAAATTCTCAATATGTTGTATAAATGTCAAAGTCTTTTTTTTCTGTTGTCTATCTTGATTTCATTTTTCTTTGTATCTTGTATTCATGAGCAGAAGCTCTGGAAATACAGTTTTGTAGGCAAATAAATAAATGGAAGTCTTAAGCTTTAAGTTAAAGGAAAAAGGAAACATTCGTCTAGTCCAACAAACCCCAGCTTTATTGTACATGAGTTCCTTATTACTATTGGCTTTACTTTTTTATTCCTTCTCCTCTAACTAAATAAAGATGTGTGAGAGAGAAAATGAACTTCAAAGTGTACTTTTCTATAGTAGTCTAGAATTTGGCAGTTGGTTGATGAGTAGCATTTTCTTAAGAACGTAAGGAATTCAGTAGCTTGGAAACCTGATACAGGTACTTTATAGAAATATTGTTTTTATCTGAGAATAAGAAGAGCTAGTTTTTGTTGTAACTTGTGTGACATCATAGGTATATTTCACTTTAGAAAAAGGTACACTTAATTTTTTCTCCATTCATTGAAAGTTTTTTGTTTTTCCTTGAATGGGACAAATTGGGAAAAATTCATTGTCACCTCCCAAGTTTTCCAAAGAGTTCTTCAAAAAAGTTAGACTGAAGTATTTTTCTGTGTGTTCTACTTACTCCTACTACAAATACCTTGATGTACATTGTGCTTTATAGTTTAAAAGGCCCTTTTATATAGACCATTCCAGTAGATTTTTGTAGCGACACCTATGATAGTCAGGGTAAGTATTGTTCTTCCTGTTTTATGGATGAGAAAAGTGAAATTCATACCTGGCGCATAACAGCTTAAAGTTAAAGGGATGTTAGACTTAACAGAATTATTCATTTGCTTTCTTTCTCTGTCTGTATGTTTCTCTGCATCCCTCTCTACTTCTTCCCCCTTCTGTCTCTCATTATCTTCTCTCTTTCCTCTCTATTTTGAAGGAAAAAAGAAAAGCAAACGTATTCTGCCTCCCCAGTACTTCCTTCCATGTGGAGGGATACCCATTGACTCCTGGCCTCTTTTCTCTCTCTCCACTTATGTGTTTGTTTTTTGTTTTGTTTTTTTACTTACCTGACAGATTAGCTTGAAAGTGGAAACTGGGCATGAATAGGTTAGCCCTTTGCACTCTCTTCCTCCTTTGAAGGTGGGTTTTCCAGATGGGGTACCTGTTTGGATTCTCCCTGCCTAGGTCTGTCGTGGTCGGGATCTTCCCATGGATAGGCCTTTCCCATCTATCACTGCCTGTGCCTGCGCTGGGGAGAATATCTATCATAATAATACTGACCCTCACGAGGAAGCCCCCCACTTGCAGAGATAAACCACTAATTCAACATTATCTTTATCAGTATGAAAGGCAATGCTTTTTATCTTCTATCAACTCTTTTGTCTTAAGTTGATTTGTTCAGAACTCAGGCAAACAAAAGAGGTACTGGATTATTGGGCCTCCTCACTATTTCTAACAATGTTCATATATCAGAAAGCTTTTTAAAAAATCCTACTAGTGGGAGTGAGAAATCTGGTAGCATTTTGAGATATTTAGACATATATATATATATTTTTTTTCATTTTGACTGAAAGACCCTTGTGATACTGTGAGCTTGGGGCCATTTTCAGCAGTGGTTCTAAAGCCCTGGACAGCCCTTGCTGGGACAGAGGGGTATTGGGTACTCTGATTCCTGGACCTCTCTGCCCACCGTCACAGCAGCTGCTCCACGCTTCCCTCATGTTTTGATCTTTCATATTAAGTTAAATTTTAGGTCAACATTCTGTTACTAAAATTATTTGAATATTCTTGATCCAAATAGGTATAAACTACCAATTTTATGGAAAATCTAAAGGCTACCTGAGAGTTATTTTTTAACTTTGATATACTATAATTTTAGCTAAACATTTATTCCCTTCATTACGTTTTTATTATAATTGTTCCTAATGAAAAAATTAGGAATAACCATTTAGTCCTTCCCAAGATGTCTGTGGAGTGTCTGCTGTATAAAGGCACAGTGCTGGGCAATGAGAATAAAGTGGTGGGTCACAGCCGCCATGGTCTGTGCCCTCATGCAGCTTGCAGTCTTGTGCTGGAAATGGACATTAGTCAAATAATCCTCAGGCCATGACAGAACTGTGGAAGTAATATCCACATAGTGAGTACTATATGTGATGATGGAATATGACCTAATTAGGGAAGTCAGGGAGTTCCACTCTGAGAAAATGATAGTTGAGCTGAGGGTATGGGAACAAATTTAAAAAACTAAAACAGTTTAAAGTAAGTGTTGGAAAGAGATGCAATTATACATGCATGGGACGGATGGGGTAGGACAGACGATATGCAAACAACTGGAGGAGCAGTGAGAACCCAGAGAGTATTTGTACAGAGTGCTTGGTGCCAATGTAAGCCAATAAAAGTACAAAAGGATCTTAGCACAATGTTTACAGGTGATAGCAGTCACAGAAATATCTGTGACCAACTAATATATCCAAAATTCAAGAGCAGAGTGTCAGACGAAGATTAGCAAGAACAAGAGCAAAGCTGAGTATATGACAGGGTAGCAGTCTGGGGTATTAGACAACTTATCAAAAGAACTACAGTCACATGCCACATAATGGTGTTTCGGTCAATGACAGATTGCATATAGGACAGTGGTCCCATGAGATTATAATACTGTATTTTTGCTGTGACTTTTTTATGTTTAGATACAAAGATACTTGGCCTTGTGTTACAGTTGTGTATAGTATTCAGTGGAACAACATGCTATACAGGTTTGTATTACAAAATAGGATATACCATACAGCCTAGGTATGTAGTAGGCTGTACCATCTAGGTTTGTGTAAAGACGCTATAAGTTTACACAATAATGAAATTGTCTAACAATGCATTTCTTAGAATGCATCCCCTTGAGAAGTGATATGTGACTGTACTTAAGCACAAGGGAGCAGGGCAGGGACTGAGACACTGAAGCCAAGGTATGATGTCAGAGCTGGGATAACACCAAGGGTATCTTTGCTCAGTCCTTTAAGTCTTGAACCAGAACTCCATGATCCTCCTTGACTACAGGCAAACATAAAAGTGAAGTTCAGGTGACATGGTTTAGGTAAAACAAGGCTGTTGGGAAGGGAAATTGGTGAAACATGCTGAGTATCAAGAGGAATTTAAATACCTTTGTAAATAAGCCACATGGAGATGTTATTTAAAAGATTGACACTGTTTGTTTTCTAAATATCAGAGCTCTCCTAATGTCTTCACTAAGACCAGAGAGCAACATTACAGGAAAGGAGGACTTTCAGGAATCAAACACAATTTATGGAGATCATGATCCAAAAGTAATAACTCTTTCTTCTTTTCAAATATATATCTGTTAACAATTCCTAGTAAAAATATGTTAGAGTGAAGATAATATTTATGACTACAATATTAGTTAATTCCAAACAGAATGTAAAAACTCAGTTATATAATTATATTGCTTAAAGATTCATTAATGGTAATCTAAACCAACTAATTTTCCAAAGTGTGGGCCAGATACTATCACTCCTACAAGATGTTCTACGAAAAACATTCCATACCTTTGGAGACCCTACCTCTCCCAGCCTCAATAGCCATTGCACGCATCTGCTATGGGCTCTCAGAAGTCCTCACATACAGAACTTGTTTAGCCTTATTTAACTCAATATTTCTCACATTTGTCCACCAAACCTATTCTGTTTCTTCATGATTCCTTATATCCAGATGATCCAAGGCATACACTGTGGAAAACACAAAATCCCTAACTCTCTGCTTAATGATTTTTTTTTAGGGTATATATATCTGCGGTCCCCAACCCCTGGGCCGCAGACTGGTACTGGTCCATGGCCTATCAGGTACCAGGCCTCAGAGCTCCACCTCCCCATCCCCCTGCTGCCCCTGCCATCTGTGGAAAATTTGTCTTCCTGGAAGCTGGTCCCTGGTGCCAAAAAGGTTGGGGACCACTGGTATATAGTTTATAAAAATAGACATTTTTTATGTGCTTGTTTCACTTGAAATCCTCAACATGAAGAAGGTAAACCAGATGGCTCCATTTACAGAAAAGGAAACTGAATCCTAAAATATTTGTGTTAATTCAGGACTACCTGTATTATATATAATGTTAATGTTTGATCATTGTGCTTTCCTTTGGGAATATTTTGCCTTAAAAGAGAAAGTATTTTCAGTGGTAAATATGATATAGTTTCATACATGCATAAAAGCCTCTGTTAAAGCTTTTGTTTCTTGCCAAACCTTTTGCATTTTCAAGGCAAAAAAAGCTTAATGGAGTATCTCAGAAAAATGTCTAGGGTTGCATAAGTAAGTATTTCCTTTTCATTATTGACTGTTCCGAGCCCTTTTGCCATCTGGTGCAGAATGCCTTCCCCTTTGGAATGTGTCATAGCCTTATCCCCAAAGACATTCTGATTTTCACAGCCTCTGCCCTCTTCCTAAGGGATAGAGTCATAGACCTGATTCTATACAAGTTTGCCTGCTTGGGGTAGAGGGAGCTGCACAATATACTCTTTGGACATTTTTTTCCTTATATTCTCTTCTGAGACATTTTATAATCAGCTTGGAAACTCCACTGACTTTGAAGAAAAACCTGAAATGCTTTAGAAATAAGCCTTTTGTGGTAGACTATATCGAGATAATGCATCTATTAAGCAATTTACCCATTCCACAGTGTATGCATATTTCAGAATATGTACACAATAAATATATATATTTTTGTCAATTTAAAAAATAAAAAATAAGATCCTAACATATTTATATAATTTTATATATCAATATCAGCATCAGTGAGATCATGAATCATTAAAAATTATATATCAAGTTCTTATTTATGCTAATGGTGATATAAAAGAATGATGACCAGTCATCAGAGATAAATATCAGGAAAACTGCCTTGTTAATAAAAGTTTGATTTAGTTTGCTTGTTTGGCTTACATTTATGTGCTTAAAACTATTTTTCATAGAACTACTTAAAAATTCTTTTCCCCAGTTTACTTTTGTTTCTAGGTGACAGTGCATTGACATTTATTTTAGTACACCCCCTTTAAGAATGATCAGTTGTAAAATGCTGGTGATGGTGCAGAGAACAGGAATTCATATACTGTTAGAGGAAATGTAAATTAGTATAGCCATTATGGAAAACAGCATGGGAGTTTCTCAAAAATTTGAAAATAGAACTAGCATAAGATCCAGCCATCCCACTACTGGGTATTTATTTTATAAAAAAATAAATAAATAAAATCAGCATATCAGAGGGATACCTGTACCCCCATGTTTATAGGAGCACTATTCTCAATAGCCAAGATATGGAATATATGGAATCAACCTAAGTTTTCTATCCACAGGTGAATAGATAAAGAAAATGTATATATACACAATAGAATACTGTTTAGTTACAAAAAAAGAATGAAATCTTATCATTTGCAGCAACATGGATTGAACTGGAGGTCATTAAGTAAAATGAAATAAGCCAGGCTCAGAAAGACAGATATCTCATGTTCTCACTCATATGTGGGAGCTAAAAAGGTTGATCTCAAGGAGACAGAGAGCAGAATAATAGTTACCAGAGGCTGGAAAGGGTTTGAGGAGATGGTGAAGAAAGGTTGGTTATAGAGGAATAAGTTTTAGTGTTCAGTGGCAAAATAGGATGAAGATATTGGGTTTCAGGGTCTGAAATGTTGGTTCTTGGCACGCTTATGGCTGAAGAATGAGCAGATGCACCAAAATAAGGCAAGTACGAAAATGAGGTTTATTGAGAAGAGAAAGATAGGATTGTAGGGCAAGAGCAAGATATAGATTTACAGAGTGTGATACATACACCACAGATGATGACCAGACCCACTGTTACAGCAAAGGGAGAGCAAAAGGAAGGGTTTGCTTATGGTCTGGGTCTATTATAGTGCCCGGATGGGGACCTCCCTTGTGACTCAGACATCATGATGGAACCACCTTGATTGGACAGTTGGGAGTTCCATGACTTGAGTCTTATTACACATACGGATGTCCCATGAGCCTTTCTGAGAGTCCATTTGTGGGGGGTGAATTGCAACAGTACCCACTTTCATTCCTAGGAGACCCGGAATCCCTCACTATCTACCTAACAACTATAGCTAACAGTAATTTATTGTATATTTCCAAATAGCTTGATTTGAAGAAGTGTCCCCAACACAAAGAAATGATAAATATTTGAGGTAGTGGATTTCCTAAATAACCTGATTTTAGCTTACATACTGTATGCATTTATCAAAATATCACGTGTACTCTATAATAAATACAAATAGTATGTATCAATAAAGATTTTTTTAAATAAAAGGAATTCATCTTTGACCAAAAAAATAATAAGTTGTAGTTCTTGATTGATGTCTTATCTGAGGAGTGGAATGGGTTTTTATGTTCTTTTTATCTTGACAGTTTTCCTCTATTCATTTTCTAGATTATGTTATGACAAGCCAAATTTAAGATAGTTTTTATACTTCAAGCTGTGATACTTATTTGATAATGCTGATATGAACAGAGACTTACCTCAGATTTAGCTGAGATTTAACTAGCAGAAGGAGGAACTTCTCAGGAAAAGGAAGAGTGACAGTTTTGACACTACCGATTCTTTAAAACGAGATACCTGAAATAAGTACAGAACTCTATATTTTATTTAAGTTTTCTGTTGTAAGTCTCCTGTTTCTATAGCACAAAAATTTTAAGTTCTTGCTCAAGAGTGGGATTTTTTTGGTTTTTCTTCAGTTATAATTTCTCTCAAAATGTTATATAGTTTTGTTCGATGAGGATCGTTTCTGCACATGCCCACCTCTCTTGTGCTCTTTCCCATAAGAATTCAGAAAGTATAAAAGCCAACTGGGAAGTATTTACTTTTAGGCTTCTTAATGCCTAGATCACGATGTTGTCTTGAAGCAGTTTCTTTTTTCATACTTACCTGAAACAACAACAACAACAAAAACGGGTGAGGGAGTGGCTTCCTAATCTTGTGGGGTTAAATAAAAGAATGTAGTGAAAGGAAGATGCCTTTTATGCAAGCAGTAGAGAACTTGTAGGGATGACTGCAAGTGCCTGAGGGCATTTGGTCCCTATTGGTTTTCACTTCAAATGCAATGGTGCCCACAGATAGCCTGTATTGTTGTCAGTTAAATGGGATCACGAGTGTCTGAAAGGTGTTTGAGAATGAACCGAAAATCATTTTCACAAGTGGATGATTACTTCTGCCACATGTTAACCGAACTCTATCAGAATGGCCCAGATTTTTGAGCCTGCATTAATTGCTCTTTCAACCTTGACTGAGGTTTCTCTTATGAAAGCCCTTTTCCAGGACTAAACTACTCTATATATTGATTTTTTTTCTTTCTGTATTTTCCCTTGAAAAATGAAAGCTTGTAGAAGAAAAGGCTTTATCATTCAACATGTAGATTGATTGTTGCATTTCTTTGAATAAAAAGCTAGACTCATAAGTGATCTGCCAAAAGTAATAGTCTTTTTTTTCAAGGACCGAATAGTTCCCATCTTCTATATACACAATTATGTTTTTGAAATATTCATTAGTGATGATTTTTCATCATAAAGTAAAACCATGAACTCTCACAGCATGGACCCAGTGCAAATAAATTGTCATATTCTCCTTTCTATTAGAACTGTAAACCATCACTCTAATTGAAACTAAACTACAATATTTAGTAATGTGTTTGGAGAATTTTTGTGTGTTGAAGTATTCTTTCAACAGTCTTCAAGTTAGGTTTTATAAAGTGCTTTTAAAGTGTTTGGAGAAATGAGTTCTTTATTTCATGTTACCATTTTCTCTTTCAGATATGACATAGTTAGAGAATATTAGTGATGTCTTCACTATTACTAGAATAGTACAGGACATATAGTTCAAACATTGTGTTACGAAGGTGACTTAAATCTTAACTTTTAAAACTAATCAGAAAATTAGTTCTTAAAATTTTATCAATTTTTGTGATTAGATAATATACAATATTTATAGAAAAATGGCTTAATAGGAAAACTCATTTCTAAGAAGTTTTGACTTAAATGAAGACAAATCACAGAATATTACATGTGAATCTGTTTTTTTAAAACATTCAAAAAGGTAGTGTGTAAAAATAAGCATTTGAAATAGTTTTATTTTATAAGCATTACAGTATTGAGAGGAAATTTAAATTGTCTATTTGAAATTCAACAACAAAAAGCTCAGTAATTATGCTGATTTTTGTTTTGCTTGAAATTTATTCTTACCAAACTTCACTCAATTTATTGTGAGCCATTTTATTGGTACTAGAATATATATAGTTAATGATCAGCATTTCTAAAGAAAAGTTTTTATTCCGGCCATCATTCCGATAGATTTCATAAAGACTGTTTCTGTCCATAAATGAAAGATTTTAGAAGTATATGTGGTGTATCTTCCGGCTGACTTACTAAGTTAACAAATAACTCTCTTAAGGATTGTGTTGACTCCAGAGAGGTGGTATAATTTTTAATGTAAGTATTGAGATACTCTAATGACTATATATAACTATTAAATAGAAGATAAAAAAGTAAACTCTTTGCCTTATTTGTAGTAACTATTTTGACTTACGGATTGGCTATTTCTTTAAAAAGAAAAAAGAAAAAGTAAGCAAATGCCAATTTTTTAAAAAATTTTCTCTTGTCTTTTTTCCTAATGGCATAGGAAATATTAATATCTGTACATATTCTACATATCCACATCATATTTTAATGTACAATAAAAAATCTGAAGGTTGAGTTTCTCATATCTCCGATATTTGATGATACAGTATGAACTAAGAATAATTAAAAAAAAAGTCATAGATGAATGCCATATTGATATACATTTAATTGTTTTTGTGCTTTGTTTCCTAACAAAAATTTGTATGTTTCTCTGGAGCAAATAGTGCTCTTTAGTAGAAATAACCCTAGAAGAGGGATTAATACTTTACAATTACTGCTGTGTTTATACTGATTTATGAAACCAAATGCTTCAAGGCTTTACTTTTACGTGTTAAATCCCAGCTTTGTGTCAGTGCTACTAATTTCTTTCTTCCCTAATCCGTAAGAAGAGAAGATTTTAAAGTTAAGCAGGCAGTTTTTTGTTCAAAGGGAACAACTTTTTAATACCTTGCTTAAGTTGAATGTATTGATGAAAGTAAACACTTTTAAATATTATCTGAGCAGTTATTTTTTAAATAATCCAACATACTCTAGTTACATGAATATTGTGATGCATTGGAAATATTTCAATGGAAAAAAGTATTATATTTAGTGTAAATTAGCATTGGAAATATGTGCTTGTGAAATATGTTATGTACAATAGAATATCTCTTTTATTCCCATTCAGATAATTCTTGTATCAAATTTAACTTTGGTTAGGGAATTTTTTTTTAATAGGGCCATCTGCTAATAGAGTGCTGGAGAATGTAGCATGACCATGAAAACTGCTGGTATTTGTGTTCTTTCATTTTCTGTTCATTTCTGATTTAACTAAAATAATTTAACAAAGATGAGAAAAAGCCCCACCAATAAAAGGACTGCCTTCCTTTTCAAAATAAGGTGAAAAAAAATTCGAAGTGCCCATTACAGAATGCTTCTGTCATGCTGTGTGTCCGATACTTATTTTATTGGATAACATGATAAATTGTCACATAAAACCCAGTTAAAGATGTGTTCCCAGTTTGACTGGTATTTGGTAGCTCTGATTTGCATTCACTTAAAAGAAAAACTTTTTATTTGCATTAATAATACAATCAAGAGGATGCTAGTAATGACTCAGCAGGTTACGAAGCATTCAGTGAGAAATCAGCTGCAGAGCAGACTCACTAGCAGATCTGCAGTACACTGGCCAGGTATTCTCTCTCTCCAGGGTGACAAACACATTTCTTGGATGATATTCTTCTCTGCACTTTTATTTGGTAGAATTATATTTTATAAAGTAGTAAAGTATTAATTTGTCCACGATTCAGATGACAATGAAATGTTAAAACTGAAGTTGTTGTTTTTTGTTTTTTTAAGACAAGTAAATAGCTATCAAGGATCTGTTTAATTAATGCTATTGCCACAGTGTGCCAGATAGTTAGATTTAGTCCTAGCAGCTGGACCTTTTCCTTCTGCAGCATTATGCAGTTATAATTGATTGTCATAATAATGACTCTGAGATGCTATAGGGTCCTTTGTAAATCATTAAAGAGAGATCAAATTATATTTTATGACAATTTGAAATTAAGTCAATTTATTATATACAAATTATTTAAAAATTACTTATAGATACAGATACTCTATACAAAGGATCTCAGTTTTCAATAATTAAGTATATATAAACATTGTTGTAAGTGTAATGAATAGAATCTGTTGCCTAGTAGAATATAACATCAGATTAAACATAACTTCCATATATTTTTCTGAAATAAAAATCTTTCAGGACTTAGATATCATAGAACCTAACACTGAACTTTAAACACTCACACACACAGCAGAAGAGTGATTCAACAACAATGCTAGATGGGTTAGGAGAAAGTGCACTTTGATTTTTACAGATGTTTTCTAATAAATGGATTATCTGATAGTTACCAAATAGTCAAATGATTTGGCCTCATTTTTCCTCATTCCCTCCACACTCCAACCCTTCCAAAGGTAAGGAGACCATCTATCTATAAAGAATTTAGACTGCTACAAATTTCAAAATTTGAGAATAGCCTTGAAAATCGGAAAACCCATTTAACCATGAAAGCTTATAGGAGTTCTTTACTGTGCTCAAAATAAAGAGATAAAGGCCCTTATTTTTGGTCTCTAGGTATTCAAATTAGTCATATAAGAAATACACATTTATAGAGTGATAATGACCACATCCCCCAAATATTTAATAACAGTAATTTTTTCTGATCACAGAAGTAGGTTGTGCTTTAATACATTGCTAATGGTAATGTGAAACAGGATAGCCACTTTGAAAAACAATTTAGCAGTTTCTTGTAAAGTTGATTATACACTTTCAATATGACCTAACAATCATACTCCTAGATATTTACCAAGGAAAAATGAAAATATATGCCTACACAAATACTTGTATAAAAATGTTTATAGTGGCTTTATTGATGATATCCAGAGAAGAAGAAATAACTCATATCCACTAACTAGTGAATAGAAAAATATACTGAGGTAAATTCATGCAATGGAATATTCAAGAAAAAGGAATGGACTTCTGATACTTGCAACAACATGGATGAATCTCAGAAACATTCTACTAGGTGAAAGAAGTTAAACATGAAAGGCTATATACTATATGAGTTCTAACTGTATGACATTCTGGAAAATGAAAAACTATAAGGTCAGAAATCAATTAGTGGTTGCCAGAGCTGGGGATATGAGGATAGGTTTGGTCATAAAAGGGCATGAGGGAACTTTTGGGGAAATGGAAATGTTCTATAAGACAATTGTGGAAGTGGTTACGTGACTATGTCAACACTCATCAAATTGGGCACCTAAAGCAGGTGAATTTTATTTCATGTAACTATGCCAATCACCCTTACTAAAAACATGAAAGAAGACATGGTCAATATAGAAATTGTAAAAATACAGAAAGGCGTAAAGAATATGAAATTTCATCTTTAATCTCACCAGCTGGGTATTAACTACAAGTTTAACATTTTATTGCATTTTTCTTGATTTTTCCATGCATATAATATGAACTTTTGTGACTGCTTTTTTTTTAATTATAAGATTTTTTTGATGTCATTAGTAATTCTTTTTTGGCATCATTTTTAATAGCAACCTAGTCATTCCTTACTATTTGACTCTTGTTTTTGAATATTTACTCTTAAACAATATTGATGAACTCTTTTTTTTATCTTTTCTCTTCCTTCATTTTAAAGGCATTTCTAATGTCAAGAATCTCCTTTTATACCAATGAAGAAGTATCTAGACATTGTACTTGTTACCTGATCCCAGAACTCATCTTTATGGTGAAAATATTCAGATTTTTTTGACATTAAATTTAATGTATTCTTACTCAGTATGGTTATCTTTTCCACTGTATTTTATTCATGTTCATTTTTTACATCAAAATTTTGTCTGGATAATATGAAAACTTTGAGTGCATCAACTATTATATATATTTCTATGTGGTCTTTATAACATTTACTTATGGGCTGTTAATATTTTGTTGAATATTATTTCTTTTTTCTTAGGCAAAAAACCAGTAAAACTCTTAAAACCAATAACTGTCTGGATTTTTTTGGTCACTTGTCATTTCTGTATGTGTTTGAATGAATTCTTTCTTCAGCCACAGCGTAAAATACTTCAAGGCCAAACATTCAAATGTTTACCTTGGTTCCAGTTCCAAATTCTCTTTTTTTATATAACAACATGTATGCATCCACCCACCCTTCTGCTTTCTGTATTCAGAAACCCATATATCTTCATTCCAAATTTATTCATGTGTCATTTTGAATAATGATACAGGTGACGATTCTTCCTTATGTAAGACCTTCACTGTCAGCAAGACTGGCACTGACTTACTTGTAATGTTGATGATTTGCATATCACTGTTCACTTTCACTTGTGTATAACCCAGTCTGCCAAGTGAGACACTTTGAAAGAGCTGAAAAGCAGGCTGTGGTCCTAGGCAAAGGTTATTCCAAATGTCCCCTGTGGCTCCTAGGCAGCTATTTGGCACACATCTTGCTAGTGCACTTTCATAGAGGGCATCTGTCATGTCCACAGTATCTAGTTCCTGAGGTCACTGCTGTTAACCCTGTAATAGGAGCTTGGGTGTGTGCATTTCAAGAGAGGGAAATTACATAGGAAAGACAGCAAGAGAGCAGCTAAACACCTATCACTAGAATGATAGAAGAGAAATTAGAGGTTAGAGCAAAGGTGGGGCAAAGGGTTTTAGGGGGGCCTTGAGAAGAAACAGTGAACAGGTGAAAACAAGAGCCATCGACATCTTGGCCAGTTATTAAATGAATTCACATTACATCCAAAGCCCAGATGATGATCTAAGGGTATCATGAGAGCCAAATAAAAGTTCACCAAACACTTCAGCTAGCTGCTGTGTCTGACAAAAAATATATAATTGATTTGGGCCATTTGGGTGATGCTTTCCAATGCAAGAATTTTTTTTATATTTTGATTTTTAGTAACTCCATGTTTTTTCTGATTCTGAAAATTTAGAAAACATGGAATGAAGGAAACTTAAATCAGTCATAATTTTACCATTCAAAGATGCTATAATAATATTTTGGAATTTTTTTTTACAAGTTCCAAATCATTAAGTATGTCTGTAATTTTGAATCCTGCTCTTTTCATATAACATTATATAGTGAGATATTCTCTGTGTTACTGATTTTATCAAAAACACAATTTCAGTAGCAGCATAGTATTTCTTTCTGTGAATATGCCAGCACTTATTAAATAATTCCCCTAGTAATGGGCATTTAAATTGTTACTTGTTTTCAGTAATATAAATAACACTGTTATATGTATGCACATAGTATACATATTTATGTACATCTCTATTACCTTAATCAATTCTGGAATAAAAAGGTAGGACTATTTCTGCATATTGCCATGTTATCCTACAGAAAGATGGTCTCCTGTTATATTCCCACTACTAGTGAATAAGAGTGCCTATTCATTTCACCATACCTCAGCCAATAGCCTATGTTACTGTTTTTAAGGGAGGCCAACAGTATGTTTTTTTTGTTTTGCAAAAGAGAATTATTTTAATAAGACAGAAACTAAAAATTAAAGCTAAGATTTTAGCTTTAAAATTTGTGAGAGAAAGTCTAGATATCTTAAGCCTTTAAATAAACTGTGTTAGCCACAATGTTCTTTTTTTTTTTTTTTTTTTTTTTTGAGACAGAGTCTCGCTTTGTTGTCCAGGCTAGAGTGAGTGCCATGGCGTCAGTCTAGCTCACAGCAACCTCAAACTCCTGGGCTCGAGCAATCCTTCTGCCTCAGCCTCCCGAGTAGCTGGGACTACAGGCATGTGCCACCATGCCCGGCTAATTTTATATATATATATCAGTTGGCCAATTAATTTCTTTCTATTTATAGTAGAGACGGGGTCTCGCTCTTGCTCAGGCTGGTTTTGAACTCCTGACCTTGAGCAATCCGCCCGCCTGGGCCTCCCAAGAGCTAGGATTACAGGCGTGAACCACAGCGCCCGGCCTAGCCACAATGTTCTTTTTTAATCACTTGGTATTGCATATAAATTGTTAGTTTGAATAGCTTCTGAGCTGTTAAACCTTCATTTCAGAAAAGGGGATTAACATAAATTATTGAAAAATCATTCCTTAATTTTAAAATTGGGCTTCTGTTTGTCATATTTTAAACTTCTAACAATATTTTCCACTTTTCCAAGAAGTGTGTGTGTAGTTTTGTGGCAAATTTATAAAAAAATTAATAGCTCTCTACAATAAGCTTACACTTCATTGATTAATGTCTTCTTTTTCCTTTCTGATACTTCAGTGCATCATCTTATCTTCAGTAAGGACAATATTCTCTAATGATTGACTAATCATTTCAAGTCAGTTTACTCAGGTCAATAAAAAGTTAAAAGCCATGGTTGAAACTATATTAAACTGTGCATTGCCATCTTTATTATCTGAATTTCGTAGTTTAAAATGCTTGCAGGAAAGTACTTTCATAAGTCAGATAAATGCCAAAGTGATGGAGCTGGAGCTAGCAGAGACCTTAGAAATAAGCAAATCCATCCTTTCATTTGATACGTGAGGAAATGGAAACTGAGATTGGTGCAAGCACATCTTGTGGTCACCCAGCTGGACAGTGACCCTTACTTAACCCAAAGTTCTTGACTGTACAGCCATCTCCGTCTTAGGCTGCACAGCTGGTCATCTGAGAACTGAAGCATTTAGAACCATGTCCTCAATTCATATCCTTTGTCTCTCCTAAGAAGTGTGTGTAAGAATAAAATTCCAACTGGTTCTTTGATTATCCTTTCTAACTCCTACTTCGCTCAATTTATGGTAAAGACTGACAAATTGATAAGCCACATAAATCAATTCCCTTTCAAGAACCTAGAATAAGCTCAATCATTTTGTAACACAGAAACTGCATGTTGTCTCAGATTCCAAATGAACTAAACTTTGCCTTTAGCAGGCTGGGTCTCAAGAATGAATACCTATAGAAGAAATGTGATTACTCAGAACCACAAGATTATTCTTGTAAAATGTTCTTTTGCTTGTTTGTTTTTCTCACCAGGTATCTGTATGCCCTTGGACAGAAGGTTTGGAAAAGGTGGAAAAAACGTTACTTCGTTCTTGTTCAGGTTAGTCATTTTCTTCCTATTTACATAATCACTCTAAGACAGTGACTCTCAGACTTTTTTAAATGTGGGCTTTATCTGTAAATATTTACTATTTTTAGAAATTAAAACTGAGAAATTTTCTTAAATACTTAATTTATTTTAAAGGAAAATTAAATCCATTACATGTTATCACAAATAACATGTTTATGTAAAATAACTATTTTCTGAGCAAAACAATTCAGGGAAATGTGGCATTGTTTTATGCTTTTGCATACCTCTTTATTGTCTGGATTAATAGAAAGAATATAACTCTATTCTTGTGTCAGCTTCTGCATTAATTTGCTGCAATATCAAATAAAATGTAGCCTCTGGAAAACTCCACTGTACACTCATGAGAGAATAAGTGTGAAAAGACAAATAACTTCTGAATATTGTTATAAAAATAGTTTTAACCTTACCTTCTGAAAGAATCTTGAGGATGTCTGGGATTCCAGAACTGTACCTTGAGAACTGCTGCATCATTCTGATAATTTATAGATAAACCATAGTACATATAATCACTCATTTTAATATAAATGTATCATATCTGTACTTATTGGTATATTTAATGCAAATATGCTGGCATTTAATACAAATAAGCCATACTTAATAAAATTTGCCATACATTTTGGCATATTTAAAAAAAGTAAGCCAACAAATCATTTAGTAACATAAATGTTTTTTTACATCAACTTGACTGGTATATTTGTTTATAATTTGATTCTGAACCTAAACAGATTTGGCTGACTTTTTTGGTAAATCATCTATAACCTTTGCTCATAGAATATACTCATTACGTTAAATTCATATTAAAGAATAACTTTCTAAGTAAGAGTCGTTCCATTCCATGATGAATCCAAGCTATTTTATTCCCAATGGAAATACATAAAAAGAGAATCACCCTTGGAATTCTTAACATAAAACAGTCTGTAAAATCTCATTGATTTCTGTCACATATTAAGCAAGCTTAACTGGGCTAGATCAGAACTACATGATGAAATGCCAAGGAAGGAGAATTATCATTTGCTGTCTTCCAGAAATACGTACAGCCATCCATCAATTACCAGATAAAATTACTTTATTGATGTCCCATGATGACATGGTAACTTCATGAAGAGTGTGAAAATTCAGTCAAAAGTAGTTTTATCTACATGGCAAACAGCCAGCCTATTTTTTATCCCGCCTAGAATGTAAACTTATGTTGTTCAAACAAATATTTGGTCTAATTTGATAAAAGATACACACTCCCTCTCAATTTTTTGATATGGATCCCAAGCATTTGCTTTGAGGTTGGTGAAGGTCACCTGTTTAGAGTTCTGTGTGATCTATCCTCTAAAATAAACACCCTTATGGCATCTTCTATAGTTTCTAGGCTTAGTTTCTTTAGTTTGGTGCAAGTATTTAAATGCATTTACTAAGTAATTTGAATGTAGATATTTCTGGACATTTACATTTTATTCGTATCTTATAAATGTCTCATTCACATCTAATTTCACAAATTTGTGTTAGTGATTTGTCTTTATCAAGTCTTTCTAAAGCATTCAACTGATTTTCATAGAAACATCAGCTTCCTTTACAGTTATATCTTATGCATTTATATAGAATCTCATTAGTTCCATAACTTCAGTAGCTGATATTATCGGCATAAAGTAGTTTGGGAACAAACCCAGCTGACTATTAGAGTTTACCTAGTGGAAATACATATGAAAGAGCATGGGAATGTAACCACAAATATTCAACATGTCATTCACATTAGTCACTATGTTTTAAAGAATATTGTTAGTCTGGAGACCTGATTAAATGGTAGTAGGCTAAAATAATTTTTAATATATTGATTTTAATATGAAAATTAGGCTTTTGTAGATCAGTTTTGAGAAGTCAAATGATCACCTTATGCTGTTGGCCAGGTAAGGTTCAAGGTAATCCTTTGCTCTTTGTCTTATTTTCTAGCATATAATCATAAGAATCAAAAGTTAGGGGACAAACGTGTATACTTTGATTATCACCCATAAGAGAGTTCAGAAATGAAAGAAGGAACCAAAATACTTTGATATTGTTTATTGGTATGTCTTTAGGGCAGATTAATGATGTCGTTGAGGAACTAAAAGTTCTCTCAATAACAAAAATATGTTTTACATTTTAAAAGGCAAAATCTAACTTAAATCAAAGTAGGCAAACTTATATGCTCCACAATTGAAATTTAGGAAAACAGTACCAAACTGTAATGAATTTGGATTTATTCTACCTAAGGTATCATCTTAAAATTTGAAGACATGTTTAAGCATTATATATTTATATACATATATGTACATATATACATATGCACCCACACAAAGCATCCCATGCCCAAATGTATTGAGATACACATGGCAGTACTCTGACAATTTTTTGAAATTTTTAAACACAATTGAATCTTCCACTCAATTCCAACTGTAATGGGGAGACAAATTGAAGGCACATACTTCAAAATCAAAATGGATGTGTATGGAGATTCAATGAGACTGACCTATTGGGAAGAACTGGGTATTTTTTATTAGTATTTTTAAAGACAGCTCTTATTCTATCTGCACACAGCTTGTAGGTCCATACCTGCGGGCTACATTATTGAAAGGTGAAGGAATCGTTTTCATAGGGAGGCCAGTAGACCCCTGCTGTGTGTCTGCTGCTGCTATCAGCGGAATGATGCTCCGGTGATAATGTGAATCTCATCACCACTTTTGAGTGTGTATTATATGAGTGATATAGCTGGAGATCCAGCCATCAGCTCAAGAATTTGTACTCATAAAAATTGATTGAGAGTCAGGTTTGGCCAGCTGCAAAGTCGTTCAAAGTGAACACTTGTGGAGCCACTGGGATGAAAAGACTTTTCAAAGACTTTCATATAAGCATTTCAATCATCGCTGAAAAATGGGAAAACAAATTATTTGTTAATATTGAGTGTTTATTTAGCTTCTAAGTATTTGTTGATATTGAATGTTTGTTTAGCTCCTATGTAAGATGTGCTTTGTCGTTTTTAGATTCTGATGGTGATATGGTTATACATAGCAATAAATTGATTTTAAGGCTTTCTAAGAGGTTGTATTTTTTAATTAAGGTAAATTTTGCCTCAAGCCAAATTGAAAAAACAGTGATTTTGAAGACTATGCTTGAAATCATACCAAAATTAAACATACATAAATATATATATTTCTTATTTATTTTTCTTGTGCTTGTTCCATGTTTTAGTATTACTTTTGGAGGATATCATTAGTAAAAGTACTTATGATTCTTTATTATAATTCATTACATTAATAATCTCATTTAATAGCTTTAAAACTGCAATTTAACCAAACTGAGTTACACCTTCATTCCATATTCTGCCGATGTCATCTTAAATAACTGTATGTCCCAGGTGTTGCATATTCTGTGGTAAATCCAAAAATTCCTGAAGTACTCACCTATTAACATGATTATTGCTATACCCAATATTTATTAAACATTTACTTTGTGGCAAACATTTATGGAAAGCACTTTCAATACTTTATGTTGTTTACTCCTCAGAATAAGTCTATGAGGGTAGGTATTGTTATTATCCCCATATATCTGTATTCTTATTACAGATCAGAAAATTGGTGTGCAGGGGGGTTGTGGAATTTACCCAGGATTATGCAGTTTAGTGTGTGGTAGAGTCGAGCAAATCCATTTTGGTCAAAGTGTAGAGACTAAGCTCTTATTTCCTCTGCCATGCTGTTATGATTAAATTGATGCACATAGTTGCTCTGAAGACAAAGAGATATATGAATCATCACTCTGGATCATTAATTTCATGAGGTGCAAAACAGTGTTACCATGGCCAGGGAGTGATGCTATAAGGAGTCTGTGCTCATGAAGACCAACCACTTCCTGTGTGGCATCCCTGGAAACTAAAGTAGACATCTATGTTGTTTTGGCCCTGTATCAAAGTGTTCGCTACTTGTTGTCGATGTGTCAGAATCATGACTTGAAGTTGTTGCAAACAACAGCAGGCTATCAAGACATAATGTTAATTACATATCAGCTGAGTTGGCACAGGATATAAACAGTCAGCCACGCCACTGAGTGATCCGTACATGCTGTAAACATGTGAGAAGCACTCTGTTAGTGAGATGCCATCAGGATCTGCTTTAAATGTAAAGTGGCTTCCCCAGCCTATTGACTTCTGAGGTTTTTCAGCACACTTGGGAATCCCCTGCCGCAGTCTCCTCTGACATATTTGAGAATGCCACTTCTGCGTGAAGAAGGTGAAGTTCGGTTATGCGGTATAGGTTTAGTCTAGGACATCAGCGGATGTTTGCATGTGGCAATAAGGCAATGTGAAGTAAACAAATACACTGCCACTAGATCGAGAAAGTCATGAGATGGTAGCTTTATAGCTTTACGTTATAAAGTGGTTTAAAATTTACCAACCCAGGACATGTTCAAGGTAGGATAAAAATCAAACCATGCAGTTTTTACTGTAGAAAATAAAAGGCCCTCATCAGTATTCCTACCAGCACTGCCACCTTGTTCTACTCTCCTTCTCAAAAGTAGCCAAGCAGCCATTGCTGAGTAATAGTGTAAACTTCTACACTTGTATCATTATGTGATACACACATATCCATGCATCCCTAATGGAGTCATTCCATATATTTTTGTTCTGTGAATTGCTTTGTTCCCTGTTAAAAATACATATCACACAGAAGTTGCCATATTAACATATAAAAATCTACTT
Organism: Microcebus murinus; assembly: GCF_040939455.1. Classification (NCBI taxonomy): domain Eukaryota; kingdom Metazoa; phylum Chordata; class Mammalia; order Primates; family Cheirogaleidae; genus Microcebus; species Microcebus murinus. The sequence goes on along the minus strand of NC_134112.1, from coordinate 75,854,996 downwards.
GATTATTTTGAGGAAATGATTGGATTCCATAATACAGATTAACATAATTTATGTATAAATTCCCTTTTGATGTTGTTTTTGTCATCAACAACCAATGCCTCCATCAATATATGTATAATTATTGTATATTAATATTCACATATATATGTGGGAGTATTCCTAGGCACAGATACTTGTAATATTAGAAAGATTATAAAGCCTTAGATGACCCATGTGTATTTAAATATTCACCAAAACTTTGGCTTTCTTTTTTTCTTTTAAATCACTTTTTTATAGTTAACAAATTCTCATTATGTGTTAAGTTGCATGTTATTTTATATTTCCTTATTTATATTTTTTATCCTTTTTCTCTTTTTATCTTATTTTTTTAAATATACATCTTCAATATGAAATAAAATTGAAAATTCTTTTGGTTATTGGACTTACTGGGAACAAAATGTCAGCAGAAAATATTTTTTTATTTTAGGCTCCATTTTTAAGATAACTTTTGCTTTATGATAATTCAGTTTTTCATAGGAAAAAAGATGATAATAGTCATATTAATGAGCCATATGATTTATCTTTGAACTTTAAAATACTTAATCCATTTACTCTTTAACATAGCTCTAAAAATGAGTAGATAATTAAAATAAACATTTACCTATATCTCAAGCATTAAATTATAAAAGGAGACACAGGATGTGGAGTTAAAATAGGGCCAGATTTAGTAAGGTGAATCTTGTATGGCTCAGGCAGTGATCCCAATTTGAACATTCCTCTCTTTTACATATACCCTGTGTTCCCATTAAAAAAAAAAAAAAAAATTTGGCCAGGCATGATGGCTCACACCTGTAATCCCAGCACTTTGAGAGGCTGGGGTGGGAGGACTGCTTGAGGCCAGGAGTTTGAGACCAACCTGGGCAGCATAGTGAGACCCCATCTCTACAAAAAATTTAAAAATTAGCTGGCTATGATGGCATGTGCCTGTTGTCTCAGCTACTCAGGATGCTGAGGTGGGAGGATTGCTTGAGCCTAGGAGTTGAAGGCTGCAGGAAGGTATAATCATGCCACTACACTCTAGCCTGGCTCTTAAAACAAAATAAAAAAAAAATTATTGCTGTTTTCCTGTTTAGATTACAGGTCAATGTCTGATACCTCTTATTTTGCAGCTTATAACTACATAAAAGAGCAGAGGACCTATGAATGAGAATTGCGCATTATTGGAACAACATTAAACTTTTGTGTGCTTAATCTTTTCTTAAAATTATTCTACAAGACTCCATTTCAAAATGCATGAGTTTGTGTGTCTCTTTGTGTATATTTATGTGTTCATGTGCATATATACATCTTTATATGTGTGTGTATATATATACAGGTATGTACATAAAATCTTCATGAATGGTGTACCTGCTGCATACTGGAGATTCAGTAAATATTTATTAAATAAATATCTTTCCTTTAGTTTCCTTCTCAAACCTCTGTATGGAATATAAAGTTGACTTATATTTGAACATACTTAAGCCAAAACCTAGGTGTCATCTTTGATCCCTCTCTTTTCCTTAACCCCTTGTCAATCAGAAAATATTGTTGTTCCAGGTCCAAAATAGGATTCCATTTACACCCAATTCTGTCCATTTTCTCTGCGACCATACTAGTTGAAACCACCATCATCTTCACATGGACTCCTACAGTAGCAACCTGGGTGTTCTCTCTGCTTCCACTTCTACCATTTTCCTTACAAACTGTTCTTCACATTGCCAGAATAATCAATTTGAAACATAATTCACATTACGACAGTTTTTGGCTTAAGTCCTTCCCATGACTTCCCTTCGCACTTAGAACTGTAACCATGACCAGAGAAGATCCTAAATATTCTGGCCACAAGCTTCCTTTTTCTTTAGTCCTTCCCTGTCATTGAGCAGCATCTTGACTTCTAAGGCTCTGCCCCCAGATTAATTACAGAGCCCAGGGTAGGAGTTCAGCACCTTCAGGTCACCAGCCCTTGCCCCACAAAGGTACCTCAAAGAAATATAATGTGGGTTTATTTTTTAAGTGTGATTTCTATGCAGATGTGCCTTTTTGATTAAGTCCTTTCCTTCTATCCAGATTGTTAGATTATTAGGCTAACCCTAATCCTCTTTATAGAAATTCTGAACATCCTAGAGCTTTTATTTTCCCCGTGGCTGGCTCATTCTACCCTACCCACTTAGGTATACCCCTCAACTCATTCTCTTTCACATTATTCTGTTTTATATTTTTCAGAGCATTTATCTCCTATTAAAATTATCTTTTTTACTTGTACATTTAATTTTTTAATCTCTTTACCCCTTCTAGAATGTATGCTCCATGAAAATAAGGACCTTATCCTTCTTTCAGTCTATTTTATCTGTGGAACATTAAACACTGCCTGGTACATTAATAGAAACTGACTAAGTATTTCTTAAATAAATCAATATATGCAAATCACTCAGCCTGGTTATTTAAAAAACTGCCTTTCCTTTCTCTAATTTGCACGCTGATTGCTGAATCTTTTTTATGCTATTTGGTCATATGTATATTTCCCTCAAATCTATCAAGATCTTGAATATGTTATATATTCATTTTTCTTGATTAAATTAAGCTCTGGGATTTTTTTTTTTTTTGAAAAAAATAACTCTAGCAGCACCTTTGACCTCTGCCAAGAACATTTCCAGCTAAGGATTTTTAAAGCTTTAATCTTTGCTGAAATTAGTTGGTGGCAGTTGCTAAGCTGCCAGCTGTTAACATGATCCCTGCAGTAGGAATATAACATACAAACTTGAATGCTGTGGTCTCTAAAATCTGATAGTTAGCACTTACACATGCTAGGACACAGACAGGTGTCGAACAGGTTGGCAGTTGAGAACAAAATGGGAGGTTTTCTGTACCAGATGCAGCTACCTCGTGGTACCACAGCAACTTAAGGTGCCCTATCAAAAGCAGTGATGCCAAAACCTGATTTAATGCTGTCTTCAGATCAAAGTCTGTTTATATCTCCCCATTCTCAACCTATCCATTCTTTATGTAGTTATTAAGAGTGGATTGGGTTAATGATATTGAATGTTTATCATTGCTACATTTCCACTGAAGGGATTTTCAATTTCAGCATAGTAAATTATATAAGCTTTGTTCGGTAATACACAAGTAAGACTGTAAGTGCAAACAAATACTAGATCAAAATGTCTAAAAAAAAAATTTTTTGTTAATGGGAGGTGAACAGGTGGAAGGGGGGAGAAGGGGAAGGGTACGCACTTTCATTGCGGGTGCAGGGCGCACCACTTGAAGACTGAATACGCTTGAAGCTCTGGCAGAGCAGGGTGGGGAAGGGGACAGGGGCAAGATATGTAACCCTAACAATATTTGTACCCACAGAATTTGGGAATGAATGAATGAATCAATCAATCAATCAATCAATCAATAAATAAATAAATAAATAAAGAATAGGTCTAACCACCTGTTTAACTCTTGGCATGTGGCAATGCGACTGAGGGAAGGCTGCAAGACTGCCTCTAACTGGACCGCAGGGAGCAGGACCACCCCCTGATGTTTGTAGCTAATCTTTCAGCAGCATATTTTAACTGTTAGTGCCAACCGATGCTGACAGTTCTTTCAGAGTACAACTTCCTCAGATCACTCCTGATCTGGAAGGATCACCTGAATTAACACCGTGTATTTGATGTACGTTTGGCCTTGGGAATATGATTTAGTATAACCCTGCAAAAGAGATGGGTGAAAGTAAGAGCTGTTGAGGGTACTAGAGGAATCAAAAGAAGTGTGAAATGTGTCTTCGTTTTATGGAACTAGAACCAGGAATCAGTGAGTCCAAAGGATTGTATTAATAGTTTGTTTCTTCTGAAGCCTATGTATTCCGAAAGCCAAATTGCACTTTTTTCAGTTGTCTGATGGGTCAGATTTCCTAATTTTTAGTGACAGCTTTGTTTGTCATTGGTATTTTGTTACTCTCCCATCTGTACTCTTTGTTATAACTCTAGGACCAATTATCAGTGACAGATTCTGGGTCTGTTGGGTAGTTTTTGAGATATTAAAATAAATAATATTAAAAGAAGTGCAGTCTAAAATAAAACAAGTGTTTTAATACTTTATCATTTAAATGACCATACCTTTAGAAATAGGAAGATTCCTCTAAAGCTGGAGTTTTCTTTGTGTTTCTTTTTTAGTTCCTTTAAAGAGTCTTTAAATTGGTACTTAAAATTTTATATTTTTGTCATGTTGAAAATAATTGCATCATGTAAAGCTAGCTAGAAATACAACATTTAAAGCCTAAGACAACTGGAACTGTACTTCAAGTTATATAAAGAAAAACAATATTAATGTAAGCATTTTACATTACATGCCTTTTGACAGATAATTTTTAAGGCTAGATCTTAAAAGGAAAGGAAGTTTTTAGCATTTTAGGTGGGTTATACATGTCAAGTCTGGATTCCTTAACACATGACAACATGACCATACCAATAATTTATGTAAAGAGCTTTGGGGAGTAATCAATATTTTTTTTTTGTTTTTTAAAGAACAATAATTTTTAAAACACACATTACAATATATATTTGGTATAACGTCCATTAGAAATAGACAAATATACACCACCTAAAACTACATTTAGATGCGTTGCCACTTTATCTTCTCTTTCTTAATTTCCTATCATTTATGTATTAATTCAACAAACATATTCAACACAGTCACTGGGTTCTTTCATAAAAATATGAAAAGAAACAGCCCCTGAGATTGCAAAGAAAGGGAAGAGGAGACAGCCAAATGAGCCCAGGAAACAGAAGACTGAGACACTGGGAGTCAAAAGTCCCCAGTTCATTCTTAGCATGGAAGCCTAGCATTCAAAAAGCATTCAATCCCCAAATCAGTCAGGTGCCTTCACTGTGTGGCAGTAACAAACTGCATCTGTAACTCAAAATGAAATGACTCTCATAAGATACAAAAAAAGAATAGAATGAGAGAAGGATGGTGGTTTTCTAATGACCGGATTAGATTCACTGGGAGGCTACTGCATAGCAGGCAAGGATTGTGCTATGTGCTGTTCATCAATCTCTAATTCTCTCAAAACTCTGTAAAGTATGCTATTGTTTATCTATTAAAGAAAATCAAATGAGGTGTAGGGGGGTTAAAGTGATTTGCCTAAGTTCTTATCAAAAATATGTTGGAAAGAATAAGTAAGTTATTGCAGGGGGGAAATGCAATTGGAACTTACATTTGAAATGGCAAACTCATTTCTTAAACCTGGTTTATCCTGTCTTTGCTTTCAATTGAAGTGCCTAAATATGATTGTCTTCAGAGAGGCCTTTGCAGACCACACTGTCAAAAATAACTCCTCCTTTAATGTCTACTTTTCACACTGTGTTCTTTGTTATAAAACAATTCACCACCAGAAATTATTTTTAACATGTTTTCCTTTAAGAAAGCATGTTTGCATTTGCGTTTTATTTATTTATTTTTGTTCAAACACGTGGTACATGTGCAATTTTGTTACATGCATAGATCGTGTAATGGTCAAGTCAGGGATTTTAGGGTATCTATCACCTGAATAACGTACATTGTACCCATTAACTAATTTTTATTCACCTACCCCTTCACCCTTCCAAATCTCCATTGTCTGTCATTCCACTCTCTTCATCCATGTGTGCACATTTTTTTAGCATCCACCTGTGAGTGAGAACAAGGGATATTTGACTTTCTGTGCCTGGTTTGTTTCACTTAAGATAGTGACGTCCGATTCCATCTATGTTGCATAAAATTCATTCTTTATTATGGCTGAATAGTATTTAATTTTGTGTATATACCACATTTTCTTTATCCATTCATCTGTTGATGGACATTAGGATTGATTCTATATCTTTGCTGTTATGAATAGAGCTGTCATAAACATACAAATGCAAGTATCTTTTTAATATATTGATTTCCTTTTCTTTGGGTATATACCCAGTGGCGGGATTGCTGGATTGAATGGCAGTTCTAGTTTTAGTTATTTGATAAATCTTCATACTGTTGTCCATAAAGGTTGTACTAATTTACATTCCCACCAACAGTATATAAGAGTTCCGTTTTCTCCATACCCTAGCCAACCTCTATTATTTTTTGTCTTTTTAATAGCCATTCTGACTGGGATAAGATGATGTCTCATTGTGATTTTGATTTGCATTTTTCTGATGATTAATGATGTTGAGCATTTTTTCATATATACCTCTTGGTCATTTTTGTGTCTTCTTTTGAAAAATGTTCATGTACTTTGTCCACTTTCATTATGAGATTATTTGGTTTTGTTGTTGTCATTGTTAAATTGTTTGAGTTCCTTGTATATTCAGGATATTAGTCTTCTATCAGATGAATAGTTTGCAGATATTTTCTCCCATTCTGAAGGTTATCTGTTCACTCTATTGATTATTTCTTTTGCCATGCAGAAGTTTTTTAATTTAATTAAGTTCCATTTGTCTATTTTGTTTCTTCTTGTGTGTGCGTTTGAGATCTTAGTTATAAATTCTTTGCCTGAACCAATGTCCAGAAGAATTTTCCCTAGGTTTTCTTCTCATATTTTTAAGATGGAATTTTTTTCTGATTCTGAGGCATTGTTATGTACCAAAGTCCTAGAAAACTTTACCATCAATGCACAATAAATATTTGTTGAATGAATAAATGCATGAATGACTGAATTAATGAGAGGAGGGGAAGAGAATACTTGTAAGAATATGGAAGGAAAGAAAAAAGTTATAAATGCACTTGAAACTAAGGTCAGTAATTTACCATTCTGTTTAATAAGACTAATTCACAGATCTCTAAAAGACATCAAGGAAGGACCAAATATGTCTTTGTAAAAGCCAAGATAGGAAAGAATACTCACACTAGTCTTTAAACTCTTTTGCTGAAATATCCCTTAAAATAATTTTGTCCAACTGAAGATCCTCCTAAACATTTTACTATAAGTTTAAATAGTGCCAATGGATGCAGTTTCTCAAATAAAACCATTAAATCACTCATTAACATGACCAATAGAATTTAAATACTTTTGTGACTTTATATTCACCTGCAATCATTGAAAATTTTATATTAGCTTTTTCCCCTTGAACTCTTATTTCCATTGCTCTTCCCCAACAGAATTTTATTCTTATGAGATAAGTGTTAGGCTTCAAAATCTTGACCACTCTCTCATGCTTCTTTATAATTAAAAATCTACAAACTGGGACTTTAAAAAAATTCCTAAAACCAAAAGGCTTTAAGTATTAAACTTTCTTTGACATTGAGGTATGATTGCAATTATAAGTAGTACACAACATTAAAACACATAAATATATGACAAATTTTGAAGAACAGTTATTAAACATAAAAAATTAATTTATTGGAAATATCTTTCTTAATGAGCTGGATATGGTTTCCTTTCCTAATTTGTCTGTGAGTTAATATTACTTATTATAGAATGAAAAATTCCTTTTTTATATCAGTTTTGAGATGTAAATATGGAGAAACCTGGCTCACTTAAATAAGTAGATGGAAATAAATATTCTCACAGTAGTAATACTGTTTCTCAATTTTGTAAAAATACTCTGAGCTAGATGCCCCAAATACATAGTGATATATCATAAAAATTATTATTAATATTCTTCATGTTATAACTAATTTTTTCCATAATTTTTCTGAAAGCAAAAAAACGTGAAAATTAACTGATTTTAAAATAATTTGTTTTGCCTCTCAGTGTAGAGAACCATACAGCCACGACAGGAAGAATTTCCATTTCAACCTCACTAAGTAAATGCCTACCAGAAAATGAAAACTGGGTTAGAAACTGTTTATTTTCATTTAAGTCTCCTGCTTAAAATTAGAGAAGTGAATTCTTACAGTGCTTTAGTGGCAGACTCAGGGGAATTGATAAGGATTTCTTGTCATTTGGCAAATATCAGACCTCAGAAGATAAGTTTAAGGATAAATTGGGGGGGAGCAGTGAGGGAAACCAAAATGAAGACCTATGAAGAGATTCTATCATATTGAAATCAAATGCATTGATTCCTCACCACTAATCAGATTTTTTGAAAAGGTAAAAATGTCTTTGTAATATGAGTAATTACCACCTAATTAGTTGTTTCCCAAGTTATTGTTTGTTTCTTTGTTTTTTCTTGTTTTTTCCCGAATTTCCTGTTGATGGCTTTCTTATGACTGTGGTCATATCGTAGCTATCTGTGTATCCTGAAAGGGTTAGCCCTGGTTTCTCCTTGGCTCTTACAAATTTACCCATCACATAGTAGATGCTCAAGACCTGCTTCTTACACGAGGGAATGAATTTGGCTTCATACTTGTTTCTTGAATGTTTTAAAATTTAAAATCAAATGTAATTTGTTACAGCAAGTGGAAGAGGATGCATTTAAGAAATACCAGTTGAGTTACTTGACCTCTTAAAACTATTAGTGTTTTTTTCTTTTAGCAAAATTCATATGTGTTTTATACTTTCAAAAATAATACATTTTCAAATTTTGCAGAAGAGAGTATTTGTAAGGATCTTGGAAGGATTTTGTAAGGGTCTTGGAAGAAAGAAGAAGGGTTTACCAGATTGGGAAATATACAGAAAATGGGATTTTAAATATGAAGGTGGTATTTTCCTGCTTGGGTTTTCAGGGAAAGAAATAAATTGGGTGAGTCTTGCTGGCTAGTCTGTCTGGAGTACCTTGCTCAGTGGTCACTATGTATTGCAGTTAGTCATTGATGGAGATGTTTGCAGGCCATGCAGGGAAGGCAGACCTTCCTGTGCTCTTCATCTCTCTCCCAGCCAGTTCCAGATTATGCATGTGGTGATGTGTTAAGAGACTTTTTTAAAGCAGGATTTTAAGATTCTTCCAAATGAGAAAAGGACATGTGAAACTCATGAATTAGTTGGGCAATATATTTTCTGTTTTGCTAATAATCAATTTGGAAAGTATTACTTTGTAAAGGTCTCCTGAGGTCTAAAATTATAATTATTCATAAGACAAATTTGACACAATGTGTTTAGTTTTATATACTAACCCCATCATCATATTTTTTTCTGGAATGTAATGAAAAGAACATGTATAATTTTTGTATATAAAAGTTAGGCTTATTATTCAGAAACTACATAAAACAAAATTAAAATTGAAGGATTGGCTAAGATTCCTTTTGGACCACACCTAGACCAGCCTGAGAAATGCTAGATAAAATATAAAGCACATCTTTTAAAATCCATTGCTGAACTGCAGGAAGAAAGGAAAACCTCAAGAACCAAAACCAAGCAGAAAGGTTAAGCTCATGAGTTGGCACTGTAGGCAAGAAGACTTGTACAAGATGTCCATTGTGGCATTGTTTTTCAGGACAATAAGTGAAAAAAAGTGAAGGTAATCACTAGAGAGTGGGTAAAGTGTGGCGATTCAAGTAATGGAATACATATATCAAGATGGTTAAACATCAGAACCGTTGAACTTTTGCAGAAAAACATTGCAGAAAAATATCATTCACTCATAGAAATTTTGAAAACGTGAAAAATACTTGATTTTATGTATCAATTTACTTATATGTAATAAAAGTTTTTAAATATTCATGGAAATAATAAACACAAAATTTAGCATGGTGGCTATCTCTGAGAAGAGAAAGGAAATGGACTTGAGTAGGTATATATAGGCATCAATTAAATCTATCCTTTAAAAAAATCTTTAAGGCATGTACATCTATTCATATACATGTATGTGTATGTTCTCTAAGAAGTTTTTCAAAGCTGAATGGTGAGTATTTACATGTTAATATATTATACTTTATGTTTGAGATATTTCATAATTTTTTAAATAATGCATGTGTGAAATAGCTTTATGGAAAAATAGTGGGTTTTGGCTTAAATTATTGTCCTGAAGTAAGAGAATGGTCTTCTTTTTAGAACAAATAATAGAAGTGTACTCTTAATGTTTACCAGTCTCTCTCTCCTTCCTTCCTACACCTCCCCCCAAAACACACACAGTCATACCTTTATATACAAGGAAACTGAAATCTTTAAGTGATAACAATAAACTCCTTATAAAGGCCACTGACTTTCATTTGTAAACCTTACACATATGAAGCAGAAAAAGTAAACTCAAGATGAAAAAAAGAAAAAAAGAAAACTTCACCGTAGTAGGAACCACAAGTGTCATAAGATATTGGCCTCATTTCTCCCCAGTAGGGCTTAATGATGCGTTCTATTTTTCAGAATAGAAATAACTTCATTCTTCTTTCTCATTAAAAACGCTTTATATTCTTTGGAAAAAAACTCAAAAATCAATAATTTAAAATAACCTATAATTTCACCACCCTAAAATAATCACTATAAATATTTTAACACGTATCTTCCTATTCATATATTTAATATATTAATATAATGTTCATCCATAAAATCATACTCTATGTCAGGCATGGTGGCTCACACCAGTAATCCCAGTACTTTGGGAGGCCAAGGCGGGAGGATCACTGTGGATAGGAGTTTGAGACTAGCTTGGACAATAGCAAGACCCTGTCTCTACAAAAAAACAACAATAATAATAATAATTAGCTAGGCATGGTGGTATATGCTTGTAGTGTCAGCTACTTGGGAGTCTGAGGTAGGAGGATCACTTAAACCTGGGAATAGGATGCTGCAGTGAGCTATGATGACAACACTGCACTCTAACTCAGTTAACAGAGTGAGATCCTGTCTCCAAAAAAAAAAGTCACACTCTACATTTTTTAAATTTGCTTTTTATATGTTATAATGTATCTTAGAAATAGTTGCCCTGTTAGGAAAAAAAAAATCTATCTCCTCTCTTTTAATGGTTCATGGTATTATACTGTATGGTCATACAATAATGTATTTCATCGAAACCACCTGATTGTTTGTATCATTTTTGCTTATATGTAACACGGCAGTGAACACATTGCACATACCTGTTTGGGCATTTTTCCCCTTGTTTCTTATGAATAAATTCCTAGTAGGAGATTTGCTTTATCAAAGGAAATGTATAATTAATAGTCAGGCATTTGGTATTATATCTGTGAGAGTTCTCCAGAGAGGACAGCAGGCTGGAATTCAGGAGTAATAATGCAGTGTTAAAGCGAAACTTCTTTTCAGGAAACCTCAGTTTTTGCTCTTAAGGCCTGCAGCTGATTGTATGAGACCCATATATATATTGAGGAAAATCTTTTTTACTTAAAGTCAACTGATTATAGATGTTAACCATATCTACAAAATACTTTCACAGCCATATCTAGATTCATACTGATTAAATAACTGGATGCTGTAGCCTAACCAGGTTGGCACATAAAGCATAAGTACATCACAGTACCTGCTGCCAGATGGCCTTCCAGAATGTCTTCACCAGCCTCCATTCCCACAAGTTTGTAAGAATGTGTATTTCTCTGTATAGTTACTAACACTATATGTTAGCAACTGTTCTTAATAATCTAATCAGTATTGTTTCTAGTGGTGTGTTATAGTCATGTTAATCTTAAATTTTAAGGAAGGGGATGAGGGATCAAAAATTGCCTATCAAGTACGATGTACGCTATTCAGGTAACGGGTATACTAGACCCCAGACTCCACTGCTGTGCAGTTCATCCTTATAACAAAAAACCACTTGTACACCCTAAATCTATTGAAATAAAAATAATAAATAAATAACTTAGGTTTTAAATTTGAAATCTGTTGTGCAGTTTAACAGGCTCTAATTTCACAAGGAAACTCTGCCTTTTACTTTGGTGACCACCCTATCTTCTAGAAGCAGAAAAGACATTTTTTCATTTTAAAAGTAACAATGCTGTTCTCTACACCTTGCTCATGTCACTATCTCCAACCTTTCTTGATGGTCTGGAGTACAGAAAGTGGTTTTGAAAAAAAAAATGTGAAAATGAAAGAGCCCATTTTTCTACCATGTGTTCTGGGTTTTCCTGATTGATTTATATATTCTTTATGTTTCTGATGTGAGTTCTTTGTTGAATATATGTTTTGTGTATATCTTAGTCTATGGCTTTTTTTTTACTTTCTTCATGGTCCCTTTAATGAAGAGAATTTATTAATTTATTATAGTCCATGTTATTTTTTTTCACAATTAGCTCTTTTTGGAGGTCTTCTTGAAGTAATCATTGTCTACTGAAGGGTATTATTTTTCCTTAGTTTCATTTTATGTTTAAAAAGGGAAATAATTCACATTAACCAAACTGTTCCATGGAATCCTGTTTTGTAGGATATTTTGCACTTCAGGTATTTATTAATCCACCAAAACATCCTTTTCTGCTGCAGGAAATAGCATCTCACTCTATTTTGGGGGAAGTTGTAACACCCTGACTATTTGCTACGTATGTGAGCTGTTGACCCAAACTGAGTTATTGAAACTTTCTCCCCTTAGCCACAGTATTTGGTCCAAATCTGGCCTTATGACCCAAGCTGAGATACTCAGGGTAGTGGCTTCAAAGCTGTTGGCAGCTATAGTTCTAGCCAAGTGAGACTTCAGTAAAGAAAATAAAGCCTGTTCCAAAAGAGGAGAGGAATTGAGAGGCAGAGCAGATCTTGGGTTGTCACTGGCTGCCTAAAACTTAACACCCTCCTGGTACTTCCTGTGGCTTTGGTTATGTGGGAAGTAAATTCTCAACTTTTATCAAGATCTTGTTTTACTTTGGTTAAAAATCTTGAAATAAGTATGCTTGAAAATGTGATCCCATAATTATATAAGGTTGGAACTACTACTATTCTTATTTTAGAGATTTACAGTCTTATGTTAGCATAATAAAGGCCATATGGGCCAGCACGGTGGCTCACTCCTGTAATCCGAGCACTCTGGGAGGCCGAGGTGGCTGGATCATTTGAGCTCAGGAGTTCAAGACCAGCCTGAGCAAGAGCGAGACCCCATCTCTACTAAAAATAGAAAGAAATTAATTGGCCAACTAAAAATATATACAAAAAATTAGCCGGTCATGGTGGTTCATGCCTGTAGTCCCAGCTACTCGAGAGGCTGAGGCAGAATGATTGCTTGGGCCCAGGAGTTTGAGGTTGCTGTGAGCTAGGCTAATGCCACGGCATTCTAGCCCGGGCAACAGATGAGACTCTGTCTCAAAAAAAAAAAAAAAAAAAAAGGCCATGTGCAACCCTGAAGTAAGAGAAGGTTAGGTTATCTTTATGTAACCTAATGGTTTCAAACTTATTATGTGGTGCTCTGTCAATTTCCCATAGAGGTTTGGCCAACAAATCTTTGACTTGGGAAATGCTGGATCATGGGCATGGAAGATCTAACAAATGCAAGCTAACAAATGAAAGCTGCTTTGATCCCTGAGCTAGGTTTTGAAAATGTATATGTAAATTATGTTGTATTTTTATTTGGTCAAAAAGTCTTCTGATAAAGAAAAAGCTAAAAGTTAAATTTTATAAATTTATTGTGACCAACCATCAAACTTTTTTGTCTTGAGCAGGTTAGCCAGTATACCTTTGCTATGTGCAGTTACAGAGAAAAAAAGTCTGAACCACAAGAATTAATGCAGCTTGAAGGATACACTGTGGACTATACAGATCCCCACACAGGTAATTCTAAATTGAATCATTCTCCCTACCAGGCACGTGTGCACGCAATTCTTATAAATATCCTGTCTGTTCTACATTTCAAACTCCACTCACTTAATAGGGTATGTATTTCACTTATATAGCTGGACAAGACTTTAGGAGATTCAAATTATTTCTTTTGGAGGGCTTTTGCTTTTAGCTATAATTCATCATCTTTGTTATTTTAGTACAAGAATGAAATATAGGAAAGTTACTGTAATAGAACAATTATATGAGAAATTAACAATGCTTACATAAATTTTTTCAGTGGAGATCTGGAAAGCAAAAGTTACAACAGAAATAGGGAAAGAAATGGAAAATAAATTATTATATACTCTACTAATTTTCCCCAATAATACCTTATTGTACTTCTCTCTCTCTCTCCATAAATACTAGGAATCATACTGGGTACCTGATATCTAAAAATAGTAAATGAATATATGGATATTAATATAATAAGATTAAAATATGTAGCTATTAATAAATTAGAGATGGAAAATTAATGAATAGAGAGTAAGAAATAGAAATCTGTGATCATATTCACTAATTGGTCACTTAGAAATGCAAAATATTATCTTCTTTTTGGAAGAATTTACAAAAGATAAAATACCATATAATATGAAGTACCATCTTTTGCCTTACCTTTTTTTTTTTCTGGTAAACTCATATATTTCTCCTGGAATGGTAAATGTGCCAACAGATAAAACAACCTTCTCTGGCATGAAATATCAGATTATTCTGTGTATTTCTGAGGGTTATGTTTGTATGCTTTGCAGAATGCTATTGTGTCATGGACTGTTTGTTTCGCTGAGTCATTTTTAATTTCCAAAGTGATATGGAAGCTTAAACCTTCTTATTATTGTTTCCTTTCAAATCTTGGATTATGGATTTGATCTTCAACTAGAAATCATTTAAATAAAGCATTGAGCTCCTAATATCACATCTATTCTTTTCCATGAGGCTAGTTAGTGAATGAGACTAAAATCTGCCAGTCCTGTGAATTTTTAATGATGTTTTTCTCCCTCCACAGGCCTTCAGGGCGGTCACATGTTCTTCAATGCTGTTAAAGAAGGAGATACTGTAATATTTGCCAGTGATGATGAACAGGACAGAATACTGTGGGTTCAAGCCATGTATAGAGCCACAGGTCAATCATACAAACCAATTCCTGCAATTCAAACTCAGAAGCTGAATCCTAAAGGAGGAACGCTCCAGGCAGATGCTCAGCTTTGTAAGTTTTGTTAAAAAATAATGTATCAATTAACAGTCTTAATAAGATATAAAATTGCCTGAGGCAAATTTGTTCAGTATTATAGTTTACATCTTTAACTGATTCCTAATTAAATAAAAATAGTTCATGTTAGTAGTCATAGAATCAGTTATCTACTTTTACACAAATCTGGGATGAATAGTTCATGTGGTTGCCAAACATTGGTGTATTTCTGGGAATCTAAGAGCACATAAGAAAATTCACTAAAATTTCTCAAGGGAAAGTTTATTTTAGTTTATTGTAATTTTAACTTAAGTGTCCTATAGAAATGGGAAAAGTATTACAAAATCAAATTGGCACTGATAGGATTCCAGAATACCAAAAGGATGAACCGTCACTTTCTCGAGTTGTTCTTAATAACCCAGAATGATACTAGGGCCTTTTTTGTGTTGTAGAATGATAAAAAGAATAAATTATAAAGCCAACTTTCTTTTTCCAAATGATTAAAATACATGCCATTTTTGTAGGCTAACTCAAAGCATTACAAACTATATTTTTCATTTTAATTTACTGGTGATTAGTAATAAATTGTATAATGATGTTAGAAACATTTTTAAACTTAGCTTTAATAATCACTAAACCAAATGTTTTAACTTGTTATACTCCTTTGCAAAACTTCTCTGGTTTCACCTATAATTGTTCGTCTTTAAGCCCAAGTGTGGCTTTTTATACTCAAGATCCTTCTCGAAGAGAATAACATCTTGACATGCATTATTTTCTTCTTCTACATTTCATGCATCAAATAACTATTCTTTCTCCTTTTTAGACACCCTTTAGTATCACATGTGGGCATTGACATCTTAAACAAAGGCACTTAAGGCCAAATAATTAAAGATGGATTAGAAGCTTTTTTTCTTTATATTATTTTAGAAACTACAGACCATTTTCATAAGTTATCTTAATTAATTTGGGGCATATTTTTTAAGTATAGTAAAAACTAGGAATATTACATATTAAAATTTTTAAAATTGATTTAAAATTTATTTATTCTCACTTTAAAATTATTAGTATTTGTCATCTTCAAACATAAGATAAAAAGAGCACATTATGGTATAGATGTCTACTTTATGTAGCTCCCTCTCACCTCAGTAATACACATAGAGTATGGCATAGCAGATGAGAATTTTCCATCATAACCAAGGTGTGCAGAAATATAACTTTATTTCTCTACAATTGAACATATCTTAAATCCCTGTTTTTGATGTCACCAAGAAAACTTAAAACTCATCATTTCAGAATAACTCAATCACTGATTTAAATTCAGTCAATTCAACATTCTTCCTCCCTCTTCTCCTTCTGTTTCATCCAGAATAAATTAAGTTCCAGGGCGATTACATAAAACTGAAATGTCATTGAATGTAGCATCTAGTCCAAAACTGTTCTCTGTCCACAATGGCCTAGGATGTAACTTGTCTCTTTGGTTCCATTCCATGTTTGCTAGTATGCATTGCTCATAACTGAACCTGCCATGAGACCTGGCAATGAGGTCCACATAGTCTGCATCCTCCTTGTCTCAACCCAGACGCCTCTGAATCCCTTACATCATGTTTAGCAGATTCTTGCCACAGTGGTACATAGTAACATTGGGTATTCTGCAACATGTTGGATGTTGCAGAGGCATTGCTTGCTCAGCATTTCCATCTTGGCATAGCCCTTACTTATTGCTTCTCTATTACTTAAAGAGCCAAGTTGGATATGTCTCTCTGGGCTGTGTGTACGTGGGGCCTCAAGGCGAGTAATACTCTTGACATTCTTCTAGAACTTTTTTTCTCTCCAGACCTTTTTTGTTGGCCATTCCCAATACAGTAGAAACTCTAGTCAGATCTTTTCCCCAAACTATTTTTTTTCATCTGGCTGATCTACCTATGGCTTCCCCCCCCCTCCCCCGTTTTTGATTGTTGATATGCAAAACTAAGTTTTTAGAACTTCATTTTCTTTCATTTCCATTGGCCCACCTCTGTCCCTTCCCCCATGAGCTATGATTCTATAGCATTTAATATGAACCTACTTTGTCTTCTTACAAAATTGTATTGTGTATGTGTATATTTAGTGAGTGTCAAGCTGCATAAAAGGTATTGTGGTATTTATCTTTCTGTTTTACTTATTTCGTTCAGCTCTATGTTTTTAAAATTCATCTATGTTTCTGGGAGGGTGTCTAATCTCATTCTTCTGATTGCTCTGTGCTTTGCAATGGTGTGCCTCTGCCTCATTTTACCTAGTCTAGCACACATTTTATTTCTTTGCCTATTTACTTTCCCAGAAATGGAAACCTCAAATGCCTCCAGATCCATACCTGTTGACATTTAATTGTCCCAATTATGAATATGAAAAGTTTCTTCATTTATTCAGTTCTTCTAATTCCTTTATATTTTAGGTGTTTTTTTTTTTTCGTAAAGCTCTTGTTTATTCTTGGCTAAGCTAATTTATAAACCTTTCATATTTTATTGCTATTGCATCTTATTTTTTATTGTACTTTTCCAATTGTGTATTGCCCATGTAGAGAAATGTTAATTTCATGTGCTTATTTAGTATCCATATGTCATCTTTGGTTAGGTATCTCTTCACATGTTTTGCCTATTTTGCAATGGGGTTACTTTCTTACTGTTGAGTTTTGAGAATTTTTTATACGGGCATCCCTCAGAGATTGCTGGTCCAGTTCCAGACCACCATAATAAAATAAATATTGCAATAAAATGATTCACATGATTTTTTAAATGTTTCAGTGCTTATAAAGTTATGTTTACATTATACCATGGTTTATTAAGCATGCAATAGCATTATGTCTAAAAAAACAATGTGCATACCTTAAGGAAAATATAATTTTTTTCTTTTGTAGAGATAGGGTCTCACTCTATTGCTCAGGCTAGAGTGCAGTGGTGAGATCATAGCTTACTGCAGCCTTTAACTCCTGGGCTCAAACAACCCTCCCCCTCCCCCCCAGGCTCCTGAGTAGCTAGGACTACAGGCATACACCACCATGCCCAGCTAATTGTGTGTGTGTGTGTGTGTGTGTGTGTGTGTGTGTGTGTGTGTGTGTAGTGGGTCTCTCTCTGTTGCCCAGGCTGGTCTCAAACTCTTGGCTTCAAGCAGTCCTCCAGCCTTGCCTCCCAAAGGACTGGGATTATAGGCATGAGCTACAGCACCCAGCCAAAAATACTTTATTGCTGAAAAGTGCTAGCAATCATCTGAGCCTTCAGCAAACTCTAATCTTTTTGCTGGGTTTGGGTCTTGCCTCCATGTTGATGGCTGCTGACTGATTAAAGGGGTAGTTACTAAAGGTCAAGGTGACTGTGGCAATTTCTTAAAATAACAAACACAACAGTAAAGTTTGCCACATACATTGACTCTCTTTCGTGAAAGATTTCTCTGTAGTATGTGATGCTGTTTAACACATTGTCACCCTAGGGAAAAAAAAATTTCCCTGGGGCCATGGAGTTTTATTAAAACAAAACGATCCTTTCTAGTTTGTTATTTTTTATTGTTTTCTGTGCATGAGTTATATGCAATACAGTCCATGGTTTTGGAATTAAATTGTCAATATTAATTGTAACAATAAGAACATCAGCAAGTAAGATTTTTATGAACCAACTGCGGGGTCTTCTTCATGAGACCCCAGGCTCAAAACTAGCATGAGTTAAATGCAACTCACATGGCAGTTAATGTGTTAGAACTGTTTACCCAGGGTAGAACTTCTTTCAATACTGGAGTCAGTCCTCTCAAACTCTTCAAACACTGCCACTGCTTTATCAACTAAGTTTATGTCATATTCTAAATTCTTTGTTTTCATTTCAACAGTGTTCTCTGAATCTTCACCAGGAATAGAATCTATCTCATGAGCCCACTTTCTTTGCTCACCCAAAGGAAGCAACTCCTCATCCATTCAAGTTTTATCATGACATTGCAGCCATTCAGTCACATCTTCAGGCTCCACTTCTAAAACTCTCTCTCTATTTCCCACCATGCCTGCAATCAAAGTCTTGAACACCTCAGAGTCCCCATGAGGATTAGAATCAACTTTCTCCAAACTCCTATTAATGTTGATATTTTTATGTCCTCCCATGAATCATGAATGTTCTAATTGCATATAGAATAGTTAACCATTTCTAGGAGCTTTTCAATGTACTATGCCCAGATTCATCACAGGAATAGCAACTATAGCCTATGAAATGTGTTTCTTAAATAGTAACACTTGAAAGTTGAAATGACTCCTTGTTCCATAGTCTTCAGAATGGATCTTGTGTTAGCAGGCACTGAAACAACATTAATCTTCTTGTACATCTCTATGTACAGCTCTTGAGTGATCAGGTGCATTGTCAATGAACAGTAATATTTTGAAAGGAATCTTTTTCTTTTCTGAGCAATAGGCCTCAGCAGTGAGCTTAAAATATTCAGTAAACCATGCTGTATACATATGCTGTCATCTAAGCTTTGTTTTTTCATTTGTTGAGCACAGACAGAGTAGATTTAGCATAATTCTTAAGGGCCCTAGAATTCTCAGAATAGTGAATGAGCATTAGCTTCAATTTAAAGCTACTAGCTGTATTATCCCTAATAATGAAATCAGCCTGTCCTTTGAAATGTTGGAGCTATGCATTGACTTCTGTCTAGCTATGAAAGTTCTAGATGGCATCTTCCAAAGAAAGGCTTTTTTCATTTACATTGAAAAATATCTTGTTTCGTGTAGCTGCCTTCATCAATGATCTTAGTTATCTTTTAGATAATTTGCTGCAGCTTCTATATCAGCCCTTGCTGCTTCACCTTGTACTTTTGTGTTATAGAGACAGCTTCTTTCCCTAAAACTCATGAACCACCTGTGCCAGCTTTCAACTTTTCTTTTGCAGCTTTCTCACCTCTCTCAGCCTTTATAGAACTGAAAAGAGTTAGGGTTTTGCTCTGGACTATGCTTTGGCGTAAGGAAATGTTGTGGCTGGTTGGATCTTCCATCCAGGCCACTAAAACTTCCTCCATATCAGCAATAAGGCTCTACACACTAGATGCCAGTAACCTTCCACCCCCAGGTGTGAAACCAAAAATATCTTCAGACATTGCCAAATGTCCCAGAGTGCAGTGTTGAAGTTGGGGCAGAATTACTCCTAGTTGAGAACCACTGGATTACAGTAACTTGATAGTTACTTCTGTGAAATTGTCACCCTCATTCACTTGCGTTCCAATACTTTTCTTTGCATGTAGAGTACAAGGAATGCCCAAGGAGTATGCTGAGCTCGTGGATATCATCCATCTTGCACATAGTGGCAAGAAAAGAATTAATAAATAAAAGAATTAAATAATCAGTTAATTGCAATAGCCTTGTGAACTATTTCTGTCAAAACCTTTCTACTGTTTGATATCAGTTTATTGTCAAGGCAGTGTTGGTTAGACTGCATATGAAACTGGAATTGAATTGTCATAACTAAAAGGTCAAACTGTTTTGATTATGTTAACAACAGCTTTCTTGCATTCCAGGCTACTAGTAAAGTTTTTAATCAAAGCAGATATTTTAATTTTCTTAGAAACAAAGAAACAAAAACAATAGAAAGACAGGAAGAAAATAAACGCCTACCCATCAGAATAAGAATACTGACTCTGACCTGTTTCAGAGAGATGCCATTGACTTGCTCTGGAGACTGGTTTTAACCTTAGTATTTTCCTCCTTTCCTTGACTTACATATTTCTTTTTATTTCCTAATCATCTCTTAGAAGAACAGCTTTTGAAGTCATAAGTATAGATTGAGAAAATAAACATAAAATAGTTATATGAATATATATGTCCTTAACCCATTTAAATATGGTTTGTTTTTCACTTCCTTGCTGACCTATAGCTGGTAAAGGTAAGTATTTTCATGATTTCTTTTTGCTTAAATGTATTAAAATTAAAATTTTTGTGGTGATATAATACTTACAGAATGTCATGATTTTGTTTATAGTGTTAGTCTCCCATTTTCAATGCTAGCTTTAGCATTTATAAAACAAAAATCTCTAAGTGACAAGTAGAAACAATCTATTATCTACCATTCATACAGTCACAAAGGTAAATAACATGTAAAAAATGATCAATAAATATTAAGTGGAAAAAATGCTAAATTACACATGTAGTATTATTTTCACTATACAAAGAAACAGCCAATTCAAAAGACAAAAGTATAGGTAGAATGAAGCCTAAAATATTCACTATGGACAAGTTTAATTGGAAAGATTAGTTACTAATTTATTTCCTCTATTTTCTGAATTTTCTTCCATGTATGTAGTTTATAATTATAAAACCTTATTTTTAAAATTAGGCATACTAAATATTTAGAGATAATCCAAATGAAATAATACAGTTCTAAATTATAACTTATGAGAAGATAGCATCATCTTTTTTAGGATATAAATAATATGTATTTATCTATTCTCTAAAAAGCAAATTTATTCTGCTTCCCCTTTTTTTTTCACTCTCAGGATATATAGAAATTCTAAGGGAATAGGGTAAGCTGAAGGAGTGGGAGTTGTGCTACTAAACAATTTTCCTGGCTGGGCATGGTGGCTCACACCTATAATCCTAGCTCTCTGGGAGGCCAAGACGGTCGGATCAGTTGAGCTCAGGAGTTCGAAACCAGCCTGAGCAAGAGCGAGACCCCGTCTCTACTACAAATAGAAAGAAATTAATTGGCCAACTAATAAAAAATTAGCCATGCATGGTGGCACATGCCTCTAGTCCCAGCTACTTGGGAGGCTGAGGCAGAAGGATTGCTTGAGCCCAGGAGTTTGAGGCTGCTGTGAGCTAGGCTGATGCCACGGCACTCACTCTAGCAAAGTAAGACTCTGTCTCAAAAAAAAAAAAAAATGTCCTGCTTCAATCATAATGTGCTGTCTTTGCCACGCTGACAGGCATTCTTTGATTAATCTATCCTTCATTGCTCTCTCCAACCAAGACACTATGCTCAATTGTATATGTAACATAATACAATATGTATGTCACATAATACAATATAACACAATAGTAGTTGAATTTCAATAATAATGTCAAAAATGAATCAGAATAGTTGCCATCTACTTTTTTTATTTTTAAGCTAAATATTTTTTTAAAATCCTTAAATTGGAATACAAACTTACATTTAACTTTATGAACTTACTTTCCTGATTGATCTAATATGTTAAACTTCCTACTTCATGGGGACTGCATTTGTCTTACCTTAGATTGAACACACTATGATAAAGGTGCAATATTTGCTATGCTTATTTTTAATTTTAAGTCTATGTTGATTAAAATTTTCATCATATGAAATATTACTTACATGTTATTTGCTTCAGAAGGCAAGATGTGTGTTAATCCACATATCAGTTTTTATTCAATTTAACCAAAAGAAGCTAAACAATTATTTGGGTCAATAATAGAGGTACAAACAAACTCCTAAATAATGTAGCTATCAATCATTACTCTTCGGTCTTCCTCAGAAAGCATGCATACATAAAAAATGAATATACTAGCCAGGCTGATCTATGTAAAATTTTCAAATATTAAAGTCTTCCTGTGAAAGGTTTCATGGGTGGTATAAAAAGAGAAATGGCAGTTACTTTTCTGTGCCACTTTTAACTATAAATTATCAAGCTCTGTGAGAGTTTGAACTGAAAGAAATGTATTAATATAATCAAGTGTGAGTAATGATAAATGCAGCTACTGGTGAACTAAACATGGGACAAATCTAGACATAGGACAATAAATTATATTGTTTCTCAAAAGATTCATCTGTTGCTTAATTCAGTTCAGCGTTTTGCAGAGGAGATCAGCTCTTAGCCAGCAGCACCCTGTTCTTCCTCCTTTGATACTTGAATCCCAGTCCCTGACACCTGAGGGATCTCAGAATGCTAATAAATGGCCTATTTTTCTCCTCCAGTGTACCCCTCTCTCTTTTTGTTCCCCTTTTTTCTTGTACATCCATACTTTCCCACAACACCAGAAGCAGCAACAAATGCAATATCATTAGAATTTGTTGCAAAGGAAGAAGAGACATTTCGATTATTTTTTTCCCAGTCTCACCTCTCTGACTTAAATGCCTTTCTTGGAAATTGGATTCTTGAGTACTTAGGGGCTGATTGAGTACTTGGTGGGCTGGTCATGCCCACCAGATACCCTCTGCCACTACTGGGGTCTACCAGCTGGCTCATACCCTCGTTTTCTTTCCTAGCTGTTTTCAAGTCTGTGTTAACTGTTTAAATTGATACTCTCAGCTTATTTATTCTTTTCTCTTGACTTACAATGGCGATTATCCTAATGAAAATTTTAAGTTTTTGTGTTCCACTGAAATAAAGCCTCTATGACTTCTTAAATCTATAGCAAATAGTAATCTTTCTTCATTTGGGTTTTATTCCATCTAGTGTTAGCACACCTGGTGACAGTACCACCTAAAAAGACACTGGAGGATATATTCAACTGTTGCCATAGAAACCCTACCAATAGCCTCAGTTACCATGCTTCACATCTGTAGTTAGTCCATAGGTTAATCGTCACAATTTATGACAGTTTTGCAGTATATTCTTTAAGCTCCTATCTTGTTGGTTTTTTTTTTTATAAATTTTCTTGTATTGTTTCAGAGGACAAACTGAACTGACGTTTGCCATTGTCAGAGAACATTTGAATAGTACCATGAATAATTTTCTGTTTAAAACTCGTTACTATAATTTTGTGCTATAATAAACATTAATTGAAGATAATTCAGTGTAACCCAATTTTAAAGCCTTGGATTTGGTTATGTTATTGACTTGAAAGCATGTTTTTCATTTGATCCAGATGATGCCTCTGTGTCTCCCAAGAGTACAATGTAAGATATGTTATGCCTGGAGAAAACTATATGAAGATATGCTGTTATAAGAACAATAAACTATATAGTATTTTAATGATATCTGATCTATTTTATTTTAGTCCATGAGAGAACTTTAAAGGGAAAGATTGAGGGGAGGAAATGGGGAAATGTAGGTCAAAGGACACAAAGTAACAGATATGTAGGATGAAGGTGTCTAGAGATCTAGAGTCAATAAAATTGTGTCATATTGGCAATATTTGCTAAATAAGTGAATTTTAACTGCTCTTATCACACAAAAAGCAATTACGTGAGATGGCATCAGTATTAATTTGCTTCACTATGGTAACCATTTTTACTAATTTCACTGATTTATACTATTTATAAGCATTCCATAACGTCATGTCATAAAGCTCAAATATACACCAAAAAGAGTTATAAAAAAAATGAAACTTTGGCTGGGTGCAGTGTCCCACCCTTGTCATCCTAGCACTTTAGGAAGGCTGAGGTGGGAGGATCACTTGAAGTCAGGAGTTTGAGATGAGCCTAAGCAAGAGCAGGCTCAGTTTCTACAAAAAAATAGAGAAATTAGTCTGATGTGGTGCTGCTGCGCCTATAGTTCAATTACTTGGGAGACTGAGGCAGGATTACTTGAGCCTAGGAGTTTGAGTTTGCCACCACTGCACTCTAGCTCAGGTGACAGAATGAGACCCTGTCTCAAAGAAAGAACCTTTAAATAGTATACATCTATTTCTCCCCTCTGGCTTTGAGGCTGTTGTTACCATGAACTTTACTTTTCACTGTTATAAATACTAGCGTGTATTAATGCATTGCTATTATTTTCATTTAAAACAAGGGCCAAAGGGCCAGCAGACTAACTCCAACTGCCTGTTTTTGAAAATAAAGTTTTACTGAAACACAGCCAAAAACAAACAAACAAACAAAGATTTCTGACACAAGTCAAAACCGTTGCCGTTTTGGTTTATTTTTATTTCTTCATAAATTCATGGAAACTAGTGCTATACTGGCACATGGTGAAGTATTTTGCATAAAATGTCTTGAGTTGTGCTTATCTGATGTAGAAAGAAAGAAGTAGAGATGCTTGGTCTTTATAGCTTGTGTTTTATTTTATTTTATTTTCAAGACAGAGTCTTGCTTTGTTGTCCAGGCTAGAGTGAGTGCCGTGGCGTCAGCCTAGCTCACAGCAGCTTCAGACTCCTGGGCTCAAGCAATCCTACTGCCTTAGCCTCCCAAGTGGCTGGGACTACAGGCCTGCACCACCATGCCCGGCTAATTTTCGCTATATATATTAGTTGGCCAATTAAATTATTTCTATTTATAGTAGAGACGGGGTCTTACTCAGGCTGGTTTCAAACCCCTGACCTTGAGCAATCCGCCCGCCTCAGCCTCCCAGAATGCTAGGATTACAGGTGTGAGCCACTGCGCCTGGCCTATAGCTTGTGTTTTAAAGATAAGATAATCCCTAAGAACGCATATCACTTTCTTAAGATTATAGCCTTGGAGTGATTCCAGGGTTTTTGTTTCTTTAATAAAAATTTTAGTGGGTTTGCTTGCCTGCCAGTTTTTTCAGTGCCAATATAAAGTCTGTATATGTGACTTAAATTGCTATCATGAATATCATTTTTATCAGTAATGGTGATTGTTGAAAAAATAAGTTTCTATTCACTTGTGTGATTTGGAAAGGCTTGTCACATTAGTAAATCTATGATTTGGAGTTGTATTTCATGAGGAAAACACATTATAAATTCATGAAATATATGACTTATAGAAATGAACTATGGACTCATTTGTTTTCAGAAACTTATATATATATTTTTAAAGACTGAATGCAGATTTAGAAAAAAAATGCTTCTACAGTCTAGGTGCAGTGGCTCATTCCTAGCACTTTGGGAGGCCAAGGTGGCAGGATCACTAGGGGCCAGGAGTTCAAGACCAGTCTGAGCAACATAGTGAGACCCCATCTGTCCAAAAAGTAGAAAAATTGGCTGAGCGTGGTGACACACACCTGTAGTTCTAGCTACTGGGGAAGCTGATGCAGCAGGATCTTTTGATCCCAGGAGTTTGAGGTTGCTGTGAACTATGACACCACTGTACTGTACCCTGGTGACAGAGTGAGACCCTGTGTGAAAAAAAAAAAAAAAAGAAAAATTGCTTCTACAAACTTTTATAGTTAAAAAAAAGAATTGTGGATCTTTTTCCTCTGAGATATATTATATATCCTGTATTCAATGCATAAGCCATTAATGGATGTTATCTTTAACTGCTTCTTATAACCTTCTCTGGTGAAAGAAATAAGAAATAAAATTCAGCAGATGTTTTATAAAACTGTAATTTAATTTCATAAAGGTGATACTAAAAGAATTTTTGTACTTAGATAAAGAAATGAAGATTCTGAAATAAATTTCTTAAAACACAAAATAACCTTCCAATTTTATAATGTGCTTTGCATTTTTTCAATATTCTGCCTCCTACTCATTTGGTATTATTTCACATGATCATATATTTAACTTTATATTAGAAGACTGTCTGATGAAAAAAAAACATAAGAGAAGTCGGATTGTCTCATTTCTCAGTTCAGGAAAAGCAGTTTTGTGTTCATCCAATTAATACTAATTTATCACATGCAATGTATTTAATCATTCAGGTAGATAATTATTAAATGTAAAGGAATACACATGCTGTTTTCTCCATGGCACATAACCTCATACATTACACATCAATAAACTGCCATTCATCGCTTACTTGCTACATTCACCTTTTGATATCTGTCATTGACATGAGATGTACATTAGATTGTGTATCTTTTTTTTTAAATGTGATTCTGAGGACCCTTCAGCTTGAATTATATAGTTCTTCCATCCACAAATATGGCTGAAAGTTGAACTTGACATGGATCAATATGATCTGGACTAAATATCTAAATGTGACTGATTATGTTAGCATCATGTCCACAGATCAATATTGAGTTTTATTATGAGCCTGAGTCTATAATTGGGTTTAATCAATACACTTTTGTCTCTTTTCCTTTACCATTTTAGGATTGTGCCATGTAGATTTTTAGAAACCACATTTAGCTTACATTTAGGACTCTGCTTTTCTTATGACAGACCAGAAAGAGATCTATCTATGAATGTTAAGGAACAATGGAGCTTCAGCTCTACCATTGTGAGAAGAGTCCACTTTTATCTTGATAAATGATTTCTTGCTCAGTGTGCACTATGTTTCTAACAGAGCTAATGTAATAACACCCAAGCACTCCTTTGGGTAGTATGTGGCTTTTTCTCTCTATACTTAGGAAATAACTCACATTGAAGACTTTGACAAAACATACCATTAATGAAAGCAATCATAAAAGCTTGCCTTTTGATAAACCCGCAGGGTCTACAGGCGTTGAAAGATGCAATCTGTAAAGAATAATAAATTTGGGCCTTTGATTGAAGTGCCATTTGGGACGTTATGCTTTGTCTGCATATTTGCACAAACATGATGCTCCCTTTTTTATGTCTCTTAAACTTGAAGCTTGAGAGCGCTCATTGCCATTTCTACATTAAGGTTGGTCCCATTAAAAGCTCCACACAAAAAGAAGACTGGAAGTGATCCAGCTGAAGCTTGTGTGTTCATTTCTGCCCTAGTTTGCCATTTGGAAAGCAGGCTTCTGGCCATCATTGCTGTTTTCATGAATAGACCTTGGGTCTGTTCTAGTCAATTCCATCAGTAAATATATACTTAAAGTACATCAACTTTTCTCAAAGTTGGAAAATAAGAAGTAGCTTTGAATGAAAATAGAATTTCTTCATTCTAAATGATTGATGGATTTTTTTTCCTTTCATATTAGACTCCAAAAACCTTGCAATTTGTGTTAATATGCTGAATTCTTGGCATATTTTATGTGATAGAAGTTAGTCTTCTGTTATTATGAGGCATGAATTTTGTGTTCTTCAAAAACTATGTCCATTATTAAACCAGAGAAATAAATGTACTATACATACTTTTCTGAATTTACAGATGCAGACCGTTTTCAGAAACATGGTATGGATGAGTTTATTTCTGCTAATCCTTGCAAGCTTGACCACGCCTTCCTTTTTAGAATACTCCAGAGGCAGACTTTGGATCACAGACTGAATGATTCCTATTCTTGCTTGGTGAGTACAAGTCCCTCTGTCTAGTCCTCTATAGGTAGAATAAAAGACTATAGAAAGTGAGAAATACTTGTTATAAAGTAGCATCTTATTCCCAACTTATTTGATAACTGCAGTTAGAGTTAGGGATAAAGGATTCCAAATCGATTGCTGCCCAATTTGAAAATTATACACTTGAAGATGACTGCTGTGCCCTCAGTAGACAGTAGAATAAATTCAAATAGAGGCTAAACTGTGGTTTATCAGTCCCTCTAGAGAAGGTTGAGTGAAAGCAGAAGACTTTACATACAGATTTTAGAAACCTCTGTTATAGCATTTACTAACAGCCGTACAGACATTTTAAGGCTTAAATTCTGCTCCCCAGATGTTGATACTTGCATTTCTCTTCTTTGTTCTTAGGACAACCTAAGTGGCAGGGGAAAAAAACAGTAGAATAAGCAATATGATGGGGGCTATACATGACACAGGAAAGTTTTAGTTTCACCTGGCCCTCCAAAGATAACTTGAATTCCATAAAAGAAAGGGAGAGTGTAAATTAAATTGAGTGAAATGTCACCTGGTATGTGTTGAAACTATAACCAAAATTTGGGATAAAAAGTATAATTTGTACTTAGAAGGAATGCTTGACACCTCAGAATGTGAGGACTAAACTTTGTAGCCTAAAAATGAATTATCTGTGTCTTTCCAAGGATTTATAGTGTCAACAGCACTATAATAATTCCTCTAGAATTTTTCAACCAGAATATTCCTATTTCTGAAATCACTTTAATCTCTTGAACACAGAACATAATTCCAGTTTGAGTAGCCCTTATCTAAAATTAAAATGCATGGAACCAAAAGTGTTTCAGATTTTGGATTTTTTTCAGAATTTAAAATATTTTCGTTATACATCCTGGTTGAGCATCTCTAATATGAACATTCAAAATCTGGAATACTGCAATGAGCATTTCCTTTGAGCATCATGTACGTGTTCAAAAAGTTTTGGATTTTGGAGCATTTCAGATCTTGGATTTTTGAATTAGGGATGTTCAACCCTTAACTGCAATAAAATTACATTCTCTCTAAAATAAGATTTTGGACAGGATGTGCTCCCAACTTATTGGAAATACTTCCATAGAGAGAAAGAAGTGAAACAACTTTTTGCTATAATCACACTAACAATTCATTAGTTCCTTTATAGATTGTTTCTTAAGTAGATATTCTACATGTGATTGTATAGTTTAAACCTGATCCAGCTCAAACTTTACATGGAGAACAAAACAAATCATGACAAAACCCTGTGTGTTCCGTGGACAAGTACATATTGAGTGACCATTAATAAGGGACAGTATCCTCTTGGATTCCACTGAAAGGCAATATTTATTCAATTATCAAAAGTTGTTTTGATTTTCTTGGTGATCCCAAGTGTAATATGGAGTCTGAAGAGAACACTGCATTGTCTTCCACTGCACCTGGAGGAGAGTGAATGTGATGTGTTCAGAAAGAGTGTTTGGAGGCAGGATGACCCTGGATGTAAACCATGGCCCCGCAGTTGATTTGCGTTGCAGTCTTGGACAATTCACTTAATATCTCTGAACCTTAGTTTATTTATCTGCAACATGAAAATCATAATAATTACCTGTATGATGGTTCTAAATATTAAAGATGTAAAATATGCAATATGTCTAGTATAGTACCTGCACATTGCCACAGAAAGTATCCTGGTGGTATTTTTTCTCCTCTTCCTCCTTTTCTTTATCATCCTCTCATCTTTCTCTCTTTCTCACTGTTCTTTTTCTTCTCTTGCACAATTATCTTGCCCCCTTTTAAAGCCCTCCATTCTCCCTTCTCCTCCTTTAGTACCTTAAATTACTTAAATTATAAATCCATATAATCCATTGAGATATGTTATAAACCAAGTCTGCCTAACCCTGTTCTCTAATGTTAGCCACACAGCTGCCTGCGTGCACACATTATAACATCTCATTTCAGGAGGCTCAGAAACTACTAATGTGAAACATCAACTCTGTTATATTGGTTGTATTATTTGTTACAGAAAGACAAACAGAATGTCAAAAATATCTCAGATATTAAAGTTTCCAAATAGTACATGTATACCACTGCTAGACTTACTGAAATTTTCTTTTAGTTCACTTTATAAAATGCTTTTGGTAAGTAGGCAATTTCAATTTTAGTGTCTTCGTTACCATTCTCTTATTAATTGATTCATAGAGAGTGAATTTTTTTGGAATATCACACTTTGTGACTGACAGTTTCGATCCTGTGAATAAATTTGACTAATTTTGAATGACAGTCGAGAAGAACAAGTTGCCCATCCCTTGCAGTAGCAATAAAGAGAAAAAAGCATTAGGTGGCCAGTGTCCTAAATTGGTTTCAAATTTGATGACATGAGCTCATCTAAAAATACTATGAAATATAACACTAGTAAAAATAAATGTCAAAAGACACTTTTATGCAGCTTCTGCTTATAATGCCTAAAAGTGCTTACAGGCAAGGGAATCATAGTATAGAAAGAAAAATATTTATCATTTCTTTTTTCTCTTGCAGGGTTGGTTTAGCCCTGGCCAAGTCTTTGTGTTAGATGAGTACTGTGCCCGTTACGGTGTGAGAGGCTGTCACAGGCATCTCTGCTACCTTACGGAACTGATGGAACATTCAGAAAATGGTGCTGTCATTGACCCTACCCTGCTCCATTACAGCTTTGCATTCTGTGCCTCTCATGTGCACGGCAACAGGTATTTTTACTTGCAAACACGCAGTGAAATGTATGGGGTTGACTATGAAAGAGAGAGAAAAATGTGCTTTGCCATTATCACCTAGTAACAGCTTTTAAATAGCAAACACTTCTTAAAAGGAAATAAAAATAACAAAGGAAAAATGTACATCAATATGCCGTTGATTTACGTGGGCTGCGCTTTGGTTTCTTTGCTGGTTAAGCCACTTGAAAGACAGAGAGAGAGAAAAGGTCTATGAGATTAGAACTTGCCTTTTAATTCTTATGTACCACCTAGTACTGGGGTCTGCACAGCTTAAGTGTCCGTGTGATTCTTATTGCGGTGCATGTGTGTGCCTGGATAGGATTTGTTGATAGATTTGTGCATACTTAATGATGCTTGCTTTTCCTCTGTGAAATAAACTCTTGTTGACAAAACAGGATAAATAATGGGGTTTATGTAGTGTCTCCTCCCAGCCCTTTCCCTAATCTACACTTTAGGAGCAAGTATCCCCTTTTAGCCCTCGGATCCAGTGACCTCACCTCTTGCTTCACCAAGAAGACAAAATAAATCACCTAATGTCGGCCCCTACAACTATATATCTCTGGGCTTAAAAATCTTCCCATGTCACTCACCTTCTCTTCTCTTAATTTTGTCTCCAGGGAGCCTTTGCGAGGCCTCCTTCTATAAAGGAGGTGTCCCTCATCACATCCTTTTTGACCTTGCTTTAACCATTACTCATCTCTCCCTCTTTACTTTTTCATTTTCATTCTTTTCACAAACCTATCTAAGCTTCAGGGAGCTTCACAGCATAATATAGTGACTAAGAGATTCTGAAGTCAGACCATCTAGGTTCAAATTAATACTTACTGTGTGGCGTTGGACATGTTTCTTAATCAATTTGTGTCTCAGCTTCCCCACCTATGAGAAAAGCATAATAATAGTATTTCTCTCATAAGTCATAAATTGTGGTAAATATTAAACATGTTAATAGATGTCAAGCATTTAGAATTGCGCTTGGCCTATGAGTGTTCAAAAAAGTGTTATCTAATAGTTTATATTATCTTACAAATTGTCCTATCAAGCTACTATTCCATTGCTCCCTTTATCTTCCCAGCCAGATTTCTCTGACTATTCCCTCTGTCTTGTTTCCAGCTCCTTGCTTGCTGATGTAGCCTCCTGAAATGGGTTTCCTGATGACCCAATCCAGTAGCCTTCACTCATGCTTTACCCTCCTTCTTCTCCCCTTGTTTATTTTTATTTTTTTGACCATTTCTTTGCCAGTAGTTTCAGTTCCTCCAGATTCCTAAGAGCAGTGTAGTGTTTTTCTCATATCTATTCTCAAACTTCATCTCTTCTTTCTGATAATTTTTCCACATCAGTGATCTCACCCCCTTCCACAGCTTCTACTATGACTTCTCCATATACAGATAATTCCAACCTGATTGTTCTTCTCAAGTACAGATCTCTGCTGACAACTGGTAGCTTAAATGTCTTGCTCACACTTTCAGTTCTCCATGTATACAATTATTATAAATCCATCATCTCACTAAAGCAGTTCCCATACCTCTTGTAGCTCCTAGCAGAGTACCTGATAAAAAACAACACTTTTGGCATAAAATAAGTTCTCAGTAAATATTTTTTAATAAATGAGTGACTTCATTATTTGTGTGAATATCTTTTCTATTAATGGTACATTAATTTTTTACTCATCTTTTTCTTTTACCTCCTAGACCTAATTTGTTGCCAGTGTCAATATTATATCTCCAGGACCCTCAAATTTCTCTTTTTCTATAATATTTCCATTATATCTACCCTAATTCTGGCCTTCCTTTTGTTTTTGCCTATACATCTTAATTCATCACTCTACTACTTTTTCCTTTCTATAGTATTCTATCCATCACCCTCGAAATTACAGATTAACTTTACCATACCCCTTTCCAAAAAAACTCCAGTGATTTCCATTCAATTATTAAATAAAAAATCCAAGCTACAGTAGCAACATTTTCCCATTCTCATCCTATGCTATCTACTCAGTAATATTACCCCAGATAATGTGTTTGTTTTCCATGGAAAGTTTCTTTTTCCCCCCCAGTATCACAAAACTCCTCTCAGAAGACTTCTGTTAACTTATTCAAACAGTAAAAACCTTTTATCTGTACTTATCTCATGACCTTTGTCACATGTACTTGTGTGCTAGATGCACACATGCACACATGTGTACACACACACCTGCTTCTATTCCACTAGATCATTGTGAAGGCAAAAACTAGTTTTTATTATCCTCCACATACACAGTGCTTTGTGTATTGTGGGTACACAATAAATACTTGTTAAAGTCCCCAATGCTGCCATTTTTCAGCCCATGATAAGACTGATCCTACCTAGTCTGTCTATTCAGGCTTTCACCTCATTATGGAGCCTAGCCTTGCTTGGAAATTAGGAGATAGTTGCTGATTGTAGTCATTTTTTCCTTTATCCCAGACAAAACCCTCTGTGCTCAGCAAATGTGGGGGTACATGGGCCAGTCAGGATAACTAATCTTTGATAGCCAATGTCAGGAGCTGTTTTCCTAAAACCATCTGTTATCTCCTCACTCTGTCTTAATTCCTCCTGACTAATGGATGTCGGAAGATTGGCATTTGGTGTAAGGCAGGGCTCTGAGGGGACAAGAAGACTGCAGTGAAACAGACAAGCCCAAAGAATATTATATAATCAAATTATTTTAGGCCTCAACATAGAAAGATAAAATTAAATTGAGAACACTAAGTGAGAAATTCAGCTAATGTCCCCCTAAAGTTTATGTGTTTGAGACACATTGTAATGGAAAGTTACTGGGGCAACTAGGAGCTGCTGCCACTGCCTGGGAGGCAGCCTGATTTGAATCTATAGGTTGCCATAGTTACTTTTATTCTGTAAAACTTTTGTTTTCTTTATAATGATATTCTGTAACGTGTAATTCAAGGTATGTTTATATGTTCATGCATATATTATCTTTAATATTACACATTCATTAAATCCATTTGCTAGAAGATTAAACTATGTATACATTTAGGTATCTCTAGTAGTGTTTTAGGAATAGAAATTTGCATCCATCTCTGATTCAACATTTAGGTGACACATAGCTTGAGAAGATGAAAAGAAGAAGCATAGGTTTTAGCAAAATTTGAACCTCAGTTTAGGGTAGGAATTATCCAAGATAAGCTGAAAGTTACAGTGTTTGCTGTAATGTTTACAGATGTCATTCAAAAATGCCATGCTACTACAACGAAAGAATAAAGAGAGGCAAAAGATCTCTACTTCAATCCTGGCTCTGAAATTTGCAAACTGGCCTATGTTCGACAAATCACCTAACCTTTCTGAAACTCAGAGTTCTCGTATATAATACAGGGAAATACTCATGTGAAGGTACTAGATAATTATAAAATACCATAGCACTATTGATTACTGTTATTATTCCAATGTGCTTTCCTTTGTCACACAGCCCACAAGGATGTAAATTGTGAGATGAGGAAAAACGTGAAAAATAGGTAGTTCAGGCTGTACCTCATGCTAAGTAGAAATATTTCAATGTGTACGTAATTATACTCTTTAATTTCTTTGCTAATAGAATGTTCGGGTTTTAGCAACCTCCCCTTGTGAAGATGTGCTTGTCTGATCTACGTGTACAGCATCTGATATTTATATAGACTTTTGTTAAAAATACTGCCAGTGTCAAGACTGACTTTTCTACAGTGTTGCCATGGTCTTTTTTTTTTTTAAATGATAATTTTTGCATCTGTCAAGACACATATTGAGGGAGTCATTTTGCTCATTACCTGAGCTACCTCTATCATATATTCAAAAGAAGAAAAGATTTCCTTTTGTTATTGAAGTGAAGGACAGCAGTGCTGTCTGGATTTGAAATTTTTCAGGGAGCACATCCCATTACACAGAGTTGAGCTCTCTAGGTGCGTTCTTTCTGTACAGATACAGCTCTGAATAGCACTTTGAGTGTTTCAGAAATAAAAGAATGGAGTTAAACAGAAAAGGCCTGGCTGGTACTAAGACTGAGGAAGAGAGAGAAAAAGAAAGGAAGAAAGAAAAAAATGAGTCAAGGACAGAAACAGACACACTCATGCAGGATGATAGCCACACACATCCCTGAATAACACAACCACTCATTGAGCCATAGTGCTGCTAAGGACTGACAGGGAGGAGAAAAGAGACTTTCAGGGACAATGCATTACAGGGCAAAGTTCTAGGTTGATATGTGTGGTTATACACTGTGGTTTTGTAAGTCAGGCTGAGGGCGGAGAAACTAAAGCAGCAACATAAAATGGCTTTTATGTCCCAATTTAATGTAAGACATACAGTATATTCACCGACTCGTCTGCAGTGTAGAAGGGCCATCTAGAGCTGCTGCACGCCTGACAAAGGCCAGCCCAGATGCGCCCGCTTTCAAGTGCAGGGTGCAAGAGCACAACATTACGATAGTTTATACATAAAATCATCCCTATTTTCTGTGGATGCCAGATCACATCACAGAGTGGTAGGCAGCCTTAATGGGCATCAGTCAAATCATCGTATCACAATACCTCTGTCTTCACAGATGCTAACATTTCCCCTTGACTTGAATTATGCCCTGACTTCCTACCTCTAGTTTTAGAGGCAGTGATGCATTTTTGAGTAAAATCATAGATAATTGTATCACATAGGATCATCAGAAATGTTTACTACCACCTCTTACTTCTAGTCTTGGGTATGTGACTTAGAGAAATGAATGATCAGATTACACATTATAATCTAGAGACTCACTTTTATGGCAGGTGGGCAACCAGATCAATGGTCATAAGAGAGGTTATCCTTATGTAATGTGGATAACCTCAGATTTCATCTTATGTGCTTTAAAGGCACAAAGGCAGAAGGGGTGAATATCAAGGAATATATTTTAAATATGCACTAAAGGACCCTTTTTGTATCAGCAAAAACTGTAGAACAACCCTAAATCTGCCTTCATCAGACTTTCCCAACAATAACATCTATACCCACCCAACCTTAAGTTCCATACTGAAGCAAGATAATAATGTCTTTCAAAGCAAAACAGATAAACAAAAACAGAGAAAAAGAAAACCACAGGGCCAGGGTGAGACTTGGTATGTTGAAAATAGCACTTCTATAGGAATCAAAGCCTCTGTGCTTCTGTCCTGGCTATTTCACTTATAACTTATTTGACTTCGAGCAGTTGGTCCTAATCTGTCTGAGCCTCAATTTCCCGTCTGTTCCTTGTGAGCAATAGCATCAGTGCTACCTATCTGACGTGGTTCCTCAATAGGTGAAATAAAATTCTGTGAAGCACTTTGTAAATGATAAAGCATTGCTTAAATAACAAGTGGCAATATTTTATATAAAGTGTATTAGTTCAACGACCTTTGGGAGGATTGTTCCGTAAAACACTGACAGTGCTCAGGTGAATTTCGAGAGTATCATTGTTATGACAACACACCATAGAAAAGTTTCAAGCGGGGGAATGAGCCTGGAAGAGCACCAAGTCAGTGTCTCAACTATCTGATTGTGGAAGTTCTGGGACCTCCCTGCCCCTCCACTTCATGTTGCTGGAAAACATTATAGTCCCAGTAGGGAGTGGCAAAAACTCCTGGATTTTTCTGAAATATTGGCTTGAAAAGCCTATTGAAGGTAAATCGTTGAGGAAAAGACAAGGCAAAAGGAATTTTTCAGTATATTTTAGACTATTTCAGGTTAATCAGATACAGAAACAAGAGCTACACCTTGGCATAGCAGTTCATAAACTTGGTACCTATAGCCTTCTTAGCATCTAGAGTTCAGTGTGGAAAAACGTTTTGGGTCTTGAATTGGATCTGTATAGTTTTCTAACACACTGAAGTTTTTCAAAAACATAATATTTATTTTAAATATATATTAGTATATTATAAATATATAAAAATGCTGTTATATAAAAACAAAAAATATTATATATACATATATATACACACATATATATACATACACACACACACACACAATTTGCCATTACCATTGCCAGTCAAGTTTGGCATTTTTAGCTCTATGTTGGTACAAAATTGGCTTGTTATTTTCCTTTCTTGTACTGCTTTTCTCAGGATTTCACATCCAGATTATTGTAGCCATATAAAATGAAATGGGGACATTTCCCACTTGTTCTGTGTATGACTCAAATGTCTTATTTTTTAAGTTATCAATACCTCATCTTTTAAACCAGCAGGCTTTGGGATATCTTTGTGAAAGATATTTAACTATTGCATCAGTTTATTTTGTACTTACAGGACTATTCAGGCCTTCCATTTATTCTTGAGTGAGATTTAGCAAGTTATGATTTTCTAAGAAATGGTGGATTCCATCTGAGTTTTCAAATGGATTGATATTGAGTTGTTCAAATTGTTTTCTTTATATTTTTGGCTTTATCTGCAGATATCTCTCCTTTCATATTCTGTTGTTTATTTTTACCTTCTCTTTTTTCTCTTCCATCCATCTTACCACAAGTTTACCAACTTTACTGGTCTTTTCAAAGGAGCAACTTTTGGCTTTACTGAACTCTATTGTTTCTTTTTAAAATAAATTTTTAATTTTTGAATAATTTTAGATTATAGAAAAGTTGCAAAGATAGTACATAGACTTTAAATATTTCAGTTTCCTCTAATGTTACGGTCATACATTTCCAGGGAACATTAGTCAAAACTAAGAAACCAGCGTTGGCACACTACTATTAACTAAATACCAGTCCTTATACATGTTTCACCGGGTTTTTATTCTTATTAATGTCCTTTTTTCTGTTCCAAGATCCAATTCAGAATACCAAATTGCATTTAGTTGTCATAATTTGTGACAGTTTCTCAGTCTTCCTTTGTTTTTAATTACCTTGACAGTTTTGAGGAGTACTGATCAAGATGTTTGGTCATATGTTCCTCAATTTGGGTTTGTCTGACATTTTCATGATTATCCTGGGGTTATGGGATTTTGAAAAGAGATGAAATACTCTTCTTTTAAAAATAATTAATTTTTTCTTGATACATAATAGATGTACATATTTTCAGGGTACATGTGATAATTTGATAATTCATATAATGTGTAAAGATCAAATCAACATAATTGGAATATCCATCACCTTAAATATTTATCTTTATGCTAGAGAACATTCAAATTATTTTCATTTAGCTATTAATAGTTCAAAATGTGTAATAGATTAATGTTAATTATAGTCACCCTACTGATGTATCGAACACTGGGTCTTATTTCTCCTAAGTGTATATTTATACCCATTAATCAACCTCGCTTCATCCCCCCTGCCTCCTTCCCTTCCTGGCCTCAAGTAAACAGCAGTTCATTCTCTATCTGCATGATATCCACTGTTTTAGCTCCCATGTATGAATGAGAACATGCAATACTTGTCTTTCTGTGCTTGGCTTAATTCACTTAACATGATGACCTCCAGTTCCATCCATATTGCTGAAAAATGATAGAATTTCATTCTTTTTGTGGCTGAATAATATTCCACTGTGTATCAGTGATTGAATAGATAAAGAATTACCTGTCTTACTACATTCTATCAGGGAGTACATGATTAACTACATGACATTTTGGTGATGTTTGTCAGGTTTCTCCACTGTAAAGATATTTTCCTTTCTCCACACTCTATTTTAATGCAAATTACTAAATTCAATACACACTGGAGAGGAGAATTATATGCTACCTCCTAGAAGGAGAACTATCTACGTATATTATTTAGGATTCTTTCATAAGGAATATTTGTCTCTTCTCTCTTGTTTACTTATATATTTAACTATTTCCTTATATCAGTTTAGATTAATGTATGGCTGTTTTATACTTTTGGTTATAATCTGATACCTCCTAAGTTATTTTGTTGCTCACATTGTTCCAGCTTTCGCCGTTGGGAGCTCTTTTACATTGGTTCCCTTTACATTGCCCCACCCTTTTGTCTTTTGAGCACTTTCTCTTTCTGGTGCTTCAAGCTCATCTTATATTTTCCCTGTCCCAGCCTAAGAATTAGGCAGTTCTCCAAGGAGCTCTGATTTCTGTTTTTAGAGGGTGATATTCAGAAACCAAGACCTGTTTGACAGATATGCTCATTTCTACTGGCATAGCATGACTTTCAGGCCCTCTCAGTGGACAGAGCTAGGTGATATATACATACGTATACTAATCTGTGAGTGTATACTGACATCTCCAACTGCGATCCAGGACCATGACATTCATTACAGCCTTCCTTTCTCATTCCTCTGTAACTTCTCTCTTCAACAGTGAGAAATCTGACTTCCACCATCCATCATCCATTCGCTTATTTGTTCAACCCCTATACACATGGAAAGCAGTTTCAGAATTTGCCAACTAGACTACAGCATTTGTCTGCAGTTCTTTAGTCATGAGCCTTTCAGTTTCCAGTCAAGACACTGTTTTCCAAAATTCAATGTGGCAACAGCTTTTTCCCTACCCTCTTTAGTAGGGTTATGTCATATAGTAAGTTAGAGCTCTTTGTTGCAATATTAATTCCTTCCTGGGATCCCTCAACATCCTAGTTTGTATGTTTTCATTTTTCTCATTTAGATATGCATAAAGTACTGTTCATTCTTTGTGCTGTATAGTTCTAACAGTTCTGTAAGTTTTGAAAAATGCACAGTCATTGATCCACCACCCTAGTGCCATACGGAACAGTTCCATCATTCTAAAAGCTCCTCTGTGCACCTCATGCGAGAATTATATTACTTTCTTATAAGTGCAAAAGTACATTGGACATGTGTTTGTTGTAGCTTATATAGCACTGAGGTGTTTTGTAGTGAAGAGGGATTTTTGGAGCATGAAGTCAATGTACTATACTGGCAATAGAAGTCATATGATAAAATTTGCATTTTGAAAAAATTATTTAGATGTTTTTATAGAGAACCTCCTGGAACCCTCTCCATATACCCCTGTGCTTCATGTTCCATCTAGTTAACCCTGTTTATTCATCACATTTCAGGTTAAATATTATTTCCAAACTGAATCCTTCACTAATACTCCAAACTAAATCAAATCTTTGTACTTTTGCCTTCTTAAATGTAATATATACTTGTCTGATTTTTATTTCTTATTCTCTTCCCTACTATAAACTCTGTTGGGTCAGGGACATTTCTATTGTGTTTATATTGTTTCCATGACCTGGCCAGGTGCTCCATAAATAATTATTAAATAAATTAATTAATGATTTTAGTTTGGATTAGTCCAAGGAACTTTTTTTGTTTGTTTGTTTCCAGGAGAGGCCAATTATCGAACAATTTTTGGTTCTTGGCCTATTTATCACCATCCTAACACAAAAACTAAGTCACAAGATCTTGTATCTTCGTAGAATCAGATTATTGCCTTCACCATAAAGGTGTCGATTCTTTTTTAAAACCGCCAAAGACATTGGCATGCAGTACAAAATCCAGATGGGGGAAAGTTTATGAGGAAGGAGTGTTTGTAAAAAGAGAAGAACATGATTTCAAAATTTCATCTTCTAAAATATTTCTCATAGAAAATCTGTTTCTTCTATCTTAATGAATGTATAGGGATTGAATTAATTTCTTCTTCTCTATACTTAAAACTACAGAGGAAGCAAAAGGACACCGATTATGTAATATATAACCGTCCAAATGATATGTCACTTCGATTGAAACAACAGGAGGTATTATAGGTTAGGAAACAAAAAAGAAGGGATTGTTTTCTCCCTCATCATCTTCCATCGTTTCTGATTCTCGTGCTGTGAAATTCTCTCCTTTCCATCCTGTTCACTAATGGATATTGGTGGGAAATACATGAAGTGCAAAGTGACTTTTACCTGCTGTGCTGCAGGCAGAATTGACAATTCAGAAATACAACCCTCTAGGTGTCTCTCCCCTTCTCACTCTCTCTTGAGGAAGCTAAGATGTCATACATTCCTCATAGGAGGGGGGAAGTGAAAAGAAGCCTATAAGAAACTCAAAAGCACCATGAACTTTGTCATTTGCCCACTCATTGCTTGTGAAATAATCTTTTACAACAAACCACCTAACTTCCAGGGCAACCAGACTTACCTGATGAGTTGGAGGTGGGGGTGCAGGTGGGGGAGGGTGATTGAAAGAAATCTATCTCATCAATCTCATCAGACTTTTATGTGTGTTGTTAGCTCTAGTATATTCATTCAACCCCAGACTTCCTGAGCACTCTGGACCTAGGGATTATAAAGCCAAGGACACATTTATCCCTCAAGGATCTAGAAGCTGTCTGCCTATAAAAACTGATTGGGAAAATAACCATAGAAAACATTATAGTTTTCATTAAGTAATATGACAAATGCTTATCAACACTAAATAATGGTATTTTTAAGTAGGAATTGTGGGGAGATCCCATGCCTAAATAATTTTGGGAAGTGCTTTTTAAACAAAGTTAAACAGATTTCTTTACTATCAGACTTCTCAGACTCCTTAATATAGTGTGGTTGCACTATGAACCTCCAAAAGGGTTACATAATTTGTATTGTTCAAAAAATATTTGAGCTGTTGAACCCATTTTCTTGGAGCACCTCACAGGGTCATTGTTCTTTACAACTTGTTTTGGAAAATGATAATGGTCGGTGAACCTTGTTTACCCAAATTTACCAAAAAGAAATAGGTATTAAACATGTCAACATTGTTTTTTATTGATGTTATAAACCTCTGAAATTTTTTATTTTACTGGAAAAAGGAACTATGAAATATATGAACTGCAAACTCTACAAGCAAAGGAAATGAAGCTACTAGGTCAGCCCATATCTGAATACTTAAGCAAATTCCCTCATTGATATTTTCTTTGCTCAAATGCCTGATTTTGCAGCCCAGTTTTATATCTTTCTTCTCTTAGATATTCCTTAAACCTCAGTATAATTGTTCTGTATCTTTATAGAAACTAATTTCTTATGTTCACCTCAGGAGCCATAAGACATAATGGAAAATGGATTAGTATTACTGTTTATCCCTCTTGTTCCAGTCCTTTAAAAACATTTTCTCAACTTAGAGCTCATGTTGTACTTGTTACAGAAGGAACTGGTAATCAAGACAAGATGTCCAATACATACAAATGAGTGAGTTTGTTTGTTTTAAAATGCCTTAATCTGCCAGATTGACTAGCACAAATTATAAATTTTTTTTAATTTATGAAGAAATGTAATTAAATTAACACGTATTTGCCTCATGAAATATTTTGTGGATGAATCTGCCTTTCGTAAAAGATACTGTGTGAGTATCTGTATGCATGTGTGTATGTCTGTGTATGCACACAGTGTGTGTGTGTGTGTGTGTGTGTGTGTGTGTGTGTGTGTGTGTGTGTGTGATGGCTTTTCTGCAAACAAAATGTGACCTATATGCAGATGTAAGATCAGGCTATTAAGCATCAGTGGCAGAAATTCTACTGTATGAATTGTTTTTTAAGAATCTTTAAAGTATAATTAAGACAGACACAACAACATTTGGTGTTCAGTTGCTTATTATTTAATACCAGGAGAAAGTCCATGTCATAACTTGTTTGACTTTATCTGTAACTAAAAGAAGTATATCTACTTTTAATCCATGTTTTATAATTTATTCATATCTTAAACTTCTTTCACAGAGCACTTTATTTTTATTGAAACCATATAACTTCAATAACAATAGGCCCCAGGAATAAATGAAAATATTAAATCTGGATACATGAAAATACCATACCTTCTCATTAGAACCATTTTAATGTTTAATTATCAGTTATAGAATTAAACGCCAGTTAACATTCAAGTCAGAAAATTGATATTTTATGTTAGAATTTTAAATAACCACATTTTAACATAGACTTTTTATCAATGTCAAAGAGTTACTATTTTTACTTTTATTATCTAAGGAGAAAAAATTTATTCTTCAGATTTAAAGGAAATTATTCACTATCAGTTAAAATGGAACTAAACACTAACAATTTCTTGCTAAGTATAAATACATGCTAACTTTTGTTAGAGATCTTCTCCCCAGGCTACTTAACTACAATCCTTGCTTCTGTTTGCTTTTCACAAAACTTCCTATTTTGCCTACTGTTATTTGATTAAAACTTTCCAAATGATTTACATCCTAATACTACTAATAAGCAGTAATAATCATAATTTGTCATATTATTAATTCACAAATTCTTATAATCTTAACTAATATTTTTTTCTATTTATCACTCATTTTTTTCTAATGTATATGCATTGAACATCAACAATATGCCAGCCACTCTTCTAGGTACTAGGGATACAGCACAAAAGAGACAGACAATACAGAAATAGGTAACTATGTCACATCTGATGGTGGCCATATGAACATTGTCCAGCAATAAAGCATATGAAAAGAAAAAAGGCATATGGAATGGGGAATAAATCTTTATATAGTACAGAGATAACTTCACTAATCCTGAGTAAGTAGAGACCAGAAGGAAGTGAATGAGCAAGAGGAGTGTGTGCGTGTGCGTGTGTCTGTCTGTCTGTCTGTCTGGGTATGCCTAGAGGAAGGGCCCCCAGGCAGGGGAAGCGGCACTAGCAAGGGCCCTGAGACTGGAGCACGCATCGCATGTGTGAGGGAGGACTAGCTGGGGGGCCAGCATGGCTACAGCGCAGAGATCAGGCAGTGAGTGTGGACAGCAAGACCATGAGGTCTTCTAAACCATCGTAAAGGCTTTGGCTTTCATGTTGCGTGCCGCTGTTGCAGGGTTTTGAGCCTAGGAATCCCATGATGTGACTCATGCTTGAAGAGCCCCACAATAGTGTTAAAGTCCTCTTTAACCTATTCAGTGTTAGGCATTATATCTTAAATTTTATTGATTTTTGTGCTCTCCACCTTATACAAGTCAAGGAGAAAATGCCTGATGTGAATAAGAGCCTTTAAAATATGTCCGCCATCATCGCTTCTCAGCTATGGCTTCCGTGGTTTAGTCAGGTTTTTTTGTTTTGTTTTGGTTTTTGTGTGTTTTTTTTTTTTTAATTGCTCTTTGTTATTTTCTTTGAAAGTATAAGGGAAAGAGAGTAAGGCATGGGAACTAAGAATACTGGCTTTGGGATGGAAGAAACTTAGGCTCAAGTCCAGGCTCCTGTGTGACCTTGGAGAAGTAACCTAACCTCTCTGAGCCTCAGCAGTCTCCTCTCTTGGGAAACTGAAGACAGTATTGTTGTGAGCATTCTGTGTTATTCTGCATATAAAACAGCTAGCACAGTGCCAGGTGCAGACTTTTAATTCTGTAATTGCTAATTGCTAATTTTTTTTTTTTTAATAATTACAGTGACAAGGAAAATGTTGATGACTTAGGAAGTATTTGCATTTGTTGGGAATAATTATTGTAGGAGGAACTGTGGCCTGTAGGCTTGATTGACTACAGCAAAGTTGCTCTTTATTACCCATAATTTCGATATAGAAGGCTGCTTCATATACCTAATATTCAGTACCCAGTCTGGCGTATTCCCTAAAATAAGAACGTGTAAATAAAGGCC
This sequence comes from Microcebus murinus, assembly GCF_040939455.1. NCBI lineage: Eukaryota > Metazoa > Chordata > Mammalia > Primates > Cheirogaleidae > Microcebus > Microcebus murinus. Next base: position 75,811,019 of record NC_134112.1, on the reverse strand, counting down.
AGTCCAAATTGTTAAATGTTTTATTTAACTGGTCAGATTTGAACATAGTTTAGTGATAGTAAGATGACGGTCCTTCACTGATACGATGGTCTTTATCTTAGTGAAGGTTAACTCACACAGGTGAACTTCCCCTGACTTACCTTTCTTACTTGTTATCACCTGAACCCCCAGTTCCATTCTTTCAGGTAGGCAGTGTGCCACAGTGAAGTTTAATACGACAGGTCAACTTACTCAGTCACCATGGATCACGATCTTATTTGACAGTTGAGCCAAACAAGAAAATTCACTCAAATTTAACCATATGGCACCTGCCAGGTAGCTAAGCCAAAGGATTATATCAGTCATCAAAATAATAAAGTTCTTTGTTCTTTTTAAATCAAGTTTGTATGAGCATGTTTAGTGAAATAACCACCTGAGTTTTTATAGCTGTCTATGTAATAACATAATTTAGGGTATAGTTTTTTTCTGAACGTCCAAATTCCCAAATTAATGATTTACATAGAACTCCCCAGTTGAACTTTTGTGACCAGCGTCACTACTTATTCATAGGTTAGGCCGGGTGCAGTAGCTCACACCTGTAATCCTAGCACTCTGGGAGGCCAAGGCGGGCAGATTGCTCAAGGTCAGGAAATAAATTAATTGGCCAACCAAAGAAATTAATTGGCCAACTAATATATATAGAAAAAATTAGCCAGGCATGGTGGCGTATGCCTGTAGTCACAGCTACTCGGGAGGCTGATGCAGCAGGATTGCTTGAGCCCAGGAGATTGAGGTTGCTGTGAGCTAGGCTGACGCCATGGCACTCACTCTAGCCTGGACAACAAAGTGAGACTCTGTCTCAAAATAAAATAAAATAAAATATAAAAAAAACAACATAGGTTATAGTCTAGGTTTTGTGCTAACGTTTGCTCAATGAGAGTTGGTTCAAAAGTAATAATAATGTGAAATATCTATTATTTAATATAAAACATTAGGATTAGCCTGTAGTTCACTGCTTTATCATTTATACATCAGACCTTTTCTCCTCCCTAAAAGTACTTGAAAGACCAACATTTTTTAGTAGTTTTTCCATAGTTAACATTCAAAATGAATTCTGATGGAATTAATGTGATTGATATATTATTCTCAATATGAAATTAAATAATTGATATTTCCCTACTTAGGAGTGAAATATAATTATAAAATGTTTTCAAAGCATAAATTACAGCATCATGTAAGTTTCTGAAGTAAAAATTTTTTATTCTGTATCAGGAAAAATTCTCATATTTAAATGATGTTTTGATGTGAATAAAAGGTCATTATGATTCAGGTATAAGTTTAATTGCTTTTGTCCTAACTGAGTAGTTTACAAGCATCAAACATATATAGATAAACACACATACACAAGAGTACATGTATATAGTTTAAAAAGTGTGAACATCAGATAAAAATCTTGTTGGCAAAGTTATTTTAAGCATTGATTTTGTTTTGTTTTTGATAATTCCTGTGTCTACCTATTTTAAACGTAACCATTAAAATCAATACATTGGAATGACAAATACGTTTTTAAAATATAATCTTCAGACAAATAAGCTAATAAGGTACAACATGATCATTGTTAATTACCAAGCCGTAAAGACTCATTTTGTTGTTAAAATCTACGAATAGACTTTGAAATGAATGAGATTAATATGTTTGTGTTTTTTCCTCCACATTAACAAACAGTTAAAATTTCCATGTTCAATATTTTAGATGATTGCTATATAACCAGATACTTAAATTGATACAGAATAAAGTTTAAGTCTCTACTATTAGATATATTTTATATTTTCAATTTTAATCTTAGTAAAACATATTTTTTCAGTCTTCTTAGCTGCTTTTTCAAATCGTAATGAAACTCAAATTGATTCTTTAGGAATATTTAGTTAAATACAAAAATCTTGGAAAAAAACATAATCTGTCTTCTCTGTATATTTTTTTTCTAATATTTATTTTTATTTATATGTCCACATATTTAAACAAAAAAACAAGAGAACAGTGCTTCTACATGTATCCAAAATGTCTATGTTTCTTACAATGATTAAAATTAAATTTCTAATTTCATATTAGCTTAATTTTTATCTGCAAGAGAAGCAGTTAAAACATTTTAGCTTACATTCAGTATATTTTAAAAAATATTTTCATTCGGGGGAATATTCATTTAATTGGTCAAATGTTTGATGCCACTATGAAACACTTTTCACTGCCATTTTCAAGGACTAGTCATTGTTTTCTGTAGATCTGGAAAATATTTATTGTAATCCTTTACCTTGAAGGTTGACTAAAAGAGAATAATTCCATTCCATTCATTCCAGGTCAAAATATGAAGCAAATGGCTGCAAATATCTCCAGTAAATTTGTACTGTAAAGACAATATGTATACTGTGGATTGACATGCCTTTTCTTTAATTATTTAGACTTTTTAGAGAAATACATATTTATGTATAAAATATATGAAAGTAAATGATTTATTGATATAAATTACTGATTCTTATTGTTGGTTTTTTTTCAGGCCTGATGGAATTGGAACTGTTTCAGTAGAAGAAAAAGAGAAATTTGAGGAGATAAAAGAGAGACTCTCTTCCCTTTTAGAAAATCAGATAAGCCATTTCAGGTGTATATTCTATTCATTAATACAGATATTTATCAGATAAGACATTTTAGGTGCATATTCTATTCAATTGATACAAATATTTGCTTTGATCATACTTCACACACACCCCCCAAAATTGTTGATTATGTCTTTCTGCTACTACTCAAGAATTATCAGTCATCCCCCCGTCACACCCCACTGCCTGCAGAGTATGATCCACATTCTTCAACCTGTGGTCTGCCTCCCATCCTGCCATTCGGTTTCCAGTACTCTTGTAGGTTACCCATTCCCCATTAATATACATTCCACTGTGCCTCTTCCCTACCTTTCACATTTCTCATCCTTGCATGGCCTCTTCCCCTAGTTCTGGTGAAGATTCCTCCTTCTCTTTGTATCACCAGGCAAGGAGACTCTCAAATCCCACCTCCACGGCGGAGCCTTTCTCAAAGATTCCAGCAAGGAGTGTTCTGAAGTCTTTTAGCATTTGTTGTCTATGCTTCACTTGTCACTTATAACATACTTATTACATACATTGCTTCAGTCATTAGTTATCTTTCCGTTTACATTCTGTGAGAACATGGGCCACAGCACCTGGCACAGTTCCTTGCTCAGGAAAAATTAGCTATCAATGCTAAGAAACATTTGCAGCATGAAAGATAAATATCTTGATAATATTTCTTTTCCTCCGATTATAGTTAGTTCAATAGAACCTAATGTTTACAAACAGAAATATACCAAGACATTTTCTTTTGCTATCACTATTATTATTATTAGACCCTATAAAATGTCACCATGTTAATGTATTATGTCTTATAACATGTCTGCCATGTTTCATGTATGTGATTTGGAATCATTTTATGTGAACTTATTTAAAATATAATCTCAGTGAATATGTCCTCCAAAAATGTTTTTTAACCAGTTGATTGCGATAGGGCCATTGTGAGCTTCTGGTTCCTTCTCTGTAATAACAAGAACTTAGACTCTGGTGTGAGTTTCAAATGATATTAAGGCAGAAATTTTCAGAGCATATACCATGCATATATTCCCTTACATTAGTGATTTTCACTGAGGCTGGTACCACGACCTTAGAGTAAGTGAATGAGGGAGGATTTTCATTGTCACAATAACTGGAGGTTTGGGGCAGTCATTCAGGGCTAGATTGAGATGTGCAGTACATGGGACAATCTCACATTACTATTTCACCCAAAAGACCAGAAAACTCACATTAGGAAAACTGTTCTAACTAGCGTATAACATGGCCGAATTCAACTTACGGAGTTAAGATTGTATTCTCTGCCTGAAATTGGTATTTTCAAGTTTATAAACAAAATAGAGACATGAAGAAGTCTTCTTCATTTGCAGAGACTTATTTCTGCTTTTGCTGTTGTTGAAAATGTTGTCTTCTGGGTTGTATAGATTCCTTTAAATGCATCATATATGTCTTTCAATGAAAATCAATATAATTTTCCCTGTTTTGCTATTGTTGAGACAGAGCTCATCATTCAGTTGGATATCTATATCGGTAACTGGATAAGTCTCCATGGTTTTTATATGAATGATTTCAGTAATAGAAATCCTACCCCAAAATGGTCTGAGCAATAAATAACGTATATGGTCACTTGTCTGCAGATCTTCAATTTACCTTGATCCATACCTCACATCTGATACAGAAGTTAACTCAAAAAGGGTAGACCTGGAATTTAGTAGAAAATCTCTGTGTCTAAGTAAAGATTGGGCTAAGTAAAGATTCTAAAGTAAAATATTCTAAAGTAAAATCATGATTCAGAAATGGAAAAATTGTTACCTTGAACTTCCTCAAAATTAAGAACTTTGATCTTCCAAAAATATTGTTAAAGAAATAAAAAAATAAATCACAGAATGGGAGAAAATATTTATGTAATACATATCCCACAGTAGACTTTAATTCAGAATATATATACTCTTAAAACTTAATTATAAGAAATTAATCAACAATTAAAAAATTGTTTTAACAAATATTTTACCAAATATAGATGATGGCAAAAAGACATATGAAAAGATGTTCAGTAACATTAAATACCACTACATACCTATTGGTATAGCTAAAATTCAAAGCAAAACAAACAGAAATTGAATGTAAACTTTGGCATGCTTGTGGAGAAACTGGAACTCTCATATGCTGTTGATAGGAATGTAAAATGTTACAACCCACTTTAGAAATTAGTTTGGCAGTTTCTTAAAAATTTAAACACCTATCATATGACCTAGCCATTCCACTCCTAGATATTTTCTCAAGAGAAATAAAAGCATATGTCCACAAAAATACTTTTATATGAATGTTCATAAACCAAATGGCCGTCAACAAAGAATGGATAAACAGTGTATTCCATGCAATGGAATATCACCCAGTGATAAAAAGGAATGAGTTATTGATACATGCAACAGCATGAATAAATGTCAAAATAACTATACCAAGTGAAAGACATCAGACCCAAAAAAGTAAATACTGTATGTTTCCTCTGACATAAAATTGTATACATACAAACTAATCCAAATGACAGAAAGTACATCAGTAGTTACTTGCGGTGGGAAGTAAAGGTTCGGGGCTCATGAATTACCCTGACTGTGGTGTTAGTTTCACAAGCGTATACCTATGTTACTAATAAAGCTTAACCAAATTATATACGTCAAATATGTGCAGCTCATTGTATGTTACTTACACCTCTAAACATAGCTATTTTAAAAAATAAAAGCTAAGTGCTTCTCTTCCATAGTGGGAAGTTAATAAGATAATATCTAAAACTGAAAAATCAAGAAATCAAAATATTGGTATGAAATTTAGAGATATAAAATTTAACTATCAACAGAATCAGCTAAAAGTTGACAGTAGTTTTTTTTTTTTTTTAGAAAGAAATGACTTGGGCTGGGGTGGAACTGACATAATGAACTTGTGTTTTTCATTTAAAAAAAAAAACTTCAATTAAAACTAGTTTCCTCTTCAAACTGTGGATATATAACTTTGATAAAAAAAATACTATGTTTAAAAATGGATAAGGAAGAGAAAGGGCTTATCAAAGGACAAGTCTATGCAGGCTCATTTATTTATGTAATTAAATTACCAAAGTGAGAATAAGGGTGGCTTCAATTTATTCAGATTAGGTATTAAAGGTGGTTGAATTTTATTTGATAATTGACTGTTTTTCACTTTGCATTGCTTTTACAGAGCTGTCAGAGTGGTAAAAACCCCAAATATTTATCCTGAAATGCAGAACAAAACGATTCCTTTCTTTTAAAACTTGTTTTGTAAAGATTAATTAAGCTTCTGTGTAGTTATTTTCTGTACTTTATTGATTCAGGATTACTTGTACTCTGTAAATGTGTTGAATTATTTACACATCGTGGGCAGCTAATGGTAATTCAGAACATACCCAGTGGGACCTCAGAGCCCTGAAATGCTAAATGTAATCTGGGGATCAGTAACATTCCATTCATAAAATGTGTCACCCACAGGTTAATGGAAATAAACAATAGGAAAGACAATGGGTGGATTATGCAAATACACTGAAAAGATTAAGCAGGGGGAGGGGACTACAAGAACCCAATTTGTGTTTTATTTAAATGAGGATTAAGGTTTATAGTATACAAAATGGTTCAAGCTATTTTGCTAATTTCCTAATGTTTTAAAAAACACCACTGCATAGGAAAAACTATCAAAATAAATTGGTTGTAGCTTTTTTTTGGCCTAAGGGGAAAAGTAATAGGGCACATAGAGGCAAGACTAAGCAAAGAAATCTTGAGCAGTAAATATAGTGTTTTGAAGACAAATTTGAGTCACTGGATTTATATAACATTTGTTTGCATTTGTCTGAGACCAATGAAAGTTTCACAAAACTAAAACGCAATCCTACTATAAATTCAACTACTGCTTTATTTTAAAACATAGAGAAAAATCAATCTTTTTTTCTCTTTAAAATGTGGTCACCAATGAAATAACACAAATATGTTTTATAGGGAAGCCCATTCACATTACAATGTGCAAAAATAATTATCTGAGAAATATGTGAGAAATATGTGTCCATTAAGTCTGTGAATAATGGAAAAAGCTATGGAGATGAGTAAACTTCTGTTCAGGTTATTAGTTTGCAGATTTCAAAATCAGAGCAAGGTGGCAGTCTAAGGACAGCCCAGCTGCCTGTATCACTTGATATTGGGGTAGGAGCTGCAGTCCTAGAAGGGGGTGCTTTGCTGAATCTGGTTCAATGAAGCAAGGAGCTCCAAAAGGATAAAATGACCACGACGTTCAGTACTCTTTAAGTGGAAATTGACCTGAAGAGGGGCCCTGTTGTAAAGAGCAATAAACCTGTTACCATCATGTAGCAAGGAACTTGAGTGGCCCACGCACTCTCTCAGCCTCTCATCATGATTTCAAAACATCCCTGTAACCTGGCCTCCAGTTGTTAGTATGCAGTAGGAATACATAGGAAAGGAAATACTGGGGATAAATGATCCTGCTGACAAAAGAACTGCGTAGGGTTTATGTGTGTTGTGTGGGGAGATTGAAGGGTGAGACACCATGGTAGACAGGCAAGTGTCAGCCAAGGCGAGAACTGGAACCTTGTTTGTCCTAGAACTTATCATCTGTGGTTTATGTGACTATTCTAAACCACTAAATGGGGGAAATCATTTCATTTTCTCTTAGAGCTTGAATAACAACAAACCTTAAACAAGATATTATTAGGAAATGCATATAATCTGTTCACTAAGGACTCTTGAGTTTCTCTTTTGTTTTCTGTATTCTTTTAATACATATATCATCAAAATTTTAGAAGCTTCTTCATCACAGTTTACACCTGTATTATTTAAGGCATTGAAATCATCGGGCTAGATAGACTTTAACAGTTAGAAATTTGATGTTATTTTAACTTCATTTCATTGTTCTTCGTTAATGCCAAGTAATACAAGTGGGAATTATTTAGCAGTCTTGGGCATTAAATGTTTGACTTTTTTGTTCCTTCTTTTGTTTTTATAGATATTGTTTTCCCTTTGGACGACCTGAAGGTGCTCTAAAAGCTACACTTTCATTACTTGAAAGGGTATGTTTGAACATTACTTTATAAATACTATATGTGTTCTCAATTGCTGTATATTTTAATTATTGAACTAGGCAGTTAGTCCTATTCCTCTGTATTCTTTAGAGTCCATGCATTTCATGAATTTCTCACCTTTTCTTACTACATTCAAACTCTCCCCTACCCACTTCTTCCTCCCTAGAGTCTTTCCAAAGCCACTACTGCCATCCTATCTCGATATTTTGGCATCTTTTTGATAGCATTCATTTCTCCCACCTCTTTTTTCCCCTCAGGAAATAGTACTTTTTTTCAGTTAAAAATGATTATCTCTGCTTTTCAGACTCCCTAGTTGTCTTTTATTATCCCTCCAACTTTATTTGTACTTCGACCTGTCATAATCCTCATATTTGTAAGAGTATGTCATTTAATGTTCACCAGAATATCATTTCTCATTCAAAATCCATCTCAGAGTTTATTTCAGTTACTCCAGTTTGTGTTAACCTTAAATGAATTCACAAGGTGTAAGAATTAATCCCCCCCCAAAAAATAACAGCCAAACATGATTTAAAATCCATACTGACAAATCATTTTTAATGAAAGGTATATGCTCTACTGTGTTTGTGACAGTTAAAGTTTGAAAGGGAAGTATTATTTTCATGAGTCTATAAATCTATTCATATGCTTGTTGGATGCTAATGGTTAAGTAATGTAGTCAGCTGTTCCTTATCAGAATTTAAAGGAATTTCTAGGTATCATCTATACCTCTTAATTTGATTATCCTGATCCTGATTTATTGACTTCAGGTACTTGTCCATTTTTCTACCAGATTAATTTTTGAGATTACATTGTTTGTTACCATCTCTATTAAAAACAAAAAGAGAACACATGAGTCAGGCATTATATCTCTGTTTCAATGATTTAAGAACTTGGAGGATGAGGGATAGAACAGACGATTAAAATGAGATCGGATTACAGATTGATTTTATTTTTATATCCCTGTCTTATCCCTGATTATTGTGCATTGTATGATAGAAATATTATTATAGTAGTTGTGTTTTATTATAATTTTTATGATATCGAAAGCTGCTCATACCTAAGATTTTTCATAGTATTCATTTTATCTTATTCATTAAGGTACAATGGATAATATGAAATCCCTAAAGATTGCTTCAGTTTTTGGAACAGGATCCATCATGTGTACCTGGTGCAGCCCGTGTCCTGGTTTCTATAGCAGAGCTTCCTTCCTCACCCCAGCAGGGAAGAGTTAGTAATAGCAGAGATGCCCTGGTGCCCTGCATTGACAGGTGGCAGCATGAACAAGGACCTTTATTCTAGTTACAGTCATTAATCACATCTCTTGCTGAATTGAGAGAGAAATGTTAAGGGCCATCTCTTCATTTTTATGTCTCTTCACTTACTGACATAGAAAAAGAAAACAATCTATATGTGAATTCTTGAAACCTGTGTTTGGAAGATTATGGGAGGAAGCATGAAACAGAGGTTGGCATCTCCCTTTTTGCATTTGCCAGCCCTTTATCTGCACTTGCCAGGAAAGAAGATTCAGTACCCCCTGCCCCCACTCCATATTAAGTGCCTCACTCCAGATAATGTGAAATATTTCCTGATTTAAACACTAGACTTATTTCTATGGCAGATGTATACATTCTAATTTTAACAGTTATTTCTCTTATTTATGGTGTGTCACCATGGGGAGTCTAATAGTAAAGTTCTCACGGTTTTGCATTTGGAACAAAATTAATCTTAAAATCAAATTTTAGAAATAATCACATATAATAGTGTGTGTTTAATGCTTGTATATTTTTTACTGTGCACAGAAGTATTTTCCTGGTCTCAAAGTCTAATGTACAGTTCTAATTAAAGTGCCAATTATACGTCAGAATAATGATGAATAATTGAATTTGATAGGGGAAGAAATTTTCCAAATAATGAAGTTTGCAGTTTACAAGAAAGGAAACCTTGCCTAACAAAATTTTTTAAATGTTGTCAATGAGTAGCCTTAAAAGGAAAATTGTCAAGAATCACTGATACTTGGATGATTGAATAAATTAGAAATTATGAAATACTTAGTGCTGAGGCTGACTGAAAGAGAATGAAATAATAAAGCACAAAATGGATGTTTTTGTGTTCTTTGAATATTCCTTTCAAAATAAAAGAATAATAGAATAGAGCAGTTACAAGTGTTGTCTTCTCTATGTTAACACTCTGCCATATATTTTACAATTTGAATATAAGCAAAACAAGAAAAATTGCATTAAATATATGGAAAAAATAATTTGACTAATAGCATAATCAAAACCTATTGTGATCAGTTTTATCACTAAGAAAGTTTTAAAGAAGATTATCAATGGGTCAATATAAAACTGTTTAAATACACTATATTTTTGAATTCTGGATATAACTGTATTTTTTCCCTGCCCAGCAATAAAACTTTTTAAGGAAAAAAATCCAAAAGCATATTTTAGGAACCCAATAGAGAATAATAAGGTTTTTTTAAAATCCCATAAAGCTTATATGTATTTTAACATTTGATAACTCCATAAGCATTCATTTCACTAACACAAAGAGTTTTACTCCCTCCTCTTTTTATAGTTTGCAATGGTATTTTCAGTGAACTGGAAATCATTAAAGTTTAATTAGTGAGAGTAGAAGTCTTGATTATTTTAGAGCTCAAAAATTATGCTTATTCTTAATGAAATTTTTGTTTTTGTTTTCAAATATGTTGCTCAAAAGATTTAAGGCTTTTAAATGAGGGATGTGCAAGACAAACTTTGTTTATTACTTGTCCCAGGAACTGTAATCCTGATCTGAAACAGCTGCTCTAATGGTGTTGTGGGTCCCTAGAGGAAAAGTGACAGTCGCACTGAATGGTGGCCTGGCCTCTGGGAGGTTTTGATGGGCATAAATGAGGCTCAGACAGGAGGAGCGAAGGTTGGAGGATTACATTCCCAGTTGTGAAGTGCCGACTCATTACTTCCCCCTATGTTACCTAGGACCTCTTCCCCCTTCCCAGCAATAGACCCAGGACGATTTGTGTAATTTGTTTTTAGTATTTATGCAATATCTGTCTTCTTTCCCTCTGTCTGTCTGTCTCTACCCCCTTCCTCTCTTGGTAGGTTTTAATGAAAGATATTGCCACTCCCATACCAGCAGAAGAGGTGAAGAAAGTGGTCAGAAAATGTCTTGAGAAAGCTGCCTTGATCAATTACACTAGACTCACAGAATATGCCAAAATAGAAGGTCAGTGCAGTGAGCAATTGCCAAAGTTGCAGTGAGAGCCCACAATGCCTATTAACTGCATTTTCTATGAGAAGTCCTTTCCTTTCCTGAACAATCCTGTGCCATGGCAAAGGGAAATGTCTCATTAAAATCTCAGCTGGTGAACTGAAGAGCTTTTTCCTATTCATTGCTTTAATATGCCTCCTGGGACTCTGCTTGAATGAAAGACCCAGGATTCGTGCTTAAGTTGTTCTTTGTTCTTATTTTGAGTTTTCAAGAAACCAAAAGGTGTTTTCATGGGTTGTATTTTTTTAACATTACTGTAAGTATGTCTAACATTTAAACTATGGGCAGTGAATTCTTTCCTGATCAGTAACTGTGTAGTATTACATAATTTTATTTTCTGTTCTGCGGTGTCACTCAAAGAAGGAGGAAACTTGTTGATTATTGTGAGGGCTGAAATAAACTGATAGAACTTCCTGCAGTTTTTAATTGCTTGCAATATACTGATGCATTTGAAAGATTAGGTCTCTTGAGAGGACTGTGCATTTTTTTTCTCTTTCTTCAGGCTTTATTCATTAAAGATACTGATATTTAAAATGCTTAGAAATAAGTAGATGATTAGACTTTGAGGGGAAGTCACAAAATCAGCTTTTATTCAACAGTCCTTTGATTTGTATAATTAAAAGTAACAGAAAAGGCCTCAAATTCTTTGCTCAAATTATCATAAAACCAGCTTATATAATAATACTTGTACCATTAATTAAAGGAAGGAAAAAGTTTGCAGTTGATGTTAAATGCTTAGTATATCTGAAAATAAGTAAGTCATCCTTTAAAAAAATTTTAGTAACTTTAAATATAAAACTGAACCTAAGGAATTATAAATTTATTAATCAGTCAATACTATGATAGTTTTCTCAAAATTCAGCCAATGAAAAAGATTGATTATAATTGTTTGTGTTATTATTCTTTTTTTCTCTCCAAATCTGGTCAAGCTTTCTAACAAGCATGGGATAACCAACCTCCTGAGTGATTAACAAAAAAGCCATCTCATCACTATAGCAACCAATATTATATCACAAGAGTAACAACATGAAACCTCCTTAGTTACCAGTTTAACATCATTAATTATGATATCATGTTGTGTTAAGAACATGCGGTCATTTGGGGAAAGTGGAAGATAAACACATTGGTTTTCAGTTTTGAATATTCATTCAAATAATGAATGTTTTGGGAGTTTTAAGTATTCTGAACACAGATGGAAAGAATCGATATAAAAATAGACGTAATAAATAAATCCTTTCCAATTTGGCAAATAGAAAAAAAGTTTGTGTACAACTTGAAATAACGCTATACTCTTTTATATAAATGTTATGAACCCTATCGGAAAAACTATGAGAATCTTTTTGTTCTTGACTGTCTGTTTTAGTTAATGTTTTTGACCATTACCCTGTCCAAGAATACAGAAAAGATAAGCATAGGATCTATTTTAATATGTATAAAGAACCTTATTTTATTTGTACACATAAAAACAAGTCTGTGTTAGAGAAAAGCCAATAGTAGGGCCAACTGGACAGTGAGGAGGGAGCCTTCCCTCTGTTTCCCTTTCTGGAGTCACCCCTCTTATTTCCAGTCTAATGTGAGAATATTCTAAAAAACAGATCCAAGCAGTCCACTCAGATAGGACTGCCAAGGAGTCTCCATTCAAAAAAACAAAATGCTCATTTGATGAGAAAAACTTCTGTGCTTTTTTATTATCTTTTTTCTCCCCACCTCCAATTTTTATCTTTAAAAAAATGCTTTTGTTTTATGCTGAGGACCAGACCAAGAACAAAATCAAATTTTAATTAGAAATAGGAAGTAGGCTACTTTTCCTTGCTTGGTTGGCCTTCTCCATTATATGAGTAACATGGGTAGAGTTTGCTATTCTCCTAAATTTTCTTTTCTTATGTTTTAGGCCCAGCAGAAAAGGAAACAGGTAATTAATATTTCTGCATGCACGTGCCATTATTTCCCACGTGGTGTGTGATATCTTTTAAACCATTTTGTTGATGTATGATTGGCAAAGAGAAAGGTGTACGTATTTAATGTATACAACTTAGTAAGTTTGGAGATAAATATATAGCCATGAAACCATCACCACAATCTATGACACAAACATCTCCATCACCTCCAATGTTTCTTCCCACTCTCTTTATTACTATTATTATTGTTTTATGATAAAAACATTTAACATAAGATTGACTTTCTTAGCAATTTTTAAGTATACAATACAGTATTGTTGACTGTAGGCACTCTGCTGTATAGTAGATCTCTAGGACTTAATTTATCTTATATAAATTAAATAACTGAAACTTTATGTCTTATAATTAAACTTTATATGCTATGATTAATACTTCCCTATTTTCCCCTCCCCTGGAAATCACTATTCTTCTGAGTTTGACTAGTTTAGATTCCTCATATAAGTGGAATCATACAGTATTTGTCCTTCTGTATCTGGCTTATTTTTACTTAGCATAACATCTTCCAGGTTCAGCCATATCACAAATGGCAGGATTTTCTTGCTTTTAAGGTTGAATACAATTAGATTGTGTGTGTGTGTATATATATATATTATTTTCTTTATCCATTCATCCATCAGTGGACATTTAGGTTGCTTCTATATGTCAGTTATCGTGAATGGTGCTGCAATGAATATGGGAGTGCAGATAATCTCTTTGAGATCCTGATTTCAATTCCTTTGGATATTTACCCAGAAGTAGGGTTGTTTAATTCTATGGTAGATTCATTTTTAATTGTTTCAGGAACCTCCGTACTGCTTTCCATAGTGTCTGCACCAATTTATTTTCCCACCAATAGTATACAAGGGTTTCCTTTTCTCCACATCCTCACCAATACTTGCTATCTTTTGTTTTGTTTTGTTTTATAATAGCCATCCTAACAGGTGTGAGATGATATCTTATTGTGGTTTTAATTTGCATTTCCCTGAAGATTAGTGATGTTGAGCACTTTTTCATATACCTGCTGCTGGCCATTTGTATGTCTTCTTTTGAGAAATGTCTATTCAGTTCTCTTGCCTACTTTTAAATTGGGTTATTTGGGATTTTTGCTATTGAGTTGCAAAAGTTACTTATATATTTTGGCTATTAACCCTTTATCATATATATGGTTTGCAAATATTTTCTCCTATTCTGTAGGTTGCCTTTTTATTTTGTTGTTTCCTCTGTTATTGGTGGTGTGATATTTTGATATTGACAAATAGCAAATCTCTTTTTCAAGGCTTCTGTTAGATCATTTTGATTAGGGTACTGAAAATGCTTTGATTTTTATCAGAACAATTGCTAATGCTTTGTAGGGAAAGTATAGGCCATTTATCTCTGTAAAATTTCAGCAATATTTTTTATATGAATTCACTGCAAAAAACCCAAGGCTATATTAATGTTCTGCATTGTGTTTTAAGCATGGACACTAATCTTATTTGGAAGCTGTCACCAATATTTGAAGGGCTCTTACAGCTAGAAAAGAGGACCGTCTTCTTTATCACTCTTGAAAACAGCATGAGAGTAAAAAGCATAAATGCCATTAAGTAAAAAGTAAGCAGTTATTAACTTTGAAAGTTGTTAATCATAAGGAGGAACAGAGGTTATGAATCCCACCCTCAGGAAATTTCTCAGAAAGAGTTCTCTTGAGTCACTGAATTTTTAAAGATTTTATTACTTTTTTCTCATACCCCTTATCACAATTGTAATTAATTTAACACATGTGCTATTCTCTGTTCATCCTGTCTTCAGCTCAGCTCCTTGCAGGCAGGGTCCTTAGCGACTTGTTCACTCTTAGATCCCCAGCACTGAGCACTGTGGTTGTTGACATAAAATAGGCACTCAGTACTTTGGAGAGAGACAAGAGATTAGTTAGCTCCAGCTGAGAACAAAGGAGCAAGAGACAAATAATGAGCCTTCCCAGTCCTAATTATCTCATTTTAGTCAAATTTTGTTTGCAATGCTATAGATAAGGTTTGCTTGGGTTGTTTTTAACTGAAATCTTCCATTAAGGGCTTTATTTCTTTTCTTTTCTTTTTCCTACCCTTTTCTATTATTTTCCAGTATTGGTGATTTTTCTATTGAATGATAGGAACAAAACACTCAGAGCCATGAAAGGGGGAAAGAACATACCTACAATGATTGCTAAGTGAACTTTAGGGGAAAAAAATGAATTGGCAAAAAAAAAGAGACTATACATCACCTGTATGACAGGCCATTGTTAATAGCAACAGTCTCATGCTCTTTAACATAACTTTTTCAAAAAGTATTATACCCCCACAACAGTCCTGTTGTGAAAACAGTTTTTATCCTAGTTTACAAACAGAAGTCCTGGGTGGTTGGTGACTTTCCCACTGCCATAGAGTAAATAAGTCTGCCAGCTGGGACTGGACTCAGGTGTCTTAAGCGGCTGTGCTTCTTCCCCTGTGAAATACAAAAGGATCACAGTGCACCTTTGTGAAGCATGGGGTGCAAGCGCTGTGTAGAGATGTCCTGGTCCTGTTAAAGAGAGGAGCAAGGAGGAAAGGAGCTGTCTTCCATGCACCTCGCTTCCACCAGATGGAAGTTTTCCCTTCACATTTATTTAGCACCCATACCACTGCTCAGAGGTACAGGTTGGCAACTCTAGGAAAATGCTTTTATTAAAATTAAATGCTTGTGTAGAAGGCAGGATTTTTAAAAAATATGATTGTATTCCTTTAGTTGCATTCGATAGCAAGTAAATCTAACAGAGTTACCTAGTAAATGTTCTTGCAAGGCTGGGTGCCTTTAAAAGCAAGTAAAAATGAGATTATCAGTTGCATGTGTAAGATCTCTAATGTTTGATAATACTTTCAAACAGTCTCTTTAGTATTATAATCATTTTCCTCAGTTTCCTCAGTTATACCCTTTAGGAAAGGGTAACATTCTGCCCCAAATTCGTCAATATTGTATCATCTGTTGACTGCCTATGTGCCCCAGAGGTTTTCCTATTTACACTGCTTCGTTAGTTCTTTAAACAGTGCTACAAAATAGATATTTTACAGAAGAGGTCACTGAGACTTCAGAAAAAGGTTAGTAACCTCTACAAGGTCTTGCTGCTGCCATTAAAATTCAACGACCAGGGATTCACACCTGAGTCTCTCGGATACCAGAACACTTTTCATACTTTCTTCACTGGCTGCCATGCCTCCAAAGAGTGTCTGATCTAAAGTGATGGCATTATATGATAAACACACAACCACATTGCAAAAGCCAAGGATTAATGTTTGTAGAGCTACTTTTTGTAAAAATAATTATAGTTATTTAATAAGAAGAGCAAACACTTATGTGCCAGGCACTACACAGTTTATATGTATAAACTCATTTACTCCTTATAACAACCCTTTGTAATAAATGTTATGATTATTATTATTATTCCTTTTCCAGGAAACTGAACAAGAGAGGTTATACAGCTTGTCTATAGTCACATAGCTAGTAAGTGGAAGATAGAACCCACTGTCTAGCTATTGATCTGTCTTCTTACATCCCTCTCTCTCCCTTTTGACAAGCTTGTCTACTTAAACTTGCACTCATTTAAAATCTTTTTGTCTGTTTTAACCCACACATCTCACAATGTCAGGTGTTGAAAGTGATTAAAATTTGCAAACCCCACCTCCCACTCAGAATGTTTCTCCCCTGTCCTTGCTTTATTTTTTTCCCCAGCATTTATTATGATCTAAAACACCATATGGTTCTTTCATCCTACTTACTGTCCTAGAATATTAGCTGCACAAGAGCGGGGCAGGGGGTTGTATTTAACTACTGCTATACCCACAGTGCTAAGAAAAGTGCCAGGCATGTATTTTATACTCGATAAATATTTATTGAATAGAAAAACTGAGTTTATGGCACGGAGAATTATCAGGCTCCTTACAGCAGAAAGAACATCCATAAACTGGCAAGCTGGTTTGCAAAAGGTCATTCACACCAATCACTGAACAGTTAAAATATAGGGCAAAACTAACCAGTAAAAAATAATACTATTGGGAAAATTAAGCCATAATATCATGCCCTTCTTATGGGGGTTGTCATAGATAGCAATGTATTAGCAGTGTCCAGCAATCTCACCTGTTTCAGTTGTCTTTATAATCCAGCATCCTGCTCATTGTGACTCATAGTTCTCTTCCGTCTTTGGGAATTCTTCAGATTCTCCATTGGCAGCACAAATTTGCAGAATAAAGGGATTTTAAAATTGTGTAATGGACTAAATAAAACAAATGACCTCTCTCTAAATGCCTTCTTTCCTTCTTGGGAATTATTTCTATGTTTCATGAGAACAGACAGTTTACTTCGAGAACTATTTCTAGAAGGCAATTCATTTTAATTTTGGAGTTACAAAATGCCACCATTTAGTTGAATTGGCTTTTTTTTATTACTAATTAAGAAATCTTTGATTTACACTGTTACAAAATTGATTCATTTTCTTCTTTGTTTTAATTGTATCACTAACTAGTTATGTAATAGTGAGATCTGGATCCTCTTTATTTATGATCTAAGATTCAAAATGACACCGAAACTTCCTTTTCCTAATTGTGTTTTCCTTTTCAGTCACATGCCTTGTTGATGCAAATTAGGTATGATTTTTAAAGAAAAATCAATTTGTTATTTCCAAGAATTTCTTATAGATAAGAGCAGCAATCTTACGTCTAATAACAGTTCTGCATTCTCCCGAAAACTACATATCATGTTGTGACATAAGATAAAAAAGAGGAGAACGCTCCTTAGAGCTTGCCTTGACGTGAGAGCATTTGCATAGACTTGGAACCTATCTTGATGGGGAATCTAGAAATATGGAGGTGCCCTGAACAGAAGGTAGCATGAAATGAATAGACAGAGTCTTTGTGCAGTGAGTATCTTTCTTGGTCCTCTGGTTGCCAGGTTCCCAAGTCTAACCCCCAGTGCTCTTATTTTCAGAGTCTCAGTTGAACGGGCTAGAGAAACTTTCCCAGAGGGCCACGGTGCTTACTTTCTTTTGAGACGAGAAGTTGCACTGTGGCAGTTCTTACGTCATTAGGATGTGTGTGCCGTCTGGGTGGTGTCTTAGTTTAGCACTCCATTGTCAGATAACAGTGATAAATAATAAGTAAATAAAATCTGCTCTGCTTAAGAAGCTGAATATAAAAAACACACTGCACAGTTGGTGAAAATAATTTTTGTTAATGGTAAATAATTTCTTACTAATATTTCTGGGATTTTGTCTTTTTTTTCTTGAGACAGGGTCTGTCTGTCACCCCAGGTACAGTGCAGTGGTATCATCACAGCTCACTGCAACCTGAAACTCCTGGGCTCAAGCAGTCTCCTGCCTCAGCCTCCAGGGTAGCTGGGACTACTGGCGTGTGCCACCATGCCCAGTTAATTTTTCTATTTTTTGTAGAAAAGGCATCTCCTACTCAGGTTGGTCTCGAAATTCTGGCCTAGAGCAATTCTCCTACCTCCGTCTCCCAAAGTGCTAGGATTATAGGTGTGAGCCACCATGCCTGGCCTCTTACTAATTATTTCTAAGATAATTTTCTCTCATGAAAGTTTTATGTGTTTCCTTAGAAAATTTATTTAAAATTTTTGAATATTATATGTCTCCATGAAGTGAAGTTTGTAAAATCTAAATAATAGACTTGAAATTTCACTTTCCCATAGGAATTGGTAAAACTTTGTAATTTGTGTTTCTATCTTAAAAGAAACTGAATTCTCACCCTAGAAATAACCCAACACATAATTAAAGAATTTCCATTCAGCTTTTGGGATAATGTGGCTTGGATGATGGGGCATTGGCCTGAAAGTAAAACCTCTGTGACCATTTTGCTTCTAAGTTGCCTGCTAATTAGGGACAAATTGACAGATACAAAGTTTTTGCTCTAAAACAAAGAGAATGACTTATATTTTTATTTAGAACACTTGAGAAAATAATATAAATCTGTTACCTGTCATAGGTTTTAGTTTATAAAATAATATGTGTGTGTATTGTAAAAAACTCATTGCTTGAGCTACACTGGTTTAGTATTTGTGATCATCTGGATAGGGAAAAAATTAAAATTTATTTTTGTGCTATATAGAAAAGTTATAGATATTTTTCAGATGGTCAGTGAACTATTTAAATTACCTAAGAAGTTTTTTTTTTTCTGATAGCCATAAATTACTTTAATTTCATTATCTAATATGATATAAGTAAAATGTTAATTTTAAACTATTCTTATCAATATGTTTTTATCAATGTATTGAGTTAGGCATCTTTAAAGCTACTTCTTGACCACACAATGAGACTTCTATTATATTTAATGTATACATAAGCAAGTATGAAGAACATATTCCCTTCTAAGTACTATGTGAGTAATACTAATCCACTTTGGCCTTTTCTACATCTGATCTGAAATGAGTGAGGACTTCTGATGTGTTTATTCACCTCAATAAACTTTCTCCCACCACCTCACTAACACAAGAGAACAGCCCCTTGCTATATAATTTGTGTTCACGCTAATTAGTTAGCACTTCACAATGTTGACAGATTAATTCCTGTGTATTAAGCGATGTTTGGGGGACAAAATAAGCAGGGGCTGCAGGGACTATGACTAGAAAGGACACATGAAGACATTATTTGCTCCTGTCTAATGGGGCTTTAACACTCTGTGTGTACCTTTAGTTTGATTAATTAATATAGAGGAAAAGTCTGTGTTATGCAGTTACCCAGTAGCAGCTTGGGTACTCAGGTAACTAACCAACTAAGTGAAAAGTCAGATGAGGACATTAGTACACTGGAGGCAACACGATGTCGCTGCTTGCCACACTCTCAGGGCCTCTGCACTCACTATCTACCCACAGCTTTAGTGACCAAAGGAAAAGGATGAGGGCTCTGTCAACCCCAGACAAACCATGGAGATGCTTATGGACACTTACCTCTCCATCCTCTAAAATTGGGTCTGAGTCTGTGTTCCTTTAACATCCTTCCTGGCTTATCTGAGTTTAATTCTAGCAAAACAATAGTGCCTGTTACTTCATTTAAAAGAACTGCTGACTGCACTGTCATGCTGCCCTCTGCTTTTTGCCTTCTACTCCTTAACTTGAAATTAATCTCTCTGGCACTGAATGATTTGTGCCTGTGCAGAGCTGTTCTGTGACCTAAACAAGTGGCACCTTTCCTTGATCCACAGTCCTGTCAATGAGTCATTCATCCTGTCCTTCCTTTGCCTAATTTATTTTATTGTGTGAATTACAATAGATAGAGACGATCTCAGTCAGCAATGGCCATAGCTAATCTCATGTATAAAAATGAACACTTGATTTGATCTTGTACAATGTTCTCTTTCCAAATCACACTATCATAGGAATTGATCTTAAGTTTAAATGACACATAAGTCAAGGTATGTGAGGACAGTCACTTCCTTTCAGACTTGTAAACATGGTAGGCCTCAGCTAGCTCTACCCCTACAAACCTATGGGCATCTGCACCTCCCCATACCTCCTATTCTCCAGTACAAGGGGATGAGGTATCTCCCTCTTCACAGGATTGATATTGATCCCAATTCTGCCTCCCTCTTTCTGGATGGATTTTACTCTGTCATGTATCTCTTCTTTCTCCTTTGACTTGTACCTCTGCCATCTTTGTAGATCCTTTCTTCCATCTGTAACCACGGTGTCACCCAAAAAACAAGCTTTCTCTAAACTTTTCTTCTAGCTGCCATCCAAAGATTAGTGTCAGCCCCCTGCACTTCTCAGCCCACAGAAGTGTGGCTTCCAATCTTACCAATCTGTGTGGTGGCTGGATTACACTAGCCTAGAATATGGCAGTGAGAGGGAAAGTGGAAAGGAAATAAGCACTTAAATTCTGCTCCTAACTCTCCCTTGCATTGCCCTGGGGCAGCAATGCCTTACCTTTTGCTAGGTAAGACTTGGTAGCAGTAGGCCAGGTCACCAGTATCTGGGAATAATATCAAGACAGGGCCCTACTTCTGCTTCAGTGAGATTATGAAAACAAGAATGGGCTGACCCAGCCTCAGGCAGTCACCATTCCTCTGCATCTAAACCCCAGTTCTATATAGAACTTACTGGAACTGACATAAGAGTTTAGCAACTTTGCCAGATATAAAATCAACTTCTTAAAATCAGTTGCACACTGGTGGTTCTCAAGCTTTTTGATGTCAGAACTCTTAACACTCTCAATTATTGTAGATCCCAAAGAGCTTTTGTTTATGTGGGTTTTATCTACCCATATTTACTATATTAGAAATACTAAAAAAAATTATTTATTGATCTTTAAACAAAGAGTAAACCCATCACCTCTGAACATAAGTAAAATATCTCTGTAAAAAAATATCTAAAACAAAACAACTATTTAGTGAGAAGCATAACACTGTTTTACTTTTTTGCACATCTCTTTAAAAACTACCATAATGGATGACAGCCAAATTGTCATATCTGCTTCTGCATTTAGTCTATTGCATTATGTTATTTTGGTTGTCGGATATGAAAAACATAATCTGGCCTCATACTGGCATGTAGCTTGAAAAGGGAAGGATATTTTAATAGACTTTTCAGATAGTTGTAGATTTTCTTCTATGATACTATACCAAAGCTGGACAAGTAGCAGTTTCTTAAAGGCTAATTGCATTGTGGAGTCTGAAAGCAGTTCAAGGAACTTCTCATGCTATTACATTAAATTCCATTAGTTTATCATAAACTTTTGAATAGATCTTTCACTATGCATGATTTTTTAACTTCATGTATTTTGACCATTTGGAAAATATTGGTTCACTAAGTTATGATCTTCCTAGTGCTGGCAAATATATAATGTCAAAAAATCAGCCTTTTTAATATCACCCTTCTTACAAAAAGTCTTAAAGTATTGGAAAACTGTCAAGCTCATGACAGATACAAGTTTTCTAAAATTCTAGTTTTCCTTGAAAGATCTAGTAATAGCATTGGCAACAAACACTGTCTTGTTGTTTTCCTTAAAGTGGCATGTTTACTTTAACTTCAGTTTTCAGAAAATGTCTGCCAAATATCCAAGTCTGAATAATCATACTTTGTCATCAGGATTTTCAACCAAAAATGGTTCTGTATTAAAAAAAACAAAAAGCAGCCCTTGACGCAAGTATATGGGGGAACCTAGTATAGTTCATCCCTAGGAAAGGTGGAACACAATTCAGTGGGGAAAGGATAGCCTATTTAGGAGGTGATGTTTTAAAGATGGGCTTATTAATTAGATAACAATAAACTGGATTCCTCTGTGATAGGAACTTGGTCTCACAAGAGATTAGAGATCTAAATATAATGAAGAAAAAAATCTACAACTATAAATTAGGATTTCTCTTTATTATAACTATTGCTAACTTTTGTTTTTACCTTCTCGCTTCTTAGATGATTTTTCAAGTTTAATATTTAAGTTGAAACAAAATTGTTTTAACTTTCTTATAAAACATAGCATGTTCCTGGCCAGGCGCGGTGGCTCATGACTGTAATCCTAGCACTCTGGGAGGCTAAGGCAGGCGGATTGCTCGAGGTCAGGAGTTTGAAACCAGCCTGAGCAAGAGTGAGACCCCGTATCTACTATAAATAGAAATAAATTAGTTGGCCAACTAATATATATAGAAAAAATTAGCCAGGCATGGTGGCACATGCCTGTAGTCCCAGCTATTTGGGAGGCTGAGGCAGAAGGATTGCTTGAGCCCAAGAGTTTGAGGTTGCTATGAGCTAGGCTGACGCCACGGCACTCACTCTAGCCTGGGCAACAAAGTGAGTCTCTGTCTCAAAAAAAAAAAAAAAATAGCATGTTCCATTTTATTTACTTCATTTTCTACAGAGAAATAGATACATAGATAATGCATCAGGCATTATTAATTAAATATATCCCTGATTCCTCAGGATCACAAAAAATAATCTTATATTCTTCACAAAACCTCTCTCTGGTGAATGTGTCTTCTCTAAAAATTCTTAGAGAGAACAGAAGATCCTCCTGAGAAAACAAAACATTTGTGCAGTGTCTCCTTCAGTGTGCTCCTTAAGAGGCATTATTCCCTTGGCTGTGATCTATAACACTCTGAACAGCTCTTGCTAGAATCTTTCCTCCTTCCTCTGAAGATGCATGGAAATCTCATTACAAGTGTTCAACACCTGTTTTCTAAAAGGTCTCAAAGAGGATGTCAGTTTGCTCAGCATACTTGACAGTGTGTCATGTATTTGTTGATTTTTTTTTTTTACTTTTATATAGAATGTGACTCATAGATAAATGCAGTCTTGAAACAACAAGCCTTCTTCCTTTCACAAGAAATTTTGTAGAATTTGTCATTTTCCAAAGCCAGAGTTTGCCAGCAACTGATTGGTGACCCCTCATTTATTTACTAACATGTGTCAACAGGTAAACCAAGTGACATAGAGCAGCAAGGCTCTTGCAGCACCTTGTTAATCCGAGTAGTTTAGCTGTGTTAAAAAGTCTTTTCCAATTGGACAAAACCAGAGTAATGCAAGCTGACAGCTTTTTAACTCTTTATTTATCAGCAGGCTTTGGAAGGACTCAAAGACTGCACAGGTAAAACAGTTTGGGAAATTAGGAGGGTTCATTACTTGTAGGCCATAGCTAAGTGGCCATATAACTTCAAGTACTAACTGAAAAGGCCTAATTGAAGCTTTTTAAAAGCCATATATATGTGGATTTCAAAGAGGAAACCTTAAAAATATCCATGAGGCATCTGTACTATACCCACACATTCACAGGGTTTGGACAACTGAGGCTGTTAAAGCTGTAGAAATATTCAAGATGGCACTAAACTCAATCTTAGTCTCTATGCATGGTCTTTCCATTTTTCCAATTAGGAGACTTTATCCAGATTTTAGCATTAATTATATTATCACTGCTAATACATGGCTTGGCTGCCCTGGAAAACCTTGATAATGTATCGAAGGAAACAAAGACATACATACAGACATCAGGATCTTTTGACTAATTTCTTATCAGCCAAGGCTGCAAATCTTTTCAAATGGTATCTTTCATATTGTGGTTACTATCTTCTGAAGACTTCTCTTCCCTTGTCCTTTAGCTGTCCTCCCAGCTGGCGAGCCTCTGGAGTCCCTTTCACCTCCCCATTGCCCAGCCCTGAACAGACCATCCTCGCCAACTCTGCCTCTCTGAACCCTGCCTTGCCTGTATCCCCGACCATTCAAGGCAGGCATTCCTCTTGAGATGGACAAAAGGGTTAAGGAGTGTGAGGGGCATGGGAGGATATGAGTGTGCAGGTGTGATGGTGTTCCTTTTATGTACGAATATAACCAATGACGTGGAAAGGGTGTTTTAGGTAAATGCAGTTAGAAGACAGGAAGGACGAGGCATGAAGTTAAAAATGCTGTAGACTTTAGACTAAATATGATCCAGTATTGGCATGACAGTCACCAAAATTATCCTGGTGGTTTTCAATTTCTAAATTTGAATTATATTTAGGAGAAATGGATACATGTATATAAAGAACAATATACCAGGAAGGGGTCCATTTATTAGTTTCAGTTATTGAAAGTATATATGTATGCATACATGTATATATATAAACACAAACCCATATATACATATATGACAAGGCTAAACACCAGTCTTTTAAAAACCTCCCATTATACAATTAGCTGGCAAAATTACCAGTGGAAAAATTTTTTGCTGTCATTAGAATCCCACAACATGGTTCTATCCATAGCTAACGAGAGCAAACTAAAGATACAGTATAAAACCTTTCTTCTCCTTCAAGCCTTCATAGTCTTTACAGCCAGCAATGCTGCGGACACACATTTGTCCCTGTGAGACCTGAGATTATTTTCCTACTTCACAAACTTCAGGGGACAGCCCAGGGTCTCCACAGAAAGAAGACTTTAATAAAACTCAAATTAGGGTGTCTATGTCTCTAACCCCTTGCAAATCACATAACTAAAAGCCTGTGTCAAATGATAAACCAAATATTAATTTTCATGTGTGGGTATCCTAGTAATCCAATCCCTGTAATTCCATCACCGTCATCTCTTATTGTAAGGTCTTAACAAGAGAACATGCCTCAATATTCCTCCCAAAGGAAGTCTCACAGAGTCACTGCTTTTACCTCACGTAAGTATCTGACATTTTTTGGCTCGTCACTCATGGGTCACCACTATTCTTGGCTTATGGAGATGGCTCTGTTTGGATCCAGTCCAGCTGCTATCGGCCACTCTAGTGGCCACTTCTCCTTTGTTCCACAGGTCATTGGCTTAAAAATGAATTTATTGATGTGAAAGATAATCTGGGTGAAGTAGTTAATGTGACTGTGATCACAGAACAATTATTCTGAAGCACTGTATCATTAGTATGGTTAATTCTAAGGAAATATTAACTGGAACTGTTACTTTAAATGACAGCCATTAAATGAGTTGGTCCCAAAGGGAGCCATGGAAGTAGGAAGCCACAGACCAATTGTCTTCATCTGTAGGGAGGCTCTATCGTCTTAGATTAATTATTTTCATTGATACATAGGATTGCCCAAATATGGACACCATTCTCCCTAGTAATCAGTTCAGATTCTGCAGAAAAAGTCACCTTTTACCTAAAATGAGATTTATATAAACATGTAGCTTGATTTCAGGTAAAGGAAAAAATAATCAAAGTTTACAGAGGTTGCCTTTGTTTTTAACTTAGCTTCTTGTAAACACTAGCGGTTCTCAAAGTGCATTCCCTAGGCCAGCATCATGAATATCACCTGGCAATTTGTTAGGCAAACTTGGGGGCCCCATCCAAGACCTACTGAATCAGAAATTATGGAGGTGATGCCAAGCAATTTGAGTTTTAGCCAGCCCTCTGCGTGATTCTGATGCATGCTTAAGTGGAGAGCCACAGATATATATTGAAGATATTCCATTCATTGATGAAAGCAATATATATCCCAGTGCTCATAGAATATTAATATTGTTTGGGTTGCAGCCAGATGAACCAGGAGAGAGCCAGTGATGCCTCATTCTCTTTCATTAGTTGGCAGTGCCAGGCCTTAGAGATGTCAGAGTTATTGAAGCAACTATAGGCCAGATTGACTGTAAAGAATTGGGGAAGCCAGTTGTTGTAATACATTTCAAATGGTGACATTTAAAACAAATATGCCAAAAGTAGCAAGATTTCTTGATGAATTTCAATGCAGTGCTCTTGGCTATGAGTCTTACTCATTCTGGAACATTTTTAATTTTCTATGATGATACTCCTCAGCTCCATAAAGCAAATTCTTTTAATTATACTTCTGTACATTTAAGAAGAGATCCCACTGACTCTAGTCTGTTCTAATTTGAATCTTAACTCTTGTTTTATGTCAACAATCTCCTTCTTTGTGTAGTCCAGATTGATGATTCAATTGAAAAGTCTGAATTTTTACTGAGATGTTTCTGGAACCATCCTCCAGCTGCAAGCATAGCAACCAGTGATAAGTGACATAGTTCCAGAACCTAGGACAGGCAGGCTCCAGGGAATGTTAATCCTGGCCAGATCTCAATACTCACCGGCTTTCTCATCCCAAGAGAGGAGAGTGGGAAATCAGATACTTTCTTCTCCACTAAACAAAACAACCTATTCCTCCCCTCCCCACACACCTGTCTGCCACTTCTTTAGAACTTGTGACTAGGTTAGATGATCCTGGGGGAACTCTCTGGACTTAGTACCCTAGAGGGAATAGTATATAACTTGCTAAGAAGACTCCCTCAAAATCTGGGGAAAATTTGGTTCCTAAAACTCAACAGACTAGAGATCTCATAAAAATTCCATGGCCAGCTAAAGTGTACTAAAGAGGTTTGTGGTTTATGAATGGACAGAAGGCATCTAACATGGAGGAGTTAGTTGAGATAGAACTTTTTCTGAACTCTGTAAATTTAGAACAAGTTATGTGCCCATAGCAGTGTGTGTGTGTGTGTGTGTGTGTGTGTGTGTGTGTGTGTGTGTATGTATGTAGTCTAGTGTTGCCTTGTATTTCTGGATGTGAGGAGCTAGGGGAGCATGTCACTGTTTTAGGAAAGAGAGAGAAATGGAGGGATACATTCCACCATTTATTCAGTTGAGTCTAAGATAAGTTTTGCCAACAGGCAGTTCACAGAGAGGAAGCTGACAGTCCTCACCACTGGATGACCTCTGGGGCTCCAGGTAAAAGAGATGAGATGCTATACCCTTGCCCCACACATCCTTGTTCTTTTCAACCTCACAAGGTACAGCCTCCGGACTTGGGCCTCAGAGGAGTCCCAGGTGAATGCTTTCATGTTGCCGACATACTGTTTCTTCCAAACTATAGTCCTTCCTTTAACTCCTTTCACTAGATAATGGTCATTTTCCCATTTTCTACCCCTTTCCACAATTTTTCTCAGTTTTCTGAAGTTATTCCTAAAGCCCCTTCTTTTAAGAAGAAACATAAAATTGTTTTATGTTTCTCGCCAGAGCCTTATTCTCATGTGTCTGATTTATCTGTCTATCTATCTAGCAGGTGGGAGAAGCAGGAGAAGAGTAAGTTCTTTTTCTCTAGATGGGAGGGGGGAAAGGTGGAAGACTTCCACATTAGGCTGCTGCTAGCTTTCTAAACTCAAACACACACACTATTAAAATAATTTCATTCTAAAGAACTCTATATGATATATATATGAGCAATTTAAAACCTTCCTATTGATGCATCTTTGATCCTATTTCGTGCTAATAATCCTGTTCTCACATGCTGAGTGCCTTTAATCCATCCCCTATCCAGACTTTATTACAGAACTTCCTCATATGACAAAAAGTGGATGGTATTTTGCTATATTCTGCCTTATAATCTAGTTAAGGAGGGATATACATAAATTCTTTGAAGGCCGAAATGTTATCTTGTTCATCATTGTATTCCCTTAGTCTCAAGTATAGTACTTTCCATGAAATAAATGTTTGTTGAATCAAATTCAGAGCCACAACCTCTGGGGAATTGAAAGACCAAACAAGAAATCTGAGTGCATATACAGGAATTATGTCTCGATGCTCTCTAGCTGATCTGCATGCCCTAGATGCAAAGGAGGGAAGAAGACAGGGCAGTATTGAGATGGGGTTATTGCCATAGACTTTCAATTTAACACCATCTTGAGCACTATTTCTTGTTTAGCTGCAAGTATGGATACAATCAGTCTGTTTAAAACTTAAGGTCATGGCAGGGGTGGCAGAAGTGATAACATTTAAAACTGCTCTCATCAAAATTAATTTTTCATAATCATCACATAATTTATATGTATAAATCATCACGTAATACATCTTGAACATATACAGTTTTATCAAATATTTTAAAATAAAAAGTTCAAAAGCATTATAAATTTCTCCATATCATAGATGGAGAAAAAAGAACTGATTTCACTGGTCGTCTTCCCACTCCCCCATACAACCTTCACCATGAGCAGCAGCATGCGTCCACCACTAGGGACTTTGACAGGAAATGGCAGCAAGGGAGGCAGCCCAGGTGAACCTGCCAGGAGTCCACACCCTCTCTGAAGCTGTGGAGTAGAATTAAAGCCTACATAAGCAAACATTCCAGCTGTCTTCTTATATCTTCCCACCCCTTACCTTTTCTCCAGTGGGATCTTTTCTTAAATGTACAGAGGTATAATTAAAAGAATTTTCTCTGGGGAGCCAAGGAGTATTATCATAGAAAACTAAAGATGTTCCAGAATGAGGAAGAATCATAGCCAAGAGTAATGCATTGAAATTCATCAAGAAATCTTGCTACTTTTGGCATATTTGTTTTAAATGTCACTATTTGAAATGTATTACAACAATCAGCAACTTGGTGTGAAGCTTGAAGAATATAGAGACATCTGTAATGCTTTGGAAACATTACAAAACAAGTGAAAGAAAACATTTTAAGGAGGAATTCTCAAATATTCACAGTGTTCAGGTTTTTAATGGAGCTGTTGATAACCTTATTGTCTAGCAGAGTTCTGACTATAGAATGCATTAGACTTCTTGGCTGTAGCCAAATGGGTGGCAACCAGAGATGGCATACACAGTGTACTTGATAAAATGCTGTTTATTTAAGATATTAGAGTGGCCATTATGTTCAAGTACGAAGTTTCAATCCTCTCAATAAACTTAATCTAGGAAGAATAAGATGTTTTAGAATGTTTTTAAATTTCACTAGGACACAGTGTACTCTCAGAGTTGTTACTTAACATAGTGTCAGATGTAAAAACTGGTTTTGATAGATTCACACATAAACAGAAGTAAGTTTAGAGGTTCTTTCTGTGATTCTTTTCCATTATTGCATACTTGTGGCTAAGGATATTGGCTTGAGTGTGTGTGTGTGTCTGTGTGTGTGTGTGTTTTAGAAATTTTTATTCAGGAAATTGAAAATAAAATAGAGTTCAAGTCATTGTATTATTGTTGTTTGTATGACATCACAGGTAAGATTTTAATCCCATCTCAGCCACTAGCTGTTTGACCTCAGATACCTTCTTCTAACTCTCCAAGACTCTGGAAATGGGGATCATTATTCTCTAACTTGTAATATGGTTGTGAGAATTCGGTAAATAATGTTCTAAAACTATGTAATAAGAAGTTCCTAATCTCTGTTAAATAAATTTTGTTCCCTTTCTCTTTTCTTATGAAAAACCTGTTATACATATATATATAAGTATATTAAAATGATATAATCCAGTAGAAAAACCCAACATTTATAAGAAGCATAGATTCTATCAGCTAGAAACAATCTTAGGGATAATCTGTTTCAGTGATTCTTAGCATTTGTTTGGTGTATGGACAATTTTGAGAATCTGATGAAAGTTAAGGTCCTTCTGTCTCCCCCCCAAATAAGCCACTACATACAAAAATTACCTCATAATTTTAAGGGCTTCAAGAACCCTCTGAAACATATTCCTAACCTCCTGGGTTAAGAATCCCCAATGTAATTCAATACTCTTCATCTAAAAATGGAGAAATTAAGGAAGATAAGTTATATGCTCTTGAGAATTAGAAGTTATTCTGAAGACCGTTTTCTGAAGGAATCTTTCATAACTTAAGAACAAAGCATTCATCAGTAATTTCAGCAGTCTTCTCATTGTTCTTATAGTATACCTGCATTTTATCTGTGACTTGCTCTCTTGTTCATCCTTGATGTATTAGTGACGGAAGAGCTATTTACAATCTCGTGCAAAGTTAAATAATCTGAGCATCGATTGAATTTTTAACATGCTTATGCTTTTCCGCCATAATTATGCTGCTGTATTCTCAATGAGCATTCGTTAAATTCCTGCTGTGGTTTGAAGCCTGCATAAGATAACTGCATGACTGAGAACAAGTTACTGACTTGATCTAGTTACAGATAAGTATCAGGCTCATGAGCCTGTAATAAGGGGAATTTAGAGAGAGGAGCACTTCATTCAGCCCCAGAACTCTGAGAAGGTGCCACAATAAGGCAGCATTAAAGTTGAACGTTGAGTGATAAGTAGGAGTTTGCCAGGCAGAAGATGACTGAAATTTCTAGCCGTTCACAATGACTCGCAGATTCTTCCTTTACAGTTTGTTGCATCTTCACTTTATTTTCTGTTCCCACCATCATCTTCCCACAGTTCAACATTCCACTGGACCAGATCCTCAGGATCCATCTCAACAATCTTTGTTGCACACAACCACCAAATACAGTTTCCTAAAATAATTTATTCCAAGGCCCTGCTAAGAAACATTTGCCCCAAGTTATCTATAGAACACAGTCATTACCTTACCTGCCACAATTATCCAATCTTCCCCAGCACATTCTTACTCCAGCCAGGCAAGTACAGGGCATCAGTGTTAAGGGTCCACATGTAGTTCACCTTCACTGCTTTTTAGGTGTTGGTGTTGCATTTTATCTCTCATATGTGTCCTGACATATGAGTCATATGAATAATAAAAAAGCTGTTAGGAAAATCAGTGTGATAACACATGGGAAGTGCCCATTGTTGTGCCCAATATAAAATTTGCTCTCAAGAAACTAATATTTGTACCCATCATCATCATTTCCTCCAAAATACACCTTGTCTGTTTGATACAATTCCTCTTTTCTAAAAACCCCTCTTCTTCTTACCCAGGTCATTTATTACTCCTTTAGGACTGTGCTTCAGGCTTGCCTTCGCCCAGGTTTCTCCCCTAAACCCACCACTTTGCTGCAGTCTCTCCTCTCCTGCATCACCGCTATGTTTGCTTGACATTGTTTCCAAATCTACCTAACGGTCTCCTCTACCTGACTAAACTATAACGCCTAGAGCTGCCCCAAAGTGGAATAGGCTGTCATGAAAAGCCACGAGCATCCTTGACTCACCCTTGTTTAAGGACATTCATGAAACAGATGGAAGATTTGATCATTGATGTCTGAGGATCCTTTCAGTAGTTATTTTGGGATTCTGAGTTGTGTGAGATCAGGGGTATGTCCGACACTTCCTCCTACTTCCTACAACTAAGAACATAACTATTTGGTAGACACACTATTTTGTAGGCATGCTCAACTATTTGGTGTTTGACAGGCTGATTTTTCTAAAGAGTCGTGCTTTTTGATTCCTGTCACAGACGCGCAATGGCTTTCCATCCTGTGGAGGTATTTAGTAGGAGTGTACAAGGTGTATAGGTTGGGGGGTGTGAACCCCACATCCATCATGCTGTGTCTGACCTATAGTAAGCATATAATGTTTAATGAACACACACTAATCATAACCAGTGTTTCAGTACATCATTGTGCACCCCTTGGGAACACACTAGAACAGAGCAAATGGAAGAGTCTCTTTCAAAGTTAAAGCTGAGGTTTTAGGAAGAAGTACAATGAAGGAAAAGATCTGTTGCAGGAGAAAAAAAATGGCCCTTTATGTTCTACAGGAGCAGCTCTTACTGCGTATTTGATTTTTCTTCCTCACAACTTCACTGGGGCAGAGAAAGAGAGCCCATGAATCTAAGACAACATTTACGTTTAATATCCTTATTGGAAACTCTATTCTCCAGATTGTGTTGAAGCATTATACAGTGCACCTCTAATCTCTGACAGTTTGTTGTCTTTTAGAAATTTACTGCTTTACCTTCTCTATTGCTGACTTTCGGGTAGCTACATTTAATCTTATTGTGGCCTCTCCTTTTTATACCAGTTTGGCTTAATGCTAAAAGAACCATCAGCTTCAAAGAACTCTTCCTGTCCTTCCTCCCCTCCCCAACTCAGTTGGAAGGTGGGGTAAGATGGTGGCAGGGAAGAAGAGGAAATCAGTTAATTGCAGGCTGTCAGAGTTGTTTTAGGTGACTTTTTACTTCTTAAATTTAAGGTGAACATGAACTATAGACATTTCAGGCTGGGAATTTAATAGCAACAAAAAAGCATGGGTTTTGCTAATGCCAGGAATGACTCATCTGGTGAGAATGGTATTGTATTGATAATACAATACAGAGAGAAAGAAAAGACTGTGGTGTCTGCTTTCTTTGTGTTGCTGACCTTGAGGAGAATTATAACTTGTTTGTTGCAGAAGTTGAGCATCTAATGTGCTGATGCACCTGTTCTTATATATTAAATGGCAAAGCACTTGCAGTTCCCTATGATTGCTTTGTAGATGAAATATTTTCTGCAATCTGGTGAAATGACTTTTTTTCTAAATAATGTATTCATTTGTATTTCTTGCATCTCTTATTTCTCAAAAATATGCTTTCTCATTTCAACACCCTGGTCTCATCGTTACATCTTAGAATATGTTTGGCTTTTTATTTTCAAGGTAACATTTTGATTTCTTTTTAATGTAGAGACCATGAACCAAGCAACTCCTGCTAGAAAGCTGGAAGAGGTTCTTCATCTAGCAGAGCTCTGCATAGAAGTCTTACAGCAGAATGAAGAGCATCACTCAGAGGTGGTGACTTGTTTTAACTATAAAGCTATACCTAATGCTTTGCCATGGTGTGGACAACAATGGCCTGATGGTAGTCTTGATATGTCTGAAAGATGAGAACATATGTGCATTTGCTAGAAATGTTACTCCTATATGTTATAAAGCAATTATGTGTGTATATAATTTCACGTTTGTTGTCAGGAATATGGTGGGGGCTTATGGGCCCCGTCCAAGAAAGCATACTAGAAAGAAGCAAAAGTGGAACACAAGCCCATCTTGTGATGCCAAATAACTTTCATTTCCCCTGTGCTATCATTACTTTAGTTTTAAAATATAAGTTAATCAACTTGGAAAAGGAAAACTTGTGATAAACTATGAAATAAAAGGTAATTAAAGACAGTCATAATTGTATGGTTGATAACGCTAGATTTTTCTACTCTTAACATCAAACTATTCTTTAAGTCAGCATTGCTCACTAAACCAGCATTGCTTATAATTTTAAAATATTCTAATTACTAACATTCACTAATGATCTGAGATGCCTTTTCACCAGATGAACTCCTTATTCTAAGGCTTAAAATTCTCACTCCAATAGTCAGGAGTTTGTTTACAAAAGCAAAAAAGTTTTCTGACTTTGAGTTGAGTGGAGGAAATGTGTAGAATTTAATAAATATAAATGTCAATGCCCTAAAAGTGCTTTTATTCTTGAGGAAGCACATAAAATGAATAAGAATAAAAAATACCAGATATATATGAGCTTATAGAATATTTGTATTTAATGAAGCCTAGTTTTCAAAAGTATAAGAAACTATAGGAACTATATTTTAAGCCAATTATTAGAAAAGAGTATTTGTGAAACCTTACTATAGGTAACTAAGATTTATTGTCTCTGGTTATAAATATGATCATTCAAAACATCTGCTTTTAGCTCACACTGTGGAATCTAGTTTTTAGCTTGCATCTGTCATGTGTGAACTTGTTATGGATATTTTATTTTAAACTGAAGAAACAGCTGCTTCAATAATTTGAAATGAATTCCCAGGAGGTTCTTTTCTAGGGTAGTACCACTGCTATGTTACAAAGAAAATGATTATATGATAAAATATATGTATGTTTTGTCTTTGTCTTTTGTTAAAAGGCATTATCATCAGAGTGTGAGGCTTTTTTGAATTAAAAAAAAATCTGATTGGTTATACAATTGTAGTATATATTTCAGCTAAACAGGTACATTTAATATTCCCATACATTTTACCAAAACTAAAAATGAAATGTTATTTAATGCAACTAAATATTATTCTGTACAGTCACTAAAATGCTTATTAAAGTATACTGTATCCAAACAAAATGTAAATATTACTCATTTTCAGACTCACAAAAATGCAGTTGACTTTATTAAATAAGATAATCATAATGCCTTAATTTTACTCTACTATATGCTGAAATATAGAACTATTATGATGACCTTTTTAAAATGCTTTGTAACACTATGGCATTTTTCTATTCCACAATGCTTCCAAATTCTTGGAAACCCTCAGGGAAGAGAGGTGAGTAAAATTGTTTCCACTGTTTTTCTAGTATGAGATAACTCTTTTATGTGAATTTATGATCGAACCCACTTTCTTTATAGTTATTTTTAAAACCAACTTAGCTCTCTCTTTGGTATCAAGAACAGTCTGTTTTCCTTTCAATGTGCTAATCTTGTTATACCATTCAGGTGAATGTGTCTTATTAATAATTATTGGCATAATTACTGATGGCAATCTAAGTAAAATATGACTGAAGGGATTTTGACATTTTGGTTTTGATAGTTTGGTTTTGCTTTGTGTCTTGGTTGTTTTTGTCCTTTAAAAAAAAAAATAGAAGATCTAACTTTTTCTCTGAACAATGTTGGAGAGTGAATTGGTCTGACTCCAATGTCATCTCCAGAGTGAATTGGTAGGCTGCACTCTACGCTGATATTTATTTTGCTGGATGTTCAAGCTAGACTTCCTTTACTCCGTGAAAGCATACCTAACTCAGGTCCCTTGGCAGAGGTTAATGTGTCTACCTCAAAGAGACCTTCAAGTGGCTCGTGTGTCAGCTCCTTTTATTTTCATTCTACCTCTCTCCACAGTGGCAGTTTGCAAGGCTAAGAGGTTTCTATCCATCAGCAATTTCTCAGTTAAGCAGGTTTCATGTTCTTCAGATCTTTGACAGTAACTTGCTTATAAGGCCGTCTTCCCTTCTCTCTGAAGGCCACTCGACCTCTCCTCTCAGGCTTTTCTGCAGAATTCTATTGTTTTCTCCTTAGAAACGTAGTTTAAGCTCCTATCCAGAAAACGTTTAAGGCTTTCTTCACATTTTGGTGACTAGACCATATCTGACCAGAATTTTAGACAAACTGATCTAAAAACTCTATCCAAAAGCCACTTGCTTTCAGGAAGCTCTGAAGTCTGAAATACCAGCCAGGAAATCCACAGGCTCTCACCAGCACACCCCCTCCACATTTACCATTTTACTGACAAGAAACAGACCCAGGAAAGTTGAGCAACTTGCCAGAGGCACACAGCTAGCTGGTGACTGGGTAAAGACTGGCTAGACTCCAGACCTGGGTATTTTCCAGTAAGTCTCACTGTTGCTATCCTATTGAAGTAGAATGGCTAGAGAGGTTATCCTGCCCTGGCTCTGCTGACAGGGTTGACGTGCAGCGTCACAGAAGGGTTGTAAATGCATGGGGAATATTCACAATGCAAGCCTGGAGATACCTCTTTCCATTCTATCATTCCCTTCCTTTCCTTATAACTCGGGCATATCCCAGGATTCGGCCTAAGGGGGATGGAGTGCCGAGAATATCAGTAGAGGGTCTGATGGAGGAAATATGAACAGTATGAGCACAGATCAAGTTGTTGTTTTGTTATTATGACAGCAAAGTATTGATTTAAAATCTCTAAAATATTTTAAATATAATGTCATCCACCATATCTGTAACACTACAGGCAAAAACGTATCTAGCAGTAATTTGGTATTTGCAATGCAGGCAGCTCTCAGTTCACTGCACGTGGCTGATTCTGCCTGCACTTCACCTGGCTGTGACCCAGGCTGCTGCAGCAACACAGCTGGGACACAGAAAGCAGTTCAGTGAAGACACATACGTGTGTATATGCTCATTCCCCTAAACATCATTATTTGGACAAAATCATGCTTCTGATTGGATTCTAACATAAAGAGAAAGAGTATTTGATTTTTGTCTGTTTGTTTATGCGTAGTTATGTTCTTATTCCTAACTGGTATGCAATCTAAGGAATATGGTAAAGAGTAGTTATACAAAAGAATTAACCATGAACAAAATCGATTTAATATCTACAACTAAAGATATTATAATAATCTCAACACTTGAAATGATCTCAATTACATATTATTTATATCTGCACAGTCAGTGAAATAAACCTACTCCTTTTTAGGATGGGTTTAAATTTAAGGTTATATTAGCCTCTGACAAATATCCCTCATTTGAGAAGAATGACCAGCAAAGTGGTCTTCCCATGGCCAAGGTATAGAGGTAGAATTCTGTTTGCAGCAGGGATTCTCAAAAGAAATTGCACAGGCATAAATGCTCTGCCAAAAATGTTGTTACTAATTTACTAATTTTTACGTATGTATGCATAACAATAAAGATAGTTCTTTACACTGACATGTTTTGAAGCATTTTCGGCTCATATCATTTGGTTATTTGAATATCTGTGTTTATGTATGAACCTGATTATCATACAGATAATCAAAACCATAAACTCAAAAGAGTTGTAAAAATCTTATGATTAGTTTAGGTATCACTCTGAAGGTTTTAGTCCATTGTCCTGGCCGCTTAAGGGAGCTCCCATATTTCTAGAATATGGCCTCTCAGTATCATTTTGCTGTGTGTGTGAATTTGTGTATGTGTGTGGTAGGGGAAGAGGATACCCCCCACACTGGATTATTTCCAGAGATTTTAGGATCATTTACAAATTACAGGATTGCAAACCAATCTCATATTGGGGAAAAAATAAGCACACAATCCATTTCAAAGTCAGGTTCACTGTTTTCGCTCATTAATGCAGCCATCCTCCTTTATTGTTTTAAATTACATATTTTTGTTATATTTTGTAGATAAAAGTAATCAAAAGCCTCAGACCTCAAAGAAATTAGAAAAGATACAAAGAAATCAGACCATAATAGAGGTTTCTGGCAAGAAGAAATCAGAGGACATTAACAGTGGTCTGATCTGCTGATCTACCATATAGATGGTAGATAAATAGGCAATGTACCATATATAATTACTTAAGAAGAGATTTTATGTGTAAGACTTTGGTCTCTACAACTGACCTAGATTCAAATCATTGCTCTGTTACCTAACAACTATACAACATTGGGCAAGCTATTTAATCTCTGTTTGATAACCCATAAAATAAGGATAATTATACAACAATCTACCTAAAATGGTTGGTTATTTGGGGGGTTAATTAAGATAATGTTTATAAAACCTTTAGAACAGTACTGTGTACATAAGTGCTATTTTATTCATGTGGACATTATTATTTTTAAAACACATAAACCCACATAAGATTTATGTGAATTTCAACACATATTTGTAATTACTGATAGCAATGTTCATTTATTACGTTTGTATAGCAAGAAATTTGTATATTCATTTGATTTTCCCCACAACTCTGCAGGAGGTTGAGGTAAGTATTGCTGTTGCTCAGTTTACAGATACAGAAATGGAAATCTACCCAGGGAACTGACTTGCCCAGGATCACTCAAGTCTCACTCCAAGTTTAAAAGCTCAGTACTCTGATTCCAGGTTCAGGGTTCATTCTTACCTGCCATCACTTTCAACTATATTCAGTAAACAAACCAGGCTTTCCATGTATTGTCGGCCTGCCACATATGTGTATTATTGTGTATTTGTATTATTTTCACTGTATAAGATTTATTTATTGCTAGAACTTTGGTAGAAATGGTATGGCTAAAGGACTTAGGATCTTAAGTTTTGTTTTGCATTTCCCTCTTAAGCAAATTAAACATTGCCTTCTGCCTCTGCCATCTCATTTGCACTGATTAGTGGGTTAGAATTAGGGCTAAGATAACTTTAAGCCAGATAATTGTGACTTTTTATTGGTGCCCTACAGACAGATGCATTTCTGAAAGGGGTTTTCTCCACCATGGTAGAGACTCTGATGCTGTTGAATCTCTCAGCCACTTTCCATGAAGTGGTACCCTAGGGAGGAAGTTATACAGCCCTTCTTCTTACTACCAACCCAGGGCAGGACAAGTACCACTCAGTGAGATGGCAAGAAAGAGGAAGACTCAGGCGGTAGAATTGACCCTCTGTTCTCAAGGCAACTGGAACTCCTGCTTTCATTTCCAAAGACAGTGATTGCTTAAAGCTTTCCCAAGTCATCATTAGAATAGTCATTCATCACAGATTGGCATACATTCATCAGGAATAACATCATCAGGATTATAATTTGAGACATAAATAAATAATGCAAGATATAATGAATTTTCTGGTTGATGGCAAAATCTTGCCAACCTAAAGCTTTTATAAAAAAAATATTCTATTTTATTTCATTCCTTTCCCTGGCTCTGTCTTCCAAGTTAACTTTAAATTAGAGTTTGGGAAATTTTCTCAGAGACCTGACTGTTATTTTCTTAATATTAACTTTTTACAAAAGTATTGGCTGTGGACTTGAAGTGACATTTTGAAAATGTCTCTGTTTGCAATGCTGCATTTTTACTAGGATTTCTGTGTTGCTCAACTCAGAGGAATCTCAGGGGCTTCTTTTCTTTGTCATCACTACAGCTCAAAAAAGACAAGAACAAGATATTTATAATCATAGACATTAGTTAATTTTATATTATTTATTATATACCCATTCTAATGGATATTTTAAAAAGTATTCAAAGAAAGTATTTTCAAAGAGCAAGATGCTCAATTTATGTAGAGCATTCTATTCCCAATAGGTTTTCACAGTCATATATTGGTTACAGCATTGAGCCAGGCATTAAAATGTCCCTAGGTCTCAAGTCTGTTATTTACACTATAGTATTCTTCCTTAACTTTTACCACCTGCTAATTAGTTATAAGGAAATATTTTTATTAATATACTGATTATTATTCTTATCTGTTATTTTAAAACCATATTCACTATGTGAGTTTTGAAGAAAATAATGTGTCAAAATTTTATGGTCCACTTTTTTTTTGTTTTGTGGTTTGTCTCTTCCTGTTATAATCTATTTTATTAATATATTTAAAGAAGTTGAGGCTCTACAAACATAAATTCCATATATTCTTATTGAAAATAAATGTGGACTTCTCTGGCCAATGTGTGATGAATCTCATGTTTTATAAATGAATAATTAATTATAATTGGGACAATATAAAAAATATATGTATCACAGAAGTGCATATGTTTCATAGTTACTTGGTTATAAGATTCTGACTGTACCCAAAACTCAATAGAAAAATGCGAGAAAGACCTGAAAGACAATTCACCAAAAAGAGTATAAAAATAGTCCTTAACATGAAATTCTGCTCAAAGTCATTCATAATAGAGAAATGCAAACTCAAGCAAAACTGAGATAGGATAGCCAAAGAAGTCTACATTATTTTCAAGAACTCTCTAAAAACTAAGTATTGTTTTCACTCATCAAACCAGCAGAGATTTTTTAAAGTGATTGTTTCCATTACCCAAAAGGCATAATAAAGTACCTAGCTGAGTATAAAATGATAAATATTAATAGAACATAGACTGCTGTCTTTATAGTGTTTGCAGTCTAAGAGACAGACAACATTAAAATATTTACAGGTGCCATCTTATAAGCAGTGCTGAGTCCTATGAAATAAAAATGCTGGTTATCTAAGAGACTATCTAGAAGGGCCTGATTTACCTTGGAGAGTCAGGAAATTCCTCTCTATAATGTATTTTGGACCCAGAGTCATATAAGGTTTTGTAAGCCATTTAAGTGTTTTGAATTTTATCATAAGTCCATTGGGCAGCTACAAAAGCAGTTTAAGCAGAGAAATAGTGTGATCCAGTTTATGTTTTAAAATGCTGACTGGCTCTGCTGAATGGAGAAAGAATGGGAACAAACATTCTTCCTGGAGACCAGTTCGCAGTCTGTAAAGACTCTAAAATGCATACCCTTTAATCAAGTAATGTTAGGAAGTTTATCCTAAGGAAATAATCAGTAATTTATTCAGATTTTGACTCAAAGATTTATCACACTCTCATTGGGAATAGCAAAAATTTGAAAACAGCTATTCTAATAGGGGAATGGTTAAATAAATAACATCTAGATAGTATAATATACTGTCAATAAAAGTGAAATCATAGGAAAACATTATAGAGTATGATACCAAATGTTTTAATGTTTCTATTGACAGAAAAAATAAATACACCAAAGCAGTTGTAACAGTTATGCTTAAATTATGATGGCCGGGCGTGGTGGCTCACGCCTGTAATACTAGCACTTTGGGAGGCCGAGGCGGGCGGATCGCTCAAGGTCAGGAGTTCGAAACCAGCCTGAGCAAGACCCCGTCTCTACCAAAAATAGAAAGAAATTAATTGACCAACTAAAAATATATATACAAAAAATTAGCCGGGCATGGTGGCGCATGCCTGTAGTCCCAGCTACTTGGGAGGCTGAGGCAGTAGGATCGCTGAGCCCAGGAGATTGAGGTTGCTGTGAGCCAGGCTGACGCCACGGCACTCACTCTAGCCTGGGCAACAAAGCGAGACTCTGTCTCAAAAAAAAAAAAAAAAAAAAATTATGAGATACAAGGAATTTTTCTTTCTTTTTATTTTGTTTTATATATTTTCCAAATGTTGTTAGCTCAACATGTATTTCTTTTATAAAGCAATGAATGTCATTATACATTTTAATTCTATTTTGGATTATATATTTTATTCAAGGCCATATTTGTTTATTAGTTAAATGTATGTACCTATGAAATTTTTCTCACCTTTAAAAAATGTTACATTTTGTTTGTCATACTTGTTTGTGAAATGAAGACATGTTCTAAAATGTTTTCAAGTGATACAGTATCTGTGGGTGTTTCTAACAAGCAATTTATTTCTACTGTTTTTCTTTATCCTTTTATAGGCATTTGCCTGGTGGCCTGATTTACTGGCTGAACATGCAGAGAAATTCTGGGCTTTATTTACAGTGGATATGGATACTGCACTAGAGGCTCAACCACAAGACTCTTGGGATAGTTTTCCTCTTTTCCAACTGCTTAATAATTTCCTCAGAAATGACAGTGAGCACTTGCATTTTCTTTAGTGTGTGAAATGGAGCGGGGTGGGAGAATTTTTTGTATGTGAATTTGTATTGGCAGAGCCCTACCACTGGCCCAACCAGAGTTGGCGTGGGGAACATTCAGGTTTGCTCAGCCTCCCGGATTCTATCAGGCCAGAGTCTGCAAGAGACCAGCAACACTCCCACGTTGCTCCCCTGGGTTCTGAAGTTCATCTTATTCCCACCTTGCTGCATTCATTGAGGACTGATAACTTAGGCTCCCTTCTCATTGTATCTTATAGGTCAGAAAATCTTCAAAGGTTGGCATTTCTAAAGTACTTGAGAATATTTACATCTCTGAAAGACACCTTAGAAATTTATCTTCATTCTAGAAATCATGATATGTTAAGGCACCTACTAAAATGCATTGTAGTATGGCCTGAGAGTAGATTCATTTCTACAGATGATTATCAAGTATTACTGTAGGGTATGACTTGCTCATTCAGTATTCAGAAACTAAAGAGAAGGTAAAAGCTTCCTGCTGAGACTTTTTTCTCCATGCAGTGATATCTTTTTTTCTTTTTTTTTTTAGCACTAGATGCTTGTTTTATTTACTCATTTTTAGTCTAAGCTGGTGTTTGTTCAGTTTTTTTTTTATTTCATCATATTATGGGGGTACAAATATTGTTAAGGTTACATATATTGCCCTTGCCTCCACACCCCCAGTCAGAGCTTCTAAAATGTCCATCCTCCCGGTGGCATGCATTGCACTCATTATGTAAGTATACACCCATCTCCTCCTCCCCCTCCCACCCGCCTGACACCCGCTAAATGTTGCTTTTCTTTTCTTTTTCTTTCTTTTTTTTTTTTTTTTTGACATTTTGGTTACATTTTATATCTTTGCCTTTCCCTATGAAGGGTTAGAGGTATGCCCTTCCCCTTCACAATGCTCACCACATCCCTAAGATGTGGGTCTACTCGCCACCCAGTCCCTGGTGAACACCACCATCATTTGAGCACCATAGTTTTAATCAGTCAGTACCAATTTGATGGCGAGTACATGTGGAGCCCATTTTCCTGATGCAGTGATATCTTTTACAGTTATTCTGGTAGATTGCCTTCTAGCAGCTAGCACCAACCTTGTGTTTCATTGAGATTTTAGCATACAGATTCCTAGGCTTTTTCTGTGATGATTTTTTTTTTTTTTTAGTTTTGCTTAGTCTCGAGTTGGCTACCACTGACAGCCATTGTTTCAACCCTTGCAGTGATCGTGGGGCCACTAATTCCCTATTCAGTAAAATTCTTCTCATTATAGACCAAGTTGAACTTACCTCTTCCTAACTCCTGGGTCTGACTCATTCTCTTTGATCAATGCAACAGTCTTCTTCTGTCATGTGTTCTCTTCTCCAACCCACTATCCACGTAACATTCAACTGTTCCTCACATGTTAGAGTTTTTATACCCATTACCATTCTTATCACCTTCCCCTGAATAGACTTCGCTCCATTTCTCAGTGTTGCTCTGGAATGTGGAGCTCACCATGTTACCTGAATAACCTGGACCCCACAGAGAGGCGCCTGCCTCCTGCCCTGTCTTCCTGCAGCCCAGAGAGCTCTGACTCTCCAGGGAACTTCATCACCCTGTCAATAACACTTAGAATTTTCTGTATGTTAAAACTCCAGATCTTTTTGTTGTTCCCTTCCCAGAAGGCCACTACTATATCCATCTAGTTTTAAACCTAAATCCATGTTTTCACTGTTATCTTTGTTTAAAAAAAAATTACTGTGTTTTGTTCATGGCTCTAGTGTTTCTTACCTTTCTTTTAGTTGTTCATCCCTTTAAGTCTGTGATATGACTGGGAAAAAATTTATACAGATATGAAATTGCATATAATATTGTACTTCCCATGATCATCCCAAGTTTAGGACACCAGGTTAGGAACCTCTGCTCTAGTAACAGAGGCATCATGTTGTAGTAATTAATAACATGGGCTTCAGTGCCAAACAGATTTATGTCCCTCTGCCACTTACTGTTTGACCTTTGACAATAGCTTACCCTCCCCAGGACTTAGATTCTTTATAAAAGGAGAATGATAGTACCTACAGTGTTGTTGGCAGTGATGATTAAATAAGATGATAACTCGTGCATAACAGATTATAAATAAATATTATAGATACTAGTGTTTTAAAATTTTAGCCTTGATTCTTTCAGTCATCTTATTCATTCTTCTACCCAATTTCATTTCCAAAAGATCTTGTTATAAAGCCAAAGAATTAAACTACAATTTCTATCTCAAATTCAACCACAATGTCTGCTCTCAGAAGTTGCTAATAAATCTGCGTTCAATTATCCATATATGAATCATTCATTCTGCAGATTATCCTCACAATTTTTAAGTTCTGATTTGGTTCCCACCTGCCAACTAGCAATCTTGGAATGACTGTCTTCCTTTCCCAGTCTCTTATCATCTTTCATTTTCTGCTAAGAAATTATAAGTCAGGTTTTTAATAGTATCTTAAGACATATGTATGACAGTAAACGTGCTTCCAAAAATAAATGCATGTATTTTGCATTGAGTCCCTAAATGAAAATAAGTAGGTGTGACTTTTTTTCTAACAGTGCTTTGTCCAGTTGAATGAAAACTCAGTAATCGACCATATTTAGATGTATGTTGGAGTTCATTCAAAAATGAGGCATCAGTGTTCACAGTCAAGCAGTTACTAAAGATGTTGAATCATTTGCCTTACCAATTTTATGGAGAAGAATTTTGTAGACATCTTAGAAATATTCTTGGTAAATCTCTCCTATAACTCAATGAATTAACTTTTTTATATTCATTTTTAAAAAGAGTTCTTGTATTGCAAGTATAAATTTATGGGATAACAAAATGAGAACTATAAAAATTTAATTTTCAGCCAGATTTGCAAACATTTAATTCACAAGAGTTTTGATGTTCCTCACCTGTTTTATACCACTTCTATCACATCGACTGCTATTAAATACATAAAATATTGTCTTGTGTATTTGTTGTACATTACTCATCACAATAGAGAAGCATTTATTACTGATCTCTTTTGAGTACTCTCAATTTTGAGGATGAGTCTAGATCTTAGCTTTGATTTTTCAGTGATTAACAGATTTAGAAAACATCAATTATTTCTGAGAAAAACAGCTCCTCTATGTAGTAAGGTAAATAGAAAAGTTCCCCAGTGCCATAATTTCTTTTTGGTACTGGGAGTACGGTGTGATCTGGGGAATTGAAGTAGAATACAATGACTTTCATCCAAAACTCACAATTTCACTATCCAAAACCAAGACCACTGAGTAATATCTCAGTAGTCAGTAAAACATAATTTTTCTAGCTATTAATATCACCCATGATGATAGTGAAGAGTACTATTAATAATTGTATGTTTGTTTTATTACATTCTGTAGATACTCAGATGATGATTTAGTGGATTCAATTCAAATGTTTAATGTTAGCCTATGGCTGCCCCAAATTGTCCTTTGGGAAAACTGTGGAAAAACATTGAATATCTATCCTTTTAGCCCCCTTTAAATAAAGATCCTTACATCATGGCCATAGCATTACAGTTTTTACTATACATTATAGTTTTTATTATAGCCAATTACAGTTACAGTCCAAATTACAACTTTAGCCAAGAAATAGAGAACTCTGAATATCCAGTCTTGGAAAGGGAGATAATGTGCTGAAAAATAGTCCTTACTTACATAGCTGTAAGTTTTGTGTGTGTGTTTCTGTGTTACATGA
Organism: Microcebus murinus; assembly: GCF_040939455.1. Classification (NCBI taxonomy): domain Eukaryota; kingdom Metazoa; phylum Chordata; class Mammalia; order Primates; family Cheirogaleidae; genus Microcebus; species Microcebus murinus. The sequence continues at coordinate 75,766,238 of NC_134112.1, read as the reverse complement.
CATGTGCTGCTAATTATATGTAGATTTTTAAATGGTTGTGATTTATCACTAATAATGTCATATATTTATGTTTGCTTTTCCAAAATGTAAAATTACTCAGACTCCTCAAACTAATGGAGATTTTAGTTAGAATTTGTACTTTATTAGTGGCTTGAAAATTTTATAGCTGAGTCATTTCTTTTTATAATATTTTTCATGAATAATTCAGATGTTTCCATTGGTTATTTACCATTTTTCTTTTATTAAAATACTTATGTGTTGATATTTAAAAATAGACGATTTGGGTGTATAAAAGGGATCTTAAATGAATCTCTTCATTTTTCAGCTGAGGAAACTAAATCCCTCAGAGACGGTGAGCCTGGGCAGGGGCTTGCCAGCTGGGAGTTAGGAACAGAGGTGACTGGGAGCCTAAGCCCTTGCTCTCCAGATCAGTCTCATTCTACAGTAACAAAAGCAGATTCTGGGGGGCATTCATAAAATAATATAAGCTTTTTATAAGGAGGAACTTTTAACTCAAAATATTTATAAGGGCATTGGGTTGTGGGGCCCCAAAGAAAGAGAGTTGATTAAAGGACACAAAAAGGCTCATATATGAAGGTACCTGTTGTCTTAGCATATGTGTCAGGAAATGTCTATGACAAGATGGGACTGAACTAATTAGTGGGGAAACAGATCAAGACAGCAAATTCAGCATCTATGTTAAGGAAGGGAAAAAAATCTGTCTGGGGCATGTGTCTTTCCTTACAGTTAGCCATGATTAGGGAAAGTCGTAGCTTTAAGAACCCTTAGAGATGAAAGTGGTTTTCCTCCAGGGAAGAGTACCAGCTGCACCACAATTTTAGCAACTGTCCCCAATCTCCCACCCCTCGCAGACTCACGCACTGATTCCCAGAGCAAGTCTGATGATGAAAACAAACTCAGACTCCTTCATTTCTGGCCAAAAAAAGACTTGAGCTCCCGCATGCCTCTCCACCCTGCCTTCACCCAGCCTGATCCACAACCCCCTACTAAAGAGATAATTAGATGGGCAATCTCTTTAAATGGCATCTAAGGAAACAATTTTGAAAGAGAGATGTATTAAAATTAAGGGAAGATGAATGTTGTTATCATGAAGCAATTAGCATGAGAGTTAAATGATACTGAATGACTCTAAAGCTAGCACAAATAGAGTCTACCCTTGCACACTGTTTCCCACAGTCTTCCTGTCAATAATGGATATGGAGAGTGACCGCTTCTGACAAATGAAAGCCATCTGCAAATGGCACAAATCATTTCTTTCAGCACTACTGAAAGGCAAACCCTTGGAGCTAGTCACCTTTTAATCTGTGGATATGCTAGCAAGTGGCAAATGACCATTCTATTGGGAACTGATTCCCAAGTGAAAAATACCACGGTGCTTCTTCTTTAATTAACAGCCTTTTCACATTGCTAGCACATTAAAGCCATCCCGAAGAACACCCGTGCTTATATAATCAATGTCACAGCGTCTCTGCCTAAATGAATAATAAATGTTCGGGCTCTACTCTTAAGTGAAAACCTATTCTCCAAGACTTTCACCTTCATAAAGATGGGCTCATAAAAATCGAAAAAAGAAAAAATTGGAATGTGGTCTCATGAGTATAAAAAGGCTAGTGTTAATAATTAACAAGGAGAGTGAAGTAGAGTCAAATTAGCCATAATAGAGCCCAGAGTGACTGGCAAAGTCACCTCTCATTATCAAAAAACTCATTAAGAAATGAAGAGGTGGAAATCCCACTGGGTTATTCTCACACTTAGGCTGTATCAGAGATTATTTTTCAGATTTCTTACAAATGAAGAACTGTTAGGTCACCATATTGTATATTAGGTTAATCTTTAAGCTTTGAAATATGGAGGGCTGACACCTGCGTGTTCTGCTACCTCCACCAGTGCTTAAATGAGCTGTGCATCTGAAATCCACGAAGTAGTGTTTATAGAAATATCTGTATATACAAATACTAGGAACAGTGCAGAAAGGATATAACTTCTAGATTATAGCAAGCCTGTGTGCCAGCTTAGTTTCATAGATATGTACTTTTACAAATGATGAAATGACCACCAAAATGTTGAAAGCGTATTTAACTCTAATCACCTGGCTTGATTGAGTTCAAAATTGTGTGTCAGAATTTATTTTGCTAACCAGCATGATAAAAGAAATTTAAAAGCAGGGAGTCACTACCTTCTTCCCCCCTCAACTGAATTCCACAACACTGCTCTAATTTCTTTACTACATGTAGACTTTTAAAAATTTTATATGCTATTTAATAATATATTAGGACTTGGTTGTTTAAAGACAATAACCTGCTCTAAAATGCCTTTCACAGTAGATTTGCAGAAATATTTCTAACTTCTGAAGACATAGTTATCAAGAACCCCACACTTGAGAGCTGTGTATCATGTTACAGCCGTATTTGTTCGCTTTAATGGGCACAAGTATTCCAGGACACACGCCCAGAAATCAAAAGGCCATCTGTAGCTGGAGTAAAAGTATATACCTGTTTAGCTTTAATATTAAATAATCTCATAAAAGACAGCATGAGGACTGCTGGACCTTGAGATTTCTTTATGTCTGCCCTAAGCCTTAAGGTTTATATTGACTTTTTCCTGAATTAGTCCCACAAGAAACAGGTGTTGAATGCCTACAAGTTACAAATCCCAGACGCCTTGCAGATACATGGGTAAATAAGAAGTGATTCCTGCCCTTGAAAAGCATAAAACCTAATGGAAGATGTGCATGTATATATACTACTAACTATAATGCAGTAGATTATAGAAGTATGATTCACTTGTGCCTACTGTGAAATTTTTCATTATAGTTTTAAACTTGGATTTGTTACTTAAAAAGTAAGAAACATTGTAATATCTGTGCTCTGTCCCTCCTTGTCACTTTCTCTCTCTAGATATGCATGTATCTGTGTATGAATATATATTTTTAACAAGTGTCCTGAGGGGAATGAGAGCATTGAATATACTTTTAAGAGGTTATTATGCTAGTTAAGGTATAAATTGAATATTATCAAACTATATAAAATTCCTTATCTAATTTTTAATTAAAAGAGAATAAAATCTCAGGTATATCTTATTCTACTTAAACTTCAGTGGGATGCTCTCAGAGTTTCCTTTAGGGGGTGGATTTCTATTGATATTTATTTAATAAGCAGACATTTATTGAGTGCCTACTTAATGTGCCAGATTCTTGCCTGAGTGCTATTCCCAGATCTCAGGGGGAGTTTTGTTTGGTTGTGTGTGTGTGTGTGTGTGTGTGTGTGTGTGTGTGTGTTCTTTATACATAACGCTATTCTAGGCTGTAGTTCTCCTGACTCTTTTCCTGAAGCCCATATTCATATTTCCTGTGACAGGAATCTTCTTTATGTGCATTTGTCAACATGGAGAGTGACATATTAATTTTGTATCTTAGTCTACTGTGCTTGCATCACTCAGGGATGATACAGTTTGTGGTCTTGAATAATTGTTGTTTTATGACAAAGTCTGTTGATTTTATCGTGGTTGGTACTATTTGTTTTGCTGGTCATGAATTAAGGATTTCCTTCTGAAATGCCTAATTAGAATTTTAGGGGGCAAAATCATTCTTCCTAGTAATCCACTTATGCTAATTGGAAGAAAGTAGGGAAGTATAAAATTGGATTGCATGAGTTCAAATGTCAGTGTCACATTTTTACCCTAAAACAATACATGAACTCTTTTATTTGCAGATTCTTCATTTTGCCCAGTGATTATAGTCTCAGTAATTGTTATTAATTGGATCATAGTTTAAATTCCCTGTTGAAGTCTTCCTATTAAAAGCCTACAACAAGTACTTTTGTAAATGTAAGACTCTTTTTGGTATGTAAATAATCAACACTAATTTATTCATTATTGGGAATTTTCAAAATAATTGGGCACATCTGCATCCTGAGTATAGCTTTTAGCTAAGCCTCTCTCGCTTTCTTTTTGCCATTTCTAATTGTGTCATAGGGCTTGATGTCACTGGTACTTTATTATTTTCTGACAAGGTGGTATTTGGAAATATGGAATCTCTTGGGGGGGAAAAAGGTATTTTTATCAGCAAAGTAGGTGCTGGTTTTCCACATATGATGTGACCACTTTTTGAGACTCCTGAACAATCCTTTTAGTGTGAGAAGTGTTCTTAGATGAGGCCACCTTAAGAATCTCCTCTTCCAAAGAACCGTGGCAATGAGTGCCTTGTAAAGGCTTGATTTGGACAGGTGACAGCACCAGATTACAACCTCCCATGAAACCATATGGAGAAGATGGAGGCACTCATTCTGGTGCCTCAGGCTACATACTAAGAAGGGCTTTTGACAGTGTCTGCTAGGAGTGGAATGCAAGCTGGCATATGGGCAACTAAGAAAAGGAGCATACATTTACATAGACAAGTGTAGTGTATAGTGCATTTCTATAGCCTCACCTTTTGAAACCAAGTGTTCTCTTTTCTTTCTTTCCCCATGTATATTTTACCATTATTCCTCCTTTTCCTCTCCCTGCCTCCCACACCCCCTTTCTCTCTCCCCTTCATCATTTTATCTACCTCTATCTCTTCCTCCCTCCCTCCTAATTACCAAAGAAATAATGCTGCCAATTTTCTAAAACTTTCAAATGTGGGTTTACAAATTGATTTTTAAAAAATAAAAAGGAACTCACAGCTGAAATCTGAGCAAACTTTTGGCCAGAATTCAAGATGTGTCGTAGTTCATAAGAAATATAAATAATTTTCTCCACATTCTGCAGGATATAATCATTTGTTTATCAAGAATCATGATCAGCCAGGCATGGTGGCTAAAGCCTGTAATCCTAGCACTCTGGGAGGCCAAGGCAGGAGGATTGTTTGAGGTCAGGAGTTCAAGACCAGCCTGAGCAAGAATGAGACCCCATCTCTACTAAAAATAGAAAAAATTAGCTAGGTGTGGTGGCCCCTGAGTAGCCTTAGCTACTCAGGAGGCTGAGGCAGGAGGATCACTTTAGCCCAGAAATTTGAGGTTGCTGTGAAGTAGGCTGATGCCATGATACTCTAGCTCGGGCAACAGAGCCAGACTCTGTCTCAAAGGAAAAAAAAAAAAAAAAAAAACAGTCATGATTGACCAGAGAAAATCCTCCCCTTGACACATTCACTAAAATAAGAAATATAAAATAGCCAACCTTTATATCCAATAGAAATTTTAGCAGTCTGAGCATGGATATATGCATCAAAAATAGTATTTCTCATAGCAGTATCATTTAATACCATATATTTTATATAAACTATCAGGGTATATGCAGACCTCAATAGGTTCTATGGTTGCCATTTAATATAATCTCTTGAATAATATTATAGTAATCTTAGTATTATATTTAAGTATTTATTCATCCAACAAACATTTGAACACTTGCTCTGAGCTAGGGGCTTTACTCAATATAAGAATACAGACATGGCCCCTGCCACAAGAACCTTGCATTATCATAGGCAGACAAGTATGAAGACCATTTTTATCACAAGGACCCTAGTGGAAACCTGTACAGGGTAGAGAGTAAGCAAGGGAAACAAGTAATTGGGCAGAAAGACAATAGAATGAAGCATTTCTAGACAGGATTTGAATAACATGTGAGTACTTGAACTGAATCATATAAATCATTATGATTGTACCACAGCAACTTTCGAGGTCAAACCACAGAAATGACCCCAAGAGGGAACTTCGGGTCAGACAACAGAAATGAGCCCAAGATCTTGGAGGACTTTCATCCCATGCTAAGGCTTTTAGAGCTTTTCATGATGATTCACTGAAGGATTATAATCCTTAGGAGTAGCATTATTAGTTTTATATTTTAGCAATCCCCTCTGCTTGAGATTTTGGGAAAATGTATTGACAGAGGGAAATTAGGAGCCTAAAGACCAATTAGGAGATTATTGCATTAGTGAAGATAGGAGATGAGAGGACTGGCGTAGTGCAGCAGCAGTGGTGGTGAAGAGAGGAAGAGGACATATTAGAAATATATTAAGGATATTAAACACACAGGTCTTGATGATGAGTTGGATGTTGGAAGTGATGAAAAGGCCTGGGGTACAAATTCGGTGTTGCTGCTGTAATGATCAGGTAGACGATCTTTATTTTTGCTCCAAGGATGGAAATACAAGAAGTCAGTTTATTTAATAGGACAATGTATCACATGCTTATCAAATATATCAAAAAGGAGACTTCTTGCTAGGAAAACATTTGAGTCAATCGACACTCTTAGAAGCATGTAACATTTAATACCAACATTGAGTGTGATTCTCCTTATCTGCTGCTTCATTTTAACACTCTAAGTATGACTTCATCACAACACATCTAATCTCCAAATGTGTAACAGAGTAGCATTTGAAATGATGAGGTAGAGTGGTCATTTGTAAATGTAATAATTTATTACGTGAACATGTGTTTTGGTCCTGGTATGGTTAAAAATAATGACAATTCTTAACAGTACCCATCAAGATGGAGAACCTAAGTTTCTTTATACAGTATTTTTAAATAATAGTCTGTATAAATTAAGGTTTAGGCATATAATCTAAAGATACAGTGATTTAAAACCTTTCAGCTTTCAGTAAAGGTTATATTATAAGCACATTGAAAATTTTCAGTATTCATCTTTTCATGCATTGAATGTAACAGTTTTGTACAACTGCTTGACTTCTTCATATTCTGAGTTTTTTTCAAAATTCTAATTCTGAAAATATATCTAAGATATGATACAATATATTTTTCATTTGCAAGATTCTTTTGTTACCGAAACCAACCATACATTTCTATGTTTTAAAAGATGCTTATGTGCTGATATTAGGTTTGATGGATGGTTGAACAGATAGATAGACAGATAATAGTTTATGGGAACCTAAATAGAAGGATGACAGTTTTATAAATGATAGAGGTTAATGTGGAGCTTTGGTGTCAAATCCTGGTTTTATTGCCTAATGAATGAATGATCCTAGGCAAGGGTCCTAAGCTGTGCCTCAGTTTCCTTATTTATAAGATTTAAAAAAATATTTCCTACTTTACAGAGTTTATGTGATGTTTAAATAAGAGAATGAATGTACAGAAACTTGCCCAGTGCTTGGCACTGCAAAAATGCTAGGTGGGAGGAGTTCTTAAGTAGAGATCCAATAAATTCAGATTTCAGCATATTTTTAAATTTACCTCCCACAATGATTTAGATGGTTTGAATGAGAATATTTTATCCTTAAAGTTTAGTATCCTTATTTAAATGGAATTTGGTGAAAGTAACTGAATTACGTGATCTATAGTACCTTCTAGCTCTATGATTAAATCTCCAGGAATAAATAAAGTTCCTTCAATGTGTGAATAAAAACATCATCAAGATAACATTAATCTCCTAAATAAGTCATTTATCATTAAATATGATTATCATTCCCACTTTAATAGGGAATCTTTTATCATATAGATAAGCTAGAAAAAGACTAATCATAAAAAAATACTAAATCATATCAGAGATGGAAAAAATCAGTGCTGTATTTCCTTCTGTATTTAGAATTATTTCTATGCCGCTTTTCATGTGTCTATAGTTGTCTATCCTCTGACAAATTTCAGAATCACATAAAGTAATATATCTAGGGTATCTTCATATATTAATCCATGCCACTATTGTAAACATCATATACTTTGCCCAAGTTTTAAAACATTATTTAGGCTATTGGAGTATCTTTGCTCCAAAGAAGATAATGTGGAAAATTGACAGTATTTTATAAGACAGTATTATTTGAGTTGCTAGTAATTAGATTTAGTAACTATAAGCATATACAACTATTAGGATCCATAAAAGTGAATGAGATTACTGAGAGACTTTTCTCCATCTTCCACTTCTGCTATTTTAGTCAAAGCCACCTTATTCTTTACCTTGTCTATTTCAGTAAAGAACTGAGCACTAACCTTCTCTGCTTCCACCTCTGGCCACCTACTCTGTTTTCCACACAGCAGCCAGAGAGATCATATCGTGTCACTCCTCTACTTATAAAAATAATAAAGCTTCCCACTGCACCCAGTAAAACTCACACTCCCCACTCTGTCCTAGGATCTGGACCCCATCATAAACCACTTCACTCCAGCTACCCTGGCCTTTCCATCTTCCTAGAATGATGCCAGCTTATTCCTCCCCATAACCTTTGTGCTAGCTCTGTTCTCTACCTGGAAACCTTTCCTTTAACTCTTCCATGGAAGGCTTTTCTGTCACTTAGATTCAACTAAAACACCATCTCTTCAGAAATGCCTTTCCTGACCACAGAGAATATTTTAAAGAAGAACGTTTTCACGTTGATAACAAAATTGTACTTTTTTACCCCAAATGCAAGTGGGCTTAGGATATGTCTGTACATTTGAGAAATATTTACAATCAATAGCACTGTCATCCAAAAAAGAAAAGTCACAAATTGTATTGACTGTTCCTTAGCATTACTTGGTATTTTCCTATGGATTCTGTTTTCTTACATGGTGCACTTAGGCACGTACTGACCTATGTTTAATGAAATTGTATTCTGTCCTCCTGAAGGAGGTGGGTGCACCTTGCCTAGCAGTCTGTCACAGTAGCATGAATTCTAAAGCTTATATGACTAACTGCTCTAGGTGAGATGTTCCATACAATAGTTCATTAAAGGCAAATGGAAAATTTAAAAATGCAGGTGGTATACTATTTTTAAATACAGATGTGCAAAATCGAATGGCTAAAAAGAAAATTCACAAACGACTAAAACATTCAAGAATCAGAGTAGCCCAGGCACAGTGGCTCACACCTGTAATCCTAGCACTCTGGGAGGCTGAGATGGGAGTATTGCTTGAGCTCAGGAATTTGAGTCCAGCCTGAACAAGAGTGAGACCCCATCTCTACTAAAAGTAAAAACAATTAGCCAGGCATCATAGCACATGCCTGTAGTCCCAGCTACCCAGGAGGCTGAGGCAAGAGAATTGCTTGAGCCTAGGAGTTTGAGGCTGCAGTGAGCTATGATGACACTGTACTCTAGCCCAGGCAACAGAGCAAGACTCTGTCTCAAAAAAAAAAAGAAAAAAAAAAAATCAAAGTAGATATTCCCAAGGCCACAGTCACCCTCATAGTAAATTAAACAAGTGTAGCTCTTAGAAGTAATCAAGGTTATCTCTTAGAATTGAACAGGTTTAGCTCGTCTGTGGTACACAGCATAGCACAGAGATTGTAGCTCTCTGCTTAATTGCTGCATTTACATGTGCCAGGACCTTCAGTGAAGCTGGCAGCTCCTTTGAGTTTCTAGCCAGTGGTCATGTGCCTATATGTTAAACTTCTTAGAAAATATACCACCTGCCAGGAACATTTTATAGAAATATAATCTATTTGTGTTTTGACAGCCATATATAGAAGGCTAATGATGCTTTTTGATCAATTTCCATGATATGATATTCAGTATGGGGAGCAAGATCCATTATCATCCATATTCCAATCAGTCTTCTGTGTCAGACTCTTTCAGGAAAGTTTTCCACCCTTATTTTCCAAATGTCTAATATTGTCCCTCTGACAAATACTGTTTCTGCTTGGCTATTTCAGCACTTTTGTGTAATGGAAAATTTCACAAACACTTGCAAGAAATCTTTGTGCCCTTGGTTGTCCGCTACGTCGATCTCATGGAGTCTTCCATCGCCCAGTCAATTCACAGAGGTTTTGAGCAAGAGACATGGCAACCTGTCAAGTAGGTATCTTACCTAGTGTCCACAGAGCATCTGCCTCTTCAGTCCTGACCTTATGACTTTCCACATGGCCATCTATAGTTATTGCTTATGGTGGTCCCTTCCCACGTTGTTTGTTTCTTTACAGGAATATCGCCAACAGTCTTCCCAATGTAGCTCTTCCAAAAGTTCCAAGTCTGCCTCTTAATCTTCCACAGATTCCTAACATTTCTACTCCTTCGTGGATGGCTTCTTTATATGAGTCCACGTGTGTATTCCTCACTTATTTCCTGGTGGTGTGTTAGCTAGTGCATGGCCTGGGCTGTGTTCTGTGCAGATGTGTTTAGATTGCATGGCATTTATTCATGTTGGTTGAGGAATACTGCTTTTGGTTGATCTGTGTGAGTGTTTTAAGCCAGTAAGCTAAGCTTAGCATATCGATGATAAATGATGTAGCTTAAAAAGAAATGAACACACTGGTTTGATGTAGCTCATGTGTAATCTATGTGTCAGGAGTCATTTTATGACCCAAGTTGTAGACTTTACTAAGTGATATAACCAGAGTTCTCCTTACGTAGACAATCAGAGCACTAAACAGTATTTCAAGGATTCTTAGTTGGCTCTAGCCTTATTGCCACCCACATGTACATCTTGTACATGGAGGAAACCATTGTAAGGATGGTTTCGAGAATATAATCTTTTCTCTTTTATATCTTCAACTTTAAAGAAACAGGATTGCACCTTTCAGAAAGGGATTATCCTTTATTTGCCAACACTAGGAAGTTCTTCTTTTGTTCTTTGCATATATCAGTTGGTACACCTTGTTATTTTAAAATAATCCTTTACTTTGTTAAAAACCACATTTATGAACTTCACATTGTAACAAACCTCCATATGGCAGATTCAGTAACTAAAAGTTATTAAAGTGAAAAGTTGTGGACTTTGAAATTGATCAGGTCTGAATTTAGAACTTAGCTTACTAATTGTCTTTCTTAGCCTCAGTTTCCTCAACTCTAAAATGGTATGACAGCTAATTTAGAGACATTTTTGTGAGGATTAAAAAACACTTATAGAACTTGGCATATCCTAGGCTTTCACGACATGATAATTACTACTATTCTACATTATTATTGTTTTTATTATTACTTTCATCAGTCATCATCATTATTATTCAGAACGTCTCTGCTTCCAGAGAACATGGTGGTTAAGACTTGCTACTTTCCACCTATGACCAGCTCCAGGTGTCAAATCTATACCCAGTCAAATATGCATACAATCAAGAAGAAAAAGGAAGAAGGGGCGAGGTGGCTCACGCCCGTAATCCTAGCATTCTGGGAGGCCCAGGCGGGCAGATCGTTTGAGCTCAGGAGTTCAAGACCAGCCTGAGCAAGAGAGAGAGCCCATCTCTACTAAAAAAAAAAAAAAAAAAAAAATAGAAAGAAATTAGCTGGACAACTAAAAATTATAGAAATTAGCCGGGCATGGTGGTGCATGCCTGTAGTCCTAGCTACTCAGGAGGCTGAGGCAGAAGGATTGCTTGAGCCCAGGAGTTTGAGGTTGCTGTGAGCTAGGCTGACAGCACAGCACTATAGCCCAGGCAACAGAGTAAGACTCTGTCTCAAAAAAATAAAAATAAATAAAAAATAAAAGAGAAATGAAGGACCAAGAAAGAGAATAGTTACTTGTAAAATAATTTGGTAATATTTCTCCAAGTTAAATGTCATCACTGTATTCATAACACTTACCAAGATATTATGTTACATGTGAGTCTTTTGCTTACAGGCAAATGCTTTGGGCCATTACAGTGTGTAGAGTGGTGTCTGTGTGCTCAGCAATTACCTAGGAGGTATAATGAACCTTTTCTAAGCGTATCATTTTTTTGTACTTCTTTATATTGTTTTCCAATTTAACTTCTCTTCTTCCTCATTTCTCATCTCAACAGCCTTGATTTTAACCAAGAACACTATCATGAACATTATCCTTAAAATTTAGTCTTCTTATTATTACTATTTTATTAGCTCTGAGATTTGTATGAACCCTAAATCCTTTATTATTGAGAATCCTTTTGTTATTTTATTTTTGAGACAGAGTCTCACTCTGTCACCCTGGTTGAAGTGCAGTGGTGTCATCATAGCTCACAGCAACTTCAAACTAATGGGCTCATGCGATCCTCCTGCCTCAGCCCCCAAGTAGCTGGCACTGCAGGTGCGCACCACCATGGCAAGCTAATTTTTAAATTTTGTGTAGAGGTGGGATCTTGCTGTGTTGCTCAGGCTGATATTGACCTCCTGGCCTAAAGCTGTCTTCCCACCTCAACTTCCCGAAGTGCTGGGAAGTGTTGGGATTACAGGCATGAGTCACCACACCCAGCCAACGACCTCTTTTTAAAATCATCTGAGTCTCAGGAGAGGAATCATGACAAATTGGGATTTTGTAAATAGTGATTGTAATTTCACCATTCTGGGCAAATTTAAAAAAAATGTGTCTTTTACAAATTGATCATTATTATCTTTACCTGCCAAGGTTATCAACATTAGGTCCTTTGTCAGAGTGCTTGTAATGTTATGATGTTACTACAGTTTGTTTTTTTGAAGAGTGAAGCATTAAAGAACAAGAAACATTTCTATTTAACCTAAAGATTGAAAGTACAACTACTGATTATGTGAGAATATAAAAGTAATCATGGGTTTGAAGATATATCCCTACCTAACACATAATTCAGGTTAAGAGGTATATATAAAATCTGTATATGAAATCTTCATTCTGGGTTTTTTAGCTCTCGAAATGAATGCTATTTGGAAAGTTTCGTGCTGGCATTTTAAGGAAATTATCTCAGAGTCCATTATTCACACTAGAGTTTTTTAATCTGTTAATGATACCTTTAGGAATAGGTCACTGATTAGAAATAATTTTAAAATGAAAAAGCTCTGAATAAATTGTAGGTTATATACACCAACTCCAGAGAAAGCCTATTTACGTTTTTTAATCTATCTAGTTAATTATAACAAACACTTGTTATCTTAATTACATTCCCAATTTAACACATTTATTGTCTAGCATCTTAGCATAGAATCTTACCATAGCATCAAACAAAAGAAAAATATATCTATATTCTCTATAAAGATTTAATTGTCACATAGTATGAGAAAGTCAATTTTTAATAGAATTCTGCCTTTATTATTTGAGACTTTGTTTTGACAGTTTTATTGTCACTGTGTTATTAAAGAATGCATACATTTCAAATGGTTACATTTCTCCAAAGTACAAAGATTATCAGAAGCAGATTTGCTTCTTTGTCAATTGTATTCGATTACTCTTAAAACACAGGTCCTCTAATCTACCAAACTGTACACTGTGCATTTGTAAGGAGATTTTGCTTGATCATGTTTTTTCTTTCATTTTTATTATACATATGTCAAAAGGAGAAGAAAAGGAAGTGTTTTTCAAACATTCACAATAGCATCAGCATGGTGTTGTCTGGTTCTTTTATTTATTGCATTATATTTAATACATTTAGGGCACTGAATATTAAGGTGAGCAGATAGTAAGTGAGTAAATAAATGGGAAGTGTTCACTGCTTTGCTGTGACTGGTCCCTTGAGAACTTAACTCTGAGGGCCTCTTGGCTAGACAAGGAAATCAGGAGGAATTATTGGCAGAATGGAAGAAGGAAAGCAGTGTAGGTTGGTGATAGAGCTGAGATGCTGAGGCCAGAGTGAGGGGAGGAAATAAGCTTTTAATTAGCCAGAGCAAGAGGTGATTTTTTAAAAAGCTAGCTAATTAAGGTATATTTAGCGAAAAAATGTAGTTGTTTAAAACTAGTTTATTTTTGATAAAACTTCTCCATTAAGCCCTTATGATAAAGGAGTTTAATTTAATTTTCTTTTGCAAACTAAAAGTATATATTTTAGGTTCGTACATGTGAAGCAGTTGTTGGAAAGCAGAGGACAAAGGAGTCATACGGCAGCTGGGGTTTTTTTTTTGTTTGTTTGCTTTTTCTTTTGTGCTCCATTACAGTTAAGTTTCTGTATGTTTTAAGGTAGGAATATTTTACTTTCAAAACATCTGCTTCCATACAATGGAAAAGCAATAGCATTATCTTTTGCCCAAATATATACTCTTCTGTAAATTACCTTCATACATAGGGTGATAGAGCAGCCACCTAGAGAAATTTTACCATAGTAGTGAATGCATAGGAAATCTTGGCTCCACAGTGAGGCATAAGGACCTGACATACATGATTTTGTTCCAACTTCAGAGCACTCTGAATGTCATTTTTCTGCTAGACCATACCTTGTGCTAAGTTCGGTTTTAATTATGAGCTAGAAAAGACACAAAGCATTTCAAAATAAAGATTTGCTTCTATACCTATGCGTGTTTTATTTTCAGTAACTGTATCACCTTTACCTGTAATTGAGAGATTTAGGGGCTCTATATGCTACACATCTGTAGATAGACAGAGCCGTCATGGTGACAGAGGCACATATGCATGAATAGAACAGTCACTGTCATATGGATTTTCTTACATAAAACATACTTTTTGAAATTTCTAAGAGAAAATATGTGTATATTTATCTTTATCCTAAAGATGGATAAAGAACTTTTAAAATGTTTGTTCTTATGCACACAATTTATTTCCATAGGAGAATATCCTTATCTATTTTATCCCCTTTTATGAAACCTTACTACTATATTTATTTCTATGTTGTTCACCTCGCCTTGCCTTATTAAGAAGTGAAAAGGAAGAATTGAAGGCTGAACAAAGATTGGATCATTAGAGATTTTAGGTGGTATTTTTTTCACTAATGGCAGTTGATACAGAAAGGGAAAAGCAATGTTGGCAGTCCACATAATTAAATGTGGGAGTTCATGATGTTCTTCATTTTTCCTTTTTCTTCTAGCAATGGCTCAGCAACATCAGAAGACCTTTTTTGGAAACTTGATGCACTGCAAATGTTTGTCTTTGATCTACACTGGCCAGAACAAGAATTTGCCCACCACTTAGAGCAAAGACTTAAACTAATGGCCAGTGATATGATAGAGGCCTGTGTCAAAAGGTAGACATGTGTTTTCAAGTTGCTGCTTAGTATGCCAGCACCGAATATACTACTTTTCCCCATGTACCTATTATGTTACTGTCACAGGAAAGGTTTCAATATGCACTATTATTCCAAAATTTAATGGGCATTAATTAGATTTTGTGGCCAAAAATCCAGGGGCCCATATATATGATTGATGAAATTGGCCTGATACCTTTTTTCAGGTTTCCCAACCATTGCCCTAATCAGTAGCACCTATATGATATTAATGATTGCTTTTGTGCTTATTGTTATCTCTCTGGGAATACTGTGCTTTAAATTCCCAAGGTAATATTTCCTGAGACATATGGAAAAGGTCTGTTAAGTTCTTTATGTGTTATGTCTGTGTGCTGTGTCAAAATATGATTAGCACCATCAGTTCTGTGATTATTCACTGCTATTTTCTATCCATGTCAGATGAGTTCCAAGTACTATTGACATTCTTTAGAACTTACCCAGAAATAACTTGTGAGATTTTAGATTCTTCCAGATGTGCTTTCATTATTTCTAATAGTTTTACAAAATCAGCATTGCATCCTAATTGGTCAAGCGTTTTTTCCGTTGCCCAAGTTCATAATATATACAAGAACAATGTCAGTTAGGCATGATTTTGGAAAAATAGTCAAACACTGGTTGGAGCAATTGAATAACCCTGAAATTTTTAAACCAAGAAAAATTCTGTTTTTAGAATAATGTTCAGTGGCCCCTAAGGCCATTAATTAGATTATTTAATATATTTTTTAAAAAATCTTCTGCAATTCTGATGTATCAAATCTGCAGGTATTCATCAGATACTTTAGCAAAACCAATTCCAAATAGGCCATTATGTAGTTTCTTACAAAACTACACAATGCAGTTAGAGGCATTTGAAAGAGAATGTAAGTGACATAAAAGAATTACACATTCTCTGTTTTTCATTGACTGTAATGTTTTAGAGTTTTCTAGACTTTTGCTTTTCTTTTTAGTTTGGTAAGCCCTCACATAGAGGATTCATTCTGCTTTAATGCAGAGAAGCATGTAATTTTTTTTTTTTTACTTAGAAATTAATTCAGGCAGTTAAGTGAAGCTGTGAGATATTTCCATTAAACGTGATACACTCGATATAACAAAAAGCTTCATTTGGGTAGCAGTATTGTCTGAGTGACTACATAAAGCTAGGTTTTCTATAAAATATCTCAGTCTAATTTTTTATTTGAGACTTCTGAAAAGAAGAGCATTCTACCCTCTGGCTCCCAAGCACTGTCACACTGCTTACTCCCTATTTGCATGTTTTAAATTAGCTTCGGGTAGTGTTGATTTCATTTTTACAAAACAGGTGAGATGGTTGTCAGAATTTCTTACTCTGAATTCATGTTTTAATAACTAGAACAAGAACTGCATTTGAACTCAAGCTGCAAAAGGCAAGCAAAACAACTGACTTGCGCATTCCAGCTTCCGTGTGTACAATGTTTAATGTATTAGTCGATGCCAAAAAGCAAAGCACTAAACTCTGCGCCCTGGACGGAGGACAAGAGGTAAGTACAGTGTATGCCACATAGGGAAATGCAGCGCAGGGTGTCCTGGCAAGGGGAAATGCTGTTTCCAGAAGGCACTCCCTTCATTGGATTAAAAAAGACCAAGTTCTCTACCACCAAATGTTTGATCTTTTCTTTGCTGTAATAATAGAATGCCTTCTATCACTTGTTCTTGTCAGTTTCTCATATTTTATATAAATACTGCCTAAAATTTTACAATGGCCATTGACTTTTAGATATACCTTTTAACAGCTTAGGTGTTGAGTATTTACATAAACCTTGCTTTTTACAAACAAATGAGAAAGCTAGAAAGCTACCTTCTTTGCTTATACAAATCTAGAGTATCCAGAGTTTGCATCCATAAAAGCAAGGCATACACAAAAAAATAGCATATGAAATACTTTATACAAAAGTTTCCATTTTTTAAAGATCAAGTAAAAACATACTTAAAATCTAGCTCTAGTTCTTGTCAATAAATAACCCACTCTTTCATTTTGATTTATAATTGTTTGATTTTATTTTCAGAAATATAGTTTCATTTTACTCCATGATTTATTTTTGTTGAGAGTGATGATTGGGTAAAAACGGATTTATTTTTCTTAGCTTATCTGTTTTAAGTTAACATTTTATTGCCTTTTTTCCATTGTAATGACTTCTTCATCATTTCTTTGTTCTTTTTATATGTTCACTTTCATCATCTTTTTTCCCAACCCATGGCATGATCCAGTTTGGTATTCAGTGGGTAAGTCTCATTTTTTTTTTTTTTTTTGTAAAAGCACATTTTTCATTTGAGTTATTATTTTTGTAAATGTTTATTTTTTATTTTCATCTTTTCAAATTAAACTAATATAATTAACTCGATTTTCAGATATTTGGCTTCTGTGTGTGTACATATAAGGCTAGCAGCTTACTGTAACATAGCAATAGCCCAGAGACTCAGTAAAACACTGTAAATACCACATACCTTAAAGAATGTCAAGGTTACCCTTGTTTCTTCCATGTTAGGCTGCAGAATCTACAAACTACTCTTTAATTTTTAAACATAAAATTATTTAAAACCAAATGTATTCACCTTCCTTTAAGTTGAAATCAAAATAAATTTAGAAGCAGAGCGATTAACATTTTCAAGCATATGTCTATAGTATACTTCCATTAATCCCAGAGAAGTTTAGAATTTGGGGCTTTAGATGACATATAGGAAAACCCCTAAATCTTTGGACCAGGAGGTCACACCCAAGGTCTCCTCACACAGATGAATCCAATAGTGGACTTCAGTGAGGTCCAAGCCCACCCATGATACAGTCTTTCCTCCCACTCCTAGCCTAGGTTGTAACCAATATCAGAGGTGAGGAAGAGGCAGGCCTGTATCATGAGACTTTTGCACTCCCCCACAAAATGTTGTCCTAAAGTACCACCCCAGAATCTCTAAGGCACATGATTTGAAAATTTTCATCATACAGGACTGATTAGATTATACTTTTCTTTTTGTAAATCAAAATATTTTTGTGTTGTATGGATAGGTTAAATCTTACAAGTCTTACAGTTGACAACTAGGAGTCAGACTCAGCATGACTCATATGAACTAACAATCCTCGTCTAAGCAGAAGGACTTAGCTAACTGTGAAATAGCTGAGAAGGCAAGCTACTTGTGAATTTCATACCTGTTTAACCCATACATAGACACTAACTATTTGACCATAATTTATATTTATGTATGTATACACATTTTATTCTTTGAGCATTTTAGGAGGAAAACATGTATTTCTAATATCACAGCATACAAATACATTAAGTAACTTACAAATATATTAAGTAACTGTTATGTAAGTGTTATATTATGTTCAGTAATTATCATTTTCTGATCATTTACAACATGATTTATTATCTCTAATTATCTAATGAGTGGGCAGCTGGCTTAGAAACCAATGGCTCCTGTCTACCTCCTCATGTTTTTTAACACCCAGATGTAAGCCTTTGATTGTCTGCCTGAGAATATTATCCTAAGTCTCTTCATAAATCCATTCTTTTCTCATTTGGTGTATAGAATCATCTTGCCTCTCTTCCCATTAATACCGAGTTTGTCTATTTGTTCTTATTTTGACATGCACTGCAGTACCTGACACATAATAGGCTTTGAGTAAATATTGGCTGAGTAAATGAACAGACTGATTTGTTGTCACTGCTTTAAAAATCCTCCTCTGTAAGAAACAGCTTACTCTAGTACTTAAAAAAGAAAAACAGGCACACGCACACAGGACAAAATGACAAACATTGTTGCATTGTCAAATGATTCTTTACATTAATAGGTGGATGATTTTAAAGAGTAATCTGCTACTGTTCATTATGTCTGCACCTGTACCTTCTCACTAGCGACAATTAGCTCCCCACAACTTTCACACAATTAATAATAGTTCAAAATGTGCAGGTGTAAAACCCATTAGCAGTACTGAAAAGTGGTAAACAAGAATCTCAATGCAAAAGAAGGATTTTGTACTTTGCTTTTTCTCTCCAGTAAATATACCACATAATTGCACAGGCTTTCCCTCTCTATATGTGCTAAGAAAAGTTTGGAATTGTTGCAAATTAGTACATACATTTATGCATAGGTGAGCCAATGGACCCCATTTTATAGAAAGCAGCAAATAAAGTCATTGAAAAAACTAGATTATTAGACAATTTGGAAGCATGTAAAAATATATACTACAGATTGTTACAAATACTACATGTACTCACTATTAAATTAGAACTTATCAATCAACACTGATGTACACATACGGTAGTAAAACTCAACAGAAATCAAGTAGGTCAGGGAAGGAAGGGATGGGTAAATTCATACCTAACAGATATAACTGAATGGTACACTATCTGGGTGATGAACACACTTATAACTTTGACTCGAACTGTACAAAAGCAATTCATATAACTATAACATATAACTATAGCATTTGTACCTCTCATAATATTCAGAAATTTTTAAAAATGTAAAATACATATGTATATACTACACAGTTAAACGCAGCAGAGATTTTTTTAATAACTTTTTTTATAATTTCCTAAATTATAAGGAAATTACCTCTCTAAAATCTCTACTACATTTTTTCTGTTGTCGTCACTGGGATGGATCTTTCCCAATGCCTTACCCACAATGAAGTCCCTTCTATGCTTCTAAATTATGATTCTGTTTTCGTACATGCCTCACAATGATGCAAACATGTTCTGCTGAGGCCCAGAATAGGGTTTAATGGAGTGATTAGTGAGCGAATGATCTGCTCAGGTGACAGCTGTGTGTAATGAGTCAGCAATCTCCGGCCAGTCCCTTAGGGACAGATGTTGAGATCACGAAACCACCACAGTGGTTAGAATCCTCGTTATCCATAACTGCACAAAAGCAGATGACTGCATGGGCTGTGAGCGTTTATCTGCCCTCAGAGCCATTTCATCCCATGCTCCCTTCAGTTGAGGATGAGGATGAAAACACATTAATGGGGCAACTCAGGGAAGCAGGGGCCCCTTTTGTGCAGGATTTGTTCTCAGTTAAAGTAAAATGCTTCCATTTCTAGAACTAACAATCCAGTGCCTTTAAAATTCATCCCAAGAAAACGTTCAAAATCTTTTAAGAAAGCTGGTTTGCTCGACATTTGGTTAGTGTTCATTTCTTGTGTGTTTGCATGAAAATGGTCAGGTGAAATGATGCTATTCACCTGAGTGTACAGATGCCAGGATTTCAGACTGTGTCTGGTCTCTGTTTTCCCTGAGCTCCATGAGGTAAGTAAGGATTCCTGAATGGTTCTCTTAATGTGAGTTCAGAGTCATCTGCTGGAGAAGCAGGGCACAGTTTACATTTGAGTACAGATGTGGGGAAACTTACCTTAAGAATGAGCTAGAGTTTACCAGAGCCCTAGTATGTAAAATTATCACCCCAACTTGAAATATTCTGATTAGGAATTTTATAGACATTTATTGTTGGAAACAAAAACTTTCCAAAATTTTTTTTTCAAAAATATTGTCTGTTATTCTAAATGATAAAAAACAAATATCCATTTTAGCTTAAATAATATAAATGTCTATGCAGATAAATTATGTTTTTACTTGTTTGTGACCTCTTTTTGGGGTATTTGTGTTTGTCTTTGAAAGCTATCCAGGTCTCCTGATGAGTAACTTTTTCTAGCTAACTTTCTATTACCTATAGGTAGGTTATTATCTTTGCAGAATGTCTATGTAAAACAGGAATGATCAGGCCATCTCCCTACTCCCACTCGTGTTCCTAGACGACCTACAGCAATTGTGCAGCCAATGCAGATTCTGAAAGTTCCCAGCAGTTTTAAAATGGATATAAGTCAGATCTCATTGGGTAAATTTATAATAGCAGCATCCCATATTATAAAAACCTAACAAACCTCATACGGTCTCGGTTTGTCCCCTAGGTAATACATTTAAGATATATATTTCTTCCTTCCTTCCTTTTTAACTCTGTGTGTGTGTGTGTGTGTGTGTGTGTGTGTGTGTGTGTGTGTGTGTGTGCTTATTCATTCTTCTGTCTCCCTCCCTTCGCCTCCCCCTACATTTCTCTTCTTCTTGGTTTATGGCTAGATCAGGTATCAAGGAAAGCAACAATGTAAAGGTATGTATTATAGGAGAATTTCATGGCTCTTAGGGTTCATTGACTTCCCTGCTTTTTAATAAAATGGGTATAAACAACTTCTTTAGTGGAGTATCACTTGATTTTAAGAATTGTCAGAATAGCTGGACACAGTGACTCACGCCTATAATCCTAGCACTTTGGGATGCCAATGCAGGAGGATCACTTGAGGTCAGGAGTTGGAGACCAGACTGAGCAAGAGAAAAATCCTATCTCTACAAAATGATAGAAAAAAATTAGCCAGATATGATAGCATGTACTTCTAGTCCAAGCTACAGAGAGGCCAAGGCAAAAGGATTGCTAGAGCCCAGGAGTTTGAGGTTGCAGTGAGCTATGATGATACCACCACACTCTAGCCAGGGTGACAGTGAAACCCTGTCTCAAAAATAAAAGAAAAAAAAGAATTGCCAGAATCAATCTAATCCAAAAGTTTAACATTTAGAAGCTCTATTATTTTATATCCAATAGCTTTCTGATGACATTTGATTACTTAGGGTTAGAAATGGAATTTATGACAGAGGTAAACATTGAGGATAAGACACATTAAAGAACCTCGTTAGAGGTGTGGGTGCCTCAACCCCTGTATGTTTTAGAGCACTTCCCATGTAAAAGGGAAATGAGAAGCTTGAAGCCCATATTCTGGATCCCTTTGCTGTTTTACTCTAAAGAGGAGCCTCAGTCTGGCATTTAATTTCCTCTTACTACACAGACTCAGGTCTGGAGTGAGAAGGACATGAAAGGAGAGTGCCCGCCCGGGAGCCAGGCAGAGCTCATTTGCATAAGCTCCTCCACTCCCCATCAGCTGTACAGCTTGCAGCCAGAGCTGGGAGGCCTTTTTTGTAAGCGTGTCTGTGGAGGGATTACCCCCCTGACCAGCCGGTGCGCTGGAATTGTTCTGGGGGCCTCACGTATGTTCACGTGAGGGGCTGCCTGGCTCAGAAAATTATTGATAATTTAGACTGGATCAGAACCTTAATGGCCAGCCAGCTTTTCTGGGTTCTTTTTCTTCTACTTTGTTTTTCTTTATTTTCTTCTTTCTTTTTCCTTCTCTTCAAGCTATTCCAAAAGTAAAAGCATGAACACGACTGCAGTAGAAACCCACCCTCTGTGTTTCCATTCCATTTGTCCTCGGGGGAGCACAAATTCGGGAATCAGTAATGCTTTAAGTGAGACAGACAAGCTTTGGTGGGTGCAATATGTGCCTGGAAAGTTCCATGTTTGTATGCGTGTGGTTAATTTTAGACCACTTGTCATTACGCACTCACACTCACATACTCACAGGAAAATAAAATAATTCAGATGCTCCAAAAAAGTATGCTTTCTTTATTATTTATACAGTTAGATGATGCACAGTAACTGTCAAAGCCCTTGAGGAGGGTAGCAGAGTGTCATTCCAAAGTATTTCAAAGCAGACCTAAGTTGATGTTTTGTTTTGTGTGGAAACTTTGAGACATGTTTTCAGAAAAAAAAAGAAATAGCTTTCAAAAACTTACATCTTAGGAAACCATTCAACCAGCAGCTAAGTTGGTCTAATGTTTATACTGACCTGAGTACTTTTACTCTTTGCATTTTGTTAGCTGTTCCAAGAAGCCTTGAACTATCAAGATAGGGTTAGTCTTTACAAGTCACATTTTCTCTGAAGTGGCTATTGGGGACAATCTGCTGTCAGATAAATGCTTCTAAAGGAAGAATTACTGTTTAAATGGATGTGCCTTCACAAGCCTTGGAAGCCCAGGCTCAGCTTATTTAAGAATGGAACCCTCTAGTATTCTCTAAAGAAAGGGAAAAAAAAAAGTCTTTCAGGTTTATTTTAAATACATCTTTTTTGTATTTACTTAAAGGCGTCTTTTTCATGAGCAAGCGATAATAAAACTATGGGGAGTGAGTGCTGTTTCATTATACCTTTTATGGCCTATTAATTTGTTACCATCTATTCACCTTTGTTGATGAAATTTTAATTTTGCCCTTGCTTGAGCATATTGTAAGAATTGTATAAACTACTGTTCCCGGCGCTGACAAAAAGGTCCTTTTAGAGTGAACAATTGGGAGCTCATTTTATTTCTAGAGCACATTTAAAATAACTTATGAATGAGAGTTGTCAGACATGAAATGCAGTATTAATTAAATCTTTTTCTAGTCCTTTTGCTTCTCCAGCTAAACCAACCCTTTAGAAAAATACACGGCCACCTTAATTATAGAGGAGAAGACAAAAAGTATCCTTCACATTCCTCCGCCTGAATAAGAATAAGAACTCAATTCATCTAAATAATAACCCCATTAGCTGCTTAACTCAACAGTGCACATGGGAAAATTTTCAAACCACAAAGTAAAAAGTGTTGATTGGGTGGATCATTTTCAAGGTTTTGTTCTTTTAATGTTCAAAATGATCATTTTAAGTAAATTGGATAGGTCGTAACTAGTAGCTTTAGAGCATTTATGACTTATGACAAAAGTTTGTGTCCCTGTCAATTAATGGATCTTTGTCTTTTAATGTCTAGCAACAGTACCATTCAAAAATAGATGATCTGATCGACAACACTGTAAAAGAAATCATTTCGCTACTAGTTTCAAAGGTAATGTATTACTTATTCACATTTTTTAATCAAATTTCAAAATTTTCAATGGAGTATTTTTAGAAATATCTGTCTTATGCTTCTAAATATCGAATTGAGAAATTGTAATTTAAAAGATCACCCATAAAGTTTGATTTTTAAGAAAAGTTGTGAACAAAAAAAGTATGAACACTGTGTCAACAACTTTTGATTTTTTTTTGTTTGCAGTGAATTTTGGCTTGTCTTACAATTGTCCTTTTAAAACTACCTCCTCCAGCTATACCTTATTATGCCACATTCATGTTCTGTTACTATTAGTTTTAACTCCAGGGCAGATTGGAGTTGTCGTCAGTCCTTGAATTTAGCCCGTCTGTCTGTCTGTCGTGGTGACAGCACTGGGGCTCTAGATCTGCTCTTAGATACAGACAGAGAAAGCTGGCAGGGTGGCGTCTGAGGTTCTCCACTCCTAGGAGCCTCCTAGGATTTCCTATTTGATTTATACTTGAAATATCCTTGACAAAAACTGTGATCTTTAATTGTATAAGTAAATATGAAGTAATGGATGATTTAGATTCCCACTAAGATGTAGCAGACAGTCACGGGTGGCATTGGAGATCAGGGGCTAAATAAGGAAATGAAGAGAGAGCCTGAAAGCATCAAGAGCTTAAAAGAGTGAGGAGAGAGACTAGGGGTGCTCTCAGTGCCACTTTCATATGAGCAGATACATCCCTTGCTCTTGCAAGACTTCATCAAAGAACCCCAAATCATGCTTCATAAAACCATTGGAAGAATGTACAAGAAGCAAAGGAAAAACCACCCCCAATTTAATAACTGACAAAGAATATGTTATTTAGGTAAAAAAAAAAAAGCAGAGATCCTCCATTAACATAAGAAAAATTAAGCCTCATTGATACTTTAGGGAATGCAAAGTAACACTATAACAATGTACTATTTTTTCTAGCAAAATTAGCATAAATGTTTTAAGGTAATACCCAGTTTTTAAATTCAAGGTGAGACACATTTCCTATATAGGGGAGTATAAATTATTACAACCTTTCTAGAAGATACTTTGGCAATATATCAAACACCTTAGTACCTTTTCACCTTTTTACATTTTTTCTTACTACTGAGAGAGAGGCACAAAATATATATGCACACGTCAATATTTACCGCATTATGTCTAATCAAAATTTGGAAACAAATCTCTAACATGAGGGAAATGTAAATTATGAGACATCTATCTTAAGCAACTATGCTTACAAAGACTATTAATGATAAAGTAAAGGTTTCATAATATAGTATTAAGTGAAAAAAGCTGAATATATAAAAGTGTAAAGTAGGATCTGAATTTGCATCATGTAGAAAAAAAGACTTAGAATAAACACCAGAATATTAACAGATCTTTCCTCAGGGTGATGGGATTAAAATTGATTTGGGGTTTTTTTCCTGCAATTTTTTGTGTGTTTTTCCAAATTCTCTGGTAGCAGGTCTTGAGGTGGAAAACAACCAGGAAGAACATCTACATACACATCCCACATTCACCAACAAGTGGAGAGGGAAAAGGATAATGGGAATCCATCTGGCAGGTCAGGAGAGAAGTGGCCCACTGGAGAATCAGGCTCCTTGAGGAAAAACAGCGAGATTTCCATCCTCTGGGGAGCCCAGCACAGGCGCTTACAGAACTACACAGTCACCCCACCAAAGTGAAATAGTTAACTTTGCACCTTCTTCTCTGGGAGTCCTCCAAGGGAATTTTATCCAGATACAATCTCCCCATCAGCACAGTCCTCTTGTGGAAGTTGTCTTTTGTGAGAAGTTTGCATAATGAGAGTCATTCCATTGCTTGCTAGCATATAGATGATATAGGGTCAATTAAGCAGCAAGGAGAAAAGTTCAACTAATTTCAGGGGTTAGGGAAGGGTACAGAGAAGTCAGGCAGGGCTACACATCATCTCTGCATTCATTTCTGACAAAGTAAGAAACTTAAATTTTTCTATGTCAAATGCAGCTGGTTAATTTTAAAAATAGCACATTTGAGTTAAATAAGGAAAAGCTTCTAGAGATCAGTGCTATCCAACAGAAATTTCTATACTGATAAAAATGTTTCTCCTTCACAGTCCAGTGCAGTGGCTACTAGTTACATGTGCTGTGGAGTACTTGAAATGTGGCTAGTGCAACTGAAGAATTAAATTTTTAATTTAATTTAATTTCAATTAAAGAGACCTCACGTAACTACTGGTTTTTGTATTTGGAAATCAGGACTAGATTATTGTTTTTCTCTATGGATTATTTCTCCTGCTGTTAAATTGTACTTATTAATTATCTTTAATTCTTTAGTTGAAAAGTAGAAAATAAATTATTAAAATACATTTGATAGGTTGAACCAAACATCTCAAGCTCAAACATCTCAAGAAATGACATTAAATGGTGTTTTTTAATTGATTCAAAATTAATCTCTATAATTGCCATATTATAAAAACCACTTTATTGAGATATTGCACACTAATATATACATATTTAGTGTATACAACTTGATGAGTTTGGAGATAAGCAGACCGCTGTGAAACCATCATCATCATTTATGCCATAAACCTATCCATCACCTCCCAAAATTTCCCTCAGCCCTCTTAACTTTTCTTGCTATGATAACCCTTAAGATCAATCTTCTTAGCAGAGTATTGTTTACTG
This sequence comes from Microcebus murinus, assembly GCF_040939455.1. Classification (NCBI taxonomy): domain Eukaryota; kingdom Metazoa; phylum Chordata; class Mammalia; order Primates; family Cheirogaleidae; genus Microcebus; species Microcebus murinus. The sequence continues at coordinate 75,740,076 of NC_134112.1, read as the reverse complement.
TAGATACCATGCTGTAGAGCAGATCTAAGATTTATTCATCATGCATAACTGATACTACCCTTGAACAAATATCTTTCCACTTCTACCTCCCACAGCCCCTGGCAACCAATAGTCTACTCTCTGCTTCTATTAGTTTCACTTATTTTAGACTCCTCATATAATTGGAATCATACAGTATTTGTTCTTTTGTATCTGGCTTATTTCACTGAACATAATGTATTCCAAGTTCATCTGTGTTGTCTCAAATGGCAGGATTTTCTTAATTTTTAAGGCTGAATAATATTCCATCATATGCATATACCATATTTTTGTTGTCCACTCATCTGTCAGTAAACATTTAAGTTGCTTCCAAGTCTTGGCTATTAAGAGTAATTCTACAGTGAACATGGGAGTGGAGATATCTCTTCAATATACTGGTTTCAATTTCTTTGGATATATGACCATTAGTGGGATTGCTGGGTCATATGGTGGTTCTATTTTTAACTTTTAAGGATCCTCCATACTATTTTCCATAGTTGCTGTACCAATTTACATTCCCACCAACAGTGTGTATTTTCTCCACATTCTACCAACACTTATCTTTTGTTTTGTTGATAATAGCGATCCAAACAGATGTGATCTAATATATCTCATTATGGTTTTGATTTGCATTTCCCTGAAGATTAGTGATGTTGACCAAGCACATTTTCATATACCTATTGGCCATTTGTATGTGTTCTTTTGAGGAATGTCTGTTTAAGTCCTTTGCTCATTTTTTTAAGTGGGTTAAGTTTTTATTTTTGTTTCATTTTTGCTATTGAGTTATAGGAGTTCCTTATATATTTTGGGTATTAACTCCTTACCAGATATATAGTTTGTAAATATTTCTTCCCATTCTATAGATAGCTTGTTTATTATGTTGACCGCTTCCTTTGCTGTACAGGAGCCGTTTAGCTTGATGTAATCCCACTTACTTATTTTTTATTTTCTTGCTTGTGCTTTTGGTGTGATAGCCAAGAAATCATTGCCAGATCCTATGTCAAGAAATTTTCCCTATATTTTCTTCTAGGAGTCTCATGGTTTCAGGTCTTAAGTCTTTAATCCATTTCTGGTTAATTTTTATGTATGGTGTAAGATAAGGGTCCAATCTTATTCTTCTGTATATGGATATTCACTTTTCCCAAAATCTATTTATTGACAAGATTTTCCTTTCTCCATTATGTACTCTCTCACCCTTCTCAAAAATCAGTTGAGCCATAGATGTGTGGGTTCATTTCTGGGTTCTCTATTCTGCTCCATTGGTCTATAGGTCTGCTGTTATACCAGTAACATTGTGTTTTGATTACTGTAGCTTTGTAATATATTTTGAAGTCAGGAAATGTGATAGTTCCAGCTTTGTTCTTACTCAGTATTGCTTTGGTTATTCAGGGTTTTTTGTGGTTCCAGATGAATTTGAGGATTACTTTTTCTATTACTATGAAAAATGCCATTGGGATTTTGATAGGGATTGTATTGAATGTGTAGATCACTTTGAATAGTATGAACATTTTGACAATATTAAATTCTTCAAAGCCATGAAAATGGATTTCTTTCCCCTTTTTTTTATCATCTGCTTTAATTTCTTTCTTCGGTGTTTTATAGTTTTCAGTGTACAAGTTTTTCACTTCCTTGGTTAAGTTTATTCCTAAGTATTAAATTTTTTTTCATGCTGTTGTAGATGAGATTGTTTTCTTAATTTCCTTTTTTTTGTTTGTTTGTTTTTTGTTGTTGTTGTTGTTTTTTTTTTGAGACAGAGTCTCACTCTGTCCCCAGGGCTAAAGTACAGTTGCATCACCATAGTTTACTGCAACCTCAAACTTCGGGGCTTCAGCGATCCTCCTCCCTCAACCACCCTGGTAGCTGGGACTACAGGCACATCCCACCATGCCGGGCTAATTTTTCTATTTTTTTATAGAGACAGGATCTCACTCTTGATCAGGAAGTTTTGAACTCCTAAGCCCAAGCAATCTCCAGCCTTGGCCTCCCAGAGTGCTAGGATTACAGTTTTGAGCCACTGTGCCCAGACTTCTTAATTTTCTTTTCAAATAGTTCATTGTTAGTGTACAGAAACACAAGTGATTTTTGTAGGTTGATTTCATTTCCTGCAACTTTACTGAACTTTTTTATTAAGGGTTTTGGTTTGAGTTTTTAGGACTTTCTACATATTAAGATCATCTCCTCTGCAAACAGAGATAATTTTAATTCTTCCTTCCTGATTTGGATGCCTTTTATTTCTTTTGCTTGCCTAATTGCTCTGGCTAGGAGTTCCAGTACTATGTTTAGTAAAAATGGCAAGAGTGAGCACTCTTGCCTTATTCTGGATCTTAGAGGGAAAAACTTTCAATCTTTCACCATTGAGTATGATGTTAGCTGTGGCTTTTCACATATAGGCTTTGTTATGTTGAGGTAATTATATTCAATTTATAACATTTGGGGAGTTTTTATCATGACAGGGTTTTGGATTTTGTCAAGTGCTTTTCTGCATCTACAGAGATCATGTGATTTTTTTTTTTTTTTTTTTTTTTTTTTTTTTTTTTTGAGACAGAGTCTCGCTTTGTTGCCCAGGCTAGAGTGAGTGCCGTGGCGTCAGCCTAGCTCACAGCAACCTCAAACTCCTGGGCTCGAGTGATCCTTCTGCCTCAGCCTCCCGGGTAGCTGGGACTACAGGCATGCGCCACCATGCCCGGCTAATTTTTTTTTTATATATATATCAGTTGGCCAATTAATTTCTTTCTATTTATAGTAGAGACGGGGTCTCGCTCTTGCTCAGGCTGGTTTTGAACTCCTGACCTTGAGCAATCCGCCCGCCTCGGCCTCCCAAGAGCTAGGATTACAGGCGTGAGCCACAGCGCCCGGCCTAGATCATGTGATTTTTATCATTCATTCTGTTAATGTGGTGTGTACCACAGTAATGATTTGCACATGCTGAAACATCCAAGAAAAAATCTCACTTTGTCCGGGTGTATGATCCTTTGAATGTGCTGTCAAATTCAGTCTCCTCATATGCTGCTGAGGATTTTTGTATCTGTGTTCATCAAGGATATTAGTCTGTAGTTTTCTTTTCTTGCAGTGTCTTTGTCTGGCTTTGGTATCAGGGTGATAGTGGCCTCATAGAAGTAATGTGAAAGTATTCCCTCTTCTTCTATTTTTTGGTAGAGTTTAAAGAGAATTGGCATTAATTCTTCTTTAAATGTTTGGTAGAATTCATCTGTGAATCCATGTGGTCCTAGGCTTTCTTTGTTGGGAGGTTTTTGAATACAGATCCAGTCTCCTTATTTGTTATTGGTCGGCTTTATTTTGTTCCTTTGGTGGTGTCATGTTTCCCTGATTCTTCATGATCCCTGTAGCCTTGCATTGGTTCCTGTGTATTTGAGGAAATAGTGACCTCTTCCAGTATTTACAGATTGACTTCCACAGGAAAAGCCCTTCACCCGTCAGCCCAGCTAGAGATTCTGTGTGGGCCAGCTGGTGGCGTCTTTGGGCATGCCTGCTGCCAGATTCTGTGGGCAAGATAAATAGTGGTTTTATTCCATTAAGAAATACTAAAATATTTTATAATACAATGATTCTTAAATATTAGCATGCAAAAAAAATTATCTGAGAGCTGTTAAAATACAGAGTCCCATGCCCTATACTCTCCAACAATTCTGAGTCATATATTTGGGAAGAGGAAAAGGAATGTGCATGTTTAACCAGCCACCATGGTGATTTTGATGTAGGGGACCATGAGCCAGACTTTGAGAAACACTGCTCTGGTGAATCTCCATCCAGATTGACATGTAAATTATCTTTAAACTTCAGTGTGTATCTTTTAAAGGCCTATAAGATAACTTGTTCACATTTGTTTTACCAAAGAAGAAATGACCTTTCCTAAAAAGAGAGATTTATGAAGTACCTACTGTGATGTTATTTTATCCTCAAAATGCCTATGACATGGTCAGTCTCATCCTAAGTCACTGATAAGAACATAATTCTCAAAGTAGCTTTGTAAACTGACCAGGGTCACACACCTAATTAATGAGAGAGTCAAAAGTCAAACCTTTGAGCTTCAGACTCCTAATCCTGTGTACTTACTGATTTTAAATCTCTAGGAAATCCATAAAAAGCAGTAAGATTACAAAAATTAAAATATGCAACTTCTACATTAACTATTCTTATGCTATCAAATTCCAAGAGTCATGTCCTAGACATTTTTATAGCATAGTAATTAATATAAAGTAGATGAATCATGAATTTCTTGCATCCCAAATATTTCTTCCCATTTTTAATTGTTCTGTGCATATTGATAAGTATGTTTGCTACATTTGGATAAATAAGAAACCACACTTTCTTCTTTTTCCCTCCCTTCTTCAATTCCACCTCCATACCCTCTTCTTATCTCACTTGTTTTCACAAATGATATAGAATTAGCCAGGACTGTCAATCACACCTGGCACTCAACAGTCTGTGTCCCTACTGCGCACACCTTTTATGTGCCTAGAAAACGTCTTTGCCTTCATCTCTGTGTCCATCTCTCTCCACCAGCATCTAAATGCTGGTATTCTTTGAGCTTCCATCATTAGCCCTCTGTTGAACTCATTCTATAAATTTCTTTGACTTTCACACTCCTAACTTCAACTGTATGCTGGAATCCCCAACTCTGTATGTAAAACGTTGTATGGAATCATGATTAAAAGCCTAACTTCAGACCTGAGTTCAAATTCCGTCTTTATCACTAGCTGTCTGACCTTGAGCAAGTTACTTTAGCAATCTTTCTATGGCTCCGTTTCCTCACCTATAAAGTAGGAGTAATAGTAGTATTTATTAGTGAATATTAAATAAGTTAATACAAATAGAGTCTTAGAACAGTGCCCCACACATTGGAAGTACTGTTTAAGTATTAATGTTGTTACTGTTGTTCTTGTTGCTGTTATTGCTTAAAAACCCATATTTCCATCGACCTATTCTACATCTCCATGAGCTCAACGTGTGTAAAAATACCCACATCCCCTCGATCCCAAGTGCATTTGCTGTTTCTGTTGGTAGCACCAATCATATCCTTGTAAACCCCTTCATCTTAGGATTCTTGCCTGTCTAGAATCCTCTCAAGCACTTCACACAAGAGGACACCAGGGCCTATTGAGTCAATCTCCTAAATACCCTCTTTCTGCCCACTCACTTTCTGCCCCTTCTCACTGACACTGCTACCCTCTTCCAGGCCCTTATCACTTCTCTGTTTAAATTCTTGCCTCGCTGATCTCCACCACGTCCCCCTTGTTAGAAATGCCAAGGGAGAAATACACGAGGTCGAGATGAAGGAAAAGAAAGTTTATTTTAACGTCTGCATACAGATGGCCTGAGTTCAAGATGGCATCAGCCCTGAAAATGGTGGGCGTCTAGGGCTTTTATAGTCAGGTTTGGGCGGGCTCTCAAAGGGGTGGAGTTTGGGTGGCCCCTCAAAGCGGGTGGGGCCAGTTTAAAGGGAAAGTTCCCATGGAACCTCCCACAAGTCTCTGGTTTCAGCCTAACAGCCCCCTCCTACCACCCTATAGCCAGAGTCCCTTTCCAGAATACAAACTTGGTCATTTCTTGCCAATGCCTCCTTTGTATGTTGTCGGTATTCCTTACTGCCTGTGCCATCATCTCCTAACTTGTTCCTCGAGTGCACTTTGCACTTAAGATGTGTTGACGTCCCATGAGAAGAGGTTGCTAACATGTTGAGGGGACCCTGGTGCTCTTGAGGTTCATGATGATGCAGTGTTCAACAGTGTAGTATTCCTGTTTAACCTGCCCTGGGACCCTTTACACCAGAATGCCTAATAGTCTCTAACAGGAACTAATATTCATTAGAATAGAGTTTGTGAAAGGTTTGCCCACAAGAAAAATTTTTGGCATCACCTGCAAGTCCCTTCACAGTCTAATTGTTCTTGACCCTCCAGCACTGTCATCCACATCTTAAGCTCTAGCCCTTCCAGAGTTCTAGTGGTTTCGCAGTTATTAAGAACTCTATACCTTTTCACACTCCTGCCCTCTGCCACCAGAGAGCCTTTCCTTCCTTTCTTCTTATATGTCAACTGGAAAAGTCTTGCTATGTCCTCCTTCCTCGAAGCCATCTCACCCTCCTAGGCAAAGTTAGCTCCCTCCTCCCACAGTGCGTTGTGTTTCTTCTTCCTCTGGCCTTTACCACATGGTCACATGTCTGTCTCTGAACCCTTTGAGAACAGGAATCTTGTTCTCTTTATCCTCTGTGCTTTGTTTACTGCTTGCCACATAACAGATACCCGGTGAGTGTTTGCTGAATGAGTGGCATTAAGAGAAGATGAAAGCAAATCTTGAAAATGATCAGGAAATGTGCTCTGGTGTCAACACTCTAGTTCTGTTCTATCCATAACCTGGAACATGGAATAAAGCACTATGCTTTATTTACATATGATGAGATACTGTGACTGGGTAACTAATGAAAAAGGGCAATATTCAGTTTTTAAAAAGGACTGAAATTCATGGCCATGAGGTGTTGTAGAGTTGCAGGATACATCTGTGTGCCAGTAAGCATGCCCCAGTGCTGGGGATATAGTGCAAGGCAAAACAGACAAGGTCCCTGCTCTCAGCAAGCTTGCTAACCCTTGCAGGAGACATGCTAGCAAACAAAATCACACTCCGACAACTGTGCTATGTAGGTGAACCTATGATAGAGTGACTCATCTAATCAGGAAGGACAGGAAAAGCTAGTGAGGTGTGAACTGAGTCCCAAAGGATAAAAGAGTTAACCAAGGACAAGAGGACCATTTAAGTAGGAGAAACTATAGGCACTAGGGCCTGGTGCAAGATGAGGCTGCAGAAGTGAGCAGAAGCTTGCAGGATGTATTGAGGAGCTTAAAGTCTTTATCCTAAGAGTGATGGGAAGTCACTGAAGAGTTGGGGAGGTGGGAAGTTGGGGTAGGGAATTAATCAAATTTGCATTATAAGAAGATTCATCTGACTGCCTGTAACAAACAGATTGGAGAGAACATAGTCAGGAGGCTGTTATGTTGGTCTTGAGCGAACTAATCGAAAGACATTTAAAGTGTACAATGGGTGGGGTTTGGTGGGAAACACTGAGGATCACTCTTAGGTTTGTGGCTTGAAGCAAGGGATGGATGTTGATATCAGTCACTGATGTAGGGTGTCCTAGAAGAGGAACAGATTTGGAGGGAAAGCCACAGTGTCAGCACTGGACGTGTTTGGGACTGAGCTGCCTTTGAGACACATGAAGGAGGAGATATCAAGGGGAATATTTGGATATTTGGGTCTGGAGTTCAGAGGAGGAATATGAGTTGAAAATAGAGATGTGATTATAAGATTTCAACAATTAAAAATGATTCTGGACCAGTAGCTGCTGTTCTCAGACCAAGGTGCTGTAACTGGAGACCCTGTAGAAGAAATGGAAAGAAACTGTAAAGGAAAGGGGAAAACATAAAGATGCTTCTAGCCAGCAAGGGATTCAGATCATTTTTACTGAGGAAACAATGACAGGAGGAACAGTAAATCTTGCCAAGGAAAGGATATGAGAAATGTCGTATTTATTGCCATTTTATATTAAAATTAAATCAGCTAAAGTGTGGAATAGTCAGAAGAGCCAGACTCTGGTCCCATTTCTTATGTTACCAGCTGGGTCTCCTTGTGCAACTCATTATTCTCATCAAAAAAGCAAAGGTATTGGGTGAAAAAAAAAATATCTACAGTCTTTTCTAAGTCTAAAACAAGAATCCTTGTGTTATGTATATATAAAACTGATATATATATATATATGTATATGTGTGTGTGTGTATATATATATATATATATATATATATATATATATATATCTCCTGCTGGGGGCCACATCTTTTGTCCCCAGGCTCTAGAATCCCATAGCTCACAAAATGCTAGAGTTGGAAGAAAGACCCGAGGTCATCTAACAAGGACTTTCAAACATTTTTGTAGTGTTTATAAGATGTATATTTTATATACATTTGAAATGTTTATAAGATCCATGTAATATCTTCAAGTACTTCTTAGCACTGCAAAATACAACACCAGTCAAAGCACAGCTGCTCTGATTGAGAAGGGAAAGGAAGCCTTATTACCAGAGTGCAGTTCCCTTGTTCACAGATGAGGAAGCAGAGGTCCAAGGTCACAGGGTAGACACCAGCAGAGCTGCGATTTGACTCCCATGTTCCCTGAACCTGTAATCCTTTCTTAATGCAATACAGAATCAGCAAGACCAGGGAGGAAAAGAGTGGGTGCTTCACCCCCACTCCACGGTCTCCTCATGCCCTCTTTATCTCTGGGTTGTACAGACCAGCCTGTATATCCTCCTTCAATGTCTGTTCCACACATGTAAGTGTGCTGTGGAGCCCACTCAGGCAGGTAGCCAGATAGGGCAACTATAAGTCAGGTTGATGAGAATGGAATACATTTTATACAGTGGTGAAGATGCTGAAGAAAAACTGGGAGGACTGTGTGTAAGAATCGGTCAAAGCAATGCTCAACAGAGCCAGAAATGAAAGAATGACAACTCTCATAACGCACCTGTTAACAGGAGGTCAGACAATTCTAGGTATGAATTAAAAGATCATCACAATAATATTCTACTTCCTAGAGCTTCAATATTGCAAAAAGGGATTTAAGAAAGAATCACTTTCTCACCGAGTGTGTAGACACAGATATCCGGGTGTATATACATATACAAACACATATATTCCTTCTTAAAACTTGGAAGATTTTCCCCTGAATTTCTCTTAAGAATAAGATGAACAAAGAACAAATCTTATCTGACTGGCCAGATGATGTCATTAAAATATCTGAATTAAAAATCAGCCTGGTGAAATTAATTTGATTAAATGTACTCAGTTTACTTGTTTGTATCAACACCATATATTCATAAGGCACCTGTCCAAATACAAGTACGTGCTCCAAAGGAATAATATACATTCTTAGGAGCCATTACCAGAGAGGAAATACAAAATAAAATAGTTCACTCTATTTGTGGGGGTCAATGGGAGAGGACCAGTAAGAGGAAACTAGAGAATTCACTGACATCTGGGCTAGGTGTGCCGTTTAGGAAGTTGTCTTAGATCCTTTCCAGAACAAGGTGTATGACAGATAAATACATCCTGTCAAATGGTATCCATCCTTCACATAGATGTACATGATCCGGAAAGACCTTTTAGGAGTCAGTTGGAGAAGAGGACAGGAGAGAAACCATTCTGTTATTAATATATTGTAACATTGACATTCAGGTTCAGGGAAGCACATCTGTTTTCTTCCAGTCAATGATATTCTGGTTCCATGTGGATTTTTAACAACAGTAATTCATCCTGATCTTAGCAAACAAAAACAAAACATCTAATATCCTCAATTCCATTCTTCCGGCAAAAATAAAACACACCTAGTTTTTCATGAGCAGTCTTACTATGGATGACTGTGTTTTCTGTGGAATATTTTATAAATTGCAGTGTAAATAATGCAAATTGCTCATTTACTTCATGAAATGTCACAACCAGAAAAGCAAGAACTGTGTGTTTTGAACCCATCAGTCTATATATAGCTGGAATCCTCCCCATCACTTAGAATTTATAGTTCTACCTTCCATATGACTCTTGTATCGTGTTAAAATTCAGCACAAAGTGTAAACCTACATGCTTTGTTCACTCTTTATGTTTCCTTTTACCAGTCATTTCAAAGTGCTTTCATCTTTAATTTCCTTGAGAGAGTACATCACAAGGCAAAGGTGGTAATTACCCAGACAGACTTTAGTTGTTAAATATTATTCAACAAACCCAGTAAATGGCATCCATAATAAGGAGCAGGGAAACAGATTACAGTGTTTCATTCCTATCTGACACCACCCTCAGGAGAAGAGAGAGCACAAGGCAAACCCATAAGTATTTATATACTCCCTGATTTGTACAGAGAAAGTTCACAGGAAGCAGCTAAAGATGCAGCAACTAAACCCAGCATTTAACTGAATTTCTTCGGAATCTTGCTGTTTTATGCAATTAAAAAGCGAGATGAAAAATGTATCATTACTAGTCTGTCTTGATGTTAATAGAGTTTGATTTTTAAGGTAGCTCTTCTACTACATGTGCCTCGACAATAATCTTGCAAAGAAAACCTTCCTGTAGGAACCGTGTGGCTCTGCTGGCTGATTCTGGAGGTGCAGTCACTGTTCACTGCCACAGAAGCATTTAGATTCCCTGCCGTGCTATGCCTCCCCAGCCGCTGTTTGGGATAGTGTTAGGGACAGGTGCAGATTGACAGCGCTAACCACAGGAAAGAAGGAGGGGGGCAAAAATGAGAAGGCCAGTGAGCATCTAAAACCTAACCCCCAACAGCAGGAACCTGATATTAGGACTTTTTCTGGCCGGGAACATGCACAGAAGCTGGGAGCTCATGTCCAAAGGTGGCCTTTTCTCCATTAACAGACATTAGCATATTAAAATCACACCCACAGCACTATGACAGTTTACAAATGTCATGGCAACCCCTGGAAGTTAACCTATAAGGATAAAATTGGGGAAGGTCCTTAGCTGTAAGAACTCTCCACCCTCTTCCCAGAGAAACAATAAATATTCCACCTACCATTTAGCATATCATAAAGCATAGACGTAAAAGTAGAAGTGTGGTAGGAGCCCAGCATCTTCTCCCCTCTCAGGGATGGACCCACTTCCCCTCAGGAAAGGTACTTTCACTTTCTCTTTCTATGCTGAAAAGCTTGCAATAAAAGCTGCTTGGGTGGAGGTACTAAGTGTCTGTCATCTCTCCATCCCATCGGCCCTGCTTGCAATTCTTCCAAGCAAGGAGCCAAAGGACTGGGGCAACACCCCTCAAAAAAACCAACCCTGACAATAAGGAAGAACTCAAGGAGAGGTTCTCCACTAGTTTTGAATGCTGCGGCATGGTCACAGCAGAGCACAGTCCACACATAGGACTTACTCGGATACAACCCAGTGCTGCTTTGTACTATAAAGAAAGCACAAGCCAAGACAGGCTGCCAGATGCCACAGCAGACAGAAACTTCTGCCTTAAATTCATACACCAGTAGGCTTCCCCACCTGTTACTTTATACGTTCCATTTCTGCTATCCTGCAGCTCGGCTCTTGGGCCACCTCATAAATGAAAGAAGGTTACCCTGTATCCTCCAGTCAAAGTTATTCTCTCCCTTCTCCTGTTTCAGTTACACTTGCCTGTCTACACTGGCCCATAACACTTCTGCCTGGTGTCATGTGCAGTTGTGTTTGCGTCTGCCTCTCCCACTAGTTTGTATGATCCTGAAGGGAAAGATCTATAGCACTTGTATTGTTATATCTCCTATCTTAGGTGCTCAATAATAATAACTATCACAAAATGATGTTTATTAAGCATTTCGTATATGCTGGACACGTTACAAGCATCATCTCATTTAAACTGTACACCTCTGTAGCATGATGGTAAAGATCATGGGCCTTGGAGCAAGACATCTGTGTTCAAAGCCTTGTTCCTTGTACCATTTGCCAAATGACCTTGAAACAGACTGGATTCCAACAATCATCGATTTACAGCCTCAACTCTATTCTACCTCCATAGAAAGCCCCATAGATTTGCATGAGACCCATTAGCTAAGAACCAAACTCATTATTACTCCTTATCGCTAGCATTCCTAAGGCAACCCCCATTAACTTGTGATTTAACATATTTAGGTGTTTAGACATAGAATGGATAGTGATATGACTAAGCAGATCAATAATATTAGTATTTTACATTTTTCTAGTGTTTTGCTACCTTCTCAACTTCTTTCACACAGATCACCTCCCCTGATCTTCACACCATCCTTGAAAGATGGGCGGGACAGCTGTCTGTTTCCCCATTTTACTGATGAGCACACTGAAGTGAGAGGAACACAATGACTTGATGTTATCTCATAGCCAGACAGTGGCAGAACTACAGCTCACACTGAAGTCTTCTAAATCCGTCTAAGATTCTTGCCCCCACCTGGCTTTGTCCCTCAGCATCAGTCACGTGTGTAGACACAGACTCACCCAAAGGCATCAAGAACCAGGTGCCGCGCCAGAGCCTTCAATGGTTCAGGCCGTCTGGTAGCTATAGCAATTGTCGCTTGTGGCAAATGAGATCACCCTGCACACATTTGCTCTCAAGATTTGAGTTACAAGAGATGAGGCATTTTCCACAGAGGGCCATTAAGTTTGGAATTCCCTTCCCCTGGTCTGACACGGCCCTAGAGAATTAGTCTCCTGGGCCTTTGCAAACCACATCAAGTTGAGTTAGCTGCTCATGATTGGTGAGAAACCCTAACAGGCAGGGCAGGAGGAAAGCACCAAATTGTCTTTTAGTTGTGAGCAATTTGTAATGTTGTGATTAGGATAACTACCCAGCCATACATAGTTCTCATTCTTTAAAAATAAAATTTTAGTCAGCAGTCCGCGTGGTTTTGTTTCTGTGTTCTTACATCATGTGGCACATGATGTGATGGAGAAACCTATGGGGAAGTTTTTGTTTCTTTTGCATAAACCATTTTGCAGTAATTGATCAGCCATAGAGAAAAGATTATCTCCTGTGCACGCACGGTGAGTTGTCTGGCCACCAGAGACCAATAAGCTGTGTCCCTAGAACTATTATCACTTTGTTGAAGAAGCTGCTATGTGAACAAAAACCAGCCTTCGTTAATTTCCCTTTTCGTATTTAAAAAACCTTGTCAGTATTTTCCCTTTGGGAGTGCATAATTTGTCAACAGTGCATATTATTTTAGTTCTAAAGAGGAAAGATGTAGGGCAGTGTATCCTTATTAGTATCTCTTATTCATTGACCTTCATGCCAAATCTTAGTATGTTTCCACTCAATAAAATTGTCTGCATTTTTTATTATAGTATACTTGGTTGTTGTTTTTTTTCCATGTCATTGAAATATAAATTTTTGTTTTGAGACTAATTTGAATTCCACCCCCCACACACACACCATGCCTACTATTTAACTGATGGAAAGATTGAGGCCCAAGAAGTACAGTGGCCAGACTGAGCCTACATAATACCCAGCAATGGAATCGGGACATATATTCTCAGTCTAGTGCCCTTTCCATTGTGCTCTGCAGCGTGTCTGTTTTCTCTCCGCAACTGTTGTGTAAGCTTCTGGAAGCAGGGGTGATCTTTAAGTGTCCCAATTATAACCGCTCGGTAGGTGCTTATTAACTGTCAGACTTCGTTCCATTGTCACAAGAACCCTGAATGTTACACCTCCCTTTTATTATCTATTCTTTTCTGTTAAACCTCCTGGGTAGATGTAGAAAAACCTGAAGGATGGCCATGTAATATATGATAAAGAGGAATTTGATTAAGTTTGACCATGAAGTTGAAAAATGGTTTAAGGAAGAATCTGATGAACCTAATGTTATTTATTAATGGTTTAAATAGTCTCACATGTAAAGTGATTAGACTACTATTATACATTTAAAAAAAAATTATGTATTATCTCTAGCCATGAGAAAGAAAAGGACTGTAGAGTTAGCTCATGTTCAGAGTGAAAAAGTAAACATCACAGGTTAGCCTGACCTCGGTTGTCAGTTTATTCATTGTTGGTTTTTGTGCCATGGGAAAAGCTGGTTCAGGAATTGTTTGCCCTGCTGTTAGTTTGTATGCATAGTAACATTCTAAATACTCACTATAAATTGTATTATAGTTTGTTTCAGTGTTGGAAGGGGTGTTGTCTAAGCTGTCCAGGTATGATGAAGGCAGTTTCTTTTCATCCATCCTGTCATTCACTGTAAGTATTTGAATGAGTTCTCTCCTGCTGCCTTTTAACTGTTGTCACAGTATTTAGGTAGCCATTAAGAAAATAATTCTCATAATTATCTTTTTTTCTCTCTTAAGGTGAAAGCAGCTGCAAAATATGTTGATGTTCCAGTAAGTATTTTTTATATCTTTTTAAAAACTGTATATAATTCTTTTTTTTTAAAGAAAATAATTATAGTTCACCGTGGGTTTATTTCAAATCTTTAAACCAGTGCCATTCCCTTAGGGAGTAGTTTATTTTCCTTAAGCAAGCCCTAATTCTCATAACAAGACTTGGCAAGGTTATTTCAGTGTACTTTTATTGTTACAACTCGGAAACTCTTAAAGAGGTCACTTGATCAGGAGAACATGTCACCCGAGTAGCAGAGGGAAGTTGTAGCACTGGAGGATGGGATAGAAAATGCCCCACACTATTTATAGAAAAAATACTCACTCTCTCTTCCCTTTAAATGAAAGCCCTAACAGGTTTCTTGTAGAAGTTAAAATAACAAAAATAAACCAGTTAAATCAAAGAAATTAGCTTTCTAAATACAAAAGTATTACAAATCAATAGTCACTTATTTTAACATTTCATTTTTCACAGAAGTCTTTATAAATAATTCATAACCCGTAAATTTTTTCAAAAATTAAGTTGTCATGGGTGGAAATTTTGAAACTTACTTAACTACAATGAAAAATTTCACTCTACAAATACAACCAACAAGTTTGTGTAGCATTTTGAAGCTGATCATAATACTAAATTGGTTTTTGCTTTAAGTTCTGTTATCATGTGTATGATCAAGACGTAAGATGTTCTGTTTAATCATATATTTTGGCACATGTATCAATTTTCAAAGAATTAGGGCACAATGATAAAAACCTTAACATTTAAAACTAGATGGATATAAATCATCTCTTCATACCTGAGGAACATCACATCATGGAACACCATTATGAATGTTAGCTGTTTGAGTACTAGCAAGCTTTGTTGCATATCAGTTATAGATGGCTCTTACTTTTAGAAAGTATAACCACGTTTTGTCCCTAGCTTTATTGCTGCTATAGTTCTAAATGGACTTCCACCCATTAATCCTGGCTCTGGCTCCTCCTCAGCATGGCAGCTCTTCACATGTTTGGTGATAATTATCATGCCTCCTCTTCCCAAGGGATATGGTAGCTATTCACAGACATGGATTGTCTGAGGAACTCTTATTTTCTAGATTAAACATTGTCAATATTTTTACTAAACCCACTAATTCAATATTTATTTAACACATATTGAGTGCTAGGTCCTGGCCATACATGATGAAAATGTACATTTCTTGCCCTCAAGTGGTTCATAATCAGGATAAAGAGATAGGGCAGTAGACATATCAACATTAACAATATTGCTATAGCAATTTTACCCAGACTCTTTGTCATACCAGTCACTCTTCTTAGATGAATTCCAGCCTTCCAATGTCACTGTTAAGTCAAGGTTTCCCCCTACCACTCCTTGCCAGCAGAACATACTATACCATAGCTGTGATCTGGCCATGGCAGATTACTAAGGGATGAGTTCCTTCCTCAGGCATGGACATTCTATTATTGATGCCTGTGAATGTTAACTTTAAAAGTTACAAGATCCTAGCCAGGCATGGTGGCTCACGCCTGTAATCCTAGCACTTCGGAAGGCAGAGGCAGGGGGGATTACTTGAGGCCAGTAGTTTGAGACCATCCTAAGCAAGAGCAAGACCCCATCTCTACAAAAAAATAGAAAAATTAACCAGGTATGGTGGTGCACGCCTGTAGTCCCAGCAACTTAGGAGGTTAGGATTGCTGGGGTCGCAAATAGGAGGATCACTTGAGCCTAAGAGTTTGAGGTTGCGGTGAACTATGAATATGCCACTGCACTCTAGGTGAGGAGACAGAGTGAGACCCTGTCATGAATGAATGAATGAATGAATGAATGAATGCATGCATGCATGCATGCATGCATGCATGCTATGAGATCCTGTTGGCTGTTACTCTTTTTTTATACTCAATTCTATCAAGTATGCCTTTCTGAAGCACTGCTTGAAAGACTCATGAGAAAAAAGAACACTGCCTCACTTTTCACGAAAATTAACTCAAAGATAAGGCCTGCATGTACAATACAAAACTATAAAAATTCCGGAAGCAGCCAGGCACAGTAACTCACACCTGTAATCCCAGCATTTTGAGAGACCATGGTGGAAGGATCACTTGAGGCCAAGAGTTCAGGACCAGCCTTAGGCAACATAGTAAGATCCCGTTTCTACAAAAAAATGTACAAAAATAAGCCTGATGTGGTGGCAGATGCCCATTGTCCCAAAATACTATAGTCCCAGCTACTAGAGGTAGGTGCCTATAGTCCTGGGACAGGAGGATTGCTTGAGCCCAGGAGTTCAAGACTCCAGTGAGCTATAATCATGCCACTGCACTTCAGCCTGGGCAACAGAGTGAGATTCTGTCTCTTGAATAATTAGTTCATTAAATTTCCAGAGAAAGTATGAGAGAAAATTATATATTGCCTTGGATTGGACAATGGGGTTTTAGATATAATACCAAAAATTAAGCTATGAAAGAAAAAATCGATAAGTTGGACTTAAAAATTGATAATTGTACTTCTCTAAACTGTTAAGAGAAAGGAAAGGCAATCCACAAATGGTGAAAAAATACTTATAAAATACATATTTGATAAGACTTATATCCAAAATGTTCAAAGAATTCTTAATAATAAGAAAACAGCCCAATTTTTAAAGTGGGCAAAACGATCTAAACAGATACTGCAACAAAGAAGACATACAGGTATCAAGTAAGCTCATGAAAAGCTCAATATCAACTGTTATAAGGGAAATGCAAATTTAAAAGATGAGATACTGCCATGCACCTATTAGAATGGCTAAAATCTAAAACAAGGACAACAGCAAAATGTTGATAAAGATAAAAGCAACAGGAACTCTCATTCATTGCTGGTAGGAACACAAAATGGTATGGCAACTTTGGAAGACTGCCAGCTTCTTAAAAAGCTAAATATAGTCTTACCATGCAACCCACCAGTGGTGGTCCTTGTTATTTATCCCACTGACTTGGAAACATGTCCATACCAAACCCGGCATGCAAATGTCATAGCAGCTTTATGCAGAATCACTAAAATGTAAGCAACCAAAAAATGTCCTTCATTAGGTGAATGGATAAACAAGCAGTGGTCCATCCATACAATGGGATGCTATTCAGCAGAAAGAAAAGAGCTCTTAGGCCACACAAAGACATGGATAAATCTTAAATGCATATTGCTAAAAGAAACCAACTTTAAAGGCTATGTACTGTAGGATTCCATTTATATCACATTATATAAAAGGCAAAACTATAAAAATCATAAACAGATTGGTGATTACCATGAGTTCAAGGTCAGGGAGGGTTGAATGGTAAAGTACAGAGGATTTTTTTGAGCAATGAAACTATTCTGCATGATACTATTAATATAGTGGTAGATATACTGTACATTTATCAAAATCAAACTTTAAAGCACAAAGAATGAGCATGAATATATGTAGTTATAAAAAAAGTCAATTAGGTTATCATGGAATCCCAGATGGAAAGGAAACTATAATTAAGTAACTCTGTTGCAAATATATGAAATAACCTCACTGAAGAGGGTGGGGGGAAAATGTGCTGCTCTAAGTAACTTTGGAAATTAGTGGAGTCTGTAAGAATAAAGAAAAAAACTATAAATAAGCATTGTACTCCAGTTGATGGAGTTTTTCTCCACAGGTAATGAATTCTGAAGCCACTATACATGTATACTGGAATTGAACATTTAAATAAATGGTGATTGGTGGAAACCAAGTTTCTCACTGTTGGAGTGAGAGGTTAGAGGCCAAGGTGGGAGGATCACTTGAGGCCAGGAGTTCCAGACTAACCTGGGCAACATAGCAAGAGCCCCATCTCTACCAAAAAAAATTTTTTTAATTAGCTGGGTGTGGCAGTGTGAGCCTGTTGTCCCAGCTTCTCAGGAAGCTGAGGCAGGAAAATCACTTGAGCCCAGGATTTCAAGGTTTCAGTGAGCTATGCCACTGTTCTCCAGCCTGGGCAACAGATTGAGACCTTCTCTAAAATAAAACTAGGAAAGTCTGAAAAACTGACATCACCAGGAGAAGTCTAAGGAAACATAATTACTAAATGTATTAATAATATGATATCCTGGATGAGATCATGGAACAGAAAAGTATATGGGGCAAAAACTAAGGAAATCTGAATAAAGGGTGAACTTCAGTTAATACTGTCTTAATATATGTTCATTAATAAATATACTAACTTATGGTAATAATAGGGGAAATTGGCTGTGGAGTATATGGGAACTTTGTACTATCTGTACAGTATTTCTATAAATCTAAAATTATTCTAAAATGTTGATTAAAAAGAAAGTACACATATTTAGGACATAATAATTGCTGAATTTTAGTTGATTCTATGTGGCTATATGCCCTTGGATTAACTATATGACCTTGGGCATTACTACACTTAAATGGCCACAGTTTAGTCATCTATAAAATGAGTGAATAAGTTACTACATTAATCCTTCTGTGACATTCCTCTACTTTGTGAATTCTTGATGTCTCTCCAGTTTCATCTAAGAGACAACAGAGCCCAAAAATGTCTCCTTAAAGATGATAAGATAAAGCATGAGAAAAAATTCTGTAGAGAATGGGGGCAATAACATTGATTCTGTAAAATTAAATTATCTATGAATTGACATTCCTAATGCAGAAAAGGAAGAATTCCTATTCCTAGAATATACTCAGTTGTCAGATATTCCTTAGAAATGTAGCACACCTGAAAATGTATGAGTTAATAACAGAAAATAAATCAAGCCATTTAAATATAATGTATTAGGAACACAGTCTTATGTATCTTTGAGATACATACTTTTCATGACACTTATAAGAGGAAAATATCATGAATAAGAGAAAAAAAACTTCAATATATTCCTGAACAGAAATAAATTCCAGTGTCTTATGCCTCTTGGCAAAGAAGCTGTTAAGATTCTCCTTGGTATGTTTCTGATCAAGGTGATGAGCTGTAACCTTCAGTATAGTTTGGTAAATTGCTGTTGGGTAATCGACCCTATCCTGGACAGCAGTTCTGTTGCAGCTATACCGTTCATGGCCCCATCATAGAACCTTAGAATGTTCATGTGGGCAAAGACCTCAGACATTTTAAAAAATGCAAGAACTGGATAGGATGAGTCCATCCTATTCAACAGTAACTTAGAAGGGACCTCAGACCTGACAGAGCTGGTATTAGATACAGGGCCAGAATGAAAATGTTCACACTAGCTTCACAGACAGGAGAACACTAGGCCAAAACCAAAAATTCAATAGGGTTAAAGTATTATACTAAAATTAACCAAAAATAAAATTGGGGGGCTTACTTGTAAGATAGGTAAGATGTAGCTGATAGCAATGTATGTTAAAAAGTGGCATGAAGAATCATGTGAGATAATAATGTGGGATAGATGCTTTTTAAAAAATCAGGTAATATGGATCTATCACAGCTGCACAACAGAGGGGTTACCAACAGGCCAGTGAGCCAGACTGCCTGTGTTTGGTGTGTTTGAATCTTTGTTCCATCATTGCACTTATATCAGGGTGACTTTGGGCACCAATTTCTCTATCTGTAAAATGGAGATGTAGTTATGCATTGTATAAGCTCATCGTGACTATATTAAGCACTTGTCAAGGTTTCTACAGTGGAATTAGTGTTCAATAAATGTTAACTATTATCATACATTATTATTATTGATTACAATAAAATCCGGTGTCTAGATTCTAGAAAATAATCATTCCACTCTATACTGTATTGATCCCATCTGTATTATTGTGGACAAATCACATCTATATTCTTTTAAGAGGACACATTCTTTTTACCTCCTCCTATAAAGAAGAGCCAGGGTAGTTAAGGGGATCTGGAAATAGTGGCTTATGAATTAAAAAAAAAAAAAAGGAAATCCATTATCTTGGAAAGAGGAAAAAATCTAAGAGGTAAGATAGCCCTGTTCAATATGGGAAGAGTTCCCATTTAGCTAAAGAAACAGCCTAAATCTGCATCAATCAAGAGAATAGAACTAGGAACAGTAACTAAAAACTAGTGGGAGACAGAAAGGAAACTAGTGTAATGAAAAACTTTTTAAAAAATTAAAGTTGCTCATACAAGGTGATACAGTCAAAGCTACACCGCTATTTGCCAGATCTCATACTGAAGATTGCTATATTATGTAGGAAATATGACCAGATGACATTAAAAGTCTTTCCAGCTCTGATTCTGGAATGTTGTTCTAGAGGTCATATTAGTTATAGGGCAGGTGGGAGTGTAGTGGGTGGTGTGTGTGTAAAACGCCTGGTGAAAGTGCTCTTGTTAACATTATCGCACACATTGCCTGTGATTGCTGTGCTAGACACTGAGGTGACACAGCTAAAGAGATGTGGAGGACATGATAAAGATTACTGTGACCAAGAAAAGACCAAGAACAAAGAGAGATGAAAGAAGGAACTGTCCCCATTCATTGGCTTCACAGTGCTGATACCCAATCCTGGTTGTCTGTCCTAAGAAGATGGAGATGGCTAATCTTTCTCTTATCTTCATAAGTAATTCTCTCAAATATTTTCTCTTCTTTACGATACTTGTGGCTTGAACCCAACTCTATACTGTACAGACTTGATGGGGAGTCCAGGATCTGAGTTCAGGTTCCACCTCTGCTCCTTTCTACCTGCCTGATCTGTTGGCTTCCATTTTCTACCTGTGCAATGAGGATGATAGTATCATCCCTGTGCTGTCTCCCTCACCAGGTTCTTATGAGAATTCAATGAGCATATTGACATGGACGTGCTTTGTAAATGTAAAGCACTACTGAAATAAAGGGGCTTATTGTTTCTACCTGGAATGATGCTCACTGCTCCCGTGCATTCCTCTGCAGTGTCCACACCCTGCTTCAGAATATGACCAGTTTCCGAAAGGAAAATCAGTTGCCTTTTGCAACATGAAAAATATTACATTTTTTTTCATTTGTTTACCTTTTGCTTTAGAATAGTAAGTACCGTGTATAGTATATGTCACTTATGACTTTTAAGGTATAATCAGTTCAGTGGCAATGGTATTTCCCCTTTCTCTTCCTTTGTTTACTGGCTTCTGGTATTGTTTATTACTTAGATAAGGCCACCTGAATACTCAGTGATTTACGTCAGAATGAGAGCCAGGCAGAACTTGGGGAATGGAGCTCCTGCCCTCTGGGATGTGCTCACCTGGAGAGAGAGCTGTGCACCAGGATCAGAAAGAGAATCTCACTGTTAGAGGAGCAGAGGATGTTGTGCTTTCCAGATGAATGTTTTGCTTCTCTCGTCTTTATTCCTTTGTTTTCTGCCCCTCTAGTTCTTCTCTCTCATGTAAGGTAAATCCATAGAAAACCTCTGGCATTCTAGCACCCTCAGACCTTGCATAAGCTGAAATCCAAAAAGTTCCAAATTGGGCTGAGTAAATCAATCCCAGTCCATCTAAACTTCAGAAGCTAAAAATGAAATCATACCTGCAGCATTTTCATTTCACTTCTTCAAGTCCTCATGTAGCATTTTATAATTGACACCGGAACAAATGTAGGTAGGTGAGGGAAAGGTTAGCGAATGTCATTGTCAACAGAGATTTAATACCTTCGTCATCATTATGATCATTACGAAGATGATAGCACAAAGTTTGTATGTGGTGTACATATTCCTTGTTTGGTGCTACTGTGTCAGCAGCTATTCTTCTAATCTCTGAGATGTTAGTGATCCTTCTTATAGATCAGAAATAGCAAGAAAGATACTAGATGCTTGTAGTCTCAAATGGGGAAGGCATGGTAAACCCATAAATCTCAGGCTTTTAAGCTGCCTCCTTTCTTTCAGTATTTCAGGCTAATATCCTAAACTATCATTCCTTTTAATATTTAAAATAAAAGTAAAACACTATTCCTTTTAATATTTAAAATAAAACTTCTCTTTGAAAAGATTTTCACCAGTGATACAATAAAAATATTTGAATATACTAATGATTATATCAAGTGTTTCTAGACCTATTCATATATGAATTATGTTACTACTTAGAGGAAATAGTATGAAGCATCCATGTGAATGTTAATAAAAATGATATGAATACCTAAGTTATAGGAGCATTGATTATAGTATGTTCTTATCAGATACTTTTATAGCATTATAGTAGGATTCTGTTTTTTACCAATTATACTGAGGGAACAGATACAAGACCCTTATCCAGAGCAAAAACTCTAGAATAATGCAACAGTCCCTTAGAAATATGGGACAAATGAAATATACATACTTAAAAGTGCATGTTACATGCTACAAATCTAAAAATATTTTCAAAAAGATGTGGGTGCCATTATCTTTAATTCAGAATTTTTTCTTCCAGTTAGGAGTTAAAGTACCTAAATAATAATATTAATTAATGTAATTTTGAAAACTGCTAAATTAAACAAAAAGAAAGATGCCTCTGCATGCTTCATTCTTGAGATAATAGTTTGGAATTTTCTAAATAACAATGAGAACATTTTCATGGTTTTAAAAAATTATTATTAAAAAATTGGAAAAGTTTATATCTGTGTGACATTTTCGTAGTTTAAATTTCTTCTCCTCTGCCCTTTTTAATGAACTATTCCTCTTCCCATCAGGCTTATATAATATTTAAATTTGCATAGATCTAGTTTGAAGGTTTCAGCTCTGTGTATTTCCTTTTGGTTTTCTGGGTGGATGCAATATGATAATTCTACTTTGTAAAAAAATTGGTTAAATATATATCATATTAATATATAATCTACTTTGTAGAATATAATTCTACTTTGTAGAAAACTTGCTAAAATATATTTGCTGTTTTTACAACATAATCATCATGGTTATATACAAACCTTCTATATTTTAAGTATTTGAGAAGATATAACTTATTTAAACTCCAAATGCTTTTGAAAAGTTTCAGAACATTTTTACTCAGATATAAAAATTGATGTATAAATGCCAGTGCAATAAAGGATATGTTAAATAGTAAAAGAAAAATATTGTGTTTAACAATACCTGGAATAAATTATATGTTTGTAGAACTATGTTCTATGATCAGTTATAAACTGTTACTGAATCTTCAGTGCCAGAGTTGAGATATAAATTGTTCCTACTACAATTTCAAATTTAGAAGACATGCTATTATCTTATACTTAAAAGATTCATTTTTTTCCCAATGGTAATGAATGACCAGACACAAGTATTTCATTTATGAAGCATGCAGATTATCATAAATCAGGATAGCACAGTTCCACTCTTGATTATTTCTTCAAGGCAAGCTTTTCTAGGTTATGAGACGTGCACTTTTAAATTAAGTCAATTACACCGTAGCTTCTAGTTAATCTTTGAGACTGGAACAGTATATTTAAAAATTTGTCTCCTTGTTAAATAGGCACCATGACAGTGTTTGTGTAGTGTATTGTTAACCTCCAGTGGAAGGTTAAGCGGCTTCTTCTGTATCTAAATCTGTTGCTGTGAAAAATGACTGCAGCGTTGCACCCACCTACCCATGAATAGGGAAAGCGAAGACTTGCACCTGTGGGATTAGGTATAGCAGCAGGAAGTAAGAGCGTTTGCAGCATATAATTAACAAGGATTTTTTTTCTTCTTCTTTTTTTAAACAGCATGTTCATCTTGCTAGGTTAACTAGTGATTAATGCTTGAAAAAAAATTTGCTGGAGTCTGCATCCTTTTCTTAAACTCATTCACTCACCACAAGAGGAACACACCTCAAAATACTTCATTTCTTTCTGTAATTATTGATTTCTTTATACTGATAGGGGAATTTTTTAGATTTTTTTGTGCCTTTACTATAACTTTGGTAGCCAAATTCTGTTATTTTCTGAATCAGATTAAAAGCAATTTAGGAACTTCATTTAGAGATTGCTACCTTAAAATACAAGGGGAAATTAGTGAACTAAGAATCTCAGAGGTTAAATGGGAGTATGAAAAAAATCCTTCACTTATTCTAAATGGTATTTAAGACATAGTTTGCTCACTATGTGGTTTTTAATTATCATTTTCTATTCATTTAAAAAAACTAATTTTTAGAAAACTATGATATAATTACTAATTTAGAAAAGATTTCTAAATATAGCTCTTTAAAATACAATATTCTTCATAAAAACTCATCCTGAAAATCTACAGTTGAAATTTAACAGGCCACTCCTTTGGGAAAGTTGGTAGACACCCACTTGTATCAGAATCTGTAGCAGTAGTTTGTCTCTTCCAGGAAATCTTTTCCTTTGCATGCCGAAAGAACCACAAAAATTTAACAGTATACTTCGTTTTTTTTAACTAAACTTCATTTCCTAATAAGATAACATTTAATAATGGAATTCAATGTGATGACTTTCAAAGTATGTAAATTTTGCTGCCATGAAACAAGAGTCTGAGCACAAAGGACACTGAACCAGCGATAATGTCTTCTATCCAAACGCGTTTGTACTGTATGTAGAAACTGTTTAAAAGGAAAATTACATCTTTTTCAGCAATTTATCAGAGATAATTACGCTTCGTACACCAAATGAAGGATAAAGTGTTTTAAAGAACTCTAATTCTAATTGGTAAATGTCACCAGCTGTTGCAGTTACTCTTACTTGTGTATATTCTTTTAATGATTATAGTCTCATGCCACAAGCTACATGAAAATATATTCACTAGGTGTGAAATTCCCATATGTCACACTTTCAAGAATAGGTAAACAGCTCAAAGATAAAGGAAGAAATAATGCCAATGAGGAAGGTAAGAATCCTAGGTTTGTTTTCCAGGAAAGTGGATATTACTTTGCCAAAGGGGAGAAAATGCTATTTCAAAAAGAAAAAGAAAGAAACAATTTGTTAAAACAAACTTTTAAATGAGCTTTACCTCATACTTCACCAGAGATTCTTATTTCCTTAGAAAGTTTGGAACTATCTCAACTGGTAAATTTCAGCACTAAATCCTTTGGATCTGCCAATAGGGAACAGCATTTAGTTTTCTTTTAGGCTTAAACTGTAAAGTATTTGTTAGTGTTAGATGGTGAAAGATAAATTATTCCTAGACAGTGTTTCATGATGGCTAATGTTATCTGGTAAATGACCAAGGAAATAGAAATAACCCTGGTGTCTATGGTGAATGTTTAAAGTCTTTATCTGGTCTTCCTGGCCATAACTAACTTTCCATTGAGTCTGATGGGTCTAATGATTGACTGGATTAAACTTCTTTTTTTTTTTTTTTTTTTGAGACGGAGTCTCACTTTGTTGCCTAGGCTAGAGTGAGTGCCGTGGCGTCAGCCTAGCTCACAGCAACCTCAAACTCCTGGGCTCAAGCGATCCTTCTGTCTCAGCCTCCCAAGTAGCTGGGACTACAGGCATGAGCCACCATGCCCGGCTAATTTTTTCTATATATATTAGTTGGCCAATTAGTTTCTTTCTATTTATAGTAGAGACGGGGTCTCGCTCTTGCTCAGGCTGGTTTCGAACTCCCGACCTCGAGCAATCCGCCCGCCTCGGCCTCCCAGAGAGCTAGGATTACAGGCGTGAGCCACCGCGCCCGGCCTGGATTAAACTTCTAAGCATCGTTTTTCTTTGAAAAGGGAAAACAAAAATGGGATTGGGGTGGGGAGAGATGGTAGAGAAGGCAAGCCTCTCATTTGTCTGTTCTTCAACTCCCAGTTTAACTGAGCTGTTCCCAACTGCCTTGGTGTTATGCATGGTACAGCATCCTGTTTCTAGGCACCTGTCTGAAACTCAGCTGCTGAGCTAACTTGCTATTATGTGTAAAAAACTGTTCCCATGTCATTTTCATTCTGTGGCAGTATGTTTTCTGAATGTTCTCGTTTTCAGTGTTTTGACAAAGTTTGAGAGGCAACGAGAAAAATACATATCTTATGAGTGAGTTGTTCTCAGGTATTCATAGCAGTAATCTGTGCAAAGAATCCTGCCTCTTCACTGGAAAAACTAATGTATAAAACCTCCACCCCCAAAAAGAAAGGAATCTAGGTTTGTGATGATGATTCCTTGTAATTGTTGAAACTTTCATACATTCCTTATGAGAATTATGCAGAAAAATAGTGAAGGGATGAAGTCAATAAGTTACCTCTGTTGAGTTTGGAATGTATTACTTATGTTGTGTGTGAATGCTCTAGAAGGGGAGACCAGCGAAGACATTTATATAGTTATTTCAAATTATAACTACTTTTGTTATATCAGAGTTATGTTGAAAACATCCTTGAATTTATGTGGTCTGCATTTCCCTTTAGGTTAAATATAAGAGCAGTAAGAGATTGCGGTGATTCTTATTGCACAGAAATAGCTTTGTACCATAAAAAATTAAATTAAATTAAATGTTACAAATGGAATAAGTAAGATACACTCATTGCTTATATTATGTATTAGTTAAGAGATGGGCAAGTTTAGTGTGATATGTAAAATATATCACCCCTCAAAAAAGTAGCAAGAACTTTTTTTCTCTCTTTTAGAGGCAGGGTCTTGCTCTGTTGCCCAGGTTGGAGTGCAGTGGCATGGTTGCATCTCACTACACCCTCAGACTCCTGGGCTCAAGAAGTCCTCCTGCCTCAGCTTCCCAAGGAGGTGGGACTACAGGCATACACTGCTGCAGTCAGCTAATTTTTCTCACTTATTTTTTTTTAGAGATAGGGTCTCACTATGTTGCCCATAGGCCGGTGTCGAACTCCTGGCCTCAAGCGATCCACTCACCTCAGCCTCCCAAAGTGCTGGAATTATACACATGAGCCACCACACCCAGTTTCTGTCTTTTATTTAAGGAGAAGGTACTACCACTGGTCCTAGCATCACTCAGATGCATACCTTGAGTTATTTTTCCAGCAGTAGTAATAGTTAAATGATTCATATCCTCTTTCACCTAATTTTCTTACAGTATTTACTTTTGCAAATGAGTCTGTTGACAAAGGTTATAAGTACGTTCTGTGAACATGAAATGATGCAAGGCCAACTAGCTTATTTGGGCATCAGTTTCTACCACTTTCTTCTTCTTACTGTCAAACTCAAATAACTAAGTACAGATTTTGAATCAAGCCCAGCTGTGGATGACACAAATGAGTATTTTCATTAACTAGTCCAGCTATATGAAACTCAAGAAAGAACAAAACGTAAATCAAGAATGAAAACTCTTTAGCAGCCATTCAGGTTTTTGTCCCTCCTGAGTAGTGATTTTGTAGAGTCTACAGCAAAGAAAAAGTTATATTATCTACTCTAGCTCCTCTACCATTAGAAGACACCACATGTTAGATAGCTTTGGAAAGTTATCTAATTCACATCTTTGGCTCTATATAGGAAGCTAGTTCATTGATACTCCTATTGCATTTCTATATTAAATTATTGAGATAATATTGGTAATTATTGAGCAGCAACAATGGATAATCCACAAAATAGTTTGTTTTACTTTGTAATGTATTAAATATTTTCCCCCAATATCTTCCTAATAATATATTACTCAGCTTAATAAGATTTAGTTTATTGAACACCTATAATAGTCAAAGGAAGTACCCCAAGGAAAGCTAACATTTTTTAATGGTGTGGATAAACCTGCCAGAAAAGGTGAAAAGTAAATTGTATTTTCAATTAGGAAATTATAGTTACATGTGGAAAAGTTTTGGGAAAATTTATTTACTTATACTGCTTGACATATTGACCTTTCAAGATAGCCATTTAAAAAAAAAAAAAGATATGTCCAGGCTTAGAACACTGTATTTTTTTTTTTTTTTTTTGAGACAGAGTCTCGCTCTGTTGCTCAGGCTAGAGTGAGTGCCATGGCATCAGCCTAGCTCACAGCAACCTCAAACTCCTGGGCTCAAGCAATCCTGCTGCCTCAGCCTCCTGAGTAGCTGGGACTACAGGCATGCGCCACCATGCCCAACTAATTTTTTTCTATATATATTAGTTGGCCAATTAATCTTTTTCTATTTATAGTAGAGACGGGGGTCTCGCTCTTGCTCGGGCTGGTTTCGAACTCCTGACCTCGAGCAATCCGCCTGCCTCGGCCTCCCAGAGTGCTAGGATTACAGGTGTGAGCCACCACGCCCGGCCAGAGCACTGTATTTTTAATTATTTTGAACTGATGAACAACTATGACCTCAAGTTGTGAATATCAGTAATAAATTATTTTATTTACTTTAATTACCGAATGTATTGAAAGTGCTTACTGTTGATTTGGTCTTGAGCATATTTTACTGGTATAAACTTAATTTTCGGGGTATGAATAAATAAGAACTTCATAACTGAGCCCTGATGTTGTTTTATTCCTCCTGCTTTTCCCTCAACAGAAACCAGGAATGGATCTGGCAGACACTTATATTATGTTTGTTCGGCAAAACCAGGATATTCTTCGAGAAAAGGTCAATGAGGAAATGTATATAGAAAAGTTGTTTGATGTAAGTAGCTACCCTTACAAGGTATGATGGCATTATAGATATACTGCAAAGAGAAAAGTGACATTTTGATGCTATGTTTGTAAAACACACTCTTCTTTTTTGATCCTTTTTCTGTGCAGCTAATATAGTTGATAATCTTTATATTTCCTTGACTGCTGTGGGAATCCTTAATTAGATTCCTTTTCTACATGAAAACTGTCACCATTAGAATGAAAGTTTCAAAAACCTTCTGAGGTTAGTTTTAACAAGCAAGATGATAATCATTTTACCGTTGTGTTCAGCATTATTTCTCTTGCCTTATGTAACATTCTGTAAACACAATCATATTGTAATAGATGTGGTCCTCACTACTATTAAAAGTTTTTCTTTTAAATCAGTATAATATTCTTCAGCTAAACAAAGAAACAAGCTTCTGTAAAGCCAAATATCTGCCACTCTACTGTTGTTGAACATTTTATCTTCATTTAACACATTGACTGCAACACTAGAAAAAAAATTTTTTCCTTGGGGCCATGGCATTTTATTATGAAAATAGAATTAAAACTTCAAAAGCAAAACAGTCCTTTCTAATTGAATAAAAAAATATTTTTTATTGTTTTCTGTGCGTGAGTTATATGCAATTTAAAAAATAGTTCTCATGGCTCCCAAGGTAAAGAGACGTGTGAGTTCTGTATGCTTCACAGTGCCCCGGGCTCGAAACTAGCTTGAGTTAAATACAACTCATATAGCAGTTAATGTGTTACAATACTGATGTGTGCTAGAAGATACAATATTACAGTTTTATCGGTATTAAGGTCTTCATTTAGGCATGATAACTCTTAGAAATGGGGGGTTGTGGTTTTAGATATCATGACCATCAAGTTGCATTTATTGAGTGTATGTAAAGGAGACTAAGAGAGCAGTCAATTTAAATAACAATGCTGTCATTCATTTGTCATTATTTAACACTCAGTACAAATGAAATGGTACTTTGCTTGTGACATAACTTTGCATAATTCACCACAATGCTGATTCTGAAATGTAATATTGGCTTTGAAGTGTATTTATTTATGTACATCTTCTCTGCATTTTAGAAATGCTTTTCTGGCAGTTTCATTTAATTATGCAAGTTACTGCAAATGTTTTCATAACAGCAATTCACGGGCTTCATGGTGACACTTCAGCTGTGGCAGTTACAGAAGGTCCCGCTACGTCATCATCTCCGCCATGGTCTATCGTGTCAGTGTTCACTGTTTGTTAGATTGGGTGGCCAAAATGAATCTTATCTTTCATACTTTATGTTTTAAGCCTCTACCCAGGCTGTTTTACAATAAAAGTATCATCTGTTTTAATAAGCTAAGTGTTAATATGTGTGAAAAAAATGATTTCCTAAAAGCTTTGATGCCCTGCAGGGGTAGAAAAATTATCATCCATCCAGCTGGCTCTTTTACAAAATACTGAAACCATATTAGCAACTTCTGCATCCATTTGGTATTCCTCTAAATTTACAAGCATATGTTTCTTATCCAAGTTCTTTTTTACTTTTTTTGCTTATGTGGTGATTTTTAAAAATGTTGAACAGAAAAGGAAAGTTGAGCTGATGTTAGTTTTTACCATTATGCTGCTTCTTAGAATAGCTTAAAGCACATATTCTATGATGAAAAAAGTTACAGCCATTCTGGAAATATATCATCATAGATAGATTTGTTGGGTGTGTGCATGTGTGTGTGTACACTTTCTTAACATCCGTGATTTTTTTTCTTGGTGACATTTACTGCAAAGCTTAAGCACTCTTGCCATCAGTTTATACCAAAGGTAGAATTTTTTTCTTCTCAAAGATATTTCCCACTTTCAACTCCTTTTCATTCACTGAACTTCTTTGGAAGACTTTCTGTGTGGCAACAATAACAGAGCTCTCTAACGTGGGTCCAAGGAGGCTGACATTAAAATAATGCACTAGTTTAAATGTCCTGATTATGTATACTTTCATTTTGATAACTAAGCACCTAACATGGCTGTGGGTTTGCTTCTAAAAGGAACTCTTGACAAACAACCATTCTGTTTTGGTTTTGAAGGTTTTGTCATTTTGCATATCCCCGGTATAACATTGGACTTGTTATTTGTAAAATACTTGTAATGTCTTTAAACACTCTAATATTTTTAAGTTGCACATTTTTATTACTTTAATTAAAAATAAAAATAGACCCTAATACTTTTGATATGTCATCAAGAATAACATGTATGAGGAGTACTAAGAGCCACTAATTAACCAAGACTGAATTTGTCTCAATTACAGTTAGAAAATGAGAGGTTATCAAGTATGTGTTGAAAGGTAAAGTAGGATGTGTATCTTAAGCAACAGATCATTACTGAGAGACATTATATAATTATTGGAAATCTACTTGGCTGGAGCTTAAAATAATATTGTTAGGTGTCAAGAAAAGTTGAAAATAATGACTCTATAAATACTGTTAGCAACCTTAGTCTATTACAGATAAAAGATTGAAGAGAACAGTTTTATTCAGGCATCATGCAAACTTTTGCTATTCCAATTAGAGTACTTTCTATGTAAGTAAGTAAATGGATCCTGCTAACTTCAGTTGCAGGTGAAAATACACATACACACGTGTGCACACACATTACAGTGAGTTAGTGGTTATTGGTGTTAACCAACCCAGACAAGAGAATGAGCATTACAGTTTTTTGTCATGCAACATGGGGGCTTAGCTCTTTAAGAAATCTGTTTAGTTTTGGAAATACCACATATAATACTATTTTTATATAAAATAACTAGTCTGTGAAACAGATATTCATCCTGCCCCTAACACTTTATATAGTGTGTTTTACTAAATTATCTTCTTTCTAGATGATGTCCTATCCATGGGAAGGGCTACTGAAAAGTTTGTGGAACTTTCTCTGAGAATAGTAACTAACTGCTTGTGATATCCTTGGCCTCTAAAACTTTTGCTCAGTTAAAAATCTTAATTATTCCTGATTTGTATTTTGAAATACTCCAAAGTTCAGTAAATGACTGTATCACTGACTAAGACCAGTAAAATGGCCATTGACCTGAATTTGTGCCCGTTCTTTTGGGACACCTAGGAATGAGAATGTTCTTCCAAGAGTTGTCAGTGTGCCATCTACACAGTTATATACCATAACAAAATCTGCTTCCAGAGCATCTTGCCCTGCTATTATTATTGTTCCTGTCTCCAGGGATAAGTTATTTTGTTTCCTAACCTCAAAGTATTAAAGAGGTAAAGTATTAAAATCTGTATTATCTTCAAGGCCATATATAGGATAATCCCAGACTTTTACATCAAATCTTGAAATATGAAAATTGAAAGTACCCTTTGAAGTTCAGAAAAGCTAATATTAGAACAAATATGAAGGCACTCTATTTACCCCGTAAATGAACTTATGGAGCACTTTTTGCTTGAAACAGAAATGACTTCAAAAAAGTATAAATAAGTGATGGCAGCTCCATGCTGTTAACAGTTAGTTTATTTGAGATACATTTCTAATCTTTTCAAACTATCAAAATAATAATAGCCATAGCTATCACCATTGCCATTCTCTGAGCACCTCCACGTACCAGGAAACATTCGAGGTGCATTACCTATATCATTTCCAGCCTTCTGTGCTAGATGCCGCCATCCTCATGGTTTCCTTGTTTGTAGGTTAAGGAATCTCCCACTCAGAGATCAGTGACTTGTGAGGTGTTGAGTTAGAGCTTAAACTGTATCTTTGTAGTTTCAAAATCCATGCTCTTTTGACCTTACCTCAGACTTAAAAAATTTGAAATGATAAAATAGTGTTATGGGAAGAACATTGGGCTGCAAAGCCAGAAACCTTAGTTTCAACGACAGTTTTGCCCATAATTGTCTGGGTGAGTTTGAAAAATTTATGTCATCTGTTTAAGACTCAGTTTAGGGCCGGGCACTGTAGCTCACGCCTGTAATCCTAGCACTCTAGGATGCGGAGGTCGGTGGATTGCTCGAGGTCAGGAGTTCGAAACCAGCCTGAGCAAGAGCGAGACCCCGTCTCTACTATAAATAGAAATAAATTAATTGGCCAACTAATATATATGTGTGTGTGTGTGTGTTTATATATATATATATATAATTAGGCGGGCATGGTGGTGCATGCCTGTAGTCCCAGCTACTCGGGAGGCTGAAGCAGGAAGATCGGTTGAGCCCAGGAGTTTGAGGTTGCTGTGAGCTAGGCTGACACCATGGCACTCACTCTAGCCTGGGCAACAAAGGGAGACTCTGTCAAAAAACAAAAAAGACTCAGTTTAGGTAGTGTGTATAGACTGAAGATACTGGTCTAGAACTTCAGATGAGTCCTAAAACCCTTCCAGATTTTAAACTAATGAGTCTTTTAGTTTTAACTTTAGCAATGATGACAGAAATTACTGGGTTGGTTACATAATGAATCTTGCACCCTAGAGTAGCAATTCTTAAGTTCTTATGTGATAGCCAGGTGAAAGCAAAGTGTCCCACCTAAGAAGCAACAGCAAGTACGGTAGATAAGTAGAAAAGAGAGTATATCTAAAAGAATAGCTATGGCATATGACATGCCATGTATGTACCACCATGGTTCTAAAACTCAAATTTAGAGAAACAGTTGGAACTCATACACTGTGTATTCATGCTAAGTGTTTCCAGGTGACCAGGATATTATAAACAGAGGCTATCTCTGCCTCTCAAGTGGTCATTGAGATACATGCTGAGTTTAAAGTCTACATGTTACATTCTTTTCCAATTAAAAAAAGTGGTTTAGGCCGGGCGCTGTGGCTCACGCCTGTAATCCTAGCTCTTGGGAGGCCGAGGCGGGTGGATTGCTCAAGGTCAGGAGTTCAAAACCAGCCTGAGCAAGAGCGAGACCCCGTCTCTACTATAAATAGAAAGAAATTAATTGGCCAACTGATATATATATAAAAAAAAATTAGCCGGGCATGGTGGCGCATGCCTGTAGTCCCAGCTACCCGGGAGGCTGAGGCAGGAGGATCACTCGAGCCCAGGAGTTTGAGGTTGCTGTGAGCTAGGCTGACGCCACGGCACTCACTCTAGCCTGGGCAACAAAGCGAGACTCTGTCTCAATTAAAAAAAAAAAAAAAAAAAAAAAAGTGGTTTATTGGGCAAGGGAAATCTAAAGGATGTTCTCATGTAGTAGGAAGGACTATGGATATGCCAAAAGAAGATTTTTCTGCTTTGTAGGCTCTCTTACCTCAATGTCCCTTTTTCTAACATACACAACATTGTCAACAGTATTTTAAAAATTTCTATCAAATCAAAATAGGCTTCAATTTGTCTAATCCCAATATAAAAATATGACAAAGATTGTCTAATTCTTTAATTCCATTTTAATGCCTACTATGATGTTTCTTCCCAGGCAGAGTGGCTGCCCCCTCTCGCAGGTTTCAGAACATGTAGCACAAGCCACAGGTGTCCATGTTTTACGAGAGAGCTGGTACATTCCTTGAGAGCTTTGATTCTCTGGGCTGGAAAGTGGTGATGTTGCAGAAGCCAAAAATGACATCTACAGTAATTGTCACAACAGCACCCACTGCGGTTGTTTCTTAAGGTCCAAGATGTTATGATGTGGAGGCCATTGAGGGTTGACTAAAGCACATCTTATTTTCCAAGACAGACACTAAACCTACCTAACTCTAAACCTTTGTACATTTATTGGGCATTGCCCATCTTGAGTCCCTTGGAAACAATCTTGTTTTAGCTCTCATGTTGCTATAGACACATCAGGGTGTAGTATTTAATTGGTAAATCATGCAGATTAAACATTCTCTTTGTTATAAACTGATTAAATATTTAATTGTTGAGGAATTTCATCTCAACAAGACTTTTTAAAAAGTATTGTTATGATATCTTATAAAATTAAGAGTAATTCTTTAAATGATAGTTAATCAGTTATATTCATCCAGACAGTGTTTTATAAAGGATTAATTTTTCAGGACTTACCATGAAAAGAATCTCAATTTCCAGTAAAGAAACTTTAAATTAAACACTTTAAGTAAAATTGACCTAAACTATATAAATGGGTTCAGTAGCCCATTTATGCTAAGATAAAAAGAAAAAAAATGAAAATATTATAAGTGGATGCACTTCTCAAAATGGAACTAATTTAGCACTTATATGCTCTTGTTTGCCTCTGGATTCCCAAATGAGAAAGGGGGGAGTGCTCAGAATTTTTGAGTTAGTGTTTTACATCAGTGCCCAAACATGGTGATGCGAGAGTTTATTCTTGTTAAGATCAATGCTGCGAGCCTTAATTTATTCAAATATTCAGTTTATTATCATGTTGTTTTCCTAAGAATAGTTGAAATCAACAGAACATAGATGAGAGTAACTACTAGATAAACTTTCCTTCCATAATACACTTTGTCATATGTATTCAGAACTTATCGTGTACTTTTTCAGTCATATTCTTCCGGTATGAGTTTCTTTGTATATGTGATCGGCATCTTTATTAGGAATGCAGGCTATAGTCCATTGAGATGGAAGACTGTCTTTGCCTTCTTGCATTTCCTATAATTTTGTGATAATATGGAAATATTCTCATATTTTAATGTCAGTTTAAAAATAGCAGTTTTCCTCTTTTTATATGGTCTTTCACTTCCAAATAACCGGATGATTGTTATATGGACCACATAAATTAGTCTACATCCTCATTACAAAGTATTTTCTTTTTGGTTTTGTTTCTATATAAAAAGTAATCAAATATAAAACATTAACTGTTGGCCCACTATGCCCACTCATGATTTTCCTATCAACACTAGAAATTAAATGCTAATATTATTCCTGTGTCATAGTCGTCATTTTCCATTTCCATCAATAGGGATGGATAATAATATAAGTTCAGTAATGAGCTTGAGGCTGTTTGAGTTAATTTATTTCTAAACATTTTTATGTTGTGTACCCTCATACCTCATTGTGTACTAAAGGTAGATAAAAGGTTTGACTAATCTGTCCATTGTGTGTATTACAGGGGCAACATCTCATTCATCTCACATGTTTGAACACTGTTATTTTGCTGCTTTAACACATTGTTTTCCGGATTGTGGTGTTCTTGCTAATTGTATATATTCCTGCTTTGTTTTACCTATGGTATTTGGACTCAAACTGAAGTTGTTTGACCTCTTTTAAGATGTTCATAGTCAAACCCGTTCTTTATGTTGTCTTATCTGCCTGAGTAATGCCATACAGAGCTTGCTCCTTAGCTGTTTTTTTTCCCCCCCTCAAAGTTTGTTTCTCTTTAAAACCTCCACTCTCGAATTACAGCTGTCTGGTTCATTTGAGTTAATAATCCTCATTCTAACGTTAAGTTATTATTTGTAAGTGTAAGAATTTATAAAAGGATCAACTTTTGATGTATGATGTATGCCAAAATCTCTCTGGCAAGTCCAGACGCAGTTCAGAGAGGCCAAAGGCCCTCATTTGAATCTAAGCTGCTGGTGAATTAAAACCTGAGAAACTTGAGATAAGCGTGCCTAATTGCCTAAAAGAAACTCAACAAGAAAATGTATTGTAGCTTGTTGATCTTATTTCTTTGATAATTCAAAAGAATCTTTAAGAAATATGTAGACTTCTTACTTAGATTCTTGAAATGTGATCGTGGTACACAATTGTCATTTGGCACATTCCCAGAAATACACATCTTTGCATGAGGCACCTGGACATATGTGGCAGGTCTGGTAGAATCAGCTAATTAACAACACAGGCTTAAACAGGCACCTCATCTGGCAGTGCAGTTAGTTGCCTGATGGTGCTCAGCAGGATTTGGTAGTGCTTTTTATTTTTCTATCCTAATGGTCTGCTGCCCACCTAATTCTGCCTTATTGTCAGTCACTACTTACCGCAGCTTGGGGCCCTCCCAGGAGGCTAAATTATTATCAAAGGATTAGGGAGATGTAGCCTTGCAGCTCTGACATTTCTGATTACTTGTCTATGCCAGAACACTAATTAGCTGTGACTAATTAAGAAAAATGTTCCTGCCATAGAAAACCATTTAAAAGAACTGAGAAGTAGAAAAACAATTCAAAAGCTGAGCAGTGCTCAGATTTGCTGATGCTCTTTAGATTTCCACCAGAGCCTTAACTCACCTTTAATTGTGCTCAGAATTTTTTTTAAAAAAATCCCACATGCAAACTGATCGGAGGTTTCTGCTTGAGTAGGAAAAAAATTGTCATTGATCACCTAAGTTCTCTTAGTAATGATAAAATTGTCTTTGATGAATAGAAGGTGACAAAACTTTCATTTTCATGGAGAAATTTTTCTAAATACCAGTTGCATAAATGTGCATTTGCGTTCCTTCAACCACATTAGTAACAAAGACTTATAGTCATTGAAGAAATTAGAACATTCTCTCTACTGATTTTTATCAAAGATAGCAGAATGGATTATGAGCAACATGTTGAGCATTTCAACATTATTTAATATTGAAATCATGCCTCTTTCACCTTTAAGGTGGTCTGGAAATTCTGACTCTTCTACACAGAGCCTGGTTTTTCCACAGTGACTTTGCATGCCTGCACTTCAACCAGCCGCTAGTGCCTTATTAATGGAAATGCCCAGCCCTCCCCTGAGACCAGCATCTCTAGCAATGTTTTCATAAGCTGATAGCTACTACTCTCCTTCCCTTCAGCCCTAACTTCATAAGCAAATGACACCCGTGGCTTAAAGGCCATTTTCTATGGTGGCTTTTGTACTTCCCCTCTGCGAGCCACCCCCTCTGCAGGCTGTCCCTGAAGCTCCCTCTGCAAGGTCAGCCCCATTCACAGGTGGGCACAGTAGTGCCAGCCAGGTCACCACTGTTGAATAAATCCAACTAAAAAACAAATCTGTGTAAGGAAGTGGCTGTTCTGGCAAGGCCATCATTAGATGTGTGTATCCAATGCATTGGCAGGAAACAATATAAAATAATTTTCAAAGCTTCTTATAAACACCTAAACTCTAGAGAGAGCCCTCAATTTCTTGATCTCGGTCGAGCCCTAGATAAGAGATCATCTAAATTTTGCTCTCTGGATATGGGCAAAATGTTTTGTTTGGGAAAAAGCTCACCCCACCTCACCTACGTTCTACATGCTGATTTTTAAACCCATTTCTCCTTTTCCTCTCAGTGTAGAACAAAAAGTGGGTAGCCAGCATTCTCTGGGGCATAATCCCTCCTATATAGGAAGACTGTTATTAAGGCACCTGTCATACTTGTCTACTCCAGGGTAAATAATCCCTATTTGTTTAACTTCTTCTCTTCATAGGCCCCTTTTCCAGCCCTTTAATCATCTTTGAAACTTCTCAAAGTATTCTCGGTCATGATTAGGATTTACAGTCATAGATGGGATGCAGCATTTGAATGTGGCTGAACAAGATTCTTTCAAGCTTTATTCCTATTCGTGTATTCAAATATATGACTCTCCCTTACTTTTGCTCTACCAAGCTCCGTAAATTTGGTTCCATATATTCCCAACATTCCTTTTTGTTGACTTTCCTCTCAGTTACTGCCTATACCTTTGAGATATGCAGTAAACATGTGTTTATCAATGTGAGACACCCATTCAGTTGATGTTTTGCATGTATAAAGTCTCAAAAACAAATCCAATTCACCATTCATTTACTGTGTGTAAGAAATGGTTAATGTTGGTATTAAAACATTAGGCATTGGCTTTGTCCCACGTGGTTGGGTATCTCCGTCACAATGACTCAGTAGGATGCTAATTAGAATAGGAAGTTGAAACTCCTCTTATTAATCATTTATTCATCAAACCTGTATTGATTGAACATTTTCTGCAGCCCACACATTGTGCTAGTGGCTGGGAATACAATATTAAACAAATTAGTCCCTGCCCTAAGGGAGCTTACGTTCTGATGACTAAATGAGTCTTCTTGAGAAATTATTAATTTCCACATAAAATATTTCCACTTTTTCATCTGTGCAGATAAAAACTGACTAGTGATTATCTATGAAATCATTTAATTATTTCTGTCTTTCTCTGTTTTCGAGTAGATGATTGGAAACTTGCCAAAAGTTTGGTACCAACACAAAGTTTGTATCTAGTTCTAGTGCTTGCCACATTAAATGTCATGACTGTGAGATAAGAGTACATTCTTCCTCTCTATCCTTCCTGGGTTCTTCTCTTGAAAGCCAGGCTTGAATCAGCTCCCAACAGAGCTCTCATATTCTCTCAGACAGAAGTCAACATTTCCACAGCAACAGTATTTTTCTGCCTTTCTTTAAAATCAACTCACAAGGCCAACAAGTATACAAGGCACCAGGACATGTTGCTTAGTGGTGAAAATACACAGGCAAC
Organism: Microcebus murinus; assembly: GCF_040939455.1. NCBI lineage: Eukaryota > Metazoa > Chordata > Mammalia > Primates > Cheirogaleidae > Microcebus > Microcebus murinus. The sequence goes on along the minus strand of NC_134112.1, from coordinate 75,701,502 downwards.
ACAGCAAGCTATACCTACAAACATGCTCCACAACCTCAGATAACCCCCAGGAATGGCTACCAATCCTCACGAGCATATGCTACAGAGGCAGCTCCCTGTCTAGGTGATAGCCTTTGAAGGGCTGAGTACATCGACATCTGAACTTGTAGTATTAGCATATTTTTGTGTGTGAGTGTATATGTGTGGACAATCATATACGTACATATACATGGAGGTTTATTAGTTTATAGTACTTTCTCTTTTATTTCATTCATCACCTAAAATGAAATTAGACTGTCACATTTTAAGCCCCATTTTAGTCGTGTATTAAATTTCTTTAGCCAAATGCAATTGTTTGCTCTTCAGTGATTTCTATGACTTTAACATCTATTAATTATTTTTCTATTAATGAAACATGCAATTCGAGTCAACAGTGACTCTGGCTCTGGTAGTCATCTGTCTTTTTTCTATTCAAAATTTGCCCTGCTTCTATTATAGCCTTTTTATATATAAAATTTATATTTACAAATATTTTAAAACATTTAGTCCTTTAATGAAAATGGAATGCATGTTATATGCCAGGCATTCTGCTAAGGAGTAGATATAGCAATAAAAATAAGATTCAGTTAATGCCTTGTGGATACTCACAGCTGGTTGAGGGAGACATATACTCTATTGTGCAATATTTTCATAGACACCTATATAGAGTTCTAGGAGTAGAAAATAGGTGAGCACCTAACTCTTCCTAGTAAGAGACAGTATTGGCTTCATAACAGAGATAATGGTTGAACTAAGTCTTAAAGGCTGACATGAGTCTAGCCAGGGACATATATTTGGGAATAAAAGTCCAAGCAGAAGGACAAACATGCCCAGAAACCAAAGGTCTAGAGAAGCCCAACAGAGCTGCAGGTGACTCAGTTTGCTGAAAATGATTATTGTGGGAGTGCACCATGACTCAGAGACAGAGGATAGCTGTTTACTCCAGTCCTTAATGGCCTCAAAAAGTGATTTTGGAATGTTTCCTATTTTTTACAAGGAAACTGATGCAGAAATACCTGGTAACAGCTAATTCTCAGGCCTGGGTTCTCGAAACCAAGTTGTGCCATTTAATAGCAGTTCTAAGAGTCCAACTTATTTTTCTCTAGATTATTGATTTAAAATGCAATATTGACCAAAATTTTACCTACAGTATTCAAAATGAGTCATTCAACCAGATGAAAAGGTCATAGTGCCCAAATGAATCATTCATAGACACTGTGCCCCAAACTGGTACATACATCATTATAACTGGATTGACCACTGAGTTCAGCCAAACCATTAATTAGTCATTTCACTCAAAAGATTAGCCAAACCAGTATGCATCCCATCATTGGTCCCTAAGCAGGGGAGTGGAGAACAGCTGATTATCTGAAATTTTCACTTTATAATTACCAGTCTTTTTAGCTCCAGGAAAAGAACCACAGAATAAACTTACGGAGGACATGGCTACTTGATAATAAATAATAAAGAACAGTGTTGATTTTAATGCCCTTCGTATAGTGTGGAGAAAGGTAATTTAACATTATGTTCAGGACATTTTGGAATGAAGGGAGATTAATGAAATAGTAGTGGACTGAAAAGAGCTTTCAGTTTACAGAATTTGTCCTTTGTGTAACTTACTTTGTTATGTCACTAAAGAGGACCTAATTCCTCTGGAAATATCTCAGTTATTATATTCATGCTTTTTGTTAGAAAAGAGAAAGTATGGAGCTCCAAAGATGGAGAAATTTTTTTTCAGCATTCAACAAGCATTTATTAGGCACCTACTCATTCCATGTTAGGACCTTTCACATGTTCTCTTCCTTAACAGACATGGCGATGCTCTCATAATTTGAAAACTTCCTGATGTAGTTAAAAAATCAAAATCACCCAGAATATGGCATTATTCAATATGGAATAAAATGACATCAAATACTTCTCTCTTCTGTGTTTGGAAAAAATAAAAAGAAGAAGATGAAGAAAACCACATATAGAGAGTACCCCTATGGATGAGCCAAGGATCTTTTTTTCACATTGTATTGTTTTGTTACAGTAAAACAAATATTTTCCAGTGTTTTACATTAGGATATACGGTGCTTTAAAATAAGTCCAAAGAAGAGAGTATGTCGGAGATGTGCTGCATAATGGCCATTTGCCTGTTTATCTTAATAGGGAATGTAGTTCTTCAAAGGATTTCTTTATATTACATATCACATCATTGGGGTTACAGACGTGTTTGGTCTTTGGAAGTGTGGATTGCTTCAACCTGCAAGAAAATTGGATGGGCTTTTTCTTAATAGGCATCTTCTGTATTCATGCACAATCCTGTGTTACGATGACTGTCAGTGACCACCAGGAATGGTAGAGACTGTTTTCTTAGTTTTCTGCTAGAAGCACCAAACTGCTCCTAAGAACCGGAGATTTTATTGACAGAAGTCCAGACTTTTTTTCTAGAGGAAAATGAAATAACACAGTAGTTATAGCCCAGACTCTGGAGCAAAAATACAAGATATAAATTTTAACCCTGCTTCTTATTATACTCATTGTATAAACTTGAATAATTGCTTCATCTAAACTCAGTACCTCTACTTCTGTAAACTCAGTTTCAAGATATGCAAAATGGGAATAATAACACCCACCTCATCAAGGTTGTTATAAGAATTAAGTGAAATTTTAACTGATTCTCTTGAACTTGCCATGGAGAATAAAGAAAATATCAGATATCTTTATAATCAGAATTTCTAAAAAATAATACTAATAAAAAATAACAGTACCTATATCTCAAAATACTTTATAAATCTCATTTATTCCACATTATACTTTGTCATTTTTATATGTCTGTACTTCATTAAGAGGCCAAATGAATAAAGTAAAAACAAAATAACAGGCAATAAAAAGTTCTGGAGCTCTAGGCTTGCATTTTTCTTTATTCTAGAAGAATAGAGCTATATTGAAGCAGCATCTGAAAACAGAATGACAATTTGGCTTTTCCCTTCCACTCATTTTTACAAGAATCACAGGCTCATCATGCCCTTTCCTTTAATAGACAAATTTAAACTCACAGTATTTCTGTAGCACCTTAGAATCTTATTATTTTAAAGCTAGATTCATATAATCTATCCCACATATTACACATGAGAAAATGAGGCATAGAGAAGGGAAGTGACAGGCTCAATCAAGCAAACAGCGCAGCGCAGAGGGGCTAGCCTACCCGCCCTTACAGGTTTTGCGTTCACGTTCTTCTCTGGTGTGTTGACAGCCAGCCCTCAGCTCCGTTCCACATACAAGTCTCTATCTTCCCCGTCATGAACATCTCTGGGTCGAGCTGGGAATGTTGATAGGTTTAGGTTGGGGTGAACACTTCCTGTGTTTTTAACCATAATAGGCTGATTTCAGTTTTCCTTAAATATAACCCTTAATCCTATTGCAAGCCAACAAAAACTTCACATTTAAAACTTTCAAAATGCTTGTGTTTTGGGAGTCTGTTTCATGGAACCAGATATGATAGTTTCAGTGAGATGCCTTGAGTAGAGGGGAAAACCTGGCATTATTGTATCAAATCCACTATTAATATAAAATCTGCATTTTAGTGTTCAGAAATGGGAAGTGAGTGAAATAGAGCCATGAATTTAGTTATATTAAATAGGTGTACTATTGACAAAATGAACACTCAACGTATATTGAAGCATTTATATTTACTTTTTAATATAAGGGTGAATCTGTAGGGCATTAATGTTTCTGAACATTTTGTTTTTCTCTAAAGCTACTAAATGATCCTAAAGGATGTCTTATATTTATTGAATCTATCAAAACCATCAGCATTGAAAAAAATATTGTTCTTTTATTCAATTTAACTTTACATTTTAAAGTACTTGTTTTCTAGGTGAGATTTTCTAGGTGTTATCTCAACACAGTGACTCAATTCTTTTCAAATAGCTTCTCTTGACATAAATGAAGAAATACATTCATAATGTGGAAATTTAGCTATCCCATATCTTACTGCACTAAAAAGTGTTGATTCTTTTTTTTCCACCCTGTCGTTCACCTCTTGAGACAAGCATAGCTGGAGAAGAATAAAAATATATCAACTAGTTGTACCCATTCATAATCAATAAAAAGCTAAACAGTTAAGCAGAAAATAAATCACAGATTTGTGCCCTAGCAAAGCAGCTATTTTTACCTTGCCATCATCATCAGAAGCCGCATTCTGACAGAAATCATTTGCTTGAAGCAGCGGCGATATATAAACCCTATGGGGTCTTGTGATTCAGATTTAGGAATATCAGCCTTAGAGGGTCTAAAGGCATTGTGCATTAGTATGTATTGAGACCTCATTCCAGGTGGCAAGCAGCTGGACTTTTTTTGAAATAAAACTTCCAAAATAAATGTGAAGTACTTGTTTCCAGGCGATAAGTGTTATATTTAATTGAATCATCCTCAAAATGTTATAAATTAGGCAAAAACAAGGGGGAGTTGTTCATATTTAATATATTTGTTTTGTATTTCCACTCTTCAACAGAATAGTGAAATTCCTTAACTACTTCTCTTTAACTTGCATGAAGAAAGCACGGTATGTTGCTAAATCTCTTTTCACCAGCTCTGCGGAGAAACAACTTTAATCCTTGTTAGAAAATTGCCGAGTCTGGGACTGACAAAGAGCTCATGCTTGTTCTATTGTTAGTGCTCCCTGGCCCCAAGAGCAGAGCCCTTTACAGCTGCGTGGATCCCGCCCGGCTCAGCTGCACTATTTAGGAGAGGAGGTTTGTCAATTTCTATTGACAATGGAGAGAGTTTTTCAGGGCCTGTAGCAGTGCTGACACAGTTGGGGATCAATGCCAGCCATTCAGACTGCACCCTCTTTCATTGCTTTGGTTTGTTAATTCAAGACTAAAGGTCCACTGAGGGGGTTCGGGGTGTTTAAGAAAGCTGATGAACTGTTTAAGAAAGCTGATGAACTGCAAGCATTTATAGCCCTGGTGTGGCAATTTCCATAGTCAGTGGCAACTCCTGGCACTGAGGGAGCTATGTCCTTGTTGACCCTCTTGTTATTAAAAATGCACAAGTGCTGCGCTTCTCAATATTTCAACACTCTTTCATTGTCAATACCACCTTCTGAGCCCTTCAGCTTGTTGCTTGCTCTAAAGATCTTCTTAGATTGGGTTTGAAAACTTCACCTTAAACACTAGATTAGACTGATGTTCTGTTTTCCGTGCTCCTGTTGATTTGTTGAGCCTTCCCAGGGCTGGAAAGCAAGTAGCAGCTTGATGGGGAGACGGGCTGCTAATATGATTTACCAGTCTACAGTCATGCACAATAAGTGTGAATAAATACAGGGGTCTCACAGAGTCAACCCTAGCCTTTCCTTTTCTTCTATTTTTTGCTTTAAAAGAGATATCTCAAGAAAATGAAGTGAGTAACGCATGCCCTTACAGGAGTTGAATGAACTACAAAAAGAAGGGGAAAAAAAATATTTTTTTGCTAAAGTGGTAGGCTGCGGTCATGGATTGATGTAGAAAAAAATTGTAAAATATACACTTATTGCTTGATTCCTGTGTAGACCAAAGCAAAGAATAAAGCAGTAATGCCGTACCCATGACTTCAGTGCAAGCCGCAGTGCCCTTCCTTGTCATCCCCTGAAGGGAAAAGTGGATAGTCAACCAAGTTGTTTGATAAAATTAACTTTTCCAAAATGAGAAGACAGTTCCTACATACAGACTTTACTGCACATTCACCCTTTTCAAATTGTTTTGGGGAGGTTGATTTGGTTTGGTGGGGTCGGGGGAGGCAGAGAATGAAAGTAACCAACCTTTGACTTTTTTCTCAACATGAAAAAATGGGACCTACCATATTCAGTAGTCAAAAGAAGGACATATTAATTCCAGCACCAGAAATAAGAAAGCACTAGAGGTTTCTATTTGGTGGCTTTGTTTGTTTGTTCGAGGAGTGTGTGTGTGTGTGTGTGTGTGTGTGTGTGTGTGTTCGAGTTTAACCATATACAAAAAAGAAACAGTCGTAGTGGCATTTTTTTGTTAGCCTATTCTTAGTGGCAGCATACACTCTGAGCTAAGCTACTGCTTTCCCTTAATCATTTGCTTAATTTAGCTGAAATTCCTTTTCAAAGTGCTTTGACTTAGGGACCAAAAATATGCATTCTTATAAGATAATTTTTCTTAGAGACTTTTTCATATAGAACAATTTATTTGCCTTCAAATTAAGATGATAAGAAAGTAGCTTAAACATTTTACCTAACAAGGGCTCTCTTTTTCTCTGTTTTGATCATTAACTTTAGATCATTTTATTCCCAAATTCTTTTTCTCTAAAATTATAATTTTGGCATTGTGTTAAAGATGTTATATTAATAATTTCTGTTACATTACATGTCCTGAATCATAAATACCATTTACTGAGAAAATAAAGTTAAATTAATTTTAAATCATGTAAGGATTTTTAAGAACATAAAGATGCATATGGAATAATTTTAAGAAAATATTTTCATTTCTCTCAAATTTATATAACTTACCATGAACATAGTAACTCTACAGTCTAACAAACAGATTAGTTTATGATGCTAGCCACTGTACAATGTATAATATTTTCTCTCCCTCAACAAAAAAGAAAAATTTACTATCCTTTGCTGAAGGACTGTAATTTTTAAGAGTTGCATCCATTCTGACAACATTTTAGCTTTCAAATTATCTTGAGGAGGCAGGGTTCCTAATTCAGTATACTCATATTCTATATCAGCAACACTTGTGAGGATTTACCTATATTAAAATAGAACTTAAGAAGTTAAGACTTCAAATTATTTTATAATTTGAAATAAGGATAGAATTTAAATGATGTCAGAAATTAAAGTGAGTGAGTGTCTGTGAAATATTTTGAGATTTAACATATCAGCTGAATTTACTAGCAGTTTATATTTTAAGAATTTAGTTGTGTAGGTGTCTTATTTTATAAAACATATTGCTGATATTTTTACATATCCTGAAAATTAAGAAAGTAATCATGAGGAAGGAGTGAAATTAGGTATATGAATAGCATATTTTTTAAAAATCACAGTCCCACATTTAAAAAATTTGACATTTTTATTCATCCATTTGATTGATATTATTTAATAAATCATTTATTCACTTTTAATTAGCTTATCTCATTTTATGCATCTATGGTCGGTATACTAACAAATTAATAGAAATAGTGTGATGAAATGTGAAACTCATTTTTAATTTATACTTAAAATACCATTTCTTACTATAACAAATCATATTAGAACAATGTTAACAAATACAAATCCAGATGAATTTAAGACTTGGATCACTTAAGATTATGCTTAGATGTTGAATATACTGTTTTATTATGTGGAGAAAAATTTATTTTTAGATTTTTTTTCTGTGTTTGAATACCTAAGAACATATACACACACATATATGATCTGGACTGTCACTAGGTTTGTGTATATAAGCAAGGCACAAAATCCCTTCTCTTTCAAAAACTCTTTTGTAATTTCTTAAGTGTTGAAGGTATGTTGCTATTTCTCACAGTTTTCTGAATGAGTAGCATTATTCTTACAGTATTACCTAAACCTAGCTCTGGCATATCATCAGTGAATCCCTTAAAATGTCACCTCTGATGGCAGATTGCCTTTTGTTAAAAATAGGGACAAAATTTCTTCTTTTACCATAATCACAGACATTATATAGGAGCAGGAAGTTGCATTAGAAAATAATTTCTGGTTTTCCCTTAAAGGAGTTGTAAAAAACAGAAAAATTATGAACCCTCCAAAAACATAAAATGAAACAGATTGTTTCCTTTCATAATTTGGTCAACTGACACCTATTTTGAGATTCTTATGATACATAGGAACTCCATCTTGATAATGTTCCTTCTTAAGATCTCAATAAATCTTTATTTTACATGGCTTTACAGTGTCTTGGCAAATACTTAAAAACCAATAGTAGGTAAAGGTGTGAATGGGGATTACCGTTTAGTAAGTTGTGGATATTTTTTGCCATCACTCCCTTAAAATATTATTTTTAGGTTTTTAGTGCATGCCTTATGGCATAACAGATCTTTTTGATTTTTACTTAACATGCAGACTAACAGAAAATTTTCTTTTGAAAATAATTTACCTCTTTTTTCCTGCTGCTTGGCCATCCATTTAGTCCCATAACATGTATTTAGTACCCATTGTTACCTACAAATTACAAAGCAGGCCACTAGGCTGTAAAGTGCAAAAACACTGTTTCCATGAATATGTTACAGCTGAAAGACTGTAATGTTAATTCATGGAAAGAACAGCCTAGGTCAATTTAGCAGATTTTCTAGCAAAACATACAATTCTGTTAACAGGAAATTACAGCATTATTGACTTCAAGTGCTGATCTGTGGTCATTTCAGAGTGTTTCATTACCCCCTCATTACCGAATCTGTTAAATGAATACTGCAGAGGTTGTTTTCTTTTCTGTCCTCCTCCCCTCTGCCCCAACCCTTCTTTCCAGCAATGGTACAGCAGTTCCATGAAAGTCATTTGCCTGTGGTTGGCTGATAGATTAGACCTCCAGCTTCATATTTACCAACTGAAGACGCTCATCAAGATTGTGAAGGTAAACAAAATGTGTTTAGATGTGAATTGCCCACCAAGTTATAAAGAATAATGGGAAGATATTGACATACAAGAAAATCCTATTTGATATCACTGAGTGAATCTAAGTACTTAAAAAGCATCACTTATTAGCAATGATCTGTAGCTGTTTAACTTCCACTTTCAGTTAGATTGCTAAATAAACATAAATTTACCTTTTTGCATTAATAAACAAATATTTGCTAGCAAGTAATCACATTTTAAGATTATGTATATAAAGCTGCTAGCACATTTACCTGAATGTAGTAGGTCCATAATAATTTTGCATTGTCTTATATATATAAATGTCTTCTCATAATATATTTACTTTATATTTATTAGTATCATATGTCATTATGAGGGCTTTTGAACTGTATTTGCCAAGAGAATAAGGAGTCTCTGTTATTTTATTATATCCTGGTGCAAAAGCAATACATTATCACTGCCTGAATTCTTTTGAAAAAATGTTCCTTCTTATATGTAAAAGATAATCAGTTTGAGTGTGAAGACTGTCCAAAACTACTAACACAGATGTCATGTAAGTAAGGGCTTTAAAATAATATATTTATTCAACATGATTTTTCACACTTTGTAAGTTCTAGTGGAAGCACAAAATTTACCCCAATTTAACCTTTTCTTATAATTGAGACAGAAATTCCACCTTATGGCTGAAAACATAACTCTAAGCTATCGAGAATCAATTTTTCCTTTAAATAGAAGACCTTTACTTCCATTTTAGTACCATTTACTAATGGTTCACTTGTGTGTGCCCATACAAATAATGTATATAATGTGTACTAAAGTGTATGTATGTGTATATATGAATATACCCACACACATACAGAGTGGTTCTCAAAGTCACTCTGGTCATTCTGACCTAGTATTATCAACATCTCCTGGGAACCTGTTAGAACCACACCTTCTTGGGCCCCACCCCAGACCTAATGATTCAGAAACTCAGAGGGTGGGACCCAGCAATCTATATATTAACCAGCCCTCTAGATGATTATAATACATGCTAAAGTTTGCAAAGAATTACTACGTTATATGTGCCATTAAAAGAAATTTCTTTCTACCTTAAGATATTTTCCATTTTTCTCCTGGTTCCTGAAGTTTAATTAGAATACAAATTCTTTTATGCCATAGACACACTTGTTGTCTTGTTAGAAAGGCTTACAAGTAGGAAATTCTGTTCCAAAGTCAGAAATTGGCAAGTCTACTGGAACATAGAACTAGACCTATAATGTCACAATAATAGCAATCATGCTTAGTCATAAATAACAAGTCAAATTGTAGCCACCCACAAAAATTTAATACTATAGCTATACATTACATGTCAATGTAGACAATATCTTTGATCCAGAACACTTCTTACCTGGTGTTATTTATTTTGCAAAGAAACTGAAGGAACAACTTGATACGTTCATATTTGGCTTAATTCTCTATTTATTGTTTCTTCATTGTTTCTCTAAGTGTGACTTTAAGAGCCTTCAAATGAAGGTTGTTTTTCATAAAAGAGAATCAGGATAATGTATTTACCTTCTAAATATATGTTAAGGTTGTATTCTATATGGTGATTAATATTAACTGGTTATCTTTATGATAAGCCATGTTTTCAAGTTAATGCCTACTGTGTTCAGGATGTCAGAAATTACATATTTAGCCAACAAGTATTCGTTGAGAGATTGTTAAGCTCTTTGTTTAGAAAATAAAAATCTCCAAATGTTATTATCCTATCGTTTATTTCTTTCATAGTTATTCCTTTTCTCATTCATACATCTAAGCACTAGTGGAATTTTTTCAGTTTTATTGAGGTATAATTGACAAGTAAAAATTGTATACCTTCAAGATAAGTGATGTGTCTATAGTTAATAATGTATATTTGAAACTTTCTAAGAAAGTAGATCTTAAGTATTCTCACCACTGCATATTTTAGCATAAAAGAACAATTAATAATTTAATGAAGTATATGAGGAAATATCCATTGTACTCTAAGCCAATCAGTTTATATCTTATTTTGAGATAGCCTTCATTAGGGCTGTCAGTAGTCAAGACTGATAAATATGAAAGTAAATGTCATGAATATGTTTGCTTTTCACAAGCAAGTCCTCAGGCTCAGCTAATGCTTTCTTGGGCTGATACACTTAATCAAGTTATAGGGCTCTATTTAATAATTTTAAATGATTATTTTCACAATGAAAATCAAGGTGAATTAATAATTTAATGTTCTAGTTGTTTTTTCTACTTTGAATATAAACAGACTTTAGACAGTTTCATACATAGATTCATTATTCTTCAGAACTGGTATGGTTTTGTTCATAATAATCATTTTCCAGTGAATTTAAGAAGCCATGAAATAACACATATATAGAATTGTTAAGTCCCATACCCAGGCTTTCCTTCCACTTAGACTTGGCCTGCATATTGTAATAGAGTTGTGTGTTCTACCCAGAATCCAAGCTACTCGACTGTAGCAGTCTAGTGCCTACTACTCATAGGCATTGTCATTCTTCTATGCCCATGGAAACCCAGACATCATCAAAATTTATATAATACCCAATTTTGCCCTACAAAGATAATTTACACACTAATTGGCTCATTCATGTTCCTCATGCAAAAAAAACCCACAAATCCCAGTAAGCTTTCCAGAAAAATTTAAGGACTATGAAATTATTTTTGAATTTTAACATCAGAATGATTTATTTGGGGGTGAGGGGAGAAGGTAGGATCTTCAAATAATCGAAATGGTTGTTGGATTTGTGTTCTTTCTAGTGACCATATGACATTTAAAAGCAGTTAACATAAATCAGCTGTTTCTTTTGCTAGGCGAAAAGAAGACAAGTGAATAGCACCCTGTGGCAGGCATTTAACTTAAATAAGAGCCAACCAAACCTTTGTGGAAGCCACAGAAAATGCCCAAGTGTTAATAACATTTTATGAGAGAGAGAGAGATTTTGCAAGGATTTTCTGCCCTGAAACTCACATAACTGGTTATTGCTTGCAAATAGAATAAGGCTTCAAGACTGCAAATCTACAATTCAAATCTATCCTGGCCAATTTATTGATAATCTAAACCAAAGAAAAGTCAAGCTCACAAACTCAGTGTATCATTGTCAAGGGGACAATACTTTAATATTAGATGTATCATCTATAGATGAATATTTTGTGCGTTTCACGTTTTTAATCTAATTACAAGTCAGTTACAGGAATAAACACAAATCTCTATGGTAATAATGCCTTGTATACTCGTTACCAGATTATCTAGGCAAAACTTACTTTTCAGAGTTACTTCCCTGGTCTGATACAAATTACCATGAGTTTTGGTATAAGAGATTACCACCTTAGTCATATAACTTATGACTGAGAAAGAGAATAAGAGAATATAAACATGGTGGATTGTATGTGCCTTAAAATACACTGTTAAAATACTAAGTAAAAATATGTTTGATCACTTAAGAAAAGAATTACTCTTTGAATCTCAATTTTACTTGCAACGGAGACACTGAACTCAGATACGGTGCAGTCTTCTTCAGAGTTCAGTTTATTTTTGGACATGTGGTAGACTTTTCAAATATTAATTTATATCAAGGGACTGTCCAAAGGAAAAAAATATATATTATTCATTCTCCAGTCTTATTATTGACATATCATTTCTGAAACTTGAAATGATATTGTGAGGCATAAGTTAGGTAGAAGAAGACAGAAGGATAATATGTGAAAATATGAATGGTCCCACTGCCTTGTAGTGGTTCTACTTCTTGCCAGAAGGCTGTTAGTAAAGGCAAGGTGTGTATATTGAGGGGATTAGGATGTCCTCTATCAGTGCTTCTCACCTCATGTGAATAAGTACCTTCAGCTCAAATGTCTTAATGTTATAATATTTTCTGAATGTTATAAGCATTATGAACACTTCTGTGTTCAGTGAAATCAGGCTCTCTTAACTTTAATTTTCAGCTATTGGAGTTATGATATTGGGCCATGAAGTACAGTATTTCTTCTTCTTTGACTTTTTTCATCTGTTAAGTGCAAACAACAACAAGAAAAATGTGGCTGCTAGCCATCACTTTGAAAAGAGTAGTGGCATATGAATATGTACTGATATTTTGGGCCAGTCCATTGAAGTTTGTTTAATATTCTAAATCTGACATAGAAGAGTAGAAGAATCTTGAAAGATATTGAGCATTAAAATAGCCTTAGAAATGCTTCCACAGAATGGGGTATCTTCTTTGTTTCCCCATTTACTAACTCTTGACTTTTTCTCCTGCTTTAAAAATCAATAATAATAAAATACCAGTCTTGGTTTAGCCATGGAAATTATATATGAAGAAAATAGCAGTTTAAAAAGTGAACATAAGGAAAGTTTTATAAGTTAATATTTTCAGTGTCACAGAAGAGTTTTGTTGGGTTTTATTGTTTTAAGAATCACTGTAGAAACAATAACATGGTATTTGCTCCATTTTTTGATATGTAATATACCCAATTGTAATTTATTGTTTCACAAAAAAGTGTAAATACTCCTTTTATTATCCCATCTATGGAAGCTTTATGTCAGAATGTGGCACTTCATATTACAAGAGAATTGCAATAGGAAAGGCCAAAATTCATACAGACATTTAGGTGTACACAAATTTTTATTCATAGATACTTATAAATTATTTTGTAATTCACAAATACTGAAAATGTGAATTTCTTTTACTGATAACAGGATTAATCCTTTCCTTTCACACACCTGCCCCCCAAAACTAATGTATTTTATAAAATGAAACACACTTTTTAGTAATAAAGGAAAGCTCCTCAATTTAAAAAACTAAGAATTCATTTTTAAAGACTTGCATAAGTACATATCATTTTGTTTTTGCTATAGCTCATTCAAATAGTAAATTCTGTGCAATTAATTAGTAATGTTTGGGGGGGAAAGTTAATTTGTCATCTGATAGTCACAACATTGTGATCTATTCATAGTGATTGTAGTTTGAATAGCACTATCCAAAGCTTCTCATTCCATTTTCTCCCTAGAAGTAATTCTGGGGAGAAACCAACAAGATGATTAACACGGCAGCCATATGAACACATTAGTGGCCCAAGATCATTTTTTAAATGTCTGAGTACATATACCTATACATATAAACATACATATATGTGTACACATAATCTAAGTTATCTAAACAAATTCTCTCTTCTTCCCTCAGAAAACCTACAGGGACTTCCGATTGCAGGGTGTGTTGGAAGGAACACTGAACAGTAAGACATATGATACTCTGCACAGACGCTTAACAGTAGAAGAGGCCACAGCCTCTGTTTCAGAAGGAGGAGGACTTCAGGGCATTACTATGAAAGACAGTGATGAAGAAGAAGAAGGCTGATAACACACAGCCTCTGGAGAAGAGAGGAGTTCCTGGATTGACATTGTGCTTTTTGTATTTTGTCCATGTGATTGCATTTGTTGTCTTGACCAAATAAAAATGCTTGCATTTCTTTAAAAAGTAAACCTGGAAGCAGAGTTAATGAGGAAAATGCCAAGTATTTTTTTGAAGAAAATCATTCTCTTTTGTGTAGCTGAACCTAAAAATGAACTTTGGCTCTGTTTGTGATTGGAATATGAACATTTTTTAAGATTTGAGCTTCTTTTCTGTAATCACATCAAAATAATGTCGGGTATGTGAAGTGAGATGTGTATTTCTCATAATACAGCATTGTGAGAAGCCACTTCTAATCACTGCGCCAACTCTATTGTACCCTCGTTAAAATGGTGTGTACCTTACAGTTTATAATTTATGTGAAATGTTTGTTTTGTACTTAATTTGCCATCGTTGTGATGTGTATAAAACTTTAACCTTGGTTCTTAGTACTTTGAATTTATCTGCAGGTATCTTCCTGGGCTTAAAAGAATGCCAAACTCAAATATAGACTAGATTATCCAATGGGTTCGTGTTTTGTTCCATTCTCAACATTTCTTCTTTCAAGTATACAAAATCCCAAGTTATAGGGTAGCAAGGTGTGCTTCCGTCAACATATTCTCCTACTCCTAAGTATAAGAGCTTGCAGGCAATAAAAATCCATTTGTTCACAACCACTTCTGTATTTATTAGTCCTGTATAGATTAAATGCAGTAAAAGATGTTTGCAGTATTTCAGACATCCCAATTATCTGGCTCTGTGTTTTTGTTTCTTGCCTTTTTTGTTTTATCATATTTTGTTTTCAATCAAATGAAAGATATTAAACTGTGTTTTGTACCTAGTAGACACATACATTTATTTGTTAAAAGAATTACTATGACAGCATATTTCCATAGCAAAAGAAATGTATGCTACATACTCATGTATTATATATTATTAATATTAGTAATTAATGTTAACTAATAATTAGTAGTATTAGTAATGCTAGTAATGTTAACTAGCAATTGACTATTAGTATTCCCTCAAACTAGTTTCTTGCTAGGATTTTTGAAAGATAACATTATTATGCTTTGTAATTTATGTATTATTTTTGTAATTTTTCTTAAAATATGCTGGCATGTTGTGCTACTGCATTCATAAGTAATTTTCAGATGAAGTCAGTTCATGCAAATTGAGGGGAGGTATCCCTAAATTTATGAAAACTTATGTTCTAAAACTTGAGAAGTGAAAAAAGTTGGACCTCCAAATTCATTCTCCTATGGTGTTACAGATGGTCACAGGTACCCAGACAAAAAAATCTATTTAATCCACAGTTATTATTATTATTATTGCTTCCACTCATAGGAGTAAGATAAGATAAACATATAAGAAGGAGATTTCTTCCTTTTTCCTGGACTAGAGACTAGCCCTGCTATTTTTGAAAAGCAATTTGTCTTGGAATGCTCTCCCTCCCTTTCTTCTCCATCCTCACACCCAATAGCCTTTTCTTCAAGCCCTCAAGTGTCCAGTCATGCTACCCTAAACTCCCCAGTGGCACCCTCCCCAAGCTTGCTGTTGTTCCACAGCTCAAATTGCTCTATACTTGGAAATTACCCACCCTTCTTTTCCTTTCAGTAAAATGTCCATTTCCTTTGTACAGTTCATCTCTGCGTAATTGACCCGTTTTCTCCTAAAGCATGAATAACTGATGACCTCCCATAACCCTATTGAAACTATTTTTTTTTAAGTAATGTATTTACTCAAATGTTTAGCTCATAGCATTCAGAAATAAGGAAAGCAGTTCGTGCAGGGGAAAGTATTTGAGGCCTGAAGGGTCTTTTTGCTGGCCTGGCCTCTTTAACCTGGCTACTTGCCCCCTTTGCTGGTCAGTCTCTCTGAGCTTCTTTCCAGATTGTGATGTTCTTTGCTCCTTCTCTTCCACACCCAGGAGATCTCTAAAAGCTCTTTTCCCTACCCTACATCCCCAGTAGTTTCCACAGCAAGGACAACAGTCAAAGGCAGGTAGTGGAGCCGCTCACGTCTTTATAAGAACTACCTGGACTAACCTTTGACCCACAAAAAGGTATGCGAAGAAAAAATTATAAAGTAACTTTGAAAAAGAATGAAAATTGGTTTTGGGGTTTTTACCCAAAACTAACTGCAAGTTGCTTGAAATGACGGTACTTGTTCGTTAGAGTGTGTAACGTAGGATTAATGCCCAAGCATGCTATTAAAGAAAGGCAAGTTTTACGTGGTGGTATTCTCTAAAAAGTACTATTTTAAAAATGAATTTAATTGAAAACCTAACAAGTATTTGTAGAATTTTGGAAGTGAAATCATTTAACTCAAATAACTATCCTTCTAAAATGTTTTAAGGGAAGAGCAAGAAGTTACATTCTTTGGATAGTTTGGCCAGTGTTGCAGGAAAAAAAAAAAGAGATAATGCCGTCTGATGTCCAAGCAGAATAGCATGAGAAGGAAAGTTTCTCCAGACATTTGTCAGAGAAAATAATACTTTTACCGGAAAGGAAAAGAACCATACAGAGCTTAATGTAAACCTCTCACTCTGCTGTGGGTTGTTCTTGCATTCACGGATTTTTCCACTTGAATTCCCTTTAGTCCTAGCTCATTGTCCCTCTCTTAGGAGAGGGGATTTCCTGCTACTTCTGCAGTAAACGCCCGCGCAAAGTGTCTAGGCGCTCCCACCCCGCCCCCCAGGGTCGGAGCCCGGCCCGGTGGGGCGCTGCCCTCCTTCGCCAGCGGCGACCGGCTGTGAGAGGGTCCTTGAAGGTGCGCTTGGGTGGGGAAAAGATCATTCATCTGTCGTTGCTCAGAAATCCCCCGAAACCCCTTTCCGATGCCTCGGCCTGCCTCCGCAGAGGGACGCGCGGGGCGAAAACCTGCTAAGACCGCAGGCTGCGGGCGCCGGTGCGGGGACCAAGCGCGCGGGAAGTCCCCCGACCCCCACTTCCCCGGCGTGCGGACCCGGCCTTCCCATCCCCACCAGTCCAGCGTTAGCCAGAGGGACCCGAGGCGGGAGATTAGGGCAAGAGCTTGGTCGCTTTTATTTCTCACTCCCAAAATAGAAAATGGAAATTTGCCGGTGCGGGTCCCTACAGGGAGGTGCCAGTTGGATGTCCCTGAGAGATGTTCACGCGCGACTGGCGGCGGGGCACCCACGCGCCGGGGAGGACAGCACCCAGAGGGGCCCGGAGCGCTCTGGGCTCCTCGGCTCGCAGCAACCCCAAGCACGCACCGACAGCCCTCAGCCACCCCACCCCCTTCGGTGCTGTGAAGATTTTGCAGGCCTGGCTTGTGGGGTTTCAGGAGGACTGTGCTCATCCTAAATTCCACACCAGCCTGCTGTCCCTGTACTATGCAGGGAAACGAAGTGTCAGGCGGGCCTCCTTTTCCCTTCAAATCCTGCTCGCAGTAAGCTTTAGGGAAGGCCTGCGACTCTATCAGCCCGAGTACTTCGCTGCAGATGGGTTCGCGTCCACAGGCCTGGGCGGCGGGCAGTGGCAGACCAGGGCCTGGGAGCAGCAACGCCCACGAAGCGCGGCAGGGTGGGCAACCGGCGGGGAGCCCAGGGCGAGGCTTTCTCTGGACTAGAAAATGGGGTGCAGAGCTGTCTTAAGCTGCTCGTCTTAGTGACACTGAGCAAGATGTTCAAGGGAGCAGAGGTGTGTACAGGCTGGGTGCAAAGCTTTGAGCCTGGGCGCCAGAAGTCACCAGAGACAGTCAACTGCAGATTTGTTTTCAGAAGCAGTAACTGGAGCGTGAGCGTGTGCTATCGAGAGAAGAGGGAATGCGGGAAGAATTCGATCGATCTGTTTCCCAAATGAAGAAGACCCTGATGTAAAGGACTACCCAGAAACGGTGCACGTGACAGCAGCTTGGGCAACCTCAAAGAGCCCCGGCCTTGGAGTAGGAATAGTCTGGGTTTGAATACTAACAGCCACGTTTCTTCTTCTTCTCAGAGTCTGAGCTCTGTGGCCTCCTACAAGCTACTTAACATCTCTGTAAAATGGGCACTTTAAAAGGAAGGTTGTTGTAGAGATTAGAGACATGTAATAAGTTGTGGCCATTGCTATTTCTTCACGTAGGTATGGATTGGAAAGAAATTTTGGGAGCCTTGCCTCTGCCAGCATGCACCACCACTCTCACTGGCCACGCTCCCTGGGGGTGGCACAAGGTCCTTTTGGATCACACCAAGTTCATCTTCAGCCCCGCCTCTGGCGTGTCTGAGAACTGGCTACAATTGTCCAGTTCCTGGGTTATCCATACGGCCAGCCTGATAGGAGGAGAGTAGGAGACGGGAGTGGCAAGCAGACTGTGGCCTCCAGAAAGGGCCAACATTGTGGACAGAGCCCCTGGAGCTGCGGCTAGGAAGGTGGGCAGCTGGAGATGTGTCGTTGAGTCCACCTGGGGATGATGTTGGTCAGGAGTTCTGAAATGGGACGAGGATGATCCAGGGGGCGTCAGACCACAAGTGAGAAATCCCAGACCTCACCTATATATAGCCAGCGGGTTGAGTTCAGGGGGGTTTCAGGGGCAAAATGGTGTTCATTAACATTTCTCAACGTTTAAAGGAGACTGGAATGACGCCCTTGGTCTCAGATCCCAGAAACAACACAAAGAAGCACCTGCAAAATGCCAAGCGGAGCCAAGGGAGCAAGGCGGAGGGGGAGGGGCTGCAGACGCCACAAGGTGGCCCCAGCTGTAAAAGACTGTAAGCGCTTAGGGCTACAGCCAGCACCAAGCCCTAGCCCTGGAGTGGCTGAACTGGCATCGCTGGAGCTGGAAACACTGGAGCATTGCGGAGCCCCAGCGACGCGCGGAGGACACGCCCCGGGGCCACAACCCAGCACTACTGTGGCGCGGGAGACTCGCGCCTGGTGCTCCTGAGGTCTGGCGCTTGATGGCTTGGGGAGGTAGAAACTGAGCGCTTTCCAGACAGGAAGATTCGGCACCCTGCATTTGGCTGGGACTGGAGCTACTTTTTCAACCATTGTGGTGTTCCACACCCCAGTCATTCCGTTGAAGTAGCTGGCCAGCAGCTTCTGGGCCCCAGACCCAGGGACTCCACACTTTAATATCCCTGTGCTTTGCAGCTTTACAGGGAGAGTGTTTATGTTCATGTACTTATTTGTAAATTTTAAATTTATTTTAGATTTACCCCCCATCTCTGTCCACGTTGACTCCCCCTGGGATCAGTGATTCTCACATCCAAGAGGAAGAGAAGAGTTGATTTCAAGAACCATCAGATAAGGCAGTTACTTTTCCCCAAGCCCTGGCCTGCCATGGTTTATAGAGCCCTTACACATAGATGGCATGGCTATGTCCCTGTGCAAAAATTGAAAGTGGTGTGTCAAATTACTTTCTTTTCTGCTCTAATCACTATCTTCCTACCCTTGTCCTACAAGTTACAGCTCTATTGGGTGAGATTGAAAGAAAGAAAACTTGATTTAATGCTAAAAAGTTTATTCTGTGGAGCATTTCCTTAACATGCCAAGGAAGCAAAACTAAACTGCAACTTTGGAAGGAGATTTTGGTAAGGAGGCAGAAAAAGTTTCAGTAAAGAGAGAGCACATGGTAAAAAAAAAGTCAGAACCCAACAGGACTCAAAAAGCAGAGAGTGAAACATGGAAAGGCCAGCTGGGCCACGAAGCTGTGGGAAGGTAGGGCTTTTGTGAGGTCCTCCCTGTTGGATGACTGGGTAATAATTTTTTAAAACACACTTCAAAGTTCCTCTATTGAAGAAGCTCATTCTTTGTCATTCATTCAAACTCCAGTTTTTTGTTACATTGTGGGATTACTAGGTGTGTTCTTTCATAAAACTAGAATAGCCTATGGAAAGTTGATTAATTTCAGAAATGTATAACCACTTCTTAAGAAGTAAAATCTGCTTTAATCAAACTAGGATTTTTAAAAACGCTTTTGTGAAGCTTAATTCTTGAATCAACTAGAAGAAAGTATTCCCTGGGAAATACAGGACTGATTGTGGGAGAGCAGGTCCCCAAGGACAAGGAAAGTCCTTGAGGTTATGAAAAATAATTTAGCAAATGTAATTCCTATATGTATGTTTAACATTTCCATTTCCAGGTATTTAACTTGAAAGGTATCCTTGAGCATAGGGATTGTATTTCAATCCAGTTGTCTGAAAAATATTTTGGAAAAGTTTATAGCCAACTTTTTAATAAGGTGATAGTTTTTCATATGTAGAGTGATTTTATTTTAAAATCTCTTTTCAATCTCCATGTCTTCCATGGATGAAGGGGGCTTTGATTTAGTCACATTTTACACACACACACACACACACACACACACAAGATTCAAAGCAAAGGGGGACTTCCACTGTCCACTCCTGAACAAGGAGTCCACTAGTTGTGTGGCCTTTCTCAAGCTTGGGGACCTGGGCTAGAAGGCCAAGCAGGGCAGAAAACTGGCATCAATTATCCTAGTGCTCAAAATGTCCAGGACAGATTGGTCTTGTGAGTACTTATGTAGAACTTTCTTAGGAAGGAGGAGAGGTCGTTCTCAATTTCAACAGATAATTAAGAATCAGCTTTAAAAGACTTAGTGAGGGACAGGGAAGAGAAAAAAGGATTATATTTTACCTTGCACTGGGGCAGCAATTGGTAGCACGGCGGGGCAGAATAGATTGCATATGTGTGGAAAAGTGGACCTTTTCTCTACTTAGATTCTAACCTATAAATTTTTTAATTAAAACCTCTAGAAATTAATGTAAAATAACTATAAACTATTGACAGATTAGATTGAATGTCAGAAAGTACGGCTAATTTCGCGCACAAATTCTGCAGAGAAAAGGAAAGCTGGAGTAACAGTGAAATGCAGAATGCAGATAACTGGGAAGAAATGCCTTGCCTTTTCTATTTCCAGCAACCACCACTCCTGGCTCCTAAACAATAAGAGGGAAAGGCTCAGTTGTACACTCAAGGTCATGCCCTTTAGCTTTCCAAGTGACTTTGGATGGAGACCCACTTGAAGGAGGAACAGTGCAAAACCAAAGGGCACCTGACCACTGTGGCCCTCTTAACTAAAAGAAGGGGATACTGGGATTCCACAGTCCTGCCCCTGACTTTCCCCTTGCCCTGTGTGCCATAGAGAAGCATTAAAAAACACCTCAAGCAGAGAGCTCCAGAATTTGAGTTCTTGGTGGCATCTGAGTTAAAATGCAGAGGGGAAAAAGGATCTTATTCGGAAGGCAATGACAGTAATCACCTGTATTTTGTAGCTGCCACATTTCACTTTTCCATCCTGTATTTGAGTTGGCAAGTCAGACCAGAGCCCGGTTGAAAGCGGGGTCTCATTCTCTCTCTCTCTCTCTCTCTCTGTCTCTCTCTCTCTCTCTCTCTCTCTCTCTCTCTCTCTCTCTCTCTCATCAGATGTTGTGGGCTTCACTTATTTAGGAAAATAATAAATTGGAATTTCCTATTAAGATTAAAGGGCAATGATTTTGCTTTTAAAATAAAATGTTATTGTCAATCAAATAAAAGGGGAATATATAGTTTGGAAAGTGAGAAACCCCAATTATTACCATGCCTGCCACTTTCTGTATACAGCATATGCTCTTAATTTAAAAAAAAAAATCTTTTGCCTTTATTCAGAAATCTAGATCAGTGTCATTAAAGCCAATTTCTCTTTCTCTTTCTGTTTCCCTCTCTTTTCCTCTCCTTTCAACAGTGGTGTGAAAGTTCAGATATTCTCTGTGGTGAGTAAAAAGCTCTGGAAATCAGCTAATGTGCCAACACTGGGAACATATCCAGGCCCATGGTGCGAAAGTGGAATATATGCTGTTGAATTATTATATTTGTCCTTTAGATTTGCATCTACGCCTTTGTATTATGTAAATTTCTGAGAAGCTGTGAATCACAAGGTTAGGTAGAGGAGCCCACCCCCCACCTCCCCACCCCCGCCCATCCCTCTGTCCGCTTTCACAAGCAACAGGAGCCGACCCTATTTAATCTTTGAATGATTCACGGCCTTGCTGGTTTCTTCTTCTGGCTTTTTACCCCAGACCCAACTTCCCTTCCCACCCTAGACCCAGCGAGCGGCAGGGGCCACTGCTCTGGCCGGGTCGCCACTGCGGGCCGCGTTCCTGACGTCAGCCAGCCAGGCAGCCCCTGGAGGTCACCGAGGGCCACCCGACGCCGTTCGCGTGTTGCCAGCGTTCGCACCGACGCGGGGCGCTTGACGCTTCCCGGTGCTTCCAGGACCCTCATCCTCTGTGAGACTAATGAGAAACCATGAGGACGACTCACTGTTAGTGAAATTCAGAGAATTTACTGCACTTGAATAAAGAGAAGGTGATGGGAAGAGGAAAAATATGTAATTTCCAAATTAATTCAAACTAAGAAGGCGATAATTTAACTTGACATTTTAAAGACTAGTAGGACTCCTTAATGATGGATCAAGGCTCTTTATTTGGATTTTCTCAGCGTGGATGTTAGAGCTCAACTCTTGCAACACGCACAAGGGTAGACTCTGGTGTGGGAGAGGCCAAAGGGCGGGGAGGGAGGGAATGTCCACCTTCGCCAAGGAAGGGGGCCAGCCAGTGGCCAGAGGTTTCTGTTCTTCGGGTGCTGTGGAGCCAGGTGGAGGGAGCCACGGGATATTGCCCTCTGTGGACGGCATTTAATCTCTTTTAGAGGAGACCCACGGCTTTGACCGGGAGAAGTCTGGAATCGCATTGAAAGGACACACTGGAGAATTCCTGGTCAAGAGGAAAACAGTCTTAAACAGGAGAATCTGGTTTTAAAATTCTCTTTCCTTCTCTTTTTTCAGGCGACCCCACCTATTTCTAAGCCCGGCCTAAGGGGTTCAAAGGGAGGATTTGTAGGGAAAGGAGATGGGCGGAAAAACTACATTATATGACAGTGGACATGAAAGATATTTGGAGGAGATACTCAGAGGTCCTCCCAAACTCCCACAACACCCTTTAAAATTGGATTAAGAACGTGTTTTTCCGGGAAACTCAAAATGACAGGCAAAACTAATAAGACGCTCTGCTTCCTTCTTAGGAGTGACACACAGCCAGGCCAGTCTTCTTTCACCAGACATCTAGATTAAATGACCCTTTGGTTACACCCAGAGTCGTCAAAGCAAGACTGTTAGCGAATGTCGGTTCAAAAACTTTTCAACTAGGAGCTCTCCGCCATCTGCTACTTGGTCTCTTAAACCGGATCCGGCGCCCCCTCCCGAAACTCTTCGGAGCCTCCGCTGCCATCTCCCAGCCTCGGGGGTTGGGGCATGAAGCCGGCCCTGACCCGCGGGGACGCAGAGCCGGGGAGGAGGCTACCGCGCCCGGGAGGGGCCGCGGGGGCGGGGGAGGGCCGGGGGCCGGAGGTCGCGGGGCCGGATGGCGCGCCCGGCCGCGCTGACGGACCCGGGGCCGGGCACTCGGGAGACCGAGCAGGGCCGCGGAGCCCGGCCTGGTGCGCAGCGCGCAGCGTGGCGCGGGGAGGCCTGGCTGGCGGCGGGTCGCTAGAGTTGCGCCCCAGCTCCACAGCCCCCTCCAAGCCTCTCGCGCCACCGCGTCCCGGCGCCTCCGTGGCAGTCCACAGCTCGGCCACCCTCCGCCTTGCCGATGGCATTTTAACTGTTTGACTCGTGAGCAACAACCAAGAAGTGGAGAGCCCGGCTGGGGAGAGCTTTTTTCAGCTTTTCTGTGTCACCGAGGGCTTCTATGAAACGGGCCAGCGCTGGCAGCAGAGTCTTGTGAATGAGGCGGGGCGCCTCTGCTCCTTTGCCAGCAGCGGGAACGCAGTCCCCCTGGGCGCCGAGGGCCACGGGGCGCCTGGGGCACCCGGGCCGCGCGACAATGAAGGCGGAGGTGGCCGAGGGCAGCGGGGCGGCGCGGGGCGCTCCCGGGCCAGAACTGCTGTCCACCGGAGTTCAGGAGGTAAATGAATTTATAAATGGCTCTTAAGAGATTTCTGGCTCGATTTTGATTTACCTCTATTGCTTCTCCGTTTATCTAAGCTCGTCCTTCGTGTTATTTGAATTTCTATTATCGACTTTTATTTCATGGGATTACTTAAGGAAGAAAGTTTGAAAATAACATCAAGACTTCTTTAAACCTCATGGGGTAGTGTCAAGGAAAGAGTCGCACTGTGTTGAATACGGTTTTTATTTTGACCACAAAATGACTTTAAACTTGTCTGGGGAATGCTGCAAAGCGCCTCAGCCGATTGCACTAACCAATGTTTTCTATCGTTGTAGGTAAATACATCAGTGCAGAGCAAAAGAGCATGTTCGGACTCTTCTAATTGTTCGCCTCCCAGGTTTCAATAATGCCGCTGTATCACAAGCAAAACTTTGCTGATTTTTGTTGTTTGACTTTTGTGCTCCATAAAAAGTCTGGGGAAATTAGGTTGCTTGTTTATAAACTTCTTTTTCCATCAAGTTCGGCCCTGAGTCGTAGCTTCGCAGTCTGGAGGGAACCTCACAGGCCTGTGGGGATGGGTGAGAAAAATCTCAGCATTAGTGGAGGGACAGGAACAGAAACGAAGCCCAAGTGGTCGCCGCCTGTATGTAATGCCTGCCCGTCTTTAACAGCTCTCACGGTTAGGCTCTTCATTTTGCTTACAAACTGATTTACTATGTAAATACTGTTTTGAGAGGAATAATTTCACTGGCTTTAAATGAAACCTAATACAAAAGAAATAGTAACAACAAAAGTCTAGAGACAAATAAAAAACCGACCTCTCCCTTCTCCACCCTCCTGACCCACAGAAAGAGAGGGCTCTATGAGTTCACTGACCCTTCCATATTTCTAACCTGTGGTACTGTCCTCCAAAGGCTATACAAAATTCTCAAGAATTCTTCATTTGCTACCAAAGTAACTCAAAGCACACTAGTCGCCTTACATTTGAACGTGTTGCCCATATGGTTGTTAATGTGCTGGAAAGTTAGTTTTCACTGTGTAGTAATTAACTAATCTGAGACACTGGAAAACTCTTTCCTTGAACCTTACAGACCCTTGCTATCTGTGTCCTAGCCCATCACTCTGCCTCCATAACACACCAAAAGAAATAACAAAAGACCCATCAGAGATAAAGACTATGAGCAAAACTGTGGAGGAATTTAAAAACACATTTCCTCCTCTACAAGTATGGTGCTTTTGGTGCTATTTATTAAACTGAAAAAAATGGATTTGCCTGAATGCCTGGAGGTGTCAGAATAATAATAATAATGCCTTTTGTCTATCCCTCCTTTAGCTCACTGCAGCTAAAGCTAAGAGCAGGCAGTTTGTTGTTCTTGGTGAAGAAGGGTGGGGGTCAGAGATGTTGGACAGGCCTGAAAACCCTAAAAATATGACCAGTGACAAATCAATGCACTAGGCAGAAGGTTGGAGGAGTTATAATATTTTCCAATACATTTTTTATTTTATTTTATTTTTTAAAATCAACAGCATTTTGTGATTTATCAAGAGACTAAAGATTATGGATTATTTGGTAATTTATGGTTTTGTTATATTAGTTTTTATGTCACTTTGCAGTAAGTTAATCTTAAGTTAATCTTAACCAGAAACTGCATTTGCCTGTGACAGGGACTTGAATAAAAAGCCTGTAAAAATTATCCAAGGTCTTAGTTATATCAAGAGCATAGTTTAGGAAGCATTGAAATAAAAATTAGATTCCCCCACAAAAGAGAATTTTTAATTATTTTAGAGGAGTAAAACTTCTTTCTTTTTTTTTTATTTTCAGAGGGTCTTAACCCAGAGTTTATCTGGCCTCTTTATATCAAGAATGGCTCTGTTCCCCTTAAGATATTTCATACAGACCAAACCATACACTTAAAACTTGCCTTCCACCAGGATCTAAGGTTATAAATACTGCCTTTCCTTGGTTGGGAAGGGGAGGACCACTTAAATCATCAGCTCTGAACAAAAAAGGGTGGATTATAGGATTCTCCTAGAAAATCCAAAGAAACTATCACAGAGTTTCTCTTTTGCCATTAACAAAACAAACAAGGCTACTTTGCTTTCTTTTTAGTAAATTAAAAATTTTCAGTCTTAAACTATTTTAGAAGCTTCTTGATTTGCCGAATATACTCTGCTTTTATTGATTTGTCATTTTTAAATATGATTGGAAATAAAACAAAGTACTGGGCCGATTTGACAATAAGATGGAAGCCTTTTCTAAATACATTTTGCATTTTAAGTAAGACAAAGTCTTACTTAATGGAGATATTATTTAAAAATTAACTCATTTTTGGTTAGATTTTAAATGGAAAAATTAACAAACGTTGGAATATCAAGACCTGGACTTTTAAAGCATCTCTTCAGGCTTTAGGATTAGCAAACTCAGGGCTATCTCAAAGGAAGGGCATAATTGACATTTTGCCATATTTGTGTTAACTCAAATGACACTTTCAGACACTTGCCAAAAAGGCAAAGCTTGAAAAGACCGGTGAGAAGCAAACTGTTGAAATATTAACTAAATAAAACATATACACCCCTTAGCCAATATTTTTCCTTTTTAGTTTAGCGTACACCAAGGGAGAAATTTACCGAGGTCAAATAAAGGCTCTTTTGTGGTTCAGGAGAAGGGAGGGGGAGGGGAAGCAGGGGAGAGGGAGGGACACGCGACAAACGTAAAACAAACTGGTGCCATTCAGTTAAGAAGGCAGGTAACGCTCCAGAAGCCGGTGAGTTGTACAAGTCAGCTGGGCGTTCCAAAGCTTTCCAGAGCCGGGCTGTTTCGTGCTTCTTTGCTCTTTCCTTTCAACCTTGCCCTGTGACGGAGGAGTGCAGCAGGAGGGGGATTTTTCGCTATTGGGAAGAGGCAGGTAGGAAAGGGAACCTGATCCGCCCCAAAAGACAGCAATTAAAGTCTTAACCGCGACCCATCTGTCGTGGGACAGGGACCTCCCTTCCCCCAGCAAAGCCCGTCCCGCGCTCTTTGTCTGAGCAGAGAAAAGGAGGAGACAGATTCAGCGGCCCCAACAGCAAAAGAAAAAAAATTTCCACCCGGAGTGCCTGCGCCCCGGCCAAGGGAGGCTCCGAAGCGCCGTGCGGGGATGTAGCGCCTCTTTCCCAGCTCCGCCCAGGTGCTGCGCACTCGCCTCCTGCCCTTCTTCACCGCTGCATTTGCCCTCCCAGCCCGAAGCCACCCCAAGACCTGAAAAGGGGCACTCCCTGGCCTAGCTGCTTAGGCGGGTCGTATTCTGCCAGACCTCTCCCCCATCTGGCCCCTTGACCGCCTTCGACTTCCAATAGGACTCGCTCCTCCTCCCCCATTTCTTCAGCAAGTGAGTTTCTCCACCACTCACCCAGCCACCCTGCCTTGTGGTTAGGCATCCGGTCCGTTCCCGGCCCAAGCTGTCTCCGTTTCCAGCCCTCTTGGCTCGCAGGGCAGGGGCAAAACTGACTCTCGAGGAAAGCCAGAGTGGGAGTGGGGCTGAGGGGCCTGGGTCGCTGACCTGGCATGTGCTGGGAATGGGGTAGACAGGAGTGAGTACTTTGAGGTCCTCCGCTTGCGGTCCAACTCCGCATCTTTGGGAGAAATTGGGCAGGGACTCAACAATGCCAGGGTTTACAGTCCGCCTTTATCCAACCTTCCACTGCCAACCCTTTCCGGGGCTCTTGCAGAGGGACACCCACACCACGCTTGGTCTCATACCTGACACTCGCCACCACCCGTTCCACGCTCACCCACTCAGGGTTAACTCACCAGGCAGATGATACCTTGGGCTGCCGCGGGCGGCCGCTCACCCGGACGTCCAGGCCCCGTCGCCTTGTGCACGCAGCACTGCGCGCTCTCTAGCCTCCCAGCGTCAGGTCGCAGCCGCTGCGTTTTCCAACTTCATGCAGCCCTTCGTGCGCGCCTAACCCCGGGCCTCAGCTCCAGGTGATCTCAGGATTGCAAAGGACTGAGCCGAGGAAGGCGCGCGCCACTGCTACCCGCGCGCTCCGGACCGCGCCTGCCTGAGCGGCGGGAACCCGCACAGTCAGAGCCGCAGCTACTAACGTCTTCCCGGAATCCCGTACACTCGACCGCTCCGCCCCAGGAGTTTGGATCGAGAGGCCACACCAGGAGGGCGCCTGGCTGTGGAGCTTTGCAGGGGCATGGTCTCTATGCGCTCTTTGCTAGGCCCAAGTGTAGTTGCCGCCACCAGTCTGGCGCCGGCAGGTCGCTTTGCTGGCAGCTCCGCTGCGCGCAAGCACCCCGGCTGCTGCCAGCACTGCTTCGGGAAGCGCGCGGACTAGGGCAGCCAGGGTGGGATCAGTAAGTTCTGCTTCCCTTCTCCGCTAGGCATTCAGTATCTAAAATGCTCAGAGAGCTTTAGCTGAGCGCAGGTACTTAAGAAAGAAACGCTCTTTCAGGGCTCTCAGTGGAAACTCATGGAAGCAAGCGCGCGCGTGTAGTTGCATGTATCCTGGGTGGGGTCCGCTCTGAGTCAAGGTTTCTTGTGGTGTGATACCCGCTTATTCCTTGCAACTCCTCAACTTTGTGGATGGGAATGCGTCTTTCCCATGCCTATTGCCACGGGCATCGCCTTTACAAAACCACAAACACTTAACAAGCCTCCCAAGGCCTTTAATTCTCAGGGGCGTTTTGGGAGGCCAGTTACCTGCTGGCGTCTTCCAAATGGTCCAGACTGGGTTCCGGCCGCGGAGACTCCGGGATTCCGGGAGCGTGCAGCTCCCAGGCCTGGAGGAAGAAAGAGGGCCGCGGAGAAGGTGGCACAGCCAGGACCTGAGCCCAACTCTGGCCCAGCGGAACCAAGCAGGGAAAGCTTGGATTTCGCTGCTGGAAGCTTCCTGGCCAAGGCTTTCTGGAGCTTGGCGTTTAATAAATATAGCCTGGCGTTTGCCCCTGAATTAGACTCCGTTTCCTTATTTAGCCCTTGCACAATGATTTTAGATGATGTCACTTAGAGCTAAACGAGAAAATTGATCTCAGATTTGCTTGGCCTCTAAAGCCTGGTTAAACAGATTGAGAATTAGAAAGGAAGCAAAGGTGGGGGGGTGGAGGGTAGCGAAGTGTGCGCGGGAGAGTGTGTGCGGCGAGGGGAGGGCGCGCAGCGCGGTGGAGACCGCCCCCGCCTCTTCTGGGCGGGGGAACCTCACTCACCAATGAAAAGTAATCACTGACTGCAAAGAAAAAAAAAGTTTTTCTGTTGACTGTTGGAAGCGAATTGAGCAATTATCTAGTTTACCTTCTCCTCTTGGAAGTTAACGATTGGCGAGATCTTGGCTGCGTTATTGACACAACACTTTCTATTGATAGAAATAAGTAGTGATTGTCCCCGAGTCATTGGTGCGCCAAGAACTCTGCGATGGGCTGGCAGGAGTCCATTGGGCTGGGCAGGCAGGTTCGGCTGGTGATGCTGGGGAGAAGGAGGAGGAGGCTGCTGATGGTGATGGTGCCGGTCCCCCTCTTCGCAGGTCTGTGACAAGCAGGGAACGAGGCAACGACGGCGCAGCCCAGCTCTGGCTGACGGACGCCGGCGACTCAGACATGGACAGTAGCTGCCACAACGCGACCACCAAAATGTTAGCGACTGCTCCAGCCCGGGGCAACGTGATGGGCACATCCAAACCCTTGGCTTTCTCCATTGAACGAATCATGGCCCGCACCCCTGAGCCCAAGGCCCTGCCTGTCCCCCACTTCCTGCAGGGAGCCTTGCCCAAGGGGGACCCCAAGCACTCTCTGCATCTCAACTCGTCGATCCCCTGCATGATCCCCTTCGTGCCTGTGGCGTACGACACCAGCCCCAAGGCAGGAGTGACTGGCTCTGAGCCGCGGAAGGCGAGTCTGGAGGCCCCGGCGGCACCCGCGGCGGTGCCCTCCGCGCCAGCGTTCAGCTGCGGCGACCTGCTCAACTGCGCGCTGAGTCTGAAAGGCGACCTGGCCCGCGACGCGCTGCCGCTGCAGCAGTACAAGCTGGTAAGGCCGCGTGTGGTCAACCACTCTTCCTTCCACGCCATGGGCGCCCTGTGCTACCTGAACCGAGGTGACGGCCCGTGCCACCCGGCGGCCGGCGTGAACATCCACCCGGTGGCCTCCTACTTCCTCAGTTCCCCTTTGCACCCGCAGCCAAAAACGTATTTAGCCGAAAGAAATAAACTGGTGGTCCCAGCCGTGGAGAAGTACCCTTCGGGAGTAGCTTTCAAAGACCTGTCCGAGGCTCAGCTGCAGCATTACATGAAAGAAAGCGCCCAGCTTCTGTCGGAAAAAATCGGGTTCAAAACCTCGGACTTCAGCCGAGGCTCTCCTAATGCCAAGCCCAAAGTTTTCACTTGTGAAGTGTGCGGAAAGGCAAGTACTACGCGGAACAGAAACCTTTCCTTCCTCCTTTCCTTACCCTGTTTCCTTCCTTCTTTCCTCCCTTGCTCCCTCCCTTCCTTTTTAAAAAAATTTTATTTGGTGGTAATTATTTGTATACACTTGTTATAAGGTTATCTTCCCCCTTCGCTCCCCTTCCCTCCCTCTGCCGGGTTTGAAGTGCTTTGGCTAACTTGTTCTACGTATGTTTAATTTTAAGGTCTTTAACGCGCACTATAACTTAACCCGTCACATGCCGGTGCACACGGGAGCCAGACCCTTCGTTTGCAAAGTGTGTGGAAAGGGTTTCCGGCAAGCCAGCACCCTGTGCAGGCACAAGATCATTCACACACAGGTGTGTTCCTCTTTCTCAATTTCACTTGGTTTGCTACAGAACTGTTTGAAGTAGAAAAAAAAAAAAGGTCAATAAAGCCTTACTCTTTAGCATAAGATTTCTTTAAAAAGTGCTAGCTTAACAGGGGGAAATGCCATGTATTGTTTGCCTTTGTTCTGATTAAAAGCGTTAGAGCATTGCTGTGTTTTGAGTTTGCAGGACTTTACATAAAAACAAAATACTTTAAAGTATCTGTTTTCCCTCCCTCCTGCTTAGGAAAAACCTCACAAATGTAACCAGTGTGGCAAAGCATTTAATAGAAGTTCCACTTTAAACACTCATACCCGAATACACGCAGGCTACAAACCATTTGTGTGTGAATTCTGTGGCAAAGGATTTCATCAAAAAGGTATGGAACTCAAGAAATGTCTTTCATGGTAGCAGTACCGAAAACCATAGTTAATCTTTTTGAAACATTTTAGAAAACGATTTTTATGGTGTAGCTGGTTACGTGGTTCATTTGTTACCATTCAAACTCCCTGCCCGAAGTCTGATTAGTGTAAGAGAAATGCATGGCTCACATTCCAAGGGCACATATATTTCTAACCTCGTGTTCTCATTTTATGTAATTAGATTAGTGAATATGTATTAAAATGTAGAGGAAACTGCCTCACTGATGATGTGATATTTGAAAGTACACTTGGGTAGGTGAGTGCAGGTCCCCATAGCAGCCCTGCGCTGGCTGTGGGATCTCTAGCGGCTCTTCCACTTGCCTCGCTATGTTCGCTATGTTCGACGGGTCTGCTGCTGCTTTTTTTCAGAATCACATCCCTGTCATTTGTCTGTTTCAGGGAATTACAAAAACCACAAGTTGACCCACAGCGGGGAGAAGCAGTTCAAGTGCAATATCTGCAACAAGGCTTTCCATCAGGTTTACAACCTAACCTTCCACATGCACACCCACAACGACAAGAAGCCTTTCACCTGCCCCACGTGCGGCAAGGGCTTCTGCAGGAACTTTGACCTCAAGAAGCACGTCCGCAAGCTGCACGACAGCAGCCTGGGTCTGGCCCGCACGCCCGCTGGGGAACCCGGCACCGAGCCGCCGCCCCCGCTGCAGCAGCCACCGCCCGCGACGCTGCCGCCTTTACAGCCGCCGCTGCCACCCCCGGGGCCCTTGCAGCCCGGGCTCCACCAGGGCCACCAGTGATCAAGGCCAAGTTTCTTCCCAGCCCCAGCCGAGGCCCCAACTGCTGAGGCAACGACAAACTAGAGCTCCCACGCCAAGCTCGTCTGCAGAACGCAGGGCATGTTGGGCCCCACGCTTTAGGGCCGATCAGAAGCCTCTGCATTTCCCGGCCTTTTACCTCTTGCATGCACCTGCTAAATGGTTTTGTGTATTATATTCTATATAGGCACTCACAATTATGAGAAATTTGGAGGGTTTTGTTTTCTGGTTTTCTTTTTTTAATTTGGGAAGACTTTTCATCTCGGATGGAGAGATGATATTTGTTTTGTTGTTTTTTTAAACAAAATTTCTGCTATATTTATTGAGATCTGTATTATTCTACCCGGGAATGCTGCACCATCTTAATTTTATTATTGTATATATTTACCTTGTGTTAATTCTGCGGTCTCAAGATGCCTGCTGATTGTTTATTATCATTTCTTCTCCTCTGAAATAACAAAACACTGTGCGTATGTTACATGTACACGCATAGATGTGTGCGCCTCTAAAGGCACATTCCACATTCGTGAGCACACACACATACACATTAGATAAGGGTGGTTCATTATGGTTTGACTTGGAATTTTGGTTTTGATTCTTGCACGTGAAAATTGATTCATTGACTGTTGGAAATAAATACTTGGAACATGCTTATTTAATCAACAAACTTTAGGGCTTTGCTCATATTATTCAGCAGAGGAGTCCTAATTCTGACCCCTTCATCCAATCTCACTTTAAGAAAGTTCAACCATGGATTAGTAATACTTAATGCTTTGATCTGAAAATTCACCAAATACAAATAGCCTTTTCTAATAGTTATAGCTTTGGGTAAAGTTATGAAATCTGGTAACGTTAGGAAACAGAAGATGTGACATTTTTCTAACAGAAACATGAATTTGGCGTGGGCCATCTGATATGTTTGTAGTGCACAATTACATGGGAGCAACATATCTAGGGGGTGTGTGCAATATATTATTATACACCTCCACAAATGCATTACAATCATACCATGTAGACAGGTATCTATTGTTTGCATCCTAAAGACACACAATGACTTGTATACAGCTGGCAAAGAGAGCCCCCTGTTTTTATATGTGTGTATAAGTTTGTAGACGAATATACTTCCGTTCAAGGAGGAAACATGGATGAAAACCAAACTGTGGCGGGTGCCAGGTCCTTGAAATGCTTCAAGTGTTAATCAGCAGTTCTGCTGTGAGCTCTGGCTCTGGTGTTTTCTAACTGCAAGTCTCTCCTGTTTTCTTGCCAAAACAGTGAAACAACTGCTAAAGACTTTAATTAAGAGGGGTAATTAGTTCAGATTTATCAAAGCCGGGTTGTTATACTATTAGCTGCTCAGTAGAAGCTGCCAGACACAGCCCAGCACAGTAGTCCCGCTGCAGCGGGGCCACATCCTGGGAGTGAGATTGGGGGGAGAGGGCCGCAGGGAGCCCCGCCTCGCCGCCGCGGTCCCCGCCGCCCCGCCTGGCCCGAGGTCGACTCTGGCAGCCCCGTCAGCCCGGTGGGTGCATCTCAGCGCCTCCCTCGGCCCACGCGCTCCCGCCGGAGCTGTAGTCGGTGGAGAATCCACCGTGGATCCAAGCAGCGGGCGCAGGTGTAGACAGCCTAAGGCTTTCCATCCTGCGCCCGGAGCAAGGCGGCCTCGCCACTCGCCAGGCCCGTGACCACCCCGAAGGTTGCGGGAGAGGCCCGGAGAACCAGTTTAAATTTGCAGTTGTGCCTTATTCCGTGCGTCCTGACGCGCCCAAGGAAAGGCAGGACCGAGGCCGGGATGAGCAGAGGACACTTCGGGGGCTCAGCGGCAATTTCTTTGAAATGTGGCCAAACTCACATTTCAAGGCGGGGAAGGATTGACGGTTCTGAGCGCTGAGAGAGAGTGACCTTGGGGGCTGCTGACAGCCCAGGAGGCTGGGAGGTGACCAACGGCCCCCGCTGGGTGATGGCGCGAGAGTTGGCCAGAGGGCCTCTGCAGCATCCTCGCAAAGTATCTCCTGGGTCGGGTTTGGAGAGAGATTGGGGCTGATCCCAAGATCCCGGGCAGGCACGGGGTGGGCCGGCAAAGTCATTGATAACAGGTGAGTCCTGACGCCAAGCGCTGACTTCAGGTCCAGACTTTCTCAGTGCTTGAGCCAGGACGCACGCCCTTTGGGCACTGGGGGCAAATTGCACCCCAGCCATTATTAGATCATCAATGTTTCTCTTCTCCTGACCTCCTTGCACCCCCACTTGTCCTTTGTTAAGGCCAAACCCATGTTAGATTTGACTACTGAAAAGTGATCGAGGATCTGGGAATTCCAGAGTAGGATGGATTCTGAATTCTTGAGGCCCACCAGAACGCTCTCTCGCTGAACATCACAGCTCACTTGTCCCAGGCTCTCGCCACATTCCCTCACAGCAGTCCCTGGCGTCGAAGAAGTTTTGGGAAATAACCCAGAGTTCAGGAGTAATCACCTTTTTTGAGGTACTTTAGTCGGATCTTGAAAGCATTCAGGTTTGAGTAAGCAGAATGAGGCCAAGAGGCATTAAAACTTTCATCTTATATATTTAAGTTAAAGGGCAGAAAATGGCCTTTGCTCCTTGAATTTAGTCTCAATAAGTATTTGAACTTATTTTCAAAACCCAGGATGCAATTCTTCTAGAGATTTAAGGTGACACAATTTTACTGGTGGAAAACAAAATAAACATTGTTGAAAAATATTACTAAACCATGAAATACGTCCAGTTAGGGAGTATTTATATGTTTCTACCTCCTAACACATGACAGTGTGCTTTGACATATTGAAAATAAAAAGTCTTCCTTGGAAGAATAGAATTGCTCTTTGGCAATATATTATTGAAAGAGAGAGAGAGAGAGAGGAAGGAAGAGAAAGAAAGGAGAGGGGGACCGAGAGAGAGAGGAAGGAAGGAAAGAAGGAAGGAAGGAAGGAAGGAAGGAAGGAAGGAAGGAAGGAAGGAAGGAAGGAAGGAAGGAAGGAAGGCCGCCCAGAAAAGGAAAGGAAGAAGAGAAGGAAAGAGAGAGAGAAAAAAAGGAGGATGTGTTATTGTAATATAGAATGACTTTGTTATAGGTCTAATCTGTGATGGTACAATAGTTCAGTGAAGGCAGGCACAAGGAAATGGTTGTCTGTCTACTTTCAGGTTTGAACAGCCTGGAGTGTTGGTGATTAAGTAAAGGAGGCCAAAAGGAAATTCTCTAAAACTAAGCACTCAAGAGAATTACTTTTCCAGAGGAGAATTATCAATGAACTTTGATTTATGACAAAGCTATTAGAGCTTACTAAAAAACATCAAGGAGGAACTTCTTAAAGCAAGTATGAACTTAGGGATTAAATTTACAGGGGGGAAAATTGATGCAGTTGGACACTTAGCTAACAGTCAGTGGAAAACCTTTCAATTCTCCCCTCTCCAATAAGTATTGAAAAGTATTTTCCCCTTAACTGTCTAACCTCTGTATGTGTGTCTGTCTGTCTGTGTGCACTTACATAGATGTTTATGCTTGTTCATGAAACAGATATCCTAAAAATATGAATAGCAACTTGGCTTTGTCCCAGTCCACTTTCTTTTTGGCAGATGTTAACCAGCAAACTCTTTTATGTTTACTTAGGAAGAGACACTAGTGTCCAGGTTATCTGCCAAGGGAAATGGTTCATCTTCAATCCCTTCTGTTGGAATTAACTTTTGGTAAGGGGAAGATGGCCTTCCTCTGAGAAGGGCTGCAGGATGAGTTTTAGAAACTTCATGATTCACTGAGGCCTTAGGTTTAGTTCAGTTTTAGAAATCAGAATATAGAACAGAATTAACAATGTGAATAGTTAAGTCCTATCTATTTCATTTTAACACATAACCTAAATCCTGATTTCCAATAATCTATTCCTAAAGGTTGTAATTTGTGTGGACTTCCAAAATTTAGTGGAAGAACAAGTTATAATGTAAGAGTAGGACTATAAGGTGGAAATTTTTAGCAGTAAATGAAAAAATTATACATGGGCCTCATCAATGCAGTTACCGATCAGTGAGGTTCAGAGCTTATTGAGTTTCTTATGGAACTTTGTTCCTTTACAAATGTGGAAAACAATTAGTCCAAAAGATTCAATGGAGCCATACTTCCCAGAATGTGTACATCCTATTTATTGGATTTCCACCTTTTATTAGTGTCAGTTATCAATGTCAGAAATCATAATTTTGCTAGAACTGATGACAACTCAAAGCATTAACTAGGATGTAAGTGTAATAAGTAAGTTTTTTTCTTCATAAAGTATTTGTCCCAAAACATGCAATATAAAATATAATAACCTCAAATTCAAAATTGGGACAGAAACAAAAATGTTCTTTACCACTATTAACTCTTGCACTAGGTAAATCTTTGTTATTCATGGTTTATGATTTTAAGGGACCATGACTTATTCTGTTATGAGTTCATTTTTAAAAGCATTAAAATTGAAACCAAACTAAATTCCAATGGATAAGAATATGAAGCTGCTGGCTGTTGAGAGAAAAATAATTTTGAACCCAATAAAACATTGCCATTTTGCTAAAACCACAGATTACTCTTATACAAGAAGCTATATGTTTCTATTAGGTTAATTAAAAACTGAAAAATAAACTGTATTTTTAAGTAGAAGATACCTTGTAACAAATTTCATTGCTTCTAGGAATTAATGCATATGCCCATTCCAGTTCCAAGGCAAACTAAAAACATAGAGTGATATACCAATCAACACACTGGTCATTTGTCTACTCTTGGTGCTAAAGCAATTGCCAGTTCAAGCCAGACGAGATTATTTCACTCTGTGCAAAAGAGAAGAAGAGTCATTTAAATGACCTTGATAGGAAATTCTACTTCTGTTATCTGTTACATTTTTCTCCATATATTGTGACTTTTTCCCCTAGTGAGCTTTGAGGAAAAGTCAAAATTTATCATGCCATTGAATGGGCAAAAAGTTATTACAAAATCATGTACATTTTCTGTTCAAGATTGAGGTTATATTGGTGTCAAGTGAAATCATGTTGCTATTGGTCTTATGGAGATTTAAGTTACTAAGTAAAGATGAAATAAAATTCTTCAAATATAAGTCTTCAGGGTTAATATTTTGCTGTCAAACAAAGAAATGTTGCTCATGAGTACAAAGGTATGGAAATGGGGAGAAAGAGCATCAAGTATCACTTTCTAACTGGAGCTAGAAATCTATCACAAGATAAAGAACAG
This sequence comes from Microcebus murinus, assembly GCF_040939455.1. Lineage (NCBI taxonomy): Eukaryota > Metazoa > Chordata > Mammalia > Primates > Cheirogaleidae > Microcebus > Microcebus murinus. Next base: position 75,664,429 of record NC_134112.1, on the reverse strand, counting down.
ATCTCCAGTTTGACTTAACTCTATTCCTCTTGATAGGAATAATACAGACTTTCTGTGCGTGAGAAATCTGAAAGTTCAAACCACTGCATGGCCCTCTAGTCACAATAATAAATAAGATGATGTCTTTTGACAACCCACAATAGAAATGTAATTTATCAAATGTGAACCAAATCTGGAGTATGTGTCTTAGCTCAGGCTGCTGTAACAAAATATCATAGACTGGATGGCTTAAACAGCTGAAACTTATTTCTCACCATTCTGGAGGCTAGAAGTTTCAGATTGAGGTGCCAGCATGGTCTTGTTCTGGTGAGGGCTCTCTGGCTTGCAGACAACTGCCTTCTTGCTGGGCATTCATATGACCTCTTCTTTGTACCTACTAGGTGTAGGAGTAAGTGTGAGTGTTGAGTGTGTGTGTGTGTGTGTGTGTGTGTGTGTGTGTGTGACAGAGAGAGAGAGAGAGAGAGAGAGAGGGAGGGAGGGAGGGAGGGAGAGAGAGAGAGAGAGGGAGGGAGGGAGGGAGGGAGGGAGGGAGGGAGAGAGAGAGAGAGGGAGAGAGAGAGGGAGGGAGGGAGGGAGGGAGGGAGGGAGGGAGGGAGAGAGAGAGAGAGAGAGAGAGAGAGAGAGAGAGAGAGAGAGAGAGAGAGAGAGAGAGATGAGAGAGCAAGCACACAAGCTCTCCTGTGTCTGTCTCTTCTTATAAGAACACTAATGCCATCAGATCAGGGCTCCACCCTCATGATCTCATCTAACCCTGTTTATCTCCGAAAGGCCCCATCTCCAAAAACTATCAGATTCAAAGTTAGGGCTTCAACATATGAATGTTGAGGGACCACAAATATTCAGTCCGTAGTGGTGGGAAAAACATTCCACAAGTGTATCTTTTTATGCAAAGCTCTGAATAAAAATAGGCTTACATTTTTAAAATTTTAGTAAAATCCAGATTTGGGGACTATCTACAGGATAAACCCAGATAAACTCAGTCTCAACAAACAATTGTGGAGAAGAGACAGTGGGGAACAAGAAAACCTATTCATTAAAGGAGATTTTAAAAACAGAATAACCAATTGCTATGTGCAAATCTTATTTCAGCCCCAATTCAATCAATAAACTATAAAAATAAAAGTCATGTATGATATCTGAAACTACTGGGAATTTGAACAATGGCTGGTATTTAATAAAATTAAGAAATTAGTTTTACTTTTTAAGATATGAAAAAGGTATTATGGTTTCTTATAAGAATAGTTCTTTTAGAGCTATGTATTCTGCTATTTAAGGGTAAAATGATAAGATTTCTGGGATTTTCTTAAAAATAATATGGAAGAAAGGAAGTGGGAAGAGGTATAGATCAAATAAGATCTGTCAGATTAATCATTTGATAATTGTTGAAGCTATACAATGGTAAACAAGATTATATTATACATTCTGAATACTTTTAAGTTTAAAATTTTATACAACAAAAAGTTAATAAAAAATCTCTTATAGTAAGTTGTACCATGTCACAAAACATGTTTTTTCCTGAACATTCATAATCCTATCACCTTGACGCACTAATTGTACTTTTTTATGTTATGCTTTTTAGTGTAATTTCAGGACTAATACCATTAAAATATAGAGCTTTAAACATTAGTAGAAATGTATAAAAATTAAATAAAATAAGGTATGTGGAAGCATTTGAAGTGGGAAAGGAGATGGGTTTTTAAGAGACATAAAAGATGCCTTTCAATACTTATGAGTTAATGATATAAAAGAAGAGAACCATTGGATCTGTCATTCTTCTGAGAAGAGAAAAGTTGAGAGCAAATGTCAATAGAAAATTTATATTTGTTAGCCTATTTCAGGTAGTGAGGAAGAAACATATACAGGTGGGGGTTTATTGAAAAGCAGTAAATAAAATGAATATTGTCTCAGCATTGTGTAGTCATTCTGAGTCCGAAGGCTGAGATGTACAGCAGGACTTCCAGAAAACAGAACAAAAACTCAGTATTCATTCATTAATTCATTGATCCAAAGTGCAAGGCACCAGCTTAGGTGCTGGATATGAAATAGGAAACAAGACCCATATTGTTTTCATGGCACCTAAAATTTACATTCTAGCAGGGAAAACAGAAATCAAACAGTGAGAGTATCTTTAGGTTAGTCTGAAATCCATTTTCTCTTTATTCACTGAGAGAATTGGGTTTCAATTACGGGGATGATTTTCATCCAGGAGACATTTGGCAATGACTGGAGACTTTCGGTTGTCACAACGGTGAAGGAGATCCAAGTGGGCATCTATCAGAAAGAGACCAGGAATGTTGCTGAAATTCCTAAAATGCATAGGATAGTCCCCCACAACAAAGAATTATCTGGCCCAGAATGTCAATAGTGCCAAGATTGAGAAATCTTGACTTAGAAGGTCTAGTTCCTGAAACAGGTTCTAATAAGGTCATTTTGTCTTCTTCATTTGACCTATATATCTGGGTAGTAATTCATGGTCCACTCAATTATGGCCAGAATATCAACTTACATTTCTATTGACCTGACTTAAAGTTCATTGGATTTTTCTTCTGTGTTGTCCGATATGCTATTAAACCCATCTGGTGAAATCTTTATTTCAGATTTTTCAGTTTGAATTTCCATGTATTTTTCTTTTATAGTCTTCTTTTATTTTCCTGCTGAGATTCCCCATATGTTTACTCGCTATGTCCCTCCCAGATTTTCCTTTGAATTATTGAATATTTTTACAATAGCTGTTTGAAAGTCCTTGACAGCTAATTCTGACATATTTGTCATATTTGGATCTGTTTCTATAGCTTATTTGTTCTCCAAATTATATGTCACATTTTCTTGCATCCAATAAACATTTTTATTATATGCTTCATATTATAGATTTTATATTGTGAGAGTTAAGATTTTTTGATAGTCCTGCACAGCCTGTTGTTCAAAACATGAAACAGTTTCTTCATGTATTTTGCCTAGTTTTATAATTTTTTATAGTGAGAGAGCATCTTTGATACTGTATAATTACTGTAGGAACTGAAAGTTTAGGTAAGTTTCTTCCAAAGCATGTGGTATATACCATATAAACTGTGTGCAGAAAGATGTGTATGGATTGTTTACCCCAGGAAGGGACTATGACAAGACAAGCAACTGTAAGTTTATGAAATATTTGCCTGTACAAAAAGTAAACAACTTCTAATGTGTGTTTACAATCTTAATTTTTGAAGGACATTTAACTCTTCATTTTTACCCTTGCCTGTTCTTATGTAACTAGTATTTCATGTCTGGAGCAGTGTTTGTTACAGAGCAGGTAGTTAATTATTTTACCAGATGGTCAGCATGAGTACAACTGTTGATGTAAGGAGATAAAGTCAAGTCATTTTGGAAAGGAAATAGTTTGAAACACTTAATGATAATATAACATTTATATGTTGTTTTACATTTTTAAAACTTTTATGTATATGATTTCATTTCATTCACTACAAAAAATTATGAGTTAGGAAGACCAAGTTTAACAGCACCATTTTACAGAAGAGGATTTTGAGGACGTCAGAGGTGAAGAGACTTGCTCTAAGTCACCAAGCTAGTAAAAGGCAGAACCAAACGACAGAATACTAGAAGAAGCATGGTCTATTCTGCTGACTCCTAGACCAGGGCACTTGAAGCTATCTTAACTAAGAAAAATATTAGAGTCAGTAAGGCCTGACAATGAATGTCATGGGATTAGAACCAGGAATGAATCAATTTTAAAATAATTATTAATCAACAGGAGCTGGCCCTTTTATTCAATATTCCCACAGTTGGAGATAAGATTATGTTCTTAAAATCCACAATTTAATTAAACATAAGGAGAAACTTCCATATTATAAAAAAATTCTACATTAACAAAATCAGAAAAGTTATAGAGTCTTCTTTGCTAATAGTAGAAGATGGAATATATGTGATTTGGTTGGTTGAGTATTCTTTCCCTTTAAGACAATTAATATTTTCATTTATATAATCAATCTATTTAATGTGGTATATAAACATTTGGAAAAGTTGTATTATGAAAAATGAAGTAAACCAAAAGTCAGAACTATCCTCAGTCTCACACTAAGTGATTGTTAGAAAATGCTGTGTTCCACTGGATAATGTATGGTGCTTCTTGATACATATCTATCCAATATCAATACATATATATTGCTATTCAACTAAGCACAGATATTTTACAGATAAGGTTTAAAATATAATATGAGAAATTAAATAAGTTTAATGTATGTCGTGGCCTATTTCAGTCTTAATCCCATAACCTGCAGGACTTCTAGGATGGAAGCTTGAGAGAAAAATTTGAGAAGTACTATGAATGCTAAGTCAGTTAGTGAACAAAAATTTATTGTGTGTCAACCATGAGAGAGGGCTTGTATTAAATGCTGAGGCAATAGTGATGAAATAAAGCATATTGTCCATGCTTGGATGATTCTCGGTCATAACATATATAATTAGAAATATCTAATAAATAATAGTAAGTATGAAAAGTATTGTAAAAGAGAAGTAAAAGTTTCTGAAAGGAGGATCTGATAAAAATTTTAGAGTGAAGAGGTGAATATTTGGAAAATGTGTTTTGAAAAATAGGAGTATTTTTACCACCATCTATATTTTCCTTTTCAGTAAGCCATTCAAAAAAAAATTTTTTTTTTTTTAGAGATACGGTCTCATTATGTTACCCAGGCTGAACTTGAACTCCAGGGCTCAAATGACCCTCTTGTCTCAGCCTCCGAAGTAGCTGGAACTATGGGCATGTGCTACTACACTTGGCAAGCCCCATTTTTTTTTCAGTAAGAGACTTAAATCTTAAGGAGGAAGGGAAAATACATTTCTAGAAGAAAAGATCATCATTGTACTTTGAGTCTCAAAGTTAATCTTTAGAATCCATAATGAGATGTCTTAAAATCTAGACTTTGTCAAAGAAAAAATGATTTTTCTTAATTTCAAAATTTCAAAATATTTGGCCCTGCTGGATATCTTAGAAGAGTTTCAAATGTAAGTGCCAAACACATAAGATAGAAATATAATTATTTTTATAAATTCACTTGTTTGACCTTTGTGAGAGAGAAGTTGCTTTTGGAGAATGGCACAAATCATGAAACTTAATCATCAGAATATTCCAATTATGTCTACTGTACCAGTTATGATCTCTTCTGAAGTAAATAAACATACACCCGGGTCTGACATACTGCCATCTATAAAGAAAATATTCCTTTCATATGTGGTGATAAGTAAAGACTGCTTGAAACCATTTGCTTTTACTTGTCAAGGGGAGTAGTATACTTTCCCTCTCTTACCTCAGAGTTCTGAATTCTCAAGCTTTCTGCACAATCTAAACTGCAGGAAATTTGACAGTCTTATCATCCCACAGGAAGTTGTACTGATTTCCTATATTGATTACATCATCATAATTGACTTTGTAGAACAGTAATTTAGAAGTCTCTTAGATGCCTTGTTAATGCACATGTGTGAGAAATTTAGAGATAAACCAAACAAAAATTCAAGAGCCTGTGACTTCAGTGATGTTTTAAAAGTCTAGTAGTCTGGGGTATGTTGAGATAGCATCTCCAAAGTAAAAATATTGTTACATTTCACACTTTCTATCCTTAGGAATAAAATCACAACACATGGTATTTTTGGATTATGCAGGTAATACATAATGCATTTGAGGTTTTTCCTTGGTCTTATTTACTGAAGTTGAAAATTTTGAGTGAGATCTAGTACCAAATAAGTCTCTAGAGCTAGTACAGGCTGCAGTTAAACTCTGCAACAAATCTAATGGTGATACAAATGTCAGTGACAGATCAGAATGTTGCATGGAGACTTTGTCAAAACTCAGTAGGGGAATCGTTGAGCAGATCCTCAGGTTTTGGAGAAAAGCATGTCCTCTCCTTCAAATAATTATGCTCTATTTTGGAAAAATATCCTGGCTTGGCTGATTTCTGGCAGAGATTGAATGTCTGACAATTGGACATTAAATAACTCCTCCCTTCTACCACCTTCATGATTTCTGTTGAGTTTTACTTCTATCTGTGCACGTGAGTGCTGATTGGTTAGTTCCAATTTAATAGTGACTACATGTGGCGATTGTTTTTCCATCCTTGCAATACTTCACTTAGGAGGATGGTCTCCAGCTCCATCCAGATTGTTGCAAAAAGTATTAATTCATTTTTTTATGCCCTAGTAGTAACCCATGGTTTACATATACCACATTTTATTAATCCACTCATGAATTTATGAGCACTTGGGTTGATTCCACATCTTTGTGATTGTGAATTGTGCTGTAATGCAGTCCTGTTTTTATAGACAACAGTGGAAAATGTGATTAGCTTTCAGGGTATGGGGAAGAAGCCTCTCTGGAATTAGGGTCTTATTGTTAGGTTGGAGGGAGGATAAACAGGTGGCAAGGCAGTGGCCAAGAGTGGAGAGCAGAACTGAATTGTAGCTAGGAACCAAAATATGGTTAGGAACTATTCACTGGTGGGAACATACACAATAAGGAGCTTGTCATGACCTTTAAGTGACCTGGGGCTCATTACCATCAAATTAGCATAGTATGGGTGGAGTTTTCATGAGGGATTCTGGGAAGATGCATGCTGCAGTAAGGAAACTGTTATATAATGTTACCTAACCCCAACCTGTCAATCACCCCAAAGGTGGGAAACAGCAACCAATCCAACCAAGGCAGGGCAAACTAGTGAGCATATAAAAGCCAGTGTGTGCTCAGACTTCAGGTCTTCTCACTCATGGAGCATGATCTGTCTCTCCCTGTGAGGCGTACTTTCACTTTGCATTAAATGTTGTATGTGAGGTTGCTTCATATTTGTGATCACTCCATCATTAGCTCAACTCAGTACCAGTACTCATTCTTGACACTGGGAATGGGGTGATCAGGGAACATCCACACGGACCTAACATTATGACCCAAAATCAGAAAGGTGGGAGAAGCAAGAGAGATTATGTTTCCTGAGGCTTAAGACATCTGATATTATAACAACAAAAGACTGTAAAAGGACTATGGGAATTATGAGCTAGGAACCATGGATGAAGACCAATATACATATCTCATAACACCACAATGGCAAACTTAGAATTCATTTAAAAATGTTGCAAAATTGACCTCATGAAAATGAAAACAGTTGTGTATGTTTTTAAAAAAAAAAATAAGCAAAGTAAAAAAATGACAAACTGAAGAAAAAATGTGCAACTTATAAAACAGACATAGGGCAAATAGCATTAATATGTGAAGAGTTCCTTAAACATTTATAATAAAAATAATGTATCTTGTAAATATTTACAGAAATAGTTCACAGAAAAGAAAGCACAAATCTTTCTAAAACAACAGATGTTTCATCTTACTCATGTTTAGAAAATTGTAGATTAAAACTTCAATAAATCAATTTTCATCTATTCAAGTAGCAAAGATCTAACACATTCTGTTGGAGTTTTGAGGAAATAGGCACTCTCATCCATTGCTGCTGGTAGTTTGAATTGGTACTTCTCTGGAGTGCAACTTGACAATATCATTAAACTCATAGGTGCAACTCCCTTTGACATAACAATTTTACCCTTAGAAATTTATCTTACACATGTGAAACTTTTTCCATAAAATTTATTTTAGCATATTTTGCAATAGTAAAGACTAGAAACAACCTACATCTCCATCTGAAGGATTTGGCTAAGTTTATTGTACTACATTCATACAATAAAAACCAGACAATTATTAAAATGATGAAAAAGTGCTTTATGAGTGTGTATGGAATTATCTCCAAGACAGCTTTTACAGAGTTAACTTAAAAAAAAAATACAACAAGGTTTCAAAGCAGCATAGTAGTATGCTATCATTGTGAGAAAAATTTGTTCTGCTTGTATATGAACATAGTATCCCTGGGTGGATAGATATAGTTCAAGAAACTAGCAACTTTTGTTACTCAATCAGAGAAGTGGCTGACTGGAAGGATGGGAGAGTAATGGGGAGGGAGGGAAGAGTTTATACCCTTTTGGATTGTGAACCAAGTGAATGTGTTACCTGACCTGATCGAATACTTTTTAAATGACTTATAAAATTGTTTAGAGATTAAAGTAGCTGGACCAGGATGATATTCTCCTCTTCTTCCCAGGCAGATGATGAAAATTCCCAGCTTTCTTTCCAATTAGATGTGATCATATGATCTGGCTCCACCCAATGGAAGAAGACCACATGTGCAGTGTTTGATTTGTGACCAATAATTTTAATAAGTAACTGTGCCATCAAACAACCATGCCCTGGTGGGTATAGATGATGATAAGGATAGTGGAGCCACAAGGTGAAAGGAACATGGATTCCTGAATCACCACGTGGATGTGAGCCACTGACCTATCAGGAATCCTTATTTGGACTGATACACAAACAAGAAATAAACCTTTATTTTGCTAGAGCTATCATAGATTTTAAAATCATATTTCTTAGCTCATATTTACCTACTTCAACTAATATAGAAATTGGAACTAAAATAGGAGTTGGGTATTGCTGTGACAAAAGGGAAAAATATATGCCATTGATTTAGATAGTGTGTGGCAAGAAAACAGTTATCATAGGCTGTAGAATTGGAAACATACATTTTCTTCTGTAGTGACAAGCATATGGTAAAATTATCATTGCAATAAACTGAAAGGCAAACCGCTTGCTTACTGAGTCAGAAAGTTGGTATATGTTGGCTTGTACCTGCTGCTTTGAGAAGATATTAGAATAAAGAGATGAGCTTGAGCAGGATAAAGAGAATATAGAGATCCTAAATTTGGTTCATCACTAGGATAGAAAAGACCACTAAACCCCAAAGAGTATGTTTGGAGACATCTATATTTTTGATAAAATTGGTTATTCAGGTGGCATCATTAAGTTGACAGATAGGCATGGTGAAGCAAGGACAAAAATCAAGCATAAAAGCTATGTCTGGAACAGAACTTTGGACATAGTTACAGGCACAATGAATTTTCAGGAAGCAAATAGACCAGACATCTACTATTAACAAATATTTGAGGGAATTGGACCCGCAAACCTACTTGAGCAAAAAGTTGGCTACAACAACATATTCTACAACACCTATTGCAAATAAAAGATAGGGCCAGAGATAACTTCCCAAAAGGCAGTGCCAGGGGCAATGGAAAATGGAATCAAATTCCAGGTTTACCTCTTTGAGCTTCTCTTCTCCATCTTGGTTTTCCACATTCTGACTACCTTGAGTTTTCTGACGCAATCAAACAGACTTAAAACATAATTTTCTCTAATTTTTCTAATTGTATTAGCAGAAAAGTTTTTCTGTGTCAAGTTTGTCCATAATTGCTTGAATAAGTAGTGTTTCCTCTTTATTTATTTTTTTTAAACAAAGCTTCCCAGGGCATTCTAATATACAGCAGGAAATGAGCATATCTGCTGTATACTTCTTAGTACTTAGATCAGTCATAAAAAATGGGAAGGCTCTAACTCAATGACTCTACATTATATTTAAAAAAAAAAGAATTTTGTTGCTAACAAAGAAAACAATGGCCTTCTCCACTGAAAAAGTTAATGGCTATTATGGCTCATGGCTGAATAAATATAAGCAGATTGCAAATGTGAAATTAAAATGCTTAAATAAATTATCAAAGTTTATATGACACATATTTAATAATATGCATAAATATCTGATATGATAATTTGGTTATAAAGATTAAATGGTTTAATTGATGCCTGTAATTTGCTATCCTTATATGTACACAGACATTATTGTTTGCCTATCACTAGTGATTTTCATTTTCTTCCATGCTGGAAAAGAGCTGATTTGGTTCAAGTGTTCATATTCTGACTTATAACTCAAATACGTCTTGCTTAATTTATACTATTGTGTTTCATCTTCTTTGCAAGGGGTTGTTGAGAGTGGGCAGTTGGAGGTACACTGGTAAATATTTAACAACTGGCTCTAAAAAAAATACCCTGATTTGGAGAACTTAAGAATTTCCCTAGTATAAATACTCCCATTGTGGCCAATTCAAGCTACCAATGTGACATCAACTGACTCACAATATTCCTGGAAATCTAACGGTTGGCTCCTGCAAGCCAGTATGAGCCAGCTCTAGCTTCAGCACATTAGTGAGGGTAGATATCTATCTGGGTCCTTGCCAATGAGAAATGAGGAAAGTCTTTGGGGATTACTGTGGAGAGAAGGGCTTCATAACTCATAAAGAGATTCAGCAGAATAAAACAATCTTTCTCCTTCTGGGTATTTTTCCAACTTTTTATTATGAAAAAGCATTCAGCTAATTTGAAAGAATCTCACGGTAAACACATATACTCATTACTTAGATTCCACCATTAATATTTTACTATATTTGGTATATCAACATGTCTATCAATCTAACAGTCCATCTTATTTCATAATGCATTTTAAAGTAAATTTCAGATATCAATATTGTTCTCGCTAGATACGTCGGTATGTGTAATATTAACTAGAGTTCACTATGTTTGTAGTTTTTCTTTTGCAGTAAAATGTATAAATGAAATGTAAAAATTCTAAGTGACAAATACAAACACTTGTGGAACCCAAACTCCCTAAAACAAACAGAACATTACCATCACCCCCCCCCAAATTCTCTCTTTTTCTTTTTCTAAGTTAACCTTTACCTTCTCACCCAAGAAGCAACAACTCTTCCATGTTTTTTCTAAAGTAGATCAACTTTGCCTACTCTAGAACATCATAGAAATAGAACCATATAACATGCACACTTTTGTGTAAGACTTTCTCCATCCAGCATAAGATTTTTGAGATTCATCATGGTGTTTATATGCTTCTTTATTGCACAGTAGTATTTCATTGTATGAATACGTCATAGTCTGTGTATTCTCCTATGGATGGACATTTGGGACTTTTTCTCAGTTTGGGCTATTTTGAATAAAGCTGCCATAAACATTTCATATGAGTCTTTTTGTGAATACATTTTTTGTTTCTCTTGAGTAAGCACCTTGAAGTGGGATTGTTGGATCATAAGGAATATCTATTTTATGAGTTTTCCAAAGGAACATTTTACACTTGACCAAAAATATATGTGAGTCCCCGTTGCTCTGCATTTGGCTAATGTTTGATGTTGGCAGTCATTTTAATTTTAGCCATTATGTTGGATTTATAGTAGTATCTCATTTCTTTAATGACTAATGATGTTGAGCACTTTTTCATGTGATTATTGGCTATTCATATATTCATTTAAAAACAAAATGTTTACTCGGATATTTCACCTAGTTTTTATTGGGTTTTTCATCTTTATCTCATTAAGTTATTTATATATTCTAGATATATAAATCCAATCTTTTATCAGAAATATAGGAGTAACATTTATCGGGTGTCAGGAGGGTGGGAGGGGGGAGGTGGGGATGGGTATATACAACCAAACGAGTAAGATGTGCAACTTTTGGGGGATGGACACGCTTGAAGCTCTTACTGGAGATGGGGGGCACATGGGCAATATATATAACCTTAACACTTGTAGCCCCATAATACACTAAAATAAAAAAAAAGAAATATGTTTCGTAAATATTTTCTCCTAGTCTGTAGCTTGCTAATTAATTTTCTTAAAGATGACTTTTGATAGGTAGTAGTTTTTAATATTGATAAAATTCAATTTTCCAATTATTTAATTTATCCTCTTTAAGAAACCTATTCTCCTAAATCACTAAATTTTTCACCTGTTTTCCTTGAAATGTATTCTGCTTTTAGCTTTCACATTTAGGTCTGTAATCCATCTTGGTGCACTGTTCTTTCGATATATTTGTCTATCTTTATTCTAATAGTATACTTTCTTGATTACTGTAGCTTTATTATTACTTTGCTTTTTTAAAAGATAACTTTTAATTATTTTAAAGATTACTACCAACATTCTAAGACCTTTGGATTTCCATACACATTTGAGAATATGTTTGTGAATTCATACACAAGATCCTGCAGGAATTATGGTTGGAGTTGTGTTTAATCTATAGATCAATTTAATGAAGATGGACATACTAACAATATTGAGGCTGGGCGCGGTGGCTCACGCCTGTAATCCTAGTACTCTGGGAGGCTGAGGCAGGCAAATTGCTCGAGGTCAGGAGTTTGAAACCAGTCTGAGCAAGAGTGAGACCCTGTCTCTACTATAAATAGAAAGAAATTAATTGGCCAACTAATATATATAGAAAAAATTAGCTGGGCATGGTGGCGCATGCCTGTAGTCCCAGCTATTCAGGAGGCTGAGGCAGCAGGATTGCTTGAGCCCAGGAGATTGAGGTTGCCGTGAGCTAGGCTGATGCCACAGCACTTACTCTAGCCTGGGCAACAAAGCAAGACTCTGTCCTCCCCCAAAAAAACAAAACAAACAAGAACAAAAACAATATTGAATCTTTCCAAAATAAGCTGTATGTCAATATATAGCCAAGTAGGACAGTATGGTGACTTGTAGACAACTGTGAATTTAGGGGGCTGTTCACTCTCAAATTGTAACAAGTAATTACTGTATAAGGACGAGAACAAACTCCCTAATTTACATATCGCCTACCACCGGGCAAGTTTTTATCTGGTGTCTTTAAGGCTGACTCTGGAGCTTGGACATGTATTTAGTCTTTAGTCATTTTCAGGGTCCATGTGACTTGTCTTAAAACTGATTCCTTTCCATAAATCCAAAACATGAAGAAAAGTCAGTAAAAGCTTCAGATAATTTTTAAAGCAGCTTTATTGAGCTATAATTCACAAACCACACAATTCACACAAAATGTTCATTTGTTTAGAACATTCACAGGCTTGTGTAACTACCACCACAATCTAAGTTTAAAAAATTATTGTCCCCATAGAAATAAACTCTATACTCCCTTTTCCCCTCTGCCCCAAGCCCCCAGTATTCTCACCCCTGCTGTGCCTGGAGTAGGATTTATGTGAAATGGAGCTAGGGCAAAAGTGGGGAGAGCATGAGAAATGACAGCAGCTTTTACCTTGTAGGGCCAACTGAAGTCTTAGCCTGGGAGCTGAGGGGAGAGGAGCTGCTGCTGCCTTCTTGGCTGCCTGGAGGAAGCACCCAGGGTAGAACTTCCGTAACATGGAGCCGAGAGTGGGTGATAAGGGAGTGGGATCGTGATTCAAATACCATAGACTCTCACTGTTGTTACTGAGATTTAATTGACTTTCTTGAACGAATGGTTCTCCACTTGTTGCATGTCCTTATGGAGAATTTTCAGAGAATTTAATGATTTTTTATATACATGCATATAATTCTTGCCAGTTAAATCGTTTTGCTGAAGCACAGGGCCTGAACTCCTTACTACGCCATTCTGAAGTCCCAAAATAATTATTTCTCATTCTTAAAAGTTTTCTCTGCCAGCCTAAAAGTGGAATAATTCTGTCTATATCTTTTTACCACATCTTCTGTCATCTACTCCAAAATTCTTACAATGGCATTTTCTTAGCTCCTTAAACATGAAGACAAACATGGTAACATGTCGAGCCCCCTTCCTGCTACAGGGTTTTGCCTGTGCTGTCTGTTCTGATTGAAACAATCACTCCTCTCTGCAAGAACCCTCCATCCTCCCCTCCTCAAGTTCTATTTATTTGAATCCCAGATTAAATATCAATTCCTTGAGTAATAAAGTTTTTCTCGACTCATTAAGACTATACCAATGACTCCTTTATGGGTTCATAGCTTCTTATGATTTTCCTTCATAGCACTCACTTATCACAAAGTATAATTCTGTGATTATTTGATTAACTTCTCTCTTCCCCACTACACTATAAGCTTCTGATGTCAAGGACAATGTCCATTTTAATACCGATCACTGGGAATACAATAAAAACTGGTGAGACCAATGAATGAACAAATGAATTCTATATGAGAACATGTATACATATATGTATGCATACATCAACTGTTTTTCAGAAGTGTTTCCACTTATACTCTTGCTAGTATCCCTGCATCCTACCTGCTATCAAGTATCATCCTCATAAATGTTAGAATAATATTAAAATGCATTTTAACATGCTTTTCTGTGATTGATAATGGACTTGAATAATTTTTGCATGTTCGTTGGCCATTTGTATATTGTAGTCATCTGTATATTGTCTTTTCATGTTCTTTGTCCGTTTTTGCTGCTCCTGGCCACTTGCTGGTCTTTCCTAATTGTCTAAGGAATTGCCTTGCCAAAGGGCAAAACTCTTGCTTCTGACCTCCCTCTCCAGCCAGCTGTGACATGCCACAGCCCACTTAACCAGTCTTGTTTAGAACTGAGGCTCTCGTGGGTTAGTGAGGAGTCAAGTCAGGGGCAGCACATTCTACCCTGTCAAGGTTTTGTTGTTGTTTTTTGTTGCTGCTGCCTCTCTCCATCTGCCTGCCTCTACTTGGTCTCCTGAAAATTTCAATTTCTTTCAGTTTCCTGATTTCTAGAGATTCTCATAACTTTGGAGTTTGCTGGTCTTTTGATTTCTGTTGGCTTCCCTAACTTCTGACTCTCCTCCTTCACTGAGCTGCAGCCTCTTGTGAGTTCTGCCTTTCTTTCTCCAAGATTCTTGCTTCCTTTCCCTTGATTGGCTGCCACCAAAAGCCCACCTGGACGATAGCATGAGGAGATCACCTGGTGTCATTAGTTTTTAGACCTGGAGCATAGGAAGCAGCAATAAATAATCATGGGGAATGCCACAATGAATTGGACAAAAAGCAGGTCACGTATTTGAAAAATCATGGGGTAAGTATACTCAAGAGTCGTATTTTGTTTAGCATTATGTTTGCCATCTAATTAATGCCAATTGATATCAATTCCATTAAAATGGTCCCCCACAGGCTGGGAACAGAAATCCCTAGCAGGAATACGGAGGTGCTTTTGTGTATCTTGCTGCTGCCAGGCCTTTTTAAACCTCTCATTCATTCCACCATTTTTGGCATTTGAATTGGTGGATATGGTTAAAATCAATTTTCTGAAACTTCCCATTTTAAGTCTAGTTAGCATTGACTTTCCTTTGGACTGTGCTTCTTAACTTGTCTTCCTTATGATTAGCAATGATCTCAAACCTTCTTCCAATGCACACATCTCTTACTGATGAACATTCAAATCTGCTTAGTTCTCACTTAACAGTAATTACTTCTGTGGCCTGCAGGGCTGAGTAATATTTCTTCAAAATTTCTAACTGACAGGGATCAGACACCTAATGGATGCCAGGCAATTCTAGAAAAATATTATAGCACATTGATCTGCAGCTTCTAGTGCTCTAGGGGAAACATCTACTACTACAATAATAACCAAAGGAAATAAAAATCAGGATAAACTGAGTTTTGCCTTCACAGAAATCACTATTTACAGAAAAAAACCTGCAATGGAATTCATACTGTGATCTGTTCTGTGACAGAAGTATAATCAAGGCTACATTCATTCATTTATCCAATAAATATTAGTGATTGCTTACCAGAGCCTAGAAATACTCCTGTAAATAAATAAGACAAAAGTTCTATCCATAAAACTTATAGGCAAGGGATAAGTTGGTCTACATTTGGAGTAATTGGGGAAGCCTTCATTGAAGAGGTGGCATTCAAGAGGACCCTTAAAGAATACGTAATATTTCTCCATATAGGAAAAGAGAATAAGGATAGGCATGGAGATCTGATAGGCCATGAATGCTCACAAAACAGATGACAGATTTTTATTTGAATCAGAATTTAGAGAATCAAAGAGGC
The DNA here is from genome assembly GCF_040939455.1 of Microcebus murinus. Lineage (NCBI taxonomy): Eukaryota > Metazoa > Chordata > Mammalia > Primates > Cheirogaleidae > Microcebus > Microcebus murinus. The sequence goes on along the minus strand of NC_134112.1, from coordinate 75,648,733 downwards.
AGAATGAGAAGAAAATCTAAGAAATTATGTTGGGGCCAGATTACAGAAAGCCTTATTGTCCATGCACCTAACCATCCATCCAGCCAGCCAGCCAATAAACAACCTGATATGAAACTCCCATCAAAGAAACTCAGATTACAAAGTAGCAAAGGAACCAGATCTGTGGAATCGGCAGAGAATGTTTTAGAATACGTAACTTGAATTGTATTTAGCTGGGCATGCTCATTTTTCCAGAGGGTGAGATTTCCTGCCTTCACTACTTCTGCCTGTTTCCTCTTTGGGGACTCGATAGTCTCGACCTTTGAAAATGAAAGACTCAGACTTATCGTCAATGCAGGACGTTGCCAATTCTTTTGAGAAATAATCAGCTTCTCTCAGGTGGGTAAAAATGGCTGTCTCCAATGTCAGTCTTTAATTCATCTTTTTTTTTTTTTGAGACAGAGTCTCACTCTGTTGCCCAGGCTAGAGTGCCATGGTGTCAGCCTAGTTTACAGCAACCTCAAACTCCTGGGCTCAAGCGATCCTTCTGTCTCAGCCTCCCAAGTAGCTGGGACTACAGGCATGCACCACCATGCCCAGCTATTTTTTCTATGTATTTTTAGTTGGCCAATTAATTTCTTTCTATTTTTTTAGTAGAGACAGGATCTTGCTCTTGCTCAGGCTGGTTTTGAACTCTTAACCTTGAGCGATCCTCCTGCCTTGGCCTCCCAGAGTGATAGGATTACAGGCGTGAGCCACCATGCCCGCCCTTTTTATTCATCTTGAATTAATTTTTGTGTGTGGAGAGAGATAAGGGCTCTGTTGCATTCATCTGCATGTGGATATCCAAGTTTCCCAATAGCATATATTAAATAGGTATCCTTTCCCCAGTATATGTTTTTGTCTGCTTTGTTGAAGATTAGTTGGTTGTAGCTATCTGGTTTTATTTCTGGGTTTTCTATTCTGTTTCATTGATCTATGTCTCTACTTTTATACTAGTACCATGCTGTTTTGGTTACTATACCCTTGTATTATACTATAATATGAAGTCATGGATTTGTGATACCTCCAGATTTGTTTTTTGCTTACAATTGCTTTGGCTATTTGAGCTTTTTTTTTTTGTTCCAAATGAAGCTTAGGATTATTTCTTCTAGATCTGTGAAATAAGTCATTGATATTTTGATGGGGATTGCAATGAATCTGTAAATCACTTTGGACAGTATGGACATTTTAACAATGTTGATTCTACCAATCCATGAACATAAAGTGTTTTTTCCTTTTGTTACATCAACAACAATTTCTTTCATCAGTGTTTTATAGTTCTCCTTGTAGAGATCTTTCACCTCCTTGGTTAAGTATATTCTTAAGTATTTTATTTTTTGGTAGCTACTATAAATGGTATCAAGTCCTTGATTTGACTCTCAGCTTAACTTATTAGTGTATAGAAATACTACTGATTTATGTACATTGATTTTGTGATCTGAATTTATTTATCAATTCTAGGCATCTTTTGGTGGAGTCTTTAAAGTTGTCTGATACAAGATCATATTGTGTGAAAACAGGGACAATTTGACCTCCTATTTCCTGATTTAGTTGCTCTTTATTTCTTTCTTTTGCCTGATTGCTCTGGCTAGTACTGCCAGTACTATGTTGAATAGAGGTGGTGACAGTGGGCACCCCTTGTCTTGTTCCAGTTCTTAGCAGGAATGCTTTCAACTTTTTCCCATTCAGTATGATGTTGGCTATGGGTTTGTCATATATGGCTTTTATAATTTTGAGGTACATTCCTTGTATACCTAGTTTGTTGAGGGTTTTTATCATGAGAGGGTGCTGGATTTTATTGAATGCTTTTTCTGCATCTATTGAGATGAACATATGGTCTTTGTTTTTGCTTCTGTTTATGTGGTGAATCATGTTTATTGATTTACATATGTTGAACAACCCTTGCATCTCTGGGATGAAATACATGTGATCATGGTGAAATTATCTTTTGGATGTGCTGTTGAATTACATTTGCTAGTATTTTGTTGAGGATTCTTGCATCTATGTTCATAAGGGATATTGGTCTGTAATTTCTGTTTTTTGTTGTTGTGTCCTTTCCTGGCTTTTGTATCAAGGTGATACTGGCGTCATAGAATGAGTTAAGGAAGATTCCCTTCTTCTCAATGTTTTGGGATAATTTCTGTAGGATAGGTGCCAGTTCTTCTTTGTAGGTCTGGTAGAATTCAGCTATGAATACATCTGATCAGGGGCTTTATTTGTTGGGAAACTTTTTATTACTGCCTCAATATCACTGCTTGATATTGGTCTATTCAGTATTTCTATTTCTTCCCCAAGTGTCTTAAAAGAGGAGAAAATCTTACAGGTTTTTAATGGAGGGAAAGATCATATCTGGTTTGGAGGAGTTAGGAGGCACTACTATGTAAAATGTGGCTAATGTAGAACCAAAAATTGAGATCATGGAAGGAAACTTTGAATCATTTAATTCAAACTCTTCCCTTTTATTAATGAGGTGGTATAGTCTACCTCTCTATAAATAAAGAGCTGGAATTCGATCTTGGATATCTCATCCTTATGTCAGTAAGCTTTATTCTGCCTCACACAGTCATCCACTTAAAATTGGAAACAAATCTGTTTTACTTGACTTTTAAATTGCTTATTTAGAAAATAAGCATGGCTTTTCCTTTGAATTTCCTCATTCCTTCTATAAAAAGAAAACTAGAGGCACTAGGTGTGTATGGAATTGCCTAATTCTGCAATTGAGTAACTCCATCATGTTTTGTGTGCCTCAGACCCATAAAACCAAACAAAGAAAACATAATCCCCATCTGCTACAATCTGTAGTTACCCTGCTCCTCCCTGAGGGAGGCAATTCCCGGCTGATTCAGCCATTACTGTATGTTTTCTGCACAGGCTTGCTTTTAATGTGTGAGTTAGCTCTTTTTTTTTCAGACTTGGGCCAATTTTTTCTACAGAAAATTCACAGAGAAACCTAAGTTGAAGTTCACTTGCATTTATTCTTTGCAATTTCATGAGATAAAGTTCACATTGCCCTAAGGACATTTCAAATAAGGAATTTGGAATGGCTTATTTCAAGAAAGGTACAATTTTTAAAGTCCTTCAAAATGAAACAGAATGTGTCCTAGTTGCTTTACATTATTGATGATAATTGGTTCTTTACATTATAATAATGTGTAATAATCACATATAGCGAATGAATTTTCCTGAAATAATAATTATAATAATGAAGATGGTAACAATAATAGTGGCTAATATTTATACTTGATCTTACAATGTGTTTTGTACTTTATGTAGATTATTTTATTTAATCCTCTCAACCATCCCATGAATTAGAAATTGTTAATATTATCCCCATTTTAGAGAGAAGTGACTTTGCTTTAGATCAGCTAAGTAACATGCCCAAGGTTACAGTTAGTAAGTAGCAAAGCTAATATTTTAGCTATGATCTGTCTGACACTGGTCTTTCTGTTTTTATTGTGGTGCTCTAGCTAATGCCTCTTACTGGAGAGCCCTGGTTATCCTAAGTCCTTGGACAATACACATCCCCTATACACATACACACACACTCACATACTCTCATCCCAGTGGCTTCTGTGGCTTCCAATTCTCCTGACACTCAAATACCTCCACAATCTGCCTCCTCTCTACAACCACTTCCCCACAGGAAACCTTCAATCCAGCCAAAGGAGTCACTTTATTTTTTCCCACTCCATGAAGTCTTACCTTTGCCCAAGCAGCTCCCTTTAGCTGCAATGCCCTCCCCCGTCTCCTCATCAACTGACTACATTCTATCTGGGTCAGCTCAAAAGAAAAATTTCCAAGGATGGAGAGAAGATAGGCAGTGGGTGGCTGAGCTCAAGGTGAAATAAAATAATGTTTTCTTTTGTTGATTTTCCAATGTTTGTCTTTTAATTTCTGGAGAGTCTCTATTGCATGCAAAAATGTTAATAGGAGTTGAAGGTCTCTTATTCACACGGTTCCAATCTATTCTGCAAATCAAAAGCAGTGAAAATGATTCATACATGAATAATTCCCCCAAACCTTTGCTTATTGAAATGGATCAGAGATAATTACTAGGTTGGAGAATTTGCATCCACACAATTTTCTAGTCTCACAAACATAATTTTCTTTAGAATGAATAGAAAATATTTGCTCTTTTAAAAGCTGTTGTGAATGGTGAAGCTGTGTTCTTCCTGTATCTTCAGATATGTGGCTGCACCATCTATGGCTGCTTCTCCTCATAGCTGGGGATTCCTCTCTCCCTCCTGGTCTCTCCATCATTGTGGATCTCAGCTCATTTGCTTTAAACTGTCATCTGTATTCATCTCAGTGTGGAGATCTGTGTGTTCTATTGGCCATTACATCTAGGGTGAAGTCAGTGTATTTATAAAAGTTTGAGTTTTTATGATTTCTTCCTGCAAGTTGACTTCCACTGACATACAAGTTGGGAGGATAAGCGTAATCTGTCACATCTCAGAGGCTTATCTGACGACTTAACTTTTAGTATTTAGCTGAGAATCACAGGATATTTTAATCAGAGTTGCTCTGAGAAGGGGGTGGGGATGAAGGCTTTTTGTCTGTGATCCTTTAGAACCATCTGGAATACACATGAGATTCGTTTTCTGCTATTGTCTCTCCAAAGCATCAGGCTGTTGTTCCAGGTGTGTGAAGTGCCTGTATGGCTTAGGTTTAATGCTTGCTTTTCATTATGCCCAACAGCTTGGCCCTTTATTCTCTGAGGGATGTGTTTTCAATACCACAGGAGATTTCTTTATACCCAACCAAATGAATCTTTACAAACAGCTCAACTGGTGTAAGGCCTCAGGTGGGCTTAAGGGACCCACAAGAACAAGGTTTATGTGTAGGCACAGGGGGTATTCAAATGTGGCATTATATTAAAGACACTTTGAATTTCTCTGTTCTGGTTTTCTAGAAAAACAAGCACTTCTCCTCCTGAGACTAAACAAGAGATTCCAGGGTTCCTTGAACCTGTGATAGAAAAAGAAAAAGCAAGGTATGTACAAGACACCGAATAAACAAAGATATTGTGGAAAAAAACAGAGGGAATACAGAAAAACATTAAAAATGTTTTATAAAGGAATAAGGACAAACTAGTGATGTCTATAGATGAATTTCCAGAAATGAGTGAGATTTTTGCATTGCTTAGGGTTAACAAATTATCTTTAAAGGATCAAAAAAACCCCCAACCAACCAAGCAAAAAATAGTCAATACACAGAACACAGCTACATATGACAATGTGGGTAAATTTTAGGAATATAATTTTAAGTGAAAAAGTCCCTAGAGATTACATTCTGCATGACACTTTAAATAATTCTTTTTTATTATAAATATAACACATAAAGGTGGATAAAGATACTCTTTTTATAAACTTAAAAATAACCAAGAGTATATACCATTAATAAATACATATAAATGCAATTAAACTATATTGAAGGAAAAATGAGGCACCAACTAACACAAGTTTTAAGTTGAAAGACAGGGGAATAGGATGGACAAAGATTTCATATGGGTGTAAATTATTGTCATCATTTTAGTTTTCTATTGGGTGGTGTTTTCACACTTACTATATTATTAAAATGAACAAATGAGCAACAAACAAATAAAAGAGAGCCTTTTATGTACAAATGATGAAAGCCTGTTATGAATGTAGGACTTTGTAGTTCTTTGTACCTAAGGTTCAACAAAAAATAATTTGGCAAATAAAAGGGGAAAAGAAAAGTTTGCTCTTTGCAAAACATCATCCAAGTACGGCTGTTCCTATGCTGTGTGTCTTTCCCCCCAATATTGGATGTTAATTACCCTCCTTGCCTTTAAATACAGCTATATATAATAAGTGGGTCTCTAGAGACTCTCAATTCCACCAGCAAGCATTAGCCTTTTGGGAACTACTCTCTCCTCTAAGCAGAAAAGTAGTGAGAAAGTAATTCGTTCGCCGGTGTCCCAGGCAAAAGCGCCCCCTGCTGTTTAGATAGCGGAGTGGCAGTCCCACGTGTACCGTCGCCAAGACCATCTTGGTGTGTGTCTCCACTTTCAAAAGAAAGAGAACTTAAAAAAAAAAAAGCAAATATTAAAATGGATAACTTGAATTCCTAAGCAGAAATAACATTCTCCCTTGCCTCCTCCAAAACTTTCTAAACTGCAGAACTTTTAATCTTGACTCATTACACTGATTATTTTTTAAATTGTTGCAGGTTGGGTTTCCTGGGAAACGGGTTGAAATTGAGATTTCTGTGCAGGTAGGTTATGAGATGTGCTCTTGGAAATGATGTCTACGAGAAGGTGCTGCGAAGCTGGGAGAGTTCCTCAGGGCTGTCCTGGATTGAGGTAAAGGGACTGAGATTTTAAAGACCCCTTCTCTGAAGGATCTTCACATTTGCAGCTGCTTTTAGAGAGAATTTTCCTATCACCATTTTCTTTCGGGTCCCTCCATTCCACCAAGTGAGGGTACTGTGCAATAGCAGCCAATTTGTGGTTACACACACATACTGAGCCAGCCCATCTGTGAACTAAACTTGGTCTTTTTTCACCTCTGTCTTCTGGGCATGAGGCACCACCTGCTATAGGTGTGAGCTGAAGGAGAGACACCTTTGTAATACTGGTGACTCTCCTGGTAGTCTGGGTCATCTTACTTGTGCAGCTTACTTGTGCCCTCGGTTCTTGCTCATGTTCCATTTTTGTTTTACTATGGCTAATCTTTTTCTGCAAATGCCATGGCCTTACTCTAGAACTCTCGGTGTCTAATGTTGGGATTCGCCTACTGGAACATACTGTAAAATCCACACAGCATCATTTCTCAGTACAGATTCCTTTAGTACTCTAAGGTCTGCTGGGTTATATGGCCCAAGTATCAAGGCTGCTTGTACTACAGCCTAAACCTGCTGTGGACCCTTTCCTTCTCTGGATCTCACTAAAAGCTGTCAGCCTTCCACATCGCTCAGTAAATGGGCTGAAGCAGTATTTGTATGTATGAAATATGCTGTCTTCTGAACCTGATATATGCTAATCTTGGTATACCCCAGACCACTGAAATCCTGAAAAACTTTACTGATGTGGTGGTCTTCTGAATCTTTGCAAGGTTGAGCTCAAACTCTTAGGAACACATGTGTTTTTACCAAAGTCTCCAACATGCTAGCTATTTTTGCTCATCTGATTTATCATATTATTGTTGATATGGTAGATCAACGTTATGTCTGCAGAATGTCCAGATAGTCCAGATTTCTTGGGCCACATTATGACAGAGAGAAGAAGAGTTAATATAGCTTTGGAAAAAGACCATAAATGTATACTGTCGCCCGTCTCACATGGGTGAGAATTGCTTCTGGCCCTTATTATTAAAAAAACAAACAAACAGGGTCTCACTCTGTTGTCCTAATGAAGTGACATCATCCATAACTTGCTGCAACCTTAAACTCTTGGGGCCAAGGGTTCCTCCTGTCTCAGCCTCCTGAGTAGCTGGGACTACAAGTATGCACTATGATGCCTGGCTAATTAAAAAAATTTTTTTTGTAGAAATGGCATCTCACCATGTTGTTCAGGCTGGTCTCAAACTCCTGGCCTCAAGCAATTCTCCCACCTACGCCTCTCAAAGTGCTAGGATTACAGGCATGAGCCACTATGCCTAGCCAACTTCCCATCTTTCTTGGGAAGGATGAAAAAGAACGCATTTGCTGGATCAATGATTACATATCATGTATCTGAAATCCAGTTAATCTGCTTCAGCAAACATTTCACATCTGGGACTACAACCACAATTGGGTTATTGCTGGGTAGAGTTTGAAGACATCTGCTGCCATCCTTCAGGATCCATCTGTGTTATGGGAGCCACATGAACGAATCAAAAGGAGATATATTGGAAACTACCATCCATGCAACTTTTAGATTTTTAAAAGTGTAATCTCTGCCATTTCCCCAGGAACAATAATTAATTAATTAATTTTTGGTTGGTTTTCATCAATGTATAATTCACATACAATAAAATGCATAAATCTTCGGTATACAGTTCAATGCATTTAGACAAAAGATACAACTCTCTAATCTACCATAACTAAGATATAGGAAAACATTCCTATACCTGAAAAAGTTCTCATTTGCCCTTGTTGAGTTAATTCTTTCCCTTCAACTTTGACCCCAGACAATCATTGATCTACTTTCTGCTTGTATATTGTATTTGGCTTTTCTAGAGTTTCATCTAAATGGAATTATACAGTATATATATTTTTTGTCTTGGGTTTCCTTCTCTCACCATAATGCTTTGAGATTCATCCACATTCTTGTTAGTATCAGTTGTTTGCCCCATTTACCATAGAAAAGTATTTCAGTTCATGAATATATACTGTTTATCCATCCTCCTGTTGATGGACTCTTGAATCAACTCCACGTTTTGGCTACTATGAGTAAAGCTGCTGTTAACATTCATGTACAAGTTTTTTTATGGATGAGTTTTCATATGCTGTCTTGGATTAATACTTAAGGAGTAGAATTTCTGTATTATAGATTATATGTTTAACTTTTAAAGAAACTTTACAAATAAGTCTCTAAAGAGGTTATGCTACTTTTAAAAAAATACCACTTGCAATAAATGAGAGTGACGGTCTCTCCACATCCTTACCAACTTTTGGTGCTGGCAAACTTTTGACTCTAGCTGTTCCATGATGTGAAAATGGTATATCAGTGTGATTTTAATTTGTAGTTGCCTGTTGATTCATGATTTTGAACACCTTTCTATGTGATACTGGCTGTATCTATATCTTCTCTTAAGTATCTTTTCAAGTCTTTTTCTTACTAAAAAATTGGAGTTGTTTTTCTTTTTATTGTTCAGTTGTAGTAGTTTTAAAAATACATTGTGGCTATGAGTTCCTTGGTAAGGACATATTCTGAGTATTTTTCTCAGTCTGTGAGTTGACTATTCATTTCTTAAGGTAGCTTTTTTGGTAAGCAGAAATTTTTCTTTTAATAAAATCTAAATTATTTTTCCTTTTATGGTTAATCCTTTTTGTGCTCTAAGAGACCTTTTACTAATTACTTCAAAGTCGTGATGATACAGACCTATGTTTTTCACTAAAAGCTTTATGAATCTAATTTTTACATTTAGTTCTATGATTCATCTCATATTAACTTCTGTGTGTGGTTGTGTAGAAGTGGAGGTGCATTTTTTCCTCATATGTTTATCTGGTCCCAGAATCATTTGTTAAATGACTTTCCTTTTGGATTGAATCGGCCATACTTGTGTTGGCTGGTCTATTTCTGGACTTGCTATTCTTTTCCATTGATCTGTTTATCTATGTTTAGGCCAATACAACATTGGCTGAATTTTAATTAGTACAGCTGTAAAGTCATTAAGTCAGGCGGTATAATAAATCTTGGACTTTGTCCTTTTTTATAATATTGTTTTGAATGTTCCAGGTCATCTGCATTTTCGTGAAAATTTTAGAATCTGTGCATTTCTATAAAGTGTTTACTGTCACCACCATTTCCTCCAGCAAGTCTTCTCTAAGCATGTGGTGAAAGCCTGTGGGAAAATGTTAGATTTGGGTCCGTGCAGACTTGCTCTTGGCTGAGGCTCCTTGGGCCTCCAATCCACATGTGCTGCTGCTTGAGGCTTGTTAGGGGTTTGGCTGATCCCCCCTTACCATTGTCAAAGGTGCATTCCTCCTTTTCCTCTGCTCTGCCAGGGATGGAAGCAGCTCATCATTTTTTTTTTTTTTTTTTTGAGACAGAGTCTCACTTTGTTGCCCGGGCTAGAGTGAGTGCCGTGGCGTCAGCCTAGCTCACAGCAACCTCAAACTCCTGGGCTCAAGCAATCCTTCTGCCTCAGCCTCCCGGGTAGCTGGGACTACAGGCATGCACCACCATGCCCGGCTAATTTTTTATATATATATATCAGTTGGCCAATTAATTTCTTTCTATTTATAGTAGAGACGGGGTCTCGCTCAGGCTGGTTTTTGAACTCCTGACCTTGAGCAATCCGCCCGCCTCGGCCTCCCAAGAGCTAGGATTACAGGCGTGAGCCACAGCGCCCGGCCTTAATTTGTTTTTTATAATAGTTTTTTTTTTGTGTGTCCTCAGCTCTCTCATTGGTTAAATAAATCCATGATTTTTTAAAAACCATTTTCAGCCTGTTCTTGGCAATAGGATTATAGCAATGATCTGTTGTGACTTTCTATATTCTAACCAGAATTGGAAGTCCCTTGCTTTTTATTCACTATGGCAGCTAGAGAAGGAAGATTCAGAAGCTTCTACCTGGTCTTCTTCACTGCACATCCTGCATGTTAAAGAAATTAATTGTGTTAATTCTGCCAGGTACCAGGTATATAAGTTCAGGGATGAGAGAAATAACCAAATGAGTGGGTCTATAAGCTAAGTGAACCCAGTGGACCCACTATGAGTCAAACCTAGGCCAGAATACCATTTATTACTTGGTTCCCATATGCTCCCACCCTGATATGGGGCTCTACTGGCACTTCTGGTCCCTGGATATTCATTTCAATTCAGATCATTTGTCCAAGAGTCTTAAAACAAAACAAAACAACAAACAAAAATCAAACTATGCATTTCCCTTGCCCCAGTGCACAGTTACTCAAGTAAATGGTCTTAGGACCCTTAGAGAAGTATTAGAAGATTTATTACTAGGTACACTTGCCAGAGTTTGCAAGGCTCTTTCTCATAGTACTTCTCTCTCTGGGCTACTTTATTCTTTGATTCTTTAAAATTATGATGAAATGGAAAATTGTAGAACACAAGAGACAGAACATGCTAATGAGTTTCTCAATCCATTTATTCCCTGTCAAATAGAATATTAAGCAGTATTGAGATGTTTTATTGTTGCCGGGAGCCCTTTGCCTGAGGCGGGATTCTTCAATTGTTGAAGGATTCTGGGCCATGAGGTGATGTTACCCTCTAAGGATTGGGGATGGACTACAATAGAGGTTCTTGAACCTTCCAATTGAGTCTCTTTTGTATTGAAGTGCTATCTTCTAAAGGAGGATATTTATGACCCATTTTTGTTAATTTTCATTTGGGTGCCTAATTCCAGGGAAATGCTTTATGTAACCTGGAATCTAGTCATCACTCATTTTCTTTGGATAATTTGATATTTTATATTAAACAGGACACTAGAGGGAAAATTTCTCACTGTTCTTGAGAAGAAATCCAAAGGTTGGGTTTGCATAATTTCTGTGCAAAGAGGGACTTGTAATAGGACATACACAAATATATGTTCTCTTTCTTTGTTGCAATATGTAGCCTATTTTCTGGGAAAAGAGCCCATAAATCTTAGAGCCCTAATTCCCTCCCAATCTATTAATTCAATCTCCTCTTACTGAGTGAAAGGACAGTTATATTGCTGTCAGAAGACATTCACTCACTAACAAATACTTACTGAGAGTCTACAATCACTCATGCATTGTTCTGGGTGTTGGGGATACTTATGTTTAAACAGACAAAAGTTCCAGCTGTCATGGAAATTATATTCTGGTGAGTGGGAGGCAGTCAATAAATAAACACATATATGAAACTGTGACAAGTGCTATGGAGAAAAACAAAGCAAGGGATGAAGGAGAGGTCTTTCTAGATTGGAACTGGTAGTGGTTGTAATTTTAAGTAAAAGAGTTTGGAGATGCCTCAGTAAGAAGGTGACATTAAAGATCCTCTTTGGAAAGGTGTCAAGGAGTCTGAAGGCCCCATGAAGGGACTTCTGAGCATCTCCCTGATACCTAAGTTAGTAGCAAGTTGGGACCAAAATCCAGGTATTAGGATCCCCTGTCCCATGCTTTTACACTATGTGACACTGTTAGAAGGACTCATAAGGGATTCACTGAAGCACTATATCAGCAATGCGGCATAGCTGTGAACTGTTGGCAAACAGGAGTGGCAAACAAATTAGCCTAACAAGTCCTTATTGATTACCTACTGTTCAGAGAAGATCACCAGTCCTCCAGGGACTGGAGAAATACACACTGGATTTCCTTCCTCCAAGAAGCTGACAACATGGGGTGGGGTGGGGGTAAATTATGAACAAGTAAAGCAGGTGTTTTGATGATACAATCTCAACAGTGTAGATGCAAAAATACAACCAAGGATTCTCTTAGGACACTGTCTTTTGCCAAAATCCAAATGACATTCTTCACAGGCTTGCTGAGTGAAAGAGAATTCTGCTTACTCACTTTCTTTTCAGCTTTGCCCACACACACGGGCTATCATACTGTCAACAGCATAATCTAATAAAAAGGATGGCAATATATTGTTTTTTGTTAGCTGGCTGAAACCCAAGGACTGTTGCTGTTGAATACAGAAGGGCAGACAGATGGAAGTTTCACGCTGTCCTGTAATTGCAAAGTGGCCTTACATTTGAGAGTCCTTTACAGAACAGCGTCTATTACCTGTGGATAAGTTGAGATGGTAGATTTTAAAATAGTATGGAATAGACCTACTGGTGAAATTTGTTACTAATTAGATCTAGCAGAGGGAGAACTTTTAACAGGCACAGTGACTTACCTAATTGGACTGCGGAAGTAAAGCTGTCATTATATTTGGGCGAGATAAGGCTGTCAGTATATTTGGGAGAGTTTTAGACGTCGGTTTTTACACTGTCTGAAGAATAGTGGCTGGAAATCAGGCATTATATTGCCTCCCTGCGCTGGGCACCACGGTGCCAGAGGTAGCGAACAGACAACTCAAAATGTGTTAAAAAGTAGTTCCAGCTAAAAACAGGAAAATTCAGAAAGTCTGAGTTTCATCTATCTTGCAGCCAACAAGGCTGTTTATTTGATCATACAAGTCCATTTAGGGAAGTAGCCAAATCAACTATTTCTCCTAGTATTGTCATAAAAACTGAAAATTAAGATGCTCTGGTATTCGTCCTTGATGCTTTAAAAGGACTCTGTCTCCATTTTAAAAATATATCTTTATTGCTTTAGGTTCACATTTTCCCTCAGTTTTAAGGAAAATATATATTTACAACATTTCAAGATTTTATTACCCATTTAAACATTTCCCCTTTCATCCTGTTTCTAGTTTAATAGGAATTATCAAAAGAAAGAGTGACAGCTATCCTGTAGGTTACATAATGCATTTGCTGGAAGGTGGTAAGCACATAATATTTGGGGTTTTAAGCTTAATTTCATCCCTGACTTGGTGTTTATTTTTCAATAAACATAAAGTGAACCCATTGGGCCTTCACACAGAAAAATATACATGTATATTTGATTTATATATATGATATATATGTATGATTTTTTCCATATCACATATTTCTTATGTGGTTGTTATAGAAGGTTGCTGGTCCACTAAGTCAGAGGAGAAGTATTATCACCAGCATCATGGGCGAAAAGTTGACACTGACGAGGGAGAGAGTGGTATGTGTTTTCCATCATTGCTTTTCTCATAGAATGCTACTATACCAGCACCATGGCATGGGTTAGTTCAAGAAATGGACCCTTGGAAACTGTATTTACCTTTATTGTTCACAATGTGCAGCAGGAAAGACTGCCCAGATGAAGGAATGACAGAGAACAGTCTCAACCATATTTTGAGTCTCACCCCCATACTCATATTCACTCATTGCAACACCTTGGTTAAGGTTGTGAGTGGGCATATTGTTAGGGGGAAGAGAGATGAGTAAAGAGCAGGCAGGAATTATGGAAAAGATTAGTGACCTAGGATAGAGAAGAAAGAACATGTGAGCATTAGGTAATAATTACTAATGTTTATTGAGCACTTACTATATGCTGAACACTGTTCTAAGTGTTTTACACATATTAACACATTTTATCTTTATAACAGCAATATGCTGGAGACACAGTATGAGGTATATGTACAATCTCCATTTTCCATATGCCAAACTAGGCACAAAGAGGTTAAGAAACTTGTCCATAGTCACACAGCTAGTAAGTGGAAGAGTTAGGATTAGAAGCCAGAAAGTCTGGCTCCATAGTCTAAAAGCTCTCAGTCACTACACTAAACTGCTATAAAGCAGCAAGGTACAGATGTGGGTGAAAAGACTAAGGCGGTGGATCTATCTTATGAGAAAGGCAATGAGAGATGTTTCAGAGAGGAGACCAGCAAGCAAGGGTGTGATATATACCCGTGTCTAAGGGGTGTCACATACACAATTCTTGCCCAGGTGACAAATTGTAACAGAGGGCCCCCTATGTCCCCTTCCGAATCCAAGATTCTGTGGCTCAATAATGGGCTTGGAAGAAAGAAGAATGCAATACGAAGAAACAAGGGCTGGTGAAGTGGGCGGGAAGTATGTATTGGAGGTGTCAGGCAGAGATTTGGGTCAGAAATGAGTGAATCACAGTTTAGATTCACAGAAGGCCTAGCCTCTACCTGTACACGAATCTTTTCTCAACCTCCCCTGGCAAGGGGCTAAGAGACCCTGCTGAAACTGCGAACTGCAGAGAGAGCTCCTTACCCTCTGTCCCTACTCCTTTGCTTAGCTCCGAGGCTTCTAACTTCCTCTTTGATTTTAACAGTGATTGGTCTCCCTGAAACCCCTGCTGGTCTTGGTGCTACCTCTCAGGATCATCAGAACAAGTCTAATCCATTTTCTACACCATGGGTTTTCCACCTTTCTGTTCTGTTTCTTTTAGCAAATTCTTCCCAGTTTCTTCAGTGTTCTTCCCCATGTGAAATGATGTAAGGTCTTTTATCATTCCGGCAATTTTCTTCTGAGCGTGTTTAGTTTGGCAGGAGTCCTTGGAAATGTAGTACCTGAGTTGAACTTAACGCATTAAGTGTGGTTTGAACAGCGTGCGTTGGAGCAAGATGATCACCTCTTTCCATTTGGCCTTCATTAATGAAGCCTGAGATCTCATTAGCTCCTGGGCTCAGAGTGAGCTTGTGGTTAACAGAAATTCACAAATCATTTTTATCCACGCATTTCTCACCCTATACTTAAACTTATTTTTAACTAAGGACATGACATTATGTTTCTGTGTGATATATTTCATCATTGAGGCTTTAGCTCATTGTTTAGTGTGTTTTGCATATCGATTCTATCACAAATAATCATCCCTCCAAGTTCTGTTTTATTCAATGTCTGGTCAACCTGACATCAATGTCCTCATCTAAATGATTAAATAAATGATGAAATGGCAGTCAAAGCTTTGTAGTATGATCCTAGGGACCTTTCATCAAAAGCCCTTTTCCTTCTTTCTCATGAAAGATAAAGCTCTTTACAAGTCAGGACAAACAGTTGTCTGGAATTTTAGTGAAAAAAAATCCTGGCAGATGTCTGCCCACCTCAGCTTTTCCATCTTATCTCTGCACCTGTATATGGGTCTGACTCTGGGATGAATCATAGAGTTGTCTGTGGGGTTGTGGGTGCTGAGTGAGGTCTGGTTATCAGTTTGTCCCTTTGGACCTCTGGATGAATAATCCCAACCTGACAGACTGGTGGGACCTTGGGCCTTCACTTTGCTTGCCAATTTGTGAGTTCTCTAAAGGGGGCTTGCAGGGCAGCCCTGCGGGCTAATCTGTTGCAGGCAGGCTCTCCCCTTCTCTGTCCCTGGGCCCCCAACAATTCAGTGCTGTCCTTGGGCCCCCAGCACTTAAGGTGCTCAGTTACCTTAAAACTTAATCTCAGGTGCCTCATTGGGGATTGACACTCTTCACTGCAATCGCCAGAAATGTCCCTACCAACTTTGTCTGTGGCTATCTGCTTCTCTCACTGCTCTTCAGGTGTCCATCAGGAGGGGGGCCCTCAGCAATAGTGACAAAGCACTTTACGCTTTGCTATTCAGCTTTTTCTTTCATCTACCTGGTATCCTGAGGGGTTAGGGAAAGAGGAAACTTTGTTGAGCCACTGTGATTCCAAGCACAACCCCATATTGCCCCTTCCAGACCTCCTTTCAGCATTCGTACTCTGTATAGGGACTTTTTTTTCCCTCTCCCAGAAATGTCCCATATCTATTTATGCAATGTGGTTCCCACCAAACTGTCCTGAAATATATCACACTTAGCTGTTATCTGGATTCCAATATTCAATGAGTTTCAAACTTTTTCCTACAAGAATCTTTCACTCCCAGCAAATCAAGATGTAGATACGCCTCTTTTCAGAACACCAAGCATTCTGAGACAGTTATAGAGAATTTGTCTTCCCAGAATTTATAGAGGTAGATTCTAGATAGGCACTAGATAGGCACTGTCCAATAGAAATACAATGCAAGCCACAAATGTAAGCTATGTCGGTCATTTAAAATTTTCTAATAGGTACATTTAAAAAAGTAAACATAGGTGAAATTAATTTTAATAATATTTTTATTTATCCCAAACACCCCAAATATTATTTCAAAAGATAACCAATATAAAAATTATTGAGATACTTTGCATGATTTTTTTCATGTTAAGTCTTTGAGATTCAGTGTATATTTTACACTAATCACATACCTCAATTTAGACCAGCCACATTTCAAGGGCTCAGTAGCTACCATATTGTATGGCCCATCTCTATACTGTGGTTTCAATGAGTTTATATCTATATATTTTTACCCTTTATCCTAATTCATAGGCTATCTCTCAGGATTCCACCTTTAGACTCAAGAGTTTTCACATGATCATATCTTTTTTATTTCCATCACTACACTATGTCACCTTTTTCCACGTGTAAAAAAAATAAAGGAGACTCTTCCATTGCTGTCTATGAGTAATAATTTCATACCAACAAGTGTAAGTTTGCTAAGGCTGCTGTAACAAAATATGACAAATTGAATGGCTTAAACAACAGAAAATTATCTCACAGTTCTGGAGATGTCTGAGATGGAGGTGTTGGGAGGCTTGGTTCCTTCTAAAGGTTGTAAAGAAGAATCTGTTCCATGCCTTTTCCCTAATGTCTGGTGATTTTCTGGGCATCTTTTGTGTTCCATGGCATATAAAGCATCACCCTCATCTCTGCCTTCATCTTCGAATGGCATTCTCCCTGTGCCCATCTGTTTCCAAATTCCCCCCTTTTATAAGGACACCAATCACATTGAATTAAAGGCCCACCTTATTTCAATATGACTTCATCTTAACTAATTACATCTGCAGTGATCCCATTTCCAAATAAGGCCACATTCTGGGGTACCAGGGTTAGGAATTCAACATATAAACTTTTGGAAACTACAACTTAACCCATAACATGTGGTAAACATGTTCTGTGCTGCCCAGACCCCTTTTATTGATAGCTGCTGGAAATAGTGCTAGAAGAAGGTCTGCAGCCATCAGTCCTCCTTGAAATAGCCTCAGCTGCAGAAAATTGCCTTGCCCAAGGTCTTGGTTCCTTCCAGGGCAGCCTGCCTCCAATGACTGACTAACCAGGGAGTATACTCACTAGTACCTTTGCCCTAACTTGGGAAAGCTCAGAAGGACCATCCCAGCTCAGAGCTACTTCTGGGGTGAGATAAGGCCTTCATTGCAACGGCATCACATCCCAGCTTCTCCCTTTGCTCAATCTTGCTTTCATCCCCTCCCTTCCACTGGTATTGATCCTAGGAGCATCCCCTGGAAAGGCTCCTGCAACTAATCATCATCTCAGAGTCAGCTTCCAATCTGTAACACCAGGTTGCATTTATCACAAACTCCTAAAATTTCAAAGTATCTTGCTCATGAGTCATTATCTGAGCAGAGCTATAAAGCTAGACTGGGTCACAGATCCTTTATTCTATCACCTTCTCTGGTATTTTCCACTGCAAATTGTTGGCGGTATTAGTCTCTTCTTCTCTCTGGATCATCCCTAAGGCACTTCATAACATTGGGGTTTATTATGGAGGTGTGTGGATAGTTGATTAAAAATGCTATATGAGGAGAGGAAAGGTAGACTGCTGGAGAGCATGGCAGTAAGGAATAAAAATACCACTTTGTTAAAAAATTGATCAGTTGCCTCATTAAAAAAAATGCCACTGATGAAATGAAGCCAGCATTTTCTCCCTGAATTGTTATACAAATTACATTTTAGGATGATTTGCAACCCAGATGAAAAACTAAGATTTACATATCAGAAACAGGGGAAGATGCAAAGGTCATTAAAAAGAGACTTTTGAGGGGGTCATACTTGGGTTCAGACATCAGCGGACATCAGCCTTTTTAAGACATGAGACCATCAGCAGCTTACTTAATTTCTTTGACGTTTCATTCCTCATCAGAGAATTGTAGGACTAGTGTGCAGATTTAAAAAAATGTATATTAGACACCTAGAACAGTCTTGGCTCATGCTAGATAATCAATAAATTTTATTTATATAATAATAATATAATAACTACTTTATCTAGAAGTAGAATGATAAATTATTTCAAGCAGCTTCTATGTGCATTTAATATATATTCTAAAGTATGAATGTAACAATGTATATATTATTCTAGAAACATAAGATGTAGCATATGCTTTTAAGAGACTTCTGCTGAAGTCATATTTCTACCAGCAATGCCAGGATTTTGCTGAAAGACTGAAGTTTATTTTTGATAGTGTTTCAAATAGTATCTTTACATCAAATTTCCTGAATTTTTATCTCAACAGTTTACAGTGAGAGAATTAAACTATCACTTGAAAAGAATGTATTATATAAAATGTATTTGTAAGGAATGTGGATTTATCAAAAATTTGTTGGCACTCAATTTGCTAGCAAACACCATTATTTCATGTAAGTAGCTGTCTCGAGAATGGAAACTTCTCCATTAAGTGCTAAAGATTTCATATGGTACCAGATTACTGAAAAAGAGTTTTTAAAAGAGCACCTAAAAGCATCAGTAACACAGCTTGTTCTGCCTGTGTGTTTGGAATTCGAATAAAGCTTTTGACAATAGTGTTAATGTGCTGACATTATTATTAAAGGTCCTTAACCTTAGTAAGGAACAGTTGAACAATACTTGTTTGCTCATCACAGAATTATGTAGGAAAGATTGTTGGGTTTCAAGGTTTTCACAGGTGCTTTTTTCCTTTTTCTTTCTTTCTTTCTTTCTTTCTTTCTTTCTTTCTTTCTTTCTTTCTTTCTTTCTTTCTTTCTTTCTTTCTTTCTTTCTTTCTTTCTCTCTCTCTCTCTCTCTCTCTCTCTCTCTCTCTCTCTCTCTTTCTTTCTTTCTTTCTTTCTTTCTTTCTTTCTTTCTTTCTTTCTTTCTTTCTTTCTTTCTTTCTTTCTTTCTTTCTTTCTTTCGGCTAAAAGTGATGTTGGCAAAAATAAAGAGTGGAGTGACAAATGCTGATTGTACCCTGTGGAGATAAGTTCTGATGTTATTCGTTAATAGTGGTAAGAGTCTCTATCCATGGATAATTTTTTCATACACATTATTTTTAAGCAAAGTATTTGAATAAAGTTGTTTTTTCCCTCTTAGAATTCACTTACCCTTTGAGAGGCTGTAAAAATAACCTGTTATAGAAATGTGCAATGGACATTTCAATAGTGTCTCACATTGCCTTAAGTGAGGTACACATGAATTTCATCAAGGGCATGGTTGTACCTAATGAGTTGTCACATCCCTGTGTGTGGGACTGGGACTCATAGCCATTACACTTTTGAAAAAGTAACATTGTGGTCCTCTTCCTCACTTTATCTTATTTTGGGGTTCTTTTAAAATTATTTAGAAATGTGTAAAGGAGACAAAAATGATATAGTTGTAACATCCAGTTGAAATTTTTAATTAAAAAAAGAAAATACTACATTCATATGGTTAGAAAGTTGCAAAATAACTATAGCATTAGTATAGAAGCAATGATATTTGTAATGTTTATGTTTTTAAGCTAAGTGATTCACAGGGATTTATTTTATTGTTATGCTTCAAAATGTACTTGGGTGTTACATATAGTCTTTTATATGCATCCAATGTTACATGAATAACAATCTTTAACTCACCCCCACAAAACAAGTAAATAACAACAACAACAAAAGGAACAGAAGTAAAAAGTAAAAGCTTCGTTTTAGCCTTAGGCACTCTTCTTAAAGGTAAGTACTGTTTTGAAAATCTCCAGTGCATCTTTCCTAAAAAGTGTGCGGTGCAAATAAAAGTACACATTGTAAATAGTCCTTTTTTTTTTTTTTTAAAGAAACTATAAAGACAACATATGGCTGCTAGGCAGTCAGACTCTAGAGCTAAAGAGCTTAGGTTGGAATTGTGTCTCTTCAAACGACTAGTTACGCAACTTTGAATAAGTTTTGAAATCTCTCTGTGCTAATATGCCTCAGTGGGTTGTTTTTAGGATTGGATGTATCATTTATATAAAGCACACTCATGGTATTTAGTACTCAATACATATGAGCTATGATTATTATTTATGCAAAAGAAATTATATTTTAATTCCTGCTTTATATTAGTTAGCTTTATGTAACTGTCTTGATATAGTCTCATTTTTTTTTTTTTTTTTTTTTTTTTTTTTGCAATCACACAAGAGGAGGTTTATTTTCTGGCTAGCCAGGGTCCAAGCCCCAGAGCACCAACACAGTGGCCACTCTCACAGGCAAGGACCCCGACCGGAACAACGGCATGCCTTTTATCCCCATGGTGCACAAGCTGCGCACAAGCCGACTACGCATGGATCATTGACCTTTAAAATGATTGGTTGCCCACTATTGCCTGATGGGCCAGTCGCCCGTGCTTCAATGACCTCATCCCATAATTCCCGTTACAGCGGTGTAGCGAGCAAGCAATGACCAGAAGCAAAGGTTTGTGGTTAGCTCAAACCTTACTTAGGTGGGGTTACTTGCCCCACCCAAGTAAATTCCTCTGCCCTTCCTCTGTCCTACAAATTTCTCTGCCCTACATTCCCCCCTTTCTCTAGGTAGCAGACGAGCACTCTTGCTCGTCCTCAAGGTCTCTTAGGTGCTCTAGTTCTATAGCACTTGACCATAGCTGCTGATATTATTGTTGCCATACTAGTAGCTGGACAGTGTTTATCCGTTTTTTTACAAAAGCTACTAGTCTATTAATTACACATGGCGCAAAAGTAAGGACTAAGATTAGCATAATGAGTGGGCCTAGTAGGGTGGATAGTAGCATTGTTAACCAGGGGGAACTGTTAAACCAAAGACTCAAACCAACCTGCTTGCTGTTCATATTCTCGTTTGCGCCGGGCAAGCCCTTCCCTGACCTTAGCTATAGATTCTCTAACAACTCCCGTATGGTCTGCATAGAAACGACATTCTTCTTTGAGGGCAGCACACAGTCCTCCTTGCTGGAGGAATACTAGATCTAACCCCCTCCGGTTCTGGAGCACTACCTCGGATAGGGAGGTTAGTGACTTGAGTATTAAACCCTCTTTGCCGCATTGCCAGAGAAGAGATACTAGTTCCTGCTCCTATTGCCCCTAAGCCAAAAAGAGTAGCCAGGGTTATGGCTGTGAAGGGCTCTCTTTCTTTCAAAAATTAGGTTGGTGACTCTTCGCCCTACTGTGCCCTCATACATTGTCTCCTCAGTGTGGTATATTATTTTTGGGAACACTAACACCATTATACAGTAATCTTTAGACCCATGTAAGGTTATGGGGTTGGTGGGGGTTCGGGGCGGTAAATACAGCTGCAGGTCTCTACCCCAAAAACATTAGACCAAAAACACAACATCCCCAAAACACAACAACCAACCCCCACCGCGACCCGTCCATGTTGTCACCCAGTTCAATCTTTAGATGCCACAACCCCAGTCCAAGTCTAGGTCAGCAGTCCTGGGCTGTCGCCGCCATGCGGGTCAGGTCTGGTCTTCAGAGGATTCCTCGGGTCTGCAGTTGCTTTCCACTGGTCCTGGCACCGCTCCTGGTCTTTTTATTAGCAGGTTTCACGTGGGAGTGGTGTATCCAGGTCGCTACTATTCTATTGACCTGCGTGGGTCCCTCTGGTCCTCCCCGGCTGCATGACCTGACAGGCTCGGCAACTTTTGACGATGTCATCTGGAACCCGTCCTTGTGACTTGAACCTTAGTTGAGCAGTGTCCAGCAGTTGCAGCATCTTTCTCTTCCCTAGATGTGTGGTCTGATGCAGGTGTTCTAACAGGTGGCGTTCTAAGAGTTCTGGCACTATTAGGCGATGCCCTTTGTCCCGCAACCAGCCATCTTCACGTAGCTGCTCTGAGGCCCAGACCTCATCTACAGTCCGGCAGAGGAGGCAACCATCCCATGCCTGGGGGTGGCAGGCTAAGGTGCAGGATGTCTGGCTGCGGAGTGTCTTCTGCAGCCTTCTTAGCTTCAGCGTCTGCTCTCCGATTGCCCCATGCTTCCATGGAATCCCCGCTCTGGTGTCCCGGGGTATGGACTACCGCCACTGCCTTTGGCAGCAAAACGGCCTCTAGTAGGTGGAGTATTTCAGGCATGTGCTTAATTTCCTTTCCCTCTGCTGTGATGAAGCCCCTTTCCCTGTAGAGGGCCCCATGTATGTGCACAGTCCCAAAGGCATAGCGGCTGTCAGTGTACACCGTCAGCCTTTTTCCTCGGGCCTGGCTAAGAGCCTCCGTCAGCGCTATTAGTTCTGCCTTCTGAGCAGATGTCCCTTGCGGAAGGCGTGCCGCCCAGACAAGTTTACCTTGGTCATCTACTATGGCCGCCCCTGCGTACCTGCGTCCGTCCCGGATGAAACTGCTTCCGTCCGTGAACCAGGTCAGATCGCTACCTGGAAGGGGGCGATCCTTCAAGTCTCTACGGGTCGTCTGGGTCTCGGCTAGGATCTCAAGGCAATCACGTTCAGGTGCGGCTGCATCGGGGGTTGGCAGAAGCGTAGCTGGATTCTAGGCGGCAGGGGTCTGGAACTCGATGCGGGGTGCGTCCAGCAAAAGCCCTTGGTAATGAGTCAGCCTCGCATTTGAGATCCACCGTCCCGGTGGCTGCTTCAGAACCCCCTCTATGGCGTGTGGGTGGTGATCTGCAGCCGCTGCCCTAGGGTGAGCTTATCAGCGTCTTTGACCAACAGGGCCGTGGCTGCGATGAATTGCAAGCACGCTGGCCACCCGGCCGCCACTGGATCTAGTTTTTTTTCTTTTTTTTTTTTTTTTTTTGACAAGTAGGATCAGGGAGTGCTAGGGCTGGGGCTTCCAGCATGGCTGCCCTCAGGGCCTGAAAAGCATCTTTCATTTGCAGTCCACTCCCATGCTCGCCCCGCCCTAAACCCTTCATACAGAGGTGGAGCCTTTTCCGCAAACCCAAGGTCATCATGGAGGGCCTTGTTGAACAGGGTAGGCGAGTTTTTCCTGAACCCAAACCCAATCTCTGCCATGTGGTCCACCGATATAGTTTGGCTCCTGTTGCCCCCTGCACCCAACTGGTCTTACTGGACAATTTTCCTGTGTCTTCCGTTAGTACCAAATGTTCTGCTCCTGTATCTATGAGGAAGCTGACTGGGTTCCCCTCCACTTGCAAAGTTACCCTAAGTTTGGGGAGGGGGACCGAACCCCATCTTCCCTATTTGTCTGTCACCTGTCCTGCAACCATGACTTTTTCAGGACCTCCAAGTCTTCGCCCCCCCTTTCTTTTGGGGCACTCTCGGGCCCAATGCCCATGCTCCTTGCAATTGGCACATTGATCCTTGCCTAGCCTCTCCCGCCAGGGCCTTTCTCTGTCCTCTGACCCTATCTGTCCCCCTCTTGTGGCAGCTAGCAGGATTTTAGCCATCTCTCTGTTTGCTTTCCGTGCTTCCCCAGCTTGGAATTTCCTGTCTTCTCTTTTGATCCTCTCTAACCTCTCTTCTAGCGTCTCTCTATTATTATAGACCTTCTCTGCCACTTCTAACAGGTCCTGTAGAGTCTTTTCGCCCAATCTATCTATTCTCTGCACTTTGCGCCTAATGTCGGGGGCTGCCTGATTGACAAACGCCATCATAACAGCTGCCTTGCTCTCTTCCATAGTGGGATCTATGGGGGTGTACTGCCGGAAGGCCTCCATGATCCTCTCTAAGTATGCTGCCGGGCTCTCCTCCGGCCCCTGATGAACATTTCCTACCTTGGCCAAATTGGTCGGCTTTCGCGCCGCCATACGGAGACCGGCCATCAGAGTCTGGCGGTAGACCCGGAGACGCTCCCTACCTTCAGCCTCATTGTAGTCCCAAAGCGGCCGTTCAAGGGGAAAAGTTCGGTCAATGGTTCGCGGGTTTGTAGTAGGTCTTCCGTCCTCCCCCGGAACCAGCTTCTGCGCCTCCCCCTGAATCCTTTCTCTTTCCTCCGTTGTGAAGAGCACCTTAAGCAACTGCTGGCAATCATCCCAGGTGGGCTGATGAGTGAAAAGAACAGAGTCTAAAAGATTAATTAGGTCTCTCGGATTCTCGGAGAAGTTCGAGTTTTGAGATTTCCAATTATAAAGATTACTGGTAGAGAAGGGCCAATATTGGAATGTCTGTGTTCTATCCTCCCCCAGGGGTCCCACTGCCCTTAGAGGGAGCGCCTTTACGGGCTCCGGATCTGTGGCTCGGCCAGCTCGCTGTCTGGTCCCATAGGCTGGCCCCGCTGCCGGTGGTCCCGCATCCGCCTGGGCCGGGAGAGCCACAGAGGCTGCCCCAGGGTTATAGGGTGGAGGCGTGTTCCATTCGGGACCTGTTAGGTCTGGGTAGAGATTGGAATCTGGCAACACTGGCGTCCCAACGGACCTCGGACTCCGCGCCCCCTCCTTTCTGACTTTTTTAACTGCCAGAACTTCCGCCTTTCCCCTCGGGGCAGGTAGGAGGGCCTTCAGCCAAGGTGGTGGGTCTCGAACCAAGTCTTGCCAGACCACAATATAGGGGATCTGATTAGGGTGGCCGTGGTGGCCAAATACCACCCCTTTTACCTTTTCGATCAAGGAGGCATCAAACGAGCCCTCCCTGGGCCACCCCACTCCAAACGTGGGCCACTCGGCCTTACAAAGGGTAACAAACTTTCCCTTCTTGACCTCCAGGGACAGGTTGTGTGCCCTTGCCCTGACATCCTTAAAATGGCTCACCAGGATGGACAATGGCGTTGTTAGAGCCTGTCCCATGGCTAGTCAATAATAGGCAGATGTGCAAACCGATATTCCGCAGTTGGGGCACTGGGGACAAGGATCTGAATCCCTAGCCTTTCACTCCCTACGGAGGTAACGGCTGTGCCCCTCCCGCATAGCCACTCCTGGCACGGGCGGCAGGAGATACACTGTGCACTGCCAGCCCATGCAGGGGAATGCTTACCTGGAGGTTCTAGTCGCCCCTGCAGATCTTTTCGTGGGTCCCCTGATTCCACGGCCCCAGCCTGAAAACCCATGCAACCCTGATGGGTTCTCGGGCTGAAACCATAGAACCCAGAGACTCTAACAAGCCAATGAGAGATGTCACACTCACTCACACACACACACACACACACACACACACAGAAAGCCGGCGACAAACAAAGCAGACAACAGACAAGTGGACAGTGAGGTAAACAGACAACCTAACCTAGTCCGGACCTACTCCCCGGTCTCCTCCTGACCGAGCCCTTGGCTACAAGGTCAGCTCCGGAGTCCAAACGGGGCCAGAGGACGTCTCCGCCTGGCTCCTACCGGCGACCCACCAGCGCGTCCGCCTAGGTCCTGTGCCGGCGTCCTGATTCGGGGTCCTGCAAGGGGATTCCGCGTCCCTTGCCCAACACCACACCCGGCTAGTCCGGGGTGGATTTTCACACTCCTCCCTCAGCCCTGAGTTCTATCCGGTAGTCTGTGGGGAAGGCAAATCCCGGACGAGCCCCCAAATGTTAGGGACCGACCTTCCACAGCCCCACCGGACAGAAAAGCAGAGACATCGAGGATGCAATCACACAAGAGGAGGTTTATTTTCTGGCTAGCCAGGGTCCAAGCCCCAGAGCACCAACACAGTGGCCACTCTCGCAGGCAAGGACCTAGTCTCATTTTTTAACCTTTTCTGAATCTCAATGTTTTAGATGTCTCGTACATAATACATAATTTAAAAAATTTATGGCCGGGCGCCGTGGCTCACGCCTGTAATCCTATCTCTCTGGGAGGCTGAGGCGGGCGGATTGCTCGAGGTCAGGAGTTCGAAACCAGCCTGAGCAAGAGCGAGACCCCGTCTCTACTATAAATAGAAAGAAACTAATTGGCCAACTAATATATATAGAAAAAATTAGCCGGGCATGGTGGCTCATGCCTGTAGTCCCAGCTACTCGGGAGGCTGAGGCAGGAGGATCGCTTGAGCCCAGGAGTTTGAGGTTGCTGTGAGCTAGGCTGACGCCACAGCACTCACTCTAGCCTAGGCAACAAAGCAAGACTCTGTCTCAAAAAAAAAAAAAATTTAAACATGAGAGTTTTTCTTTGAGTAGATAAATTTATGCCATTTATATTTATTGATATAACAAATTATTGTTTTATTTCTTTTTCAAATGTTAAATTCTTTCTCCATATTATTTCTCTTGCTACATGAAATTTTTTTGATGTGTGCATGTTTTTCTTTTTATAAATTGGATTTTTGTCTGTTTTGAAACTTCTATTCATCTTTATAACTTTATATATTATACCTAATTTTCTATTGTTTTCTAATTTAGCAACTTTAAACAGTGATATTCCTTGGAAAAGAAAGTAAGAAAATAGCAATTCATACTTTCTCTTGGCTATCTTTTATCCTCTACCTTCCAAATATGTGTTTAGATTTTAAAAATTTACTGAGCTATTGAGCTAAGTGTAGCTATTGAGTTATGACTTGTGTACTTTACTGTATGTATTTATACTTTGATAGGAAGCTTACTTGAAAAAATGACCTATATATTCTCGATTGTAGAGTTTGATATTGAAACATTTAAAATTTGTTTTCAACTTTTTATATGGCTCAAATTGGCCTTTGTGGGTTATATTCCACCTAACATTTACTATTTGCTAGATAGTGTACTATATATATTGCATTCACTATCTTACTAAATCTTCAGAACAATTTTGTAAGTTAGAAGGGTGGATTTTGTATATGAAGAATTAAACCCAGAGAAAGTAAATTATTTTCCCAAGATCACACGACTAGTAGTACAGCTATGCTATCTTGCCCTTATGATATTTAAAACTACAAATTAAGTTTTTAGAATAGAAGCAGTTTACAGACTGGAGTCTTGTCTTGTGCCTATTTGGGAAGAATGGGAGGGAAGACAATGCTGATGACAAATCACAACTTCATGGGCATGGTGACACAAATATGTCTGTGCTTATTAGCTATAATAGAATTACCTTTGACACTCAGAGGAGTGCTTTTCTTTTTTTCTCTCTTTGACTTTTTGAGCCTCGGAAAAGTCCTAAACAACCACCAGTAACACTAAATATTTTACTTGAACATGTTTGCTTGCATTGCTTTCTAAATAAAATGCTTGGAAAATGAGCACTATTCTCTCTATATCTGTTGTTGACCAAAGAATTCCACCCAATAACTGGGCGTCTGAGGCTGTGATAAATACTTGCTACTGTTTGTCTTTTGATGCCTTATACAGGGAGGCAAACCGCCTAACACTCCAAAGGGATTCTTTTTCTACTATCAAACATATTGTCTGACATTACATTAAATAGCTTGAAAATACTGTATCCATTGATGCACAGTTGTTGTTAAAGTGTCTTAGAATCAATGAAAGAAATTGATAAATAGAAAACCCAGCCTTAAGAGAGATCTTCTCATGGTTTTCTAGTTAAGAAAAAATAAATTAGCACTCTCAGCAGGGGTAAAGCGGTAGATTGTGTGGGATTCTTTTGTAAACGGAGAGCTCCACTCCCAATGTTAATTTAATTTATGTGCAGTTCTGGAGAAGTCATTTATCACCTACTATGCATATACCTTGGATAATATTTATGCTTCAATATAAGCTTTTAATAAAATATGTTACTATCTCTGGAATACCAATTCAGAATCTGTTAATGTGGGAAACGACGAAGGAAAAGTTCAATAAGAATTTATTATGACCTCTTCACACATCATTTTAGGGACTATTTCATTAGTGTTATGATCAAAGACTGAGAAGAAGGAGTCTTTGATTGTATTTATCCTCTCCTTGTGTTATTTATGATGCCCTGAGCTTCTCTTTGATTCACAAAATGCATGCTGTTATCCCTGTGCTGACTCTATATTCAGTAGTCATGAATTGGGGGAGCTCAGATAACTTAAAAGAAGCTGATTTGCCTTGCAGATTCTGAGCAATATTACTGATGTTAGCACAAACGATGGTTTAAATGTTCTTAGCTTAACTCCAGAATGGATGTGCTGAACAAATAATTATATCAGAAAGTGGAAACCACTCCACATCCCTACTGCTGATTTTTTCACCCCTGACTGGGACTTGCTGTGGGGAGCCCTCTCATGTCTCGTCCTCTCCACACCCTTGTGAGCTCTCAGCTCCTTGTTGCTCTTTGCTAACAGGACACAAGGGTCTAGTCTTTGCTAGACGTCTTAGTGTTTCGGCCTCCTCTCTCATGCAAAGTGTGTCACACTCTCCTTGCCATGATATTTTTAGTCAGTAGCTCAGACTATCAAAATTATTTCCATATTTTAGGGGGAAAAGGTGAAGCCCAAACATCTGAAGGTTAACGGGACTGCAGGTATTTACCACATGAGAAAGTAACAGGAGACAAAGAGAAGGCTGTGACATTGCTGCCAGCAGCACAGTCCCTGTCCCTCCACTCACGAGCAGTAAGACTTCGGAGGAAGTTATTTAACCTCTTCAGTTCTCAGTTACCGTCTGAGCAGCACCTAAATGGACACATAGGTAGGTACTACAGTAATTGAGTATTAGGGAGGTGGGAGGTGGGAGGGGGGCAGGTATATACATACATAATGAGTGAGATGTGCACCATCTGGGGGATGGTCACGCTGGAAACTCAGACTTGTGGGGGGAGGGGGGGAAAGGGCATTTTTTGAAACCTTAAAATTTGTACCCCCATAATATGCCAAAATAAAAAACAAAAAAACAAAATAAAAATAAATAAAAAATAAGAATAACACCTAATGCTTAGTGATGATAAAAGAGTGAAAAGCAGTTCTATAGGTACAACGCTTATGAACTGTAGAGCCTAGCACATTTTCAGTACCAAATAAAAACATTAGTTATGATTTTAAAAGCTTTAAATGTTTTTAGTTTTTATTTCAATAGATTCAGGGGGGTACAAGTGGTTTTTATTACTATTATTTTATTAAATTTTTTTATTTTAAATTATTATGGGTACATAATAGTTGTATAGCTTTATAGGGTACATATGATGTTTTGATACAGGCATACAGTGTGAATTAATCAAATCAGGGTAATTGAGGTATCTAACACCTCAGGCATTTATCATTTCTTTGTGTTAGGAACATTCCAATTCCACTCTTTTTAACAAGTGTTTTTTTATTATATGAATATATCAGATAGTGGTGAAGTCTGGGTTTTTAGTGTACCCATAAATCAGATAGTGTACATTGTACACAATACATAATTTTTTACACCTCACTCCCCTCCCCAACTTCTGAGTCCCCAAAGTCCATTTTACTACTCTGTATGACCATGAAAACCCATTGCTTAGTTCCCACTTGCAAGTGAGAACATGTAGTATTTGTTTTTGTTCCTCAGACACTTCACTTAGGATAATGGCCCCAAGTTACATTCAAGTTGCTGCAAAAGACATATCATTCTTTTTTATGGCTGAGTAGTATTCCATGGTATGTTTGTACCATACCACATTTTTTTACCCAGTCCTTGATTGATGGGCACTTAGGTTGATTCTACATCTTTGCAATTGTGAATCGTTCTGTGATAAACATATGAGTGTAGACGCCTTTCTGATATAATGACATCTTTACCCTTGGGTAGATACCCAGTAGTGGCATTGCTGGATCAAATGGTAGGGCTTCTTTTAGTTCTTTGAGAAATCTTTATACTGTTATTCATAGAGGTCATACTAATTTACATTCCCACCAACAGTGTATGGGCATTCCCTTTTCATCACATCTGCACCAACATCTGTTGTTTTTTGACTTTTTAATAATGGCCATTCTGACTAGGGTAAAGTAGTATCTTACTGTGGTTTTAATTTGTATTTCCCTGATGATTAGGGACAGTGAGCATTTTTTCACATATTTGTTGGCCATTTCTATATCTTTTTTTTTTGGAAAAATGTCTGTTCATGTCATTTGCCCTTTTTTTAATGGGGTTATTTGGTTTTTTCTTGCTTATTTGGTTGAATCCTTTGTAGGTTTTGCATAGCAGTCCTTTGTCAGATGCATAGTTTGCAAATATTTTCTCCCATTCTGTAGGTTGTGTACTCTGTTGATTATTTCTTTTGCCGTGCTGAAGCTTTTTAATTTAATTAAGTCTTATTTATTTTGTTGTTGCATTTTCTTTTGGGGTCTTAGTCATAAATTCTTCACCTAGGCCAATGTCCAGATGACTTTGTCTTAGATTTTCTTCTAGAATTTGTATGGTTTCGAGTCCTACATTTACGAGTTTAGTTCATCTTAGTTTGGCATTTTTTTTTAAGTTGAATGCATTTTAAGATCTGTTCAGCACCCCTCCCCCTTCATCTGGGAGGGCACATGATTCAGGCTCAGCCTATCAGAGTGATCCAACCTAGGCAGCAGTGATTAGCTTAGTTTGGGAAAGAGACAGAGGGGGCCAATTACTCTAGATATTTTTCTTCCTTAACCAGTGAGATTGCTTGATACAGTTTTCATCATTATTAAGTTTACTTAAAATATGCCATAGTGATGAATAATTAGTCCATATGTTTTTAGAAAATTCTGATAAATAATAGTGAACTAATTTATTACATTTTACAGTTTAAAGTGAGAGAGAATGGAAAAGCAGGTCCAGTATTAAGTGAACATTGGTTTATTAAGAAACTAATGATTATATGAGCCCATATATTTCCTTTTCTTTTATTCATTGAGCTGGTATGAGTAAGAGCTCTGCCACATACAATCAGAAGCTCTGCTACCAATATTAAGAAATAATAGTTGTAGTCTATGTCCAGAGAGAGACATTTATTCCTTGGGTATTGGGAGAAGTTCCCAGGGAAGCTAAACTGCAGAACATGGTAAAATAAAGCAGAGGGATAGATTTGGGTCTTTAATAAAACCATAATAGGCTGATAAGTTTGGACAGTTCAAATTGGACTTGAAAGTATTTTCATTGAGATCTTAACAACTTTCATGAATCAGATTTGGCAAATCTCAAATGCCAGGATGCTAAGATAATTAATGGTGGAAGTGAGACATTGTGATGTCTTTCCTTCATTAAAAAGGGGCTGCTCCCCTTCTCTTCCCTCCTTACTGCAGGCCTCTGGTCTTACAGCAAGTGTCGTTTTGGATACACCACGGAAGGCATCATTTTAGAGTTCCCCAGTGTTCCATACAGAAGCTTTTAAAATCAGTTAACTAGTTAATCGCAGTTAACTAGAATGTTGTGTTTGACAGCTCCTTAATTTCACATCTTGTTCATTCTTGTTGCATTTAAAGTTTTAAATAAAAATATAAATTCTAATTCCAATTTATTTTATTTAGTTTGGACTGATGAACTGATGCGCTTATATGAAGAATTTTAAACCTCCCGAATTTTCCATTGCTTTCACCCAGATAGTGAGCATCTTAATTGAATTTTAGCTTTCAGTACTTGACTCTGAAAACAATGCTTCAAAAATCTGATGCCTTAATGATAATGGGACATCATTATCAGTGACATTAAAGCAACTGTGATTTTGTCCTTTATCTAGTTTTTTGTTTCAGTTATACCCATGTGGTTTTATTGGTTTTTCCAATATCTGGTCCATTCTTGTTTTTTCTCCGGGACAGAAACTTGCCTGTATTAGAAAATGCTGTAAGCAGCAGTGAGCTCTGGGCTCCTCACTGCCATTTGAGTAAATAATCTTTTTTAATAAAAAGATTGTGCAATTTAAAGGTCACATTGTAAGGACTCACTTTAGTCTTTAATATGACCAGCCATCAGAGATAGAGGTAGCAGTGAGATCTGGATAGAAACGATCCACAATTTTGTTTTTCATCTGTTCTCCTTGGCAACACTTCCTGAGAACAGTGTGAACGAAATTCCAAGACTAAATAGCCGATAGCATAAAACACTTTCCAGCATGCTGAGAACTAGTGAGTGAAGAAAATTAGAGCTCCAATGGTTTCCTATGAAAGATTTCATAAATTATTTTCTAGTATAAAAATAAGGTTGAAAATAGCTGTCATAGCATTTTTTATATTTGTACCAGGTTTAGGACTACAACAAAATCCAAAATTATGAGGGTATTGACATTGACACAATAGATTTAAATATGACTAAATATAATTTTTAATTATAGCTAAGATGTATTGAATAGTTACTGGGTTGATATTTTTACTAGAGTTAGCTCATTCAATTATCACAATTCTCACAACCAAAATGTGTGATAGGTATTATGAGCCCATTTTACAGATGAGAAAATGAGGCATATAGAGGTTAGGAACTTACCTGAATCTGTACAGGGTAGGAGCCAGGCCTCTGGCCCAGTTCTACTGACTTCAGAGCCTGGCCTTTGCTTAACAGTGCTGTTTCATGGAAATGTGAAGTTTCTTTATTTACTTTTTTCTGTACACATACTGCATATTTATCACTTCCCACAATTAAACACACGTTTTTTTAAAAAAAATTTTTCAGTACATATACACACATTTATATTTTTATTATTAATACTTTTTATTTTGGAAAAGTTACAATATACAGGAAGTTGCCACCCTCCCCACCAAAATGCACAAAGAGGTACCATGTACCCAATGATAACATCTTGCATAACTATAGTACACTATCAAAACGAGGAAATTGACATTGATATTTTTCACATCACTTATTCTTATTTAACCAGTTTTATAAGCACTCTTTGGATGCCATAGTTTGTTATAGGTTTTTAATGCCCTCCAACAAATGGAAGCTCCTAATTTTATCTAGTTCAAATATTTCAGTTTTTTTATAGCTCTGACTTTTATGACTTGCTTACAAAGAATTTCCTCTCCCCCCCCAATTATGAAAATATCTTTAATACTTTCTTTTAGTATCTAACCTCTTTCAGAATTTACTTTTGTGTATAGTGAGGTATACTATAACTTAGTTTCCCCCCAAATGTACAGCTAGTTGTGATAACATCATTTATTGAATAATCAAGCATTTCCTACTGATTAGAATGCTATTTTTATCATGTACATTCATCTTTTTTTCTCTTCCCTATTTTGTTCTCTTTTTTTTTAGTCTATTATTGCACCAATACTATGCAATTTAGATATAATTTTCAGAAGTGTGTAAATATTGAATGTTTTTTACAAGGAAATAATACTGATGCATGGCTACAGAGCATAAATGACTTCTCTCTCCTCTAAGTTCATTCAGCATGGTCCTGGGCAGGTCATAACTCAAGTGCTTCTGGTGACCAGGCAAGTATCATAAACGTGTGATAAGGCCACTGGCAAGACAACAAAGACAGGTTTATACCATAAACGGATGATTCTATGTCTCTCCTAAAAGCATGCCAATTCAATATTTTCATACATCTTTCTGCCCAAACGCAACTGTGGCCTTTCCATGTGTCTCCATGTGTCTACCTCTGGTCTAGTGGAAAGAATTCTGCCGTAGAATGAAACACCTCCTTAAGCTTCACCATTTATTAACTGTCAGTTAATTACTTAACTTTCTGGACCTCAGTTTCCTCATTCAAAAAAATAAATTATGGTTCTTACCCACAGGGTTGGACCAATTATCACATGAAATAATATGCATAAAACTACTATATATATTGCCTTGCACATGATTTTTACTCAAAGGTTGTTAGTGGAATTTAGGCAATGACTTATTAAGGGAGAGAAATGTATCTTTTGGTCTACACAAAAGGTTATTTTTAACACATTAAATCTAATGAGCTAGAAAGTTTGTAAATACAATATTTATGAGCTTTCACATATAGCACTATTTTGAGTATTATTTAGATAATATGAATAATTATCAGATGTAGTCCTGGATGTTGATAAGTTTATGGTCTGATTAAAACACAGATGTTGTAGATTGGAGGATATTTTTATCCTCCTTTCCGGAATCCTTTCTTACCTTTTGAGGATTTGACCACTCCACTCTCAATTCATATGTTGGGTTGGGGTTTACGCAGAGGCAGCCATGTATGTCATCCGTGTGGCCTCTGAATACGTCCACTTTCCAGCAACTGTGATTGTTTCAAATCTGGGCAGCTGGGCATGGGACCCAAGTCAGCTACGTGAGTTCTGGGACTTTGCTAGAGCTATTGGTGAAGAAAATCTTTCCGTGAATTGTTACACTAGCAAGAATCTAAACCCAAAGCTACCCATAGGTCGTCTCATAAAAAAAAAAAAATGCTTGAGAAGGAAGCAAACATAGATAGTAGCAGATATGATAGATGGAGGGAGAGAACAAGGCTCATGACCTTGTTGGAACCCTTGAATTCAGTGGTGTCATCATTGGAACCCTTGAATTCAGTGGTGTCATCATTGGAACCCTTGAATTCAGTGGTGTCTGGGTGTTCATCTCTTGAACTTCCTAGTTACCTTTTTGATTTAAGTTAGTTTAAAAAAATCCAGCCTCAAGATATATGAAAGTCCACTTCCCTTTCTAGGCAGAACTCTTCCAACTCTGGTTCAAATAAACTGGTGAGGACTTTTGAAATGAGATGATAAGCATTTGTCCAATTTTAAAAAATATCCTTCCTTAGCCATTGAGGTTCCATTGACCCTCAAAAGTAAGGAACCCAAAATTTAACGTAGGGGAATGTTCCTACTTACGACTGTCTTGTATTATGTATCCTGTACTTTAAGCGTATTTCCTGAATACTTCCAGCATATTTCCCTAGGGAAAAGGAGAGAAATGGAATGAAACAAAATATAAAGTAAGGGAATTAAGGATTCTCTTAATTAATATTAAGGGAATTTAATATTAAGGGTGCAAGGATTAATATTTAGGGATGATTAATATTAATTAATATTTAATAAGTAATAATTAATATTAAGAGAATTTAATATTAAGGGTGCAAGGATTCATATTTAGCGGGGCAGTGTTACAGCATAGCAGGGAGGGTCCTGGGGTGGGAATGGTCCACAGAGGGGCTTTCTGCTGCCCCAGCTGCTTCCTACCTTCTCCCTGGTAATGTATTTTGGGTACTGAAAACCTCTGCCTGCCCAGCAGGCATTAGAACCACTTTTTAACTCCAAGACATCACGTTGTTACATTTGGACAATTTACGTCAAAAACATGTAATTACGTTTAAAACATACATTAGAATCCATTAACTGAATACATTTTTGTCCATGAGATCAGTTAATAAAACTTCCCAGCTCAGAGCTAAAGTACAGAACTGGCAAATTCTGATCCAAATGAAGTGGAAGGGATGGTGAAATCTGGAGTATTAAGAAGGACAAGTCATTGTGGCCTCTGGCCTCTTTGGGGTGACACAAGAGGGCGTTGTGTGAACAAGGGCATTGAGAATCAGTCTGGTTTAGATTGGAGTCATGACCTTATGTTTATCTTGGTAGTTGCTAGGAACTCAGTATCTTCTGTAAAATGGGGGTAATGATAACACCTATCTCATATGAGGTTAAGAACATTCAGTAAGTGGTTGGGAATAACTAGAGATGCTCAGTATATGTTAACTCTTAATATTATTATCACCATCATCAGTGTGTTGATGCTGGTTTTTACAACAGGAAACATAGATGCTTTAAGAAAGGGGCTGCATTGAAGGCAGCAATTTGATTCACTTCACAGGTTTGCTCCAGACAGGTATACTCTGCTACAGCAACGCTGCCTGCTTGAGAACTGGATGAGGGGCTGCATAAAGAAGGCTGCTCTAGACCACAGTAATTTTAGGGAAGGATAATAAGAGAAAATTTTACTACAGAGAAGCAAACCTCTGCCCTTGAAACATGCTCCATGTAACACAAGAAAATTTATAGCCTTATTTTTTTCCTCATCACTACTAGTACATGAGAGATTGTAAACATCAACAGCACCTG
Source organism: Microcebus murinus (assembly GCF_040939455.1). Taxonomy (NCBI): domain Eukaryota; kingdom Metazoa; phylum Chordata; class Mammalia; order Primates; family Cheirogaleidae; genus Microcebus; species Microcebus murinus. The sequence continues at coordinate 75,612,833 of NC_134112.1, read as the reverse complement.
AATGCTTTATGGGTCCCACATAAATGCATGTTTCTATTGTCAGCAGTTTTTCCTCTTCTTTGAATTATTAGCGTCACAATTAACAGAAACTTCTCACTGTGAACATCGTACATGCTTAATTACATTCTGTTGGTCTCTACAGTCCCCAAACATTCCAATAAAATGTAAAATAATTAGTTTATGGCTTATTGAAAAATCCAAATGTCTACATATTTGGGAGCATTGACTCATAATAATGTGAAGCCAGAATATTTAGATGCCAGGGTGGGGATTTTCCCCTTTGTTCTTGCTTATAAAGCTGTACAAACCCAACCAAAGTCCAGACCCTGAGGCCCACAGAAGCCAATTAGCCTCCATATTCAGATGATTTTCAACAGAATTATTTATATATGCACTGAAATATAGCATAGGGGAATGAAAACAGAATTTAGACTTTGATATCACATACTTACTCAACATGTGAAATCTCAAATTACCATACTGCTTCGAGACTTTGTCTCATCTGCAAGATGGGAATAATAATCCCTGCTGTGGCCAGGAGATGTGAGGGTCATATCAAAGCACTGTGACTTCCATGTAGAACTGGATGAGAATGGGGGAGGAGGAGATTTTCCTTCCAAGAAGGGGTGGAATATGGATATGGCATTTAGGAGGATTAAGACAACCATCCCAATGTATAACTCTTAGTAAAAACTACTGTTGACAGTTTGACGAGGATATGCATTTTATACAAATGGGATTATAGTATAATATTCTTCTGCTAAATTACATTACTGGCTTTAATTTATATCTTTGGACATTTTTCCATGTCACTATGTATAGCTCTACCTCACTCTTCTCATTAGCTTCAGCTAAGGAAATGGCCCAGCAATTTCACTTCCAGAAATTCATGTACAGGCATACACTCAAGAGTATGCAAAAATGTTGGTGCAATAATGATCATTGAAGTATTATTATTGAAAACTATTTTTGAAACAACTCCAATGCCCATATTGGGTATTATTTAAAGAAATCATGGCAAAACCATTCAACCACATGCTGCAGCATGAAAAGAGTGAGGTCTATACATAGTGACATGGAGAAATGTTCAAAGATATAAAATTAAGCTAATAAAGTAATTTGCAGAAGAATATGATATTGTAACCCCATTTGTGTGAAATGTATATCTGCACCAAACTGTCAACAGTTTTTACTAAGAAGAGAAAGTTACTTGGGAATTTCACTATATTACCCACGTTAGAAATTGTGGAATTCATTACAATGAACATATGTCATTTTTCTATAAGGAGATATGAAGATTTAGCCTGAAAAGTCACAATTTTTCCAATCAATGAAGATGAGAAAGCCTTTGAAGGATTTTGAATAGTAAAGTGGTACATAGCATTTAACAGGATCACAGTGGCAGCTGTGTTGAAAGCAGAAGGAAGAGGAAGAGGAAGCCTAAACCAGAGCACCTGCAACTTAAAGGTTTACTGCCTTCAAGAGAAGTCCACTTCAATAGGAAAATCAAAGGATGACTTCAGAGACCACAACTAGGCTGAGAAAACTCACCAACAGCATGAAACTCTCAAAGCATATTTTCCAAGAAAAGAGGTGGTTATCGTAAGCTTTAGATATTCTCCAACCTGAATTTGTGTGAGTGGAGCATATTTACATTACTTTTTGTGTCTCTGTAGTGCATGTTTCTTAGAATTTGTTTTTAACAGTATTCTTTTGGGTTAGTGTAATTTCAAGTCTAAACATTCACAGGGAGTGTTATATACAATTCACTTTGAGTTAGGCCTTTTGAATTGCAGTGTTCATTTATGTACATAATCTGTCTCTTCAGTTACAAACATGCGGGGCAAGAATGTTAGCTTTTAGCATTGACTTGGATATTAGGGTGTGTTTTTGTTTTTGACTAACTTTTGTAACTTAAATATTTACTTTACCCCGGTGCACCAGTCTCAATTCGATGGAAAATCGACTTTAAAAGGTAAAATTTGGTGCCATCCAGTGGCAAAAGTGTGAATTGCAGCATAAGCACGACTATGATGAAAAGAATTCCAAATTATAATTGCAATTCACAGATACTAATAATTATAAAACAAAAATGGGATAAATTTTAAGTTAAATTTAACTAAAATATAAAATAACACAGAAAAAACATGGAATTAAGAGAACAGAGACATGTTCTAGAGTTGCTTCCTTTATAAAATGAGAATGTTACCTACATTGTGACCAAAAGCTGGAAATTTTTAATTTTTTTTAAGATCTAAACACCAAACACATATCATACTTCAGCATCTATTATGTTAGACAAATACTATGTTTACATTACACTATGTTAAGTAACATCTTCATGCACATTTATGTATTTGAAAAAAATTTTCATGTTTGGTTTGACTTACAGAGCCTTGCAAAAGTATAAAATTTTGAAAATCATTTACAGAGAAAAATATGGGGCACATCTCCCCAGGTGCCAAAATTAAGCGTGATAACTTCCACTGAGTAGAAACTTCTGGTTGGCTCACAGATGCATTTTGTTGAAGTACCAGGAAGTTTTTGGTCAACCAGGTAGAGTAACAATCATATGTAGTAAAAATACTATTTTTGAATAAGAGATGGTCCTTTAGCAAGTCTACCTGGTCAGGCAGGATTTGTATTAGTTAGGATATAGGTTTGGCTGTTGGAAGAGACCTACTGTGGTTCAAACAAAATAAATAGATCTCTCTCATGTTAAAGTCTGGTAGGCAATTCAGGACTGTGGTGCTAAAGCTCCAAAATCATCTGGGACTCAGGCTCCTTCTGCCTCTGTGGCCTTGAACATGCAGCTTCTAACTCGTGGTCCATGATGGCCACTCTGTTCCTCTTCTTATCCACAGATTTGTCTATATTTATTCATTTTTAAAACCATATGAGGCAAATGGGCAGAGGAGAGTGCTTAGAGCTGATTGTATGATTCACGTCTTACTCTGTCCCTCCCTCCCCAAATTTGCACCTCTTTTCTATGAAATGTTCTGCTCCCAGTGGAATACCTGGTACAAAACCAATATCAATATATTATTCTATCACTGAAACATACATACATATGTACATTAATCATTAATTTACTTATACCAATATTATGAAGGAAGGTAAATTAATCTTTGTTCTCCCTTCCTTCTTCCTTTCCCTCCCTCCTTCCTTTCCCTCCCTCTCTCAATAGTAGGAAGGAAAGTAAATCAATACAATTGGTCCCATTATACCAGTGGCTCTAAAGCAGTGATTCTCAACCTTGGCTGCATATTGTAATCACTTGAGGAGCTTTAAAAATACTGATGCCTTGATCCAGCCATTCAAGATTCTGATTTAATTGGTTTATGGTGGGGATTGGCCAGCAACAAGTTTCCCTCCAGGTGATTCTAAGTGTATGGAGATTGAAAATCCTTGTCATGTGCCCTGATGCACATTAGGATCACCTGAGGAGCTTCTAAAAGCACATCTGTGCCCTCCCTCCACACTACTCCCCTTCTCATTATGCCACAATTAATCTGAACTGGGGTCCAGGCATCTTTAGTTTTAAAATAGTTCCCTGTACTTCTAATTGTAGTTGGGGTTGAGAACCACTGCTCTATATGAAACAGGGTTTCTTTCGTGCTTTTTCTTTTTTTTAGTCACTTTATTAGCCCTCATATTCGAATTTCTACAGCTATTCTGTTGGATTAAATGAACAGTTTCTGATATAGGAAAGCTACGACAATATTGAAATTTAGCCCTCCTCATATGAACACCTTATTAAAATCTCAAATTTCCCCCAAGTTTAATTGGAATGCTAGCTAAAGTACTGTCAACAATAAAATGAACTATTATTTTACACATCTGTGTTTAGATATGATTTCCAACAGTTTTAATTGTTAGATTTTAAACAACTTGAATACATTTAAATGGAAAAACCTTTACTTTATCATTTGAAGATCTCAGAGAGAAACAATTTTATTGCTGGAAGGACTCTTCAGGAATCATAGCCTTCCCTACTGTCGCCAACACCTAGGACATTCTGGGTTGGGCTGGGAATTCTATATCATATTTACCACTTATATTTCTTCTTTACACTTTCTTATATACCAGATAGCTTAGGCACAGTGTCATCTGACCACTGTAAAGCCAGTTGTTCTGGGAACCTCAGAATCTTGATGCACCTAGGAGTTTAGCGATGAAGTTGTTGGTTAGTGTCATCTTTGTATTCCACAAAGGATTTACTTATATAGTTGCGCTTTTCAATCGTGGAAAATTGACTCATGGACTACTTGGAGCATTTTCAATTTTGGGACTTTCAACCATGGGTCTTTACATCCAAGTCCCCTTCAACTCTACCTCCAGCCCTATGTGATACCTAATGCAGGGACTGACAAATGTGTGAGGGCAGCTCTCTGCAAACTCAAGGGGCCCACAAGGATATGTTCACTGCTAGTGACCTGGGAGTTAGGTGATTCTACGTGAGTCCAAAAACAGGAATTCAGAAATATCTTTAGAAAACTCCTGCTAGAGCCTACAATTTCTTTGTGATTTAGATTTCCCTTTGGGGGACCAGGGTCTTTTTTTTTTCTGTTATAGTAATTAAATGCCATTAGAGATTTTTTAATATTAGCATTAAATTGGATAGGTTCTTTAAGAAATGACTCAAAGAAATCTGTAGTCTGTACAATGTGCAGAATCCATATCCCACTGGGGTACTGTTAAATGATGCCACATGGTGGGGGAACATTTACCCCTAACTCTTCATGTTTTCTTAGAGGGAAGAGAATTTTCATTCCATTCCCAAGGAAGGAAAGGCTACAAAAGGGATACTTCCAGCTTCTCCCTGCCTCTCTGTTTTCTTCTTCCTTTGGGAAGAAGATTGACTTACCCGACCAGTGAATTTAGAGAAGAAATTGAATATGCTTGTTTCTACCACTTCATGTTCTTTCTTACTCAGATTTGACCGTGCAGGAAGCAGTTGTGTCTTCTCTCCATAATGCTATGTACTAAGATGGAATTTGTTCTTAAATTCACGACTGCCAAGCTCAAGTGCTTCCCAGTGATTTTTTTTTCACTTTTCCAGTCCATTCACACTTGTACTCTCCTGGAGGAATACTTCCCTCCTTATCCTCTCCAATCAAACTTCCAACTCCTCCTTCCCAAACCATGTCATCAGAGGAAAACCTTGCTGCTTTCTCCCTGAGAAATAGAAGTAATCGGTAAAGAACGTCCGCAGGCTCCCACTACCTAATCTACTAACCCATCTGTACCTACACTCACATAACTGCCTTCCTCCCATTTAAAGACGAATAGTCTACATTCCAGTTTAAGGCCAATCACTCCGTTATGTTCTAGATCTCATTTCTGTTCATCTTCCCAAGGGCATTGTTCTAGCAATTCTGCCCCTCTCTTCATCAATCATTATTTAAAAAATTGATCTACTTGATCTTTTACATTAGCATATAAACATGCTATAATATTTCTCAAATTAAAAAATAACCCAAAAGTCTCTCTTTATCCCATATCTCCCACTAGCTTCTACTATCTCCCTGCTCCTCTGAATTTACCAAAAAAAAAAAAACCGAACTGCTTTTTTAGTCTCTACTTTTTCCTCCTTCCATTTTCTCATGAATCTGCTATAGTCAGGCTTTTTATCTCCATCACTCTACTTAAAGTTGTTCTAATCAAAGTCCAAAATGATCTCTGCATTGCTAAATCCAATGTTTTAAGTCTTCATTTATCAGAAGCATTTGATACAGGTGGACACCATATTCTCTACCTTCTTGGTTGCCCCTTCTCAATCTTCTTTGATGGATTCTATTAATTTTTCTAATTCTCTTTCATCTTTCATTTTCTTTCTTAGATCACTTTCCTTCTCCTTCTACATCCACTACCTAGATGACCTCATCCATTTCCATGGCTTAAGAACTATTTATGGTATTTGGGATGACTCCCTAACTTTGTCTTTAGTTAAACTCTCTTCAGTCAAGCTTCCAGACTTATAAATCCAGGTGCTTACCTGACATTTCCAGCTAGCTGTCTAGTAGGGATTTAAAATATAACATTGCTACACATTTTTTGTTTTCTCCATTAGATATGTTTTGGCTTAGTCTTCTCCTTCAAATAAATGGCAGCTCTCAGTCTCTAGCTTCTTAGTCTTCTAGTTTCCAAATGACACCTTAGAGTCATTTTGACCCCTCTCTTGCTTTTGAACCTTAAATCTAATATGTTAGCAAATTCTGTTGGTTCCATCTTTCAAATGTATTACATCAGGGTTCAATTAGTGAAGCAGAACCTATATTTTGAAGAGCAGATCTATATTTTGAAAAGAATTTGTTGTAAAGAGTTGGCCTTACAGAGCAATTGTGGGAGCTGATTAATCAGTTTCTATAAGACTGTTGTCATCATATCTAATACTGGATCTTCAAGTCCACAGTACAAATAGTTAGGAATGGAAAATAGATATAAATATATCTATATACTCATATATTTATAGACATCTATATCTCTATAGAGATAGAGATCTCTGTCTACAGATAGATATATAAATATATCATTCCATCCCCTAATCTTTCATAAGAATTCTGCTGACCCAACCTAATTGGAAACTGGAATGAAAAGGAATTCTGAAAAATATAGTTCAACCTAGCCAAGTTGACAATGTACCACATTCCAATTCTTGTTAAGTTGGCATCCATACACATCTCCTCAAATCATACTTAATATCAAATAACAATAACAAAATCATATGTCCTCCTAACATGCTACAACTGTATCACACACAGCTGAAAAACATGTTTACCCTTTCCCCAGAAAAGGTTTCAAGTGCCCATTTGTCTTTGGGGATATTCATTCTCTTCCTAGCCAATTCACACTTCCCCTTGATATCCTGTAACTTAAATATTAACTTAACCACTTAACACATCTTATGTTAGATAATAAAGGATTAAAGAAGTAAGAAAATAAGACTATTTATATAAAAATAAGTAAAAGGTCTTAACTATTATAGTCCTCATTTCTACAACTGGTCACATAGTAATAATTAGTATTTATAACTACCTTCTTCCACTACCCCTTCTGTATGTCCTTTCCCCTGAGCAAGTACCTCAGCTGGTCATGATTTTTTTCTCTGGTGGGGTGATCCTAACTTTTATTCCTCAGGAGTCTGAGCCATTAGCAGTTCTGCTTGAATTGCACTGTTGTAGTTTTCCATTGACTTTACTCACAGAACTGACAGTACTAACAGGTGTTCTAGAGGATATTCTCTTACTTCTCTTACTACATAGTAGCAACTTCAATTTTCCACTTTTCACTCAGGATCAGTTGACCTCTAGTAGTACCATAATCCCTTCTTTTGCTTGTTTATTCATTGTCATGAAGAACCCAAAAGTGGCCAGTTGCCAGTCTCAACTCCCGGTGCAATGGACTCATTACTGTGCCTCTTAGTGGGGACATTGCACCCTTCAGAACCAAGACCTCTAGATGAGTAAAACCTAAAGTCATAGGGACAGGAAGCAAAATTTGTGCTAGTGGATCACTAGGGGAAATAGTGAGAAGAGGTACTCCTATTTTAACTTCTTGATTCTTGAACCCATGAATTCTGTCTATGAGAAAAAGAGCACTGTTATATTGCATGCTGATTTAGAACATAACTGAATCCTGGAGGACAGGGCCCCATCTTGCATGCTGCAAGATGGCACTTATCTCACAAGGTGACTGAGTCTTCAAAAGACTATTCCACCATTCCAACAAGCCAAGTGCTTCAGGATAAGAGAGAACATGATATGATCCATGAATTCCATAGCATGGGCTAGTCGTTCTACTTTATTTGCTATGAAATGAATTCCTCGATCCCTTGTGATGCTGTGGTCTGAAGTGATGCTGGGTAGACTACAGTAAGTCCATGGATGGTGGCTTTGGCAGAAACATTGCAGAAAGGAAGGAAAAGCCACACCAGAGTAAGTATCTAAGTATCTACTCTAGTAAGGACTAAGGGGAGCAGCAGCTGTCTCATAGCCTACATGTGTTGTCACAGGCTAGCTGATCTTCATAGCTGCTGTGCCTACAACTTCTCTCCTGCTCCTGCATCTACCTTTAGCTTTTTAAACTCCTAGGCCAGGTGTATGTGTTTAGAACACATTTTCCAGACAACTATATCACTGTGGTCAGAGGCAACAAGAACTGTCACGAGTTTCAGCATGTCTTTACAAGCTCTGTCTTGGGCTTTTCAGTTCCAGCTTAATCTTGTTTGTCCCCCAGTGCACATGTAGTGTCCCTTCCCAAGTGCCTGCCCCATCGCTTCTCGGCCTTTTGGCTAACATCAAATGTAGTACATGTTCTTATTAGTTTAATATCTGATATGTCCTCTATCCAAGTGCCTGCCCTGTGGACTCAAACTCCAGCATCAGACATGAAGACAGAGATTGCTTAAGCTGCTCCCACAATCAATTGTATAAGATCAAATCCCTACAGTAGATAGATAAATATTAATAAACATTCAGAAAGACACAAAGGCAGACAGATAAGTAGGTAGACATAAATATAGATACATACCTCTTAGTGGATCTGCTTCCCTGACTGAACTTTAACTGATACAAAATTTTGTACTGAGAGTGGTTCCAGAGAACAGAATCTAAAGGATAAGTTCTCTAAACTGGTTTTGGGTTTTCTAGAATTGGCTCTGATCTGATTAGATTTAAAGGCACTAATTATTGTATTTCTAGAAGTAAAGGGAGCACTGGTAGTCCATGCCATGCAGTGGCAAAAGATTATGCAGATTATCAGGTCTAGATGCCTGTAATCAAGTGATTAATAGAAGGCATTCCAGATCTTCAAGTATTTTCTGCCAGTGGAATATTTTAGTGGAAATACACAAGGTAGAGTTGATTGGTTGCTTCTAACAGTACCTGAGAGCTTGGAAAAAGAAAATTATAAGATCAGGGCTTTAAATTCTTAGCACAAGTTTTTCACAAAAGACCTAAAATCTTCTATGTCTACTCTGAAATAAACCATTGTCTTTTGCAGCCAGAGGTCTGAAATTTATGAAAACGAAACCCAAAGCCTAATTTTGTGGGTGGCTGAATTACAATGCCAACTGAGTTCCCAACCACACAGGGCGCCTTTATTAACATTGATTGGAAGGAATGGGATCCTGAAAACTGGAATCAGCACATGTGGGCAGATTCAGATGAAGATGGGGTCTTGAATCTCCAAATTCCACTGAGCTTTCTGTGCCAGAAGAAACAGCCCTGCCACCCTTGCTGTAGGAGGTTAGTCTCTCTTTGACTGAAAAATCTCTAAAAGTCTCTCCCCTGAGGTAGCTGCCTTACAAGATATTGCTGATCCTCCCCTGGACCTATCCCCACAGACCCTCCTTTCAACTAGTCCATAGCCGGACTCAAGTCCTAGCAGACTCAAAACCTGTGAGGAGGTATGATATAGCTCCCTCACCAACTTGCATAATTTTAATATTGACAGAAACTTGAGGAACATGGGTGTGATTGAGGTCGAAGGACTATAAGGTTGGATCAGGCTGAATTTATCAATATGGACTCACTAATCAGAGTTTTTAGATTCGGTGTGTTAGCTTGAGGAGTTAGGAGAGGCTCTAACAGTTTGCTTATTTGGTTGAGCGGATATAGGAACTCAAAGGTGGCATACACTAAATAAATCTGAGATGCCAGCATTCCAAGGCTTAGGGAGATTGAAAAGTTAGAGTGGATTTAACATGTAAGGCCTACTCACCCACCCTGCAAGGACCCAAAAGACACATATTTCACCATGGCCACGAGAAAGACACTCTTGAAGGAAGCCCTGGCATGCTTAAAGAGCTTTGTGGTAACTCCTCTTGTACATCAAAGATTATAGTAGGAGCTGTGACCAGTTGGATCCCTAAATGAAAATCCCAGTGGTAGCGTTTAATTGTATGACAAGGTAGGCATTGTTATTATAGTGGACAGTGAAGCCAAAGCAGTAATCAGAATAATTTGATTTGCAAAGATATTTGATCCAAAGCTTAGAGGGACAGCTTCCCAAACTCTTACTTGATCTGTATAAATGGAATAACTCTAAGTGTAAAGGATAGGGGTCTTACCAGAGTCATAGCCCTTTAAATCAATTCCCAGACATGAACCAATTTCTAGACCTAGAGTCCTTTGAAGAAGGAAGGAAAGGATAGGTCCTCCTGAGGGCTCTGCTCTCTGCAAAACTTTGTAGCATGGTGACTCTGCATTGGTGGAAATAATCAGATTTTTTAGGGATGATTAGACACTGTCTCTGACCTAATTCCTGAAGACCCAAAACATCACTGTGATTTACCAGCCAGAATAGGGGCTTATGGAATTCAGGTGATCAATAGAGTTTTGGCTCAGGCCTTTTTCATAGCTGGTCTAGTGGATTCCCAAATCTTCCTATGATTATTTATTCAAATTTGGAATGTATAATTGGAATATACATACTTAGAAACTAGCAGAATTCCCACCTGGTTCCCTGACCCATGGAGCGAAGACTATTAAAGTAGGAAAGGGAAGTGGAAGCCACCACACATCCCCAGTACAATCTCTTCTCACCACCTATAGTGTTGCTACTTGGTCCAGATGATCATTATCTCTCCCTTGGACTATTGCAATAGTTCTATTTGACTGACTCTTAGCCAAATTCTGCAAGTAGCCAGAATGATCTTCATAAAAGGTAAACCAATTCATGTCATTTATCTTCTCTAAATCATCCAGGGGCTTTTAATTAAAGTTAATATTTTGTAGGAGGATTGCCTGAGCACAGGAGTGTGAGGCTGCAGTGAGCTATGATCATGCTACTGCACTTCAGCCTGGGCAGCAGAGCAAGATCCTATCTCAAAAGCAAACAAGCAAGCAAACAACAGCATACCAAAAAAGAAAAAAAGAATGTTAATACTTCTATCTCTCATGTTCTCTATTTATTAGTTTATTGTCTAATTTCCCACCAATTAGAATTAAGCTCTATGAGTGCAGTGACTTACTTTGATTTGTTAATTATTGATTCTTCCATACCTAAAATAGTATGTGGCTCACAGTTGACACTTGATAAGTGTTTTAGAATGAATGAATGAGTGTCGCTGGAGAAGAAGCATAGAGCTGTTCACCACTGCATGTGGGGTAAGTTTAATACAGGGGCAAAGTGTTAGAAAATCCACTGAGGCTGAACATTTAAGCTATATCCTCTATTCTATCTTTTATCCAACATGAAGTTAATGCTTTGGTGTTTTGTTTTGAGACAGAGTCTCGCTTTGTTGCTCTGTGGTGTCAGCCTAGCTCACAGCAACCTCAAACTCCTGGGCTTAAGCAATCCTGCTGCTTCAGCCTCCCAAGTCGCTGGGACTACAGGCATGTGCCACCATGCCCAGCTAATTTTTTCTATATATATGTTAGTTTCTTTCTATTTATAGTATTAATTTCTTTCTATTTATTAATTAATTTCTTTCTATTTATAGTAGAATTTCTTTCTTTCTATTTATAGTAGAGACAGGGTCTCGCTCTTGCTCAGGCTGGTTTCAAACTCCTGACCTCAAGCAATCCACCCACCTCAGCCTTCCAGAGTGCTAGGATTACAGGAGTGAGTCACCGCCCCCGGTTGAAGTTAATGCTTTGATCCTTTGATTTCTATCAGATTCCTGCATTTATCAGGGTAGAGAAGAGAGGAGTATTATTTATTGGCCCCCTAAAGCCATAATCACAAGTTCCAGAAAAAGGAAACAAATATAAGTATTTCATTTTTAAGATATATCATGTCAAGCTAGTATAGAAATGTTCAGTGTAAGTGTTTAGGGAGCTGTCCTTTCAGGACTTAGGCTGAGCCCACTGAAGCTCTGCATTTTCTGAAAGCTTCTTGCACCCACCAGTGTTCTATATGGAGAACTAGTCAAGCACTGACAAAGACATAGCTACTGAACACTGGGAGTCTTAAACCCTCAAAAATGTCAGAACTCAAGTCTCTTGGGGCTGATGGATAGAGTCTTTCCTTACTTTTAATTCATTACAAAGTGTTTATTTCTTACTTAACACAATGTAAGGCAGATAAATAACCCCAAAATATATTGTACAGAGAAGAAAGTGATTGATTAGTAACAAGAAGGTGCAGTAAGTAGTTCTTTGAATACAGCCTGTGCAGCACTACATCTGAAATATTTTGTGCTTTTTTTTCCAGTTATGCATGTACTTTCTGCTTTTAGAATATGTTTATAGTTATAATCAGACAGAAAGGATGGAAGTTTTAAAATAAAATTGGATTTATAAATCATTTGTATTAGGATATAGTAAATTTCTACTAAAGTCACTTATTACTTATGTTGTTGCAAAAGAAACTGCATATTTTAACTGCTAATAACAAGGTATACAAATGAAAAAATATGATCATCTAATCCAATCTAAATTCCTGTCTAAAAGAATCAATCAATGATGTTGCTAAGAAAATGTTATAGAGAAACTGTTCACCTTGTAGTCATTATTGCATATTCAGTGCTAAGACTAGTTGCCATTGAGGGATGTTGCTTTGAAAATGTGAAAATCAAGGTAACGGTTTATTGTCAGACTTTTGTTGCTATGGAAGTATTCATTATCTTGGAACACCTTGTGCAAAGGAAACAAAAAGAATTACCGAAGGCATAAATGGAATATGAACTTGTGACCCCCTCCACTGCAAGCAGGACAAGTCTCCTTCCTTACCTTTCTCAATAGATTGTCTGAAACTGATCTGTGAGAACACAGGATGTTAGGAGGAGAAGATATTTGTTCAACCAAGTCTAGGGGAGCAAAACTAGGACTATATTGATTGTTAATGCTCACATAGGACTGCCGTCTAGGGATGAGGAGGCAGAGACACAAAAAGGCTGAGAAGTTTGAGTATTTGGCTTGGCAATGTCTATATGAATGGAGTCCGGCACTTGTGTCCTTAGGAACTTTTAAGTGAATGCTCCAAGCTCTGGTTTGGCTCATTTTCTATGTCCTTTAAATGGATCTAGTGAACAAATGAGATATGTCATAAAGATCACATGGAAGCCTGATTGCTCTCACTAGCAACTGTTTCTGAAATAATTCGGATAGCATCCCATTCACACTAAGTAACCACATCTTTGCTGTCATATTATCTGACTCCTGATCCTTGGCTCTCAACATCAATATCCCCATAAATCTTAGAGAACCAGTCGTATGGCCATATGTAGGTGCAAGGGGGTTGGGAGGTATAGTTTCTAGCCATCTCTGCATAAGCACCATGCACACCACTGCATGAGGAATATGCAAAAGACACAGTCTCCATTTCTTCAGAAGGGAAAGCTGATTTCTATAGACATAGCACATAGCAGACAATAAAAAATTATGAGTTTCAAATGATTATGGAAATTCAGAGGATAGAGATGCAATTCATTCTGAAAACTGAGCATTTTGGTATTGTTTCCAATTTTAACCTTCTAAATGCTGGGATATGCTGTGTTGAAATTTATCAGAATGCTGGCATTGCCCAAACGATGCACAGACTGAAGCTTAGTCAGTGCTGCTTGGAGGTAGTGTTGTTTCCCTCTTTCTCAGGGCAGGTTCTGCTTTTAACCCTGCTAAGCCTGAATCAGTGCCCTGCTCACAGCAGATATACAGGAACACTCAGCAGGTACACGTGGTGCAGGTACACGTGGTGCAGCTCTATTTTCAAGAGCTTAATCTCCTTTCTGACCTTTTTCTTTCCTACTGGAGTTGCTCTTGGTTCTCATTATGAGCTTCATTCTCAAGACTATCACTCCCACCCTGGGTTCACTTTCCTTCTCAGAGTAGCCATTCAATGATACACATCTGAGTGCCGCACTCAGAGCCAACACTCCCTTCAGTAGACATTAGGAGCAAGATGATATTGCCTAAATAGTATTTAGAATGACATTCCTAAGCTGCTGTGTGAAGATCTATCCCACCAAATTGGAAGAAGTTAGACTTTTCTAGTACTATAATCTGTTAACTACTTCACTATCTCCATTAAGAAAAAATTGTACTGTGTATTCATGATTGTATATACAATGTGTTATTAAATATATTCTTGTCAAAAGAGAGCGTGCATTTTCATAAGATGTTGATGAGAATCATCTCCTCTGCTTAAATTTTACATGTCTGACAACTGGAAAAATTTTCCACTGACCAGCTCTGGCTCCACACATTTCAACCCTTTCAAATCTCCACTACCCACATATGTCTGGCCCCAGATGCTGTGAGACATGTTCATGTTCTGATATGATCTCTGGCCCTGCATCTTTGGGTCAGAACCCCGGTGTGTTTTCCCAGTGGTAGTGGAACTATATCTGAAAGGTGTGCCTAGAAATAACTGTTCATGGAAGTGACTGTGAACCATGAATTTATATTACTAAACTCAAACTAAATATATCTGTTACTCAACTTCTCCTGAACAAGATCCCCAGAATGTCTGTGGCCACTATAATGTCACTGCACCTGTGTGGCAGGGGGTGAGTCAGAGTGGTCAGAGATAGTGGTCTCAATTCACCGAAATTACAAAACATTTTACTTTTGTGAATAAAAAAGAAATACATGAACATATTGTTAGGGCCTATATTCCTCAGGGTTCAGCCAGAGAAAAAGAACGAGTAGGAGATATAAAAAGATTTACTGCAAGGAATTATTAATAGTTTATGCAATTGTGGCAAGTCTGAAAGCTTTAGGCCAGGCTGTTACTCTCAGGGATGGCAAAATCTGCTGTCCACAGAGGGAATTTCTTCTTCATCAGGGAAGCCCCAGATCTGCCCTTAAAGCCTGTCAAATAATTGAATCAGACCTATTAATACAGAGATTATCTAAAATAATCTGTCTTACTTAAACTTGATTGATTGGACTTTAATTAAACTTACAAAATACCTTCACAGCAACACCTAGATTAGTGTTGGATGGAATTTCTGGTGACTGTAACCTAGGTAAGTTGACAAATAAAACTAACCATCATGGGATGTTTCTAGATTTTGAAGGTGGTCCATGTAAGAGAGGGATCATGATGCTTAAACTGTACTTGTTTTAGATAAATCTGCACCTGGGGAGGACATAAGAATGAGAGGGAAGGGGTGGAGAAGACTACATAGAATTTCTTCACAATTTTGGATCAGTTATATTTTACAGACCCATTTATTTATCCTGGGCTATTTCATAAATTTCACAAAGTCTTCAGGGATTTCTCTAGCTTGAATTTATAGAAGGGACTGCATTTTGATTCCTCAGACAGATTCAGTGTTTGATCCCTGATACATGGAAATTCATGGTCGTATTAAGTAGCACTTCACACAAAGGAGCATAAACAGAGTTATTTCCTTCTATTAGTATATAGCTGAGAATAATAATAATGGTCGATTCTTCTGAGTATCCTACTTATGAGAAATTGTATTAGTTCCCAATGCTCACAAAATAATTTACCTGGGTCTTTTTTTTTTTGAAAGGATGAGGACTTTTAGATATCAAGAAGGCAATAACATTTACCAGGTTTTTGAAACTAATGCTTTTTCAAATCAATTTCTTTGACTGTATTTTCTCATTGAGTTGAGAAAAAGATCCTTTTAAAATAAATACCAGAGGCATGAATAATGCCTTTGAAAGGTTAGACATTGGGAAGAGAGGCACTTAATAAGGTTTGTTTTTTGGTTTTTGTGTGGTTTTTTTTTAATAGAGTCTAGTCAGAGTGATATTTTGTAAGAGCCACAGAAATACTTATAAGTGGCAGTAGTCAACATATTTGGACCTTGGTTTTGAAATGTTGGTAAAAGTGTTTGAAGGATCAAACTTTGTGCCTTTTGTTCAAGGGTAAATAATAGGCTCCGAGGCTGCTACTGCATGGGGCGGGGGGAACAGCATCCCTGTCTTCTAGAGCATGTCAGTGAATCCTTAGGTGCATTTGTAATGTCATCAATTCTTTTAGTTTGCCAGAGATTGCTTAGCTTTTACCTTGGTTTAGCTCAACTAGGGTCAACTTTTAAATATTAGGCTTTTCTTAAGTCTACATTAACATGTACTTATAACTGCTTTGGGAGAAAAAAACATATGCACACATATATCGCTAAATCCGGATTAAGACCTCTTGCTACCTCCAGATTCCAAGCTTTTCTTTAGCTGTGAGCCAAGCTTTTCTTTAGCTGTGATCAGAATATCCCAGACACACGTCTCAGATTCTGCACAATGGATAGAGATGGCGTTGTTTGGCTCTATAGCCATCTCTCAGAGATTACTAAACCTAGGTTGAAACTGACAGGAAGACAGATGCTCCCAAGGTGAATAGATTGGAGTAGAGTAGTAGCGATAGGGAATAGTATGCTGGTAAACCAGCTCTCCAAAAAAAAAGCCCTGATTTCACAGTGATTGACAATTTCCTTCATGTTGATACATTAATTGTGGTGAAGCTTGGTGTGTCTTAGCTTGGTCTCCTCTAACAAAATACCACAGACTGGGGAACTTCAACAACAGAGATTTATTTCTTGATGTTCTAGAGGCACGATCAAGGTGCTGGCAAATATCACAGCCTTCCTTCAAATGTTATACCACTTCATGGATAATGTAATACGTGTAAGAACCTTAGAATGGTATGCTTCCATTCCCCACTATCTTTTGTACTATCATCATCATACAATTTATGCCCATATTTATTATAAATCCTATAATATGTTGCTATTATTTTTGCTTTCAGCAGTCATTTTTATTTTAAAGAAATTTAAAAATGAGAAAAAACATTCTTTATATTTACCCTTACATTTCTCATTTTTTATTTCCTTCATTATTTTGTGTAGGACTTCCTTTAATATTTCTTATAGTGGAGGTCTGTTGGTAATAATTTGTCTTAGCTTTTGTTCGTCTGAAATGTTTTTATTTCACCTTTGTCTTGGGATGATATTTTTGGGGGGCTGGGAGAGAAGCTGAATGTGTAATTCTCTTCTGACATTTGCTTTTTTCTTTCAGTATTTCAATGGGATTCCCTGAAGCAGTTAATCCACCAGTCTATTCATTTGTCCTAGAGTTACTCTCTTTGTTCCTTCTTTCCCCATGACAATCCATGCAACAAGACAAGATCCACATTGAGTGAGAGTGGGAGCAGCCCTGGAAAAGAAATCCCATGACCTACACGAACCAATATCTCTCCTAACAACCCCTTAGCCATATCTTCCAGTGTCTTGCAAGTCAAAAATCCCAAATTATGGCTTCGTACCAGGTGTATATAGTCATAGCTAGAACTCCCAGTTCATATGCAATCTTTCAATCAGAGTGCATTGCAAAGTTGCTTAGAATTGATGTGACGTTCCATTTTTATCACATTTCCAGGAGAACAGGCTTACAAAGTTTAAAACCATTTACCCACATCATTGATGCGGGTCTTGGAGTTCATTGTGTTGCACTGTCCTGGTGCACTTTCTTTTCACCTCTTGGTCTCATCTTTGCCTCTCACATAGGCTTTTACAAGGCTGTATCCTCGAGTTTCTTTGTTTCTTTTTCTGTGCTCTCTCAGTATTTTCACGATCTCTTTTGGTTTGCATTGTCTATGCAGACAAACCCCAAATCCTTACCCATAGCCTCAACTTTTCTAACAACTCTAGTCTTGAATTTCTAAGTTCCTCCTGTATGGTGTCATTTATATATCTTGCTGGAACATTGAATTCAATTTATCTAAAACAACTCTTCAATGCTGCCTACTGCATTAGTCACTATCCTCCCACTTAGTCATTTCAATTATGTCATTTTTCTCTCTTCTGTTTTCCAGATCTTCAAAGTCCTATTGACTCTACCTGAGGTACTATTTTTCTCATCAATATGAGTCTTTTTCATGTCTATCGGCTCCTTTTCTGTCTCTGAAATGCTCCAGGCTCACTGTGCTGGTTGTCATGAAAACCAAAAAAAAAAAAAAAAAAACTCACCTGTTTATACTTTGGTTTGGTAACTTTTTCAGGCTCTCTTCTATTCTTCTTACTTCACACTTTCCCTTGTATTATCTCCTCTTGGATTAGGATTGCTATAGTTTGAGTGTTTGTGTCTCCTTCAAAATTAATGTTGAAACTTAATTCCCTCCTAATACTCTGAGAGGCTGAGACAGGAGGAGGAGGATTGCTTGAGCCCAGGAGTTTGAGGTTGCTGTGAGCTAGGCTGATGGCATGGCACTCTACTAAGGGCAACAGGATGAGACTCTGTCTCAAAACAGAAAGAAAGAAAGAAAGAAAGAAAGAAAGAAAGAAAGAAAGAAAGAAAGAAAGAAAGAAAGAAAGAAAGAAAGAAAGAAAGAAAGAAAGAGGGAGAGAGAGAGAGAGAGAGAGAGAGAGAGAGAGAGAGAGAGAGAAAGAAGGAAAGAAAGAAGGAAAGAAAGAAAGGAAAGAAAGAAAGAAAGAAAGAAAGAAGAAAGGAAAGGAAAGAAAGAAAAAGAAAGAAAGGAAAGAAAGGAAAGAAAGAAAGAAGGAAAGAAAGGGAAAGAAAGGAAGGAAGGAAAGAAAGGAAAGAAAGAAAACTTAATTCCCAATGCAACAGGCCCACTAAGAGTTGGGGATTTTAGGAGGTGATCACGCCATTCAGGCAGTCCTCATGAATGGATTAGTGCCTCATAAAATGACTTGAAGGGGCAAGTTCACCCCTTCTTCCCCTTCTGCCACATGAGAACACAGCATTTGTCTACTTGGGAGGATCCAGCAACAATGAACCATTTTGGAAGCAAAGAGCTGACCTTACCAGATACTGAATCTATTGTCACCTCGATCTTTGACTTCTCAGCCTCCGGAACTGTGAGAAATAAATTTCTGTTCTTTATAAATTACCCAGTCTCAGATATTTTGTTTTGGTTTTTTAATTTTTTTTATTTCAGCATTTTATGGGGGCATTTTGTTATAGCAACACATATGGACCAAGTCAAGGATCATACTCTACTTGTACCTTTTTTTCCTTCTCCATTACTGTAGCATGTGTTGGTGTTCCTCAGTATTTTCAGTTATCAACCAGTCAAACTCTAGCTCCATGTCAATTTTTCTTTTTTTCAATTTTTCTTTTACTACATGATTCCTAATAGGTCTCAATACATAACAAGACAGTGCCAGAAAATTAGTTATTGTCACTAGGCTACTTCATCACGTGCTTTGACAATAAGAACTATGCCAGTCAACTTTGAACATATGCCAGGGAGGAGAAGAAAAGGAGGCATGGCTATTAGCCTGGCATTGATGGAGAGGCAGCAATATGGCTTGTACTCAAGGCAAAGCTGATGTTGCAGTATAAGCAAACCATCCATTATGGGCTGAATCTGTCTCCCCCTACTCGCCCAAACTCATACTTTGAATCCCTAACCCCTGATACCTTAGAACATAACTGTATTTGGAGGTCAGGCTTTCAAAAATATGATTATAGTGAGGCCATGAGGGTGACACTGGTCTATACTGACTGTTGTCCTTACAAAAGAGGAAGTATGGACATAGAGAGACATCAGGGCTTTGTGTGCACAGAGGGCAGGCCACGGGAGGACACAGCAAGAAGGCAGCCATCTGCAACCAAGGGGGAAGCCTCAAAAAAATCCAAACTTGCCAATGCCTTAATCTTAGATTTCTAGCTTCTAGAAGTATGAGAAAACAAAGTTTCTTTGTTTAAGTCATGCAATCTTTGGTATTTTGTTATGGCCGCCCTACAGAACTAGTATACCATCACTAAAAATGCATTTGTGACACAAACTGCCAACATGTGTAAATGCTAATGATCAAGTGTCAGTGAAAGAGTGGGCCAGGGACAAATGTGATAATCATAATAAAGAGGAAAAGAAAGAAAGTTCCATTTATCCAGTTTCATCTCTTTTCCCCATTTCTTGACCTAAAAATACACATAAAATTTAGGTCATGCCAATGTCCTAAATAAATATACATATACATATATTAAAATATACATATGTTGAAATAAAGCTGATGAGATGCTTGGAGAAAGACTAGCAGGAAATGAGGCTTTTTGTCCGCTCTTCCTCAGATTTATCTTTGGCTCTGTGGAATGGATATGAATCGGTGGAAGTAAAGGCATCCCTGGCTGGGTAATGGGAATTCTTTACAATGACTCAATATATTATAGTTATTAAAGCCTTAAATTCTGCTGTGTGAGAAGCTGGCAGCCAAGAGTTAAAATGTATCTCAAGACTGCTTGCTCTATCTTTTATTTCTGAACTATCATAATTAGATCTCTGATTTTTATATAATGATATTTCTTATTTTTGAAAAACCAAGAACATGAGATATTCCTTCTAATGGGGATGACAATTTTAATGGAGGTGAAGGAACAAGGAGTTGGAAATTATTGACAACTCACTTCTTTTTATTTGGAGACAGGGTCTTACTCTGTTATGCAGGTTAGAGTGCAGTGGCATCATCATAACTCACTACAACCTGGAAGTCCTGGGCTCAAGTGATGCCCCTGCCTCTCAGCCTCCCAAGTAGCTGAGACTACAGGTAAGCACCACCACACCTGGATAATTTTTCAATTTTTTGTAGAGACAAGGTCTTGCTCTTGTTCAGGCTAGTCTTGAACCGTTGGACTCAATCAATCCACCCTTCTCAGCTTCCCAAAGTGCTAGGATTACAGATGTGAACCCCTGTGTTCGGTGACAACTCACTTCTTTAGCAAAGAGATGATTTCTTATGTTATCTGATTTCCCTGGATCCTGGAATTGGGCAAATATTTCTTTCTTTTCCTTTAAGTATTGTATGAAATTGGTTTTCCATGTGATGTGTGATTTAGAAATCAGGTACTTGTCTAAAGGAAATGTGTGGGTGTGTGTATGAGGGTGCCAGAAAAAGAAAAAAATTTTAAAAAATAAAATAAATTAAAAAATTAAAGGAAATGTGTGTGACAGTTGGTTAAAATGCCACATGCAGGTATTCAGCTTGGAATCACCTACAACTTTAAAGCAAGCAAGCCCGCTACACTGCCAAGTTGCTCTTCATCTTTATGGTCAGTAAAATCGGACAGCTCGTAACAGTAGGTAGTTATTGACATCAGATTTGGGGAGATTATTTGAATTGAACAAATGCAGGGCTATGTATTTTTTTTTTAAAAGAAAATACTGTTTCTGTGTACTCTTACATATACATATACATTTTTTACTTCAGACAATCTGAATCAAGGCCAGACAATCTTTTCATCAATTTGAAATGTGAGGACTTAAGAGAAATCCTACTTTCTGATTAGGAAAGAGTGACTTTTTCCATCTCTATGGAAATCAGTTCAAATGACACAGATATTCCATTCCATCCTATAAAAAATATTTGTCTGGGTCTAAATCGTCAATTTATTATTTCAAGAAATATTTATTGAAGTATTTGCTGCTTCTTGGTTCTGGCCAAATAAGACAGAGTTTCTATTAGATGGAGCTTATATTCCAGTGGAGGAACATAGATAATAAACAAACAAATATGCTCAGATAGTGACAAGGGCTAAGAAGAAAATACAACAGGGTAAGTTTGGCTCCTCAGTGAAGACCTCAGTGAGGAGGTAACATTTAAGCTCATACTGGATGACAAGAAGGAGCCAATTGTGCAAAAACCTCCTAGAGAAAGAGCTTTTCTGGAGGAGGGAATGGCAAGTGATAAGGCCCTAATGTGGGAGGAACTTGGCATGTTCTGTGACAGAAAGAAGGCAGTGTATTTGGGGTGTTGTGACAGGAGAGGTGACATTAGAGAGGGGTGTCAGGGGCCAGCTCTTATAGGATTACTAGGTCAAGGTAAGGTCACTGGGTTTTACTCTGAGTAGGAAGGGAAGCCAAAAGGAGGGTTTTAGGCAGAAGAGTGGCAGAATCTGATTTATATTCTTTTTTTTTTTTTTGATTTATATTCTTAAAGCATAATTCTGGCCACAGTAAGGAGAATCAGTTTTATAAAAGCAGGGAGAACAACTGGGAGGCTGTTGCCATATCCAGATAAGAAATGGTGGTGCTTTGGATAGGGTGGGCATAGTGGAGATGCAGGGAACAGATTAGTTCTGTATGTTGTGGAGGTGAGAGTCAATCAATAGGGCTTCCATAGAGATTGGGTGTGGGAGGAGATTAAGGCGAAAGAGAAATCAAAGATGACTCCTGGGTTTTTGGGTTGAGCTACGGGTTCACAGTGCTTCTATTTTCAGTGAAATATGGAGCAAAATTATTAGCTAGATGACAAGGTTATAAAAGGGGAAGAAGAAGAGTTATGGGAGGTGTGAGGAGAGAGGAAAAGTATAGAAAATTTACCTTGTTAAGTGTGAGAGAGAGTATCATAGCAAGTAAAAAGAATTGTTGGAAATATTCTCCTCTCCCAATTAGATTAGCTGTTATATGGTCAAAGCTTTCCAAGATTTTATAATAGGATCTTTGTTATTATGATTTTTTTTTCCTAAGAGAAGGGAGGGGCAGAAGAGATAAATATAAGAAAAAATATCATTTTGCACCATTGTGCATCCTAAGTGTGGGATGCCCAGCCTGGAAAACAGATGGCTTTCTTCCAGACACAGAGAAATATCATTCTAACAAAAATATTTGTCCCTTAGGAAGATTCATACAATTCTTACTAAACCTGAAAGAATTTACAATGGATATAAGCCAAATAGGTTTAATAATTGTGCTCAGATCTTTCAGCTTAAATGTACAATTTCCCATATTCCAGAATCTTGTTGAATCTAATAAATGAGCCTAATTCTATTTATGCATGTAGTCATCCATTCTTCTATCAATGCATTGATTTATTTAATGAATATGTATTGAATGCTTGCTACGTGCTTTGTGCTGGAGATGTACAATGAATAAGGCCAATGCGATCTCTACCTTCATGGAGTTAATATGCCTGTGAAGGAAATGGATGATAAACAAGAAAATGAAATGGAGCCATGAAGGGTCAGGGAAGGTCTCTTTGAGGAGATGAAACTTAAATTGAAGCATGAGTGGCAAGAGTTAGCCTCTGTACAAGGATCTGGGTTGGGAGCATTCTAGATAAGCAATAACAGGAAAGAGTTTAACATGACCAGAGGGGTGTAAAATGGAGAACAGTGGCAAGGAGGTGACACAAATACCATGCAGGGGCCAGCTCACTTAGCATGAATTAGAAAGGTCTTGCAAATTTCATCTTACTTTTGCCAATCATTCCATCTGTTCACATTCCATTTCGTATTTGATATGCCCTAAGTATGATCAAAACTATTACCTTATCTTGCATTTCTCTGTAACACCTACCCCCCCCCTTTTTATGTCTATTAGAACTTTAGTTTTACTTTGTGCATTACTGGTGATCTTCAAACTCCTCTGCTTTTTCCCCCTTTCTCTGCATGTTCCTCTAACTATCCTTGTTGCCAACTCAGAATTTCTCTACCATTTGTACATCCATAAAATGATTCCTTCAGGATGTTCCAGATACATTCTTTTCTCCAACCCTGACCCTGAATCTGCCCATTTTTTTTCAGTTCAGAGAGCATAGGGTCTACAAACAAGCCTTAGGAATGAACAGACCATCTTGGTACTGATGGACTATATTTTCTATTGATTCTGAAAGTGAGAGAAGTGAGGACCCATAATCAGAAGGGCGATCACCTATATAGGATAAAATATTTCACAGCTCAGGACTATCTGTAGCAGGAAAGTTTTATAAAAGATAAGAATTTTGGGCTGGGTATGGTGGCTCACACCTGTAATCCTAGCTCTCTGGGAGGCCAAGGTGGGGTGATTGCTTGAGTCAAGAGTTCGAGACCAGCCTGAGGAAGAGTGAGACTCCGTCTCTACTATAAAATAGGAAGAAATTAGCCAAACAACTAAAAATAGAAAAAATTAGCCAGGCGCGGTGGCATGTGCCAGTAGTTCCAGCTATCCGGGAGGCTGAGGCAGGAGGATCACTCAAGCCCAGGAGTTTGAGGTTGCTGTGAGCTAGGCTGATGTCATGGCACTCTATCCAGGGCAAGAGAGTGAGACTCTGTCTAAAAAGAAAAAGAATTTTGTAGAAAAGCAGTTGCTTTATTAAAACAACAAAACAAACAAAAAACAACAGGAAAAAAATAATGTAAGCTCCATTCCACTAATTACTTTTTTTAGCGGAATCATAGCATAGTGGTTAAGAGAATGAGCTGTTGATTCCACCAGTGAGTTGACCCCAGTTTAGCCTCTCAGCAAGGGTGTGAATGTCATCACTTAACCTTCTGAAGCCTCGGTGTATTCATGTCAATGGGGCTATTAGCATCTACTTTGTGTGTTGATGTATGGACTACAGGAGGTATTAGAGGTTTAGCACTCAAAATGTGGCATACAGGTATTCTAAGTTTTCTTATCATTAAACTGATAAAACAGATCTACACTTGATTTTAGCCAAAAGGCCCAGAAGCGATTCTTATAATTTTATACTGTGATTACTTTATCGCTTGTGTTTTTGCCATTTTATACTGTACTTGCTTATATTTTAAATTTCTTCCTCAGAACTATCTAAAATTTACATAATATTCTTACATTCTGATCTATACACTTTTAATATTCTTATTCCTCATATTATATTTATGTACTTATTCCTTATATTCTTATACTTAGTTCTTCCCTAGAAGTACCTATTAAGAAATTATACATAATATTCTTAGATTCTGACCTATACTTATAGCTTTTTATTTCACCAATGTCTCCTATTCTCTTTTTCCCCTCCCTGGAAACTGTTAGGATTATGGTTTTTAATATATTTTCTGGTCATTTGCAGCATATTTTTCACTGATGTTCTATAGAAAACTTTTAGGAACTCATCGATTTCCCTATAAAATTTATGTATATATAAAATTTGTGTATATATACATATATATATATACAGAAAAATTACATAATTGATATATTTGAAAACATATCTCTAATTTATACATTTAAAAATATATATGTTATATATAAGTATATATATAAAAAACATATATATTTCCTATATTTCTGCTTTAAAAACCTGAGCACAAAAATCAATCTTCCCCATGGAATGAAAGCAACATAAAATAATCATCAAAACATTATTAGGAATACTACACCAAGAATTAAAGTAGAATAACTCAAATCCCTAGTTGATATTGAGGTATTCCTACAAGTCTACATACTCTCCATGATGTTCTAATCTGTACAAGCAGATCATAAAGTGAATTAAAGTCTACTTGTGCAAAAACTTTTAAACTGAAATGATGACTATTACCGTGTTTCCCTGAAAATAAGACAAAGTCCTATATTTATTTTTCCTCAAGAAGACACCCTAGGGCTTATTTTCAAGGGATATGTTATTTTTTTTTAAGTACGGTACAATAATCTATATTTATTCAAATATAGTTAAGTCGTCTTTTTCTGGAACATCATCATAACTCTCCAAACCCTGAATTCCATCCTGAATTTCTTGCCACTCTGTTTCCTTTAGAATCATTGGCTGGGACCTGACAGGGGGAGCCGACCTTGTTGATGGCGCTGCCCGCACCTTTCTGGTCACCTCTGGGATAGTAGGTGTCACAATGGGGCAGATGAGAAGGGCTGCTGGACGAAATGCATGGGTTGTGCAGACATGCTGTGTAGCCATGCCCATCACTAGGTCTTATTTTCAGGGTAGGGTTTATATTGCGCAAATGCTTAGAAATCCTGCTAGGGCTTATTTTATGGGTAGGTCTTAATTTGGGGGAAACACAGTAGTCTGGAATGTTGAGCCTCAATAGAATCCTATCTTGGTGCTCACATAGCCCCACCAATCACAGTATCTTTTCCCAACATTCCCCTTCCCAACCCCCTCATTCCCTCACTCCTCCACTCCATTTTTATGCTAAATATAATTAGTGCTGTTAAACTTATTTCCATCCACCCTCTATAAATTCTCAAAATGAAACACATTAGCCTTTTTTGTGTGTGTGTGAGGAGTGGGGAGTCTCACTCTGTCGCCTGGGCTAGAGAGCAGTGGCATTGTCATAGCTCACTGCAACTCCTGAGCTAAAGTGATCCTCTTGCCTTAGTTTCCTGAGAAGTCAAACTCCTGGCCTCAAGCAATCCTCCCACCTCCAGGGCTTTCCACAGTATCTGTCAATATCCTTGATTATAGCTCGAATGATGTCACCAGTTTGATAAAATGATAAAGGATCCCGGTAGTTACTACAAAAAGGTACATCTCTTAATGGACAAAAAGCTATAATTTCTAAGTAGGATCACATGATGCCACTTCTTAAACAAATCAATTCACTGTCCTGAGCTCACTGTCTTATCCTCATTATTATGAATTATTGCATATGCTACATTATATGAATATATCATAATTTATTTATCTAATATCTTATTAATTTTATTTTATTTTTTGAAACAGAGTCTTGCTCTGTCACACTAGGTAGAGTGCAGTGGTGTGATCATAGCTCACTGCAACCTCAAAGACCTGGGCTCAAGCAATTATCCTGTCTCAGCCTCCTGAATACATGGGACTATAGGTGTGCACCACCACATCAGGCTAATTTTTCTATTCTTTGCAGAGACGAGGGTCTCACTCTTACTGAGGCTGGCTCAAACTCCTGACCTCAAATGATCCTCCGCCTTGGCCTCCCAGAGTGCTAGGATTACAGGCGCAAGCCACAGTGTCTGGCCTGCCAATGTCTTATTGATTGCCATTTATTTGTCTGGAATTTGGGGCTATTCCATATCATACTCTGATGGACAAACTTGAATATATATACATTATATATATTAAAAAAATATTTATTAGCTCACACATTTAATTATTTTTTTTTAGGATGAACTTGTAGAAATGTTTAGGGACATTTCTGGTCCTCATACTGGAGGGGTAATCCAGTGGTTAGAGGCCAAGAATGCTGCTGAATATCCTACCATGCAAAGAGTACTCTCCCCCACAACAATGAAGGTCTGGCCCAAAATGTCAGTAGTGCTGAGGTTGAGAAATCCTGTCTATATCCCTGTTCTTGCCAGTCACCAAGGGAAGTCCAGGAATTTCAGATCTTCCTTCACTTCTGGACTCTAATGCCCATATGGCTTTGCACATATCATTTTTTTCTTCATCTTCTGCCCCTGCCTGTATCTTAAAACCCTTGTCTTTGGGTTCTTTGGGATTCAATGTCAATCATCAGTAAAATAACTTTTCTTCACTGTCTTCTCTGAATAGCCCCTTCACACTTTTTTCTCTCATTGAGTCTGGCTTCCCATGATAACAAACACTCTTAACCTGCAACACTCTTCAGTAGTGGCTGTTTTTCTGCCACATCTATTAGACCACAGAGAATGGGGGGCAGTGGCATGTGTTTTACTTGCTTTTCCCTGATGCTTCCAAACCTATATCACTTACTCCCTAAAAACACAGAGCTTTTAATCACATATCATCAGATCTTAATATTTGCCATTTCTTTGGGGGGACAGTCTCTACCTCACCCCAAGTCACTCCCCTCAGTCCTTGAAGATTTGAGCTCCTGTTTCACTGTCATTCTCTACAACAGTGTTCTTATAATTATGGTTATTTCACTATCCATGCAGATGAGCCTTCTAACATTCTCGCCTCTCACCTCCTTGGGCTCTTCTCCTCCCTTTCTCAGCCATTCATTTTCTAGACCTTGTTATTGCCAGTAAGTGCACCTTCTCCATTATCTCTCTTGTAAATAGCTCTCTCCCCAACCCACAGCCTACTTGCTGGCTCTTTTTCTCTAGCACTTCAGCTCCAACAATTCTTTGACCCTACTCCATCAGGAAAAAAGATATTGATCCTACCACTTTTTCTCCATCTCTTATCTCCCTCAGGTCCATGTTTCCTTCTGCATCTGGGTTAAAAGTCATTAAAATCTCCTCATTCTGTGTACTCTGCTCCCTCTTGTTCTGTTTTTGGTTGCTTTAAACAACCCAAGTTAACTTTCATCTGCACCTAATCTGTGCCTACGTCTCAGAAGCTGAACATGGCTGGAAAAAAGTCCACTGTCCTGACCAGACTCACTTTAAATTCCTTGCCAGTACGTCCACTGGGCCCCATAGAGCTTTCCAACAATTTTATTAGACTTTGCTAGTTCATTCATTCTCTTATACTCCCAGATGAGTGATTTTCAGGTATGCCCCCCTCCCCCAATTTGTAGTATCAGCTTTACTAAAGAAGAATGTTTAAAGTGTAAATTCTTGTGCTCCATCCCAGACCTGCCAAAGCAGAGACTCTGAGTATGAGACCCACAAATCTGTGGTAGCAAGTTCTCCTGGAGAATCCAAGTTCTAGCTCCTGCCAGAGAGTCAAATTTGAAGCATTGCTTGCTTGCTTTGTTTGTTTAAGCAGCTGAATTGAGACATAGTTCACAGACTACACAATTTACCTATTTAAATTGTACAATTCAATGCCTTCTAGTATATTTACAGATTTATGCAACCATCACTACACTAATTTTAGAAGATTTTCATTATCACATAAACCCTATGCTTCTTTGCTGTCATCTCTCAATCCTCCCATCTGTCCCATCTCCTGCCAACCACTAACCAACTTTTCCTCTTTATAGATTTGCCTATTCTGGACATTTCATACAAATAAAATAATAAAATATGTTTTTTTGTGTGTGTTTGGCTTTTTTCAGTTAACATATTGTTTTTGGGTTCATTCATGTTGTAGAATGTGTCAGTACTCTTTAAGCAATATAAAGAAATGAATATGCCACATTTTGTTTATCTGTTCATCGGTTAATAGACATTTGGGTTGTTTCCAATTTTGGATATCAGGCATAATTCTGCTATAAACATTTGTGTACAAGTCTTTGGTTAGACATATATATTCATTTCTCTTGGGTACATAGGAAGGGATTCAATTGTTGAATCGTGTGGTAAATCTGTGTTTAAGCATTTGGGGGAACTTCCAGTATATTTTCCAAAATGGCTACACCATTTTATTGTCCCACTTGCAATATATGAGGGTTCCAATTTCCCCACGTCTTCACCAACACTTATTATCTTTCTTTTTGATTATAGCCATTCTAATGGGTGTGAAATGATATCTCATTGTGGTTTTAATTTGCATTTTCTTTATGGCTAATGATATTGAGCACATTTTCATGTACTTATTGGCTATTTATATTTCTTTTTTGGAGAACAATTAATTCAGATCCTTTAATTATTTTAATTTAATTTAATTTTATTTTATTTTTGAGACAGTGTTTCACTCTGTCACCCAGGATAAAGTGCAGTGGCATCATCATAGCCCACTGCAACCTCAGACTCCTGGGCTTATGTGATCTTTCTGCCTCAGCGTCTGGAGTAGCAAGTACTGCAGGCATGGACCACCATGCCCAGCTAATTTTTCTATTTATATTTTGTAGAAACAGGGTCTTGCTACATTACTCAGGCTGTTCTCAAACTCGTGCCCTCAAGTGATCCTCCCACCTTGACATCCCAAAGTGCTAAGATTACAGTCATGAGCCATTGAGCCCATCCACTCACTTTTTAAAAACATTATTGATTTATAAGTGTTCTTTATATATTATAGTTAGAAGTCCTTCTGTTATTAGATACATATTTTGTGAAAGTATTTTACCATTCTGTGAGTTGTCTTTTCACTTTCTTAATGGTGTTCTTTGGAGCACAAAAGGTTTTAATTTTAATAATCCCCAATTTATATATTTTGTCTTTTGTTGCTTTAACTTTTATTGCCATTTTAAGAGGTCATTGTCTTGTTCAAGTTCATGAAGATTTATACTTATGTTTTCTTCTGAGTCTTATAGTTTTAGTTTGCATATTTAGGTTTTTAATCCATTTTGAGTTAATTTTTGTATATGGTAGGAGGTAGGGGGTCCAAATTTATTCTTTTGTATGTGCATATCAGGTTGTTGCTGCCTATTTTTGTAAATAAAGTTTTATTGGAACTCACTTACCTATTGTCTATAGCTGCTTTCATACTACAACTCCAGAGTGTGTAGATGTGACACAGACTGTATGGTTTACAAAGCCAGCATGTCTACTATCTAGTCTTTTGCAGAAAAATTTTGTTGATCCCTGTGCTAGAAGATTATATTGTACATTCTTCTTTTCTCAAACATCCAATATTTGCTCTTCCACCTCACTCTCAGTTGAAGGCTCTGTTAATTGATGACTCTCTGAAATTTGAAACAAATAGAAGAGCCTTTCCACAAGTTCCCATCACTACATCAATCAACTTTCTTACATTTGGGCCCATGTTCCTTACCTGCTTCCATACTCCTGGGTAAGGCCAACCTATACTTCTGTATGAGGTCACATCCCATCAGTTTTTCATTCTCAATTGTATCATTTGCATCAGCATATAAACATGCTATAATATTAATCATTTTTAAGAATAACCTTTTGTGATCATAATTCTCCCCTCCAGTAACGACTGCATTGATCTCCTTTTACAATGAAATTCTTTGGAAGGTCTGTTTCTATTTCCTATATCATTCTCTCTTTTTCTTCTTTAACCTTCTTTAAGTTTTGCTCCCATACATATTCATTGAAATTACTCATATCAAGTTACAAATAGGAGACAATATTTTCCTTTTACCTGTCTGGCCACTTCTTCTCAGTCTCTTTGCTAGTTCCTCTTCCTTCTCTGACTTCTACAAGTTGTCGTGCCCTATGGCCTCTTTTTTGTCCTTATTCATGCAGTTAGTGATCTTCCTGGCTTTTGATGCCATCTGTATTACTGATGACTTTCAAGTGTTTATCTCCAGTGTAGACATGCCTCTTGATTTCCAGGTTAGGAATTCAACATGTACACTTGTTAAACCTAAGGTATGAAACCATAAGGATAAAAAAAAAGAAAAAAATAATAAATTAAAAATAATTTAAAAATTAAAAACAAACAAACAAAAACATTTACACTTGAATCTCCAATGAGGATCTCAAACTTGGTGTGTTCAAAACTGAACTCCTGATCCTTCCCTTATCCTGTCCCTCAAGTGTCTTCGTGAAAGGCAACTTCTTTCTTCCAGTTACTGAGGTCTAAAACATTGGTGTCACTCTTGACTCCTTTTTCTTTCCTATTCCATAACTGTAGTTGGCTGTGAAACTTTTCCAGATATTTTTTTCTTTTAAATTTTCTGCCTTGAGGGCAAAAGCCTCGCTGCAGACATGCTGGGAGCAAAATGAGGAAAGGGTTGAAGGCCCCTCATGCAGTGAATAAACAATCCCTTAATCCTCCTGCTGTCAGCCCCTCAACCACTCACTTTATTTTTATCCTTGTTTTCTTCACCCTCTCTTATTTTGTTCTTTTTTTTTTTTTTCATTTCCCCATTTTCTCCATAGTCCAAATTTACCTCTTTCCCATAACTGGATAGTTCTCTCAGACTCAAGTGTGCATAGGGCAGGCAGCAGACCCTGGTGGATTTCGAAGGTACATAAGTGAAGCCTGACTTCCAGAAGTACATACTTGGGTGTGGTGTTTGTCTTGACACATCTTGGGCATTTTAGGGATTTAGCTTCTTAGGATCAGGGGAGTGTTTATCTCAACTATGTTTACAAAATAAACAAGGACCATTTTGGAATTAACCTGGGTATATAGGTCTAGGCAGTACTCTGTTTATTTAGTAAATGCTTGTCTTTTGTGTTTTTTTTGCTTTTGTTTTGTTTTAGGAGCTTTTGGTTGTTCAATAATAGTAAATGATAAGACAAAAAGGTCCATGCTTATCATGGCAGTATCAACATTTTACCATATGATGTGACCATCCTCCTTTGATGTTCTGCTCCTTTTAAATTCTATTTCATTGGCTTCTGAGGAGCTGTACAGATAGCAATTATCAGGAGAGTCAGTTCAATGTCAGGGATACTTTCTCCACCTTATTTTGTGCTTCTTGCCTATGCTGCAATTATTTTTCTTAGCTGCCATTTCTTATGTTGCAAAAAAATCCAATTTTTATATTCTTTTTTCCTTCCCATCTCAATCCTGAAATGGCTACTATAAAAGGTTATTTTCATTCAGTTGATCCACACTGGGCCTAGAAAGAAGAAGTCCAAACTCTTCTTACCTCCTAAACCTGGCCTGTCAGCTGTCTTTAGCTCAAACTTCAGAAAAATTACATGTGTGTTTTATTTTTGCCTTAATTACTTCCCCCATTCTTCCCCAATCTTTTCTTAATCCTTCAAAGGGTCTTTTCTTTTGAGATTTTCATTCAAGAGAGGCTGGGGAGACTAACACTTGATTTTCTTCCTTGATTTGAATATGTTAGATCTCTCCTATGTCATTGAGATTTATCCCAAAATTTGCATTCCCCAAATTTGCTTATGTTATCATAGCATATAATTTTCATGCAACTCATAAATATAGTGATGTATAACCGAAAATTTAAAAGTCCTGGTATCTGGCATAATAATAGTTACTAGGCAGGAAGAGACGGGCAGCAAATTTGCTGAGTGAATTATACTGTATGAGTAACTCTCAAGGAATGCCATGGATTCTTGGGAAGTTTTCAAGAAACATTAGAAACCAACAGAGGTTGACTCTGGAAATGCCAAAAGGCTTAGAATTTTCTTGAATTATTTTCAGGAAGGATTTTCTACAT
Organism: Microcebus murinus; assembly: GCF_040939455.1. Taxonomy (NCBI): domain Eukaryota; kingdom Metazoa; phylum Chordata; class Mammalia; order Primates; family Cheirogaleidae; genus Microcebus; species Microcebus murinus. The sequence continues at coordinate 75,580,389 of NC_134112.1, read as the reverse complement.
ATAGGGAAATAATTACTCAGAATATCACTATCTTTACCTGGAACCTGCTCCTGGAGATGGTGATTTAGATTCATCTGTGGGTGGGTCCTGCTCTTGTCTTCTTGGTTGGATGGAGTTTTAAATTCCTTGCAGGTAAGGAGGGTGTGTTTCATTCCCAAAATAATATGGGAATTAGGCAAACAATTGTAATTGTTATTTGAAAACTTTTATTTCCTAAACTACATTTTATTTTGTATAACACTTGAATTTGCACTTTCTGTTTATAAGATAGTTGTATTTATAATAAGGAGAACAATTTATTAGGGTAGGCAGAGTATAGGTGATATTGTAAAAATTGCTGTTCCTGTAAGAAATACAGTAAGCTCTCACTTAACATCGTGGATAGGGTCTTGGAAACTGTAAATTTAAGTGAAACGATGATGTATAAGGAAATCATTTATTCCTCATTAACATTATAATGAAACGATGTTAAATGAAATGATGCCATTTGAGGACCTATGGTACGTTTCACTTAAAATCACAGTTTCCAAGAATCTACCCATATTAAGTGAGGACTTACTGTACTAAGTTTTGAGAAATAAATAGAACAAATTTAGGAGCATGCTGGACTCCTTCCTCCCTCTCCCAGTTGCCTACCTCTTTTCTCCTTAGAGCAAAAGTTGTTTAAAAATGAGACTGGGTTCTGAATGCAAGGAAAGTTGAGGGAAGGATGAGACAGAAAATAGTAAGCCCCCACACCTTAACTCACATGTATTGAGAACATGCACATATATCATTTAATCTTTTTGACAACCTTATGTCATTTCCCACTGTTCTGATGGGGGACAATGAGGCTTAAAGAGACAAAGTGACTTGCTAGAGAGTGGTGAAAGAGGGATTAAATCTAGGTCCCATTTACTCCAGTGCTTAAGTGCCTAACTATTACCCTTCAGGACCTCTCAGGAAGAACAGAACAAAAGAACGATTAGGGAGGAGAGAAAGGCAAAGCAGGTGGGAGACAGACAGGCAGCTTGAGGGGCCAAGAATCAGCTTTCCAATTTCAGGAGCATTGACCTGGCCCCCACTATGGCCGGAAGGGGTCTCCCTTATTGAATGAGTAGGAGGGGTTGACTATGGGAGCTGACTTGAGATGTATCCAAGGCATGCTTTTCCTCTTACCTATTGCCATTCACTGAAGATTTCTGAGACCTGTCACACTTATTACGAAACATATCGCTATGATGAAAAATGTTCGAAATCCACCATTTTAAGGAATAGTATTTCTCACATGCACATTTTGCAAAATTCCTGAAAACTACAAGCATTTGAATGCTACATTGGAAGAATTTTTTCCAGGTTAATGTTTCATCCGGTTGGCAGCAGGCCAGAGGTGTATGGGACTCCAAAGTAAAGCAAGAGAGAAGCAGACAGAGCCTCAGTTCCTCACTGGAGTCACAATGGTCCAGAGCCCTTTCTTGGCTTTGTCCACTTAGGAATTCAATTTTCACCATTTTTTTTTCCATGATTGTTCAACCATTTTCGGTGGGATTCACAATACCAGTCACATGACCAGTTCAGCTTTGCTTATAAAATTCTAATTTTCTCTGCAATTGGAGATGTGAGTGGAGTTTCAAGAATTTCTAGGCTAGTGGGATTCGCAGTGACCAGTCATGATTCATTTATTTTGACAAGCAGTTGCTGAACACCTTTCGTGCTGGATATTCTTTGAGCTACAGAATTTCTGTCCTCTTCTCCACCTGCTCTGCCCCTGGGGCAGGAGATGACCTTTATGGGCTGACCTATTACATGCATAACATTGTACTAGAAGCAATGAAAAAAAAAAAAAAGAAAGAAAGAAAAGAGGAAGACCAAGTAAATATTTTTATTTTATAATCTGATGGTGATGACAGACAGGTGAGGGATACAGATGAGATAAATATGAATAACTATTATATAAAGAAGACTGTGTTAAATATAATAAGAGAGGCAGATACACAAGAGAGAAGCAAAAAAACACATCTGGCTGATATATTCAGGAAAGTCTTCATTGATGAAATGGCATTTGAACACTGAAGGATGGGTTAGTTTTAAAGAGGTGAACGTTTTTGTAAATAAGAATTACAGATAAGTGTACAACCTGAGATAATTGGGAGATAGTAAATAATAACTTTCAGTTTCTTTAGCTAGACACTGGGCAAGATGCTTTTGCCATCATCTCATTTTGTTCTCATAACGGTTCCATAAAGTAGTTTCTATTATTAACCTGTTAATGGATAAAGAAACAGAGACTTTTTTGAAAATGAAATAACTTGTCCATGATTTATAACTTGAGGGGGGAAAGTAAGAATTCTAGACTCTTAAGGCTTAGGAATGTAGCAAATCCTATATTGTGTTTCAGGTTAGTTCTGTTGCAGAAATAAAGCTGAGATAGTTGATTATATCTCCAAACAACTAACATTGTGTGAAGAATTTTGGGCTATGTTTTATGAGTAGTGGGTAGTCCCCAAAGCCCTTTGCTTAGGCCAATGGGACGATTAGAGTTGTATGCTTCAGAAATATGGTTCAGGTTATATACAAAAGGAGACTGAAGGAGGGCTATAGTCATGGGATTTTTTTTTTTTTTTTAGGTTCAAGCATTTCTTTCTTTTTTTTTATTTCGGCATATTATGGGGGTACAGATTTTAAGGTTTCAATAAATGCCCTTTTCCCCCTCCCCCCACAAGTCTGATTTTCCAGCATGACCATCCCCCAGATGGTGCACATGTCACTCATTATGTATGTATATACCCGCCTCCCTCTCCCCCCCCCCAATACCCTATTACTGTAGTACCTATGTGTCCACTTAGGTGATACTCAGTTAATACTAGTTTGCTGGTGAGTATATGTGGTGCTTGTTTTTCCATTCTTGGGATACTTAGTAGTGTGGGTTCCAGCTCTAACCAGGAAAATATAAGATGTGCTATATCACCATTGTTTCTTAGAGCTGAATAGTACTCCATGGTATACATATACCACATTTTATTAATCCATTCTTGGATTGATGGGCACTTGGGCTGTTTCCACAGCCTTGCAATTATGAATTGTGCTGCTATAAACATTCGAGTGCAGGTGTCTTTTTTGTAGAGTGTCATTGGATCTTTTGGGTAGATGCCCAGCAATGGGATTGCTGGATCAAATGGTAGATTCACTTGTATCGCTTTAAGGTATCTCCATATTGCTTTCCACAGAGGTTGAACTAGTTTGCAGTCCCACCAGCAGTGTAGGAGTGTTCCTCTCTCTCCGTATCCTAACCAGCATTTGTTATTTGGAGACATTTTTATAAAGGCCATTCTCACTGGAGTTAAGTGATATCTCATTGTAGTTTTGATTTACATTTCCCTGATGATTAGAGATGATGAGAATTTTTTCATATGTTTGTTGGCCATTCTTCTGTCTTCTTTAGAAAAGTTTCTGTTCAAGTCCTTTGCCCACTTTTTAATAGGGTTATTTGATTTTTTCTTACTGATTTTCATGAGTTCTAAGTATATTCTAGTTATCAGCCCTTTATCGGATACGTAGGATGCAAACATTTTCTTCCATTCTGTAGACAAAGCAGACAAAAACATACCCTGGGGAAAAGAGTCCCTTTTCAATAAATGGTGCTGGGAAAACTGGATAGCCACCTGTAGAAGGCTAAAGCAGGACCCACACCTTTCACCTCTCACAAAAATCAACTCACACTGGATAACAGACTTAAACCTAAGGTATGAAACTATTAGAATTCTAGAGGAAAATGTTGGAAACACTCTCCTAGACATCGGCCTAGGCAAAGAGTTTATGAAGAAGTCCCCAAAGGCAATCAAAGCAGCAACAAAAATAAATAAATGGGACATGATGAAACTAAAACGCTTCTGCACAGCCAAAGAAACAGTCATGAAAGTAAATAGTCATGGGATGTTAAATGGCAGCATTAACACCATCTGTAAGGTTGATGGGCCAGAGAAGGAACTGAAGCAAACTTGGAGTTTAGGTCTGGTGAGGTGGTGAACAGGAAGGTGGTGATATCAAAAACAGAGCTAGAGAACACAGGATGAAGGAAAGGTTTTAGAAGAATGAGAAGAAATCTGATTTTGGATATGTGAAGTCAAAGAAACAGTAGAGAATTCCAACCTTACCTATAGATAAAATTCTAATTTTCTGTGCAAATAGAGATATGAGTGGCATTTCAAGAATGTTCTAGGCTATAGATTGTTGACATGAGAGGTCAATGGCTAAACTCATCTATGGCAGCTATGGGAAAAGTTTGAGTGGTGGAGAAAGTTGTAAAAACAACTTTTTACAAAGTTGGGGGAAGTTTATCCTGTGACTATTGACTCCTCTGGAGACCACAGCTGGTCTTCACGTGTTTCTTCAGCTCCTGGTGCTAGGGCTAGTCTTTATGAAATACATTTTTCCCTGTCCCTCTAAGCCTACGTGTTCAAGACTTTTCAAGAATTTTGGGCTTCGTCCTATATACACCTACTCCGGCTATGCAGTGAATGTGGGCTCACTACATTTAATTTCTTAGATTCTCAGCCGACTGGATTCTGAAACTGTTCTAAGAACTGTCATCTGGCTTCACAGACTCGTCACATGGTTTTGTAACGCTTTGAAAAGCGTGTATCACCAAACAAACGTGAGGTGCATGTTCTTGCAACTTTTTCCCCCAGGAGATTTGCGCACATTTATTTGGCCCGTAGTGCCCTATTTTCGTCCTTCCCCGTCACCGCCTGCCCTCTGCTGCGGACAGTTACAAACCCAGTCAATGCTCTTTGCGGGGAGGACGTGAGGTCCCCGGCGGAGGACGCAGGTCAGAGATCAGAAAGGCAGAAGGCTTTTCAGGGAAGGGCCGGGGCAGGGCATGACCTAGCACCTGGCAGCGCCGCCGATTGGCGGAGAGGAAGGTTGTTCCCTCAGGGCGGCCGCTGATTGGCTGCGGGAGGAAGGGGCATGACGTCCGCAGAAGTTGAGCAAACACCTCCGCCTTCCCGGCCGGCCCCGCATCCCAATTTCTGCTGCGACCCTGCCCGGGCTGCGGGGGGCGAGTCGGCGCCCCAGAGCGGACCAGGTGAGGGGCGAGCCCGGGGGCGCCGAGCAGACGGGCGGGCGGGCGCGACCTGCGAGGCGCGCTTGGAGATCGCGGGCCGGGCCCCAGCTGTCCGCCGGGGGTTGCTGGGGGCTCGGTCTCCGTCCGCGCGCGGCGGGGCGGCCCCGGAGGCTCGGCTGACCCGCGTGGCCCGACCGAGCGGGGGAGGGTGGCGAGCACTGGCCTCCCCGCCAGGCCTGGGCTCCGCGCGTGTCCCTGCCGGGGAGGGAGGGCGGGCGGGCGCGCAGTGGGCGCAGCTCCAGCGCTTCTGAATAGGAAGGGGATTCGGACTCCTTTGCTTTTTTGGGGGGTGGTGGTGGTGCTGGAGCAGGTGTTGGGGAATAAAGGGTTGAGCTGAAGCTGCAGAACGAAGACCTCGTTAATGCGTGGGCCACTTGCTTCCTTGGGGAGGGGAGGTTGATGGAGATCGCGGGGGCTGCTTCTCCCCACGTCCCTGCCCCGGCGCGCTCTAGCCAAACTCGCAAACTTCTCGCCCTGCGCAGCGCGCGCTGGTCCTTCTCCCCGAGACAGCCCCCCCACCCCGACCCCATCCCCAGCAAGCTGCGGGGCCTCGAGCGTCCTCTTACAGAGGTGGGAGTGGTGAGAAAGTTGGGCACGGTGGATGTCAGGGTTTTCTGAACTGAGACCCTGCGGGGCCTGCGCGGCCCGTGCGAGCGCTCCCGCCGGAGTGTGCGCGGGTAGAAGCCCTTTGCTACTTGCCCTGCTTGATTGATTGGGGCCGAGTGTCCTGACAACTGCCAGCAAAGATGTGGTTGCCAAATACTGAATTCTAAGGGGTGGGGGCTGGGGAAAGAGAGAAAGAGAGAGAGAGAGTATTCATAAACTTCAGCAAGGGTTAGCATTTCTTGATGTCTTGGGTCGTCAGTTAATGGAATATGAGGAAGGTGTAGCATAATGCATGTTATGCATATTAGCTGATGTAACTATACACAGGACAGAATGGTCATGGACTCAGTAGCTTTCCAATACTTTATTTAAAAAGCGTAATAATAAATGAGTTTGTGTATTTTGACACTTGCACTTCCCTCCCGTGTTTGGCCATGACGATGAGTGAACCTAGGGCTATGTGACCTTCTGGCTGTGTGACCTGCTGGCCGTTCTGAGTGAGGCGGACAAAAACTGAAGCTGATTTACTAGAGTAATTTCCCCACTCTTTAGAAAATCGTATTTGTTATCAATCTTATTTGTTATTGGTGACTGTGTGGTCAGAACTTTGATTTATTTGTAATTAGAAATTTTTTCCTAACTAGTCCTTCGAGTATTAACAGGCCTTGGTTCAGGATTTTGGAAATGGTTTTTGGTGTGTAAGTAGTCCTCATTTATCATTTTTCCAAATATTCTTTTATTAATTTTCTTATAGAAATAACATTACAAACAGTGGTGAATTTTCCAGTTGAGGCCACAAAAAATTGTATACAATTCATGAAGTCATGGAAATGTTATATATTTAGAATGGAAAATAAACAAAAACATAACCATATTCATTGAATTGAAGAGGCCATCAATTATAAGATCCATCCTATTTTAGAGATGCTAAGATGTGAGACAATGTGTCTTAAATTTGATGCAATACAGTATCAAAATGGTAATTTATTTATCTTGAACATCCATGCCTAAAGGATAAAGCTGAAGAGAGGGATTACTGGGCTTTAATTTTTTTTTTTCCCAGAAAATGTAATGGGGAATTAATATGGAGCCATTCTGAAGGCCTTACCACAGTGTGACAAAGAGAAAGGGAAGGTGTGTCTTCTGTTAGTGGGATAGCTTTGCTCACATTTGAGGAACAGGCAGGTTTGGAGACTTTCTCTTAACATTTATTGAGTGTTTATGGCATATGAGATAATGCATGAGCATAATGCATGTCATGCACATTAGCTGAATTAAATTTCGCAACAGCCCAGAGAGGTAGATGTTACTATGACTCCCATTTGTTTGATGAGGCACACAGTGGTTAAGCTACGAAACAAAGTCACAGAGTAAGTTTGGGTGCTGAGGAACCTAGGCCGCATGTGGAGTGAGCCTAGTATTCCCGGGAGGTACCCATCTTCTGTTGTAAGCTCTTGGCTCCTGGTCTGTGCAGTGAATACAGGTAGCTCGGGTGAATGTCCAGTTTTCCTCCATAGTGCTTTTGGTGTTTTGTTTACCTGTTTAGTGTACTTTAGCTGGATGTTTATAAGTCAGAGTGCCTAGTTATATTCTAAAATTCTAATGTTTTCATAATCCACAGTGCCCTGTCATTACTATGCTTAATAGAATCAATCACAATATTAGAGCTGAAAGGGACTTAATTATTAAGTTATATTCCCATATTCTAAGTGGGAATATTCTAGAATATTCCCATATTCTAATTCCCATATTCTATTAAGTCATATTCCCATATTCTAATGGGAATAAAGAAACTGAGGTCAAGAGAAGGAACCCTATAGCTAGTTATGTCCCAGCTCCCATATCTGGGTTTTCCCACTGTACTATACTATATTTCATAACATTCATTGGTCTATGAGATCTGGGCAGAGAATTTAACATATTTTTTGGGTGGGCGTGAGTTTCCGCTCTTATTCATGTGTCTATTTTATTTTCTCTGCTTCATAGATCTTTATAACGTTTATTTAAATTTGCTTACTTATTTATTAATTTCTTCTTAAAACATTTGAGGTTTTCCTATGTGCCAGTCAGTGGGAATACAGAGATAAGTTAAGAAAAATTAATACTCATTTACAATGTAGCAAAGAGACAGACAGGTAAGCAGATAAGCCTTTTGGACTAGACTCCAGTTCAGAACTGAGTTTGTATTCCATCTAGGTGAAGCTAAAAATTGTGAAATTGAGACTAGGAGAGTGATGGGTCTTATGTTTTTGGATGACTTTGAGTAGCTGATGGGCTGGAGAAAATATGAATATCTCAGACTAGATTGATTAACACTGGTAGACCCCCTCCTCCCAGTCCCACTTTTCTTTTTTATAAAGGGTTTAATATGGAAGCATTAAAAGAATGTACTGACACGACAGGAAGTGAAAGTATGGAGGTCAGTGCTGCTACAAGTTGAAGCCTAGTTCTAGCAAGCCTTGTGGTTGGGCGGGATTTGGATTAGTTCTGGGCTATCACCAGAAGCTCTGTTAATTCCGGAACACTTTTGAACTTCTCCAGGACTATTACGGTCTGGATACTAAATATCTAGTGTAGGCCAAGACTCATAGCCACAGACTTGCCCACACTTATTTACGAATACAGGGGCTTCCTAGGTAACTGTGTTTTTAAATACACTTGCATTTTGTTTTTAATTAACTGAAAAGGCAAATATAAATAATTTGCACTTTTCCATTAACTTATTTTCTTCATCTCAAGACATTACCCCATTTATAGTCTTTCCATATTTAATCATAATGTATGCCTTCTTATTATAAATAATTTCGCATTGAGAAATATCCCCATGTGGTTTGATAGTTTCCATTTGAGTCACTGAGTTACGTTGTAGTGGAATTATTTTGGAGATCTAAAATAGATGGACTAAGAGCATATTCTTGACTATGGAGACTACAGATGAAACATTGGACCTTTTTTTGTTTTTTTGAGACAGAGTCTCACTCTGTTGCCCTGGCTACAGTGAGTGCCATGGCATCAGCCTAGCTCACAGCAACCTCAAACACTTGGGCGCAAGCAACCCTACTGCCTCAGGCTCCCAAGTAGCTGGGACTACAGGCATGCACCACAATGCCCGGCTAATTTTTTCTATATATATTAGTTGGCCAATTAATTTCTTTCTATTTATAGTAGAGACGGGTCTCGCTCTTGCTCAGGCTGGTTTCGAACTCCTGACCTCAAGCAATCTGCCCACCTCGGCCTCCCAGAGTGCTAGGATTACAGGCATGAGCCACCACACCCGGCCAACATTGGGCCTTAATTTATTCAATAATGAATGCGAACTCTTTATACATGTCCCAATAGAAGTGACAGAAATTAAGAGGAGCCATGCCTAGTCCTTTTCATTCTTAAGCTTGGTTGCTTGTGCGTTGTTCTGGTTAGGTAGGTCATTTGTAGGTTTTAAGAGAGTTCTGATGGGGTTGATACTATGGAAAGATACTGAAAAGATTTTTTGATATTTGATGGAAGAACATAAAGCTCTGTGAAAACCTCAGCTCTCTTCATCTACCTACTTCTCTTATGACAACTGCACAAATCAAATAAATCATTTTATGGCATAAGTATGACCTAAACAGTAGCAGAGAAAAACCTTAATTGAGTTACATTTCAAAAGTTATACTAATTGGAATGAAAAGAAAAACTGTATTATTATGACTTATCCATAGAGTCTTAGAAAATGCTGTTTATAAAACATGAAAAAGCCCTTATTTCTATGAGCCTCACTATCCTCATTTGTAATATTGGATTTTAATTATCTTCTATCAGGCCCATTCTGACTCCAGTATTCAGTTATAATCAGTAATTGCTAATTCACCGCCAGACATTGATTGGCATCATTTAGTTAGGTAAAGCTACCTCATCCTGCTCCTGTAGGACCCCATAAAAATGTGTAGGGACTGAATTTCTACTTCTTTATATCTTTACCAAGTACCTAACACTATCCTGCCTACAGTTTGAGTACTCCCAACATATTTTTTTAATTAAAGAAAGAGAATCAAAAGTGTCCATAATCAATAGGCAAAAGATTTTAATTTGATAATTCTATCAAGAAATGTTCTGGATTTTATTTTATTAATAATTTCAATGATTAATATATGTAATTTTACAAAAGACCACATTGCTCACTATCTAAAAGTACCTTCCTAACCACATACAAGATCCTTTGTCCCAAGGGTGGCTTTTCCTTAGATATAATCTTTTATAAATACACCTCACACAATCTGCTTTGGTTCCTTCTTGTGATTTAGGATTATAATGTACTCAGTGACCTTGGAATAGTTCATGGTCACTGAAAGAAAATGGTAGGATATGTATGGAGTGCCAACCTCTGTCTCTCTGCAGATTTGCCTGTCTCCCTATCTCTATTTCTGTCTCTCTCTAATGATCATTTCCCTTCCCATTTATCTTGAAAAGGATAGAAAATACAGAAAACATCCAGACACATTTATTACAGTGCAATAAGATATTGAGAGATAGAGTGACAGTCCACATTCACATAACATTTTTTTACAATGTATTGTTATAATTGTTCAATTTTATTATGAGTTATTGTTGTGCCTAATTTTTAACTTTAATCATAGGTATGCATATATAGGAAAAAACACATAGTATACATAAGGTTTGGGACTATCTGTGCAAACTTATCTGTGGTTTCAGCCATCCACAGGGGGCTTGGAATTTGTCACCACAAATAAGGTTGTATTTCTCTGCAATTCACTCTAATACTCCCATGACTTTTAGAGACATTTCAAATTTCTGATCAATCCTAGGTAAGTAAATATATAAATCTTATATATATTCTTACTTTATAAAAACATACAGAAGAAATCTTTTAAATTTCATATCTATGTTTGAAACATTGACCTTCATGTGTCAAAGGGAGGACTGTTAGAATTTGTCAGGGGGTCTTGTTCCTCATCCCTGCCTATGTGACACCTCTCTTTCTCTATCTCCCTCCTCCTCATTATTTCTAGCTTTTAGCTCTTTCCTCTTTCTTCCCCTCTCCTCCTCCTCCTTCTTTTCTACGTTCACATTCTTGTTCTCGTTGCTCATGCTACAGGCTGTTATCAGCACCTGCCACTGTCAGTAGCTTCACTCTAGCCAGTGAGTAAGTCAGGATCTTCCCTCCTTGCTTCATTGAAGCCATTGCCAAAAATATACATTGAATTTACTTCCTGATATCCTTGAAAAAGACCACAAAATTCAGAACGGGAAAAGCCAGAACAGCCCACCTGGACATTTCCATGAACTAGGCACCTGTAGTGCAACTGAGAAGTCCTCACTGTTACCTACTCTCTCTGATCTTAGAAGCAAATGAATGAGGGTCTTGAAATTTCCATGCTGAGACCAAATTTCAAGGTTCAAACAGTTACTAACAGTTATATCTGCTATAATCAAACTTCTTTTCTCCCTAAGCACCCAAAAATCTAGAATTTTTTTGGCAGATACTCAGGAACAATTTTCAGTGTGACACAGAAACGGGGTCAAGAGAGGCACCATGCGCTATGTGGATAATTTACTGTAACTGTTGAAATCTATGCCATCTGGATCTGATTTCTTTCTGAAGCAAGAGCTGGCCGGAGTAACAGTATGTGCAGATCTGCATGGTGTGGATCTCTAGGCTTTGGCAAAGAAGACAAAATCCTGAGTGTTAAACATTAACCTAGGAATCCAGCTTCTGCTTAAAAGCAGCAGATCCAATCAGATCCCAGTTCAGTTTCTTATCTGTAAAACAGGGATAAGATTTAATTTAATAAGGTTTTTGCAAGCAGGAAATAGGGCAGTGTTTGTAAAGTACTCAGCCAAGTGCTTGGCATATGATGTTCAATCAATGGTAACTATTGTCATCTTTGTTTTTTTTAAAAAGAAAGTTACAGACATTGTGATTTAAGAATTCCACACAAAAAGCGAAAGTGAAAGTAGCTTCCCAGTTCAGTCCTTGCCACTTCTTTCTCCCTAGTTCCCCGAGATACTGTCTTTGCAAACATATACGTATATCACAAGTGTAAGTGTGTGTGTGTATGTGTGTATGTGTGTGTGTGTGTGTGTGTGTCTTTCCTGCTTCCCCCCACCTCCACTCCAGATAAAGGAGGTGGTAGGAAGGAGGAGAGGTTGTCCCTGAGTGAAGAATGGCTGTGATTGTAAATCTAGCTTGAGCTGAGGGGAAAGATTAAATTATCTGTATAAGTTCCCTCATGTTAGGGTCAAGAATTGAGATTCAGAATAGAAAGAAGATACAGGATCATGTAGTCACCTATGAGTTCATGAAATACAGTCCCTGCTGGGATGATGGGACCATTTCTGAACATATGCACGTTTTCAAAGGAATCACTGTCTTTGGAACTGGTATTATTTAGGAACTAAGGGATTTAAGTTCTATGGGATATTGGAGTTTTTCTTTTGTTTGGGAAAGACTGGATGTTATGGGCTTGGGCTTGGGTTTAATGTAGTCTCTTTTAAGAACAAAACTACATGAGTACATTTAAAAATTAGATGCAGTATATAACAGTCTTTAACTGAAATGTTGATCATCTATTTTGCCATCTATATTTTGGCCAGAACATCTGAACTCCTAGTCATTGACAATGTTTCTTGATGTGTGTAGCTTTTTCTCTTCTTGGCCCTCTTCTTCCTAAAGCTTTCACATCTGGACTCTTTGCTTTTTATTCACTGGTTCTGCTGTGAGGTGTCCTAGAAATTTATCATCTCGGTATCAAGTAGTTATTTGCTCCCGGAAATGTACTTGCATGCTTAATTGTTTGGGCAAACCTTCCTCATCTATAAGGCAGGTGCTCTTTAGAGTTTGCAGTCTGATGTAACAGAAATATGTTTCATGAAAGTTTTGCTGTATGCTAGCAGTAATGGGTAGGAAATTTCTATATTGCTTCCAACCTTACACAGAAAACCAAGTTTTAGCAACCAAAAGATCCAGCAAATTATCGTCTGAAATGGTGTCTGGCTACAAAATATATGTAACCATTTGAAGAAAGGTAGAATACTGCTAAATCTGGATGTTTATGCTTTAAAAATTTATATAAAATTTACTCTGCACAGGATATGTAGTAAGCCTTTTGTAAATATTTCTTGATTGACTAAATGAGTAGAATTATGCAATCTGGAACAGCAGTTAGAAAACTAGTTGAGGCAGGTTGGGATTTAGTGCAAAGGCAGGAGGATGTGGTGTGGAGAGGAAACCCAGGAAGGGGGTCAGGCACGTTTAGAGCAAAGGAAGGGGACAGTGAGGGTGGGCCTGAGGGTCTAAGGTGGGAACAGTATGATTTAAGGCCATGCTGCTTAAACTTCTGACACCTGTGGTGAAACAGGTTTGTTTGTTTAGTTTTCTTACTTTCCAATCTGTCAGGAACGAATACTTTTGTAAACTTCAGTAACGATAAATTATTAGAAAAATGATCATGTGATAGGATGGTTTCTAAATCTTTACTTCCTATTTCTGTACACATCTCATTGTGGATCAGTAAAAAACAACAACAACAACAAAAACAGTTCTCTGACACTAGATTGCAAAACACACTGACTAGCACTTGTTTAGGGAATGGTCAGAAATGAAACTGGAAAGATGTTGGCACTAATATGTGAAGAAGCTTTTATACTATTGTAAGGATTTCAAACTTCATGCCATCACAATTGGGATCAGTCTGGGAGTCCTGCTTTTCCTTATTTTCCGGGATTTGCATTGTAGATCAACTTGTTTCAAACTTTTGTGCTCAACAGACGTTTGATAAAACACATATTTAAAAAGCTGCTTTGGCTTAGCAGTTTTTGTTCATGTCACCTAAGTTGGCCTGTATGTTTAAAATTATGTAGTTAAATACCCTTGTTTTTTGGAAACTTCGGGTTTGCATGGGTAAAGGAAGACTTTGTATCCAGTTTTCCCCTCTCTTCTTTTCTATTTTGTGACTTGTTATCATTTGAGCTGGTTGTATTTTACAGCAGATTTCTAAGGAGACCAGAATGATCTGTCAGTCCTCCTGTGTTTTGTTGTTTTGCTCTTTACATTGTCTTTTCAGTCACCAGGTGCCAAGATGCTACGAGTATACAGGACCAAACTGGGCAGGCTGGGGGTCAGCCTCTCCCAGGGTCTTCACCACAAGGCTGTGGTGGCCCTCAGGCGGGAGGATGTGAATGCCTGGGAGAGGAGGGCCCCTCTAGCCCCCAAGCACATCAAAGGCATCACCAATCTGGGGTACAAGGTCTTGATACAGCCTTCGAATCGGCGGGCCATTCATGATAAGGTGAATATTTCCCATTTTTAAAAATATATGAGAATAAAATGAACTTGCATATAAAAATTAAGGAGCATCTGAATGAAAACAAAATATTTGCTGGTGTCAATTTAATTTCTTTGCTTTGGCTAAAAGTATGACTTTCACCTTATGCTATATTTTCTCCAGCTGAGGCATAAAGAACCTGGGTTTTGAAGATTGTGTCTTTCCATTATTCTCTCCTTCACGTGCAGCCTCGGTTCTGATACCAGGGAGACAAAACACCATTCTTGCACCCAGAGGCTAGATTTTATTCATGAGAGTGTACCTTGCCAGGCACTTGGAGAAGCCCTTTACATTCATCATTCTGTTTACTCTTCACAACAAGCATACAGTACCCTTTGTATTTACTGAGTCATCTGTGGAGTGGTATTTTGAGATATGTGAAATTCTTGTTCCACAAGAACTTTTATTTTTAGTACAGACGGGGTCTTGCTCTTGCCGAGGCTGGTCTCAAACTCCTGACGTCAAGTGATCCTCCCACCTCGGCCTCCCAGAGTGCTAGGATTATAGGTGTGAGCCACCATGCCCGGCCCTCCTCAAGAAAGTTTTTTAAAGTAATGATGTTACTGTCCATTGTTAATCTTTGCCTGAATTAGTTTTTACATGGAGGCTTGCAAAGTGATAATTTTCTGCTTTCATTACTCCTCTTGAGTTTATTTGCTGGCATTCTTCTTTAGAAAGGAGATTTTCCTTTATTTCTCCATTCTCTTCCCCATCCCCTACTTTCTGATTTGTGATTTATTACAGTGAATTGAACTGTTTGCTGAACTATAAACTCTGTAATGCAGTGTTTAAATATGATTCTTTAAAGACCTCTTATTATTGCATTTAAAGCCTTGTTGCGAGGAGTGTACATATACATGTACATATTAACAAGATGAACCTGAAAATATTACTTAAAAGATGAGTTGTGAACTATTCTGTTACAGTGAATTAAACAGTTTATCAAACTGTGAACTCTGTAATTCAGTGTTGCAACATGCTTCTTTATCTTTTGCTCTTTTGAGTATTATTATAAAATCATAGATATTTTTCATTCAATCTGTTAACCACTGTTCTTTTTAATGTCCTAATTATCCTCAGGGGGCTCTTCTGTCCTTTGGACATGAATCCATTTATCTTTGGGCTTTTTTGTTTCTTGGAAAAACAAATTGTCCTAAGAGGTTAGGACACCTTATACTTTTCCTGCCCCACCACTGGAAATAACTGTTTCACCAAAGAGCCTTGATTTCTTTTAGTATATAGAAACCAGGATCTGCTACGTGGTGTTAGGCATCTGTACTGTTACTGCAATACTGTTGTTCTTAGGCCTTGTTAGTGGACAGAACTTAGAAATAAACAGAAGAAGGGTATGCACATATATACATACATATTATTTAATCTTGAGTTACTGCTGACATTTCCAATTAAAATTTAACATTGCAGATTTTTTACCTTTAAAATTTTATATTTGCATCTGTTTTTTCCAACAGTAAAACTCTCAATTCTTATAACATTTATGCATTTTTTTGATATCCTATAATATACATTAAATGGTTTCAGAATCACATGCTATTATTATTCCTAACAATAAGCCCATTAAATGAAGTTTAATATTTCTTTGAAGTTTTTTTATGCTCTTAGAATCTAGCTCATAAAGAATATTCAGAATGCTGTGTTCAAAAAGTTATTTGATCTATCATTTCTATTTCTTTTTTGAAAAAATAAGCACCTGTGTGTGTGCATCTGTGTGTGCATGCATGTGTGCTGGTGTATGTATTCTTATTTCCCTTTAGTTCCTATACCAAAGGCTGTATACTGTATATATGCTTTTGCAACTTGCTTTGTTTAGTCAATATATCTTGAACATTGCTCCATGTCAGTTCATAGAGGTCTGTTTCATTCTGTTTAATGACTATGATATATACTCCATTGTATATATTTACCATGCTTTATTTACCAGTCTACTACAAATGGGAAAATGGATTATTTTCAAAGAAATGACGTAGAAATTATATGTGCATTCTTTTACTGTCTCTCTTATTCATCTATACTTTCTTTTGAAGTAGATTCCTAACTAAATTTATCTTCATTTTATTTAATTGCTACCATAAATGCTCTTTTAATTCTGCTTGGGTCACACTTCAAATAAAAATCTAATGTGACTGTTTCTTTCAAATACTAGCTATACAACTTCAGTTAAATGTGTGAGCCTCACATTTCCCATTGTGAGAATTAAAATTGTACCTACTGCATGGGAGTTTTATGAAATTTAAATGAGGTAATTTACACACAAAAAAACTTAGCAAAGTACATAGTAATTTATTAATAAATATCAATGATTATTCTTATTATTTGGCTCTTATTAGCAATGGTGACATATAATCTACTTTTCCAAGTTGATTTACCCATATGCCCGAAACATCTCCTTAGTTTTCTGCTTTTGTATTTGTATAAATATCGTCAATGCCTCTTGTATTTCCCATCTCCATTTCTCCAAATTTCATCCAGCCTTTTAGATTAAGTTAAATTTACACATTTATTTGATCATCTTACCTGGGAATTACATCTTACCTGGGAATTACCTCAATCTCTATTAAATTAGTATATCACTGAGAGACTGTTGATCATAATATTCTTTCAAATTCAGTCTCCTTTGCTGTGCTCCTGACTTCCTTTTACTGTATAGGGTGAGCTCCTTTGCAGGAGGGATCTTGTCAGTCTTTCTTTGTATCTTCTGGTCTCATCTCTAGCACAGTCCACTATCCAGATTAAAACACTAATAAATACCAATTATACTAAAACAATGAAAAATAAATGTTGGAAATATGTATTTTAAAAATGTGAATAATAAATCACAATTTGGTATTTAATATTTCAGTGCATCTTTGGTAAAAATATATATTTCACAAATAGGTAAAATCACATGTGCTAGTGGATAAGATAAAACTATAAACTGTTCCTAAGTATGAGTATGTGCTGAATTTTTAAATTTATTTAGCTATGAGAGTTGAGAATGATAGATTTATCTTTAACCAACAAATACAGATGTTAGAAGTAATTGTTCTATTATTTGTTCTAATCCATATAGATTTTATTCTTTCAAAAGGCTGTTCCTTTATTTGCTATACTTATTAAAGAAAATGTGACTATCACAAATCAGGGTAATAATAATAATCTTTAACCAAAATTACATTTTCAGGAATATGTCAAAGCTGGTGGCATTCTTCAGGAGGATATTTCTGAAGCTTGTCTCATTTTGGGAGTTAAAAGGCCTCCAGAGGAAAAATTAATGTCCAAGAAGACTTATGCATTTTTCTCTCACACAATAAAAGCTCAGGAGGCCAATATGGGCTTGTTAGATGAAATTCTAAAAAAGGTAATTAGTGATGAATATTCATAAATATTAATATAGAAAAATAATGTGCTTTTACTTTTAAGTCTCAAGTAGAGTTTTGGTTTTCTTTCACTTTCTAGGAAATACATCATGTCATTCATCTCAATAGGGAAGGTGGTCTGTGAGTTATTGCTTGAATATTTCTGCTGTTTTTTTAGAGCTCCTCTGTGGTGCAGGCTAGGAGTTTTTAATAAGAGGAACTAAATATATTTTATTCCTTTTATATTCCAAAATAGAAAGAATGATAAAAGATTTTTCTCTAAATGGTTACCAATACATAGGCCAATTGGCCAGATCCTACCAAATAGAATTTTAGGGCTTAAAGGAACTTTAGAGGTATATCATCTACCAGGCTATATTTGTGGTGGGGCTCAGAGAGGTTAAGTGACTTGACTGGGTTGCATAGCTCTGTGGTGCCAGAACTGGACTAGAGATGATTTTTATTTTATTAACATTCATAATGAGAAAATGTATTTTTTGAAATATAAAAGCAAAAGAAGAACTACAAGCTGTTCACAATACAGGATATTCATTCAACAGTTATTTATTGAGTGCTTACAATGTGTTGTACACTGTTCACTGAAATGAGAGAGAAAAACAGCAAATTATCCCCGTCTTCACAAGCTTACATTTTCGTGGGAGGAGACAGATGATAAGTAAATATGACATCTCATATGCCACTTGGCAATATGAGTGATGGAGATAAATATAATATTGGAGGAGAAAAGAAGTGGTGGGTACTGGGAGGTGATGATGCTATTTTATATAGGGTGGGCAGGGAGGTGGTGTTTGAGCAACAATTTGAAGAAGGTGAAGGTCTAAGCCATCTCCATCTGGGAAGAGTCTTTTGTGCAGAAAGAATAGTGGTGCAAAGGCCTGAGGGTCTTTTTGAGTGGAGGTTTAGAATAGATCATATTCCAAAATGCCTATTTTATCTAACATGCAGATAATCAGTGGAGGTGGGAAAAAGAGAGCAAAACTGATAAGAAGACTGTTAGGCTAGGTCACAAATGGTGGTGGCCTGTGGATTCGCTGATGAAGTAAAGGTGAAATATGGAAAAAGGAGAGGAGTCAGGAATTACTCTAGGTTTTATCCTGAGTTACTTGCAGAAGTTGCCATTAATTGATGTGGTGTTACTGCAGGTGGCATGGGCTTAGATGGGAAAACCAAGGGTTGAGTTTAGAGACTGCTGAGCTTAATCGTTGATGGGGATAAGCTAAATGGGCTACTGTATGGGTCTGAAGCTTAGGCGGGCAGCTCCTCCTGACATACACTTTATAGTTGTCAGAGACTAGATGGCATCTAAAGCCACAAGACTGGATGAATGCAGAGAGTGATTATAGATAAAGAAGTCCAAGATCCACCTCCTGGGGTAAGGATGCTAAAGCATTAGAAACTAGAATCTCAGACTAGGACAGAAGACAGGAGAATTCACCAACACTAAAAGCAGTGGAGGAAAATAAGTTTTATATAGGAGTATACAAAAACTTTCCAATTAATTCCAAACACACCAGACCTAGGTGGTGGAGTTAATTTGCAGTGTTTCTGAAGAACAGATTCCGAAGTAATTAATGGAAATAATATTATAAGAAGAATGTTCTGCCTTAAGCAAATAAAGTATTTAAAAGTACTTTAGAAACAGTTTTTTTGTTATGAACTTTTTTTCATTACAAGAAAATTAATAAAAACAGACCCAACCCGACAGGGCTGCTTTTGGGCAGCAATTTGTAACCAATTACTCAAAGTTGGATGAATGTTAAACATTCTTAAATTCATGAATATGGTAAAAATTGCATGATCTTTGCGGAAATAAAATGACTGCTTAAAATATTATATAATTACAATCTATCAATAGGTTTTAAGCATGGACTAATAAAACTTTCCCAAGAGAATAAAGGTTTCTAAGGAAAGAAGAAGGGAAATGCAGGCAACACTTGCTAATTGTAAAATGAAGCTTACCTGTAAAAGGATAGAGAGAGAAGGAGGAGAGGAGGAGAGAGGGAGGGAGGGAAGGCAAGGAAGAGAGAGAGAAAGAGAGATAGGGGCACTTGTGTTTGAACTTGAAAGGGAGTGTTATTATTTTTAAGGCAGAAGGGACCCTGGTGTATTTAGAATGGCTAAGAAGCAATGTAAAAAGGGATGATGCAGGAAAGAGGTCGTAGTTCTAGAAGAGTGGCCTTGGAGGACATGAGACAAGCTGGGATCTAGCTCACAGGGATTAGTCTCAGAAGGGATCTATTTTCTTTGAGCTAGAAGGAAGGATGTGAGCATGAGTGGGGCTGTAGATGTAGATGGGGCTGGGTGGGTGGATGGGGAGCAAAAAGTTGAAGAAAATCCTACATTTATTATTTAATTGCCTACCATCAAGGGATGTTTAGCACCTGCTAGGACCATTCCCATTCTTTCATCTCTAATTACAAACTTATGATTGGTTTGTAACCTGGCATTTTCTAAGTATTTCATAGTGGATCTGATGGTAACTTATGTTAGCAAGCAAGATATATTTAAGAGAAAAAAAATGTGCTCATATATATGCTTTACTCATTGAAATTAAACTTAATGGGTCTAGTTGAGAAATTGTTTTTATCTTTCCTTCAGGAAATTCGCCTTATTGATTATGAGAAAATGGTGGATCATAGAGGTGTACGGGTGGTGGCATTTGGACAGTGGGCCGGTGTGGCAGGTAGGTACAACACAGCTTTTATGTCACCCACTTTCTACATTTGCCTGGAGAATAACTGTGTGTTTTCTCTTCTGTATCAGGGGCTAGGTTTGTTTATTTCTATTGACAAAAATAAAAATGGCAATATGCTGAAGGGTGAGGAATATCAGCAGAATGGAGATGAAGATAAATTGTTAAAATATATTCTGTTATAAAAATTTTAAAAAAAGAGAGCAGGAAGAAGGGTAACAACTAGGAACAGGCTCTGACTTTTTAGGTAGTTACTTTTGGGCAGCAAAGAAGGAGAGGATAGTTTGGTAATGAGATATTGGGAAGTAGAAGACAGGGGAAGAGGGAAAGGGGAAAAAGGACCAGGGGCAGGAACTGACAGAGGAGCAGTCTGGAAAGGACAAGAACTGGAGTTTGCAGATAAACTGCTTGATTCTTGTCCCAGTGAGTACTTTGAGCCTACTACACCACAGTCCATCATTGTTCTGTATCAGATTAGACTACTTGAATGTCTAATAAGGGAAGTTGTGATTTTGGCATTCTTCATTTGGCCTTGTAATATAAAAGTGGAAGAGTCCTCACTGTGTTTTGGTGTTTATGTCACTGCTGTTTCATCTTGACCATTCTGCCTTTGCCTATTTGATATTAAACTCATATCCAAAACTATGGTTGATAGTATCATATTATTTAGTTGTTTATAAGATCATTTGGAAATCTAGGGTACTTTCACAAACAGCACTCTTGCACTGTTCACTCAAAAAATCCTTGCTCAAATATGTTGGAAAAAATTTAAAATATTGTATACTTTTAGAAATGAACAATTTCAGAAAAATCCATATTATTATTATACCCTAATCTTATTATATTTTCCTATTATACCCTTATCCACCTGCTTCTGAAATAGTAAAGAAATCTAAGCAAAATTTTGAAACTCATAAAATTCTTTCACTTAATACCAATTCCTTATTACTTATTCTAACTCCTACCTCATATCTTTCCTCACCCAATACACAAATCAGCTCTGTTAAAGTAAAATAAAATTATATTTCTTAATGCGGAAGGAGTAGTAGGGAGACCTCTGAAGACTACTCTTCCCAAGGCCTTTCAGGACTCACCCAGATGAGGTTTTGTTTATCTAGTAAGAATTAATACGTCAGAAATAAGCTTATTTATTCAGAAGTCAACATAGTCGGAAGTAGCACCACATCTATGAAGAGAATGTGGGTCTTATTCCTTAAAGAAGTATTCAGGCAAATAAACACACAAATATTTAATACAGTCAGTGCTAATTGCTATAAGAAGGGCATTTAAATGGACTTGGCCATTGAAGAAGCTTCCTTTGAAAAACGCCTTCAAAAATGAGATCTGAAGAACTATTCAAGGATATAGGGAAGAGGGAGCGTAAATGTGGGCAAAGCTCATAGGAAAGAGAGGAGAAAGAGTAGTTTTGAGGAATATAAACAAGCTCAGTATTATTAGAGTGTACACGAAGAGAAGGATATGTGAGTTTTAGAAATGTTTAGAAGGTGGAATTCACAGGATCTGGTGATTGGTTGGATGTGGGGGTAGAGGATGACAGAGACATTCCAAAGATGACATCCAGGCTATTAACTTGGACAATGGTTCAGTTCTGTTAGTACCTACAAGGATGGAAGAAGAATTTAGGAGAAGATAGTAAATGAGTTCGGTGTAGGGCACTATATTGGTAGATTACAAGGTAAGTTGCTGGAATGAAGAGACCCTATAAAACAAAGCTTAAATAAGATTGAAGTCCAGAGGTGAGGAGTCTAGGGATGGTGAGATGAGGGGAAAGCTCCGCTCTTGTCAACACATGACTTTCATTTTCAAGTTCACCTTTCTGGCTATTGCTATTTTCCAGTCAGTGGAAAGGGGAGAAAGGAATCTGAGGCAAGCAGCTTCATTTTTAAGGATGCAACCCAGAATTTGAATATGTTATTTCTACCCATACCCACTGGTCAAAACTGATGGAGAAATGTAATTTGTAACTGGACAACTATGTGTGCTGCTAAAACCATATGCTCTACTTCTATCCCATAGAAGTAGAGTTAACATGGGATTAACTAGGACTTATTATACTGCCATTGAGCAACTAGAAAATCAGATGAGGTATATAAAACAATGTTTTCAGACACTGGACAACAGGTAGTACAGATTGTGATCCCTGATAGATGGAAAATAAATGAGATGAGCTCTATGTTCATCCTGGCTGTCTGGAGAAATTTCTAGATGGTGTGTATATGGAAAAGTGTCACAAACCCTGGCAAACTCCCTGAAGTGGGGAGGCTAAAGTGGCTAGGATTGGCAACGCATATACCAAATAAGAGAGAGCTATGCAGAAAAAGTGTTCCAGAAATATGCTTAGCGTCTTGTTGAGTGGAGGGTGAAAATTCATGAGACTGGAGAAGGAACAATCTGAAGGAAAGAGCAATTACCAGGGAACTCTATGCCAAACTGTTTCCAGATTTTGTCCCATCAGCCAGGATGGAGAGACTTCACTGAACAAATAGGGTATTCAGGGAAGCCCTGAATCGTGTGGTTAAATGAGCTCTTTTTAAAAATTATTTTAGTGTATTATGGGGGTACAAGTGTTAAGGTTATGTATATTGCCCATGTCCCCCCACCTCGAGTCAGAGCCTCAAGCTCTTAATACAGACTACTCTAAATTCACCCTTATAAAAAAACTGAAAAACTAACCTTAAAGTCTAAATTGAGATATATATATATATATAATTAACAAATAAGGAGGTTAAAATAGCTATTATAAATGCTCAGTATGTTCAGGTTTTAAACAAATAAGGAGAGGAATAAAGGAGATATCTATCTATCAATATTGATAGACACTACAGAAGAAAATCTAGATATATTATCTTCCGGACATTGTTCATTTTGCATTGTTGATTGTTAGATTTTGTTGTTTTCCCTTCAGGAAGGTTGGGCTTTGTTTTGATAGGCAATGGCTTGTGGATTAAGTTGATCCTTTTAAAGCCTGTTTTCCTTCCTTCCTCTCTCCTTTATTTCTGGGATCCCAAATACACATATATTAGATCACTTGATCACCACTGGTCACTTAAATTCTGTTGTTTTTTTTCCGCTTAATCTTTTATTCTTTCTTTGCTTCATTTTATTTAGTTTCTATTGCTACAAGGGAGCAAGAAAAGAAAATACTGAAAGAAATAGATATAACTTTCCTATATTTTGTTAAAAATTATAAATCCACAGATGAGTAAAGCTCGGTAAACCTCAACACCCCCCCCCCAAAAGAAAACCACAAAGAAAATAACACTAGGAACATCATAATTATCTTGCTAAAAAGCAGTGATAAAAAAATTTAAAAACAGCCAATGAGAAAAAGACATATTAGAGTAACAAAGATAAGAAACATCGTAAACTTCTCATCAGAAACATTTCATGAGCCAGAAAGAAATGGAATGACATCTTTTAAGTGCTGAAAGAAAAAAAAGGCAACCTAGAGTTCTATGCATAGTGATAGTATCTTTCCAAAAGATAGTGTCTTTCAAATGACATCTTCCCCCCAAATAAAGATGAAATAACAACTTTTTGGTCAAATGAAAGCAGATATAATTCACTGCCATGGAGTAAATATTGAAGAAAGTTCTTTAGGCAGAAGGGAGATGGAAACATGGATCTAATTAAAGGAATAAATGACACTAGAAGTGGTAAAATGTAAACAAATATAAAATACATTATCTTTTCAAATATTTTATTTAAAGTTTTTTTTTTATAGATGATTGATAGTTTCAAACGAAACAATGTATTGTGGTATTTATAACATACATAGAACTTAACACCACCAATAGTACAAAGGGCAGGAGAAGAAAAATGGAAACAGACTTTTGAAGGTTCTTTTACTATACCTAAAGTGGTATAATATTATTTGATGTAGACTATGGTAAGATAAAGATACATATTGTAAGCTAGAACAATCACTAAAAACAAATCAAGGCACTATGGCTAATAAGCCAATATTAGAGACAAAACATCATACTAAAAAATATACAATTCATGCAAAAATGCAAGAAAAGGAGGATAAAAAAGAACAAAGAACAAATGGGACAGGAAGAACACAAATAGCAGCATAGTAGCTTTATGTTCAACTATATCGATAGTTATATTAATGGCCTAAAAACTCCAATTTTTAAAAGGATAAAGAGGTAGGACCCCACTGTATTTGATTTACTTTAAATATGAAGATACAAACATGTTAAGAAATGATATATAAAGTTATACCATGCAAACACTAAAAGCAAGCTGGAGTGGCTATATCAAAGTAAGATAAGTAGATGTAAGTCGATGTAAGATGTAAGTAGAGTTCAGAACAAGTACTATTACCTGGATAAGGCAGGATATTTCCAAAAGATAGGGGATCAATTCTCCAAGAATACACCGCAATCCTAAATGTGTATGTACCTAATAACAGAGCTTCAAAATACATGAATCAAAAACTGACAGACTTAAAAAAACATAAAGCAGATAAATCACCTAATATATTTGGATATTTAAATACTCCTCTTTCTATAATTATCAGAATGAGTAGACATAAAATTAGTAGAAATATAGGACACTTAAACACTATCAACCACCCTAAATAACTGGCATTTTTTGATCACTCCGCCTAATTGTAGTGTGAATATTCTTTTCAAGTCAAGGGGAACATGTACCCAGGTAGCCCATGTACTTGGTCACAAACCAATTTTCAATAAATTTAAAAGGTTTGAAATCATACACTATGTGTTCTGACTGTAATGAAATTAACCTAGACATTTTAATAGAAAGATAACTGGACAATTTCCAAATACTTGGAAGATAAATTATTTCATTTTTGAATAACCCATGGGTTAGAAGAAATCAGAGAAAAAAATGACTATAATTATTAGACTATAAAGAATATGAGAAGTTGGCCAGGTGAGGTGGCTCACACCTATAAGCCTAGCACTCTGGAGGCCAAGGCGGGAGGATCACTTGAGCTCAGGAGTTTGAGACCAGCCTGAGCAAGAGTGAGACCCCATCTCTACTAGCCGGGTGTGGCGGCAGCATGCCTGTAGTCCCAGCTACTCAGGAGGCAGGAGGATCGCTTCAGCCCAAAAGTTTGAGGTTGCTGTGAGCTAGGGTGATGCCACAGCATTCTATCCCCGGCGACAGAGCAAGACTCTGTCTCAATAAATAAATAAATAAATAAATAAATAAATATGGAAATATGATTAGACCAATAAATTTGATGACCTTGGTGAACTAGACAAATCCTTGCAAAATATAAATTATCAAAATCACCTCAAGAAGAAATTAAAAACTTGAGTATCAAACTACAAAATTAATTCCACTAATAGGCATTTATCAAGAGAAATGCAATATTTTGTACAGATAATTTTTTATAGTAGCACCATTCATGATCGCCTGGAAACAACCAAAATATCCCACAGAGAAATAAATAAATTGTAAATAGAAAATGGAATATGGAAAACTTTTCAGCAATAAAAAGAAACAACTACTGATACCCACAAAATATGTTTGAATCTCAAAAACATTATGTGGGGTGAAAGCAGACACACAGAATACAGTCTGTATTCTTTTGCTGTGTGTCTGCTTTCACCCAGCATAATGTTTGAACTGGTTTGAACTGTGTGGGTCCACATATTTGTGGGATGGAGAATCCATGTGTATGGAGGAAGGCCAACTCTACAGACAGGCAGGTTCTGCAGCACCAACTGCAGGACTTGAGTATGTGCGGATTTTGGTATACCCAGAGGGCCTGGAAGCTATCCTCTGCATCAGCCAAGGGATGACTGTATATGTTTATAATTTCATTTATATGAAATTCTAGAGGAACCTAATCTATACAGACAAAGGTCATCTGGGAGCCAGGGGTTGGTGGAAATATTCTGTATATGAGCATGGTGATAGTAACACAGCTGTGTATATTAACCATCAACAAACTATAAATTGGTGCATTTTATTATATATAGATTATTTCTTTAAAAGTTAACTTCAGAAAAAAGATGAAAGAAAACTTGGTAGGGGTGTGTGTATGGAGGGTGGGGGTTGTGATTCTTAGTTCTATCCCTAAGAAGAAGAAGGAGAGAATAGATGCTAAGGTCTGTGCTACCGGCATGCTGAGTGTTAGCTGTCTGAAAATCTAAATTGAGACATATGTAAGGTGGCTAGATAGGTCTTGAAATCAAAAGCAAAAATCTGTGTTGGAGGGACAGACTTGGGGTCGTCCACATACAGACAGTACTTGAAATTTAGGACTGGATGAAATTACCTAAGGAAAAGATGTAGATATTGAAAAGCATAGAGCCCAGGATAGAATCCCAAGGGTGAATCATATAAAAGAAATGGGCATAGGAAGAGGAACCTAATGAAAGGTAGGATAAAAAATTTCAAGTCAGGGATGCTGAGGGAAGAAAGTGTTTCAACAATGAGGGGAGTCAATGTGGCCAGATACTTCTAACCTAATCTAAAAATTGTCCACAGAGTTTAGCTATTTAGGTCACTAAATAATTGGTGGGGGCTCTTCAGTCCTTGGCAACTTTGTTTTTGTTTGATCATTTGTTTATGGTATGGGATGGATTAGAGCATGTTCAAACGTTGATAAGAATGAACCAATAGGGAGGGAATAATTCAATAGTGAATTTTTTGTCTGGCAAAAAGGGATGGGATCTGGAGCCAAGGTGGAAAGACTGATCTTAGTTAAGAAGAGGAACACTCTTTTTCTATTTTATCCGAATTGAAGATGGAAGAAATAGGTGTGGGATGCAGCTAGACTAGTGCATTTGAAGGCAGAAAGTTCAGGGGATGAGTACGATCTGCCGAGGCTTCTTTCAAATCTGAGATGCTGTGATCTGTGCTTCCTCAGGGCGCCAAGCAGGTTGGAGAATGGGCAGAGAGAACAGCTTCAACTCTTCCCAACTAATGGTCTTTCTATTGGTCTGATTCTGCAATAGGGATGATCAACATTTTACATGGAATGGGTTTAAGGCTCCTTGCTTTGGGACATCACACACCTTTTATGGTGAGAGATGTTTATTTCGTTTGTTTGTTTTTTTTTGAAAAGACATATCACAGTTTAAGAATAGAAACATGTCTCAGCTGGTGGACTAATGTGCATTGTGTGTGCTTGTTTGCAGCATATTGGCATGGCTCATAACTACAGGAATAGCAGTCAGGCTGTGCAAGCTGTCCGTGATGCTGGTTACGAAATATCTCTGGGTCTGATGCCAAAGTCGATAGGGCCCTTAACGTTTGTGTTCACAGGGACTGGTAATGTATCTAAGGTAAATTTCACCTGTCTTCCATCCCTAAAGCAGTCTGAAACTCTGAAACTAACTCAAATGATGTGGGAATTTCAAATAAAATGAACAAGGATTCTATTTTTGGTACTTTCCTTACCAGTGTATTTTTCTCCTAGTGAAGAGCAGTGATGGTCTGAACATTTTCTTTGCTTTTAGTTGATGCCAAGCTATCAGAGACTTGGAATGCTTTATTCTTTCTTTCCTTTTTTCTCTTTTTAAGGTATAATTCATTGTTAATAGCATAAGGGTATGTTCAGAGGGTGATCTATTTTACCTCCTTCACTGAGTTGTCCAAAAGTTTGGAAGTGACCTTGGGATGTACATTTTTTAAGACTACTTGGAGTTTTGCCAATAAGACATTAAGAAGATTAATTCAAAACTGGAATTAATACTTTCTTCCTTCTTGAGTGGTTTTGAGAATGCATTTGTAATTTCCCATAGAAACTTGTAATTGTAAAATAGTTTTTAGTTTCAAAGGACATAATTAGGACATAACTATTACTATTATATCTGATTTTTTTCTTTTGTAGGTAATATAGTTTCCCCGCTTGAAATAATTTCTGCAATGGTTTGAAAAGTAAATGGAAATATTTTATTGTGCCCTCATTTCTAAATGTTCTTGTAGATACTCAGAGTAACTTAAATAAAATAAAAAATTAAAGCCCCTTCTAAAGTGTACCGTTCAAACTGGAATAAGCACTGGTTTACAGGTTTCCTGTAAAACGCACATCTGTACTTCTGTATTGCAATTCTGGTTGCAGGGAGAGCAAGTAGAGCTGTGTAATTTTGGGAGAAACGAGCTAGAATCTTTGTAGGAAACCATGTTAGTTCTTATTGTATTGATTTTTTTTTTTAATTTTTACTCATCTGTTATTAACAGGGAGCCCAAGAAATCTTTAATGAGCTCCCATGTGAATACGTGGAGCCCCATGAATTGAAAGAAGTTTCCCAAACTGGAGGTAAGGGGCAGGGGATGACTGTAGCTTTTACTGTTTTTAATAGTCTCTGTTATAATATTTTATCACCATAAATCTTTATCATTTGTCACCCACTTTACTAATTTCTTTCTCCTCTGCAAGACCTCAGAAAAGTGTATGGGACGGTGTTAAGTCGCCATCATCATCTTGTCAGGAAAACAGATGGTGTATATGATCCTGTGGAGTATGACAAATATCCTGAGCGCTACATAAGTCGTTTTAATACTGATGTGAGTATCATATTCAGCTTTTGAGTTGGTTGTTTATGAAACAACACTGTAGTTAGGCTGTCTTCAAGGGGAGAAATTATGAATGTGTACACTGGTTTTCAGTTCCTCTGTTGGGAATTTTTGGGTATCCTGAGTTGGCCTTAGGAGTTGTCATCTTTTATTGGTGTTTAGAGTGGCCTGTGCTTAGTGGTTTTGGTGGTTTCCGTGGGTATGCCCTTCGCTTCACTGCCTCTGTTTCTACTTCAGGTCTGCGTGTGCCCAATAGCTCTAAACCGTTTTCTGTGGATTATTGTTTTCTGTATTTATCCTGGACTAGTTAGCACTGTTGGCAAAGCACAATGTCTATGAGGTTTGGTCTCAACTTAGGGTTATCCCTTCTATGGCCACAAATTGCAATCCCAACCTCAGCCAACCATCTTTAAATACATGTCATTGATTACAGGAGGCCAGGGTGAAATAGTTTGGCCATACAAACACAGATCACCCCCACTGTATGAAAAAGCTACTTACAAATCAGATCCTTCTGACAGGGACACACTGACTTTATCTTACCAGAAATGCAATATATTTGTGTGTTCTACAGTAACTGGCTATGTAATAATCCTCCCCCAAATAAACCAAGAAACCAAAAGATAAACAAAGCAAAAAATGCATGCATTTTTTATGAAAAGGAATACTTTATTTTTTTAATTTTTTTGGAATACTTTAAATAGTTTTAAATATGTTTGAACAACACAGTATTTTTAGATTCTGGTATGAAGTTTAGCTGTCATAGCACGTAGAGCATGTTAGAGAGAAGGACTCTTAACTTCAGCTTGACATGTTTGAAGAGCAAAAATCATGAAACTAGTTTCAAACTGAAACATTTTGAATCTAGTAAATTTTCATCCCTTCTCTTTTCCCCAATCACAGAAGTATTGGTGATTGGATGCATCCTAAAACTTATACTGACCTAGTTACCATGTATGCATGTATGTAGCACATTTCTCCATGGAGCTTACAGATGTTATCTGGTTTAATCTTCACAGCATTCCTTTGAGGAATGGGGTATGTATCATCCCCATCTGGCAGGTAAGGAAACTAGAGCCTAGAGAAGTTGAGGTAGCATGATTTAGATCACACCCTACTGGTGATTGAACTAGAAATAGCATTCTAGGGCACTTGGCTTTCTGTCCTGTCCTTTTTCTTTGCTATGCAATACATTACAGAATGAAAATATTATTATGTTTATGGTCATATGTTTTTCTTTTCTTTTTTTTTTTTTTGAGACAGAGTCTCACTTTGTTGCCCAGGCTAGCGTGGGTGCCATGCCATCAGCCTAGCTCACAGCAACCTCAAACTCCTGGGCTCAAGTGATCCTACTGCCTCAGCCTCCCAAATAGCTGGTACTATAGGCATTCGCCACCATGCCTGGCTAATCAAATATTTTTTTTTTATTTATAGTAGAGACGGGGTCTTGCTCTTGCTCAGGCTGGTTTCAAACTCCTGACCTTGAGCAATTCGCCCCCCTTGGCCTCCCAGAGTGCTAGGATTACAGGCATGAGCCACCGCGCCCGACCCATATGTTTTTCTATGATGGGGTAATTCCACACTGAAATCTGGGTGGGTATTTTGCTTCACGGTGGACAATCTTGGTGAGCATCTTTGCTTCCAAAGATGGCCACTGACCTGGCAAATAAAAAAGTCAATTCGAAGTAACATTTACTTATTTCTCATGGACCTTATTGATAGCTCTCTTTCAGCACATTGTATTGAAAATAAGTGATTTCCTATTTGATTGAACTTGGAACTTGCTTTCCAGATTGCACCCTACACAACTTGTTTAATCAATGGAATTTACTGGGAACAAAACACTCCTCGCCTGCTAACCCGCCAAGATGCTCAGAGTCTCCTGGCTCCAGGAAATTTCTCAGTTCCTGGTGTGGAAGGCTGCCCTGCATTACCACACAAGTAAGGACTTTACTTCAGCAACAATGGCGATGGCAGAGTTTAGAGCAGCACTCATTATTAGGGTATGAAAGCATATAGTTTCCCACACATCACAGGACTTGATTGCTAATGACTAGTCTGCTTTATCTCCCTGCACCTCTTGGAAGCATTTGACATGGTTAACCTTCCTTCTTTTTTGAAATTCTCTTCATTTTACTTCCGTCCACTCCATATACAGCTCCAAAGCAGCCTCCTCAGGGAGGTCTCCTTGTGTTTTCCCTCCCCCATCTCTCTCTGGTCTGTTACCCTCATTTTGTTTCTAAATTTGTGATCATTTATTTTCCTTTATCTATTATTTTTCTCCCTCCCGCCGGGACTTAATCTCATTAAGGAAAGGGGCCCCATTTTGGCCACAGGCACCCAGTTTATGCCTGATATGTAATAGACACTCAAATTATTATCAAATGTTAAAGTAATTAATTAATCAATAAATATTTGTGGAACATCTGGCATGCCTGGCACTCGGGTAAAAGATATGTTTGCATCCCTCAGACATGTAGCTGGCTGGTGTCAGGCAAATGCTAAGGGAATGCTAGCAGCAACATCACTGAAAGAATTCAGAAAGCAGAAGCACTGAGTTCAGCAAAGACTGAGAAGGGGGGAGTGTGGAGAACAAGAATCTCAAATGAGAGGATTGTGCTTGAGAAATATGGAACCACCAAAGCACAATTTAGGACACTGAGTGGGACTGTCTAGCTCTACTATAGGTTCATGTAGGCAGGTGCTAGTTGGAGATTAAGTAGGAAAATTGTGGAAGAATTTTGAGTGCTGAACTGAGACTTTTGTTCATAATTCTGGAGATTTCGGTGTCATCACATCTAATATTATGTCTTAAGCAAGGTGGAGGTAGAGTAATTGAACCTTTGTGGATTATTTAGAGATGGCTAACTAGGTTAACTTTAGTTAGTCTATTGTCAATGATTTCTCCAGGGAAGAAATTTTCCACCTTTTTTCCCCTTTCTTTTCTCTTTCCTTTCTTTCTGTTTTTCTTGTGGAGACTAAAACTCATGTTGGGAAGATTCTGTTTCCCTGAACAGCACAGTGTCCTGAGGAATGAGCTTAGGAAAGAGAGCCTAAAAGCCTGGAAAATGCTTGGCACCAACATTGAAAATTGTTCCAAGTTCCTTTCATTTTTATTCATTTTCAGTCTTGTTGGAGACTTCAGAATTCCATCCTCTCTTAATCCAAGCATTGATGTTATTTTCAGGCTTGTGGCAATATGTGACATTTCAGCTGACACAGGAGGATCTATAGAGTTTATGACCGAATGTACAACAATAGAGCGTCCCTTTTGCATGTACGATGCAGACCAGCATATTATTCATGACAGGTGAGTTTACTAAAGGTTTGCAAATTTGGAGAGATATTCTCAAATATATTTTGAAAACTTAGTGGAAAAAGCACATGCCAATTTAAACACTTAAATATGCGTAGATGGTATTTAAATGAAAGGTGGGCCACCGAAGAAGGAAAATGGTTTGTTTGAAAAGTCTTGTTTATTTTGTTATGCACTTTTGCATGAAATTGCAAATGATAATGAAGCAAATATAATGGGGTAGACATCTGGAAATTTAGCGCTTACAGATACCTTTTTGTATATCTGAATAAAGCATATTGCTTCTCCTAGTGTTGAAGGCTCTGGGATTCTGATGTGTTCCATTGACAATTTGCCGGCACAGCTTCCAATTGAAGCTACAGAATACTTTGGAGACATGCTGTACCCTTATGTTGAAGAAATGGTAAGCAGGCTGGTAGCATCTGCAACAACTCTGGCTTTACATAGAATTATAGAGTAATCTTATGAATGTTCTGGTCTTCTGTGTCTAAGAAATCTGTTGTAAAATGAAATGCCAGCCCTTCCCTGAAGTGTTAATACTTAGTGATCCTCTTTTATTCTACATATTCTGCCTGCTTGTCTCATGGGGAATATGATTATATCACTGCCTTCCTGCTTAATTGCAATTACATTTGTCTCTCATTATATATATTTTATTAAGAATGTTCACAACATATGAATAAGAATTACTTTATTTTCAGTTCTTTATTGTCTAGGTCATTTTGTACTGGGACATTCTTACTGTGCTATGATTAACATATTTGAAAAATTAGAAATACGGAAAATTGTATTGGATTTTCTTCACTAATACTTAGTTAAGTGACAGCTTATGTTGGGGTCATGTATTTTTCTTCTGTGATCAGTGATTGGCTAATGAAATACTGTGTTATCTAAATTACATTTTCTTTACCAAAGAAAATCTTTTTTATTTTGGTGTTTATCGTAAGCATTCATACCCATCCTGCTTTATTTCTATTGCTAATGATTGCCAGCCTCTGGCAATGATTTTAGAGGTATGAATAATGGCTCTTGTTCTTTGAATCCATACCTTCACTCATGAGTTCTCACACTAAAATGAGACAGTAGTTAGTGGGGCAAGAATTGGTAAGACTTCAAGCCTGTGATCTTCTTCCTTTCAAATAGCATTCTGTTTTGACCCTTTGTTTTTCTGCTTGAAATATGTCAGCGGCAAGATGTAGCAGGCTTTAGAAAATGCAGGCACCAGGCATTATCATGGTTGGCCATGATACTGTACCTACTATGTGCCAGGCAGTGTTCAAAGTACTTCATATATTTTAATTCTAAATTCTCATGAGGTTTTTCTTTTTTTCTGTTTGGGCCTCTTACTAATAATTCTACTATGAACATTTTTGATGTGTCTTTTTGGCACAAACACACACACATGCACACGCACATATATACATACATTATTTTGTATATGTATCATACATTAGGATTATTAACGTTTGTGTTCATAAAAGAGCTTTAGCTAAAATTCTCTTGTCTTATAATATCTTTGTCAGGTATGAGTATTAAGAGTATGTTTGCCTCAAGACAAGTTGGGAAGTGTTTCTTTATTGTTGGTCTCAGGAGATTTTAAATGTGGTTGATGTTATTTCTACTTAGTAGAATTCATTGGCAAAACTATTTTTTTGGGTTGGGAGCATTTAAGGGTAAGTTTTTAAATTATAGATTAAATTTTATTAATAAGCATAAGGGTGTTCAGATTCATTTTTCTTCTGCTAATTTTGGTAAGTTTATTTTTCTAGGAATTTATATATTTCATATAAGTTATAAACTTTATTGTTATAATATTTTTCATAATATCTTCTTATCTGTTTAATAGATTTTGTAGTGATTTCCTGTATTACAGAACTGATGTTAGTTATCTATGACTTCTTTTTTTTAATTTGTTTTACCTGGAATTTATCAATCTTATTAGTCATTTCAAAGAACTGGTTTTAACTTTGATGAAGTTAAAACCTCTCTATTTTGTATCCTTTTCTATTTCATTAATTTCTAATCTTATCTTTGTTATATTTTATATGACTTTATTGGGAGCTTAGTTCACCCTTCTTTTCCTAACTTCTTGAAGTAAGTGCTCAGGTAAGTAATTTTCAGTCTTTCTCTTTAGTAGTATGTGCATTTTAAAGCTATAGGTTTTACTCTGAGTATAGCCCATTTTTATCTTTATCCTTTCTTTTTTTAAAAAATAATTTTAATAAATTTAGCAGGTACAAGTTGAATTCCATTATACATATATATTGTATAGTGGTGATGTCTGGGCTTGTAGTGTACCCATCACAAAAATAGTGTACATTGTAGCCCATAGGTAATTTCTCATCCCTCACTCCCTTCCTTGATCCCCCTCTTTGAGTCTCCAATGCCCATCATAACATTGTGTGTCCTTGCATAGCCATAGTTTAGCACCTACTTATAAGTGAGAACATGCAGTATTTTTGTTCCTGAGATACTTCACTTAGGATAATGGGATCCAGTTCCATCCAAGTTGATGCAAAAGATATTATTTCATTCTTTATTATGGCTGTCTGGTATTCCATGGTGTATATGTGTGTGTGTGTGTGTATGTGTGTGTATATATATATCCATTTTCTTTATCCATTCATCAGTTGATAGGTACTTAGGTTGATTCCATATCCTTGTGGTTGTGAATTGTGCTGCAATAAACATATGAGTACAAGTATCTTTTTGATATAATTATTTCTTTTCCTTTGGGAGGATACCCAGTAGTGGGATTTCAGGATCAAATGGGACAACCACTTTTAGTTCTTTGAGAAATCTCCATATTGATATCCATAGAGGTTGTACTAATTTACATTCCCACTAACATTATATAAGTGTTTCCTTTTCCTGCATCTGCATCCTGGCCAACATCTCTTCTTTATTGACTTTTAAATAATGGCCATTCTGACAAGGCTAAGGTGTTATCTCATTGTGGTTTTAATGTTCATTTCCCTGATAATTACTGATGTTGAGCATTTTTTCATATATTTCTTGTCCATTCAAAATATCTTCTTTTGAAAAATGCCTGTTCAAATTATTTGCCCAGTTTTTAATTAGGTTGTTTGTTTTTTTCTTGCTGAGTTGTTTGAGTTCCTTTTATTTAGATTCTGAATATAAGTCTTTTGTTGAATACATAGTTTGTAGATATTTTGTACCATTCTATAGGTTATCTTTTACTCTGTTGACTATTTCTTTTGCTATGCAGAAGCTTTTTAGTTTAACTAAGTCCTATTTGTCTATTTTTGTTTTTGTTCATTTGTTTTTGTGCTCTTAGTCATAAATTGTTTGCATAGGCCAATGCCCAAAAGATTTTTTCATAGGTTTTCTTCTAGGATTTTTATGGTTTCATGTCTTACAAATATGGCATTGAATCTGGAGATTGGGTTTCAGTGGTACGTAAATGTTAACAATATTAAATTGTTAACAATCCATGAACATCAGCTATATTTCCATTTGTTTTTGTCCCCTTTATTTCTTTCATCAGTGTTTTATGGCTTTTCTTGTAGAGTTCTTTCACTTCCTTGGTTAAATTTATTTCTAAGTATCTTATTTTTACTGTAGCTATTATAAATGGGATTGTTTTCTTTTTTGTTTGTTTTGTTTTTATTTCAGTATATTATGGGGATACAAATGTTTAGTTTACATATATTGCCATTGCCTCACCTGAGTCAGAGCTTCAAGCATGTTCAATCCCCCTGATGGTGCACACTGCACCCATTAGATGTGAATATACCCATCCCCTCTGCCCCCTCCTACCTGCCCAACACCCGATGAATGTTACTACTATATGTGCACATAAATGTTGATCAGTTAATACCAATTTTTTGTTGAGTATATGTGGTGCTTGTTTTTTCCATTTGCATGGGAATCTTCTTTAATTTCTTTACACCTATGTGCGCCCTTAGGGCTAACTGAGAGAATGTTGTAGGCAGCATATAGTTGGATTTTGTTTTTTGTCATCTATTTAGTCACTCTATGTGTTTTGATTGGGGAATCTATAGTCCATTTACAAATTATCAAAGTAACTATTAATAGGTAGGGATCTACTACTGCCAATTTTGTTAATTGATTTCTGATTTTTTGTAGCTCCTTTGTTCTTTCTTACTCTCTTTAGTTATTTTTGTGATTTTGTGATTTTCTTTAATGTTAAGTTTTTATTTTATTTTTCTTTATTATTTGTATATCTGCTATAGTTTTTTGCTTTGTGTTGTCATGTGGTTTATGTAAAACATCTTATAATAGAGTATTTTATACCAATAACAACTCAAATTCAGTTGCATACAAAATCTCTAGACTTTTATTCTCCCCCCATTTTTTTTTTTTTTTTTTTTTGAGACAGAGTCTCACTTTGTTGCCTAGGCTAGAGTGAGTGCCGTGGCGTCAGCCTGGCTCACAGCAACCTCAGACTCCTGGGCTCAAGCGATCCTTCTGTCTCAGCCTCCCAAGTAGCTGGGACTACAGGCATGCGCCACCATGCCCGGCTAATTTTTTCTATATATATTAGTTGGCCAATTAGTTTCTTTCTATTTATAGTAGAGACGGGGTCTCGCTCTTCCTCAGGCTGGTTTTGAACTCCTGACCTCGAGCAATCCGCCCGCCTCAGCCTCCCAGAGAGCTAGGATTACAGGCGTGAGCCACCGCGCCCAGCCACTCCCCCCATTTTTGATGTTGCAATTTACATCTTTTTACATTATGTATTTATGAACACCTTATTATAGCTATCATTACTTTTGACTGTTTTGAATTTGAATCATATATATACACATACATACACACACACATGAGTGATATACATAGCACCCTAGCAATATTGGGGTATTATGGACTTGACTATATATTTACCTTTACCTGTGAATTTTATACTTTCATATGTTTTCATGTTAGTAATTTGCATCCTTTTGTTTCTACTTGAAGAACTTCCTTAAGTATTTCTTGTAGAGCAGGTCTGGTGGTGATGAATTACCTCAAAGTTTGCTTATCTGGAAATATTTATTTCTCCTTCATTTCTGAAGGATAGCTTTGCTGTGTATAGTATATTTTGGCTGGTAGCTTCTTTCTTTCAGCACTTTGAATATATCATCTCATTTTATCCTGGCCTGCAGGTTTCTGCTAAGAAATCTACTGATAGTCTAATAGCAATTCCCTTATATGTGATGATGTTTTTCTTTTTCTGTTTTTAATATTCTGTTTCTCTTTGATTTTTTTTTTTTTTGAGACAGAGTTTCACTCTGCTGCCTTGGCTAGAGAACCATGGTGTCAGCCTAGCTCACAGCAACATCAAACTCATGAGCTCAAGGGATCCTTCTGCCTCAGCCTCCCAAGTAGCTGGGACTACAGGCATGTGCCACCATGCCAGCTATTTTTTTCTATATATTTTTAGTTGTCTAGCTAATTTCTTTCTATTTTTAATAGAGAGAAGGTCTCGCTCTTGCTCAGGATGGTCTCGAACTCCTGAGCTAAAACAATCCACCCACCTCAGCCTCCCAAAGTAGTAGGATTACAGGCATGAGCCACCGCACCCAGACTCTCTTTGACTTTTGACATTTGAATTATAATGTGTCTTGGAGAGGACTTCTTTGGGTTGAATCTGTTTGGGAACTGTTGAGCTTCATGTGTATAAATGTCCATATGTCTTCTAAGGTGGGAAGTTTTCATTTATAAAAAATTTCTATTTAATAATTTTAAAGTTTACCATTGTCTATTAAATCTATATATTTTGCCTTTTTATTTTTGAACATATTAATTACAATTATAATTTAGGCTCATATCTGATAATTCTAAAAAAATTTTTGGTCTATGTTTCATAATTTTTAACTTGGGTTTCAACCAATTCTTATCTTTTAGTGTCCTTATTTATTTTTTATTGAATGCCACACATTGCATATGTAAAATTGTAGCAATGATTGGAGGCTCAGGGTGCTATGTGATTTTCCTTCAGAGATTTTGTTTGTTTTTGGCAGGGAGATAGGCAAGGAAATAGGTTAGGAGAAAATTAGCTCAATTCATTTAGGTATAGAAGTGATTCAAGTTAGGGTTGTAGTCCTTTGGAGAACTGATGTTGTCCAAATTACTATTTATTTTGGAAGGTAGTCTTTCAGGATCCCAAATGTAAGTATGGTGCTTATTAGGATCTCTCTTCTGCAGATCTTAAACTTCAATATTTGTTACTCTGTTTTTGAAAGCTAGCCAAAAGCTCTTAGCTTCTCAGTCTCCCTGCTGCTCTCTGCTCAACCTCTCAGCATCTCAGACACTGCTTTCACATTGGCAAATGCCCTAAATAGGAAAGTAGTGCCAAATGCTGTACTCATCTCTTTGGGCTTCTTTGTCTGAGTTATGGTGCAGCAAGTCTTCGCTGCTTTTGAGCCTAAAAACTCTGAAACCTTTTAATGTTTTATCTCATTATACTCAGTGGATTTTATTTGAAACAAGCTTATCACCATTATTGGATGAAAAATATACATTTTAAAAGGCGATTTTTGTGTGTGTGCCTCTACGAATCACTAGTTGATAGCATTTTAGGCAGTGTGACAAGTTAAAAACATTAGATGGTGAGTTGGAGATTTTTGGTAAGCATTGAGGCAGATGGTATTTTTTTAATATCTGATGACTAAGCCAGCTTCTCTAAACTGTTTACACTTTGCTCTTTTCACATTATTGTAGTCTTCCAGCCGGTAGTAGTGAGATTGTCTTGGGGTCATCTGTCTCAGCACTATCTATAAGCACTGGATATCTATAAAAATTGATAACCTTCTCTATTTCAGAGTCTTGGTATGTATGTATCTTATTACCACTAAAAAGTTGGGTATATTGTCTGTCTTTTCTGATAACTGCATAGGAAATGTATTTAGAGCTTATACACTCCCTCTTTTCCTCCCAGATTTTTAGTTTTAACTTAAGGTCCATATAGACTGTAGCATTGCAGGGCACAGTCTATCGCTTTGCAAACAACATAGAAGTTTTTGTTTCAATTGAATTCAATAGATATTTATTGGGAATCTGTTGGAATAAAGCATAGATAGGAATGAAGAAAATTAAAACACAGCATCTGACCTACAGAAGCATGAGTTCCAGGAAGAAGATGATACAACTGTGCAACTCTGCCATGAGGTTGAATGTGACAGCCATCAGAAAGATGCTAATGAAGGTGTGGAAGGAGAGTAGTGTCTTGTTGGAAAAATCAGGAAAGGTTTTACGAAAGATATGACATTTAAGATGGCTTGAATGAGAGGTATACTATGTGATGGGGACTGTAGAACAAAGATGGGAGGTTTCTTAAGGCAGGGCTTCTGTGAGTTGACAAGTCTGATTGAGTAAAGGTATGTAAGTTAGTACCATATGGTAAAGGGTCTTAACACCAGGATGAATAGCTTGAAATTAATTTACAAAATAGTGATGAGCTATCAAAAGTGTTAGATATAAAAATGACAAGATATACCATATGTTTCAGCACCCTTATGCTTGGGATTTTGTTATAATTGAATTCTAGAAAGGGAGACAGTTAATTGTAGTAAGTGAGCCTTTTGTTGTTTTTAATGTTTACCTTTCTTTAGGTAGATTCATGATAATTATGGTTTTGGAAGAAAGATCTATTTGATTTTAAATAATTGTTTCATGTATTTACTCATTTATTTATTGAATATTTACCATCTTATCCTGTGGCAGGCATATGACACGATGCTGAATGCAGTTCGTACCTTCAAGGTGTGCTTGAGAGTAGATTTTGGTAAAGGGTTCATAGAAGGGGCAAATCTTTACTTTGTCTTGGAGGATGAAGAGAGGGAATTCTAGGTAGGGGGTATAGTATGCGAGGCACCCACAAGGTGTAGCACAGAACAGAAGCATGTGAAAATGTGGTGCAGGTAGGCAGCGCCAAGCTGTTAATAGGACTGAAGTGCTGGGTATGAGGCAGAGGGAGTCAAGGCTTGATATGCAGAGCCAGACTGTAGAGAGCCTTGCAGCCATGCAAGAAGCTAGGGACTTTATCTTGAAGGTAACAGAAAGTTATTGAATTATTTTAAATAGGTACAGGAGAAATAATTAAATTTGTGTTTTTGTTTGGAGATAGACAGAAGGAAAAGAGGTAGAAGGCAGTTGCCATGGTTCCAGTGAGCCCTACATAAGGCTGTAGAATTAGAGATAAAGAGCAGACAGCGGGAAGGATACAAGAGTTCAGTGTTTCAACCATATGTCAAGTGGAATTAGAACATCATTTTATTATCTACTAGCAGCTTTTGACCTGCAGAAAGGGTTAGCAGGTGGAGGAGTCTTCTTAAGAAGGGAATACTCCAGCACTGGCCAAGAAAAGGAAGTGGTGGGAGGACCCCAAAAAGGAAGTAGTGGGAGGACCCCACGTACAGCTGATCCTCTGTATCCATGGGTTTCACATCTGGAGATTCAACCAATTATGATTTGAAAGTACTTGGGGAAAAAAAACCCAACAGTACACCAGTAAAAATCATACAAATAAAAAACAATACAGTAATACAGTATAACAACTATTTACATAGCATTTGCATTGCGCTATGTTTTATAAGTAATCTAGAGATGATTTCAAGTATATAGGAGGTTGTGCATAGATTATATGCAAATACTACACCTTTTTATATAAGGTCCTGGAGTTAGTCCCCCTTGGATACTGAGACAATAGTATATTGATTCTGTGAGCTTCCCAAAGTATGCCCTAGCTTATAGATACTTATCTTATTTTTAAAATGCCCATACCTCAGGAATAGATAACCTACATGTCTTGTGCTTTAGATACATGAAAGTATTATCATTTTATATTTATTTTAATACAGTAAGTAAATTCTCTGCTGCCAGCATCTGTTTGATACATTTTTTTCTTCCTAGTTGGGTGAGTGCTCTAGACCTTAACTTATGATTAGGGAGGAAAGATTGACTTATGGGCAGGCCCTTATGGGAAGGCCCTGCCTTCAGAGCTAACAGCACTAACATACATGGTCTTTACTTCTTGACAGTATATTCAGGAGTTTGGTACCTTGGGAGAAAAGAGGAAGAATAGAAGAATGCTGGGATGTTCATGTGAGAGATGTGTCTTTTGTCATTGTCTCTGTGATGACGTCTTATAAGATAATAGGAAGAAAATGTGGATGCCTTTTGAGGTCTAGTTGGTCAAGTTACTTTGCCTACCACTTTTGAACTGCTGATGTGACTATACATAAAATTAATATTGACTTAAGGGAGACCCCCTACTGCAGAGTTAGTGGCCTTGCTGAGTGGAAAATCCCATTATCTGCCAGGCATGATGGTTCATTTCTGTAATCCCAGGGCTTTGAGAGGCCAAGGAAGGAGGATTGCTTGAGGCTAGGAGTTTGAGAACAGCCTGAGGAGTGAGAACCCCTCTCTGCCAAAAAAAAAAAAAAATTGGCCTGTCGTGGTGGTGCATGCCTGTAATCCTAGCTGCTCAGGAGGCTGAGGTGGAGGGATTATGCTGCTGCACTTTGGCCTGGACAACAGAGGAGACGTTGTCTCTAAAAAAAAAAAAAAAAAAAAAAAAAGAAAGATAATTCCATTCTCTACTTCAAATAGAACAGCTTGAACTTTTGGAATGGGATAGTGGCCCTCAGAGGGAGGATGAAAGCTGTAAGGCTTGTGATGATATTTGAGAACATATTCAATATGACATATCTAACTGGTCAGGAAGGATAAGTTTTTCCTTAAAAAGATGATTATAGTGCAATTTCAGTTTTAAAATCGCAACTTGTGCTGAAACATCATGTTCTTGGGGACAGAGTTGATTACTTGTACTTGAAGAAGACTTCTATTACCAATTATTTGTCTTCAGTGATCTTCAGAAGACTGTTTCCTAAATTCTTTTTTCCTTTAATTAATATTTTAAAATGGCCACAGACACCAAGAAGCTTTCTTTGCAATGCCATTGATCTCTTACAAATCTCGTTTTCCTTTCAGATATTATCAGATGCAACACAACCTCTTGAAAGTCAGAATTTTTCTCCTGTGGTGCGAGATGTAAGTTACAAGAATTTCTTTTCATAAATGTATTTTTTCTACTACCATCCTC
Organism: Microcebus murinus; assembly: GCF_040939455.1. NCBI lineage: Eukaryota > Metazoa > Chordata > Mammalia > Primates > Cheirogaleidae > Microcebus > Microcebus murinus. The sequence goes on along the minus strand of NC_134112.1, from coordinate 75,538,381 downwards.
ACTCCCTCTCTCTCCCCACCCCCCTCCTCTCCTCATCTCTGTTACTCTGTCTCTTCTTTATCAGTCATGTTTGTCGGACTAAAATGTGGATACTAAAGAAATGTCTTGTGTCATATACATTTAGGCAGTGATTACATCCAACGGTACATTGCCTGATAAATATAAATATATCCAGAAACTCCGGGAGAGCAGGTAAGTATTGTTCACATTCTCTTGTTTTATACATTTATTCTTATCTTGAATTTGATGAATATTTTTTAATGCTTCGATAGGAGTTCTTAATATTAGGTTTGTATGACAATATACATTTTGCTAATGTCTATAAATGTAGATAATCCAAACTAAATGGCTAAAACCAATGTGAGGTTTTCCTCCCTAACCAGTGGTATAGCATCATTTTGATGTTCTGATATCATATGTAGGTATGTGTGTAAGCAAGCAAAAATCCAAAGAGGTTGTCCTTTGGGTAGCCCCTTGTTCTTTCTCTAACATTTTGCATAGTGTCAGGGCTCAGTTATTTTCTCAAGGGAAAATGAGCACACCAACCCCTTCTCTCGTACTTTCAGTTTGGGTTTTAGTTGAGGGCTTACATTTTATTTTGTTTAGTATAATGTTTAGGAAAGTGAGTTATTGGATAGAAATTAAGAGAGTATTGAAGAAAGCAAATGGTAAGAGAGAGTTTCCCCCAAAGATTCTTATTAGGGGAAGGTGCCAAGAAGAAATGTAGCAAATCTACTCAAGAGAAGAGTTGTCTTAGAAAGGTGTTTAGCTACCAAGGCCACCATTTCCTTAACTGACTCTACAAGTTAAAGTTTGAAAACATTGATGTTCCTTTGGAATGGTCTGGTATCCCCAGCTGATTGCACTTGATGTGTGCTTATATTTGCTCCACTAGTCTATTTAAATGTGACAAAATAAACCATGCACTGAATTCTTAGGAGAAACCAGAGTGGGAAAACAAAAAAAACCCCAAACAAACAAACAAAAAACCCCCAAACAACTATCTTATCTTTTTTTTCCAGTGGTGCTATCTATAAAAAGTAAATAAATAAATCTGCCAAGATCAAGTGTACTATAGTTACAAAGTTACACTTATAGTTACTTTTTAATATGTCAATGAAATATTCTAGTATATGACAACAAGAGAATTTAATTTTTTTTCTTAAGAGAAGCTAGCTCTATAACTCTATAGGAGAGTTTCTTACAGGGGAAACTTCTCATTTGTTTGTTTCCCATAGCTATCTTCTGATTCTCGTCTGATGATCTCTTATACTACTAATACTAATGACATGTCTAACATGACTAGTCATGATGCTATGTCTTCATTTTTGTGTTTCATATTTCATGTAGTGGCAGGTTTAGTTGGCTTCAATTGCTACAACTTCCTGCCCTCCTTCTCTGATGGAATCTTGTGCCAAGAGACTGATAATGAAGAATGCATTTTGAAAGAAAATTTGCCATATTTAAACCCTACATTTTGAAAATATTCTTATGCTCTTTTCATCATTTATCACAATGATTTTTAACTTGGAGTCTGGGGCTTAAGGGTACTAATGGGGTGGACAGTATTAGAATCTAGGAGTGACCTTTTAAAAATGTATTTTGAACCTTTTTAATTTGGACATCAGAATAATGTTTTAATTTATCAAGAAAGTATTGTTAGACAGAATATAATATAACCAAATAATAATGGTTCTCTCTGGGAGGTAAAATGGGATGGAGATAGTATTTAAAGTAGATCTCATCTCATCAGTAATATGTGTGTTGGGCATACAGAAGGGCAGGAACATTTTATGTTTGTATTTATTCACTTCTAACTAATGAAAAGATTTATGAGTTAAAGTTCAAGAGACATTTGTCGTAAAGATTCCAACAATACAGCCTGCTGCTTAAGGCCTGGACACCAGGCCATTTCCATGGCTGCATGTTGAGATTGGGGAATTTGATTAAAAAGACATTTAATGAGTACCTTCCATATATAAAACAAAATGTGCTGAGCATTAATGACTTTATAAAGATGAGTAAGACTTAGTCACTACCTTGGAAGTCATGGTTTGTGGGAAAGATAGTCATCTGTCCAGAAGGTGCAAATTCTGGCAGAATAAACTGTTCAAGAATTAAAATCCTGCCTAATACCAATCTTTGTTTTCTACATTTAACTCATGGTATTTGTGATTTCAAAGTTATGGTTTCTACTGTTCTCAAGTGACTCTAGAGATATATGACAAAACAATTTCTAACGTGCAATAATAATCTCCTCTTCAGATAGTTGCCTTCTTGGATTGTTGTGAGGAATAAGTGAGGTTTCTAATGTAAAGCTGCTGGCATGATTTTGAATCATGTCCCGTGGAAAGATAAGGTGTGAGACCAAATTACACAATTGGGAATGAGCCAAAAAATGATCACTAGTAATACTGGGAATTCATGAAATGCATCTGTACGTATATAGACAATACATCATCACAGAGATGTCAGGGACTTTTGATCGTCATTGCATCAAATCTAAAATAAGTAAAGAAAAATGTTGATAGAGGGAACTCCTGTTGAAATTCTTATTATAAGTGTAGAGAGAAATTATTGATTCATAGTCTAGGTTTTATTGTGGTTTAGGGAGAGCAAGATTCTGTTATTTAACATAAATAAAGTTTTGATTATCTCTCCCCCACCCCCTTTTTGTAATAGAGAACGTGCTCGGTTGCTTTCAATGGACCCCAAGAAAAAGGTCTTGGTTCTTGGATCTGGCTACGTATCTGAGCCTGTATTAGAATATTTGTCAAGAGATGGCAATATAGAAATAACAGTAGGTAAATAAGTCCTAATTTATGAAGAAGAAGAAAAACTTATTTTATAGCATGTTGACTGTGAGTTTTAGATGACTTATTTTGTTCCTAAATTTGAATAACTGTTTTTGGAGATGTTAAAATGTGTTTTACTCTCTTTGACTAGTGAAAGGGAATCTAAAAATTGGACTCCTTTTATTCTTGAAATAGGCTCTGACATGAAGAGTCAAGTTGAACAGTTGGGCAAGAAATATAATATTAATCCCATTAGCATGGACATTTGTAAACAAGAAGAGAAGTTGGGTTTCTTGGTGGCAACACAGGATCTTGTCATCAGGTATTTGTCAAGAAATGAGTTTCATACTTTCATTATTGTCATTATTTCTCTTTCTCTCTCTTGTCCCCCTCCTCTTTTCTCTTTTCATAGATGTATGCATCCAGAAAAGTGCACATATCATAAGTGCATAACTCAGTGAATTTTTCACAAAGTGAACACAGCACTCTGTAATCATAATCCACACCAGGAAATAGAACACGAACAATACCCCCAAAGCCCTCCTTGCGCACCTTTCCATTCACTAATCCCATCCCCCAAGGGCAAACACTGCCCTGGCTTCTAACATAGATTTTAGCTTTTGCCTGTTTTCAAACTTTATATAATTGGAATCAGTCCGTACTTCTTATTTTGTGGCTGCTTTCTTTCATTTTAACACTGCGATTGTAAATGTTGTTAATATTATGGTCTGTAATTGTAGTATGTTCATTCTTATTGCTGTATAGTATTCCATTGTGTGAATATGCCACTATTATTTATTTGACTATTGATGGATGTTTAGGTTATTTCTAGATTTTGGCTATTGTAAATGATGCTACTATACACATTTTAGTATTTGCCTTTTGGTGAGCATATATACACATTTCTGTTGTGTGTATACCTAGAAGTGGAATGGCAGGTTATGCAGTATTCATATTTCATATATCTGGGTGCCTATTCTATCTTTTGGACTTACAAAGCTTAAATGAAATAAATATATTCTCTAACCTTGTGACCATTTTAAGTCTCACCATAGGAACAGGTCTTAAAATATGGTATTTATTACTATCTAATAAAAATACAGACCTAACTTCTAGATACAGAGCTACATAAGGTTTACTCTATAATTAAACTTGGTTTGAAATGTCAAAGTGATGAGAATATTCTATATTTCATATAATTTTTCTAAGTTGGGAGGAAGAAAGTTACCTCCTCACTCATAGTGATTGCCTAATCACTTTCCTAGTTAGATCAGATTCAAATTAGATCAGATTCGAATTATACCTTTGGAGGAAGTTCTATGATCTTCCACTTAAAAAAAAAACAAGCTTGGAAGACAGATACAATGAAAGGTAATTCTAATTACAGGTGGCAACTTTATCTGTTGATATCTTTAAATATAGGCTCACCCTGTGCACTTCAAATGTTATGCAATTTATATAAATTTTAGGTACATTAATTTTTATTCAAAATAAATTGACGAATGACCAGTAGACCTTTTCTGGCAGTGATATGACTATGAAAAGAAATCCTGATTCAAAACAGAATGTTCTAGACAAAAAGAATTCATTTGGCTACATATAGGTTCCTAAATATCTCATCATTTTTTGATAAAACAAAAAGAAAATAACATTATAATACACATTTGGAACAAAATCTGAAGTAAAATATGATGAGATAACAAAGACAATAATCTATTAATATGTGCACATTTTAAATTTAGAAAACAAATGACCTTAAATAAGATTTAGTATCAGCAAAATATGTTTCATATTTAATGTTTCCTCATTTGGTGGAGTTTCTATGCTGAATAGTGGTAATGCCATTAAACATTGTTATCCTGTAGTACTCCTTGAATATATTTTTTTATTTTTTAAGTTGGAGAAAAAATGTTTTGACATAAACACAGTGATAGGCACTATAACAATAAAATAAGTAAAGAATATATTTTACAAAAAAGTTTATAATGATATATAAAATTCTTACAGTTTAAGATTTTCAAATTTAGGTTTTAATAACTTAATGGAAAGTAGTAATTGATTTTGATGAGTTTCTTTGAAAATTCCATTTGTATTTTCTGTGTGTTTTTCACAAGTGATATTTCCAACTCTTTGGATCAATTGGGGTGGAGTCAACTCAAATAATTTAAGAATTATGTCCCTATTGAGTGCTTACTATATCACATTCAAAATTATTAAGGAATGCTAATCCCTTTATCTAAAAGCACCATCAATCAAAGTCCTGTATAGATCTAGCCAGCATATTATTAGGTCAGTGAAAAGAATGTCAAAATTTTAAAATATTACTAGATCTTGGTAAAGTTTTGATCAGATAAATTTTCAATGTATAGAATATGATAAAAAAATTTCCACTTAATCTTTTAAGATTATGACACTGTAAATTTCCTATTAGTACTTTGATTTAGAGAGTTTTGCTAATATATTGCTCGATAGCTTTTAAAAGAATACTCAGTTTGGTAATACAGTAATTCTTTTTGGTTAAAAAAAGCCAATAAACAGAGATCAAGAGCTTTTATGGAAGCTTTTGATACTGGCAAAATATGTACACAATTTTATTCTACATGATAATAATCTAAGTAGGAATATACCATCTTATTGACAGAGGAGGAAAAAGTGCCTGGGAGGTGGTTTAATTTGTTTTATTGGTGTGAAATAGAGGAAATCTGAAGTATACAGGTTGAATTTGGCAAGTACAGTGATACAGTATGATATTGTTTATAGGCGAGTATATTTTTTGTTGGTACTATGTAGATTGCTTTATCAAATAGGCAAAAGCTTGAACTTAAATATTGTTATGCAATTGACAGGGTGTTTTATTTTTCCTTGGATAGAATATGGATATACTAATATTGATGTTTATGAAAATTGATTTTTTGTGATTGTGAAGTCTCAGCACCAAATTAATATACCAAAGCCAAATTTTTAGAAAACCCTAAGTTGATTTTTGAATCATATATCATATATTGCTCATATTGCATCATATATTGCTCACCGTATGGACTCTTAGTCATTTTAATAACCTTTACACTGTTCAATACCCTTAAAGCCTATTTCCTCCCCAGGCCCTTCCTGGAGACTACGCTACTGTAACAGATGGGCCACCCTGATTTAGTTGGATTCTTCCTGATAGCCATTTGGGAGATGTAGAGGCAAAACAAACAGCAACCTCATTTTTAAAGTAGGAAACCCAAGACAGAAAACTATAGAAATACAAGAATGAATGGAATAAATTCCATGAAATGTTGTAAAGAAATAGCTGGATGTATACAGAGAAAGGATATCTGGCTTTGGGGAAATCTGGCAAAGCTTCTTGGAGGAAAATAACTTTTTGGGCATTTCTTAAAAAAGGGTATGACTTGGATGGGAATGGGTGGGTGTCATGAGCATTCCCAGTGGAAAAGTGAAGGCTTTGAAAGGAGAATTACAGTAGCTTCTTTGGTTCCCATATATGATTTATGGAAGAAACCAAGGGAGAAAAATGAAAAGGTTAGGTGAAAGTCATTGCTGAGGCTTATAGATGTGATAATAGGATGAATTTATTCTGTAGTCCACCGGGAGTCATTGGTCACGTAGGAAAGAATAATGTAATCAGAGCAGCGCCTTAGGACAGAGCCTTAGTGCAGCTCGACCTACACTGGAAGGTAGGGTTGGAAAAGAAAGTTTCTGATGAGTTTCTCCCTGTTTTTTAAGCTTGTTGCCTTACGTTCTGCATCCCCTTGTGGCCAAGGCATGCATCGCAAGCAAAGTTAACATGGTCACCGCAAGCTACATCACACCAGCGCTAAAAGAATTGGAAAAGAGGTAATTTTCAATCATTTTCGACAAAGTGAATAGCTCCTTGGTAGTGTTTCAATTTTATATCCAACTTTCCCTTTTTCCTCTTTCCACCTGTCGCAGTGTGGAAGAAGCTGGCATCACAGTCATTGGCGAATTGGGATTGGACCCTGGACTTGACCATATGTTGGCAATGGAAACAATAGATAAGGCCAAGGAAGTGGGAGCCACGGTGAGCCCTGTTTACACCCAAAGTTCCATTTAGAAAAATAGGAAAAATCTAGCTTCTTGTGTACAGAAATCATCTTTCTGTAATTTTGATTAAAAATACTGCTATCACTCATACATTAATTAGAAATTTCAAATACAATTCTGTAACTGCAGAATCATTTGTATAGTAAAACAATGTCCAAGTGTTAAGTAGCAACCAATTTTTAGAGAAATAGATTTCTCTATGGTAATATTTTGGCTTAATTGAAACTTTAGTGTGCCTTGGAGATTCTGTAATAAGGTTTGACTTTTAAAAGTGGAAAAAAATCTCTGGAACATCATCAAATTTGTTGGTGTATGAAGTATCTTTTATACATGACAAGGTACTATAGGATATGTAAATGTGATGATTCAGATTAAATGTTTTAGTTTTTTCATATACGTGTGTGCATGTATATCTATCTATCTATCTATCTATCTATCTATCTATCTATCTATCTATCTATCTCTCACATAATTTGAATACAAAACTCAGTAGGAACTGACCAAGCAGCATTGAACTAATAGGTAGTCACTATCTGTAGAGGATTTTTTTTCCTTTTAATTTATATAAAATATATCTGTGACTTAATTAAATGGTGTTTGGCTTTCAGGATGTATTTTTGAATGCCTTACTAACTTTAAGAAAGAAAAACTGTAGCAGGTTTACCCCATTCATGCCACTGTCCTCAATTACTTGGATAACATATTTTCCTTAACTTATTGATAATTCTCCCTTAATTTTTGATTCTTTAATTTACAGATTGAGTCATATATTTCCTACTGTGGTGGGCTTCCAGCCCCTGAGCATTCAGACAACCCTTTGAGATATAAATTCAGCTGGAGTCCAGTGGGAGTTTTGATGAACGTGATGCAGCCGGCCACCTATCTGCTCAATGGAAAGGTGAAGGAATAACATTGAAGTGTAGTGATATAAACCTGCAGTAGCTGCCTGAGACAGTCCAAGCTCTTTCTCCTGATACTAAGACCCCTCAGAAAGACTGTCACACTGAATGAAGTTTCTGACCTCAAAAAACTCATAGCTGGGTGGCTGGGTGGGGGTTAGCTCTCAGAATGGAGGGCTTGGTGGGTCAGGGAAAGAAACTAAAATTTCTTCCCCGGTTGCTGTGTAACAGAACATAAGAACTCTCTGAGTTTAGTATTATTTTCATCATTTTCTAAAAAACTATGGCTTAGAGAGACTGTCCAAGGTCATTTGGCTGGGATTCAAACCCAGATCTCACTGACTCCAAAGCTCACTCTTCCTCCTTATGCCAAACTGCTTACTAGCAGGAAAGACAGACACTGGGATACATAACTATAATCTAGTGGGAGAAGTTCAAAAGTATGCTAAAATGCCAGACAAATACAGAAGGGAGGGCAATTGCTTTGGCCTTGGTGAAGAGGTGGGAGGTAGGGAGAGTGGGGAGAAGGAAAACGTGGAGAAGAAGATGTGCTTGGCCTTGAAGGATAAGACAGTGCCAGCCAGGCAGGGACACTGCCACTCATGACACAGCAGGTTTAAAAGGGAGAAATCAGGCGTAGGAAGCGCAGATAACTCAGCCACAGCTAAAGGTCTAGCAAGTGGCAAAGCCACTATCCAAATCACATCATGGTTTATGCTCTTAACCACAAGGAAAGTCTCCCATATTTGGGGAAAATGTGAAATAACTGAGGGTACCTCTTTGAATCGGGTGTCTGAGGCACCTCACTGGCCTTACCTTTGTCCTGGCCCTGCAGGGAGTGATGAGTACTGTGATCAGATATATGTCTTAAAAAGATTGTTCTGGCATCAATATTATAAATTCTCAAGGTATCTGTGAATATAAATGCATTTCAGGAGTAAAGAGTAAAGTGAAAACATTTCTTAAGAAATGAGGTGAATGCTATGATCAGCCATGGTCTTTTGTGCCCGTGGTGTGGAGTATGCCTCACAGCCTGGGCTATGCATTGGAACCACAAGGGAGTTTAAGAATTACTGATGCCTGAACCTTATACCCAAAGCTTCTGATTTGTCTGGGTTTGGGGATTTATTTTTTATTTCCCCAGGTGACTGTAATGTGCAGCTGAATTTGAGAACCACTGATTTAATGATCAGGGGACTCTAGCTGCACTTAAAATGCTGCTAAACAAATAGGACACGCTAAGTTGATGCTGGAAAGATCCATGTTTCAGGATGATAAACAGGACCAATGAGTTCTGGTACAAGCCCTGGCATCCCTCATAGTGTCACCAAAGACCAGGCAGTTGTAAAGGTCCACTGGACGTCAGTCTCCTGACGTGTAATGTGAGCACCGACATTCCCTCTAATTCTCCAATTTTATGAATCACAGTTGTTCAGGCCAGAATCCCTGTCTGATGTTCTATCAAGCACACATCCTCTTACATGCTACGGCCTGTCTCCTGTTGCATGTCAACAGCTCCTTCTACCTCTTCCAATCTTGGAAAAGAGACTGGCCTACATTTGGTAGAAACTAACAAGTGAAGGCAGGAAAAATTCTTTCTTCAATAGAGTAAAACGCTTATTTCCGAGAGGCCTTATCAATGATAACGAAGAGAACAATGACAGGGTCAAGAGGTGTAACCCATGTAACAGAAAGAGCAGGGGACTTGACGTCAGTAGTCCTGGCTTTGTGCTCTAGCTCTGCTGTTACTGGTTGGGTGAGCTTTGACTTCCTTGTCTGAAGGTAAGGATGGTCACACCAGCCTTCCATGGGTCTTGCTCCATGAGATCATACAGATTGCAGTCTGCCTAACAGCAGATTATCAGGCATGTTATACATCTAGCAAATATTAGCTACATAAAGAAATTGATATTCATGAGAGTTCAGGAAAAGTAAGAGGTTATTTTCAGGTAGCAGAAGTTGTGTTTGTTGAGTTTGAAGTTTTCCCCTTTCATCCTGAACCTCTTTTGTAAAAAGGAGTGCTTTCTGCATCTCTCTGACACTGTGGAGGATATCAAGAGAAAACATAATGCTTTTCTTTTCTTTGTTAAAGTACTTTTTTCAAGGTCCCACTTAAGTTTCCTCTTATGGATGGAGCTTTTTCTGACCACTTCAGCCCCTGTTCACTATTATTTTGTCTGAACTCAAAATGTCAGACACTTTGATTGTGTCTAAGAATTTTCCTAGTGCTGCATTATTTACTCAGTAATTCAAGTGTATCAGTCTGTCTCCCAAGCGAGCTTGTTAAACTTCTTAAAACGTCCCTTGTATTCTTGTCCCTCCTCTCTGTCTGCCACCATCACCCTCCTCCATGGAGCAAGCCTTAAATAATTCACAGAATCATAATGGGAGAGCCAGGTGACCTCTCTGGCTGCTGCTTAAAGTTGAAGCCTTAAACTTTTCCAGACATCAGGCAGTGTCCTATAAATTAGGACATATCTCATTTTCCTGTATCCTTGCAGTTTCCAGCAACTTGTATTTCTGATCTGATTCCTAACACATCTGCTTTCCTCCCACATATTTGCAGACAGTGATTTCATCTTCTCTTGGTTTTGCTCCCTCCACAGGTGCTGGTTCCTTTCTTACCTTGGTGGCATCTGGGAGTGACATGGCAGAGCTTTGCCATCATCTCTTTTCAGCCTCTTCTCCCCATCTACCCCAGCTAAACATATACTCTAAGTGAAAACTGTGCTTGTTCTGCAAATTTAGCTTAAGGATAAGTTTTCTAGCTTCTTTCCAATCACCTGCCACCACCTTAATGCAGCACACAGGCCCTTGGAAATCAAGAGCTACTGCTGATCTCCCTTTGCCTGCAGCCACTCTTAGTGCAGTTTTCGGACGCATCGCTGGTGGTGTGGTCTGGAACACTGTGCTTTGTCAATATCCCTTTCAAAATACCGATCCAGAAATAACCACAATTAAGGGGACAGTGAGATGTAGAAGAAAGAACATGGACATTGGGGTCAGATAGACCTGGGTTTGAAAATCTGCCTCTGAGTGACTCTCTCAGCCTCGGTTTTCAACTGTGAAAATGGAATTGCACAGATTAAAGATGATGTAGATAAGGCACTTGGCACATAGTGGGCCCCGAATAAATGATTATATATTTCCTGTGTTAAATTCCTTGTTAGTTTAGTGATCAAGCTTACTGTATATTAGTTCTTAACTGAATATTTGTTCTAAAACATATAACAATGACTCGCAATGGTTGGGAGGAGCATGTGCATGAATGTGTGTGTGTGTGTGTGTGTGTGTGTGTGTGTGTACAGGCATTTGACTTAAAGAAGCTGCAACAGCAATAATGAGCTTGAGCATTGTCAGGGCAGAAAGAAATGCATATCATATGTAAAATAAATAAATGTGTCTTTCTGTCTTCATTCAAATCATTAATAAAATATTAAATAGGGTAGGGCTTATTATTGAACCACATGGTATGCCACTAGAAATATAACTCTGAACTGATATCAAATGATAATGATTACCCAGTAATTTTGGGATCAGGTTGCTTTCTTTTGTGTAGGTAATGCAGATAACCCTAAAAGGGAACAAACTGTTGTAACCTCACTTGTGCCTTTTCAATGTTCCTCAGGTTATTAATGTCGCAGGGGGAGTCTCCTTTCTTGATTCAGTTACATCCATGGATTATTTCCCAGGGTTGAATTTGGAAGGCTACCCTAACAGAGACAGTACAAAATATGCTGAGATTTATGGCATTCCATCTGCTCACACTCTATTGCGGGGGACTCTGAGATACAAGGTAAGCAACTGAATTTCAGATTAAACACGTTGCCAATTTTGATGTGAGTGATGTCCACACTTCATTTCTCTTAGTAATCAAAATAATTAAGATGATAAACCAAGTTGGAAACTATTTTCTCAGGAATTTTTTGATTGAATGTTTTAGGAGACTCAACTCAAAATAGCAAAAGGAGAATTAATGGACTCATTAGGAGTTGGGGGCAGGCAGGGGTGCAGCTTCAGGCTTAGTGAGATTTTGAGGTCAGGTGACCTCACCAGGATGCGATTTCTCTTCACCTCTGAGCTCTTCTTCCTCTGTCATTCACTGCAGCCTCGAGTTTTGTGCAGTGGCAGAATGGTGGCAGCATTCTCAGCCTCTTAGAGCCCCTTAGATTCAAATCCAGTGGGAATGTAAAACTACATCTTTTTAGCAGCTAAAAACATAATTTTTGTCTCATTAGCTGGGACTGAACCCAGAGGTCAGTGAGATAAGATGTGCTAATCGGCTTGTCCTATGTTATGTGTCCCTAGAGCTGAAGATGGAGTTAATGTCACTGGAAACCCATGGATTAGGGCTGGGGGAAAAGAATAAGGCAAAAGGGGATTCTTCAAAGTAAATCTGAAATATTTTTAAGCCACAAAATGGGGAGTACATTCTAGAAGCATGAATAAAAATGCCCATTACACATTTATTGAGCAGAAAAGAGCAAGTGTGACCAAATCAAGACAACTGGAGTGAAAGCTTCCTAGCATAACAAATTACCACAAACTGGGTAGCTTGAAACGATAGGAATTTATTCTCTCACCATTCAGGAGGCCAGAAGTCTGAAATCAAAGTGTGGTAGGTTTGGAGCCTTCTAGAGGCTTGACCTGTAGACACATCAGTCCAATCTCTGCCTCAGTCTTCATATCACCTTCTTTCATGAGTCTCTCACTGTGTTCTCTCCTCTTCTTGTAAGGATGCCGGTCACAGGTAGATCCATACTGAGGTCCTTAACTAATTATATCTGCAAATATCCAAATAAGTCCATATTCTGAGCCTCTGGGTGGGCATAAATTCGGGCCTACTACATGTACTCAGCCTACTACAACCAGTATACTTTAAATACTACGTCTCTCAAAATCAGAGATCTGATTTCAGATCTCTCTGGCCAGGGGGAGGGGGATTTGTCTCATGTGTGTTATCTGATATTTACCAATTATCTTTTTTTTTTTGAAGATGTAATACACACAGCCTTGTCAGTGGTGACTCCTCAATTTTTCTGCATGCTCTCCCCTTGCTCTCTCTTATCATTTTTTCTGGCTATTACCTTTGCCTGGAACTTTTCCCACAGATATTTGCACCACCTGTCTCACCCCCTTCAGTCCTTGTTCTCAGTGAGGCTCTCCATGCCTTGCTATTTCAAATGACAACTTCCTCACCCCAGATGCTTCCTGTCCCTCTTTCCTGCATGAAGTAGGCATCTGGAATCAGTGGACACTGGGGTGATGTTCAGGTTTGAGAGGGAATAATGGAAAACATTAATCTATGAGTGGAGATTATTTCTGTTATTTCTATTTCTTCATATGGTGTTGACATGAAGTTTGGCCTCTGGTTGTCTCATTTTCTATCTTTTGTTTATATTGCCTCATATCTATATTTTATTCAGTACTATTTTATATGTATGTATTTATTGCATATATTTAAAGTATACAACATAATGTCATAGAATACATGTAGAAAGTAAAATGATTACTATAGGGAAGCAAATTAACATATCCATCATCTCACATAGTTACCCTTTTTTTGTGGCAAGAACAGCTAAAACTTACCGATTTAGCATGAATCCAAATTATAGTACTTTATTTCCTTTAGTCCTCATGTTGCACATTAGATCTCCAGACTTTTTCACCTTCCATATCTGCTACTTTTTATCCTTTGACCTACAGTTTCCCCATTTTGTTCCCCCAACCCTGCCCCTGGTAACCCAGTTTTATTCTCTTATCTCTGCATATTTGACTTTTTAAAAATTCTACACATAAGTGAGAAAAAGTATTTTTTCATTTTGCATCTCACTTATTTCACTTCGCATAATGCCTTCTAGTTTCATCCTCTTATCTTTTCTTAAAGAGAACACAACCACTGTTTTTCTTACTCTCTAGAGCTTCTGTTACATTTATGAGCACTTACAATTTACTCAGCATTTTTTGTTATATATTTATGTGTATTTTTCTTGGCTCCCAAAATAGACTGTAAGGCAGTCTTGCTACCCTGGAGGGCAGCTACTTGTGCTCTCATGAATCTGATGTCTTCATTGTCCAGGCATCAAACGAGACTTCAATGATAATACCCTAAGTAGATCTCAGAACTGGGACTCTTCCACCAGCCTTAAGGCACAGCAGAAATTCTAGTCTGAATTGACGGCATACCATCCTCAGCACTGGCAGACTTCTGTTTTCTTCAATTTCTCTTTTTCTTTTTCTTGTTTTTTTTTTTGTCCAGGAGTAAGGATTTTATGATAGCTTTCAACATAGTCTTTTGCCAAACACGTAGATGCAGGAGTAAAAGATTTGAATAGATTTAAGATTGACTAAAGCTCTCAAAAATGTGTATGGATGAGAGCCATCTGCACAGAACGATGGAAGATGTCACAGTGTTCATAACTATGAGAGCCACTGTCCTGGGCATTGCCAGCAACCCTCAGTAACCTTAATATTTTTCCCGGTATTGGAGAGGAGACACTGTCATTCTAGTGTGATAGAGAGGGGTTAACCATGCCCCTTCTCTGCCTGCCTGTCATCTGCTTGGCCTTTCATACCTACCTTGGTAACACCTTCCTGTGGGATCCTCCCTCACTCCTTCCCCTTTATCTGCTCACCCCCCATCCATGGAGTGTCCCCTCCTTTGTGCTCCCACAGCTCTGTGTTTCCCTCTGTGACAGCTCCTATAATATTGTACAGTAGTCAAGTTATCAGTGGTCATGTGCTTTTGCTCATTATGGGCCAGACATTACATTTGACTTACTGACCCTCCTTCTGGGCTGTTGCAGTTCCCTCATGGTGGGGTCTGCATTTTTCATCTACATGGCCTCAGTCCCTGGCACAAGTCTGACACATAGCAGCAGTTTGCTAAATGCTTCTTGATGAATAAATAAATTCATTTCTAGAGGTCAGCATGAAAATATATTTCTGAGTCAAGCAATAGCTCAGAAATCAGTATTTTTGATGTTGGATGAAGGGATCTCTAGCACTTGTAAGACCTTAGAAGCAAGCTAAACAAGCTAGAGGTATTGCTTTTTTGTTTCTCCTTTTAGAAGTATGTTTGCATTGAGTTAGAGCAAACAAATGCAAATTCTTTTTTTAGTAACCTCTGAACAGTATGAACTATGTAGCTTTTTAGAAAAGTGAAAATTACTAGTTGACCACGTTTAACGGTAAAATCTCTGATAGCTACAGGAACTATTTTACATTTTAATAACTTTGCTCCCTGAAATTACTTATCATCTTTCCTCTCTCTCTGTTTCTCTCTCTCTTTGAGCAATAATTGCCACAGCTACAGAGTTTCTTATTTGAGCATTCTCTTGCCATTTGCACAGAGAAGGACTAACCATTATGGTCTTTTTCCTTCATTTCATCTGTCATTCAGAATCTATTTATCCAGCCATTTCTTCTCCTTTAGCAGATTGGAATGCTGGAATGTTGAATAATGGAATAAGGGCATGTACATGAAGGATATGCACACTAATATGATATAGTATAGTATAATAATATAAATATAAAATTTACATCTTTTCTATACCTACAGTCCAACAGCTGAATAAATAATTACCATTTTTTTTGAGACAGTGTCTTGCTCTGTCTCCCAGGCTAACTGCAACCTCAAAATCCTGGGTTTGAGTGATCCTCCTGCCTGGGCCTCCCAAGTAGCTGGAACTACAATGGTGCACCACCACGTCTGGCTAATTTTTCTATTTTTTGTAGAGATGGGGTCTTGTTCTTGCTCAGGCTTGTTTTGAACTCCTGGCCTTAAGTGATTCTCCTGCCTCAGCCTCCAAAAGTGGCAGGATTACAGGTGTAAGCCACTGGTCCACCCAATTAATTACAGTTTGTGCTAATTGCTATGATAGAGGTATGTGGAAAATGCTATGAGAAGAAAGGAGTGTCCACTCCTAAGAGACCCAGAAAATGTGCCACACTGGGTTTTGAGGGAGGAATAAACATTTCACAGGTGAAGAAATATGGACAATATGTTCAAAGCATGGGAGAAGCATGTACAGAGAGCCCTGGTATCTGGGAGGGCATAGCACTTTTGGGGGATAGTGAGAGGTGAAGATGATGATTGGCAAGTCAGGCTGGAGGGGCATATTGTGATGGGTTTTATGTACCGTGTTTCCCCGAAAATAAGACCTACCCATAAAATAAGCCCTAGCAGAATTTCTAAGCATTTATACAATATAAGCCCTACCCCGAAAATAAGACCTAGTGATGGGCGTGGCTATGCCGTGTATCTGCACAACCCATGCATTTCCTCGAGGAGCAGTAAAGAAGATGAGCAGCTATTCTCATCTGCCCCTTGAGAGCTCTATTGCTCAACATGAGAGATTGGGGCCAATGGTTCTAAAGGAAATAGAGTTGCAAGAAATTCAGGATGGAATTCAGGGTTTGGAGAGTTATGATGATGTTCCAGAAGAAGAAGACTTAACTATATTTGAATAAATGTAGAGTGTTGTACCATACTTAAAAAAAATAACACATCCCCTGAAAATAAGGCCTAGGGTGTCTTCTTCAGGAAAAATAAATATAAGACCCTGCCTTATTTTTGGGGGAACACAATAATACACCAAGTACCTCAGGTTTGCCCTACAGACAATGAAGGGCACATGAGGAATTTTTATTACAGTGGTGATATCATCATATCTGCATTTTAGGAAAATCTTCCTGGTTTCTACCTTTTTTCCTGCTCCCTATATGCTTTGGAGTGGTGACTCTTAATCAATAGAATGGATTATCTGCTTTTACGGGGATATTCTTACAAACCTCTCCTTCCATTATAAGAAAGAGCTCAACTGACTGCTGTATCAAATAATATTCTGCTGAACTGACAGCAGGTAACATATGAGGAAATTTACCCTTATGCTGCCAGAAAATACCACGAACATGCTACCCAGAAACAGAAAGAAAGACCCAAATTTTACAAGGTCTCTTACATAAATCAATGAAATAATTAAGACATTATTGATCTCATTTTAAGCTTGGAAGTGAGTCTATCTATATCGGCAATACAAATGACTATTGGCAACCTGTTTTCTAAATTAATTACAAAGATAGTTCTCTTTTTTCAAAAAAGCTTTGCTATTTTTTCCTTTGAAGAGAAAATTTTCCTAGACTGTTTATTAATTCTTGTTTCAGGGATATGCCAAAGCTTTGAATGGATTTGTAAAATTGGGTCTTATAAGCAAAGAAGCATTGCCCATCCTTCGACCTGAGGCCAACCCTCTCACCTGGGTGAGTGACTCCAGAATTCTGTGCTGTTTGCTCCTCTTCAGAAATGCCTTTTGAAATCGTCAGGGATGAACTCTGCTTTGCACCAACAAGAATACTCTTTCTGTAGCTCACATGCAGGAAGATAAATCCTAACCCAAAAGTTCCTTTTGTGACACTGTTATGGGAAGATGGAGAGGGCATGGAGCTCACACATCAGGCCTGTTGCCTGCAGCAACTAATACAATTTGATCACTCGCTGAACTCTGAGATGTACTTGCTCTCTGCACTGGGCTCTGAGCTCTTCCAATTGTCTAAGTGGTGTCCCAGTGACAAGAGTCACTTGGGCCTCTTGAAAATGATAATCCAGGAGAGATGCCCATGTATCACTGAACTGGATTCCCAACCTTCAAATCTCATCTGTCCTGTTTAGAACTATGAGTAATTTAAGTTCCAGTTACTGAGTATGTGCCTTTCTCTGTGTTGTACCAAAATCTTAGGGTCTCAGCATTGGAAGGCTTTGGAGGCTTGGAACTGAATATAAAGTAGAGCTTCTGCTCACTGCCAGAAATTAACTCATTATCAGCTGGTCATTCAATTTAAACTAGTGTGCCCATAATCCAATGGAAATGTCAGAAATGTATATAAGGAGAAAAGGACCAATATTACAAATACCATTAAATTTCAAAACAAAACAAAAAAAACTTTGGTATTCTTGCTAGCCAGTTGCTTTTAAATTCAGTTTTTTTGTGTATCTGTGAACCTTTCCCATCTAAGTTTTATCTTTTGTAAGTTTACTTGTTGGATAGGAGTGAATAAATATCTGCAGAGAGAATCGGGTTGAGGCAGCTGGCTTGCAAAGGTTGGGGCATGCATCATTAGGGGTGGTCCCAGTATCCTGGTAGCTATAGTCTAAAACAGCTTGACAAACTTTTTTTGTAAAGGACCAGAGAGTAAATATTTTAGCCTTTATGGGCCATACAGTCTCTGTCAGAACTACTCAGTTCTTCTATAGACAATATATAAACTGACAAGCATGACTGTGTTCCATAAAACCTTCTTTTTTAATGTTGCTCAGGCTATATAGTGCAGTGGCATGATCAGGGCTCACTGCAAACTCCAATTCCTAGGCTCAAATGATCCTTCTGTCTCTGTATCCCAAGTAGCTAGGACTGCAAGTGTGTGCCACCACACTTGGCTAATTTTTAAAATTTTTGTAGAGATGGGGTTTTGCTATGTTGCCCAGGCTGGTTTTGAACTCCTGGGCTCAAGTGATCCTCCTACTTCCGCCTCTCAAAGTTTTGGGATTACAGGTGTGAGCCATCACTTCCAGGCTGATAAAACTTTTATTTAGTGTTTAATAAAAAGGTGGTAAACCAAAGTTGGCCTGTGAACCAGTTTGTTCACTCCTGATCTAGGGCATAACTTTTTTGGGGGAGCCTAGAAAACGTCTTGCTTAGAAAGTAGAAAAAGATATGGCCACTGTTTAAGTGTTCTTGTTTGAGGTTTTATTACCTGCAAGGTCTTTCTCTTCAACCTACAAAAGAACTCTGGTTGCTACTGGCAACCACAGCAGTAAGGTAAGTCTTTTCTATTTTATCCTGGCCAAGATTGACTGCCAGAGGGTGAGAGGAGAAGGGGTAAAAAAAGTGATGGAGAGGATACACAAGGCAGGAAGTGTGCCGGCAAATATAGTGCCACCTGTTTAGTATTGAGTTAACCCATTTTCATTGCTGAAATATCCTAGAATACTGTGCACTTACTGGTGTGTAGGTGTGCAGACATGTGTGTATGCATGTGTATGTCTATGTGCTGCAATTTGCTATTGCTAATTGCTTCTAGTTTAAGAATGTGAGGTGCCTTTGAAGTGACTTTATCAGTTAATTTGGTTTTTATTTTATTAGAGACTTAGAATTTTTATCTCTGTTTTTCTAATCAGAAAGAACTCATCTGCAACCTAGTAGGGATTTCACCCACCTCCGAGCATGATGTGCTTAAGGAAGCTATTCTTAAGAAACTAGGAGGGGACAATGTGCAGCTGGAGGCTGCTGAAAGGTAGGTGCCCACTATTCAACTCAGAGCAAAATATATCGGATCAATGATTGTTTAGTCCTTTCTAGTCAAAGAAAGGTCGAGATAGAACCAAATATGTTACATTTGTCTTTGATTAATTTGTTGCTCTAATGTTGACCTGTTGTAGAAAGATTACCATGTTCTATGTTCATATGGGGATAAAACATAGATAAAGAGAGGAATCAACAACAATTATAACTTGAGAAATACTTATTTTTGAAACACTTTACCACTCAGTTCCGAAGCAAAGTGGGATATCTTTGCTTTCCTGTAGGAGATTCTTTGAGTATTCAGAGAATATGACTTTAAAGCATTCATTCACATGACTGCTGTGCATCATGCTGCTATACCTTGTATGGGAGAAAGAACCTGCAAATTAATCTCATAAAGAACTTTGTAGAAACATGGTCTTACAAGGCGCCTTCTCTGCCCTGCTCCAGGGAGCAGCGCCTGGGGAAATCTGGAGAAGATTCTGAAGGTTAAACCACTACTAATGTTATTGTTACTTCACAGTTTGGGAGAGTCCTACAACTTGGGCTGTCATCTTGTGATTTCCCCCTTTCAAAATAAAATTCAAGGAGTTACCTCTGCTTCCCACAAATGAGAACGTGTGTAGGACTTGAACTAATGTAGCCATTTCTTGTGCTTTTCAGGTTGGGCTTACTTGGGGATGAACACGTCCCCCAGGCAGCGTCCATTGTGGATGCCCTCTCCAAGCATTTGGTCATGAAACTTTCCTATGGTAGGCCATGGTGTCTTAGCTAAGTATCTCTAAAGGAGAATTATAAAATAGAGTAACTGAAGCCAGAGAATTAGATTGGAGGGTTGGAGCCAGGCAGTGGGAATGGGAAGGTAGGATAGAGAGAAAGGGCACTTGGACTGTTTTCCAGAAGGAAAAATATGAGAATTATTAGGAAAGACTAAACTTGGATAATATGGGAAAGGAAAACAATTAGTTTTGTTTTTAATTTTTAATGCATTAGGGATATGCTGAAGGAGCATTTTTGAGAGCAAAGTGTGTGGCCACTACAGCGGTAAACTTCGTGTCTGTAGATAGGCTATAGTGATACTGACCTGGACAAAAGAATGTGATCAGAGTTATAAGTTCTTTGAATATTTACTTGGTCTTTGGGCTAAATGGCAATAAAGATCACTACAGATCATTGTCAGGTGACCATATATAAGGGGAAGGGAAACTTGTGAGAGCAGAAGGGTAGGAACAGGAGATGATATACAATATTTGAGTTGTAATGACAGTGGCATTTTAAAATGTCTTTATTTATTTTAAGGACCTGAAGAAAAAGATATGATTGTGATGAGAGACTGCTTTGGAATCAGACATCCTTCTGGACATTTGGAAAATAAAATCATTGATCTTGTGGTTTATGGGGATGTCAATGGCTTTTCAGCCATGGCTAAAACAGTGGGGTTTCCCACTGCCATGGCAGCCAAAATGTTGCTTTATGGTAAGTTCCATTTATTTGAGGACTGAGTTTGTCTTCATGTTACCTCCACATCATTCTTTGCCTAAACATCAAGTGATTATTCTAGAGCATAACACTGGTCTTAACTAAAGTGAGCCATCTTAGAAGCTCCCAGCACTGGCTGACTGGAAGGTGCCCTGTGGTAAGATATATGGACTTTGGAGTTAGCCTTGATTTCTGTCCCAGCTCAGTCATGAGATAGCTGAGTTTTGGGGTGCAAGGTACTCAGCACCTCTAAATCAGAGTTTCCTCATCTTTAAAGTGGATATTGTCATCCCTAATTCACCTAAGTGAAATAACACATAGCCTAGTTACCATATAGGGGTCCCCAGGGAGTATTAATTCCTTTCCTTTCTTTCCTTGATTTTTACTATTTTGGGAGTGGTAGTTCTGAAATAGCAGAGGATATTCACTCTGGATCCTCAAGAATATGGACCAAGTTTTAATAATCTTCAATATCTCAGTGTAGTATCAGTACTCAATAATTAATTTAGACTAACTGAATTCAAATTTCAACTCTCCATTCTCCCCTAAGATCACATATATGCTCAATAAGCATTGCCTCAGAAATATAATACCCTGTTTGGCCCTTGAGGAAGAATGAGGGGAGTAGAAAACATCAAAGCATATAAAAGTGAAATAATGAGAAAACATATCTATAGTAGCATCTCAGCTAATGTCAAATTAAATGACCTATGTATTGAAGAACCTGAGTGAAGTGGTAAGAAATGGGGGTCATTGTGGCCTTTAAGGAAAGTGCCCAGATTTCAGCCTAAGAGGTGCCTGGGCCCAAATAATCAAATTGGCTTCAATTTATTCTGTTGGTATTATGCTTTTTTAAAAAAATGATATGGTCAAATTAAGCAGACCAGTCAGGCTAAATTTACTTTCTCACTTTACTCTCCTATCATCTTGGCAGTAATTGATGCAGTTAAATGTACAAATTCTGACACTGTCGCTAAGTCCAGCTGTGCTTTTAGTAAAAAAATTAACCCTTTTTGTTATAGAATGTTACTAAGTAATAATTTAGTAGGGGATATTTAAGCAGCTATTTAAAAATGCCTAGGCCTCCAACAATTCACTGACTTTGAGTTTACTGCTGGGCTGATAACCTTCTTGGCTGTAGACTCTTGCTGAGGAAATTAACCTTGAACACCATTTTTAAAATGGTAATTACACATTTGCTTTCTTGCAGGTGAGATTGAAGCCAAAGGCCTGATGGGTCCCTTTTCAAAGGAGATCTATGGACCAATATTGGAGCGAATTAAAGCAGAAGGCATTGTATATACGACACAGAGCACAATCAAACAGTAACTGGGAATTATATTTTGTTTTTATCTTCCCAGGCAACACAGTTCTGAACATTTATTGTGACAAGCATGCTTGCTAATGTGCTATTTTAAAGTATAAATGTAATATGTTTTGATTAAGCTAATACAGTGGTGTTTTTGAAATTTAAATCTCTATTTTAGTATGAAAACATTTGGAACAGGAGATGTCAGTCATTACCAGAGAATTTTAATAATTCTACCTTGTATTTTTTATATATATGTAAAAGTCACGATCATACTATTTGTTAATTTATTGTGCCACTTTTTTCTTATAAGAACATATTTTTCTACAATCAGCAGATGAAGCTTTAGTTTTTTAGTCAGAAAAACTTTCCGCATATAGCTATATTTTTGTATTTTTCAAATAAATTCAGTTAAGTAACTTTAGATTACCTATTTACAAACCTTTGCAAAAGTGCTATTTTATGGCCTGTTTGTGAAGTTATGATTTATTTCATAAATGTTACTCCTTATAGTTTTTTTCTTGAGTATTTGGAAAGGAGAATAGTTAAGATTAAATCACAATCTGTATTATCACCTCATTAGGTACAGAAAAAAGTATTTAACAAAATCCAACACCTTTTCTTAATGAAAAACACTCAACAAACAGGGAATAAAAGGAAACTTCCCAACCTGATAAAGGGCATCTATGGAAAACCCACAGCTAGCACAGTACTTAATACTTAAAGACTAAATTATTTCCCCCTGAGATCAGAAAAAAGACAAAGATGTCTGCTCTATCTACTTCTATATTTGTACAGGAGGGTTGAGCTAGGGAAATTAGGCAAGAAAATGAAATAAAAGGCATCTAGATTGGTAAGGAAGAAGTAAACTCTATTTGCAGATGATATTATTTTTATGCATAGAAATTCAAAGGAAATCCATAGAAAATCCAAAGACATACTCTAAAAACTCCCAAGAACCCGATTAGACCTAATAAATGAATTCAGCAAAGTGACAAGATACATGATTAACATACAGGAATTGATTATCTTTTTGTAAAGTATTAATGAATGAGCCAAAAATAATATTAAGAAAACAATTCAATTTTCAACAGCATTAAAAAGAATAAAATGGTAATAAGATTGAAAGTGCTGAAATGTTGTTTACATTTATGGTCAATTGACTTTTGAAAAAGGTGCTAAGGTGATTGATTCCATGGGGGTTGGAAATAGCCTGTTTCACTAAATGGTGTTGGAAACCTGGATATCCACATGCAACATAATGAAGTTGGAACCCTACCTCCTACCACATATAAAAATTAAATTTAAGAGCTAATACTGTAAACATTTTAGAAGAAAACTTAGGTGTAAATTTTCATGATCTTGGATTAGGCAATGGTTAAATAAATAACACCAAAAACACAAAAATAGATAAATTGAACATCATCAAAATTAAAAACTTTTATGCTTCCAAGGACACCTTCAAAAAAAGCAAAACACAACCTATAGAATGAGAGAAAAATTTTGTAAATCATATATCAACAAAAGGACTTGTATCTAGAATATATAATAAATTCTTATAACAATAATAAAAAGACAAATAACCCAATTTAAAAAGTGAACAAAGGATCTGAATTGACAGTTCTCCAAAAGATGATATACAAAAGACCAATAAACACATAAAAAGAATTTCAACATTATTAGCCATCAGAGAAATGCAAATCAAATCCATAATGAGATACAACTTTATACCCATTAGAATGGCTATACTAATAAAGTTAATAACAAATGTTGGTGAGGCTGCAGAGAAATTGGAACTCTCATACACTGCTGGTGGATATCCAAGAGAAATTAAAACAAATGTCCACATAAATACTTGTGCACAAATGTTCATTGCAGCATTATTTGTAATAGCCCAAAATTGAAACAGCCTAACTGTCCCACCAACTAATGAATACACAAAATGTGGTATATCCATACAATGGAATATTATTCAGCAATAAAAAGAAGTGAAGTATATTGATACACACTATGAAATGGTTGAACATTGAAAACATGCTAAGTGAAGAAAGCCAGACACAAAAGGTCACATATTATATGATTTTATTTATACGAAATGACCAAAACAGGCAAATACATTTATGTTTATATATATACAATGGAATTACAACTCCATATATATATATGGAGTTGATTGTGTTAATGGTAGCACAATCTCTAAATATACTAAAAAACCACTGAATTGTATACTTTGAATGTATGAACTGTGTGGTATGTAAATTACATCTCAAGTTGTTTAAAGATTAAATTACAAATAAAATTTGTTTATTTACTTCTTGGGGAAAACTTCTTGCCTTTAGAAATATAAATTAAGCACCTGTTTGACCTTCACAGACTGTGCTCATAACCTGGCATATAAAACTAATTCTCTCCTTGAAATAAGCAGGTACTACAATGGAATAAAGATAGTTGAGAAAACATCTTCTGTGCTATTTGAAAAATATCAAAATTGGCCGGGCACGGTGGCTCACGCCTGTAATCCCAGCTCTCTAGGAGGCCAAGGCGGGCGTATTGCTTGAGGTCAGGAATTCGAAACCAGCCTGAGCAAGAGCGAGACTCCGTCTCTATTATAAATAGAAAGAAATTAATTGGCCAGCTAAAAATATACAGAAAAAAATTAGCCAGTCCTGGTGGCGCATGCCTTTAGTCCCAGCTACTCGGGAGGCTGAGGCAGCAGGATCGCTTGAGCCCAGGAGTTTGAGGTTGCTGTGAGCTAGGCTGACGCCACAGCACTCACTCTAGCCTGGGCAACAGAGTGACACTCTGTCTCAAAAAAAAAAAAAAAAAAAGTATCAAAATTGATTAAGGCCTGAACCCATGAGTTGAACAATAGGACACTACTACTTTGCTGGTGGAAGTGTCAACTGAACAACTTTTTTGGAAAGCAAAAAAGTAGTAAGTCACATAAAGTTCATACAATCTGCTCCCCAAATAACACAGGAATTGATCCTAAGGAACAATCCTAAACATGGTAAAAGCTTTTTACATGAAGAAATGTTTAACATAGTATTATAAAAGGGAGAATCTGAAAGAGCCTAAACAGCTAACATTAGGAAAATGATCATCAGATTCACGGTGTATCTACAAGAGCAGGGTTTCTCTGTCTTGGCACTATCAACATTTTGTGGTGGGTGATTCTTTGTTTTAAGGGCTGTCCTGTGCACTGTGGGATGTGTAGCAGCATCTCTGGCTTCTATCCAGTAGTTGTCCCATCTTCCTGCCCAGTTATGATAACCAAAAATGTCTCCAGACATTGCCAGATTTCCCTTGGGGAACAATATTGTCCCCAGTTTAAAACTGCTATACTGGATGCAAATATTATATAGCCTTCACAATAATAAGCTTATAAAGTATATATAATAAAAATGCCTATATAACAAAAAGCAGAATAAAAACATAGTCACAATGAAGCCACAATTATGTAATAAAACAATATATGGATAAAAGCTGTGAATGTATTTAAAACCAGGAATGAAATTTTGGTAATGGATGGAAATAATTAGGTGAGATGTACCTGACTGACTTTGCTGGCTTCATTTATATCCCTGTCTCATAATTGATTGTTGTCTCAGAGTTAAGGTCAAGAAATGAGGTAAGATTGCTGTATCTGACAGGAATTTCCTTTTTAATCTGTTTCAGAATACATTTATTTAAAATTTGTGTAAAAATGCTTAACTATCATGCATGCTACTGCATAATTATTTTCTCCTGGGCAAGATTCTGCAAGGAACATCACAATAAATGACCTTAAAGGAAAAAAAAAATCTGTATGCCTTCAAAGGCTGCTTGTTCCTGGGACAAAAAATAAGGGAAAAATAGATAAAATAATTATCGTGACATGTACTCCTGTTCAGGTCAGCTTGCAGGTGGTGATAAAACAAAACTGTTAAAGGATGGGGCGATAAGGTTAGAACAGCAACCAAGGCATTCAAAATTAACCTTTTTTCCTTCTGCCCTAGGAGGGTGAGAAAGAAGCACATTAATTATTTTTGTACCCTTGAAAAGTGCTTATCAACATTTTGGAATCTGTGGCATGCTACTATTTGTTTGACTTTTTTGGGAGGGTCTATTTCATATCTCTCATAACTATTGCTGTAAAAGGAAATCTCTCGTAAAAAGAAAAGTTAATTAATTTTAGCTCTATTTTAAGGATTTGGTGAAAATTTCCTGATAATTGCTTGAGGAAACTGTAGGCTCTTGGAAATGCTGTTTCTATAGTGCATGGTTCTCCAACTTTAGCATGCATTAGATTTCTGGGCCCTACCCCCAGAGTTTGATATAGTAGGTCTGGGATCAGAATCTAGGGTTTGCATCTCCAACAGATTCCCAGGTTTTGCTGATACTTTTGGTCTGGGAAGCACACTTTGAAAACCATTGATTTAAACAAAACTTCTCTGTCTTTCCTCTCTGGCCCCTGAGCTGGGCATTCTTGCAGATCAGCAGTCTCTTTATTAACAGAATTAATCTCTTGTCTTATTAGGCAGTACTACAAAACACCTGGCTGAGGCAGGGGACTGCTTCAAGTATTAAAGTCTGCTTGTTACTAATGATTCCGTTTTCCTGCACTTCAGTTCCACACAGCTCTTAGATCCCAACAATTTACACTATCATGAGATCTCTTACCTTTTTCCACTTTGGGATTTATGACTTCCTGGTTCTTGTCTGTCTACTCTGTTTCCAATTCCCTACTTGGCTTGACCTTTGATTATATTGGAGACTTTTCTTGGCAAATCTGCCTGCTTCTAATTCTCAGCTTGTTTCTAAGCCAAAGGTTCACAACATTTCTTGGTACATGATGCCCTTAGTTTCTCAGTAACATTTTCATAATTCTTTTAGTCCATTTGGGCTGCTGTAATAAAATACCATAAATAGGATAGCTTACAAACAACAGAAATATATCTCTCACAGTCTGGAGGGGGAAAAAGTCCAACATCAAGGTGCTGGCAGATTTTATGTCTTGTAAGGGCTTATCTCCTTATGAACGATTGTCTTCTCATTGTAATCTCACATGGTGAAATGACAGAGGGGTCTTTCTCAGGTCTGTCTGTCTGTCTCTCTTAGTGTTTTTTTTTTATAGAGACAGTATTTTGCTGTGTTGCTCAGGCTGGTCTCAAACTCCTGGCCTCAGTGATCTTCCTGCCTCAGCCTCCCAAAGTGCTAGGATTACAGGTGTGAGTCATTGTGCTTGTTCAGCCCTCTTTTTTAAGGACACTAATCTCATTCATGAGAGCTACTTCCCAAAGGCCCCACCTCCTGATATCATTACCTTGAGGGTGAGGGTATGAATTTTAGAGGGACATAAACATTTAGGCCCCAGAACTCACCTAAGCCAAAAGTAATACATAATGGTTCTGTTTATTAAGTAGTTAGGTCCAAATAATTTGATCGTAGAAGTTTGTGCAGTGTCAGCACATGTTGCTTGCTGTGAAGTCCTTACAAATGTAAGATTTTATGACTTCCCTGTGTGCCTCAGTGCACAGTTGGGGACTATAGCTCTACACATTGTCCCATTCCACTATTTTTTTTTTTTTTGCTTCCATCATCTTAGTGGGACCCATGTCCACAGTTTTCTGCCACACATGCGTCAGCACAACCCTCCACAAGCAAAGACAAATTGATGGCAATATTTATATTTATTCTTGCAATTCCTCGGATAAAAACCATTTGAACAATGTTTGGTAAGGTGTTATTCTCATAAAAACATCTTTTAAAACAAATGAATTTCTATTTTTCACAAAAGTTAAAATTACATGCTGAAACAGAGTTAATCACTTAGATAACACAATACAATATCAGAAGACTTGTAGAGTAAGAATAGATAATGAACTACATCATTAAACTAAACAATTACACAGAACTAGAAAACTGACTCAGTAGTAAAATATAAAATCTACAATTATAAATATAAATTTGGTCCATGGAGACACTAGAGCAGTATTTACAGTAAGTATCAGATTATTTCTACTTTAGGTGAAGACTACAGTTGTAAAATGCTGCATATCATAGGGAGCAGTATTTTATTTACAGTCTACTATATTAAAAGTTATAATTCTAGTAAATCTGATGATGGCTACAAATACAGCTAAAAATTTGACACTAAAAACAAACGTTTTGTGTAGTTGGGAATTCCTAATACCGATACATTGAAATTTCCTGTTAAAATCAATACAGAAAAAAGTACCACAAGTCCATTCTTAGAAATACTGTAAAATTCAATCATTTTAGTTCAAACATAAGAAGTGAATTACAAGAAGTCTTGCAAAAAGGCACACATTGTTAATGACGTAAATTTGGCAGCAGAATCCTATGTCATGTAAGTTACTGTCAGGTGATGGGAAGTAAACAGATAACAGAACTAGACTGATTTTCCTGTGTAATTTTAGAAAGAGGAAAGCAAAGCTCAGATGTGGGCTCCCACACCCCTTTCTGTGTTAAACTAAAGACTCTAAGCTCTCAGCAATATTTCCATCAGCTAATGCCGCACCGTTACTGTCCAGAGAGGTGGATGGATTCTCTTCCTGTCTTGTGCTCACAAGGCTGAGGACCACTTTGTAGAGAAACTGATACTGCTCCTAGAGAACAGAAAATGGGAGGTCATGCACAGGAAGCTTAGGTCATAAATTTGTCAAAAGCAAGAATATTTTTAGATATACTTCGGCACTATTCGCAGAAGGGCATTGTGTTAAGGTCTTTGTATTCTCAACAGAAGTACACAATCTATGTTAATGTCCCTTCTGATTACATTAAGGTAACTTTTCAATTAGAGAACATTCATTGACCTAGAATATTGCCCACATACATTTGCCAGTGATAAGCACTTCATTCTTATTTGTCTACTCCATGAAATCTGATGGTTATGTGGCAGGGTTCCGTTAACTTATGGGGAAACCCTTTGGCATTAGGCACCTGTAACCCATCCAAAATAAGCTTCTTATTCATTCTCGAGTTGTTACGAAATCCACTGGGTCTGTCTATTTATGGAGAGATCTCAGAAATGACAGCGCTGCCAGCCCAGGGACCCACATAGAATGCAGTCCTTTCTCAAGACCCACTGTTTACCAGGAAGAAGAATTTCACAGTCTATAAGCCTGATTGGTCCTATGCTCTGCTTTGAGTAAAGGTGACTGTGTGCTCTGCTGTGGTCTCAGAGTATTGATTCATTGAAGAATGATGCAGTTTTTCTCTTACAGATGCCATCCCAGACAGTTTGGGGAGAGGCAGCAGCAAAGAACCCAAGCCAGTTTATTAGCACCATAGTGGAAAACCATTAGGACCATATGTGATCCAGTGCATCATTAAATGTATTTGTGAAATTCGCATCTCCAGAAATAAATTTCATCCAGGACAAGCTTAATATGACACAACTGGCTTGAATGAGATTTTTAAATATGGTTTTCTTTGAAGTGCATATGTGCAAGGATTACCTTGATGTCCCATCAACTGATTTGGGCTGGAGTTTTGAAGATGGACCTTATACATGCATACATATGTAGACCAATGAGCTAAAGGTGAGCGTATAACTTGTACATTCACCCAAGCATCTCATTGGGGTATTTACACTAATACCCCAATTTACACTAAGTTCCCTGTTGTGTAAAAAGTCACACATGAGATTTAAAATTTTTTAAACTTTCAATTTTCTGGAAGATAAACTTTAAATATTGCTTGGTTGTTGGTTTGGTTCCAAGGACTTGTAATTCAGCTTGAAACTACATGCTAATGTTATCAGTCAATATGATCTTTCATGATACATGACAAAGTAGCCTTTAGGAAGGAAGTAGTACTTTAAAAGAAAAAAATAATAGTGAAAATTTTCTAATTTTTCAAATAGTGAAAATTTGGGTTCACTGCTTTATTACTTACAATGTCAGCAAAGACTCCTGGCCTCATCAAATTGATCATCTTGGCTACCTGGTAAACATCCATGGAATTTTCTTTTTCTAGTTGGTGCATAAGGGTTGTCAGAGCACAGAAAGTTCCTGCGGTCACTCCTCCGTGCCTTGTAGCAAAGGAAAGGGACAAAGATTCCATTCAGCTGCATCAAACGCTCACATGTAGAATTCACAGAGCAACTAGCCTTGACAACTTTGCAGTAAAAACAGTTAATTTTAATTGTCTCTCTTTACTGTCTTATGCTTAAAACTATGGTTTAATTTGAAACATTGCCAAATATTCAGATTAATAATGGCATGCTTTATATAAGTTTAATATTTGCTTATTTTTTATACTATGAAAGGGGCTGACGTTAAATAAAAAATGACATAGACACATACTTATGTATCATATACAATATGTATACAATTCAAGCATATGCATTTTTTGTTTATAAAAGAGGCCTGGAAAGGTTTATTGGATAAAGACTCCTATTTCTGATAAATAAAAATCATAGCAATTTGACCCTTGTCTCAGGAGATCAATGACTGAAAAATGTCTCTCTGGTTAGCTCCTGTAAAATTCCAGTGGCCAAGCACTAACTCATCACACAAAGTGCTCTCAGTATAAAAATGCAAGATCAGATTCCTATGATCATGAATTCATCTTCAGCTTTCAACACTGGCTTCAAATGAAGTAAAAAAAACAATGTTCTATGTTAACTTTGCTGATAAGAAGCTGATAATCACCATGGCTGAATCATCACAGTTAGTCCAAAGCATTAGGTTAGTCTGAACACAGTAGAAATATACATAGACCCAGAGAATGCTCAGGTTTTTTTCTTTTTTTTTTTTGAAACAGAGCCTCACTCTGGCACCTGGATTATAGTGCTGTGACATCAGCCTAGGTCACAGCAACCTCAAACTCCTGGGCTCAAGCAATCCTTCTGCCTCAGCCTCCTCAGTAGCTGGGACTACAGGCATGCACAACCATGGCCGGCTAATTTTTTCTGTATATTTTTAGCTGGCTAATTAATTTCTTTCTATTTTTAGTAGCGAGAGCTCAGGCTAGTCTGGAACTCCTGACCTTGAGCAATCCTCCCGCCTTGGCCTCTCAAGAGTGCTAGGATTATAGGCGTGAGCCACTGCGCCCGGCCAAGAATGCTCAGTTTTGAAACAGTTTAATATGTGGAACTTACTCATCATGAACAATCATGGGTCCATCCCTGTTGGCAGCTTCTTCTTTGATAATACTTATAAGTTCAAAAGTTTTACTAATGGGGCTATCTGGATTTGGCCATTTGGGGCACTGAAAATGCCTCACTTCAAGTACGTAATCATCCTGTAAGAAGAAAGAAAACTTAATGTTTTTAGAAGAATAATATTGGTTTGTGACAGTTTATCATGGGTGGAATAATTGGGGAAAATTAGGAATTACAGTAAGGTAATGAAACTGAATGGCATGCATGAATGAGCATTAGTAGTGGCAGCACGTCTGTCATGGAAGGAAGAAGTAGTTGTGATGCCGCATTTACCATTGCATAGGTTTACTCAGCAGGATTAGAAAGTGTAATTTCTTTTTTTATCCTAAAAATAAACCTTATGTGTGGGTGTATCATATCAATGCCAGTAAACCATGAAACATGTACCAAAGATGTGTCTGCACTACTAAATTTAAATTTTAAAAATAAATCTTCAGTGTTAAAATTTATTTTGAAAATAGCATAAACCTCTTCAAATACCACCAATCCTCAGGCTTACCTAAGGGAAGAATGAAATTGCACAACACAGTGGGAAAAAATACTGGCAAGGAGGTGGAGATCTAGGTCCAACTATGGTCCCAGTTCAGATTCTTGCTTATGTGACTAACCAGACTTTGTGAATGAAGTCTCTTAAACCTGTGACCCCCAGTTCCCAAAAGTGTACTCAATATGCTACATGTAAAAAACAAGTAGAAGAACCTAAATTTTATATGGAAGTGCAAAAGGCTAAAGCAGCCAAGATATTCCTTAAAGAAGAAAAACAAAACAGTGAGTTAGCTCATCTTATATTAATAACTATTATAAGCTGTAAGAATTAAGACACTGCTGTTTTGGCAGGGGGATGGAAAGACAGACCAAGGGAATAACATAAAGATCCTAGAAACAAGCCCATACATATATAGAAACTGGATTTATGACTGAACTGATATTGCTGACCCATAAATGGAGCCGGTACAATGAGCATTACATGGAAAATAACCAAACAGGCCCCTTGTTTACAAAAAAAAACCTAATTCCAGGTGGAACTAAAAAACATTTAGAAAATGATGTAAGAGAGTATCTTCATGATTTCAGGATAAGAAGGGAATTTGCTTAAATACACTAAATGATAGATTTCTTATAAAAGCCAGAAAGGAAAAGATGAATAAATTCATACTGATTAAACTCTACCACAAAAGATCACAAAGAAAGTTAAAAAAGCCAAATTGCAAACTGGGAGAAAGTATGTGCAACACTTGTAGCTGACAAAGGATTAGTATCCACAATACAAATAGACCTTTGGTAAATCAGTAAGTAAATGATAAATAATCTAATAGAAAAATGGCCCCAAATCATAAACAGACATGTTGTAAAAGATGAAAACTAAATGGCCAATACATTTATGTACAGATATTCAACTTCACTTTTAACAAGAGCAATGCAATTAAAACCACCACGTGATGTCATTTCATTCCCACCACAAGCACCAGCAAGGATGTAGAGATTCCAGATCACTTCCACACTCTAGATGGAACGGTAGCTTGGAACCACTCTGTGGTTGAATAAAGTTGAAGATGCTCATACACAATGATCCAGCACAGGAATTCTCAGGTATACCCAAGAGAAAATTTTGCATGTGTCTAAAACTATTTGTACTGGCACTATTAGTAAGAGCAACAAACCAAATTAAACGACAACAAATAAATAAGAAATACCCCAACTGTAGAATAGAAAAAGTACATTTATAATCTGAAATGCTAAGCAGTAGAAGTAAATGTATTCGCACCATACCCAATCATATGCATAAATTTCAGCAGAATAATAATGAAGGAAATAGTAAATCTCTGAAAAATATACATGCCATCATTCATAAAAAGTTTAAAAATATTCAAAAGTGAACAAAATGGTTTTCAGGAAAACAAAGACAACAGGTAAAATTATAAAGTAAACTAAGAGAGCACTAAGTACTAATTCAGGAAGAGGCCACTTCTGTAAGGAGGAGAGGATACAATGAAATAGGGAGCACATGAAAGACTTCAAACATAAGGCTTTTCTTGAACTCGGTGACAGGTACACAGTGATTTATTGTATCAGTTTATACCTGGCACATATTTTATAGATTTCAATATATTCAATATTTAATAAATGTTAAACAATAGCCCTCATAAATAAATAAAGGCCCTAGCTTTTGAGTTTAATCCCAGCAGTTTAATCCAAACTTCCTGGATACTATAAAATGAACCCTGGTCTAATACAGCATAGACCGTCACCTGTATACCAACTTCAAATGTTGTGAGATTTGGGGGAAAGTGCCTATAAATGTCTGAAATTAATAGAATCCCTCACTTTAGTCTTTCCTTCTTTCTGGACCATTGTTTTAGAAATACTGCTGACCCCTGGGTTAGGTTCCTGGATGATCAAGGTGTCGACAACCGCTGATTTACATAGACGAGACATGCAGAACTGGGATCAATCATGAATGTGTATTCTTCAGTTCATTTTCTGCTGTGCTGGTTTCCCAAGGCCAAGCAAAATATTAGACATGGTCAGGATAATGAGCATGACAAGATAATGGATATCTACTGATTATTATTCGTATAATAAACTTTCTTACTAACTGGTAAAAATGGGAGAAAGGCATGAGAGATGGCAGATCTGAGAGGAAACAATCGCAGGTGGAAATGGGCATGGGATAGTAAGGGCTCTCAGGGACCTTAGGAGCCTTCTAGTTTCTGCCCCTCATTTTACAAACACGGAATGGAAGTTCACTCTCTTAAGGCCGCATTGTTCATCAGTGCAGCTAGAATCAGCATGTTCATTATTTTTGCTTTAATCAAGTAGGATACTATTCCGTTGGTATACTGTTTAAATTATTAATTTATTTGTACTATCAAGTTTATAAATTTTGGTCATTCAAATATTCTAGAGAACACAGAATCTTCTTATATACTATATATTGTTTACCAGTTTCAGAATTGGGGTAAAGTGAAACATTTAAACCATCCAAAACATGATTTAATCTTTTTCTGATTAAGAAAATACTCCAACCCACATGCCTTAGTCATCATTATTAGGATCTTTTAGTATTTTACTGTAGCTCTACATAAATAATTATTGGCAAATAATTCAATAATAAATACCTTACATACAACCAAGAGTTTTATAGAACAATATATTATCTTGTAGATAACAACAGTATTTTTTACATAACCAAGAGTCTAGTAAAATAATCCTAGTTTATTGTACATTGTTTGTTGTGCATGTTTTTGAAGGATTTTTTCACTTATCAGCTCATTATTTCACTTATCACTCACCAACTCTCTGCATTGATAGAGAACAGTCAGTTTTGGTAGGTAGTGTTTTTCCCATTTCACTTAAGAGAATACAAGGTAAGGGCTTGTATTAAAACACAATTTTGGAGTCAATAACATTATTTTTTACTATGTTTATGTTCAACCTAAGTCCTATTAGCCACTGATTTGGAGTAAAAGAGAAATCTTTGATTTCCTGTGTGTGTAGAATTCAGGAATGGTATAGTTCAATGATAACTAATTGTTTAATGATTCTATAAGATTTTGAAAATGACACTGACAAGAAATATCAATTATTTGAGTTATTTGTCACAATTTGGAAAAATCAGAATCCTTTTTTTTCTGGGAAAGAGTCTTAAGTCAGCATATGTCTACCACACGTTTAAGGTGAAAAGTTTGTTAACTTAAATCCTTACCTGTGTTGCTTCTAAGATAAAGTCTTGAATTATAAGCTTTTCCTCATTAGAAAGACATTTGTGTTCTTCAGCCATAAGAGTGACCTTAAAGCTCTCACAATTTATAGGCTCATCTTTATTTGGCCAGTAAACAAATTCATCTTCTGCCTGGAGGATTAAAAGCCAAAGAGTCTAGATTTTAATAAAAAGTCTAATAAGTCAGATTGTGAAATAAAGTTAATTAGTTGGCACAGAAATTTTAACTCAAATTTTTCTTAGAATCTCAACATTTACTCTTAAAATCTTCCTGGTATCCTCAACCAGACTGATATGCAGAACAAAATATTATACTTATAACCCCAAACTGTTATTATCTTGTTATTTTGGGCTCTTAGTTTATCAATAACAATGGTAAACTTGTTGCTTCTCTAACTAAGGACCAAGTAGAGAAGATTCAATTGATTTTAAGAGCTCAGCAATTTCTAACTTCATTTGGAATGGTCAGTATAACTTTATAGACAAGAACTGAACATCAAAGTTAAGTATATATGTAAAGCCTAAATTAAATATTTATTTTGTTTTAGTTTTTGAGTTCTCTAAACACAAATAAAAAGGAGACTGAGCTATCCTGATTTTCTTATACTAAAAAAGTCCTTGCTATACTAGGAATCATCCAACTCGGTCTTTTTTTTTTTTTTTTTTAATTTCTAGAGACCTCCTTAAACTAAGAGAACTCCAAATATCTTAACACACTATTTAAAGAATGTAAATAGAAGTATATAGAGTAAAAGTTAATTTTAAGCTACTTTCATTTTAAACTATCATTCATCACTTTGACCTAGGAGATTGTATAATCAAACCAAGCCCAAAGCAGACAAAGTATGACCCCAATAACATTAGTTTATTAGTATAAAACAAAATTACTTTGCTTGTTTGTATGCTGGACTTCTGGCTATTGTGACATGATATTTCTCCTGTAAAGAAAATATTAAAAGTGACCTAGGGATTTACCATGTTTTGGCCATCAGGAATCATAACCACCAGCTGGGCATTATGGTCCCATATCATCCTCCAGAAATCCTTGATGGTATGGAGAAGGGGATGTTGGGTGATGATGAATTCATTGCTCTGATAATAACCCTACAAAACCAAAGAGAAGATAAGAAGAGCCCTGGCATTTGCCTTTAAAGATGCAGATAAACATTTATAAGTTAATGGACTTTAAGTCAAAGTAGTCTTTTGAACTGTAAATTGTATCTATACATAATAATTTGATGATTATAGCCAATGCTTACCAGCCACTTTCTATATGCTAGCTATAGCACTAAGTGTTTTCTTCCTCATGTCATTTATGCCTCATGGCAATACTATGAGATTGGAACTGTGATCTGTCTGCCCTCCCCACTTTACAGGTCATGAAACTGAGGCTTAAGAAGTTAAGTGTTATGCTCAAGTTTACCTTAAGAAGTTAAGTGTAGTACTTAAGGTTACCTATCATTTTGTAGTGAATGCTTATAAATTTTATGTTACCTTTTAAATATAAGTTGGACATTCTCATCCAGGAGGGCCCTTGACACAGTTTTCAGTTCTATACTCTCCACCTCCAGTTCCTTCTTTCATGTGGTTGATCCAGATATCTGCCTGATAAAGCTCCCTGATGACTGCTTCACTATGGAACAGCTAGAAACATCCTACTTGACTGGTGCTGCTGACCCTCACACCACAGTCTTGTGTAGATAGGGCACAGTGACTGCTTCTCAGTCACTACATGACCTCCTGGAATGTGTGCTTACTTGCTTTAAACCCACCAATTAAAAGTAACCTGGGACACCTGTTGGGGCAATGGGCTAGACTCAATAACAGCCTTGGCCCCCAAGTCCTTTTTCTCTCTCTACAAGCTTGTGCTCCCTAACCTCTGTGTGTGTGTCCCCCAGGTGAGCCATGTACCCTCCAGGATCTGTAAGTATTTAGGACTTTTAAACTTTCACACTGTGGTCCTGTCATTCAAGCCAAGGCTGCAATCTGATCTCTCATGGTGAGACTGCCCAAGGGATCCATGCCAGTGGATGCCCTGTTGGCATTCTTTTGTACTAGCTAAATTGATAGCAAAACTCAAAAGAGTTTGATCCAAAACACTTCACTAGGAGTATAGTTACCAAAATGGCTTATGGAAAGTGTATCCTGTACTAGAAAGAGTAGAAATCTACAGGAGAGTTTACATTTCTCACTTTCCACAAGTCCCACTGACAGAATGCCAAATTCACCTCTATCTACTTACAACAGGACACCTTTGGTGTCCGGGCACCTTGGTTGCTTCTACAAAAGAGGAACTAGGGACACCTCTTGAAGATTTTGCTACAGAAACCTGGAATCCAGTACCACTGGATTATTCATGATTTCCATGATGTCACTTGATAAAATCATGGCTCTCCTACTCCCTTCTGCTTTTAGATCCCATTCCTATCCCTCAAGGGCTTATTTGCAGTGGTATTTAGACACCACTATCACATATCTCCCTGTTTTCTACATGGATATTCCTTAATATTTTCTTTTCTGGATAAATAGAGCAGAGATTTTGGAATAGGAATTAGGACCCCTTCATCTGAAAGTCAGGCTTTGTGATTGATTGACCTGAAAATGATATTGAAGGTCATACAACAGGTACTAAGGCACTTGTCCCTCACATAGAAGCCCTAAATACAGAATGAAAGTGTTGTATCTTTAGAAATCCAGGTCCCTAGTGAGCCCAGTTTGCAGGGTGAGAACTGTGCTGCAAACCTGGAGTGGTAATGTCAGTGAGATTGGGCTTTGCTGAAGCTGGTGCATGTGGGTTTGCTCAGGGGCTCTGCCTTGGTAAATGAAATGAAGCCTCTTAGATGGGCAAGTATAAGTTTTATGTCTATTCATCAGCCCTGAATGGTGAGTTTGGGTTTCTGCATTTACTCATGTGTCTTGCTTAAGGTTTCTTCAGTCCCAGCACACATAAAAGCATCAAGGAATGCTGTTATTCTATTGTTGCTGTGGACTGGGGGCTTGCAGCCACCAGTGGTGCTGCCTGTGTCTGCAGTCTGTGCTGCAGGCCGCCCACTCTCATTTTCATTCCCCTAACACAAGGTAGCAGGCAGTCTCCCCCGTGACTTCTCTGACTTACCATGATATAGGAGGCATTGATGTAGTCTGTACCTTCCCCACTCAGGGACGAAATGCCAACCCTCGATCTTTCCACTGGAATACAGAACATTCACTGTCAACAGTCATGTTCACAGCACTGTACCATTCTTCCCTGACTGCCAAATGTAAAATACAGTTGCATTTCTCAAGTTGAGTGTCTCTGATCTATAAGCTAATTTTTCTATTCACTTTGTATTCTTA
The DNA here is from genome assembly GCF_040939455.1 of Microcebus murinus. Classification (NCBI taxonomy): domain Eukaryota; kingdom Metazoa; phylum Chordata; class Mammalia; order Primates; family Cheirogaleidae; genus Microcebus; species Microcebus murinus. Next base: position 75,500,302 of record NC_134112.1, on the reverse strand, counting down.
GATGAAACTTCAAGAGTTTATGAGTCCTTTTCAACAGTTACATATTGGCCATATAGAAAAATCCGAATGTACAGCATTTGTCTGAAGGCATAGTAATAAAAATACTGCTAAATTGTCTATAAGGATTTTGTTGTAAAGAAAAAGTTTTTTCAAGATTCAACATTACTTACCAGGGATGATGGAAGAAGTTCTGTTCTTTTCCCTGTTGCATTGCTTTAGGGCTGTAGAATAGTCACTCTGCTGTATATTTGATTGACTCAGGAGCTGAGCAAGGGAGTTAAAAATATATATAGGATATATACATATATATATATATGTTATTTCATATAAGTCACTCAAATACACACACACACACACACAGGACCCAACTAAGATAAGATACTGTTATTTAGTACTCTATTACAAGAATAATCTAGATTCTGTTTATCTATTCCCCAAGTACTGAATGTTTGGGTAATTTCCAATGTTTTATTTCAAGCTTTGTAGCCATGAGTATCTCTTCCATGTTTCTTAATGTGCACATATGTGAGGGTTTCTACAGAAAATTAGGATTCATTAGTGTTTAGTTTTTGACAGTCTGCTAGATAAAAATGGTATATCACGGTTTTGACTTGCATTTCCTTGATTTCTATAAGACTGTGAATTTTATTAATTTTTAAGGAACATTGATGTCTTGAATGTAAGTCTACAGTCTGTTTAAAAAGTTGCAAATATCTTTAGTCTGTTTAATCACACAGAAAAATAAAATAAAACTAGATCTCTACCATAACTCAAACACTAAAATATATTGAAGACGGTCCTCTCTCTAGTGAAGAAGCAGTTAAAAAAAAAAAAAAAAAAAGAAGATGGATGAAATAATTAAAGATGAAAGCAAAGCTTTATAACTATTATAAGAAAATACTCATATCAGAAAGTATTTTTTGATGATTTCAAGATAGAGAAGGACTTCTTAAGTAAAAACATAATTTGTAGAACTCGTAAAGAAAAAAATAAATTGGTTATAAAATCTCTGTGTGATTAAAGAGACTGAAGACATTTACAACTTTTTTAACAGACATTTAAGACATCAAGAACCCCTACAAATTAATAAATGACAATGAAGTATAAATATGAAAAGACAATCATTAAAGAAGAAATATTAATAGGTACTGAGCACTAAAATTCACTCAAAAAGAAATGAAAAATCCAACAAGACTATTAAATAAATTTGTTAAAGATATCCATTAAGCAATCAAATAAGTTGCCTAAAATCTCACCTCCAAAATATAACCAGGCTCAAAAGCATTTAATGTGAGGTTTTACCAAATTTTTAAGAAACAGAAAATTCCAAGTGTTAATAAAAATCCAGGTGGAAAACTAACCCAACTACCATATTGAACAAATATAACTTCGATACCAAATAGTACAAGGGCAGTACAAGACATTTATAGGCCAAAATCAATAAAATCCTATTTAAAATATCAGTGACTTAATCCAGCAATGTGATTTCCCTCATATACCGATCAAATAGAGTTTATAAGGTTCATTACAAAAATGAAATGATGATTTAACATTATAAAATATGAATATATTTAGGTATAAAAATTATGTGACCCTTTCAATAGAGACATAAAAAGTAGTCAATAAAAGTCTAAATTGCTCATAACAAAAACTCTCAGTAAACTAGGGATAGAAGGAAGATTTCTTAGCCTTATAGAAGGTATGTACCATAAAACAAATATCATACATAAAACTTAAACTTGGAAATTTTCATAGTAGATTCAAGAAAAGATAAGGAATATCTGCTATTGACACTATTATTCAACATTATATTGAAAATTGGGTTAAACTATAAAAAAAGTATAATGGTATTAATAGAAAAGGATTTGCATATTGATATGATTGTCTACAAAGAACATCAAGAGAAACAAAAGTGAGAATATTATCTCTTATTAGAGTTCAATTAACATATATAAAAAATCAATAACATTGTTATTCATTGGCTATGGGTGATTAGAAAATGTATTAGAACAAAAAAGAACCCAACTGTAAACAACAACAAAACAGCAACAAAAACTCCAGGGTCTCAAAAAATACACTTAAAGAGTACAATAAATGTATGGAGAAAATTATTAAACTGAATTGAAGAGCAAAGAATTAGGCCCAAATACATAAAAATATCATGTTGATAAATGAAAATATTGTTAAGATGATTCTCCTTAATTGAATATAAAAGTCAATGTGCTATCAAACAAATTTTCAGCAGGAGAACACATTTTCATTTAGCATAGTAAAGTCAAGAGCCCAAATCATCCAAACTATACTGGAAAAGAAGGAATAAGGGATAGAATTCTTTCGTACTGTATATGGAAGACTGATTAAATATTATAACAGTAATGGAAAACTGATGAATCAACTAGAGGAATCATGCATATGAGGAAATCTGCTATGTGATAGAAAGGACACTACAAATTAGTGAGGGAAGGGCAGACTAACTGATAAAGGATATTAGGAAAATTCTCACGCTTAAATCAAAGGCCTCTTCCTCCTCCATCGATGACATATTTGATTTGTCATTAGCATTTACCATCTTGTCCATTTCCTCCCTGAAACATTATTTATTTATATTCTATTCTATCCCACTGTCCCATATTTCCTCCCACCCTCTGATGCTTTCTTTTTCTTTCTTTTGTGGGCTAGCCTTTCATTATTTAATTACAATTTTTCTTAAATAATCTTTCCCAAGCCTTCTTAAAGGCCTCATTTTTAATTGGCTATCTTATCCAATTCTAAGCCTTCAAGTAACCATCTTTAAGCTGATCTCTCCCAAATCCATTTCTCCAGGCATGGTCACTCTCCTACGCCTCAGACGCGGCATTCAACTTCCAACTACACATGTTTACTGAGATACTTCCCAAGCACCTCAAACTTAGGAAGATTGAGAAGTAATCCCACTGTCTTCTGCCCCAACACACCTCTCCAGCAAGCACCTCTTCCTGAATTCTCACTCATAGTGAATGATATCACCACCCTCCCAGTTGTCCAAGGTGGAATCTGAGTAGTTATGCTCATCTCTCTTGCCTTTCTGCAGTGTCCAATGAATCATCAAGCCTTGTGTTCAACTCTTAAACAGGCTTTATACAATTCTTCCATGATAAATTGCATCCTTACCTGTACTCCTACAGTGCCCTGTTTCACCTCTGTAATGGCATTTTCCACACTGCTTTGTGTTTGTCTGTTTTCTCACCTGTATCCCCCATTAGACTGCAAACACCATGAGAGTAGATGCTGGGTGTGTTCTCTTTTTAAAAAATTAATTTTGTATCCTAGTACTGAAAACAAAAGCCTGGCATCTGGTAGATGTCTGGTAAGTATTTGTTCACAGACATGCAGTATATTTCAATGAAATGTTTCTATGCATAAACTTGAATAATTTTTTTTATAGGCCAGTAAACACATATGCACTTACATTCCCCTACTTATGATATTAACAGGAAATAAAGTCAAATATCTCTCTTTTTAACTGTATTCTGATCTTATTCATATTTTCATTTTGATCCTGGATTATTCAACGTAAGCCATATTAATTCTTTTATGCAATTGCATAGGGGCAAATCATATTTAAATGAGAATTTTGTTGAAAATGGGTAACACATGCATGTCTGTATGTGTGTGTGTGTGTGTGTGTGTGTATAATTAGGGAAAAGCTATCTTAACACCTAATTTTAATATTTTACATTTTTTTATTTTCAGTTTCAGAAATCCAAAGTACATACTTTTTTCTCACTAAAGCTGTGGTCCCCAACCCTCGGGCTGTGGACTGGTTCCAGTCTGTAGCCTGTTAGGGAATGGGCTGCAGAGCTCTATCATTCCCCGCTCAACCCCACCCCTTCATCTGTGGGAAAACTATCTTCCATAAACCTGGTCCCTGGTGCCAAAAAAGTCGGAGACCACTGCTATAAGCTTTCCTTTGTGACTCAAATAAGCTCGGCTCAGCAAAACATTTATGTATTTCTGAGAACAGTTTTTTTTTATTTTAGCATATTATGGGGGTACAAATTTTAAGGTTACGTATAATGCCCTTGCCTCCCCTCAAGTCTGAGCTTCAAGTGTGACCATCCCCCAGACGGTGCATATCTCACTCATTATGTATGTATATACCCATCCTCTTCTTCCCCCTCCCACCTGCCTAATACTATGGGTAATAGGAATTACCCATAGTAATTCCTATGTGTCCACTTAGGTGCTGATCAGTTAATACCAGAGTTTTTAAGTTCAGCATTCACCTGGCATCTTTCTCTTATACTTCCAAAAGCACAAAAGTAGTGACTGAGAAGGCAAAGGCCTGAGGCAATGCATGGCAGCTAACTTCTATTATGCGTTGTAGGCTGGGGAAAAGCAGAAGTAAGTGAAATTTCAAGGTTTGTTAACTCTCCTGGGTTTTTATCTATTTCCAGATAGTCTTTCTTCAGAAATTGGCCCTGTTTCTCTAGGAACTCTGAGAAGTAAGAGGATAGAATAGGAATAACGTGGAGCAAGACAGCAACCGCACCCCCCTGCCCACCCCGCGTGTCCCCCTACTCCCCTCCTGCAGAAGTTGGAAATCTGCAACTGGGTAAATACTTTGGTCCCAGCTGGCAGGTCTGGCAACGCCCACTTTCTGAATTCTTTGCTTACTGATTTCTGAAAGTCAGAGAACTAGTGCTGTGGGAAGTATCGTACAGAACAAAACATGCTCTACTCTCTGGTTTACTGCTCGAGACAGGGCAAGTGGGAGAAACTAGGGTTGAAGGAGCTATTGTTCAGGCGTGGCCTTCTCTGTTTCAGGGGTTTCAAGTGAGACACAGATTTTTCCAAAGAGTAGCAGGAACAGCCTGAGCCACAGCACTCATGCTTAAGTGGTCTGGTTTTTTTCAAAGTAAAAAGAGCACTTGTAAGGTCTGTATTATATGTTATGTCTGTTCATTCTGTTATGCTCTGTGCCCTCCCTTTCCTGAACCAAGTTTGCATTTATAAAAGTTTGTTTAGGGTTTCTGAGAACTTTTCCTCTTGCTCCCCAGTCAGAATTAACATTTCTCCTTGAAATTTACTGCGTGGTATTGTAACCTATTGTAAAGAACAAGGATGGTTCAAATATAAAATCTTTGTATCGACATTGATCTCAACCCATCCACATGACCTTGTTGACTCACATGAGAAGATGCAAGGACATTCATTTCTGTGGTGACATCCAAGAGGTTTCCAAGAAAACTCACCTGGAACTGCTTCTCCAGTTTCGTTTTGCCTGTTGGTCCAGGAATGAGGAGCGCGTTGACATAGGCATGGATATGAATGTCCGCCACCTCGGTTTCTTTACTAAGTATGGCCTCAACCAGTGTATCGTGGATGAAGACATACTGTTCCTGGCAAAACAATGACAAAAAAGGGACATTACTTTAAGTTTTCTTTACTCGTATGTATGTACAAAAGTAGTCCCTTCCCCCAAGACACAAAGAGAGTCTCACAGAAAGGGAGGAAAACCCCACAATGGATTGACTGCTTATGGACCTGGCAGGAAGTCAGAAAGGAAAGAGATGGTCATGACAGAAACAACCTCTTCTCATTCCTTACCTTTTTATTTATTGTATAGTGTTGACATTTGTGGGCAGGAGGTAGGAAGATTTGGGGAGGCAAAGCAACATCCCCTCTGCCTACCCCTCAAACCCAACACCCCTGCTACACTTTGTGGGAGGGCTTGGCTCTCCTGACTCCTACACTTCTGATGGGTCTTCCCCTTCCGGCAACTCCAACTCTCCTTTTAGCCTGTCATATATAATTTAGCTCAATTTTATATACAGTTGTTAAAAATTCTCTTATATTTCATATATGGGACTCTTCCTTGGTCTTATCTAACCAGAATGCCACTTGCTTGACAGAAGTTTGGTTTGGTTTGGTTTGAAGCTCACTCAGTCATTATTTATTTATTTATTTTTACGGCTTTCAAGATGCCATCCATAGTTTTTAATTTAAGTTCATTTTTATTTAGAAATAGTAAAAATAAAATACATATTTTCAGACTTTATCCTATGTCATATGTAGGTAAATTATATGGTTTTACAAAGGGAATGATTGAAGCACAATCCATACAATTTAAACATAAAAGTGAATCCATTAATTCACTAGATGTATGAATAACTTGAGGTTTTTACTAGCAAGGATGAGCGTTGACTGATTCAATTACTCTTCTTCTGAATCTTCTCCAGCAGCATTTTAAACAATTATTTCCAATTTGCTCACAAAACAGATAAAATTTAGCAGGCCCATTCATGGCATATATGTAGTTACCTGGTGTTTTGGGTTGAATTGTGTCCCCCAAGAAGATATGTTGAAGCTCTAACCCCTTAGTACCTCAAAATGTTATCTTATTTGTAAATAGGGTCATTATAGATGTAATTAGTTAAGATCAGGTCACCTGAAGTAGGGTAGTGACAGGTGTCCTTATAAGGGGGACACAGAGGGAAGACAGCCATATAGAAATAGAGGCAGACATTGGAGTCCTGCTGTCACAAGCCAGGGAACATCTGAAGCTATCAGAGGCTGGAAGGGGCAAGGAAGAACCTTCCCCTAGCAGCTTCTGAAGGAGCAGAGCCTATTAACTCCAGCACTGGGAGACAATTCATTTCTGTTGTTTTAAGCCACCCAGTTTTTTTTTAAGCACATCATTTTTATTTTATTATTTTGCATTACTTTAAAATTCATAACTTTTCCTCAGTATTAATAGCAGAATCAGCTTATGGGAGGCAGAACTTAAAGTATTCAATGAAAGAAATACAAGTCAATTGCAATTTTAAATGGGAAACGATAATCACTATAAATTAATGAATCTTTCCAAAAGGAGTATAATTCATATTTCGGAAACCCTCTTTATTAAGCTACACTTAGCAGTATGTTCAGCATTCTTGCATTTCCTCCCTCTAAGTCTTCCTCATATTTTTTTGACTTAATGGCTGACTTTAAAATGTAATTTTATTAGAGAATAACTTTTGCAGTAATGACATCAGGTTCTGATGAAAAACTGAATTTGCTATAATTGAAAGGTTATATGTGTCTGAAATTTCATTTAAAAAATTGTTAACAGTTATATAATTTGGGGGGAGACAGGATGGTTTGAAAAATAATAAAAGGGGATGGAATTATTAGCTTCAAATTGAATTTGAGTTTAACTTATTGTGGGTGTTCTTGTAAAATTAGTCTCTTACAATGTGAGGAAGTATTTTACTTGGGAGATAGAATTTATTGCTTATTCCAAAGAGAGCCACAGGTCTGGTTTGGGAAAATCAGTCTCTGACATTGGAACCTGCTTTTGGGTGAACTTCATATTCTCCTTAAATGAAAAATTAAGTGATGTAAGATAATATAAAAAGGAGATATTTGTAAGCTGCTATTTAAGAAGGAATTCCAAACTAGGATGGCTAGAAAGGGAGACTGAGTCTCTATTTTTCAACCGTTTTTTAACTTTCACTTGACACCAGATGATTTGAGACTTCAGAGAATGAAAGGATTTAGAAAAAATATCTTCACTACGTTTTAATTTATATTTTTAACTGTGTGCTCTCTTCTCTACCCAGGCAGACTTTCTTTCTGTGGATTCTTTGATTCTTTCTTTTTTATCTTTTTTAGAGATAGGGTATCACACTTTCCCCCAAGGCTGGAATCAGTGTTGTGATCATAGCTCACTACAGCCTCCAACTCAAGTGATCCTCCCACCTCAGCCTCCCAAGTAGCTGAGACTACAGGCATGCATCACCATGCCTGGTTGATTTTTTTTTTTTTTTTTTTTGGTGGAGATGGGGTTCCTTTTATTCTTTTACCACTTTGTATGGATTACTTAAAAAAAAAAATCTACCTGAAATAGATGTCATCATTTTCTGCTCTAAAATTCTCTGTATAAATTTGTGCCATTTTTTTTAATGACTATCTTCAGTTTGCCTAAAAACTTGTGCCATTTAAAGTGTGCTTAATTTCCATTGTTTACCATCAATTTTGTCATTTGTTTACTGAGCACCTTCTTTGTGCAAAACACTTCTGTGATCTGGAGACACAGCAGCGAGACAGACATGGTTGCTGTCTTCAAATAATTTGCATTCTGATTGGAATTAAATTTCTTTTGACATGATGCATCTTTTCCTTTACAGCATTGTGGCACCGTCTCAGAATGTTTCCGACATTCCAACGAATTAGAGTTAGTCCCATTGTCATTGAATATACATCCTCTGATTAAAATTAAGACTCTTCTCTCCTTCATTGGTTACTTGTTTAGTTTGATGCCATCTGAAAAGTACATGTTGTTTTTGTTCTTTTTTAATTGAAGAATATTGCAGGGTTACAAATGCTTTGGTTACATGAATTGCTTTTGTACTGCTTGAGTTAAAGTTATAAGTGTGCCCATCACCCAGACAGTGTACATTGTATCTGATAGAAAAGATTTCACCCATCCTCTCTACGCACTCCCACCTGCATGATTTCCATTTGAGTTTTACTTCCATCTGTGCACATGAGTGCTGATTGGTTAGTTTCAATTTTATCAAAAAGTCCCAAAACAATAGATACTGGTGTGGATGAAGAGAGAAAGGAACACTTGTACGCTGCTGGTGGGACTGCAAACTAGTGCAGCCTCTATGGAAAATAGCATGGAGATACCTCATAGAACTAAAAATAGACCTACCATTTCATCCAGCACTCCTACTACTGGGCATTTACTCAAGGGAAAAAAAAGTCAAAGAGACATTTGCACTAGAATGATTATTGCAGCATAATCCACAATCACAAAGATGTTGAATCAACCCAAGTGCCCATAAATTCATTAGTAGATTAATAAAATGTGCTATACATACACCATGGAGTACTACTCAATCATTAAAAAAATGAATTAATACCTTTTACTACAGTCTGGATGAAACTGGAGACCATCCTCCTAGTGAAGTATCGCAAAAATGGAAAAACAAAAACCACATGTACTCACTATTAAAACCACCCAGTTTGTAATATTTTGCTGTGGCAGTCCTAGGAGATGAATACACCTACATTTTAGTGATGTTTGCATATGTTAGATGAATAAAATTATCTTTTTTAATCATACCTCAGTTTGTACCAAATAATTTCTTTGTGAGCGAATGTGTTTTAAGAAGCCAAATACATTGACAGTTCCTTCGTGTTGAATTTGCTGCAACATACTGTCTAGCACAATATACGTGCCTGTTCTTCCAACTCCAGCACTGAATAGAATACAAAGAAAGAAATATTTCAATATTAAGCATAAAATAAATTTAAAGATATGTCACTACTGTCATGTTCATTAAAATAATTTCCTTCCCCAAGAAAATGAGGCATATAATAAATTTAGCAATACAAAATTATAAACAGTTTAGTAGTTGAACATAATGCTTTAAATAACAAATTTAAAAGTCCCTTTTTAAGTTTTTTTTTGCCATTTGTTTAAATGCAAAACAACCTATTTCTGTTGGAGAGTTTTACATTTTCAATAACTGCATTTATTATTCATTATATATTATACAATGAAAATATTATGTATCAGAGTGTAGCAAATAGACATGTAGTTTGAGAAAAATGAAAGCATCAGCTTCACCAAATTCTGAAAAGCAAAGGTCCCTGGGTCTGTATTTCCAGGTAGACATGTTTGTAAAGGTTTCTGCATTAATAGGGAAAAGAATTTGATAAAGCTTTCAGCTGAAAATATCATTTCAGTGAGATTGCGAGAATAAAGCATAACTTCAGTCATTTCTAAAGGGCCATTATCTGTCGACTTCTTCAAAGCCGCTACCAGAGGGACAGAATTCACAGACAGGGATTCTTTTCAAATGTTCCGACAAGTGGGAAGTGCTAGAGTGGAAAATTAGCACCTGCTCTGCACAATAGCCTGGTCCTTCTCCATTTGCTAAGAAACAATCCCTGACCTTCAGAGCTATTTTTCTTGCATCTTCCTGTTTTCCTCAGGCAAACAGATTTTAAAAAGTCAAGATAGGTCTCTCAAACTTTGTCTGAGGATAACTCCTGAAATAGGTAATTAGAATGTGTCAGATAAGCTGTATATCAAAGGAAAACACTTGCCTCTGTAGAAACAGACACTGCTTTGACAAAAATACTGCAGATAGAAATGAATTTAATTTTTGTGTTCATAAAGCTTGGTACATAGCATTCCGTAAACATTTATTGCTATTATTATTTTAACTGAAAACTATTAAAGGATAACATCTAACGTATTTTCTTCCTCTTTCTTCAAAATATCATTATTTCTATTTATCAAGCAAGTTTTGGAAATTAGAATTCTTGGGTACCATTAAATTGATACTACATTTAGTAGGATGTATTAGAAATAACTCAGGAAAATGAGTAAAGGATTTTGGTTGCCAAGTCTTTAAAAACACCTTAAAATTATTTTGCCAAATTTCTCACACTCTGTGTGCTTTGGATTCTCTGATGTACACTCGGCATAACAACGCTACAGCAGACTATTAACTCCTAGGAACAGGGATTGTGTCTCAAACATTTTTATCCCACACTGTTACATGTTGTAATGAGTATTTGTTTATCAACAAAAACGGTTGTTCTGCCTGCCTCACACGGTTAACAAGCCGAAATCCAATTCAACAATCGAATAATAAACATCATAAAAATACCTGGTGCTTTGAAATATTCAGCAAATTCTGAGTCTGGCACACTCATTTTCTAGGGATTCATACTTATAAAAATGAACATATAATTTCATCCCCATGACTTCCCGAAATCATTTCCATGTTGGCAAAAACTCTGTTCTATTGATTTCCTTTCTGTTAGCACCAGCAATCTGTGGGTTTACAGGCACATCTCTTAGACTCACCTGCAGTGGACGACAACAGGCCCCACTGCATGGCGCTTGGCATGGGCTGCCTTTCTCACGAAGGTCAGCACGGGCAGTGAGTACTCTGGCACCCCCATGTCAGGCCACTGCGTGTAGTGATACTGGGTGACCACACGCCCACTGGGTCTTCCTTTCTGGGAGCCCTGGAAGAGTTCAGACAACTAATAGCAGTAGCACACACACACACGTGGGATTCTTTTTTTTTTTTTTTTTTATTTCAGAAAGTTATAGGGGTTCTTAAACATCAAGTCAGGATTCACAGCTTGATGTTGGCAGTCTATATGAAGCAAAAAGGGCACAATGTCATTTGTGATAATTTTGCATCCACATGCCTAAGAGGCTATGGTGGCCAGTTGTTTGGTCAAACACTAATCACACGGGATGTTGCTGTGAAGGTATTATTTGGATGTAATGAACATGTAAATCAGTAGACTCTGAGTAAAGCAGATTACCCTCCATAAGGTGGGTGAGCATGATTCAATTAATTAGCTGAAGGCTTTAAGAGCAAAGTCAGACAGTTTTCCTGAAGAAGTAATTCTTCTCAAGACTGCAACAGAGAAACCCTGCCTGAATTTCCAGCCTGCTGCTCTGATGAATTTGGACTCTAGACTGCAACATCAACTCTTACCAGCCTACCTGCCTTACAGATTTCAGATCCCTTAATCCCCACAATTTGTGTGAATCAATCCTTAAAAATATAAATCTCTCTCTATATCTCTATATCTCTCTATCCTATTGGTTCTGTTTCACTGGAGAACCCTGAAAAATACATTCTTCTTTTTTTTTCCTTTCCCTTATTTAAATCTCTACTCTTTTTAGTTGGATGTTGGGATTATCTCAGGGGTATCCTGTGCAGTTACCACACGAGGCAGGGATTTGCATTTGTGTATCACACCCACTGCAACCACAAGCACCACGACCAATCTGGCTCCAAAGCCACAGCTGGCATTTAAAGACGTAGCAGAAACCTTTAGGATCAAGGTGTAGCTGAGATAAGGTTATTTTTAACCCGTCTTGGTTATACCATTCATGTAAAAAAAGACCAAATGCGTTACTCAATTGATTATGTCCGTCATTTGTTGACTCACCTTTTTTATCTTTGTGTTTCTTAGAGTAAAATTCCTCACCGTATAATAGGCAAGGACTTGAACGCTCTTCTGAGTGACCAGAAAGTTCCCATACTCTTCACTACCGTCGGCAGGCCAGTACTGATCGCATTTTCTCTGTAAAAGAAAAAGTAAAGATGCTATTTCTGTATTTCAAATGCTCAGTGTAAAAGTTGTCCTGGAAATCAATAAAGGCCTAAGGTAGTGAAAGGAACGAACTTCATCCACCCTTCTAAGTATCTTATTTTCTTTCTGAGCAATTGCAAATTATTTATAGAAGATACCAGGAATAGAATCACATAGGTGAAAAAGATTGAGATGACGTAGTCCAAACTTACCCCTTTCAGATGAGGATAGAGAGGCCAGATGTATCAGGTTACTGCAGAGCCAGGACTAGATTCCAGGTCCAGTGAATTAAAATCTACTTCACTCTACATTGCTTTTCAGTGAGTCCGTTTACTTTTTTTTCACAGTATGAATGCATTTAAAAGGTAGATAGCTTGATTCACAGGGAAATCTTTTCATTTATAATGTTAATAGTTGACCTTTAGCTGTTGTATTTACTAGAAAGCATTCCCAATTAGCTTTCATCACTTTTGCTGTTTCCTTATGCTACTCTATTAAAACTAACTTAAAGCACTTCTAATCACTATTTTGGGGAACGACGTGATAGATTACCTACATACCCTTCCTTTCTCCACAAGGTTCGTTATCATGACAATGACTTCCACATTATGCTCCCATATCATTCTCCAGAAATCTTCAGCTGTGGATTTCAGTGGACCTTGGGCAGCAATGTAAGCTTTTGGTCTGTTGTAGCCCTGAAGAAATAAATGATGAATATTTCTTACTGACTTTTATGCCACCTTTAACTGTATAATACTTAAATTTTTAAGGTCAGCAGCATACTTTTTCTAGAAAAGAAAGCCATAAAAAATACACTTGCAAAGTTGGAAAAACTTGATAGTTTTAGCAAAGATAGCAACTTTTCTTTATGATTTTGTAAATAATAATAATAATAAGAGCTCTCTTTGCTTTGGTACAACCACAATTCTATGCATCTTTCTTCCAGGTGCATTTAATTCAAATCTATTTACTATGATTAAAGTCTGGTCCTTAATAGTGCTGCTTTGAAATGTATTTTAGGCAATGGGGCCCAGCTGTCTATAACAGTTAAAAAACCTCTGGAATATGACCTCCTTACTTTCCTTGGTGGCACTAAGAAGTGCTAATCATTAATAGTTATCCATCATTGAGCACCCAATTTTGGATCAGATGTTTTACAAACATTAAACTTAATCCTTGCTCTATGTAAAATGGAAATATTATTCCTGATTTGGAGATGAGGAAACTGAAGCTCAGAGGAATTAAGTGACTTTCCAAGATCCCACAGCTAGCCAGCTAACTCCAAGACCATGTTTGTTCTGACAATTATATTGCCTCCACTGGAAGCATGAAGCAGCTGACTACAACAAACCCACCTCACACTTCCGCACTCACTTCTTTAATTCAGTGTTCCACATAGCATTAACCTGAAGGTAGCTAGACTATGAGGTCAGTATCAGGGAAATAAGTGAGTTCCATTGACATTCAGGTCACCACAGTGGAAAACCAGTAGGTTTGAGTTGTCTACAATCCCTGCTGAGCTCCATTCATTTCCACAAAGCTGGGTATCCTGAAGAGTACTCAAAATTATGATGGCTGACAACTGGTTTAATAATCACATTTTCCTTTTAGTGAGTACTGCCACAAACATTTTTTAGTTAGGATTTATTGAGCATTTGCTATACTACATAGCACCATGCCAGGAGCTATAAGAAATTAAAAATAAGCACTGATCCTGCCTTTCACATACAAGAAGTCATAAAACTATCTGAATATACTTGTTCTACCTTGACTGTACATTCCAACCTGAATTACTTCCCTCACCTAGGAGATAAACTAAGTACAAGAGCTTGAGTATGATTCAATCTGAAATCCTTTATTCATAAGATAGATCTCTTAATTATTTACTGCTGGTTTATATTTTTTATTATCTATCAAATAACACATATTAAACACTAGTATATGTATGGTGTTGTGGTATGATAAATTCAGAATCTAGTATAAACTATATAAAATTTTCAATTAAAACATGCTTACATCAACATAATTGGCATTGATGTAATCAGTCAGTTTGCCATCTTTTTCAGCAAGTTGTGCAAGCTTAACCCTGCTATGGTCATCTGTAATAAAAAGGAATATATTTCACTGTATCACAGACTACTTTTCAGCATAAATATCATTTATATTTGCATAACAATTTATCTAATACAGTTAAAATCAAAGTCAAAAAGTCATTTACTTTAATAGGCTTTTTGGGAATACAGGGATGACAAAGATTAAAAAGAAAATCTCTGCCTTCAGGAAAATTTCTAACATAATAGGTGAGAATAGGACATATACGCAGAAAGCAACGCACAGGTGTCAAGAAAGAAGTGCAAAGTAGCAGGAGGATATGAAGGCAGAAACTATATTGCTCTGAGATGATAAAAGTTTCACTAGAAATTGAAATCTGAAGTTCGCTTCTTAGGTGGGATTTCAGAGATAGTTACTGGGGCTCTGAGCAATGGAGAGCCACTCCACGAGACAGAAGAGTGATGGGACCTCAGAAAGCTAGGGAAGGATGCCACACCTGTGGTCTGAACAGGAGGTTGATGGAGCATGAGAAAGTAGAGAAGGAAGCAAAAGGACCCTAGGAAGTTCCTGTGAATGGTTACAGCAAACCACTCTTGCAGGAGGAGCCTCTGCAAAGGGAGACAGAACAGCTGTCCAAGCACAGAGAAGGCGGACCCCGCATTGCCAATTAAAAGGAAACTATGGTTATTTAAATATGTCGAAATAAGGAGTTTGGGATTAACTGCATTCTAACGAGAGATTATATTTATTTGGAACAGATACGTAAGGAGAAAGGAAAGTGTTACTAGAAGGAAATTTGATAGTTTCACTGGACAGGCTTATTCTTTACCAAACCATGACAAATAAAAACACTGGGATATTAACATTTCTGGGAAGGTAACAATTCATACTGGTACAGGAATGTACATGGAAATAGATGCATGGCAACAATGGAAAGATGGTTCTGGATGCCAGGCTGATATATTTTTGTGTTTTGGTTCTAATATTTTTAGAATTTCTTGTTTGTTTTTCTTCATCTATAAAAGAGGACTACTCTTGCCTCTCTTACCAGGTTGTTTCAAAAATTAAATGAAACAATATTTACAGTTCAGGTACTTAGTAGGTGTTCAATAAGTGCTAATCTCTTTCCCCTCTTTAATAACCTGATGGGTATTTTCTATTTAGCTTGTAGAGGGAAGTTTAACAACAATTCTCTTCTGAGAGGCAACTGAGTTTTATGTGCTGCCAGGACAGTTGTTTCAGCTGACGAAGACAAACTTAAAATCCCTCTACTAAAACATAAAAATTGATGTAAACTCTGTGGAAAAGAAGCAACATCTATGTGAACTATTTAAGTGAACATGATAATAAAAGGGAAGAGAGTGCATCTCCACTGGCTTCCAGAACTGGAATGGAACTGGAATTTAAATAACCTAGCTCGCAGTATTGTGTTCATATGAAGCTAGGGGGCCTGTTGAATATATGAGGAAGGATATAGGAAGCTTTTTTTTTTTTGAGTGGGGAAAGAACATGAGGATGAATTTCAAGAGATAGATGGGAATATAAAGGAAAATAAGAGAGGACAGATGTAGCCAAAAGTCCTATAAGAAGATGGAAAAAAGTAATTTCATAGAAAAAAATAATTAAAATTGCATTAATGAAAAAGACCACATAGCTGCTCATGGAGGAGGAAGGGAGAGAGATTGCCTAAGAAAACAAAGGGAAGGAAGAAATAAAAAGGAGGAATCCAACCATTTAATTTCAAAATATGAAGGGTACTAAAATTTCGTGACATGGAGCACTTTTGTAAAGTTTGAGTCAGGGCTGTAAGTGTGCCCATCACTTGAACAGTGTTCACCATATCCAGCAGGTATCAACCAATTCTTTCTAAGACCCCAGGAAGAATGCCAAGAAAAGAAGGAAAAAGTAAAGATAGAAGAAGAAAGAGAAAGTCTAAAGGGAATCTCCTTTGGTTGGTAAATTCACATAAAAGTAAGTAGATCCTATGTGAAATGGGACCATGGAATATCAATAATGACAGAAACCACAAGAAGAGATGTACAGTCCTTAGGGCCTGAGGAAAGGACTGGAATAAAATTTGAGTTTGTTTTGTTTAAAAGAAACAGATGTGATTAATTATAGGATGTATTTAAGTTACAGTGATAATGCTATGTATTATCTTACACAAGTCTTATTTCCTGATACAAAGGTCCCTGAACAGCCACACTGAGGTCTGCTGTCAGATGACTTCAGGACTCTGTATAAGGGCACAACAATGACAATGATAATGGAGTCCCCTTAAGGAAATACTTACAGGCAACGATATTTATGTATCGGTTCTTGTGCTTGTTGTCTGGGTGGTTGGAGCTGTCTGCTGTAATACCTAAGTCAACAGTACAGCTCTGCACTTCCTGTAAAAAATTGTATGCATACCATTTCAGCACATACTCTGTCAAACAAAGTGCCTTAAAATATACTAGGGAAGACAAAACAAACAAAATAATCTATGCAAACAATAATTTTTTTTTTTTACATGTTACAACTACTTCTTGGCTAAAATAAAATGCAGTGAAATAATGCCTTACCTGGTAAAACTCTTTCAGTGTCTAATGAGGAAATGAATGCCAAAAAAGTAAAGAAATCAAATTCCACAGCACACGACAAATGAGAAAAAAAAGCGTTCATATTAGGTTTACAATGGAAAACTATGATCATGCAATAAATACATTTGTCAAATACTAACAAAACAGAATGTTTCAAACAGTTGCATGCAAATCAAAATGTCTAATAATTTGGAACCTTAAAATTATGTAAAAGAAGAAAATAACATCTTTAAAAGGGGACAGTGATGTAATAATATGATGATTTTTTAAAATGCAGATGAGAAGAACCACATATTCCATAACACATTTTGTGATATTAGTCAGATTTGCTAATATTCAAATATAATTTTATTTGACCACTATAGCACTATTTGAAACTCTGAATTAGTGATATACTATTTGTTTTTATTTTTTTTTGAGTTATTTTAAAGAGTAAACAGTATCCTATTAGGTGGTTTGTAACAGATTTAAAGCTGTCAAATATTAAAAAATATCCTAATTTTTTTTATCACACATGCTGTATCATTTTGAAATAGAATTTAGATAGCGTTACTGTCTATATATTTAAATAGTAGATATCTTTTTTGCTTAAACTTCAATGGGCACAGAAAAACTATTTCTGCCAATTTTTTATTAAAAATGAATTAACATGGTTTTCAGAGATGTTTTCTATCTAAATACATTAGTTTAGAATTTATAATTATTTAGTATTAATAAAATAAAAGCCTTATAATTTCTGAGAAAGTATGTAACCCCAATACAATCTGATTCATTAGTAAATGGCCCAGCCCCTCTCCAAATAAGCTTTTAAGGCCTCTTTTGCAACAAGTTATTCTGAACAATTGAAAAGAATTTAATATATGAACCACTTAAAAGGTGTAGCATTATTAGTTATTAAGCTAATTAAGTTAATGAAAAGCTTCCTTTAATCACACTGTGAGTTAAAAGCAATGAAATTAAGAAAAAACATTTTGAGTAAAAATGTGAGATTATTTTATTAATTTAATTATTATGGACTACTTAATGATATTTAAAATGATTTTATTATGAAAACCATTAAACTGCCTTTGGGCTTATACTGTCACCAGCTTTTATTAGAAATTGTTTATTTTTACTTATGTTTCATTTCTTTTAATATTTGGAAGATAAGACCCATCTTTGGCATATTTTCCCTTATGGCAATTACAATTTTGTTTGATGTAAGCCTGATAATTTCTGTCAGTTAACATTGAAGTTATACCACCAGTAGCTTCTAGCTTATGGTAAGAAAAAATAATTTGATGTTTTAAATATGTAATTCTTCATATTATTCCACTTGACTTGGTGTTAGCTCACACTGCTTTCTTACTAAATGTAGCTATGATTTGGAATTTTTTTTAGAATTAAATGCATTGATTTCTATTATTTTTAATTTAGTAAAAACATAACACACTTTGCTTCTATTTCTTTTGATTTTTTTAAAGCTTTCTAATCTATGATATTTTTCTTCCTTAAATATATCTTTCTGGCTGTGACTCCTGGGTCAGACGTTGAGTGCACTGGGGAGACTGAATCAGGAGAGAGTGGAGTCTGCGATCAGGATCAGAGCTCAAAGCACTTCAAAAAGGGAGGCCCACAGAGCCCTTAGGGTTTAGGCAGAGGGAGGCAAAAAGGCAAAATGATGCTTTCTGGAGGGGGGTTGCCAGAGCTGAGGGCATGAATTTTAAAATTACAGATTTGGGTTTGAATCCCGCTCTGCTATTTACCCCTTGTTAATTACTTTTATGGATTTTTGACTTCATTAATAATATCAATAGAAATAATGACAAATAGCTGCCAGAGTTGGGTAGAGGTTGAACGTGGAAGCCTTCAATCCAATGACACATTACAGGGTGCTCACAAATGGTAGCTTTTATTTTTTATGGTTGATATTGTTAACTTTGGACTTTTGGCTCCCTATTTTGAAAAATCTGCTTAACTGATAGCTCAGTGGACTATGATAAATTTGCAGTAAACTTCTCTGCCCTTTCTAAGAGTATTTTAACAGAATATTGTTGGAAAAATTCTGGCTGATTATGAAGTTCAAATTTTTTTTGAAATGTTAGAAATGTATATTTTCTTGAGAAAATTATGTGATTTTTATCTTGTATAATAAGAAGTTTTTATATATTTATAATGATATAAAACTTACAATTAAGGATTTATATGTACTTGAGCTGAAAATTATGAAATTTAGTAGTTTAGTATAATTTAGAAAATTAAAAGGAATCAGTGTTACTAATTCAGATTATAAAAAAGAATACTAGAGATAAGTATTTTACGGGAAAGAATTAACAATGTTTTTGATTTCCCACTAGTATAATTCAGCTTTTAAAATAGAAAACCAATTTTCTAAATTATATGATAACTACGACACATCTTTAAACACGTAAGTCATTGTAGAACTAATATTTTTACTAGAAGTGAAAATGGTCTCAATGTCTTTAGGTCAAGATATAGCCTACTGCTAAATCTTTTAAATTTACTATATTCTATATTATTTAAAACAGACACACTAAAATCATACCTCAAATTCTTCAGTGAACCCATTACTTGCATGTAAGTCTGCAACATGCTTTGGAAAGTGCTTTATTGGAATTGCTCCAACATCATCTAAGTGAATAAAGAAATTGTGTTAAGATAATTTAACAGAAATGAATGTGCTTGTTCTTTTTAAATAGAAAATAATTTATTTTCAATGTTAATTTGTAAATATAACCAAAGCCTCATTTCTTATTAATGGACTGCATCTTTTATGGACAACTTTCTTTAACATGAGTGGGAGTTATATGTCAATTCTCGGGAAAAAATGCAGAAATAATATATTTTCAATATTACTATGAACTAAACATAATATATAGTAAAATTTAAGTTTTATACAATTGTTAGTTTAATGTCTTATAGTCAAATAGTCATATGTTTACATTTGAAAACATTTTTTGCCATTTCCCCATAAATAATGGAAAACATTTATATGCAGAATATTCATTAAGGATAATGTCAAAAGCCTTTGGGACATTTAATCTGTAAAATTTCAAGAATTCTAACTTGAAAATATGCTATGTAAACAAAGTCACTGGATCTGTTAATTAATTGTGAAGGGGCCAAATTATTTTAACTGGATCTGATATTTTTTTCCTTTTCCTGAAAAGACTTTCTTAGATTAAACATATTACTAGTTCACAGTATGCAATTTCACAAGTGATTTCTCTGACAAGGAAACATCAAACACATTTCACTAGAAACAGTTATTTATATCAACAGATGTTCAGCATTTAGGCCATCTAATATTTTTAAGCTTCAGTTACCAAGAATTAGTTGAATAAAAAAAATTGGAATCCATCTGTTCTCTCTCTAAGATGAGTGGACCTGAATACTAAAATTGAATTAGTCAGTGAAGCTTAAGAAATACTAAACAAAGGTGCAATTCTACCTTCACACCTACAGAAGGACCTTGCCTGGAAGTAGCTTTTATAATTAGATAAGAAAACAGAAATGACTTGTCGCACTTAAATCATTAGTTTTAGTAAATGTCCTTCAAATCCATTGATATTATCCTGCACAACCAACTTCCTTTCATAAGCAAACTACTAATTTTTATTGAGTCAGGTATTTTTGTAATTTCTTTTATTAATTGGTCTGCAAGTAAGTGAGACTTACGTATCTTTTCATTTTCTGCTTTTACATGAAAACACGCATATTCAGGTAATCACGAGTGAATCTCGTGAAAGCCAAGCCAAGCAAGTAAAATGAGGAGATGCCCTTCATCACTCCTTTGACATTCAAAGTGGGCAGGTTTGGATTTCCTGGACAAGGTCCTGATTTTTGATTATTGTATTTTTTAATAATAAACTATATTGGACTTTGGGTAATATTAGAGTTAATCTGCATGCCCACGCTGATGGGGTATGTAAAAGAGATATGTTTGGAAATGAAGGGAATCAAAATGTAACAAATAACTGAGAGCTGTTAGTTTCAAAATTTTAAATATGTTAATGAGAACTCTGCTATACTAAAATGTATGTACAGTATTTTTAATATAAACTAGAAAAGCAGAAATAAAACAGTGGTGTTTAAAGACACAGAGTTGACAAAATAGGAAAAACAGTAAAACACTCCTATTCCTTATCTTTATAAAGCATAAAAGGAAAATATATACATATTTAATATATATTATACATAATATAAATATATAAAAACATACATTAATATGTAAATATAAAAATTAAAATGCTTCTCTTTCTTCTGTTTATTTTTCTTTAGTCATGAGATTTCAAAAGATGACATCATGTAGAATTTGGGCCCCTAGCAATAATATATGGAGCATCAATAAGACAGTTTAAAGTGACTTCTTTAAAATGACCACATAGATGAATTTCTTCTTTTGTATTCCCGGTTTGATAACTTCTATTTCCCATTTTTTCCTCTATCCTCCAGTTCACACAATTCTAGACAAATCCACTTTTTGTTGCCACTTTTCAATCTGAGATGTTATAAAATATTAATTAATTAAGTGGTTGTAATCTTACTTACAGTGTGAGCCCTAAGGTCAGTGGCTGTCTCAATCAAAAAGACCCTAGCTAATTTTTGAGTATTGTTATCCAGGTAAATTCTGATAAAAATAGCCAAAGTTTTTCAGAATATTCAAGTATTCTAACATTTGAGACAAAAGTGTTTCAAGCAATCATACATTTTTTGTAATACAATTTTTTTCACTATTACCACCATTTCATAGTTTTTTTCTAATGTAGTTAACAAACCTTTTCTCACATAAACTCAAATGATCAGAAAGGAATTAGACTTTATTCTTGTCATTTTCTCCTATTCACATTTATTGCATTGATTTAGTCTGATTTTTGTTGCTTAGATTTCTACTAAAGTAATAGAAGTGAGTAAAAGCATTACTCTTAACTAACATTTTATTTCTATAAATGTTTATTTTTTAAACATATTATGGCTGAACAATTATAAATTATTTTGACATATCATCTGAATGGTTATGAATGTTTAAAGTTAATGAGAACAGGATATAAACACAGGTGCCTTATACATGATGTGATAAATATTTTGTGCCATACAAATATGTACTAATCTACATTATGGTCATCTGCAAAATACTCCAATAAAAGCAAATCTTCCAACAATGTGCTTTTCATTCAACATCTACCAGCTACTCATGGTCACACTTTAAGCTATTACCTGAAATTGGAAAGATAGGTGTTGGAGGTGTGGATATTACTCGAGGGGAAGTGCTGTCCTCTAAATAAAAATGTGCAGTCTGGAAGCACTTCCTGGAAAAAAAAAAGAAAGAAAGCAATTTATACTACTAGCTGCCATGGATATAAGAAGACAACTTCTGAGCTACTTAAAAATTATGATGGAAATCTCCAGAATTAAGACAAAAGAAGATATTTACCCATAAGAGGGATTGCTGGAATTAAATCTATTTTAACAAGTCACAAACATTAAAGGATTTTATGGTTTCCAAGTTTTCCCTGTACCAGATGTGGAAGAGCAAGCAAATATCAGATACGCTGAAAGCAGAGATGGCATTTGAAGTTGTAGCTGGTTCAAAGTATCAAATAACACTTTGCTGATATAGGAAATCTCAATGCCCTAGGTTCCATTGTTGCTATATACCAAAGTGTCCTGCTACCTTGAATAGGACCAGAGTGGAAAGAAATAATGTCCAAAGCTATTTTCACTCAACATTTAAGTGACAATGTCCTTCTGAGCATATTCAGCTGTTAGCAAAAGGCAGCAAGCTGACCATGTAGAAATGAAATTTCAACAGTGATAACATTTTGACAAAAAATAAGGCAGCTTTATACTGTAGGTATGATACTGCAGTAGTGACAGAACTTAAATGAGGAAATAATGAGCATACAACAAAAGAAAAGGGATGATTTTCTTTCCAACAGATGCTACCCTTGTTGATGAGGGTTTTGAGAATGAATATATTTGGAATCAATGACAACTATGACCTACAATGTCACCTGAATCTATTTTCATTCAGATAATAGGAGTAACATCTGGTAAGAGCACATTACAAACTACTGAGAAAAGAATCAACTACTGCTATAAAGTAATGCAAACCATCCTTAATTTTAAAACTTTAGATAATTAAAACTGCTAAGATACTCTTTGATGTGGGTTGTTTAATTTATTTGAACTATTATTCATGAGTGGTTCAGTTGAAACAGAAATATCTGTTTGAGTTAAAATGCCAATTTCACTTTCCATTTAAAACCCTCCAGCCACAAGTCATTCATCCTAATGAGCTTTAACATTACATTTGTTCTTACACAGTGATACACCTAAATCTCTATAATTTTTAGTAAATCAGTTTCCTAGATGAAATATTGAATGGCTTCCTACTTCAATTAGAATAATATCCAATTATTTTACCAAGGGCTAAAAGACCTTCGGTGACCTGGCCCCCATCTACTTCAGTAGCTTCATCTCCTACAAACTCTCTTCCTCACCCACCAGGCTCCAGCCCACACTGATCCTCTCTTTCTCCCCTAAAGAAGCCCTGTCAGTAGCACCTCAGGACCTTGGCTCTGGTCATCATTCCCTCTGCCTGCCTGCCTGCCTCCTTCCCATCATTTCTGCATTAGCCCAAATGCCACCTTCTTTTTTGAGTCCTTGCCTCACCTTGATAGCTAAAAGAATCAGCCCATCCCACTAAGCTGCTATTTTTGCCCTTTTGTGAAGCTTATTATCTGAAATACTATTATTTATGTTTTTGTTTATTTGTTTTACATGTTTTTAGTTGGTCTCTTCTTATTAGAGTATAAGCCCAACAAGGTAAAGTACTTCATCTTAATCATTGCACTGTTAGTCCTCAGTGCTAAGGAGGGTGTTTGTCTTGTTGTGGGTAGACCCAAATATTTGTTCAAGGAATAAACTGCTATAAGGAGTAGTATAAAATTATATAGTTTATTTACAACCTTAATGTCACAAGAAAAAAAACCCAACAACCCTAGAGCAATGATGTACACAGCAAAAATTAGCCTTCTGCTGTGATAGTATAAGTCTTGATGACCAAACCCAAGAGAATGTATATTGACCAAACTCAAGAAAATCTTCAAGAAAGAACAGGTGGTACAGGAGGAAGGTGAGTGGATACAGAATCAAGTGTCAAAGGGACCCTGCACTAGATTCATATCCTGGAAAGCAGCAGATTGATATGGAATGGGAGAGATGAGTGTCACAGCTCCCATGATAAAGAAACTATCCTATATAGGGTCCACATGAGCAGAACTGAAACCAGACTGAAGCAGAAACTATAGGGAAAGTTTGGTTATTTGTGCAACCCTGGATGTTGCATGTTCTGACACACTGCTATGTAAACATTGGACTTGGTATGTGCTTTTAAGATCACAGAATTAAAATCCTTTTGACTTCTCGAAAATACAGTCACACAAGCTGGTGACAGGTTTTTATAAAGTATTTCAATGAATTTTAAAGTTGTAAAATGCCTTAATGGAACTAGTGCAATATCACAGCTGATACAAGAATCTGACATAAAGTTAAGAAGGTTTGGTTTGAATACCTTCAGTGAGAAGGAGATCTCTCCTTATCAGTCATCTTTAGTTGCTAGATATTTTTTTCTTGTACTAACTCAAAACTCTAAGTACCTCCAAATGGTACCCAAAGGCTTTCCGCTCCATTGTTATGGCTCTTACTATTGATATTTTTCTCCCTGAACTTTTCTCTCTTTCTCTCCTTCTAGCCATTGGTTCTAGTTCAGTATTTTATATGTTTGACTTTTCTCCTTGAAGTTTATAGTCCAATAATACAAACATGTTGTAGATCAGTGAACCTACCTTGTTCTCTCCTAACTTGGTATTTCACCTCCCTGCTTTAAACATGCTTCTCATTCTTACCAAAATGCCTCACTCACCAATATGCCAGACAAAAATCTGTCCTCCATCAAGACAGCTCAGAGGTATCTTCTCTGTGAAACAGCCTGTCATTTCCTAAGCAGAGTTTAGCACTCCACCGTCTGTGTTTTCACTGCACCCCAAACTTCCATCCATACCCACCTATGTGAAGACTACTTGAAAAGTATACCAAGCAATCCAACAATGATCTTCATTTCCTGGACATGATCCTACATTATTTTAAGCATTTGTCTTAATTGGTGGTTAGAGTAATTATTTTGTAATATACTTGTTTTCTGCCTATATCCTTATTACATTTTTTTTAAAAAAATGGAGCCATATCTCTTGATTTTATGTAAATCCAACTCTCAATATAGTGCCTGGAGTACAATAGGTGCTCTATGTTTGTTGAATGAGTAGATGAATTTCTAACAGCAAGTAAATCCCACCAACCATATGCTGTTCAGCTGCATCCTAGATTCTCTTGCCTACCTGAGCCTCGAATGGGATAACTTGAAATCTCAAAACATTTTGGAGGCAGAGATGGGGTATTTAGGTAGAGAAAGAAGGATGGATGTATGGATGGATGGATGAATAGGGGATGCACCAATAATTCTGACTGCAAGGAAAGAAGGCAGCGTCTCATAGAACATAAAAGGATAAATTAAAACCTATTAGCATTGAGGTTGAACATGTTGCTAATGTTCATTGTAGTATCTGGGTAAATATCAGCTTTACTCTTTTTAGCTATGTAATCGAATCTTTGTTGGTTTTAGAAAATAAGTAGTTCAACAATGTCACTTGGTATTAATTTCCAAAAAATAACCTCATAAATAATACCAAAAAGCTTATAAGTGGGAAAACAAAATAATATAGGCTACATTATGGATAGAGGTCATTTGTATATTGCTCAAAAATATTTTATAATACAGTCTTACATAGGAAGTGACCTTCTACTTAAGAGGCTTCCATTTTGGGTTGGTAGCTATCTTCAATGACCCACAAATTTGAATTTAAGATCAAGAGAGAATTCATATTGCTTTTCTTCCCACTCTCCCTAGTCAAAAAAATTGTGTCTATATAAAGTCCTTTTCTATACTGCTTTTGAAGGTGTGCCATTTTGCTAAATATAGCTTTGGTATTTTTTGGGTTCTAACTCTTAAAAAAGCTCTCAAAAATTTTCCCCTTTTTTCCTTTAAAAATAACTATTTGAAAATCTTCCCTGTTGAATTCATTTTGCATCTTAGAAACCTATGGTTTGGCTCATGTAAATTATACCTTAAAACATCTGGAAAATAATTTCAAGGCATATTATTTAATGTATGACAAGATTCAGTATCTATAGTCCATCTGTTCAGTATAAGCAGTGAATGTCTTCACGTCTATGTGCTAAGTGTTGATAACTATGTCTCCTGCTAATTATCACTCAACTATGATGGAAAAGTGATGACTGTTTTAAACTTGTAGACATAGGTCCTATCAATCAATGGTAATCTGATTATTTAATTTACACCTTTTCATCACAGTATTTAGAATTAAAAGCTAGAAATGGGTATTGTTCCATTCCTTAGTATGCTTATACAAAAATTAAACAATATTTAGCATGCTGAATTTGTTCACAGAACCCCTAAAGAAGGTCCTACTGAAATCTTAAAGATGATCTAGTGAACCCACCCAAATGATAAACAGAGGAAACTAATTCCTAGGTGGGTAAGTGACATGTCCAAGGCCAGACAGCAAATACTATGCAGGACTGGGTAAGGGAGCCAAATTTTATCACCTCTAATTTGTTCTGTCTTTCTGCTAAAACGTGCTTCCTCTCAAGGTTTATACAAAAAGTACGGGAACACTTTGAGTTAGATAAATCAGATGAAAGAGAGGATTTATTATACCCCCTTTTTTTTCCCTAAAAAATTACATCAGAAAATCTTTAAATATTTTCTTCTAAGAATTTTATAATTTTAGTTCTTCAACTTAGGTCTGTGGTCCCTTTTGAGCACATTTTTGCATACAGTGTGAAAAAAGGTTCAGTTTGATTTTTTTTTTTTGTATATGGATATTCTAGTGCCATTTGTTGAAAGGACTATTATTTGCCTATTGAAAGGTCTTGGGACACTTGTCTAAAATCCATTGCCTATAAATGTAAGAGCTTATTTCTGGACGCTCAATTACATTTCATTGATCTATATGTCATTCTTATGACAGTACCAGATTATGTTGATTATTTTAGCTTAGTTATAAGTTTTGAAATTAGGAAGCATGAATCCTTCAACTTTGTTAAATTCTTAGAAGAAAATCTAGAAGTTAGTTTTTGTGGTCTTGGGTTAGGCAATGCCTTCTTAGTTATGATACCAAAGACAACAAGCAACAAGAGGAAAATAGATGAGTTAGACTTCATCAAAATGAAAAACTTTTTTACTTTAACAAAAAGATACCATCAAGAAAGTTAGAATATAACTCACAGAATGGAAGAATATAATTGCAAATTAGATACCTAATAAAGGACTGGTATCTAAAATATATAAAAAACATTTTCAACTCAATACTAAAAAGATAAATAACCCAATTAAAAACAGGCAGCAAAGGATTTAAATACACACTTCTCCAAAAAAGATATACAAATGTCCAGTAAGCACATGAAAAAAATACTCAACATCATTAGTCGTTAGGAAATATTAAAATGCATTATTGAATTGTAGACTTTAAATAGGTGAATTTTATAATACATTAATTTTAAAGCTGTTTTTAAACAAATGTTTAAATATATAAACTTGGAAAAACTCATAAGGACTATGTTACTATTAGTACTGTTATTGATATGTCATTGCATTTTTAAACCTTTCCACAGGGTGTAGTTTTCACAAAAGTCTAAAATGTTTCCATATTTGCTAGTGAAATGTCATTTACAAATGCACCTACATTGAAATTTGAATAATTCACACAAACCTTGAAAAATGCACTAAAATTGTGCACTTATCTTGTGATTCAGCACATAATATCTTTAAGTGTATTATTATCTAAGAAGTTACATTTTATAGTGAATTAATTTCAAACACAGGAATGTGAGTAGGACAGATATTTAACACTATTTAACATTTTGAAATGGGCAAGTAAAGAGTAATAAATTTTATGAGAACATTTAATAGATATAAAATATTTGAGAGATACTAAATTTATACATAAACCATCAAAGTACTCATATTTTAAACTGCTATACTCTGTATTCAAGGCACATAGAGTTGTTT
The DNA here is from genome assembly GCF_040939455.1 of Microcebus murinus. Lineage (NCBI taxonomy): Eukaryota > Metazoa > Chordata > Mammalia > Primates > Cheirogaleidae > Microcebus > Microcebus murinus. The sequence continues at coordinate 75,472,408 of NC_134112.1, read as the reverse complement.
GTGAGGAAAGCAGAAACATTTTATTGAAGGGAAAATTGGTATGTTTGCAACTGGTAGTTTTATCTTTTTCCCACATAAAACACATAAAATGACTCATTACTAATAGAAGATTTAAAACTACTCTAGATTTTAATTTTTCATGAAATACCAAATTATATTAAATAAGACACGGATTTTTAAATTTATAAAAAATATATTTCTATACACTTATTCTACAAGTAATAGAGATTAAGAGAGTCATTTTAATTATTTCAGTCTTATAATTATAAACCATCTGGCATCTTTATTTGAACTTTATGCTAGCACTATTTACAGCAAAGTAGAATTTGGTTGTATTTTCCATTTTATTTAAAATTTGTGTGACATTGATTCCCACTACTTAAAAAAAATTAGTTTGGCAGGGAACATCAGATTAGATGGAAACCAGTAATCTGAATAAACATGATATCAATGTGGCAAAAAGTTTGGTCAACAAGTTTAGTGGGGAGAAAAGCAATATGAATTCCTGTTTAACAAACATTTATGGATCATGTACTATGCTCAAAGCATTCTGCTGATTATGGAATTTTCTGTAAAACGAATAATTGGTAATTAAAGGAGTCACTAGGGTGCAAACTGAAGAAAGCAGGTTTGTTTGCATGTTGCTATAGAGAAAATAGACTCCTAACCCATGTAGGGTAACAAAGCATGATCTGTTCTACACAGTCTGTAGTCTACTCTGTTCTGTAAAGGAAGTGAGATATGAAATACTGACATGAAAACATTCTAATGTAGCCAAGCAATGTCCAACTACATGCAACTACATGCTTCAGGCCTCACCGTCTCCAACCCATCTAGCTCATTTCTACTTCCCAGTGTTTCCATCTGCTGTGTCCCTCCCTGGAATGCCCTTTTCCTTTCACTCTTCTGAATCCTATGCAGCTTGAGCCATATATTTTATTTCACATTTACCCTGCACATTCTGTACTGTCAAATTCCCTTGTTCTCTGACCCTTCTAAATATTAGATTTCAGCTACTATTATTCATACACTTCTGTGTAATATTTTATATATTTTTTATGAAAAATTATTTTTTCCCAAGAAGAATAGATTTCTTGAAAGCAATTACTTTCAATCAATCATTCATTATTGATATTTCCCAATAGTAGTTAACACAGTACTAGGTAAATGGGAAACAGTCAATAAATAGAGTAAATATTTTGGAATAAACTGAGAGAATATATTTTGGGAGAACACATAAAGAGTGGTGATATAAATGTATAGAATGATGTTGCTAAACAAAAAGGAATTAATAACAGATCTTCTGAACAATTCTCTTTTAAAACAAAAGTATAAAATACTAGGCTATGCCCTTTCTTATTTTACAGATATGATTCCTTATAGGTTGTAAAGTCTTTTTTTTCCAACATACAGTTATGCTGACTTACATTATGTGCCTAGTAAATTTACTACTTTTCTGTGTGTTCTGCTTTCTACATGATGGGAAGCTTATGATGGGTGTAATTATTCTTGTCCTTTAAAGCTTTTAATGGATTATTGATGAGAGTGAAGCTATATTTCATCCTCAAAGCAAATTATAAGTAATTTTAAAAGCCCATGCTTCTTAATAAAGTCATTAACTTTATTCCCTAATTATATCTATATTTTAATTGCTTGATTTTTACTTTTATGCATGAGTTATCATTTTTAATCAGTATGCACAGCTGATATGCATCTTGTACAAACTCTTCTGTTATTAAAAAAACCAATATTTTTACTATATCAAGTTATATTTTCCTAAATAATAATGTTTAGAATTATAACAGCTGGTGAAAAGCTTAGATATATGTTAAATGTTATGATAATGTTTGAATATTAATTTAATTAATATAAAAATGCAACTGTCAAAATACTGTATTAAATAGTAACTGAAGTAAAAGTTCTTCCATTTTATCTTTAATTTATTTAAGCATGAAGAACAATCAACTATTATAATATTATTATGTTTTTGAATTCACAAATTCACCTTGAATTCATAGTTACTTGAATAAATTAATAGAAGCTCACAAGTAAAAGGAATTTTGACTATGCTTTGAGGAGCTTTCAGAGGAAATATGGGCACAATCTGAGCTTTATGAATTAAAATTTTCCAAAAAAAAAAAAAACAAAAAACACTCAACTTACCTCCAGTAGATGAGAATACCCACAAGAACCACTAGACAGATAAAAGTCAGGGCTGACACGATCACAAGGGGTATAACTGCCTTCTTCTCGGATTCCAACCCCTCAGCTAGACCAATACGAGACTCATGGCTACTATTACTGGCCTCTGTAGTCGGAGAAAATTGAGAGAGTTGATATTTAAACTGAAGGAAAAGTCACAACACTTTCAACTGATTATTGCAACCTTCATTGCTGTTACTTACCTTTAAAATGTTGACTATGATGCCTATAATGTCTATGATTATAAGCCAATTTAAGTAAAAAAAAAGTTTAGAAATTAAGGCAGGCTATTAGAGTTGAAGAACAACAATATCCCAGCAAAGATTGGGACCCAGGTAGGGGTGCCTTGGCAAGAAGTGAGCTTAATGCTGCTTTGAAAAGCTTGCTACAAGGAAAATAGAAGTATTAAAATAAGAAAACTACCCAGTTTTTAATTAAAATGATCAGGAAAAATAATGCTACTTACTGAATCACCCCATGCATAATCTTAATTTTCTAAAATTAATTTTAATGGAATTTTTTAAATTCTGCATTAGGTAAATAATTAGAAACAATTAATAATTTCATAAAGAAAATAATCTTAAGATAACCCTTCTTACATTAGGCTAATCTTTCAATCCAGCAAACTATATTAATTTTAATTATAGATTGGTTTTAAATGTTATTTTGAATGCTCTTCTTACTCATTATTTTTTCTTTTAAAAAATAAAAATATTATTGCATGTGAATTGAAGGAATACATAAATCTAAGAAATTCTTTTCAAATATGCAAATGTAAATAATGAAAAAGTCCAAATTGGGTCTTTGGGTTAATTTTAACACATTGACTGCCACACTAGGAAAATAATTTTTCCTTGGGAAAAGGGTTTGATGATGAAAATAGAATAAAAACTTCAAAACTAAAATGATCCTTTCTAATTTAATGAAACATTTATTATTTTTTATTGTTTTCTGTGGGTAAGTTATATGCAACTTGAAAAATAGTTCACGTGGGTTCCAAGGGAAAAAGACATGTGAGTTACATATGCTTCACAAGGCTGTGGGCTAAAAACTAGTTAAATACAACCCACATGGCAGTTAATGTGTTAAAAGATGGCAAATGACTCTTTTTGTGACCAATCAGGTACATTATTGTACCAGCACTTTGAAAATCATTGCAAGTGGAGATATTCTTCCAAGTTATTAAAAAAAACTATCAGAGTTGTGTTAGTGGCCAGTAACAATCTTTCCTTTGCTTTGAGGTGTGTTCAGTGGGAACCAAGATGATTGAACATGAGAACTGTTTCTAACTGATGATATGCTGATGGTGGTACAAAGCAAGAGCCCCTATTTTGTCTACCTATGAAAGTTCTGAAATTAAAGTTCCTCATCAAAGTATACATGCTTCCTACCCACTTGGCACTTTTGATGCTTTTATACCAAACTTCTTTACTATTAGTGATATGAGACAGAAGAAATTAGTCTAATTTTGAACATTTAAGAAATTTGAGAGAACTAAAGATTTAAAATAATAGCTTTCTTTGGTAACCAAGGATGGTGGCAAAAAAGGGCCAAGAGGTTAATTCACGAATACAGGAAATGTATCATGGGAATATAAATGGCACACACATTTCCTAAGATGTTCTTATAATTATAGATGCATGTGCTAGAAAAAAAGTAGAAATCAAAGGTATAATTAAAAATCCTAAAACTGTAGGAAAAGTGAAAATATTATAAGTCCACTGACCCCTGGGTTGTACCTAATATTCTTGCAAGAAAAGGCCAAGCTTCAATTGGCTATTACATAATGTGTGGAGACTCATCTACACACATAAATAGTCTAATGGTGAATGCACTGAAAATTTCATTATGAAATTTAGAAGAGCATCTTATTTTATACATGATTGTCTTCACATTTTTCCTGTTGGAACTATTTTTACCCAAATGGAAAGTAAGTTTGTGGGTAATAAATTAAACAATTCACTTAGCAAAGTCCCTGGTACCTAGTACAGTAATACATTTGGTGGTTAATATTATTTATACATTTGGTGGTTAATATTATTTATATAAGTCATTCTTGAAGTGTGGTCCTCAGAATAGAGGCATCAACATCACCTGTAACTTATTCAAAATGCAAATTTGAGGCTCCACCCAAACCACACCAAGGCATCTGAATCAGAAACTACAGTTAAGGCTCAGCAATCTGTGTTTTCACAAGTCCTCTATACGATTTTGATCCACGTTAAAGTTTGTGATTCAATGATGTACATTAATATATGTACAAAGTAAGCTTCTATAATTACACAAGTCTTTAATTGCAAATATTCATAGCAATATGTATATGAGTATATATAGAGATAAACACATATCATTTATATAGATGTATATGCATACATATATGAGATGTGTCTGATCATATATGTGATATATATGTAAGATATATAATGCATATTATGTAATATATACCATATATACATCATATTTATATACATGCACTATATACACACATGCACAAACACATATAGATATTTCTTGTAAGTTTTTTTGGATATATCTGATCTTATATCCTTTAACTGAGGAGTTACAATGATAAGTCTGTGGTGAATATATATTATGAAACCTAGCTCTTTTATATACAATGGGATACCACATGCAAGTACAATCAGCTGATTGCTTTGTATACTGTAAGGAGGAAAAACTAGTTGTATTGATCTTATTTTCACTTTTTGAGACTAAATTATCTGTTTTGGTACAGCGCAGTAGTGTATAGGAGTTACCTAAATGATAAGAATCTACTGATGCATTTACAAAATAAAGACCAATTATTAATATTTAAAAATGTTTTAAGAATAAAATAGTATAATTTGGTATTACAGTTTAAGCATTACATATATTTTACTGTCCTCAGTCATGAAAGCATAGTCTCTAAGAGACAGACACCGATAACCCATTGCAGGCTTAGTTTTATATTTATTCCTTATGTGGCCTGATCAAGTAATTTAGTATTTTTGGTTTACTCATAAATTATAAATACTAGTATTTGCCTTATCTATATTATTTTGAGGAACATATCTTGTAAATTGTTCTACATTTTAGAACTACCCCCAAAATTTTTCATTTCAGAACTAGTCTGTATACATTTGATAAAGGGACATATTTAATTATTGGATAAGACAGACAACCAGTGATATTTATATATATATATCTACAGTATTAAAAATAGACAAGAATTTTCCCCTAATCTTACTTGATTTTATTTACTTCATTAATTGTTACTTGATGAGGTTGGATGTTATATTCATGTTGTTTTCTCTTCATTAATGAGTGAAGATACACTTAATAAATAAATCTAATTAGTGCATTAAAAAGAAACTTGGTAAGTTTTAGTCAATAATTCTAGGTTTAGCATTTTGTTATATATATATTCTTTCTATAATATAGTCTAGCAAGAACATATCAATGTCACCACCTAGTAATATAGAAAAATGGATGGATTCCTGATATTTTTCTTTAACATAAATCTAATAAAAATTAGAAAAAACAAGTACTATAATTGAGAGGCGACAACAACATAGGACAACACTAATGAATACAGTGACCTACAGATTCATTATTCATTCTCAGATGTCATTGTTTAAGTGTTTAAACTGAAATGCAATGCTAAATAGGTATCAAGTAAGGATGCAGAAAAACTTCTCTGTCAAAATGTCCAAACTTTTAATTGCTGCTACACTGAAGGAAAAAATATACAACTAATTCAAGAAATGAAGTAACAAAGAGGAAAAATATCCTAATGAGATTGATGTCTATGTTCTGGGCTATAAGTATTCATTTTTAAACAATGACTGCCTTTCATTACATTAGCCTACCTTTTGACTTACTTTAAGATTTAAATATTTTCATTGTTAAATTAAAAAATATCTTAAAATTTACTAAAAGCAAATTATAAAGTTGTTTTGATAAAATCAATGAAATTACCTAATATTTCATATGCTCAATAGAATTGAACTTCTCTTTCTTTTCATTGGCATTTAAAGTAGACATCTGTATTATATATGCTGCAAGTAATCTGCTCTAGGCAACATCTGGCCAATAATCTAATTTGCATAAAATACATTAACAAATGAAATGTATTTCTACAGAAAATTGTTACTTGATGAGGTTCTACTGTTTTACATCTTGTCATACAATACCTATACATATTATGCATATTAATACTCAGAATTTATTTTAGAAAGGTGAATAGCAGCAAGCACAAAGTAAAATGTATTTTGTTGGTTCACAGTGCCCTCTTTAGGCAACATTTATCAAATAAAGAATTTAAAAAAATTAAAATCTTTTCTTAACCTCACCATTAGCTCTCAAAATTTAGTAATAGAACTTTTTTTTTAAAGCTTCCCAAGCTGACATGGATGTGCAAATTATCTAATTCCTTTCTATGGAGTGTGTCAGAGAGAGGTGCTTATATCATATTTTATAATTCATTTTATAATTCAATAGAGTAAGTTCACAACTTATTGTAGAACACATATAAGTATGAAAATTAAAATCATCTAATAATTGCACACTCTGATCTTACTTAAAAAGCAGTGTGCTAAAAATGTATTATGCACACATAATTTCTCCCATACATAAAATAGGCATCCTGTTTAGAATATGAAATATTGACAATAAATAAAATTTGTTTTAACTATTTTAGAGAGAATTAAATTAAGGACAATAACATGTTGAATAATGATGTGACATAATGAATAAAACCATACTTTAAAATTGTAAACTGATACATTGAGTGGTTTGATTTAATATAAAAAGATGATAAATGCCTGAGGTGATGGATACCCCAATTACCCTGATTTGATTAATTCACATTGTATGTCTGTATCAAAACATCACATCTCCCCTATTAAGATACACAACTAATATGCACCCATAATAGTGAAAAACTTCAAAAAATTTTAAAAAGATGTGCCACTTTACAAATTTCTATTTTTCCATATTTTTTCTATTTTATTTTTAGAGCAAGAAAACCACCACACCTTGATTTATCTTTTTGATCCATAACTAACCTGCCTCTGAAACGTTGAACACTTCTGAGTGCCTGCTAGTAACAGATGGTGTCAGGGACCTTGAGGATCCAGGAGTTGTTTCTGAGTCACCTGCTTCCAGGACCCCATTAGCATCTCTTTCATTAGTGTCTGGAAAACTGAAATCTGTGGAAGTCTCATTATCATTAAGGCTATCTGAGGTACCTTGCCCTGATCCACTTTCTTCATCACTCGTCAGAACTGCCCATGCTTTAGATTCAGGGGTGAAAGGAAGCACAGCACTACCAGCCTGAATGTCATTTTCCTCTTTTCCATCATTATGCTTTTGGGGTAGCCCAATTGCTGGTGGTGATTTATCAGGACTTGTGTCCATACCAGTTTGACTGTCTGAGGTTACAACTGTGTCTCTATTTTCTTCTTCAAAATTCTCAGAAAGTGAATGTGAGACTGGGTTATTCTGATCCACAAGACTGTTTTCCTGGGTGTCTGAATCATTTGTTACCTTTTCCTGTGATTCTCTATAGGATAAGCATGACATACACTTATTTATGGATAAGCCATCACTATTTCTGTCATCATAATCATCATCATCATCATCATCATCATCAATATCATCTTCACCACCCCCTATTAAATCGGCATCAGATCTGGCACTATGAGTCAGCTTAGAAGTTGCTTTGGAAGGAAACAGCACTTTAGTTGTGGTTACATCACTGTTGGGAGAAACAGCTGTAATGGAAACATACCCATTTCCTAAAGGAATAGAAGGATCAGTAGCTACAAATGTATCAGAAACAACCGTTGGAATACCAGCAAATCCCTCATCAGTAATAGAACTTTTGGTGGAGGTGAAAATTTCATCAGGATATATAAACTTATTTATTAGTGTATTTAGTGGTTCAGCAATGGATAAAACAGGAGTAGCAAATGCATGCCTTCCTTTTGGGGGATAGGCCTGGTTAATCTCCAAATTGGCAGTTTGGTACAACTCATCATTACTGTACAAAGAAGGTACCACTTGCTGGGAACTTCTGCTTTTAAACAAAACTGGTTCAAAATATTTCTCACTTGTGTAAGAAATGGTTAAACCTTGAAGTGAAGCAGAGTGCATATCAGAAGTAGGTGATACATCAAAAACTGGTACAGATGTGGAGTGCAGCATGTTTTCACTTGAAGCAGAATCTGATACCATGAGATGCAATATTGTAGGACTAATTTTAGCAACCTTGGGGGTTTCAACCAATATTGGATCACTAGGCACAGCTGGAAGAACAGTTTTAAGCAAGGTATCAACAACAGAAGCCTGAAAGGAAGGTTGCAGCAATACTTCAGTATTAAAGGAAGCTGAGGTCTCATAAAATAAGAGCTGACTTGAAGGAGATAACATTTCACTAGAAGCAGGGTCAGAGGATGCTGGCTCTGAGTTTGCGCTAAGCACAGGTCTAAGCGAAATGTCACCGAATGCTTGAGATATAGTATGTGTAGGTTGAACTGAAAAGTTATTTTCTGGAACTTGACTAATCTCATGATCAAAAACCTTAGTGTCAGGATAAGCAAGAGACCCTGGAAGCATACCCTTTGTGCTAGAAACGGAAACAGAGGTTTCTTGTAAAGATGCATTCAACTTATTTACATTATCATACATGTTGGGCATGACTGTGCTTTCAGAATGGTAAACCATCTCATTGAAAGAAGAAATTTGTAGTTCAGTCTCATTTCCATATATTATTTCACTTTTAGAAAGCAGCTTATTATCATCACCAAACACAGATGTTGTGTATGTAAATTCAGCCACAGAAACAGGTGAAGAAATGTTAAGGGCTGTCAGCCCATCTGTGTCAGGTAAAAGAAATTCACTATCAGAGGAGGCTCCGGACCACTCTCCATCACCAGAGAGGGCATGAGTAGGCTGCAGTAATGATGCAGTTGGGGTTATTAACGAAGACTTAGGCATCAATATGTGGCTAGGGCTGCTAAATAAGGAACCCTGATAAGATACGCCAACAGAATCATGCACAGGTATTGCAGAACTGTAAGAAACAGTGAAGATGTGTTGGGAGCCCTCATTATTAGATAAGGCATAAGAAGGTTCAGGCCCTGAAGAACGTGCATGCATCATGGCATCACTGCTGGGTGGTTCAACTTGAGAAAACATAAATGTTTTATAAAGGACACCAGATTCACTACCAAATTCCAATGTCTCTGAAGCAGCATGAGTAGTGGTCTGATGGGACACCACATCAGAATACTGAGCAACGCTGGGCTCTAATAGCAAATCACCCCCAGCCACTGGCACAGAAGCATGCAAGGACACCTTATCACTCTCAGTAGCTGAAGTAACTTGTGGAAGGATTTGAGAAACCGTATGCAGATGGCGAAACAATTCACTACTGAAGGAAGCAGAGGAAAATGGAAGCAAAGGTGCATCATCATAGGAAGACAGGATGGATTCAACGGACACATCAACACTGGGAAATACAGGCGTAGCATGCAAGGCCGAATCACTACTCGAAGCAGCAGGGGTAGTGTTGAGGGTCTGATTGTCAAGCAACAAAGGGGTGACTAGAGGAAAGACTTCACTACTGTAGGAAGGTTGAAGAGGTGTCTCACCATTGTATACCGGTTGGGTTGTCTGCGAGTGTACCACGTTGACAGTGGGGACCAAATCGTGTTGTCCAGAGGATGGAGTAAAAGCATGAGGTGTTACCTCAGTCGGGAAGTAGGCAAAAGTAGAATAAAGTGGCATTTCCATATCTGTGACTGAGGGACCCTGTGACGCCACTGGGCCTGGAGAAAAGGATTCAGTTGTCTTCTCAGATTCATCAACATGTATCTCAGTGTAATTAGTCTGGAGAAAGCTCTCTCTACCTGATCCGACATCGGGCTGCGTTGTCATATCTGTAGAGACAGGAAACCACACATTTCCATCAACAGAAGGATCCTTTAATGATTCTTCTGAACCTGATGAAGGTGAATCTTCTGAAGTATTTCTTGCAGAGTCTGGTATAAGAGCATCATATGTGATTGCCTCTGGGTTTTCTGAAGAAAATATATACCCTTGGGACATGTTCTCAGAGATGAATGGCATAGCGGAAGTTGCGGGACTGGAGCCTGAAGAATCATCCGCTCCAGTATCAAGCTTGAAACTGGTCAACAAATTGTCTTCCTCACTGATATCGGTAGATACTTCTTGATATTCTGTTATAGAAATGGCATTTAGAGATCCTGCAGTCCCAGACAAGTTCATCTGTGGAGATCTAAGAACAGTTTTAGAGCCGTCATTTAAAGAGGCTGAAGTACCTTCCACAGTGTGAGATGGCAGTTCTGTCACCGTCTGAGAAGTTAAGAAAATAGATTTCTCTGTGGCTAACTCACTGAGTGGTTGGGAAGTGGAATTTAAAGAGGTGTTGGGAACTCCACCTTTTCTAGAGAATTCACTTCCTCTTGTTGGGGATCGGTTAGTCTTGGCCTCATTGTATTTAGTCCTTATGCGATTGTAGTGTGTTGTAGTAGAAATCTGGGGTTCCTTTTTCCTAATTTGGTTTGTGGCACTGTCTCTACCAGGATTCACAATAGTGTCTTCTTCCATGTATTTTCCCTCTTCTTCCTCCTTTGAAAAGCAAACAAGATTTAATGAAACATAACAAAATAAGAGAAAAACAAAATCTCAACATCTTATACTATTTTATAATGCTAATCATTGCTTGTGGGATTGTGAGAAATTTTTATCTTCATCAAATAACATTCTATAGACCCCATGCCTCTATTCTCTGGCGAGACTAAATAAAGGTAATGAAAACACATCTTATTTATGACTGCCTTTATTTTAATGCTATGGAACAAAGTGATTAAATTAATAGATGCCACAGCTTTAAAAGGAAGGCACACTGTAGCTGTACTTATTTATTGAAAGGGTTATTTAACATGGTATTTATTTTCTTGTTTTTATGCTTCTTTGTTCAATTCATCAGGCATCAAGCTAAATAGCAATTAGCTTATTGTAATAAGAAAGGACAAACTATTTCAAAGACCGAAGTAGCTAGACATTCATAATATTTAATTGTATATATTCAGAATAAGTGATAATCTCAAAGTCATCATAAGGGGAAGATTTGCAACTGAAAGAGGTGTTGGTTTTGTTTTTCTTTTGTTTTTAATACTTTCCACTTAAGATTCATGTAAATATTTTAAAGGCAACTTGTCAAAATGTTATTCTACTATGAATTATTTGATTTTGTGTTTCCCTTAGAACCACCATTCAGGCCAAATCTTTTATGTACATTTAGTACAATGGCCCAGGATTCTTCTGGCTAGAAGTCAACCAGCACCTATGCACGTGTGCTTTCTCTCTTTCTCTCTCTCTGTAAAACTGGGCATACTACATGTCTAATCGTATGTTTAGAAAATTAAGTTGCCAAAGGTATCAAGATATTTTTTCTTTTTTTTTAGTCCACGTGGGACATGATTTTTGTCAGTATCCAACAATTTGTTAGAATTGTCATCTGTATAGATCTTTTAGTGCCATGTCCCTGACTGAGTATAGTCAGGGAGAACCTGACCAACATCAGCAGAAAGAATCTGAACCTTAAACCATGTGTGCTCATGAGCACATGTCTTGTGAATGCTACACAGTATGAACACAGGATCCAAGTTTAATGACTGCCCCATTACTTAGAGCTTAATTATTTGGTTGGTTGTACAGTATTTTCTGTGGCTTATATGACACCTCTAATAAATGAGTTTGCTTTATCTGAATTGTATTGAATGTTAAAAACCGCCACCCTCTCTGACTCCCTAGACAAATTTCCTTAAGTAGTTAGTAGTTCCTCATGAAAGTGCATATTCCATTTGATACCTTGTTCACAAAGACAGTCTGAGAGATTTTACCAAATAATTTCCTGAACAAATATTCCCCTAATCTACAAACTTAAAAACCTCATAAAATTTAAATAAGAATAATTTGCCTTGATTGCTTTTGGTGAAAATTTGATTATAAATATGTGTTTTATAATCTGATCCAGAGTTTTGCTGAGGATCAAAGTTAAGTTGAGCAGTATGGAGTTTCTAAACTCTTCCTCATCTTTGCAAATTGGAATATTTACCTAGTTTTCTGGTAACATTCCACACTCTTACCCTCTACCAAAACTCTGTTCAAAATCTACATGTTTCAATCTTTTCCTCCCACTCTCAGGAGATGCCCTTCTTGTTTACTTTATAGACAAAACAGAAACCACCAGACAAAACTGTACCCCTCCTTAACATTAAAAACACATATTAACCAAATCACCCCTGCCCCTCACACCCTGTTGTAACTCATTTCCCTTCCTTTCAGAGCCTAATTCCTAACATCTGTGTTCTAAATCTATTCCCCCCCCCCATGTTCTTGGGAATTAAACACAAGTGAGTAGTTCCCTCTATTTTGTGTTTTCAATTTGTTATCTCAAATTCTCAAACAGATCATTCCTATCAGCTTAAATCAACTTAGGTGTCTCCTACTTAAAAGAGACTTAATGGAAAATCTCTATTTCAGCTTCTCGATATCATTCTACCTCTCTTCCCTTCATTCACAGCTAAAGTTCCCAAAAGACATGTTATCTATTTTCCCTATATGATCTAATAATATCTATAGACTCCCACAATATTATTTTTATTTCTCTGTGCTTATATTCCCACATAAATATATTACTACTTTACCATAGCTTACCAAAAGTTATGTATTTCCTTAAAATTTTCATTATAACATAATGCTACTCATCACTTATTCTATTAGCTATTTCGAAGAAGAAACTATATACCTGTTACATACATATTTCTTCTATTGCTTTCTATTTCAGTAGATTTGAAACTTTATGAGGTTCAGATAACTCTCAGAACCCGATAAAAGTACAGACATTCATTAATCCTACCCCACCATGTCTTGTTGATCTCCATGAGGTCACATTGCCTTATGTCAACATTTCAAGGCAAATATATCATCCATGCCCTGTGATTACTTTCTTAATATCAGACCACAAATATTTTAATAAATACTTTCCTATAATTTCTTAGGAGTTCCTGTAAATCTCTCTTCTATAGTTTTGATCTATGTCACACCTGTTATCCTTCCCAACTTCCATTTACAAAATTTTCATGTAAAGCCTTGTTCATACTGAAAATTCTTTGTCTTGCAAAGTCATACATTTATGTTTTGAGAGGATCTAAGGAGTATTTCTCAAACTATTCATTTCAATATTCAGGGCTTTAAAATCATTACGGATACATTCCATATATTTGCCAGTCTCTTTCCTTCATTCCTGCACGAAGCAATAGAAACAATCTGCGAAAGCTTTGAAAGGGCCTTTGGTATCGATTCTAGAATGTCATGCAGCAATAGGGGATGGGTTAAGCAGTGTTTTCATCCCATCTCAGAATCATGCTCCAGGAAGAACAGACACAACATGGATCTGTTCTGATCCGACCCTTTATTAACAACAACTAATTTCAATAGCATGACATACTACAAATTTGCCAAGTCAAGTTTAGCAACCACTGCTCCTGTATCCTTCACTTTAAATCTCCATCTATGTGGTGGTAGCTGGCTCCTTCCCTTGGCAGTGCCAATGTATTCTCCTTGGTGTTTCAAAGCATGCGAGCTGCTGCTTTTTGGGCACCACCACCACAGGTAACGCCCCATAAACCAAATAAGCCAAATGTCTTAAGACTTTTCTTTCTCCTCCTCTTTCTCTTCTAGGTCACAGCCTGCCACCAACAAGAGAGGATGTTGATGTTTGATTCTGCTCTGCCTTCTCAAGTCCCTTCTTCCTCAGTGCATTGTATATTCTCCTTTGCTTTCCCAGGTCCTTTCTCCACCTGTCTCCATTCTGCTCTGCCAGGAAGCAGATGTCAGGAGAATGAGGTTACTCTTCAGGGAGATCCTTACCCAACTGGTCGCGACAGGATGGCTCTGACCCACTGCAGAGGCCACAGCATCTGCTGGGCTACCCTCTCTACAACTTCTCTTTGCTTTTCAGGCTCAGATGTAGCAATATTGCCCATATCATTAGACCTAAATATACAACACTATCCCTTGTAGGTTTCCATTAACCCTTTCCACTCGTCTGTTTTTTTTGTTTTTTTTGTTATTATTAAATTAACCTCAATTATTCCACGTGAGTGAGGCATTTATTTCCTGTTGGGACCTGGACTGATACACTGAGTTATTTTCTTTCCTCCTGCTAAAGTACCTTTCTTTGACTACAACAAGCCTGCCTGTAGTAGGGAAATGCTCAAACATTTTCACTTTCTTCTCTACCAGGAAGATCTGCTTGTGTTTGTGATATGTGTAACTGATGACACCTATAGCACCATGATATACATGGCCTTTGGTAGCTCTATTCTAGAGTGTCATGACAAAAATAAAGGTATATCTTCCGCTCACCCACGTTGTTATGGACAACAGGATTTCATTATGCTAAGTGAAATAAACCAGGAACAGAAAGATAAATACCACATGTTCTCACTCATATGTAGGAGCTAAAAAAGTTGATCTCATAGAAGTAGAAAGTAGAATTGTGGTTACTAAGGGCTGGGAAATTTAGCGGGGAGGAAGATAGGGAGAGATTGGTTAAAGGATATAAAATTACAGCTAGATAGGAGAAATAAGTTCTAGTGTTCTATAGCACTGAGGGATGGCTAAAGTTAACAACAATTATATATTTTTGAATAGCTAGAAGAGAGGATATTGAATGTTTCCAACATAAAGAAATGATAACTGTTTGAGGTGATGGATATGAAAATCACCCTCATTCAGTCACTATACATTGTATGTATCAAAACATCACTATGTGCCCTATAAATATGTATAATTATGTCTCAATTAAAAAAAAATCTTAAAATGGTATGCCAAGTCACATTGATAGCCTATTCACACAGCTAAATATTATATTAAACACAATGTTATAGTTTTATGTAGAGATTTACTAGTAATTAACATTAGAAAATTTTAAATAACTTAACGTCAATGGTCAAGATAAATAAACAAATATGGAACCATGATAATGGGAATTTCTATAAAAAAAGATCATTCCTTAGTCCTTTCTAAAAAGTTCATGATATTTCATATGAGATAGAACTCAAATAAAATATAATTTACTAAATGGCACCAATTACTGGAACATAGCCTTGTTTCAATATATTAAAACAAAGATTTGAATTAACAACAGAATATAAAAATAATTTATTTTCCTTCCTTTGAATTGATTCTGTTGATCTAGGTGTATACATATCCACATGCATGTGCACACATGCATACACACACACACACACACACACACACAAAGATATCCTTAGCTGAATGTTGTGAACTCTTGTTTAAAGGTACAGTGAAAGCCCTGGCTTCAGCATGATACAATTTATCCACATAACAAGATCCCCTATCCTCTAAATTTTTGAAATTAAAAAATAAAAGAAATTGAACTTTTTAGACCAAAAAAAAAAAAAAAAAGAAAATTAGGTAATTTTGGCAAAATAGTCCCTTGTAAACGAGAATAGCCATCGTATGTATAAATTGAGGTAATTATATCTGTGAAAACACAACTTGACTGCTATATATTGCTAGATAATAGCGTTAGTTGTCACAGTTTATCAGCTCCTACACAATATGTATAGATGCACACATTCACTATTGTTGAGAACTGCACCTGGATTGAACATATTTCAGTTATGATGAACAACACATTTGGGCCTAGAATGAAATATAAGATACATCAAACAATCATTTTCTCTGTATTTTAAAAATTAAAATAATGTTAAAATTTGTAGATATTCTCAAATACCCTCTTACTTGGAAGACATTTTTCCAGCAACAGGTACTTATAACACAAATAGTCCAAACACAAATAACCAAATTAAATGGGCAAATATATATATATATATATATATATATATATATACACACACACACATATATATATACAATTTATATTTTGGTTCAAATTACTAAGAATCTATCAATCATTGGTTAACTTATAAATAAAATATAACATTATTAAGAACTGATCAAATATTACTTTAGTCCTAGAGAAAAATTTGTGCACTAAAAAATTCCAACTTATACATATAGCTCATAGGTTTAATTATTTTTAAAGTTTATTGCTTTTTTCATTATTGCCAACCCTTTTGTAATTTCTCTATTTTCCATATTATAAAAGTGTGCTCCAACATTTTAACAAAAAAAATTGTGTATATTTATTATGTGACTATCAATACATAAATAGCAACTAGCCCCATAAACAATGACTAATACAACATGGACTTCTATTATGCAATTTTTATTCATGCAACAATAGCCAAAGCCTAAACAATAATTCAAAATAGACTTTTTAATTTTAAAACATTTGAATATAAAAATGGCTATGATACCTTGATTATTTCTTCAGTTCCAATTAATTCAGGAAAAAGATCAAGTTCTACAAAATTAAAAACAAAGTTATTACAGTTTATTCAATTATTTTAGCCTTGTGGATTTACCTTTGGATGAAAAGAAAGAAAATAAAAACAAACAAAAAATAATGTTAGCTTTGAAAATACAGAATCTCCCAAAATAAAGTTTCAAATTTTAAGTTTTAGTTTTCAACATTACTGAACACTACAGAACACAATACTACTCAAAATTATATGTAACTGGATAATATGCTGAAATAAAACACACACACACACACAAAACCTTTGATCTCTACCTTTCACTTCAACATGCTTCCCTACGCCCACCCTAAATCTGAATGAAGACGAGAAGAAAGAGGACAGTGATATCTGATATACCTCAGTGTAAAGAAACTAAAATAATTTTTCGTCAGTGCAAAGTTACCTTCATCCTTTAATGGGGCTGATGGAAGTATGGTTGGGGAAATGCTAGGGATTTTCTGGAGAATTGGCAGGATTTTTTTTTTTTCGGCTACCTTTTCCTTAAGTTCTTTTCTGACTAAAAGACAGATAAATCTTTTTACTCCTCAAATTTGGGCTCACACCTATTTGTATATAGGGTGCTGCACAAGGTAAAATGGAGACTTTTATAGCAGGTGCCAGCCTCCGTTGGCAGCAAGAAGAACTGAACAGAATGATACCTGTGCATTCTCCCCAGGAAAATTCAGCTAATGCTGACTATACAAAGAGTTCAATGACTAGGATTATTCAAGTCTGTTCTTCCCAACCAATGAGAATCAACATATGGATATCTCAATGCTAAAACAGGACCTGCCAGGAAACATTAAGAGGTTCTCTCTCCTCAACAAGGAATCCAGCCACATTACTGAGGGGCCAGAAGAGAATTTTTCCTTAGTTTTTATCTAAGCTGCCTAGGTCAATAGAAAGACGGTAGACAGAGTAACTGTGAGGTTTGAACATTGTTATAATGATGCCCTTCTTATTCCTAGGCTTTTATAGAATCTCACTCCATCCCCAAAGTTTATGCTCTGCACTATCCCAATGCTGCTATGTTCTATGTTTTATATCTTTACATGTCCTCAAAGAAAATATATATTCTACAGAAATTTCAAGGCATAACTGAACTAACATTAAATGTCTATCATACCCAGGCCTATTTTCCAATACAGGTTTTCTTGAGTTCATTTTTATCAGAAAATTTCTAGGTATTGATAAATGTAAAACCATAAAATAAAATTCTAGCATGAATTCTATAGAGAAGAGAATTCAAGTAAAATCTGTAAGTGCACTTATTTCCCAGGAATATTTAAATAAAGTCGACAACTTAGCTGTTTCAAGTTTACTTACCATGAACAATTTTCTGTGCTGTAAAATGGAAATACTCACTAGAAAAAAATCACAGTCTTAAGTTTTAATTCTCAATATTTTTTTCTTGTTAAAAGTGATCATGAAGGAGTTTGGAAACTTTAATTTGGATCATTAGTGTTCTTTTATTTGTGTCCTTACAAAATCCTTTTCCCACCCTCTGTTTATTCTTAGCTCTTTACTCTCTCTGTTTCCAAATTAAAGTGATTTCAGTCATCTCAAACACTTGTATCTTTGTAACCTCCGGGAAATTTATCATGTGAATTTAAATATGAGATACAACTAAACTGTGACAGAACTTCAATATGATTTTCTAAAAGCCACCATAGAGAAGTTCATGCATGTATAATAAAATATTCAAATTGAGCACATGAGACAATGCCTAGTTTTATATTAAATGGTTCGAAATTGAGCCACTTCTTGTCACACACTTCTAAAACATTTTAATGTTAATAATGGCAAACCATAATTACTTGTTAGTGATACATATCTTGTACTGCAGATTTTACTCTGCTAAGAGGCTATCAAAACTCAATAATATCCTATTTCTTTCAATATGCTTAAGAAGGTATTATAAAATTTTTAAAAAATTGTCTAACTTCGCCTAACTTCATACTTTTAATGGGCAAAGGCAATTTTCTTATTTCATTGTCAGGGTTAGGGTAGGGTATGTGTAATTACCACACTGAGGATTGATTTCCTTTTCTTTCAATGTTTTCAGTGTGTATTGCACTTGACTTATTTTTACACCCTTTTATCAGAGCATAAATTATCTATATGGATTATGTCTATTCTAATAAATTAAAATACAAGATCCTTATCTAATCACATCCCATGAAGAATACCAGTGACTTCCACTATAATTGGGTTTGCTGTTTACTGTAATAAGAAGTAAGACTGTTTCTTTGGGCCTTCTGAGATCTGGAGCAGCACCTGTGGGCTTAGACAGCCTCTGGGACACTCTTTGTCCCGTGGCACTTTTGGGAGATCACCGCAAGTGTGGGTGCCTTCATATTGCTGTGTATAAACCCACTTTGAAGAGTCTTCATTCTGGTTCCCAATGGGACTCAGATCATTTGAACTGACTGAAATTCTGGGGTTTCCCAGGAACACTCCAAAGCCTCTACTTCCGAGAATCTAGAAGTCTTTTGCTAAGCCTCTTAGAGCAATTTTGAAATAAAATAATTTTAGAATATTGTTTCTATCTTCCTAAAGATTCTCAAGCCAGGCTTCTAAATCCGCAAGTTCAACACCCTGGCACTCAAGGTAAATCTCTGTTGATGGGCACAAGATTTCATGTTGGGCACTCCTAAGCCTGCTGTTTCCTCACAAATAATAACTAATGTTCTAGTAAGCACTGGTTTGACTACTACTGATATATTAATTTATAGTGGCTTATAGAACCTTCTCACTTCATCAAAACAGACTCCATGAAGGCTAGGAAAAAGTCCGATGGTGAAAAACTGTCAATATTAGGATTTATTTTTGGAGTGAAAACTTAAAATTCACATTTTTGTAAATAACTGAACAAAACCTGTTGACTCATTCTGGTTTTGTTTTGGGATACATGTAATGTTAGATTTAAAAAATAACACATTAGTAACACATTAATATTCTATAACACAAAAGAAGCAACACTGATGCAGGTTGGCAAGCAAGGCTTATTTAATTTTTTGAAGGTAAGCCAAGTTTCACAGTGCAAAACGCAAAAGCAACGTAGACCGCAATCACTTCAAAGTATGATTTTAAGTATAATTTTATAACACTAATAGCATATTGCATGGTACAGACAGAGTAAGGACAGACGCATAGTGATTAACAAGACAATTATTATATAACTGAAAAGCACACAGTAACAGAAAAAAATGTGCTTTAATCATGCATTTAAATTTAACACATAATATACACTTAAATAATACCTCCATAACGGTATACTACTAGATGAGAAATAAATGTAGTTATCTTAGTAACAATAAAATAAATATATTTATGAATTAATAATTCATAAATATAATTTTCTAAAAAGTCTTTAAAAAGAATATACATTTCTTTTTAACATTAAAAAGGCTTCCTTGACAAATTTAAATTAGTTTCTGGATATGAATTGATACATTTGTTTTAAAATAGCAATTTGAATAATAATATTAGTTTATAATGATACAACTGTAGACAGGTTTAATTAAAATATACAAGCAATAAAGTAATCTAATTTCCAATTTAAATGCACAATTTAATCAACTTTAGAAGTTAAACGCACAATTTGGAAGATAGAGTTTTTCTTCACAGATAATGGCTAGACTAGAATATTTGGAATCTATGAAAGAATGAGGGCAATTGTAAATTACTCCTTCATTTCTTTTAAGAAAAGCAATAAAAATACAGGTTTTAGTAAACAGGTTATACTAAATAATAAAAAAATAATTCAGTAGTGTCTATTATAATGTTACCAAGGTAATGGAATAACATGATTAACAGGATGAAATGGTACTAATAAAAACCATGAAATAAGCAGCAAACTCAAAAGCCACTTACATCTATATTAGCCACATAAATGGTAAAGTTGACAAATCTTGTTGGTACCAAATCTGTTTTATCAAACTACCAGATAGTACTTCTGTCAAGATTTTACTGGAATATGTTTACCATGGAAGCAATATTAAAGATAATGTATTTTCAGCACTGAATTGTAAATATATGGATTAAAATGCCATTACAGTGTTTAAGAAAGAATAAATTTGAAAATACCTAACTAGTATTTTTTTTCTATTAAGAATAGGAATATCTCAAATTTTGGGTAAACTAGCTTTTTTTTCAAGTTTCCATTGATAAACTGGCTTTTGATGAAGGAATTTTTGATGGAAATAATTCAGGAATAATATACCTAAGTTTTTAACCCTTGGCTTTCCAATGGCATAATGTATCAAAATGTCAAGTCAAATACCGTATTTCACTAAACCATTATTATCGTGCAAAATGCCTTAAGGGACTCAGACATCCATGGAGATTAAATGGTGTGCCCAAACAAGCATCTCATTATTACAATGTTCAATGGTGTCCCAATCCATTGAATAAACAGAAATTAAGTTATAATATTCACTATTTTGTAACAAACGTGAAAATACCACAAATGATACAAGAATGTTTTACTTTGTGCTAATATAGACTTAGTCTAAAAGGATCACTCAGAAATTGCTTCAGTAGGAAATACACATTTAATCTGTTTTTCATATGCAATAAGTATCTCAAAAATAAAAAAACCAAAAATATTCAGAATATTTAAAATTTTAACACAGTGAACAGACTAAGAAAGAGTATAAAATAAATAATTGAAAGTAAGCATTTTTTTGTAATCTCCTGGAAAATTGTTTTATGTACAGAAATCAGAATAGTATAACTAAACCGAGATAGTAAAATTAAGTAAATGTGTTCAATACACTTAGAACTATAAAATGCACACGTAATGGTGGAGATTATTTTTATTTCAACCAATTCACACATGATATTGGCCAACATGGTCAATGTTGTGCTGATAAAGATGTCATTTTCTGGGTGGATCAATGTAAGGAACTTTGGTGAGGGTTGCCATTCAATGGATTAGCATATAATTAAAACCATGATTAGTTACTTTGGTATTCACCTTTCAGTAAAACTTAAAACTCACATTCCATTTAAAAATTATCTGATTTTGAAAAAGAACAATGCTAAATAAAGCAATAGGAAAGATGTGATACCCAGGTCATGAGGCAAGTCGTAAGGAAATATTAAATAGTAATATTGTCATCATGATAGTAGTAATATTTATTAGTTATTAAGGTCAACTTGGGAGATATCTTGGCAATTTTTAGCCAGTAATTTGGAAGACTGTATAACATCTAATGCTTTGACATATACTCTTTAACTTAAAAAGTCAACTAGTAAGAACAACTATGGCAAGGTGATCAATGCATATGTACTTTATTTAAGCTTATGTTGGACTGAAGTCTCTGCAGTAGGATTTAGACAACAATGGCAAACACCACTGCACATCAGTTTTCCTTCCTTATGTTAAATTAAAATATGCTATAATTAATATAATTTGTAACCATTCATGTGCATTAAAAACATATAAAAATTTCAATGGATAGCCTCATGAATGACCAAAGAACATTTGCACTCATGTATGTATGTATGCATATATATGAATATACATACATATGATGTGTGTATCCATATACACATATATATACACACACTTCCATTCTACTACTTTAAAACTGCTTACATTAACAAGAGGAAAACTAATTTAACTACATAAATTTGTAAATTGTCAAATTATGATGCTCAGCACTTGATTGCATTATTGCATATGCTCTGAGATAAAAAGATTTTCCCATAGTACTTAGAGAAGATGCATGCAAAGAAAACAGTTAGAAAACAACTTTTATTTCTTTTGTTTTTATGAAATAGTATTTGCAAATCAATGAGGAAGAAAGCACCCTCCTGACCAAATTATAAAAAGTGGATAAAAATACCTAAGATAAACTGTTGAGATGCTTTGTACAGATATTTCAAAGTACCTCACATGATCTTAGGATCATGTAAATACTTACTACATAATGCTTTGGGGGCTGAAAAAGGAAATAAACACAAATGAAACCGACTCTTAATTATCCAAAATAACAGTCTCAATATTTACATAGCAATTTTCATTTGATGACCACTACAAACATTTTAAATAGGTTTTGTTCTCATTTTACAAATGGACAATTTCAATATTAAGGACAAATTTGCTTATTGTCCTGCACCAGATTTGCTAAATGAGATACAGGTCCCAGGCCTCACAAAATTACCTGATGATCCAGACTTAAAACATTTTGCCTTTTGGCCAATAGACTATAAAGTCAGAAAGAAAGCATCAGTGCATCCGGTAATTAAACCAGCCTGATTTATTTAAATAGTATACAGATGTATAAGTAGGGCACTTACCAGAGTCATCAGTAGGCATGTCAACAATCAGCTGGTCACTGTATTTTCCATATAAACCATTAGTGCATATGGCTACTATCTGAAGAACATAACTCATATTGGGTAGTAAATTATTGAGGATAGCACCCTAAAAGAAAGATGTTAGTAATTACACAAACGTGTTATTCTCATATCAGTACTATGAATAGTCATAGGATGACTAACACACTAGACATCTTTTTTAGAAAACTTTTTCTCATTGGTTAAGAAAAATATTTACATTAATATTTTATTAACCTAAGAAAAAGCTTATGCAATGTTACTAAATTGAATTGGTGAATTATGAAGATACAAGGAAACTAGGAATTTTTTTGTTTTACAAAAATCAGATATAGTTTTAGAAAAATTTATTTAAAATTTATTATTTAATTATGATGAATACATACTAGTTGTACATATCTATGGGGTACATGTGATGTTTTGATACATGCATACAATGTGCAATGATGAAATCAGGGTAATTGGGTGTCCATTGCCTCAAGCATTGATCCCTTCTTTGTGTTGGGGACATTTCAACTCCACTCTTTTAGTAATTTTAAAATATACAATAAATTATTGTCAACTATAGTTGCCCTATTGCACTACTGAACACTAGATCTTATTCTTTCTATGTAAGGGTATTTTTGTGCCGATTAACCATCTCCTCCTTATCCTCCCTTCCCCTATCCTTCCCAGCCTCTGGCAGCCATCATTCTACTCTCTCTCTCCATGAATTCAATATTTTTTTTAGCTCCCACATATTAGTGAGAACATGCAATATTTGTCTTTTTGTGCTTGGTTTAAGAAAGTTTCATTTTTAACCAGAATTCATCAAATTCATAAATGAGTACCATAAACTAAAAAATAATATTTTAGAGAAATAAATGTGTACTATTTACAAATAAAGAGCAAAATGTGAAAAACACAATGGACAACTAATTTACCTCTTTATTTCCTCTATATATACATACATATATATGCAAGACAGTAAGAGAGTTATCTTCTTCAGGTAATTATTTAATAAAAAATATTATTTCCCCATAAATTCCACAATTTTCCCAGATTATGATGTCTCTATATTCTAGACAGTGAAATTTAAAAGTTGTTAAAAATGTTATCTATATTGTCTATATGCTATGAAACATAACAATGTCAGTTTTTATTTAAATGCAGATTCCCAGGACTTATGGGACTCTAGGTGCCTGAATGAAAAGTCCAGTGGCCTTTAACCTGCAGGGCAGTCTTCCTGGACCCACACCCAGATGAAGGTTTCTCAACTGCATCTCAATCGATAGCCAACATTTGCCTACCAAAGCAAAGTTTAATACTGAGATGCTCAGGCCAGAAGGAATCTGTACTTTATTTTCTTTAATTTGTGTGCCTTGGAACAGGGAGGCAAAGGTGGAACTTTTCATAAGATTTATCTATCTTATATCCTCAAAGTTTTCACCCAATCATGACTTCACATCTGTTACCTGGAAATATGATGCAAGAAAAAAAAAAAAAGGTCGCGAGCCCCCTACTCTATTTTCCTGTGCTAGTATAGTGTGATGGGGGAAACAATACACAGTGTATCAGAGCACTGAGATTCTAGGCCCAATTCTTTACACAACTGTGAGGTCTTATTCAAGGTACAAAGTCTAAAGTAACCAAGGGCAACAATATACAGTCATTAATAAGTTTTTACCTTGGAAATTAAACTACAGTGTTATCAAACATAAAACAATTAATCTTATAGTTACCAAATCTTGATAGCCATCTGTCAAAAATTCATGCTTGGTTTGGTCTTCTCCTTCCAACTGCTGGTACAGAACTGCAAACTTTTCAATCATGGTATCATAAACTACTCGAGGTCTCTCCCAGGTAACAAGAAGGCTGGTATAATTCTCTGGGTCAGCCTGAACATTTTCTGGTTCTGAACTACAAACTTCAGAGAAAAAAAAAAGTCCAGTTATTAATATAACTGTTAGCCTCCAGGATTTTAATAGGTAAAACATAGTCCATAAAAATTTGTATTTTATTTTATTTAAATGTAAGATAAAAAGTTATACTTTCCCACAGTGGAGCTTTTGCTTATGCCATTTTTGATATCTAAAATACTCTTTTTTCCCCCTCTTATCTCTCTATCTGTTCAGGTCCTACCTTCACATTCAGGAATGGTCTTGGTGAAATGCTGCCTCCTCCACTCTGATCTCTACTGAAGTGATCTGTGTCATTTTGAATTGCCAATTTTGTTTTACAATATTGCATTATTTGCACACTCTCAAATATGATTTTATTCTGCGTGGGTCCTAACTCCTCTAGTAGATTATAAACATAACAACCATAGTTCTTTATTTCTCTATTGCCTAGAACATGGTCTTGAATATATTTGGCACAAAAATTCATTTTTAGAAATAAATGAACAAAGGATATCTACAAGCTCATGGTGGTTTTTATTTCTCGTTTTGTACCCAATAAATATATTTAGCTCAGGATGAAGGAAATTTCAATTATAAAAGAAAGTCTATTGTTGGGCACTTTGTTATTGGAGAATTCTTAAAATTATTTAAAGTTCCCAACCAGAGAAAACCATACAACTAAAATGATCCTTTCGGTATTTTTCAGACATGCTGACAAAAATCCCACTTTGCAATTATAAATAGATTAAACAAATAATTACAGGACATTAGAAGATTTGTTTGTCTCGTCTGAAAAAAAATACTGTGAAAAATCATTAAGAGACTTCTTAAAATGAATTCGAGCCCATACTGGGAATCACACCAAAAATTCAGTCCCATCAGAAAGAGTGTCCTGATACTTTCTAAAATGCATTCATAATGTGATAGTTTGGACTAATTGGGAGGAGAAAATTATAAAATTTGATGATTTTGTGCTAATGAAGTAAGGTAATAAATATAACCTCTTCACAGGCCAGAAGGATTTGGAAAGCAATGGGAGAGAAAGATCTCTCAGGACAAAGATTAATTAATATGCTCACAGCATCTGGGCTTTATTTTCAGGTGGCACCTGAGGTTACAAAGCCACCAGATGGGAGTGTGCAGTCTACTTAGGTCAACTGATCATCACTGATACAAAAACTACAAGGACACAGAAAAAAAACATACCAGCAACTGTGTCAGAACACAACCAATACCCCTTTTAGTCTCCATTAGTCTGTAATTCATCTCATGAGCACAGGAGGGCACTCACAACTAACAATTCACTTTATAAGCTGAAATGTGTTTTACATGCAGTATTTAGTATTATTAATTTTTGCATATATACACTATGTTAGCAATGGCATGGAAATGATTCAGAAAAGAATAAATATATATATTCTTTATATAAATACATGTATAACTTTATATGAATTAGAAACAAAATTTTTCACTGTAGACCTGTGATGTTATTTTTTGTTTAGAGAGGGCTTTAGAGTGGAGTGTTTCTTTGGGAATAAGAGGGCAATTCTTTCATTATCAAAAAACATGAATTCACAATAAGAAAATGTACAAACACCTGATCTCTCATTTTTCTTTGTCCTGTGTTTCCCAAGAGGGGCCAGGTGAGGAGTCACAGCAGCCAGCTGGGGAGGTATAAGGTGGGATCTAAGGGGATTATCTTATTTCATTATTCCTATTTTGACAATAAAATCTTCTACCAAAAAAAGAAAAACAAGAAAATGTACAAACATAAAAGAGAATGCATGCTAGATTTGCCTTTTAAACCTGTATATGAAAACATGCTATACTGAGTAGCATGAAGAATAAAACATGTAATTTTTTTTAAAAAAAGAAAATGTATTTATTATACTTTAGGTCTAGACTACATATTACTCTATGTAGTGACACTTTTATTAATGTCCACCAGATGGCAGAAGACCATCAAATAGAGGCAGGGGCCTCATTCTTGCTTCTAAGGAATTTCAAGCCCACTTTTAGCAAGGTGGAAAACAATCTGGAGAATATAATTTGTAGATTTTTGCCCTCTAAATATCTATCTCACTTTTTAGAAAGTGGAAATGATTTGCAATGAAAAATGCATGAGTTTTATGCATGAACCCAAAACATAAAAATATCTTTGGAAAAATATAAAAGTATTACTTTCAAAATGTCCAAAGGACTACTGCCTAAATAACACACACTATGATGGTTGGATGTCTATGTTTATCTTGCCTTAATAGTAGTGAACAGTTAGGTGCTTCTAATTTTAAGAATCAGTAGGACTCCACAAAGTAATTTATATTTTCTTCCCAGCATGTTTTCATCATTTGCTTTCTTCCTTTTAAGTCTGTGGGAGTTAATTAGTTATTTAATAGTTTTAAATTTTAATTAGAAATTTATTTTTAAAGCACTCCTTGTATTTACTGATAATTAACAATTTAGCAATATATTATAAAGCTATAGCTAAATCTTATCTTTTAGATGCTGAATCACAAAATTTTGTAGAACAAAACTCAGATGCATTTTAGAACATTTTCAAGAGAAAAACCTATATTTCTGCATATAGTCTATAATGTTGCCAACGGGTTGCCCTTCTATAAAATAGAACTGGATCTTTTAAGTAACATTCTTGTTAATTCCTTATATACTAATTTATATTCAAACACAAAGCTGGGTAATGACCACAGGAGAAGTAATTAATACACACTAAATTTTCCAAGTTTTCTGTATGTTTTCTATTGAAATCAGTCTAATTATGTTATTGGAAGGATATATACCCCCATAGAAGCATATTATCTGTATTAAAAATCGAGATGAGTTTTCTAGATCAATATGTACTCAGACACCAAATACAAGTTACCATTGAATAAAATAGTAACAAAAATATAATTTACTTGATAATGGAAAGTTCATATGACTCTGTTGAGGTCTTATTCCCTTCTTCAGAACTACATTTCATATCCTGATTCATTTCCACATCTTCATGTGATCTGGGTCATAGATACTGATTCCTTAGAGAATACTGGCCAATAAGGACAACCTGGTTCTTGCAGGCCTTTGGCTATGAGGCAGACTCTGACACCTCTGGGGCCCATGTCAAGTCACATAATGTGCAAGTAAGTGCTTCAGTACTACACAAATGCAAAGGGTCCTCACTATAGAAAATGAGGATGTAGTATTTTTTTTTTTTTTAATCAGGGAGCTATAAATGCCCTTGCTTAAACACTTTTAGCAATCTACTCTCATCTGCTTGGTTCCGGGCACTTTTGACATACAGATAAAGAAGGTGCTATCCTTGCCTTTAGGAAGGTCATTCCTGTGATGGCTTTCTAACATCTAGATTTAGTAAGTTCCGAGATCTCACGAGTGCTTTTAGTTTCTAAATTCTGGACTCCACTTATAGAGAATGCACAACAAACTTGTAAAACGAAATCTGCCATTTAGACCAAATCAGGCTGTGCTTTCCAAAATCACACATATCTTCCATTAAAAGTTATAAAAGCTTCACAAACTTTTAGCTGACTCAAAATCTTGTGGTTTATCATTCAGCATCTCATTACTTACGCGAAGAGTGAAAACCTAGTACATAAGAATGCACATAACTTGTGAAACAAGTACCAAAAGATTAATAAGCAAAGCACCGAATATCACAAGAAAAAAAGTGGAGGAGAAAAGAAAAGAAATGGAGAAGGAGAGACAGAAATAAATTTTTTGGCTGTGACAAATCTCTTTGTTAATCAGGAAAGTTGACAGAGATGGCCAAGTGGAGGTATGGGTTTTTGTGGCTCTTGGACCTGCTTTGGAAGAAGCACAGTCTTGCCTTGAGAGAGAAGGTGCAGTCTTAGTTCCTTGTATGATGAGTAAAGATGTCAATGGATACAAAAAGACAGCAAAGTGACTCTTGGGGAGTGGCTGAGAAAATGTCATAATTACCTGAGACTATACTAGGTTTTACTCAGTTATTTCCCATTAATTTGAACTTCCGTAGAGTTTAACACAACTCGTGAAAAAATCACTTTGTGAATGCACACCGATAAGTTCACCATGTCTTTATTTGAGGTTTCTAAGCCTTTTAAAAAAAATATTAAGATAGGTATTTGATGACCATTGTGAGAGAAGATTAAAGACTTACAGACCCAGAAGATATACAACAAGGTTGTAATTTCTCTTCAGGGAGTAGAAGATCTTAATACAACGAATGTAAATATTGATATAAATGTTAAATGTAACAATTGGAAAAGATATATCACTGTCTTGCATTATGAATGACTATATCATTCACTTTAGATAAAGAGCCAAAAGGAGTCTACCTACTTCACTCAATCTTCTCTAGGGACACAGAGTAACTTTGTCAGCAGTTCAATTTGTAATATATTATATGATGTTACTAAGAAGTAAATAATCTTCATTCTGCTTTCTGAATATAATTATAGTGTTTACATACATGTGACCTTAAAAAATGCTATTTACAACCACTGACCTTCAAGAAGGTAAGTCTACTAATGTATAATTCATCATGACATTTTTCAGGAAATTGTAGAAAATTTTTCAAGCTCAAATACATTATGCTACAAAGACACTCACTTCATTTTATTCTGCCTTGAAAAATTTTATATTTTGTTTTCTGTGAAAAAAGGTTGCATTAAATATTATATATTACTGTGCTAGCAAATGAGATTTCAAGTACATCCATAATTTCATTCAACAAATTATTTTACAACACATGGGAAACTTGGATAGTATGTCACAGTTGTGACATCTTGTCTCTTTATACATAGACACATATTACAATAATACTAGTTATGAGTCTGGAGTATATTACAACGAACTGCACTGCTTTCCAAGCTTTAGTTCATTGAAACCTCACAACAACTCTATAAGGTGACCATTTTTAACTTTCCCATTTTATAGGTGAGGAAACTGAGGCTGGCAGAAGCTAAGTAACTTGAAAATTTTTATATAACTAATAAATATTGGTACTGGGGTTTGAAATCAAGTCTATTGGACTGTAAAGCCTTTCTCCACTGTGCTTTAGCAGGCACCTGCTGCTTAGTGGGAGAAGCTTGTTAGGTGGTAAGAGGACAGCATAAAAGTATGTGGTACCTGGAAGGCGTGGATAAAAAGTTGAACTCCACCTACTACTTTTGCTATGTTTATATCATTATTTACATGTGGTGCTCATTACCTAAAAAATAGCTTTTACTAACTCCTTCGAGATCAGACTGTGTTCTATTAAATTCTATGAACCTTAGAAGATCCACTGTCTATTTCGTGATGTCAAAAAGTAATGCCTTTCTATTAAATGGTGGATCTACTTATAAAATTGGGAAATTAGAGGATCAAAGTTCTGGTAAAAATATGTATTCACACCCCAAATTTTATTGGGTGCCTGAGTGTTTACCTTAAACAAGCATTAATGTAAACATTCATGATGGATAAAGCAAAAATTGTTCCAGTTTGCAAAAAAAGTCTCTATAACTCTAATCAGATTCATGTCTCTCTTTTTTAACTCCAAAACAAAGGGCAAGTTGCTCACTTTTAAAATTATTATTTCAGTAAATGCAGAATGTTATATAATGGAAAATATACAAATTATTATATAATAATCTTGATATGCTAAATGTTTATTATTGTTAAATATAGTAATACTTTCACAGAGGATTAACAGATTCAAAATGAAGAAAGTAAATTACTTAGCTACTTCTTAACATTTATATTATGACACTGATACTATATTTTTTAAAATTAGAATCTTTCTTCCCCTGGAATGATATTTAATTTTGAACATGAACTGTACACATATGCTGATGCTACTGTATTGTATTCTCATGAAGGCTTTGCAAAGTTTTAATTATTTAAAGGATGCTCAGGAAAGAAGAACTTGGCTCCAACCTGTCTGGCAATCTAAAGCCAGCCAGTCATTCCTTCTGTGCTTGTTGCTAATAACACACACACATGCTCTCTTTAATCACAAAGGCTAAGTAATAAGTAAGCTTTGGCTGATTCTTCAATTCATTCATTTGTTCATCATTCATCAAGTAGTCAGAAGGCACTTACTACCTGATAGATGCTTTATCAGGTGTAATAGGTAATACTGAGATCAATCAGATAGAGATCAACCTAGAAACTAAAGCATGCATGTAAACACACCTAAAGAAAGGCAAAAAAGGCAAAATACTATAACTTCAGGTAAGGGACCATGACTGTTCAGGAGAAAGAAGAATTACTTTCAATTATGTGTAATAGGGAAGGCCCTATACTGAGTAGTGGCAAATTAATTAATTAATTCATAGTGGCTCACATTAAATTTTTAAAAAAAGGGTTAACTGACTAAATGCATGGAGGAGAACCATCCAACTGATATAACCTGAGTTTTCTAATATATTTCATTGCTATCTCAAAATCATGTATTTTGACAAGGATTGAAGCTTTAAAATCATAAACATGCCACAAGTCTATGCAACCGTGGGTGGAGGGGCGGTGGGAAATTGTTCTTTATAACCTCCAACTCTCCTATAAGGAGATAACTTCTTGGAAAATGAAGAGCTGTTGGATTGCTGAGCTCACTGGGGTAGGCGTGGGTAGGCAAGTGTGGAGGACCTGGGACTGAGATGATTCTTCTGCCTTAGAAAGATGTGAACACATGTGTGGGCTGAGGGTAGCAGCAAAGACTCTGTGAGGGAGACTGACCAAAGAGCAGGGTCAAAAATCTGACGCCAGGACTCTGGGGCCCAGGAAAGGAGACTGCATAAGAGAGGTACTTCTGCTTACATAATTTTAGAATAAAAACTGATAATCTTAAAAACAAGAAACTTTAATAAAAAACTATTATTGGCTTTTGAGTACTTGCATTTATCTAAAGATATACAATAAAGAGGAATAACACTTTCTAAACAATATTTTCTATGCTGTAGTCTGATGTTTTGGGGAGAGGCTAAGTTTTGTAGCCCCCCCCATTAATCCACAAATCTTCAGTCAAAATTCACACATCACAAAATTGTTGGTATGATTGGATTTTTTTGAGGAAGTCAGGGAAGGAGGCATGTGTAGGACTAAGTACACAGCCAAAGGAACCACTGAATGCCCACTTTTATTGCAAAACTTCTGTTTTTTTCCTTAAATTCTGCATTTTAAGTCCCTTCAAGTTAAATGAGTGACTCTGTTTTGAGGGTTTTTTTCCTTGTTATTTCTGCCATTTTAATTATTTTGTAACCAAACCACAAATAGGTGATGCATTATTATTACTCTGGCATTCACTGAGGCAGGAAAGTGAAATTCTGAAATACACACCTGGTCTAAGAGAATAATATTGATTCCCATAAGCTCCACTCAAGAAAATTGCTTTCCTTACTTTATAGGTGCCATCATACATCATATATTTTATTTATATAGCACAAAAAACCAAGTAGTTTATAAAGTGTTGTTCCTGTGTTTGACCTTAGGATAAACAAAGCACTCAAAAGCCAATACTATTTTTTTGGTGTTTCATGTCTTTAAGGTCATCAGATTTATGATAAAATTATGTAAGTAGAAAACATGTTTCTTTATAAACCACAGTGGAGAGAACTTTGCAAGGCTTTAGAATCAGTGAGATTTGGGTTCATATACCAACTCCACCCCTTTCTGGTTGTATAAACTTGGCAAGCCATTTAAAACAGCTTCCCAAACTAAAAACTGAGGCCTACTTAATAAAAGTGATATGAAATTTAAATCAAATACTGTATGGTTCAATTCCAAGTAAAGTCACACAATGCGTGGCAGCTATAGCCATTTTTGAAGCACACATCAAGCATGACCTTCTAAGTTTTTATTATATGGAAATGGATTCTTTCAGTTATGCAGTGACTATTTAGTGAATGAGAGCATTACTTTAGTTCAGCAATGAAAAAGAGATAAACAACTTAATTACTTCCTTTGCAAGGCTCAGAGTCTGGTGGGGGAGACATTAAGTAAACAGACAATTGGCATTCTTTGGCAACTTCTATGAAGTTTGGAGCACCCGGGCACATGGCACAACTCCAGATAAGCACCGTTTACCATGTATTCTGTAGGTATGGTGCCCCCCTGAGTGTGCGGTCCTATGCCTGGTGCCAGAGCCAGACCTGGGGAAATGGAGGTAGAGTCAGAGATGGCCTCCCACTGGATGCAATGCCCTACTGGAGTCTTGAAGGATGAGAAGGAGGCAGGGAAGTGAAGTCAAGACAGCAGGGAAGAACATGCCACCAAGGGGAAACAGTATGTACAAACGCAACCTGGAAGAGTGTGATCTTCCATCTTCCGGTGACTTCATGGAGTTCAATGTGAGAGAAGGATGCTAGTTGGGAGAAGTAGGCACTAAGACTAGTAAAGACTATACAGAGCTTACATGCAATGACAAATGGTTTGGCTTTTATTCTAAAAGCAATGAAGTGCCACTGAAGGGTTTTAATAAAATATAATTGGTGAAAGTGCATGCCAAGAAAGCATCATATTCATTTAATTTGTTATTTGGTCTATTATTTGAGAAAAAAAAAGACGATTAAATTTACTTTCTTTTTTGTAATCAATTGTCTATTGTTTACCAGACAGGACGTTATAGTATTTAATAGTGCTGGTAGAAATATAATTAAATTGCCTCGCTTCAGGGAAATTTAATTTGAAACTTAATATCATATTAAATATAGCTATTTATCACAGTTGACTTGAGCTCATTTTTTTTTTTTGCTAAAGGATAAACAATTTCACAAATATCACATTAATATAAAAGCATGTCGTTTTAATGCCTAATCTTCAAAAGTGGATGATTATTAAATTAATATTACACATGGCAAAAAATTAATTGCAGGGCTGAGATCAAAGAAGACAATCTACTTGAAAGACTATAAGTCCCCAAACAAAGGCCACTTGGCCTATGTCTTTCATGAACCAGCACAACTGCACTGCTGTATAAACTGAAAAAGACCAATCAGTAGATGTGTCTGATTGTGTCCTCTGGACATTTTAAAGGTTTTTGACTGATCGGTCAGCTTCAAAAGACACAGAAGGCTCTCCAGAGACTCCCCCACTGGCATCACCTCCACTGGCTGCACCTAACGAGAACATGCCTCTTTTCCCCCAAAGAATGAAACTGGGAAGAAGATTCTCTTTTAATTCATTAATAATTCACTTTAAAACCTAAATAATGTGTCAAGATTCAGTTCAAATATGGTTCTTCTATGAAGGTTCCCTAATCATCTCAACCAGCAGTGATCTCCCCAAGCTCATCATCTTATTCATTTCTTGCTTATAGCTCTTAGCCAGGCCAATGCCATGCCATAAAGTGAAATAGGAGGTATGTATGTAGCTTTGCTACTTATTCATATTACTGGATGTTCTAGAAAAATCACTTTTTAAAATCGAATCTCAGTTTTTCTCACCTGTAAAATGAGTTTATTCATATGAGGAAGAATGGATTTTCTAATTGCCATTTCATAGATGTGGTAACTGAGATTCAAAGAACTAAACAGCTTACCTAAAGCTACAAAACTAATAATCAAACTATTATTAAAACTCTAAGCCCTGTATGTTTTCCATTATATCACCTATAACATCAAATCTGTGAGGGTTGCAGAAAAATTGTATTTCAATACATACCTGCTTCATGAATCTCTTCCTTTCCAGTATATGAGGAAAACACTTGCCTAGAGAACTTGTACTGCTGTTCTCGAAAATTGTTTTGTAAGTAGTCCATTAACATGACATAACCAGACTGTTGCATTGTTAGAACTTCACAAAAAACAGCCAGCTGGAAAGAAGATCAAATAATTTAAAATATCTGCTTCGAAGCCATCAGTAAATGCTTTAAAACAGATTTTCTATTGCAAAGCTAGAAAATAATTATTTGTAAATTGCTTCAAATTGCTTCATTTGCTTGAATTTCAAAGATTACCTGGCTTTCAGAAATGCTAACTGTATCTTTAAAAACAATCCAGTTAACAGTGTCTGTGCAGGGAGGAGATGTCAATGAGCCATTGTAAGTGTAATACTTGTCAGTTGAGTTTGGCAGAAGGTTCCGCAATATGAATGGGTCTAAGGCAGCCTGCTTCCCTACAAAGGAAAAAATATACATCTCAGTTGGAATACCAACACAAGACCTTAGCTGTTGAAATCTTCTATGAAACAGAGACACATACTTTGTTGTTTATTTGACCAGAACTAAAATTTTAAGAACATTTTAGATACAATTAAAAAACAGTGATAAAGCTGGCGTACCCCAATTGTCTTATGTATACCACTATACAGTGTTATATACCTTATTTTTACAACATCAAGATGCTGAAAAGAATATTTTAGATATAAAAGATATTCAGAAATCATATAATTATCTCAATAGTTATAGCTATATAATTTGATAAGATTCAATATCAATTCATGGAAAACAAAAACAAAACCTTATGCTGAGGAAGATTATCTTCAGAAGTCCATAATAGCATCATATTTAAGGATGACTAGAAGGATGATTAGGATTGTTTGCCCTAGAGACTGAGAATGAGACAAGGATGTCCTGCCAGTACCATTTCTATTTAACACTGACCTGGAGCACTGGGCCAGTACAATAAAGTAAAAAAAAAAAGAAAGTCATAAGGATTGTATGGAAAGAAAGAATACCATCACAATTTGCAAATAATATGATTTTAGTGCAAAAATTCAGAGTATTAAAAATAATAAGCGAATTGAGCAAAATCAATGTACATAAGATCAATATACAAAAATCAATTGTATTTCTATATACAATATACCAGGATCAAACAACAAAAAATAAAATTTAAAGCAATATGACTTAACATAGCAAAAAAAAAATCAAATATGAGTAAATCCAGCAAATGATGTATAAAACATCTATATCGAAAATTATAAACATTCTTGAGAGAATTAAATAAAACTTTAAAATGGTGGGAAATATCATGTTTGTGGGGGGGAAGATTCAGTATTGGGAAGGTGTAAATTTTCCCCAAACTGATTTATGGATTCAATGAAATCTTATTAAAAATCCCAGAAGAATGTGTGCATGAGTGTGTGTGAGTGTAACCGACATATTGATTTAAAATTTAAATGGTATCTAGAAGAATTTTTCATACTTACCAGTAGCACTATTTTGGCCATTTAGGTATTTGTATATCAGTCCTCACTCATTTGGGCAGCAATTTGCTTACCAGTGAGATCTGAGTCTAATTCATTTTCCCATCCTCTTAACTACCCAGCCCAGTGTAAGTCCTCTGCTCTCTCTACAAATTTTAGGTCATTAAGAAATAGTTCCTGAAGCTAATTAATGAGGGAGCAGAGTGTAGAGCACTAGTGTTAAGCCTTATTTGAATAAACTGGGGAGATTTAAAAAAAACACCAACATCCCAGACCTCTCCATAGATCATTTAAATTAAAATTTCTAGCAGTAGGGCCTAGGCATCTTTATTATAAAAGCAATCCCGGGTGATGCAAACATGCAACTAGGGTAGAAAACCAGAAGCAAAGTGATGTCTTTGCAAGGTTTTAGTCCTTTTGAATTATATTTTCCACATTTTAAAATGAAATGACTGAACTATCTGGTCTTAATAGTCTACTCTGGCACTAAATTCTATGAAGATTAGACATATCCAGAAAGCTTCAAAAAGAAATTTATTTTCATATAAAAGTTAAATTATTAAATGTTTATTTTTTCTGCAATACAGAAATGTTTGAATGAAAGAGGTAACTGTTACTATCTAGAGATAACTACTTCCAGTCTGAATTAAAAACTGAATCTTAGAAATAACCTTTTTGACTGATAGTGCCATGTTAATACAATCGAAATACATTAGAAAGTTCATGTCATATTTGGCTTAATGGATTCATTATTAATTTCTAGAAGTTATGTCCTCCTCTCCTCCAATGTCAAGATAAGATGATCAGAATTTAGATTTAAATTCTCAGAAAACTGAGAAGAACATTTATTTTTAATCTGTGAATATTTTATTTCAGATTTATGCTTTTAATATTGGAAAATTTTTGTAGACCAAGTAACATCCTTCTTAATCACCAATGGACTGCAATTGTTCCATTTTCTACTAAAGACAAAATCTATCATATGAATATTTTGTGGAAATGTGTGTGTTGAGAATACCAATTATAATAAATAGAAAGCCAGAAGTTGACCCACTGATAAATTAGGGGAAAATAAATTGACACCAGGAGAGCTAGAGGCTAGGAAAGGAAAAGCAGAGGTGAGACCTGAGTAAGGATACTGACATAGAGAATTTTCTTAAAATTGGAAACAGTAAATGGGCACAGACACAGGGTGGGCTTTTGTGAAAGGTATTGTTTTCTCAGTGATATAGGAAACAAAGTCATCAGGTAAGAATTAGTATGGTAAAGATTTTGATAGTTTTTAAAAGTATATGAAATAATTGTCAAGGATAGAGAATTAACGGGCTAGGAAAATACAATTGTGACTTAGTGGTCATCAGATGAGTTAGCAAAGTTGTATGTTTTTCTCCAGCCACCTTAAACTGTGCAGGGGCAGGCAAGGAGTGGTGAATTGGTTTAACTACTGTTTTGGTTCAGCCAAGAGAATATACTAAGCAAGAAAGCACAAAGGAGTTGATAGTATATACAAATTAATTATTATAATATTGTGACTGTGGTATTTAAGCTAGATCAGAAGGGAAGTGGAGACAGAGGATGGATATGAGGCAGTGAAGAGTTGAAAGGATCAATTAATTGTAAGTTCTTTAGTATTGAAGGATTGTTTGATTTGGAATATCTAACAGTTGTTAAGTGAACTGCTTAAAATTGAGATTTTAGAGGGTTGACGGTGAGAATGAATGACTAAGGGAAAGCAGAGGATAAGATCACTGGAAGAAAGGAAGTCAAGGATCTGAGGTTCCAGTTTTGGAAGAATCATTTTTTTGGATATTGAAGTTACCAAAATTTTGGCAAAGAATTGTTTTGGATAGCTTGAAAATGAGCCAAAAGCTAAAATTAGTCTAGAAAGGAAAACTCGAGAGGTGGAAATCTGATGTGCAAAAGTAAATGGAAATTAAAGACAATGGTACATAATTGTTATATAATATTTAATAATTTATCTTTTGATATCTTATTTGAATTGTGGGTTCACATAGAAGTATGTGATTTAGTTTCTAAATATTTTGAGATTTTCCAGGTATACTTCTGTTATTGATTTTTAGTGTAATTGCTGTGGTCAGAACATTCTTTATATGATTTTATTCCTTTTAAATTTATTGAAACTTGTTTTACATTTCACAATATTACCTGTCTTAGTAAATGTTGTACGTATACTTAAGCCAAATATATATTCATTCTACTGTTTTTTCACGAAGTGATCTATAAATCTCAATTAGATCAAACTTTTTTATTGTTTAAGTTTTTTGTATTTTAACTGATCTTTTTGGTTACTTTTAAAAATAAATTATTGTGAGAATAATATTGAAATTAATTTTAATTGTGGATTTGTCTATTTTTTCAGTTCTGTCAGCTTTTGCTTGTACATTTTGAAACTCAATTATTAGGAATATAAACTTTTATGATTGTTATATCTTTTTGATGAATTGACTGCTTTCTCCTCATAAAATGACTGTCTTTTTCCCTAAAAAAAAATTGGGAACAAAATTAAAGGGGAAAAAAGTTAAGAGGAAGGGAAAGAACGAGAAGAAAGGCTCTGATTTTCCCTTTCTTCTTCTTAATACGGAATTTATCTTCCTGCCTATGAATCTCAATAGCAGTCATCTGGTCTCTCTCATGAACTTGTTAACTATTTTGTATCACATTTTTTTTGTTACTTACACACATGTCCTAAGCTTTTGTCTTATATATCGCAAGACTTTTTAGCTACAATAGTACTTTTCAATTACACCATTGTCTTCTGAGAAAACTGGACTATGATGTTTTGGGGTTTTTTTGTTTTTGTTTTGGAAAAAAGCATGTGCTTCATCTGAATAACCTCACTTACTGTTAACACAAGAATGATTCACACCTGAGCCAATGATGCTTTCTCTGGGTCCATTTATTCATGCAACCACTATATGCTTGAATATATAATGATGATTAAGCAACAACTAATCAGATCTTTCCATGTGGAGGCTGACAGTGAGAGGGGAAAAGATAGGTAGGAAGAGAGACAGGCAGATAAAGACAAATACCACAATAGGGCCAAGCACTAAGGAAGAGATGCTAAATACTTAAAACTACCTTCTATTACTTAGGACAATGATATTTAAGATGAGCCACATCAAAGTTGCCTATGAGGATTTTTCAATATAGAAATATCTAGGCTGAATCTGTGATTAAGAAAGCACCTGAGGTCATTCTGGTGAGAGTTCCTATTTGAAAATGACTGATGATGTTACCTGGGGTGTGTCTCTCTTCCTTGCAACTTGAAAGATTTCAACTAACGTTTTTGTGGACTCTGCTTGGGAAATATTAATGTATTGTCTTTGTATTGATGCAACATCACCCCCTTTTTCACTTCACTCCATGCATAGAACAATCCTTGTTAACAAGGAGTAGGTATGGTGGAAGGAAGGGAAGGAGAGGGGTGAGTGATGGAATGAGACATGGGTTTCTCTTAGGAACATAGGAAAAGAGCAACCAGCCCACAGAGTAATAAGATGGATTTTATAATCTGAATAATGTTGAAAAGTATTGTGGTTTTTTTGGATAACTCACACTATATGGAAATATAGAGCAAGATTTGGGAGTTTAGCTAGGTTTTAGACCAGGGGTCTTCAAACTTTTTAAACAGGGGGCCAGTTGACTGTCCCTCAGACCATTGGAGGGCCGTTGGAGAGTGCAGCGCACATTCCACACATGCGCACTGTGGGCCCAGGACAAGTCGGCTGCTAAGCAGGACAGGCAGCGATGGCAAAAACACCCAGCGTGCCGGATAAATGGCCTCGGTGTGGGCCATAGTTTGAGGATGCCTGTTCTAGACTCACTGTTTAAAGATAGTCTTGCCTTCAGTGCTCAAGGTTCCCAACAGCAATGGCTGGCAGCCAATACTGGGCAGCTCACTGGGCAGTAGGGGTTTTCTAGGGTCTGACATAGGACCAGATTTAATTCAAGAACTTCCAAAATGGAAATGTTTAACTTTAGAAAGACTCGATTTATTTAGTTTGGGCAGATGTCCATGCTGAGTATATTGAAATATTAAGTATCCAAATGGGTGAGTTGATAGGCATGGGGATTTTGTTTTTTCATAAAAAAGAAGGTAGGAAGTTGGTGCACAATTAGCTGGACAGAGAGAGAAATAGGATAAAGGAGGGAAGACTAGTGTCTGTCTCCACTCTGACCAAGAACTATTAGTTCTGCTTCCAAATTAAGAGCCAGGAGACAGGCAGAATAATGCCGTTAGGGAGTCCATATTCTCCGGAAGGGTATTATGGTTGCAGTGTCTCTGATAAAGTACCTCCCTCAATGGCTTATAGACAATAGATATTAAAAAGAAACCTTCAGCCAAAGAACATGAGCAAATTTATTCCTAAGATTATATGAGCACCCTTCTAGAGACACCCCTTGCCCCCGAAAGTAGAGAGGCCTTAGGAGAAAGTGGCCAAGGTCCCACAGTTACCCAAGTTGGCGTTAACAACCCAGTGTTAACATCCCTTTTGTTGTCCCCATAGGCTGGTACAAGGCCTGGAACACTCAGAATTCATATTTTATACATTTTTTAAGTGTAGTAATTCAAACTATAATAGCTACATTCCTTCAGTCTGGATAGAATCCACTTTCTGACTCCATGAGAGGAAAATTAAGTGTGGCTTATGGCATTCAGTGTTGAATTCTGCAATCTGGGTGGATGGAGGGAGGTAACAGCTTCATCTTGCATTTGATTGTACCTTTCCGAAGAAATGAAAGCTGCACTGCAGGAGTTCACATATTTCTGACTTCTGAAAAGTTTGGTCAATTCAGATCCTCACATGTAATTGACAAAGATAAATCAATCCTTGGCTAGGCTTCTGCTTTCAAGAAAAGGATCTATGTGAGTCTTGTTCCTGATTTCAAATTTTGCAGCTTCCTGGAGAGGAATACTCCTCATTTTATTGGTAACTAGAAGCAGCATTAATACCGTGTGTGGGGTGCTTCATAAAAATAAAATAACAATACTACCAAGTTTGCAGTCTATTGCCAAGGTTGTCAAAAGAATTTGTTGTGACAAATTACAAGATCTGAGAGATAGCAGGCAGAACAATGTCAAAGCATACTGCATTTTGTTCTATGTAGGCATTCACCTTATTTCAAAACTCTTTTCTCCTCATATTGGTAAAGCAAAGGATATCAAGGAAACTACCAGGAAAGAAATTTTAAGTTGAGTAATATTCCTTTTTTACTTTGAAATGTGATTTTTATAAAATCAAATGGCTTCAGGTTAGAAGTTAGAGAATTTAAGAGATGTACTATGCAGAGATATAATAGATAAATATGTTTTAAATACATGATATAATTATTTTCCAGAGTAAATTTAGAAAAATTCAACTTCCTAATTATATTAATATTTTATGATTTTTATGTAACAGAATTTTCTGATAAATGGTTCTTTATTTGGTAATAAATCTATAGTTCATAAAGTGTGAGAAGAGATTGCTCCTCTTAAAAAATATACTGCTTTCTTTCTATCTTTTGGAACAAGTGATTTTTTTCATATTGTAAAAGTTCATATTCATCCAAAGTAGATCTTGAAGAGAAATATTTTTCCAAGTAGCTTACCAAAACGACTAACACTCTCAACTCCATCAATAATTGCTTTGTAATCCAAATTTTCTTCAATTCCAACCTGTTAAAGAAGAATGACATTCTAAAAATAGGATAAAATATTTGATAAATTGTTCGGTAAAAATGTAAACATTAATGAATTCCATTTTAAATACATCTATTCAAAAATAATGGGTTCCAAACACATTTTTTTCATAGCAAAATAAAAACAAACAAAACTAAAAACTGTTTTACATTTTCCACTAAGAAAAGTAAATTTTAAAATGTTAGGATTCAGAGTTATTGCTACACAATATGATGCTTTGTATGTGCAAGTATGGAAGTCTGTGTACTTAGAACACTTTGCTCCGGCTGTAAGAGACCCGCCCAAGTAAGGAATACAAGAGTCCAATTTTAAAAATACCAAACAAGGGTCATGTTTTAAAAAACATGATCACTAGTTATTATTCTACTTGTGAGCTCTTCTATATGCCAGAAAACATGTCTTGGTATTTTGCATCAATATTTAACGTGACTAACAAAGGAATTAAGTTAGTGGTCAATCTTACCTCAAATAAAATGGATAAAGCTCTTATCTTCCCTTTTCCTTTAACTGCTTCCTCAAAACTTGAAAATCGGTCTGCATCAAAGCAGTAGATTTGCATCTAGAAATGTAACAATGATAGCTTTATGATATACAAAGACTTTACAAAAATCAGCAAAGAGGCGTGACAAAACAATTGACCAACTGAAAAATTCTATAATGTGTGCAATTCCACGTTCTGTATATTTTCAAAATATTTTATCAATTACATATATATATACAACTACATTTACTATCATTTCTCATCCTTCAGTGAGGAAGAAAATACAAAGTCCTATGTAGAACCCAGAAATTACCCCTTTGAGATTACCAGGGTACAATGAAGTAAAATTTACTAGAGCAATTATCAAATTATCATCTTAACTATTTTGCTGAAATTCTTTCAAATATGTTTCATTCTTTCTTGAGTGTATATGGTTCAGAGTTACCATTTTTAGATGTTATCATACTGTGCTCTATTAATATTAAAACTCTGAAGAACTCTCAGCCTCTAAAAAATACTAGAAGAGTTTAATGTTTCATGTTTTAATTCTCTCCTGCTGTAAGGCTATTCCTTGTTCGTTTCTACTTCAGTCTATATAGGTGTCTGACTGTAACAGCCTCTATTCCCATCTGTAATTTGGTGCTTCTCATGTCACAGGCTTAGAAATCAGGTAACTCAGCTAGTTAGAAGCATCCTTAAGATAAGAGTAGAAAGCCTTGGAGAACATTAAAGTGTGGTTAGTTCTCTGATGGGAGAAAGAGAAACTATGAAGCAGAGGATGGCAGTGGCTCCTACTTTGGGGTGGGTCACCAAAGCCTTTTCAGGGACAGCATTTCTAAGCTGACCCCTGTAGAATGAACACCATTTTTCCAGGTGAAAGGTAGAAGAGATGGACATATGTGACTTGAATCACAGGGACCAGTCTGGGGAGGGCGTCTGAAGCAAGACAGTATGAGAAGTGTAGGAAATTGAAAGTAATATGATGAACGATCTCTAATAATTATTAACACAATAATCGAAGTAGGAGACAAGTGGTATTTTGAAAATTTTCTATCTCCCACATCATTTGGGGGCATAATTGAGCAGACCTGTTTATGAGATGTAGGAGAATAAAAGAGCCATTGAAGGATGTTCCTCGGGTTCCCTGCCTGCCTAATTACATGGAGAGTACTTTTTAAAAACAAACATTTTGTTATTTGTTTTCTGGATGTTTTGTTGGTCCTTCTTTTCTTCCTTCCTTCCTTCCTTCCTTCCTGCCTGCCTTTTTCTGTGTAAAAATGATTTTCTTTGGTAGTATATTTTAATGTCTTGCTTTTTATTTTTTATTTATCTATCATAGGTTTTTATTTTGTGGCTACCATGTGGCTTGCAGATAACACAAACAGACAATACTTCTAGTAGATGATTTGAAAGGCTTTTTGAATAACACGACTGAGGTTTAGTGCACAGATTCTGTACCATTTATTTTCATTACTTAGGGTTTTTCTTGTTGATGGGGTTTTCTTAATTTTCATCCTTGTTCAAACAGGTCATTCTGTGAGAAAGCTATTCTTATAAGTGAGATGTTATGTGCTTAATGAGTTGACATTTTTTGGACAAACCAAATTTATTAAATGTGTTTTTCTTTAAGGATGTTTATTAGACCAAAAACAGAGAAAAAACCCACCCCAAATTATAAGCCATAAATGTGAATGTGCATATCTACATTTCAAAAACTCTTTTTAGTCCTTTAAGAGACAATTTATCCTAGTCTTATTTTTATTATCAACAACTGTTTTGAATTATAAACGTAATACAGTTTCATTATAGGTACTTTAGAAAATCTGAGGATTTTAAAGGAAAAAATAAGAGGTATCTATAATGCCATCACCCAGAAGAAATCACTATTAACATTTTCGTGATTTTCTTTAATTACTTTTATAAGAATAATAATTCATTCTCTCATTTAACCCCCATAATAAATTTGTAAAGCAGGTACTACTA
Organism: Microcebus murinus; assembly: GCF_040939455.1. Taxonomy (NCBI): domain Eukaryota; kingdom Metazoa; phylum Chordata; class Mammalia; order Primates; family Cheirogaleidae; genus Microcebus; species Microcebus murinus. The sequence goes on along the minus strand of NC_134112.1, from coordinate 75,428,224 downwards.
CTATTATGTCAATTTCACAGAATAGAAATGGAAGCTTAGGAAAGTTAAATAATTTGTACAATGTTATGTCATGTAACTAACAACCAAATGGTGGAGCCAAGATTCATATCTAGTCCATTTGACTCAGAGTTTATACTGAGTCACTATTTAATTAGTTTTCATGTTTTACATAATTGGAATTATAGAACTGGTTAAAGGTCAAAGATGGGTCTTCTGCTCAGTGAGTTCAGTCTAGTAAGGAAGGCAGATGTTAATCAAGCCACAAAAATATAACTATATAAATTATAAAATTTGAATTAAAATTAATCAAATTATATGCTAAATAAATAACTCAATGATATAGAAAACGAAATAGTAACTAGTGGAACTACTGACTTACCTCAAGTGGAAATTTTTGTCCTTCTAAACTATGTTCTGATCCTTCAGATGACATATTGCATTTTCCCCAGTGAAAAGTTATCTTGCTTGCTTTGAATACCATTTCTGAAACTCCTCCGCTGAGTCGGTAGTCATTAGTGAGATTAATTTCCACTAAAAAAAACAAACAATAAAATTGCACCTAAGTTTCAAAAAATCAAATTGTAAATTTCAACTAAATTTCCTTCTGTTAGTATTTAAGGTACATTAAGAAAAGTATTTATTTGATAAATTAAAACAATATTAATTCACCATTTTGGAAGCTGAACATTGTAGCTCTGCGCAATATACTAAATGTATCTTATTGCAACAAATGTAAACTAAGCTGACGGCCCCAACTACTTTATGACTGTAAGAGCAGAAGACAGCCAGTCCACCTGCCCTGTTTGGTGTCCTGAGATTGCCATTCCTCAAAAGCTCTACTTCCCTAAGGTTTGTGATGGTGGTGAGAAGACGGAGTATAGGGAGAAGGACAGAAGGATCGAAAGTAAACAAATCTTCTGGGCATGCTTCCACCTTCTTCCTTGCAGCCCCTTTCTACTCCTTATCAGGTTGCTGCTTTTGTCCTGTCTTCTAAGACCTCCAAGCATCATCTCAGGCTTCATCAAGCTTCAGAACCTGTGTCCCCAGATATAGCAAGGAAAGTGGGAAACCCATTCCTTTTGAGAAGGGGTTTTAGCCATCTCATGTTCGAACCCTGAGTGGCAAGCATCAGAATTATAAACTCCCTTATATAAGTGACATAGCACATATTATCTGACTACATTTTATAATGATTCGTTTGAGGGCTCAACACAAGATTTTGATGTCTCTCAATAAGATTTAAATGGTGTTTGTTCCATTAAATAGAAATCACTGTTGGCATCAGGGACTGAATCCAACATATTCTTCAGCCAGTGAAGGATACAAACTTCCATTAATAATAACAACAATAATAATAATGACAAACACATTAACAATATTGGTACCAATGACAGATGACATTTATTTATCACTTATACTGCTTTGTAACACCCTTCAAACTGGAATGAAAATGTCAAGATTGGGGACAATATACTTTTATGTATTTAATTAATAACATAATGTAAATAATTTTCTTAATTATTGAGTTTTTATTACATATCAGGCAATGATGCAGAAAAACATCTACCTTTATGAAATTTGAAATTAAATCATATTCAAATAATTATAATATTTAAATATGGAAAACAGAGAAAAAATTCACTATTGATAAAACTACTAACAGAGCTACTATTATAATTTTGAATATTTACCTAATCTCTGTCCTATGTGCATATTTACTTTTACATAACTTCTCAGTATATAATTTTGTTCAAAATGTATTATCAAAAATGAAAAGCATTACTTTTTGGAAATTATTTTGTGCATGTAGAGCTTACTGGATTTAAAAAATTTTTTTTTCAGGTATTATAGTTGGAAGTCTGGTAACGTGATGCCTCGAACTTTGTTCTTTTTGCTTAAGACTGCTTTGGCTTTTGGGCTCTTTTCTGGTTCCAAACAAAAGCGTAGAATTTTTTTTTCTAGATTTGTGAAATGTGATGTTGATATTTTGATGGGGATTGCACTGAATCTGTAAATTACTTTGGAGAGTATGGACATTTTAACACAATGTTGATTCTACCAATCCATAAGCATCATATGTTTTTCCATTTGTTTGAGTCACCTGCAATTTCTTTCCTAGTATTTTATAGTTCTCTTTGTAGAGATCTTTCACCTCCTTGGTTAAGTATATTTCTAGGTATTTTATTTTATTTGTAGCTAGGAATGCTGCTAATTTGTGTACATTGATTTTGTAACCTAAGAGTTTGCTAAATTTATCAATTCCAAGAGTTTCTTGGTGGAGTCTTTGGAGTTTTCTAGATATAATATATTGTTAGCAAAAAGCTATAGTTTGATCTCCTCTTTTCCAATTTGGATACCCTTTATTTCTTTCTCTTGCCTGATTTCTCTTGCTAGTACTTGCAGCACTATTTTGAATAGAAGTGTTGACAGAAGGCATCCTTGTCTTTTTCTAGTTCTTAGTAGGAATGCTTTCAACTTTTCCCCATTCAGTATGATGTTGGTTGTGGATTTGTCATATATGGCTTTTATAGTTTTGAGGTATATTCTTTCTATGCCTAGTTTGTTGAGAGTTTTTATCATGAAAGGGTGCTGAATTTTGTTGAATGTTTTTTCTGCATCTATTGAGATAGTCATATAGTCTTTGTTTTTTCTTCTATGTAGTGAATCACATTTATTGACTTACATATGTTGAACCATTCTTGCATCCCTGAGATGAAGCCCACTTGATCATGGTATTATATTTTGCATGTTTTTTTAAAACGATAATCTCATTAGAAAGGCACTTAGTGTTTCCTAAGGAAAGTATACAACTTTAAACTTTCCAGATAGAGAGGCTAGTAATTTATTTTTTTAACTTTCAATTATAGTTGATTACTTGTTTTCATATCCAAATACGGAATATAACATGAAGCTGGCCAGAAAAGATCAAGCTATAATGTTCAAGAAAAAATAAATCCTAAGACTAATTGACTGACCAGTTATGAAATTATTAAATTACATTAGCTATAAATTACATTATCCCATCTTCTAGTATCATCATCATTATTGTTATATTACTGAAAAACATGACATGATATTGGCCATTATATTTCTATAGAAATTTTCAAAATGTTGTCTACATTTCTCATTTTCTCTGCTTCATTTGGTTTCTTCTATACCTATAGCGTCTATCCAGTTCATAGTATACTACTCAAAGGAAAATGAGATGAAACTAATCTAAACATACTCTAGGTCCAAAAAACATGTTTAAGGCAAATAGAATGCAACCATTTTACCTGTTTTCCCAGTGTTATGAATGAATGTGTTTTCCAAAGATGTTTTATCCCAACCTTGAAATTTAAGTTTCTTAAGATTCACATTTACTTGTGTAAGATCTTCATCAATATTGATAGGAGACTGTTTTGGACTATTACATGTTGGATATTTCTTTCCCCAATTCTTTTGATTCAGTGCACCTAGGATAAAGAAAGAGTAAGAAGTTAGTTTTCTAAATTACCATGTAGGTCAATTTTATATTATAAAGTAGTTAGTGTATTACATAACATAGATACAATGGTAGTAAAAATTATGGTATATTTGAACTAATTCATAAAATAATTATGCCATAGAAGAACCATGCCAAGTTCAGGGCTCAACAATGACTTTGTTCACCCATCACATTCTTCCAAATCAACAGAAAGCCTAATTGTCATATAAGGGAGTCAGTCCTAGCTCAGGGATTGAAAATAGTCCAGATGTAGGAGTGAAGTTCAGCCTGTTTTAGCATTCTCCATGCAGTTAGCCCCCTTCTGACCTCCACCTTGAATGATTTGGTTTAATTTCCATCTATTTTGGGTCTTATTTTCAAAAACATAATCATCAGGCTATCCTTGATATATCCTTGATATATCTCTCCCCCCATTTTTCTTCTGGGCATAAAACCTACCAAGTTTTATTATTTAACAATATGAAAAACAAAACAGGGCTTTCTGTAAAGATTTTTGCTTACAATAAAGTGAATTTTCACCTGTTCCACAAAATAAATAGTTCTCTAATCCAAAACTGCCCTTTGTTGCTTTTATTTAGTGTCTACCTGAAACCATGAACCATCTCCAGTAACCTTATTTCACTGGACTGAACTTAGCACCCAAACAGTGCTCAGCATAGCTATTTTCTATTTAAATTTCTATTAAAATACTTGGAATGTTTCAAGTTCAACTCTTAAACTTTTCTCTGGTTTAACTCTAGCATTTCTACAGCCACCACAAGGAAGAGCAGAGTGGCAACATAGTTTTTAGCTTACATCCTTTTTAATGCTTTTCTTTCTGAAAATGAGACTAGATAAGGCCAAAATGTTACATGATTGAGGTTTAGGAAAATTACTAGGAAACTTACCTTCAATACAATCTTAGTCTATGCCATATTATTTTTGTGACAAGGGAGTCAGTAAGGACTAACTTTTATGCAAGCTTGATCTAATGGCCACTTCTCATAATGTAACAAGGTTAACTTGGCATAATTTCACCCAGAAAACAAATAATAATTAGTCACACCATGAAGCTGCCTAATTAGTCAGGGAAAACCTGATAATATATCTCATAGTGAGGCATCTACCAGAATTGATAGGTGCTGAAAATTATTTTAAAATCTATTCCTACAGAGTGTTTGAGTATAGTATGCTTTAAATATGCACAGTGGTGCATATTTTGGCTTCTAGAAATAGTTTTAATGATTTGAGTAATGATATGTTGATTTCACTGTAAGGAATTTTGGCATGGGAACAAGAAAACACTGCTTATTTTACTAATACCAAAACACTGCTTATTTTACTAATACCAATGCAAGAGATATAAAGAGAGAAACTACAGCAGAAATCAATGAGGTCCTTTTCATTGTAGTACACAGAAACATAAAAATTTTAAGTCTTCAATAACACTGCATATGATGTATAAACCTGCTACTTTCCACTGCATTTTGTGATCCTCTCCACTTGGATTCTAAAAGGCATCTTTTAGACTTAGCATATCCTAAATTGAACCCTTGATTTCGGCTCTAAAATAATCTCTTCCTATAGTGTTTGCTATCCCCTGAACTTAGAAGTCATCTCATCCCTCTGTTTCCTTTTCAGCAAGCTCTTTTGTGTCTGCCTGCAAAATATATCCTAATCAGACCATTTCTTATCTATACCATTACCACCTTAGCCCAAGTCACTGTCATCATTTGCTTACACCTTGTTACTCCACAAGCAGTATTGTCATCAACTAGGAGATCATTAGGAGAGTCAGACCTCTACTATGTAGCCTTATGAAGTTAGAATCTACATTTTAACACAATGCCCTAGAGATTCATATGCACATTACATTTGGGGAAGCACTGGCTTAGACATTTCTTGTGCCTTCTAACTGGTTTTCAGAGACCTCTCTCATTCTTTCACAATTCCATTCTCTACTTATGTATTAATATTAATAGTAAGGGGAATTATAAGCTGGCCCCCAAAATTCCCACCCCCTTATGTGCCCACCCTGTACAATCCCCTCTGCCTAAGGGTGGTCAGGACCTGTGAATATGATGGCACAGTCATTCTCTTGATTAATTATATTCAATGGCAAAGATACTGCTGCAATTGATTATGCTATGTAATAGAAGACTCCATCTTAGCAAATTGGAGAGAGGTTCAAAGTGTGAGAGATTCTCTTGCTGATTTTGAAGAAGTGACTTATTGTGAGGTTGTGAGGAGGTCACGTGGCTAAGAGCTGAGAGCTGCCTCTAGGAGCTGAGAGTGTACCCAGGCTTAAGATCAGAAGAAACCAACCAACTAAAGAACAAAAAACCAGGGACTTCAGTCCTACAACCTCTAGGAAGCAAATGCTGCTGACAACCTGAATGAGCTTGGAAGAGAACCCTGAGTTTCAAATGGGATGCCTTGTTTTCAGATTTGTGAGACTCTGAGCTGAAAACCTACCTACACAGTTCCTCCTCTCCAACTCCTGACCTGCAGAAACTGTGAGATAATAAATATGTGTTGTTTTAAGCCACTAAATTTGTAGTAATTTGTTACTCAGCAAAAGAAAACCAGTACTACTCAATAATAAATCTTTTAAAATATCTGCCAGATCACATGTCACTCCTTGACTAAGAACCCTCCAATAGCTTTCCATCTCAATCAAAATAGCCTATAAACTCCATGCTTTGGCCAACAAATCCTACATGAGGTCCCTGCTCACATTCTCGCTGCTCCAATTCCCTACCATCTGCATTGATCACTCTACTCTAGCCACACTGGCTTCCATTCTGTCCTTTGAGCATGTGAAGGCTTGGCAGTTGCTGCCACCTCTTTCTAGAATGCTCCCCTCAGGAGTCTACAGGCCTCAAAGGACTCACTTTCTTGCTTCAACTGGGTCTCTGCTCAAATGTATCTCACTAGAGACACTTTATCGAAACACCCTATATATGGCGGAGCATGGTAGCTCACACCTGTAATCTCAGCACTTTCAGAGGCTAAAGCAGGAGGACTGCTTGAGGTCAGGAGTTTGAGACCAGCCCAGACAACACAGCAAGACCTTACCTCTACAAAAAATAAGATAAATTATCTGGGTGTGGTGGCCCAGTTACTTGGGAGGCTGAGGCAGGAGGATTGCTTGAGCCCAAGGGTTTGAGGTTACAGTGAGCTATAACTGTGCCACTGTACTCCAGCTTGGGCAACAGATCAAGACCCTGTCTCTTAAAAACAAATAAACAAAAATATCCCACCCTATATATTACAGAATATTATACTTCTTCCCTTGGTTATGACTCTCCATGCCCTCTCTTAATTAGTTTTCTTCTCCTACCTATTAATTATGTTTATTTATTGTTTGTACATGATAGCACCTACAAAATGACTGGCACACAGTAGGTGTTCAATAAACACGAAATGGCAAGGCATAAAAAACCCAAACTGATCAATTAAAGAAGCACTTCTAAATTGAAGTGTAGGTCTCATTTGATTGTTTGTTATATGACAATTTAGTTGAGTAGTCCCTACTAAATTTCTGCTGCAGTACATCATGAAAGACCTGAAGTCTGAATTGTTCGTGGTCTGACCTCTTACAACACAATGACACTGAGTAACTGGATTATGTTTGAAGTGCATGAAATTATCCCCCTGAGGGTGTGTCCAGTTTAAAATACCTACTAGATCATAGTGCTTAGCATATTGCAGGCTCAAGATGCTTCCTTAATGTAAAAGACAAAATAAAAGAGGCAAGAATAAAAAAAGAAAAGTATTTTTTTTTTTTAGTGGGAAGACCAATAAACAGAAAAAGTCCTGAAAAATAAGAACTTGAGGTTCTTTATGCAAAGTGCTCAAAAAGGGAGGTTGTTTTAAATCACCACAAGTAAAAACAACCAAGTAAACTAATAAAGTGTTAAAATTATGCACAGAAATGAAACATAGATAACAGAAGCATTAAATACATTTCATCTGTAAGTGAAACTAATATTAGACTAATATAATGCATAAACATTATATGTTTTTAAATTCCCAAATTAATGTTTAATGTGGTAACTGCACCTCATTCCATGTAGTGGTTAAAGCACAGGATGATGCATCTGAGAAAGCAGGTGTACAGGATTCATTAGAATTACATCGTATCCACCTGAGTGTCATTAGGGACTACTGCAAAGGCATAAATTAGGACGCTGACTGTAGTTACAGCAGAAGATTTTCAGGGTGATTTACCCATAAGGCAGATTGCAGAATACTAAAGGGAGCTCTAGAGAATTAAGATAAATTATTCATAATATGCTGAAATAAAAAAAAAATATTCATCACATATTCATCCATTCATTAACTCACCTGAATTAGTACCACTCCTATAAATTTCCTGTGGTTACTTCTATTGGAGTACTTAACAGACTGTATTTTGTCTGTTAATTTGTCTATTTTATCTACATGTTATTGCCAAACTCTGAATCTGACATATAGTAGAAACATATTAAATGTTTGTGAAATAGTCTTTGTGCACCAAATGAATGTATTCAATATTTGCATACTATACACCCTCTATCCCAAGTGGAATGGAAAGCAGTTCTAGGCTCGTAGGGGGTACGTATGAGTTCAAGGTTACTCACTTGCTTGTTTATTATTACACCCCAGAAGTGTGGGGGTTTGTTAAATAAATAGACAAATGCTTAAAGGAGTAGTTGGGTTGAAGGAAAATAAACATAGATAGCAAAATCACTTTGAGGTAGGCCTTGAAGGATGTACAGGGTTTTCACAGGTAGAGAAGAAACCAAGAGCATGTCTTGTTTTATGATGAGCCTGAGCTAACTCATGGTGGCAGAAAAGTTCAGGCAATGCTGAGAGCAGAGAGCAGGACAGCTTAGTGCATCGAGCAAAGGGTGGCTGCTGGGGAATTCTACAGAGGGAGACAAAAAGGCAGACTGTGATCAAATGTACCTGGAGAGGCCAGTAGGAGACACGGAGGCTTTGAAAGAGAAAGAAGCTCTTGGCTGCCTCATCAGAAAGATTAAGCTGATAGGAATGCAGGGCAGGAAGGGAGAGGCTACATAGTTAATAACCATTTTCATAGACATCTTCTATTGGTCTTCATTTAATTTTACAGCATCACTGCATTTATTTAAACTACAACATGTCTATCTCTTATTCATGTTGTAATATTAGTACCTTTCTTAGAGCCTGGCACTTATGGATTAAATAAACGTTTGATGAATTAAAAAAAATACTTCAGTAAGGTTCTCTGTAGTTACCTACCCTTTAATATCTACATGCTATATATACTGACCAATTAGTTTTCTAGATAGGAACACACTTAAAAAAACATCTGTGTAAGAGAACATTACTCTCCCAGCCACTAACACAAAAATATGAACTGAGAAAAGTGTAAAATAAAGGAGGAATTTTTGAAAATGCCAATGAAGGTTTAAGAATATTTGAAAGAAAAAAGTGAGTAAATGATGCAAATGAAAGAAAAGTCAAAAAATAAAATCATTCTAGCCTGAGCAACATAACAAGACCCCATTTTTACAAAAAATAGAAAAATATATTAAATTGGAACTAACCAATGAGCATTCATGTGCACAGATGGAAGTAAAACTCAACAGAAATGCAAGTGGGAGGGGTAGAAGGGGATGGGTGAAATTATACCTAATGGGTACAGTGTACACTATCTGGGTGATGGGCACACTTATAACTTTGAGTCAGGGAATTGGAAGCTGCAGTGAGCTACGATGACGCCACTGCATTCTAGCCCAGGCAACAATACGGGACCCTGTCTCAAACAAACAAACAAACAAAAAAATCATTCTCCTCGCTCTTCTCTCTTTTTTGAATTATTCTTGTTGGTTCTTACCTTCAAATATCAGATAAAAGGATTAACTAATTATAATTTTGAAGGCATTCAACAAGGATCCACTGAAAATTCATATAAATATGATAAAATACCAATATTAATTTCTTTTCAAGGTTACCATAAATTGCTATTATTCAACAAGATTTTAGTAACTGTAGACATAGAACTGATATCTTTAAAGATATTTTTAAGAAAAATATAGGCAAATATAAGTGAATTTTGAAGAGAAGACTGGTAACATTTGTAGTGTCTATTACTATTGCCTCAAACTCCATCCAAGATTCCACACACCATAAGTCACAACTTTATATTACTGTGGGCTTGCTTTCTAAATGTTAACAAATATATCAAAAGTCAAAATTTTAAAGTTATTTAAGTAGTACAAAGCTATCCGCAGTGAATGACTTGGATGCAAATTTTAGTTTATTTACACATAAAAATAAAATAATTTGGTACTGTTTTCAATGAAACTGTAGCATAGAATATAGAATCCCACCAAAATGGAAAGGTGATTTATTTAAGAAGACATTTTTTCATGTGCAGCAGTTAGCTGCTTGAAAAAAGGGGCTTCCTCAAAGATAAAAAACTAAAACCAAAAATAACTAATTTAGTAACCGATTGTTACTAAATAACAATCACTAAGTGATTATATGTCACAATAATATATGCCATCACATAAACTGACTGAAAGCAAAGGAAGAAGAATGTCTGCAATAACTTCCCATGTTGAAAATAATAATGAGGATGTGTTTGCATACATAAATCAATGTATTTGTTTGTGTTTTTAGTCAAACAGAGGTTTTTAGAGCTAGAAAGAGTAAAGCAGTTATCAAATCTTGATCACAGTTGCTGTAAAAGCTGCAATGAAAGCAGATCAAATGCAAACAATTTCAGAGTGAGAATGAGTTTAGCCAAACTACATTTTCTTTTATTATCTATCCTAAGGAGACACAAGATCCAGACAGAAGAAAATCTTTGCAAATCTGGCTGGTATATCCAATTGGCAGAGGGTCACATGTCAGGGAAGGTAGTCATCAATTTATTTATAAAAGGTCTGGCACAAATTCTCCTTTAGCATCATGGTATTGAAGAAAATAATTAACTAAAGTTCAGCACAAATAGGGAGAGAAATAGACCAGAACCTTTTTTCAAAGTTCCTGCTTAAAATTCTTGGACTTTTTCAAGTTGGAAAAATCCATAACAAACAAAAGTGCTGCAAAACACAGCAACAAAAACTACTGCCCTATGATGCAATAAAGTTAAGTTTGTTTGAAGTTCACAGGGAAGAAATAAAAACACAAGATGGAAAAAAAAGATCTATTTCCACTATGACAATAGTAAAATACTATTACTTTGTAGATAAGTGATCAAGACCTGATAATCTGTGGTGAGCATAAATAAAATCCATAAACACAACAAATAGGATGATATTCATGATGATTTTTAATTAACCCATTCCTTTGTCAGAAAGTGAAACAAAATCTGTAGAGAAATGAAGAAAATTTTATTTTCTTAAGGCAAAAACTTAAGAAATTATGGGGGTAAAAATTAACACAATAGAATTGAGGACAAAAAAATAAGATGCTATTTTGGGGATTCTTATTTGGATGTGAGGAAGGGAGAAGGGCAAAGGATGACTTCCAGAATCCTAACTGGAGCATACCTGGTGTATCTTGGTCCTCGTCATGTGAATAAAAAGACTTTGGATCTAGTTTTGAACCCATAGTCTTGGAGATTTCCAAGGAAGCTCATTAAACAATCAAAAATGTGGGTCTGGGAGCCATTGAGAGGTCTGCATACAGTAGCAGTATAAAACCACAGACATAGATGAAATATTTCTATTAAAGTTGATAAGTGAGAAGAGGTTCAATAAGACATTGGAAAGCATTAACATTTCAGAAGTGTAAGCGGAGGAGGTGGTACCAAAGGGACTTACAAAAATGAGTGGCCTGAAAGGGAATGGAAAATCTAGGTTAAAATGATATCATGAAAGTCACAGAAAAATGGTTTCAGCAATGAGAGATCATTCCAAAGTGGGTGCCATACACAGCAGACAGAGCCCGTAGGGTCATGACAGAAGACTGGCTATTAGATTTGGTTGTATCCTAACTCCAAAGCCCACAGACCTAGAATAAAACAGTTTCAGTGAAAATGATGGACCGGGAATTCAGACTGCAGAGCGAATCGGTGGTGACAAAGCAGAATTAAAGTACTGTTTAAAAGCTTGCTATGAAGGAAAGAAAAGTGATAAAGGAGCACTCAGAGACTGATGTAAGGATGAGAAGTAGATTTTTTTTTTTTTTTTGACAGAGGGAGACACAAGCATGTGTGTATATTGAAAGGAAAGAGTTACTGAAAGGAGTTTGAAATTATGGAAGGTCAATGATCAAGGTCCCCAAGGAGAAAAGACACAAAGCATGGACGGAGGACTGTTAGCCTAAGGCAATAAAAGAAACTTAAGAAAATCATGGAACTATGGATTCACAGGATCTTGCTACATTTACAGTAAGGCAATGAGAAATTGATGGTTCATGCCCCAGAGCTTTGATTTCACAGCAGGATCACATCATGTGGAAGGAGAAGAAGTTGGACTTGAGCTGACTTGAGTTCAATCCCAGCTCTACCATGGACAAGCACCTCGGTTCCTTCATATAAAAATCTTTTCCTCTCAGACTGCGAGGAAATAGACTAAACGAGATAATATGTGCAAATGGGCTGGCAGATAGTACAAATCTTTCAAACTCCTTTCCCTATTTTCTCAGAAAAGTCAGAATCAAGATCATTCACTGTGAGGAAGAGGCAGGTGAGAGTGGAATTGAAGACATAATGAAGAATAAAATAATGGACGTTTATGGAAAGTCCTGAGGGCTCTGCTCATATAGGGGACCGTGACCTTGGAGAAGCACCATGCGAAAGTGTATACTTTTGGTTTAATTTTTTATTTTTAAAAAATGTTGGGCTAGGTCAACAGTCTGGATGGACAAGGAGAGAGGACAGGTAGTTGCAGTCCTAAGTGGAGGTCAGTAGGATGGGTGTGGTGGATGTATAAAAGGCTAGGGAACTGGCGGTTCTGACCACCCTCATCTCTAACCTGGTATGGCAAAAAAAAAAAGTAGCTTTTTAAAAAGCTATTAAATGGTTACAACCTCAGAGTCCTCTGCCATCTTTCCTTTTAAATTATAAAATGATGGAGTGATAGTGATAAAGTCCGAGACTGCAGTGCTTCCGCTGTTGTAGCCTAGCTTCAAATGTTTAATCAAAATGGGAAAAATCACAGATAAAATTTAACAAGCTCCTAGAACAAGAGAGAGTTCTTGTTGCTTTATCCCCTACAGAAAAGCCACCACTTCTAAAAGAAAGAAGAGGTGCGGAAGTTAGGTAATGCTGTTGATTAATTTGTGACCTTTATATTTGCCTGATTCTGTCTGAGTCCACTGTATTTTAATATTCAGGATCCAGACTGAAGGCAATGCAGATTGATGTATGATTTTTCTGTAGCACTTGCTATTAACTAACTGCAATGAAAGGTAGGCAAACTATCTGTGGATGATGAGAGAGTAATAGAGTGTCTTTCCTTTGTTGCTGTAGTCTGGCTATTACCAATAAGACAGTCAATACAGAACCAAAAAACAGCCCTGGAAATTACTCCCTGGTTTGGGCAATACAAAGCTTTTCTTATAGATTAGCTCTGAAAGTTGCCTTGAGTCACTGTAAATTCTCCTGTGGTCATCAACTTTTCCCCTTCTTCAATAATTGATGAGCCAAGTTCTTACAGCAAGGAAACAGTGGTACAATCGACAACAGCACAGATCTCTGACAGTGACACCTCCATCAGGTCTGTTCTCCATGCTTATTGTCCACATGCTTAGTATCAATATGGAGCATGACTATGGCTCTGTTTTCTACCTTTGGTAAGAGGGTCAGAGATTCAGAGCTGACATCTGAAACACACCTGTACTCCGGTCTCCTTCTATTCATGATAGGACATCTGCTAAACTTTCCTATAGCATTGTGTCATCGTTTTGCCTTGAAAGGCAAAAGCTTCTGGCCTTAATTGCTATTTAGAGCCTGGAGTTCTTCCTTTCTCTACACTCTCTTATCAGATCTCCTGGATGCATGTTACTGGTTACATGCAAGAACCAAGAAAGAAGCCGTGGATCCATTACGACAGCAATAAACCCATTACTACTGCAAGGAATTCTGTATTTTGTATTATCCACAGATCCCATCAAAACTTGATGCTTCTGGATGCCACTTTTATTTGTTCATTTTTTTTCCTCATCCATCATATATTTATGAGGCCTAGTGTGAGAAAAACTGCATGCCTAGCACAAAAGATTCAAGGATGAATAAAAGTATCCACCATCAAGGAACTCAAGTTATAGCAAGGACCAAAGACACACAGAACTGTTAATTATAATACAATCTAATAAATATAATAGCAGAGATATGTGTAGAATATTCCAAGGACACCAAAGATGGGTACCAATCCCATATGGGACAGGAGATAAGGCTTTCTGGATAACAAGATATTTGAGATAAGACTCAATTAATAAACAAGTATTCAGTTGAAGGCAGGGAAGGAATTCAGGGCTGAAGGCAACAAGGAAGAGAGATTAGCATCACTACAGAACACAGAAAGCATGGCTATTTGGCGAGAACAACAATAAGTACTATGTGCTGAGATATAGAATTCAAGGCAGTAAGGGGAAATGCCATGAAGATAAATGGGCAGATTTGGGGGCTTTGAAAATTTTCAAGTATGTTATTGAAAGTATTTAAGTTGGAAGCATCATTTTCACATTTAAATTTTATGGAGGTTACTGTGGCAATAGAGTTAAGGAGAACAAAATTGAAGGCAGACAGATCAGTTAGGAGGTTTTAACATTAGATTAGATGAAGAATAATAAAGATCTAAACCAGGGGCAGAGATAAGTAGGTAGGAAGAGAAAGACATTTGAGAAAGATTTAAAAATTTGAGAAAAAATTCAGAACTGGGGAGTTGAGTAGCTGCGGGGGTGGAGAAGGGGTAGGGAGTGAGTGAACATTTTGATGACTCTTGCTTCGATGACTGAGGATGGTGGTGTCACCAGCCAAGAGGCAACAGCATCGATTCCTCCAAGGAACTGGTGGCCAAGTCCCTTGTCATCCTTCATGGCCATGCTGCAACCATGCAGGTTCAGGTGTTGGGTGGCAGAGAAGTGGAAGAGTTAGTTTTCTTTGATCTACACCAAGCTCTCTTCAGTGGCCCTGATAATTAAAGAGTAGCATAGAAGTAGCTGAATGAACTATTGTTTGAGTCAATGCTCTGCCTTCTATGTGGCTAGAGTTGCCTCATTGATTCCCAGAACCTTTCAGGCACTTCAGGGGACCAAAATGATACAAAAATTTTAGCCTGATGATTCCGTACATGAGAAAAGTTAATAATCACCTTAGTTTCTTTGTTTGCAAAGTGGCAAGAAAGACTGACAAAGAATAATTTAGTGGCAATAGATCTCTTTAAGTATGCATATTGATGAATAATAATAAACACATGTGACAGCAGGAATCATTTGGATTGTTCTTTGTACAGAATAAAACTAGAAATGTTTCTTAAATTAATAATATAAAGAGCTAGAATTGGGAAAAAAATCCCCCCAGAGAATTAAAGAACTATTTGCCTTTGGCATAAATCTGCCTTTCCCTAGTCTGGCTATTATATTATGTTCCTTCCAAACTAAGTGAAAGTTTTATAGACAGACATTTATATGGATATAATTTCAGAGAAATTATGACACCTAAAATTTATGTCTTCACAAGTAATTTGTAATAAGCAGTCTAATGAGAGCTAACAGAACCTGTGAAATATAAATAAATAGATGATGAAAAATTATTAGACAAATTAAAGACCTGAGATGAGAAAGAAAAAAAAATGCTTAAATGATAATTAAACCAAACTTCTATTTAAAGATAGCATATTTATGGCTTGGTTTTTAAAACCTTAAAGGTGACTACATGAATTATAGTTAATTTTTCAAATGTGACACTGAACAGCTTGTCTATTGCTATGTCTCTAGCCTTTCTGTTTCCTGAATCTCCACTTATTTTTTTAATTAGTCAGGAAGCTCCTATAAGGAAAGCAAAGGCTGAATACTGTCCCTTTCACTTTTTTCTTACTTATTTCTTAACGATCATGTTGAAATTAATATGCGTTTTAATATAAGTAATTCTGGTACATGAAAATTTATAAATCAGATAAAACAAGCTGGTAATCAATTTATATTGCAATAGATTTATTGCAATAGTGCACTAAACCAGCATGTGTCCCTACTCTTTAAATGTGTATATAAAAAGGCTGAAGAAGATAAAGGCTGTAAACTAAAATGGTAGGAGTCATTGCCAAGGGATTATCAGTATCAAATACAGATAAAATATTAAAATTGCTATGAAGGTCAACTATATTTGATTTTTAATAAACTGATTCGTCAAGTCTTTATTGTGCTAAAAAAAAAAAAAAAAAGATGCACTGGCATGGATTACAATGTATTTTAATTGTGTTTACCTTATTCAGCCCAGGGGAAGATTTGGTAACAGTCTATTCAGTAACAATAAATTTAAGTAGATTCTCTTTTTGGATGAGCAGCTTTCTTGTTTCTGCATAATTGCACATAGATAGTTTGTCATGACGCTCAGAAAAAAAAGTGAAGCAGGTACTGAGAAGTGGAGCCCTCTGAGAAGTCACAGAAATCCTAAGGAAGGCTTAGGGTTTCCACAGGCAGTGGCATTCAAGGAGATGGAGAAGCAGACTGGCTTCTGAGCCAACATAACCCAGATCTTTGAAAGGTTGAGAGACTTCGTGAACTCCTATTTGAGACATTTTTAGCTAATTATTAATAACACCTAGCAATGGCCAAACTTAAGTACAAGATAAAAGCCAAGAATGCATTTGCAGGAGAGCAAATTTCTGTTTGCTCTGTTTTATTGCATGCAATATCCTATGTTTTCGCATACACCACTGCCAAATAATAACACCACACTTGTAAAAGTGTTCAACAGAGTTACATTAGGAAAATTTTTCCAATAGATCACTCTTTTCCACCACTCAAAACAAAACTTTTAAAAGTTATATTAATAATACCAAAAAGCATTATGAAGTACTTTTTCTTTAGTGGTAAGTGAGGTCATAACTATCTCAACTCCACTATCTTAACTCCAAGAAGACACTGCTATCCTTTGTTCAAGAAATCTAACTAAAATTTTAGAAGTTTCAAGGAAGACTCCAGACCATGTGTCTATAAAAGCTAACAAACTGGCTTAACAGAAAACATTCATTTTCAACTTAGTTACTATAATTTCATTTGATAGACCTCTAGAACACAAAATGGAAGAAATCTTCAAAACCTTAAATCTAATTTAATTATAACTCATCATGCATTGTATCGAATCATTTGAATCTTACAATCTTTTAAATCAAAACTATATTTTATGAATTAGTCTTCTGAAACCATGTTCAAAAGTATATGTCTATGATCTTGATGGGTAATTAGAAAATGAATGTTGGCCAAAAATGTATTATGTTTCTAAATTTGAGTTTGACCTTCTGCTCCTTCCCTAGCCCTGCAGTGGTCTTGCTACTTGCGGTCTCAGTTATTATGTATTTTTAGCAACACTTCCAGGTCTGAAAATACAAATATAAAATTTCCTTCAGTGAATCTAGCATCTAGAAGAAGACACATGGATAAACAAATCAATACAATAAGAATTACAAATAATCTAATAATTACAGTTAATGTACATATGATCAATTCCTGGGGTTTTCAGAATTGATTTTGAAAAGGAGATAACGTTGATGTAGAAAGTTGAGTGCATGTTCACTCAGGCATGGCAGGACTACTCCTGTTTTCTAGCCTAAGCCAGATCACTAGCTCCTTTGATAATTGAGAAGGCAATGTAATTTTGATATTTAATTACAACTCTTCTATTTGAGATTTTACTTTGCTTCTTCATCTATGTCTACTATCAAGGTTCTATTCCATGCTTTGCCAAATCAAGTATGTTTAATTCTGATTCTCCTGGCCTCTGCTCATAACTGGTCCATCATGAATCTCAGGGTTAGTAGAAACCAAATCAAAATAGTTCAATTACTCCTCTTTGCTTCAATCCTGAACAAGACACTCTCAATAACAGGTTTTCCTGCCTAGGCTTAAATATCTTTGATGTTGGGGTCTCTTTATCCCCATTAGAATACTTTATTCTGGTTTTTGGATTTTTCAATGCTAGAAAGTAAGTTTTTGTAGCTTTTATGTTTCTCTCCAAATTATATCTACTTGGCATCATGCAAAATGTTTAGTTATTTTTCCACAGGATGGCCCTGTGACTACATACTGGCACTGTGGTTTCCTGAGGCTTATCTTTTACATGATCAAGTCACAGCTGCTCCTCATATATCAAGACTCTACCAAACTTTGTACTCACCTACAAAAAATACTCTTCAATTTATCTATATTCTTTGTAAATCTTGGCACCTAGAGCTGGGCATGATATTTTTTTATGGAATGAAATATGGAAATATAGATGAATTTTCTAGGCTATAAAAGATGCCTGCAACTTTATCATTATAATAACAACAGTAAGTTACATTTGTATGGTACTTTCTTTGGGAAGTATGTTCTGTCAATGGTTGTATCTACAGGGATTGGTACTGAATGAATAAATTGATAAGTACCACCTATAATTGTTGTTACTGTTCTTATCATTTATCTTAGTTCTCATGAGTATTCTCTAAAGCAGAAAGATAAATGAATTCACATTTTTAGAATAACTAAAACATACAGCAAAAATGCATTTCAGAAATGTAAAGGGAAATATGGTCGCTAAAATGTACAACTCCACTATAATTCCTCAAACATTTCTCTGCAGCTACAGAGAATTCAGTTCAATAGAGCATGAAACTCCATTTATGTGCCCCAGTTTGTCATGTTAGAAAACTTCAGTGTGCACATTAAAAGGAAACACTTATTTAGAACTCAGAATGATAATGTTACCATGGCAGATTTATTTAATTTAACGTGGATTTGACCTCACAATTTTTTTTTTTTAAATAAAGACTAAGTAACAAAATCTTAATTGAGTTACAAAGCAAATTCTCACTGCAACATCCTGCTTCCATTTATTTTAGTTGGAACCCCTGGCAGACATGAATGAAGATATGCTCACAATTGATGATATATTTCTTAGACCCCCCAATTTTTTTCTAATCCATATAATTTCTATAGAAAAATCATTAAACTTGATGTAGAACTATTAATTGAATTATCTTTGTCTTTAAATTAATATTAGAGGATAATTCAATCACTGAAACAAGTATAATCTAATTTCTGTGTTAGTAGGCACGTATCTATGAGCTCTGTGATGGTGTTTTTCCCTTTCATTTTATTAAGCAATTAAAATTTGCACAGGTTGTCAATGTAGCAAAGAAACACATACAGCTATGGAGTAAAATACTGAAAGGCTTCATTTTAACCTTCCTCACCTTTCTACTCCTCTTTTAAAAGAGAAGTCCTATTAACTGATTGTTGTATATATTTTTCTTTTGAAATAATTTTAAACTTCCAGAAAAAGTTCAAGCAGAGAACAAAGATTTTTTTCCCTGGAACTATTTGAGAGGATGGTGCTAACACCCCACTGACACTGAATACTTCAGCTTGTGTTTCTTAAATACTAGGGTATTTTCCTATAAAATCACAACATAATCATCACAATAAGGAAATTAACACTGATACATTAGTATTATGTCTCCTTCAGATATAGCCAACATACCTCAATAACGTCCTTTATGCCAATAAGTTTCTATTTAGTGACACATGTTGCTTTTAGTTGTTGTATCTCCTTAGTCTCCTTCAATCTGAAATAGTTCTTCCACCTTTTCTTGACTTTTGTGAGCTTGATATTTTTGAAAACTACAGTTATTAATATTTTATAGAATGTCCTTCAATTTCAGTTTGTCTGATGTTTCCTCATAATTAGATTCAGGTTATGCATTTTTATTAGGGAAGCCACAAATGCTCTTTTCTTCTCACTGTGCCTTCCTTGGTGGCACAGGATTTCTATGTAGACCACTATAATGCTACTCTTTCTTCCTTTGTAACTGGAAAGTATTTTGTACTTTGAAACTATGTCAATATCTCATTCCTCATAAAATTTAACTTTTTTCAATTCTTAATTGATATTGGTTTGAATTTAAGGCTTCCTATTTTCTTACAGAGGATAAAATCCATTACTATCATAATTTATTAGGGCCTCCTCTATACCCTATTATCAGCTGTCTATTTTCCAAGAAATGGATTAAGAGTCATGGCAACTGTTTTTAGAATTAGTGTAGGAAATAATCAGTTCCTACATTCCCCAGGCTCTCAGAGGGAGGCTTTGAATTCCCTCTCAGACTTATAATCCCTCTCACCATGTCCACTGCGGTATGGGCTTTAGGGTTCAAAAGAGGTTCTCATGTCTGGGGTTATCACGACATACAGGAATATCTGAAGGATCCTCTTTGTGGCCGAATAGTAGTTCTATACAGAAAAACAGTTCTTTAGGTCTTTTTAGGCGATCACTGGGTCCTTTCCTCATTTTTTCTAGTTAGAAGGAAAATTCTTGCTTCAATTTTGGGAGCACTCTACAACTACTTCCTACTCAAAATAGATCAGAGTATGCACATTTCTCAGGCGTCTCTGTCACTAGCAACCAAGAGTCCTGAACAATATCTAATAATACATACAGGGTGGGTGGGGTGCAGAACTTTTAATGAGTGAAGGAGATTCATAATTAGGGCATGGTGACTACTGAATTCTATTCTGAAGGTACTTGGCTGTGCTTAATAATTTAACCCAAATGGCAAGCTGCTTTTTACACAATTTTGAATAAATTTTCCTGTCACTATGTCTGACATTCTTCCCAGTGAGAAGATGTCTTTAAATTATAAGGAAAACTCCATGGCTAATGAGGGAGAGAGAATTTCTTCTCCTGCATTGGACATGGATTAAGAAGTTACGCTTGGCACACTGCCTTTAGGATGTAGATGAGGTATGGAATACAAAAGAGGAACAGGTATAGCTGGTTGCAAATATTACTAAGAACTAGTTTTTCAGGAGTTCCCCACATGAACCAAGTCATTACTAGGCATGGCTTGATTGGGGCTACTCATATAACCTAGAGGTATACTGTGAATCCTCCTAAGCCAGGTGGGAAAATTGTCTTTGAGGAAATTTAAAAAAATGGATTGCAAAACTTTCAAATTTGAAAAGGTACCAATAAATATCATTTGGTTAAAATGTAGAAAATGGGTTGGCCTTAGAAATTTTGTAGTTAGTTGTTTATCTACTTGCTGCAATGGCTTTAATTCCTATAATTTTAGAATAACTCCAGAGGATAATATTCTAAAATGACTGTACTCAACATTCATGAATGGGATAGCATTTTATCCAATGGAGTTTACCAAGTCACTATGAGTCATTTCCTTTACCTGTAGATATTTATTCTGTGTTATTTTAGAAATCAAGCTCCACGAGGAGTACTTAGTCTTTTCTGCTGTCTGTTGGCAGAAAAGAGTGCTCAATTAATGTGTTCATTGAATGAGTAAGCGAATTAAATCATTATCCAACAAATTCAGTCTCTACCATCTATTGTAAGATTTTTAAAATAAGTTCTCTGCTAGAGTAATAGAAACTGACAGATAACCTTTTTTGGACAGTTATTAAAAGTTTAAAATATGTCCCCCAGGGTTAGAGACTAAATTCCAAGAAAAATTATGGAAAATGTAATTTGTATATGTCACAGTAAAATAATTCTTTCTGTGGAGCTGGCATTATTGACTTGAAAAGTGACAGTCACATGAGTTACCTAACTCAAACTACTAGTGAAAAAGATGAATACCAGCCTTTGCTAAACAAAAATCTGGAAATATTTTTATCCTACCTTAATAGTTTTGAAGGTAGCAATAACTTACACTACCAACAGCCAAAAATATTATGAAAAAATATTATTATTAACAACACAGTTTAGGAGGACTCTAATACTGGGATTTAGAAACTGGAAAAAAGATTCCAGGAGTGGAAGAATCTTTTTTTTTTTTGAAGAATCTTTTTTTTTTCCTTTTTCTCTCTTTTTATTTATTTATTTATTTTTTCCTCCTTTTATTTCATCATTTTATGGGGGTACAAATATTGTTAGGGTTACAATACATATATTGATACTATCAATATCAAAGATCTTTTGAAACCAGGTAAATAAAAATGATTTTTTAAAACATTATGAGAAAAGAACTTTCCTTGGAAATGGCTAGGGATAAATGTGTCAAGAGTAATGCAAGGTAATGATAGCCAAATACTAATGAGGGATCCACTGGACCCACATAGGTCAGGAATTTCTCTATGTAGATAAAGAGGCTCCACCCTGATGGGAAAATTAATGCAAGTTGCATTAGCAATTGCCAAAACACTTATCTCTTACTGATGCAGATTGCAGGTTTTGAAAATAACATTTAAATGTTATTACATATTATATGGAAGCAATAATATTACATTTTCATGTCAACATATTTCATCTACAGGGCTAAAGCACTTTCATATGTATAAAATATTCATGAATATTCAAAAATATTCGTATTCATTCAATATTTCTCTTTTTGACTCTATCATTCATTCATTCCACAAATTGAGGCAACATTGGCTGAAGATTGATCTAGATTCTGGATATCACAATATGAGCTTCCTCATCCACAGCAACAGAATCTCCTGAGAATTTGTTAGATATTAAGTTCATGGCCTCTACCTCAGATTACTGGATCAAAAATTCTGAAAGTCAGGTCCAGCAATCTTTTTCCAGTAAGCCCTACAGGTAATTCTGATGCAATCTAAAGTTTAGGAACCACTCGTTTACCTTATACACCATCTACATTTAATGTTCCCTTCATTTCTTACCATTGTAATTGCTCATTTGGCAATTTCATTTTCAAAAATGGAACAAACTAAAAAAAAAAAAAAGGAACAAACTTTAAAACTTTAGGAATATTCCAATTATGAAAATAAAATTCCTTACTAACTCAGTATTTTATTATCTTTAATGTTACCTAAATCAAGGTACTTTCATAAAATAGTCACAAAAACTTTTTACTTGATGTGTCTTCACACACTATGAACAAGCATGCACAGATAATAGACAACTATCTGTGATAACGTAACATGAATTTTAACAATATTACATACATAATAATTGTTCAATAAGAATCTATAAGTACAATTTTTCTAAAGTATATGGATTTTAACATTTCTTTAATCTATTCTAATATAGTCCAAATATTATAAAAATTTGCATATATGTACTTGGCAAAGTTTAATATTTATCTGGCCAACAGATGCCAGCTGTTTAATTGCTTAACATTAGGAAATTGGAAAGTGGTGTGATTATCTATTTAAGGCCACATATTAATTAAGATCAAATAAATATAGTTTCTCAGATCTCTGTGGTATCTAATCTATGTAAACATCTTGCAGCGATAATTCATAAATGATTAAATGATGGCCAGATACATTAGAGGAACTTGCATCATATGTCAGAACTTAACTTTCTACTCAATTTACTTTTAAAAATTTTGGTGGCATGAAACACATTATGGGCTTAGATTTTAAATCAAACTTTCTCTATTGTGCTTAAGCATGAATAAGTAATCACCATAAGTGAAAGGAGTAATAGAGTTTACCTCAACACACACATTTTAGGAGTAAAGAATCATAATTAAAAGTTATAGAACTTTCTCCCCAAATTGACTCTAAAATCTCATAAACATATTCCACACTGGCTTTCTTCATTATCTCCATGGGAATTAAAGATGTACTTCTGCTAAAAAGGAAACAAGAGAAGCTTCTCTCTAAAGTTGACTTGTTCTCCTTTCAAGGAGAATGGACTCTTTCATGTCGATTAAGACTCACTTAGAAAATGGTGAATTGGAATAGGGAACCCTTTGATCTATAGGTCAGTAACATTGTCAATCAATTTGCAGAAGACTTTGAGCTCCACGGGTGGGTGACTGCTCTGAAGCACATTTTGAGGGCATATTCAGGCTGTAGGTTACCTGCATAATTGTTCTGACTTTTTAAAAAACTATACTTCCTGGTAAATGATGTAGAAAGTGTGACTGAGCTGGCAATGATTCAGACAATCAGCTATGAGAAATTGATTCTCACTAAGCTGGGATAATGATCCCAGATTGTGAAATGAATGCAAAGTGAGGATACTGCACCACAGTGGGGAAGAAAATCATTTTGTGTGATACTTTAAGTGCCTTCAGTGGAATCCTGATCAAGTCCAGGTAAAATGCAAATATATAATGATGTGATGATTTTTCTAAGAGAATGTTATCTATTTTCACACTAATTGCACTTTCTTATCTACTATTTAAGGACACAGATGACTGATATAGCATTTTGGACTCTATTGGTTGGTAAAGAAGTTCACCTGGTACAGTCAAGTATAAATAGGCTCAGATATAGGTCTTTTAGATACATAAACAATCAGACCATTTAGTAATGAGAAAATAGGATGAGGCAGAAAACACTCTGTGATGCAAAACAACTTTGTAATCACCCTAAAATAAAAATTAATTTAAATAAAATTTTATTATATTAGTTACAGATTTAAGCTTCCTTTCCCCCAACCTGATTATAAAACAAATATATGTTTAGTCTAGAAAAGCTAGAAGATACCAGACAAGCAAAAAGTTGAAAATAAAAGGCACTCACTTTCCAGAAATGACTGCTTTTAACACAATCCTTAGAAAGACATATGCATAAAGGAAAAAGGGACCATACCATACACAATGGCTTTGGGACCAGTGTTTTTTATATTGACACAAGAATTTAAAGTCTAACAACTTTATACCTTACATAAAAATGTAAGGTATTCCCACATCGCTGAAACAAAAACATCAGATGTAGCTATACATGTGATGAATTTTCAGGTCAGAACCCTGGAACAGAAGACCCAGGTTCAAGTTTCCAGTATTCTGCTCATTTTGTGATTCCAGGCAAAAGACTCCATCTCTTTATTTCTCCATTTGTAAAATGAAAACGCAATTCATTTCTCGGCTGTGTTCATTCATGCTATACACACTTGCTGAGCACATACCACACTCTGAGAAAGAGAAGATGCATCAGATATGGACCCTGCCATACTACTGTGCTGCAAGGAAGAGGCCAGCACAGGGACAGCACATGAATGCAACGAGACAAGAGGAGTTAAGAAAGCTTCACTCGAAGATGGTGCAGAGGCCTGGTCTGCAGGCAAGACAGTAAAGAACAGTTAGAATCAAAGACAGGCTTTTCAAAAGGCTGGTAAAGCAGCAGGCAGAGGGAAAGATAATTATGAAAGATAAAACAGGGTAGTTGAGCCAGAAACAAATCATTCAAGTCACTATAGGAAAAAAAAAGACCCCCCCCCAAAACAAAACAAAACAAAACAACTTCTGAGCCGCACAAGGCTTTGCAAGCCTTTCAGGCTCCCACAACCTAGCCAGGAACCGCCTTGCACCTCTCCCACCTCAGTGGTGGAGGAGATCAAGAAACTCTCTGGGAGCTATGGGATCCCTCCTAAAGCTTGGGGCACTCAAGTACTCCACCCGGGGGGATAAGAGTCTGCCACAGACACTGAAGGGCATCTCAGCAGCTGGCTCTTTCATACAAACATCAACTAAAGTCACTACATACCATGCTAAAAAGCCCATATTTTTCATTCCATGGGTGATGGGGAGCAATGGAAGGGATTTGAACAGGAGAATCATATAATCATATCAGTACTTCAGAAAGATAAGTGTGATGGATAGTAACTTGGTACAAGACAGATCCTGAATAGTACAAAGATTTATCTGGCTTCAAATAATAATTTTTTGAGCACTTTATTCACACCAGTGTTTTGTAAAATTGTTCATTGCAGCACCCTTTGAAATTGGTACTCATATTACTTTTTTTTCTTTTTACCGATAAGGAAACTGCAACAAAAGACGTGAAGTCTAAGATAGAGCCCAGATTTAAGCCAAGCAGTTAGATAATCTGGCCCCAGAGCTCATACTTTCATCAGATAAACTAGTGAAAGAACTCTCACTACAATCTACTTCATTAGAATACAACCAAGTCCATAATCTTTATCTCACAGTTAGCTCCCTGTGAAGATGTGTAACAATATCAATTAATCCTGTCTACATAAAACTGTCCCCTTCTTAGACTATGTTAAAGTTTCCCTTCCTCATATCTTTCTTTTGAACATTTATTTTACTGTTCCCTCTTTCTTCAGTAACTAAAATGTTGATATAAAATCACATCACAATAGAGTGAAGTAGTCTATTAGCTCTATTGATTGTTTCCTTAATTGTGCAGAAGCTTTTTAATTTTATCAGGTCCCATTTATTTATTTTTATTGTTGCTGTGATTGCCTTTGGGGGTCTTATGCATAAACTCTTTGCTTAAGCAGATAACTATAAGACTTTTTCCAACCACTTCTTTCAGATTTCTTATAGTTTCATACCTTAGGTTTACGTGTATTATCCATTGTGAATTAATTTTTGTGAGTGGTGAGAGGTACATATCCTGTTTCAGTCTTCTACATGTGGCTATCCAATTTTCCCAGCAACATTTATTGAATAGGGATCTCCCCCCACCCCCCGTGTATATTTTTGTCTGCTTTGTCAAAGATCAGATAGCAATATAAGGATGGTTTTACATCCTGGTTCTCTCTTCTGATCCATTGTTCTATGTCTCTGTTCTTGTGCTAGTACCATACTGTTACTATAGCCTTGTAGTATAGCTCAAAGTCTGGTAAGGGGATGCCTCCCTATTTGTTCTTTTTTCTTAAGGTTGCGTTGGCTATTCTAGGTCTTCTTTGGTTCCATATGAAGCATAGAATTACTTTTCCTAGATCTGCAAAAAATGATGTTGATATTTTAAAGGGGATTGCATTGAATCTCTAAATCACTTTGGGTAGTATAGACATTTTAACAATGTTGATTCTGCCGATCCATGAGCATGATATATTTTTCCATTTGTTTACATCCTCTGTGATTTCTTTCTTCAGAGTTTCATAATTCTCCCTGTAGAGGTCTTTTACCTCCTTGGTTAAATATATTCCTAAGTACTTTATTTTCTTTGTTGCTATTGTGAAGGGTAATGAGTCTTTGATTTGATTCTCAGTTTGACTGTTGTTGGTGTATAGCAATGCTACTGATTTGTGTACATTGCTTTTGTAACCTGAGACTTTCTTGAATTTATTTATCAATTCCAGGAGTCTCTTAACAGAATCTTTGAGACTTTATGGATATAAGATCATATTATCAGCAAAGAGAAATAGTTTTACCTCTTCTTTCTCCATTTGGATACCCTATAGAGCAAAGAGACTGCTACAGATGGGAAAAATGTTTGCATGCTGTACATCTGACAAAGAGCTAATACCCAGAATCTACAAGGAACTCAAACAAATGAGCAACAAAACATCAAACAACCCCAATAAAAAGTGGGCAAAAGAAATGAATGGAGGCTTTTCAAAAGAAGATAAACTAATGGCCAATAAACATATGAAAAAATGCTCAACATCTCTAATCATCAGGGAAATGCAAATTAAAACCACAATAATATAACACTTAACTCCAGTGAGAATGGCTTTTATCAAAAAGTCCCCAAATAACAGATGCTGGCATGGATGTGGAGAGAAAGGAACACTTATACACTATTGGTGGGACTGCAAACTAGTACAACCTCTATGGAAAGCAGTATGGAAATACCTCAAAGAACTAAAAGCAGACCTACCATTTGATCCAGCAATCCCACTACTTGGTATTTACCCCAAGAAAAAAAGACATTTTATAAAAAAGACATTTTCACTCAAATGTTGACACACAATTCACAATCACAAAGATGTGGCAACAGCCCAAGTACCCATCAATACACAAGTGGATTAATAAAATGTGGTATATGTATACCGTGGAGTATTAGCCATAAAAAATGGTGAAAATTTTAATTTAAAATTTTTACCTTTTGTAACAACCAGGATGGAACTGGAGACCATCATTCTAAGTGAAGTATAGCAAGAATGGAAAAACAAACACCATGCGTACTTACTATTAAATTGGACCTAATTGATCAACACTCATGTGCACATGTAAAATTCAAGGGAATTTAAGCAGGAAGGAGGAAGGATGATGGGATGGGTAAATTCACTCTTAACAGGTACAATGCACACCATCTGGGTGATGGACACACACATAACTTTAACTCAAACTTTACAAAAGCAATTCATGTAACTAAAACGTTTGTACCTCTGTAATATTCTGAAAAAATATCATATCTAAAATCCCTTGAATGCAAATAAGTCAATAACAAAATTTAAGTCAGTGATAATTAAAATATGGCATAAATCTAGTTATCTGGAAATTTTGATAGGATAAGTATACCA
Organism: Microcebus murinus; assembly: GCF_040939455.1. NCBI lineage: Eukaryota > Metazoa > Chordata > Mammalia > Primates > Cheirogaleidae > Microcebus > Microcebus murinus. Next base: position 75,400,424 of record NC_134112.1, on the reverse strand, counting down.
GAATTAATTAATGCCCCCCCAGAAGCTTGTCTCATCACACTCCCAGTTTTTTGTCCAAATGCAGGAAGAATATTACATAGTTTAGAGCACAGCAATTTCTCTTTCATCTACAGGTCTTAGCATAGTTGCTCCCTTTGCCTGGAACTATCTTTCACCCATGTTGACTTATCTTCTATTTATGCTTTCTCTCAATTTAAAGTCCCTTTCTCTGGGAAGCCTTCTCTAAACCCCTTAAGCTAGTTAGGGCCCCCTGCACCTTGTGTTGCCACAATCGACATGGTGGCATTTGTCACATTTTTTTAAAAAATCACACTTTGTTGTCATTTCTGTTGGCATGCTTGTGGTCGCTTCCATTCATCACCAAAACTCTGATGCCTTAGCACAGTGCCTGGTTCATGTTATGCATCCAATGAGTACTGATTAAACATATAATCTCAGCACTTTAAATTTTCCTTTGTTGATGAGTATATAATATCATTAAGGTGGGAGGCAAGCCAGGGAAGTGATAAGAGGTCTACTTATTCACATTTTAATACATGTTGACTGAATCAAAAAATCTTCTCAGATGAATGAGGACACTATATGCATAAATGCAACTGATCATCAAGATCGTCTTTTCCAAAACCCCCAAAAACACTTTGGGGGTTTTGGAAAAGAAAAACTATAGGTTATTTATGAAAAAACTGCTGCTAGCCGATCTTACTTCCTAGAGTTGCTCATGAAATATGTAAGGATGGGAACCACACAGTTTAGAGATAACCTAGTTTGGCATACGAAAAGTTTTGGATTTGCTTTGCCACGGATTCTGGCTGACTCACCATTGTTTTAATTTCCAGGTGGCAAAGGGCTCTGAATTTGCTCCCCAATATTTATTTTTGTATATCACTATTTGTTTGAAAGAAAGATTTGGGATGATTCTCTGAAATTATGGTATTACTATTTGCAGCTCTTCCCAGGTGAAATTATTTCAGCCCCAAGGAGACTGAAGGAAGTAAAATAACAAGTACTTAATATATATTGGGCTCCTACTATGTGTGAGACTCTGCTTCAGGCACAGGGATTATCTTAAGGAAAATCAAACACTAGCCCTAGCAGCTACTGAGTTTACCTGTTATAACACATTTACTTAGAAATATATCCACAAAAGATATCCACAAATTATTATTGAGATAAAAGCAGATTACAAAGCTGTGTGTGTGCGTGTGTATATAGTAAGAGGCCATATGAATATCATGAAGGATAATTAGGAAGTGTAAAAACAAATAAAAATTAAAAATAACAGGCTTAATTCTCCCTGTTGAAAATAGGGAAGAGTCTTCTTTTCCTCCTTTTTTTTTTTTATAGAGCATGTACTTTGTTAAAAGAATCATTTTAAGCACTTTCTCCTTTCTTTGCAATAAATGTAAATCCTTCTGAAAACTAGATGGGTCTTTCGTCAGCCCTATGACCCAGGATGTCTTTCTCAAGGACCTGAGGAGCCATCACCATGAAATGCAAACACCAAGGAAGATTGTCAACATCAATTTCTGTGGGAAGGAAGAAGCCTCACTTCTATAGGCTTCTTGGCTTATAGGCACCTTGGCTCCAAATTGTAGTGCTCCTTCTTGTAGCTATGAGATTTACTTTTCCTCTGGATAAAGCCAATAGGCTAATATAGACAGTCACTCCAATTACCAGTTAATGTTTGCATGAACTATGTATGACAAGGTTGCTGTCAAGTCCCCTTACTTGAGGACTAGTTACTGTTTATCTTGAAAACATATATGCAAGGGGTTGTACCTTTTTGGTCACATGAGGGGTGAAATTCCTTTCTGTCTCAGCAATCTTGTAGTGGATTGGCTGCGATGTGTATTACATTCTGGTTTAGTGTTTATTTGATAATAAAACTGTTTTCTTTATCTATTATCTTTATGGAGAGGATTTCTGGGGTGGGAGAAGATTTTGTTTTTAATTATATTTCCCTAACAGAAGACACTAAGAGCAGTTATCTCTGGAAGGTGAGATTACATGAAAAATATATATATTATATATATATATATGATTTTCTTAAAAGAACATATTTTTATGATGAAAAATAAGTGAAGTAATTTTCATCTTGGGAAAAACACATATCAGATTGACATTTATCTTACTCCTAAAGATAACAGCCCCATTCTTCACACCACAGATCTCAGTGTTGACAGAAACTGGTCAGAAAGGCATGTATCGTCTTACTACACTCAGTCTCCTCAGCCTGTGTATGATCTCCTCTTTCTCTATACGTTATCAGGAGTTATTCTACTAAATCAGAGAGCTGATTAGCATCTTCTAAGGGAATTAAGTTTAGCTTAAGTGGACAAGAATCTGATTTTAAGTTCAAGATTGCTGCTCCTTGCTTGAGACCACCAGTCACCCTGGCCATAGGTGGCTGTTTAATTGGACTGAATGCCTGCACCTTGGCTGGCCTGCTCCATGGGCCTGCCTTGGGACCCCTAGCGTCCTCCTCTTCTCATTTCCACGTCTTTCAAAAGGAGCCCCATGGCGGAGTTGCGTTTATCTTTTAATTGAAAATAAAAACTGCATATATTTTTGTGTACATGTTTTGAAATATGGAATGGCTAAATCAAGATGATTAACATATGCATTACCTCATATTCTTATCATTTTTAAGAGCACTTACAATCTAATCTATTAGCAGTTTTCAAGAATACAATCAATATAAAGTCTGCATTTTAGATCATTTAACTGATGCTATTCAGCCTCCACAATGAGGCATGCCTTAGTCATCATATTTAGCATAGAAAAAGTTTGCCCAGAATATAAATCTTAGCTAAAGTTTTAAAAAATACACAGATGATAGTAAATCCCTGTCCATAACATGCAATCAAGCAAATCGACTCCTTCTAAATCCTCTTGTGAGATTATCAGATGCGCCCAGGCTTGTTTGAGCTGTTTGGGCTCAAGTTAAGACACTGCCCCATAATAATCACTTGGATTTGTAGTGTACTTGCTCATAGAGCTTGCCTACAATAATGTGAAGCATTTATTTGATCTATACACGATTAAGTAGGGCATTATTAAGAATTTTTTAACATGAGATAAAATTGGAATGCAGAGCAGTTAAGCAGCCTGGTCACTCTTTGGGTTAGTGGTAACCAGAAAACTTGCACTGAATGTTCTCTGAGCTCGGATTCGAGTCTCTGACACCCTCTCACTGAGAGTCAGCCAAGCAGAGACCCCACATTCTGGCTGAAAACACAAAGCTGTGGTTCTTCTCCAACTACATTTGCCCTTCCTGCTAAAACTATCTCAAGTAAGTTGAAAATGTTTTATGTCAACATATTTGTCAAATTTTTTTTTTCTCAGTATAACTAGTACATAGGAAGAAATAGTCTCATCCATTTCTATAGAACAACTCTCCAGCGATAACTGCAGCCAACAGGTTGGAGTGTATCTTTCCAGGCCTGTCATCTACACCCATAAAAATATATAGTTTTTAACAGAAATTAGATAACTCTCCAAGTAAAGTTCTGGGGTTTTCTTTTTTACTCCTAAATTGGAAATAAGAAATGAATAGTCTGTTTAATTGAAGGAGTGATGAATCAAAGAGGAAAATATAATATGTTAAAACAATAATCCGGATTCTAGAAGTAAAGAAAGGCCTAGACAAGCCAGCCAGAAATCAGTCATTATTCAACATGGATTCAAATTTGCATTCTGAGTTAAATTTGGACTACTTTCTCGTAAGTCAAGAGAAATAAAACACTAAACTTAACTATATCCAAACAAATAAAATACAAGCTAAATACCAAATGACAGTATACACAACCTCATATTATGGCCTTTTTGTTTTCTATAAGTAGTATCTTCTGGTCTAAACATTTATCAGAATGGAAATACTATTTAGACAGGATATTCTATTTAAGGAAACAGAATCAATTCAGTATTTTAAGCCCCTTTCATTCTGGGGTATCCAGCCAAGTCTAACAGTGACTCAGATGTGGCCAGACCATCACACTTTCTTATTTGAACAAATGCAACTCTTTAACTAAAACTGTTTAGATTTTGTTGAAAATTTTTGCATCTATATTCATTAGGGATATTGGTCTGTAGTTTTCTTTTTTTGTTGCATCCTTTCCTGGTTTTGGTATCAGAGTAATATTCGCTTCATAAAAGGTGTCAGGGAGGTTTCCGTTCTTCTCGATGTTGTGGAATAGTTTCTGCAAGATAGGTACTAGTTCTTCTTTGTAAGTATGGTAAAATTCAGGTGTGAAGTCATCTGGACCGGGACTTTTCTTTTTAGGGAGATTTTTAATTGCTGTTTCTATTTCAGCTCTTGAGATCGGTCTGTTCAGGGAATCTATTTCTTCCTGGTTGAGTCTAGGGAGGCTGTGTGTTTCTAGAAATTTGTCCATTTCCTCCACATTTTCTAGTTTGTATGCATAAAGATTTTTGTAGTATTCATAAATTGTATCTTGTATCTCTTTGGGATCAGTTGTGATATCTCCTTTTTTATTCCTGATGGAGCTTATTAGAGATTTCTCTTTTCTGCTTTTCGTTAGCTTAGCCAATGGTGTGTCAATTTTGTTTATTTTTTCAAAGAACCAACTTTTTGTTTTATTAATCTCCTGAATAGCTTCCCTGTTTTCAATTTCGTTTAGTTTTGATTTGATCTGTTGATTTCACTTCTTCTGCTGGGTTTGGGGTTGGTCTGTTCTTCTTTTTCCAGTTCTTTGAGTCGTTTCATTAGATTGTCTATTTGTGATCTTCTTGTCTTTTGGTTATAGGCATTTATGGAGATAAACTTTCCTCTCAGAACTGCTTTAGCTGTGTCCCAGAGGAGTTGATAACTTGTCTCTCCATTGTCGTTTTCTTCATAGAACTTTTTTATTTCCGTCTTGATTTCTTCATTTACGAAGTAATCATTTAGTAGGAGGTTATTTAATTTCCACGTTTTTGTGTAGAAATGTGAGTTTCTGTTAGGGTTGATTTCTAGTTTTATTCCACTGTGATCTGAGAAGGTACATGGTATGATTTCTATTTTTTTAAATTTCTTGAGATTTTCTTTGTGTCCTAGGATATGGTCAATCTTAGAGAATGTCCCATGAGCTGATGAGAAGAATGTATATTCAGTGGATTTTGGGTAGAATGTTCTGTACATGTCAGTCAGACCCAGTTGTTCTAGAGTTTTGTTTAAGTCCATTATTTCTTTATTAATTTTCTGTTTGGAGGATCTGTCTCGTGCCGTCAGTGGAGTGTTGAAATCTCCGGCGATTATGGAGTTGCTATTAATCCATTTGCTTAGCTCCAGTAAGGTTTGCTTTATGAATCTGGGTGCACCTAAGTTGGGTGCATATATATTTAAAATAATCATCAGGGAAATGCAAATAAAAACCACAATGAGATATCACTTAACCCCAGTGAGAATGGCCTTTATCAAAAAATCTCCAAACAATAAATGCTGGCGTGGTTGCGGAGAGAGAGGAACACTCCTACACTGCTGGTGGGACTGCAAACTAGTTCAACCTCTGTGGAAAGCAATACGGAGATACCTTAAAGCGATACAAGTGAATCTACCATTTGATCCAGCAATCCCATTGCTGGGCATCTACCCAAATGATCCAATGACACTCTACAAAAAAGACACCTGCACTCGAATGTTTATAGCAGCACAATTCATAATTGCAAGGCTGTGGAAACAGCCCAAGTGCCCATCAATCCAAGAATGGATTAATAAAATGTGGTATATGTATACCATGGAGTACTATTCAGCTCCAAGAAACAATGGTGATATAGCACATCTTATATTTTCCTGGTTAGAGCTGGAACCCATACTACTAAGTGAAGTATCCCAAGAATGGAAAAACAAGCACCAGATATATTCTCCAGCAAACTGGTATTAACTGAGTAGCACCTAAGTGGACACATAGGTACTACAGTAATAGGGTATTGGGCAGGTGGGAGGGGAGGGGGGTGGGTATATACATACATAATGAGTGAGATGTGCACCATCTGGGGGATGGTCATGATGGAGACTCAGACTTTTGGGGGGAGGGGGGGAAATGGGCATTTATTGAAACCTTGAAATCTGTACCCCCATAATATGCCGAAATAAAAAAAAAAACTGTTTAGGTTTAAAACTTTAAAAGTGTCTAGGTTTAACAGCTGGGCGCAGTGGCTCACACCTGTAATCCTAGCAGTTTGGGAGGCTGAGGTACGAGGATCGCTTGAGCCCAGTAGTTCCAAACAAACCTGTGCAATAGTGAGATGCTATCTCTACAAGAAAAAAAATGTCCAGGTTTAAGACCACTTGAGGATATATACATAAAATTTTCAATTGCAAGTTCCTTTAAAGGACGGTGAAAAAGAAACAATATAATATTTTTGAAAGTCTAGACAATAAAGATTGTATTTCAATAGTGACTACTTCTAAGAAGTAGTTAAAGCAGTTAAAGTACATCCATTTCTGATGATCTTACCGCTGCTTGATGCAATCAAAGATCTAACAATTCACAGAGCAGGAAGATTTTTAGCATCTATGATAATCTTGGGCTATGTGTTCATGATATTAAAAAAAAGGAGAAATGACTTCGAATCTTTTTCCACTGAATTGTCTTTGTTTAGGACTTGTCACAGAAATTTTAAGGTTACTAGGAAGAATGACATTCACTTTCTGAAAACCTGAAATGAAATGAATTTATGATGGAAAGAATCAGATTCTTAGTGTTGACATTCCCAGATTTACAATTCACTCTTTCATCACAGAGTGACAAGCAAGATTTGCTCATCCTCCTATAATAACTTTAAAAATGGGACTCTCGGCTGTATTTACCAACCCTGTCGTTTCTTAGCATAATTATAGCATACAGACTGAATAGAAAAGGTGTTTTTAACCTATGTAAAGACAGAACTAAAAAAATAATATCTCTCTTCACTTCCCACCCTCTATTTCTACACCTACCCAATAGACAATAGGGATGTGTATTGTTACTGCACATATTATAATTGTGTACTTTTTCACAAACAACCTTAGCTTCAGTGATTTCATTTAAATAATGTTTAATGTGTACTATAATATAATATTTCTAAATTTCTTACAGTAGCATGATGGATTCTCTTACAAACAGGTGTTATAATGTAGTTGGCAATTTTTATTAGTAGAAATCTATATGTACAAACACTCAAGGGCAAGTTCTTCCTTCCTGGATTACAGCTAAATTGATAAATTTAAATGATGACACAATACAAGAAGGAACACAAACCCATAGTTCAAAAAGATAAGCTGTTATGGATGAAACTACAACTAAATATGGTCAAAACCAATTTACCTGAAACACACAAAATTAGTTACATTTAAGAATTTTGAAACCAATGTATCCTGAAATTGTATACAGTTAGTATAGTTTTCATTTTCCAGGTAGTATAATAAGCATAGAAAAGGAAAATATTACTCAACTTTAAATACTTATATAAAAAACAGAAAGAGATAATTCACTTTATAAATCCACATTTTAAAGGTTTGGCTTTGGTGCAACTTGCTTGAACAAGATACACTCATTTGGATAAAGAATTCCATTTGTTTGTTTTATTTTTGACACTGTAGGAATTCACACTTGTAAAATGTCCTCATCTTTAGTTTCTTCCTAGGACTTCAAACATTCTAGGAATAATTCTCCAAACGAATGGGAAGCATTAATACAAGTAAAACGATTCATTCTTTAAAACTTTGGTAAGCATCCCTCCTCACTCTGACTCTGGAACATCTTGTTTTGAGACCTGCCACCCTGCCCCCCACAGCAAATGCCACTTTTTAATGAATCTGTCCCCTTTGATCATTAGACTGTTCTGAAAGAAGCTATAGACAATAGGCCTTAGGTTATGAGCAGGATGATGCAACTTGCTTATAAGGTAAAGGACTATGCATTGTTTATGCTTAGACCCTTCTGTGAAAGTCTGGCCACTCTATAGGTGTCATGCCTATGTTCAATTAGCCCATTAAAAGGAGGAGCTCTGTGGCTGTCTCCTAAGATAATAAGATATTGCACAGTGGTATTGCTGCTATTATATCTGTTGAAACCCACTGGTAAAACTGTCTTCTCCTGACCTGATGAGGCACACCCAGTTGCTCAAGGACCCAGAGCTGCTGGGAAACACACACCACCATTACTCCATTAGTTCCTTTAGTCCACAAATATCTGCCCTTACTTGGAGTGGTGAGAACTGTCATCCTCTTTTTCTCTAAGTGGTAGGTCCTCTGTTTTCTGACTCTGGGTTTAAGGAGAATGGAAGCTGCATTAAACTTTGTTTTTCATTTTATTCATACATACCTGGTCAATATCTAAGTTCTCTGTTTAAAGGTTCAATGGTTAGAGAAAAACAACCTGCTTTTTTAGTTCCTCCTCTGAAAGTATGAAGTTAGTTGTTAATAAAACTAAATTAGTCTGACTTTTATTCTATGATCATATCTCTATATATTAAGTTTTCTATAACTGCTACATATTACTTTTTTAATGAAGCAAACACCATATTAAAAAGTAGAGTGGTGAATTTTTAAAAGTTGGCTTGTGATATTCTTAAGAACCAAAAATAAAAATATGAATGTAAAAGGTTAAAACAAGTACACTTTTAATCGTCATGAAAAAATTCCTTGGAGAAAAGTTAATCCTGGAAGCAGTATTCCTAAACTAATAACAGCAATACCTAAATAATCATCTCCAAAGGTATCTTGCATTAAATATTGCCCAGATGATGATCTTAGAAAATAGCTTCCAAGAGAACTGGGAGCTTTCCCTTGTAATGTCATCTTCCATGGTTAGGGATATACTCTGAGTATTCATAATCTTTCCTAACATGCTTATTATAATTACTGTGGGAGTTAAACATGGCCATAATTTTCATAAAACACTATGATTTCTCTTTTGTGGAAAAAGAAGGACAAAATGAGTATATAAAGTTATATAGTATATAAAACTATAAAGTTATTGAAAAGACAACACATTATTACATTACTTAATAAACATATAACCCAATTCTTAGTACATATATAATAAAAACATAATGTAAAAGATTTATCTTTTATATCAACACATACATATTACTTCCCGTCTAAAAGCAACTTTCTCTTTATAAAAACAAGTGATAACATTAATTTTTAAAGAAAATAACATAATACCAACCAAAAGTTTAGGAGGATGATTTAGACTTTTACTTATTATAGTAAAAGTAATTTTAAAGAAATTTCCTAGATAATTCATTAATAGCAACAATATATTTGGATCATGTAATCAGAAAGTATATTTAAATACCCAAGACTCCCAATTGTTTCAGAAGTAAAAAAGCATGTTAGCAATTACTTTTTACAAAATTTTTACCTTTTCCTTTGAATTTATCTTTTGACTTGTTTTTATTCAAAGATTCTTTTATTGTTAATATTATTTGAATAAAGTCAGACTAAGGGAAGATTTTTCCTTGTATGTCAGGTGTCTGATTCAAAAATCTTTTTTCAAATACAATTTAAAGTAGATGATGGTCGAAGTGTACAAAGTCTCAGGAGGAGTAAGGTGAGTTTTTTTTTAGATCAATTGTACAAAATGGTGAATAGAGTTAATAACAGTGTTACGCACTTTAAAAATGCTAAGAAAGTAAATTTTAAATATTCTCATCACAAAAATGATATGTATTTGAGGGGATAGATATGTTAATTGTATTGATTTAATTATTCTATAGTCTATCCATAAATCATAACATCACTTTGTACCATATAAATATATATAATTATACATTTTCAGTTTATAATAAAATAATAAAAAATATAATTTAAAGGTACTTAAAATTGTATTTTACTTAAAATAACTTGCTTCAAAAAATACAATTTAAAGGTACTTAAAACTGTATTTTACAGTTTTACAGTATTAAAATAACTTGCTTTAAAATTTTTATATTGTTATGTATATAATACAAAAAAAATTAGTCCAGTGCCTGGAATCAAATCTAGAGAAACTAATACCCAAATTTATTCAAATGGAAGATGATGTGCACTTTTTACAAAAAGACAAATGAAATTGTTTAAGATAAATGCAAGGATCATCCATTTTTTTAAATTGATATATAACAGATGTACATATTTCAAGGGTATATGTGATATTTTGATACATTCATATAATGTATAATGACCAGGATAACTGGGATATCCATCACCTTAAACATTTATCTTTTCTTTATGCTGGGAACATATGAATTATCCTTTTCTAGCCATTTGAAATATGTAATAGACTACTGTTTATTATAATCACCCTCCTGATTTATTGAGCATTGGGTCTTATTTCTTTTATTCAACTGTATCTTTATATTAATTAATCCACCTCGCTTCATCCTCCCTCCTACCTTTCCCAGGCTCTGGTAATCACTAGTCTATTCTCCATCTTCATGAAAAGGATCATTCACTTCTCACATTAGCTCCTCATGTCTATCATTCTTATTCAATTAGCCATTATTTCAGGTAATATTTATTTACCATATATCCCCCTAAAACCCTAACCTGGACCCTGTTGTTTGGGGTAGGAAGTTAAGTAATCAGAAATATGCAGATTAAAATAATTTCATATTTTGGGCCAAATTGACTAATTTTAAAAACTATTGTTAGTGAAAATGTGGGGAAATTTATAAACCTAACACACTTTTTTGACATTAATTTAACCATATAAATTAATATTATAAACATTTAGGCCATTTGATCCAACAAAAGGCCTAAAGCTTAAATATATAAAAAAAAGGGAATTGATTAAATAATAAAACATTTATTCAATGGACTATTAGGCATATATTAAGTATCATGGTCAACAGGATCATCATTGAAATGAAAAAATGCTCAAAAATAATTTCAAGAGTAAATGTGATGCATAACTCTACACATAAAATATACAAACCTCAGATAATAAAAACTGCCCTGAAAGGACTATAAGAATTTTTTTAGTGGATATACCTGAAAGTACTGAGCAAAAAGTTATTTTTACATTCTTCTTTGTGCCTGAACCTATTTTCTAATTTTTTACAATGAATATTTACTATTTTTAAAGTAAGAATTTTAAAAAAAGAAAGAAAATATATGCCTATCTACAAAATTCACCACACTACTGCACTTCATCTACAGAATAAAGTCAAAATTGGCCAGGTTCATGATAAAGCCCTTCTAATCTGATTTTATTTTATCAACCCAATCTTATTTATAATAAGCACCCAACTCTAGTGCTTAACTCCATCCTAAATTGTCACTAGCATGTTGTGGCTCATCCAAATTCCACCATGTTCTTCCAGTCAGGCCAAAAGATCCTCCTCTCCACCTGCATTTCTGATTATGATTTCTGATTACAAATATTTCAAGCGAACTTCAGATATTCATGGTGTTCTAAGCTAAGTCCAGCCGGTAATTTGACAAAATCATTTTAGACTCTGACTCCACCAAACTCAGCCACAGCAATTCAAAAGAAAGCCCTTGGAAGAGCAAGAATCCCATCAATCTTTGTTAAATGAATAAAAATAATCACTACCATGCTCATAACAATAGGAGCTGACATTTATCGAGAGCTTTCAATTTAGGAGGGTCTGCGCTGAGTGCTTCACACTTTATTTATCTCATTTAATGCTCAGAACAGCCTTTCCCCCATTTCACAGATGAAAAAACTGAGCCTCAGGTTGATTATACATATTTCCCAAAGAAATCTAGCCAGCATGGGCCTAGGATTCAAATCTCCCTCTGGTTGATACCAATATGCTCTTCACTACCAAATTTGCTTATAGAAAGCCCACTAGAGATAATTTTGTATTTGACATACCTTATTAATTAATCTAACTATCCACATAGCTAAATTAAAATAATGTGTTGTACTACAAAGTTTCATTTTACATATAAAATAGATATAAAACAATACAAATTTCTGCTAAATCTCATTATATAAATAATATGTTTACCTGTGTAGGACCAGCCAATCTCTTCAACAAGTTTTCTCTGTTGTCTGTAGTATCCATGAGCCCAATCTATAACCAAGAAAAACCAAGAGATCAGTGGGTAGAAAAATAGTGCCCCAAATTAAGAAATATAAGAAACCCAAATCATTCATACCATAAATGGCTCTGAAGTACTTTTGTCCAGGTCACCTTCCCACTGCCTCCTCTCACCCTCAACTACCACCATCATAGACTCTAAGGCCTCTGTTCTGGCAGTTAGTGTAAATTTTAGGGAATACATTTAAAGAATGCTGAAGTTCATGCAGGAGCAAAGCAAATACTTGGGTAAAGCAGGCACAGCTTAGAGGGGTTCATCCCAAAGAGATCCTAGGGTCAGAGGAGACAGCTCCACATTTTCTTACCATTCCCTAAGTCTAATACCTGAAATCCTACTGATTAAAGTCATTTTGCGGCTTATAACCCACATTTTATTTCTCTTTCTTTCCTCTTTGCTAAACTAAGTTTCACAAATGAATATAACCTAAGCTTTATCTTTGAATACTTCTAGGAGACCCAAAGATTACCATGCTTTCAAAATTTGCTTCCCTTCTAATGCAAAATGAAATCTGCTGCCCTGAGAAAATTGGAATTTAAATGTGTGTATGTTGGCTGGGAGAAAAATTATGTTAAAGAGCGTGGGCAAGTTTGTCCTTTGGATTAACAAAGATGTTTAGGGCATGGGAAGCCTAGGGCATCTTAAATGTAGTGGATGCATCATGACCCACAAAGAAAGTTTCTAGTTCTGGAACATGGGGCAAGGGATATAGAAAGGAAGATGGGGTGAAAGCCAAAGTCTCACTCTGCATAATTCAAAATATTGCCTGGAGCCATGCCTGTACCCAACAAATAGGGATGTTATGATTCATCTTCCTCCTTTCTGTGTCATTTTCCCTTAATACTGATTGAACTAACATTAATACTTCATTTCAGCTACATTGTGGATAAAACAAATCTTTGTAGGCTAGGTTTAGAACATGATCAGTGTTGGTAGAACTGTTTCCGTAGAAAAGGCTACTGATAGCTAGTTTACAAATGAACTTGTGGAACGTTACTCATTCCTAAATTTGGGTTCTGTGAATACGAAATTCATTCGAATGGAAGCATTTATTTTATATGTATACACCACACACACACACACACACACACAGTTTTTTCATCGCTTCAGAAAAGAAACTATTTCTTCTTATTCTCTCTACAGTTGTTTTCTCTTTATAGACAGCTTCCAGTGTCATGGATGCAAAAATCTCAAGGACATTTCAGAAATTATTTTCCTCTCTTCTGTGTCATATACTCTCTGATTATTACAACATAGTCATAAATAACTATTAAGCTATTTTACAAAAACTAAAAGGCAGACCAGCTATCAGAAATGCACATTTAGAATCCATAGATTATTCAAAGCGAAAACCTATCTTGTAGAAATAAAGATTTTGTTTTTATTTAAATTTTTAAAATCCATTGAACTAGGTAAATATTCCATTGGCCATGTAGCACATTTCAACACATATTTTCTACAATATTTTTATTGAAATATAATTTATATCACACAATTCACCCATTAAAGTGCACAATTCAATTCAATTAGTATATTTCCACAGTTGTGCAACTGCCGCCACAAATCATTTCAGAACATCTTCACTACCTTTAAAAGAAACTTCATACCCTTTGGCTGCCACCCTTATCCCACCTCCACCCCCAGCCCTAGGCAACCACTAATTTACGTTGTCTCTGGACATTTCCATATAAACAGAATCATACAATATGCTGCCTTTCGTGACCAGCTTCTTTCACTTCACATAATGTTTTCAAGGTTTATTCGTGGTACAGCAAGTTATCAATGCTTCATGCTTTTTTCCTGCTCAAGAATATTCTACTGCATGGTGAGTAGGACAGCCTTAAAGTTCTCCTTAGCTTCACTAAACTCTAGAAAGGCTCTCCTTAACTGTAGGCCTCTGACTTTCCTTTTTTTTATAACATTTACATTAGAAAGGTTGTAATTCTTTCTCTGCCCCTTTGAGATGTAAATCTTTTTAACAGCCACCTGACAATTTGACTAAGTGTACTTCTCAAGGACCTGAAAAACCACCTCTTTGAAATGGAATCAACAAAAGAAATAACATCCTTATCTTGCAGTTTAGATGGAGGGTAGGAGCCTAACTTCATTGGGGAGCCTTGCTCAAAGTTGCAAAAACTACCTCCCATCATAAAGACATGAGTGTATTATTTATTTATTTATTTTTGGATAAAGTCAGCTAGCAAACACAGATAACCTATGACTTCCCCCAAATGTCCTGCAGTTATTATCCAAATAGCTCACTCCAGCACTTAAAAACCCCTTCCCCCTTATGCTTCTTAGGAGTTGAGCCCAGAGTTGGTTTTGGCTTCCCTTCCCTATTACAATCACCTTGAACAAACTCTTCCTTGCCTGTTTAACTTTGTCTGGTACAATTTTTGTTTTGACAATTGATATGCCACATTTTATTATCCATTCATCAACTGATGGATATTTGAGTTGTTTCTACTTTTTGGCTATTATGAATAATGCTGCTATAAATATTCATCTATATATTTGTTTTTCTCCACTTAAAAATGAAATATTAGGTTCACAATTTATTTTTCAAATAGAGTTGACTACCATAAGATGGTAGTCATTTACGACTGAATCAATTTCAATTACATTCTAAGGAAAAGAGCTTCTTCATTATAAATGAGTATATGCAACTGGATATTAGAAAGGTTCATAAAGGATTATGGACTCAGACTTTAACAGTCTAGAAAAAATAATTTCTATTTTAGAGATAAGGCAATTTATGCCAAAGAAATGTAAGTTGTTTGTACAGTTTGTAAGTGCTAAAAATGGAAATTATAATGATGCATAGCTCCTGCCTTCTACTCCACTAATCTTTCCCCAATGTCAAGGATTCTTAACAACCCCGAGCTATTGGTTACTCTCCTAAGGTGCTTTGCCCGAGCATGAACGCTTATATCACGCCGCTAAGAGGACCAAAATAAAACAAAACAATACAGAGGGCTAAGGTTTCACTAGTAGGAATTATTTAGACAAATAAATTGTAAATAATTGAATATATATTTGGTATATGATCTGGCAATCAATTGAAATTTTCCTCTGAAACTTTGCACTGACCATAGAGAAGATTTATTGTCATCTTTTACATATTTTAAGTATAAATATTTTCCAAATTTAAGATATTTTGTCATTTAAATGCATTTGGATGACTTTAGAAGATCAGATGCCATACAAAACCTCCATTTAACAAGTATTCTTTCAAACCTACTGAATAGTAAGCTCTAGTGTTAATGATTCTTTCTGAAGGATGACAGCAAAATATCAGCAGATTTTTAGCTTTCCTTGTACAGCTTTATCCCTATACAATGAACGTTTGTCCTTGGTTTTTAATTACTTACATTAAGAAAGCGTTTTCAATACAAGATTCCCAGGTGTTGGTAGCTCCCTTCAGTTCCTTTATGTATTGTTCCCTTAATTGTTACTTCAAACAATCCGTTACACATTCATATGCTAATTACATAGTGCTTGGGCGTGAGAGAGTACCCCACTTTTAAAATTCTACTTAGAAGTCTGATAGATGAGATGTGATAGCTCCAATGAACAAGAAAAAAGAAGCTAGGTTCACTTTTTTGTTGCATTATATACTTTGAAAACCAGCAAATCCTATATAAAATAGAATCTATCAAAGTGCTTATACACTTTAAAATCCATTAAAATAATGAAATGTAGATTTTTTTTCTTGTTTCTGTGAATTTTAGTTTCTTTTCGTTTAAAATATTTGCCAGGTCTGTTATGATGTGACTGTTTTGCAGTGATAAAACTAAGAAATTTCAGAAAGGAACTGTATACATGATACTAAACAAGAAAACATATTTTAAGGAATCTCTTTTAAAAGTTACTCTAAAATTTGTCCCGAAAAAATATTCTTGAAGTGGCTTTCTGATATGCTAAAGATATTAGGAGAAATTTAGTTTATATTATTTCAGATAACCTTAAACATTCATGTACCTACCTTGAGCACCTACATATGTGTAAATATGGGCATATATAAATATATATATGCATATAATTATTTATAAATATCCCTTTATTTTTCTTCATATTCATGTGAAGCAAATCAAATATTTGTTTTCCTTGATAATCACCATTAGCATTTTTTTCTCAAGCTTTTTAAACAACCCCCCAAAAATCATGGTGCTCATTTCTGGCTACAAAAACATCATTTTAAATATTTTGAATTATAAAAGTGTTTCTGATTATGCCTTTAGCCTAAAGAAAGTCTCTGCTTCATGTTGATTAGCAATTTATCGCCTGCACCCTACTACAAATTCTAGCAGCAGTTCTTTGACAAAATACACACACACATGCATTTTAGTGCCATAAAGTGGCCAAAATATAATGGGGAGAAATAGAGTGGGCCTCAGAAAAAGAAACTTCAGGTAGAAAATAACCACAGATACAAGTTTGAAGTTTAGATTTCCTGATTTGTTAAATTGGACTTGTCCCAGGTAGATGGTATGTCTTGCATATCCACACCCTTTAAAGAAGTTACTAAGAAACTTCTGAGGAGGGGAAATGGAAGTCAGTTGGTGATAGAAATCTACAAAAGTGGAAAAGAAAGGATAGAATCAGAGATGAACTTTTAAATCCCTAGAAGACTGACAAAAAGAGACACAGGAGGAAGGACTGAATGTTCCAGGTAGAAGAAAGGGCGTCAGCATCAAGAAGGAACCAATCTTGGAAGCGAAGGTTTGAGAGGCCAGGTGAGTTCTCCTGTGGCATCTGCCATCTGCATAGATCACTAGGGACTTATCCTTGGTAACAGTTGACTGCGATACAAGGTCATATCAATCTTCATACTTATCATTTTCATCCTACTCTCCCCTCTTACCTAGATTTCTCTTAAAAGTGAAAAGGAGGTAGTGTACCGAGTTGACTGAAAAGTGTTGAATATATTCTATACATGAAATATATTTTGAAGGGAAATATCAAATAAGAGTATGGAATGATCAAATAAATGTTTTAACTGAAGTGAAAGGGACTGGGCGTGTGCTTGCGGAAGTTTGAGGAAGGACCTGGAAACCCTGGAGATAGACTAGTGTCATCAGAGCAATTATTATCCACTAAAGAATTTGACAGGCAGACACGCATAAGACCGAAGTGGCAGTGATAAAAAAAAGTTGATTGTGACAGCAGTCATAACCATCTGTCACTGGAAACAAAATATGTCTCCTCTCTGAGAAGAAAACATAAAACAAAATCAGAAATATGAGTTCCCGTAAGAAGAGAATCAGCTTTTGATTAAAGAACAACCATGAACACATCACCTGGCTTCAGATGTTCCATAGTAACTGTCTTTCTCCATTTGATAAGAAAGCTGAGTTTATGATCCAAGGAATCTAAACCAAAAGGTATATTAGCTAACTAAGACAAACTTTCTAAGTAAAATTGAATTTGTCCACAAGTAGAAAGTCTTTAATATCACACATAGCAGATTTCCTCTGTGGATTTTCCTGTCATTCAATGTTAAAGATTGGCTTGCTGTCAAATTAAGTTATCATACACCCTATCTTTACCCAAGTGAGATGTAAGCTTTTACTCAGTATATATATATAAAGACATTTGTGAAGCACAATTTAGCTAGTTATGGTAATCCAGATAATATGGCTTGTTTAGGATAAAGTAATACTTCAAATATTGCACTTATTGTTAACCACATCAGATGTAACCAAAATCCCTAAAACTTACAGCTTTTAAAAATACATATTATCACCCAAATCATTTTTTTCCAACTTCATCTGCTTTCCAGTGTTAGAAAGAACAGATTTGGGTTTTTCCTCTCTGCAAAGGTTTACAAATAAAATAAAGGTACTTTTTAAAATCTCAAAACTTAAATTGCAACTTAATGCCAAATAAGAGGACATATTAATTTATATTGTTAAAAACAGGGATTTCTGGAAAAATATGAGTTTTAAGAGTCCAGGTGACCTCTTCATTTAAGAATAAGGTTAATGAGATAAAAGAGTAGATGCCTGAAGCACTATATAAAAAATCAAATGGCAAAATTATCAAAGGAGATAGAAAGATTGAATAGAAAGGATAATGTAAAAGGACAAAAGGAGTCATTTCTTCCATATGCTTACTTTGGTAGTGAGACATCCAATTAAATGCATATGTCTCATAGGACTAAAGAAGAGTTCAGAAGTAAGGAATTATATTTTATTATTTCTCTCACACTGAGGACTATGAATGCTTTCCTAGAGAGAACTTGTATGATGGTAATATGTCTACTAAGCCTATGCAACCTTTTCAATGAAAGTTCAAAATATTCACAGGCTACTCTTGAAAAGTAGCTAGTGTATTTTTCTACTCTTAGATATATGCATTTAACCTAATGTGACTTATCTATATTTCTAAATTTGAAGGTTTTTGTTAAAACATGTTAATAATTTTTACCTTTATCACATAAGTAATAATGCATGCCTGCTTTAGATAAATTAGATAAAGTACAGAGAAGCAAAAATAGTTTAAAAAGTCACCTGTAATTTTATCTCATATAGACAACTGCAGTTTATAATTTTGCATGTGTATATATAGGTTTTCTGAGATGTTATATGTTTATATATAATAAATTTGTACTTTGTATAAATTTAATTATACTCTTTATTTGGTAATCCACTTTTTCTCCAAAATAATAAATTGCTGACATATTCTCATTAGTAAATTTGGTTTTAGAGCATCATCAACAGTTTACTTTAAGCGTACTTTACATTTTGGATATTAGGATAAAAAGTTTATTTAACTTCAAAAAATTTACTTCTTGGGCTTAAATGATATGTGATGATGATTTCCATTAAGCTTTGCTTGAGTTTTATGTATAAAATAGAGTCTGCAGGAGATTAAATACCACTCTTTTTTCTTCTGTCAACTTTTCTTCTGTAACACCAAGAAAACACTAGGATAGCACAAACTTATTGGTATTGTTCTATAATCATTATAGTTAACTACTTTCACATCGATAACTAACAGTGAATTTGTTTCACCATAAGAGAAAAATCCAAGTGTTGATGACATAGTGATAATGGGAGCAGAGTTAGAAATACCAGTGTGTAAAAATAACAATTAGAAGGAGCTAAAAATGGTACTAAAAGTGAGAAGAAAACCCAATCTGTATAATAAGAAAAAGAATGTAAAAGTGGATAGAAAACAGAATTTATCAAATAGCAAAACAATGTGCTACTATATTTGTGTTATGTATTATATTATTATATACTATTCAATTGCTATCTCACAATAATAGTGTGTTATCATTTAGCAATCTAAACAAGATTGTTGTTGTGCAGTCTTATGCCCACGTGCCTTCACTGAAATCTGAGGGAGAGAGAGAACATCTGCTTGCCACTGTCTGATTGGGATCGCTCAGGAAGTCCTGGACAATTGGCACACTAAAATAACCAATTAGAGGATACAATAGAATTTCATTCACATTCACCATGCATAAGCCATCAAGAGAGTTCATAAATGAAGGAAGATATGAGCTATTGTTAATATAATATAAAAGAAAATGTGCCTAAATGAAGAGACCTACCACATCCTTCAATGGGAACGCTGCATTTGGGGAAGTTATCGATTCTTTCCAGATGAGTGAAATAGATCAAAAATCTCACTGGGATGTTTTTAATTTTAGAAATTATTCTAAAGTTTATGTAGAAAGTATTAATTGATAAGAAAATTTAGAAAAAGAATGAAATAATAAGGGCTTGGTTAGCCAATTACTAAAAGATAAATTGACAGGCAGATCACTAGAAAGAAGCACACAGAACAAAAGTTGAATCTACTATAGATGCAAGTTTAACCCATGTTGTAAAGAAAACATCACAATCGGAAAAGGAAGGTATGAAAGTTTATAGGTTAGGAACACTGGCTATTAGGGAAAAAGGTTAAATCACACTTGACACATCATCAAAATAAATTCCAAGTGGATTAAAGAATGTTTAAAAGAGGATGCAGGAAAACTATTTTAAAAAGTTAAGACTAAATTTATCATAAGACAGAGGTTGCCTTTCTATGCATGAAAAAAGGATATCACAAGAAAACATTCATAACTTTCATTATATAACATTTAAAACTTTATAGAAAAATGTTTAATGAAATGCAAATTGCCAATCATAAGCTATTGATAATTGTTAAAATACACTTAAAGAAATAAACGAGACACTCCAAACATATAGAATTCTTATAAATTAATAAAAGCAAAACTATGAACAGAGAAGTTTTTAAAATGAAGTACAATTAATAAATCTACAAATAATTGTCAGACTTTTACTGGGAATCAAAGAAACAGAAATTAAAATAACATGAAAATAGGATTTTTCCAGCTATCAGACTGTCAAAGATTTATTATTACTATTTTTTAAAATATTAAATGATACTCCAAGAATCTTGAGATTTTTTCCCCTACATACAAATAGATGATTGAACTTGTATAAACTTTCTGGAAATCGAGTTGGCAAGAATTATCAAGATTCTTAAAATGTTTCATATCATCTGACACAATAATCTATTCCAAAGAATATATTTTAAAAGATTAACAGAGATAAGACCAAAGGATCATGTACCAAGATGTTTACAGCACTGAGAGTAACAGTAACAATTGTAAAATATATTAATGTGCAAAAAGTAGAAGTTTAAATAAATGATGCAATGTTCATAATATGAAATAATATGAAGCCATTAGTAAATTAATAAATAATGGCTTCACATTATTTACTGAAAAATATTTACTGATGTAGAGAAATGTATATGATATAAAACATTATTGTCAGTTATGACACAATTTTATAAACATTATACACATGTGGAAGTGTAAATTTCTTTATGTGGTACCACTGGGAGCGATTTATATTTTTTATATGTCCTTATACTTTCCAAATATTTGATGAGTTTGCATTGGTCAAATACTTTAAAATTTTAATTTAAAATGCATATGTACTCTGAAAGAATCTCTTTGATTCTACAACTAAACAAATTAGAGATAAAAATGTAAATATGTTTTGAAGACTGTGTAAAGAAAAACTTAAAACCAGCTTTTATTTCTTACTTTGGATTTTACAATAAAAGCTTCTCCTTATTCAAAGAGACTGCCTGTGGTAGCTAGAAGGAGCGTTAACAGTATTTTACAGTTAAACTTAGGAAATCATAGCCAAGTTGACACATGGTATGCAATCTGAGCACTTCAGCTACCAAGATAATTAAAAACAAGAGCCATAGCAGTGCAACAAATAGGCAATGCAACAAACCCACAGATCATCTTGGTTATGATGATCAGATGGACTGGGTCTTCAATTTGTGGGTAAACCTTGAACAAGAGTCTTATTTTAATTCATGCCTTATTTCTAAAACAACACTACTTGCTTAGGTAAAATGAAGCCCAAACAGGCTGGGTGTGGTGGCTTATTCCTGTAATCCTAGCACTTTGTGAAGCTGAGGTGGATGGATCGCTTGAGGCCTGGAGTTCGAGACCAGCCTGAGTAAGAGTGAGACACCCCCCCCATCTCTACAAAAAAATAGAAAAATTAGCCGACGTGGTGGTGCACGCCTTAAGTCCCAGCTGCTCTGAGGGGCTGTGGCAGGAGGATCGTTCAAATCTAGGAATTCGAGGTTGCAGTGAGCTACGATGATGTCACTGCACTCTAGCCTAGGCAACAGAGTAAGAACCTGTCTCAGACAAACAAACAAACAAAAATTAAGCCCAAACGTTAGTATCTATCCATTAAGCAGGAAAGTCTGGCAGCTTTATGTATTGGAAACATATTCTGAACTAGGTGCGGGTCATACGTTAGAACTGCTGTCGGTATGTTGACTGATTCACTATGTAGGTATGTCTGGGCAAGGCAGAAAGATTTTCTTGACTCCTTTCCAGGATACTGACTGAAAATGCATTTTTGTCATAAATTCCATTTAGATTTCTCTCACTTGTCTAGGGAAAAAAACCAAAAACCCTTAATCATAGGAAGCATATTTATTATAATAAACTGATAGATTTTTCAATGAATTTGTAATGATTTATAATATTTTCAGTTTGCCAATATCTTTTATGAAGTTAATAAGCCACTCACTATTGTTCATTAAATCTACTTTAGCTTGGGTGATATTCAAAAAGAAATCAGGGTGATCACGGTAGCTCTGCTTAATTTTAACTGTAAACAGACAGACACACACACATGATACCTCTTTTCCCTTCATTCTTACGGTAAGGATCCTAGACTCTGCCTTTAAGTAATGGCCTTTGGCAAGTCACATATCATTGCTGTATTTTCATAACTGGAAAAGAGGGGGAGGTAGCTCTTGTTTACTTACAAAGATACTCTAACAAGAGATAGGGCATGTGTAAAACCATTTTGAGCTTTTTGTAAAAAAAAAATGTACTTATATCAACTTATATCATTTTCTGAATTTTATTTTTGTGGTATTTAGTTTTTTTCTTTAAACAGTGAAGCAAAATTAAAAATAAATAAAAACAATGTGACACTTATACAACATGCATAGCATGTGCTTGTTCAGTCACAAAATTATTCATTTGTTTACTATTGCTATCTGATTCTTAGCCTGAAGTGCTCTTTAGTCTAAAAGGTAAGTATGGGCACTCAAGGAACATGGAAAATTCAAATCTTTATATTCAAATGTTCTCAAGAACAATGTGTACATTGAAAAACAAAATATTTAATTTTAATCAAACTTAGAGATACGATCCTTATCTAATTGTCTCTTTGTATTGTAAAATGATATATTTTTAAAAGCAAGATTTTCAGAACATTTATATTAAATACTTTTCTTGTTTCAGAAAAGACTTGTGGCAGCTTAAAAACAGTATTTATTAAAGAGAAAGGAATAATGGGGGGTGTGAGATAAAAATCTACCTATTGGGTACAATGTACACTAGTCTGGTGACAGGTGCACTGAAAGCCCTGACTTCAGCATGATAAAATTCATCCATGTAACAAAAAATAATTATACCCTCCAATTTTTTAAATAAAAAACCTTCATATTGTTTACATTTTAAAGAAGTTCTTCATTTTAGAACTGTTTCCCCACTAGCAATTTTAAGAAATGAAATGCTTTGATGACATCCTTAATTAGTTGGCTTTCAATTGTCAATAAGCACCTACTTATATTACTCACCGATTTTGTTCCTAACTATACCAAAAAAGATTACATCTACTACTTTATTGGTATGTATAGGTATTTCATTGCCAGAAGACATGATCAAGTGATAATTATTATTTGCCATCTTATTTCCTTCCATTGTAAAGTTTATTTGAAGGAAGTGGAAACTGCTGAAATCCTATTGACTCAATTGGCACAGTGTAGGGATGGTCTATGTGGCTAGCAGAATAATTTTATTTGCCTCACTTTCCACTATTTTATACTTTTAGTCTCCATGGCATGCCTCTACTCTTTGCCAAGTGTCCCACTTGTGCTCTCTTATGTTTCTCACTTCGATAGGTGCATTCTCCCTGGAGCTTGGTGTCTCCACAATGCTCATTCTGGAAATCACCAAAGTCAGCCTTAAGAAGAGAGCATTCACTTCAACCACCAATCGCAGTACACTTATCTTCAAGTTTTGAGATTGGTGACCTATCCTGACCAATTGACAACACTGGGTCTTACTGGCCCACTGTTGTAAAAGCTTTTCCCAAATTTTGCTTGAAACCTGAAAGTACTCTGCAGAGTACTCAAAGATGCTCATTAGGTTGCCTAGATAACAGATTTATTGCACTCAGAGGAACAACACATAAAAAGCATTCCTGTTCAGTACATAATTAATAGTCTTGGAGAATACATCTCATTAGTTAGTCTTTGTATATAATTACAAATGGTCGGTTGAATATTCAGAGGCTGAATATTATTTATTTTGGAAAAGTTAACTCATTTGGAGCAAACATGTTTTCTCCCCAGGTTTACCATTCAGATTATAAGGATGTCAAGAGACTGAACAAGTTAATGCAGTGTTTTTGGCCTGGATTGCAAACAGGACTCTGCTGGCATTTTGCCCCGGAGTTACTGGGCCACTGGGACACCTCCAGATAATTAATGTTACTCCAGTGTCTAATGTGATAATGGTGATGGTTAAATAAGAAACAGCATTTGACAACATACCATAGTTAGCATGTTTGCACATCAAGGAAGCTAGTTCTGTGGGCAAGCCAGTATTTTTCTCTAAGTCAAAGGGAAAAAACGTTTTTTTATAAAAGGACTTAAGCCTTGGAATTTATATATAACACAAGGACACAAGATATAGAAACTGAACTTATGTTTTCTTTAATACATTTTTAAACATATAAGTGACCATACCTTTCTAAAGTTTATACTTCTGCCATAAATGTCACTAATAGCAAATATTTTCTGGTAGAAAATGTTTAATTGATAATCTATTATATGTCTAGTCAAAGACACATTGATTTAACCCTTGGAAATACAATCTCAGAGTATGCATTTTGTGTTCAAGAGGATCACACACTGGAAGCATAATGCCTAAAGTTCTTTAACACAAAAGTTCATTGGCAAAGTAAGAAAATAGTGACTACTGAAATACAATTTATTTTAAACTACCTTTTTAAACCTTAGAAATAGCTTACAGAAATGGTCAATTCCTACAATTTCAAATGATATCTATGTACTTCCAAATAACTGACTTTATTCACATTATATTTAAATGAAAGGAATGTTTCCTGTGAGAATAAAATTCCCAGAAGCCTCTCCGATCTCAGAGCAAGGGGACCTCCATCAGACTTCTTGAAGCTATGCACTCACTTTCTACCTAAACATCCCTAGGTAATACAGTACCTGCAGAATGCACTTCTGGCCCTCCTCCCTGATCAGGGGCTGTCTGGTGATTTGGGATGTGGTCCACACCAGGGGAATCATGGTCATACCATTGCTCTGACACTGATTTCCCATCTCACACAGAGCTCCTGTCATTCAGAAAGAGCATGTGTGCCCTATACTGTGATGCTCTAGTGGACCTTGCTTACCAGGGAGAAAGTCCAACCAGCCCCATCTCCCTTGCACACACAAGAATTAATATCATTTTATAAGCCCTTCATATACTATTACCCTTAATTTCCAGTACACCAAATTATTTATAGGAAACCTAGTAGTGCTTTTAGTTATAACAAGAAAACCCTGGAAAGTTTTCAGATGTAAAAACAGCATGGTGTCTGGCGTAAGAGAATGAAAGTTACAAATCTCATATCATGTTCAGTTCTATAGTTAGGAGAGGAATAGCATACTTGCTTTTATACCAGTAAAAGCTCATCAAGAAGAAAAGGCATTGAGGATTTTATTTCATGGTCCTCAATAATCCCATTATGTTCTTATTTTAATCGTATCTTTTTTATTTTGGTAGTTAAAATACCAGTGACTACTAAGGACATTTCAGGAAAAAAATAGATTAATAGATGATTTATGATTTTAATGAAGTTGATTATTTAAATTCAAGGCACGTCTTGAGGATTTTTCACAAAAACAATTGAGTCTTTTCATGGCTTACTGCCACTGCAACTTCCTCCACACAGCTAGCAGATTGCCATGGACACACACTCGGACGCCTTTCATTCTCTCTAGGTCTCCAGAAGTTTACATTTGGGGAGAAGAAGAAAGAGCAGAGGAATCTTTTCCATACATAAAGCTTACTTGGGACCTTAAACAATAGGCACCTTTGTGATACAAATTGCTACAAGAAATGTATAGTATGCTCAAAAATTACACAAATAAAAAAAAGTAATGCTTTAAAACTCCAGAAAATAGCAAGCAGCCATAAACCAATGATTTAAAGCAGTGTTAAACACATATGATTTCACAGAAGTGTAACAGCACACAGCTAAAAAAACAAATGTCAGGTTTCTGCTTTTCTTAAGTAAGTACCATATACAGAGGCAAAGAGGATAAGTATTAAATTAAAAAATGAATATAGACTGTGTAGCTGATTAATTCTAGGCTACAGTCATAATTTTTCCCAGCAATAAAGTTGGATTATTTTTGCCTGAACTTTATGAATGATTTCCTGAATTTTATTTAATCTGTATGTGTAAATAAGTTCAGAAAATTTTGGTTGAATATTAAACAATTTGAAATTTTACTTGATTTTATTCTATTGTACTGATAATATTCAATAAAAAAGAAATAAGATATCTTCACAAAGATCTTTCACTTCCTTGGTTAAGCATTTTCCTAGGTATTTTATTTTCTTTGTGACTGTTGTGAATGGTATTAAGTCTTTGATTTTACTCTCAGCTTGTCTGTTATTGGTGTATAGGAATGCTACTGATTTGTATACACTGATTTTGAAACCTGAGATTTTGTTGAATTTATTTATCAATTCCAAGAGTCTCTTGGTGGAGTCTTTGGATTTAGAATATAAGATCCTATTAGTATAAAGTGGTAGTCAGACATCTGTTTCCTGATTTAGATACACTTTATTTCTTTCTCTTGCCTGATTGCTCTAGCTAGGACTTCCAGTACTATCTTGAATAGAGGTGGTGACAGTGGATACCTTGTCTTGTTCCAGTTCTTAGGGGGAATGCTTTCAACTCTTCCCCATTCAGTATGATGGCTGTGGGTTTGTAATACATGGCTTTTATAATTTTGAGATATATTCCTTCTGTGCATAGTTTGTTATGAGTTTTTATCATGAAAGGGTGAATTTTGCCAAATGCTTTTTCTGCATCTATTGATATGATCATATGGTCTTTGTTTTTGCTTCTGTTTATGTGTTGAATCAAATTTATTGATTTATGTATGTTGAACCATCACTGCATCCCTGGGATGAAGCCCACTTGATCATGGTGGATTTTTTTTTTTTTTTTTTTGATGTGCTGTTGAATTCGGTTTCCTAGTATTTCATTGAGGATTCTGGCATTTATTTTCATAAGGGATATTGGTCCATAGTTTTCTTTTTTGGTTGTGTCTTTTCCTGGCTTTGGTATCAAGGTGATACTGGCTTCATAGAATGAGTTGGGGAGGATTCACTCCTTCTTGATATTATGAAATAATTTCTGCAGAATGGGTACTAGCTCCTCTTTGTATGTATGGTCAAATTTGGCTGAGAATTCATCTGGTCCAGAGACTTTTTTTTGGTGAAAGCTTTCTTATTACCACTTCAATCTCATTGTTCATTATTAGTCTGTTCAGAGTTCCATTTCTTCCTGTCAGGGTCTTGGGAGGTTGTGAGTTTCCAGAAATTTGTCCATTTCCTCAACATTTTTGAGTTTATGTGCATAGAGCTTTCATAGTATTCACAGATGATTTTTTTCTGTGTCATCAGATAATAAATAATAAAAAAGAAATAAGAGAAAACTTTCCTCCACACCTGCTGTCTAAGTTTATACAATTGTACTAATCTCTTCATAAGTAATCCCAAGATAAACTTCCATTTTAGAGGCCATCTCTGTGTCAATTTATAATAGTGATAAAATTAGCACAGGTTAAATGCAGTATCATTTTATCAAATATCTATTTGCTAAATAAATGAATTAATTCATGACTGTAAACACAAGAGATACGTCAAATGAATCAAAACATCCAGATATCACATCTATTCTATTCTTGTTGGGGGTTAAAGATGAAAACTTTTTGAGGTCAGTTCCTTAATGCAGTGCTTTCCAACTATTTCATATCATGGCTCAGTTAGAAAATGATGCTAAATGTGCTAGCAGTGATTGGGCATAACACATAAGAGCTGAGCAGATGAATGTTAGGCTCACCGGTAGTTAGCTTGCAACACCAGGGCACACTGGGTGGGAAGCCTTATGATCCTCAAGCACCTTCTCTCAAAGCTTTTGCTCAGCCATTTCTCCCTCCGGTTGGATATCTCTGTTTTCTCCCTTCTCTGCCTCCTCATCCACCCCTGATCCTTCTCACCCTCCATGTGGTATCTTCCTTCCATTTCTTTGACTCTTACAGATTTTCTCACAATTATAGTTGAATAGTTTGTGCAATAATTTTTGTATATTCATTTACTGTGTTAAACTGTGAACTCCTTGGGAATCTGAAATGTGTCTATCTTGTTCCCTATTGTATACCTAGCACCTAACCTAGGTATATAGTAGGTGCTCAATAAATAATCATTGACTTAATAAACTGCAAATTTAGGATTTACAATCTCAGAGGAATGTTCCCTGCCAGCTACCATTCATTTACCCCTCTCTTTTTCAAATGAAAATCAAATCAAATCTCTCCCTTTACAATTAGGAGCTGAATGAACATTCTGTTCTTAACAAGAAAACATAAGCCATTGCACAGGAAATTTTGCAAGTTGCCTCTTCTTCACCATTATCTAACTTCTATCTTCATCACAGACTACTTTCCCCTTGCATCTCACAAAGATGTCTGCATTCTTTCTCATCCTCCAACCTCCTCCAGCATTTCTTGGGCTTCGATCTCTCCTCACCGGATTGTTCTCTTTGGTCCCTATAACACATCAAGCCTTCCTCCCCTAAAACTTCCCCTTCTCTTCCCTGCTTCACTTTACCAAATGCACAAGCATCTGTACTTTCATCCTTTCTTCTAATGGCAGTTGTCATCCACCTTCAATGAATGTATACCTGTCTGTCTCCGTTCTGTCTGGGGATCACTTAAAAAGCAGAAACAAGTGAATCTTTGGGTCCTCTCTAGCATAGTACCAGGCCCAGAATAAGTGCTCAATAAATATATAGCACAAAAATAAATTAAAAGGATCACTGAATATGGAATGAGTGAAAAGCAGTGCTAAACACATATGTCAACTTAATAAGGATCTTTTATTTTGTGTTTCCCACATTCAACTGCTATCAAAGAACAGCAGATAGAAATACAATATTGAGAATGAAATGCAAACTGCTTATCACCATTTGCATAGAAAATGGTTGCAGTTAACAATAAATATATGAAATTTACTTCAAATTCCCTCCAGGATTTACTGGGCTTTCTTGAATTTAGATAATACTTCCTTCTGTTCAATTATTGAAATCTTCAATTATACATTAGTCCCTTATGGATATAAAAATCTTAGTTTTCATACTACTGAAATAAATACTTTATCATAATTTTCTATTTCAAATATAATGAAAACAAACACTTCCCTTTTCAAAATAGCTCTACTTTTATTAACTTATTAACTCATTGATAGAACTTTAATTCTCCCCATTAAGTTCTTTTGTTGATTTGCCATTGAAATAAATATAGTGACTGACCTTTTAGTTGTCTAAGTGCCTGTAATATGAATAATTTATTAAAATATTAAATAGATCATTAAAATGAAAAGTATTTCATCTATATGTATGTAAGATTAAATGGCTGGAAATATATAATGGTTTTTCTTATATGATGTATGATATATGATATGATGAACCTTATGCCTTGAAATGTATAGTTATGGATGAGAGCTATAATCAATTGCTTGGGGAAATAATTGGGTTTACATTGCTAACTACTTGAGAATGGGATAGATTCCTCTGTAACTTTTCCTTTCATTTTGAAAGTTTCTCTCTGCAGCTCTTAGCAAAGGGAAAGGTCTTGGAAAGTTTGAGTCTTTTACAACCATACCTTCCTGCTACCCATCTAGGTTTCAGAAAAGGCAAGGACTATTAAGGGACAAGAAAAAGAAGCAGAGAATAATCAGAGATGGCAGAAGGTCATTGTATATACCTGCTCCAAATGTGCATCAAATTTAAGGCATGGAGAGTTATTTTAAATGTATTCAATATAGAAACATTTGTTATTCACATGAAAGAAAACCACAATGTATACTTACTAGTTATATTAGTACTTCTAGGACAAGAAAGAATTAATTTATTTTGTTAAACTGGCCAGTTACAATGTAATCAAATTAATCCATCACCAGTATTTTAAAATACGCAGTCAAAATGAAAACATGAATTTTTAATTATTCCAAAGCTTACACCCATACCGGTCATAACTGTGCATATAATCATTAGGAAATGTAATGATTTCTTTCCTAAGCAAACTTTATAGATCTTAGTGAAATTTGCTTCCATGAAATTATCAATAAGAATGGAAGGTAATGTTGGAACTGATTAAAAGACTATTAATAAGTAAAATATTGAATATTTCTTTAATGTTAGATATGAGCTTTTATATTCTAAAGCACAAAAATCCTCACCTTTGTAACCTACAGCCAAGCTAAATTATAAAACTTGTTGAAAAACTTTCTACAAAAGCTTTTATTGCTGATGTTAGCTAAGTTTTTGTACCTTTTTTTCATTTCAATTTCAGAACTTCTATGGGTTTAAATAAAACTTAATTACTTTTTAATATCATTTTTGTATTGCTATAAATACTGTTCCCTTTTAATAACATATATAAGAATCCTGATAGTCTTTATCTTTAGTTATTTCCTGCTCATAAAATTGATGAAATATTGGTTTCAGAAATAATCATATTTTCTCACAATTATGCCAATTCTATGCTCAAAGCTTTTTCACACCCATTCACTTCTATCCATTTATCTTGCCTCTTTCCAGATCCAAAGCACCACCCTCTAGTCTATGAAATAAGGCAACTGCCTCCTAACTGGTGTTTCTTGTTTTGACCATCCCTCCCTTTTTGTATTCCCTTCCTTCCTATATCCTCTCCCCCCTTCATTTAGTTAATTGATTCATTCAACCAATAATACTGATTGCCTACTGCATGCCAAGCACCACTGAATAGCTCACTGAAATATTGAATAGCTCATTAAAATGAAAAGTGTTTCATCTACATAAGCACTTGGGGTGTCCTGGTGAAAAGCTAGTCATCCAAGTAACTCATATTTTAGTCAGAGGAGAAAGAATATCAACAAGAAAGATAATAAATGAGTTAATCCTATAGTACATAAGAAGAATGATAAGCACTATGGAGAAAATCATTAGAGCAGAATAAGGCATATGAATGAGCAGGTGTAATTTTATACTGAGTGGCCAAGGGAGGCCTTGCTCAGAAGGTGGCATTTGAGCAAAGACTTAAAAAAGATCAGTGAATGAGCCGGCAAACACCTGAGGGAAGAGCAGTCCCAGCATGGGCACAAAACCCCTAAGATCAGATCAAGCCTGCTGTGTTTGAAGAACAGCAAGGAGGTCAGAATAGCTGAGGCTGAGAATGGGTAGGGCAGATTACCAGGAAATGAGGTTGGAAAAATGAAGACCACTTCTTCTATTCCCTTCCACTCTGCAAACTGCCAACCGCTACCAGAGTACTTCATTCCCCCTTAAAAAAATATTTATTTTTAATCAAATAATGCATGTATGCAGTTTAAAAGTTCAAGTTCTACTACAGGTCTTCTAATGGAGCACAGCTGTACCTGGCTTCATTTCACTACGCTTCTCTAGTCCAGTTTCCCACAGGTCACAATTTTCAACTCTTTCAGCTATCTCTTCTGTGATTTAACTCTGTTAACTCTCTACTTTGATTGTGATTTCTTGACTTCTGAATTTCAGATATTCTATATTACCTTTTTACTTTGATGGATAAGTATTTCCCCTCTAACTTTAATAGTTTTTTTTCTCTCCTCTCCAAACGTATAATATGGATGTCATATTTTAGAAATATTCAATGTTATGATTATGCAAATATTGGTAACTGTTGAGAAAAGTGGTGTATTATCATAATACTTTCTACTCAACTTTTTTCTTTTCTTGCAGTTAATTAATACCTCTTTATTTGATTAATTTTCTCAGCACCAACTGTTAATTTTCCCCAAATCTAAAACATCTCTATTATTCTAAAATATGTATAGATCTCTATATTGCATGGTAATATAGCATTTTCATTTTTCTGCCTGAAATCCTCCTGTTCTAACTGGGACAGGTAGCAAGACAACCTGCTTGTATATTCAGGTTTTCTTTCATTCTGATTGCTGTTCCACAGGTTGTAACTCTGGTTTCCTGAATCCCTTGAACCACCTTCATTGGCTTATCCCTTTATTTTGGTTGGGCACTAAAGCATTTTCTAGCAGTTTCTGAGAAAAGAGCCCACAAGATCAAAATTTTGAGAATGTCTTGTTCTATCTTCACAATTCTAGGTTGAAAATAACTTTATCCTTTAATTTTTAAGATATGTATTGCTTCATTATTCTCTAATTTTGAGTGTTAATATCAAGAAGGTTAATGCCTTTGTTATTCTCAGTCCTTTGTATTAATACCTCCGGCCTGTCTTTTTTTTTCCCCTCATTATACCTTCAGAATCATCTCTTTGTTGCTAGTATTTTGAATTTTCATGATGGTATTGCTTTTGGTTTAGGAGTTTTATCATTGACTATACTAGGACTATGTGGGCTCTTCCAATTTATAGGCACATGTTCTTTAGTAATAGGATATTTTCCTGACATTTGTTTTCAATTTTCTTATCTTTGTTTCTATTTTTCTATTTTTGAAAATTTTATTAGTTGGATATTAGATTTTGGGGATTGATAAACCACTATTAATTATTGCCTCTATCTTATTGTTCACATCTTTGGATTTCTGTTCTACATTCAGGAATATTTTCTTGCTAATATTTAACTGTTTATCTCATCCATCACTTATTCATCATTTAAAGAAATTTCTAAGGGCCCTTTTTTGTTTCTTATGTTATTTTGAAAGCATCTCATTCTTATGTTATGAATGCAGAATCATCTATCATCTCTCAAATATATTAATTACATATTTTGTAAAATTTCACTCTACTTCCTTCATTGTCTCAGTTTCTTCCGTTTATTTTTTTTCTG
Organism: Microcebus murinus; assembly: GCF_040939455.1. NCBI lineage: Eukaryota > Metazoa > Chordata > Mammalia > Primates > Cheirogaleidae > Microcebus > Microcebus murinus. The sequence continues at coordinate 75,367,674 of NC_134112.1, read as the reverse complement.
TTTATTTGTTTGCTTTGATCACTTTCATCCTGGACGCTTTGCTGAAATGTCTGGTCATTCTTGATTGACTCTTCTTATTTAAGAGTAACACACTCAAATGCAGTCTAGATGTATTTTGGTTGAGTGTTACTGAATGGGATTTGTCAAATAAAGGGTTTCACTATAGGGTGAACTCAACGTAAAACAGATTTTCACTGTGGAGTTCCAAATATCCATACCTGTTTTCCACATTTTTTGGCATTCTGTGACCAGGATGCAGGAACGCTACTGTAAGCCTCGCATCTGACACTCAGACTTTCACACAATCCCCCTACTTTCAGCCCCATAACTCATTCCTACTCACTACTATAAATGGGTCTCCAATGAAAGACATAAAGGGAAAGATGAAAGTTTGATTTTAAGGTAGATGAGTAAGCAAATTGATTAAAAGAAATAACATTAGCACATATATTTAATGCATGGAACAATTAGAAATGTCACAGTACTAAATATCTGCTAAATATCCTGCAAAACTTGCAAAACCCAAATAAATTCCCATGAAATTTTCAGGCACCATGAATACTCCACACTATACATTTTTCTATGTCAAAACTAATTTGTTTTATATTTGATTTGGACTTTCCCAATCTGTATTCAAGAGTGTCTCACATTTATTTAAAAAAGATGAGTAGCACTATCATTACAATATCATGTGTGATGTTATTCTGCCCTGAAATGTGCTTACTGGGAACATTTTTAGGTTTTAAAGGTTACACAATAACATTTTAAAATCTCAGTTTATTCAGGTTTCTAATTTTTAAGAGGTGCTTATCTAAAGTGTGGTCACTTGTTAGTGAAGGCTAATGGAAATAGAAAGTTGTTACAAATAAGTAAACAGCACCATTTTAGAGAAGAGGAGCTGTAAGACTGGGAAGTACTAACATCTGAAGCCCCACTAAGTAAGGCTGAGTAAAAAATACATCTGATGCAGAAACTAAAATATAACACAGATGGAAAGGAACATAAATGTTGGACCCATCAGCATTCTGAAAAGAAATAGAAAAATAGACTAAAACTAAGGAACACAGATGTTGTATAGTTGATATTCTTTTCCAATGGGACTGCCCCACACATTTGATAGGATCTTCTACTTGCAATGCAAAAAGTCAGCTGCTACAGAATTGGTTGAACTAGATAGATATGCAATGACAACAGGTGGCTACACACAAGGTTATGACTATGTGGTCACATTATAGCTAACTAACCATTTCACTAAATGGTGAAATACATTTCACCAAAACTTTAAAGAGAAATTACTCATAATTATTCTACAGGCAAATGATTAACCATTCCTAATATAAAACATGATATCTTCTTCTTCTATACTTATTGGGCAACATTTGACAGATTTGGTTAGAGCTTGACATGTCAAAGATTAAAATCACTGGTTCAATTCTCACATCAGCCATTTAACTTCTTCCTGTTCTGTACCCGAAGACTCAACACCTAAATTTGATTATCACTCTGCAATTAGACAGATAGTTTTGCAGACGTATCAGTTTAAACCAAGAGCATGTCATCTTCAAATGATAGCTCAGTTTTATTTTCATTTGAAAAAAAGTACCATATAAAAATGATCTGAAGAATACAGAATCTCATTAAATTATACACTTAAAAGGTGTGTGATATTTAAGTACCTTTCATTAACTTTATTTATGGAATTTATTTCTTTGTGAAATTTATAAGTTGAAAAACTAACATATATGTGAAATAAATTAGATTGTTAAGATATGCTAATTTACATAATTTCAAAACACCTTGACCTTAGGCCTTTTCACATATTTTAATGTGCAAAGAAAACACTCTAGAGGAGAAAGGCCAAGATGGAAGACTAGAAGCAGTCTGCACATGCTGTTCTCTGGGAGAGGATGAAAAACTGCAAGTAGATGCTCACCTACAGATGGACCTCTTGGAGAGAGCACTGCAGATCATCAGAGAACCAACAGGTGACACAGGGAGCTCTACTCACCAAGATCAGAAGGTACCTGGGGGAGACCCCTACATGTGGGGAAGTGATAAAGGAGGGAGCTCCAGGGCACCATGCTCCCTGTGTGGACACAGCAACTCTGTGAAGACACCTCCCCCCACAAGCCACTGCAGGCCTAGGTGCTGATCAGGAAACTGCTTAGAGACTGCATAGTGAAGTTGCATCAGAGAGCAGGCTCAGCAGGGTCCTGCTGACCTTGGTTTCCAGTTACTGCAGCTGACGCTACTCTGAACTCTCAGGTCCAGAGCTCTGGGTCTACCCAGGGTTTGGCTTTGTTGCAGCTTTATCAACATCACCCCTTACCAGGCTGGGGAGGGTGCAGGGAGAGCAAATGAACTCACATGCCTGTGACTGAGAGACAGGTGCCCCCACAACCCACAGGGAACTCAAGCTGGAGTGGTCCCATGGCAGTAGGACCTGTGTGAGGAAAAAGCCCCAGACATCCAGCAGCCTAGCCCCACAGCCCCCTGGCCCATGCACTGCCCAGCGAAGGTCCATGGTCCTGGTCCCGCAGATCTAAATTTTCTTGGGTGGGCCATGCCCCACTGTATTGCATGCTGGTAGGCCAGTGGGCCACACCCCTTTGTTTTGTTTACCAGCCAGTGGGCCATGCCTTCATGGCTTCTAGCACAAATCAGCAGCTCTAGCCCCGCAGGTCTGTGCACCAGCCAGCGGGCCATGTCCCATGGTACCATGTGCCGCCATGCCTGCAGTTCAGCTCTCCACTGTGGACCCACTAGCCACAAGCTGCCCCTTACCATGTGCCATCATTACACCTAGACCTGGATGGAGTGAATGTCTACAACCCTGACACCTGCATCCACCTCACAGATAGCCTCACTGCCACTACTGTGGGGAGACCCAAGCAAAGCAATCTCTTGCACACTTGCTTCAATGGAGAGGGATTTATCCAGTCCTCTGCCTGGACTTCCAACAGTAGCTGAGAGACCAACCCACCACTCCACATGAAGAACCCTCAGCACTGGCCCAGGTCCCATGGCCCACCTAGGCACTGGCCAAGGTCCTGTGACACACCCAAGCACCTGCCAAAGTCCCATGATCAGCTCAGGTGCTGAATAAGGTCACACCACCTGCCTCTGTGGAGAGGGACTTGCACAGCCCCCTGCCTGAGCTTCCAACATTGGCCTGGGGACCAATCCAAATAAACATACCCCAGCATCAGCTTGGACACTGACAACCATAGGGGATCAAGATAGTACAGGAAAATAGCTATGTTACAGGCTCTCAGTGCATCCACTCTTCTCCAGCCAGTTCAATCATCCAGAGTAGGACATAAAAGTGTTATCTAGGGACATCTCCTTCTTCTCATTAAATAGGAAAGTTCCTAGCAAAGGAGAATAGGTACACTACAAACCTATCAGCCCTGAGCTGAGAGAAGAGGTTTCAGATGAGAGGAAATCACCAAAAGAACTCTGGCAACATGAAAATACAAGATAGTTCAACACTCTCAAAGGATCACAATAGACTTACTGCAATGGACCCCAACCAGGAGGAAATTGTCAAAATGTTATAAATGCAATTTAGAATATTGATAGCAAAGAAGATGAATAGAACTGAAGAGAAAGCTGAAAACCAACACAAAGAAGCCAAAAAAAATTTCAGGATAGGAATGAAAAAAATAACTAAACAGATAGACAACATCAGGATACAACAGAAATTATAGAAATGAAAGAGTCATTTAGGGAATTACAAAATACAGCAGAAAGCTTCGACAGCAGGCTATTCCCAGCAGAAGAAAGAATCTCAAAGCTTGAAGACAAGGCTTTTGAACTAACCCAGTCAGTTAAAGATTCAAAAAAAAAAAAAGAATAAAGAAGAATGAACCATCACTCAGAGAAATATGGGACTATGTAAAATGAGCTAATGTACAAATTATAGGTATTCCAGAGGGAGAAGAAGAAAAATGAAAAAAAAAAAAAACATGGAAAACCTATTCTAGGAAATTATTGAGGAGAAGTTCCCTAGTACTGCCAGAAATTCAGATAATCACATAGAAGATGGTCATTGAATGCAGGGAAGATTCACAGCAGATAGGACATCCCCAAGACAAATAGTCATCAACCTGGTCGAAGTCAAAATGAGAAAGAAAATTTTACAAGCTGCAAGATAAAAGCAACAACTAACCTACAAACAAAAACCAATCAGGCTAACGGCGGACTTCCCAGTGAAAATCTACAAGCCAGAAGGGATTGGAGTCCCATTTTTAATCTTCTTAAACAGAACAACTGCCAGTAAAGAATTTTGTATCCTGCAAAACTAAGTTTCATAAATGATGGAGAATTAAAGACTTTTCCAGACAAGCAAACAATAAAGAAATTTGTCACTACTAAACCAGCCCATAAAGGAAATGCTCAAAAGTGTGTTATACATGCAACAGTATAACAGATACCCACCAGTGTAAAAACACCCAAAGTTATAGTGTACAGCTCTTATAAAACAATAGCACTAGAGGGAAAGAAAACAATAAGTTATCATTCAACATTATGAACAGGACAGCATCTCACATATTAATACTAACACTCAATATGAGTGGTCTGAATATCCCACTTAAAAGATATAGACTGGCTGAATGGAGGAAAAAACACAGCCCAAGTATTTGCTGTCTCAAAGAAACACAACCAAACCACAAGGACTCACACAAACTCAAGGTTAAGGGATGGAAAAAATTATTCCACGCAAACGGAAACCAAAAGTAAGCAAATGTAGCCAATCTCATATCAGATAAAATAGACTTTAAATCAATAATCATATAAAAAGACAAAAGATGATCATTATATAATGGTAATGGGAGCAATTCAACAAGAAGACATAACAATCCTAAATATATATGCACCTAGCACAGGAGCTCTAAGTTTCATAAAGCAAGTTCATCTAGATCTAAGCAAAGAAATAAAAAGTAGCATCTTAATTGCTAGAGACTTCGAGATTCCACAGACAGACCTACACAGATCATCAAAGCAGAAAATGAATAAAGAAACACAGGACTTAAACGGTACTCTAGAACAAATGGACCCTGCAAAAATTTACAGCATATTCTATCAACAACCTACCGAATATACATTTTTCTCATCAGCACCTGGCACATTTTCCAAGATTAAGTATATCTTAGGCAACAAAATAAGTCTCAGTAAATTCAGAAAAACTGAAATCATACCCTGTATCTTCTTAGACCACAGTCTCAAAACTACACAAGTCATAGAAATTAAACAATCTGCTGCTGAATGATTCTTGAATCAATGAAGAAACTAAGACAGGAACCAAAGATTCCTCAAACTGAATAACAAAGGGGACACAAGCTTTCAAAATCTTTGGGATACAGCAAAAGTAGTCCTAAGTGGAAAATTCATAATCTTAGATGTGTACCTTGAAAAGAGAGAAAGATCACAAATTAACAACCTAATGTCACATCTCAAGGAACTAGAAAAGTAAGAGCAAACCAAGCCCAAAGACAACAGAGCAGAACTAAACAAAACGGAAACAAAAAAAAATAAAAATGCGAATGATCACTGAAACAAAAAGTTGGTTCTTTGAAAAGATAAACAGAATTGATACACTACTAGCCAGATTGAATTAAAAAGCTTCCGCAAAGCAAAGGAAATAATCAACAGAGGAAATAGACAACCTACAAAATGGGAGATAATATTCATAAACTATACATCTGACAAATGATTAATATTCAGAATATACAAAGAACTCAAGCAATTCAGCAAAACAAAACAAAACAAAACAAGAACCTCATCAAAAAGAGGCCAAAAGGCATGAACAGAAGTCTTTTGAAAGAAGATAGACAAATGGCCAAAAACATGAAAAAATGCTCAACATCATTAATCATCAGGGAAATGCAAATTAAAACTACAATGAGATGTCACCTTACCCCAGTTAGAATGCCCATTATTAAAAAGTCAAAAAACAATATATGCTGGCATGAATAAAGGGAGAAAAGAACACTTATACACTGTTGGTGGGACTGCAAAGTAGCACAACCTCTATTGAAAACAGTATGGAGACTCCTCAAAGCACCACAAGTAGACCTACCATTTGATTCAGCATCCCCACTACTGGGTATTTACCTAAAGGAAAAGAAGTTATTTTATCAAAAAGACACCTGCCTTCAAATGTTTATTGCAGCATAATTCACAACTGCAAAGATGTGGAATCAACCTAAATGCCCATCATTTCATGAATGGATAAAGAAATGTGCTCTGCGTGTGTGTGTGTGTGTGTGTGTGTGTGTGTGTGTGTGTGATGGAGTACTACTCAACCATAGAAAGGAATTAAATAATGTTGTTTACATCAACTTGTATGCAACTGGAGACCATTATCCCAGTGAAGTAGCTCAGGAATGGAAAACCAAACATCTTATGTTCTCACTAATAAGTTGGAGCTAAACTATGGGTATACATAGGCACAAAACGATGTAAAAGACATGAGAAACTAAGAAAGGAGGAGGATTGAGGGGTGTGGGATAAAAACTTATGTATTGAGTACAATGAACACTATTTTGGTGACAGGCACACCAAAAGCCCTGGTGTGCATTACAAGGTATCCATGTAACAAAAACACTTGCATCCCCTTAATTAATATTTTGAAATTAAAAAAGATATAAAAAAGAAAACACTCTAAACAATAAAGGAATTGAAGATATTTTTCTAATCATTTAATATATTCTCTTAACCTTATGATTAAATTAAACCATATGAAAATTTATGTATACTGAGATCACTCTTAAATGCATGGTCCTGGGCCATTACCAAATAACATATGGTAAAAGCATTCAGCATATACATACATCTTAATAAAATAACATGAGTCTTATGGTTTTCATTCACAAAATATGTTCCTATTTTTCATCTAGAGATAATAGAATGAAAGAAATGTCTTATAATTATTTTCCTTGTTTAATTCATTCTGAACATATGCAAGTTGTTTATTAGGGTTCGTATTTTTTTGGTAAAAATAACAAGGATTTTAACAAACATGCCAATCAGTTTAAAATTATTTTTTAGACTCGTCATTACACAGTTAATAATAGCAACATAATATTATTCCAGTTTTTACATTAATCTGATATTTGTAAGTAAAAAAAATCATTTATTTTATTATATAACTTCTTTCTTTCAATATGTATGAAATACATATGCAATACAATGCAAAGGCAGGTACCTAGTGAACAATCACCAACTCAATTAAAATTCTTTATAAACTATGAAGCTGAATTTGAACTATGGAAGCCACACTTATGACACTGTATGTAAAATACTAAACCATATCTCAGGCTATTACATTTGAACAAAATGTACAAAGTTTAATCAAAAAATCATTTTATTTAGCCTCTAGTGCATTCATAAGAAGATAAGCCACATAATTTTATTAAAAAGTTGCTACTAAACATAAAAATAACCATGTTGTGTATCAGAGAGTGATTAATGCTCACCACATGCTTCTTTAAGTTTGAAATTTATAGTTTCAACCCAAAAGTTTACAAACAGAAAATATTCCAAACATAACCTTCCATCCCTGATATAGACTTTAGTCAACCAGAGACCTTGTGCTTTTGGTATAATTGCTTCTTTTTCAATGGAGGGAGAGCCCTTTTAAAACTGTTACCACCAAGCTAACTTATAAGACCAACAACTCATGAATAAAATTCTTTAGTTTCCTAGAAAAAAGTAGCACTGAAACATCACAGGGAGAGTAAGAGTATTACCATATACACAGAGAACCACAACTTTTATTTGAGAAGAAACCTCTCATAGAGTCAAGGTCCTTCTGTCCTTTGTGTAATGGAGGCAATTGAAACAGAAACACACCTACTCGTACTATCATTAGTACCTCTTATATATTATGTCAAAAATCTAGGAGAGGGGTACACTAGGGTAACAGATCAAAATGGTAAAAGGAAGAGTTACTGGTAGAATGAGTAGGTGGTCCACCAGGAAAATGCTTCCAGATTTACTTGTGGCCCAACCATATAGAAAACATATAGTTTTTTCAAAACATGTCTAAATTTGAATTCATTATCACAGATCCCTTTTCTTTCTATGTACTTTTAAAGCCCTGATGTCTATCATTTTGTGTGTGTAAAGACTAGAAAATGGAAGCACTATGCATTGCACATAGTTCAGATTATCTTTTAGCAAAATGTTAGGTTTGAAACACTTATGGATGTCAGCTTCCACTTGCAGAAATTTTAGATCCTTCCGAATGATTCTCATTCTCCAACTTCATATCTACATGGCTTTGTGAAGCCTGAATTTGGGAAGTGGGTCGAAGCACACTTCACCATAAACATTGTAGCAGGCAGCTGTCCTTAATGACTCTCCCCTTCATCTTTGTCCAGGACTCTCTCCTCATAAAGGTCAGGGAGTGGCAGTATAACGGATAGTGGGGTAAGAGTTGACTGTCGTAAAAATCTGTTCTCTCAGTAAGCCCTGGGAAAGTACTGCCTCTAATCACTGTTGGTGGTTTTCTGTAGACCATGAATTCTTAGACAACTTTGACTTCACCCAGGACCAGTATCAGTGATTCCAAGGCAAGTGAAAAAGTCTTCCTCAACACCTGTTACACAATTAGATTATGTATGGTTTCTTTGGTTAAATCAACATGAAACCATATTGTAAGGCTCAAATCAGTAAAAGAGCATTAAGTATTTTAAATGCAGACATAAATCTACAGAAGTATCATTCACTTAAAAGATCTTTAAATGAACCACTTTTGTAGACAGCTAAAAGGAAATTATTTTGAGTCTATCAAAGTCAAGCTAAGGACCCACCTATAATTCTTAGGTTTATGTAAAAAATGAAATATTGTAGATTACTTAATGTCATTCTTTTCCAAGTAGTTGAACAAAATTGACTTTGCATTTATTTAACCTGACATGAAAGGTTATGTTTTCCACCCAGGGTAAAGTTCTCATTATTTTTAGAAAACAATAAAATTCCAGAAATTACATTATTTAAATTCTAGAAACCCTGGAAGCTATCCTCTCAAATCTTATTAAATAAAATCATCTGAGTATGTTCTGGATTACAAGGCCCATTAAAATTTTATTAATGAGGAATTAAAGTACTTTTCCTGCTTCATGAATATGTTGACAAAATGTTGACATTACTTATTGTGTTAAAATTAAAAAAAGTAAAAATTTAAAATTAAAGGCAATTATTTATAGCAATTATGATCCTTTAAAAACATGAAACCAGCACATGGAAAAGATATGGCACAAAGCAGTTGTTCTCTAAATGTCAGTTTAAAGAATGAATGAACAGGGCTAGGCGGGGTGGCTCACGCCTGTAATCCTAGCTCTCTGGGAGGCTGTGGCAGGTGGATTGCTCAAGGTCAGGAGTTCGAAACCAGCCTAAGCAAGAGCGAGACCCCCGTCTCTACTATAAATAGAAAGAAATTAATTGGGCAACTAATATGTATAGAAAAAATTAGCCGGGCATGGTAGCGCATGCCTGTAGTCTCAGCTACTCGGGAGGCTGAGGCAGGAGGACTGCTTGAGCCCAGGAGTTTGAGGTTGCTGTGAGCTAGGCTGACGCCATGGCACTCACTCTAGCCTGGGCAACAAAGTGAGACTCTGTCTCAAAAACAAAACAAAACAAAACAAAAAACAATGAATGAACAAATGAAAAAAGCAGAAGCAATTAAAGGATTTGCTAAAAGTTATTCTAAAATGAATACAGGATCCTGTTTCAGACTTTAAATCATGAAAAATAGTAGGTGTCTAGAGTTTAAGAAGAGACTTTGAAGAAAAAAATGCAAATTACAGTGTAACACCTCCTTTGAATATAAATCACTTTTTCTATATTATTCTGCTAAGTGAGTGTGCCTTGAAGCCTTCACCGATAGATATCCAAATAATTTCCCCTTCTCATTTGACACATGCTTAGCAAAAGAGAATGCTCTTCCATTTCCTCTCTGAGTAGGCGGAAAAGAGAATTGGAAAGACAAGGGAGTTTGGGCCACTTCCCAGGTGTACTACTCAGGAGGTTGGCTGCCAGCTGAGGACACCCCAGAAGGAAGAGAGTGGGGAACACATCCCTAGCGATGAGGACTGCGATGGATAGGAGACAACAGTGTGGGACTAGGTCCCCCATACCAAAGATCTGTGCAGTGGAAGCCCTCACAGTTTCATGCAAAGAAAGCAAACGCACGCACGACCCAAAAGAGATTCAGCTTTTGGACCCCACCCATGGAAGCTATTAATCAGAGAATAAACAACCACCAACAAGGAGAGGATTACTAGGATAATCCTCTCTTTTTCTTCCTCTAGGACTCAAATTAGGAGGGAGGAGGAGGAAGGAGCAAAATGAAAGATTAAGTCTTACTCTATACTTCAAATTTCTCAGGCCAGAGCTAAGGGGCGATAAAAGATAGAGTCTGAATTGAATTTAAGATTAATATTTTAAGCATAACTGGACTTCTACAAACCAAAAGTTACCAGAAAATTGTGGAACTTGTCCAGGATCTCATTGCAGGATAGGAAAATGGGATTCAATCTAGCCTGGTTGGACACAATGACTGGGTAAAAAATAAAAATGTTTATAATTTATATTCTATGGAGTTAATATTCTTTGATAGTTATAATTTTACTCAAAAATGAACAAGAAAACCTTAGTATTTCTTTCAACTTGTTTGAAAAACTAGTAATTTTGAACAACACAAAGCAAAAAAACCAAATGTTTTAACAGAAGTTTATAATAAAATTAATCTCTACCATTTTTTTCATTGTTCAAATAATGAGCATGACAATACCTTTTTTAAGTAAATAAATGATACAATATGCTGTATGATACTTAGCCATAATAATAGAATTGCCCAATCTTAATTAAATGATGCTATCATAATTGCCATCGCACTAGTACGAAGAACAGTAGTATTCTATGAGGGCAAGGGACTGGACAGTCTTGTTCTCCTCTATATTCTCAGCAGTTAGCCCAGTGTGAGAAACATAAGCACTCTATATTGAATAAATGTGTAGAGCATTTAAAATAGGGAATTGTAATAGGCAGATTTTACCTTTGTTTTTTTCCTTCTCCTACATTAAAAAGTAAACCTGCTGATATTTTGACATTACACTACATGGCCATGGAATCCTAAAGAAATATGAAAAGTAGTATTGTAAGGTTTTTGTTTCATTGTGAGCTGCAAAAAGGATATTATAAATAAACATTAAACGAGCTAAATAAAAAATTAATAAACTTTCTTTATGACACTGCATTATAACAGATGGAAAGTTCAAAAACTCAAACAACTCAATAGCAAAAAACCAAATAAATAAATTTGTTTTTTAAATAAAAAAACAAATTTAAAAATGAACCAGGGGATTGGACACACTTGAATCTCTGGCACATCGAGGGGAGGGAGGTGGGGCAGGGGCAATATTTGCAACCCTAACAATATTTGTATCCCCATAATATGATGAAATAAAAGGAAGAAAAAAAAGATCTGAATAGACATTTCTCAAAAGAAAACATACAACTGACAAACATGTATACGAAAAAATGCTCAACATCACTAATCACCAGAAAAACTCAAATCGAAGCCACAGTGAGATATCATTCCATCTCAGTAGGTTATCAAGTATAAAATGTCCGATTTCCTTAAGTATTCAGTTTGACATTTGCTATTTCTGACATTTCACTTTGACACTTCTTGTTTTATTTCTATTGTGAAGGTACACCTCATTCTTTCAATGACATGGTTTGGCTTGTGATTATCTTTCAAAAATTTTTTTAGAGCAATTTTTGTGAAACCATGGCTAAGTCAAAAATTTGTGTTATTTTTTAATACGAGTTCTATCATGGAACCAATGAAATGCAGACAGCTAAAAATACCAACAAAGTGTTTGGGAAGGATATGGCTAATTAAGGCACACACAGTACATGGATGGTTTGAAAAGTTCTGTTCTGATGATCTTAATCTTGAAAATGAGCCACATTGGCAACCTGAGACCAAGGTGGATAATGATGAGCTGAAAGCCATAATGGAAGCAAATCCATCTCAACCTACATGCGAATTAACAGCAAGGTTTGACATTACTATTCCAACAATATTGGAACATTTGAAGCAAATCGGCAAGATAAAGATAGATGGGTACTGCATGAATTAAATGAGCATCAGAGAGAAATCATCTCAATGCTTGCCTTTCTTTGCTGTCACGTTATAAAGGTGAAAAATTTTTATACCATGTTGTTACGTGTGATGAAAAATGGATTTTTTTTGATAACTGCAAGCATTTGGCACAATGGTTGGATAAAGATGAAGTGTGAAACACAATTCAAAACCGAATATTCATCAAAAAAAGCTAATGGTGTCTGTTTGGTGGTCCAGTGCTGGTATTATCCACTATAGCTTATGAAACCTGGTCAATCTATCATAGCGGATGTCTACTGCAAACAACTGGACAAAATGATGAGGATGCTTGTGATTGAGCAGCTGACATTGACCAACAGAGACAGACCAATCTTTTTGCAAGACAACACTCGACCACATGTCACACGAACAATGCTGCTCAAACTACAGAAGCTGAATTTGGAAACACTCTGTCATCAAACCATATACACCAGACCTTGCACCAACTGACTGTCACTTCTTCTAGGCTTTGGACCACTTTTTGCCAGGAAAAATACTCAATTTTCAACAAGCTATGGAAAACTCATTTTGCGATTTCATTACCACTCGCTCTATAGGCTTCTTTGCTGCTGGTATAAACAAGCTACTGATGAGACGGCAAAACTGTGTCGACAGTTTAGTTGCCTACTTTAATTTTACTGCTTCTTGTTTGAGATGTAATAAACTAAACTTTTGACTAGAAATCAGACATTTCATATTTAATGACCTAATAGAATGTCTATTATCAAAAAGATAAAAAAAATAACAAATGCTGATGAGGATGTGTAGAAAGGGGAGCTCATATATACACTGTTGGTGGGAATGTAAATCAGTACAGACATTATGGAAGACAGCATGGCTGTTTCTCAAAAAACCAAAACTAGAATTACCATATGATCCAACCATCCCCCTACTAGATACCTATCCAAAGGAAATGAAATAATTATGTTGATGAGATATCTACACTCCCATATTTATTGCAGCACTAACCACAATAGCATAGATATAGAATCAACCTAAGTGTCCATTAATGGACACATGAATAAAAAAATATAGCATACATACATAATGGAATACTATTCAGCCATGGAAAAGAATGAAATCCTGTCATTTATGACAACATGGGTGAACTCAGAGGACATTATGTTAATTTAAATAAGCCAAGCACAGAAGGACAAATGCCATATGATTTCACTACTAGGTGGAATCTTAAAATGTTGTTCTCATAAAAGTAGAAAGTAGAATAGTAGTTACAAGAGGCTGAGGAGAGAAGAGGAGACAGAGGGTTGGGGAGAAGTTGGTCAAAGGGTACAAAGTTACAGTTAGATAAGATGGATAAATTCTGGTGTTCTATTGCACAGTAGGATGACTACAGTCAACAATAATGTATTATATACTTCAAAATAACTAGAAGAAAGAATTTTGAAAGTTCTCATCACAAAGAAATGACAGGTGTTTCAAGTGATGGGCATCACTTGATGACCCTGATTTGATCACTCTACAATGTATACACATATGGAAACATCACACTGTACCCCATAAATATGTACAATTATTACGACCCAATTTAAAACAAAATGAAGCTTTAAAAAATTCAGGATAACAAATTAATAGAACAAAAGGATCTTTTATGCTCTGAAATGCATTTGTAGAATAGCTCCTAGGAAAATCATTTCAGTAAATAGCATCAAAGGCCAAGCAATTGGTATTTTCTAAAAAATTCATCTATAATAAAATATCAAAAGATTAATTATAAATAGATTTTCATTTGACTTATATAATATTTCCTTCATCAAATTTTAGAATATTATAACTAATAAAGATATTTTTAGTACTTGTGTAATTCTATAATATTTATTGAATAATTTCTTTAAACAGTAATCTATATTTTTTATCCTGAAGTAAACATACAGAAATGAATTTAAGGTCTCATTGTTCTGTTTCTCCAGCTACTAACCATTCGAACAAAATATATCTTTTCTGCAATAATGTTTAACTAAATTTAGCTTTTATTACATTGCTTCTGAACTTTACATAACATTGTCTCATCCCTACTTTTAGTTTTGTTTTCTCACTTTGAGTAGGCTGTGAACACAAAAATGAGATTGCTGGCATGAATAATGTTTTTGCCTGAATTATGGAAGGGAACTTTTTATAACATTATTCTTTGTTACTACTTTCATTCTCAAGAAACAGTGACTCAGAATATAAGGATGACAAGTGGTGATAAATATCAGACATAGAGAATGGGGTATGTACATAGTGACAAAGGCTACTGAAATCTTTCCTTTTCTTTGAGCTCAGACACTTTAATCTGAGCTCTCCTACTTACCAGCTACATGATACTGGGCAAGTCTCAAACTCCTGAGCTCAAGCAATCCTCCCACTCCAGCCTCCCAGCGTGCTAGGATTGCAGGCGTGAGCCACAGCGCCGGCCCCTGGGAAAGTCATATGATCTCTCTATGCCTCATTTCATTTGCAAAATGGAAATGACAAATCTTATATGGTTGTTGTTAGAGTTAAATTACATGAAAAATGGAAAACACACAGCAATGATTGGCACATAGGTCATGTACACTGTGGTCCCCAACCCCTGGGCCATACAGTTCTACCGTGCACCCCCCTCTCCATCCGTGGAAAATTTGTCTTCCATGAAACTTAAGAACCAGGCCACAAAGCAGGAGGTGAGCAGTGGGCAAGTGAAGCTTCATCTGTATTGACAGCTGCTCCCCATTGTTCACGTCATCGCCTGAGCTTCACAACCCCCCCTCTGTGGAAAAACTGTCTTCCATGAAATTGGCCCTGGTGCCAAAAAGGTTGGGGACCATTGATGTACAAGAAACAGTGGTCATCATACTTATTAGAAGACTTTGAAGGTAAGCATTTCATTGTCTTTATTTTGCACCCCAAACACTGATCACAATGCCTGTTAAGCAATACATAAACACATCTTCTGGCCCCAGGTAAGTCTTTCTATCCCTATGCCCTTCTCCTAGCAGTGTAAAGACTTAAAACTCGGCAGGGAGAGGCTTCTAATTGGATTGGGGCAACATGACTTACCCTTATCTATATCCCAGAATGGACCAATAAATCAAGGCTCTTGGTTCTCCCTACTAACAGATAGGGAGACTCTCAAGATCTCTTTGCCAATTTGGCATCATTCATATGTCATATGGTGAGCTAGTCTCTGGCACTGAGGACTCCACAAAGTAGACAGGGAAGAGAAATGTATAAACAATTACTATACGATGGCATCCAAGCAATTAATGGGATCTGATCCATTAAGTAACAGAGGCACATCAAAACAATGTCATTTCACAGAAGAGGGAGTGACCCCCCTGGTACAGACAGAAAGACATTCAAGACAAGGTGAAGTCTGCATTGTCATGAAGAGCAAGTGGCCTCTGCTGAGTGGTGCTGGTTTCTTGAGTTGCCAGGGCTTTGACCCTTGTTCACTTCTATGACCCCGTGTCTTTGGCATTTAGTTTCAGTTCAACCCTTTCTATTTACCACACCCCTGGTCATATTTCTTACTTCCTTCCAGCTCCCAAACTTGACCTCTCCATTCTGGCAAACAAATACGTACTCCTGACACCTATCTCTCGGGTTGCGATGCCTATTCTTGTGTCTGGTTCTGCCTCAGTAAATGATCATTTCACCTCTGCTCAGACTCCAGTCATGAGAATATCTATTGTATGGGCCAGAATCCTCTTCAGAAAATCTTGGATCTTGGTCTATTCCAATAGCAATGCAGGCCCCAACATTTAACCACTGAGAACACAATGGTCACTGCTATTAAAGGTCTAGTTTCTGAATCACACGTGATGTTTTCAGAGTTTGCCTGTACTTTAAAAATTCTCTCTTGTCACAGACCCCACACTTGGTCTCCAATAGTCCATAAAAGGTGCCCTCAATCCATGTACACCATGTACTACTGTCTCAGGTGATCTGTCAAGCTCCAGTTAAAATCTGCTCCACAGCTTTGGCCTGACCTATACAGAGCTGTAGAGCCTCAGATCAGATCTGGCCCTTTCCCCAGGTCTAGGACATGAATATTCCTTTGTCCCAACTACACACCCTCTCTTTGCTCAGCTCTAACGCCCAAGAGCTCCAGGATCCAAGCCTTTTCAGGAGAGAGACAGTCTGAAAGAAACTAGATAAAATTCCTAAATTATCATTCTGTTTAAATGAAATCTGAGCTTTCAGTAACTTCAAAAATTAAACAAACATTCTGATAAACAAAATATGAACTTGTACAGTTAGCCGAATTTATCTTCCATAAATTCAGAGTGTTGCATGTAAAATATTATGAATATAATGAAGCAAGATGCACATAATGTACTTGAGTGATCTGGAAATCATACATATCTGCAAGTATTAGCAGGTAGAGACACGTGTGAGTCATGACTGAAAATAAATATAAGTGATTTGAACTGGGAGAGGAACTTCAATGCCTAGAAGACTTTGCACAGAAAAGGAAGAATATAGACATATGTTCACATCACTATAGTTTCAGTCCAATGAAAGCCACTACTACTGAAGGACTTTTGAAGCTAAGAGATTTGAACTATTCTGGGACCTGAATGTTAACACAAGCTGAGATAGGGAGAAAAAAGCAGTGATGACAAGTTCTTATCTAGGATAATTTTAATTATTGCAATAATCTGAGGTTTTATGATAATGAATGAACAAAGAGAATTGTTAGACTGGACTTGCTCAGTTCTTTCTGTAGCGTCACCTCATATGAATTTCTCATTGCACAGCCACCATTAGCAATTCTATTCCGTGCCCTCTTTTACTTCTTAAGTATATACTCTGCATTAGTTTTTTCCCTGGAGCTAATTAACCTTAACCATTTACTAAGAGCTGCTCTGAACTTTTTGGTAGATTATAAGTAAGTACATGAAATACTTGTCTTTGTAGCAAAATGTACTTATTTGTAGAGTAGCATTCACCTTGTTCTGATGTACAGATTAGCAAACAAAGCATTCAGCAGCACTTCTTGAGCAGACTTCTCAGTTTCCTCAAAAGAAACACATTCAAGATAATTCCCTCATCTATCCAAAGGAAATGTAGTAATATAAATGAATTATGCAGTATTCTAACAGAAAAGTACTATTTAAAAAAAAAACCAGTAAGGGTTGACAGCAAACTTCAGCTTCTCATGCTCTAGAAAATGCAATTTGAATACACTCTAGAAAATGCAATTTAAATATACCCGAGACAAAATCTATTATATTTATATCATAGCTACCCAAAACAGCAGGTAAAAAGATTTCTAAGAAATTACTTTAACAGCAGAGCCACCTTCTGACATGTGTGCATCAACACTGTTTTGGGATTTGAGAAATATCTATGTCTTGCTCTTTTTGAATTCTTTTAAACCAACCACCATGCAAAGAACAAGAGAAAAATCCATCAAATTATTCCATGCTTAAAAAAGATCTTCTCTGAAGGGAATTCAGTGACTAGGGTGAGACCTATCAGACATTCATATTCTTGAATGTCTCTAAGTGCTTATATAGTTTATCATTCTGTTTTGGCATCAAGAAAGGTCATACTTCTCTATATCCATTTTTAGCTACAATTTTTCTGCTACTGCAGCATTTAAATGTATCACCAAAGTGGTATATACCATAGGCTGTTACTTTCCTACTTCACTAGAAAAAAAATCTTTTTTCTTTTTTTCAAATTCAGACTAGATTAGCCAATGGATCCATTATGATATCACAAGGTTTAAAGGAAAACAACAAATGCTTAAAAACTCTAGTTGAATGATTGAATGAATAATGAAATAATGAATGAATAACTTTGCCTTATATACTATGATATTTCTTTGCATTTCTGGCCACCAAAACCACTGTTTCTTGATCATTTACTCATGTTGTCCATGTACCAGCAAACATATTCATTGTATGTTGCTTGAGAAGGAGGCAGAGAAAGCTTCTGTGTGTAGCTCTGGGTAGAGAAATGCCATGAGATAGGAAGAAGGACCATAACTCAGGTTTCCCTCTTAGAGAAGAAAGAGAAGAAGATCTTCCAGCTGGCCACAGGGAAGGATTGTGGTGAAACATGAGCATGAGCATGAGCACTATCCAACATGAAACATGATGGATAGTGACAGAGAGGACAGACTAACCATCCAGGCAGCACTGAACATCAGGGCTGTGGGTAAAGAATCAGGGCTGTGGGTAAAGAAGAATGCATAAAGGGAGGCAGAAGAACAAGAACAAACGTCCATACTACTGAAAGTATCATGGCAGCAGTAAGCCTGGAACCAAAGGTATCAATGTAAAAAACTTGAGATTCTGGCTTCAAAGAAAGGATGTTACATTTTTTTCCCCATGGAGACTAGTTCTTAGAGATGTGTATGCTAAGATAATGTTCTGTCAACCTTATTTCAAACCCTAATTCCTACCACTATTATGAGCAAAGCCCCAAATTACTGAAGGGTATAGGGGTTAAAAGCAAAAGCTTTCGAATCAGCAGAGGTGGGTCCAGATCCTAACGCTGCCACCTTCCATTTGTGAGTTTAAGGAAGTTAAAGATGAATAATAATAAGAAAAATAACAATAGTGTCTCTCATAGCTTTATAAAGATTACATGAGAACACAAATACAGTGCCTGGTACCATGAATGTCTCAAGAAATGGTTGTTATTAATAATGAAAATATTAACCAGGATGGTCTCTCTTTTCATACAGGCAGTATTTATTATTAAATAAATCTACTGCCAACCTAGATAGTAAGACAAATTGCCAATGGAAGGAAAAATAGATTAAAATATCTTGGCTATTATGAACAATGCTGTGGTATGTTAAGTCAGCAAACTCTTAGGAGCAGAGAGTAGAATGGTAGTTTCTAGAGCTGGGGTAGACAGAAATGGGAAGTTGTTGTTTGATGAGTACAGAGTTTCAGTTATGCAAGATGAAAAAGCTCTAGAGATGTTCTTTACAATGTGCACATAGTTAACAATATTGTACGGTACACTTAAAAATTTAAGAAGGTAGATTTCATGCTATGTGTTTTTATCACAACAAGAATTTTTTAAAAATTTTGCTCTATACTTATATCAATCACAGAATCATTGATGTTAATAAGCTCCTCTTTTAAAATGTAAATATGTCCTTATTAATGTTGGATATTCAAAGTCCACCATGAATTGCATTGATTTGATAATCAGTGAAGAAATACGTAACTGAATAGTCAAGCTAAGGAATGGAAATCTGATTGGAAAAAGAGCCAGAATGGCTGACTAATCAATCAGGCAGCCTAGATCACCTGGCAAGAGGAGGTTCCAGACAAGGTGCAGAAGGAGGGATGCTGGCCTTCCAAGCATCTGGGGAGGGTGGGGCAGGAACACATTAAGGAGGGCAAAAGATGCTAAGCCAAACTTCCTTTTTGAAATTTGCCTCTTTTGTATTTCATTGAAAATTATTTTATTTATTTACTTATTTTTTAGAGACATGGCTTCCCTCTGTCACTCAGGCTGGAGTCAGAGGCCCAATCATAGCTCACTGTAACCTCAAACTCCTGGGCTCAATCAATCCTCCTGCCTTAGTCTCTTGAGTTGCTAGGTCTATAGACACATGCCACCACACCTAGTTAATTTTTTAACTTTTTGTATAGATGAGGTCTCACTGTGTTACCCAGGCTGATCTTGAACTCAAGTGATTCTCCTGCCTCAGCCTTCCAAAGTGCTGTGATTACAAGAGTGAGCCACCACACCCTGCCAAAAATTATTTCCTTAAACTGTTAGGTGGATGAACTATAGGTTGCTAAAGCCTTTTATATCCTTTACTCATAAGGCCAATTTAATTATTACAAAGATTCTCAAGTGATCCTTTAAGACAAAGAGATCTTTATTTTGAGATCAAGGGTGTGTAATCCTAGAAGATTCATAAAAAATGTACAATAGCAATGGCTATAATAAAACGACTTCTACACTAAGCCTTCACCACAATGCATAATAAACAAAATCTCTCCTGTAGTTCACATTTTCTTTAAAATACTACCATTTAATATCTCTCTCATAAATATTTTTATTTTTATTTTTTTTTTATTATTTTTTTTTTGAGACAGAGTCTCGCTTTCTTGCCTAGGCTAGAGTGAGTGCCGTGGCGTCAGCCTAGCTCACAGCAACCTCAAACTCCTGGGCTCAAGCCATCCTCCTGCCTCAGCCTCCCAAGTAGCTGGGACTACAGGCACAAGCCACCATGCCCGGCTGATTTTTATATATATATATATTAGTTGGCCAATTAATTTCTTTCTATTTTTATGGTAGAGACGGGGTCTCGCTCAGGTTGGTTTTGAACTCCTGACCTTGAGCAATCCACCCGCCTCGGCCTCCCAGAGTGCTAGGATTACAGGCGTGAGCCACCGCGCCCGGCCGCATAAATATTTTTAAAAAGAGCATTGCTATTTTTGTTGAAAATGATCTGCAAGAATTCTAATTTGCTTATGAGATCAATCCTTAACAACCAGATTTCAAATATCTGTCTCCAAAAACAATATGGCTATGATTATTCCATGCCCACAGGACCTAAAGAAAAGGGGCAGGGGTAACAAGACTAGAAGAGACTAGAAAAGAGAATATTTTTCTCATTAGGGTCACGGTTACACTTGTTTTAGGTCAACACCTATTTTATTGGCCCCCAAACCAGGGGTATATCCTCTGTTTTAGAAGACAAAGAAACAATATACATTTCTAAAGCATTTGGATCTCAGAATAGCTAAAGATTGTTGAATAAAATATATTTAAAAAATCATGCAAATAAAAGCCTTCAGAAAAATATATTTTACTTCTGTCTTGAACATTCTAGGGGAGGGGTTATCTTTATTAAAATTAGGGTGATACTCTCAGGCAAGAGTTAATGATCATGACATTGAGGTTATCTTTCACTTTTAAAGTCTATCCACTTTCAGAGTGACAAATCCCAAAATTATTTTTTAAAGTTATATGTGACAAAAACAATAAGCATCAATAGTACACTTCCCCTTCAATCTAACAAAGCCTATAAAAATCCAAGGAAATGGTAGAGGGAAATCTGAAATACGTATCTTTAAAACAAAGAGTTTAATAATCTGTAAGTAAAAGGGCAACACCTCAATGGAATAACAGGCATACGATTTGTACAAAAGGCAATTCATAAGAGAAATGCAAACAACAATAATAAATAATCAATAAAATGTATGTTTGACTATAACATTAATCAAACAAACACAAACTAAAACAGGACTGGGTTTTCTGTTATTTTAGACTGTTAAGTATCTAATGTTGTAAAGAATTTCGGCAAAGGTACCCTCCACACACCACTGGCAGGAGCATCAACTGGTACCTGCTTGTCAAGAGTGTGGTTTTACAGTACTAATCAATAGTCTTAGAAATATGCATAACTTTATAACAGAAATTTTTCTTCTAGCAATGTACTTGAAAAATTGACTACACAGTAGGAGTTAAGGTCATGGACTTGGAAGCTAGACAGTCCTGGCTCTGAGTCTCATGTCAATCAACTCTTTACAAGCCCTGGGTATATGAATGGGTTATTGAACACTTTCTCACTTACTCACTTCCAAGTCTAAATTTCCTCAGTCATATCCTTGAATAAGGATAAAGAAGAGTAACTGCCTAATATTCAGCTGAGAAAATGCATATAAAATAATTAATATACTATGTGGCACCTGATAAATACTTGGGAAATCCTGGCTTTCATTAAGAAGTTACTGATACAAGGGAACAAATATGGAAATAAGGGGATGTTCATCCATCAATTGTGAATAACAGCAAAAAAATGGATCAGTACATAGGTTTAATGGAATACTAGTTTGACAGTGATTGGTAATTGCTCACCCAATAACCATTTCCCCTTTGTTGTACAATAACCAATTGTTTAGCTGGGCACCTGCCCATCTCAAATGAATACTAAACTTTCCAGTCTTTCTTGTGGACACATGGCTAAAATGAAGAATGCAACTTCTGCATTGTGCCTTTAAAGGGAATATGTAGGTCCTGCCATTTCTCCATTTCTCCTTTCCACTGGATAGAATACTGACATGGTTGTGAACTCTTTAGGACACATGGGAGAGAATGATAACCTGGAGGAATTAGAACAACAAGATAAAGGGACCTTGGGTTTTGACACCATGGTGTGCAAACCATCTCCACTGACTTTGCAGGAAAGAGGCCTATCAGCCTAGACTGACAAGGAAAAGCAAAAGAAACTTGTTTCTTGTTTGAACTACCCCACAGTCATTTGGGTTTTCTCTGGCACACAATCAAACTATATTCTAAATAATACAGCAACTAAAAATGATGTTTATTGGCATGACAAATTTTCACTATATTTTAAATTCAAAAGGCAAATTGTACAGGACAATCTTTGTTAAAAAGGCTGCATGCCTTACTTTCCCTCAATCCCTCTCTCTGTCTCTCTTCCTCCCTCCTTCTGTGTATGTGTTGAAAGGCTAGCACATTTTAAAAAATCAAATTATTAATATACTTTTAGGGCAAGTCCCAATTGCCTTATCAGAGAAATTACACTATTTTTTGAATCACTGCACAAAATTCATATATATATAAATACAAATTATATTTATTATATAATATATTATTTATTATATAATATATATTATTTATATATATATGAGATGCAGAATTCTAAGATATATCAGGCAGAATGACTTTGCCCTTTACATGGTGAAATAGGAAAGTCAATTTTAATACTTGTGAAATAGTAATGTTAAATATTATAGTTTCAAATACATAATTTTTTTTTTTTTTTTTTTTTTTTGAGACAGAGTCTCACTTTGTTGCCCAGGCTAGAGTGAGTGCCGTGGTGTCAGCCTGGCTCACAGCAACCTCAATCTCCGGGGCTCCAGCGATCCTACTGCCTCAGCCTCCCGAGTAGCTGGGACTACAGGCATGCACCACCATGCCCGGCTAATTTTTTGTATATATATTTTTAGTCTGTCAATTAATTTATTTCTATTTTTGGTAGAGACGGGGTCTCGCTCAGGCTGGTTTCGAACTCCTGACCTTGAGCAATCCGCCCGCCTCGGCCTCCCAAAGTGCTAGGATTACAGGCATGAGCCACCACGCCCGGCCCAAATACATAATTTTTAATGCATTTAATTATTTTGACTATGGAGAGAAAATGGATATATTCTGTATGGTCTAATGTCTCAACTAATCAGAATTCTGTGTCTCTTACTTTTACTAGGCAGGCACTGAGTTTTGAAGAAACCAGGGTAGTATTCTAATCCCACCACTCACCTTCTTTTGCAGCCATTATATATGTCAGTTCTGCAAGAAAAGAAGTGGCCTGAAAATGGAACTTTCCATTTTTTTCTCAGTAATGCTAAATTCTATAATATAAAAAAGCAGAGACCATATGTTTTGTAAGAAAAAAGGTTGTGACTAAATACTTTCATCTGCATCCAGGTTGTTTTTTACATGTGAAGAATAAATAAATATGTGTCTTGATACAGGTTATCTAAGTATGCTTTAAATAATTACTTCAATGAGTAATCCAGCCAAAAATAATAAAATTTTGACATAAAACAATGAACTATAAACTCTAAGGCATAAAAAGTAATCCAAATATAATTCATTAGACTGATTGCTACATGAATATCCACAGAAAATGTAAAAAATAACTTAGTTACAGAGTAGCTGGAGGAAGTTGGGTGGTGGTGGTGGGTAGGTACTGCATTTCATGTCTGCTGTAGTGCACTACTCAAAAAACAATTTTGTCTTGACAATTAGAGAAAAAGAACTAAAGCATTTTACTAGTTAAGGACTAGAAGAATTAAAAATGATTAAACAACCGCTAAATTTTGTGCAAGGCTTCTCATACTGAATGTTTGGTGTAGGCCCCATTTTGAATAATTTTAAAAATTAAAGCCTTTTAAAAGCAGAATGAAAATATCCACACCTTAAAAATTAATATTAAATCTACTCAGTTTCTTTCTGTGCTCATAATTTAAAAACTTCAATAATTTAATTCACTGCCTATATAATTGTGTAAAACCTGATTTACCCAAATTAAGTCCTAAAGTAAACTTAATCATTGCTTATAGCTATTTTCCAATTCTTCATTAGATCAAATACTGCTGCTTCTAGCTATGATATAATAAAACAACAGTTTTTAAACTTTTAATAACCTAGTTAATTTTCTATCAAGCAACACTATTTACTTCAATAAGCAGTCTCTGTTTCATTGTCTCTTAATTATCTGAGCATTATGATTACTTTCCTCAGATGTGTTGTTTCTCTTAACTATGTGTTTCTTAAATTATTAATACGATTACATTTTGTCCTGGGCACATTAAAACAAACATTTCAAAATAATTTCTTCAATCACCTATTATTTGATATAGGTCTAATTCAACACTAAGTTAAAAATAATGGCTATCTTTTCAGTGTAAGTAGTTATGTATTTTAGTGGATCTCCTATCTTATTCTAATCAGGACAAGTTTTTCTGAATTGAGTTTTCTTACTGTTCACAGAATTGGGCAGTTACAGAAGTCTGTGTAAATCATTTCTATTAGTCTCATAACTATTTAAGCTATTGTTACTGAACAGAACACTAACTTCTATAGTATTAATATCTATCTAAACATTTGCCCCATCTTGGTAGGCTTTTATTTTTAGCAATATATTTTTTCACAATCTCAGTGTTACATGCCTTATTGAGGATTCTCCAGCGATAATGCAAACAATTTCAGCAGCCCAAAGGGGAGACACTCTGAATTTTGACACAAAATGTGTGGTTTTAGAATGTTCCTCAAATCCCTCAAGCAGAGTAGGGCATACTCTGATTTTCTCACATTTTTTAAGACCCTGAAGTATTGCTATAAAAAACATTGGCTTTCTTTTTCAAGGGAAACAGCTTTTACTCTCCAAATTGTTTATGCTGCTCAAAATTTTTAAAGCATCCAATCCATAATAAAATGCTGACAATACAGCTATTGACAGCAACAGGTAGCCAGTGGCTGTAAAATACACAGTGCTTTCTCCAAGTTTGAATCAAACAGGATCTCACATATCTCAGATCTTGTTCTTGGTAAAAAGGGATAAAAGGAACTGAGAGAAATGCTCTTGGCTGGCACTGGCTGGGGAGTTGGAGGGATGAGGAGGTGTTAGCGAGAGGGATCCGGTATCTTTTTGTTTCATTAAAATCCTGGCTTGACAGGAAACATAGGGGAAACTTATCCACAGAAACGGTGCATCCGCTGTGCAGGCCAGAAAGTAGATTCTCCCACCGCTACTCAAAATAAAGAAACTTATAGTTCTCTTTCTCTCATGTTTCTGGCCACAGTCATCTTTCTTTCCTTCTTCCGTATTCACTATTGTACGCTATTCCAATCACTTAATTTTCTTTCTTAAAACTCTGAATGCCAAGAGCAAAAGCCCTTAGGAAGTTGTCCATGATTGTGTGCCAATTCAGTTCAAAATCTATATAGACACTTGGACTCGTTAAAATGAGAGTGTGATTTGATTGACCTACTTTTAGTTTACGTTTTTTAAAATTAGAGGGATTGAGTGAATTTGAGGGTGAACTGAATTCTAATTCCAAATGCTCGAGTTTCTTATTCTGCTAAAGAGTGTGCTGAATGAGTCGAGGTGGAGGCAACATTTAGCATTCGATTGGGCAGACCGTATTGCATTTTCTATTTTTCAAGTGATTGCCTTGGAAGGAATTTCACTTACTTATTGATGCCACAAATATTTATTGAGCACCTACTATACGGGCAAGAAGTCTTTAGAGCCCAGTGGCTGTATCTCTTGAGATCACACTCCTCTGAGAAGGCATCACAGAAACAACTGAAAGACAACGTAAGTGCTGTGCCATCATGGGAGAGATGATGATTCCTTTCCTCTGGGAGAGGACAGTGATGTGTTAGAGAAGGTTTCACAGAGAAGGTAGAAGACAACTAGGAATGCATGAGGCCAAAGCCATCACAGAAATAGGAAAAGCTTGAGCCAAAGGGAAGGAACACACATGTGGGGGTATAAGTGAAGCTGGATAGGTAGCCTCAGTTCAAGTTCTGAAGCACTCTACATGCCCTGGTAAGGGCATCATATGATGTCAAAAGTTACACGGACCTATGGGTCCTTCTCAATGGTGAGTAGGAAAAACAAAAAATCCCATCCATTGTTTTCGCGAAGGTTTCCATGGATGGGGATCCTTGCAATGAAACACTTGTATCGTGTTTCATTACTGAAGTCAGTTGTAGAAGAATTTCTGAGAATTGCAGAAACACACTAAGTAAAAGCAAAGTCTTCTCTTGCAATGAATCCTTAAAACATTCCAATATCCGCTGCTACAAACTTGCAAAAAGTCTTTTAACTCTGGCCTTGGACAAGCAATGATTTATGTCAAGTAAGTAATAACTATAAAGTGTTTGGTGAACTCTATACATTTTGGCAAGAGAGCACGCTGGTGAGGATTTCCCAGGTTGATAGTAGATGTGTTTGTTGCTATTTTCATGGTTGAGTGAGTGTGTGAGAGTGTGTGTGTGTGTTATTTAATACATTGGGACTTCTCTGCTATGTTTTGATCAACTACTATGTGTATTTGGGATTTTCAGGTGAATGCACAAGAACATAAATAATATGCAAAAAAACCCTTTCATTCATTATTATTGAATAACATATAGGGACGCTGTGAGAGTTAATTAGTGGGAACTTAAACTCCAGTTTATAAATTCTAAGTAGGATTATATGTATACATATTAATATTTACTCACTGAAACTTTTTAGTCTGGCACATTGGATTGTAACAGAATGCAATAATCAAGCATAATTGCTTCCACACAAAAAAGGTCCATATCAATCTTTTCTTGATGACCTATTTTCAGTGAGTTTTCCCCAGTAGTGCAATCACCCAAACAAATCTCAAGCAGACTGTGTATTATAGTCTCAAAGCCTCACATTTAAAAAGCAGCCTTTTCCACGTATTTATAAGTGAAAACTCACTGCATGAAGATACACTTTCTCTGCCAGAGACCTAACCTGCCTCACAGCAAAGGGGTTATATTCCATTATCAACAGTAGAGAGACTATTTGGCTAAATATTTTATCTTCACTTGCCTGATTGTCATCAAGCCTAATACAACTTAATCTGTCATATTTGTAAAACCTGAAAGTTTTTTCCCCCCAAATTGACAGATGCTGTAGAATTCTAATTATAAAATGTGAATTAAAAAATGATGTCTTGAAAAGCTCCCTCCAGGTATCAAACTGGAATACTTTCTTATGGGTATTTTGCCATTTTCAGGGGTACAGGGTGGAAGGGTTAATATAAAATTTTGAATAATTTATGGAGAAACACAAGATGCACATACAAGCATCTTGTGCTTTTTTTGTTTGCCAAGAATACTGAATAGTTAAAAAGCAATGAAAGGTTAGGGTGAAAATAAGTTAGAATCACAGGCAAGACAGAAGGATCACTGGATATTTTCTTATGGGATAGATAGTGCCCACATGTGCAATATCTTAAAGTATTTAGTGGCAACACATACTAGTCACTAATTAAAAGTGATTTCATCTTTATGTTTCACAGGGATCAATTTTGCAGACAGCATTGCCATCTATGTTCAAAATTCGTCAATGTAGCCAAGAATCATATGCATACCAACTCATTCTTTGAAATTCTGGGACCAACACCTTAACCTTTGTCACAAAAGAGAAGCTGCCACCACCAAAAACTAAGCCCCAAGTTGGGACAGACTTAACTGTGGAAATTATGTTACATTCTTCTACTGGTAAGTGTTCAGCAGAACATACAAGAAGAATGTTTTAACATATGCATTTTGCTTATATATTTTCCTTATTACACATTATTTTGAATGTGATAGTGTAGAACAATGAAGAGCACCAAATGCATTTCAGAGCAGTGGTGCAAAACCCAACCAACTTCTGCATTTAATCTTCTCCTTAAGTAAATAATCTAAAACCAGTAGCATAGGCTTATCCTTTTGTTTCTTGAATATAGCAAAAAAGGGGGAAAGGGGCATAAAGAGGCTTATGATATTGAGTGAAACTGCAAATCTTCTATGTTCAAAAAGAAGTGCTGCTCATATGATCACAGATTTTTTTTAAAAAATGAATTCACATCTTTGTCTTTCCTTTTTCTGAATTTCCACAGACTCAAACTCTGATCCAAAGAGTCCAGCATGGATTTTATTATTCTCTTTTCTGGTATGCTCCCACCAGGGTACATTTTATGTCTGTAACCAGATTAACTCCTCAAAGACAAAAAGTATTTATTAAAGTCCAAACACAGTGTGGAGCACACAGTCACTGTAAAATGACCATATGCTGAACTGAATTCCACCGATCTAAACTGTACCCAAATCTTTTGGAAAGGACAGCACTGCCTTCAGGTCACAGGAAGAAGCAGCATTCTTTATGCCCTTTCTTTATGTTGGAGGCAGAAAAAAAGTCAGATTCAAAATATCTAAGACACGTGCTACAATTAAACTTAATAATTTCCCCCAAGGACATAATTTTCTAATGTTCAAAATAAAGCAATATCAGTTTTGAGCAGCATGAAAAAATGCATAGATAGCTTTATTTATTTATGTGTGTATATAATGCATAATACACATACAAGTGAGTTTATAACATATATAAATGTATTCATATATACATTACATGTCATTTCCCTACTCTGAAAGCCATCAAAATAAACTTTACTATAACCAAACATTTCTAGTGAATAATCCATTTAGTCATACTTTTTATATAGACAAAAGTCTTGCATCCAACTCATATAGCTTACATTTCAGTCCTCAGCAGCTGTCACCTTCTCCTTTCCCTAAACTAAATGATTCCTTAATTTACTACTTCATGTATCTTTAATCTATCTTAATAGACATATAGCAGATAACAAAATCCTATTTTATTTTTCATGAATTAAAAGAAAAATAGCTAAAGTCATTTTAAAGACAAATTTTGGGAAGCCTAGTCTATGGATTATTTTCCATTGCACTATTTTTATGTAAAACACAAGTCATAAGCAATTTACAGAAATACTAGTTTATGCTATACGAACATGACAACCTTCAGGCAAGCTGAATTTGCAGATATGAAAAAACCCTGTGCGCTGGCAGACTTCTGGCAGCACAGTCATACATGTGTTCATTGTAACAAGGGAAAATATAAGGGTTTCAAAGGTGAATGAAGCAAATAGTCTGGAGATGGGCACTGGATAAGACTGGCCTTAAACTACGAATATACACAAGTCCATCCTTTAAAAAAAAAAGTTTGTCTGTTATGGTTAAGTTCTGACTATGATCTCTTCTAAAATAGGACATTTTAAGCAGCACCATTTCCTCTTATTGCTACTCCAGGCACTGAGTTAATCTGTTCCAAGAAAATGTCTAGTTTCAATTCCTATGCCTTGTCATAACAAATTTAGAGTTCCACCAATCAAAAATAAGCAGGCTTCAAGCTACTATCCTCTATTTCTCTGCTTTCCTTTCTTCCCTCCAAATTATCAACTTCTATATAATTTTATGTATTCATTGCCTTCACTTTTCCTTCTTGGATATTTCTCTTATTCTACCTGTTCCATGCTAAATCTTCACCTTCCCAGGGAAAACACTTGCTTGAGGGTCACCAATGCCTCACTCTCCAGAGAATGGCACCATGCCCTATCAATTATACCAGTTATATTTATATCAAGTGAGATAATGTATGTGAAAGTGCTTGTTAAACATTAAAATAGTATATAAAGAGGATGGTATTATTAATATTATATTCCAAATGATTTATCAAATTTCCACTGTGACTACCACAGTGTAACAGCCTTTTAACCAAGCTTCCTGATTACCTGTCTCACTGTGCTACAATCTACCCTATACTCTGATGCCTGAGTTATCTTCCTAAAATAAAGAGATCCACTCAAGTCAATTCCCTGCTCAAAACCCTTCAGTAGTTTCCCATTCTGTAATAGATGGATTTAAAATTCCAAACCATTCAATTAACCATTGCAAATTCTACCTACTACTTGAAATTTTCCACTGCTACACATCCCTCCCAATTGTTTCCTCCCTCCAAACACTGTATCTCACTCTCCTTCCACACTTCTCTGAATGGCAACCTTTTTCCCCTGATGCCCTTTGCTCCTGTGGTGACATCTAAAGCCCCATCCATCCATTCTGTAGGGGCTACATCCAACTCAATCTCCTCCTAGAAACCTTCCTAGAGGTGAGTTTAAGACTAAATATATATCCACACATAACTCACACTCTCACAATTCACAAACTCCACTGTGTATGAGAACTACTTATGTGTGCATCTTTCTATCTTGTGAAAATTTAGCCAACCATTAGAGGAATATTCTCTCTAGAATATTTATCACAAGGAATATGCTCAATAAACATTCACTGAATTTATCTGCACTGTGTCATCACTATTGACTTTTAAGGATATTAGAGTAGTAATCTGGAACATCTAGAAAAGGTCATTGTTAATTTTTAAATGGAGTTATTAGTCCTTCTGAAATATAGTAAAAAGAAATAGCTTAGAATGATAAGTAAAGAAAATTTTATTGTAAAAACACACACAAAGTGAACTGCTGAATTGAAAAAAAAATAGCTAAATCTTTTATATATTTCATAAAACAATAAGCCTGGTTCTAATAAATTATGTATAGAGAAAGAAAATAAATAATAATACATATCAAGAATATGCATCATTGGCAAAATGAAAGATGACTATATGCCTGTGTCCTGATAGAAATGTCACTTGGAAAATGTTCATTCATTTTCCCACCTGCTGATAGACTTGAATCTCTGGACCAACTCCAAGACTGTCTGCCCTACTGAAGTTCTTTTGGCTCATAAAGACTATGAGGTCAACCACGGTAGTCCACACTCCTCCTTCTAGGGTTACTCTGAAGCTGAAACTGCCTTATGAAGAGGAGAAAGAGATGGGAAGTTTCCAGGACCTTTGTCCTGTGGCACTCACTAGCTTTCCTTTAGGACAGTATAAAACTTGCCAATATCTCTAACTTAAGAAAAATGAACTAAGATTAGTAGTATTATAAAGTTGGGCTATATCTGCGGTTTTAATCCCTCGCTGTATTCTATAATCAACTGGGGAGTTTTAAGAAAACATCCATGTCTGGGCTCAGCACTCACACATTATAATGTGCTTGATCTGATGCCTAAGCATCAATATGGTTTGAAAGTTCCTCAGGTGCATTAGTCAGCTCGGGCTGTTATAAGCAAAGATCGGGTTGCTAAACCAAGAGACATTTATTTCTCATACATCTGGAGTGGGGAAGTCCTAGATCTAAAGGCCAGAAGACCTGATTCCTTGTGGGGGTTCTAATTTTGGCTTACAGACAGCTGCCTTCTTGCTGTGTCCTTACATCATGGAGAGAAAGACAGCTCTGGTCTCTTCCTCTTTTCATACAGGCACTAATCCAATTCATGATGGATCAGTCTTCAGGACTCTAATTACCTCCAGAGGCTCTATCTCCAAATAATATCACATTGGTAGTTAGGGCCCGAACATAAGAATTTTGAAAGGGAGAGAATCATTCAGTCCACACCAGGTAAGTCCAAAGTGCAGCCAGTATTGAGAACTACTTACCTAGATAAATTGTTATCAACTTTATTGTGCACTGAAAAGTAAACACGGCAATGATATCCCACATGCTCAAGGATATCCTTATGTTCCTGTGGGCAAATCACGATTTTGCGCAATTCTGTGTGGTGGCTGAGACACCACTTTTATATACCTTATTCAAGAAAATGATATAGCAGTCAGTTCATCAAAAAAGAAAAGAAAAGAAAAAAAAAGAAAGAAAATGGGTCAGAATGTAAGTGGGTAAAAATTTATTTATGGAAATAATTTTTAATCTGATAACAATATGATTGAAAACCATGAGAAAAACTAGAAAGTTTCTTATATCTGGCCAGCATTTTCTAATCATGTAATCAGGACTCTGGTCGTGACTATGATCTCTACCTAAAGAGGTCATTTTGAAAAGCAGTATTTTTTTTTTCATTCCTACTCAAGGTACTGAGTTTATCAGTTTAGAGAGAAGGGATTATATCAGCACCCAACTTCAGGTAAATATATTAGAGCTTTAGGAGTCAAGAAATAAGTAGCTCAGTCAGTGACAGTAAAAGAGTAGAAAAATTATGGAGTGTTAAATGGAAAGGCAGCGAGAGAGGACAGAATGATTCTCCAAGAGTGGAAAGGTACCTGTAGTCTAGCCATTGTTATAAATATTTTAACAGAAAATCCTTCTTTCATAGTAATTAATAAATTATCCCTTTTGAATATATAAGGACTATATTTCCAAGGGAACTTGTAAAAAATATATATATTATTAATGTGTATGTTAATTGACTCATGCTTATTGAATAAGATCAGAAAATTCACATTAATGGGGACCCTGGAATAACTAAGTTTACTTCCATATCTGTGGACAAATATCAGAAGTGAAAAAAAGAAAGAGGCAATTGGCCCATTTCAACACACTGGAAATTGTAGGCAGAAACATCTGTCAACTCATACTTAAAATGCTATTAACTACAAAGAACCCCAAATTAACACAGTAAAAGTATTTTTTACTAATGGTAACAAATAGCATCAATCTCCTCCCTATCAAACTTTTCACCAAGATGATGAGCAAACCTAAGTGCATATGATTATCTTAAATTCATACTCAAAGGAAGTGAAGGCGAAGAAGTTGCAACAAAAAAAGAAAGGAAAAAAGGAAAGAAGGGAGGGCAAAGAAAAGAAGTAAAACAAAATGCCTAACAAAAGAAAAAGTTCCTTTTTTTCCCTGCTTTTGACAACTATGAGGATCTCTAATTCATCTCGTGCCCCGTTCCATTTGAATTCAACTAATTCACATGTGGTATGTGCAGTGCTGAGTGCAGCACATCATCTCTGGGATTAATGATAACACTACGGACAAACTCCAAAGCACACACATCCACATGATGTAGATGCATTTCCCATCATTTGCCTGGTTTCCATGACTGTCTTGGGCCACTATCTCTTATGGCCGGCTTGACTACAGAAATTTCTTTTCCTTTTATTTTATCACATTATGGAGGTACAAATATTGTTAGGGTTACATATATTGCCCTTGCCATTCCTCCCCCGGCCCCCACTATCCCCCCCTTGCCAAAATATCAAGCATGTCCAACCCCTAGGTGGTGCACATCGCACCTATTTTGTAAGTATATATCCTTCCCCTCCTCCCCCCCATCTGCCCACCACCTGATAAAAGTTTTCTTTCTTTCTTTTTTTATTTTTTTGACTAGAGAAAATTTAATCCAATATGGCTTTTCACTGAAAATACAATCTTCATGGGCTCATGATGCTTCATTTCTCATTACTGACCACCCATCACCCCCATTGCCCTTTCCTCCCCAACATACAAGCAGTACACGCACACATACACACAGAGCTACATTCACTGACTTGATGCCCTGGCTGCCTGTGACATATCAAAGATTCATTGGTGCCAACTCATATAGAATTACATCTTCACTCAAGACTGCCTTTGCAACTACCCATGCAGTATCAATCACGGGAGCTTTATTTTTCATGCATACATAGTGTCTGGATCTAGGTGATGCTGTATGTGCATTTCTGGGAGAATCAATGGAAGTGAAGTTCTAATGCCAGAAGTGACATTAAAGA
Source organism: Microcebus murinus (assembly GCF_040939455.1). Classification (NCBI taxonomy): domain Eukaryota; kingdom Metazoa; phylum Chordata; class Mammalia; order Primates; family Cheirogaleidae; genus Microcebus; species Microcebus murinus. The sequence continues at coordinate 75,333,832 of NC_134112.1, read as the reverse complement.
TGGATGGGTCAAGGTGAATGCTGACCTTATTCTTGGATTCAGATCAGAATCAAATGAAGGAAAGACCAGTGGGATTGGCCAATTTCAACAACAAAAAGCTACTTTTTTCTAAGAAGCTTAATGGTACAATCTCTCTAAGACCCTATGCATTAAAGATTTATTAAGCACCTATGATAGGTGCTAAGTCCAAGAATGCAAGCCTGAATGAAATATAGTTTTTGCCCTTACAGAGATTAATCTAGTGAAGGAGACAGATAAATTTCAAAACAATATAGTGGATACTAGAACAAATTATGGAAAACATGCTCTGTGAACAGAGCACTCACTTTCAAACCAGGAGTCAACCTCATGCATTCAACCTCAGTCTGTAAAGGCCACAAAGTGGCCATGAAACTTTCTTCACCTATGCTGCTCTACCAAGGGCTACCACAATGTATCTATAATGTTTGTATCGCTAACACAATATAGGCCACAAATAACCCACATGCATGAACAATTCAAATAATTTCAGTGACTAACACATTTTTCTTGTTGAGTGGACAACTTCTCATGAGTACTAGCAATTATTACTTTATCAGCTTTACTGTTATTGCTCTGAAACAGCATGGCCCAATAGACTTTCTGCAATGATAGAAATGTTTTCTATCTGTACTGCCCCACATGTTTGCCACTGGCCACGTAGACTACTGAGCACTTGAAATGTGGCTGGTGTGATTGAAGAATTGAATTGTTTCATTTTTAGTAAATTTTAAATTTAATAGCCACATCTGCCCAGTGGCTATGACATCAGACAGCACAGTTCCAAAATAAAAGTGTTTTAGGATTGTGCAATATGATAAACATTTTTTCTTTAATGGCTATATAGTATGGTATACATGTCTCTGAAGAATTGCAAACACATACAAAAACATAGTTTCCTTTTGTAACCTGAAGTTCCTGCTAGGAATTACTCCCAATCAGACATTAAAAGCTAAAGCACAATTTAAATCATGTTTCAGTTGGCTCTGACTTCTGCCACTGGCATTCTAGATGGAGTGGGAAGCATTTTAAAATACTTGAGAGTGAAACATATTCAACACTTTAAGAGATATTTGGAAAAGACTGGCATTCTCAACTAGTTGTGAATGGAGAAAGTATCTGAAAAGTGAGATTTAAAGGTTTTCATCGTGGGACCGAATCAGATTAGCTGGATTGTGCACATCATGAGTGTCAGAGCTCTGCTGAATTATTAGTGTCTAACATGGTGCTTAACAGATGTCGGGGCACCCGGTAAACAAGTAATGAATGAGCAGTTAAAGTAGTATGGATGGGACTGTTCTATATATGGATAACAACGGTCGTTTCATGACCATATGCATTTGTCAAAATTTTCAAGATGGTAAACTAGAAAAAGTAAATTATGAATTTTTTTTAAAAAGACAAAAATGAAATATGAGAAAAAAGCACATGGGAAAAATCATGAAGGGGATCTGTAAGAAAAAAAATGAGATTCTAAAATGTATCATCACACCCAATGTAAGCAAGCTAGTAAATCATAAACAGCAAACTGATCTCCTAGTAATAAAAAGAGAAGAAGCATCAGGCTTTGGAGTTAGAAAGAATATATTGGCTGAAACAGGCTGTGTGATATTAGGTAAGTTATTGGACTTCTCTGCACTGTGTTTTCTTATCTATAAAAGGTATAAAATGAAAATACCAACATCAAAAGATCTAGGGGGAAAATAAATGAGAAAATGTACCAGAAATGCACATAGTAAACACTTGAGTTGATGTAACTGGAAATAAAACACAAGTTCATCTTCTCAATCAAGTCCTTCCTTTGAGGCTCTGGTCCTGAATGAGGGAGTTCCATTTCCCTGCTACAGTCTGAGCAGTTGGCAAATTGCTGGTCAAATAAAGTTTTCAGTGTTACTCAAATCATTTTGGACCTTCGGATTATGAGACTGACACACCACCTACTATGCTAGGAAAGCAGGTTAGATTAATGGCCAATAAACATGTTTAAAAAAATACTCAACGTCCTAATCATCAGGGAAATGCAAATCAAAACCACAGTGAAATATCACCTAACTCCAGTGAGAATGGCTTTCATCAAAAAGTCCCAAAACAACAGATGCTGGCATGGATGCTGAGAAAAACGAACACTTTATACATTGTCGGTGGTACTCAAACTAGTACAATTTCTATGGAAAGTAGCACGGAGATACCTCAAAAAATTGAAAGTAGACCTACCATTTGATCCAGCAATCCCACTACTGAGTATTTATCCAAAGGAAAAAAAGACATTCTATAAAAGAGACAGTTGCACATGAATGTTCCTAGCAGCACAATTCACAATTGTGCCCATCGATAAATGAGTGCCCATTGATAAATGAGTGGATTCATAAAATGTGGTATATGTATACAATGGGGTTTTACTCAGTCATTAAAAAAATGGTAAATTGATACCTTTTGTAACAACCTGGACAGAAATGGAGACCATTCTTCTAAGTGAAGTATCACAAAAATGGAAATACAAACACCAGACGTACTCACTACTAAATTGGAACTAATGGGTCAACACTTAGGTGCACATATGAAAGCAAAACTTAACGGAAATCAAACAGGTTGGGGGGAGGTAAGGATGGGTAAATTCACACCTAATGGGTACAATGCACACTATCAAGATGATAGACACACTCATAACTTTGACTCAAACTGTACAAAAGTAAATTATGTAACCAAAACATTTATACCCCCGTAACATTCTGAAATTTTAAAGAAAGACTAAAGAAAAAAACTTTGGGGAGTTAAAGAGAATGGGGAAATGTAGATCATGCTTCCAGAAAAACCTGAATTTTTGCCAGAAGCAAAATTCCCACCACATAAAATTTTAAGCAAGATCTTAAATCTCTAGTGCAGACATGAGAGCAGAAATGAATTCATCAATGAAATGATTTATCCTGGCAAACTTCCCCGAGTGCATGCAACCACAGTCTGCATGAAAAGGAGAGAGAAATGAAATAAAGAAAATTGCTACTCTGCAAATCAAAAGTAATTAATTTTATGAATAGAGACTAGTTATTATTTGGGGAAAAACCATGAATATTTTATATTTGTGGTTACAGTTTGTTTTCAGAGGATAAATAGATCAAACCAAGAGTCATAACATATTGAATTCCACTGACTCTGTAGCCAGGATAAATTAAGAAATTAATTATTGAAGAGGAGTTGGGTATAATTTGTAGTTAATGTAGCTCTTAAAGCAGTAAGACATGACTAAAAAGTTCAGAATCTGATTCATTACATGTTTAATAATAATACTTAAACATGTGAACTTAGTGTTCCTTGCAGCAGCACTATAACTCACTTAATTCAAAGATCCTGAATTCTCATTAATTGGAAGAAACTATTCCTTAAAAGCTCTTAAAACACCTACCTCTCCTCTATGACTCATAGTTAAGCCTCCTTACAGGAAAGCAACTGCAGTTTTCCCCATAAGATACCTGTTCAGTGTCAAGAAAAAAATGTGTTTCAGCCCACATACTCTGAGAAATTTTCTGTTTGGAAAGTTTTTTGAAAGAAGCCGTTGGTCTATATTCCCAGTTCATAACATCCGAACACTCCGGACTCAGAAAGTGATATGATCCTGATCACCAAGACTTTCTTAATGCCACTAATGAACACCTTAGTGAACTCTACAACTTACTCCTGGGCAATGGAAACAGTGTTAGCCTAATGTTCACGTTGTATTGAGCTGTCATCTTCTACAGTGAGTCTCAGTCAGTTGACAGACCCTTACTAAACACCTACGGCATCCAGGATACCTCACTGGATTCAAGGACACTGAACATGAGGAATAAACATATCCACAAATACTAAAGTAGGTGCTAGGGGGAAAATAGTTTAAGTGGAGGCTGAATTTTTTATTTGTACATAATGTGCTTCAGTTTTTCAAGACATTCTACCCCAAGATCAAGATATTCATGCCATTTGAGGTTACCAATGCCTCTAGGTCAGCTTGTTGGCAACAACCTAAAAGGAGAACTTTGTCAAAATGGTAAGGGATACAAAAGTAGTCACCTTCAAGTTTCAAAACAAAACAAACAAAAAATGCACAACACATTTTGAGTTTCATTACAGGATTAAATTCAACATCATTACATAAGCTTGTGATACTCTTAATCAATTCAATTCGTTATGCTTAAATTTTATTTCATCAAAAAGTTAAAGAAGATGTACAATAAATTGAAATCTACACAACCAAAAACAGGCTACAAAGAATGCTTTACTGAGAAAAATCTTTGCAAGTGTCGCATGTTCACATAATGGAATATTACTCAGCCACAAAAAAGAATGAAGTGCTGATACATGCTATAACATGGATGATCCTTTAAAACATTATGCCAAATGAAGAAATCCAGACAGAAGAGGCCACATGTTGCATGATTCTATTTCTATAAAATGTTCAGAATAGGCAAATCTATAGATAGAAAATAGATTAGTGGTTGCTAGAAGCTGGGGTTATGGGGAATGGGGAAGGCCTGCTAATGAGTGTGAGGTTTCTTTTTGGGGGCAATTTAAATGTTCTGGAATTAGATAGTGATGATGGCTGCACAACATAATGAATATCCTAAAAAACACTGAATTGTACAGTTTAAAAAGATGAATTGTATGATATGTGAATTTTATGTCAATTATTTGAAAACAAAGAGAGTTACAAGATACTCCAGGTATGTGGTTTTGATGACATACAAAGCTATACTCTCTGGTTTACTTCCCTTCTGTTGTGAGAGTTAATTAAATAATAGTTTAAGTCCTAAGAGGACCTGGCTTTGTTGATAAAACAGACCTATAACAGAAATATAAATTCAACAGGTGTGTGTTTGAGACTACAGCACTTTTAAAAAATGTCTTCCTCTCTCCAGAATCAACTGTAAGTTTTTAGAGTCAACCAGGACCAAAGATTCCCCTGCAAGTATCATATGTCAACTGTGTGCATCACACCAGCCTTGAGCACTTTTATAAAGCTTTTGGAATTTAAATCATATTCATGTATGTAGTGGACTATGGGCAATTATGACCATATTTTTGTACAAGTCTCATTAGTTAGAACTTGAAAAATGATTTTTCTGTTTGCAAACCTTACTGTGCCAAAAGCAGCACCATCTATTGGATGAAAGTGTAGGTTTAATATTTACTCTCTATTATGAACCATCTGAAATTTAAAACTTGGGTTCATCTGATTGAAAAGAGTTAGGTACCTGTACTCACAAACTGAGGCACAACATCTTGTAACTTTCAGGTTAATGTCTTCAAATCTATTATAGTCCATTGTTATGCAAAATCTTCATGAAGGAAAAAATAAAATGCGAAAACCCAATCTTACAATTTTTCCGGAAAATGACTGGAAAACTTGAATCTGCATCCCAGGCAAATGCTCAAACTGGCTATTTCAGAATGCAATTTCAGTTTTAAATGTGCAACCTGGAGAGTGGTGGATGAAAGACAAATCCATGAATAAATACATGGACCGGCAGCTCTCCTCTGACTTTGGCAGCAGCGGCAGAATGCAGATAGAGATTTTGATTGAACTTTTTTTTTTTTTAAGTAACTGCCTGGACTTGAATGTGACTAAACTGAAAGTACTAGAAAACACTGAAAAGTCAGGTTGGTGCTTGTTCCTGTTACTACCTTTCAGGTGTGCACAGTGTGTGTGTGTGTGTGTGTGCAATTCACACCAGACACGTGTATTTTTCATCTAAGCCCACAATACCTGTAGCATGAAAATGAACAACAAAAATACAGTGTAGTTTGTAGTCTCGCACCACGGTTGCATTTCTGGTTATTTTTTAATCTTCGTTATGTGCATCTAAAAGGCTCTCTCCACACTTAGCAGAAGAGGAGAGGCGAACGGCGGCGGCAGGGACGCGGGAACCCCGCGGGCGTCTTGCGGGGCCCGGGGCGCGTTCCCCGCGGGCACAGGGCGGGCGGCGGCGCGGCGCGGGGCGCGCGTCTCCCACGCGGCTGACACCCGTCGCAACGCCGCGGCCGCGCGGGAGCCCCGTGGACCGTCCCTTTTTCCTCCTTGCTAGATGGCGACGGCAGCAAGTGGCGAATACGTTGAAATCCCCCACCCCGCGCCCCGGCGCTCCCGGAGCCGAAACCCCAGCGGGGTCTGATCACTCACCCAGGCGGCAAACGCACAGCAGCTGGATGCAAGCGAGGAGGCGCTTTAGCTCGAGCATTTCCAGACGGTCGGGGGCCCCGCGCCGCGCGGCTCCTTTGCTTCGCAGGCTGGAGAGGGAGGGGGCGCGCAGGAAATGTTCTTTTCTAATCCTCCAGTGTATAGATATGAGATCGTGTGCGTGTGTCTGCGTGTGTGTGAGAGAGGCAGAGAGAGGCAGAGAGAGAGAGAGACGCGTGGCGGTGCGGGGCCCGGGGCCGCTAGCCGAGGCGCATGCCGCCGGCGTGCGGGAGTTTGTCTGCTGCGCGGCTGCGGCGGCCGCGGTCTGAGCGCTCCGAGCCCGCGGCGCCCGAGTGCCGGGTGCGCGCTCGGCCGGGCTGTGCGCGCCGCGGCCGCCGGCGGGGGCGGGGGCGCGGGCCGGCGCGGCTGGAGCGTGCGGCGGGCCGGGGTCGCGCGGGGGGCGGAGGGGCGCGGCTGTCGCTCTGGGTCCGGATCCCAATGTGGCAACTCACACAGCGACACTCCTCCCTCGGTCTGCTGCCAGTGCTTTCGCTGCCCCGGAGTTAGTGGAACCCGCTGGGGGTTTAGAATCTTCCCGGAGAAAAACGTCTCTTCTTTAAGACTCCTGCATCACTTTGGAGAAGAGAAGGCCAGAACCCCCCCACCCCCCATTGTCCCGCACAGCCAGAGGTTGACCTTTGGGTTTCACCCCGGGAATGTTTTTCATTTTATTGTTGTTCTCTCTGCAGATGCTTAGTGAGTCCAATCAGAAAGCGGCGGGGGCGCCTGAGTACATGGGATTCTTCTCCCCTTTTCTTTCCATTTTCCAAATAACCAAAGTGGTAGACCCCATTACCTTTGAGGCAGTTGACTCCAGATCTCCAGCCCTGGTTGTGACCAGTCTGACCTTGCCCCTTCCCTAGACCCCAGTCAAACCGCCCTGCTGTGCACAGCTGCCCGGGGGATCTTTCAATACGGCAATGGTCCTGCTGGAGAGAACTACCCAAGTCCTCCTAGCACAGACCCCCACAGCAAGATTTTTTAATTGCTTGACTGAAGAGTATAAAATCAATATATAAGCCCAGTTCCTAGCACAATGGCAAAAAAAATAAAAATAAAAAATAAAGATGTTTCCTAAATGTTTGTTGAATTCATTGGCGCCTAAAGGAAACAATGATAAGGTAACCTGGCATTCTGCAAGAGCCTGACTATACCCAGCCTTGAAAATTTATGAGTTTTCATTTATGTGATATTCTTTAACTATTAGTACATTTTTCTGCTTATATGAGACCCAATTTGGAGCCTTTTAGGAGTCCCATTTAAGGTACAGAAAGCCAAGTTCTGGAATTATCCTAGGGTATTCTTAGTAACAGTTTGATGTAGGTATCTGTACAGTGTGTACTCCTGTGCCCTGTTCTGGTGTCAAAAAAATAGTATTCTAGCTTTAAAAAATTTAAAGAAAACTTATTGCATACAAAATTGGGTTATAAAGTGTTACTACCAATTCTCACTAATATCCACAGCCTCTGAACACTTGGCTAAATATGCAGAGCTAATGGTGCAGTTTGTTATTGCTTCAGGAATTAATTATAGTTGTCTAATAACAGATTTTGAAACTATTTAGAGTGTTTATTCAGGAATACATATCAATATTAAGAAAGTGATCCTTGATTTTATTCTTCTGTGAATAGAAATAGAAATGCTGAAACCTTTGCAAGAAGTATTATGGAGATTGATAGTTGCTCATATGAGTTTCCACATAGGAAGAAAATGGAAGTGTGTATGTGTATAAAAATTGGAAATGCACTGAGAGTTCAGAGAAAGTGTTTATTTAATATTGACTGGAGTAGGAAAGGAAGGTTTCCTAGAGATGTATAGTTAAGCAAGAAGGACTAGTAGGAAAAAATAGATGTCAAAGGCAGTGGGGACAAGAATGAAAGAAGCAGATGTCCTATGTTATAAAAATAATATACTGCATGAATTAAATTTGAGCAGATTGAGTGTGGTTAGACTATGGCAAACATTGATTTCTTAGTGGATCAGCTTGTACCTGAAATACAACACAAAGGAGGAACCATGAAAGAAACATCCAAGAACTTCAACTATTTGGAGGAAGCTAGGTTTGCTCAGGGGAATGTATGGTGTTCCCGGAGGTCCCAATTAGCAAGGATACCTTGCTATCCTGCAAGAATAATCCAACAGTCACAACAAGCATCACACTAACTCTTCTCTTACTTGGCCAGAAAGTCACATCACTAGTCATTCTGTTGAGTTAGATCACCAAACAAAAGCACTGTTGAAATAAAAGTTGCTCTGGTAAAATGGGAAATGAATCTATGGTTTCTGCTAATTTGGTTCTTATAGTTAGGATTATTATCATTCGCCTGGGAAGTCACAAAAGTTACCTTGAGGAAGTAGTCACGTTGCTATTGTGGTTTGTACAAGGAGCAGGATAGCAACCAGTTCTGTGAGACTGAGTGACAGCTATGGAAAACTGACCCAGAGGATCAGCTGATGTGGTTCTGATAGTTGTGGGGAGCGATAATGGAGTGGGAGGTTGCCGTCCTTGGAAAATGGGTCACTGAAACAGCCCAGGTATTGGAGAAAGGAAGACATCAGAAGGGCAGGCACATCAGAAACATACTGTATCTCATATTTCACAATTTTACTGGTGTCATGGTCATTTCTGAAATGTGTTACCTGATTAGTATGCATTAGCTATGGTGAGTTGAATTTATAAACTTGTAAAACTACATGACTTTATTCAGAGTCGGAATGTGTGTGTGTGTGTGTGTGTGTGTGTGTGTGTGTGTGTGTGTGTAGAGAGAGAGAGAGAGAATACAAAAAGAGACAGAGAGACAGAGACAGAGAGTACATCTATCTAAAGCATTAACTCAGTGAACTAGAAGACAGCCACTTTCTTCTCCTCTACATACCATCCCAGAGCATTTTGTAAATATAAATTCATGTATAAACCAGAGCTCTGGGAGTATTATCATTCTCAATAAGTAAAACATGCCATTAATATGAAAAATTTAAACAAAGAATTAAGAAGTAACAATATTAATTGGATCTACAAAGGTAAAGAATATTTCTAGAGGTAGATAATGGTTACTTAATTGAGGATTTGACAAAAATTTCAAAACGCAAGAGTTTTCATGGGGAGAATGAATATGGGATTCTTAAAAATGTATCCTTTACATTCATTCATTTCTGTTGTGTGTCCATTATGTATCATGTACTGCTTAAGTATGAATTACTTCATCCCTACCATAAACGGACTCATATTCTAATAAAAGAGAAAAAAAACATTGCTACTAGAATGTCTCAGCATGGGAGTGCCGGATAAAATAGAGCATGCCCAATGAAATTTGAATTTCAGGTAAATAATGAATAATTTTTTAGTACAGAATAATTTTCAGTGTACTACAATGCACTAAATTGAATGAGTAAGTTTTTAGTATAATGACAAATTTTTTAATTACAAAATAATTTTTAGTGAACTCCCATGTAATATTTGGGACATACTTATATTGTTAAAATTTTATTGTTTATTTGAAATTAAAATCTAACTGGGTGTACTGTATTTTTATTTGCTAAATCTGACAGCCCATTTTGGTGTGTCTGGAAGTTGATGTCAGGGTTGGTCATTTGTGATCATGAAATGTCCATGGTTTTCCATAAGTTTTCTACTCCACAAATCATTTCCAAAGTGTCCCTAACATGGCTATAGGTAGATGCAAATGCGGAAAGGGAGATGATTACTCTACAGAATCTGCTTGACTCTTAAATTCGGGTGATGGCCTTGTCCTCTGCCTTTCTTTTATTGTGCTGATGCCACCGAGCTCTTGTCAGCCTCTGGCTGGCCATCCTTTCAGACTGAACAGTCTGAAAGCCTTTGATTAAGTTGCAGAGTTCTGATGGAGAGATATTTGAAATTGATGTGGAAATTGCTAAACAGTCTGTGACTATCAAGACCAAATTGGAAGTCTCTGTTCATCAACTACCTGTTGAATGAAAAAGTATGATATGGTCACTAAGAAAGAGTGTAAAAGCAACCCAAGTGTTCCTAAAAGGCAGATTTGGGAATGGATGATGAAGGAGATGGTGATCCAGTTCCTCTATCAAAAGTTAATACAGCAATATTTTAAAAAGTCATTCAGTGGTGTGCCCACCACAGGAATGACCCTCCTCTTCCTGAGGGCTATGAGAACAATGAAAAGTAAACAGACGATATCCCTGTTTGGGAACAAGAATTCCCTAAAATTGACCAAGGAACACTTTTTGAACTTATTCTGGCTGCAAACTACTTAGACATCAAATGTTTGCTTGATGTTACATGCAAGACTGTGGCCAATATGATCAAGGGGAAAACTCCTAAGAAGATTCACAAGACCTTCTATATCAAAAATGACTTTGCTGAAGAGGAGGAAGCCCAGGTATGCCCAGAGAACCAGTGGTGTGAAGACAAGTGGAATGTTGTGTCTGATGCTGTAACACTATAAGGATTGCCCCAAATACTAGTTGCACTGCTCTGTTTATCATCATTAATATCAGACAAACAGTAGACAAATGCAGCAGCAGGTCCATTGTATTAGCAGAATATTGTTCTCCTTGCATGTGTAGTTTGAGTAGATTCCAAACCTGTGTCTGATTTTCTTCTAGTATGATCAAAAGTTTCTTTTTTCTTCACTCTGAATAAAACTGACCTGTGGATTCTCTATAGAAGGTGACATTTTGGTCATTCCTTTCTTTTTGTAAAGTGATTTCTGCCTCGTTTATTGTCCAGTTAACTTTAGTGATCTTTTAAAAGTTGGCCTTGCACATAAAACAACTTGCACCGAGTTTTCTGAAATAGACTTAACAAAATATTATCTTAATTCATGAGTTGGGAACTGGAGAAAGACTACTTGAAGCGCATGTTCTGAGTATGGTTATTAGCATGTCTTCCAGCCTCCTAGAATCAAGGAGTAACATGGGTATTGATTAACTTGTGTGTAGCGGGTTTCCCTTAATGGGATCTGAGGACTCGTTTTTGTTTTGTTTTGTTTTTTAATTTCTAATTCTCTTAGCTTTGAATATATTGCCTAGAGATTAGTTACTACCCACTTTGTGGCTTTTTCTGATAGAAATGTAACTGGACAGTTTGTTAGCTTTTCAATTAAAAAAGGCACTTAACCCATGTGGTATGTCATCTTTTTAGATGAGTGTTCCTATGTGGGGAAAACTCACACTAATGCATGTAAAAAAAAATAACTTAACGTTAAACACTAAAATGTGTGGCAAAACCCAGAAAACATCCATCAGGAATGCAAGATACATTCAATAAAAAGTAAGTTATATTTAAAAAATTAAATGGAAGTGCTATGAGATTACAGGATACTATATAGTCAATAAAATATGGAAATAAATGGAAAGTAAAATATCTGTGCCTCTTATGACAATACTAAGTTGTTCCTGTTTGGCTCACATAAACTATTGCTCATTTTTATCTGTTGTCATTGAAAAATATATTTGAACGAAAGTCGTTAAGTTGAATCAATTAAATGTTTGCAATCTGAGGATGTAGTAGTTATTTCTTTAAAAGTAAAATACATTTTTTGTAATTATAAAGTGTTTGTAAAAAAACAATTCTCTTTTTACATGAAACCATGTGTTTGAGGTCGTGAGGCTAGATTTACCTTGTGCTTTACACTTAACGGATTTTGTTCACATCTGATTGACGCAATGATATATCTACTTAGTATTCTCAAAATGCAGTGAAATTTCTGAAAAGACTGAAGAGTGATTTTACTTTCTGTAGCATAGTCAAATATTTTATTTGGGTTTGTCCTACTAGTAACTTTCTCCCTAAAATGCAATTCATTCTCACCTGCCTGAGCTTTGTATCTTTGTTCCTTATAACCCTTAGGAGTTTAGCTAGATGGCTAATTTTACAGTGTATTTTTCCAGTATCAGGCATAAAACAAGTAGGAGGGTTATCGTTGATAGCCCCAGAGCTAAGAGTGATGCGGCGCCCTGAGTTCATCTGAAGGAAGCATAATTAAGTTTGATAGGAAAACCACAGTATGTTACATATTTAGCCTTTTAGTATCTCATTGTGATTGACTATAAGATAATTTAAATTTATTGTATTCAAAGTATATAATTCAGTGAGAAAATTACATTAAAGAACACAAAAAAAGTAGGACTCATTTTTTCCATATCAGGAATATTGGGTTTAATATGAGATTCAGGATAATTCTTTCTCTGTGTATCAGTGCAATAATGTTCTTCTGTATTGTGTATATTTTCAATTTAAAACAGTGGTTAGAGAAAAAAATGATAAACTTTGAAAATTATTTGTGAATAATATCACCTATATTTCAGTTTTTGTCTTTTGAAAGAAGCATTTCATCATGGCAAATTTCTTAGGTCTTATCTAAGTCTTTTCGGGTTCCTATAACAAAATACTGTAGTTTGGGTGGCTTATAATCAACAGAAATCTATGTCCCACAATTATGGAGGCTGAGAAGTCCAAGATCAAGGCATTGGCAGATTTGGAGGCTGGTGAGGGCCCAATTCCTGGCTCATATGTGGTTGTCTTCTTGCTATAACCTCACATGGTCAAAGGGCAAGGCATTTCTTTGGGGCCTTCTTTATATGGTAGTAATCCCATCCATGAGGGCCCCACCCCCATGACCTAATCGTCTCCCAAAGGTCCATCTCCAAATACTACCATATTGGGGATTAGGTTTCAACATATGAATTTAAGGAGGACACAAACATTGAATCTATAGCAGGTCTTAAATATACGATTTATTATAATGCTCTCTTGATTTAAAATTTTTCTTTTGTGTTGGGGGTAAACCAAATTTTGTATATTTTTAAAATTCAGGATATTGAGAGTCTTTTTGAACCTCTATTTATCTTAAACTAAACTTTTGATTAACTAGCCCATTTTTAAATTATTTTTATTTTTTTCCAGTAGACTTTATATTTTAGAGCAGTTTTTGGTTCACAGCAAAATGGAGTGGAAAGTACAGGCAATTCCCACACATCTCCTGCCCCATATATGCACAGCCTCCCCCTTCTCAACAGCCCCATATATGCACAGCCTCCCCCTTCTCAACAGCTCTCATCAAAGTGATACATTTGTTATAATTCATTAACTTACATTGACACACCATTACTCAAAGTCTGTAGCTTATTTTAGGGTTCACTCTTGGTGTACATTCCATGGGTTTTAAGAAAAATATAATATAATGGCATGTATCCACCATTATAGTATCACAGAATAATGTCACTGTCCTACAAGTCATCCGTGCTCTTCCTATTTATCCCTTCCTCCCACTTCACCCCTAACAACCACTGATCTCTTTACTGTCTTCATAGTTTTCTCTTTTCCAGAATGTCATATAGCTGGAATCATACATTATGAAGCCTTTCATATTGGCTTCATTCACTTAGTAATATGCATTTAAGATTCCTCTATGTTTTTTTAATGACTTGATAGCTCATTTCTTTTTAGCACTGAATAATATTCCATTGTCTTGATGCACCACAGTTTATTTGTCCACTCAGCTACTGACGGACATCTTGGCTGCTTCTCATTTGGCAGTTATGAATAAAGCTGCTATAAACATCTGCATGCAAGTTTTCATATGGGCATAAATTTTCAGCTCATTTGTAGAAATATCAAAGAGTGTGATTGCTGGTTTAGTTTTTTTAAGAAATTGCCAAACTGTCTTCTAAAGTGGCTGTACTATTTTGCGCCCCAACCAGCAATGAATTAAAGTTCCTGTTGCTTCATATCGTCACCAACTTGCGGTATTGTCAGTGTTTTGGATTTTAACCATTTTAATAATATATAGTGGTATTTTGTCATTGTTTTGATTTGCAATTTGCTAATGATTTATGATGTTGAGCATCTTTGCATATGCTTATCTGCCATCTTTATCTTCTTTAATGAGGTGTCTATTCGGGTCTTTTGTCCATTTTTAATTAGTTTTTTTTCTTTGATTTTAATGTTTTTAACTATACATTTTGAAATAATTTCCGACTTACTAAAAATTTTTAGAAATAGCACAAAGAATTACTGTACATCCTTTATGCATATTTTCCAATCGTTAACTTTTATCTTTATTATTTTCTCTACTTTGTTCTTTCTTTTTTTTAAATCTTTATGTCTCTGTTTCTATATCTATAAACATAAAAAGACCTTCTTTGTAAAGCCGTTGGACTAACCTAACCTTGTTCACCAACCACTCTACTACCTCACCTCTTAATTTCTCTTTAAAATACTGAAATTAGGTTTCTGCCTTTCTTATAAGTAGTGATATTTAAAAGGTAAAAGCATCACATTCTAATGGCCCTACCTATGAAATGCATCCCTAAAAACTTACCATTCTTCCAAAACTAGTGCTTTCTATTGTCCTCAAAATTGAGAGGTCTTCTGAATTCCTTCTTCCTCACCCTCCCAATCTAATCAATCACCACATTTACAGCTTATTCTTAAATATCATTGTTTCTATCATTTTTTTACATAATCAATGGACCTGACATATAATCAGGGCTTAATAAATATTAATATATATGAACTAATTTATTAAAGAAGGGCATCAGCCAAGGCAATACTAGCTACTTCTCTTGCCTGCATATAGCAAGTTTCCAGCCTGCATCTTTTATCTTTCTATCAGTTCCTGGACACTAACTTAGACCCTCAGGCTAAGGAGGCATCTGCTTTCTCTTGACTTACTGGCTAGTTTTTGATAGCAGACTTAGACTACTCATAACCCATTTGCTTTGACTTAGAACTTACTCATTGATTTTTCAGTTTGCAATTCTTTAACTGGAAGCTTGGAGTAGCAGGTCTAGAGCACCTCCAGAGTATTCCTGACCTATTTTAATCTTATCTTCTTCTCATCCTTCACAGTTAACACCCCCGTCCCAAATCCATTCGAAAAGAGGACCATCCACACCTGAAGACTTCAAACTTTCCTTGAAGTTTTCAGTGGCAGTACTTGGCCTTTAGTTATTTTAAATTGAGAGTTAACAAACATCTCTATTTCTGAGATATTGCAAACCCTGACATTTGCCATTAGCAATTTTCCCTAAGCATCCCCTTTTCCTACATTATTTCTAGACAGCTTCTTCTGCTCCATAAAATAAAAACAGAAGCTGAGGAGGCCTAAAACCCTAGAGGATTCTCTCATTACTCTCATAAGAAAGGATATGATTCAAACAGAAAATGTACAATTAAGAAACTAGTATAAACTATGGTTCCTGAAAATTAATCATCAGCTCTCTACCTTGTCTCTTTCTATCATAATAGTAATGACAGCCACACCTACACAGCATCTATTGAGTGCCAAGTATTGTGGTAAAGGCATCATATATAATTGCTTAATCCTCACAGAAAACCTGTGACGTGGGTCTCATTACCATCTCCCTAGTCTCACAGGAAAACAGAGGCAGAATGATTGTCTAAAGTCTCACAAATCATAAGTAACAGACCTGGGATGTGAATGTGGGTAAGGTGGTACCATATTCTACATACTTAATCATTAACCTGCACTGCATCTCCTGCAGGACATTTAGGAGATTCCATACCAACTAATTCCTTGGCAAACTCAGACCAGGAAATTTGTGCTTACTTGGCTTTCCTGAGAGCAAAATTCACATAGTGAATTTTACAAAGCTTACTCAATGGCAAATGTCAGTAACATGAACAGTGTGTGATGCAAGAAATAAACACCATTCCAGGAATTCAAATGTGCTGTTTTTCCAAATAAGAATATTATGAGCCTGAGACAGATTTCTGGCTTGTGTTTTTCTTCAGTTACCCAGTAGAGATATTTTGGAACATAATCCCTGAAAGGATTTGGGAAGTCAGTACAGGAGAGTTGAGCAGAAAGAGACCTTGCTTCCCCTGGGGAATGGTGGGATGGTGCAGTCTCTCTCTGAATCCTTGCCTCATGCCTGACACTAGGGGCTGGGCACAAACAAAATAGACATGTGAAACCCAACTGACATTAAGAGTTTCAGCTTCACGGACCAATCCTTCCTCTAAAATTCAAATTGGGATACTCCGAGATCCCATCCTATGTAACTACAGAAAGTCGCTGTATAGCTAGACTGTAGTAGTTATAAAATTCCCTGAAGATGTAAGGAGACTGTGAGGGAGTTACATTGCAGAAAGAAAAATATAAAACATCAGCCATATATCACAGAATGTTCCATGTAGTTTTTACAGGGAGGGAGTTCAACTTGCTGGCCACAGCCTTAGCTTCCAGCCTGACACAATTCATTCATTCTACAGATATTTTGCTTTTTGCACTTGTGCTAGACATTGTGCACACAGGACGGGAAAAATGTACTCTCTGTCCACAAGGAGCTCAAAAATTAGAGAATGTTTTAATTGTACTTCAATTTAGTACTAACTGTCTCAAACTCTCCTTTCCAGACCAAGCCATGAACCTTAACTTTATAAACCCGAAGTCCCTTAAAAGTGTTTTACCTAACTAAAGACCAACCTTCACCCAGAGATAAATATTATCTGTCATAGCAGCTGAATAAATACTTTTCCTAAGAAATCAGAATTACTCAGGGTGGAGCTAGGCCTTGCTACATAGCAATGTGAAGAACTAAGGAATAAAAGATGAAAAGATGGTAGATAACAGCAATGTTCTAAAATATTATAAGAAAGAGACTTGTAAGACCTATACATTAAAATAATAAAAATGATAAAGCTATAGTGAACAAAAATAAAAAGAATAAATTAAACATTGGGATAAATATATAAGGCACTTTATAAAGATAAAAAGAAGAAGTCTTAAAAGCTAATAAGAATGAAGATAAAAGGAGAAATATGTTAAGAAGAATAAGTAGAAACCAGTAATAAGAGAAATAAAACAAATATACAAATAACAAGAGATCCACAAGGCCACAAAGCATAGAGGTGGCAAAAGATGAAAAGAGCAGCTTAAAAAAACCCACAAAGTATGCTAAAGCGATATTTTAAGACCACATGGACAAGCCAAGCTAAGGCTTTTAAAAATAAAATTCTAAAAATGTGAACAAGATGAAAAAAGTAGACAAACTACCTGAGTGTTTAATGTAGGTCTCTGATCCTTCACAGTTTGCATAGTTGGGTTTCCTTATCCAGTCCTCAAGGCTGGAGAACAAAGGGGCAATATTAAGACCCTTGATTTCTTTCCTGAGGCTTCCAGCATCTGGTTAACCTCCAAAATCTTGTCAGAAAAACAGCACATAATAATAGTAATATTTATCCTTCATGGACTACTAACTCTATGCTATGTATTTTTGCATCTGTTATCTTTAATCACTCCCAAATACCACAAATGAGATGTATTATTTCCCCATTTTGCAGATGTTCACCAAAGGTTGAAGAGTTTAGCATTATTCAGAGCCAAAGAAATTGTGGTGGTGGAATTGGAATTAAAACTTGAGTTTCTCTGATTCTAGTGTGTATCTTCTTTCCATAAACACACCTTCAATTTAGTTAGTCATAGGAAGGCATCTTTCTCAGGCAGCAGTACCTAGTACTTACCATGTCACCTAGTGAGCACCTGAGGTTGAAACTGAATTGACAAGTTTCCTACTAGCTTTATATTCCAACAAAACTGTTCTTCATAGCATTTATGCATATATATATACATATATATATACACACACACTTGGAAAATTAAAATTTGAAAATCAATCAAACATCTTTAAGAATACAAAGAAGTGTCTAAGGATGAGGGCTAATTAAAATAACAAAAATAAAATGGATAAATAGGTAATGCAAAGTAAGTATATCAGTCAGAGTGGGCTGATATCAGTCAGATAATGTTGCACTAACAAGGAAAATTAAATTTATTTCTTGCTCACTTGAAGCCTGTCCTGGGTTCAAGTGACTTTCCAGAGTAGCTGTTTTGGATGTGTTTCTTAATAACCCAAGATACTTTGAGCTTTTGGCATCTCCTTCTCAAAAAGTGTTTTTACAATTTCAGAGAAAAAGAGTGCTGTTTGTTCTTGCACTGTCTGCTTAGATATCTCCTTGCAGATATGGTATATATCACTTCCCTTTCAATCCCATTAATGTTCCAATGTGCCTAGAAGATGAGAAACAAATATGGCTAGCAGTAGAGGTGTCTCCTACACAGAGAACAGAGAGAGAGGAGGGAGGCAGGGAGGGAGGAGGGAGAGAGGGAGGGGGAAGGGAAGCAGGGAGGGAGGAGGGAGAGAGGGAGGGGGAAGGGAAGCAGGGAGGGAGGAGGGAGAGAGGGAGGGGGAGGGGAGGCAGGGAGGGAGGAGAGAGAGAGAGAATGAGAATATGAGAGTACAAAATAAAATATGAAAAAACTCCAAATCAATAGAGTGCAGTTTTCTGGTTACATAACGGTTTGATAATTGTTTTGCTATCTTTTCTTAGGTTCTGAATGTTAGAAAATATTCTACTGTCTTTCGGGGAAAAATACGTAAAGCCTCCATTGTTGGAGCTGAAACAGCTCACAAAATGTTAACCCACATCCTCCATTAATCTTTGAGATGTTGTTCCATCCCTGAAGGCATCTGTAGGAGGTTGAAAGGGTGGATGAATAAGGGTGAAGGGACTGAAAATGACAACAAAGAAAATAGTATTTATTACAAGAGCAAATCGCTTCTCTGATTATTTCCTACTTTTTTCACATTTGAAAAGAAAAATGTTGATGACATTTACATACTTTAGATCACAAAGGCATGAACTCTTGTCTCCTTGTATTTATAACAGCACCAATCATTCTGTCACTGCTTAGAAAATTTAAAAAACCCACAATTTTACCACTTTTAACTTGAGCCACATTTCTTTCATTCTACAGTCAAACTATAGTTTTAAAAAGAACTATTGCTGGAAATAAGAACTATTGCTGGAAAAAGCCTGAGGAAACAACATGGTCCTTCAGCTCATCTGAGGACTTTATGTTCCTTTTGGTTATACCCCAGAGCTCATATAATCTAGCTTAGATTATAAATTGAATTGTCTTTCCAGATTTTCATATACTTGTAACAAGTTACTGAAGAACATAGACTCATAGAGGTAAAAATATGAAAGAACTAATTTTTTTTTCATTAACTGTTCTTAGTAGTTACTATGTTGCAAATTTTTTTTTTTTTTGTCAGAGTTAGTTAAGTTTCCCAGGCACTTTTGTGTCCTATACCTTACTTCAATCAAGTCTACAACTTCAATATTGTATGGATTCAAACTATTTTCCCCCTACCATCCCTGAGTTTGGAGAGACTCAAGTACCCTGGCTGTAGAATATTCTTACTGGACTCCCTAAATTCTTTAAGAGCTCTGACTCTTCTAGGCTTGAGATAAAGTGATCAGAGAAAAGTGGCAAGTATCTCCTCACTTCTCTGTATGATGACATAGTCCTCTTCTTACTGGTTCTGGCCATTTGTCTGACAGTCATTGATTGGTTGTCTGTACCTTTTGGAGGTATTCAAAGTCTAACTCTTGAGGGGTAGTTTAATATGGGGATTATTTGTAGGTTCTTCACTACAGAGTTTTCTGATGTGCGTGATCCAGAGTTGTCTCCACTTTTCCCCATTAAAGCCTGCAACCATTGATCCACCCCAGAGATCCTTGTGGTTGGTTACCCTACAGT
Organism: Microcebus murinus; assembly: GCF_040939455.1. NCBI lineage: Eukaryota > Metazoa > Chordata > Mammalia > Primates > Cheirogaleidae > Microcebus > Microcebus murinus. Next base: position 75,314,032 of record NC_134112.1, on the reverse strand, counting down.
TTACCAGTGGGAATCTCTACAGGGTGAAACATGTGAACCTCAGCTACCTTGTTAGTTGCCCATTCCATCCCTAGGTGTGTTGAGCAGAAAAATAGTCCCTCACACTGCCCCCTCCCCAAACCCCATCACTAGCAAAGATTTCCATGTCCTAATTCCTGGAACCTGTGAGTATGTTATGCCACACAAGGGCACTTAAAAGTGGTAGAGGGAAGCAGAAAAGTAAGTCAGATTGACATGATGTGAAATGCTGGCTTTGAAGATGGAAGAAGAGAGTCACCAGCCAAGGAATGTGGGTGGCCCCCTTGAAGCTGGAAAAGGCAAAGAAATGGATCATTTCCTAGAGTGCCCAGAAGGGAAGGAAGTTCCACTGCCACTTTGACTTTAGCCTAGTGAGACCCGTGTCAGACTTCTGACCTACAAAAATGTAAAATGAAAAATCTGTGTTGTTTTAAGCCACTAATTTTATGGTAATCTGCTCTGGCAGCACTAGACAACCCTTACATCCTTGCCATGCCCAGTGCTGCTGGCTGCTCCACTTGGCTAGTCTTTCAGTCTTGTGCTTACTTTTCCTGACTCAGGCAGGCAAAGGTGCGGACTAGCAATTCTACAACACAAGCAGATGTCGGAGCAGGGGACAGAATGCCACCTTTCGCTCAGAATTTTGAAGGCATCACTCTATTTTATTCTCTATTTTCTTGCACACGTTGTTACCTCCAAAGCCATTCAGATTCCTGATATCCTCTGTCTCGCTCCCTCTCTCCCTCCTCCTTTCCTCACTCTCCCCCTTCTTTCTCCCTCACTCCTGGCACTAAGTTAGATCTTACAATCTGTACATTTTTATTCTTCAGTCTGTAAAATATTTTTGAAGTATTTCTTTGATAATTTCCTCCATCCCATTTTCTTTCATCCCATTGAATTCTCATTATTTGAATATTAGATCTTGTAGATTGACCCTTTACATTTTTTTCTCCAATTTCTTTATTTTATTTTTTCTTTGTTTCCCAGGAGATTTTTCTCACTGTCTTCCAACACATGTTTTGAGTTTATAGTATGTCTTACCATATTTTTAATTTTCAAGAGTTCTTTTTGTTCTCTGAATGTACTTTAAAAATAGAACCCTATTCTTATTCCAGGAATGGTGTCTTTTACCATCTATTTTGCCCTCCCAAAGACTAAAACCTCTCTGCCAGGTCAGGGAAGGGATAGTAACCTGAATGTGTGAAGTAAGGGGAAGATATAGGATTCCACCTTCCTCTTAAACAGACTTTGAGGTCATCAGTTCCTTTTTTAATTTTAATTTTATCTTATTGTGGTTAAAGAACTTTACATGAAATCTACCCTCTTAACAAATTTTTAAGTATACAGTGCTGTTGACTATGGGCACAAGGTTGTATAGTAGATCTATCTGTAGAGCTTTTCATCTTACTTAACTGAAAATTTATTACCATTGATTAGTAAAAGCCTGTTTCTCCCTCCTCTCAGTCCCCAGGAACCACCATTCCAGTTCTTTTCTCTATCAACTTGGCTATTTTAGAGACCTCACATAAGTGGAATCATGCAATATTTATCTTTCTGTGACTGACTTCATAAGCATAAGCATAATACCCTTAAGGTCCATCCATGTTGTTGCATATTGCAGATGTTCCTTTTTTTAAAGGCAGAAGAATATTTCACTGTATGTGTGCCACATCATTTTCTGTATTCATTTATCTATCAATAGACATTTGGTTTGTATCCATATCTTGCCTATTGTGAATTATGCTGCCATGAACATGGGAGTGCTAACATCTCTTCACGATCCTAATTTCAATTGTTTGGGATAAATATCCAGAAGCGGAATTTTTGGATCATATGGCAGGGCTACTTCAACTATTTTGAGGAACTTCCATACTGTTTTCCATAGTGGCTGCACCATTTTCATTCCCACTGATGCTGTGCAAGGATTCCCTTTTCTCCACATTCCCTCCAACACTCATCTGTAGATTTTGTTTTGTACAGTAGCCATCCAGACAGTTGTGAGATGATATCTCACTGTGGCTTTGATTTTCATTTTCCTGATGATTATAGTGATGTTGGACATTTTTTCATATACTTTTTGGCCATTTGTATATCTTTTTTTTTTTGCATAAAAGTCTATTCAGGTTTTTAGGCCATTTTTTAAAATTCAGTTATTAGTTTTAGAGATAATATTTTGTTTTTTAAATCGCCTTTCCCTTGGTTTCCAAAAGCAGATGGTACTACCTGTTACTAAAGAATCTTCAGGAATCTGCAATGCAAAGTGGGTGGCTTATTGGCTTTCACCACTGCCATTTTAGAATTCAACTCTATCAGGATAAGTAGATGAGTTAACATTATCCTGTTTTTTCTTCATTTGTCCACTTTTGCAATGATTTCTGTTTTCTTTGTCGTAGTGTTATCATTTTTTAAAAAAAATATTTTCCTATTAACTGTTGTTGAAATAGGGCTTCTGTAAGGAGTAGGGATAAATTTGTATGTTTAATCTACCATAGTTAATATCTTTAACTGGGATAGCACCACACATCTTTAGAAATGATTCACTTAGAATCATCCTGCCCACACTAATCACTTGGCTTTGGAAAAGAAAGGCATGCACAAAGAAAGGAAACCTCAACACAACACACAACCTGGAAAACTGATCACTGTCTACCTTTCCCCAGTTAGTGGTCCCAGAAATGGCTTTATACCCTCCTATTGTTAAGGGTCTTATCCCAATTTTGTTTTGAGAAGACTTTCGTTAGAATGTAGCATTTAATTTTTGGTATCGAACTTCAGCTTACGTTCTGAGAGAACAAGAAAAATTCCATTCAATGTCCTGTTACATACTAAACTAAACTAGCTATTACTTATTAATATCTCCTAAGAAAAGTGTTTTTTTCTCCTAGTTAAATTACAGAGTTTTTCTGAGAGACTGAGAGTTGATAATAGTTGTTTTGTCCATATTTTTTAACTGTGACTTTTGATTGTCTATTTACTTGTCCTCAAATATAAGAGTACAAACAGATTTGTTTTTTGTGCCCCTACAAGTTTATGAAGGTTTTCAAATAATAATTATTCAGAGGTAAGAAAGAATGTATATCTCTTCAAATGAATATATTATTAGATGTATTTCATAAAACATGGTTCTGTGTGATAAACAATGAGATATTAAATTAAGATTTGTAGGAAAAATACTTACATAAGACCATCAATAAAATAAATCACACCTTGGCTCATGCCTTAATCCTAGCGCTCTGGGGGGCCGAGGCAGGCTGATCACTCGAGGTCAGGAGTTTGAAACCAGCCTGAGCAAGAGTGAGACCCCATCTCTACTAAAAATAGAAAGAAATTAATTGGCCAACTAAAAATATATAGAAAAAATTATTCGGGCATAGTGGTGCAGGCCTGTGGTCCCAGCTACTTGGGAGGCTGAGGCAGAAGGATTGCTTGAGCCCAGGAGTTTGAGGTTGCTGTGAGCTATGCTAATGCCATGGTACTCTAGCCCGGGCAACAGAGTAAGACACTGTCTCAAAAAAAAAAAATAGATCACACTTATATTTTGGAGGGTTTTAATTTTCATCTCTTAGACTTTTATATTTAATTTAATTTTTTATATTTTTTATATTTAACACACATCATAAATTCTCAGGACACAAGGTTAAATGATATCATAACCAATGATATACAATTTTGTAATATCACTTCCCTTTTTAATGTTCTCTGATTCTATTTAAGGAATTTGCCTTGGAACTCCATCTGTTTCTAGCAAATATCATTTTCATTCCTTGTCATTGTTCTTTTCTTTTATATCATTCCGAAGTAAATTCAAATATGAATTTTTTTCTATATGATGAAAAATAGACTTGTTGACCTATTAATTTTTCTGTAACAGGTTTTTCTACTTTTTTAATTCCCTTACATTTTTTCCTAACAGAATAATACTGTTAGATGTTTCTTAATGGCACAATTATCCAAAAGACAGCTCCATTGCTTCTGTGCCTAGTGCTTAGGGCTAATTTTCACCACCACTTTTGGTCTTTCAAGCTTACTGTCAGTGTCATGTTGACAGAAGAGAGTTTTCTTCACCTATATATCTTTCAATGCCTGTTATCAATATTTTACAATGCCATTTTCTGCAAAAATTTAAAAGATGGAGCTGTAATTTCTGGCAGGTAATATCACAGCAAAAGAAAATAAAGTAAAATTGTACCATACTGAATAAATTTACCATTTATATTAGGGTGCTTACTTAGCAAGGTGAAGCTTCAATCTTTGTTCAGGGTGATGATAACTACATTTTGTGGACAGCCAATCAGGAAAGCAACATAATGAGAGTAAGTGCTGGCTTTGCCTGAAATTGAGCCATTCTTGCTCAGAGTCAAAGGAAAGAATGAACTCCAGCGGAGTGATGTCAATTAACAAAAGTTTTCTTTAAGTGCAGTAGGCAGGATGATACAGCTTAAGCACTATGTGGACTTTGCAACACAGAGACCCATCTGGACTTTGGCTCTGTTATTTGCTTGCTATATGAGCTTCACAAATTTATCTGAACCTCAGTTGCCTCCTTGGTAAATGAAGATAGTATTAATATTGTTTATTTTACAGGATTGTTATGAGTGTTAAATGATATAACATTTGTGAATGTCCTTTGTAAATTTTAAAGTGCCATGGAAATCCAAGTGGCATGATTGCTTAATGCTTTCTATATCTGAAGGGAGAGTTAGACTGTATTATAGTATTATCTAACACAGTTCCCAACATAGCATATGCTCAATAAATGACATCTCCTTTTCTTATGCCAGTAATAAAAATGCTCCAGCAGTAATGAGCAATTATAAGACACCATACAGATTACAGCACAACAAAAACTTTTTTTAGGGGGGGGGAATAATTATAGGCAATATTCTAAAGTCCATACAATCTAACTTTCTAGGAATTATCATTGATGTAGAAAGAATAACAGCTATATTCAAATGGAATATATAATGGAAGTGGTTTCTCCTTTTCCCCAACATAAAACTAGATAAGCTAGTAGGTTCTGCTTTCTGCTGCCAAACTTCACTGATTCAGCATTATACATCATTATATTTAAAATATGTTTTAAAGATTAACATTAGGAGCAATATTTCTGCTGGTCATAGAATAATAAATATATAGAAAAATTAGAAAAAACAAAAACCATAAAGGAAAAAAATAATCTACAGATGAGAACACCACTTAGCAATAGACATTGTTTCATTTCTATTCATTTCCTTCTGTCTTTAGACTGTATATTTATATAGCAACATATGTGTGTATGTGTTTAAACATTTTTTTATTACATGGAATATGCAGGGTTTTATGAATTTATAGCCTGATTTCTTTTAACATATTTCTTATCAGGTTTAAAATTTATGAGAGAGAACTCAATTTGAAGTTCCTTAAAGTGTATAGCATGTGGTTAGCCATATTTGCTACTGTCCAGTGTTAATACAAGATTGACATGCAAAGGAAGTCACATTGAGTGTGAAGAAGCCTGACAGACCAGCCAGCACTCACTTCCCAGAATAGGTTAATTGTGCTGGTTTAGTATAGTATCTGATTTAATCTTCACTGCAACTGATTAAGGCTAATTTTCATTTTACCCAAGAGAAAACTAAGGGAAGTACATACTTTTCATTCCTTCTCTCTCCCTTTTCTCATAAAAACAGTATTTTATTTTTAAAAAGTCCCATAAACCTGTCACTCCTTCATAAAAAACAATAAAATCAATCAAAACACCTATAATGAGAAAAACACCCTAGTGTAGTATTTTTTAAATCCCCTTGCCACCCCTTTTAAAAATATATACACTTTTTTTTATCATATGATTTTTTAAATTTTAGCATATTATAGGGGTACAAATGTTAAGTTTACGTATATTGCCCCTGCCCTCCACCCCCCTCGAGTCAGAACTTCAAGCGTGATCATCCCTCAAATGTTGCACATCTCACTCATTTTGTTTGTATATACCCATCCCCTCCTCCCCCTCCCACCTGCCCGACACCCGATAAATGTTATTCCTATATGTCCACTTAGGTGTTGATCCATTAACACCAATTTGCTGGTGAGTACATGTGTGGTGCTTGTTTTTCCATTCCTGAGATACCTCACTTAGTAGAATGGGTTCCAGCTCCATCTAGGAAAGTACAAGAGGTGCTATATCACCCTTGTTTCTTAAAGCTGAATAGTACTCCATGGTATACATATACCACATTTTATTAATCCACTCATGAATTGATGAGCACCTGAGCTGCTTCCACAACCCTGCAAATGTGAATTGTGCTGCTATAAACATTCGAGATTTGAGTACAGGTTTTTAAACAGCCATAATGTAGGCTCTTGTCAGAATGGCAATTATTAAAAAGTAAAAAAAACAAAACAAACAAACAAAAAACAATAGATGTATAGATGCAGCACGGATGAGGAGTAAAGGGACTGTTGATAGATTTTTGGTGGTAATTAAATTAGTACAACCTCTATGGAAAATAATATGGAGATTTCTCAAAGAACGAAAAGTAGATCTACCATTGAGTCCAGAAATCTCAATATCAGGTATCTGCCCAAAGTAAAAGTCATTATATCAAAAAGACAACTGCACTCATATGTGTGTCATGGTAAAATTCACAATTGCAAATATATGGAACCAACCCAAATGCCCATCAGCTGATGAGTGGATAAAGAAAACGTGATATATATATATATATATATATATATTTGTGTGTGTGTGTGTGTGTGTATATGTATATATATATAATGGAATGCTTCTCAGGCATTTAAAAGAAGGAAATGTCTTTTGCAGACTTGGATGGAACTAATGGAGGCCATTATCCTAAGGGAAGCAACTCAGGAATGGAAAACCAGACACCATATGTTCTCACTTATAAGTGGGAGCTAAGCAATGCACATTCATGGGCATGTAGAGTTGTATAATAGACACTATCAACTCAGAAGGGGGAGGTTGGTAGGAAATGAGGAATAAAAAATTACCTATTGGTACAATGTACACTATTTATACACGTTTTTATAGAGTTGTCATTATGGTGCAAGTGTTAATACAATTTTATATCATACTTCCCTTTTTTCTTTGTTATTCACTTAAACATCTTTTGAATTCATATTTTGTTTTAATTCACATAAAAATAGACTTTTATATTTTACAATCCAGTCTTTACAACTATAATGTAATGTTTGCACAATATTTTGTAAAATGACTAAATCACAATTTTATTAAACATTTCTCTATTGTGAATTTTTAATTGATTGATCCCCATTTTTATGGTATAAATAATGTTGCAGTCATGATCCAGCTGCATAAAGTCATCTTTAATTTTTTTTCTCCTGAGGATAAATTAATAGAAACAAAATTAAGACTGAAGAGCATGATCATTTTTATAGAATTATATTATGAAAAGATGCTAAAAAAGGCCCTTTCTGTGAGCAGACCAGATAAGTATATATACATATGAACTGAGAGAAATGTAAATTAACTTCTGAGACTAGAGAACAATTGCTTTTGTCCTTATTTCCTCAAAAGACCTACACACCAAGATGATTCCTCTTAATAGAATGATGACAATCAGAAGTATGGGCAGGAAGGATGGTGGAAGTTTGGGGAACTCTCCCTGTGTGTGGAATAAAAGTGGAAGATGGAGCTTCAACTTGTCTTATATGAAGCCCCCCAGGAAGGGAAGACAGAGTTTCTAGAATATATAGTCTCTTTGGAATTACAAAAAAATTGAAATTTCCCCTTGTTTTAAATCATTAAATGTTGTCAATTTTTCTTAGTAAATTTTCAGTACAATAATTAAAATTAATAAGGATGCATTTATGGTTGGGAGCACCAAGAAAGGAAGGAAGCAGGGGACTGGGCTACTCTTCAGACACCACTAGGGGAGCACAGCTTAATGGCTGTCTGCTTGGTGAGTTGCATTGGCGAATCCTTTCTTATGTGTGAGCCTGGATCTAGTGTCTCAGTCAAGGGTATTGAGAGCCCTCTTAAACAAATAGCCAGACATAGTAATCTACCTCAATGGTATTTTTATATTTGGTGGAGCTAAAATCCATTAAAATATTTTTCTTCGTTCACTTGAGTGTTCTTCACTTAATGGTTACGTTATCGTATCTCTACCTTCATGAGATTTCTTGGCAAAAGAAATATATCTAAAGTAATATTTAGCATTGGGAATATAAATACGTATAATCACAGTATATTTCTAACCTGATTAACACACAAAGAAGGCCTATCATCTAATAAAAAACTACCAGAAGATTGAGAAAAAAGATGTTCACATAGCCATTGTCAATTCAAATAGAAATATTTATTAAGCATTTGCTTTGTACATTGTACTAGACACCAAGTGAATGGGAGGAGAAGGGAGGTACCAAGATGCATGAGAGATGTTTGTGCCCTCCCAGAAGCCTCTAACTTAATAAATACTGGTTGAAATCAGCAAGTTGGACATTAGGTGAAACATACATTGGATATGAGTGCATCTGTTACATTTTTGCTCTCTATACATTTAGTGTGGGAATGTGGATTCTTTAGTGCAAACATGAATACATATAAGGAATTAAGACCATTTATAGCTTTGGCAGTTATTCTCATAATGCTTTCATTTAAATTATTTTTTCAGAAGTGGTTGTTATATATACCCGAAAGTGTGCTTTATATTATGGAATTGGGTTTTTTATTAAGAATTATCGGCCTTCTATTATCCTGTCTGATGTGTTGATCATTTCAAGCTGTCATTCAGGATAGATGAGTTTCAAAATACAATGAAGCAGGTCTACATTGTGGGTGAACAAGAACAAGTTTAAGGAGGGAGGGGGGCAAGGGCATTATTTGAAACCTTAAAATTTGTACCCCCATAATATGCTGAAATAATAAAAAAAGAACAAGTTTAAATGTGCGTTGAAATGATTTTAGAACAAATTTCACAATGCTAATTGCGCTTCAAAGTAATCTCTCTGATGAGTCAAATCTAACCAAAGAAGTGAATGTCAGATATCTATTTTATAAAACAAATATAAACTAGATCACAATATATTACTATAACATAAAATAATACTACATAAAATATGCATCAACTTTTCTGATAATTAGATATGTTAGAGCATATTATATAAAACGTATATGATCATAATTATCATATTTTTCATAAATATGAGAAATTAGGAAGAAGATATATAATAATCCTGTAGTATTCACTCATTTTCATAAATGAAGATAGATCTATATTTGTAAAATGTATTATCCTTAAGCAAGACACAAAGAAGACATTAGGCATTTTGCATATGTAGAGGAAACAATAGTGATTATCTAAAATTATTTTGGTTGTTGCATGTCACTATATTTTTTATACAGATAATGGTGGGAAACCCCATACAATAAGATTATATTTTATAAAGTAGCCATTATTTTGTTAAAATTTACTTGTTTCTTAATTTAATATTCATTAAAAATTTTATTCTAAAATATTGTCTAAAATATCTGTTGAAAATGGATATTCCCATTTAAAAAATAACAGGCAATATTTTTTCAATTCATTTGTCTTTTCTGACAAATATAAAAAATTTTAAATATAATTTAGTTTAATAGGTTCTACCATGCAGTGCTTTGTTTTTTTAAGCAATGCCGTATATACTTGACTTAATCAGAAATTATATGACATCCAATGTTAATTACCCCTAAAGTTAAGTCCCCAATTATTTTTGAATTTGTTATCATTGAGGCTTTAATTACTTAGAATGAAGTAGAAGTGGAATGAAAAAAACTAAGCACTAGTGGAGCCACCCTATGCTGAAAGTGCATTTTCTGGCTTCTGTCAATTATGACTTACACTGCCTTGCTTTGCTCATGAGGAAAACTGAACAACATGCCAAATATGGCAATAATCCAGTGTGGATTGGGAAATCACTGCAATGTTGAAATTCTTTACACCTTCTATATCAGCCTACAGAATATTTCACAAAATGAGAAAGTAAGTTTTAAGCCATCGTTTAGTGGTATTTTATAACTTCAAACATAAAATTCATACTTGTGCTTTCTGATTACTAAATTAGGTATATCAGCTCTTAAAATTATTATAATATAGAAGCAGGAGAGGAGGCATTATTATTGATTCTCGGCACAAATGGGGGAAAGATAGTAAAGGGAACAAATTCTGAAATGTTCAGCAATAACAGCTTACAATCTGTGTTAGTTATCTGTTACTGCATAACAAATTACCCCAAAATGTATCAGCTTAAATCAACTAACATTATTGTCTCACATAGTTTCTGAGGATTAGGAATCCAGAAGTGGCTTTGCTGAGTGATTCTGGCTCAGGGTCTTTCAAGGGGGTTACAGTCAGGGGTTACAGTCAAGCTGTTGGCTAAACAGACTTAAGTTTCTGAGGACTTGAGTGGGGCTGGAGAATCTGCCTCCAAGTTCAATCACATGGCTGTTGGGAGTAGGCTTTCGTTCCTCATCATGTGCTGCTCATCACATGACTTCCCCCAGTGCAAGTGGTCCAAAATGAATGCTGTAGGCATTTATAAACTACTCTCAGAAATGGCACTCTTTCACTTCTACTGTAGTCTTTTGGTCTTTCGGTCCCATAGACAAACCCTGGTATAATGTGAGAAGTGACTACACAAGGATGAGAATACCAGCAGCAAGGTTCACTGGGAGTCATCTTGGAGGGTGGCTACCAACTCCCTCCCTCCCTCCCTCTCTCCCTCCCTTCCTTCCTTCCCATTCATTAAGCCCCTTCTATGTGCCAGGAACTGTGCTAGATGTTGGAGCTACAACAATAAACAAAATAGACATGGTTTCTAAAATCATGGTGACAAAGAAGTACTGGATTATTTACAGTGATTAAAACTATATTAAGGAATCCCACATACAATTTCAAATGCTCTAACAGTATTTTGTATTAATATTTCCTCAGCATAGCCCTGGTGTTCGTCTGACTCCATGAATGTAGAAACCATTCCTACCTCAACTAGTAGACTTCCACTTTTCCTGTAATTTTCACTTCCATTCCACATTAGTACACATTCCATGCTGACCACAGGACTTTTTTTCATTTAAAGCCACTTTGCCTCAAAAAGCACTAATTTAAACAACCTGCTCTTGAATTGCAATTGATACTTCCAACTTCTTTATTTAACTAAATATATTGAGATTGTGCTTCCCACACAACTGTGATTTCTAGCCCATTTATCCCCACTTTTCTTTCCACCTGGAAGACCTCTCCTGTCTTCACTTCCCTCCCTAACCCTATCCCTCCCCTCCTCTTACTCTCTAAAATCTATCATCTTAAGTTTCCTATTGCAATATCCTCGGTTCACTTCCCCTTGTTAGGCAAAACTCCAAACCCAGATACACCCAATTATCCCACTTGTTTATGCCTTTAGGTGACAGATACTACAAGAAAAACCAAAGCAGGGTAAATAAGTTTACTATAAATTTATAATCATTAAACTCAATTGTATTCCAACTACACCAAAAACCTGATCTCATTTCTCAAGTCAGCTTGTTCTTCCACTATACACAACAATTATTGTTTCTTTTCCACTATCCTTAAATATGTTACCTAGTCTCCACTCTCATACCCTAAACTCTCATCAGAAAACTTCCGAAAAAGAAACTGAAGCCACCATTTGGAGCTGCCTCAACTTTGCTCTACTATATTTCCAAAAGTAATTCTAGTTGCACCCATTCTGTCTTCCATCTTTCTTCTTTTAATGAAGAACATGCACTGCTCTGTTCTTGCCAAAGACCAACATCTCTGGATTCACCCAGATCACATTTCTTGCTCTGGGTCTTCATCCTGCCAATTATTCTCTCACTCTTAAGTTTCTTCCACCTATTTCTCATTATTAGTAATATATTTTGCCTTCAGCATTAATTTTTTTAAGTCTGGGATAATATTTTTCCCAAGTTTAAAAGAAATTAAGCAAACCCTTCTTGAACCGCACATCTCTTTCACCCATGATTTTCTCCCATATAATTTCTCATTCACATTAAGGTTTTACTCATTTTCCCTATAATTGGATTTTGCTAAAATTAACAATGTCTTCCATATTGCCAACTCCAATGAACACTATAATAGTTTTTCTTGACTGTTCCCAACTTTGACCCAAGTAATGATTCCTACCTTCTTGAAATATTTTTTCCCTTGTTCACAGTAATATCACTTGCTTTTACTCTTATCTCTAAGGGAACTATTACTAAAGATTTTGGGGGATTTTCATCATCTACTATTTGACTACAAAATGGTTAAACTTCTGAGTTTACTTCTCTTCTGTCTTTACTATGTCTCTAGGCAATCTTATTCTCTCCTGATAGATAAGGTAATGAAAACTGCTGTAGTACATAAAACCCAAATTTCAATGGCTTAATTTAATAAATGTTAAAATCTCTGTCACATTATAGTCCAATGTGTGCATTTCCAGTAGTAGGTCTTGTACATATTCATCCAGAGCTCCAGCCTCCTTCTATCTTATGGATTTTTCTCTCTTACAAATAATAAGAGATTTTTCCATCTCATTGGCAGATGACAAAGAAGTATCAGGAACTCATGTAAGATTCTAAGAACACACAGCAGTCCCCAGGACCACAGTGTTGGCAGGGACTGGCCTTCAGGCAGGGGCCCCTGGCAGGTCATGCCTGGTGATCCACTCCTTACAAGCTCACCTCTTGCTGCACATGCTTGGTGGATTTAAGTGTCCTGTATGCTTAAAATTCATACCATCAGATGAAATGGATTTGCATCTTGTGATGTGTTTAACAAAGCCAAGAATAACCTACAGCGAGGACATATTGAGTAAAGATGCTAGGGAATGTGCAATGTGGACTGCTTGTCTACATAAATATCATAAAGTCTGCAGAGATGAATGGTATGAAGTACATAGATCTTGCCCTGAGCACCCTTCAAATTAAGCATCATCTTCCTGATTTATAGGTTTTCTTGTATTTTCAAGATGCTTGAAAAACTGAGAGGACATGAGGATCTGTCTCTGGAGAAACAAAAATATAGGCATACTCAGCCAGAAATCTGGGTTTTGTGAGATGGGTAATACACAGATGGACAATGACACAGGAAACAAAACCCTGCAGAAGAGAGGACGGTTACCATGGGATTCAATGTACCAAACATGCATATCAAGGACACATAGGGATTTTGCAAAGGCTGCACATCCCTTAACAGTCATCTACATAGACAATGATGATAAACATTTTGTATCCAGATGCCAAAGTTAACCGAGTTCAAAGTTGATTTACTTTGTATTAAGTTCTCCAGAGTTACACAACTAGCTCTGTTTTGATTTGTTTTGTTTCCTTCTAGTTTGGATCTCTTTATTTTCCTCAATAGATGTTTCTCCGTTCATCTATTCTTAAATTTCAAACCACATAATTTACTTGTTACAAAGTCTTAAATGTAAATGTAGAACCAAGAAATATAATCAAGCGGTAAAAATATTCTCTGAATATAGACCATGATCTCATGTTCTTCCATCTTTTCCCCAATGGTGGAAAATAGACTTCTACACAGTAGGAAAGATAAAATATGTTAATGTTTAAGTTAAAAGCGAATATTAGCAGAATGCAGTTCAAAGAGCAAATTGAGTTACATAATTACATTTTAATTAATTAAATTTAGAATTGTCTACAGAATTGCAATTTATTAAATATATTGTTTCCTCTTAAATAAAACCACTTAACAGTTAATCAGTAGTGAATCATCTTGCAGTTGTGCAACTTTTTAAAAAATACAAATTACCAATTTTAAGTGCTGCCAGCTACAACTTTGTTTTAACAGGTGTTTCACATTTGTTCTTTTCATGTAATTATTTTATTGTGCTTTGCATCTTCAGTCGGTTTTCCCACATTTGGGTAGAAAGCCTAGCAGTTTATAACCTTAATAACTTAAAAAAGTGTAAAACAAAATTTTCTGGCATGAAACATGGAATAATTTGAGAGACGTTTTATATACTTTTAAAAATCAGAATTTAATTGTGATGCCAGATGTATAGCAATTTGCATCCTTAATTACCCAGATAATCTGGAAGCTAGCATTTGATAAATGATTTTTAAAGCAAATATGAAGATTTAATTAATGTATAATTTATTAAGGTGTCATTACTGTAATTGAAAATGTTATAGAGACTTAAATTCAGTCTTGTGTAGAAATGTATTAAGCAAAATTATGTAACTAAATATTACCACAAAATAAAAAGAGAGAGAAAGATCTTATTCAAATCAATAAGAAAAAGACTAGGAATTCAATAGAATATTGGGGAAAGGATATAAATGACCTTAGTCCAAGCTCCAAACCCTAAGTAGACCAGAGTTGTGGGCTAGAAGTCAAGGGGAAGATATTTTCAACACTGTCAAATTCCACCTGATGTCAAGCAGAGGAAAGATTCAGGAAAGGTCACTGGGCATTAATTTAGAAAGCCATGGTTGATTTTTGACAACGAAGTTTAGGTAGCACAGTGGAGAGTGGAGGTCAGATTTTAGTACACTGATGAGTGTTGTAGTTGAGGAAGTGGAGGCAGAAATGTAGACCAATGTCAAGAATTTCAAAGAAAATAGGAAGAGAACGAGAGAAGAACAAGAGAGAGATTTGGTTAATAGATTTCTATTTGTTTGTTTGTTTATTTGTTTTTTAGGACAGAAACTATTAAGTATTTTTGAAGACTAAGCAGAAGGAGTCACTGGAGAAAAAGAAGCTGAATTTTTTTTTAAAAAAAGGATAATTAATGAAGCAAGAATTTTAAGAAGAGGAGTAGGGAAATCTTTGGGTTTTAAGATTAAGATGATATCATTTTCAAACTTCCATTTAAAATTAGAGATGAGCAGATTCATGATTAAACTAAAGAGATACAATTAAGTTGGTGATCCTGCTGTTCCCACAGCACCCCTGTATTCCTTTCTTTCTGCTTTATCATTCTCAACTGCAGAATTGTGACTGTTTACAAGCCCATGTCCCCAGCCTCCTGGATCCTCCCCCCCGAAGGGAGGACATGCACTGCACGTTGACAAACAAATGAGAATCCTTAACATTCACACTCTTAGCAAGTATAAAGTTATAGTTGCCAGGCTCATGAGAGGCCAGGTATCATGAATAATGTGAAACTTTAAAGGCTCTGGGAGGAGTCAACCAAAACGATATAGTCAGAGACATTAGAACCTATTGCAGATTTTAAAAAATCCTAAAAACAATCCTCCCTGCAAAAATACCCAACAATGAAATAAAGGAATAAAATAAGAAAACAAAGAAGTTGAAAAGTATATTAACAGTTATTAAAGACAAAGGCTTCGATTGCAGAAAGTTAGTGAATTAAATGCTCGGTGTCTCAAGCCTGCTGCCCCAGCCTGAGGGTTGTTCCCTTTCTGCAGCAGAAAATATATTAAAGTGATTGCTACAACTCTCTACTCATGATTTTATAACACTGAACTCAGTTTAAAGAAATCTTATGGGTTCCATTTATTCTTCAGTCAGATGACTAATTTTACCATGGGGAAATAGGCAAAGGAGACAAATTGAGAAGTAGCTATTTGATGACCTATTTCACCATGATAGTAAATTTGTTTTAATTTTGTATTGCTTTTTCTCCCTTTGACTTTGAAAAAAACAGAGTTGAGCTTGGCAGGCCTTTTTATGTTCTACTATTTGTGAATATATGCACATGTGTATGTATGTGGGCATGTATGTTTGCATGTGTGTGTTTGCATGTCGGCATGTGTGTGTGTTGAAGGGGCAGGTTTGATGATCTCTTCCTACCACATTTCTGTCACCATCCCCTCCCTTTTTGGATTTCAGTTATAAATGGGTTGGTTAATTTTAAAATACAAAGTTAGCAAACACATGATATTATTATAGGAATCTATTAGGTTCACTTAAAAGGGAATTATATTCAGAAGAAGCTAATGATATTTATATTTGAAAAAGGAAACATGCTAAAGAAAAATGTAAGAGATAATGAAAAAAAAAAAACCTGGAGAAGCACTTAAAATAAAACAAAATGGCAGCATAATTGAAAAGTTTTCTTGGAAAATAGTTGCAATCCAGATCAGATCTACTGGAAACTTACAAGCATCAAATTCTAAAATGATTGAGATGGTGCTTGCTTTTACTATCCATTGAAGAAAATTCTTTATTCTAGACAAATGGAAGATTTTATCGAATAGTAAAAAATAACAATGCTTTGCAAAGCTTGTTTTTATTTTTTGTCACCTGATTTTACCTTTCTCCCTAATGTCAACATTTGAATCCTGAAAACTTTGTGCTCTGTCAATAAATCCATAATAAATGCTAAAACATTTTCACAAAAAATCATCATATAGTAAATGATAAATCATTTTAGAAACAATGGCAGTAAAAATTTAAAAAATAAAAAGACACAAGAGTTGAACTCCAGAGAGAGGTAAATTCCAGGTGCCAGAGAAAAAGAGAAATCAAAGCAAAGTAATAAAGAAGTACTGATACCAATGTGACTTATAGGATTTGAGAAGCAAGGACTGGAGTTTTAATTCTCACCTGGGAAAAAGAGCCTGGATCAAGGTGAGCTGGGGCCAGAGGATGCGCCTATTCTCTAAAGCTCATAATCTATAAAAACAGCCTCTACTATCTCTATGTAGTATCCAAGAGGAACCTACTAACTATTCAGGTCATTATTCATTATTATGTAAAGATAAATCAGTAACTATTATTAAATAGATATTTTCTTTCCAGAGGAAGGATCTATTTAATAATCTTCCTTCCCTCTCTCCTTCCCTCCTTCTTTCCTTACTTTTCTTCTTCCTCCTCCTCTGCCTTCTTTCTCTTTTTCTTTTCTGTATTTTCAAAGTAGCACATATCTCTGATTGAAGATTATAATCCAAACTCAATTTCTGGGTGGCACAAGCTTAAACATGATTAAAATCAAATGTGGAGATAGTGATGTTTTGTATTCAGCAATGAAGGATCAGCAGGAGTAACCCCAGTAGAAGATTAGAAATAAGAAAGAAAATTAATATAAAAACGGGTACAAGATTTTTGAAAACACTCCTGCATGGACATTTCCACAACTCAAGTTCCATGGGACATACCCTCTCTCTTTTTCTCTTACACACACAAACACACACACACACACACACACACACACACTTACTCAGGCATACACGCTCATGCACTCAAGCTATGCTCTTAATTGAAAACTACACACAACAGAAGAAAACAAACAACTATAAGAAAGAGTTATCAGATTATAAAAGGAGAATTTTTGCCACAAGAATCAGAAATATCAGAACATTTCAAAAGTCCTTAAAAATTATATTTAAATAGATTATAGGGAGGTTCCTGTGACTCCATCCACTAAGGGCTAACTTTCTGTCTACCAGGGTGGGATCTTGTATACTTGCTCATGGAGGTGAAAGTTATGCAGAAAGTGGAGACAAAGTCTGGAAATATGGCTGTGAACTTCAGCCACAGAAAACCAGGAAAATTTGCTGGAAAACTGGTCAGATTTGTAGACGGCTTTATTGTAGTACAGTCAGATGACATGACAATGATGGTCACAGTGATCTGTGAAACAAAATCTTTACACTCTCTGTTCATACCTTTGGTGGTTGACAATAGACAGAAAACTGCCGCAGCGGGTGGAATTTCCACATACTCTCTCAGAAGAGAAGTTGGTTTCTCTGATAAAGTAATGGATACAAGTGAATAATGGATGGTTCAGTTAAAGCATCTCTTTCCAGCTGACTAGTTCTACGATACACAGTTCCTTTGTAATTTTTGTTTGCAGTAGATGGTGTTAATGAACCTGATGTCCCAGCAAACAATGGAGCCTCTGTAGCCCTTTTGATGTATTTCTTTGAATGGGCATTGTTGGGGCAATACAACTAGGAATGACTGATGGAGAGTGTGTTAACACAGTGAAACATGCAAGAACATATGTCTTACTTTAAACTTGGTAGATGCTGAAGCACCAAGAAAACCAGGCTGTTTTATTGACAGTATCTGCAAAAAAAATGTATTACAAAATTTCTCTACAATATTAAAGCAGGAGTGAGGTCTACCCAACAAATAGTCCAAGCTATACAAAAATGAGTAAAAGAAATTGGTGTGTTACTAAGCACATAATGTAGGCATAATTTTCTGCTTTGGGAAAAATTGTGACATACAGTCATATGCTGGCCTTGGAAAGATTTAGTTGTAAATTGGAACATGTTAAACTTTTCGGAGATAAAGCTAGTAGCATGATAATGTTGGATACTGTAGAATAAAGGAAAAATTTCTAGACATCATCTCATATGAATATAATCCTTTAATACCATTTTCAAAGTGTTTTTTAAAAATATTATTTTGAATGGCTACAAAAAACTATGATGGTTGAGATATGACTTCACTTAGGAATATATTGTAAAGTTGATATGTTTCAAACTCTACATGGATTAACACTATTTTAAAAGGGACAATTTCAGGCACTTTGTATGATCACGTGTGATTCATTAGATTGGCTGTGAAGATTGATTTTATTACAATAGCTATAAATAAGATACAAATGTTATGTTGCACTATGAGTTTCCTATTTACACAACTGATAAAATTGACTAAGCCATTTGTATAAATAGAATAGAACCTAGACATGGTGCTGTGACAGATAAAACTTTATAAAGTGTTATTCACTATATAAGATAATTAGGAGCTACAATTAGAATCTGAATCTGAAGCAGTTTACATTGGCACTATAACACTATAAGTGATATCAGAGACACTGAGGCAATGGTAAATCTGTGTTCAAGCATGATTGTGGTAGTACTACAAAACATCTAGCTTGATTGTGAAAGCTTAAATATTGCACTGTCCTACAATCAGGCATGGGCCAAGAAATGTAGGTGAAAGATCTTGAGTGTTATCTAGCTGATGAGAGAATGAGGTATTATTATAAAGTAATTCAATTTTCTGCTATAACTCTTGTTAAAACTCTAAATGATAGAAGCAATATAGGAGAGGCAATTCTTCAACTATTATTTACTTCTTTTTTCCCATGATTTCTTAAATAATTACAGAATAGCAGTTACCTCATTGAAAAAGACAACTATGTTTCAAGAGAAACTTCTAGTCTCTGGATTTATATATAAAATAAATATGTACTAATATTTTGTTTAAAGTGCAGAAAAGGAATTAAAAATAATAGAAACAAAATGGGCAGTGTGATAAGTCTTAGGTAGTGTGAAAAATAGAACAGGAGCATCTGAAACATAACTAACAAATTTCTATAAATGGAAAATAATAGTCATTCACTTTATAATAAACTCCATAGATTATTTAGAGAGCATATTAAACAGCTGCCAAAAAGGAGTTAATGAATTGGAAAGTAGATCTAAGGAAATTACTGAGAGAATAACAAGGAGAGATCAGGGGGTGGAAAAATAGGAAAGATAAGAGAAAGATAGGCTAACAACAATTTTTCATTGAAATAATTCACCCTCATTTACAATCCAACACAATTTTCTTAGATGCAGGCCAGAATGAAAAGTGATCTAAAATTTCAACATTTCAAAACACAAAAGGAGATAAGCTACTGTGAGCAAGAAGAAACATAGAGCAAATTTAGACTCTCAATGGGGCAGATATTATAATAATCAGAAATAGATTATAAAATGATTTATGAGTGGAAAGTTCAAGAATATGAAACCAGAAAAATAAGCAAGTAGTAAGATTTAAAATAACAAAGCAAATCTAAAGAATGAGTCAGAACATTCAAAAGTTTTAAAAAATATAATTATTGAAACTGTAGGTTAGGTTTAAAGAGATTATTTAAATTCAGCAAAGATACACAAAGAAAAGGAAAGTAGAAAAGATAAGTTAGAACACATAAAGGATATAATGATAAAGGGTAGCATACATCTAATAAGAGTTCCAGAAGAACAGAAATGCAAGAATGGGAAGAAATAATATTTGAAGAATGACAGAGCATCTCCAAGAACTAAGGAAATACATGCATTGACAGATTCAGAAAGTATCCCAAATCCCATAAGGATAAATAAAAATAAATCCAATTCTAGACATGTTTAGCAAACTGCAAAATTCCAAAGATAACAAGAAGATATTAACATTAAAAACAACTAAAGAGGAAAGAGAGCTTACCTATCATGCACTCTTAGAGTCACTGCAGGTCTTTCAAAAGCAAAAATAAAAGCCAGAATATGTTAAAGTACTATCTTAATAGAGCTTAGAGAAAAGAACTATGACTCTGGAATTGTTGACTCAGCAAACTCTTAAGAACAAGAGAAACATTTTCAAGCAAACAAAATAAGTTTATTACAAGCACACATTCTTACAAAGAAATATTAGATAGAAGAAAAAATCTATCTTAGACTAAAGAAAGTCTAAGATGCAAATGGAAAAACATGTGGGTTAGCATCAAGTGATTAATCATAATTTTTAATTTATGAGGTTAGTAAACAACTAGATAAAACTTTTTAGTGGAAAAAAGTGTTATATTAGACAGGAATTTTGCTATAGGAGTTAAAGTACTGTATATTGTATATGTTAAAAAGAAGGTAGGCACTGATTAATTTTGATCTTACCACATTAAAAATATATGCTATTTTAAAAGATTAAATAGAATACATAACATCCAAGTCAGTAGACTAGGAAAAATGCAGTTTAAAACATGATATAAGAAGGCAAGAAGACAGGAAAGAAATTAGGTTAAACATATCTGTATTCCCAATAAATGTAAGTAGATTAACTTAACTCACATAGTTAAAAGAAATTGTTGGCTTATAAATTGCCTACAGGAGATACATGTGAAACATAAAGATACAGAAATTAAAAACACTTTTAATGGTTATGTAAATTCAGGTATTTCCCTTTTTCTTTGCCTCTAAACCATTGAAAAGTAATATAGGAAATAAAAATGAAAATTGCAAATACCTATTGTTTTATAAAATTAAACAGCAACAAACCTCCTAAACCCAAAAGTGGTAAGGGTGCTGGCAAAGCAGTAGAGTGAAAACAAAGGTAGAAAGCACAGAAGACCCCACATTTGCCAACCTCCAAAAATGGTGAAGGACATACCTGTTCTGGATCCCTCGTCTTCAGACACTGAAACACACCACACAAACTGTTTTCATAATCTTCCTTTGATCTTATTTTCTTCCAAGTTTCAGAGTGAAGGCTAATCCCGGGCCCACTCAATAAAGAACCCAATTTCATATGGGAACTTAATATATGATAAACATGGCACCTCAAATCGAAGATTAAAAAGATGAATTATTGCTCAAATGGTCATGTGACAACTGGACAATCATCTGAAAAAATAGAAGTTGAATCCACACCTTATATTAGGGTGAATTTCAAGTGAACTAAATATTTAAATTTTTATAAATTTATGTTTTATTATTTTTTTTTTAAATTCAGGATATTATGGGGTACAAACATTTTGGTTACATGAAATGCATTTGCCTCACTCAAGCCAGGGCCACAAGTGTGTCGTTCCCCCATACAGTGCGCCCTGTCTCCATTAGCTGTGGGTTTACCCACCCCACCCCCTCTACCTGACTGAAACCCAGTGAGTATTAGTACCGTGTGAGTACTTTAGTGTTGATCAGTTAGTACCAGTTTGATGGTGAGTACAAGTGGTGCATGTTTTTCCATCCTTGTGATACTTCACTTCGAAGAATGGGCTCAATCTATCTTTACCCAGGATAATATAAAAGGTGTTAGATCACCATCATTTTTTGTAGTTGGGTAGTATTCCATAGTATACATATACCACATTTTATTAATCCACTCATCTATTGATGGGCACTTGTGTTGTTGCCACATCTTTGCAATTGTGAATTGTGCTGTCATAAACATTTGAGTGCAGATGTCTTTATTATAGAATGTCTTTTTTTTCCTTTGGATAGATGCCTAGTAGTGGGATTGCTGTATCAAATGGTATTTCTATTTTTAGCTCTTTGAGGTATCTCCAAATTATTTTCCACAGGGCTTGTACTAATTTGCAGTCCCTCCAGCAGTGTAAGAGTGTTTCAATCTCTCCACATCCATGCCAGCATTGTTATTTTGGGACTTTTTGATAGAAGCCATTCTCACTAGAGTTAGGTGATATCTCATTGTAGTTTTGATTTGCATTTCTCTAATAATTAGAGATGTCGAGCACTTTTTTATATGTTTGCTGACTATTATTCTGTCTTCTTTTGAAAAGTTTCAGTTCATGACCTTTGCCCATTTTTTGATGGGGTTGTTTGAATTTTTCTTGTTAATTTTCTTAAGTTCTTTATAGATTCTTGTTATCAGCCCTCTATCAGATATGTAGCATGCAAATATTTTCTCTCATTTTGTAGACTGTCTATTCACTCTAATGATAGTTTCCTTGGCTGTGCAGAAGGTTTTAAATTTGACTAGGTCCCATTTATTTATTTATTTTTCTGCTGTGATTGCTTTGGGGGTCTTCTTCATAAATTCTTTGCCTAGGCTGATGTCTATAAGAGTTTTCCCAACATTTTCATCTAGAATTCTTAAGGTTTCATGCCTTAGGGTTAAGTCTGCTATCCATGGTGAGTTGATTTTTGTGAGAGGTGAGGGTTGGGTATCCAGTTTTAATCTTCTGCATGCAGTTATCATTTTCCCAGAACCACTTATTGAATAGAGATTCTTGTCTACAGTGTACATTTTTGTTTGCTTTGTCAAAGATTAGATGACAATATGAGGGATAGTTTTATATCTGGGTTATCAGTCTTGTTCCAAAAGTCCATATCTCAGTTCTTGTGCCAGTACCATACTTTTTTGGTTACTATAGACTTGTAGTAAGGCTTGAAGTCTGGTAGATGGATGCCTCCCAATTTGTTCTTTATGCTTAAGATTGCTTTGACTATATGAGGTCTTCTCTGGTTCCATACGAAGTGTACATATATCAATTTTAATTTTATTTACTTTAAAAGCACATTAATACAATCTTTACAAAAGATGATTTTTTTCTCACATTAAAAAATTAATTACTTAGTTTGACTGTCTTTTTTCAGTACCTAAAATTCAATCTGTTAGTTTGTGGGTGGAACATGTTATGATTTTATTGTGTCATACACTGACCAGCTGTTAATTTATCCTAAGCCAGGTATATTTGTTCAAAAGAGCAAATTATTCAAAGAATCATCAAAACAGTCCCTAATGGTTCCAATGAAATTCTATCCTAGTGCTTTCTGTTAATTACCCCTGACTTTATACACTTACAACAGATATACTCCATGGCTGAAAGAAAAAATTCAAGCATTCTAAGTAAATTAAAAAAAATTTTTAAGACTAGTCAAGTGAAGCAGTGGAAGTCTAAATCAATTTTAGTAGAAATTCTCAAACCAAAAAAAAAGGCATAAAAGGCTTTAAAGACAAGATTGTATGAAATTTATACATTAGCCTTTTGGTCATATATAAATATTTTAGAAGTATATAGACAGAAATAAATACTTTCCAAAGTCTTGACAATAAAAAAGAAAGAGACATTTTTTAATTGATAAGTTATCTGTAGTTCCATGATTTTAAACTGAATTATATTCTCTTGGTTCATAGATTTGATATTCTGTTAATACCCCATGTTTACTCGAGCTACATATTTTTGTCAAGGTTCTTATTCTGTGTTTGGAGGAAAGAACATCTCTAGTGCAACCCAACATTTTATATTAAAGGGTGACTAATTATGTCCTTCTCTTCTTGTTCACACTTTTCACTAGGCAGATGAAATGTTTTGTAAATTTAGAACCGATGTGTCATCTGGCTTTTGTGTACATAATTCATGCACTGAAAGGCGATGCAGTTACATAATTAAAAGAAACTACTTTGGGATCAGATAGGCTGTGTGGATAAGAGCTAATTTTGTACGATCTCTGGGCTTCAGTTTTCTCATCTGTAAAATGAGGACAATACTTATGTACAGAGTTGTGATATGGTTTAAATAAGTATAAAAAGCTGTTAGCTTAAAGATACTATGTATATCTTTTAGAATTGAACATAAACTAGTTATTTGCTAAGTTTTTATTTATGTAGAAAGAAAATATATTCATCAGTCAAAATCAGTCCTTATGAAAAGAAAATACTTTTTTTCTTAGGCTAATATTTTTTATGAATTAATGATAATATCGTATAGTGACAAGTAGAGAAACAAGTGCTGTGAGACACAGAGAAGGGGATGGCCAATTCTATCTTGGGGTCAATAAAAGGCATAAGGAAATATAGAGGTGTTACAACTAAAAATAAAAAATCGCTTGTAAAATGTATTAATACTTCATTCACCAAATGGTTGGTGACATAGACATTCAAACAATAAAAAGACCTTGTATGACTCCATTTTTAAAATATAGATGCCAGAAATGGACAAAGGTCTCTAGGAGAGTAAGAAATTATGGGCTTAATATTCAGATAATTTTGTGATTGTATATATTACATTTTAAAGAGAATGTTTACTTATAATGAACTCTAGTCCTGGTTTGTGATGCGCTTGTTGTCCCAGGTCCCCTTTCCAGTTGGGAGTTTTGTGTAAATTAATGATTTTGTCCATCACCACAGTAATTGAGGACCCTTCTTCCCTGGTGATTATAGCAGTACTACTGATGTTGAGGGCCATCTTTTGAATGCCAAGCAACTCTGCCTAATATGATCCTCATACATTCTCCTGGGTGAAAGATCCTTGGTAGTCTGCATAAGACATACAAATTGGGCTGGGTAAATCCTATGATTTGCTTAGGATTTGCAGCTATATTGCCTGCTAGCTATATAGGTTAGCACTATCTAATAGATACATAATGTGAGTTACATATATAATGTCAAATATTCTAGTAACCACATTTTTTAAAAAGCAAAAACATACAGATGAAATTAATTTTAATGATATAGTTTTTAACACAACATATCTTGAATATTATTTCAACATGTGTTGAAATAATATGTTTTATGTCCACATAAAAACTTATGGAGACATTTTCATTCATTTTCATATTTCATCCTCACAATCAGCATGTATTTTATATTTGCATCAAAAGTCAACTCAGACTAGATGCATTTCAGGTGCTGGGTAGCCTCCTATGGCTAGTGATTGCCATGTTGGACAGCACAGATAAAGACGGTTAGCTGCAGCTGGATCTGGAAGAAATAAGCAGAGAATGCACTGGAGTCAAGACTTTGGGAGAATATGACTAATCTAACTTAAGGAAAATTTTCAGGGAAAAAAGGGAATGATATTCTCATTCTAGAATTCATTATTGATGATGATTCTTATTTTAAAGCAACTTTCCAAAATATGTAACTGAGCAAGAGATATTTAATCTAGCACATGAAATTTCACCGTGTTAAAATTGAACATGTGATCACATAGAGATTCATAGCATAGGATCAGATACCACTAAATATCAATGTGATTTCTATTTGGAATTGTTCAGAAAGGAAAATGCATAACCTAGACCTGAGAAGATTTAGGAAAACAGCTATCTCTAAATATTTGAAAGATTCTCAGAAGATGCCCAACATGAATGCTCTTTGTTCAATAAAAACCCTAACATTCTAAATTTATATTGAAGAATTTCTATTGATGACTCCTTTACTTTCATTTAAGTCTAATGGCAGAATCTCATGTCTGCTGAGAACTGACTTCGTATATTTCCATACTAACAGGGAAAAGCCTAAAGTACCCGATTCCCTCATTCCATAATTGTAATTCTTGTGTCTCAATCTCCTTCTGGAAAGAGTCCCCCAACTAAATGTTAGGAAGTCATTAAGAATTCATCTCCATTCAATCTTCTGGATCTCTGCCAAGCTTGCTAACAGAGTGCCAAACAGCTTAGTTGTTTGTAGATCTGAGCTGGGCTGAACAGATGTACTTACATGGAGTCTTTATTTCCTAGTACAGATTCTGAGTTATCTGACTTCCTATCAGATTTAATTTTGATGACTTCTACTGGCTTCATTACTGAAAGCAGTAGAAAAAAATGTGTAATCATATATGAAAAATCTTTATAATGTAATCACATTAGCAATATAGATATTTCATTTCTCAATAGATATCCTGGTCACAAGTTGCAATTTATTATCAGCTGGTTATTGAGTTTTCAACAGCTATGCTCCTCTCCTTTGTGAAGTTAGCTGGTTCTGTGATTTTCTTGTTAAGTGTCAAAAATATGGAAGTATTTAGCATATAAAGTAAAATAATTTTTGATAGTTTTATTTCATTATTAATATGTGTGACATAAGAGAAAAATTGACAAAGTTTATATGTTTATACAACATAGATGATTAATTGATATTAAGACATAGAAAGGAGTGGTTTTCATTATGAGCAATCTCTGTGCTTTTCAGAGTTTTAAAGAATTGTACCTATGAATGTTATATTTTATCAGTATTATTCAAATATAACCCTGAAATCCTTTCCTCTACCTAAAAGAACAAATCATTACTGTCAAGTAGTGCTTGTCCTGTGCGTTTACCAAGTCACATATACCTTAATGATAGTTGATCTACAGGTGAGTAGCAGTTTGCCTTATGGATCTGTTTAGGGTGAAAAAAGACACAGTTTACTAAAGTGATTATCTAATCATTTTAATTCCTGTAAAGCCTCAACATAAAATAACTGAAATGAATGTTAAAAGGATCATAGTTAGATAGGACATATGCTAAAAATTTTTGCTTTTAAGGACAGCAGAAAGTAGTACAATATCCAAATGACTATGAGGATATCTTGTATATTAAGAAAATAGATATGGAGCCCATTCTACTAATCGAAGTATCCCAAGAATGGAAAAATAAGCACCAAGTGTACTCACCAGCAAATTGGTATTAACTGATCAACACCTAAGTAGACATATAGGAATAACATTTATCGGGTGTTGGGCAGGTGGGAAGGGGAGGTGGGGATGGGAATATATATACATAATGGGTGTGAGGGGAACCATCTGGGGGATGGACACGCTTGAAGTTCTGACTCTGGGGGTCGGGGAGGGAGGAAGGCAACACACGTAACCTAAACATTTGTATGTACCCCCATAATATGCTGTAATAAAAAAATAAAAATAATAATGTGCATGGAACATTCCTGCCTGGAGTGAAAAAAAATTAAAAATAAAAATAAAATAGCAAATGTCAAAAAAAAGAAAATATCTTTGAATGAATACTTACATGCTTCTTTTGAATAGTCTCTTTCACCTTTATATGTCAAGATAAAAGATGTAAATTACATCTTTCCACCATATCAGACCCTAAAGAGTAGATATTAGGTGATCTGAATACACTAGCAAAGAGACTAAAGCAACTGAACAGCTCTCTTACAGTTGCACTTTTCTTTTTTTTTATGGTTAAAATTATTTATTTGCATATTCATAGGAAAAAAAGACAATGTCTAAAACATTTCTCATGATACAGAGAGGCTCAAATATTGTCATAAATGAATGTATTAAATAACACTAACAAGTCAAAACATGGTCCTGTAATGTTTTTAAGCCAAATTACCCTAGAGGTAATTAATCAGGAGAACCTCCCAAAGAATCAAGGTCAGAGGACAAAGCCATGGGTGTGAAGAAACAGTGAAACCATAATAAGGAAGAAGTCAAGACAAGACGTACTGGAAGCAAAATGACACAAAATGGATGTACTGGTAAGTATACAAGGAAGTATCAGAGTGAGGAAAAGAGACCATAATCAAGGGCAGCCTGCTCTACTTCTTTTCACTTACTTAACCCCAACCTTCCACTGCCAATACTCTTCTCCCACAGTTGTCCTCTTAATAATATCACCACTCCCTTTGGCAATAATCAATTGTATGCAGATAAAAAGACTGTACTATATCACTTCCTTTAAGAAGGAAGAAATTCATTTCTACCACTACTATTTGTTTATGCTAAATTCTTGACTGAAATTCTTAATTCTATCATGTCTACATATATGTGTGTGTGTATACACACACACACACACACACACACAAGATGGTTTCTTGGTTTTGCTCCTCCACTCCAATCTATTTCCCCTCCCTAATAACACTCTGAATTTCCAACCCTCCCACAACTGTCAGCTGGGTGCTTTGGGTCATATTAATTTGTACCCAACCAGAGGCTATCCTAGGGAAAAAAGGAAAACTCAGTCATAGTCAATGATGAGATGTTTCTAGGATTTCTGGAAAAGACATACTCTTTTAGCCTATCCTTGCCCTGTTTGGAGGGTCTGAGGATATAAGTGTAGAATCATCATATCCTGCCAAGAACCTGTACAGGCTCTGAGGGTAAAACCAACACTGAAGAGGGGAAAGTAGAGATAAGTACTTGCTGACAATGTGTGAATTGTAGGATCTAGATTGATTCAAAGCTAGAGCAACCTCTAATTTTTCAGTTACCTCAGTCAAAAAATTTTCTTTGCTGCCTAAGTCATTTGAAGTTAGGCTTCTGTCCCATGTATTTATTCAATTCCTGATTAATATATAAATAAAACACTCTTACCTCAGCAAGTTTACTCTGAAGTGACAATTACACAAATACATTTTAGTGAAGAAACGTACAGGCGTGTTCACCAAGCAGCACATTATGATCTGTGCACTTTTACCATATAGATGTTATTCTTCAAATAAGAAGAAATGCTGTTGTATGTGGTAAGCCATCCACATACAAATCACATTGTTTTGTTTTGTTTTGTTTTTGAGACAGAGTCTCACTTTGTTGCCCAGGCTAGAGTGAGTGCCGTGGCGTCAACCTAGCTCACAGCAACCTCAAACTCCTGGGCTCAAGCAATCCTGTTGCCTCAGCCTCCCGAGTAGCTGGGACTACAGGCATGCGCCACTATGCCCGGCTAATTTTTTCTATATATATGTTAGTTGGCCAATTAATTTCTTCCTATTTATAGTAGAGATGGGGTCTCACTCTTGCTCAGGCTGATTTTGAACTCCTGACCTTGAGCAATCCACCCGCCTCAGCCTCCCAGAGTGCTAGGATTATAGGCGTGAGCCATCGCACCTAGCCCACATTGTTTTCTAATAAAAAAAGTTTGTCAAATAGTCCATCAGATCAGAGTTCCAGGGTCAGCTGAAGACAAAATCTACTCTTAAGCTTCTTGTACCTAGGTGGCAGCTCTACAAATATTCATTAAACAAGTAAACCTTGAAGTTTGAAACTATCAAGAAAAACGACTCTGACTTGTAGAGGACTTAGTCTGTAAGGTATGGAAGACAAAGATATAGTAAAAAAGTGAGAATAGGAAAACCTAGTTATAGATAGAAATGGATAAGATTAAATTTGATCTGCTGTTAGGATAAAAAGCAAGAATTTATGTGAAAGAATCAGAAAACCCAGAGGTGAAAAAGACTCCCAAATCATATTTAGTGGTAGTGGTAGAGAATCTCATAAATGTCTCAGGAACAAAACACATTTTGCGTTATGCTCAAACTAAGGCATTTTATTAGCTGGCTTTACAACTTAAATAACACCTTGGTTACCAAAGTAACAGCTTCCACTAATTCCATACTAAGCTTTCAAAAGTTTACTTGTTGGAGACATTCTTATGCTCAACACAAAATATCTTTATTATAACCTTCAGCAAATCTTTTCTTAGCATTAACTAAAAATGTGCTCAAGTCAAATATCAACTACCTTAAAAACCCAGTTTGGATACTTTTCCTTAAAACATGTGCACTATAGTTGAATCAAAAGAGAAAACTGCAAATATTTTGTGGTTTGATTAGAAGTAGAGTTCATTTCATGATGATTCAATATCTTCTAATACTATTCCTGATACTCTCCATAAATCCCAGGACAGTAAATCCATTTACTAACATTTCAAAGGGAATGCTGGTTTTTAAATGAAAGGACAATATTAGCCTTTCTTTACCAGTTGGCAACTTGAAACTTTCGAAGGAGTGATTAACACTTGTTTTGCAGCTAATTATAGCTTTAATTTTCTCTCTCATCTAAAAAAATATCAATTTCACATTGTTCTTTTGACTGAATAACTGGATTCTTTAAAACTGAGGTTAGCTATTTCATTGAATTTGGACACGTCGTAGAAATTCTGACCCATCATTCTTTTATCTCAGTGACAACACCAGCAGCTATTGTGGAACCACTGTAACGCAGCATAAACCTCCTCAGCTCTTTAAAGTCTTTGTATAGCTCAAGAGCAATTGGTCGCTGTCTCTGTAACTCTACCAATGCATTCTGGCCTTTAGTCAACAACTTAGGCTTTTTCTTTGTGACTTCACCCGTGCTTTTGTTTAAGACGCTAATCAATCGTTTAATAACGGCAGGTTCACTGACAGTTTGGTAGTGTAACAGCACAGGAAATCCTTTAGTGATAGGAATTTCAATATTAAAGATGAGGATTCGGGCTTGGAAACGAGTACAAGCTTTAATGAGTTCTTTGGGGCCACAAAATATGTAGCCAACGTTGATTTTGATGATATCCATCCCAACCAAAGTAAGACTAACATGATCACCCGCCGCCGCCCAATCAACAGGTTCATCATGCAGAGTAATTCCTTTTGCAGTACAAGTTTCATTAGGAGGCATTGCTAGAAGTCGGTCACCAGTTTGTATATAACCAGCTTCAATTTTACCAGTTACCCAAAATCCAGATCCTTGATCTTTGAAAACATCAGACACACATAATCAAAAAGGCTTGTCAATAGATCGTTGGGGAGGCTTGAAGGAATCAATTTGTTCTAATAAACATACTCCTTTATACCATTTCGTAAGTTCGCTTGACTGAGATCTTGTGATTAGATTGTCGCCACTGAGACCACTTGTAGGGATGGATAAAAGCCACATCACCCTCCTTAAAACCTGCTTGCTTAAGAAAATGTCCAAGTTTTCCAGTAATCTCTTGAAATCTTTCCTGTTGCCAATTAACCTGATCCATTTTATTGACTGCAACTGCAAGCTGTGTCACTCCCAGAGAACGGACCAAGAGGCCATGCTCTAGTGTTTGTCCTCCAGTCTCAAATCCAGCTTCAAACTCTCCCCTGCTGGCATCTACAACTAAAACAGCTACATCCGCCTGGGCTGCTCCTGTAATCATATTTGGAATGAAATCCTTATGGCCTGGAGCATCCATTAATGTAATAACTTTGGTTGTGGTTTCAAACTTTGTCATCCCAACATCCATTGTTACTCCCCTTTCCCTTTTTTCACCAGTCTCATCCAAAACCCATGCATATGCAAACGAGCTTTGCCAGCCTTCTTAGACTCCTGCTCATACTTATGCATAGTTCTTTTGTTTACATTGCCCAGAAGATAAAGCATATGGCCCATCAGAGTACTTTTCCCAGCATCAACATGACCAATGACCACTAAGTTGAGGAGCTGCTTCCCTCCTTGCCGCTTCTCCAGTTCCGCTTTCACATCTATTTGCTGCCTCAGCTTGCCAGACCTTTTCACTGGCGTTGGTGTTGAACTCTGCTCTTCTGATGCCTGAATGGTGTGGGGTGGAATTGCTGACTTAGACATCATCTCAAGAACATCAGAAGTAGCAATGCTGGCATCTTCTCTAGGCGGTCCTTTTTGAGGTGTGTGGAAATTATGATCATTTGCTTCAGAAGTTACTCCAGGTACTTCAAATCCCATAGTTTGCTTCTTTCCAGATACTGTCATTTTAGCAACTTTTGGCACAATTTCAGATTCATTTCGAGATAACTGGGAACCTACTGATTTTCCTTTTTCTATCCTTCCTGTAGACATTGTTCCTTCACTCTTGTCTTTCAAATTCTGCATGTTATCTTGTTCCAGAACCACTGACAAAGCCTTCTGCACATCAAACTTGTTCTTCAGAACTGCTTCGATCAATATTTCATCTGGCACAGCATCTCCAAGTACCACTCTCATGTGATCCAGGCATGAATAAAGGCGAGCTTGATCAATTGCACTTAGCTGATGGTTTGAAAGAGAATTGGAAGGCTCTCTTAGATCTTCATAATCATATTCTTCTACAGGCTCAACAACAGAAGGTTTGTCACGTCGTGAGTAAATAAACTGAGCAGCTGTTGATGGAGAAATACAATAATCATCCTCTACAGACTGGCCATAGAGATCATCATCTTCAAAATCTTCATCGTAGTTATAGCCTCAGACATTCCGATGCCGGGCCATGGTGGCGCAGAGGGCGTTTGCCTCAGCCCCTTCCAAAACACCCCGCTTAGATACTGACAAGGAGCCAACTTAAGCCTGAAGAACACGTCAGCGCCATCTTAGCTTCCGGCAGGCCTCTGCTATAGTTGCACTTTTCTTGTGGTTCTTTTAAAAAGAGAAAAGAATAAGTCATTGGATTAAAAAAAAAGACAGAGCTCTTTAAAACACCCAGGAAAAAATGGAAGATATATGTGTATTTGTGTATATATTAAGGGAAAAATCTATACATATTTCATAGACATATATTATATTGTACATACATATATCATATATATATATACATATATATATATATATATATACACATACACAATCCTCTCTTTAAAAAAGCATAAATGGATCAAGGGCCAAGTTGTGCACATTATGCCTTATAAGGTTACTTTTTATGTAGATTACTTGGAAAATTACTGTTTCCCTCTCTTGTGTGACTTCCATGAAATCAGCATTCAGCAAGCCTGGCTTCCTGGCAAACAACAGAACATTCAGCTCACATGTAAGGAAAGAGATTGCACCAATGAGAAAGGAGGGCACAGAGTGGGAAAAATGACAACTCTGGTACAAAGGAGCAAAGAATGGTGATTCAGAAGGAGGGTGGGAGAGCAGGCCTGCCTCCATGCCTGCCACGGTATAGATTCTACAACTGGCACTTACTTGGCAGATAACCCACCAGGGCACTGACCTTGGCAGCTTTACAAAGGTAACCTTTATACGAAGAGGAACTGTTCTTCAACAATGTCTCCAATATGCTTGCCACAAAAATCCTTCCCCAAGCCACCCACCCTCCCCAGGAAAAAGGGGAAAATACATGGAAAAGCATATTTTATTTTTCCATTCCCCTTTACCCCTTCTTCAAGGGCAGCATCCATGGCTCATTGTGGAAAATGTCCTATATGCCCTTTTATAGTCTTCAAGGACATGTAAACAACATTTAATTATAGGACACGGCAGCAATGGCTTATATTAGTTCACTGCATTTTCCTTTCAGTTCAAGACCATAGGATGACTAGCTTTCCCTAGTAACCTTTGTATGGATAATTCTGTTAGGCAATCTCATTCCCAGTGGGGCAGTCTTTACCTGGAACATTGCCTTCTGTCCTAGGGATCCTTTTTTCATCCACATGTCACAATATAAAAGTGTGGCTCTCTTGCTTCTATTTATGTGACCATTTATTGCCTGCAATTTATTATTCTCAGTATTCATGTACTCAGAAGAGGTGCCAACATATATATGTCACCTTGTATTTAAGAAAAAAATAAAAGCTCTTGTTTAAGAGAGTAGAAGGGAATTGTATACTCTTGCAGTATGAGCATTAATTCAGTGGGAACAAACAAAAATGAGAGTCTAATATTGTTGTTGATGAATACAGAAAGACTAGAAACAGTCTCAATTCTGGGGAAAAATATATTTGAAGAGTTTATGTGTCTGTGCATGTGTAGAGGGCTGCCAGCTGAGACTGGCAGTAAGT
Source organism: Microcebus murinus (assembly GCF_040939455.1). Taxonomy (NCBI): domain Eukaryota; kingdom Metazoa; phylum Chordata; class Mammalia; order Primates; family Cheirogaleidae; genus Microcebus; species Microcebus murinus. The sequence goes on along the minus strand of NC_134112.1, from coordinate 75,280,420 downwards.
CCATTCAGAAATTTCAAGTCATAGCTCCTCTGGGAATAATGTGCTATTGTGCCTGCTAGCTCCAAGTCAGAGAGGGCTTTTTCCCCTACAGCTGGCATCAGGCTTAGTGATGAATCACTTGCCTCTTCATGGTTTGGCTCTTCTTATTTTGTTAGAGATTACTGGCCGTGATTGATGGCTCCACGCAACTGGTAAAAGCAAAAAATAACTGCTCTGGAGTAAAACAACAAGGAAGAAAAAGGCAATACTTTTGACTAATGTTTGCAGCTAAACTAGTCAGTTATGGTTGCGTAAGAGTGGAAATTTAGTTTCCTATTTTGTACCTCTGATATAATTGTTTTTACCCTTAATTGCTAGATCATGTTATATACTGAGAAAAATAGTTTCTATTAAACAAGCAAATAGTTTTAGGCCAGACTGAATACAGCTCCATTTCGGAAGGATATTTTGAATAATAAAACAATATTATCTTACATGTCTGCCTTCTATATATCCATATATCACTGTATACCTTTTCTTTTTAGTATTTATCATAATTTTAATTAATAAACTATTTGTTAGTTATTTATTTGCCAATAGTCTTCCAAGAAAAATTAAGCACTAAGAAAATAAGGACAAGTCCATCTTGTTCATTACTCTATCTCTATCATCTAACATGCATTAGGTGTTCAATAAATATTTTAAATTAATAAATGAATAGCACAGGATGTATACTGTAAGGTCTCATTACATTACATCATGTATACTTGGTCATGGAAAAATCAGCCAAATTTATATATTTTCATGAAAATATGAGAGTGGTAAAAGTAACATGAGAGAGTGTTATGAAAGTTTGGGGGAGAAGTAATCAATTTTTTGACTCAAGGGAGGGGAGATCAGAGCAGGATGCAAAGCAGGGGTGGTGTTTAATTTGGGGCTTGAAGATAGAAGAACAATGGAAACTTTGAGGGGCTGAAAAGCATAGAAGATATTTGGTTAGAACAAATTGCTTAAAGCAGAGAGCTGATTTACAGACGTTGTTGGAAATCATGCTGGTATAAACAGATTAGGAACAATTTGTTAAAAGTTTTGTGTAACAAATCAGAGGATTTAGAATTTATTTAGTCCTGAAGCAAGTCAGGAAGGCTTTTTAGTGAGGAAGTACCATAATCAGAGTAGGATATTGGTAACACTAATCTGGGAACAATGTGAAAGATTTGTTGGTGTCTAAAGAAGGAAGTGAGGAGTTGAATTAGAATGCTAATGTTATAATCCAGAGAGTAGCTAATGAGAGTATGATAAATAGCTAATGGAGAAGACAGTTCAGATAGGAGAGTGATTCAATGGGAAAAACAAGATGCTTTTTTCTACTGAGCATTTGGATTTAGGAGAGTAATAACGTGAAGTTTTTAAATAATACACAGGCCTATAATTGCACAGTAACCAGAAATACAGAAAACAAAACAAGGAACAAATTTGGATAATAAGATGATGAATTTAGTCTTAACATGCTAGCTTAGAGGCATTGCTAGGCCATTTGCTTAGAAAGTTTGACAATGCAATTGGAATTTCCAAGTTTAAAATCTCAGTTGGTAGATTGTGCAGAATGATGGGGAGTGCCCATGTGAACAGCAGTGAACGGGCTAGGTAGATTGGAGATGAAGGTCATTGGAGATAAGAAGGTGAGAAGTTCCTCAGTCAAGAAGTCTGGGGGTAAAGGGTGAGTCGGAAGAGCAGACAGATGAAAGAGGATTCTTCCCTTGGTTCCTAGCTCCTGGGCTCTGCTATTAATAGAGAAGTATGGTAGGTCTGAGAATGAAATATAATCAACCACTAAACAGTTTCTGAATGTTTACTATATGCAAAGCAAGGTAATAGGCTTTGAAGGGATAAAAAGAAGTACAATTCACAAGTTCCTTTCATAAAAAAGCTAATAATCTAGTCAGGAAGATGTCATTTATTTGATTATCAATTATTCAAAAACATGAAGTAAACTCCTATGTTGTACTAGAAACAGCTACTCTTCTTCCCACTGAGAGATCTCTTCTCCAGGCTAGACACTTCAATTCTTCCAACTACTCCTTTGAAACAAGTCAGCATCAAACCCTTTCACCTCTAATTTAGCAACGTTGCCCTTACAGTTGATGTAAGACTTGCATGCCGGGGTAAGCAGATCAGTGAAGGTTGGACTGTGGCTATAATTTCCAGTGGTAGAACTCTTTAGGTCAGGAATCTTTTCACCAGTGCAAGCTAAGACCTTTTTTGGGAGCATTTTATGAAAAACAGAACACTTTTCACTTACATAAGCAGTTTATATTTATTAATAGAAAAAATAGGAAATAGAGAGAAGTGGAACAAAAGGAAGAAAGAAAAGAAAAAGAAGAATAAAATAATACAGAATTCCACACCCCCAAATTCCAGTTTTTAGATACAGAATTGTCACTTTGCCATTTAACTCAGATATTTATTAGCTTTGCTGTCCAGTACCTGCATGACTGCAGGATTGGGGATCTCTTCTCTTTCCTAGGATTCTCTACATTCCTGGATGGTGCCTAGCTTTGCCCTTTCTCAGTGCATCTGCTGCTGTTTGTGCCTTTCTTGCTACCTTTGTCTCAGGTTAAGATTATAACCTTTCTTTCAGATCTAGGATGAGGCCACTGTCTATACCAGCCTGCTGCTCAGAGATCATCAGTGCTGCACTGGTGTCATTTCCCTGCAACCTTTTCTGGAGGCCCCTTGGCAGGTGTTCTGTCTTCATTGGAGTGGTACCACTGCCACTTCTCTCCAGAGCTTTCAGTGGCTTTTTTCTCTACAACATATGATACCTGTATAGCTTTCAGTCATCTGGTGATGCTTAAGCCATAAAAAAGTTTTCTTGGGGGAAAATAGCTATATTCATTGCCATTGCACAAGGGATTTCAGTGACAGATACATGTATTAGCTATAATTAATATCAATTTGAAACCAAAATCACCCTTCCAGGAGCAACTGACCTAGAGTTTTCCTCTGATCACTTTCTTGCCTCAGGGTCTTCCCATTGCAATTTCCTCCACTCTCAGGACAGATACTAAGGGCATTAGCTCTGGAGGCCACCTTGAGATTTCTGTCTCACTCTTTAAATGAGAATATCTACCTTATTGGAGTCTCAGATGACTCCAACTTATCTGGTGAAGGGAAGGGGCTGATCATAGGGCACATCAGCATCCTTCATACTGAGCTCACTATTAACCTCTAGATCTGGTGTCAGTTCACCCCACCTCATCATTAGAACACTTATGAGTATAAGAACCTGAAAGTCCCTTTTGGATGGGCAAAGCCAAAGTGAAATTTATAGCCTTTAAAAGCTGAAACTTTGGTTATCATTTTCTTAACATTGTGAGAACACTTAAGATCTACTATCTTAGTAAATTTCAAGTATATAATACATTATTATTAACTGTCATTAACTGTAGTCACCATGCTGTACACTAGATTTCCAGAATTTATTCATCTTACTACTAAAAGTTTGTGCTGTTTGACCAACATATCCCCTTTCTCCTATCTACCAGTCCCTTCTACTTACTGTTTCTATGTATTTGACTTTCTTAGATTCCACACATGAGATTATGCAGTATCTTTCTATCTACATCTGGCTTATTTTACTTAGCAAAATGTTCTCCAGGTTTGTTCATGTTGTCACCAATGGCAGGATTTCTTCTTTTTTTAGGACTCAATACACTCACACACACACACATACACACACACACACACACTTCAAATTTTCTGTATCCATTCATCCATTGAAGGACAAAATTTGTTTCCATATCATTGTTATTGTGCATAATATTTCCTCAACAGACTGATTTCATTTCCTCTGTATATGTACCTAAAAATGGTATGGCTGGATCATATGGTGATTCTATTTTTAACCTTTTAAGAAAACTCTATTCTATTTTCCATAATGGCTGTGCCAATTTACATTACCGCCTATGGTATATAAGGGTTCCCTTTACTCCACATTTTTGCCAATATTTGTTATCATCTTCCTTTTTGGTAAAAGCTATGCTAACAAGTGTGAGGTAATAGGTCATTATGGTTTTGATTTGCATATCCTGATGATTAGTGATGTTTTTGTATACCTTAAATATGTACAATTTTCATTGCTCAATCATATCTCAATAAAGCTGTCTTATTCAATTTTGTGCTGCTATGGTAGAATACCTGAGACTGGATAATTTATAAAGAATAGAGATTTATTTCTCACAGTTCTAGAAACTGGAAAGTCCAAGGTTGAGGGTCCCACATCTGGCGAGGGCCTTCTTTCTGCATCATCCGTGGTGGAAGGTGGAAGGGCAAGAGAGCACACACAAGGGAGAGAGAAGTGAAGGGGGCCAAATTCATCCTTTTATCAGGAAACACTCCCCAGATAACTAAGAGCAATAATGACATTAATTCATTCATCATGGTAGAGCCCTCATGACCTAATCACTTCTTACAGGTCCCATCTTGTAACATGTTGCACTGGGGATTAAGTTTCCAACACGTGAACTTTGGGGGACACAGTCAAGCCACAGCAGAGCTAAAAAAATACTGAAAATATTGGGAAGTGATATAAACTGACACTAGATAGAGCTGTATACAGAGCCTCAAATGATAGTTTCAGGACCTGGATTCTCTCTGTAAATCTGAGCTCTACTTCTCTATTGGTTTCACATTTGAACATACTCTATCATTCCAGCTCTATCATTCCAGAAAGACAGCTGCTGTATAGGTTGAGCCAAATTCCTTTCATTTTTGTTTTTTATTTATTTTTTGAGCCAGCTTTCTTTTAGTTTCAAAATTTGGCAAAAGGGAATCTTTCTTCCAGATTCAGAAAGTTAATATTATATTCCAATCAGCACAATGATAATTCCTGAACCAATCATTTTGACAGGGGAATGAAAGGATTGACTTAGGCTGGGGTCACATGCCTACTCTTAGAGATGAAGATGGAGTTGGCCCCAGAAGGAATTAGATAACTTACTAAAAAAATGGGAAATGAATGCTGTATTGCTCAAACCCAACAGCTCTCTACTACAACCTGGTCCCGTGATATACTTGATTAAAAACACAAATGAGTGAGATATAGTCAGTGTATACCTTGAAAAATATCCCATACACATACACATGGAATTCTGAGACAACGTGTTACATACACATTTTTATTTTTCAAAAAAGAGTTCATACTCGATACACCGTCTTGGAAACCTATGTATTTTTTTTTCAACAGTATATCATGACCATCTTTTCACATGAAGATATAAACATTTTTGTTTTTTTAAAAATCTGTTGTATAGATTGTCACAATTTATTCAAACATTCATCTTGTTGAATATTTAGTTTTCCAATTTTAAGTGATTATAAATAATTTGGTAGATTTTTGTAGCTGATATTTAGGAACATATTTTTCATTGTCTCCTTAGAATTAACTATTAGAAGTGGAAAATTGTGATTAAAAGATATGACTTTTTGAGGCTCTCGATGCATATTGACAATATGGTGCAATTCTCCCTCTTTCTCTGTCTCTCTCTACTCATATGACACTATTGGCTCATACTAAATTTGACATCACAATTGCTTTTTCACATACATAAACTGTTGCCAAGCTAGGTATTTTCAATTCCCATTCGAGTACTAAAGTAACTATAAGCTTTAATCTCTTGAGACATTTTTAAGCTCTTAATTCTTCAGTATATCATTTTAGTCACCCAATCCAGGTTTGTGTTATCTGTAAATTCCATACTTTGGTCTTCAACATCTTCATCCAACTCTCTTATAAAAATTTTGAACTGTGAAAAACCAAAACATGGTCTTGTTGCAATCTATTGATGTCTCTTTATATGTTGATATCAAATTACTAGAATTTTAGAATCTTTAAATTTTAGAGTAAGAAATCAGTTCAGGTTAAATGTCCGACTGCTTATTTCTAAAAAACCAATTAGGAAACAGAACCAGACAAATTTACCAATGCTTACAAGATTATACAGCTAGAATGATAAAAATGCATACTGTTAATAGTATTTAATTTTAATTCCACTCTCATGTTCCTCCCCATTCTTCAAATATTGTTTTATCCAGAATTATATCATTGAGGGATTAATCACATATTTCACTGAAATCAAGAAACTTTATGATCAGTGACATTTTCCTATCAACCCATCAGTAGAAATTAAGTTACTGTGGCATGCTTTATTTTTCAGTGTACTTATGGTAGATGTTCCATTTATTAATTCAACCTACTTTGCTTTCACTATGCTATGATCCTAATTAAAGCTTCTTGGGATATATACCCTCCTTCTTAGGTTGAAGATTATTCTCCTTTATGAATATCAGAAACAAGACTAAGTTGGATGGAAACTTTCCATTTGTTGAAGAGGCAGGAAATTGTGTCATGGAGACAGAAAATGACTTGCCTAAGAGTAATGTTGAGTCAGTTGCCTTTCTTTGTCATCTATGAACATGACAGCATCTTTCCTGACACCATTTCTCTTTCTTTTTATTTTGAATACATCTTTAAAGTTACTTCTGTTGTTTGGCATTTTTGAGCCTTATCTTATTAAGCAAGGACTTTAGTCTTCCTGACACTATTCTTACAAATTCATACTAATCTTTTGGCTTAGTCTTAGTCATATGCTTCACATTCCATGGTTTGTGTAGTCTCTTTAAGAAGATTTCTTCATTTGTCTTCAGACTTACAAATTTAGAACGTTTTAAAATGATTACTTAGTTAGGATTTATTCCCTTCAGCCCATTCTATATTACCCCTATTATCAGAAGCTATATACCTTTATATATAGTATGTTTCTTCTCTAAGAATGGTCAATCTTTTTTCCCAAACTCAGGCTGAATTTTCCATTCCCATGCTTTCCTGTTTTAAGATCCATATAACACTGTAGCTTTTACTCAACACTATTGCCAATTTCACATTGTCATTTTTTCTTCTGATAATTAAAATTAGGTTGAGAATCTTCCTTTCTTGGAATGGATTCACAGCTGTCAAGAAGAGTTTCTTTCCCATTTCTGATGTTTTTCCAGCAATGCCCATTACTGGATGTATAAATCTGTCTAACTCAGCATCTTAGTAATGCAAATCTACTTGGGTGCTGACATAAGTTACATTCTCCACAATCAGTCTTATTGGTAATAAAGATGCTTTTTTCTTTTTCTTTTTTTCTGTTTGCATTCTGTCTGTCTAGCTCTTCTCTCTATTAGTTTAGGCAAGGAAAGTGGGTTTTACCTCTTGAGCCCCATCAAAGCCCAGTGCCTGAAAACACTGAATACAACTCCACGGCCTGTGGTAGAAGCATGCTAACCTGTTAGCCTCCCACTATGAAGTCCCCTAAGGATGGTCCTGATTTAGGACTGGATGAGTTCACTGAAAGTGAGAGACTATGTAGCAGTAAACTGAGGAAAGATGCTTCTGTGTTTGATGAAGAAAAGATGACAAGGAGTTAACAAAGGCAATAAAGAAGGAAGAAATAGATGGAAAGTGAGATGTGATATTGGAAATGGCAAATGCACAAGTCAGACAATTAGTTTCCCAAGTAGCTTCAGATGTATTACAATTTGCACAAGTGAGGAGTTTGACGGCAAAAATTTTAAAATGCAGTTTTCTCTATGGGCTCATGTGTCTGTATGTTAACACCCAGATGCTTCGTAAGCACACTAAAGATTAACAGCTATGATCTAAGCAGATTGGAAAGGGTTAGGATCTGGTGTCTACAGGCAAGAGATGAGTTTTAGATAAGAAGTAAATCTCCTCTGACACCAGTTGGAATGATGAGAACATAAATAAATATATGTTTAATAAGGTGATGGGAAAAGGGTATATAAAGAGAAAGACAGGAAGAGTTGCACTACTTGACGTTGCATGGTGTTTTTTACCTATTATTCATTTAGGGATAGAAGTAATTTTCTGTGTGTGTTAGCCCCTGTGCTAGGTTCTTTACTTTTGTTCTGTGACTTAATCCCCGACAGGGACTCTACTAGTAGACATTAATTATTTTCCCCTTTTTGTCATGAGAAAACTCCTGGAAATGGAGTGACATCTCAGAATGACACATCTAAGTAGTGGTGGAGCTGGAGCCTGGCTCTGGGGGAATCTATCTCCAAACCTCCAGCTTCTTTAGCACAGGGCAGGAGTCAACAAACTTTCACTGGAAAGGGCCAGAGTAGATATTTTAGGATTTGTGGATACTACTCAACTCTGCCACTGTAGTGCAAAAGCAACCACGCATGACATATAAATGGATGGGTATTCCTAGTTCCAGTAAAACTTTACTTATGGATACTAAAATTTGAATTTCATGTAATTTCCACAAAATATTGTTCTGCTTTTGATATTTTTTCCAACTGTTTAAAAGTGTAAAAACCATTCTTACCTTGCAGGTGGTACAAAACAGTTGGTGGGACAGATTTGGCCCCCAAGCCATAGTTTGTCAACTCCTGGCATAAGGCACTTTTCATCAAATTCATACCCTTCATTACATCTTTCCAAAAGTAACTGAGATTATCCAATCAGTGGGAAAGTGAAGCCTTATACTGTGAAGTTAAATCTGAAATAATCATTGTTTTCTAGAGGAAAATAATGAATCTGCGTTAGTTCTAATTTTTTATCCTTTGATCCTAGACCAGAAAAAGAGAAAGTGGACTGCAATGGGAACCATGCTGCATACCATCCAGCTATCCTTCCAGGTTCACTTTCCATGTTGCTCAGAGACTGAAGAGGCTGTGTGAATTCTTTGGCTTTTGGTTGGGATTGGCTATCAGGGAGCAGCAGTACAGGATGGGAGAAGAAGACATTTAGGGTTTTCCTTAAATGTTCCTTCTTTTCTTTTCTTTTTTTTTTATTTTTTTATTTCGGCATATTATGGGGGTACAGATTTTAAGGTTTCAATAAATGCCCTTTCTCCCCTCCCCTCACAAGTCTGATTCTCCAGCATGACCATCCCCCAGATGGTGCACATCTCACTCATTATGTATGTATATACCCGTCCCTCTCTCCCCTCCCCCCTCCCCAATACCCTGTTACTGTAGTACCTATGTGTCCTTCTTTTCTTGCTCCTTCCCCGAAAGGCCCATGCAGGTTGGATGTTTACTCTAAGGTCTCTAAGCTTTACTGAGGTTTCATTTACATACAATGAACTGTGAATATTTAAAGTACACATTTTAATTTGTTTTGATTATGTGTGTGTGTGTTTACATATATATATATATATATATATATATATATATATATATATATAAAATATCTATTTCAAGTGTCCCTCTTTGCAGGGAACCCTCTCTCCAGGTTGTAGGAATCACGTGCCCTGTGCTATAAGCCATGGGGTATTGCACTGTACCTCGAGTTATTCCACATATTTCTCACATCCTTATATATAATTATTTTATTTCTCTTCCCTAATTACACAATTTGAATGTGTCCTCTGGTGCCTGTGAGAACATTCTGATACAGAGAGCCATAATTGGGTTTAGCAATATCTGTTTATGAGGCCTCTCCAGAGCATTTCATTCTCTGCAGGAAAAAGATAAGCCTTCCCTTCTATGTGTCCATATTATATCTATATCTATCTATATAAATATATATGTAAAATATACAAATATATAATATATTTTGTTGTTATTGTTGTTTTATTTTGTTTTGTTTTTGAGACAAGGACTCACTCTGTCTCCCAGGCTGGAGTGCAGTGATGTCATCATAGCTCACGGCAACCTCAAACTCAAGTGATCCTCCTGCCTCAGCCTCTTGAGTAGCTGGGACTACAGGTGTGCACCACGATGCCTGATAATCTTTTCTATTTTTAGTAGAGAGGGCGTCTCGTTGTTGCTCAAGCTGGTCTCCAACTCCTGATCTCAAGTGATCCTCCTACCTCAGCCTCACAGAGTGCCCTATATAAGTAATATATTTTTAACAGTTTTATTGAGATTTCATTAACATACAATGAACTGTGCATATTTAAAGTACACATTTTAATATGTTTTGATTATCTATGTGTGTATGTGTATATATATATATATACATATATATATATGTATCCTTGAAAACACCACCACAATCAACATAATGAACTTGTTCATCACCCCGAGAACTTTCCTTGTGTCCCTTAGTAATTCCACTCTACTACTTTCCCTGCCTCCTTGGTCCCATCCTCAAGCTTATCACTAGTCTACTTTCTGTCATTAAAAATTAACTTAAATTTTTTATAAATGTCAGTAGAATTGTACCCCATATACTCTTTTGTCTGGCTTCTTTCCCTCAGCATAATTATTTGCTATAATAGCTTGAATCATTTCATCGGTAAATGTTGACTGTCTGCATGTGATGTCAAATCTGCTTGCCTTTCTTTAGTCTTCAGCTTCTTCAAGGGATACTATGTTCATCATTGCGACCCCCTAGAGTCCAGCATAGTACCTCTCCTACAGAAAGAACTTGATGATTATAGAAGGAAGAAGAGATAGGAGATGTGGAATGGCTGCCATCCTGAGGGCTATTTGCCTCTTTGGCAATAAAACTTCTTAAATTCCTTCTGTGGTCTGTGTTGAATCAACTGCTCATAGTTGACGACTGTCAATGACTGACCCTCAGTCAGAAAATGAAGCAAGTGAGTTTGATACTGTTTTATATGGAATCGATTATCCTCCATCCTCCTCATCCCCTCTGTCTGTAGGCTTCAGAAGTCCACCTTCATCTGCTATAGTTATAAATGTTACACTCAACATTGGTTTCTCACTGTCAAAGTCAGCAGCATGGAGAGGAGAGGATTCTCCAGAGGGGGAGTGAGATCAGACAGCGTGGAATCCCAGAGCCTGAGCAGAAAGAATCTCATATGAGGAGTCTCAAGGACTATGAGGGCCCTTAATGAAAGCTAACTAGTTTGATTCCCTCTGGTTAGCTTTCTGAACTGCAAGAGCTGGCTGGATTCTGCAAGACAGCACATGCCTTAAGGAGAAATCAGCTTTGGCTTCAGGCAACAGTGAGTATAAAAAATTGATTTGGTTAACAGGATGAAAACCCTGTAAATAGGATCCTCTTCCTTTCAGATCTATATCTATAGATCTTAGCCCATTCCAGTTTGGTGTAGCCTGGATAAATCCTCTTCCTCTATATTCTCTTCTCACATGGATATTTAACACATTGTGAAACCCTGGTTTATTCTGAGACAGAAAGAGACAAAAACAGCCCTTAATAGGACTTTTAAAAGTTAAAAAATTCCAATAGCCACTGTAGATGATCCATGGTCTCTTGTCTTGACTGTTTTATTTTATTTTATTTTATCAGAGTCAGGACTGAGTTGATACTAATTATTTACCCTTTAGTGAGACTGAGTTTCGTAGAGAAACCCATGCTGACTGGGATAGCTGCCAGTTTACTCCCAAGGGACTTGGATGCTGAAGAAGTATTTGTAACTGAAATGCCAGGTTATAGATTTTCAACAATGCTGTGCCCATTTTTTTTGTAATAATTGCACAGTTATAAAACTTTATCCAAGGATTAGACCTGTGAGTTACCCTGGAAATTTAACCACCATATATGACAGATTTTAAAGGTTCCCTTCTATTCCTATTTTGATAAAAGTTGTCTTTTTTAGGGAAATGGGTAAACCCATAACTAATGGAAGTGGAATGCACTGTATGGGGGAAGGACATGCTTCTAGCTCTGGCTTCCGCAAGCCAAATAGCATTACATGTAACCAAAATGTTTGTCCCCCCATAATATCCTGAATAAATAAATAATATAAGAATCAGAAATGGATATTGCATTTTCTTCTGAGTCTATTTTTTTCTTTTTCCTTTTGAGACAGAATCTCACTCTGTTGCCCCAGTTAGAACACAGTGGTATCATCATAGCTCACTGCAACCTCAAACTCCTGGGCTCAAATGATCCTCCTGCCTCAGCCTCCTGAGTAGCTGGAACTACAGACATGCACCATCATGCCTGCCTAATCTTTTCTATTTTTAGGAGAGATAGAGTCTAGTCTTTCTCAGGCTGGTCTCAAACTCCCGAGCTCAAGTGATCCTCCTGCCTCAGCCTCCCAGAGTGCTAGGATTACAGGCACGAGTCACTGTGCCTGGCCTCTTCTGGCCATTGAGATGATCATATTTTTTTCTCTTTTTGTTGTTAATATGGGAGATTACATTAACAGATTTTTGAGTGTTAAATCAATCTTGCATTATCCTTCTTATATTGCTATATTTGATTTTCTATTAATAGTTGGAGATTTCAATACCATTTTCTCAATAATTGACAGAACAAGTAGAGAAAACATCAGTAAAGATATAGAAAATTTAAACATTATCAACCAACTTGGCATAATCGACACTTATAGGATATTACGCACCAAAATAGAATACATATTCTTGTCACATACACATACATTATATTTGCTAAGATAGATCATATTCTGGGCCATAATAAATCTGTCAATAAATTCAAAAGAATTCAAGTCATACAAGTATGTTCTCTGGCTGTAATGGAAGTAAATTAGAAATCAATAACAGCAAGATCTCTGAAAAATCCCCAAATATTTGGAAATTAAATAACACACTTCTAAATAATTTGAGAGTCAAAAAAGAAATCAAGAGAAATTAGAAAGTTTGAGCTGATTAAAATGAAAACTCAATATATAAAAATTAATTGACCCCCTTATCATTATGTAATGACCTTCTTAGTTGATTTTACAGTATTTGGTTTGTATTCTATTTTATCTGATAGACATATAGCTACTTATACTTTTTTTTAATTTAAAGTTGCATGGGATATCTTTTTCTACCCCATTCACTTTCAGTCTATGTGTGTCCTTATAGAAAAATAGGTTTATTATAGGCAGCATATAGCCGAGTCTTCTTTCTTTAACCATTCAGCCACTTGATGTCTTTTAATTGGATAAATGAGTACATTTACATTCAGTGTTATTATTGGGAAATAAGAACTTATTATTATTATTTCATTTCTTGTTTTCAGGTTGTTTTTATAACTTCTATCTTCTTTTTTCCTTCTTTCTGTCTTCCTTTGTAGTTAAGTGATTTTATCTGGCAGTATGTTTTAATTTGTTGCTTTTTATTTTTAGTAAATCTATTATAGAGTTTGCATTGTGGTTACTATGAGGCTTATAAATAATTTTATAGATATAACAAGTTGTTTTAAAGAGATGGCATCTTATCTTGGATCACAGAGAAAAGAATAGAAAGAAAGAAACATGAAAAAACAAACCTCTTTACACTTTAACTCTATTTCCTCCAGTTTTGACTTTATATTATCTCAATTTATATATTTTTATATTTCCTCTCTTTTAATAGGTTGTTGTAACTATTATTGTTTGTAACTATAGATTTGGCTTTGGGGCTTCATATTAAATTTATGAGTAGATCACACACCATAATTACAATATTAGAGTGCTCTGGATTTGCCTGTGTATTAATTTTACCATTGGGTTTTACACCTTCATTGTTTTCCTTTTGTACTTTAGTGTCTTTTCTTTCAAATTGAAGAAATTCCTTAAGCATTTCTTGTAAGATGGGTCTGGTGGTGGTGAATTCTCTCAGCTTTTGTTTGTCTCCAAAAGACTTTATCTCTCCTTGATATTTGATAGGTTATCTGAATATGGAGTCCTTGGGTGGCATTTTTTTTCTTTCAGCACTTCGAAAAAAACTGTTCTTTCTTAACCTGTATGGTTTCCATTGATAAATCTGTTGCCAGACAAATTGAAGCTTCTTTATAGGTTATTTGCTTCTTTTCTCTTGCTGCTTTTAGGATCCTCTCTTTTTCTTTAACCTTTGACAGTGTGGTTATTATATGCCATGAGGTAGTCTTATTTGGGACAAATCTGTTTGGTGTCCTCTAACCTTCCTCTACCTGGATATGTATCTCTTTCTCAAGGTTTGGACAGTTTTCTGTTATTATTTCTTTAAATAAACTTTCTACCTCCTGCTCATGCTCAGCTCCTTCTTAAATATCAACAATTCTTAGATATGGTCTTTTGAAGTAATTTTCTACATCTTGTAGGTGACCTGCATTCCTTTTCATTCCTGTTTCTTTTTTCTCCTCTGTGTATTTTCAAGTACGCAGCTGTCTTCAAGCTCACTGATTCTTTCTTCTGCTTGGTACATTCTGCTATTGAGAGCCTCTAATGAATTTAATCAGTTCAGCAAATGTATTTCTCAATCCCCAGATTTCTGTTTTGTTTTCTTAAGATTATTTTAATCTTTTCATTAAATTTCTCTGATAAATTTCTGAATTGTTTTTCAAATGTTATCTTGGAGATCACTGAGTTTCTATAAAATTATTATTTTGAATTGTTTTTCAGAGAGTTCACATATCACCATCTCATTAGGGTCAGTCACTGATTCCTTGCTTTGTCCATATGAGGAAGTCATGGCTCCTTGTCTGCTATTGTTTTTTGTGGATGTGTATGTATGTTTTTGCACTGAGGTACTAGTTATTTATTCTAGTCTTCTCTGACTGGTTTGTTTGGGTTTTATGGGATATGTTTGCTTAAAGATTTTAAAACATTTACCTGTTGATTTTCTTTTTTTTACCACTAGGTTGCTGCCTCCTTTTCAGCACTAGATGGCACCTTAGTCCCAGATTTTCCTGGGTTTTAGTAAGCAATTATACTGCTGTCTATCCAGTATGAGGGAAGCCCCAAAAGGGATATCTCAGTAGTGTGGGAAGGCTGACTAGGATTTCATGCTCAGGAGACCTGTGGGACAAATCTCCTACAGCATGGTACTGCTGAATATCCACTCTGATTTGGTGTCTCCTCTGGCTGAGTAACAGAATTTCCAGGGCTAAGGAGGATAGTCCCCTCTTTGACTTTTTTGCAGAGATATTTCACCCTTCAGACACTTCTGATCCTTCCTGTGGGTTGAGTCAGGAATGTGTCTCCTGCTAAGGAACCCAAGATGGTGGGGAATCTGGTTGTACACTTTGTTTCACTTTTTTAGTGTAGAAACCATGAATTGGGGGAATTTTCCATGCACTTTGTGCCAGGCAGTTTGGGAAGATAAGAGTTGTGGATATGGAAGTCTGATTCTCTTACTGTATTCTTAGATTTTTTTCATATCTCTATGAGGCCCCAGGGACTGTCTCCTCTTCGTATTTGTGTTTGGGAATATTGTTAGTGATAATCTCAGATCGGCATGTTTTTGGTTTGCTGGTGGTGGGAAGTGAAGCCAGCTTGCTTTTATGCCACCACTTTGTGCTTTTGTAATTTTTTAACCTAGAAAAATGTTGAGAAATATTCATAAATAATTTTCTTTTATGTGTTTCTATATTATAAATATATTACAAAATTACCTACTTTCTATCCCCATCATTCCTGCCTATAAACAAAATTCCTACTTTTTAATCAGTAAACTTGACATTAGCTAGTGGTGCACTTTAACTGGCACTTGTATTTTAAAAGAAGTATATTTCAATCTCTGTTTGAACAGAGTTATATGCAGTGAAATAAAATTTAGTTTAAAAATAATCAAGTGAAAGGTGGAATACTATTTTGAGACAAGGAGACCAGTGAGAGATTGACCACCCTTATCAAGCAATAACTCACTTAATACCCTTGTATTTGAAATGTATTTCTTTGCTTGATACTACACCTACTTTCTAGAGGCTCCAACTTGGCAGTAGTACACCAAAGAAATGGAAAAATGTGTAGGCAGTGGTGACTTTTTTAATGTCATTTTTGTCATTCAATTATAAGATTATACACTAAGTCAAATGTCAAGACTAGACTTAGATTCTTACAAGATAAGACCAATGTAGAAATCACTCTGTGCCTTAATTTAACCCTTTACTTTGATTTGATTTGATTGCAAAAGTACTATACAGGAGCATTGTTGTGAGTACACTCAGTAATGCCAAACAAATACAAGCCATAATTTAACTCTTCAATAGCTAGGCATTTCTAGCTTACCACAAAATTTGGAAAAACAGAACTCAGTACAACTTCTTGAGTGGGGACTCTAGAAAAAAGTGTCAAA
Source organism: Microcebus murinus (assembly GCF_040939455.1). NCBI lineage: Eukaryota > Metazoa > Chordata > Mammalia > Primates > Cheirogaleidae > Microcebus > Microcebus murinus. The sequence goes on along the minus strand of NC_134112.1, from coordinate 75,264,442 downwards.
TGAAGTAATATTTATGTCATTCCCTCATCCCTACCACACCCCCATCCCTCTGCACCACTTTGATGCTTTCTCCAACGAAAGTGCAAGCAAACATCAAATACTTATACAACAGCTTCATTTGGAAGTATTGGCCATGAGTAGCAGAGGTGGTCAAAGATAAATGTGAGTTTTATGTGTTTTGAGAGGGAAAACTTTAGAATATCAGGGATATCAATACATTATGATAATAGGTGGCAATTACCAGAAGTTTTTCAGACTGATATAGAGGCTATTATATCATGGAAAAGATGTTTAGGAAGGAAGACAGTTCAAATGATGACCTGTGCATCTTCCCTGGTTTTTGAGACTGAGGGAGTCATAAATACCTGGGGAAAAGAACATAAAAAGTAACAACTAGCCTCAACATTATAACTTCTAAGAAAAACTATTTGTTTCTCTACAAAGAAGATAAACCTGTGGCAAAATTGCTTGTGTGGCTAGGATAAACATGGAACGCATTTTTGGATCAAGGCTCAGGAACACACACTAGGATAAGTAAGTGGTACTTCTTGACCTGATGCACTACTAAAAGCTAAGTTTTGTTTTCAGAAGTTATTTATTATCATATTAAGAGAAAAAGCACTTGAACTCCGGCTGGAGTATACTACAGAATTGAAAAGTGGCAGTGCTCATTGGGAAGACTTGGGGAGCTTGTCTTAGGTAGCTTCATGTTTTAAATATTGATAGACATTTTATCCCTCTATGTGTGGTCATTTTTGGTAATTGGAGCCTAATGTTGGAAGCATGGAGAAAAGTGAGTGGTGTCATGGCACACTCCTAGCTACAATTCAAACTGAGGATGAAAATGACTCTAGATAACTATAGCTTGTAAATGATACTTCTGAAATTGGTGACTGTAACGGTGATTCTCAAACACAGTTGCAAGGAATCCTAGAGTTCTGAGGAGGTGTCTTGGATGCTCTCTGGGGCTGATAATTGGGGATAGAGGGAGCCTCAATCCCTTGGTTTCTACTTGAATAAGGAAGGCTCTACTGTTATATGTTTCATATACAGGGGTTCTGTAAAAGCTTTTACTTAAAAAAAAAGAGTTTTGGTCTCTTGTTTTAAAAAAAGTAAAACCAATCAAATACTGAATGTTTATATAATTACAGTAGTCTTGAACAAGGAATTGAACAATTGTTTTGAAAAGTATTTGTGAAATACAAATGGTACACAGTGGGCAGAGTCAGATGTTTGCTTTCTACAAGTCACATTGTCCTTTAAGATTTAAGTAAAAATTAGTTAAAATTTCCATTCCACATTAGAGATAACATCGTCAATATCTCCAGCAATGGTTCACAACACTTACATTTCCCCATGTCTCCTTATCTCTGGGGCCATGTTACGACCCAGTACTTGACCTCAAGGTTTTTGTCCTGCTTAAAGGACTTGCTTGTGTTTGGGAATACATTTATAAAGAAATGGAGAGAGAATAAATTCAAGGCAGACATACATATGCCTGATATAATCTCACCTGAGGTATGATAAATTTGACAGGTGAAAATAAAATGCTTACCCAATAACAGGCCATAGTATAAGGTCATGTGCTTTAAAGTCTCAGTCTGTGATGAAATAAAAAACTGGTATGAAAATGTAAAGCAGTTTACTGCATTCTTTTTTGTTTATTTCAAGAAAATATGAGAGTACAAACATTTTGGTTGCATTTTATGTCTTTGTCTCCCTAGTGAGGGTTAGAAGTATGCCCTTCCCCTCCACAATGCTCACCACATCCCTCAGATGTGGGTCTATCCCCCCCAATCCCCGAATCCCTGGTGAACACCACCACCCTTTGAGCACCATAGTGTTAATCAGTCAGTACCAGTTTGATGGCGAGTACATGTGGAGCCCATTCTTCTGATCTTGTGTCACCTCACTTTGGATAATGGGCTTAAGCTCAATCCAGAATAAGTTCACTGCATTCTTCACTGACAATATCTTAATGTGAAAAAAATGTTAGCTGAGCTAAATAGTTTGTCTTAGTGATATAGTTGATTTTTATTCTAATGCAAGCTCCTTATCTCATCACATGCTGGTAACAAAGACTTCACAGATAGGAAGCTGGTCTATAGACCAAACTTGAGTAGCACTAATGTAGGAAATCCTACAGGAGCTACTTAAGACAATTGAGTCAACCACAGATCTGGATCTTAAAACTTTAAACAATGACCTTATCAGCAATGTGGAAGAATGAAGAGTTTCTTCTCTAAAACTTATGCAAAGCCAGAAGCTTTAGAAAAATATCAGGTCAGAATGTTATAAATGGTGAATAATTTGGTCAAATGTGCTTGGTAAATGAATCAGAACTGGAACTACTTAGCTCAAATATCTGCTGGCAAAGGAGAGAGTATGAGAAAATCAAGAAATTTAAGTGCTTGCCCTTCCATATTGTATTTGTGTTAAAGTTACAGAGATTCATGAGTTAATTAAGGGACTGTCTAAAGGGAAGCACTATGGCAACACAGATGTTTGAGCCTGGTGCCATATTGCCTGATAAGGGCGGTCAATCTCTGAGCAGCAGAATCAACATTCTTCTCAAGTGCACATGAAACATTCTCCAGAATAGATCATATGTTAGGCCAGAAAACAAGTCTTAGCAAATTTAGGAAAACTGAAACTGTATCAAGTATCTTTTTTGACCACAATGGCATAAAACAAGAAATCACTAATATAAGGAAAATTGGAAAATTTACAAATATATGAAAATTAAACAACACACTCCTAGCCAATGGGTCAAACAAGAAATCAAAAGGGAAATTAAAAAATATCTTGTAACACATGAGTGGATTAATAAAATGTGGTATATGTATACCATGTAGTACTATTCAGCTATAAGAAACAACAGTGATATAGCACCTCTTATATTTTCCTGGCTAGAGCTGGAACCCATTCTATTATGTGAAGTATCCCAAGAATGGAAAAATAAGCACCACATGAACTCACCAGCAAATTGGTTTCACTGATCAACACCTAAGTAGACATATAGGAATAACATTAATTGGGTGTCGGGCAGGTGGCGGGGGGGAGGGGCGGAGGAGGGGAGAGGATGGGTATATACATACATAATAAGTGTGATGTGCACCATCTAGGGGATGGACATGGTTGAATCTCCGACTCCGAGGTGGGGGGCAAGGGCAATATACATAATCTTAACATACCCCCATAATCTTTGTACCCCCATAATATGCTGAAAAAATAAAAAATAAAAAAATAATACTTCCAAAAATATATATTGTAACAAATGAAGATGGAAACATAACATAATGAAGATTGAGATGCAGCAAAAGTAGTTCTAAGAGGGTAGTTTATAGCAATAGATGCCAGCCTAAAGAAAATCCCCCCAAATGACCAAAATTTACACCTAAAAGAATTAAAATAAGAATAAAATAAGCCTAAAGTCAGTAGAAGGAAGGAAATAATAATGATCAGAGCAGAAATAAATAAAATAGAGACTAGAAAAACAATATAAATGATCAATTAAACTAATAGTTTTTTTAAAATAAACAAAATTGACAAATCTTTTGCTAGATTAAGAAAAAAGAGAGGAGACTCAAATAAATAAAATTATAATTAAAGATGAAATATTAATACAGAAATACAAAAGATCAAAAGAGACTACTATGAATAGTTATATGCCAAGAAATTGGATAACTTAGAAGAAATGGAAAATTTCCTAGAAATATACAACTTACCAACAATGAATCATGAATAAATAGGAAGTCTAAACAGACTAATAATTAATTAGGAAATTGAATCATTATTAAAAAATCTTCCAAAAAAATAAAAGCCCAAGACTTGCTTGTTTCACCGGTGAAATCTACCAAACATTTAAAGAAGAATTAATGACATCATTGCCAAACTCTTACAAAAACTGAAGAGGAGGAAACACTTCCTAACTCATTTTATGAACCCAGCATTACCCTATATCAAAAGCAGACAAGCACACTATAAGAAAAGAAAGGCAAGAGCCAATATACCTGATGAACATAGGTGCAAATATTCTCAACAAAATACTGGCAAACTGAATTCAACAGCACATTAAAAGGATCACATGCTATTATCAAGTAGGATTTATCCACAGCATCAGGTACTACATATGCAAATGAACAAATATGTTATAATGTTAACAGAATGAAGAAAAAAAACTATATGGTCAATGCAATAGATGCAGAAATAGTATTTCATAAAATTCACATTCTTTCATGATGAAAAAAATCTCAATAAACTATGTATAGAAGGAACATACCTTAACATAATAAAGGCCATATATGACAAGCCTGCAGCTAACATCATATGCAATGGTTAAAAGCTGAAAGCTTTTTCTCTAAAATCAGAAACAAGACAAAGATGTCCACTTTTGCCACTTCTATTCAATATAGTACTGGAATTCTTAGCCAGAGTAATTAGGCAATAAATGGGGGTGTGGAGGGAAGACATCCAAATCTGAAAGAGAAAAATAAAATTTTCTGTTTGTGATGACATGATCTCATATATTAAAAACACTTAAGGCTTCAGTAAAAGTTGTTAGAATTAACAAATTCTGTAAAGTGGTAAGACACAAAATTAACATACAAAAATTTATATCTTTCTATACACTAAAAATTAACTCTCTAAAAAAGAAATTAAGAAAACAATTGCATTTACAATAGCTACACAAAATAAAATGCTTAGGAATAAATAAAAATAAAATACAGGTTGAGCTTCTCTTATCTGAAATACTTGGGACCAAAAATGTTTCAAATTATGGATTTTTTTAGATTTTGGAATATTTGCATTATACTTAGCAGTTGAGCTTCCAAATCTGAAAATCCAATCTCTAAAATGCACTAATGAGAATTTCCTTTGAGCATCATGTTGATACTAAAAAAAATTGGATTTTAGAGACATTTAGATTTCAGATATTTGGATTTGGAATACTTAACACATACTTACAATAAATTTAACAAAGTAGGTGAAAGATCTATACACTGAAAATTCTAAAACATTTATGAAATAAATTCTAGAAGATACAAATAAATGGAAAGATACCTGTGTTTATAGATCGGAATAATTAATATTGTTAAAAGCAATCTATAACTTTAATGTAATCTCTATCAAAATTTCAATGATATTTTTCACAGAAGTAGGAAAAGAATCATAAAATTTATATGGAACCACAAAAGATCCCAAATAGCTAAAGAAATATGGGGCCAAAAGAACAAAGGTGGAGGTATTGCACTACCTCAATTCAAAATACTATAAATACTACAAAGCTGTAGTAATCAAAACAGTATGGCATAAAAACAGACATATAGACCAATGCAATAGAATAGAGAGTCCATAAACAAATCCACACATTTATAGTTGATTGATATTTGACAAAAATGCCAAGAATACACAATGGGAAAAGGATAGTCTCTTCAGTAAATGTTGTTAGTAAACTGGATATCCACATGCAAAAGGATGAAATTAGATTGCATCTCAGACCATATACAAAAATCAACTTAAAATAATTAAAGACTTAAATGTAAGACCTGAAACTATTAAAGTACTTGATGAAAATATATGAGAAAAGCTTCTTGACATAGGTGATAAGTTTTGGGATATGACACCCAAAACACAGGCAAAAAAAGTGACAATAGATAAATAGGATTACAGCTAACTTATCAGCTTCTGCCCAGCAAAAGAAACTATGAACTCAGTAAAGAGAGAACCTATGAAATGGGAGAAAATATTTGTAAAGCACACATCTAATAAAGGGTTAATATCCAAACTATTTAAGGAACTTAACTCAATAGCAAGAAAATAAGTAACCCAATTAGAAACGGATAAAGGACCTGAATAGGCATTTCTCACAAAAAGAAGAAGAAGAAGGAGAAGAAGAAGAAGAAGAAGAAGAAGAAGAAGAAGAAGAAGAAGAAGAAGAAGAAGAAGAAGAAGAAGAGGAGGAGGAGGAGGAGGAGGAGGAGGAGGAGGAGGAGGAGGAGGAGGAGGAGGAGGAGGAGGAGGAAGAAGAAGAAAAAGAAGATATACAAATGGCCAACAGGTATATGAAAAAAATGCTCATCATTAATCATCAGGGATATGCAAAATAAAGCCACAAAAGTATGTTATCTCACAACTGTCATAATGGCTGTTATCAAAAAGTCAAAAGATAACAAATGTTGAAGAGGATATGGAGAAAAAGGAATTTTGCACACTGTTGCTGGGAATGTAAATTAGTACAGACATTATGGAAAATAGTATGGAGGTTTCTCAAAAAGTTAAAAATAAAGCTACCATGTACTACAGTAGTTTTACTACTGGGAATATATCCTATCTTATTCCATTTATGCAGGTATAACAAAATATGACAGCCTGGGTACTTTATAAACAATAGAAATTTACTTTTCATAGTTCTGGAGGCTGGGAAGTCCAAGATCAAGGTGCCAACATTTAGTGTCTGGTGCAGACCTTCTTGCAGAGTCCTTACATGACAAAAGGAGCCAATGTTGTGTTCTTACATGGTGGAATACAGAAGGGAAAAAGGGAAGAAGGAAACTCATTTACTCCTCTTTTACAAGGATGCTAATGCACTCTGTCATGCCTTACATCCTAAAGGCCTCACCACTTAATACTATCACACTGACTATTAAGTTTCAGCACATAAACTGGCTGCAGTGGCTCATTCCTATAATCCCAGTACTTTGGGAAGCCAAGGTGGGAAAATTGCTTGAGGCCAGGAGGAGTTCAAGACCAGCCTGGGCAACATAGCAAGATCCTGTCTCTGTAAAAAAATATATTTTTTAAAAAGTTAGCTAGGTGTGGTGGTACATGCCTGTTGTCCTAGAAACCTAGGAGGCAAAAGGATCCCTTGAGCCTGTGAGTTTGAGGTTGCAGCTAGCTATGGTTGTGCCACTGCACTCCATCCTGAGCAACAAAATGAGACCCTCATCTCTCTAAAAGAAAGAAAAATTTCAACAATTGAATTTGGGTGGGGCAAATTCAGATTATAGCATATTCAAAGAAATGAAATCAATGTATCAAATAGATGTCTGAATTCCATGTTCACTGCAGCATTATTCACAAGAGCCAAGATATGGAATCAACCTAAATGTTAATCTATAGACAAATGGATAAATGAAATGTGGCATACATATACAAAGTAATACTCTTGAACCTTAAAAAATAAGGAATTCTTATAATTTGTAAAAATATGGATGACCCTGAGGATATTATGTTAAGTGAGGTAATCCAGGCACAGAAAGACAAATACTGCATGATCTCACTTATATGTGGAATCCAAAAGAGTTGAACTCATAGAAGCAGAGAGTAAAATAGTCATTGCCAGGACTGGGGTGGGGGAAGAAGAAATCAGGAGATGTTACTCAAAGGGTACAAGTTTCAGTTAGATGGAATGAATTAGTTCTGGAAATCTGTTGTACAGTATAGTGACTATAGTTAATAATTTGTTATATACCTGGAAATTGCTGTGTATAGATCTTAAGTGTTCCCACCACAAAAATACAAACACATGAGGTTACAAATATGTTAATTAATCTTGATTTTGATAAGCACTTTACAATGTCCACATACATCAAAACATCTTTTTGTATATCACAAATATATATAATTTTTGTCAATTATACCTCGATGAAGCCAGGGAATAAAGACAATGTCATATTGTTAATGATTAAAAACATTAAAAGGAATCATAGATATGCTAAATATTATTGAATGAGCAGGAGGAAAATGCACTCTATGGGAGGAGGGATCACCAGTAACTTCCAAAGTTTATACCTTGAAATGATATACATTTATGAAAAGATGATAAATTTCTGCACCTAACTTTGGTAAGCTGAAAACTGCACAGAAGCAAACCAATATATTTAAGACTCAATGAATTCTGAAGATCTGCAGAAGCAAATATAGGTTCTTTCTTTGAAATTTTATACTTGACTGGCTCTGGAATCAACTTTATAAAGCCATTCACAGATCACTTCCCTAAATCCACTCCTGGGTGCTTTCCTAAAGATCACAATTTCAGGAAAATAGTCTCTGTATTCTTAATAACAGTTTCCTCTGTATAATGAGAGATTCTTACCTTAGATGCCAGTGAAACAGTACTCGCTGATAGAGTATATAATGTCTTTTAAGTCAAGAGGTTACACCATGGAAAAAGTATCCCTGAACATGAATCCCATGACATCAGAGCAGGGCTTGGTAATTCTGACTGGGAGTATACTCATCCAAGGGCCTAGCATGAAATGGATAATTGCTGAACCACTAAAGAGGAAAATGCCAACAGCATTAACTAACTTCTGCTTGGTTCTGTTAGAAGGAGTCTAATTGAAACCAGCCTTAGGCAGATAACAACAGATGCATAAGGTCCTGGCTGCCTCACCTACCCCCACAAAGAGAAAAAGTGTTGCGCTTTTCCCATCATTCAGGATCTCCCAGGACTGGGGCTGGTGAACAGCACTAATGTTCACAGTGATCAGCTCTTTAGGGAAAGCATTTGCAAACCAGAGTGTCAAGGATTTGAATGATACAGACACTTCACCTAGCTAGATTCAAGTCCTAGCCATGCCTAATGCAGGGAGAGAGGCAGGCTGCTGTAACTCAGGGAGCTGCCATCCCATATTAATATCTCTTGCTTACTGTGACTTCCTGTGTGACCCCCATTTCTCCAATTATGCATTTTATCCTGCTTCCACTAAGGATTTTTCACTGTAGTGCTGCTAACCTTGCTAGTTTTGTTGTTTAAAAGGCACACTTTTGGGAGAGTGTGCTCGGGAAGACTCACTCTCTCACCTTATTCCAGACATAACGGACATGTCACATTTTTTAAGACTTTTCTGGCCACCCTTTTTAAATATTACACCCTGACTTCCTCATTCTAAATCTTAGTCCTACTTATGGTTTCTTTTTAAAAATTTATGGGTGCTCTATGTTGTTATTTCTGATCTCTCCATACAATTCAAGTCAACTCCTAAAACGTACTGATTCTACCAAACAAAGACATATGACTTCAAGATCCAGTGCTCTTAAATCTTCTATAAACTGTGCTTCTTCCTCAAATATATGTTTATGATCCTATTTCTCCACTGCATTTTTGTGGCAGACATTATAATTATTTAAATGATTCCCCCTCTTGTTCTTGCTATAAATGGTGTCAGAGAAGACTTGAAAGGGAGGTTGCTTGAGTTTCTGTGTCACTCTTTGCAGCTGCTCCTAGTCATTGAGGTTTCTACCACCATTTATAAAGAGCTGTTATATCCAGTTACATAATATTTAGAGGCAAATGTTTTCTAAATCCACTTCTACCTCTCTTGACAAAGAAAAGGGTGTGAGGGAGTTAGGCTGGAGACTGGCTGCTTTCCTAAACTAAAATTGTCCAAATGGCACTTCCTGATGAGTCATAGGGAGTCTATGGGCAGGGTGCTTGCATGTCATTACCAAGGTTACTGAAACACTCTACTTTTGGAGCATATTTTCAGCAGTGTAGATTCTATATAGAGACAGTTTAATTTGAGGGCCCTCAAAAGACTAGTCTCAATACAAATTATATTCATACTTACTTAATCTGAAATTTCTGCCATAGATACCTTCTAGAGATATACATCTTCTAAATAAATAAAGGTATTTTTTTTCTCTAAACACTAGGGTTACAAATTAGCTAGCTGACACATCACCAGGAGTTAGTTACCTAATCAATAATTAATCACATTTCTCTTCAATCAGGTGAACATAGGTGTCTGACAGGTGAATAAAAGCAGCAGTTTATTATGAAAATTAAATAAGGCATCACATGTAAAGTATTTGGAACTTAGAAGGTGCTGAAAAAATAGTAGTTCTCATTACAATTAGAGAAAAAAATAGAATAAGTGATCTTTAGGTTTCCAAGGCAGGCTGATAAAGCTCTTCATGCTAGTGTTCCTAAAATTATATGTAATTACAATAAGGATGAGAGACATTGCTGCCCCTCATGTCCCTATAGTCCCAGGAACTCTTGAAAAGAAGCCCTAGGTGGTTTTTGCTTTATTGTTTCTAATTCTAAAAATATTCACACTGATATGTATGTGTATGATTAATGTCAGATCAGTCTTAGATGTGGAGAAGAGAACACAAAAGTACCCGACAATCTTTAGGAGGAAGGCATCTTTTATTCTAAGTGTTCTATTTACCGTGAGTAATTAGAAAAGGAAAAATAATTCTATACAGGTCATTGAATGGGATCTCATTTCCTATGAGAGGTAAGATCTGGCTTATTCTGGAAAAATCACCAAGTCAAACTCCCTTCATCAAACATACTGGTGCTTTTGTCTCTTTAGAGAAGTTGGGAGGATAGGTTCTTTTCATCTAAATCTCTTGCCCTTGAACAAATCACTCAACCTCTATGAGTCTTGGTCTTATCTATAAGATGAGTATAATATCGACATTATCTACTTCACCAGTTGTTATAAAAATCAAGTAAGATCATATGTGACCCTTTATTAAAAAATTTACAGAACAAAATGTTTCAGGTAATCTACTGGGCATTCAAGGTACAAAAATAAGTAAGTTCTAGTCTCCCCTGGGCTAGGGAGTCAGACTCATAAACGATGGCTACTCATCATACTATGTATTAATATTATAATGTAGATACAACAGAAACCCATTTATCTATTAGAATAAAGCTGATAGAAGATTAGTTATCAAAAAAAGTTCATTTAACTAGAATATCATAGCAGGATATCATAGCAAGATCCCATAACTTGACCCACACAAATATACATTTATTGGTCAATTTTTGATGTTCTATGTATTTCCTTGAGTATAGATCTACCCATTGGAGTTTTGAGTTGTGTTTCTTCCATAAACCATACCCATAAGACACTATGTATACTTTCCAGTAATTATAATTTTCCTATAGTAGAATGAGAGCTTAAAGACACTTGGAGAACAAACTTGCAAAGGTGCTTAGAGAATCCAGTGATTTGAGGTAGACACCACAGAGAACATGTCATTTGCAGCTGGCTCATAAAGGAGTTCAACAGGTTAAATGAAAAAAGCAGCTGTTGAAGTGTTGGAGGAGGCAGCAGGGCTTTTAAAGAACAGAAAACAGCATGTGAAAATCAGAGGGGCTGAATCATGGGAGATATGCTTCAGCCATACTTCCCAAACAATTTTGGGGAATGTAGTCAAAGGATAGGATATCTGAGAGAAAATGAACAGAGAGGCACAATTCTAATCACTATGTCCAATTTTTCAACAACTATACCCTAGCCATGGCTGGAGTTTCTGAATATACAGCTCACCTTTATGCCACCTTGTCAAAATTCCTGAACAGGTTCATCTATTAAACCTCCTTTCATACACAGGAAAGAAGAGAGGTCAAGAAGAGCATCAGTATAGGCACATTTCCAACCTGTAGGATTAAGGCAGACTTCATTGACTTCACTACCAATGGGCTGAGAAGGTGAAAGGCCCATTCACCTGGAGCAAGGCGAAGTTTAAGTGTAAGCTTCCACTAGTCATCCAGCTGAGAAATGGTGACTGCAAAAGAGGTGTTGCATAGCACCTCGTAAGGTTAGAAGGCTGATCTTTACCCACCATGCCTTCCTTTAGGGATGCACTCCTCACCTGATAAAGTCTTACTCCTTTTTCAATCTGGGCTCAGATGCCACCCATCCATAGACAGTGTTCCCTGACCTCTCTCCCACTGTCTTTTAGCCTGATAACAATATTCATTGTTTTGTCCTCCCATATTTCCTGAGCCTCTGTTAAAACAGTTATTTCATTCTGCCTTGGGTACATATCTGTACCTGAAAGCAGATTGTAAGCTTTCTAGACATAGAATCTTCATTTTCAAGACTCTACTTCCCCCAAAAGCATCTTCTATAGTGTAGTCAGTAGTTTCACAGTAGTACTAATTTGTTCACTTGAAGAAAGGAAGGGTAGCCTGGAAGGGAAAGAATTGCATTTATGAAACATGGTCCTAGAAATGGGGACAGGATTAGGTAAAATAAAAAATTTAGAGGGGATCTAGTCTTTAGGAACAAAGAGATACAGAGAGCTTCAGAGAGCTGGAAAATAGGAACTTTGGGAAAAGATCCGAGGAACTCTATGGTTCCTCGGTATGGTTTAGTGTGGAAATGGAGAGGATTTAGCATAATTAATAAGGGGCTTTGATTGTATACACTAAGTGGTTAAACAAAGGAAGATTCACAGCTGTTTTATAGCTCTACTAAAGATGCCATTAAGAGGAATACCATAGAGTTACTCTAATTTTCTTCCACACGTTTCTTAACATCAGGGTCTTTTCTTTGTCCACCATGTTTCTGTGTCACTCTAGAAACAAAGGAAGCAATGATACTTTATAGGCCACTAGAAATTGATTAAGCTGGTATGTAAAAATATAGATTGGTCAGTGTCTGGGCCATTGTCCATGAGTCTAAATTTCATCTAAATTTTTTTATTTCAGCATATTATGGGGGCACAAATATTTAGGTTACATATATTGCCTTTTCTCTATCTGAGCCAGAGCTTCAAGCATGTCCATCCTTCAGAAGGTGCTCACTGCACCCATTAGGTGTGTATACACCCATTCCCTTCCTCCTCCCTCCCATCTGCCCGCCACTCGATGAATGTTATTATTGTATGTGCACTTAAGTGTTGATCAGTTAATACCAGTTTGATTGTGAGTACATGTGGTGCTTGTTTTTCCATTCTTGTGATAATTCACTTAGTTCTTCTAAAAATTGGTCAATGTTGAGAATACCTCCAGGAGAGTGCCCTTACCTGGTCTGTTCTGTGTGCAGCTCCCCTACCAGCTTCTCATGGATGTGTGCATTATATGTAATGTGTCTAATGGCTATGATTACTGGGCCTGCAGTGGTGGTGCTCTGCCCTGATGGCAGCACTGGTCGAGATGAGGAAAAGAGAAAAAAAAAAAAAAGTAGTGAATACTTGTCCAGGACATGACAATGGAGCCCCTGGGAACTTTCTCCATCTCTCAAAATGAGAAGGCTGGCCAATATCTTAGAAGTCGGGGAGAGTAGGGAAACCGGTAAGATCACCCTTAATTAACCATTCAGTCAGCCTGTATCTGTACCCATCAAAGTAGATGTTACTTGAAAAATCACTTAGACCACCATCATATATGAAAGACATTTTCCACGTTAGTATTACTTTTCATCTTACGGAGTGATAACTGCTAACAGACACAGTTTTGCTATAACAGGCTTATTTGTGTGTATGTGTGTATGTGAACTGCATTTTTATTTGTTGTCAGAAGACAAAGCCTCCCAGCAGCAAAAGAGATAGACTGACCCCAGAGTTAGCTGAGTGCAGAGGAAAATCGTTTGCACAAATACTTTTCCCTACCCTGAGGCAGATTTGCAACTCATCACTAAGGAGCTGTAGTGGGAAGGATGCGGAGAGAGGATTATTTCTTTCACTTCCGCAGGCCATTGACCTCACTCTTCCCTTGAATGAGTGAGCCTGTGGTGGTGCCAGCATTCATGGTTTTCCACAACCTGAGTTATACAGAGAACCACAGCTATTTTCAGTAGAATCAGACCCCAGCTGAGAAACACTCTGCCCTTTTTGCTTTTTCCCAGAACTGCAGAAATACAAAATGACCTGGAACTAAACATTAAGAACAAATATACTTCTTCAATTCTCTTTTTCATCCCACAATCATATTAACAACAACAAAAACAGCAAATTATCCGTCCTCTCTCTTAAAACTCCACTTTAGCACATTTACTGTCTGGATGATTTACCCATCATTTTGGGTTCTCTGATGGCAATTAAAGAACTGGTAATTATTCCTTTTAAATTGAAATAGTGCTATCTTTTTAGATGATAATCTCAGGAATAATAAAAACCAAACAAAAAATATACACTAAAAAACCTACCCTGGATTAATTAAATAAAAAAAAAATTAGCTGAGATTCCTTCTTGATTCAATTTGAATTTTCAAAAGGACGAAAGTTATTCATGAATGTTTTAAGGTTCACTTTCATGCATATTTTATCAACCTTTGAATGTATCACCAATTTCTCTTTTAATTTCGCCTTTTAAAAATAGTAAAATTAAAACTGTGTTGCCCAGATTTAAAGGGATATTAGTTCTCTCCTCACATATTCTGTCTGGTCTTGTGAGAGTGGCCCATTCTGCCCAAGCACAACAGCTTCTTTGCAGTGCTGAATCTTAGACACCAAAGACAGCCTCTCTTCAATGGGGTTACTACAGGGGAGAAAAGGAAATTTCAGTGCCTCATAGAAGGGACAATCTAATCCTCTTTGCTGGTACATCTGCTGTGGCAGTTTTGCTCTGCAAATCAAAAGACACTCCATTAATTAAAGTTCCTTTTCCTTTCATTTTTATGCAGCTTGTGAAATGTGACCAGTATTCACAAAAAAAAAAAAAAAGTTTCAGGCCACTTTAGTCACAAATATCTACCCTAAGGGTGTGCACTTTGATTTGTTGTCTGATTTCCGCTTACTGTTCTTCCTTTTTTTTTTTTTTTTTTTTTTAGAAGGAGCCCTTCTCCTTTGGCAGAGTGCAATACATTCAGAGAGCTTTACAAAACAAAGCTTTCAGCTCTGAGTCAGCAACAAACTCATCTTTGTTCCTGTGGTTCTATTAAGGAAAGAAGGCCAATTTTATGCAGGTTTCTATGGCCGGCTTCACAAAGGCATCTCTCTGTGTGCAAGCTCTCTGGCAGGAACAGCGGACTCTGAGATCATCGTTTTCAGTAATCACCAGCTGCAATGAAGATTGGAGGAAAAAAAATCATAAACTGGTTTATATAGTGATTTTTCTAGGACACTGAAATATAGATTCATTCACTGGTAGGCAATTAATAAAGGCAGCTCATTGGTTTCATTCGTATGTACAGCCCAAGGCCTCCTCTACATTTTCCTTTATCTCCAAACACATTTTGATGGGAAATTCATATCATTTGTCTTGAGGAGGAAGCAGAGCTAATTTCCATTTCCCTGGGTTTCCCTGAAAATGCTCAGGAATTCATGTTCTTCATTTGATGGTGTTTTAGTGTGTTGGAGATTACATTAAACTATAATCTCACAGTGTGGCTCCAGGTATTTCACAGTTGTTTTAACAAGATAGCTAGGTACTGTAAGATTCCCAACTGGCCCATAGGGAGATGTTTTAAGACTTCCAAGATAGGTGGTAAATATTAGGAATGAACAAAATAGTTCCAAACTCCTGGGGGTAAGCACTTAAAAAAAAAAATCAAAAACATGACCTACTTGTCATGAAGTTTAACAGAATAAAGTTTGGAGATCTGAAAGAACATAGCTCAATCTGTGCTAGTGTTTCCTTAGGAATGTTCCAAGGTAGATTCATTCATCCTTTGATTTAAAAGAAAATTTCTAACTTTGAGTAGGAAATGCTGGTCTTAACAAAATGAGACTTCTTTTAATTGCAGAACTTCTCAGAACCCTAAATGTATTCATGTGCATGGTCATTTTCTGAGAGAGCTTCTCCTTTCTATTCCTCCTACCTGGACAGGAACATCTGCTTGGACTATTGCTCCAAAGATCACTCTTTGGGGAAATATTGACCAAGGCCAATGGGATGATTGTAAATGGAAGACATCAAAAGCTTAGGCTGCCTGGAGCTGCAATGAAGTTAGCAAGAGGAACTTCAGACGTATTTGTTTTAATATGGATATATAAAATATTTATAGTTAGATGTTATTAGAAACTAGTTATTCAGAAATCAATTACAATGTGAAATAACAGGGTACCGTACCTTCCCTCCAGCCTCTGCCTCCAATTGCTGACTATCTTTTTACAGGTAGAGCCTTAGGAAATCTCTGTTGGTTTATGGATGTATTGGTTTTGTGATTCTCATTTCAGAGGCTTTGTAGCATAGAGGAACAGCCATGGTGGAATTTCAATGAAAAGCCTGGATTGCTTAAGTCCATTGAAACCTAGCAGTTACCATGTTGCTCCTTCTTAGTTCATGGCTACCAATTACAGATGCCAGAAAATATATTTTTATTGTATTTTATATGTGATGTATTTTTTGTTGTCATATGAGATCTGCTAGCAAAGCTTTTGTTCATTCTTCTTTTTCAT
This sequence comes from Microcebus murinus, assembly GCF_040939455.1. Taxonomy (NCBI): domain Eukaryota; kingdom Metazoa; phylum Chordata; class Mammalia; order Primates; family Cheirogaleidae; genus Microcebus; species Microcebus murinus. The sequence goes on along the minus strand of NC_134112.1, from coordinate 75,248,351 downwards.
TATCTCAAGGAAGAAATATTTGTCGAGTGCCTATGATGTACCAGGAAACAGTGTAAATAAGACAGAGAGGGTCTCTGCTCTCCTGGAACTTACTGACTAGAGGAATGAAGAAAGAAATGTCACATTTCATAAATTTTAGCCACATAGATGATTTGTTCATTACATAAAAGAGACTTCTGTACATTTAGAACTGAGTGAGTAGGGCAGAAATTACTGATATTTTGAGAGATTAATGCATTAGATCCATCCTGCAACTTGCCTGGTCCAGGGATATCACCTTTACAGGCATTAGGCATAAACTTTGCTGTTGCAAACATCTTGCATTTACGTTGACTATACTTTGAGACAGAAATTCTTGAGGATAAGGATAGGTCCTTTTACTTATTTGCCCAGAATTCCCGAGCAACTGTTTCTGTTTTTCAGTGACAGATGAGTCATGGGTACAGATGAGATATAATCAGTGTGCCGATTGTTGAAAGAAAACAAGGGTTAGAATCCCTGGTACAAGTCTAAACTTATCTGGAGTTGGGAAATAAATCCTAAAGGCACATACCTCAGTACTTGATATACTAGAGCACATAAAGGATCTTTCTGAACTCTTGAGGCAAGTTGGGGCTTGGTTTAAGGGTGTCTTTCTTATGAAAGAGGGAATGATAATGGCTAAACTATGGAATGAAGATAGGGGTAGGATGAGGAAGCTATGATTAAATAATTCTAAGTTATAATACTTGCAAAAGTTATAATGCAATTTAGAAAAAGTTATAATCTGAGCCTCTAGCTTCTCAGTCAGCCCCTGTCTTTGGTCTTCTCCCTTCTTTTTCTATTTTCAGCTTTATCCTATAATTTCAGAGGTTACATGTATGTATGGACATCCCATACCACCATATCCTAACTTTATTTTTGCCCCTGCAAACAGCTGCTTCTGGGCTACTTCTTGACTCTAGTGTGTGCACATCTGCAGTGAGGCCTGCCCCTAGAGAGATGCATCTAGTGGAAGAAATTACAGCCCTCAAAGCAGGCAGGACAGCTGGACAGGAATTCTGGGTCCCAAGAGAACAGAGGCTTTGGCTCCAGATGTGTACGTTGCCTTGCCCTGTAGACTTCTCATCTGGGGGTGAATAGAGTGAGGGTGGGAGACTGATAGTACAGCTGGACAGAAGCCAACACAAGGACTTCTAAAGCACATATTCCAGGCCTGGTGCTAGAGTGGTCTCAGCTGGCTTTGTAGGCCTGGATTTGGCTTTTCATGTAACAGGGATGGGATTTGCATTAAGTGTTGATTTGCATTTTCAAAGAAGTCTCACTCTGGCTCCTATGTGGAGAGTATCTTGGATGAGAACATAAGTAGAAGCAGTAGCCCCCCGTTAAGAAGCTACTGTAGAGTTTTAGACAGGAGATGATCATCTCCATGGATTCCTATGAACACCCATTAGTTATTGATGGTTAAATCCCCTCACTCTCTTAAAAGCTTTTGGGAAGTGCAGAAAACAGATTCATCTGTGAGAGGAGGACAGAATGAGAACTGAAACCTTCTACTCCCCTATAGCTTACCATCTACATCAATACAGCTTTATTTTTTTATTTCAGCATATTATGGGGGTACAAATGTTAAGGTTACGTATATTGCCCTTGACCCCTCTCACACCTGAGTCAGAGCTTCAAGCATGTCTATCCCCCAGATGGTGCCCATTGCACTCATTGTGTCTCTATATACCCATCTCCTCTTCCCTCTTCCCACCTGCCCGACACCCAATAAATGTTATTCCTATATGACCACTTAGGTGTTGATCAGTGAAACCAATTTGCTGGTGAGTACATGTGGTGCTTATTTTTCTATTCTTGGGATACTTCACTTAGTAGAATTGGTTCCAACTCTATCCAGGAAAATACTAGAGGTGCTATATCACCATTGTTTCTTACAGCTGAATAGTACCCCATGGCATACATATACCACATTTTATTAATCCACTCATGTATTGATGGGCACTTCGGTTGTTTCCACATCTTTACAATTGTGAATTGTGGTGCTATAAACATTTGAGTGCAGGTGTCTTTTTTATAGAGTGTCTTTTGTATTTTTGGGTAGGTGCCCAGTAATGAGATTGCTGGATCAAATGGTAGATTGACTTGTATCGCTTTAAGGTATCTCCATATTGCTTTGCACAGAGGTTGAACTAGTTTGCAGTCCCACCAGCACTGTAGCAGTGTTCCTATCTCTCTGCATTCATACCAACATTTATTGTTTTGGGACTTGTTAATAAAGGCCATTCTCACTGAAGATAAGTGATATCTCATTGTGGTTTTGATTTGCATTTTCCTGATGATTAGAGATGTTAAGCATTTTTTCATATGTTTGTTGGCCATTATTCTGCTTTCTTTTGGAAAGTTTCTGTTCATGTCCTTTGCCTACTTTTTGATAGGTTTGTTTGATTTTTCCTCGCTGATTTTTCTGAATTCTAAATAGGTTCTAGTTATCGGCTCTTTATTGGATGTGTAGCTTGTGAAAATTGTCACCCGTTCTGTAGGTTGTCTGTTTGCTCTCGTGACAGTTTCTTTGGCTGTGCAGAAGCTTTTTAATTTGATCAGGTCCCATTTATTTATTTTTGTTGATGTTGTGATTGCCTTTGGAGTCTTCTTGATAAATTCTTTGCCTCGGCCAATGTCTAGAAGAGTATTTCCTAACCCACCAGAAGAAGTGAAATCATTAAGATCAAATCAGAACTAAATGAAATTGACAACAAGGAAACTATACTGAAGATTAATAAAACAAAAAGTTGGTTCTTTGAAAAAATAAACAAAATTGACACACCTTTGGCTAGACTAATGAAAAGCAGAAAAGAAAAATCTCTAATTAGCTTCATCAGGAACAAGAAAGGAGAAATTACAACTGATGCCACAGAGATACAAGATATAATTCATTACTACTACAAAAACCTTTATGCACACAAACTGAAAAATGTGGAGGAAATGGACAAATTCTTAGAAACACACGGCCTCCCTAGGCTCAACCAGGAAGAAATAGAATTCCTGAACAGACTGACATCAAGTACTGAAATTGAAATAGCAATAAAAAACTTTCTAAAAAGGTAAGTCCTGGACCATATGGTTTCACATCCAAATTTTACCACACCTACAAAGAAGATCTGGTGCCTATCCTGCAGAAATTATTCCACACCATCGAGAAGGATGGAATCCTCTCCAACACATTTTATGAAGTGAACATAATCCTGATACCAAAACCAGGAAAGGATGCAACCAAAAAAGAAAACTACAGACCAAATCTCTTATGAAGATAGATGCAAAAATTCTCAACAAAATCCTAGCTAATCAAATCCAGGTGCTTATCAAGAAAATAATCCATCCCAAACAAGTGGGCTTCATCCCAGAGATGCAGGGATAGTTCAACATATGCAAATCTATGAATGTAATTCACCATATAAACAGAAGCAAAAACAAAAACCATATGATCTTCTCAATAGACGCAGAAAAAGGATTTGACAAAATTCAACACCCTTTTATGATAAGAATGCTTAACAAGATAGGCATAGATGGGGCTTACCTAAAAATGATACAAGCCATATATGACAAATCCACAGCCAACATTATATTAAATGGAGAAAAACTGAAAGCATTCCCACTTAGAACTGGAACAAGACAAGGTTGCCCACTATCTCCATTTCTATTCAACATAGTGCTGGAAGTCCTTGCTACAGCAATCAGACAAGAGACCGGAATTAAGGGGTCCAAATGGGAAGAGAAAAGATCAAATTCTCACTCTTTGCTGATGACATGATATTATACCTAGAAAACCTCAAGGATTCAACCAAGAAATGCCTTGAATTGATAAATGAATTCAGTAAAGTCTCAGGATACAAAATCAATACACACAAATCAAAGGCATTCATATACGCAAATATAGCTTTATTATTCATTGGTCTTCACTAACATAGTTTCATGTAATTGTGCTCTTTTTAAATAATGTGACTTTATTATTTCAGAAAACTCTTGCCCAGGAAGATAGAAGCTGCAAATAACTATTCTTTGCTCCAAGAATTTTCTGGATAAACATTTTAAAAATAAATAAATAAATGTTAGACTGTTTAACTTACCTTCCAGACTCTTTGAAACCCTGCTTTAAAAAACTTGGTCTTGCTGTAGCAACTAATTCTAATCAGCTATATCCTGATCCTTACACAATCTCAATTCAATACTCTGCATTGAAAGACCACCTTAAACCAATCTCAAAATCTCATAAATCTCTAAACTTTGCTCTACTACTAAAAGGCTATTTAACACTGCCAAGGTAATGTTCTTTCTTACCTTGTGAGGAATAAACTCAGTTTTGCCTCATCAACAGGTTACTTTAGTGACATTTATAGTGAATTAGTCTTTGGCAATATTGACAGCCCACTGAATTCTGATCAAGAGCTCATGCTACTGTAGCTCAAGACCTTCAGTCTGGAAATAATGTATTCCTCTGAGGTCCTTTGACCTTTCAGTTCGAGGGTCTTACATCAAGACCTTCTATTTCTTTTATGTTCTTTTCCTTTGGATCCCCAAATTTTGACTTTATTTTGTCTTCTAGGAATAATAAGTCCTTCCAAGGAATGCTTTCATTAATCGTATTTGAAAACTTTCTATTCTTGCTAGAAATCTGCCTTATTACTAATAGCACTAAGTTTGTTTCTGTCCTTGCCATTTTTTGGTGTATGTCTATAAATGCAAAGTTCATGCAGAAGACCACAGGTGTAGGTTTCATACTTCCATTCCTCAAGCAGATCTACAGGCTGAGAAATTCAGAAGGTTTGTATTCAGGCTGATTTCCTGTGAGCAAGATTTGCTCCAGGTGACAGGCCATTTATTAAAACCTCATGGGAAATTTCCTTCATCATATTTTATCTGGATCTGGAAGAGATATCATCTGAACATTTCCACGTCTTGGACTTTAAATTAGTCGGGTTTTCAATTGGAGGTGACCTGGACCTCAGCTGGATCTCTAAGAAACTAAGTGCTCAAGCAATATTTACAACCAACTATTACCACACTCTTGTGGGTTTGCCTCTGTCTAAACTTTACTCTCCTCTTGGCCAGATTCCTGCTTCTTGCATGCATCTATACTATCACCCAAATTTAAGTAATTTCCTTTATAAATGGCAAGGATATTTTAGAATTACATAGTCTGCTTTGAGAATTTTTAAAAATCATGATGATATTTATGGCAGAGACATTAAATGTCAGGAACTATACTTATACTGCATTTTGAATCCTACAGCAACCTTGTGATATTTTTGGATTTTTTTATTGTTGTAAGAACACTAAACATGAGATTTACCCTCTTAAATTTTTACGTTTATAACACAGTATTCTTAATAGACATATAGACCAATAGAACAAAATAAAGCCCAGAAATAAACCTTTGCATATACAGTCCACTGATCTTCAACTAGGGTGCCAAGAATACATAATAGGGAAAGAATAGTCTCTTCAACAAATGGTACAGGGAAAACTGACATACATACTCAAGAGAATGAAATTGAACCCTTATCTTATACACAAAACTAAACTCAAAATAAATTAAAGACTTCGATGTCAAACTTCAAACTATAAAACTCCTAGAAGAAAATATAGGGGAAAAGATTGACACTGTTTATGGCAATCAACAGAATGAAAGGGCAACATATAGAATGGGAGAAAATATTTGCCAACCCTATATTTGATTAAAGGCTAATATCCAAAATATATAAGGAACTCCTACAACTGAGTCTCAAAAAACCCAAATAACCCTATTAAAAACTGGGCAAAGTACTGGAATAGACATTTCTCCAAAGAAGACATACAAATAACCAGCAGACATATACAGAATAAAATTGTAATATGATCAAAATTGTCCATTTAAGAGGCATCTTATAATAGAATAAAAAATGAACAAAATCTCAAATATCTAATTGTCTGCATTTTTAATTGGTACAAAAATTCACCCAAAAGAAATTCAGATACAAAAATTGCTTCCATGTGAGATTAATTGGCCAAGGCAAAAGAGAACTATACAAAACTTAACACTTAGTTCCTGATAAATTACAATTCAGACCTCAAAGTCTTTATCCTACTACTTCTATTCTTCCATCCTATGCTCTTCAATTTCCCTCTCACCCTATTTCTCCCTCTGAACTTCTTTTTTCCCCCTCCTGGTCAGCCAGAAATCTCTTCTCCCCTGTACTCACTTCCTAAAGTTAAACTCCCCTCAAAATAGGAAAATTTCTTGAAGTTGATTTTAAGCCCTGGTCTCCCTTTGAGCTGAGAGTCATTGTCAAAGACTTTCCAAAACCCATAGAGGATAGACAAATTTACAGAGAAATTTAGAATTCTTTTAAGAATGTATAATACAGGGGTCTCAGATCCATACCGATTAGATCATATGTTAGTGGGAAGACCAGAGGCAAATGATTGAATGGAAAAAGCAAAATGGTATGATCCTGAGGGTGCCATAAAGACCTTAGATGAGGTCTTTTAGAGACTATCTCTAAAATATCACCAGGGAAAATGAATGGACTCTAATCCAGCCATGGAAATAAAGGAAGGATAAGTTCAGAGACTTTAGAGATAGGCTTTTAAACACTCTTAGACAATATTCAACAGTTGTTATTTAAACAGGTGTAACTTTAGCTTTCTCTTCACTTTTTGTAAATGGCCTTAAGATAGAAATAAGTATTTAATAATTAATATATAAGCAAAAACTGGAATGAAAAATACCTTATTGAACATTTTGAAGAAAATCTTTAGACAAAATCAAACTACGTATCAACATAAATTGATGGCCTTACAGATAAACAACTAAATGCTTCTATTTCAGTCATTAAACATTGCTGGAGGGAGTTTTGTGACAAAGATGTTTAAATAAATAGATAAACAGAAAGTATATTGAAAAAAGAATTATCTGGTGTTAGCTAAGAGACTAATGGGGAAAGCAAGTGATCAATAAAAGTACTCTGAGTAGCAATCAATATCTCGATTTCCAACTTTATCCTCACTTTTATAAAAATAAATTTCATTACACATTAAAGTATAGGCTTAAAAGTTTTTGATTGATACAAGCATATGATAGGTGGAATAATGTCCCATCAGAGATGTCCATACCTTGATCACTGAAACCTGCAAATGTGTTATCTTACATGGCAAAGAGAGACTTTGCAGATTGTAGGACCTTGAAGACCTTGAGATGTGGAGATTATCCTGCCTTATATTAGTGGGATGATATAATCACATACGCCTTTAAAAATAGAACTTCCTCTGTCTGGAAGCAGAGGAGAGATGACACAAGAGGAGTTCAGAGAAATTTGAAGGGTGAGAAGGACTCAGTTTTCCGTTTTTGCTTTGAAGATAGAGAAGGGGGCCATGAGTCAAGAAATGCTGGTGGCTTCCAGGAGCTTGAGAATGACCTCCAGCTGACAACCAGCAAGAAAACAGGGACCACACTCTTGCAAAAATACTGAACTGAATTCTAAAACCAGCTTGAATGAGCTTGGAAGCAAATTTATCCCCTGAGCCCTCAGACAGAAATGCAGCCCTGGTAATGCCTTCATTTCAGCCTTGTAAAATTGAGAACAGATAATGAGCTGGGTTACACCTGCCTGGATTTCTGATGATCAAAACTGTGAGGTAGTTAATGGGTGCTGTTTTAAGCCATTAAGTTTGTGGTCACTTGTAGCAATAGCAATAGAAAACTAATACAGGGCACAAAATATCAACTGTAAACCCTACTGCTGGTGGTATACAACTCCCTTATCAGAGTCAACAAACTACCCAGTGGGTAGCTATCTCCAATAACTTCCAGCCATTCCCCAGCTCATAGCTGTCACTCTTGAACCTTGGACCTTTAACCAAGTAGCATGCATTACTCACACCCCTTACTAACTTGATAGAGATGATTTTACCATGCAAATTAAACTGCCAGATTAAAGATTCTTCTTAAGATTTCTTCCTGGAAATCTTTGATGATTTGGCTACTTCTTCTATTAGGAACAAGGTCATAACTAGTTTGGAAATTGACTTATGGGTACACTTTTGTCTAGTCAAGTCCAAATTGAAGACCTCATAAGTTTAAAATGCTCAACATCTCTAATCATCAGGGAAATGCAAACCAAAACCACAATGAGATATCACTTAACTCCAGTGAGAATGGCTTTTATCAAAAAGTCCCCAAACAATAAATATTGGCATGGATGTGGAGAGATAAGAACACTTATATAGTACTGGTGGGACTGCGAACTAGTACACCCTCTATGGAAAGTAGTATGGAGATACTTCAAAGAGCTAAAAGTAGAACTATCATTTGATCCAGCAATCCCATTACTGGGCATCTATCCCAAAGGAAAAAAAGACATTTTATAAAAAAGACACTTGCACTGAAATGTTTATAGCAGCACAATTCACAATTGCAAAGATGTGGAAACACAGAAGTGCCCATCAATACATGAGTGGATTAATAAAATGTGGTATATTTATACTATGGAGTACTACTCAGTCAATAAAAAAAAAATGATGAACTACCTCTTGTATCATCCTGAATGGAGCTAGAGCCCATTCTTCTAAGTGAAGTATCACAAGAATGGAAAAACAAACACCACAGGTATTCACCATTAAATGTTACTAGTCGATCAACATTTATGTGTACATATTGAAGTAATATTCATAGGGTGTGGGGCAGGAGGTGGGAGTGGGGAGGGGGGGATGGGTAAATTCATACCTAACCGGTGGGGTATGAACTGTGGGGGATGGGCATGTTTGTAGCTCTGAATCAGGTGTTTCAAAAGCGATTTATGTGATCAAAGTGTTTGTACCCCTGTAATATTCTGAAATATACAAAAAAAGTCTTTGCTTCATAATCTCATGCTTATAAAATTTTGAGTATGTTTCATTAAAGAAAATAGAACTTTTAAGATGTTCTTCTTCAAGATTTTTGGAAAAGTAAATAAAAATTTTTCTTAAAAGTAAAAAAAGCTCTGTATTTATGACCTAAACATAAACTTCTGGTCTAAACCATTTGGTAAAATTCTAGAGAAAGGCAGTGTAGTTTTATGTAAAACCGGGGTATTTGACAAGATGCTCTGTGGTCCTCTCGTTAGAACACAAGACAATTTTGTTTTGTTCTACTGTCCTGCCTGACATGTCTTTAGAAAATGCTTCTTTTTGACTTCAGCAGATGTCCAGCTGGCCACGATCAGCTGCTGTACCTCAGGGGCTGCCAGGAACAGGAGGACCTGTCTGAGAAGTTAACTCCCTCAGCTCACCTGGTCCTGTGGGAATGTGGCCCTGTATGTCACACTGATGGTGAACATGGAGAGTGTCAAGAAAAAAAAAAGTCAGAGAATTGAAATGTTTGGATGCTAATCTGGAAAACTTAGGCAGAATCTAGGGAAGCAAAAAATATGGACTGCAGGGCTGTCATGCCGACCTCCTTTGTAAAACAAGGTATTAAGAATGAGCAGTGCCAGTTTTGTGGAGATGTATACCCGTTAGCCCCAGATACCATGGACTGCATCCTAAATATTGGCTTGTTTGATAAAGATGATGATTCACATCACAGAAACCCAGGAAAGGCCAGTTTCTGAGCTTAATAGAAGAAGGCTAAGACTTGAGTAGAAGACACCATCTAAATGAGTATTAAGGTTTTGTTTGATTATTTCTTTTACCTATAGAGAAGTAAATTTACCATGTAGCTTATAAATTGAGGCATCATGGTGCCTCATCTGGAGAGTGCTGAGAATTTTGGGGAGTTATTGTAAGTTTTGTGTGGAGGAGGAGAAGCCAGAATGCCATTAGGAAGCATTTTCTGTTGATATTTCTGGCAAATGGCCCAATATACCTCCTAAGAAAAGGATCTCAATTTGCAGTACTTTGTGGTGATTTGTTTTCTCATTCTAAATGAATATCCACTTTTGTAACTAATTTTGTCTTTGCATTTTTGTATTTCTTTATAAAGGGTCTCCCAATAGTGTATAAGTTTCAAGCCCAACAAAACTTGGATCAGCCCATGATTCTGTGGCTTGTTCATAATTTCAAACAGGCAGCTGGACTCTTTCTTGACACTCTAGAAATGCACATCCTGTGAACATACAGTTTATGAAACGTCTATAAGGTTTGCTCATTATTTCACAGCTATTGCCTTACAAAGACCCATTTCAGAGACAAAGTCATTAATGAGAAGAGATTCTCCAACATGAGACCACTTTCTAGCAGTTTTCATTGCACAGATGCTGCTAATCAGTCTTTCCCCAATACATAGCTATTGAGGATAAAAAAAGAATCTGTTCATTACATATATTATATGAGAGAAAAGAGACACTCCGCTAACAGGCAGCTGCAGCTGTAGCTGTGCAGGTCATTGAATTTGAGGTGGATGAAGACTTTGGGGTAGATGCAGAGTTCCTAGATCCCTGGCTCTCCACATTTGTTACTGCTGGAAGACCACGTGGCAAAGCAGATACAAGGAACAATGTAAGAAAAACTCGATAGACCTGTACCAAGAAACTATGAAGAAAAGAGATTAAAAATTTACCAGCGTAATTATTTTGCAACAAGATACACTGAGGAATTGTGATATTTTTGTTTTTAAGAACATTTTAGTACCTAAAGAATGTCTTTCCAGGCCGGGCGCAATGGCTCACGCTTATAATCCTAGCACTCTGGGAGGCTGAGGCAGGAGGATAGTTTGAGCTCAGGAGTTCGAGACCAGCCTGAGCAAGAGCGAGACCCCATCTCTACTATAAATAGAAAGAAATTAGCCAAAACAACTTAAAATAGAAAAAATTAGCCAGGCATGGGGGCGCATGCCTGTAGTCCCAGCTACTTGGGAGGCTGAGGCAGGAGGATCGCTTGAGCCCAGGAGTTTGAGGTTGCTGTGAGCTAGGCAGATGCCACGGCACTCTAGCCTAAGCAAGAGAGTGAGACACTGCTCCCCCCCAAAAAAGAATGTCTTTCCGTGGCATATTAGTTGGAATTTTAATTATATAAACAGCTCAACTGTATAAAACGAATATTGTATTCTTGCTTGCAGTTTCAAATATTTTTTTCTTTTAGAAGTTAAGAAAACTGCACTTAAATTGTCCCAGAGAACTTTACAATGTGTGGGTGGAGAGTGGGTAAGGTTTTGATCCACCTTTGAGGATAAAACCATCGATATTTAGATTCCTGATGTTATTACAAGGGTAATTTTTGGAGTTTTAATTACAATATTACTAACTATTCAGAGTAATTTTTAATTCTGAAAGCAAGCATCCCTATCCTTATGTGCTTTGCCAAAATTTTTTAATAATATAAAATGTATTTCCTCTGACTGAGGATACAGTGAGATTAAAAAAAAAAAAATTCCCTCATGATGGAGCTCATTCATTCCTGCATTCAGAACCTAGTAGGTACTCAATAAATGTTTGTTAAGTGAATGAATTCTTTCAACTACCAGATAATGCTTCCTAGAAACAAAGAATTTATATTTAAATGATCCAATGATAAATAAGCTTTGAAAATGACTTGTGCCTGCTTATTGATGAGAAAATATTTTTTTGTTTTTTATTTTATCGAAAAATGTTATGTATTGTGAGTACATGAAGGGATAAAGAGAGGAGAAAATAATTTTTAATATGAGGCTTTAAAACTATTGAGCATATTTTGATTTTAGGAGGGCTTTTGAATATCTCTTTTTTATTCCTAGCTGCTGGCATAGTCACTGGCATGTGGCAGATGCTCAATAAATGTTTGTTGAACTCATGAATAAATTAGGCATTTTAAGGGTTCATCCATTCATCTGAAGTTATACGTACTCTGTTTACATCTAGGTTGACAATGTATTTGGTTAATGATATATAAATATAATGATATTAGCAATATAAAGACCTGTCTTTGATAACTGCTAAGCATGAGACCTTCATTGAAAATCTAAAAATAGGCTAGATAAGAAGTATAGGAAATTTTGTCATCTTGGGGTGGACACCCCTATTATATAGCCAAAGATAGAAGTAATAAGCATGGCCAGTAAGAAGCATGAGCCCGTTAAAAGTACAAAGGAGGGAATTTGAGGTTGTGAGAAAAACACATAAGGGAGATGATTAAGATATATGTGGGAGGTGATGATTTACCTGATTTAGCTAAAGTAAGGGTATATTGAAGAGTAATGAGATATTTGGTTAGAAAATATGGGGATTGTGGACTCTGTTGATGGAAGGTCTTAGATGCCAGACTCTGAAGTTTAGATGAGATGTCATGGGCAAGAGAAAGTGAGTCTAGGAGACTACTGTGATGAAAGCAATGTTTAAAAAAGATAATGCTGACAGGTGTGTGCAGGATAAATGGCTGGCTCAGAGGCTGGAGAGGCAGGCTATAGCAAGGGCCCAGCCAGCTTTTGGCAGGATTTTAGGAAGATGAAGAAAGTATTAATTCACATGCATTAGGTGTGGCAGGGTCAACACGGGGGGCACTGACTGATGATGGTAAGATTCAGGGTACTCGTTAAGGGTTAGAGACATTTGGCTGAGTTTAAGACTTACTTTTCAGATGTCATGGACCCCAAAGGGACATGCCTTCTGGTATAAATGATGGGAAAGGATGAAAAGTTGAGACATAAGTTGCAAATTTAGGGACTTAGCAGCGTAAATGTGATAACTGAATCTGAAAGAATTGATAAGTATAGAGAACATAAAGAAAAGGGAGATCAAAATGTCAAAGTAAGCTTTGGTTGGCCACACAGTATGGATCAAAAAGGAGGGGAAGCAATGGGAAAGAGTGAAACTGTAGCTTAGGAAATAGAAATATTATGTTTTAAGGGAAAAGGAAGATTTCATAAAAAACAGTGGCCAACTGGGTCAACTGCAGTCAAGGAGACCAAAAACAAAGTTGTAAATATGAAAATTTATTCATCTGGGGGAAGAAGAGTGAGAGGAAGAGAAGAAATAATTTTCTTTCTTTTTTTAAACAAAGTTTAAAAAATATTTATCTCTGAAAAATATGAGGGTGGATATTGAACTATTAATGCTTCCAAAAGGATTAATATAATTCTTATAAGGAAGTTATAGGGTGACATACAGGCTTTATTCTTACAGTACTGCTGCTAAATTTTCTATGCAATGAAAATAAGTAGATGATTATAATCCTTAAATGATGAAGACAAACAGTTCAACCCAACTCCCATATGGAAGAAATAGATATAATTTTACCTTCAAGGGGGATAAGCCATCTTTTTAGAGAATAGTTATTTTCTTGCTGGGCTATTGTTAGTGACTTGATACAGAGGTTGGTGGATATATTTCTGTTCTTTTGCATAGTTTCCAGAGGACTAAAAAAGGAATAGATAAAAGAATTTAATCATGTGGAGAACAGAAAAAAATGCTTATTTTTAAGCTCACTCAAAATACATAAGGGGAAAGATGTGAAAACAAGTCATAAATTGAAATTGGAAGAAAGTCGAAACTTATATTCCTAGCTCTGTGATTTGCTATTTACAAAGGAGGTAAAACAAAAATAGATTTCTATATTTAAAATATGAGTATATATGTATTTGATGAAGAATAGTAAGTTATATTTAAACACATTTTTGCAATATATGGTAAAATATGGTTTCCTACTGTAGTGATGATTTGTAATCAATTTTCTTATCCAGACTTATTGGTAATGCAAGGTTAACAAGGCTGAAAGTTATTTTCAGTTACCTCCCTGTGGTTCAATTGTCAAATATGTACATAATGGGGCTCAATGTTTATACAGGTAATTGGTTTATTAAACAGTTTCATCCTGGTGGGGTGTAAGCATGAAATGATTTTCTTTTTCCAATTGCTACTTTAAACTATGTGCTATTACATCATTCTTTCCAGTCTTCTTAAAATTATCTTTGTTTCAGTAACTTTCCTTCCACTTCAAGGTATTAAAAAATTGATTCCATTCCAAAATGACAGAAGTTCAGACATGTGCCAAATCAGCACACTTCCTCCCTTTATATCTTGTGCTTGCCTAATGGTCTATGGAGTTTGCACTGTCAAGATCTAGATGTGGGTTCTATTTTCATTTCTTTTCCCTTTCTAATTCTGTTCCTTTCCTTTCTGGACTTACCTTTATCTTACTTTGGTGCCTGGGAAAAGAAATATGAGAAAAAACAAATGTTCACACTGGCAGTCCAAGGCTGGTTTTTTCCTGGGATGCAAGTATGAATTTTCAAGGAGTTACACTCAGGTTCCTACTCTAGGGTACATTCCACACGCTCTTGTTGGTGTGGTTCTCTTGTTCATTAGTAAGATAGCTCAAGCATGAACACTTTCCTGGCAATTTCCATCTGGGCAAATGGTAGGTGTACAGACTGCTCCAATAGAGCTCCTTTATCACTATCTTCCTTCAATTCAATTTTTTTATTCAATCAAATTAGGCACAGAAAGCAGATTCCCAATCCTGCTGTCCAAAGGGAACTTAGATGCAGTTTCCACTTTTTTTGCAGGAGACCTCAAATTCAAAAGAATTTTCTTCACTTGGCTTGTCGTGGTGGCTGAAAAGATCAAATCACCTTCTTTTCCCTTTTACTCTTCAGACAAGAGATGACAATAGCTCCTTGTCCACTGTGGCTAGGTCCCTGAATCCATAACCATCACCTGTTGGCTTTTCTTCACTTGATCCACACCCTTGTACATTGTTCTTTTAATCTCTCCTCAATAACCTGTTAGAATGTTCCAGGTGTTTCCTGTCATAACCAACTGAAATGGATGATAAACATAATCTCCATGACTCTGTACTATAAAAACTTTAAGGTGAAAATGTGATTTACATATAGTGTCTTATGAAGTATGCATATCCAACTGCTACTAGACAGAAAAAGAAGAAACTGTGGAATATGATAACTTGAATTAAAATATCAGCTTCAACCTACATAAATTCATTTGTAAAGTGAGCATATACATGCCTAACTCATGGAATTGACATGAGATTCAATGAGGTAAAAGTTATCACTTAAACAAATATTAGGTTAAACCATATGAAATTGCCAGTAGTTGATCATTTTTTGGCCAAAAGAATTGCAATTTTGTATGGTTCAAGCTGATAATGTTTGAAAAAGACACAATGAAACCAGAGGGATAGAGAAGTGCTGATATTAAAGAAACAGAACAAATATACTGTGCAAACTCTAACCAAAATAAAGTTGGTTTATCTTTGTTAATATCAGGCAAAAGATAACAAAAAACAGAAAACATTAGTGGAGATAAAGAGGATCAATGATCAGATTTTGATTTTACCAGTAAGATATCACAATTTGAAATTTTTAAGCACCTAAATGTGGTAGCCTCAAATTATGGAAGGTAAGTAATGGACAAAAATACCAGAAGAAATTGATAAATTGATAAATAAATTGATAAATTGATAAAGAAATTGATAAATAATCATAATAGGATATTTTAGTATAAATTTCTCAATAATTAAAAACATCAGAGAAAAAATCAGTAAGGAAATCTGTTTAAATCTTCTGATTTGAAAAACATAATTAGTAAAAGAACTAAAGGATGGATATAGAATATTGAATTCAATAGCTGCATAATATACCTTCTATTTAAGCACTAGTGGTATAAATGGAATAAGCTTGAAAAAGATCAATAGAAGTTATCCTATTTAAAAGAAATGAAAAGAAAAAGGTTTTTAAAAAAATGAGTAGTTGACACATAAAACTAGAAAAAATCCAAAATAATATACAAGTGATAGGATATAGAATGCACTGTAAGTGTAAAACATACAAAAAGTCATATCCTATATCTATAAGTGAAAGCTCTAGAAGCACATTTACCAAGAAGTTAACAGAGATCATCATCAAGTAACAAACTTTGTTTTTTTCTTTTTATGTATTGTCAATTTTTTTACAATTTGAGCACATGCTCACTAAACATTTGCTGAATGATTTTTGTAAATAAAAAAATGTGTTTATCACCCAAACCACAAGACAAGTAAAAAATTATTCTAGTAATTACAAGAGGCATAATCTCCCCAAGAAGACTATTAGATTCCATGCCATTGTATATGGAATCAGAATATTTGGGGGTTATGCCTGGGATTCTACAGTTTAATATTTTAACATTCAAGTTTGAGGACCATTGATATAGAAGGAATGTAAAGATGGTTAAATATGGAAAAGCTAGTAATAATCTCAATGATTGACAGTTATAATAAATGCCAGATGGATTTCCTTCAATTGAATCTACTGATTTGGCAAGATGAGTCAATTGTGGATACGAAATATATTATTTGCTGTCATATTCATGGAGTGTCAGAGTTTGATTTTACAATTTTAGAAACAGAAACCCTTAATGGAATTAATTTTGCCATTCACAAGTAATGGTGCACACTTAGCTTTAACTTGTATACTTCTGAAGCTTAGATGCCAAAGGGCTATTTTGTTGTTATTTCAAGCATGTAAGACTAGATATTTGAGTAATTAAATCCTTAACGGCATTTATTTTAGATATACACCTTTGTGTTCCTGCATATTGTTGCATATGCTTATCTAAAGACTAAATGCCATGATTTGGAATATACTTTTGAGTTGGAGGGTCTGATAGTTTTTATTTTTAATTTCAGTATTTTATGGGGATACAAATGTTTGAGTTACTTATATTGCCCTTGCCCTACCAGAGTCAGAGCTTCCAGCATGTCCATCCCCCAGATAGTGCGCGCAGCACCCATTAGGTGTGAATATACCCATCCCCTCTTCTCCGCTCCCATCTGCCCAACACCTGACAAATGCTACTACTGTATGTGCATTCATATTATTATAATTTTGTTATTGTTGTATTCTGAATCTTGGTTGTTCAGTATCTCCAGAAACTATGTTCAGTTCTTTTCAATCTCTTCCCTTTCCTCCCCTCATCACTTGTTCCTCACTGACCTCTAGCAACCTTGAGTTATAACACATAGTTTTGGGCTCCAGTTTGAGAATTCTGTCCTCAAATACTCTGACCTACCTGTGAGATCTCATTCACAGGTATCTGGTTAAGGGTGACTTTATGTTCTGGTACAATCCTGGAAAATATCTCTTATCATGATTTTTGGTACTACTTTTCCCATTGTCTACAAATAATATGATCACCCAATTCTGGCTAGACCTTGCCTCAGCTCTGAGCTTTATATTTCTTTATGTTTCCCAGACCTGAGCCTGCCATTTTGATAAACACAGCCTGTTCTCTCTAGAGTTTCTGCTGGTTTGGGGAGTTGTATAAAGATCCTTAAATCATGCTTCAGAAGATATGGATTCTAATCTCACATTTTTCACTCACCAGCTATGGCACCTAAGGAACAATGTCTTAAGCATCAATTCCTGGTCCTTTTAAAAATAAAGTGATGAGAATGCTGCCTTATTTCTCATAGGGTCATTATAAAGCTAAAGCTAAATATGTGAGATAGAACTTGATAAATGATAAAACACTGTGCAAATATAAGGAGCATTCCACTGGTCTATTTCCTAGAGGTCCTTGACTCCTGCTCAAAGAAGCAGTGCTACATGCAAAGGAAATGCTTCATGTTACTTAATTTGTCATTCTATTCTTAAGATGTGCAATAAAAAATTTAAGTAAAGGCTATACAAATACTTCTAGTTATTATACATTGGTTGATTCTTGCCATTTCCATCTGAGAAAAAAATTTTTCCTTTAAGCCAAGGAACTATTTTTGTTGGTGGAATCATGAATAATGAGAAGAAAGAATGAGACTTATGAAAAGGGGAAAGCCCAGAATCAATCAGGATCTGGACATGGTGGTACTATAATTCCATCTGATCTATTAAACTGAGTCATGTCTCTGGAATATGATCAGCTGTCTGGAGTTCACACTTGATGAGGGTCATTATGTCAAGGATCACAATCTCATACAAGTGTGCATAGCTCCATCCCTTTTTAGCCCAAGGCTTCAATATTAGATTGTGCTGAAACCATGGTATTTCAGGACTGGATAAAGTCACTATCTCTTCATTCCAATCCCCTTGGCTGAAAGTGTGGGACACAATTTATGTCTCCATTATTGCCTGATGGAAGGTTTGAAGCTCTCTGGGATTTCTTTGAGAAACATCATGCCTAACATTCTTCTTCAGATGCTTTTCACGAGTCAAATATACAATGTATGCAGAATTGTATATGGGTTAGTGGTGAGCATTGCTTTTATGAAATAGGGAAGCATTTAACAAGAGTTTCACTTTATTTTAATGCTTGGGATCATTTTATCCTAGATATTGCTATTTGCTCTGGAGAGGCAGTGGTAGAAAGCAAATAAATACCCCCCCAAACATAATGTTTTGTTCTCTAGGAAATTCATCTAAGAGTGGAAAATTCATCTAAGAGTGGAGCATTTACTTAAGCAACTGTATTATCCTAATGTTTTATAAAATATTCAAAATTACTTTTACTTTGAAATGAGCTGTGCAGAAGTAAAAGCACACACTTGGTTCAATGTATAAATTAGAAGTTATTATTTTTAAAAGAGCAAGAATCTATTGAGTAATAGAATCATTGGCAATGGAGATCAATGATAAGTTTCTTACCACAGTGACATGAATTACTTTAATAAATTTAGTGAAAATAATCAATAAAATATGATATGTTTTTTCTACATCTATATATTATTCCTTTCTTACTCAGATTTGTGTATTGCTGGTTACCATTTTTAGGAAATTGGGAAAGTTATGAATTTCTTCACATCTAGGTTTCCTTATCACTTGAACGGGGTGGCTTTGAAAATCAAATAATTTCATTCATGTACATAGTACATAGTAAGCACTCCATAAATAACAGCCATATGTTTATTAAAGAAAAAATAGCTTTTATATAAAATCTCAAATTTTTGAGAGGAAAATTTTGTATGTTTTTATTTTATTTTTTTACTTTTTATTTCAGCATATTACGGGGGTACAAATATTTAGGTTACATATATTACCTTTGCCCCACCCAAGTCAGAGCTTCAAGTGTGTCCATCCCCCAGATGGTGTGCACCACACCCATTAGGTGTGTATATACCCATCCCGTCCTCCTCCTTCCATTTGCCCAACACCGATGAATGTCATTACTACATGTGCACATAAGTGTCAATCAGTTAATATCAATTTGATGGTGAGTACATGTGGTGCTTCTTTTTCCATTCTTGTGATACTTCACTTAGTAGAATGGCTCCAGCTCTATCCAGGATAATACAAGAGGTGCTAGATCACCATTGTTCTTTGTGGCTGAGTAGAACTCCATAGTATACATATACTATATTTTATTAATCCACTCACATATTGATGGGCACTTGAGTTGTTTCCACATCTTTACAATTGTGAATTATGCTGCTATAAACATTCTAGTGCAGATGTCTTTTTTTATAGAATGTCTTTTTTTCCTTTGGGTAGATGCCCAGTAATGGGATTACTAGATCAAATGGTAGTTGTACTTGTAGCTCTTTGAGGTATCTCCATATTGCTTTCCACAGAGGTTGTACTAGTTTGTAGTCCCACCAGCAGTGTATGAGTGTTCCTATCTCTCTGTATCTAAGCCAACATTTATTGCTGGGACATTTTGATAAATACCATTCTCATTGGTGATAAGTGATATCTCATTGTGGTTTTGATTTGCATTTCCCTGATCATTAGAGATGTTGAGCTTTTTTTCATGTTTTTTGGTCATTAGTCTACCTTCTTTTGAAAAGTTTTTGTTCATGTCCTTTGCCCACTTTTTGATAGTGCTGTTTGATTTTTTCTTGCTGATTTTCTTGAGTTCTATGTAGATTCTAGTTATCGGGCCTTTACTATATGTGTAGCATGTGATACTAAGTATCACAAGAATGGAAAAACAAGCATAATATGTGCTCACCATCAAATTGGTATTAACTGACTTAACTGACCAACACTTAAGTGCACACATAGTAGTAAGATTCACTTGGTGTCGCACAGGTGGGAGACAGGAGGAGGAGATGGGTATATTCACAGCTAATGGGTACAGTGAGCACAGTCTGGGGGATGGACACGCTTGAAGGTCTGACTAGGGTGGGGTAAAGGTAATATATGTAACCTAAACATTTGCACTCCTGTAATATACTGAAAAAAATATTTAAAAATTTAAATTAGGCCGGGCGCTGTGGCTCACGCCTGTAATCCTAGCTCTTGGGAGGCCGAGGCGGGCGGATTGCTCAAGGTCAGGAGTTCAAAACCAGCCTGAGCAAGAGCGAGACCCCGTCTCTACTATAAATAGAAAGAAATTAATTGGCCAACTGATATATATATAAAAAATTAGCTGGGCATGGTGGCGCATGCCTGTAGTCCCAGCTACCCGGGAGGCTGAGGCAGAAGGATCACTCGAGCCCAGGAGTTTGAGGTTGCTGTGAGCTAGGCTGACGCCACGGCACTCACTCTAGCCTGGGCAACAAAGCGAGACTCTGTCTCAAAAAAAAAAAAAAAAAATTTAAATTAAAAAAATAAACATAAGAAAAGATAGAATTCTCAAAATAAGAAAAAAAAAAGAACTTAACCAAATCAGCAAAACAATCCCATTAAAAAGTGGGCACAAGACACGAACAGATGTTTTTCTAAAGAAGATAGACACATGGCCAACAAACACATGAAAAATTATTCATCATCATTAATCATCCAGGAAATGCAAATTAAAACCACCATGACAGTAAGTCACCTTACTCTTGTTAGAATGGCGTTTATTATTCTTAGAGGCCAAGGCGGGAGGATTGCTCAAGGTCAGGAGTTCAAGACCAGCCTGAGCAAGAGGGAGATCCCATCTTTACTAAAAATTAGCCATGAGTGGTGATGTGCACCTGTAATCCAAGCCACTCGGGAGGTTGAGGCAGGAGAATTGCCTGAGCCCAGGATTTTGAGGTTTCTGTGAGCTAGGCTGATGCCACAGCACTCTAGCCCAAGTGACAGAACAAGACTCTGTCTCAAAAAAAATAAAAAGAATGACTTTTATTTAAAAGTTCAGAAACAAGAGATGCTAGCATGGATGCAGAGAAAAAAGAATGCATATACACTGTTCATGTGACTGCAAATTAGGACAATCCCCTAAGGAAAGCAGTATGGAGATTTCTCAAAGAATTAATAAAAGTAGACCTACCATTTTATCTGGCAATCCCGATACTTGATATCTATCAAAAGGAAAAGAAGTCACTTTTATGAAAAAGACACCTAAACTTGAATGTTTATTGCAGCACAATTCACAATTGCAAAGATGTAGAATAAACCCAAGTGCCCATCAATTCATCAGTGGATTAACAAAATGTGATATATGTATCATGGAGTACTACTCAGCCATAAAAAGGGATGAATTCATTCCTTTTGCAGCAATCTGGAAGGAATTAGAAACCATCATCCTAAGCAAAGTATCTCAGGAAGGAAAAACAAACACCACATGTGCTTTCTAATAAATTGGAACTAACTGATCGGTACACTAGTGCACAGAGGGAAGTAAAAGCCACTGGAAATCATACAAGGGGGAGGAGCAAGAGGGGAGGGTCAAAAACCCACTTAACAGGTACAATGAACATTATTCAGGTAATTGTCACATTTATAGCCCTGACTCAAGCCATATAACAAAACATTTGCATCTCCTTAATATTTCAAAATTCTAAGAAACATGAGTGAGTGAGAGACAGAAAATATAGACAAAAAAGGAAAAAATACTGGCCTCATGACTGCCAATATTTGAAAATTGGGTAGAGAAGGAACCAAGAAAAGTGGCTAAGAAGATGTCAAGGGACTGGAGTGAGAGTAGAGAGTAAAGAAAAGAGAGTAGTTCAGGTAAGAAGTAGAACACTGTAAGAAAGCTGCAAAGATGCTGAGATGTAGAGAAAAATAGGGGTGAAAAGTGCCTTTTCGATTTGGTGACCTGGAATAAGTGACAACCTTGGGGTATAGTCAGGTGAAGCAATGGAGGATATGAACAGATTGGATGATCTAGAGATACTGAGTTAGACACTGGTTGGAGAAGTTTAACCGTAAAAGGCAGGAGAGGCACAAAGCAGATGAATAGTAATGAAGAGTTGAAGGAAAGCCTTTTTAATTTTTCAATAGAGTGACTTCAAAAATTTAAATGTTGACAGGGAGGAAGCAATATCAAGTTAGAGGTGAGGTAAGGTTCCAGGGAACAGGGGATAGTCAATATTTTGTAATTCCTAAGAAACTACTAATTTTAATTGCCTAGTTGGATTGCATAATTTTTTAAACATGGGTCATTTCTTCAGCTCAATTTAAGTTCTTTGATGACAGGTCATTTTCCTATTTGGATTTGCTTGCTCTCAACGCCCAAATTCACTGCCTGCCACACACAGATATACACACACACTGTCGACACACCATAGACACATTGAGGTATATACACACATGCACAAATTCCACGGAGATGATTGTACATAGTTGATACTTCATACACAGTTGTCTTTCTCTTGATAAATCAAGATATTTAAAGGTTAGTGACTTAGGAATGATGTTTTTCAGTGACTCTGCCAATAGCTTTCTCTTCTGTCTTAATAGAAAACGATACACAATGTTCACATTCTCTCATTAGTATTCAGCAGCAATAGATGAATACTAAATACTCACTGAATAATTTAGTTCTCAGTGTTTACTCTTTGATGTACAAGTACAACATAACTGGAAAACACCATGTATTGAACCTATTCTCAAAAGGGCTGGCGTTTTAGCATGTTTAACACTTCAAATGCCAGATGAGAACTTGAAAAAGGCTGCACAAAAAGTGTCAAAGAAAGTTTCAGGTTTCTGTTGATACACTTATTCCCATCCTCCCATCTTCACTCCATCTCCATCTTTACACTTGCTACTGAAAGCCTAACTAGGTCAGGTGCAGTGGCTCATGCCTGTAATCTCTCCATTTTGGGAGGCTAAGGCAGGAGGATTGCTTGAGGCCAGCCTGAGCAAGTGTGAGACCCTGTCTCTACAAAAAGCAGAAAAAATTACCTGGGTGTGGTGGTTCTTACCTATAGCTCCAGCTAATCAGGAGGCTGAGGCAGGAGAATTGCTCCTGAGCCCAGGAGTTTGAGGTTGCAAACTCAGGTCCCCGATGATGTCACTTCACTCTAGCCTGCCCACACACTGGCCCAGCTCAAGTTTCCTAGGCCACTAGTTTTACTCTTTATCCTATTCTCAGACATTGAAGGTTGAGAAGTTTTTATTGTTTGTTTTTAGCTCCAGCTGTATTTCTTAGGACCCTAGGATTTGCCACCAAGCAGGCATGGAGAGAGGTGTTGCAATTAGTGGGAAGAGCATCAATCCAAACAGACTGAGATTAAAATGCTGCCATTTAAAACTTCAGGGTTGGAGGAGACAGTTCATAGAGTCCCATTTCCTTGTTTTCAAAGTGAGAATGGCTTACTTACCTGGCTTACCTGGCTACTTAACTAATGTCAGGATTAAAACTAAATGGCCTGGCAGGTAGTGAGCCCTCAATGAGTAGCTGTAACATACTGGAGTCAAGGAAACAATTTCTTTCATCTTATTCTTGCATTCACCTTTATTAGAAAAATTGTGTGATTTCAGTTCTTTCTCTTTCTTGGATTTCTCATTTGGGCCAATTTATGCTCAAACCTGTGATGTGCTGGAGGAAGGACCTGGACCATTTTTCTTATTCCTACATATGGTGATAAATGGAACACATTATTGAAATTCACTGACTATAATTATGGCAACTCTACTTGGCAGATGATCTTATTTTGCTCGTTTATGTCTTATACAGTGACATTTATTAATATTTAACTTTTATTTATGTGCCTAGTTAGTGATGTGTGCTGTACAGATAATCCAAAAAGGCCCATTTTCTGGTCTTAAGGAGCTTATTTTCTAAAATGACAGACAGCTCTATTCACGCCCTTGAGGGATAAAGAGTGGAGAACAGTTGTGTGCTGGCAGGGGGTGCCACTCTGTGATCCAATGTGCTTTCTATCCCTGTCCTATATACACGCTCAGCCTGATTTATGTTCGCAGTTGAGATTCCTGCAGGTCTGTATGAAAGCATTCGGTCAGCCCACAGTGGCCTGCAGGGTTTCTTCCAGAGTGCAAAAAGCACAGGGGCTGATGCTGGGGGAAGCAATTTTTCCTCCACTTGTGACTTCTACAGGACATAATTCCATTGGATTTTAGGCTAGGGATCTTGTCAGGATCCCAGAATCAGGCAGAGTCTCCACACAGCAACTAAACAGAAGGCAGAGAAGATAGAACAAGTCAGAGTTGAGGACTCTTGGGGACTTAGGAGACAAGCCTGACTTTTTAAAAGCCTGGCTGTGGATACAGTCCAAGAGCTATTGAGAGTTCATTGCCTAGCAACATGAGACCAGCTAATAAAGGGGAGTTGGAGGCTTTTCATTTTCCTAGACTGCAGGTAATTTTTCTAGGGGACTTTGGAAAGTGTGTTCTTGTATCTTTTTCTTTTCTGGAGTCTAACATTTATTCTGCATGTCAATTAGATGACAGCATTTAGTGAGTTCTCCCTGCATGCAGAGTGATAGCTTTCAGGGGTTCTGTCCCTTCGGCAGTGTGAGCATAGTTGCCATATGGAAATTGAGAGCTCAGGAGTAAGTTGGTAAGCACCACTTAATGCAGAGTAGCAGCAGTGGCTGAATACATTTCTGAAATAACAAGGCAGATGGAAACTAGCAGCTGTGATGAGACAGTGGTAAATAAAACATCAGCTGAACTTCTTTAAAGAAATATATTTCCAAAGAGTGATGCCACCCTACATTTTGGAAACATCTATAATTCCTAGGCTTCATTGTCATGTGACTAAACAAGCTATCCAAAGCCAGGTTAGGAGAACTGTTATGAAAAATGCAAGCAGTCTGGCTGAGTTCCTCTATCTTAGAACCACTCGAAGTGGCTGCCACAGGCCAGGGCTGCTCTGCAAAATGTTACTCATCCATGTGTGTGAGGTATAGATTGTTTGAGAGTAATCATTTACAAAGTTTTTAAGCAATTTGAGAATAATATAATGTCCGTTGAATCTAATATTTAAAAAATAGTGCTTATATTTTTATGTTTTTGTTTTAGTTTATAATAATTCATTTTATTGTACTTAAATAAGTATAGTTCCACGATGGATTGGAAATTAGAGGCAAGGAAAATGTGGCCCTTTGACACATTTTGAGAAGCACTACCAGGAGTCAACAAAATTTTTTAAAAATCCAGATACTAAATTTTTTAAAATTTATGGGCCATACAGTCTCTGTTGCAACCATTAATGCAGCTGCTGAAGGGAAAAAACAGACGTGCATAGAAAAGTGGACATGGTTGTGTTCCAATAAAATTTTATTTACAGACACAAGTGGTGAGCCTTGCTCTCGAACAATGCTTCCCAAACTTTACTGAACAATCAACTCATGAAGATTTCAAGTCAGCATTTGTGGGGTGGGCTCTGAGATACTACATTTCCGACAATGTCTCAGATGATGTTGATGCTTATGGTTCATAGACTCACTTTGTGTGTTAAAACCTCAGTAAAAGAATTTTGAAGCCGAAATGTGAAAAACAGAATTGGAGCCTACTCTGCTATTTAATTGTAAAGTAACTGAGGGAGAAGTTGTTAATCTCTCAACCTTAGTTTTCTCATCTGAAAAATGGATATAATTTCTAGTCAATTTAATTTCTATGAAGTTTAAATAAAATTATGTATGTGAAAATGTTTCATGAAAAATGCAAAAAATAATGCTAAAAGGTGTAATGTAGATTTAAGGTTTTCCATTACCTGTAATTTTTCTTTAAACTACTTTCAATTTAAACCACATGAGAATATGTATGCAGGTTCACTTTTATCCACATGCTAGGGAAGTTCATTTTTATTTGAAATACTCCAGTCATGAATACATATTCTGTCTGTGTTTAGTTAGCATCTGAAGGACCCTTATTATGAATCCACACCACAGAGGTGACTATCAGAAGCAAGTAAAAAAGTGGCACATAAATGTTAGAGGTTTGGTTAATAGTACTGTTAAAAATAGCATTTATTGTGAAAATGTATGCAGTTCAATAAGTGGCTAAAAGACACCAGGTATGGACAAAGTACATGTAATGAACCAACCAGTCCAGCAGCCTAATACCTCAGAGTGAGCCTCATTATCAAACACCTTCCAATCTTGTCTGTCCATCACTTAACAGCTAACTATGTCAAGCAAGAAGTTTATCTGATAATGCGGTCAGAACAGCATTGCATTTTTTCATTGAAGGGAATCTTTCTTACTATGTTTTATCAGAATCCCTGAAAGGAGAAAGAATTAAGACTTCACCAATCTTACAGAACAGGCTGCATGACTGCTTTTTGTGACTGCTTGCAAATAAATATTTGTGTAAGGGGCTAGATACAGTATATGACTTGCTTTTAACTGCTTGGCAGTGAGGTTGTCGGGGAGGAGATGTGTAGCTCCACCTACCTCTGATTTCCTACACCTGACAGTTGTGAATAGCCAAATTGGCTTCAGATAATTTGTCACTTAAGATATCATTTTTTTTTTATGGTACAGGGTTCTGCTAAAGATTAGCATTTTCCTTTTTCCTCTTCTTCTAAAGGAAAGGATGAGGAAGCCATCTTGGATTTTCTGAGAGGAGCTACACTCACACTGTTCAATAAATGGCTAAAAGATACCAGGTATGAACAAAGTACATTTGGTGAACCAACCAGTCCAGTAGCATCTTGTATCACTAAAGATAGTTGTTCCGAGGAGGGCAGGGATATGGCAACTGGCTCTTCTGTCTACAACATGGACTTTCAATGAGATTCTTTGTGCCTGGTAATTGCAGAAAATGGCTTTATCTAGAATAGAAAGGTGGGTGATTCTGCAGTATTTAAAATGGAAAAACTTCCAGAATTGACAAAGAGAGATCCCTTGGGGAAATGGAAATGAAATTTGGGGTCTTAAAAGAGGAGGATTGCTGAACCAATTCTGACATAGTGCTCTCAGTATCCTTGGGATGTGGCTTTGAGTGAAAGCAAGGAGATGCTGCTGCTCTGTGAACATCAGCCCAGAAAGAGTCATGTACTTGAGGACTTGGCCTCTGTCTTAGCATTCTAAGCCTGAATTTCTAGGCCCTCTTATAACATATACTCCAAAATCCTTCCTTGTATTTGAAGCAGAAGACAAGCCCAAGAAAGTTTAGCCTTATAGGCAAATGAAAAATGTATATGATGTATTTTAAAACACCTCTGGGCACTTGAAAACCCTTAGTATAAGTCCCCATAGAGAAAGAGGAGGGAGGTGTTCTAGGTGGATGTACTATTGAACTCAACAGCTTTCCTGAGGCTGGCTGGTATCCTGAGAGGGACTGTGTAGGGCCTGAAAATGAGAGCTAAGAGTTGCAAACTTGGTAGTTCAGTTGAAGGGTCCTCTGGGCTAACTCAGTCTAGAATGAGATTCTCCATCTACAAGGATCGACAGTATCCCTGGAAGGATAGAGTCATCAAACTAGGACCAGTTCTCAAGAGTGACACCATGTGGCAGTGAGAAGGAAAACAGCCTTGACCGAAGTCTCCAGGATTCTCCCAATTGGTGTAAAAGTTGGATTGATCCCTTCCTTCAACTATGTCAACTGCATGGCTGTTGACAATTCATGGGGAAGACAGAATCCTGAAAAGGTAGATGCCCGCAAACAGGGTGTATGGGATTTTTTGTAATTAATTAGAAAATAAAAGAGATGTGATCATACTAGCCTCCCTCATTTGTGAAAGAGTTCATACATTTATTATAGGAATCAAATGAAATAACAAATATATTTATTTCTTGAAAAGACCAAAATAAAATAAAAGCAGTAGTAATACATTTATCACAGGTAGTACATACTACAATTATTATCATAGGCTGGTAAGTTGACGTCAGATAAATTAAGTGCCCCTACGCAAGTGTTCTCCTTGATTCACTTTGTGCTTTTTACATTTATATCTTTTGAAGGCTATTTTGGGTTGAATTATGTCCCATAAAATAATATGTTCAACTCTGAACCCCCAGTTCTTTTGAACATGACTTTGTTTGGAAATAGAACTTTGGCAAATGTAATCGAGTAAAGATGAAGTCTTTAGGGTGGGCCCTAATCCAACATGACTGGAGTTCTTATAAGTTGAGAAGAGACACGGAGAGAGACACACGCAGGGAGAATGCTCTGTGATGACAGAGATTGGAGTTATGTTGCCACAAGCCAGGGAATGCCTGGAGCTACAGGAAGATAGAAGCTGCAAAGAAGGGGTCTCCCCTAAAAGCTTTGGAGGGAGTATGGTCCTGCCAACAACTTGATTTTGGACTTCCAGCCTGGAGCTTCCTCTGGAGCTTCTAGCCTCCAGAACTGTGAGAGAATAAATTTCAGTTGCTTTAAGCCATCTAGTTTGTGGTGCTTTGTTAGGGCAGCCCTAGAAAATGAATACAAGGACGAATCCATTTAAAAATGGAGAATTTTTCTATCATTCAGAGAGAATGATGTCAAGAAAACACAGACAAGGTACTGATAAATGTAAAAATATAAAGGTTTTTACATGTAGCTGGAAGGTGAGAAATGAGCCTAATCAGAGTTAGAATCTCTTTGTAGAAGGTAGAAATGGTAGTTTTCGGGATAGTAAAAGGAGCTCAACAGATGGGATACTCTTCAAGCTTTTGAAGGAAATAGAGATGATATATTGTTCAAGTTATGCCTTCCTCAAGACTTTCTACTCTCCTTAAATTCCCTCCATTTTTCTATCTTTCCTCGTCTATCTTTCCTCGCATTTCACCCTTGACCCAGTAACCTCTAAAAAGGTTTATCCCGCTTTCCAATATCTTTAATGTACTACTGAAAAGAGAAGTCTAATTTAAAACTCTTGCTACTTGCGAGATAGACAACAATTTCCTAGAGAGCCTTTCTGGGGCCCTTCTTCCCTTGGGAACTAGCTTTTCCCTTAACGTGTAAGCAAGCATAGAAAATCACCAAGGTCCAAGTGATACCTGGGACTTCAGCTACTAAGATCGATCTCTAATTGTGTCTCAAAATTTTTTGATGTATATACTAGATAATTCATTTGTTTTCCTGCAGAAGAACCTCGTTCTGAGCCTGGGTACATTTAAAGAAAGGAAATTGAATAATAGCTAAGTCTCCTCCCAGGGGAGGAGATTTGAAACCTGTCAATGAAGAGAATGGGGAGCCACCTGGAAACGAAAATGAACCCTGCACCCCGACCCACGCACACATACATACACACATGCCCCTCATAAAGCTGCTATTCAGAAGTGAGAAGGGAGTCTCTGAGGGAGAGGAAAAATGAGGTTTGAGATGGAAACACCAGCAAAGGAACCTCTTGAGTTAGTTTCCTAGCAACACAAAGCCAATGTACTTTTGACATTTTGTTGTCATTCCTTGAAAATAGTGACTCCTAAAAAGAGTAGAGAGAGATGGAGATGGAAGAGAAGGAGGAGGAGGAAGAGGAGGAGTAACTTACTGATAGCTAATATCACATTCAACTGCTGTAACTTAACAAAATGAATTATAATAATGTCTGCACATTCACTGATCCATGTCTTTTTAGTGGTTAATTAGAACAGAATGCGACTCTGCAACTAAAATTGTAAAATGGTCATATTGTTATTTGGGGCTTTGGCATTATGAACTGACCTAAGCTAATTTGTTCATTCACAGCTATGAAATATCAGAAGCAACCCAACCCTTAGGGGTAGACTAGCCTCTAGGTCTCCCTTTCTATACCATCACAACTAGAGGAAATGTTAAAGCAGTTGTCAGAACAAATCTGCCATAATCCAAACTTAAATGAATAAGCAGACCTTAAAACACTGACTGTACTTTCCTTTCCCTCCCAGGGAAGTTCTAGTTCTCTGTCTTGTTATGCACACTGAGGAATTTTGCATGAAACATTCATTAAATACAGATATGATACTATTCCAGTAACAGGATTCAGTTAACCTTTTAATCAGAATTCAGGCCCAGGATCTTTGAATGAGATCTGCAGTATCCTTAAGTGATGATGCCCAGCACTAAATTGAAACCCTTAATCCCATGGATTCATAAAGCCTAAGCAAGGCCAATTCATAGATCTTAGACACCATTTATTTTACTAATTAAAAATTCTTTCTAACATATTTTGTACAATTAATTTCCCCTCTAGGAATCTTATAGATATTTATAGAAGTTGCTTCTGGAATCTAATTTGAGGTTTTCAGATATTAACAAACCATCCTTGAAGCATGCATATCTGATTAGAGTACTTAAAATATTTGCTTATTTACTCCCAATCCCCAGATGTACATAAAGTTAACTTATATACAAATGTATCACATTGTTCGAAATATTAATTAAATGTTGATAATTTAACATCTATCCTCTTTGTTCCACCAAGATGTTCATTTTCCTTTGAGCTGTTAAAAACTGCTCTCAAATCTTTATTCACACAAAAGAATAAATAATAATAGCTTTGAATAGGTGCATGGGGAAGGAGACAGAAATAGAAACTCTTTTTATTTTACAGTATTATTTTAAATATAGAACTGATCCTAATAAGTCAGCTCCTTTAAGTCACTTAGCACCTTCCCCTGCTGGCTGAAATCAGTCAATTAATCTTCCCCATTAGCCAAATGGGGAAGAGAAACACATATCGCCTTAACACATCTCTTTGACGTTTAAAAAGTAAGGTAAGTGATAGGACTAAGAAGTGGCCACTGCTATATCTCTTCAGGTAATACAGGGTGTCCCAAAAGTCGCCATACATAGGCAAAATGGGAAATTGTAGTTAAATGTATCTTTATTTACAAAATATTCATTACAAAATTTTTCCTTTTACAAAATATTTCATATTTACCTTGCTGAGTTCATTGAGACCAGAGATTGCTTCTCAGCCTAAGAGGCTCAGAATTTGAATTTGCCAGTGTTTTGGAATTGATTATGTTTGGGGACACCCGTTTATGCTAATTAAGAAACCAAGTGACTGATTTAAAAGCCCAGGAAAGTAATTAATTCACAATGAAAAACATAACTGCCAAGTGAACCTAATACTAACATTAATTTAATCCATGCATTTTCTCCCTGTGGAAAACTACTGAGAATATGAAATGATCAATGATCCAATTGAACAGGAATGAAAAAAGAGAGGCTTGGTTATGTGACATAAATGTTCTATGCCATGAGGCTCTGCCAGGCTGATGGGTCTCCATACAGGTACATACCTGCCAAGGGGGCTGTTTCCTCAACTTGACCCAACAGGTAACCTCACTTCCTACCACCATGGAGCTTGGGCAGGCGATGAGAACCATTGTCTCTGGAAATCTCCCTTTTTTTATGTTTTCATGGCTTAAAAAAAAACCTTCTAAAAAACAAATCCCTTCTTTAGAGATGTGAGCATCTTAACTCTAGTGAAGTTGAAGTCTGATGGTTCTTGGAACTCTGTGACTTTGCATATCTGTTTTGTATCGATTCTATGATTCAATTCCCATGGCAACTTTATTTCTGACAAAATGAATTACTGTTGGCACCTTTTGTAGTTCCATGTACTACTTATAGCTAGTAATCATTCTTCCAATCGATACAAAAGAAAAGCACTAGTGTCTGTGATATTAGAAATGAAAGCTTAGGAGAATTTTAGGAGCATAGCTTTAGAATAGTTGCCTTACATAGGAATCAAATAAATATCTATTGAATTAATAAGTGAGCGAATGCTGCACATGCTAGTTCTAAAAATAACTTTAAAATGTGGTGAAAAAAAGGCAGGGACATTTTCAAATAAGCAAGATAACCTGGCATTGGTGTCATCAGTTTGGAGCCCACGTATTTAGCCCATATTTGCTGTTCTGACTCAATTTCCTTATGGTCAGAGGGGAGAGATCACAGCCAACAACTTCCTATGAATTGATCAGTGAATCAAAGAGAAGGATCTCGGGAATCCAAAACAATATGAAATGTTTCCTGTAGTCTGAGTGATGTCCTAAAGGGGAAATGCTTCCCCTCTTCGCCCTTTCCCGGTCTTCAGCACCGAGATTCCCCGTCCATCCCCTGTCAGCAGTAGATTCCAGGAGGCATCACAGTGTTAATGAAGGAGAGACAGCATGACAAGAGATAAAAGAGTGAGGAAATTTAATGGAAAGAGCTTTGAAAATTAATTAGAAAAGAATGGTAAATAGTTTTGTCAAATCCCACAGCTGTAACTAACCTACTTTTGAAGATTGTGCTTGGGTTAAAAAAAAAAAAAAAAAAAAAAAACACCTCTGCTAAATCAGTTTTATTCTACCATGTTCTGATTATTTGCTTATCCTTTGAAATATGATATTCTCTTTAGAGGCTTTAGCCTACTTGAAAACTTTACTACATTTTCAAAATATGTTATGATACCATGTTCTTCTTTGCTTTACTTTGTTTTGAAAAGGAACCCTGGTATAAAAGGAACAAATGATTTTTTATTGTTTTGTTCTTGTTTTTGTACTCCTGGCTTGTTTTAATATGCTCTTTCATCTTCAGCAAGATCATGATTGCCAAAGCTAAAAAAGTCATTTTTTCAGTAATAAAGTCAGTTATTTTGAGGCTAACTGGGGTGTTACCTGGGGTTACACATAAATAACAAAATTAAAAATATTAATAACATTAACAATTCCCTAGAGAAAGTAAAAGTAATAGCTTTCTCTATAATTCAAATGAAGTCAATGGAATGTTTTAAAATGTACTATCTTATCATTGTACTTTCCTGTTTTAAACTCCTTTGTGGCTACCCTGGTGGTCCAAAGTCAAGATCACTTTCCTGCTTATGTTTCTAGCCCCACCTTTCATCTTTCCTCATCCTTGCTCCCTTTCTGTACTCATGTCATACTGAAAATTTGCAGTCTCGTGAATGTGCCACTCTTTCTCTCCTCTTTTGGTCCATGCACCTGTTGGTCCTGCCACCTAGGTCACCTATCTCCCGTGTCATATCACATTCCCTTCATCTGGTTCAATGTTACTTTGTTTCAGTCTTTATAGAACTCTACCAACCATGTCATTACCACTGATTACAGGACTGAAATTGCCTGTGGACTCCATCCTCCCGAAATATTTGTTAAAGGAAAGAATAAATGAACATTTTATTAATCCCCTTTTAAACAGATAGGACAGGAAGTTTCTACTCAACCTTTCATATATCACAGACTCCATTCTTGCTATCCATGCTTTTTAGCAACAGTCATTTTCCTTATAAAAATTTTTGGAATTTTGCTGGTATGCAAATATTTAAATATAAATTAAAACTATAATTACATGTAATGATATTTATATGTAAGTTTTGTAAGCATAACTTTTTACCTTTTAAATTTTAAGTATTTGGGGTGCATTTTTTAATAGTTGTATATATTTATGGGGCACGTGATGTTTTGATAAAGGCATATGATGTGTAGTGATCAAATCACCATAATAGGGGTATCTATCACCTCAAACATTTATCATTTCTTTGATTTAGGAACATTCTAATCTCACTCTTTTAGTTATTTTAAAATGAACATTAAATTATTGTTAACTAATGGGTATAAAACACAGTTAGACAGAATGAATTAGATCTAGTGTTTGGTAGCACAAATATTATTTTAAAGAGAATCAACTTTGTAGTTTTTTGGAGATGTGTAAGGGTTTGGGGAGAGACAAAATGATTATTTGTAGTTTGCAAATGGCCACCACTAGAAAAATTTAGATTGTGGTATATTAACTCATTTTTACTTTATTATTCTATATTTTGAAATTGAATCTTGGTCTATATATTAAAAAGTCATACCACCATCAATTCATGAGTGGATTAATAAAATGTGGTATATGTATACCATGGAGTACTATTCAGCTCTAAGATACAACGGTGATATAGAACATCTTGTATTTGCCTGGATAGAGCTAGAACCCATACTACTAAGTGAAGTATCCCAAGAATGGAAAAACAAGCACCACATATACTCACCAGCAAACTGGTATTAACTGAGCAGCACCTAAGTGGACACATAGGAACAACATTAATTGGGTATTGGGCGGGTGGGAGGGGGGGTGGGAAGTATATACATACATAACGAGTGAGACGTGCACCGTCTGGGTGATGGTCACACTTGAAGCTTAGACTTGTTGGGGGACAGGGGGGCAAGAGCATTATTTGAAACCTTAAAATTTGTACCCCCATAATATGCTGAAATAAAAAAAAAGTCATATCAGATTTGCTTGCCTTTTAAAACACAAATGTTAGCTGCAAATCATGACTTAAAATTATCCTTTATATTTTATGTGATTTGTGCTATCTAAAAACTGATTCAAAATAAGTCACTATTTTTCTAAGACATCATTTTGTATGGAGAGAGGAAAATATTACCCCATTTAATGAATACACTGATTGTAGGACACATCTCAGTTTTAGAACATTAAATGCATAAAAATGAGCATTTTGAAATAAAAGATATATCATATACTTTTTCTTTCTGTCATAAATCAAGCTTGATTATGTGATCTTTGCTATACAAGTATATTCTATATTCTTCCAGTTAAATGTGTAAAATGGACATGGAGAGAATTTCAGCTGCTTTCTAAATTTGAATAAATGAAAGGCTTGATTTCTCCACAATGAAGAAATGGCAGTACTTCAAATGACTTTCATCAAAGTCACACTGGTTTTCTGTCTGCACATGTACAGGTTATGCTGCCTCTTGGCAGAGAATTTCAATACTGATATTTTGCTTCCAGTCCATCATTTGACTGTGGTGTATTTTATCTTTCATTTCATCCAGAGGCATGTCAAAGCATAGGCATAATTCCAGAATGGAACAAAAGTATTATTTTTGGCTCAATGATATTACTTAAATATCATGTTGGTCTTAAGTTTGGCTCATTATCATCCATGCCATACATTTTATGTAGTGATCATACTAGTGTTTTACCATTATCTTAGTCCAGTGTTTTTCAAAGTGTGCATTATGGACCACCCACCTCAGAGTCCCCTTGGTGGTTGGCAGAAAAGGTGATTACTGGACTCCAACATTTACTGTCTGTGTTCAAATGTCAAAGGCTAAGTTCCAAAATAGGTGTTTTAACAAGCTTTCCAGGAGATTCCTATGTACACCAAAGGTTGAGAAACTCTGCATAATGCAGCATGGCCTCAGGTGCTAGACAGTCTGGGTTTGAATCTCCTTTAAGAGCAGGAAGACCATAGGCAAATTAGCTGAACTATTTGTGCATTAATTTTCTTCTCTGTCAAATGAGATACTAATAGTGCTTTCTTTTAGGGATATTTTCAGGATTAAATGAGTGAATATTTATACAGCACTTGGTGTTTGGCATGTAATAAAGAGTGTGTTCATGTGTGTAAGAGTGTGTGTTTGTGTGTGTGTGTGTATTTATATCTATATCTATATCTATCTATCTATCTCTATATATATATATTTCTGAATCTATAGAGACCATAGAAAAATAACAGATGTTCATTTAACAAATATTCAATGAATGCACACTCTGTGCTGGGCCTGGGTCCTAGCCTATAAGTGTATTCTACTGGAGGGGTAACATGTAAGCACACATGCACTCAGACCTATTACAAAAGTCACTTTATTAATCCTCACAGTCCTAGGAGGTAGGTAATATTATCCTCTTACTTTTACAAAGGAGTAAACCAAGCTGCAAAGAGATTAAGTAACTTGACCAAGTTGGGACAGCTGCTAAGTGACGGAGCTGCAGTGATCAAGGGCAGCCAGGCTTCACCACGTGCTCATTTAATGTTGCTATCCAGAGAAGCGTATTCCATTAAAAGGAATGCGCAACTGACCAAGGCTGTGTTGACTCTTAGTTAAATGAGTATCTATCCGGAGGTCAACAAAGATCTGGGTAAGATTCAAACTTGGTAAGCAGGCACAATCTGGTGCCGAACTTCCCAGTCAATACAGGGGTGGGGTGGAAGGTTATCATCCCTTGAGGGTTTGGCATAGATGCTGTGGTAGTCACAGTTAGTGAAGAGCCTCAAAAATTGTATTTTAAATAGACATAAGTTTAGTTCAGAATTAAATCTCGTTTAAACTCTAATAACTGAAAGATCAAACACCCTAATGGTGCCAAATAGCTGTGTTAAACTCCTTAAGTCTATAACCAGTGTCACTTGGTAATCAAGCTGAACAGCAGGCTTTTTGGGGTTGGGCTGTGTTTCATTTTCTTTTCTATTGAAAGAAGAAAGTTATTTAAGGTGTGGTATCTATGAATAGTACCTTGTATTTACCTGAAACCTAAGGTGTTGAAAGACTTTTATTCATGCCAATTCCCTTTTAGTTTTGAATGTGTGCTTAGAGGGGATGGTTAAGAGTCAAGACTAGGAATGAATGAAGCCCAAGCTCTACGATGCCAATTGTTCACATGTAGGAGAGATGTCGCAATTATAGGCAAGAAGAAATCATGTGAGGTAATTCACCCCTTAGCTTTCAAAGAGAACTGCGTTTTGTTGTTGTTGTCGTTGTTTTGTGCGTGTGGCTACATTTGAAATAATTTGATAAGGAGGGAGGGAGAGGATGTCCAAATTTTGGGACTATGGTAGTTGCACAGGAAGATGCCTCAAACCAAGTTGAAGGGAGGAGACAAGAAGGTTAGAATTTCTATTTGCTGTTTGATACAGGGATTGTATATGCTTAGTCCTCTTCAACTTTCTTTTAGTATGGATGGTATTAAGTTTAAGAATTCATAAAATAAACAGATTAGTTTTAGAAAAGGTTATAGAGACATCCAGGTTTTTATAAAAGGACATTTACCCATAACACCCACTTAAGGTTAAATATAACGTAAATGAAATGCCTCTGAAAAGGTCTTGAAACATGTATACCCTTTTTTTTTTTTTTTTTTTTTTTTTTTTTTTGGGACAAAGTCTCACTTTATTGCCCAGACTAGAGTGAGTGCTGTGGCGTCAGTCTAGCTCACAGCAACCTCAAACTCCTGGCTCAAGCAATCCTCCTGCCTCAGCCTCCCAAGTAGCTGGGACTACAGGCATTCGCCACCATGCCCGGCTAATTTTTTGTATATATATATTAGTTGGCCAATTAATTTCTTTCTATTTATAGTAGAGCCGGGGTCTTGCTCTTGCTCAGGCTGGTTTCGAACTCCTGACCTCGAGCAATCCGCCCGCCTCGGCCTCCCAGAGAGCTAGGATTACAGGCGTGAGCCACCGCACCCGGCCCATGTATACCCTTTAACTAATAAAATGAGGACTTAAATGTATGTTGCATGATTATATATGTGTGTAATATGAGATATGCTCTAAGTAATTCATCTTCTAAAATATCCAAAAAAAGACATTTTAAAAAGAAAACAATATTGTAAAATAAATTTTAAATGACTCAAAACAGTATTTCTGTCACTAAAAGTAGAATTTATTATTATTTTGATGTGATTGGGTATGAAAGGAAGTGTTCTCTGCATGGATGCAGAGCTGGCTTAGACAGGAGCAGTTTGACCTTATTCCCCACAATCTTCACTGCTTCCTCAACGTGTTGCCATGTGGACATGCAGATGAAGCCTCACCAAGTTTCCAAATTTTTAAAGAGGTTTCAGAAATCTAGATTTGTATGTGAAATCCTCTAAATTTTAAATTTGCCCCATTGTAAACATTGGATGAGCAAAATAAAACACATTTGCCTGCTGGGCAAAGCCCACTGATCACCAGCATGCTATCTCTGCTTTAGTCTTCCTATGATTTATTCAAAATGAACACTTTTTAAAAAGTAAACATCTTTACTGCTAAACAAACATACTCTTCCTCTAAAATCTCTATTGTTTTATTTTTCAAATAAAGTAAAATCTACTCAACTCCTCTAGTCTCCTCAGTGCCCACAATCAAGTCTAAATTCCTTTAATGAGACCCAAAATCTGCTCCTTCCTGCTCTGGGTTCCACTCTACCTTTGTGTGACGGTCTTTTCACAGGATGCTCTTCTTCTTGTCCCATAGTTAGCACCTACCCATGATTAACACCCGCTGGGATGTTGCCTACTGCGTGGAGCCTTCTAACTGAAAGATGTGGTGGTTATACAATTAATAGACTAGACAAGACAGTAGGAAAAACCTAAACATAAAATTACCATTGTAATTGCTATCCAGTGACATGGTTTGACTCACTCAATATTTTAAAAATAAATTCAACAAAGAGTATCAAGCTCCTGGTAGGTGCCACTCTGCTGAGAGCTAGAATTATGAAAATTAAGAACATGATCTCTGTCTTCACATTGTTGATAATTTATGACACACATGCCATCAAACAATTGGAATACATTAGTAAGTGTTTTAATAAGGTTTATTAGAAAGTGTCAATGGAGAATAGAAGAAAGGAAAGGCCTGAGTAGCATTTTTCAGAGGAAATTCCTGAGATGAAATGAAAGGATGAATAGAAGCTTTTCATAGGGCAGGAGGAAGGGAAGGCATTTCAGGCAGAAGGAAGAGAATTTTGAAGCAGAGGATCAACATGTTTATATAAGAAAGCCTGGCATGAGAACCGCATGTTGTTTCCTAAGATTAGATGTTCATAACAATGTTTTCGTGACTACTGCTATTAAATTATCACTATTCCCCTATGCTGTAGTTACATGGAACTTGGCCATAAAAGCATTTTCCTGAGGCTTCCTTTTATGAGCTTCTTAGCACAAGCCCATCATGACTCAACTGGTAAATACATTCCAAGTCTCTGGACTAAATCCAAAGTGATGGACCACCACCACTTACCCAAATCTGGTGTTAGAACAAGAAAATACATTTGCCTGTAGGTTCTCTCCTGACCAGTTCCCTGATTCAAACTATGAAAATTTCTACACCACTTTCCCTGCATTCTACTATATGGTTTGTGATTGCAAAATACCCCAAAGCATTAATGACAACCCCTATGAATGAGTTTTGTTGCAGTGTAGAGAAATAACATGCTTTCTCTCCTGCTGTACTCAAATAATTAAATGAGGATATTATTGCTGTAAAGTAGAAAATGTTGACATAAATTTTAGGGTTATATTTAATTTAAAAGTTCAAAACTAGAACCAGCTTTTGGTGACCAGAATTAGATGCAGCAAAAGCCTTGAATTTGCTTAGTTCTCAAAAGATGTGTTTTCTCCAGCAAGGTAAGCCTCCCTGGGGCAGACTGAATCAGCTCTTAAAAAGGCAGTGAGCCATATTGTCATTCACAGTTGTCCCCATTAAATTCCCTTTTAGAATTAGGTCAAGCATGGCATTGGCTGTGTGAGGTTCAAAATGTTTTTGAATAATGGTTCAGATAATTGTCCGTGACGTATTATCATGTCCACCTTTGCCTCTCTCTTCTTTCCTTCTTTTCATATATTTTTTTTCTCCACTGACGTATATCAGGCTTAACAGTGGAGCCAGAGGCATTAATTCACTCTGATGGCCAACTTGAATTAAATCCTCTTTGCGACAGCATTACAAGTCCACTGAAGGCAAGGACCATATTATTGTCTTGACCACCTTTGTGTCTCTAGTGCCTAGCAGAGGGCCTTCCATATTAATACTCAATATCTCAGTATTTGTTAAATGTGAATGAAAATACTTTTGTTAGGCATTTAACACAATTGAAACATTGGCTGGGCTCTGTGCTTCTTCCTTAATTTTTTTTTTTTTTGCAATTATGATTGGAAATTTACACATTTAATTCAGTCTATAATCATATCATATATATAACATATATATATGTATTTAATGTACCATAACCAATGTCAACTTCCTCATAAGCCTCCATCTGCACTAAGAGTGGGGAGATGAGAGAAATAGAGATAATTTTCCAAGTAAATTCATTACCTCACATAGTTATTAATATCATTTTTGTGGTGAGAACATTTTACATCCACTCTCTTGGATCCACTCTCATTTTTTTAAGAATATGATATATTATTAATTGTCATCATCATGTTGTACGGTGGATCTCTTGACTTGATCTCTCCTATCTAACTGAAATTTTGTATCATTTTACCACTCCCCACCCCAACCTCAGCCTCTGGTAACCACCAATTTACTCTACTTTTATGGGATAAACTTTTTTACATTCTACATTTGAGTGAGATCATTTGGTGTTTGCCTTTCTGTGCCTGGCTTATTCAATAAACACATCATGTTACACATGGTAAATGCATGCAATTTTATCTGTCAATTAAAAAAAATAAATCTAAAAAAGTCAGCCTTTTCTACCATATTAACATCCCTCTTTGTGGGAGGTGTAAATACTTCATTTTTCATCCTTTCTTCCATCTCTTCCTTTTCCAGATGGCCTCTGGATAAAGAAGAACATTGAGTTTTACACTCCTAGGAATGAGAATGGGATCTCACATGTGAGCAGGCACTTGGGCTGTGACTTAAGCTATCATAGGCACTCATGATGAAGTCCATGGCTGTGAGATACTGGCAAAGCTCCTATATGGTTTGGCCACCTCTGTTGCCTCTGCTCAAACTTGCCTCTCACTGTGTTGTGGATCTCCCTGTGGCTTCGTTAAAATTCCCATTCAGCACATTCATTTCAGGCATCTCCTCCTCCAGCCACCATTTTTATTTTGATGTGACTGCCCCATTTTGGTTTCCTGTGAGGCAATTTCATTCCAGAGCCTGAATAAGAAAGTTAGGTTGAAGCTTTTTTCTATATCCCCCTCTATTTGATTGATTCTCCTTTTAAAAACTAATCACCACCCTCCCACATACCCTTTAGGTTGGCGCCTTGGGGGTGGAGGGTGGGGTTGGGATTTAGTTCACTGCCTGACTACTTTTCTCATTCCTTGTTCCCTTTCTCTCCTCCTCCTTCTCCTCCTCCTCTAGATCCAGAAAAGATTTCTTTTCTTTCTAAGTATTGTATGTCAGAGAGACTTCTCCAAAGTCATATCCTCTTCTTTCTGGAGGTGATATCAAGGGAACATGATTTACAGAGAGAAATAAAAGCACGTTGATTTAATATTTTCTAAGTATTGTACACATTATATTTATTTTACCCAAGAGAAAGCTAAAGCTCAAAGGAGTTAAAGTAACTTGCTTGCAAAATAACAGGGCCTAGATTCAAAGCCTTGCTGTAAAGCATAATGACAACACCATACAATTTAGAGTTTTTAAGTATTTTAATTCAAAGTTAGGAGCTTCTTATTTCTTTTAGCAAGTTATCACCAGATAGTGCTTCTTATCAAATTAAAAACATAATTTGATAGCACTTCTTCAACCTCATATAGTGTTCAGCACGTGAGACCAGAAGCAATTGCCCTAATTAATTAATTTGACAAAATACAGTTTATATGTGAAAATGAATTAATGATTAGGTAAAATTAAAATCTAAATTAGGGAGGCACATCTTCCACTTTTCACTCATGGCATGCAGACTTGTTTCAGTTGAGTATTATCTCTCTATAAAAAATAATCACAACTATAATTAACAAAATTTGTTTCATTTAATTCTAAAGAGAAGTAGGGAAACTTTTTCTATTTTAAACCACTGAATAATGAACTATGATCCATATTGTTTAAAAGTTAACTGGCTTTAGGTTTTTAAAAAAGAACTATAAAATATCAAATTTACCTTTAAAAAGAAATTAAAAACATGATTTTTATGTATATTTTACATATCATTGATATATTTTACATATCATTTATGACAAATGTGCAACAAGAAGATATTTTTACATAAGTTGCCCCAGACTAGTGTTAAAAATAATGTCACAAAAACTGTTACAAAAGAGAATATCTCTGTTCCTGTCATCTCCACTTCTAGGGGAAGGTCAACTCTCTCTTGAAATTAATTCTACACGTCCCAATTTCATGCGTTTCACACCAATCAGTCTTCTTGGTGATTCTACAATGCCTGTTATTTCCTGGTGATAGTTCCAGGTAAGGCCACCCATGTCTGCCAAGGCTCTGCTGCCCCTGAAGCTCTCTTTAAAAATACCCCTCTATTGCTGATGTCTGTGGATATGTCAGCAAAGGCCCACTAATGCCTGATGTTTCAGGGGCTTAGGCTACGTCTTGTCAAGCCTGCCATTTGTCAACACAGCTTACTCAACTGGCCCCAATGCTGCTGATGCCCTGATCTCAAAGCACTGTAGAGTTCTGAGCAAAGCCACCTTTTTTTTTTAAATCTATTACACTTTTAATGCAGACTTTTAAATGTAAAACCAATTAGAGCCTAGCCAAAGAATTGGCTGAAAAGAGACAACATATTAATGCTATGTACAGAGCTACCTTTTCTTTACCATACTTATCTCATTCTCCATTATTCAAACTTACCTCGACTCTTTCTTTACTGAGCTGAGTACTTTCCTAGGAAGTTTTACATTCCCTTATGCAAAATGGCATTGGCAATCATATCTTAGACTCAAGCAAAGACCTTTGCCATCTTTTTTCCTGACCACCTATTTATATTTACACATCCCTACTAGATATTTCGATTTGGCATCACACATCTTCCTTGAATTCAGCATGTTTGAATTGGATCTGTTATCTCCTGTGATCTTTTATCTGGCTTTCCAGTCTCAATAAATAGGACCACCTTTTACCCAGTTACCTATATCAGAAACCACTATCTCACAAATCCTGTTCTTTTGCCTTGTAAGTATCTTTTAAATCCATCTACCTCTCATTTCTACTATCTTATGTCAGGACATCATCTCTTGTCTATGTTTCTGTAACCTCCTCACTCTTTTTCTTGCCCCTCCCCTCCAATATTCCTTGCACATTGTATAGCCAAAATAATCTGTCAGAAAATGCAGTATGATCATCAGTTTTTTGTTTAAAAACCTTGAATTTCTCCTTCTTGTTCTTAGTCCCAAACTGGTCTGGCCATAATTATGTCTTTTGCCTCTGGAAACTGCCATGTTCTCTCTTTTCCCCAGGCTTTTCCATGTACTATTCTCTTTGCATAGAATGATTACTACATTTTTGTTGAATGAATGATCAAATTAATAATATTTTACCAGAACAGAGTACATTAAATAACTCTCAATAAATAGATTTCCTGAATTAATTTATTTTCAGCTGAACAATTTCACTACATTTAAAAATATATTTAATGTTTTACAAACAGAAAGTAGAACTGAAATTGGCATTTCTATATGAACTTGTACATTGGTTTTAAGGTCCTAGCAGTAGTGTTGAACTAATTCTGTAGCTTGGAATATAGTGTGGTTTTCCAATCTCTGAAATTATTACCCTCTTTGACTTGGCTAACATCTGAAGATACAGTCAATCCCTAAGGCAAGATGACAAATATAGAACAGTGAGGGAATCACTGGACACTTCGCAGCCATCCAAATCCCTCGAATCAAACTTGGCATAAATGGAGTGGCAGATGTCACTGTCAGATTGCTCTCACATCCTTGATATGACCTACTGCTAGATGCTCTAATTTCATTTCAAAAAGCCTGAGTAATCTTTACAAGTTTGGACGGTGGAAAAAAAGAAATTAACTTTGTGACTTGGCAAAGCCAATGGCATGCAATCCACCTAGAAACAGACCTAGAAACCACATCATTCATAAGAGCATCTGGCTGCCATCTACAGGATGCTGGGCACAGGCCAACTTTGATAATTACATTCAGCTTGCCCACCTTCCCTAATCACTTCAATTGGATGACACACATTCAGTTCTGTTAAAAAAAATACCAGGCAGGCATGATTGCTAGTCAATTATACAAGGCAACTATCTCACCCTAGAAACTGCAGCATTTTTTAGGTAAGAGAAGTAAAATAATTGTACAATAAA
Source organism: Microcebus murinus (assembly GCF_040939455.1). NCBI lineage: Eukaryota > Metazoa > Chordata > Mammalia > Primates > Cheirogaleidae > Microcebus > Microcebus murinus. Next base: position 75,204,671 of record NC_134112.1, on the reverse strand, counting down.
TTCAAAACCATGGCTTAAAAATGGCATATTATGAGATAATGAAATTGCCAATGATATTACTCACGAAAATTTAAACATCTTAACTGGCATTGCCTTTATAGTTTACTACAGGAGGAAATATTTTTTTTCACCTGGTCTGACATTTCAATTTGGTTTTATCGTAATTAGAGGTTATAAGATCAATGTGGTACTAGGCACTAGAACATACACACATCGAAGGGATTTTGTTTGGTGTGAGCTAGATCTTATAAAGTCTAACAAATTTAACAGCAGACGAGTATTAATTGCACTAGAGTATAAAAGTAGTTATGAAACAACAGATGTCCCTTTTACTTACATTTTCCTAAGCCTCTTATTTCTATAGTACTTAATGTAATTTTAATGATAAATCTGGCATTTTATTTGAAATAGTTCATGTTTACACAATTCAGACATTTGAAAAAGTAATTCTATTCTTCCATGCTATTCTGAGAGTGTTTGAAAGTAGAAGGACGTTTTATGGTCTGCTGCTGTTTTAAAAGGATCCAACATTCATGGGCGGAGAAACTTGGGAAAATATACTGAACAATAATAAAAGTCAATACGTATGTAAGTTTCACCATATGCAGAAAAATGTTCTATATGCTTTGCCTATATGAACTCATTCAGTCTTCATATTAGCTCAATTAAATGGGTACTTTTAATATTCCTATTTTTATAAGCGGAGAAACTGAGGCACATATAAGTAAGTATCCCAAGGTTACATAGCTAGCAAACGGTAGAGCTAGGATTGAAACCTGAAGAGTCTAGCTCTAGAGTTCATGCTTTTAAACACCATGCTATACTGCCTATTCCCCAAACACCACAAGAAGTAATTATTCTTCTTAAAAATAGTTAAGTATCCCATAGTGAATTTGATATTAGAACATTAATAATATTCCTTGAGCAGCATCATTAATGCCAGAAGTGAGATGAGGGCTAGAGCTGACCCAGTGAAGACCTTTTCCTCTAGCAGATTCATTTATAGTGAATTAGAATAGCATTAGCAGATTAGTACAACCTGCCCACTTAAACTAATTGTAAAATAACATGATCTGCATATGTAAACATCTAGCCCGCTTATTAAAAACTCTTGGGAAAGTTCACAGTTCTGTTAAACGAGCACTCATTTGGTGCCAACTATGAGCAAGGTACAATGCTAGGCTCTTGGAAAAATGAATCAAGTCTAATTCACTCTTTAAGGATCTCATAGACTGCTGGAGACACCATAAATGTACAAAATTACCTCTAATGAAACTTATATTTTGGTAAGTATTAAAAGAGGGATAAAATTAAAATGCAAAGAGAGCACAAGAGGAAACTTAGATGGGGAGTTGGGGATTGACTATCAGAAAAGTTGCAGCAGGTAGTGGACTTCTAGGCTAAAACCATTGTAATGAGACTTCAAACAAAGTATGTAAAACTATCCAAGTCACAAGGCACAGGGATAGTGGGAGAGTTTTGGGAGACTGAGTAGGAGAGATGTGTTGGTGTTAGATTATGAAGAGTATCGTATGTGTTTTACATGGAAAACACATGTGTACATGAGTGTAACATCTCAATGTATGTATTATGTAATTCACATAATCTTCATTGGAGGCAAATCTTTGTGTCTCTTTCTACAGAAAAATATTATGCTCTAAGCTCCTCACTCCAGAATAGTACAGCAAAAAGGTTAAAATCCCTGTTCAGACGATGCAATAACACTGTGACCTGTTTCCTTAGTTAGAACATGGGAATAGTAAGATTTACCTCATTAGAATCCCTATAAGCCAGAATAAAATAATGCATGTAAACCTCGGTATTTAGTAGGTTTTTAAAAATATAAACTATTTTTCAGTCAGTTATACTGAATATTATTTCTGTCAGAACAGGGGAAAAAATAGAGACAAATGTTAGCTTATCTAGTTAGGTGACCCAGCAATTAAAACTATGGAAAAACAGAAGTGGGTTCAATGAAAGTGACCTTTACCTAACACTAATCCTCTGAGTTCCATTTATTTTTTAGAATCCCTTAAAAATACACATTTCAGATTGACACATTTCTAGCTCTAGTCCATGCCTCTTAGGGGATTATGCTATAGCAAATTTGAGGGAGAGCCTACAGTTTTCTAATGATAAAATCTGGCAGGAGATGGTGTATGTGAATCAATACAGTAAAGTTGCTTCTTCTCTTTTTCATTCATCAAAATGCTCTAAGAATAAAAATAAAAGATGGTCTCCTAAATAACAGAGTTCCAGGTTTAGATAGACGAGGATAATAACTGCACCTTTACATTTTATTAAAATATAATCAAAATACAAAAGTAACAAGCTCAATAAAATTAAAATGAAAACTCATAAGGTGAAACTACATTGTATCCTTCTGTACTTAACTATCTTTTATGTTATATTTAAATGTCCCCTACAGATGCAGCCCTTTTTTGGGAATTTTCTGTTTGCTCACTTGAAATCTTTTCTTTTCCTGTTTCATGGACCAGTATTTAATGGCATCCACTATCAATAAGAGAGCAGCTTTTAAAAGACTTATATTAGATGGTTTCCTGGGGAAATGGCTATGTGCTGGGATGGGTCTGGCACTATGCCTCAAACGTCAACAGAGTTCAGGCTGTGTCAGAGATCCAAAGAGAAAATCTGTTCCAAATACCTAAGGATGACTTGGCTTCCATCACTCTGCAATTCAAACCTGGAGACTGTCAACAGAGGTCCCCCAGCTGTTCTTGCCTGCATGAATGAAATAGAGGAACAGAAGCCAATTTCAAAAGGAGCCAATGATCAGAACCTGAAGAATTTTAGAGGAACAATTCAGAAGCTTAAGTTATAACTAGAAATGAGCCAATGGCTAGTATCAACTACTAAGCACAGGTATAACATGTTTCTCTTGGCAGTGGCTAGAAACAACCAGCCTCCTAAAGAGTCCTTTGTGGCCCTGGGCCCCTTCAAGTTGGAAGGAATCAAACTCATGAAAAGAAAGTAATACAGAAAACAAAAGAAAATGAGATTGGCTTTTGTGTTCTAGGTGCACCTATAGCAGAAACCATGAAAGAGAAGGGAAATTCTCTGCTTATTAGTAAGAATAGTGATGTGAAGCTAGATGTAGACTCTGTTTTTGGTTGTTTTTATTGCTTTCCACAATTCTGAAAAATCACACAACTCACAGAAAGGCAGGCATGTTGTAATGCTCTAATTTCCTTTATCATTTGGGGTAGACAAATGAGATGAAGGTATTTGTGACAAATATAACTATATAGACTAAACATTCTTTCCTTTTCTCTAAATAACCAGGAGAATTGAAGACAAAACCAAAAATTCCATTCTTATTGAAATTGGGAGACAAACTGCAAGATATATTTAGAGTTTCTAGAAGCTCCCAGTGTAGGAGTCAAGCAAGAGGAAGTGGAGAGAAGCTGAGGAGAGAACTCAGAAGCAGCAGATTTCAGAAAGCCCCATAAATAATGCATTTCCTGAAGGTGATGGGTACACCCTAATGCAAAAACCTATGTCCTTCTCTGGAACAAGTGAGAGAAATGGTGTGAGCCAGAAATCCCTTAGGATCAAGTTAGATTCAGAGAAGCAGAGATCTACCCATGCAAATTACACTTGCAGGAAAAAGTTTGTCTTTGTTGGAACATAGAAGAAAGTCTTTAGGTTCTGAAAGATAAGTATCCTGGAATTCTCTGCCCCAGCAGGCAAGAACTTCTTGCAAATAGCCATCCAATTCATTCAAAAGACTAATAACAATAATAATTAGCAAAAAGCTAGTGCAACTCATTTAAAGGCAATTATAAACAATAAATAGCACAGTACCCAATAAAGATGATATAAGGAAAAAGGCAGAGAATATTAGCAAAATTTGCAAAAGAAAATAAAGCGGATTCATGAACAGATGTTGAATAGAAAATCAACTGCAAATGAATCTTGAACATATAAAAAGGTGTTCTTTGATCATAAATGTAACTGAAAACTATATTGAGATATATTTTACTGATCAGATTTGAAAAATTAAATTTCAAAATTTGTCAATACAGCATTGTTGAGGAAGTGGAAACAGGTGCTTTCATACATCAGTCACAGGATGACAAATTGGTACAATAAGAAGCAACACTTGAGCAGTATTGAACAATATTGTAGCAGTTTATATCCTTCAATTCAGCAATTCCACTTCTAGGGATTTACCTGAGAGGTTTACTTGCATACATACAAATGAATATGCAAAAGGATATACATGTAAAACATTGTACCCCTATTTTTGATACCAAACATTTGTAAACAACTTAATTTTCCATTTGTACAGAACTAGCAAAATAAATTATATAATATTCAAAATGGAATATTATTTAAACTTTTTACAAAGAAAACTATTAGGTATTAACATAGAATGAGCTTCAGGATAGATTTATTGGGCAGAAAAGGCAAGTCCATAACAGGATAGTGCGCTACCATCTACTATCATGTAGAAGTGTGTGTGTATTCTTTATTCAAAAAATAATCACTGAAAAGATAAAGAAGAATCTAGTAAGAGTAATTACATGTAGGAAGAAATGGGGAACAGTACAGATGGTGAACAGGAAAAGGAAGAAAACTTTTCACCACTTGTCTTTTATACTTTTTGACATTTGTTCCATGCTCATTAAATAGTACAGTTTATTAAATAAAACAATTTTTAAACTGAGATAAATATTCCCAGTATGCTACAATATTGCAAAACAGAATTTTCTGACACATAATCTAGTTTCATTATACATTTATAAACCTGAAGTAGCACATCATATATTTACATCTTTAGGTTTATGTTTTGGCCCTCTGCAAGATGGGTTGCACTGAAGCTGCTTTCTCAAAACTTACTAGCAGTCTCCTGATTCCTGAATCCAATAACCACTTTTCAATCCTCCTCTTATTTGAATTCCCTGCGGTGTTTGATACTGCTGTCCACCCCTTCATTACTGAAAGAAACACTGCCTCTTTAGCCCTGGATCTTAGTCTCTCTAAAGCCAGGCCCTTCACAGTATATATATATATACTAGGCACTCATAATAGTGCCTAATTCATTGAGTTCTTGGGTAGTATTTATGAGGTAATAGATGTAAAATCACTTTGAACCATTCCTGACATCCAAGCTCTTATACCTTTTGCTAAAAATATTTCATGTAGAAGACACTATAGCACTAAATCCAGATTCCAAAATCTGAATTCCAGTCCCATTCCTGCTACTAATTTGATCTATGTTTTACATACATTTTTTTGAGTTTCAGCTTCCCTGTCTGCAAAATGGGAGGCTAAAATATCATCTTCAAAATTCTTTGTAATCTACATAATTCTGAACATCCAACTGCTTTGAGGACCAATGTCTTAAGCCTGTTAACTTCAAAGCCTAATAGCCAAAGCCCTGCTTTGTGGATGAATTGGAAAGCTTTCTAAAGGTCAGAATTGATAGCTTCACAAAATGAGAAACATACAGGCTTGCTTTATGAAGATATTTAGTATTTTACTTATTTTTGAACATAGTAACAACTTCTGTTAGGACAGGGAAAAAATCCTATTCTTAAGTGACAATGTGGCTCTAAAGTTGAGTATTTATATACCCGCCCCCCTCCCCCCTCCCACCTGCCCAATACCCTATTGCTGTAGTACCTATGTGTCCACTTAGGTGCTACTCAGTTAATACCAGTTTGCTGGAGAATATATCTGGTGCTTGTTTTTCCATTCTTGGGATACTTCACTTAGTAGTATGGGTTCCAGCTCTAACCAGGAAAATATAAGATAATGAGTGAGATGTGCACCATCTAGGGGATGGTCATGATGGAGACTCAGACTTTTGGGGGGAGGGGGGGAAATGGGCATTTATTGAAACCTTAAAATCTGTACCCCCATAATATGCCGAAATAAAAAAAAAAATTAGACAAAGAATTTAAAATAGTTGTCCTGAAGAAACTCAATGAACTTCAAGACAACATAGAGAAGGAAGTCAAAAGCCTATCCAAGAAATGTAACAGAGAGATTGACACAATAAAAAAAAAAAAAGCAGAAATTCTGCAACTTAAGAATTCAATTGACAAACTGAGAAATGAATCAGAGTGTCTCAACAGCAGAATTGAGTAAGCAGAAGAAAGAATTAGTGAGCTTGAAGTCAGGCTATTTGAAAATACAGTCAGAAGAGAAAAAGGAGAAAAGCGAAGCACCTTACAAGGTCTGGAAAAGAGCCTTAAAGGGGTAAATTTAAGAGTTATTTGCCTTACAGAGGAGGTAGAGAGAGAGATTGGAGTAGAAAGTTTATTAAAAGAAATAATAACAGAGAATTTTCCAAATGTAGAGAAAGATATCAATATTTCCATACAAGAAGGCCATGCGACACAAAGCAGATTTGTGTTAAATATCCACTGATGGATATTTAAGTTGTTTTCATCTCTTGGATACTGTGACTAATGCAATGGGCGTACAGATATCTCTTTGAGATACCGATCCACACAGTGCATTTCATATTGCTGAGGGGCCTCTTTAGAGTAACATTTGGCTAATGGCTGCCTTCTTTGTTGGCTGATACACTTCTATTTTGAAGCCTTCTGTTTTATATATTTTTATGTATCTGTCAGTCTCAAATAGGATGTAGTAGTACTGTTTAAGTCTGTTCAGGCTGTTATAACAAAATATGGTAAACAGGGGTATTAAACAAAAGAAATTTATTTCCCATAGTTCTGGAGTCCGGAATGTCCAAGGTCAAGTTGGCAGCAGACTTACTGTCTGGTGAGGGCCCTCTTTCTGTTCATAGATGGCACCTTCTAGCTGTGTCTTCGCATGGTGGGAGGGATAAGGCCACTCTCTGGGGCTTTTTAAAAATAAAGACCTTAATCCTGTTAAAAAAAAATAAATAAATAAAGTTGAGTATTTATCTGATAAACACAGGCTCTTAGAAATTTCTAATACTGAGGAATAAAACCAAATTGCATAGATTAGAAATAGGTTGGTCAACAGAAAAAAACCCTTAACTTAGGAATAAAGTATATATTTTAACATCACTAAGTTGAAATTTGACAAACCTAGATTATCTAAACATTATTTTTAAAAACAAATTAACCCTTAAATCCCACATTCTTCAGTGAGAATGACTAAAACTTTGGGACTCTTATCTTTAACACTGTAGTTTCATCTGCTCCTTAAGCCAGACACAGTCCCGAGTCTGGACTCTCTTTTGTTTCACCTGGTTGCCTTTGTGTCTAAATTTGCTTCACATCTCAACCTGGCAGCTATAGATGGGCTGACTTGTACCTTTTATCTTCAATCTGTCACAAAATCCACTGCCAAGTGCCTCCTTCTTTAGAGCACTTTCCCCAAATATTTGTATCTTAAGAGCTCTTATTGGTTATCTTCTATCATATTAGTAAGTCTAAATTTCTCTGCCAGGCTTTGAAAACTTTCCTGACTCGGTCTTCCTTTAACTGATACAGCTTCGTTTCTTACTGCTCTCTTCCTCTTTGCTGCCTCTGCTCCATACATTTCAGTTTCCTCATGGTCTCCAAACACACCCTCCTCCTCACCCCTGATTTCATGCAGGAATAGGTTCCTCTTCCGGAATAGCTCTTTCTCATCTTCTCCATCCATCCAGACATCTGTCCTCCTCACCCTTTAAAACATGTCAAGTCCTATTTGTGATTGAAGTTTTACATATTTACTGATATCTTTCTATGCATTTGCTATCAGTAACTCAGTTTCTTGACTCAAATTACTTCAGGTTCATGCATTATTAAAAAAACTTATATGGTCATCATAATGTAGCAGAAAATATTCCTTTGGTGAATATATGACTTAAATTTAAAATCTGTTTTTCTATTAACCAGTTGTGTTTCTGTTGAGAAATCATTCTGTAAGCCTCACAAAGTTGTTATAAATATTAAATGAAAAGATGAAAAGCTATTTTGTAAGCTCTAAGTGCAATATCAGTACCATTGTTAATGTTACTTCTATGTACAACAACACATCCTTAAAGTATTAGATAAATCAAAGTTATATCACAAAGTGTTTAATAAATATAAGAAATATGCTTCAAGAAGCCACAAAACAAAGTTTTAAATTAAAAAAAATGGAATTAAATGTAAAACCATCGGGATTAACATAGTTCAATCCAATGGGCTCACATAGTTCAGTCCTAAATAATGAATTGGATGGCCATTCTTATGAGAAGGAACTCTCACAATAAAAATGATGAGACACTATTTATTCAAGTGCTTCCCAAAGAAACATTAGTATCAGCTGACTACACCCATGGCAAGTTACAAGAAACCTGCCGTAATTGCATTGTGTTGTCACTGGTGAAAGATCTATTTCTATGAATAGAGAAAGCCTAATTAGGGCTTCCTTACAAAGTAATTCTGATTCTATATATTTTTTCCTTGTGACCATTTTTTGTGGTATCCACAGGCAACTACATTGAAATCAATGGAGACTTACCTATTGAGGAAGTTTAATGAGAAATGCTAATGACCAGGAAATGTTAATGGGTTGGAACATATATTCTATTCTAGCTGAGATGAAGACCATCATGAAAGAATAATTAACAATAAAACTTACAATTTGGTTCCTAAACCATTGTATAATAAATTAAAGATATAAGATGAAAAAGTAAAATTACAAAGTACTTTTAAAGATTATTTAGTTGTTGAAATTTTCTTTGCAAGAAATGGATAAACTTGAAGGATTCTAGAATATTCTTTTCTAAATTTTCTATAGTACTTTAACATATATTTATGATAAGCCCAAGAGTTAGAACTGAATGAGTAACAAAAATGGAGTTCAAGTACATCTACAGAAAGCTAAGATTTTGAATTTAGCGGAGACTTTTAAAGAGATTTTTCTGTCTTAGACAGAGACAGCCAAATGTCCATCAAAATTTGGGCTTCCTTTCCCATAGTTTAGGGTTGTTGTGGGGAAGCAGCTGCCAAGATAATGATTATACTTTGAAGTTCTCTTTGCATCTAAGGGGGGTCATGTGACTAGTTCTGCCCAGTGGAATATGAGCAGGAGTAATCAATTTCTGAGAGGAAGGAAAGAAGAAAGAAGAACAAATTAGTGATTTAAGAATTCTAAATTTTGAATTGTTTAATGTGTTTCAATAGTACAAGTATAGACTACTTAACTGAATTGTTATCTAATTCAGTAAAACTGCCTTAAAAAGGCTATCCATGGTGGCTTACACCTGTAATCCTAGCACTCCAGGAGGCCGAGGCAGGAGGATCCCTTGAGCTCAGGAGTTCAAGACCAGCCTGAGCAACAGCAAGACCCCATCTCTACTAAAAATAGAAAAATTAGCCTTCCCAGCTACTTGGAAGGCTGAGACAAAAGGATAGCTTGAGCCCAGGAGTTTGATGTTGCAGTGAGCTATCATGATGCCACTGCACTCTACCCAGGGGAAAAGAGTGAGACTCTGTCTCTAAATAAGTAAATAAATAAATAAAAAGACATAAAAGGAAATTTGCAAAATGTAAAACATTGCCACCCTCAAAAAAAACTGGCTTAAAGAAAGATTAGGACATGACTTAAAAGCACGTCTTGATTATAAGACCCTCAGATATTCCTGGCCATTGGAGATAGTAACATCTCTGCTAAATAAACTGACTAGTTCTGCATTTACTTACCAGGGTAATGTTCATCAGTTCATTTCAGCCAAAGGAAAAAAGTGGAGAGCAAAAATCTGAACTATACAAAATAAAGGACACAAGTATTTGAGCCGGTGTTATTCCAGTTTCGACTCTGACCAAAAACATTAGCCTTCAGTGTGTATGATGTATGTGGTGGGACTATGGAAGGCAGTGATCAGAGGCTGCTGAAAGAAGAGCCAGGCAATTATAAACTCAGAAATGTTCTACTTAACCCCAAGTCCCCAGGGATAATCCTAAGAATGGGCTCGATGACTTCAAAGAAGCTTTGGGTCAGAAAAGTAGCCTCTGACAAACAGGAGGGCTTTGAATAGCTAGGTTAGAATTGTATCTTTTAAAATTTGGGCCCACTCTGCAGAATGGGAGAAAATATTTGCAAACTATACATCTGATAAAGGGCTAATATACAGAATCTACAAAGAACTCAAAAAGTCAGCAAGAAATAAAACAAATAACTCCATCAAAAAGTGGGCAAAAGACATGAAAAGATTTTTTTTTTCAAGAGAAGGTAGACAAATGAAAATATGCTCAACATCACTTAATCATCAGGGAAATGCAAATTAAAACCAAAATAAGAACCTTACCCCTGTCAGAATGGCCATTATGAAAAAGTCAAAAAACAGTAGATGTTGGAGTGGATGTAGTGAAAAGAGAGTGCTTATATACTGTTAGTGGGACTGAAAATTAGAACAACCTCTGTGGAAAATAGTATGGAGATTTCTCAAAGAACAAGAAGTAGACCTACCATTTGATCCAGCAATCCCGCTACTGGGTATTTAGCCAAAGGAAAAAAGGGTATTTTATTAAAAAAAAAAAAAAAAGAAAAGAAAAGAAAAAAAGACAACCGCATTCAAATGTTTATAACAGAACAATTCACAATCGCAAAGATATGGAATCAACCTAAGTGCCTATCAACTGATAAGTGGATAAAGAAAATATTATACTATGGAGTACTACCATTGAGTACTACTCAGTCATAAAAGGAATCAAATAATGTCTTTTGCAGCAACTTGGATAGAACTGGAGACCATTATGCTAACTGAAGTATTTCAGGAAGGGAAAAATAAACACAACATGTACTCTCTAATATTAATAATTGGAAGCTCAATAGGGCACACATGGACAAAAAGAGACATTAACATTGGAAACCAAGAAAGGTGGAGTATGGGTGGAGGTGACGGGTAAAAACTCACCTATTGGGTACAGTGAACATTATTCTGGTGATGAGCATACTAAAATTCCCAACTTAAGCATTGTACAAGGTATCCATGTAACAGAAACATTGGTAGCCCCTTAATATTTTGAAATAAAAACAATAATTTCTTTAAATTAGAACTATGACCTATGTTGAAATACAAATTGAGCACTAGATTTCAAAGAGTTGATATTTAACTACTTGTTCTTTCACTCTATTAGAATAATAATAAAGTCATTACAGGCTTTACGATTTGCAAAATATAGTCTCATATTTTGTTCTTTACTGAATGACTAAGAAAATTGTGTTGTATGCCCCACTCTACGTTTTACTTAATCATGCTTCAGATTTTGACCAGCAGCTCTTTTCAAAATTAATCATGTTAACTCCAATTACTACCTGGAAGTTCTGCTCCTCTTCTTATTTTTCTTGACAGTTCACAAATAATCTACATCCTTCGTAATTGTGTCTCAGTATGTCCTTGCATGTTACTTTTCAAATTTCTAGTTATAACATCTGTTTCAGCTGACCTCACGGAAGTTGTTTGGGATTCTAACATTCATCACTTATTGCACATACCAGCTGGAGTATATATAGGAAGCCTTATTTATGAAACTCGAGCTGGCTGTGGTCCAATACCCTGTTGGTCATAATATCCCCTGGCTTGAGAGTTGGCTTTAACTATGGCTGAGTGAGAATAAAATTACTTTGATAGTGCAATATATAATGGAAGGAAATAAATTTGGTGGGAAACCATTTTTCTCAAAATACTTTTGAATATTTTAGGAAATTTTAAAATATTTTCTTGGGAGAATCACTAGGGGGGAAAATCTAGATTTAAGACAAACACAGAAAGCAGGCCATAAAATATTTAGTCACTGCTTAGCCAAGAATTGATTCAAGGTAAATTAAGCATTAAAAAATGCTTAAAGGAGGAAACTATAAATGATGTGTCTGCTGAGGCACTAAGGGTACCATTTTCACTTACTAGGAACAGGATATTCTTGGGTTGGACACAAGCTTGTGAGTTTTCATTATTTTTCTTTGTGATCTGGATGGGAGAGGTCAAGGTTGTATGCACTATTTGGAAGCCACTTAAAAGAGGCTGTATTTCTTAGATAGATAATTAGGACTAGCGAGTGGAAAGTTAATATATTTCTATCTAATTAGGCTAAATTGGAGCAGGCAGAAGCGATAAATTGAAAGCTGGCCAGGAAGCTCTCTACAGCTTCTAAATCAAACTCTAGAAGCATTGGGCACACCATAGGAACCTGTGAAAATGCAGATTACAGGCCCCACCTCAGATTCTCTTACAGAAAGTTTGGGGTAAAAACTCAGAATTCTAATTTGATTTGGAGACTGATGTTTCATGGAACACACTTTTTTGCAAAACACTGCTAAATAATATGATACATTTATCATCTCTTATTAAAACAAGAAGGGGAAATGGTTTAAAAAATAAAATGAATAAGATGTAAAATGTGCACTTGCCTTATTTGCTAGAATTTCCAAAGTTCTGCAAGCAAAGCAGCTGTGTGTCTAGTATTTACAAGCAGGCATTTGCATATGTTGTTCAGTATATATACTATGCTTCTTTAAATCATTGACTTTTAGTCTTAGACCCATTGAGACAAATTCTAGTATGTACCTATATGACACATACATGGATATAATGCTAGGTGTAGACTCTGGTAATAGACTGCATGAGTTCAAATTCTGTACTATCACATAATATAAGTGTGGTTTTGGGCAGGTTTCTTAACCTCATTATACCTCAGATTTCCTATCTGTAAAATGAGAATAATCATAATACTTATATCACAGAGATTATTGAGAAGAGCAAGCTATTTAATACATATAAAATGCTTAGAAATTTCCTGGAATATCATAATCCCTCAATCATTTACTTCTTGTTATAGTCACCCAACAGGTATCTGCTGAACTAAATTAAATTGATAGGTTACAAGACAGATGTGGAATGAATTGAAAACATTATTGCTTAGCCTGAAATGTGAACTCATAAGGAGAATGAAGTAAAGAGAATAAAGTTAAAATTAAAGGCTGCACTCTAATCTTAAACATTATCTGTCTCCCAAGTTGTTTATTGGTACATCTTGTCTAAGTTTTTTTGAAAAAATTCTTAATTATTTGTTCCAGTTTTAAGGGAAAAAAATTGACTGGAAATAATTCAAGGGCACTAGAAGGAACTTCTAATTTGCTCCCTCTTTTCTTTGGAATCCATGTTTCTCCTCCTCTTTTATTTATTCATTTTTATTTGTTTTTTCCAGCATATTGTGGGGGTACAAATGTTAAGGTTACGTATATTGCCCATACCCCCTACCCCCTCGAGTCAGAGCTTCAAGCGTGCCCATCCCCCAGTTGGTGCGCATCGCACTCATTATGTATGTATATACCCATCCCCTACCCCCAACCTGCCTGACACCCGATAAATGTTATTCTTATATGTCCACTTAGGTGTTGATCAGTTAATAACAATTTTCTGGTGAGTACACGTGGTGCTTATTTTTCCATTCTTGAGATACATCACTTAATAGAATGGGTTCCAGCTCTAGCCAGGAAAATACAAGAGGTGCTATATCACCGCTGTTTCTTAGAGCTGAATAGTACTCCATGGTATACATATACCACATTTTATTAATCTATTCTTGGATTGATGGTCACTTGGGCTGTTTCCACAAGCTTGCAATTATGAATTGTGCTGCTATAAACATTCGAGTGCAGGTGTCTTTTTTGTAGAGGGTCATTGGGTATTTTGGGTATATGCCCAGTAATGGGATTGCTGGATCAAATGGTAGATCCACTTGTATCGCTTTAAGGTATCTCCATATTGCTTTTCACAGAGGTTGAACTAGTTTGCAGTCCCACCAGCAATGTAGGAGTGTTCCTCTCTCTCCACATCCACTCCAACATGGCACACAATTGGTTAGCGCGTGGTACTTATATGTCTCCTCTTCTTTATTTTTCTCCTACAATGTTGGTTTTTTCCCAAGGCTGTAGTGAAACCAGAAAAAAATATTTTTCAACTTCACCCTCTTTTCTCTTGTATTCAAAACACATAGTAAAATTTTTAAATTTTTAAATAATTTTATTCCTAATAAAGGAGAAAAACATAAAGTTTACAAAACAATGTCTTCTTGCTTAGAGCCATGGCCAAAAAGGTAGGCAATTAGAGGACCAAAGACTCTGAGACTCTGTGTCTCAGAGAAAATTAGCCTGACCATCATCACTTCAATTTGGCAGTAGAGTGTCCAGTTAATAACCAATACTGGACTCACAAGAGAGATGTTCTTTATTAGAAACTCTGTCCATTGGCAGCAAAATTCCAGTTCTGGAGCTAGGGTCTGACACAGGTTCCCCATCATGGAGAAAGTCTGGGGCAGAAGAGCTTTCAGATGCAAAGACAAAACACAGAATGCAAACTAGTACAACCTCTGTGGAAAGCAATATGGAGATACCTCAAAGAGCTACAAGTAGAACTACCATTTGATCCAGCAATCCCATTACTGGGCATCTACCCAAAAGAACAAAAGTCACTCTATGAAAAAGACATCTGCACTCGAATATTGATAGCAGCACAATTCACAGTTGCAAAGATGTGGAAACAACCAAAGTGCCCATCAATGCATGAGTGGATTAATAAAATGTGGTATATGTATACCATGGAGTTCTACTCAGCCACAAAGAACAATGGTGATCTAGCACCTCTTGTATTATCCTGGATAGAGCTGGAGCCCATTCTACTAAGTGAAGTATCACAAGAATGGAAAAACAAGCACCACATGTACTCACCATCAAATTGATATTAACTGATTAACACTTAAGTGCACATATAGTAATAACAAGCACTGGGTATCTGGCAGGTAGGTGGGGTGAGGAGGGAATGGATATATACACACACGTTTTGGGTGTGATGTGCACCATCTGGGGGATGGACATGCTTGAAGCTCTGATTCACGTGAGGCAAAGGCAATATATGTAAGCTAAACATTTGTACTCCCGTAATATGCTGAAATTAAAAAAATAAATAAAATAAGATAAGAATTTGGAAATTGAAAAAAAAAAAAAAAGACACACAGTGAGGTAACAGGTTAAAACTCAGGAAGAGGAACCAGGGTCTGCTTTAACAACATAAAGCAGCAGGAAGGCCAATAACAAAAACCTACAGCAGTCATCTTCGGCTAATGGAATTCCAAATCTGGCAGAGGAGCCTAATTGTAAGCCCAGGGGTGTGGGGGCATCTACAGCTGCTGCTAACTTCCTGCTTCGATCTAAATTGGCTTAGAAACTAGAACAAGATAGAGCCTCTAGTGGACCTTTCAATTAATATCCAATGAATTTTGTTGAATGGAATAGAATCAAAGATCATTTCTGTCGCACAGCAGTGCCACACTGCTGTGATGTATTGTGACTCAGCGGATAACAAATTGGTCTTACTGAGTAGAACAGCAAATGGATTTTAGAGAGGATATTGTCACTGAAGGATAATAGCCATAGAGATAATGAAGAGTTACCTATTCCTTGATAACATGTATGTTGTTATGTAATTTCAAATGACTTTAAGAACTGCTTTAATTGTTTTACTTGATAGAATCATATTTAATCTTTTAATTAGCTAAAAAATTGCTGAGAGAGGTCTTTTAATAAGATAAATAATAATGTAAATAATGTAAACATTATTATTTGTTAAAATAGAGATACAATACAAAAATAAAATTGATGCCCAAAGGACTTTGTATTCTAAGCCTTGTAATTTGGATGGTTAATTTCATCTTAATTTTATATCAATTGAATATTAAAGTTTACTGTTTTTAATGATATAATAGTTCTCACATACAAATAAAATGTGCATTACATTAATAATGAAGAATACCTCTAAAATGACATTTTGGATGGTGTACAAATCTTTCCTTGATTTCTTGATCTTTTTCTCAAGGTTCAATATTTTTCTAAAAACTGTTCTTTTATACTTGTACCTAGAAAAAAATTTTGGCTATAACAATTCAAGGAGAACACGAAACTTTATGATATATTACTGCAGGGCTTGTCTCTTGGCAAGAAACAGGAATGGTTGGTATTAATGGGAGCATGATGGTTCTGAAAGAAAACCAGCTCATGGCATTATGAGTCACAGGGCACTAAAACATTTATAAATGAATAAAAAGGCTTGGGGCTGACATGAATTATGAGTTTCATTATGGAACTGTAATTTCTTTAGCACTGCCTCAGAGGGGCACGACACCTCCCAAGAAAAGTTTTGAGACTTCCATTACATTATTTTTCTACTAGTTGCCTATGGTCAAGGTGGAATATGGTCTGTATCCCTGGAACACGTACACATGGCAACATGTCTCTGCATGCAAATGTTTCCATCAGTAAAGATCCTGCAAGACTCCTTTCTTCTAGGACCAATCATTATTATTATTGACCTTTAAGAAATAATAACGGGCCCTAGTAAGAAGACAGCATTTCCAATCTTTCCATTTCTTTATTCAGATAGGCTAAAATGCTTCTATTATTTTTCACTGACACAAGCTGACAAAACTCAGTGACATTAACTAAGATATTTCCCAGGGGTCAAGAAAAGCAGAGATTATTTAGTTAATTACAAGGGTTGTAAAAAAGGAAAAAAGGTAATATGAAGTACTTATCAATGCAAATATATACATTCTTATTTAGCATTAGTGTATCCTAGAATTTTAGCATCTCAAAACAGCCCAGGCTAGCATGACTTCCCTAATAAGGTGATCTGGGGAAGAGGCCCATAGGAAATAACTAGAAGCTTGCATTATCAATCATTCTCCTCCAAAAAAAAGTATTATTTTAAAATAAAAAGTCTTATTAAACCATGGAGTTAAGCAATGGCAAGCCTCTTTACGATCAGATTTTCCATTATGTTTTTATATACACATAAATATTTCTAAAATAACTGAGAAAGTTTGTTAGATTGACTGTTCATGGGTGAAAAACCCCTCCACACATACTATTTTGTGTGTACCTATATCTATCTATCAGTCATCTTCTACCAATTGAGATGAAGACAAATATAAAATTGCTGTGATTCCAATGTGTGGCAAGGATACTGGTATAGGTTACTGAATTTCTTTCTCTTTATCCTTCTAAGATGTGAAGTATACCTTAGAGTGCAGCCCCCCTTACAATGAAGTGGGGTCATGTAACTGAGTCCTGGTCCATGAATGTAAGTATGATGCTTGTCACTTTAAGGCCTGGCTAATAGCATCCTGTGTAATACTTTCTCCTTACTCTCTTGCCTCACCTGCTGAACAGGATCTGTCAGAGAATTCTAAGTCCACAGGAAATGGAGAAGGAAGCTACCAGATCAAAAAGATTCTGGCCCCTGAATAACTACAGCTCTTTACTGGCTCACATTTGATGTAATATAACTGATAAATATACATTTCTTACATTAAACCACTGAGATTTAGGAATTATTTACAATTGTTGTTGGCCTACCTTGGCAAATTAATACCAACAGTGTTCTACTTAAAATGCATGAAAATATGAAATTAAAATATTCTTGTTTAAGATATGGATCAAAATTGAAGATGTAGTTTTCTTCCTTTTTTATCTAAATGCCTTCTCAGAGATCTGTAGATTCCATTTATTAGAAAATAGTGTTATTAGAAAGATAAACTATTGGATTAAATTAAGAAATTCTTAGAGGAAAGCACAATTAGAAAAATGGTCTTGGCAGATGCTTAGGGGCACATGTCCAACCACTCTCTGGATCACATAGTCTCTCACTTTGGTTATCTCTGGGTCCTAGTTTTGTACTGGTACGTCAGTGTCTCTGTCTTCTATAATAATTCCATTACTATTCTTAATTATTTATGTTCAATGCATGACTTCATACCATGAGAATATCCCTGTTGTCCCCTTTTATTTCCTTTTCTACTTCAAGTGGCAAAGAACTTTGGTGAGTTTGCTGAATAATAATTGCAACAATTAGTGTGTGGGGCTTAGCATATTCATTTGGATTTGGTACACTTAACAAGCTAATTTATAGTCTATAGATTATGAAAGTTTTTTTTTTTGCAGTGATTAATACCTATATTTTCTTTCTCCTGTGTGACTTATCAGCATAGTAGATCTAAATTCATTATAGTAGCCACAAAAGAAGATAAAGAGAAAAAAAGAAAAATACCAATTTTACCCTGAAAATTGCCATAGAATATAAAGCTCCTTTTGGTATATTTAAGCCACTAGATATGAATTTATAAGGCACATATGTATTTTAAGGAATGCATCTAATATTTCTAATGATCTTCTGAAGCTAAAACAGAGTCATTTCTTTAATCATGGGTCCCCACACTTTTCTTTAGGAAAAACTCTACTTGCTTCCCAGAATATTTACATCCCCCTAAAATTCATATGTTGAAGCCTTAACTCCCAGTACCTCAGAATGTTACCTTATCTGTATGTAAATAGGGTTGTTGCAAATGTAAGTTGTTATGCGATCATACTGAAGGATGATGGGCCTCTAATCCAATATGACTAGTGTCCTTATAAAAAAGAAAAAATTGAGACAGACACACATATAAGGAGAATGCCCATGTGAAGGTGAAAGCAGAGATCAGCTAAGTGTCAAAAACATTGCCAGCAAACCACGGACCCCCAGGAGAAAGGCATAGAATAGATTTTCCCTCATAGCTCTCAGAAGGACCAAGCTTGCTGACACCTTGACCTCAAAATTCTAGCCTCCAGAACTATGAGACAATAAATTTCTGTTGTTTACCCCACCCAATTTGTAGTGCTTTGTTTTGGCAGCCACAGAAAACTAATACATTTGTCAAATCCCAGAGCCCTGGGCTAAGCATACTCACCATGACTGTGCTATCAGAGGCATTCTTAAGATACAAAAAAAAAAAAAAAAAAATACATCACCTTGGTGGGCCCACACTCTGGGTATCTTAGCCTTTGGGGAAGAAGGATGTAGCATAATAAGGTGCTCCTACATTATGCAGATGACAGCAGTTTAGAAGTCCCCATTTACTAAGGGCCATCTGAACACAAGGAGCTGTTCAGGCAGTACACAGCAAAAAGAATAATTTGCCTTCTCTCATAAAGCTAACATCAGGAAAACAGATAATAACCAACAAGCAAAGAAATGGACAAATTAGATGATTTTCCAAAATAAGACAGTGAAGAAAACAAGGATAATGTGACAATGATTGGAGTGCTCTGAGTAGAATTGTCAGAAAAGACCTCTATTGAGGAGGAAACATCTAACTGGGGGCCTGAATGATGAGATGGGGCCGGTCGTGAAAAGCCAGAGCCAGAACATTCCAGGCAGAGAAAACAGGGATCACCAAGGCTCTAAGGGAAAAATACACCAGGTACTCCAGGGACGTAAAGAAGACCCCATGGCAGATCTTGGTGAATAGGAAATGGAGTAATACAAGCTGAAGTTGGAGAGGCAGATGTCGCTTGTGGTGAGCCATGGCACGGAGCTCAGATTTAATCAAAGTATAATGGGAAGCCTTTAGAAGATTTTAAGCAAGAGGTGATATGACCTGATTTAGGTTTCAAAAGGTGACAGCTGTAGGATGATAATAATAAAAGAAGGGAAATCTGCTTTTGCAATATTCAAGATGAGTGAGTGAGGATGGTGAATCAGACCAGGATAGTCTCAGTGCAGAACCAATAGGATTTGGAGAGAGGGTGAGAGAATGGGAAGAATAAATGATGAATGGTAGAATTGGGCTTGAAACACTGCATGGGGAGGATCAGGTGGAGGAGATAAGGGGAGAATGGTATTAACAGAATCAGAATTAGACATTTTAAATTTGAAATGTCTGTGAAATGTAGTACAGATATCACAGTGCAAGTGTGGGGAGAAATCAGAGATACAAATACACTTTTGGAAGTTACTGCTTTTTAGGTGACCTATAGTCATGGGAATGGATAAGATCACCAAAAAAGAGAGTACGGCTAGAAGGGAGACATGGCCTTTGAAGTTGAGCCACTGAGCAAGCAACATTTATAGGTTTGTAAAAGCAGAACAAACAAATCAGAATGAAAAAGAGGCAGTCTGTTTAGTGGGAGGAAAACCCAGAGAAAGTGGTGTCATGAAATCTATGAGATGAAAGAATGTTAAGGTGCAGGTCAAATGCTACTGAATCATTGATTAAAATAAGAACAGGAAACTGGTAATTCGATCTGGCAAATTTTGATATATGTTACAAAAGAAGCAAAACAGATGCTCAGGCATTCAATAACCCTGGAGCTGGGTTTGGTAAGATGATCATATGAGGAACTCTGCAGGGAGGGAAGACAGAAAAATACTCAATGTAAGGATCTTATTAAAGTTCAAATTAAGAGGGAGAGAAAACTGTCAAGGCAGAGATTTTTAAAAAATAGAAGGAGTACACTCTAAAGTGATGATAAAAAAGTATAGTATAGTAAATACATAAACCAGCAATATAGTCATTTATTACCATTATCAGCTATTATGGGGTATACATAATTGTATGTTCTATACTTTTATGCAACTGGCTGTGCAATAGTTTTGTTTACACAGCATCACTACAAACAAGTGAATAATGCATCGCACTACATTTTGATGGCCACGACATCACTAGGCAATAGGAATTTTTTAGTTCCATTATAATTTTATGGAACCATCATCATATATGTGGTACAAAATGTCATGCAATGCATGACTTTATTTGGTTAAATACTAGTCTCTATGTGTACTGTGAGGGTGTTTCTAGATGAAGTTAACATTTGAATGAATAGACTGAGTAAAGCAGATTTTCCTCCCACCAGTGTGGGTGAGCCTCCTCCAATCTAGTGAAGGCTGCATGGAACAAAGGCTAAGTAAGAGAGAATTTACCCTCTCTACCTGATTGTCTTCAAGCTGGGGCATCAGTCTTCTGATTTTGGACTCAGACCCAGATTGGAATTCATACCATCAGCTCTTTTTCTACTCAGGCTCTCAGACTCACAATGGAATCTATACCATTTCCTCTCCTGGGTTTCCAGTTTGCAAATGCAAATCCTGGGAGTTCTCGGCCTCCATAATCACATGAGCCAATTCCTTATAATAAACAAATTTTCTCTTTCTCTCTATCTCTCTACACTTAGATTGTTTCTCTGGAGAGCCATAACTAATATAATGGAATTATGTATTAGAATTAAAGAATAACAATGAAATAAAACTTCAATATTTGCCATACTGCCTTAACTCAAAACAATTTTGAAATAATTTTTCTAATGCCTTAAGGTTGATTAGAATTAATGGACTAACCCTCAAGAAAAACACCTCATAGTTAAAAAATGGAGTTTTTTTGTGAGCTGGTATTGTGAATAAGAATGAACTAAGAACCAACAAATGCAAAATGAAATAGGAAGCAGTAACATGTAATTATTCATTTGTAATTTGAACGACAATTGAACATATTAAAATATAATTGAATTTTTTTAAAAAGCTTCATATGTGTTATTTTACATCAGATTTTATCATTATTGATGTTTTGGTCATCTGATAGAAAAATTATCATAGTTTTTAACATGGAAAATGTTCTTAAGAAAATTTCTGAACTTTGTTCTGGAAGACAATGAACTCAAATGAGGGTCCATGGTCTTTAATGCCTTCTCTGTCAAATAATTATCACTCCAAAATAACTTCTAGTTTCGGTATCGTTAGAGCGAAATTCAAAGCCTTTCTGATGCCCTGTGTTTGGGGTGTGTTCTTTTTCTCCCCTCTCTGTAAGCTCTGTCCATGGTGTTGAGAAATTTCACGATGCTTTATGTGGCTACTGATGGAGTCTGTGACATGCAGCTCTATTTGTTCAGCTGTTTTCTGTTATGAAAGTCTATGAGAAACACTGTAGTTCTAATAGTCTGTCTGCACATATTCCATTAAAAATTAGATTTGTTTATATAAAGGTACATATTTAATTTATGTATATATTCTTTGCTCAAAAGAAAATGTCCTGTGATAGCAGTTTGTTTGTTTTTAAATTTACCTTGCTACTTGGATGATTATCATCTTGAATGGAGGGCCATATAAGTGCCCTCTTCAGCTGAATTGAAATGACTCTATAATTCTAATAAGAAAAGAGAATAATTTACACAAAAGTCCATAATTGGTATTTAAGAACGTAAAAATAAAATTCTTCCCAATTGAGACCCTTTAAGGTATTGTCTGTCAATACCTGGAAAAAATTAAGGTAGACAGTTACATGTAATATGAAACTACTCTAGTAATGTTTTACTAAAAATGTTTATTTTCCACAAAAATATTCTCTTAATCATCTTTGTAAAAAAGATGTTAAGAGTGTTGAGATCAATATCAAACCAATAATTTAAGAAATTAGATGAAATAAATAAATTTCTAGAAAAAACCTAACTCACCAAAATAGGTCAAATAAGAAACAGAAAACTTGAATAGTCCTATAACCATCAAGAATAATAAATCAGTGCTCAAAAAATCTTCTGGCTGATATAACTGCACAAGCAAGGATCCCCTGACTCAGGCACTTTCCTAAGTGTGAGCTCTAGATATCTAAGTACAAAAGTTATCATGCTACACAAAAGCTTCAAAGGCTTAGAAAAATAAGAAACAGCCCTACCTCAGTTTAGCAGATTATATAACCTTGATATCAATACCTGACAAGGGAATTATGATTAATGATGATTATAGACCAATCTTACTACTAAAACCCAATGCAAAAATCCTGAGCAAAATGTTACTATAGTAAACTAAATTCAACAATATTAAAAAAATATAAGATTGATTCAATGTGTTGCTCACTATTTTAACACATTGACGGCAAGATTTGCAGAAAATCAAATGCAGAAAAAACATCTGATAAATTAATTATTCACTTTCAATAAGCTCTTAATAAACTAAAATTTAAAAAGAATGTTCTTAATTTTATAAATGATAGCTTTTAAAAAGTTATAGCAAAATCATGCTGAATGGTAAAACACTGACAGATTTGTCTTTAAACAAGACCTGTATCCCTGCGACCACTACTTCCATAACATTATATTAGAGGTCACACCTAAGGCTATAAGAAAGGACAAAAAGGCATAAATATTGGAAATGAAAAAATAAAATGATTATTATTTTCAGATTATATGATTGTATACAGATAAACCTACAAATAAATCATTAGAATTAGTAACAAAGCTTAGAAGGTTTAAGGTTTATGAGATACAATATCCAAATAGTGTATATGTATATGTGTATGTATTGTATGTTTGTGAAACTTAATGGAAGGATATTAAAATTTAGACAGCAGGTTAAAAGACAAAGACTAACAAAGAAACTATTGTAGATAATAAAGTATGAAGACTTTCTCTACCAGAAATTCAGCCTATGCTACTCAGTAAAATTCAGTAAACCTATGCTATTCTAGTGCAGGGGTTAGCAAATTTTTCTATAGAGAGCTAAGATAGTAAATACTTAGGATTTATGGACTATAGGTCTCTGTCACAACTATTCAATTCTGTCATTGTAGAACAATAGCAGCAAGAGACAATATGTCAATGAATGAAAATGTCTATTTTCCAATACAATTTTATTTACAAAACCAGGTGGTGAGTTAGATTTAGCCCATAGATCATAGCTTTCTGATTTCTGCTCTAGTGTCAGGTACATTGATAAACAAATAGACCAATGGAATACAATAGAGAGCCCAGAAACAAGATACACATATATGGATACCCAATATCTGGCACAGGTAGCACTGCAGGTTGGTGGGCAGAGAATGGGCCTTTCAATAAATGGTGTTGTATCTATTGTGCATCAAAATAAGGGGAAATTTAATCTATTGGCTTTCTCCTTAAGCAAAAAAAAATTCCAGGCAAACACTTCGTGTTTTTGTGAAAAAGTAAATATGAGAGAATATTTTCATAATGTGAAGTAGGTGATTTCTTATCCAAGACACAGAAAACATTAAACACAGAGAAAGGCTGATAAATTTAATGATATTCAAGTTAAAAATTATTATTTATCAAAAGACACTATTAACAGAGTGAAAATAAAATCTCTAGGGTAGAAGTAGTTATTTGCTTCATGCATAGCCCATACGCAACTAGTATCCATAATTTTTAAAAAATCCTCTGAATCAATATCAAAAAGATGGTTAATCATAGAAAGAACTGGGCAAAAATTTTAATAGGTGCTTTACGAATGAGAAAATCCAGATAGCCAGTGAGGATACAGTAAACTCTTGCTCCTTTACACCAGAATAACTCCAAGAATGTTTACAGTAATAGTTCATATAAGAAACAACCCACAGTTCATAGATGTTGTAATTGTACATGTTTATACAATATAAAATTATACTGTATCAAAAATGAACAAACTATTGCTATACATAACAATGTGAATGAAGCTCAGCACAAAAAGTTCACATAATCATACATAGAGAGTAATTCCACATATGTATATTTCTAAAATCAGGCAAAAATAAACTACATTATCTGGAAATGTGTAAATCTGTGGCAAAACCAAAAAGAAAAGGAAAGAAATGATTGTTTAAGTTATTTATTTTCAAAACACTCATGCCAGGCACTGTTTTAAGTGCTCTACAAATAACAACTCACACTTTCATCATCACCATCTTTACCTCTAGGGGATGTGGCATTATGACTGGAGAGAGACACATGGAACCCTTCCCAGATGCTAGCAATATAGAATATTTCTTCACTTGGGCATTTGCTTTGTAATTGTTCTTAAGCTGTACATATGTTTTATGCCTTCATCTGAATCTTTGATCTATTTCACAATTGAAAAACCGTAAGAAAGAATGCATGAGTGGATGAATCTCTCAAAGGATATAAAGGAGAGTTAGAAGAAGAGTTAGAATGAGAAAAACTGGAACATGAAGACAAGAGCAAAGAGGGTAAAGAGAGAGACAATTGGAGAGACACTGAGTATATATTTGAATGAACATAATAAACAATATTTTGGAAGTAAAAGTTGACAAAAACAATTTTCAAAGAAGTCAGGGAAAAAGTTATAGGAAATCAGCAGTAAATTTAACAGCCTGTTGGCTATAACAGTTATGCTAGCACCATGAACAGAAAAAAGAGTTGACTATCTTAAAATGAAAATAAAGAAGAAATTAGACAGAAAAGAAGTTAGCTGATGACTTAAGCATTGACCCCAAGATTTTGGATATATGAGGCTTAGACAGCTGGTAGCCAGGCAGGCTATCTTAATGAACACTGTCAATGTGACATGGTCTAGAAAGTGGCCTTTTCAGTGATCTCCTAAATCAGCACTGATGCCTGAAATTAACTAAATTCAGCAATGACAGGAAAGGTTCTGCACTTAAGACCCAAAACCGTGGATGTCAAGAGCAGGCTTCCCTATGGATAGGAAGCATTTTCCAACAGGAGACAATGTCTCATTTAGTAAGTGGAAATTATTTTAAATAGAAAAAAATAATTCCCATTTCAGAAATTCAGATGTTAAAATTCTGTTAGAAAAGAAATATCCTACTGAAAGAATTAGATCTAGCTTAGAGTTTACTTATTAGTAAATAAAACTCCAATTCAAAGAAAGAGGGTTCATATTTTCCTTTGAAATTTTAGTAGTGAGCTGGTGTAGGGATCCTGGGATTATAAGCTATTCAGTATTTCTCCCATTCTCATGAGTTCCAGCCTATCACCTTTTCCTGAGCTCAGCAATATTGTGGTCTATAGGATAGCCAGGGCAGAGTCTACTACCGGACTTTCTCACTTTGTACCACAAAAAGGGCTTTAGACCAAGATGTGATGGTCCCAAGAGTGATGAAGTGAAGGTCTGAACACTAAAAAATTAGGCCTTCAGAATTTTCTGGACCAGCAAGAGGAAGATCAAAATCACCCCAAGTGAATATCTCCTCTATTTTCCTGGGACCAGAAAGAGCTAAAAGAAAAAGGGAGACCACATCCCATTAAGTAAGGATCCTAGTACACTACCAGAAATGTATACTGTTAATCATTCTCTCAGCCTTCTCAAAAGGAACCTAAAGCCTTTTACCAGGATAACTGTGCATTGAGAAAAGAGAAATAATCAGACCTTTCAGGGACTGTTGGACACTGGCTCTGAAATGACATTGAATCCAGGAGATCTGGAAATGTCAGGTCTTCGTGTGGCCTTCCAGTCAGAGGGTGGCCTTCTGGAGGTCAGTGATCAATGGAGTTTTAGTTCAGTTCTGTCTCACAGTGGGTCCAGTGGGTCCGTGATTCCATCTATAGTTATTTCCTCAGCTCCAGAATGCATAATTGGAATCCAATTTCAATTGGAATTGGAATAAGATACACTTAGCAGGTGGCAGAATCTCCACATTGATTCTTTGACAAAGCTTTACAGAGGCAATGAGTCCTCACCAAGTGTGATGATCTCGGGCAGCAGAAGGGCTCCACCTGGTTCCTCAACAGGGAATTGTCGACAACCTGCACAATGAAGAAGAGACTGCTGATCCTTCCTCTACTCTTGGGTAGAACTCTAAGCCAATGACAAAGAAAAAAAAAAAAACCCACATACATTTATGGACTTTCACAAGAAGCAGCACGTGAGAGGAAGATCCCAAAACAAAATGACAAGCCCCTGAATGAAATAGAGCTGCTGGAGGAGACTCAAACATAGGCATCCCCAACCTTCCCGTACATGTAGAAGGTGGATCTTAAAATTTTTAAATTAATTTCACAGATGAGTTGAAAAGGATGGTCATTGTTGAGACTCTAATTAATAAACTGGTTAATCAAGTGAGAGAACTATCTCAAACTACAGATCAAAAATAAGAAATGATAGAAATCACAAGGGAAAGTAATTGGTGTATACGTTTAAGAGAACCAAATTATGGCAAATACATATTCTAGGATGAGAAAAAAAAAGACAACAAATGGATGAGAGACAAGAGAAAATCATTCAACAAACAATGCATGTTAATTTTCCTGAGCTGAATGGACACCTACATCTGCACACTAAAAGTTCTTACTGGCTGCCAGGTGAGATTGAAGAAAACAGCACAAAGTATGAATAGGAAACAAGAGGAAACTCTCACAAGCTTCCAAAGAGAAGTAACAAGATACACGTACAGGAAAAAACAAATCAAACTGTTCCTTCTGACATGTAACACTAGATGCTAGAAGATGGAAGATTGAACCTCTCCTTGACCACAGGAGGCATAAACTGCAACCTCAGATTCTCATATCCAGCCAAGACACCACTTACTCGTGGCGAGAAAATAAATGGGTGAGTATATGCAATAATGCAAAGAATTTGTACACTGAGAACACCACTTGTGAAAGACCAATGAACAAATTAATTAAAGTAGACATCTCTATTAATGTTCTAGAGATGCCCCAACCACCCACCACATATTTGGTGATTTAAAACGACAGAAACTTATTCTCTCACAATTATAAAAGCCAAAAGTCCAAAATCAAGGTGTTGGCTGCCTCCGAAGCCTCTAGGGAAGAAGACGTCCTTGCTCCTCCAGCTTTTGGTGGCTCCTTTTGTTCCTCAGCTTGTAATCTCTGTTTTTGTCTTCACATGGCCTTCTTCCCTGTGTCTCTACGTCTCAAATCTCCTGTTCCTTTCTCTTATATAAACACCATTCATTGACTTAGGGACTACCCTAAATCCTGGGTAATCTCATCTTGAGATTCTTAACTAACTTCTGCAAAGACTCGGTTTTCAAATAGGATTACACTCTCAGCCTACCTTTTGGGGGCCACTATTCAACCTGCTACAGCATCTTAAGATAGATCATAAGAAGGAGAAAACACAGTGGTGAGCAATAAACCTTGGGTACTTACAGAGTGCTGAAAATGTGCAATGTTCCTGCTAAACAAGGACTTTTGAAATAGAAAAGAATTTTTGGAATATGGCAAGGAAAATTCCAATAATAGTCTAGAACTAAAAATACCAGTCTATCTCAGCAAAACTCAGGAGTAGTAGGGAGAGGGAGAGTTAAAGGAAGGGAAAATATTTCAAACTTCTTTTTGAAGGGAGAATAAAAACAGTGGCAAAATAGAACATCTTGACGAAGAATGTTAGAGGTCTGTTTTCATATATCAGAGAACTACATGCTAGGCCATGATATCCAGAAAAGAGAGAGAAATTTTCTACACTTTAGTAAGAAAGAAGAAGGAATGAGTGACAACTTGATCAACACTCCCCTGCCCCTCAAAAGGGAAGCAACACTGTGAAATAAGTAATAACATAATAAAAACGTAAGAGGGAATGGCCTGAAAAAAAAAGAAAAAAAGACTTTCTGTCTCTTTAAAATTCCCCCCAGTCTTTTGGGAACTGCAGCCTGGCCTGTGTCCCTAAAGCAAGTTAAGTCTATTGTTAAAACTTCCAAGTGGCACCAGCCCACCAGGGGCTGGAAGAGTTCACAGGCTTTGTCTTTGGCAGAGATGGGACCAGATGACTAGAATAGTTAACCACAGTAATTGCCTGAAGCTGAAAACCCTCCATTTAAAAGCTCTGTATTTCTGCCTATGTTCAAGAAATTCAGATTTTGAGACCAGAGGTTTGCCATATTTTTCTCCTTTGATGTCAAAGTAAAAATCTCTTTCCTCATCCCCAAAACACTTATCCTCATTCTTCTGAATCAACCTCATGGACAAGTGCTGAGTTTTTGGTAACAAAAGTAGAAGAAACAAAGCATATCAAACATATCATTAACATGGAAGCTATACAAAAATTATTATATAAATTTAATAGTTATAATTAAATTTTCAACAGTGATTTTTTTTTTAATTTTGAATTTGAATAATTTTAGAGTTTATGTGAAAGAATAAATGTCCCAGGGAGGAGTGAAGAAAATCTTACCCAATCATATTTATCAAAGCATAATGTAAAACGTCTGAAGTGAAATAAATATAAAGCTTCTGTTAGAAAAAATAAATCAGAGGAACAACATAAAAAATCAAGATATAAATGCCAGAATACACGAGAAGTTAATATGCAACAAAGTTAGTACTTCACCTTTTGGAAAAGTAGCTTATTTATTAAATGATAATGCACAATTGCCTATTCAAAAAAGTTGAATTCCTATCACATTACATGTGCAAAACTAAGTTCCACATTTAAAACTATAGGGGTGGAGGAGACTTTCTTAACCAAGGATATAAAAACAAAACTATGATGGATAGATGTATATGATTATATAATTTTTAATAATATGGCAACAATACTATAAAAGGTAGTGGATAAATGATAGGGATAAATTATTTCCAGCATAGAAGAAATATAAAGGATAATTATATATGTGGTATAAGTAAGACTTCTATACATTGATTAGAAAAACAGACAACCCAATAGAAAACTAGAATAACCAATTCAAAAAATGAATAACCAATTCCCCAGTGCTGATGGGGATAAGATTAAAAAAATATTGTCATGTGGCATCAAAATGAATTGTTACATCTGTGGACATCACTCTGGTACTAATTACCAGGTAATTCCACATAACCAACCCACTTCTGGAAATCTACTCCATTAAATAAAAGCCCAGTGTGTAAGTGCTATGGGTTGAATTGTGTCCCACCAAAATTCATGTGTTGAAGCCCTATCCCCCAGTGTGATAATATTAGGATATGGGGCATTTGGGATGTGTTTAGGTTTAAATGAGGTCATGAGGCTGGGGCTCTCATAATGGGATTAGTGATCTTATAAAGAAGGACACCAGAGAGTGCTCCTGTATATATTCTCTCTCTCTCTCTCTCCCCACCACCCCCAGGAGGGTACTGAGGAAAGGCCATGTGAGCACACAGCAAGATGGTGACCATCTACAAGCCAGGAAGAGAGCCCTCATGAGGACCCAACCATGCTGGCACTCTGATATCAGATTTCCAGACTCCTGGAAGAAAACAAATTGTGAGAAAATGAATTTATGTTGGTTAACCTACTCAGTCTATGGTATTTTGTTATGGCAACCCAAACTTTCTAACACAGTAAGAATGTATGAACAAAGATGTCTGTTACAGCCTAATTTGTGTTGGGAAAAACTTTAAAAAATTGAATGCTCAATAAATTATAGTAGCTATACATCATGAAGTATTTTGCAGCTATCAAAATTAATAACTTATTATTAGAAGCATATGGTTGAATTGGAGGGAATTATACCAGGAATTGTTAAATGGTAATAATCTAAACAGTATATTATTTTTAGAAAATATGTTACTATATGTTTTTAAACATATGGTAACAAAATAAATAAACAAAATCCCAAATCTGACTTTTATTGTCATCATAGAATGTTAGTAGATACTCTATAGCTTGAGAAAAATTTAAGCAAGATAAATTTAGGTACAATATGCATTAGGACATTGTGAAAACAGTTTTGGTGTTCAGAGAGAGAGAAAAGACAAAGCTAGTTGGGAGACTTGTAAATTAGCAAAACCACACTAGAAAACACCTTGGCATGTCCCAACAAATTAAAGAGAAGCATATGACCCAGCAACTCCTCCATTATTATATAGATATAAATTCTAAATGAAATCATGCCCTTGTATACCAGGATACAGAAACAAAAACATTCACATCACTATCTTATTATAGTAATAGTTAACAACTGAAATAATTCAAATAGCTCTCAAGAGTCTAATGGATCATTGAAATTTAACATATTCATATAATTAAATTTTACTTAGAAATGCTTTTCATCATGTATCAGGATTACCTGAAAGACTTGTAAAAACACAGATTTCTGGTCCCTACCCCCAGACTTTCTGATTCAGTAAATCTGCAGTAGAGATTTCTCACAGGTTTCCAGAATGATGTTGATGCTGATGGCCAGAGAACCACAGTTTGAATACCACTGCTATGAAGCAATAAAAGTGAATATCGGCAGCCATGTACAACAACAATAAATCTAAAAAACTAATGAGTAGAAGATATAAGACACACCTCCAAACTACATAAATTATAAACTCATTCATATAAAATTCAAGTATGCATAACTATACTATGTTTTAGGGATATAATAATGGGTACTAATACTAAAAAATATGGAATTTCCTATCACAAAAATTGGATAATGTTTGTCTCTGGTGGAGATGGAGAGATATATGAATACATAAAAAGCCACGTTGGGGTGTCAAGTTCCAAATGAACTTTTTCTTTATCTGGGTAATGGTTACATAGATGTTGACTTTATAACTATTCTTTTTATTCTAATTTTTATTCCAATTATTCTTTATTCTGTATGTTTTGTGCAACCTTCTGTTTTTATAGCTTACTATAAAAAATATGAGATATGAAGCAATGACATCTTTACATGTGATGCCTTGCATATGATGGTATGAGCAAGGACCAAGATATAGAAGATACATATGCCAGGCTGTTAATACTGAATTTTGAGGCAAGTGGGGGTTGAATAGGGAGATAGATTTTGGGGCAAGTGGGAATTGAAAAGGGAGATAGAGGGCCAGGTGCAGTGGCTCATGCCTATAATCCTAGTACTCTGGGAGGCTGAGGCAGGAGAATCGCTCAAGGTCAAGAGTTCAAAACTAGCCTGAGCAAGAGCAAGACCCCCGTCTCTACTAAAAATAGAAAAAAATTAATTGGCCAACTAAAAATGTATAGAAAAAATTAGCCGGGCATGGTGGTGCATGCCTGTAGTCCCAGCTACTCAGGAGGCTGAGGCAGAAGGATCGCTTGAGCCCAGGAGTTTGAGGTTGCTGTGAGCTAGGCTGATGCCACGGCACTCTAGCCTGGGCAACAGAGTGAGACTCTGCCAAGAAAGAAAAGAAGAGAAAAGAAAAGAAAAGAAGAGAAAAGAAGAGAAAAGAAAAGAAGAGAAAAGAAGAGAAAAGAAAAGAAAAGGAAAGAAGGAAGGAAGGAAGGAAGGAAGGAAGGAAGGAAGGAAGGAAGGAAGGAAGGAAGGAAGGAAGGAAGGAAGGAAGGAAGGAAGGAAGGAAAAGGGAGCTAGAAATGATTATTCTTGCCTTTAAGCATTACTTATTGGATTGCTTAACTTGTCACAAGAAACACTTACTGCTTTTGAATTTATAATATGTGTCAAGTAACGAAAATGTAAATAAAACAGGAAAATTTGCTGGTAAATTAATCTGTCAGGCACTGTCTCTTGTCTATTTTCTTGATCTTTGTTCTTCTTTTATTATCCAAGTGACGTAATATATATTTAAAACTAAATGAAATCCTGCTGTTTTCTTCCTTGTTTTTTCTAAAGATGTAATTATTGTCCGAATCAGTATAATTTTTTAAAAAAATTATAGTTCAAATACTCACTTTTGGTTAGCACTTATAGCTTCTACATTCAGTAGAAATATTGAGCAGAGTATGAAGCCGTCACTGTGCTGTGATCAAGAAGACAGAAGGGAACAAGAGCAAGGTCCTGACCCGCAGAAAAGCAGCAGTCTAGTGGGAGAGACAGGCTTTACTCAAGTGGAGACCCAACTCGGTAAAATCACAATGTCTAAATTTGTGCTGTATTTGAGAGTGAATAACTCAGAGCCTGGCCAGGTATGTTGGGAAGCACCTTACAAGCACATTCTCCAGTAATTCTGTCGTAAACCCTGTAGAATGGCAGCACTGTTATCTTCCTTTTGGTGAGACCTAAACTTTACTCAAAACTGTGGAGCTATTATATGTTTGCAAGGACTCAG
Organism: Microcebus murinus; assembly: GCF_040939455.1. Lineage (NCBI taxonomy): Eukaryota > Metazoa > Chordata > Mammalia > Primates > Cheirogaleidae > Microcebus > Microcebus murinus. The sequence continues at coordinate 75,172,184 of NC_134112.1, read as the reverse complement.
AGTTTCATCTAACTCCAATGCCTTTGCTATTAATCGTGGTATACTTTACATTTATGTTTATATTTTACTCAATACTTGATCCAATCAGGTGGTATGCATCATAGAAATGCACCTTTTAGAAGAAGGTTTACAAATAATCATAAAATATTTCAAAAATATACACATCTTTATTTTTCTAAATAATAATATACCAGGCCAGTGTGGTGGCTTGTGCCTGTTATCCTAGCAATCTAGGAGGTTGAAGTGGGAGGATTTTTCCAGGAGTTTGAGGTTACAGTGAGATATGATGACACTACTGCACTCAACCTAGGGCAACAGAGAGAGATTCTTGTCTCAAAAAAAAAAATATATATCATTCCTTTGGCTTATAGCCTCTGGTTCCCTCTTCAAACAGTGGTCAGACTTGAGTTAACTACATACGGTAGACATCAGACTACACCTTGATATACCTTGATTTGGGTACTTACCAACTAAAGCAATTAAATTAAATAATATTTTAAAATGCTGGATAGTCTCTAGCACATAGCAAGTGATCAATAAATGTTAATTTCCTTTCCTTTTCCCTTCTCCAAACCGCTATGTCCTAGCAAATAAAAGCCAAATCCCCTGTATTAACATTCAAGGCCTTTGGTTGCTTTGATTCTCTCCCTCAATCTACTCTTCTAAGCTCAGCTCTATTATATCTTGTTATGCTCTGTGGACCTTTGGTCATTCTATAAACAGAATCTTTACTTTCTCTCCTCTGGCCATGTTCAAGCTGCTTCCTCAGCCTGGAATGTCATCTCCCTGCTTTTCCATCAATCAGAATTATATGCAGTCTTTAAGATAAAACTTCACTGCTGTCTCCATCCCTCAATCATGTTGCACTGCAGACATTTCCAAGTGCATAACTCTCTTTCCACATCCCCGACTTTTCATTATTTTCTGCTTCCTGCTAAGGTTACAGTTACAGTAAGTTGTTCATATATCTATCCTCCTCCCTGCTAGAGAGGAGATATTAAACAGCAGATGCAAAGACTTCTAATACAGGAGTCTTTGAATTCCTAACTACATTATAATTAAATTGAAGGAATTGATTTGTCTTTTTACAAAATACAAACATTTTCATTGGTGATTCAGCCATGTGCCTAGTAATGTTCAGTTTGTAGCCGTAAATCCATTTTGGAACATTTCCTCTTCCCTCCCTTTTATACATTCCCTCGTATATGCATATATAAAATGGACACATGTCTGCCTCCCTCATTAGATACAGTTTGTTACATAGAGGTACACACACACATACATACTCACAAATAGGCATTGCTCCCATTACAGTGCAGAGTACTAGACTTTTCACATAGATGCTCTAATCATTTGGTCATTCTTTCATTCACTCAATAAATAGCTATTGGTGCCTATTCTGTGTGAGGGCTGCACTAGATGTTTGGAATACAATAATGAACAAGTCAGACATGGTTCCTACACTCAAGTAACTCTGTCAGTGCTGGTATCTTCCTAAATCTAAAGTAGGACTCATGTTTTAAAGTCTCTTTCAATTTTTTCCTCTCGTTTTACCCAATAGACAGTCTGTCACCAGGTTGTATATAATTTTTCAGCTCTAAAATCTCTCACTGATGCAACCTTTATCCTTAAATCAATTTTCCAGCACCCTGATTACTTTATATCTACACAAGTCAGCAGCTTATATTTTCCAAGAGGAAGGCTTTAGTTTCTCCTTGAGCCCTATCTTTTATATTGATGACTGATAAATATACCTGGAACACACAATACTGAAAGTGACAGACTTGGAATGATTGACGTGATTGATTGATTGATTGATGTCAAACTTATCACACACAGTGTCTCCCTACTTTCTATTATATAACGCCTAAATTCTTCAGTCTGAATTTCAGGGACATAGATAATCTAGTCCCACTGGTTTTTATTCTTTATCACTGCCCAGTTACAGTCCCTTCACTTTCTTCCCAAACACAACATGCTCATTCATTCGATTATATGACAGATATTTTTCAATTCATGCCTTCTCACTCTTGCTTATTGCTGATTCACTAAGAAAGTTACCCACCAGCAATATCATTCCTTTTCTCCATCCCTTCCCCACACCCAACAGTCCTTCTCAGGTCTATTCTAGATCTACCATGCTTTTTTGGTGAATTTTGTGCCAAAAAGCTATTTCTTTGTTGTTGTTGTTTTTAACATTAAGGTTTGCCTTGTCAATCAGATTATAAGTTACATTTATTCATTCCACCAACCTATCTAGAGCATTGACCATGTGCCAGGCACTATGCTAGATGCTGAACATAAAAATATACCTAAAACATGGTTCTTGGCTTTCAGAAACTTTCAGTCTGGGAGAGCATAGATTGAGATCCATAATTATTTTAAGATATTAAATGTGTGCTGTGTTTAATTATTTCACCAACAGATATTGTATATCTTTGAGTAGCTCATACTACACATAATCTAGCCTACTGATGTGCACATAGTACAGTACTCCTTGATATGTGATTATGTCTGAATTCATAAATAATTCTTAAATTATTGCTATTTCAAAAGACTAATGAAGATAAAATATTTTTAGATATATAAGGGTAGCCTATTATCTAGCGACAACCACACATTTTATCTGATTTATATGGTAGCATGAAAGTCACTGAATAAGCAAGCATAGGCAATCTTAATAACAGATGAAATAATAAATGTTATGTGAGTATCTTTGCAAAAATAATCTTGAATAAAACTATTATAGGATTAGTAAATATTGTAAGAATGGCTTAACTTTCCCTATTGACTAAAGTTTGTGCTGAATTACAGCCATTTTTGCAACACAATAATACTAAGAAGTAGGTAAATAAACCTATTGAATTTTTTTGTTCTGCTGTATACATAGTGGGTGTAACAATAAATATTAACTAATCATGATAATATCTGGTTTAAAAATTGCTAGCAGTGATTGGGAACAGATTCAAAATTCTCAGAATAGTGCTAAAGTATCACCTTTCAATTTTAAGAATTATGCGTGGCTCCTAAGTGGTACACACCTGTAAAAATATTTATCGCATTATGAAGGTATGTACTGTCAATCATGTATTTTGGGAGAGGTTCCATTACTCATTTCACAGTCAAGCTAAGTCATGGGTTTAATTTCACTGGGATTCATAGCTAATAACCTGAACATTAGGTGGTGTGGACACACCACTCCCTGGTTCACATTAGGAATTATCCCTCACTCTCCCTTTTTTGAAGGCATATATTTAATAGTCTCTTCTGCAGAAAATAGGGATTATGGATTTTAATTTACAATCAAAAAGCAGATGGCCAACCAGGGCCAACCCGCTGCCAGATTGTCTTAGATAGAAGGAAAAATTTTAGATGAAAAAGAAAAAAACAAACACACAAACAAACATAGAGCAGGTGTAATTCCAAGGGAAAAGTGCCCAAAACTATAAAAAGATTCCATGGGAAGAAGTTGTGGAGCAGAGCAAGAAGGAGCAAGACATCAGCAGAGGTCAATCCCTGAGGGGCTTAGAGTCCAGCACAAAGGGTAAGTGGGGCAGTTCGTTTCTCCCTCCCTCACATCTCTGGGAGTCAACAGGCTCCCAAAGTCATTTTATTAAAAAGATACCTACACTGGAATGTTTATTGTATCACAATTCACAATTGCAAAGATGTGGAATCAACCCAAGTGCCCATCAGTTCATGAATGGATTAACAAAATGTGGTGTATGTATACCATACAGTACTACTCAACCATGAATAAGGATGAATTAATGCCTTTTGCAACAATTTGGATGGAACTGGAGACCATTATTCTACTATCTAAAGAATGGGAAAACAAACACCATACACACTCGCTATTAAATAGAAGAAACTGAAGAGCACACATGTGTACAGAGGGAAGCAAAACTCAGTGGAAATCAAGCAAGGGGGAGGGGTGAGGAGGGGATGGGCGAAAACTTATCTAACTGGTACAATGAACACTATCTGGGTGACAGGTACACTTACAGTCCTGACTCAAGCATTACAAAAGTAATCGAAACTAAAAATGATAGGGATTGTGGGGACACATGCTGTCATTGTTAAGAGTATGGAAAAAAATAGCATATGTAAACTTCTGACTAATCTGATTTTACTTATTGTAACCTCCAGTCCACTAAAGATGGGCTTCAAAGTATGGAAAAGATACTGCAGAAGCCAACCCGATATATGTTTTGAACTATGAGTTTTGGTTCATACTCACATATATATTCTAAAATTTTATAACAAATATACATTTAATAATTAAGTATCTTCATACTCTTATTTATAGTCATTTTTCCTCTGGGAATTCTTTTCAAAATGAATGGATTTCCTGAAAACCTATAAACGTAGAAAACTGTATTCTTGAATTACATAGCTAAGTTGTTTTAACTATGGCCATAGAGACCCTCATCATGCCTACCTGAAATGCTAAGTGATCTCCATGTACTCCTAATATATCAACCTTTATAACTAGTGGAAAAAAAAAGCAAAACCTGAAATAGTTTCTTTTTATACTGCTACCAGTAATCTTCTCACATGCATTATTATTTTGTTGTTTATTTTGAAACTCAGGTGCAGCGAGTTGGATCAATCATACTCCTTACACTTTTTATTCCATGTTATCACCATTGATCTTTGCAGAACCCATCAAAGCTGCTCTCTCAGCCTAATGTCCCACCAGCAATTCAGAAGAATTACCTTTTACCCACACCTGCACCATCGCTTGATAATATCTAGCTCTTCACATTTGCCTAAGTAAAGGGTGAAATAGGATAAGAGTAATTTTTGCCTAAGATGATGGACTTTGACTCTGAATAGATTTTATGGCACATGGAATTTAAAGGTGATCAATTATATTAGGACTTTAAAAAATATCTCATTAAGAAGATGTTTATGGAATTCCCCATACCATATAGAGAATATACATAGACTATACATTTGTAAACATACAAATGGAATTTGTACCTTTCCTAGAAATCAGATACCTTTTACTTTGTGGTTAAATGTTTTCAATTTTAATAAAACCAAGGACTCATTTCAACATGAGTACATTTTTTTTCTTTTTTAAAATTATAAGCAGTTTAAACAGAGATAAATTCATTTAATGGACATGAATCTATTTTATTGGTAACTGAAACATTCTAGTGACCATCTGAAAATAAAAGAAAATAAATAGAAATAATAATTATATAATTTAAAAAATAGAAAACCATGTTAATATAATGGAGGTCTGTTTCTTCCCTGAAGTTATTTTTTATACACCCTCTGGTCCTGAAAGCATAAAAAAGGATAAAAAGTATTATATTTTAAAAATTAAACATGATTATCAGGAGGTTTTAATACATTAAGAATGCCAACCAGAAAAAAAAATGTTTTAGACTATAAAATAGCTACTGCATCGCAAGTAATTAGGAAAAATACTTTGCAAAGAATTATAGATTAAAGACAATTATTTAGTAATGAATAGAAACAACTATCTAAAATGACTCATTTAATTGGTTTGACATTTGAAACCAAAACTCTAAAGAAAGAGAATTTTAAATTACTTCGTGATTAGAATAGAATTTAGGCTCTGAACTAATTTAGCTGGGAATTATTGGAAGTGTCTAAGTGGCTATTGTACATAATGAAGTTGGATTTTGTGTTTTTGTGAATGGAGAGAGAATAAAAATGGGTTTGGTGCCAAGAATGAGCTTCCGTGTAATTGTGATCAGCTTTGTCCAATGACTAGCTCTGAGAGACAATATTTGTAATTTTGTTATATTATTTAACCCATGACATTTAGCAGTAAGTTTTTCTTAACCTGTTTTATGGCACAGGAAAATAAAAACCAACCAAAAAACCTTAAATTCCTTCTCTCAGATCTCTGCAGATTGATGATGGTCTGAAAATTTTTAGGTAGGTATGACTAATGTGTATAAAGTAGAGTCTCCAGTATTCTACAAATGCTGCCGAGGGAGACTGGGAATTTGCTGAGTTTTGTTATGCTAATGTATCTACACGCAAATTCCTTTTCAAAATGAGGCCAAGGTGCCAGATCTATGTAGAGGAGTCCTCTAGCTAGTCAAGAATCATCACTTTCTACTCTCTTTTACATAAAATCAGCATTAGTGAGCTGAGGGCTGTCCCTACCCTGCAGCCATTATGATAAGACAAATGGGAAATTGCCCTGGCTAATCATGAGATGTCAACCTTTCTCTCTGTTGTTCTATCTCAGGTCTTTTCTCCACTGACCTCACAGGGAAGAAGGAATGAGACTCTCACCAGGACTGATCCCTTTCCGGCTTCTTATATTAACCAAGAGGCTAGAGAAGATGGTTGTCTGATCACAGGTAGTAATTTGGGCCTTAGCTTGAATTCCAAACAAGAGCAAAAGTCCCATTGAACAGCCTTTTATAAGAGAAAGATCAGATGGATCTGGAAATGAAAGTAGCTTGAGTAGCATGAGCAATTAATGATGTCAAGAATAAATATTTGTGGAGTTTATAACAGGAAGGGTGGGAGAAAATAAAGTCAGAGAGGGATCTATTAGCATTCTAGAACTTTACCATGCTGAGTAATAAGACATACTATATTTTTTCTTTTCCTGGTAAGAACGTAGGTTAATTCCAGAGGCACATGTAGGCTAACAAAAATGGTTCTGCAGTTTGAAATGGCTGACTGTGATACAATGCAGTGGCCACTTAGGGGTAAGTTTACTCAGAGAAGAGAAGGGAAGATCATTCATCAAATGTTAAATATGAGGTATTTGGAGTAGAAACCACTAAACTATCCCAGTAAAATGGTGCAGAGAAGAAGCAGTGCAACCCCCACTGGGTGAGCACAATACTGCAGCCACGGTGGAGGTGCAATATTCATACCTATTTTGAAGAAAGCACCTGCTGTGGGGAGTGTAGTTAACTAATAGATCCAGCTGCTGTACCCTCAGGATCTGCTGCAGCAGGGTTGCTAAGGTCCTGTTCTCCCAGTATGGTCCCAGCCATTGACTAACATGGTGGCCATTTCTGCCCAATGCAAGACTCTTCTAATGGAGGAATTCTTGCTCTAGGGATCCCCCTTGGCTTGCCTGAGACATTCTGAGAGCTACCATGAAGCCTGAGCTTTTTTCTTACCAAATCTTTTTTTTTCCATTCTAATTTTATTATTTTATTATTTTATTTAATTTTTAATTTTTCATATCATGGGGGGTACAAATATTGTTAGGGTTACATATATTGCCCCTGCCATCCCCCCCCCCACCAAAACATCAAGCATGTCCTACTCTCAGGTGGTGCGCATCGCACCTATTTTGTAAGTGTAAATTCTTCCCTTCCTCCCTCCTCCCATTTGCCCACCACCCGATAAAAGTTTGTTTGCTTGTTTGTTTGTTTGTTCCCTTTTTTTGACCTTTGGGTTACATTGTATATCTTAGCCTTTCTCTTGGAAAGTTTAGATGTATTCCAAATCTTTTTTTTACCCCTCACTTTTCACAAGTGTCAGACATGCATTGTGTCTGAAAACTCTCCCTGCCTGTCCCCAGTCTCCCTTCCCAGGCATTTTTCCTAATAAATCTCTGGCACTTCTAATTCTGTCTTAATGTCTGCTTTCAGAAGGACTTTAACAGACACAGGGGATGATCTGACAGTCTTTGTTTAGGTAGAGGGAAAGAATAGCAAAAGGCTCTTAATGATAGTGCTAAAAGAGGTACTTATCACTTCAGTGTCCAATCTTAAAACCATTTCTAAAATTTCCCTGTCTAGCACGGTGACAGACTACATATATCAACCACATTTTCTGCTGAAAACTAAAGTGCAGGGTAAAATATTCTAAATATATTCTTAATTCCATCAATGACTTGGCATTTAGTAAGGAAAACTTAGAGAACAAAACCTAAATTAAAATGAGAACCCAAGCAATTATATGGAGTGCTAAAACTAATGTTGATAATGAGGCTATTTGGTAGACTTTGTGAGCTGGAACTTCGGTTTTAATAAACATTCAAGATGTAGGATAGTTTATAAAGAATGAGCTGACAAAGCTTAGGGCCTGAAAAAGTTGGGAAACAGTGTTTCCACATAAAGACACCTCATTATAAGAGTAAACAAATAAGCTAAACCATTCTGACAGACGCTTAAATGTGTCAAGGATTCAAACAAAAGTTGCCTCTCTCAAATTTTGGTGACGAATTATGAAGAAAACATCTGCCCTAGGAAATGTGTGATGCATGTGCAACATTATGGCAGGTTGAATGAAAAATTCAACTTTATAGCATATTTTTTCAATGTGAATTCTCATTGATTTGGTATTTGAAGAACCTTGGGTCATGACTTTGGTATAAGGTGGTTCCAGGTTGATGTTTGTAAATGAAATTTACAATTAATGATTAAATGAAACACACATGAAATCTCCAGGAAGAAATGCACCAGGCCTCAAAAATTCTCACAAATAAGGTTTTGAGATATGATGTCATAATCAAAAGTCACAAATGAGCTGGAAGGCAATCATACCTGAGAACCTGGAGAAACAATGTACCATAGAATGAGATCAGCAAAGACTTGCTATATAATTATCAGATTCTATAGAATAAATCTTTTTTATAAGTTTGCACAAATAAAAAGTGTTGAAAGATGAATAAATAGCAAAGGTGTATACAAAAGTACACACAGAATATTTTAATAAGTGAAATCCACATCCAGAAATGAAAGATAGAGTAACTGAAGAGAGTGAGTCTGAAGAAATCAACTACAATACAGCATGGAGAGAAAAATATGAAAAGAAGTAAGTGAACATGGAAGATACTCATCATTTGAAAATTTAGAGAGAAAGTAGAAAAAGAATGGAATGGATACAACATTTGAAAAGATAATGACTGAGGATTTTCCAGAACTGATGAAAGAAACATACTTTGGGAAGGAATTTAGAAGCTTATATACCCTTCATAAACTAATTTTGCCTCTAATTCAAATTCTTTTAAATCCTTAGAAACATGTTTTTAATGATTTAAGTGTACATAGCCATGTAACATACCTTCCTCACATTAAGTCAAATTATAGCATTGAATTACAAAAAAATTTTTTGGTGGATAAATAGTTATTTGTCCTTAGGCTCCTGGTCATCTTTTCATCACATTTCTTAAAATCACATTGCTTAAAATCACAATCCAGTGATTTTTAAATCCCAATTAGCAGAATAGTTTCTACATGAGTCATTCTCTTCTGAAAGTTAAGGCATGATGTCACAAGGAAAACAAATTACTGTATGCAGAAATCCAGTAAATCAACCATAAGAAAGAACAGATAGTTTTTTGACATATTTGGACATTCAAAAACTGAGATATTTTAACTCTCATATTTAGTTCTTTTATTTCCCACACCTGTCTAATTTAGATTAGACACTCTTTCTGACAGAAAAGTATCAAATACTTCCATCTTTGGTTTGTAAGAATATATTGGTTGTCACCTTTAAAATGAAAATATGTTTTTGTTGATAATAAAAGTAACATAATCACTTTAATATTCCTATATATAATATAAAGTCAAACATGAATTCTTCAACACAGATTAAGTTTAATAAAAATAATCCAAATCAATAAAATATTCTAATATTCTTAATAAAAGGTCTTTGTTTAATATATAGGAAAATAATGAACTTTAGATAAAGTAAATTGATGTTATTCTTAAATACTTACGCTAGTAGTTTAAAAGAAGGATAATAATCTACCAGTTGTTGCAATACTTATTAGAATTGTCATTTTTCTAATATTCTTACATAAAATATAAATGTATATACTACTATATATCCTACATATATACATTATATATAAAATATATACATATGTAAATAATATATATTTGCAAAATCTTATGTAGTATATGGTGATAATTATAATTCTCACTATTTTCTGGATTTTGAGATAATCCAGAGACTAGTACTGTAGCTCAGATAGCTACTTGACTCTATGCTTGGAATCCAAACTTTCTCTTTTCTCTCTCCTTGTATTTCCTGCCAAATCAAACAGGGTATCATTGTACAATGACATTAATGCGTCTTCTCAGGTAAAGTAATCGAATCAGAGCTCAAAAAGAGTTCAGCAATTTCATCTCTGTTTACAGAAATGAGCATGTTGCATGTCCAGCTCTTATAAGTTTTGAGAGGCCAGGTGAATAAATGATTTTTTTTTATTCTGACCTATGATCACTACTCTTAGAAACCTAGTGGCACAAGCATACCCAGAGGCTCAACAGTGTCATGCTGATAAGAGTGTCTGTTCTGTGTGATTGCCTGTTCTATTAGACACCTACGCTACTAGTCCCAGCACTATCAGCCTCCCCAGTTGTTTGATATATGGACTTAGGAGAAATGAAACATTCCATGTGGGTAAGAATATTGATTAATGCGGCTCAGAATTCCATCTCACAGGCTTAAGAGAAAATGTGCAGAGATTATAGCAACTCGCCTTCATGAATTCAACTATCAGAGGTCAGAGATATTTTTGGAAATTTTTCATTTCCTTTTAAAAGTCATTTATATGTCTTTTATTCATAAATTTAGCAAAATCTCCTCTGAGTGTACATGTAAATATAAAGCTCCTTTTGGATAAACAATTAAAGCAATAACTTCATGTATTTACTACTGGGAGAAAACTCCAAACACGACCTTGAACACCTGGTCAGATGATTATTATACTTTCAAAGAAAAGAGTTATTACTGGAAGAGAAAAACTGGAGAATGGATAACAGAGAGAGAAAAGGATAAAAGGTAAAAGAAACTTCTAAGGAAACCTCAGAGTGACAACATACTTTTTCGAAAAATGGGAGAACAGAATTATTGCTTCAAGAAGTGCAGACCCCCTTTCCCCATTCTGTCCTTCTCATGTGCTCACAGAAGCTTTAAAAACAAACGATATCTAAAACTTGGAATGATACTAAAGGTGAGTCTTGAGAAAATTCACAAGAAAGGACATTTCCCTGTGTAGCTAGAACAAATGCTGGTGTTCGAGCTGGCAGTGCTGATTTCTTAGTATTTCACCAAATGCGTCCCAGATGTACGATGAATTTTTGGAGAGACGCTGGTATTATGAATCCAATATTAACTTTCTATTTGCTCTCAAGAAGTTTAGAATTTTCCCATAATATGAGAAAAACACACAATTAGTATGTAAAAATAGGAATAGATGGAACAAATTTAAATAAGCATTAAGGGAGAAAGATGATTTGGATATTTTCCCAATCTCTTCTGTAAGAGAAGAGCTCCTTAGAAAATTATGGAGGGAAAACGTGGCAATCTATTTTTCTATTTCTTCTCTTTTTCACTTTTAACAGTTTTATTGAGGTATAATTAATATACTAAACAATTTCTCCATCATAAATGTGCAATTTGCTGATTTTTAGTAGGCTTATACACTTGTGCAATATTCACCACAATCCAGTTTGAGAACACTTCCATAACCACTGTAAAAATCCCTTGTTTTGTTTATAATCAATTGCAGATTTCATCTGCAGGAATATAGTGATTGGTTTATTTTTATGTAGATTTGACTTTCCTAGAAATTTTATATAAACAGAATCATAAAATGTATGGAATGTTATGTCTCCTTTCTTTTTCTTAAACATAATTTTTGAGATTCAGTCATGTCATTGTAAAAACAATTTGTTCTTTTTCATTGGTATTATTCCATTTTGTGGTTATACTGCATTGTGTTTATCCATTCAAAAATCAATGGATTCTTCCCCAGTTTTTGGCTATAAATATTATGAATAATGCAGTTATGAATATTTGTGAATAGGTCTTCCTGTGGACATGTGTTTTTGTTGCTCTTGGGTGGATACCTTAAAGTGGAATTGCTGGTTTGTAACTATGAAGCAGTTTTACAAAGTGGCTGTACCATTTTACATTCCTATGAAAAATGTAGGAGAGTCTTAGTGTATTTTCACATCTGTATTAGATTCCTATTATTACTGTAATGAATTACCACAGATTTAGTGGCTACAAACAATACAAATATATTACCTTACAGTTCTGGAGGTCAGAAGTTCCAGTGGATCTCTTGGGGCTAGAAGCAAGGTGTTGGCAAAGCTGCCTTCCTCCTGTAGGCTCAGGACAAATGTGTTCCTTGCCTTTTGTGGCTTCTAGAGGCTGCCAGCATTCCCTGGCTCCTGGACCCACATCATTGCAACCTCTGCTTCCATCATCACATCTTCTTCTTCCCTGACTGACCCTTCTGCCTCCTTCTTATAAGGACCTTTGTGATTTAACCCAAGATAATCTTCCCATTTTAAGATCCTTAACTTAATCATATCTACAAAGTTTCTTTTGCCATGTGAGATAGCCTCATTCTTCCTGTTTCACAATTCCTCAATTAATGAAGGCCCTGGCTAATTCCAGTATTATTAGTGAAAGAATATCCCCAGTGGCTGGTTTTACTGGCCCCAAATCTCAGTTACCCAGTAACTCTGGCACATGTTGTCAGGTCTTCCAAACTATCCATTGCCTATATAACTCCATTTACTGCCTTCCATTTGCTGAAGGCCCACCACTGTAGTACATCAGTAGGCGGTCTAAATTCTGGACTCAGTTTTATGTTGTATATCACCCATTTTTTCCCATGGATTGTATCCCAATTTTATTCTACTTGCCTATATCCCTAACCCAGCCCCATATTTGACTAAGAAAAAAATCCCAGCTTCTGCTTACACATTTACATTCCTGAGATAGTAGCCACATCTCTTATTTAACATTCCAAGGTTAGGTTAAATCCCAGACATAATCTCCTATTTACCAATTAGAAACAGTATCTAATTTTTCTCTTGCACAGAATTCTTTGTAGGCTCTACAATGGCACTGCTGATAAATTACCTCATTTCTTTATATGCTTGAGTTTCTATAAGTAGGTATTGTTAAATTTATCATTATCAGAAAAGAATAAAGCATTCAGTTTTATATGGCACTGTGTTAGATGCTCTAGAAAAGTAGATTTGACAGCATTGGTTCCTGTTCTTCAGGAAGTTATTTTATGATATAAAAAAGAGATACAGACACACATTTTAAAATAAGATTCTACATTATGTGAGGGGAAAGTAATTTGTTATAGTTATAGTCCAAGGGCTTCAGGAGTGTCCACTGGGGATGATGGATGATAACGTACTATCCTCTTATTTCAAAGAATTTATTAAATGTATCTATCAATGTTTTTTAGGAGGACAATGATCCATGGCACAATAATGAAATAGACTTTGCAGTGGGTTCCTAAATATGCCATGCTGATGATCTTTACTTACATTGTGTTTCTCTTTTCCCTCTTTCTCATATTTCCAGAAAGTTTACCTTCTCATTGGTGGTCCCAGAATTTAAAATATATGATTAAAAACAAATATCTTGTATTATATATAATTCTGGAAAGAAAATGACTTATTCAGTTAAACATCATGCAGAGTTGGAAGAAATGAATGTGCTTCATGTGTAAGCACTGTTTCAGAGGTTACTAAACACTTCTCCTAATGGTTTACATTTGACAATGTCATTTTCAGTCATTTATTACTTGATATTCACAGTACTACCATGACAGAATTGGATAAATAACTCTTAGTCCTATTTATGAAAACTCAATCCTTAGGTGCAAATGAAAAGACTCAGCCAATGTTATAGATAAAATGTTTAAGGACTAACATGGCTAGATATTACTATTCTCTAGCCAGTGCCATTTCTTGGTAAGTCAGGACTATAGAAGACATCCTTTTCTTTTTCTCTTAAGCATATAAGGCAAATTAAAGTGTTCAGTTGGACGAGAAAAGAGTCTAATCAAATATAGAAGGAGCAAGTTATGTGTTCCATTAACCAAGAAGAAATATATAAGGACTTTTCTTATTGTGGCATGAAGAGGTCAGCAAATCCTCTCAACAAAAACTAAGAATAGAACTGGAAAAACCTAACAAAAATAACTATTTAATTGTCTTGAAATTAACCAAAGGGAGGCAACACATTGAGAATTATTTATTCTTAAAAAACTGGTAGACCTTCAAGTGAAAATAGCAGGAAACTTCAAAATGACCATTAAAAATATGTGTCAGGAGAGAAGCAGGGGGTGGGGGGGAGATCAAGATGGCAGATGAGAAACACCACCAAACAAAGTGTCTCTGCAGAAAAGACAGATTCTAGCAGAAATTAGAAAAAAGAAGCAAGAAGACGAGCATACAGCGGATGAGGGCCGGAAGGAGGGGTACCTGAGACTCCGGGAGACTCCACGGGAGGAGGTTGCGGAGGAGAACTGGAAGCTGAGAGCGCCGGAGCAGCCTGGAGACCAGGGGGAAGGGTAGGTGGATTTGCCGTTTCCGCTCCCCTGCATCTGGGACTGCTGGTGGGCTCCCCAGCGGGTGGAGAGACCTGCGGACACCAGCCCAGAGACGGATGCCACCAGCTAGTGGTGAGCCTGTAGCGGACGAGGCACCAGGCTCCCAAATCCCTCAGGGCACCTCCGTGTGCACGGACCCGAGCCACATGGCAGGCACTATATTGCCTCCTTCTCCCCTCCGCCGACCCTACCCGAGGCTGCCCAAAGAGGCAATACAGCCACCAGGGAGAGGCACCTCCAGGGAACGGAACCTTCCCTTTTGGGACCCTACAGCTGACTAAGGGGAACTCAGACTGTGAGCTCCCTACCCGCCAGCCCTCCCAGGTGCTGCTGGCACGGTGTTCCCAGGAGAATGGTGTAGACCTTGAGGCTGAGAGACGTAGACCCAGCTTGGGCTTCCTGTGGGTGAATTGGGACCGGCACTCCTCTCCCTGGTGGGGATACAGTTTGAACTCTGGGGCCCAGAGGTCAGACCTGAAGACCAGATCCCGTGCACCGAGGTCTCACATTGTCCAGGGCACAGAAGGGATATACGTGAACAGACTACTAAGGTGTGTGTGCTTTCAGGGGCAGATCAGCATCCTAAAGGGCAACCCTCCTCCCAAAAGGAGGCCTTACGCCCAGCCCAGGTGGCATTCCTGCGCAGGGAACCTCCCCGCTGGCATCACAGTCCAGGGATGCCTGATGGCGTGTGGTCTGGCCTGCTGGCAGAGGCCCACTAGTAGCTGCGGAGTTGGGGAGGGTGGACAGAAGTGAGGCCTGCTCCAGACTACGGGTCTCAGACAGCCCCACCCCCACACGCAGACTTTCTGGCTGAATGGGGCCATTCCAGCCCCTCCCTGACAACTTTTCCTGGAAGCAGAGAACAGAACTTTGACCCCTGCTAAGGCATTGGTGGTGCCTGAGGGCAGGCTTACCCAACCCAGCTCTGCCCAGATTCTCTCCTAGACCAGTCCTCACTGAGGGGGAGAAAAGGACACACCTGGAAGTTCCAGGGCCCCACCGACCACCTGAGGCACTAGAGTGCCTCCCTACAGGAACAAGAGCTGATAACAGGACACAAAAACAACAGCGTAGCCTGTTCCTCCAAGCAGGGGCCAGCTACTGACAGGAAGGGCATCCTGCACAGCCTTGTCATGGCACCTACTGACTCATTATACAGGGAGTGGTTGCATCTCACCCACAGACACCACCTAACGGCTCAGAAACTAAACAAGGTGTGTGAATACCCAAACAAAAACCTAAAGGAAAGAAACAACAACTGATCGACATGGGAAGAAATCAGCGAAGGAACTCAGGAAATATGAAGAATCAAACAGAAAACACATCTCCAAAGAGGAGCACCAGCCCCCTAGAAATGGACACCAACCAAAATCAGGCAACCAAAATGACAGAAGAGGAATTTCGTATGTGGATCATAAGAACACTTACCGACCTACAAGAACAACTCAATAACCAACACAAAGAAACCACAAAAACCTCCAGGACCTAGAACAAAAGTTCACTAAAGAAATAGGCACAATGAAGAAAAGTTTAAGCGAACTTCTGGAAATGAAGAATCAACTCAGGGAACTACAAAATACAGTGGAAAGTCTCAAGAACAGGGTAGATCAAACAGAAGAAGGAATCTCAGAGATTGAAGAAAACACCCTCCAACTAAATAAAACCATCACAGAGATAGAGCAGAGAAACAAGAGAAAAGAGCAAAGCCTACAAGAGCTGTGGGATTATGTGAAGAAACCTAATTTGAGGGTCATAGGGTTACCAGAAGGGGAAGAAGACAACACTCAAGGGTTGGACAAGCTATTTGAAGATATAATAGAGGAAAATTTCCCAGGACTTGCTCAAAATCTTGATATATATGTTCAAGAAACTCAGAGGACCCCCGGGAGATTCAATGCAAACAGGAAGACGTCACGAAATGCAGTCATCAGACTGACCAAAATATCAACTCAAGAGGCCCTTCTAAGAGCTGTAATATGAAAGAAGCAAGTGACATACAAGGGAAAGCCAATTCGAATAACACCAGACTTCTCTAATGAGATTTTACAAGCAAGGAGAGACTGGGGCCCCATTCTCACTCTTCTGAAACAAAACAATGCCCAGCCTAGAATCTTATTCCCTGCAAAACTAAGCTTCATATATGAAGGAGAAATAAAGACATTCTCAGACAAGCAAAGTCTCAGAGAATTCATCAAGACAAGACCAGCCCTACAAGAAGTACTCAAAACAGTGTTACGCACGGAACACCATAATAAAAACTCATGAATATAAAAACAATCAAAACCCAAAGTTTAAGGCCAGATAATACAATGGCTCAAGAGAAAAATCAAAGCAACAACATCCAACCCAACAGAATGAACAATAATCTACCTTACCTATCAGTTCTCTCAATAAATGTGAATGGTTTAAACTCTCCACTCAAGAGACATAGGCTGGCTGAATGGATAAGAAAATACAGGCCAAATATATGCTGTCTTCAGGAAACACATCTAACCTGCAAGGATGCATATAGACCAAAAGTAAAAGGGTGGAGATCAGTATTCCAGGCAAGTGGAAGCCAAAAGAAGGATAGCGTGGTAGTTCTAATTTCAGACGATTTAGTCTTTGAACAAACATAAGTAGTGAAAGACAAAGAGGGTCATTATATAATGGTGAAGGGCACACTTCAACAAGAAGAGATAACAATTTTAAATATATATGCACCCAACTTAGGTGCACCCAGTTTCATAAAGCAAACCTTACTTGATCTAAGCAAATGGATTAATAGCAACTCCATAATCACTGGAGATTTCAACACCCCACTGACGGCACAAGACAGATCCTCCAAACAGAAAATTAATAAAGAAATAATGGACTTCAACAAAACTCTGGAACAATTGGTTCTGACTGACATTTACAGGACATTCTACCCCAAATCCACTGAATATACTTTCTTCTCATCAGCTCACGGGACATTCTCTAAGATTGACCATATCCTAGGACACAAAGTAAATCTCAAGAAATTTAAAAAAATAGAAATCATACCATGTACCTTCTCAGATCACAGTGGAATAAAAGTAGAAATCAACCCTAACAGAAACTTACATTTCTACACAAAAACGTGGAAATTAAATAACCTCCTACTAAATGATTACTTCATAAATGAAGAAATCAAGATGGAAATAAAAAAATTCTATGAAGAAAATGACAATGGAGAGACAAGTTATCAAGTCTTCTGGGACACAGCTAAAGCAGTTCTGAGAGGAAAGTTTATCTCCATAAATGCCTATAACCAAAAGACAAAAAGATCACAAATAGACAATCTAACAAAACGACTCAAAGAGCTGGAAAAAGAAGAACAGACCAGCCCCAAACCCAGCAGAAGGAGTGAAATCAATAAGATCAAATCAGAACTAAACGAAATTGAAAACAGGGAAGCTATTCAGGAGATCAACAAAACAAAAGATTGGTTCTTTGAAAAAATAAACAAAATTGACCCACCACTGGCTAAGCTAATGAAAAGCAGAAAAGAGAAATCTCTAATAAGCTCCATCAGGAACAAAAAAGGAGATATCACAACTGATCCCAAAGAGATACAAGATATAATTTATGAGTACTACAAAAATCTTTATTCACACAAACTGAAAAATGTGGAGGAAATGGACAAATTTCTAGAAACATACAGCCTCCCTAGGCTCAATCAGGAAGAAATAGATTCCCTGAACAGACCAATCTCAACAGCTGAAATAGAAACAGCAATTAAAAATCTCCCTAAAAAGAAAAGTCCCGGTCCAGATGGTTTCACACCCAAATTTTACCACACTTACAAAGAAGAACTAGTACCTATCTTACAGAAACTATTCCACAATACTACTCAAACTGATCTACAGATTCAATGCAATATCTATTAAAATCCCATCAGTATTCTTCATAGATATAGAAAAAATAATTTTACGCTTCGTATGGAACCAAGAAGACCCCGAGTATCAAAAGCAACTCTAGGCAACAAAAACAAAATGGGAGGCATTAATATGCCAGATATCAAACTATACTACAAAGCTGTAGTAATTAAATCAATATGGTATTGGCACAAAAATAGGAATATTGACCAGTGGAACAGATCTGAGAATCCTGATATAAAACCATCCTCATATAGCCATCCAGTCTTTGACAAAGCAGACAAAAACATATGCTGGGGAAAAGAATCCCTTTTCAATAAATGGTGCTGGGAAAACTGAATAGCCACCTGTAGAAGGCTAAAACAGGACCCACACCTTTCACCGCTCACAAAAATCAACTCACACTGGATAACAGACTTAAACCAAAGGTATGAAACTATTAGAATTCTAGAGGAAAAAGTTGGAAACACTCTCCTAGACATCGGCCTAGGCAAAGAATTTATGAAGAAGTCCCCAAAGGCAATCACAGCAGCAACAAAAATAAATAAACGGGACATCATCAAACTACAAAGCTTCTGCACAGCCAAAGAAATAGTCATGAAAGTAAACAGACAACCTACAGAATGAGAGAAAACTTTTGCATCCTATGCATCCGATAAGGGACTGATAACTAGAATATACTTAGAACTCACGAAAATCAGCAAGAAAAAATCAAATAATCCTATTAAAAAGTGGGCAAAGGACTTGAACAGAAACTTTTCTAAAGAAGACAGAAGAATGGCCAACAAACATATGAAAAAATGCTCAACATCTCTAATCATCAGGGAAATGCAAATCAAAACCACAATGAGATATCACTTAACCCCAGTGAGAATGGCCTTTATCAAAAAGTCTCCAAACAATAAATGCTGGTGTGGATGCGGAGAGAGAGGAACACTCCTACACTGCTGGTGGGACTGCAAACTAGTTCAACCTCTGTGGAAAGCAATATGGAGATACCTTAAAGCGATACAAGTGAATCTACCGTTTGATCCAGCAATCCCATTGCTGGGCATCTACCCAAAAGATCCAATGACACCTCTACAAAAAAGACACCTGCACTCGAATGTTTATAGCAGCACAATTCATAATTGCAAGGCTGTGGAAACAGCCCAAGTGCCCATCAATCCAAGAATGGGTTAATAAAATGTGGTATATGTATACCATGGAGTACTATTCAGCTCTAAGAAACAACAGTGATACAGCACATCTTATATTTTCCTGGTTAGAGCTGGAACCCATACTATTAAGTGAAATTTCCCAAGAATGGAAAAACAAGCACCACATTTACTCACCTGCAAATTGGTATTAACTGAGCAGCACCTAAGTGGACACATAGGTACTACAGTAATAGGGTATTGGGCAGGTGGGAGGGGGAAGGGGGGCGGGTATATACTTATATAATGAGTGAGATGTGCACCATCTGGGGGATGGTCATGCTGGAGACTCAGACTTGTGGGAGGAGGGGGGAATGGGTATTTATGGAAACCTTAAAATCTGTACCCCCATAATATGATGAAATAAAAAAAAATATGTGCCAAGAAATAAAGGCAATTGGGTTCAAAAAATGAAAAGAAAATATGATTACAATGGCTCAATACATACGTAATCTCAATAAAGAAGTAGTAATTATGAAAAAAAAAACTGAAATTTACAACTTAAAAGTATACTAAGTGTAATTAAAGATTCACAAGATGGGTTCAATAACAGATCTGAGATAGAAGAAATAGAAATAGAGGCCTGGGAGGTATATCAACACAAATTATCCAGTTCAAAGAACAGTGAGAAAAAATTGAAGGAAAAGGAATAGACTCTCAGAAATATATGGTATTCTATAAAGCACATAAACATCTCAAATGGCAGCCCTGGGCTTTCACGATGAGAAGCTGGAACAAAAGAGCCATCAAACCCAAAGTAAATGAAAATAATTATTTAATAAAGTTCAAAGCAAAAATATAAAGAAGAAAGCAGAAAAATAATAGAGAAAGCCAGTGATACCAAAAGATAATTCTTTGAATAAAAACAACAACATTAAAAAACTTTTAGATAGGCTGATGAAGAAAACCAGAAGACACAAATTATCAAAATCAGGAATGAAAGAAGAACACCACAACAAACTCTAGAAAATTATAAGGGAATATCATGAAAAACCATATACCAAAAATTGGACAAATTATACAAAATAGACAAATTATTAGAAAGACACAAAGTACCAAAACTTTTTCAGGGAGAAGTAAAAAAACTGAATAAATGTAGGCAACATGGAGATAGAGAATTGTAACCTTCCAATAAAAAATAGTCAGGCTCAGAAGACTTCACTGCCAAGAAAGATATAATATTAATACTACACAGACTCTTTCAGAAATAGAGTAGCAGGGAACACTTTCTATCTCATGTCAGACTAACATTACCCTGATAGCAAAGACATCTCAAAAAGGAAAACTATAGTTCAACATCCCTCATACTACAAATAGATGCTAAAATCCTTTAAAAGAATTAGCAAACTGAATACAGGAACATATAAAAAAAGATTACCTGCCATGAGCAAGTGGTATTTGTCCCAGTAACTCAAGATTGGTGTAAGATCTAAAAGGAAATTAATATTATACACAGTATTAATAGAACAAAACATACAAAATGCCATCACTATGGATGCAGAAAAAGCCTTTCGACAAAATACAATGGTCGTTAATGATTTAAAAAAAACTCCCAAAAAAATTTAAAGGGAGCCTCCTTAACAAAAGGACATCTGCAAAAATAGCTATAGCCTACCTCATACTTAATGATGAAAGACTAATATCAACAAAAATATATATCCATAGGAAGACCTATTTACAAATGTTTATAAGTGCATTATTCATTGTATTTATAGACAAAAACTGGGGAAGATTTCATTGATGTGTGAATGGATAAACACAATGCAGTATAACCCCATAATGGAATAATACCAATGAAAAAGAATGAATTGATTATACAATGACATGAATGAACCTCAAAAAATTATGTTAAGAAAAAGAAAGCACGCACAACATTCTATATGTCGTATGATTCTGTTTCTATAAAATTTCTAAGAAAGTCATATCTACATAAAAACAAACCAATCACTGTATTACTGTGGATGAAAGATGCAATTGATTATAAACAAGCACAAGGGATTTTTACAATAGTTATGGAAGTGTTCTAAAACTGGATTGTGGTGAAGATTGCACAAGTGAATAAGCCTATTAAAAATCATCAAATTGCACATTTATGATGGAGAAATTGTTTAGTATATTAATTATATCTTAATAAAGAGATATAATTCTTATATCTCAATAAAGAGATATAATTTCACCATTAAAAGTGAAAAAGAGAAGAAATAGAAAAATAGATTGCCACGTTTTCCCTCCATAATTTCCTAAGGAGCTCTTCTCTTACAGAAGACATTAAGAAAATATTTAAATCTTCTTTCCCCATTAATGCTTACTTAAATTTATTCATTCTATCCCTATTTTTACATACTAATTATCCGTTCGTCTCATATTATTGGAAAATGCTAAACTTCTTGAGAGCAAATAGAATAATTAATGTTGAGTTCATAATACCATCCTCTCTCCAAAAATCCACCATATGTCTGGGACACATTTGCTGAAGCATTGAGAAATCAGCACTGCCAGCTCAAACACCAGCATTTATTTTAGCTACATAGGGAAATGACCTTTCTCATGAGTTTTCTCAAGATGATGAGCCCTTGGTATCATTCCAATTTTTAGATGTTGGTCGCTTTTAAAGCCTCTGTGAGCATATGAGAAGGAAAGAATGGGGGAAAGAGGGTCTGTACTTTTTTAAAGCAGTAATTCTGTTTTCCTATTTTTCAAAGAATTATATTGTCACTCTGATAATTTCATTAGATTTTTTTCTTTTACCTTTTACATTTTTCTCGCTCAGCTGTTTGTTCCCTAGCTTTTCTCTTCTAGTAATCACCTTTTTTTTTTGAAAGGAAAATAATCATCTGACCAGATATTCAAGGTTGTATGTGGAGAAATTCCCCCCATTCACTACATCCTCAAATAAATATGTTTTACCTAGATTCTGAATTGAAACATTTAATCCATTCATTTTACTATTCATAAAGTAAATACTATTCATAAAGTAAATCATGATTGTCACATCTGAATCAGTCAGATGTGGTGAGTCACATCAATTTCAAATAGCTGAAGTAAGTGAATTGGCTAACATGAAATTCATGCACTTCAGCATATGTTGATATTGCCAAAATCAATTAATTACCACCCAGCCACTTCTTCAAAAATGATAATTGTACAGGCCTGCAAGTAATATCTATAGGGATGATAGCCATTCATTCTTTTTCACTCAACATTATTCAATATGTTCCAACATCCTGCCAAATAGTGTGCAAGGTTCTGGAGATATAAAATTGGAAGCGAAAGTTCCTAACCTTGGAGAAGCTCTCATTTAACTAAAAGCGCACACAGTAAGAGATAATTTGCTCTATAATATGATTAGAACTATAAACAAAACGTTGGACGAGTTCAGAGATGACAGAATGTGTTTTACTTATTTCTTCTATTGTTCCTCCTCAATGTTAACAAACTTAAACCCCACTTTTTTCATGGTTTCTTAGGAACCGATGAGAAGGCAAACTAAGGATTGCCACAAATGTACTGTGGCAGGTTGCTGTGCATAGCAGTAGCTATACTATACCCTTATATTCTCAGGTTCTATAATCTGAAAATATCTGAATAAAAATGGTGGAGCCCAAACCCCTGAGATTGGTGTCGGTTTTTCATTAAGAGAATCTATCTCAGGGACTACTGGATAAAAATCATGATTGAACACAGGCATCTACTTTTATTTCCTCTCCAACCCCATTAAAATAATAATAAAGGGACTTTTAAAAATATAAACTCAGAAAGATGTGAAGAACGGGAGAATAAAGAACAACAAAATTTTAGAAAGCCAAAAGAAAATTAATAAGGAAATTTAGAAGAGTCCTCCAAATAAATTCTATCTTTAAATCTTCCAAAATTTCAGAAATTTATGGCAGTATCTTATGAAAGTGGAAAATTTGAAACTCTATTTAAGAAATAAATGAATCTACATATCCATCACTTCCAGCAAAATAAATTAAAAAATCAGAATCAAATAAATAATTGAATTTCATTTTCAAATATAGTCTCTTTAGACTTCCAAATATGAGAAAACATACCTTCAGGAAGATAAATCTGACAGAATACCTAATGCATCTGAATGTATAGAGAAGAGTAAGATGTGCCAATGAGACTGGCATTGAATTATTGATAAGTACAGAGGAAGTATATAGAACACCAAACAAACAGTAGCAGCAATAAGAATAATACCAAAATAACAAATACCAGGGAACAAAACTTGTGCATAGGAAAGAAAAATATTAGCATAGTTGCTACATAGATTTACTACAAATTGTATTTGCACAATTATGTTAACATAAGCACAAAATATTTGTATTTTGAAGTAAAAAGAGTACAATTCAGAGATTATGCTAAAGAAAGGAAAGAGTTAAAATTTTTTTTCCAGAAATGAGAAGTCAGTAAGCACAGCCTAAAACTGAAACACCATGAATGAAAAATCATGCATATTATTTAGGAACATGAAGTTTGATATCAAAATAAATACTAAAATTAATGAAAGAATTGCTTCTGTAAAGGAAGAAATATACGTGTTTGGGTGGAGGGGTTCTGGGTTTTTTCCTTTAAACTGTATGCGTATGACAAAAATAATAATCTAACAAAGAACAAAATAGAAGCTTTGCAATATCCGTGCTGTTCATTCGTCATTTGCTTGCTTCTTGACATAACCTATTATTTCTAATAAAAGAAAAAATCCTATTAATTTTCTGTCTTCATCATTCTTAACTACTTCGAAGGAATTATTCAATTTTAGAAACTTGAAGCATGATGCTAGCTATATGAGGAATTTAAAATTCATTTCCAAATAGTTTATATATGTAAGAAAATTTCATGTGGCAGATATTAATCTTGGAACAAGCTGCACGAGAAAATAGTATCAAGGCTTTGATGCCCTACCCACCCCCCAACAAATAAAACAGCCGATGAAGGTACAATATTAACTATATAAATATCTGGTGGTAATGATACTTTAATACCAAGACCCTACATTTTTTATTCTTGAAGGTATGTGGTATTTGTGTGTCTGGGGGGGAAGTGAGGGAGATTGAAGAAGAGAATGGGAAAAGGAATAAATGCAACAGACTTACAAATCCAATAGAAACTTGGTGAAGACCCCAATACCTTCACTATTTATTGTTATCTATCTTTCTTATAAAACACTTGCGCTATAAAGAAAAAGTTTCATATGAACAGAATCATTTTTTAACTTTAAATCAAGAAGCCTCATATATGGCAGTAACAAGTATATGTTACAAAATCAATGAATTTGTAACCAAGAGGTGGTAAGTTTAGACAAAAGAAAGTCCAAGGTAATACCCAGAATTCTTACAACAAATTCACTGAGATTCTGTATCAGTGGGGATCTTGTTAAGTGCACTGAAAAATGACTAAGAACAGGTAGGATCCTGGCTTTTATAAAACATTATTATAGGTATTAAGAAAACAAGATTAAGAAGTTGATTTTGCAGTACACTAATACATGCATTAAACAAAGAAAAAAATAATCATTATTCTCTCTCACTTGAAATTTGACACAGATATAATTGAGTAAAAATGTTTCAACCTCTTAAGTAGACATCGAACAACACATACACTGATGGTGTCATATTTGTATCACACATGATCAAAATACAGCATTTTAGAGGGTGGAAATAATTATTAAAAACATTCCCTCCCATACATACCTTTTGACCCACTCCTGGGAATCTTTTTTCAAAATTCTACATATGTGCAAAGATGCATACACAAAAATATTTAATGCAGTATCATATGTAAGAGAAAAAGATGGAAACATCTAAAATATCTATTTATTTTAGAATGTCCAAATGATACATCTGTATTATGGAATAGTAAGATATATATACACACGTACATACACACAATGCCTGCAACAAATATATGGTAATACAGTCATGCATCACTTAATTACTGGGATACATCCTGAAAAATTCATCATCAGGTGATTTTGTCATTGTATGAACATTATAGAGGTACTTACACAAACCTAGAAGGTATAGCCTACTCTACTGCTAGACTGTATGGTATAGCCTACTGCTCCTAGGCTACAAACCTATTTAGCAGGTTACTCTATTGAATCCTGTAGGTAGTTGTAACATAATGGTAAGTATTTGTGTATTTAAACATTCTAAACATAAAATAATACAGTAAAAATATGTTATAAAAGATTAAAAATGGCACACTTGTATAGGGCATCTCCATTATAATCTTACAAAACCACTGTCATATATGTGGTCTGTCACTGACCAAAACATTGTTATGTGGCACATGACTATACATCCAAGTGGTTTTTTTTTGTTTGTTTTGTTTTTTGTTAGACAGAGCCTCACTCTGTTGCCCGGGTTAGAGTGCTGTGGCATCAGCCTAGCTCACAGCAACCTCAAACTCCTGGGCTCAAGTGATCCTTCTACCTTAGCCTCCCAAGTAGCTGGGACTACAGGTATGCGCCACCATGCCTGGCTAATTTTTTCTATATATTTTTAGTTGTCTGGTTAGTTTCTTTCCATTTTTTAGTAGAGACGGGGTCTCACTCTTGCTCAGGCCGGCCTCGAACTCCTGACCTTGAGCAATCCTCCTGCCTCAGCCTCTCAGAGTGCTAGGATTATAGGCGTTAGCCACCTTGCTCAGCCCCAAGTCATTTTTTAATAAAAATGATTTTTAAATATTTTACCCATTATATATTTTTTCAATACATAGAATGAAGCCTAGAAGGATACTCATCCCATGTTGGTAGTGATTACCTCCAGAGTTATGTGGAAATAGTGAGGGAGGCTTAGAGAAGCCAAATAGCAAGTGGGTAAGAGCATGGACTTTGGTGCCAGGCCTCCTGAGTCTGGATCCTGGCTCTGACACTTAACTGTGTGTCCTTTCTAGTTTCCTCCTCTATAAAAGATTGCATGCATGTGAGGGTTGCTTAGAACAGACGTAGCACATAATCAGCATTACATCAATTAGCAAACACTAAACACTAAACAAACATTCATCAGTATTTTCAAAGGAGACTTTTAGCTTTTACTCTGCAACTAATGCTTTACTTAACTCTGGTACAGTATACTAAGGTGTCATTTTATCATCTAAAACGAAGACCAAATTCAGAAATTTTGGTGTTACTGCTCTAACGATGATGAAATTGTGTAGAAATGTCAGAGCATGGAGTTCCAAGACCTCCTGCCCACTCACTGGTAAATTAACTAGAGTACTCAGAGTAAATAATTACCCCTCTACTGTCTCAAGGGCAGGAAATTACTCTTCTTTCCCCTTAATGAATCCCACAAGGCTGTGTACGCAGCGGGTGTGTGCTAAATGTTTGCTGATAATGATAATGGCGAGGATGCAGACAGCTGTGACACACTATAAAACTTAATTTAAAAGCCATCAGGAAAATGTAACCCAAAATATGGTCCTCCTAAATTTCGCCTGCATGGGAAACAAATTCTCTTAGATTATTAATAAAGTAATTCAGTGCACATTGTACTATTGATTGCTTTCGTACCATCCTGAGTTTTTGCTCATTAGCATGACCTAATTATTACTTCAGATGATTCAGAGGGCATAGCAAGGTCCATTTATATTATTTTAGTCTTGAAAGTTGGTCTCCTGTAACCACTTTCTAAATTAAATGTATAAAACAGTTGTTATCAACTAAATTAAATTTAATCCCGGCAGCAAGATTTGCAGTAGTATGACTTTTCAACCTCCTTAAATTGCAATGCTACTTTGTTTATGTAATGACATACTCCCTTTCTAAGTGCTTAAGTAGTCCATGCATGGAGAGAACGACTTTATTGGAAACATAATGATGCCTTTCCCTTTTAGCTCCATCCCAGTTTTGGTGGGGTGAAGCTTCAATTATTTATTTATAGGTTATATTGTCTCTCTCCTGCAATCATTGAATGAGGCAGGAAATGTATGAATGATACTTGTTCCTCCCATCAGAAACTCTGAAATTAGTCTTTAA
Source organism: Microcebus murinus (assembly GCF_040939455.1). NCBI lineage: Eukaryota > Metazoa > Chordata > Mammalia > Primates > Cheirogaleidae > Microcebus > Microcebus murinus. The sequence goes on along the minus strand of NC_134112.1, from coordinate 75,144,773 downwards.
TAATAGAGCTCTGTTTCTTGAGGCTGATATGACGACGACTGCAGTGATAGGAAGAGACTCCACATAGAAGACACATTGCAGGGAACAAGAGCCAGGACTTGGGGTACAGGTAACCGTCCTTCATGGGAGATTCTCTCTCCATAGCTATATCATGAAAGAGAAAGCACACAGTAATCTGAAGAAGGACATTTTAATATGAAGAATTATGAACTAGTAGTAACAGGATATTAACTGCTTATAAGGGTAAAGAAAAATCTAAAGATGACAGGAGTAGCAGAAACAGAAAGCAGCCACCACTCTAAGGTGGAGGCAGAGGACCTAAGGGAAGATCCACGTGATCCTTCCTCACAGCTGAGATTTAGACCTCATTGGAGAGGATGTACTTGTGCCCACTGGATGACAGAAAAGTTTGCCAACATGCCCCAGGAGGGCTGATAGAGCTGGGGTACCAGCAAGACTCACTAAGAAGCTGTCCACTGGGGCATTGGCAGGACACACTAGGAAGCCAGCTGGGGTACCAGAGAAGACTGACAACTCACTGAGAAGCCACTCCCTGGGATACTGAAAAGAAGCCACTCTCTGCGGTGCCCGTGATGCTCACTGGAAAGTCAAGCACTGGGGCATGTTCCTGATTCACCAGGAAGCCCCCAGCTATTGTTCTGACAAGGCTCACTGGGAGGTCAGGGCTGCTTACAGCCACACGCTGAATGATCCAGAGAGACAAAGCCCTCCATATCCAAGCCAAGAAGCCCCTTTCTTCTGCAGTGTCCCTCCAGTGCTCGCTATTTACAATAGTAATAGTGTACTTGCTGGCAGAGAAATAGTTACAAGATTCAATTTCAGTATCACAAAACAGGGAAAAGGAGGCTGGATTTGGAGCTCAGAGACAATAAATTGATTACTGGCACATTAGCCAAGCCTGGAATATTGGAATTTAGTTTTACTAAAGGACCTCCTAGTAATCACTTTTCTAATTTCTTGACCATTTATTAATTTTATCAAGAAATATTTATTGACCACTCACCATATGACAGATACTATATCATGGACCCAAAATATGGTGGTAAATGAGAAATACAGTTCCTGGTCTTGATCTCCAGTTGCTGGTCTTCTCCCCAGAGCTAATTGCTCCCCCAATTTGTTCAATATTCTTTTTACTTTCTGATCACCCTCTCCTTCTGGTTTTGCCCCCCGTGCTTCCAGCATGATCTTCCATCACGGCTACCCAGGCACATTTGGACATGATGGCTACCCCCAAACAAGACAAATAAAACAGTATTAAAAAGTAAAATTATTTTGTTATTTGTTCAAATATGTTTACCTTAAAGCTAGAGAGAGGGTAATATCCTAAACTGGAGCATTGATAGTTGGAGAATAGAAATCAAGAAAAATATGGAAGATATTTAGGAGATAGATAAGCAAGTCCTTGTGAGCATTTAAATGGAGCGGCGAAGCAGAAAGAGTGACAGCCAGTTTTTGTTTGTATGTTTTTTGGTTTTGGTTAGAAAACTTTCACCAAGAAAGGGACTTACAGGAAGGAGGGGTGGGCTTGGGTAGGGATTGGATGGGAAATGATTAGGAGAAAAGTCTAGGAGTCAATATCATAAATGAGTTTTCCCAGTTCTTTAATGACTGACTGAATGAGGCAAGTGGATAACACTAAATGTAATGAGGCCTGGGAAAGAAGGAGGGGAGAGTGTTCAGATGTTCACAAATAATCCAAACACATCCTCTGCTGCGGGTCTACTTCTAGCCTTCATTCTAGGCTATTGAAGAAGAGAAGAGAAAGTTATCTTCACTCTTAGAATCTTCATCTCCTTAGCCTATAACCAGAGAAAGGTGAGAAATAGCAATATCAAGTCTTTTTGCCTCCTACACCCATGGCCCTAAGAAAAATCATCTGACAGTGATCTGACAGATCTGTCATTTCTCATTTCAGCAGAGCTGATTTTGCTGACCTGCCATTTTTTTCCATCTTTCCCACCTTAAAGCTCTTGCTCAGTTGAAAAGAATCCTTCTGACAGCTAAAAGAAAATCGTTATTCTATATGGGATAAAGGGACAACTATTTTCTCCACCAGATACTCCAACTAAGCTCCTTGAAAACAGAGAATATTCTCAGAGAAGAGGGAGAAGTGAGAGATAATTAGAAGTGACGTGCCAGTGTCTCCGATGTTAAGGGATTCTTGCTTTTTGCCATTTGTTTCTGGAGCCACCTCTGCAGTTTTGTGCTTACACTTACAAAGCTACTTCCAATTTCAGGTCCATACCCCACGCTCTATGTTTTTAAAATTCCTTAATAATAAACAATGTAACACACAGGTGAGACTTATGAAACACTCAAACTACTTGACTAGAGATGTAAACCAAAATGGTTGAAAATCAAAGCAAGAAATTTTAATTGCATCTACTAAGTTATCTGGTTTAGGAAACATTTTCTTAAAGATTTTCCTCAATTCCTTATTTTTCTCTTCACACATCTGAATTTACATCTTCCTTGGTAAGGTTCTCTCAGAACAGCTTCTGATTTCCCCTTTCCCTTAAATTTGCTCACTGCCCAATCGCTGCCTTGAGTAGATTGAGCTCTTTCTTTTTCTCTTTTTCAATAAGATGCTTTGGGCTGAATGTATTGGAGAACTCAACTAAAATGGCTTGAGCAATGCTGAAATATATTCTCATATAACAAGAAGTTTCAAAGTACAACAGCTCTAGGATTGGATAATTAAATAGCCCATCAATGCATACTTTTACATTCCTCAGACTCTGACTGGCTCGAAGCGTTGGCTCTGTTCCTCAGGCAAATTGCTCTTTGGAAGCAAGGCAACTGCCACAGTTCTGAGTATCATGTGCAAATGTGACCACATCCAGTGTGCGCACAAGATATTCCTTCAAAAGGTGAACACCCTAGGCCAGTCTATGTACCTACTACATTGGAGAAAAATAACAGTACAAACAATCCAAAAGGAAATAAATCAATATAAATATGACCCGAGAGGGGAAATTCTAGAGGAAGAACCTTCCATGTGGGTGCAGGGACCATTGAATGCTGGCCTTTTCCCACTGACAACTCCCGGTCCCATTTGTCTGTGATTTCCATTTTACAACTTGAGCAATACTGGAGGCCTTTCTTCTCTTTAGGGGGAGTCATTTGTCGGAATGATAAAGAAAGGAAGAAGAAGAGAGTTAATAGAAAGAAGAAAAAAGGAAGATAGTGAGGCTACTGTCCCCCAAGACTAGAGCTTTACAATTCAGGAAGCTCATTAAAAATAAATATTTGGAGGGCTAACCCTCACAATTTCTCATGCTGCTACAATGGCTAAAGGGCCCTGAGCTAAGAAAAGTTGCTCCTAGGGGTTACAATATGCTGCTGATACTTATAGATGTGTATAAAAGTTGTATGAATTAGGTTGATTTTGGTTCAAGAAAGAAGCAGAACTCCAGCTCAAACTTTAAGAATGAGGGAAAACTAGGCAAACTATTATTAAGAGAGGAACGAGCATGAAGTACTCATGCAGTAGTACCGTCACCTGTAGGGTTCCAGTTCCCAGCCCAGCAACTCTCATACAGAATAAGATAGTGAGAGCAGGGCCTCCGTGGATGCAGTAAGCGGAAAAGGGTATGATTCTAAGATATACAGGTGGTCCCCAGGTTACAGATGAGGCATGTTCCTGAGAACATCTTTAGGTCAGATTTGTATGTAACTTGGATCCCTGATGAACAGCACATATACAGTAATAATAATAATAACAACAATACTATAATAGCTCGTGTGGTAATAATAATACAGTGGAATACTATAATAATAATATCTCTGATCTATAATAATATTACAGAAACCATTGTGCTCTTTCTTTTAATCCAAACAGAACATAAAAACAAACTCATACAAAAAGTTTAGATAAGAAATGAGAAATTTCAAAAAAGAATATTAAAGGTTAACACTCACCTAATGTTGCATCAATGTCTTGCTTACTGGAAAGGGCATTCTTTAGGCAAGAAGGCAGGCTAACATTGATCAGCTGATGATGGAGATGGTGCTGGAGAGGATGGAGTGGATGCTAGAGTCAGAATTTGGTTCTGTTGCTGGAGGAGAGAAACTGACCATTGAAGTCAGTTGCTCAGAAAAGGTATCTAGGGTTGTTTGCGCAGCCTTTTTGTTATTTCATTATAAATGGCCTTGTAGCAGCTGATGTTCTCATGAACTGCACGGTAAACCTTTGTAAACAGATCAATGTTAGGATATTGCTCCTCAATCTAAGCAAATCTTGTTTCAATTAGACAAAAGACTTTAGGTAATTCTTTTGTCATAAACTTTCTTGGCTCTGGTTTTCTAATTCTTCCTGTTCTTTTTTTTAAATTTCAGAATATTATGGGGGTACAAAGATTTTGGTTACATTTATTGCATTTGTACTGCCCAAGCCAGAGCTAAAAGTGTACTCATCCCCCAGAAAGTGTGCTCTGCACCCATTAGTTGTGAATTTACCCATCCACCCCACCCCACTCCACCCACCTGCCTGACACCCCATGAATATAATTCCATATCAGCTACTTCTCTATCTATGAGATTAGCAGCTTAGCCTAAAGATTCTGTGCCAATAAACTGCTTGTGCCACACGGGTTTGTTTACGTGCATGGAAGAAATTTGTTCCAGAGTTACTAATTTAATTATTTGATTATAAATTATTCTTATGAGGAGTCTTGGGAGCCCATTCCTAAGTACCGAATGCTGTAAATCGGGTTGTCTGTAATCCGAGAACTGCCTGTATTTTTAATGAAGCAATTTAAGGATTTACTAAGAAATTGCAGTTGTGGAAGGAATGAGATAGAAGAATCAAAGGAGATCATAAGAAAATGATGCTATTCTTGACAAAAATAGGGATAAAAAGTTCAAGTTAGATAAATGAGGATAGAGAAGTAGGTAGGAACCTGGCCACACTTGACTTTATGTAGTATTTTAACAATTTGGGGCTTTAATTTAAGAGTAAAGGTAAACCCTGAAGAATCCTAAACAAGTGAGTGATATCATCAGATTTGTGCTCGGGTAACTTGGCTTGCTCAACAAAGAATAAACTGGAGGCTGACAGACTGAAGGCAGAAAGACCTTCAAGAAGGTTTTTGTAGTAATCCCCCTGAAAGACTGTGATCCTCTGAATATGAATAGTAGAAAACGGGGCTGGAGCTATGCAAAGGGAATTGAGAGGTATTTAGGAGATGAGTTTAGATGGGGTTTGATGATAGGACAGAGTAAGATCAAAGAACTTGATGAGATTTTTGGTCTAGCCTTTAGTTTAGCAGAGAACTTGGGGATAAGAGAGATTTCATGAGTGGAGCAGTGGTAGAGGATGACTTCATTCTCAGATGTGTTACATTTGAGGCGACAGTAGAGATGGACACATGTATCAGACATTCAGCCCATGGTGCAGACTCTATGGAACTGAGGACTTAGGGAACATAAGGCCTGGAAGTCTTGTGGGACAGCCTCACAGGGACACATGATGCCTTCTGGAAGGTCAGTCTAAGCTTAAGAGAGTTAACACAACTTTGGTTCAAAAACTAATCCAGAAAGGAGGGATGAATTTTGAGTACTGCGTGGTTTATAAATCAGATTATCCTCTGATTAATCTCCCCAGAACTCACTCCAATGTTCCTGGGTTAGAAAGCTTCACAAAACCAGAATGAACAAAAACTTAATGTGCTTTCCCTCCATGATTTCAGTGGACACTCCAGGTAGAAGTCATTAACAGCAGCAGGTCACCAAACACATGAATGATATTCTTTGTGTTGAAAGTGCATTGGCCACAATGGAGGTGCTTTTGGAATCTTCTCCACTAGACAGCAGCACCCTGGAAAAGCAGTGGGGTCTCTAATGAACATCAGTGGCATAGTGGGCATTTCGATGGTTATCACACAAAGAGTTTTAAAAACACACCTCACTAGTGCCAATTTATACAAATATAAAAGAGGATCTTATTGGGGGAATAATTACAAACAACAAACTAGCACAGCATACATGGCCCCCTGAGCCATGAAGGTCCCATACAGAGTTGTACTTAGCCAGACGTATTTGAATGGAAACACCATGAAAAAGCGTCCTTGAGGGACCTACCCCAGCAACGCACTACATATTTATAGGAGCAGGACATGTCTAGTGTGTTACAACAGAAGCTTTTTGACCCAAGAAAAACGCTTGTTAGAAAGATTCTCTGGAGTTCAGGAGCTAGTATCAGCCTGTTTATCAGTTGAGCTAACTCAGACCTGCTGAGCCAGCTCTTTGCTAGGCTGTTAGAAGGGGAGAGAAAATGAAGCTCCAGAGCCTTCAGATTTGTCTCTCCTTAATGTTAGTCTATAAAGGATGCACTTGCCACTGCAAATCTTAGCTTAAAGGGAAGAAAATAGCTGGCGCCACATGCAGACTATGTCTAAGAGGACAGGAACAATCCTTTAAGAGTAAAGCCTTCAAAAATTTTCCATTAAAAAAAGGCCTTGGTGCATTGGTGATGCTTTAGAAACTCTTAGAATTATCTGGAAAACTTGAAGTAGATTGGTGATTCAAAAAAAAAATAAAAGCAGGAACCAGAGAAATATTTTTTTGTGAGTCAGAAACAGATAGCCTGAGGAAATGGATTATCTTTAAAACATACATAGATTATAGACGCAAATACTTATTTGATCCAACAAAAGGGATTTCATAGATATATTAAATATTTTATATATAAATATTATATATGCAAATATAGATGAAAGAACTAATAATAATATGTTCCCTCTGCCAACACGTCAGTAAATTTAAATCTGACACCATTTTGTTTAAAGTGGGTGATATCCTGACCATCAAAAGGGGTCAGTATTTTAATTTTAAGAGAGAAAATTCAGATACCATGGAAACGTATTTGGTGACCTAGTTTTGTTTCTGCATTGTGCTAAAGGGAGGAGTAAATGTGGAAAACAGAAATCAGGAAGAAAAGAAAGTAATTATTTCTGTTTCTGGTTGTTATTTTATTTTATTTTTTAAGCAACACCTCAAGCTCTGGTATCATTGTTTTCTACTTCCTTAAAAGTTAAATTATCTCTATGGATTAGCAGTTTACATCCTTTTACTTATAGTCCGTAGAAACAAAAAGAGTTAACAGATTATACATACATATATGTCTATATGTGTATATATTTTTTCTTAAGACCCAAATTCTATATTAATATTGTAACAGACATCATCAACTGGACCCCCATGCCATTTCCCCTCCTCCTTTTGTTAACAAACTGCACATACGCCCACTCGAAGTTTGAGCAGGCAAAAGGCCCCCTAGCTAGACTACATTTCCCTGGCCTTACTTGTATGTAACTGTGGCATTGTGACCAAATTCTCACGCAGGGAATGTGAACTGAAGGAATATATGCATTTCCATGGTACTTGGTGGGCATCCACTCCCTTTCCTTTCTATCCTTACTTACTGGCATATGGTGACAACTGGAATAGCCACCTTCTAGAGATGGAAGCCACATGTTAAGGATAAGTGAGAACATCCCATCTGTCCCTGGGTGACTTCATGGAGCAGGGAGGTTACATAAAAAAGAATCAAATATCTATTTTATTCTTTCATTTTTAGGCATATATTACAGAAGATTAGATCATGCCTTAACTATAAATATCAAGCTATAAAAAATTGCCAACCTATCCTAGCACTGTATTAGGAGAGGTACACAGTTCTGAAGTCTTTAGCACATATTTTTCATCTAAATTTAAAGACAAAGGAGTAAGATAAATTAGTCACAAATCATAGTTAACACAAGTCGCAAGTAAATTAGACATTAGTCACATTTTCTTGGATATCAAGGGGTTTTTTTGGTAACACTTAAAACTGCCTAACATATTTTTAGCTCACCAGGTGTTAATACGCATTTTTCATTTTTTCTAACACAATATTTTTCAAGTCACTTCAATTATAGAAATGAGCTCTGAGGACACAACATATTATTCATTGCATTACATCTAGATCTCCTAAAGGAAAGAATGATCACATTAAATTAAATATGTCTTTCTAGCTGGTATCCAAAGATTCCCATTCTGACAAAGCTATGTTAACTACCATTAAAATAACTTCCTCGATACACAGACTTGTAGTGTTATAGGCTACCCTGGTAGAAAAAGAAAAACACAAAAAACATATACACAGTTTTTGCAAAGAAACTGTCTAAGACTCTAAGGAATGTTATATAGCAATTTCCCTGTGCGAAGTCATGATTAATTAGTGTGCTCTATTTCACCATCTCCCTTTTTTTTACTATGATTTTTCCCTTAGCATATAGTTAGAAAAGTCTTCCATTCCCTGCTGCTTTAGAGGATATTTGCCATCTTTAAATTTTCAAGAGTTATAAATCATCATCCATTGCACAGAAATAACACATCAAGAAGTTAAGCTGTCACAGAGGAGCAAAGGCAATACAATCAATAAAAGATATTCAACAAATGGTGCTGGAACAAGTGGACATCCAAATGCAAAAAAAATGTGAATCTAGATGTAGACCTTACACCCATCATAAAAATTAACTCAAAATGGATTTTAGATCTAAATATAAAATGATAAAACTCCTAAAAGATAACATAGGTAAAAAAATATAGATGACCTAAAGCTTGGCAATAACTTTTTAGATATAACATAGAAGGCACAACACATGAAAGAAAGAATTGATAAGCTGGACTTGTTTGAAATTAAAGTTTTCTGCTCTGCAAAAGACACTCTCAAGAGAAAAAAAGAGAAGCCACAAAATGGGAGGAAATATTTGCAAAAGACATATATGATAAAGGACTATTATCCAAAAATATACAGACAACTCTAAAACTTAGCACTAAGAAAGCAAACAACCAAATTTAAAAATGAGCCAAAGATCTTAACAGACACCTGACCAAAGAAGATGTACGGATCCCAAGTGAGCATATGAAAAGATGTTCCACATTATGAACATAAGGAAAACACAAATCGAGTGGATTAGCAAAATATGGTATATGTATAACAAGGAGTACTAATTAATCAGTCATGACAAAGGAGTAATTAAAGCTTTGAGCAGTAATTCAGGAATTGGAGACATTATCCTAAGCGGAGTATTTCAAGAATGGAGAAACAAACACTAGGTACACTCTCTAATAAATTGGAACTAACTGATGGGCACACAAGTACAAAAAAGGAAGTAAAAGTCATTGGGCATCAAGCAGAGGGAAGAGGGGCAGAGGGAAGGGGAAAAAACCCACCTAATGGGTATAATGAAAATTATTCAGGTGATGGGCACATTTATAGCCCTGACGCAAGCCATGTAAAAAAAAACATTTGCACCCCCTTAATATTTTGAAATAAAGATTCTTTTACAAAACAAAATAATGTGATACCACTCTACACATACAGTACTAAAACACTGACACCACCAAATGCTGACAAAAATATTGAGCAACAGGAACTTGCATTCACTGCTGCGAAAAATGTAGAAATGGTACAAATTGGAAGACAGTTTGATAATTTCTTACCATACAATCCAGCAATGATGCTTCTTGGTACTTACCCAAAAGAGTTGAAAACTTATGTCCACGCAAAATGCCTGCACATAGATGTTTATAGCAGCTTTATTCATAATTAACGAAACTTGGAAGAAACTAAGGTGTCTTTCAGTAGGTGAATGGATAAACTGCAGTGCATCCAGACAATGAAATATTTTTCAGAGTTAAAAAGAAATTAGCTATCAAGCTGTAGGGACATGTAGGAAAGACATGTAGGAAACTTAAATGTATATCACCAAGTGAAAAACATTAATCTGAAAGGCTGACAAATTTTATGATTCCAACTATATCACATTATGGAAAAGTCAAAAATACATAGACAGTAAAAAGGTCAGTGGTTGCCAGGGATTAAGAGGAGGGAGGGATGAATAGGCAGAGCACAGAGGGGTTTTAGGGTAGTGAAAATACCCTGTATGATACTGTAATGGTGAATACACATCCTTATACATTTGTCCAAGCCCATAGCATATACAACACTAAGAGTGAACCATAATGAAAAGTATGGTCTTTGAATGATGATGATGTGTCAGTGTAGGTTCATCAGTGTAACTAATGTACCACTCTGGTACATGACAATGGGAAGGCTATGTGTGGAGTGGGGCCCGGTGGTGGGTGGGGGGACAGGAAGTATATACCTTTTGCTCAATGTTGCTGTGAATCTAAAACTGCTGTAAAAAAAATGAAGCATATTTTTTAAAAAAGTTAGCTGTTGATCTAGCAAGATTTAAGGGCAAAAAAATTTCAATGCCTTGAAGTATCTCCTTGTTAAAAAAAAGCCATGCTATCATTATTAATGTCCCACATTTTAAAAATATTGCCTTTAGAAATCTCTCTTCAAAATTTAACTGTGTCATCTTAAGTTGATAATATATATTATAACATGTTAATATGTTGACAAAGATGGATTTTTTAAAGATCATCTACATGTCATAGATCTAAATGGCATGAGGTTTGGGATCATAAGATTAATATAGTTTTATATTAGAGAAAATAGTAACATGGCTAAAAGATCCTACAAGGGATGATCTAGCATACATGAAGTCAGTCAGAAAGCATCAGGATATATTGGATTGGGAGGACATCTTCACTAAATTCCAGAGTGGTATATCCAAACCCCTAAGCCACTATTTCCATGTGGAAATCTAATAGGCATCTCAGAAATAACATATCTAAAGTCAAACTCCTGATCTTTACCTTAAAACTTCTTCTTCCCATTTTTGCAGATGCTAAAGCTCAAACTTTGTAGTCATCCTTGACTTTTTTTTTTTTTCTTGAACAGCTGATATTCAATCCATTGGAAAATTCTATTCAACTTCAAAATCTATCCAGAATCCAACCACTCACCTACTATCCTGGTCTAAACACCATCTTCTCTTACCAGGCTGATTGCAACAGATGCATGACTCAGTTCCCTGCTTTCACCTCCATCCCCCTATACTCTGTTCTCAACACTGCAGTTAGGGAAATACAGTTAAAATGAGATTTTGAAAACATGAATGAGTAGTCAAGAAAAAGATAAATTGAATGGCTCTAAGACTAATATTCATCTAAGACTGTGCTGTTCAATATTAGCCATATGTAGCTATTGAACTGTGAAATTGAATTTTTATTTTATTTTACATGAATTATTTAAGTTTAAAAATTAGATCATTATAAAATATTTTTCTGTTCAACACAACTTTACCAATTTGTTAGGAATACATTTTCCATTAACTGTGGTAAGGTTGACATCTAAATTGAAGTCCGTTGGAAATATAAAATACACAGAAGATTTTGATTTTGTATCATAGTCCATGTGGACTTCTATAACAACAGTACCATAGAATGGTGGCTCATAAACAACTGAAATTTATTTATTACAGTTCTGGAGGCTGAAAAGTTCAAGATCAAGGTGTCAGCAAATTTGGTGTCTTGGGAAATTCCACTTCCTGCTTCATAGATGGCCCTTTTCTTGCTGTGTCTTCACATAGAAGGGGCAAGGAAGATCTTAGGGGTCTCTTTGGTAAAAGTATTAATCCCATTCAGGAGGATTTGTCCTCATGACCTAGTCACTTCTCAGTGGCCCTACATCCTAATGACATCATTTTTGGGAGCCAGGATTTCAACATATATAAATTTGGGGAATGACACAAACATTCAGTCCTATAGCACTTTCAATTTAAAAAATTGAAATACTTTTGTAATTATTTTTTATCAATTACAGGTTAAAATGGCTCTATTCTGGATATATCATGGTAAGTAAACAAATTATTTCATCTGATCCTCTTTTGTTTATTGTGATCACCAGAAATTTTAAAGTACACATACATGTAGCTTGTATTATATTGCTATTGGACAGCACCAGTGTAAGAGTTTCAAAGCAAACAATGTTGAGGATGATGGAAAAGCAACATTTTAAGAAATAATTGCTGCTAATTTTTCAGAAAAAATGGATCTTCATAGAAAGAAATCTCTGAATATTATGCAAGATAAATAAAAATAAATCCATACCATATCAAATTATATTGAAAATGCAGAATATCACAGATAGGCATAAAATCTGAAGAGCTATCAGGTTGAACAACAAAGGTTGACATTTAGGTGGAGAAAGGACTTCTCAATACCAGAAGATAGGGCATTTAAGTTCAGAAGGAAATAACAGTTAACATTTCTAAACTGTGAGAGTAAAGGCATAATTTAAAAACCACAAAGAAAATATATGGATTACATTAAGAAATGATGAGTACTAAAATTAATTCATTAAAAAATTATTATATATACTAGATTATCAATTTTATAAATACCCATACTATTCTCCTAAAAATATATTAAAGTTCTAAAGAACCATAATAAAATCATGAGCATGTATGGCTAGTTAAAGGGTAAGCATTTTGTCCTGGTCAAGATGAACACTAATTTAAAAAAATATAAAAATAAGCATGAAAAATGCTAAGCAAAAACTGACAGACTCAAGAGGGGTTATTGACAAATCTCCAGTCAATGAGGAGTGTTTACAAGACTTTATTGGGCAAAAAATGATAGAGTATAAATATTTGAAAAACATAATTATCATGAGTGATTTATATATCTCTCTCCCCACCTTCTCTCTCTTTCTCTCTCTCTCTCTCTCTCTCTCTCTCTCTCTCTCACACACACACACACACACACACACAGACACCTCCGAGTCAGAGAATATAAACTCTTTTATGTACCTAAGAAAATTTGTATAAATCTAACCACGTACTAGATCACTAATTCTCAATAATTTTAAAAGAATAAATATTATATAGACCATGTTATTTGATCAAAACTCAAGTAAACTAAAATCAAAACTAGAAAGTTATTTAAATTAAAAAGCATATGCCTGGAGTCTTATAAATATACTCCCAAGTAGCTTATGATATCAATCACAGTGAAACTTATAAAATACTTATTAATAGAATTGAGTGACAACAAAGTAGACATACCAAAATGTAGAAGATGTAACAAATGATGCCAATAGATAAATTTAGAAGGCTAATACATTTATTTTTTTTTATGTCACTAGATTTAGGGAGCACAAGTGTTTTTGTTACATGGACAAATTGTGTAAGACTTAAGTCAGTGCATTTAGTGTACCCAGCACGAGAATAGTGTATATTATATCCAGCAGGTAGATTTTTATCTCTCACTCACCTCCCACCCTCCCTCCTTCTTAGGTTTCAGTGTCCATTACACCACTTTATGACAATATATATATCCCTCATTTAGCTCCTACTTATAAGTGAGAACATGTGATATTTGGTTTTCCATTCCTGAGATACTTCACTTAGGATAATTGTCTCCAGTTCCATCTAAGTTGCTTCAAAAGACATTATTTTTATGGCTAAATAGTACTCCATGATGTGTGTGTGTATTTATATATACATTATATGTGTCTGTGTGTGTGCGTGTGTGTGTGTGTATTTTCTTTATCCACATATCAGTTGATGGGAACATGGGCTGATTCTGTATCTTTGCAATTGTGAATTGTGCTGCAATAAACATTGAAGTGCAGGTGTCTTTTTAATAAAACACCTTTTTTTCCTTTTGGTAGATAACCAGAAGGGGGATTGATGGATAGAATGGTGCGTCTACTTTTGGTTCTTTGAGGAATCTCCATATTGTTTTCCATAGAGGTTGTAATAATTTACAGTCCCACCAACAGTGTATAAGCATTCCCTTTTTACCACATCTGTGCCAACATCTATTGTCTTTTGACTTTTTAATAATGGCCATTCTAACAGAGGTAAGGTGTTTTCTCATTCTGGCTTTAATTTGCGTTTTCATGATGATTAGTGATGTTGAGCATATTTTCATTTGTCTATCTTCTTTTGAAAAAAATCTGTTCATGTCTTTTGCCCACATTTTGATGGGGTTGTTTTTTTCTTTCTGATTTTTATGACTTCTTTGTAGATTTTGGATATTAGCCATTTATTGGATGTATAGTTTGCAAATATTTTCTCCCACTCTATAGGTTGTCTATTTACTCTGTTGATTATTTCCTTTGCTGAGCAGAAACTTTTTGGTATAATTAAGTCCCATTTATTTATTTATTTTTGTTGTTGCTATATTTGCTTTTGGGGGTCTTAGTCATAAATTCTTTGCCTAGGCCAATGTCCAGAAGAGTTTTTCCTATGTTTTCTTTGAGAATTTTATAGTTTCAAGTCAATATTCAAGTCTTTAATTTATCTGTAGTTAATTTTTGTAATTGATGATAAATAGGGGTACAGTTTCATTCTTCTGCATGTCACTATCCAATTTTCCTGGCACCATTTATTGAATAGGGCATCCTTTCCTCGGTGTATGTTTTTTGTCTACTTTGTTGAAAATCAGTTGGTTGTAGCTATATGGCTTTATTTCTTGGTTCTCTATTCTCTTCCATTGGTCTATATGTCTACCTTTATACCAATACTACCCTGTTCTGGTTACTATAACCTTGTAGTGTAATTTGGAGAAAGGTGCTGTGATTACTACAGATTTGTTCTTTTTGCTAAGGCTATCTGGGCTCTTTTTTGGTTCCATATGAAGTTTTGGATTATCTTTCCTAGATCCATGAAAAATGACTGATAATTTGATAGGAATTACATTGAATCTGTAAATCACCTTGGGCATTTTGACAATGTTGATTCTTTCAATCCATGAGCAGGGAATATTTTCCTATTTGTGTCATCTGTGATTTCTTTCATCAGTGTTTTGCAGTTCACCTTATAGAGGTCTTTCACCTCCTTGGCTAAGTATATTTCTAAATATTTTATTTCTTAAAGCTATTGTAAATGGTATTAAGTTCTTGATTTGACTCTCAGCTCGATTGTCATCAATGTATGGAAATGCTACTGATTTGTGTATATTAATTTTGTAACCTGAGACTTTATTGAATTTATGTATCAATTCTAGGAGTATTTTGGTAGAGTCCTTAGGGTTTTCTATGTATAAGATCATATTGTTTGCAAACAGGGGTAGACCTCCTCTTTCCTGATGTGGATATCCTTTGTTTCTTTCTCTTGTCTGATTGCTCTTTCTAGGATTTCCAATACTATATTGAATAGAAGTGGTGACAGTGGGCAACCTTGTTTTGTCCAGTTTTTAGGGGGAATGCTTTCAACCTTTTCCCATTCAGTATGTTGTTGTCTGTGGGTTTGTCATATATGGTTTTTATAATTTTGAGGTATATTTCTTCTATGCCTAGTTTGTTGAGGATTTTTATCATGAAGCAGTGCTGGATTTTATAGAATGCTTTTTCTTTTTCTTTTTATTTCGGCATATTATGGGGGTACAGATTTTAAGGTTTCAATAAATGCCCATTCCCCCCCTCCCCCATAAGTCTAAGTCTCCAGCATGACCATCCCCCAGATGGTGCACATCTCACTCATTATATATGTATATACCCGCCCCCTCCCACCTGCCCAATACCCTATTACTGTAATACCTATGTGTCCACTTAGGTGATGCTCAGTTAATACCAATTTGCTGGTGAGTATATGTGGTGCTTGTTTTTCCATTCTTGGAAAACTTCACTTAATAGTATGAGTTCCAGCTTATAGAATGCTTTTTCTGCATCTATTGAGATGATCATATAGTTTTTGCTTTTAATTCTGTTTATGTGGCGAATCACATTTATTGATTTGTGTGTGTTGAACCATCGTTCTATCCCTGGGATGAAACCCACTTGATTATGGTGAATTATCTTTTTGATGTGCTGGTATTTTGATGAGGATTTGCTAATATTTTGTTAAGGATTTTTATACCTATGTTAATGAGGACTTTTATACCTACATTATTGGTCTTTAGTTTTCTTTTTTTTGTTGTGCCCTTTCCTGGCTTTGGTATCAGGATGATTGATACTGGCTTCATAGAATAAGTTATGGAGGACTCCCTCCTTCTTGATGTTATGGAACAGTTTCAGTAAGATAGGTACCACTTATCCCATAAGGAATGAATGAAATAAGCTAAGAATTCTGCTAGGAAAGCTCAAAATAGAACAAAAAGTAAATATAATATAAAGAAGTTAATAATAAAGAAAAGTACAGAAATCAATGATGTGGAAGGGAGGAAGAAACAAATGACAAACAAAATAAAAACTAATACTTTATGGAAACCAATGTCTCTTACTACAAAAGCCACAGACTGAATAGGTTTTATAGATCAATTTTACCAACTTTCAAGGAACAAACAATCCTTTTATTAAATTAAAAATCTCAAAGACTTGAAAAAGATACTCAGCAACCAGACTTCCATATAAATCTAGTCCTTAACACTAAAACCAGTGAAGTAAAGAAAAATGTAAGCAAATTTTAGTTGTGAATACAGATGCAGAAATTTTTATAATAAAGAAACATGACAACTAAATTCAACACATTATTTTGTAATATAGGACATTGCTAAGACTACTGGCAAAATTTAAATGGAGTCTGAGGAATATCCTAGTAATGTATTTCTGCATACAACTGTATTTACTTATTTTGATGGCTGTATTTGTGTATCTGTAGAAGAATGAAGAAAGTAGACACTAAAGTATTTAGGGATGGTAGGACATCAGGCCCCAACTCAAGTGATTTAAGGGAAAAGAAACTGAAACTCTCTGAACTAGACTTGCAACTATTCTGTAACTTTATAATTGGTTCAGAGCAATTTTTAAATATTAAAAAATTAACACTGAAAGAAAGCATGCTAAAGAAAATGTTGATCTCATCAGTATTATTTAAACTCAGTTATATTTTTCCAATAATAACTTATTTATTTCATTTTATAGTACAATCTGTGCATGGTAACCTTTGAATCAGCATTATAACATAACAGAGACTAGGAGTACAGAATCTACCACCAGATTAATATATGTAAGGCATTAAAGTATTGACTGTTATATCTTAAGTGATAAGTAAATATTAGTTATAGTTATTAGAGTCAGCTTTGTTACAGAAAGGATTTTGAGTTATCATTTTACATATATTCAAAATATACTACTAATAATACAGCAGCAGAAATTATAATAATACAATAATAATAATATATTCTAAACCCATGACTGAGATGTTTTTCACAGTAAGTCACAATTTTCATTGTACCTACATTAAAGTTTTGGTTATTTCCTGTGGGATTTGGAATTCTACTTAATTTCATTGTTTAAATATGATATACAATTGACATAGAAACTGTAACATTGTGCTGGTGAAGAACTTGAAAGCTACTTGAAACTGCAGAGTTAAGGGCTGTGTGCTTTAGATAGATAATCACACACTTGGGACAGTACTCTATAGAGGTTATGTGAGCCAGCGTAGACTTTGAAAGCAATACCAGTGGTTGGCATCAGGCTATTTTCTGGGAAAGTTGTGTTAATGAAATGCAGTCCCAATTCTTTGGGCTGTTGATTTTTGGTTCATTATCAAAGAAATATAGATTTCCTGCCCAAAACCCTTATGCTGAGAATTAGATGACCTCCACAAAGCAGGCTCGGCAAATTCCCATGATGTCAGTCCACTGAGCAGCTTTCTGAGAATGCAGGTCATGGCTGTGCCTTCTTAGCAATATTCCCACAGAGGGAGCGGGGGTGGGGGGTGGGGGGGAGGGGAGAGAGCAACTCTGCCACCTCTGTTCACAAAATAAATAAGTGAATCACACTGAGCTAGTATAGCAGTACCACGGACTTCTCTCTAACTAAAAACTACCTAGATAATATTTTTTTGGTAGACATAGACATCTCTGATTTTTTTTTTAGATCAAGTTTATACTGACCCAGTTGTTTATATACCAAAATAAGAGTTTGAAGAGTTGGGTAAGGAGGTGCAGAGCATCATTTTGTAGCAAGGCATGCATCCACTAGAACAGGAATTAAGCTCAAAAGAAGCAGTGGGTGGGAGCTATAGTACTGGTGGACTTCATCCTCCATTAAGACCCTGATTTAGTCACACCCAGATAATGTGTGTACCCAGTACTGTCTGTATTCTTTCCCAGATTGTTAAACTTGAATGTTAGCAGAAGATAAACTCAGAAGATTGCACAAGAACCCACATTTGGTTTCAGTTGGAAAGAAGAGGGGATTTTGGATTTAGTGGATTTACTATTTATGTATAGTAAGACCATTCTTCTTACTATAGACTATTGCTATTCAGTTTCTTTCTGTGTTTATCTCTATTGATCACTCTGTTGAAATAATTTATCACTCCACTTAGACTGTGAGCCCTTTACGGTTAGTGTTTATCTTTAATACTCTCTATCTGGAATGCTTTGCACACAGTGACTGACATATGGACATGTCCAATTGCTCACTCAATAAAATTTTTTTATTTCATTTATTAGTTCTGGTAAGTCAGGGAAATGGTCATCAGCCAAATTTTTCCCTCACCCTCTGGGATTATATCTTGGCCCTCTTTTCATCCACCTAGAAATGTTACCATTGTATTCACCAGAGACCTGCTCCAAACCATATCTGCCTTTGAGGCTTTCTTTCAATGCAGAGTAACCAAAGTCAGAGAGGCACCAAAATGAACATTGGCAGTGTCCATCTAAACGCTGTCCAACAGAGGTGGCCATAGCCAAGGACCCAAAGCATTCCAGTTTCATTCACAAGGCAATCTATATTGTAGAGCTAAATGCATTAGGCCATCTGATTCTGATTCTGTTGAATATTCAATTCTCCTTGCTAGCTTTCTTTGCTCTGATTCTACATTCATTAAGCAGTCTTTTAATAATTATTTAGCTTTCCATATAGTTCTTCCTATAAGAAAAGAATGTTCTGACCATACACATTTTAATTCTTTTTTGGTCATTTATATTATCTATTTCTCACTATTAAGTTACAAATTAATATTCAGATTTTATACCTCAATTTTGAAGTTTAATATGGGTTTACCCTGGAGATGTAGGCAGAAGTGCTTTTAAAAAGTCATGTTTCTGAGGCTGCAAGGCTCAGAACAGATCTAGACTTCAGAAATGAATAGTAGCCACTAAGGAAAATCTGGGAAATAGCCTGGTGGCCTTTCCCCAGGTAAGTGCATATTCCTTAGCCCACGTACTTTCCACTTACTTGACATATGTTACAGTATTTCTCTAAAAGACATTAATGATGCTGCATTTCTACCATTTGTCTTCTTGATCAGAGATGTATATTTGATCTGGCTTGTTGAAAGCAATCTGTCTGACATCCACTGGCCCTACATCTGGCTAGTTAAAAATGGAAGCTTGAGGGCCGGGCGCTGTGGCTCATGCCTGTAATCCTAGCTCTTGGGAGGCCGAGGCGGGCGGATTGCTCAAGGGCAGGAGTTCAAAACCAGCCTGAGCAAGAGCGAGACCCCGTCTCTACTATAAATAGAAAGAAATTAATTGGCCAACTGATATATATATAAAAAAATTAGCCGGGCATGGTGGCGCATGCCTGTAGTCCCAGCTACCCGGGAGGCTGAGGCAGAAGGATCACTCGAGCCCAGGAGTTTGAGGTTGCTGTGAGCTAGGCTGACGCCACGGCACTCACTCTAGCCTGGGCAACAAAGCGAGACTCTGTCTCAAAAAAAAAAAAAAAAAAAAAAATGGAAGCTTGAGTGGTCATTTCCACAGTCACTGCAGAGTCACCAAGACCACTGCATAGCTCACACAATTATTGCAACCACATTCATCATCCATATGCAACACTGTGTAATCGCTTTGGGGTGTGAGGAGAATCTTGACAGGGTGTATGATTATTTATGGTCTCACCAGTGCTCCAGCCTGGCCGCCTATGCATGAATGATGAGCAGTACACTGAATGGCTGACTCATTCGTTTTACTCGTCTTAACAATAAATGAGAGGGACTGCTCAGCAGAAAAGCATGTGAGCTTTTTCAGATTATCAAGATGCCCTTATGGGAATATATTTGGGTAAATTTTTTTGTTAATATTCTGCTTTTTATCTAAGTTTTAGTTTCAACAACCACCACCAAACTTACTTTTCATTTATGCTTTACAGAATTTATTGCTTATCCTTATGGTAACTAGGTGAGGCTGGTAAGGTAACTATTATTATTTTTATTTGATTGATGAGGGAAGCTAAGTTAAATGATTATACCAAACTCAAACACAGTCAACAAAGGACAGAGCTGGAATTTGAAGCCAGATCCATAAAAATATGATTCCTGTGTTAGTTTGGACTTTAGAAAAGTGGTTCTTGCATTTTAGTCTACTATACTTAGAATTATTTGGGACCCTGACTAGATACTGAACTAGTCCAAGGTGCTAGTGTCTTTCTCCCAAAACAACCATGGCAAAACAACAGACAGAAGCTAAGTGGAAGAAAAAGGAAAACTTGGCTCTAAAAATCTAACTAAAACCTGTGACAAACTTTTGGGAAACCAAGGTTCTTAGGTTTGGGGGGAGTACAGTATAGACAGCAATAGTAAGATTGGTTGGGTAATAGCTTCTAAATTACCCAAATGTAGCAGAAAATAATTTTTAAACAGAAAATAATAAAAAATAAAGCTAGGAGATATAGAATACGGAAGTAGAAGTGCCAAAATTGGGATAATAGAAGCTATAGTGAAAAAGGAAAAAAAATAAGTCAGGAGGAAATATTTGAAGAAATAATGAAGATAAGTTTTTCTAAATTGAAAAGAAAGATGGAAGACTAAAGATTGTAAGACCTTAAAGAGACATAGGAAAGATAAGAAAAACCTCACACCCAGACATATTATTAAATTTCAAAACATGAAAGAAAATCTAAAATTTACTGAAGAAACAGAAAACTCTTTAGAAGTGGGTTTTTCTGGGTCAAAGAATATATGCATTTATGATATTAATTGATAGCACCATGTTATTCTCCATAAGAATTGCACCAGTTTATACGCCCACCAACAAAGTATAAGAGATGCCTGTTTCCCTGCAGTCTAGACAACATAGTGCGTTATCAGACTGGAATTTTTGACATTTTGATAAATGGTATTTCAGTGTATTTTTAATGTACAATGACCTCATTATGAATGAAGTTTAACATATTTTCACATGTTTAAGAGCCATTTAATATGTAGGTCATTTAATATGAGCTGCCTATTCATATCTCTGGCTCATTTTGTCATTGGGTTTTTGCTCTTGATATTTTTCCTATTTTTCATTTGTCTTTGCTTATGGGTAGAAATATCTGATCTTTACAAGAATAAAAATTTGAAGAAATTGGTGTATCTTTTATAATTTTTAAATTTCTGATATTATAAGGACTTTCTCATTCCAAGGTTAGAGTTCCTGAGGAGTATTTTTTTAAAGCAAATTCCTAAGCACCTACCCCAGAATTTCTATTTCTATAATTCTAGTATGGACCAAAAGTCAACTTTAGCAATCTCTGCTCTAGCCAAACAAACTAGAGTGATTAATGGTGACAACTACCCAAATGTCACTTGAAACTAAAACATTCACTGAAGTTGCAACTCTAATTCTCAAAGGGAACAAATACCATTAATGCCCAAAAAGTAAAGTTGCAATCACTTCGAGTACTTAAAACATTCATAAAAGCATAATTGTGAAAGTCAGGAAACTTAGAGATGGAAGCATTCCTCCCACAGCCTCATTGCAAGAGTACCTCTCACCTTTATTGTAGCCACTGCTCTTTCTAGATCCTAGCCTGCAGTCCCCACCCCCTACTGGTCCACACCCAGTTATAAAGTGGGCTGCACAGCAGGAGGTAAGTGGTGGGCTAGCCAGCAAAGTTTGATCTGTTTTATAGCCACTTCCTATCCCTGGCATCAACACTGCATAAGCTCCGCCTCCTGCCAGACCAGAAGCGGCATTAGATTCTCATAGGAACGAAAACCCTACTATATAAACTGAGCAGGCGAAGGATGTAGGTTGCGCAATCCTTGTATCTAATACCTGATGATCCGAGGTGGAGCTGAGGTGGTGATGCTAGCGCTGTGGAGTGGCTGCAAATACAGATTATCATTAGCAGAGAGGTTTGACCACACAATAAATGCAATACACTTAAATCATCCCTAAACTATCCCTCCCACCCCTGGTCTGTGGAAAAATTGTCTTTCATGAAACCAGTCCCTGGTGCAAAAAAGGCTGGGGACCACTGTCCTAGGCCACCAACACAGATGGGTTGATGGTACAGCTCAGGGCAGGCTGTGCAGAGGCTGACAGAGACTAGCAGTTCTAGAAAGAAGGGGTTTGTTCTTTAATTACCCCTTATCATCTGTTCGCTCCATTCAAAATTATTTTCTCTACATTTATTCGTTTATCTCATCAATTAGAGATTCAGTGATTCATTTAGCACAGCAAGTAAGGTGTCTCCCTCTCTCCCTCTCTGTCTCCCCACAACCCCCACCCCCCCACACACACACACACACGTTGTGTCTTTAAACATCATTTAGGTCTGTGCAATACAGTCACCTAGGAAGCTTTATGAAGCTCCCACTGCCTAAGCCAGGCAAATCAAATCAGAATCTCTGGAGGAGGGTCCAACGGGTACTAAAGTCTCCCCAGGTGACTCTAATATGCAGTCAGGATTGGGAACAGGTGACATAGTTTGGTTCCTTCATCTAGTTAATCAATTAATTCATGCACAGCTAAGAGCAAGCTTAAAGACACAATAAGAATTTTGATAACCTTGAGAAGTACTTCTGAAAAATGGCTTGTTCCTGAGGTGCCACTTTGGGATGGGATATTGAAGTAAACAATTTTTCTAGACAGCAACATGAAGAACTTGGGAAAATTTAACATTTTGTTTTATTATTCCAAGATGCCCTGAAAATTGTTTTCTCTCTCTTCGTTTTTTATCATTCTAAAAGAAAGAATAAGAGTTACAAATGAGCTCCCTTTCTTCATATTTCTCATTCCTCCACACACCCTTCTATCACCCAAACATAAACACCGTTTGTTTCCCACAGAGCTTATTATTCTAGACATGAAGTTTCAGATATTCAGCAGCACAGAAATCAAGTAGGAATTTTTTTCAATCAGTCGAATGCATTTTTTTAAAAAATATTTAAAGACATTTGTCATTTTGAAGCAATTTCCCTCTCACTTCCTGAGTGTTTAAATGTGAATGAATGGGCTAATGTGTAATTCATATACTATCTCTGCATACTGGCAGCTGATATTTATAGCTAATCGTTTGAGCAATAACTGCTGTTCCCAAACCTAACAATTCCCTTTCTGTTTACCACAGTCTTTTCCATATCAGATGCATATGTCCTGAAAATAGAATTTCCTTAATCCTAGTCTTTTCCCCCATTTTCTCAATTTCTATTTTGTCATTAAGTCTTTCTTTTCTCTGTTCACCCACAAAATAATTTTGTTCATATTCTTACTTAGCAGTTCCAAATAAAGAACATCTTTTACAATAAAATTTATCTACACAGATTGAAAATATGATTGCATTAATGACAGTATTACTTTGGTTATTAAAGGAAAAGGGAATAGATATGCCCTACATTTTTGGCCAAATGTGCATTAAACCCATTGTCTTTTAATTCTATATTTTTATTTTTAATCACAATAATAATAGATTCATATTTAATGTGCATAAACACATTTTCATATTGAAGGCTTTGAGCATAATGATTTAGGATAAGAAGCTTACCTAAAAACCAAGCTCTATGGATACCAAAAAAACATACCTTTAAATAGTTATGGGTGCAAAATAACTTGATTTTTTCATACCATAAATGTTCATTTTTAAAAAGTATAGACAACTAAGTTAGAAAATATTATTAAAATAGAGCATATCAAATTAATCTCTTTTTAACTTCATTTCATTTATATAAACTGTTCATTTATATTCATTTATATAAACTCACACTGATTAAAAGCTTTAAAAAGTTGTACTACTAGTAAAAACAACAATTTTTTATTTTAACCATTAAAGATAATTTGAAAATTGGGGAATTTTGATTTTCTGATAACTAGCAATAGAATATAATTTTTTCACTAAAAACCCAGCAAAGTTATACAAATTCAGATGATTGAGAGTTTTAAAAGTGTTTTCAATGTGAAAATAATTTGCTAATATTTCTAAAGTTATCAGAATGGTATCCTACATTTATCTGTAATATTTACTGTATTTAAATGTAAAGACATTCTACCCACCTCATCCATTTGCTTATTACAGCAATATGTGGCAAAAAATGTAATTTAATTATTATGAATTTTTGTAAATATTTGAAAAGTTATTCAAGTGTGTTTTTGCCTTCTGGTTTCATATTGTATTTTACACATAACTTTTCAAATGAAAAATGTCAGCTCTGTTTTAACTTTGAGAGTGTGTGGCTCTTAGATAGCATGTAGGGTTAATTGGAATTTTCTGTCTTGTCCCATTCTGAAAATTAAAAAGTCAGTTTATCAATAAACCAGCATTATCATTTCCATTTTTGCCATTCCCTCAAATTAAGTCTGGGAGTCTGACTTTTATCTTTCATGAGAGTGATTGCCAAGTATAAAATTCTTAACTATGGTAATATTTTGGGACATAATTTTCTGTTTAATTAGAAAAGTATGGTATCTTTAAATGTTTTATGGCACTTTTAAAAATAAATATTATGTGGCAACAAAGATTAAATGGAAAAGTTTTTATAATATAATTAAATTACCATACTACAAATGTGTTTTTCATTCTTGGTTTAATGTCTATGTCTATGGCTGAGACAAAGGATCAACTGAATTAAATAAAATGGAATTTAACAGGAATGAGTGTCACATTTTCTGCTTATATATTTTTATAAATATTTAGCAGAAAGCACACAGTAAAATTAGAAAGAAAGAAAGAAAGAAAGAAAGAAAGAAAGAAAGAAAGAAAGAAAGAAAGAAGGAAGGAAAGAAAGAAAAGCAAAGCTTAGTTATATTAGACAATAGTCAATTCAATAGCAGCTTTGAAAAAGTGAATGTTAGTGAATGGTGCATTAAATAATCCACTCTTATTTTTACTGACCAAGTTACACTTGATGTATTCTATTTAATCTATTCATCTATATATATATTTAAAAAATACAGGACAGGGCTCCTCTATGGTATTCTATGTTTTATTAATAGTTATTGGGGAAAGGGAGGTTCTATGATCAACAGATTTTTTTGCTGCAGGACTTCTCAATGTTTTTAATATGCTAAGAACATTGTACCTCTACGAAAGGGTATAGTATGCACATTATTAAAGTAATTGATCATGGAATATTTTTTCATAAGATACTTATTAACATATGGAGAAATAACTTGAGGAATAACTGGATTCTACAGAACGCAGTTGAGAAAATGCTGGTATGGTCAATTGGAACTTCATTAAATGGGAATAACCAGAAAAGCATTTCTCAAGCCCCTCTCTGATGCCCTCACCACATTGGTCACTCTCTACTGATCTCTGTATGTGACCTAGAAGCTGTCTTGGAGTTTGGCTTATATTTAGATTAAAAGAAAAATATTTTTCTTGCCTTAGAAAATATCTGAAGCGGTCACAAGAACAGATTTGCTTACTACTAATTTAAAAGTTTTATAAAGAAAAGATCAAAACCTGGATATTGGAATGGGTGCAAACTCTTGAAGGTGACATATCTATGATTCAGTGTTTTCTATTAATGCAAAAAGATTCTGTTGGAAGGATAGTACAGGGATGGAGCTTGTTATTGAATATCTCATAACTTCTGAGTATACAAATGTGAAAGTTTTAGTCAATTTTGGGGGGAGCATGTAGCACAGCAGAATATCATCATTAGCAATGTACAAAACGAAGTCAGCAGATGCCAGATAATCTTTCAATTAGCAAAATACTTATAGGAAATACAAAAGTTATGAAAGTAGAGTCCAGGGTTATAGAGCTCCCCAAGAGTCAGCCAGTCCAATCACTCATTTGATGATTGAATTTCCTGTCTCCATAAAAGGGTTTGATGGCTAGGGAGAGGACCATTTCCCCTGCAGTGATAATGTACAAGCAGGGGCTGAAGGGCCAAGGAAGAGGTGTAATAAGATGGTGTGCAGGACACTAAATTAAGTGACCTCACAGTCCCCTCTTTTCTAAAATGTTATAACTCTGATGTAATGGATTAAAGTTAATCCAAAATATGAAATATAATACAATTTTTACATTATATTTAAATAATCTTATGGTAAACTGTGTAAGGCAGTTGCTGGCATTATTGCATTGTTGTTTTCTTTAAAGCTATTTATAAGACGTGTTCTGTTCACACTGCCTACACACACCAGGGGAGAAATGCTTCAGAGAGAAAATAAAGAAGAGTCCATGCCTGGAAAATGCCCTTAAGAAATCAATAGGGGATCTGTTTTGCCTTTTATTGTTTCCTATTGTCTGATCAATATCTGGTATGCTGAGGGCATCTCTATAACATTGAGAGGTTCCTGCCTGGAACTGATGCCACATTTAACGTAGCCAGCTAGCACATTCCACATTGCTTCTGCTCTCCCATCTTTCATTTCTCAGATAAGTCCTTGATTTTGGGGGTGCTTGGGATTTCCAACTATACTAGAAAAGTGTGAATAGGAGAACCTTCAATAAGTTTGGGGAATCTAGAGCACAGAGAATTTGTGCCTTATGCAGCAGGATATCAAAATGGTGTCAGTGCCAATTGAGACACTAATTTAATAGATACCATATTTCAAAGTGAAATGCAAGGTTATGATGTAGAAATTACAAAGGAGGAGTTCTAAAAGTCGTTGCATGACCCTAACCTCTCACCCTTATCAAGGTTGTATTTAAAAATGTGAAGGATTGGAGTATTGAGGGAAATGTTGAGCTATGAATCTTTCCCTTCCCAAGTGGGGAGAGGTAAAAGTGCTTCCCTGTCAGTCAACCGCCATTCCTCCATTCAGTGAAAAGGGGCTGCAGGAGACTTCTCAAAGACCTTGCTAGAGGACAGAGTGGACTGGTGACTAGACCCTGACTGAGAAATATGAAGGGGCAAAATAATGATAGGATTGTTGCCCTGGTGACGAAGTAAAACATAGTCATATTGAGAACAACCAGCCTCCCAGAGTTTGTTACAGGAAAAATAAATTCCCACTCACACATTGGCTAAAAACAAGAGGAAGCTGGCTTGGGATAGCCTTAAGTTCTTGTCTCAAAGCCTCTGAGAGAGATGGATATTCCAATGAGAGAGAAGCTTGAGGTGTTGTTAGATGCCTGACAAAGATGAAAGAAATCAGAGAAAATAAAGATGGACTGCTCCCTACAGGAAACTGCAGAACAGAAGCTTCCTAAAGATGTGCTGTGAAATGGGCTTTGGAGAAGCCAAGAGCCTATTTCACCCCTACTCTGTGACCATGAAATGAGATCTCAATTCCAAAGGGAGCCCTGGCTAGATTATAATAGTATTAATCATGTAAACACTCATCTGTTTCTTTTTACTTCCCCCACTTCCACTTGCTCTGAATGTGGTGGGGTCAGGCTTCATGGTGTGGCACAGAGGGGTAGGCGGGTGGGAAAGCAAAGAAGCACAAACCAGAGCTGGAAAAGTTGAATAGTCATAACTTTCAGTGGAGATTAAAATTGTGGTAATTACACTGGCTGGGAAACATTTCCTAAGTAGAGGAGTCTTATTACCGGAAAGTGAATAAGAAAATAGTATTTCTTCATAATTAAGAGCCTTTACTTGTGTTTGTTCCATATAATGGCTCCATCTGTTTTCCCAGGGGAGGCCCAGGGCGGTGGCAAGATCCCAGAGGTCTGCACACAGCATGGAGCGTAGCAACAAAAGCATGTACATGTGTAAGCAGATGCAGGGGCAGCCGAACAGGCCCTGTGCTCCTCTAGAGGGAGAGAGTGGGAAGAACAAGTCAGTAGCAGATACAGAGATGGATACTTGATAACCAATAACCAGTTGTCCTCACCTATACCTGCCCTACGTACAATTCAAGAAAGCAAGGAGTAGGGGTAACTTTGAATTGACTGAAAAGGTCTTGAGTTGATGGTGGACAGAGTCTACAGTCAGTGAAGTAAGAATTAATCTTTGTGCCAATATTTTGAGATAGGAATTAAGTTGAATAATAGGAAAATTAAGTTACATTTTTGGATCTCAGCTTGATGCCTGAGAAATTTCTACTCATCACATTAAACATACCTAAACTGAATCCACTATCTTTCTACACATTTGACTTCTCTTTTGAATCCATTATTTTTGTTAGCATTGATGTTGTAAAATTATGGTTCTCTCAATTCAATGTCTAAATTTCATATTCAATAAAGCCCCATACCAAGCCTTGCTAATTCTTTTGTAGCGCTGATAAAAATGGTTCCTTTTTATTCTTTTTTTTTTATTTTGGCATATGATAGGGGTACAGTTTTTAAGGTTTCAACAAATGCCCTTTCCCCCCCTCCCCCCACAAGTCTGAGTCTACAGCATGACCATCCCCCAGACAGTGCACATCTCACTCATTATGTATGTATATACCCACCCCCCGCCCCCCTGCCCAACCCCTATTACTGTAGTACCTATGTGTCCACTTAGGTGCTGCTCAGTTAATACCAGTTTGCTGGTGAATATATGTGGTTCTTGTTTTTCCATTCTTGGGCTACTTCACTTAGTAGTATGGGTTCCAGCTCTAACCAGGAAAATATAAGATGTGCTATATCACCGTTGTTTCTTAGAGCTGAATAGTACTCCATGGTATACATATACCACATTTTATTAATCCATTCTTGGATTGATGGGCACTTGGGCTGTTTCCACAGCCTTGCAATTATGAATTGTGCTGCTATAAACATTTGAGTGCAGGTGTCTTTTTTGTAGAGTGTCATTGGATCTTTTGGGTAGATGCCCAGCAATGGGATTGCTGGATCAAATGGTAGATTCACTTGTATTGCTTTAAGGTATCTCCAAATTGCTTTCCACAGAGATTGAACTAGTTTGCAGTCCTACCAGCAGTGTAGGAGTGTTCCTCTCTCTCCGCATCCACGCGGGGTCTTTATGTTAAAGGCCATTCTCACTGGAGTTAAGTGATATCTCATTGTAGTTTTGATTTGCATTTCCCTGATGATTAGAGATGTTGAGCGTTTTTTCATATGTTTGCTGGCCATTCTTCTGTCTTCTTTAGAAAAGTTTCTGTTCAAGTCCTTTGCCCATTTTTTAATAGGGTTATTTGATTTTTTCTTCCTGATTTTCGTGAGTTCTAAGTATATTCTAGTTATCAACCCCTTATCGGATGCAAAAATTTTCTCCCACTCTGTAGGCTGTCTGTTTATTCTCATGACTGTTTCTTTGGCTGTGCAGAAGCTTTGTAGTTTGATTATGTCCCATTTATTTATTTTTGTTGCTGCTGTGATTGCCTTTGGGGACTTCTTCATAAACTCTTTGCCTAGGCTGATGTCTAGGAGAGTGTTTCCAACATTTTCCTCTAGGATTCTAATAGTTTCGTACCTTAGGTTTAAGTCTGTTATCCAGTGTGAGTTGATTTTTGTGAGAGGTGAAAGGTGTGAGTCCTGCTTTAGCCTTCTACAAGTGGCTATCCAGTTTTCCCAGCACCATTTATTGAAAAGGGATTCTTTTCCCCAGCATATGTTTTTGTCTGCTTTGTCAAAGACTGGATGGCTATATGAGGATGGTTTTATATGAGGATTCTCAGTTCTGTTCCATTGGTCAATATTCCTATTTTTATGCCAATACCAGATTGTTTTAATTACTACAGCTTTGTGGTATAGTTTGATATCTGGCATATTAATGCCTCTCATTTTGTTTTTGTTGCCTAGAATTGCTCTTGATATTCGGGGTCTTCTTTGGTTCCATACAAAGCGTAAAATTATTTTTTCTATATCTGTGAAGAATGCTGATGGGATTTTAATAGGTATTGCATTGAATCTGTAGACCAGTTTGGGTAGTATAGACATTTTAATGATGTTGAGTCTGCCGATCCACGAGCATGGAATGGATTTCCATCTGTTTACATCCTCTGCTATTTCCTTCCTTAGTGTTTCATAGTTCTCCCTGTAGAGGTCTTTTACCTCCTTGGTTAAGTATATTCCTAGGTACTTTAATTTCTTTGTTGCTATTGTGAAGGGAATTGGGTCTTTGATTTGGTTCTCGATTGGTTCCTTTTTATTCTTGTGGGCACCTCCAAAATATAGCCTGTTTTCAAATCAAATAAGTAACTTCTGAAGTGGTCTCTGACTCCACCACAATCTATCATGCACGCTTCAGATGACTCTACTTCAAAACATGCAATCTTAGAGGTTTTTGAGCCCTACTGGCATTATTAAACATTTAGTTTCACAGTGACATTCTCGTAAGCAAAGAGTTTCTGTGGTTCCCATTACGCTCCATGTGCCTTTCTACCTTGGATTCCCTGGTCCTCTACTTTCTAATCTATTTCATGCTCATCATCCCTCAGAAATGACTTTTCAATTCTTTCCTCTACCCCTTATATTCTTTTTCCTAACATGTTTTCCCAGAATTTTTAATTCAAATATTTGTTGAAAGAATTATAGATTTGCACTCACTTGTAAAAAATAATACAGAGAGATCCCTTGGCAAGTTTCCCCTGGTGGTCACATTTTGTAAAATTATGGTGAGATAGTACAATCAGGATACTGACATTTGATGCAATCCACTGATCTTATTCAGATTTCCAGAGTTCTACTTGTACTTCAGTGGAAGGGAGGAATGTGTGTGGAGCTGTGTGTGTGAGTGTATTAAGTGCCATACAAATTTATCAGTTTTGCAGAATATTTTATATTCCCTGATTTCATGTGAATTGTACAACTTCTTGAAGTTGCCATGACACTTTAGTACTTAAACACACCAGGATAAACACTTCTCTGGGAAGAAGAATTACTTTGTAGCTCCCACACAAAACCTTGGCTGAAACCCAGCTAGCTGGCTGATACGTAGCAAAGATAGCACAAGCAAGAGGCAGGGAAGATCTCAGATAAGAAATCTCAAAGTTCGTCCTTATAAATCAGGGTTCTCAATCCTGGCTAAACAGAAGAATCATTTGGTGAATTATTTAGAAACACTAATTTTGAGTCTGCAAAAGAGATCAATAAAATCATAATTTTTGAGGGTTGATTCATTAAATCTACAACTGATATTTAACCAAAATGAGTGTTTCTAACTGGCATCCAGCATCTATTTTGACTGGAGAGGGCCCAGGTCTTACTAGTTTTAAAATATTTCAAATATCACTTCTAATTATAGCATACATCCCATGATACACTGAATTTAAAAGATTATTTTATCCTTATTCTAAAATGTTTATCAGAAAGTTACAATAGAATTTGATGCTTTTGGTAGGGAATAGAATAGGTAACAGGAATTGTAAAGTCCCCCCTGTAATTCATGTAAACTGCTCACACTAAACGTCTGTTTCTAAAACATCAGCAATAGTTGAATTTGTAGTCAAAGCTCCAATATTTCTTTCTAGTCTCTTTATTTTCATGTATTTATTCATAAACATATATAATTTGTTTGTGCCAGCTCTCTTCATTACCTCTTTAGTCTAGTCTAATAAAATTCCTTTAAGAAGTTTTGACAGACATTGCTGGTTGCCTTCCAATAGCTTTTTGCCAATCTTTCTATGTAACAGAACTTCAGTTTATTTGGGGGCATCAATGTTCCCAGCTAAAAATCTTATTTTCTTAAGCTTCCTTGAAGTAAGGGCAGCTATGTGACACAGTTACGGCTAATGATAAAGAAATAGAAAGCTACCAAATTGGAGATCCAGAAAAACCACTCATACAAATA
This sequence comes from Microcebus murinus, assembly GCF_040939455.1. Classification (NCBI taxonomy): domain Eukaryota; kingdom Metazoa; phylum Chordata; class Mammalia; order Primates; family Cheirogaleidae; genus Microcebus; species Microcebus murinus. The sequence continues at coordinate 75,113,103 of NC_134112.1, read as the reverse complement.
AAATATTGACCACACTAATCTTTTTTTTTTATTTTCGCATATTATGGGGGTACAAGTGTTAAGGTTACATATATTGCCCATGTCCCCCTCCCCCCTCGAGTAAGAACTTCAAGCGTGCCCATCCCCCAAACGTTGCACATCTTACTCATTGTGGTTGCATATACCCATTCCCTCCTCCCCCCTCTCACCCTCCTGACACCAGATAAATGTTACTCCTATATGTCCACTTAGGTGTTGATCCGTTTAATACCAATTTGCTGGTGAGTACATGTGTTGCTTGTTTTTCCATTCTTGAGATACTTCACTTAGTAGAATGGGTTCCAGCTCTATCCAGGATAATACAAGAGGTGTTATATCATCATTGTTTCTTATAGCTGAATAGTACTCCATGATATACATATATCACATTTTATTAATCCACTCATGAATTGGTGGGCACTTGGGTTGTTTCCACAGCTTTGCAATTGTGAATTGTGCTGCTATAAACATTCGAGTGCAGGTGTCTTTTTCATAGAGTAACTTTTGATCTTTTGGGTAGATGCCCAGTAGTGAAATTGCTGGATCAAATGGTAGATCTACTTGTATTGCTTTGAGGTATTTCCATATTGCTTTCCACAGAGGTTGAACTAGTTTGCAGTCCCACCAGCAGTGTAGAAGTGTTCCTCTCTCTCCACATCCATGCCAGCATTTATTGTTTGGGGACTTTTTGATAAAGGCCATCCTCACTGGAGTTAAGTGATATCTCATTGTGGTTTTGATTTGCATTTCCCTGATGATTAGAGATGTTGGACATTTTTTCATGTTTGTTGGCCATTGTTCTGTCTTCTTTTGAGAAGTTTCTGTTCATATCCTTTGCCCATTTTTTGATAGGGTTGTTTGATTTTTTTTCTTGCTGATTTTCCTGAGTTCTAACTAGATTCTAGTTATCAGCCCTTTATCAGATGTGTAGCTTGCAAAAATTTTCTCCCATTCTGTGGACTGTCTGTTTGCTCTCTTGATAGTTTATTTGGCTGTGCAGAAGCTTTTTAATTTGATCAGGTCCCATTTGTTTATTTTTGTCACTGTTGTGATTGTCTTTGGGGTCTTCTTCATAAATTCTTTGCCTAGGCCAATGTCTAGAAGAGTATTTCCAACATTTTCTTCTAGAATTCTAATAGTTTCACACCTAAGGTTCAAGATGATTTTTGTGAGAGGTGAAAGGTATGGGTCATGTTTCAGTCTTCTACATGTGGCTATCTAGTTTTCCCAGCACCATTTATTGAATAAGGATTCTTTTCCCCAGTGTATGTTTTTGTCTGCTTTGTCGAAGATTAGTTGGCTATATGAGGATGGTTTTCTATCTGGGTTCTCTGTTCTATTCCACTGATCAATGTCCCTGTTCTTGTGCCAGTAAAAAGCTGTTTTAATGACTATAGCCTAGTAGTATAGTTTGAAGTCTGGTAGATTGATACCTCCTATTTTGTTTTTATTGCCTAGGATTGATTTTGCTATACGGGGTCTTGTCTGGTTCCATACGAAGTGTAAAATTATTTTTTCCATATCTGTGAAAAATGATGATGGTATTTTGATAGGGATTGCATTGACTCTGTAGGTCACTTTGGGTAGTATAAACATTTTATCAATGTTGATTCTGCCGACCCATGAGCATGGTATATTTTTCCATCTGTTTACACCTTCTGCTATTTCGTTCTTCAGTGTTTCATAGTTCTCTCTGTAGATATCTTTTACCTACTTAGTTAAATATATTCCAAGGTATTTTATTTTCTCTGTTGCTATTTTGAAGGGAATTGAGTCTTTGATTTGGTTCTCACTTTTACTGTTGTTGGTATTTATGAATGCCTATGATTTCTGTGTACTGATTCTGTATTCTGAGACTTTACCAAATTCATTTATCAATTCAAGGAGTCTCTTGGTTGAATCCTTGGGGTTTTCTAGGCATAATACCTTGTCATCAGCAAAGAGTGAGAGTTTGATCTCTTCTGCTCCCAATTGGTTGCCCTTAATTCCGCTCTCTTGCCTGATTGCTGTAGCAAAGACTTCCAGCACTATGTGAATAAAAGTGGAGATAGTGGGCAACTTTGTCTTGTTCCAGTTCTAAGTGGGAATGCTTTCAATTTTTCCCCATTCAGTATGATATTGGCTGTGGGTTTGTCATATATGGCTTGTATCATTTTTAGGTAAGCCCCATCTATGCCTATTTTGTTGAGTGTTCTTATCATAAGAGGGTGTTGAATTTTGTCAAATGCTTTTCCTGCGTCTATTGAGAGGATCATATGGTCTTTGCTTTTGCTTCTGTTTATATGGTGAATTACATTTATAGATTTGCGTATGTTGAACCATCCTTGCATCCCTGGGATGAAGCCCACTTAGTTGTGATGAATTATTTTCTTGACAAGCACCTGGATTCGATTGGCTAGGATTTTGTTGAGAATTTTTTGCATCTATATTCATAAGGGATATTGTTCTGTAGTTTTCTTTTTTTGTTGCATCCTTTCCTGGTTTTGGTATCAGGGTTATGTTCACTTCATAAAATGTGTTGGGGGGGTTCCATCCTTCTCAATGTTGTGGAATAATTTCTGCAGGATAGGCACCAGTTCTTTGCAGGTGTGGTAAAATTCAGGTGTGAAACCATCCGGTCCAGGACTTTTCTTTTTAGGAAGGTTTTTTATTGCTGTTTCAATTTCAGTACTTGATATTGGTCTGTTCAGGAATTCTATTTCTTCCTGGTTGAGCCTAGGGAGGCTGTGGAGAAAAGGACACACCTGGAAGTCCCAGGGCCCCACCAACCATACTAATCTTGTATGTACCTTTTTGCCTGTCACTTTTCTGAATTATTCTTGCTTTCAATGCAAATGTAGTGAATGGAAGCATGACAGCCATCTTGTGACCATGAGTTATACACTATGGATGATGACACAGGAAGCTGGAAACCTGGTTTCTTAAGTACTGTTACTGGACTTGATCTGAATGTCCCAGTCTCTTTGTTATTTGAGTAAAATAAAGCATACATTTGTTCGAGATTCTGTCATATGGAATCAAATGCAATCAACACTGATAGAGAAATTGAAATCACCTAAGACAAGTAACTTCTGCTTAAAACTAATGTGAGTTGCTTGCCTAGTTTCCATAAATTTAGTTTCTTAATCATCTAATACAACTTACTCTACTTCCTCAATGATTATCTTCCCTCACCTCAACCTTTGGAGTATCACATAGATTGTTCATATTTCCACCCTACCCCATAGCTTGATAAGATCTATTTTTTTCCTAGTTATCCTTTCATCTTTCCTCTTTGATTACAGACATTATACCAGAGACCTTAGCATAAAATTCTCCGGTATCAACTAAATCAGGTCCATGCTTCCCCAGCAGATCACACCTTGCTTTTTCATAACCAGGATTGAGATACTACTCTCTGGCTATGATGAATTATTTGCTATTCCACAAACACATCACATTCTCTCACACCCACCTCTCCCTGAGATGTTATTTCTTGGGCTTGGAATGAATGTTCACTCCTTCCTTATCTATTTAGCTAATCCTCAGTCTTACTGCAAGTCCCCAAACAAACTATCTCCCCAGTCACAGCTAAGTGTTTTTCCCCCCTGAGGTCTCTAGGTGTTTGGTGTATATCTTTAATTTGAATTCTAATTTCTTATCTTCCCACTATACCATGAACATCTTAAGAGCAAAAATAATGTCGTATTAATACTGGTGCTCTACCCTCTCCACTTAGCACATACTAAACACTCAATAAATATTTGCCAAATGAATTTTGACTCTTAGTTATCTGTACCTAAAAGAAATCAAAATGTAGGTTCAACCTTCCTAAAGTATTATCATTCCATGTTGCAAGAGCCAAGAACTAATTCTATTTATCTCTGTAGAGTTTTCAGTAGAGTTCTAAACTTCTTAAGCAATAGATAACATCAAACTTTTCCAGGGCATATATCTATCCATCTTTGATATTTTTTATATACATTTTGGCCAGAATCTACTTTATACAACTGCAAATAGGTACAAACACACAACACATAATTCCTTCTGGTTACAGAAAAGAGTGTTACTGATAAATACCTCTATTCCCTAATTTTCTCAGGTATTCCTATAGATATATTAGTTTGGGCTCCCCTAGAAACAGTCCCTAAAACAAGGACTTCAATATATATAACTTAATTTGGAAGTGTCCCAGGAAGCACTTAAAGGAGAGTGAGAGAGAGAGAAGAAAAGGAGGAGATTAAGGGGAACATTATCCAAAATATTCCCAGGTAGGCACCTTTGGCTCAGTTCTGCTGGGGTATTTTGTAAGACATTGTGAAACCCGACTCTCAGTGGGGGGAAGGAAGCTGGAGTTTTTAGACTCCAGCTCCCATCAGCAGCAACTAAGGGCTGCTTTCACAGACAGTAACATTCCAACATTTCTCGTCTGATGACACGTGGGTTGAGGGAAAGCACTTAGATAAAAGTTGCAAGTGTTTGCAGAAGGAAACCTTGGACATGAACTGGAGAAGTGAGTGCTAAGGGATACAGTTGGCACGGTGACAGCATCTGCTTCATTAGGTAAGCTAGAATATAAATAAAATGGCATGTTCTCTAATCACATCCCAAATGTTTCAAAAGATCAGAAGATATTTTCACATGTTGTGATTTGTACTGTAGAACAATATTTAAAATAAGAGTTTTAAGTAATGAAGTAAGGATATTTAGGTAAAGGTTTGCTAGAAGAAGGAGGCTACTTATGGGAAAGTATGTCCAAGGACGAAGAGTTGAGAAATTTTAGAATGACTAGGAGGAGACAGTGTATATCCACCAACAAATGCTTTTTTGCTTTTGAGGCAGAATCTCACTTTGTCACCAAGGGCCAAAGTGCAGTGGTGTGATCATAGCTGACTGCAACCTCAAACTCCTGGGCTCAAGCAATCCTCCTGCCTCAGCCTCCTGAGTAGCTGGAACTATAGGTGTGTGCCATTGTACCTGGCTAATTTTTCTATTTTTAGTAGAGATGGGGTCTTGCTCTTGGTCCCAAACTCCTAACCTCAAGTGATCCTCCTGCCTCAGCTTCCCAGAATGCTAGGATTACAGGAATGAGCCACCACACCCAGACTGAATTCTTGAATGACTGCCATTATACACACAGATCTTTGTAGACTCAATATACAGAATAAGGATTAAATGTAACCAGAGTTTACTACATACCTCTAGTTTGGGTGCAAACAGTGTTTCCCACATAATCTTCACAACTCCCACTGCCAAATACATTCCATAATGTACTCAACCCCTTAATACTCAGACTGGGAAAAGTTCTTTCCTATTGATTCTAATGCTCATAGAAAAACGTTCTAGAATGCATACCTCCCAGACACAAGATAACCATTCCCAGCTCCTAGCTCCTATGCACAAGCAGGAGACAGCTCTTTCCATTATGGTAATTTTTTTCAGAAGTATTATCACCGTGTTCTACCTTTAGGTCTTGATCAGAGTCATTTGAATCCACATTTTTAAAAATCCCCCAAATTGAGAATCTCAAGAAGCCCCACTTCCTTCCAGAAGGCCCCTAAACTCATTCTGAACCCATCCCTCCTCAGCACATCCACATTGAGGAAGGAGGAGCTTTTACTAAATCGTGGAGGGCAGAGGGCAGTATGAGGGTCGTGATGGACTTCTTGTAATCCTCTTTCTCCTGGAACATTTTTTGAAATGGTTATTTCCATCCTGATTACTTGTCTTTCCAAATATGCCTCAACCAAAAAGGAATGACTACTTGTGTTTCTGTCTCACAGATTGAGACTCGATAACATTTGTCAGGAATGTTCTAGAAGTGATTTATACATCAGAAAGATTGAACCAAATGACCACTAATCTTTCTTTCCAATTTGGAGATTGTTATCATTTTATGGGAATCTTCCTGCATCTTAAAAACATTTTTTCATTTAATATTTTTTAATTTTCAAATTTTTAAATTTAAAAATCATCCTTGGGGAATTGTCTCTGCACTAAATTTTATAAGCAATACTTCCATTAGGCCAAAATAGAATTTTCTCATCACAACATTTTTGTGAAACTAAGGCATCCAAGGGGAAGTGATGCCTCATTATCTGAGCTCATTATCTTCATCCTGGCCTCAGCATTGGCCTAGAAAGTACTTGTGTGATTTTGCTGGGAGTTGGCAGATGGGCTGATAGGCAAATGCCCAGCTGCTTGTCATAATTCTGATATAGGAAGCTTGGCCCACATGTCCACACAGCCAACTCCTGACAGCAGGGACTGCAGAGCCGTGAGTGTGGCATCTGCCTTATCTAACTACCACATGCTGCAGACAAGAACATGGAACCGAACATTACACAACATGTTAACAAAATGCCTGGGTGAAATATATCAAATATATTCAATTAATTATAGCACACAACCCTTAAAATTAAAGAGAGAGAGAGACTAAACCCCAAAGTCAGTTGTTTTGGAAAGTATGGGCTATAGTGGTTTTACTGAACTGAATCCATTTTGTTTTGATTCTAAGGGCGCATAGATTTCAGCATTCGTGTTACTAATGCCAAGCCTATTTCTGAATCTTAAGAGATAAATTCAAATCATTCAGCATTTAGGCATGTTATTCAAGTTTGTTAGAAAAGCTATGATTTGTGCCTAAAAATTTACCAAAGATTCCTGACACTAGCCTCTATTCATGGTCTCCAAAACATATGAATTTTAGTAACTGGTATAAATATTGCTTTGTCCAGAATTTTTGAAAATCATGCTGCTGATTTTAGGAGTCCACAATTGCTTTTTCTTCATGTGCATCTTATTTAAAATTTACTCAGTACCTGTTATTCATACCATCAAAATAACTCAATATTACAATATTGAGCAGGGGCTGCCTATTCCATTTCACTAATTAACACAATGTTATATTTAAAAGAAAGATTTAACAAAATATATAAGAATATTTGTAAAAAGCTCAATATTCCAGAGAATTGTGCTGTGTAGATTCACCCACAATTCAATTCTTTTGTGTAACAATATTGCTTCACTTCAGGTACTGCTAAGAAAGGTATTTCATGTAAAATTATGATTGAAGTTTGCTTTGAAACACTAAAAAAGAGCTTTAATTGAGCTCATGGACATTTAAATGTATTTTCGAAAATACAATTAAACTAATGACTATCCAGCAGAATGACAAAATGAGAAAAGCAAAAACATACATAAAAACTTAACCCACGCTGTGCTATTGCCTTAACACTAGAAAGGAAAAGCCCTACTTTGGAAACAAAGCATCCACTTTGTTTTACCCTCACACCTCCACCCTACTGCAACTACTTACTCTTCCAGGGCTGCTACCATCATCATGTTACTTCATTGCCCCAACTCCACGTGCACGCAACTCTAGCTTGATCAATTATAACATTTACCTAATGTATTAAAACTAGGAACAAGGAAAAGCAATTTTCACTTCTTATGGTGGGAAATCTGGTGAGTTCCCAGTCTGTGACGTATGGAAAAGGCTGCTGAAGGAATGTATACAAAACATATAGAGTAGAGAAGAGAGATAGAACATATAGTCCATATGATGTTCTGTCTTGGATTCCTATTTTCCCTGAAGTCCTCATTTTAATGCTATTTGTTTGGCTTGCTGATAAAATTTCTCCCTTTTGGGCCAAGCTAGTTTAAGTTACTTTCCTGTTACTTGCAATCAAAAAATTCTGAGCAATGCTCTTTGTGTGTGAATATTGATTGACTGGAGCATGCCACAGTTTGGACAGAGAAAGTAAATATGGATGCAAAAATATGTTCTATAGTTACTTTTTATGTACCTTACAATTTGTGACCCACACTACTGCTCCAATGACTTCTACAATAATGACATATTACATTTATATCCCAGTAACCATCTTCCCATCTATGTCCACTATTACTTTCAAAAATAGCTTGAACTAAACTCACAGTGATTTCCACACCCTGGCTTCTGTTCATAGTAAACAGAACATAGAAAGTACAGAACTAAAGACAAACAAAAACAAAAACCCCTTTGCTGTATAATCTTTTAAAAGTCAGAACATTCTGCTGATCCATTCTTAAGCTTATCTAAAATAGCATGATTACTGATGTTTCAAAACAGGTGGTCTGGTGCAACACTCAGGATTGTCTAAACCTTAACCTAAGATTCTCTGGGTTTCCTTGAGCAATGAACTGAAACTTTGAGCTGCCAGTGATAGGAAATGAACCCAGTCTCAGCATTCTATGAGACTGGTGGCTTCCTCTTCAAGGCAGGAAGAGCTATACCTCCCTGTGAGTCCTAAGTGCTTTCAGCACTAGGCAGCTGGCTGTCCCAGAGAATGCCCATAAACCCTACCTTCCTGGAACCCAAGTGGACTACAGGTCCCCCACGCTGGCAAGGTTGCTCTCGCACTGCCCTTTAGGAGAGCGAAGTACTGAGCAGCCACATCTCCTCCCTGCAACACACACTCATGGCAGGTCCAGCAGAGCTCCTAGATCTCAGATGACAGATAGCTAAAGATGGGTTGTTTCCTTTTTTTTTTTTTCTGACCCATGCTCTGTAAGTTTTGAAACCCTGTTCCTTCACAGACACTGTATGACTTTGTAGAATTCATCTCAAGCCCTGTTGCACTACAAGAGGCAAACAAATGAAGACCACTTTGTTCTACATGTCATGCAGCGAAGTGACAGCCCTTGATAGGCACCAGCGTTGGTTCTTCTTAACCACTAGCCTTAATTGCATACATAAAATGAGTATGAGCCTGGCTGATTTTTATGCCTGAAGCTGAGCAGAGAAAACTCAAGGACCATGTAGTAGCTGAACCATGTAAATACGGTCTGAACACATCTGCCATCTCTTGGCAAAATCGAGTTCCTGCTCTGATGAATCCAATTCAGCAAATGTATATCCCTGCTTTGCCATGCAGCATACCATCCTGGCCACTTCAGGGGAGTAGAAAATGAGCCACATTCTTTACCTTTATCACTATTTTCTACCTGTAAAGACCTTGGTATTATCACAGATTTTAGATTCTTACAGCAGCTCACTTGTTTTACGGTTTGAACTTTTTTTCATATCTGGAAGACCAATGCCTGTCTCTTTCTGGGTAGATAATACTTCTGTACCTGGAATAAAATATAAACCTGCCACTCAGTAGTTGCCTAACGCTTCTCCAAGAGGACCTGAGTGTGCCCTGCTTGGCTGCTACTGGCAAGTTTGAGTCTTGGAAACTGAAACTAAAGGGGATAAAGTATTGTGCTCAGAGGTACTAAACACTGGAGGAAGGAACCTGAGGTTGAATGTGAGCCAAGTCAGCAGAGAGCATCCAAAGTCCAAAGTCCTTCAAGTCAGTCTTTAAAACCAAAGGTGAAACATGGAACCAGAAATGGATGACAAAGCAAAAGGGTTAATAAGACTGACACTCAGTAGGGGTGGGAGGCGGGAAGTACCAGGGAGTCAGAGCAAAAACAAAAAGAAGGATCTAGGGCAACTGCTGCCAACAGAGCTGCTTTTATTTCCCAGATGACTTGGGGGTACATGAGTCAGACTGGTTTAAAAGTTCAAGGGCAGGGCAGACAGCAGTAAATGGCAAAAGTTATTATTCTTGCATTTATATTGTACCTGAATTATTAAATTTTCTTGAGGCTCATTCCAATACTGTTGAAAACACAAATAGGCACCTTTTGTTTCATCACCTTGAAGAGTCCAGAAGCTACAGCACAAACCATTTTTTAAAAAAAAAATCTTTCAAGCAACATAAATGAAAGCTCTAAAGCAAATATCTTTGCAGAATGGCAAGATAAAATTGTTGTTTCTGAAGTGGAACGTAGAAGCTAAGGTATAGCACTTCACATTTCAAAATGATAAAGCAATTTTTTGATAAAAGTTTTACAAAGCATTTTTCTATAAAGCGACCTTCTGTGTCCCTGGCCAAAGTACAATCATTTACCCTTTTTCTCACCCATTCCGTGAAATGTTTTGAACTAATGTCAGCTTATTAGCTTCCACTAAGGGCAAAATTTTCCAACCTCTGTTTTTCACATATTTTATCTGACTTTTATTCTCACTCTAGATGTCAATCTTCTAGTCTGCTATTAGCATTAGAACTAAAGTTTATAAATTGAAAAAAAAAATTGCAATAGCCAAGCTTAATGCAAATAACAGCTAAAGAAAAAAAAATTCCCAATTATGAAAGAAAAGAGCCACAGCAACACTGGCTTTAACAAATCACTATTGAATACATATTTGCAGATGTATTCAACAAGTATGTGTTGGACACTTACTTGGTACATAAAATAACACATATAACAATGTAAATTATATAGCATATATCATAATGTAAAGCATAAAATAACGGTAAATACGATGAAGAAAAAATGAAGAAGGCTAAGGGGGATGGAAAGTGATGGAAGTGCCATTTTGGATACAAGTTATCTGGAAGGCAAATGCACCACCAGTGTTGTATACATGCTTAGGGTTAATGGTCTGGAGGAAAACACATCTGGATTTTTAATCCCAATTTGAACGATTATCATCGTTCCTCTAGGCAGCTTATTTTGTCTCCCTAAGTTTTAGTGTCCTAATCTATAAAGTGGTGATAATAAGGGAACCTACTATAAAGGACCGGTGTGAGTGCTTAGCAGCTGGGCATGTGGTAATACTCCATAAATGTTTATTCTTTTCTGAGAGTTGAAACTGTCATTTGTTCAAAAGAAAGCATTAATGTTGTGCCATTTCCACTAAAATAAGGAAGCCTCTTTACCTAGCATGGCACTATGATCATGTCTTTGGCTCTAACAAACAGACTTGACTTAGAAGCAAACTGCCTAGATCTCATCTGACATCCCTCTGCATTTCTCCAGTGGTCAGAAGACCCATGTTGTTTTTCATTAACTTATTTTCCTTGGGGTGCTCCTAAGTCATTTTTACTGGCTGTCTCTACTCTAGAAAAATGAAGTGTATAATTGTTTAGCTGCCAGAGGCTTTAGTTGCCATTTTATTTTCCTCTATGTGAACATTTTCTCTACGAGTTTTCTAATCTATCTTCCAATCCAGATAATGGTATATCATAGACCCATCAGGGGTAATTATAATAGAAGGAAAGAAATAAACTGCCTTGCATATAAAAAGATAGCTTCACCTATTAAAAAAAGAATCCCCAGATGGGATTTTTTGCAGTATTGCCACAGGCACTAAATGTGACCTTTCTGAAATGATGGAACTTTTTATTTCTTTTTTTCCCCCTGCTTTTACAGACAAAAACATCTGACAGTAATGGCAGATGATGGTAGACATGGTCCCTGCCATGACTTTGCCTGACTTCACCAGCATTTCAGCACCATGTCACCCAACTTGACCGTGTAGTCCTCAAATTCCTACCAATACAACCTGCTTATTCATGTTACCTCAGGGTTCATCCAGAAAACTACTCTATCATATAGAGGATAGAGTTGAAATGACTTCACCAAGGCATAATCAGTGACAGAACTAGAATTAAACATTAAGTTCCCTGATTCCTAGTTCATCCAGCTCCATCCATTTTACAGTCTGCCTCCCTGCTCTGACAAACACAATATTAGTAGGCAGGAATATATTAACAGAGAAGGGATTGGCATTTTACAGAGAGTGCAGATTTCTATAAACCAGCTACAAATGCCATCAACATAGGCCATTGTATAGCTATAATATTATTTAAAGTTATTCTACTTTCATACAAAATGTATAGTAAGACAAAATAGTATTCTTAACATTTTGATCAATTTAACAGATAATGGTATCATGTGTACTGAGTAATAACACCAAAGACTACAACAAATTCTATGAAAACTGAAGCTCTAGCAAAGAAATTGGAATGAGTCACTATGCTGTTGGCAATTATATCATTCCAAAATAAATCAGTTGTGGGTTGAGGTTTTATATAGAATCCATCTGGTGCCTGAACCCACAACGGCCTTTTCTTTTATATTTACTCACGTGTGTATACATTTCTATATATCTGTATCTATCAAGAGAAATCATTACGCATTTCTGATGATCATTTTAGTAAGATAAACATATACAGGAGACATCATTCATCACAAGTAAAGACAAACTAAGAATTCAGACTCCATGTGTCTCCAAATACATACAATTATTGACAGAATTCATAAAGCTAAATATCGGCTTGCAAAATACAGGTTAAAATGTCATTTTTCTTCAGTTCGAAACAATCAGTGGTCTTAAGTTAAAGCATATTTAATTAAGTACTGCCCTTATACCCAGGGAGGGACCTCTGTCCCAGGTCCTATATTTTAAGTGGTCCTGCATAATGGAAACAAAAGCAAAGTATAAATGTATTAAATAACATCTGAGTGCCACTGTCTCTCTGGATCACTCAGTCTAAACACCCGTTCCAATGACTACACCATTACGGGCTCTGAGAGACAATTATCCACATCTCTTGCCTAGTTTAGTAGAAACAAAACACAACTGCACCGTGAGGGTTGTGAAGGTTTGTGTGCTGTGCCACTTGACACTGCTTCAGAGATGAGGAGCATGGGAGCTGCCAAAGAGTGTGGATAAAAGACAAATCGATCAGCTTCTTAGATCCTTCCTCTCCAACAGCGTGAGTGCAGTAGAGTCTTACATAACGAAGGGCAGAGCATCCGCCTCTAGCACTATCTCCTAAAGCAAACAGTCAGAATACGGGTTTTTGAAAAATAGGTATAGGAATTATTTTATCCAAGTATTTATTGTATTTTATAAAAGAAACAACCTAGATTTCCAACAATAAAGAAATGGTCAAGGCCAGGCATGGTGGCTCATACCTGTAATCCTAGCACTCTGGCAGGCCAAGGCAGGCAGATATCTCGAGGTCAGGAGTTCAAAACCAACCTGAGCAAGAGCAAGACCCTGTCTCTACTAAAAATAGAAAGAAATTAATTGGCCAACTAAAGATATATAGAAAAAATTAGCCGGGCATGGTGGCATGTGCTTGTAGTCCCAGCTACTCGGGAGGCTGAGGCAGAAGGATTGCTTGAGTTTGAGGTTGCTGTGAGCTAGGCTGATGCTACAGCACTCTAGCCCAGGAAACAGAGTGAGACTCCGTCTAAAAAAAAAAAAAAGAAAAGAAAAGAAAAGAAATGGTCAAACATAATTATACACCAATGCGATGCAATATTGTGAACAGATTTTTTTTAATTATGTTTTTGATTCTATTTATTAACTTAGCAAAATGTTCAAGGGGGCAAAAAGCTGATAAAACTGCTTCGTGTGATCTGAAATTTTTTAAGAAGTATTTATATATGAAAGAAAATATAACAAAATGTGCATAATAGATGTATCAGTTTGAATAAGTTAAAGTCACTCAGTCAACTGCTACTTAAAACAGACAGATGTTTACTGGTAATGTAACAGAAAGTCTAGAGGTAGGCTATACTAGTATTAGTTCAATAGTTCAACTCTATCAGTGATCAAAGTTCTTGTCTTCCACTATATTGCTCTTAGCACATTAATTTTTGGCCTTTAGCTTTTTGCCTCATGATTGCAAAATGGCTTCTGAGGCTCTCAGCCTTCCATACTCACCTAACTGCATTCAAACAAAAAGTAAAATGGTCATCAGCAATAGAGGCTTTCTCCTAAAAATGCAACCTTGCTATTAGGAAGCAAAATCTTGCCCAAACCCTCAAAAGACTTTGCCTGAATCTTATAGGCCAGACTGGGTCACATGTTTAAACATGGGAAGAATAATGGTATTGTGTACTCCTGTTTTATACTAATCATGATTCATCACCTGGTAGCCATATTGTCACTTAAAATCTGGCTTATTCTAGAGGAGAAAAAAATGGAAAAGACCACTGGATGGGTAACCAAGAATATCTCTTCAAAAGAATTATTACTGAACAGTAGAATTTTAGCTGGTTTTTATTTTTTGTCCTTCTGTACACATTTTTGTCATATATATATATTATATTCCTGTATACATTTTTGTCTTTCTATATACATTTTCTATGAGCATGTTACTTTGTAGTAAAATAATTATTTTTTTCTTAAAGAAAATGTCCCCAAGCATTATAAAGCTCTGAAAGAATTTTTTCAGCCTGATGACAAATGCATAAATGAATTGGCCTGAGGGACATTCCCTCAAGGATCATGAAAACATAATCTAATAAATTTGCAAAAACCTGTTATGGCTATGCTGCTATTTATGACCTCAAGTCAAAATGGCCTCCTTAATATGATTTAAGTTATAGCTAGGGAAAATGTTTGTCTTGCTAAATTTAAGGAACAATAAAAAGGACAGAATAAATCTGACTCTAAGCCTAGTCAGGAAAGACCAGTGTTTACACCAACAGAGGCGCCCAGTTCATGTAAATTACTTCCTATCCAGCTGCTCTTTGGTGCCTGATATCTCTGGGTTCCAGATTTCCCAAGTAATATAGCCAATTTTAAAATCTAATAAATATTTTAAAATACAGCCTAAAAGAAAAAAGGAAAGAGGAAATCACAGGACAGAATTTCACAGCAGTTTTAAATCACGACTCCAAATTCTGACTGTATGAGCTTTGCTGCATTTAGAATAATGAATTTGTTATTACCATGAGCAAGGGGAACTACAAAGGCAATTAATAGCTCATTTTGAAAAGATTCATTTAAATCTTTCATTATAATGTCAAAATCACAAATGTGGTATTTATATTTTTAAATTTAGATGCCAGCATACATAGAAATTAGCACAGATATCCACCAGGGTTAATATTTACCTGCTTCCTAAATTCAGGTGCCTGCTACTGCTGAATAAGAATTTCAGTCATAAATGTGATTGAAAATCAAAGTTAAGTCAGTCTAGATTTAGAAAGACACTTTATAATAGTACACTGTTCTTTCAAAAAGACTTAAAAAGTGAAACCTCTTTGTATTAGCAAGTAGGTAGTGTTCAATTCTACCTATGCTAAAAAGTAAATAATATATATATCATCTCATTAACTTTAAAATATATGAAATGATATTCACCAAATTATTTACAGTGGTTACCTCTGGAAAAAAGGAGTAAAGAGTAACTAACTTTTACTTCATGTATTTCTGTATTATTTGAGTTTTCACAATAAATATATAGTCATATATTACTTTATAATTGAAAATGAGTAACATGTTTAAAAAAGAGAAGGTCTTGCATGAAGTTTTATTCCATTTTCTTCAGTTACATATCCTGTATATCACACCATGTTATTCAAATTGTGGCAGGTAGCAATATACCAGAGAGCTCTCTAAGCCAAGAAAAAAAAATAAACATGGTGAATTTACTCTGTAGTTATTAATTTAAAGCCTTGTTTTTATGTTAAAGGAAACCTTAAAATAGTATAAGTAAATAGAATACAAAATTTGCTCAGCTTAGTGAGGTAAAGCAAGAGGCCCAACCGATGTCATATTTGCTATGAGCCACTTGGGGGTCTAGTTCATAGGGAAATGTGAGAAGTACTGACTGAGACTAGCTTCCTTGTTTTAAGGGCTGACAGTGATTGGAGAAGTTCAATGACTTGTCCAAGTCACAAGACACTCATATCTTTTATTAAAGATAAATTATTCTGACATTTGTTTAAATAGTAAGAAACAATTTATTCAAAACTACTGCAATAGAGGAGAGAGATTGAGCTCAACTCTAAATACAGCAAAGACAGCTGAAATTTTATAGTCGGAATGAAGGGGTCAGTAGATGGAAACTTACTAATAGGAGATATCAAGGGTGGAGGGATTCCCACTCAACCAACTTAACAGAAACCTTATTAAAAGCAAGCCAACGGCTTAGATGTCAAGGGTAAGAAATGAGGAATTTGATACTATATCAAAGGTGAACGTTGGTCTCCAAACTGATTCTTGCTATAAAAGCAGACCAAGATCAAGGCTTAGTTAAGAAGGTGACTAATGTTTGGTCAACGAGGGAACCTTTGTCACCATGGACTCTGTTTTTGTTTTGTTTGCTCCTTTTTGTCAACCAATAGCATCTGCCCCCAAAAGTTTGTCCTGGCCAATTGACAAAACCAGTCTTTGGTAGGGAGAGTGAAAATAGTGAGGTATGGTAGAGTTTAAAATAGCTTTTTGGACTTTGAAAGATTCTCTGGCAGTTAAAACAGAAGAAATGAAGTAAACTCTCTAATTTCTAAAATATTTATAGGAAAATAAAAGCATGCTTCCTATGAAAGGTTGAAAAAACATTTTTTGAAATTACTGTCCTCACACATCCATCAGAAAATTATTCCAGTTTTGATCTCTGCCTATCCACTTCTGCCCAAACAGAAAGCATGAAATAAATGATGCTTCTGCTAAAAATGGTGGAGCTTTGTGCTTTACTCCTCCTCTCTCCATTTCAAAAACAAATTCCAAGGAGCCAAAGAAAACATATCATTTTAAAAATGTATTTCATTTTTCAAAGATGTTATTATTTCCTTCATCACACAATATGAGGTTTCATGTGGTAGCCCATGTAATTTTTACAGCTAAACATGTGGTCTGGGGACAAAATAGTCGTGGTCCATAGAAAGCCTGGAGACTTAGCTGCTTCACTTAAATGGTGGCCAATATTGATTTTCTCATGTATCTGAGAAAGTGTATGAAAAAGTCTCCATGATTGAAGTATCTTGGGGCACTATTCTTCATAGGAACAAAGTGAAAAGAAACAAGTTCATCTAAAGTCTGTTATCTTTAAGAGTATTTGGTGTTAAAATTCTGATTGCTAATTTACATCCATATTTATACTTAGTTATGGAAGGGTTTAATTTCGTCTTTATGCACCTTGGCTCCTGGCCGTAAGGCGGATACCAACTTTTTTTTTTTTCTTGGAAGAGATGTTGGGATTTGAGGTTGGGCCAAGAAAAACTAAAGAGGCTAGGAAGAACTTACAGATGGAGATAATTAGCATATTAAAAATAGGCCAGCCAGATTTTTTTTTTTTTAATCAGGAAGTAGAGGGGTAAATGCTCTTTCTGGCAAGACTATAGAAGCTGTGTGGACAGAGGAAATGTGATTCAAACTCTGGTATGAGAATGGTGTTTTACTTGAACCAGGTTTCAAAAGACTAGAGCAGGAGTTCCTTTTACTAAAAACCATGGAGTTGGCGGGCTTTGTAGGGCCTCCCTTGAAATTCTGCTCCAAGGGTACTGTTTTGAATTTTGTTTGAAAGTCTTAGAATGGGGGACGCTTGGTTTCAGAAGACACAGGATAAACATCGTGAACTCAATTGCTTTCTAATGCATGGTAGAGGAAATGGCATTTCGGATACCACCTCCCATTGAAAGGGGATTATAGAAGAAGGCAGTAGGTGGGAACCAAGGGCCCAGAACAAAACCACTCAGGCTGCATAAGCTATGTTGCCAATCTTTAAGCAAAGGCCTGAGATTGATCTGGGATTCAGGCTCTATCAATGGGGTAGGCTTAATCACCAGATAATTCACTGCAGTTTCCTGAGCTCTGATTCACAGTCAGTTTCTTTAGATCATAATTCCGCTCTTTCTCTGAAGTTTGCTTTTATTTAAAACAGACTTTAGAGGTGTCTTTCCTGGAGCAGTTCTTCTTGATGGGTGGTATGTCAACTGATGCTCGAACATAGAATTATCTATGTGGGCCAGAGGATTTATAACATGTACTAAGAATGAGCAATTCCTCAATTCTCATGGTCATCTGCAAGTATGGTTAGCCATCTCCTGCTGACTCTACTAGACATGGATTTTACAAATATAAAATGTTAACGATTACTATCTTGTAAAATATTTTTTTCTTCCATAGGTAATTAAATAGTATAAAACAATGTAGATAGGAAATATGGAATTTCCAAATATACAAGAGGAAATCATTAGCCTGGGATAATTTCATTGCCCACCTACATAGAAGAAGGGGTTAAACCAAAGAACTCTTATCACCCCTTCAATAGTTCTAACTTTATCATTAAATAGGTAGCCTCCCTTTTTGCTGTCAAGATTGGATCTTGGGTTTGTCTCCATGTGGAAAATTTCAAATAGCAGATAAATTTTATCCCTACTCCTACCCCATTTCACATTAAAAAGAGTATCTTTTTACTTTCTTAATCAGTCAACAGTTTTCAAATATCCTAAAGTTAGAAATATTTTTAAATTAATCATGTTTAGAGCTATAATTCACACCTCAGGGTTTAGCATTGTGGCAGGAGTAATAACCCTCATTTTCAGGAGGTATGGGAGTGTTTCAGACAGCAGGAACAGGGAGGAATACTCATGTAACTCAGGAGGTCTACTTGGGTACTTCCCGCTACTCCTTTTCTCTATTGCTACTGTGAATGGACAGGTGGAGTAACTGATCTGAGAAGAGTATGATTATCAAGAGCTCCAACCAAATGAGTGTTTCAGTCATACCACCGAGTAAGTTGCTCAGGCCTGCTGAGGGGATAGCTAAGGGCAGCGGTGGGAGGATTTGGAATGGTCAATGGGTGAGGAAGAGAATGAGTACCAGCTGCTTCTCTGAAACCAACGGTGTCAATAGATACTCTATGTCATCTCACTAACTTCCCTCTTCTGAGTTGCCTCTCAAGGAGAGGCCTATAGGAAACATGGGAGGTTGGGAGGGCTGCTTTCTGAAGCTATATGAAGAGATAGGTCTGTACAGAAAGGGGAGAACTGTGACAACCATGGAAATGTGTTACTCAGACCTCTTTAAAGAAAACCTGTTGCAGTGAGCACAGTTGACTGACAGCCTAGATGCTGCACCTCTGACTCCCCACCACATACACATGGGGCCCACACTTCTTCTGGGCCCACAGAACAACTGTGTCCAGAGTAGAATAACAGTATGAAAGGAAGTTTCCAGGAAAAAAATACAAAATTGATATGTCATCTGTTGGTTTTGATTGTGTGAAAATAGGATTTGATTTTACTGATTCATAGGTGCTTTAGGACAGAAATACAGAGAATGGAATATAGAAAAATAAATAAATAAAACATGAGGCAGTTATTAACTCCAGGAAAAAAACAAAAGCTTCTCTAAGAAAGGCTATCTAATCATAATGTACTCTGAGGCTTAGCAGGAACAAATCCTTACACATTATAATAATGTAAAAATCAAGATGAGTGCACAAGGAAAGTGGAGAAACTATATTTTCACCTTGAAAAATAGTAAATTAATATGTAATAATATCTAAAATACATAACACTGTAAAACTAAAAAGTGGCAGTGTAAGAATATAATTTGGAAAAACAGGTAAACATCTAAAAAAATTGCTAATGAGCTTGACATGCTTCATTAGAGAGCAGGATCACGGTTGGGAAAAGGATGAAGGAAAGCTTTGCTTTTTTCAAAAAATGCTTCATTTGACTTTATAAACTATGTATGTTTCTAAATTTTCATAAAATTAAAAATTTAAATTTAAAAATGGGGAAATAAAAACAACCAAAAAATATAGACACATTTCTTCCTGGAATTGTTTATGGGTAAATTTTATCCTGGTCCAGTTTCCTAAATGTGAAGTATAATCGGTCCAGCTCTCCCCAGTCCACCTCTCATATTAAAGACATAGCTCTGGCAGTTATATCTAAGTGAGATATGGAAATGTTATGAATTGAATATTTGTGTCTCCCAAATTTACACATTGAAGCCCTAACCTCCAATGGGATGGTATTTAGAGATGAGGCCTTTGGGAGGTTCTTAGGATTAGATGAGGTAATGAGGGTGGGGCCCCTTGTAAGAAGAGACACTAGACACCTTGTGCATGCTCTCTTTCTCTCTCTCTGTCATCTCTCAACAAAGAAATCATGTGAGCACATAGTGAGATGGCTGCTACCTATGAGCCAGGAAGAAAGCCCTCATCAGAAATAAACCATGATGGCACTGCGATTTTGGACTTCCAACCTCTAAAACTGTGATACAATAAAATTCTGTTCTTTGTGCCACCCAGTTTATAGTATTTTGTTATGGCAGCCCAAGCTAAGACAGGGGCCCACGGACACATGGCATGATTTATTTTATCAATAAATATATCATCATAATAGCTATCCAAAATGCATTTTCTTTCAGAACTCTATGCATTTTGGCAACAGAAAGCACCAATTTAACATTAGAAAAGCATTTTTATCTCAATATCTTTTGGAAATATTATCTCTTAAATAGCATTAAAATGACTGTCAAAGTTTTAAAAATATACCACAAGGAATACAGTCTTCTACTGTGTTCTTGGCTATACTATGGTGTTTGTTAAAAAGTGTCCCTTGGCAATGGTTAGAACATCTCTAGATAGATAAGGAATATGCATTCCTGTTTAATTAGGTAATCCTATGACAAAAAGATGGCAGCAGTACCTTCAAATGTAAACTAGTTTCTAGTTAATTGTCTTATTATATCAAGGTTCAGGACAAATAATTTACCTCCCAAAATTGTAATTGATTCTGTAAACTATTGATAACATTGAAACTTGGAATTTGGTTGTACTTGTTTTTAAAGTGCTTTTAACTCTTTGTTTCTCATTTGAATATCCCTAGTGGGAAGTTTGGCCTGGTATAAAGTGTGTGGCAATAAATATTACGAGTTTAAAATAACTTTAATTCAAGCTTGGCCGAAATTTTTAAGAAGCATTGATCACAAATCACAATGATAGTTAATGAGAAAACTTGAAATATGAGAATTCAAAGTACTGAGCTAGTCATGACATTGTAGTCAGGATAAAAGAATGGATAATATTTATATATCAGTTACCATAAAGTTATAAACAACATAAAAAGCCCTAGTAGGCAGGCCTAAATTCCAGTTTTATTAAAATGTATTAAACCTATGTATCGTGTCGCCCTGAACTGAGTTTCTATCTAGTTTGGTTACTAAGAAGAATGCAGGGAAACGACCCTGCCATGATGCCCTGGCAACCTTGCACATGTCTATACTGGTGAAGATGTGAACTGCAGCCCACCTGAGGTTCAGGAGAAGATGGAAACTCTGTGAGAAGTTGCTCCAAAACCACCTCCCGCTCATCTCTCTATCTCCCCTGTGAAACTGTCTTGACAGTGCCTCATCAATGCCCCAGGTTCTGAGGAAGTATAGGGCTTTCTGTCCTGTCCCGTGAGAATAAAGCTGCAGATATAAAACCACTTTGCTGCAGTCTTGCATTGGCTCATCAATGATGAAATGTCCTGCACTCATGTTGCAGTCATCCAGCCATTTGTATTTGGGTGTTGTTGTGTTTTTGTTGTTGTTGTTGTTGTTGTATAAGACACAGATCACAGGAAGCTGGCACCTTCAGTTTACTCTCTTATTCACTCTCTGTACGTAATAAACGATCTAGCTCTGAGGGGCTCCTTGTGTCCTTACCCATCCAATGAGTCAGGCCTTGGACTTGGCCTTGCCTTGTTTTTTGTTCCTGTTTGACAAAGATTAAGTAAGAAGCCATCCTGTGAAATTCCCCTAATTTACAAGGATATTTTAGTTTGTTTCTATTATTTGCCACTTAACCTTAAGGCTATGTTAGCTCAAAGCTAGTTTATTAAAAATTCTATTGTGGTAGAACATTCGTTATAGGACATTGTATTTGTCTACATAAAATGGTATACTTTCTATGAAAGGGTATTGAATTAATCACTAATCCTATGATAATGAATCTATGGACTAGTGTCCTCATAATTAATCTTATGATTTATGACTTGTCTAAGTCTAAGTTCTACTGCTACTGAGGAAATTTTCCCTAAACTCTCCTTTTGGGGGTTTGAACAAATAAAATAAAATGATTTTGCCACAAATCCAGTTTTAAAAACACCAAAGAAATTCTCATTCTTTCACATGCCTGCTTGACTAAATTGAACAGTAGAAGGATTCAACTTGCATTTTTGAATTGGAAAGTAGGAAGAAGCAATCAAAAGGATAGGAATCCAATCCTTGAATGTTGATGAGTTTTCTTGCTGTGGATAATGTGGCAGATGAGGAATAGTTACAACTGCAAGTTGGTTAACCCAAGGCTATTTGATTCTTGAATAACACACTGAGAATGAAAGTATTTTAATCCTTATCATCATTAATTTAATTCACATTTGTTAAATTTACTATTTTTCCCCCAAAGTAGAACTGAAACCAAAACGATAGGCTAAGACAGGCACAGCACCATTGGGTTAATGCAGAAAAACATGACAAAGATTTACGCATCTGTCTACACTTTCTCTGTTTTGTAGCTGCCCATCAAGTTGATACAATATTTGCATCTATTCATCAAACAAACAACCTGACCCCCAACCACCTCCTTGAGATATATCTCATAACAAAAAAAGTAAGTTGTTACTATTTCAAAGGGCTTACAAATCCCAACAGATGCATTTTTGCTTTATAAGACATTCCATTATACTTGAACACCATGAAGTAAAATACCTGACAAAGTGCAGGTAGAAACCAATTAGCATTCAGAAAGGCTGACTTACTTCACTTACTCTTGCACCTCTGGGATGATATCTGTTGTGAATCCTCTCAAGGTCCACTTTCTTCCTTCCATACACCAAACCCAGCACAGTGAAGGCCCTACAGACTAATGTTTCTTTCAGATGCTGTATTTTCATCCTCCACTCATTATTGGGAGCAAAAACATCAATAATAGAAAATTTGGATCCTGATTCTTCCTGGAATGCAGAGAATATAGTCTTCCCAAGAGCTGAAGAAATTCTAGTGCTACATGGCTTTGAGACAGTAATATCCTGAGGATTCCAATGTCAATGGGGGCTTAGAAATGATGGCCAAAAGCAGCTGTCATGTCAAGAAGTAATTTTTAAATTTTTAAATATCTCCATGTGCTCAGAAGTGAACCAATAAGAAAGTAGGGCAGAATGAGAAACATCAACCAAGTGTGTGAAACAAGGGAGATGAAGATTTTAGAAATCCTATTGATTTAATCTTCTATCATTCAACCATGTTCTTTCCTATTTTATAGCTTTAGCATTCAATTAGATGGGAAGGGAACTAAGTCCTATGTGTCGCAGGGATGCAGTTTCCTAGATTATTATTTGCAAGCCATTTAAGCTGTCTGTACAGATGATTAAGAAGAAGTTCCTGGCTTAGAAAGAAACATCCATGTAAGTCAAAGTACCATTGGTGCCAACAGGTGTAATGCACACTATCTGTGGGATGGGCACAGTTTGACTCAAATGGTACGAAAGCAATTTATGTAACCAAAATGTTTGCACCCCCATAATATTCTGAAGTAAATAAATACAATTTAAAAAGGAGCCAGAGTTACAGTAATAATAGTAACAGTCAATACTTAGCAAATGCTTACTTAACATGTTAGGCCTATTATCTCTTTTAATAGATGGGTGGCATTACTATCCTTCTTTGTAAAGTAATCATCTCAAGCCTGCAAAAATGCACCTTACAGTGAAGATGGATGTTAAAAGTTGATTCTCTTCCTCCAGGGTCTGGTGTTTATAACTCTGCAGGCATTTACAATATGGAGCCTTAAAATCTGCCAACGTGATGGCCTGATTTAAATCAACAATCCACAATGATTGCTGTCAGAAGCAATCCACTGTGGGTATTGTGTTTTCAACGAGTAGCCAACAAATGCCAGTGCATTGTGTGGTGCTGGCCTGTAGCTATCAGTAAGAGAGCAGTGGCCCTGGCTCTCTGGTACCCACAGGGTGGGGGGGTGATGTCCTTGGGGTATTCCCTCTTAAGGGTCTGTACTTTTTGATAGAAAATGTCAATATGACAGTGACGACCACAGCCACCCCAGGGATGGTGAGCAAATCAGCATGAGAGAAGCAGAACTACGGGTTGGGGTGATGGCCTGAGGCAATGAAGAAAACCTGGGAGAATAATGGAAGCAAGGAAATGGTACAGAAGCCATGACAGGAAGGTGCAAGTGCCCTCGCAAGAAAGAAATCTATCAAAATGAAGTAGAAGTTGAAGAACTTTGGAGAATAGAAATGGAAAATGCTGGAGAAGTCAAGGATTTCTTCTATTTATCTTTCCCTCGTGTCTATAGACAAGTGCTACCCTGACACAAACACAACTCATGGTTCTTCCAGCACTGCCCCTGTATCTAGGAGAGCTATTTCACTCCTTATCCCTGGAAGAAAATGAAAATGTTTGGTCAATTACTATTATTGGCTAAATAGTCTTGTTTTAGTTATAATAAAACAAACATATATAAAATATAATAAACATTTTAGACTTCCACTTTTACCCAATTTTGAACTTGAAAAGTGGAAGCCTCTCTCTGTCCCTGGAGTATGGTCAGCTTTTCTCTCTTCTTAGCCAGTACTTTTATTCCTCTTCTTCCCTCACTCTTTCCTCCAAAAACTCATCCGAGGTTTCTGATACTTCCAGGCGTGGAGCTGCAGAGAAGGGGAGAGTTAAGGAGAGCAAGGGTTCTTTGGTCATAGAGTGGTAGCACTACCTGGCTTTGACCTTGCATAAGGCTGATTCTACTAGGAGAGAATTTAATGGATTATTTTGAGAATCCACCGAATTGGTTGAAAATGTCCACTTGAATTTCTCCAGGCAAGGATGTCTCTATGCTACAGGGTTACTTATTCATTCCTTAGCCCCTGGCAAAGGAGCAGTACACCCACCTTCTCTCTGCAGCCCTTCTAGGGAGGACATAAAATGACTCCATGATCATGCTGTGTCACCCATGGCCCACATCACACCCAAAAAGAACACTCACCTCTTCTTAAGTGCTGGGAGCCTAACATAATCACTTCTTCTGCTTGCCTGTCACAGCTACCCAGCCAATCTTTTACCATTGATATTTCTCAGGAGAGAGTCAGATATCAATGCACTGTGTCTTTAACCTTGGGGAGCACACATCAGAGTCTCTATGTGGTCCAGTTAAAAGTTTGGCTTAAGGTGAGGTTCAGGTATCCCTCAGAACTTGTCCTTATAGGGGACAAGGGACTCCCAGTACATCTCTCCAAAGAAATCTTCCTAAGAAATAATATTTCACTCTCCAAAGAAATCTTCCTAAGAAATAATATTTCAATCTTCTTCTCTACCCTTTTATATACCTGACAAGGGTGAGAAGTTTAAGAATGATCTTATAGTTTTCTGCCTCTTACTTGAAGTCCTGGTCCAGGACTTCAACTTGGAATAGGTACTGTTGTTTTGCAACCTAAGCTTCCATTTCGTTTTGCCATCCTGTTACAAGGTATTGCATATGTTGCATATTTAGTATTTTCCACTTTTACTTACAATCCAGTTTTCTTAGGCCTCACCAGATTGAGAATATAAAATAAAGTTGCAGTCTGTTTTTATGCCCAAATTATAATGGCAAGAGCCCCAACTGTTTTGATGACTAGTAATTAGTGCATCTCCAAGTATCCCCAAGATATTTTTAGAAGTTCCCCAAAAGGGTGGCACACACATGCCCACAACCCAGTCTGTAACTGCATGCTATCTGCTTTTTCCTTCCTTTTCTACTCTGGCTTATAATTTTCTACATTCTCTGCCTACAGATTTGAGGAGTGTCAGATCATTGCTGGGTTCCAAGGGGAGATGGAGGAAATGGCTTTCTCTCCAATTGTGCGCCACATTTGGCCACCAGGGCTCCAAAATGGCTCTTCTTTCCCAGAAATTAACCTTTGGACATCTCTGACTTCCTATGAACCTTCCAAATCTCTCCTAAAAAAATAGTGCCATTATTTTTCTGACTACCACTTTTCTGAGCTTGGGCAGTCTTTCTGGCCATTTAAGGGCCAGAAAGACTTCCATCCTTAGCTCCCCACAACCACAGACTCCACCACCCAGATTCTTCCTTTCTATTTCCTCATGCTACTATAGAAAACAAAACCTCTGTGCATATTAATAGATGAAAAGGAAAGGGACGTAGAAATCTCAGTAGTAACTTCTGGGCCAACGTTCTGCTGGGCGAGGATGTCCAATATTATCTTTCTTTTATTTTCTAATGTCAAGAATCATTCAGGAGATAAAAAAACAAAGTGGATGACAATTACATAGTCTGCTACTAATGGAGGTGATGTTATAAATATATACAAGTTTGTAAATGCAAAGAATGTCTTCAGAAGGACCTTCATCAAATGAATAACAGCAGTTGCTCCTGGGGTAGGAGCTTGGTGACTGGGGTCAGAGATGGAGAGAAGACTTACTTTTCACTGCATTTCATTTTGTACCTCTCAATACTTTACATGTGGATGTATTCCTTATTCAAAATGAATTTTAAAAGACATTCATTAAAAATACTTTGAATTTTATGATTTCTAAAATTGTTGCCTGTATGTTTTTGATAGCTCCACCGAGAAAGGACTTGTAATGAGAAAAAAAAAAAAATCCTTCCCTTTTTTGTATGTGATAACATTTTTCAAAACATTTTCAAAACATTCTTTTCTGAAAAATATTATTCTAATGTGTTCCCTCTTTTACAGTGTTCTAACAAATATAAACTCTTTCAGTAAGTCTCCACATTGCTGAGGAATTTAGACAGTGACAAATTGCAAACATTGGCTGACTCTTTACTTATTCTTTGAAATATGAATTCAGCATCCCCTGCTGAATACTACTAATGTCCTTTTAAATGAATAAATATCAGAAGTTTCAAAACCAAAAGCACAGATTTCAGCATTATTATCCCATACATTTTTAATTTAGACATTCTAAATTTATATATAGTACATTCAGAGTGTGCTTATACTGTCAATGAGTAAATGTATCACTTGTTCACTTTTCTTTCAGGCTCTGTTTATAAGATAGCACTAAAGAAGTTATATATGTAAAAATTAAGACAGCAATTTGTTGCCTTTATGATACTCAAATATTTTCACCTATAATGAAATTATCTAGTTATCCCAGATCTTTAGCTATTGGGCTAGGTAAAGTAGGTGGCTCCCTGGAGAAAGATAGGTCAGTAATTCAGGGAATGACATATGTAATCAAGTGTGCTCATGAGAATAAACCTGGTAACAGAGTAATCTTAATCCTAGTTTTCACAGGCAAAAATGGCTGAATCCTCAGTCCTCTGGGAAACTCCCTCTTCAGATTGAGTTTTTGGTGTTAACAGGTTTTCCAGTGATCCTCCCTTCCCATTGACTCTTTGTCCTCAATTTAGGAGGATGTTCAAGTCTCTTCCACCTTAACCACACACACATACATGCACACACACCTCCAATGCTCCCAGAGAGACATACAGACCCATATAACACAGAGATAGATACAGACACAGCCACACACACAGATAAACACAGGTACACACATTGTCACATACTCACACATGGATACTCAGAGACACACATGCGTAGAGATAGATAGGCATGAGCACCCACAGACACACACACACACATACAGAAGCATACACGGAAGCACATACCCATGTAGACACAAGCCTATGCACAGAGAAACACACACAGAGACACACCGCCCAGGGTTGCAGCCTCACACCTACACCTGCCATCTCTTAGGTGCTCTATTCCCCGGGCTGCTGTCCTTGTACTCTCTTTGGCTTTACTTCCAAGTTTTTGCTTTTTTTAAAAGTCTACACTTGCTACTCCAGTTTCTCACCACTCTTCCATTTCTCCTCCTTGTGCAATCTGCTCCCTGCTCTACCACATTATTAAATCGCTCTCTCCTAAGTCATCAGTAATTTCCTAGCAGCCAAACCCATGGGCCAATTTCAGTCCTTAGCTTACCCGACCTCTCTCCTAGCACTTCACACTGGTCAATTATCCCTGTTGCAATACACTTGTCAATTGAATTTCAGGGAATTACTCTGTTCTGGTTTTCATCTCACCTTTCTGACAACTCCTCATTTATTGAATAATTTTATTACTATTATTATTTGTTTAATGCATATTTTTTATCAGGAACTGTCCAGAGCATGCAAATGAAACACAGTCTTTTCTCTGGTAGAGCTTACTGACAGGTAGGGAAGAGAAAAAATAAAATCAGGAATCCCCACAGAGGGTAATAAATGCCGACTGGAGAAGTGCAGGGTGCTAGAGGAAGATGGAAAGAGAGAGAGAACTGTCGACAAAGATGACTTCCCAGGGAAAGGATGTGTAAGTGTAATCTGAAGAGTGAATAGTTACCTGTAGAAGAAAAGTGTTACAGCAAAGGGAGCAGAGTATGTTGAGGTTTGGAGGTGAGAGAGAGCCTCACTCATTTGAGGAAATGAAACAATTTCATGGGAGCTGGGACAAAGGCAGTAGCAATTGTCATCATTGAAGGCTACTCGGTGCCAGGCTCTAGATTAAGTCCTTTCAGACATATTATCTAGCTCATTCAATGCCACGTGGTAATTATCATTATCCCTATTTTTACAGAAAATAATAAAAAATAGTAGTTAATATATGTCTTACTATCTACTAGTTGTCATGAGTGCTTGATATATCTTAATGCCTTAATTCACTGAATCTTCATAGCAACCTTATATTATATAATATAGGTTCTCTCTCTCTTTCTCTACATACAGATATAGATATATTAATTTTATTTTATTTATTTATTTATTTATTTATTTTGAGACAGAGTCTCACTTTGTTGCCCAGTGAGTTGCTATAGTGAGTGCCGTGGCATCAGCCTAGCTCACAGCAACCTCAAACTCCTGGGCTCAAGCGATCCTGCTGCCTCAGCCTCCCGAGTAGCTGGGACTACAGGCATGCACCAACATGCCTGGCTAATTTTTTCTATATATATTAATTGGCCAATTAATTTCTTTCTATTTATAGTAGAGACGGGGTCTCGCTCTTGCTCAGACTGGTTCTGAACTCCTGACCTTGAGCAATCCGCCGGCCTTGGCCTCCCAGAGTGCAAGGATTGCAGGTGTGAGCCACCTCGCCCGGCCTAGATATAGATATAGATATAGATATAGATATAGATATAGATATAGATATAGATATAGATATAGATATAGATATATGGTACCAACTTGTCTGTTGGCATATATAATGACTATAGGAGCCAGAATTTAAACTCTAAATGTCTGAGTCCAAAGCCCATGCTTGTTCCATGCCACCATACTTCCTCTAGGATCAATTAATGAATCTCAGGTGTCCTGGTTATCCTGCTAAACTATGTAATTCATTGTATTTTAGGGAGGTGGGATCAATGACTCCATGCTTATGCTACCCAGTAGCTTCCGACGTCCCACTCTGCCGTAGCACACACCCTCACTACTTCACAAACCAGGCCCCAGGAGCCTTCCCAGTTCATCCTTCACCACTTTTGTTTTTCTCAGTGTCCCCTCTACCATTACGTCTATCCTACACTGATATTCTAAAGGAACATTTAACATCATGGAAAAATTTTTATTATATATCTCAATATTTCTTTTAAAATGTCAAATAATATGCACATTATTATCCCAGTTTGGAGAACTACATATACACACAGATAAAAGAAAAAGAATACACATAAAAATATCATCAATACCTACAGGAAAGTTTTATTATTAGGTGATTTTTTTATTAGGTGATTTTTATTTTCTTGTTTATCTTTTCTCTGTTTCCTGAATATCATCAATAAAAATACATTTTGACAATGAAACTTCTACATCATTTTTACAATGTTACACTAACGTAGCTTTTTTTTTTTCGTATTGCATGGTTTAAATTCTCTGCCATTTGCTACAGAAGAAAAAGGAGGTAGTTGGTCATATTGCTGAGGGCGGGTGCATTATTTGTGCTATAGATATTGCCACTGGACACACAGGGATGCGGCAGCCACTGTGCATGCATAAGGAGACACACTCCAATTTTAATTGGGGATTAAAAATTAAAACTGGATCTATTTTTGTTTAGGTAGCAGCACCTCCTCTGGCAGGTAATGTGTGTAATTAGCTGAAACCAGGTCATTTCTGTAAGTTTCTAAGTTTTACAGGAGTGAAAGAAAACACAGTGTGTATCTTAATGCTCTTTCTCCCAACAGGGGCTCTGGTAAGGCTTTGTCAGCTGGAAGTAGCTCTTTGCACATATCCCTCAGAATCAAAATGGAAATAATCTCTCTCCTGGAAAATAAATGCATCAGGTACAGAGGTCATAAGCACAAAAGGGAAAAAAAAATGGTGTCAATAACCATTTTGAACCCAACCAATTGAAACCCTCTTATCTTTATAATATCTTTTCTCCCTTCTTTCAACCTAATGCTATCTGGTTCAAAGATTTTGGACTCTTAGCACCATTAGAAGCAGTCTTATGAACATGTAATTTACATGCATGAGGGATTTTAATGCCAGTGAGCTCTACAAAATATCCTGTGAGAACCCAAATTTCCAAAACACATTAAAAGAGCAATGCTTTTTCTTGTCTTTTAAAATTTGGTTTTAACTATAGTATCTTTTATCTTTCTTTCTTGAAGATTATCCAGAACCTATACCTTAGGCCATTATGACATACAGAAAACTTTCCTGTATGTCATTACCTCAACTGTTCCAACTACCTTCCCCATGTCTCTCATGAGCTCTCCAAAATGTCTGTCAGAGTCACAAAATTTTAGAGAGGACATCAGGATCCACTGCATCATTTTATTATTGATGCGGAAACTGAAGCCCACAGAGGTTAAGTGATTTACTTATGGTTATAGAGATGATTAGCAGCAGAGGAAGACAGATATTCAAGTCTCCCAATTCTGAATTGAGTACTCTTTCATTCATGCATACACAATCTCAAATGAATCAGTAAATTCTTTATAAGGCAAAGACTTCTTAAACAAAGCCATTGTTATGATAGCATCAGAGCAAACTTTTCTTTCAAGAAACCTATAACCCTTTTATCAAGACTCCCCTGGGGTTTTCTTGAAATTGAAGGTCTCTATGCCATTAGCAGTAGCCATTTGTTAAAGAGCTACTACTGCCTGCCAAGTTATGATATGCATAGCCTCCACCTTCAAAACAAACTTCAAAGTATCTATCAAAATTCCCATTTTGTTGATAAGGAAACAAGAATGAGTCTTTGAGAGACTTAAACAATCTACCTAAAATCCTACAGCTGAAAATGGCAGAACCAGTACTCAAACCCAAATCATGAATGCATTTTGCGATACAGTAGGTTATATCCCCTTCCATGATGTTTTAACTCCAAGAACAAAATAATTTAGCTATGCTTTTTTTTAAAAGACAGAAAAAATATTTAGGGTTTGCAATAAAACACATATCTGTAGTATATTGCTCTTGCTTTCATTCATCCATTCGTTCATTCATCAGGCATTGGAAACATAAGCGTTAACGGAACACTCCAGAAAGAAGCCTAAAATAAACTTATAAGCATGTTCAGTAAAGCAATAAAGTACTTACAGGCTTTGATTACTTATGTATAAAATACGCTTACTTAATACGTTGTTCTGGTCTGGAAATTTAAGAGAAAAAGGAATTTAAAAATGATACTGAAGATAGCAGGATGATTACATGTTTGGAAAACAAAGGACTACACAAAGAGGGGAATTATTTTGTCAACTCAAGAGAAAGGAACATAATAATAGTTTCCTAGTGTTTGAAAGATTGTTATCCGAAGATGACAGACCATTTTCCATTTACAAATAAAATGAGACAAAAACAAATGTAACAAAGCGTAAAGGGTTTGGCTAAATGTATTCAATAGTCTGCTAGGTATGAGAGATTGAAAAATTTGCCTTAATTTATAGGAAAAACAAGATCATAGAATTTTAAGAATTAGAGTAGAATCTCTAATCCTGTAAAAGTTATAAATTAATGGTTTATACATGATAAAACTATGATTTTCTCTGAGTAAGGTACATGTGGAGAAAAGAATGGAGACAGAATTGACTTCAAAGTCCCTAATAATTCCATGGTTCTATGAAGTGAGGCATTTTAATTCCACTATCTTATTAAATGTATCATCTTACCACTTCCCACCTAAAATTATTCTGTTACTTCAGAAAGGCTAGCCAATATTTCCATGGGCATTGCAATCATGGATGCTGCAACCACAGCCTTCCCTCTCCTTCTGCATGAGATATGGAGCAGGTGGCATGTTGTCTGTGCATGCCCCAGGCAGCTCCAGTAGCTGAGGGCAGTTCTCTGAAGAAGGTCCAGGGCTAAGCAGTGAGAAGCACAGCACACAGAAGCTGGAGGATGGACACAGAACAGGTAAAAGGAACCCAAGGGCATCTTGATGGAAAAACAACAGTGTTCATGTTAGGAATATTGTGCAGATTCACCAGTACTCTGTGAGCTGCTTTTACCATTTGATTTACATTCTCTCAGGGAGTTGCCATGCAATATTGATTCACTGAGGCAGCACTTATATCCCTAGCTCTGTTCCCTGACATTGGTAAACTGACTTGACTTCTTGTGCCAAAAGCAGTGCTACAGTCATGATCACTGTTGCTTTAAATAACAGTGGCTCTTTCTGATAATTTTAGAAAGATTGTTGGAATTTCAGGGCAAGAAATAATTAGCCGCAAAAACTCTCAGAAACTAGACCCTATCTCTCACCATATATTAATAAAAAAATCAAATCAAAATGGATTAAAGGCTTAAATCTCAGGCCTGAAACTATGAAACTACTAAAAGTAAACATCGGGGAAACACTTCAGGACATTGGTCTGGACAAGAACTTCTTGAGTAATACCCCCAAAGCACAGGCAACCAAAGCAAAATTGGACAAGTGGGATCACATCAAGCTACAAAGCTTTTGCTCAGCAAAGGAAACAACCAAAAAAGAGAAGAGACAAACCACAGAATGGGAGAAAATATTTATAAACTACCCATTTGACAAGGGACTAATAACTAGAATATATAAGGAGCTCCAACAACTCAATATGAAAAAAATCAAAAAATCTGATTAAAAAATAGGCGAATGATCTGAATAGATATTTCTCAAAAGAAGATATACAAATGGCCAAGAGGGATATGAAAAATGCTCCACATTGTTAGTGATCAGAGGAATGAAAATCAAAACTTCAATGAGATGCCATCTCACCCCAGTTAAAATGGCTTTTATCAAAAAGGTAGGCAATGACGAATGCTGGTGAGGATGTAGAGAAAGGAGAACCCTGGTACACTGTTGGTGGGAATATAAATTAGTGTAACCACTATGGTTAGCAGTATGAAGGTTCTTTAAAAAATTAAAAATAGAACTACCATATGACCCAGCAATCCTGATGATGGGTATATATCCAAAGGAGAGGAATTCAGTATATTGAAAAGATATCTGCACACCCATGTTTATTGCTGCACTATTCACAATAGCCAAGATTTTAATCCAATCTAAGTGTCCATCAATAAAAGAATAGTTAAAGAAATTGTGGCACATATATACAATGGAATATTATGTGGCCACAAAAAAAGAATGAAATCCTGTCATTTGCAACAACTGGATGGAACTGGAGAACACTATGACTTAAGTGAAATAAGCCAAGAATAGAAAGAGAAATCTCACATGTTCTTCCTCATATGTGGGAGCTAAATATTAAAAACAATTGATCTCATGAAAACAGAGATTATAATAATGGTTACCAGAGGCTGGGAAGGGTATAAGGAAGAGGGAATAAAGTGGGGATGGTTAATGGGTACAAAAATATAGTTAAATAAATGAACGATATTTGATAGCACAACAAAGTGATCAATAGTAAGTTAGGTTATACCTTAAAATAACTGAAGGAATAAAATGGGAATGAATATTCCTAACACAAAGAAATGATAAACACCTGAGGTGATGGATACCCTAATTACTGATTTGATTAGTTCACATTGTATGCCTGTATCAAAACATCACATGTACCCTATAAATATATACAACTATCATGTATCAGCAATAATTAAAAACTTTAAAAAAGAAAATAATTTGGAGCAGGGGAAGTCACTGAGATATAGCTGTGATATGGGGCAGTGACAAATCTTCTCTATGGATTGTGCCACATACTCTAGCTCTGGCTCTTTAGAGAGATACTGAAAGGAAGTAGAATCTTGAGGACCACTCTTATCTCTTTTCTATGCTATTTCACTGGCCTTTCTGACATAAGAGTATGCATAGAAGAAGGACTTGGGACATAAATGTCCAAGATATTGAAGATGCACCCCTGACAAGTGGGGAAACTGTGTAGCCACAGAGTCACCTATTGCTAATCCTTCCCTACACATCAAAGAAGAAAACCGATTGATAAAACTGTTTATAACAAAACTAGTTATTCAGGTTCCAGATTCTATACACCTTCCGACTCAGTCCCCCATTCATTTATTTCACTAGTTTTACTTCTGATGAAATCACTTTTCTTGAATACTGATATTCTAAAGGGAGTTTGACTTTTAAAAACCATTTCTTAACTATCTTCAGAGGACCTGAAAAATTGCCTAGCTGATGCAATTTTTTTTCATTTTTATGCTCCAATAACCTAAAATGAGTCACAGTGAATTTTATCAAACATAAAAAAAAAATAAGTTCTGGATTGGAAGTAAAAATTACTTAGAAACTTAGAGCACAGGGGAACAAGAAACTTAGAATGAAAGTGCTTTTTCAACCAGAGCATTCCTGTTGAGACAAGATAATAAAAATGTTCGCAATAATAGAGACAATATTTCTACTTGGCACAATCTAAGCAAAAGAAAACATCTTTATATTTCTGGAAACATGTATTTGTCTAGGCATTTAGGTCTTTCTTTAGACAAACACGTCACTTTTCATTGCTTATCAAATGTTGAATTTGTTGGATTAAATCTTTTAGTTTGATCTCATTTTACAAAATATGAGACTATTTTCTTACAGTTGAGTAAGTCCACAGTTAGATGGCATGTGCAATTTGATATTATGCTTGTTTTACAACATAACTGAGCTAGCTGACATGCAATATCTAGTTCATCTCCCTCATTGTATTTAAATTTTTAAAAAGAAAAAAAATGAAAAGATTTAAAGCCATCTGCAAATCTAATTGCCATGTACTCTCATGGATTGTCCCAATTCTATTGTCATTCCAGAGTGCTATAATGTTAAGTATTGTTTGGAATTAGTAAACCATAGCTAAGGCTGAGCAACAGTTTTTGTCATTTGGAAATAGTCATTGCTGTAGCGGAATTTGACTTGCTATAAAAATATGATTTTGTGTAAAGTTTGCTCTTTTTCATTTGCCAGGAAGCCATTCACTAAACAGCTACAAAATTAATTAACAGTAGTAGGTTAAAGGAAGGACAATAGTATATGCAATTATTTAAAGGAATAATAACATTTGTAAATGATTTTTACTTTTTTGAAAGAATCAAAAATGAGAAGGGGACACACTGCGAATATGGGTGAGACAAACTCAAGATAAGTTTAGGTGGTCCTGATGCAAAGAGAAAATGTGTTTCGTCTCAAGGTGTAGCCCAGGGGGACTGAAAGCCTGGTGTCAGAACAACAGTATAGGGAGGACGTGTGTTGTGCCCAAGGAAAGGCTCACGGAGGCTGCATGACCTAGAGTTGCACAGAGAAAACAGCTGGAGATTTCTTGGCTCCTGAGAAGGCAAAAAAGAAGCAGAAAGCAGATCACTCACTTAAAGTGGTCTAATTAGGGGATGAAAAGACTGCAGTGATTCACATGGACATAATGAGTGAGGCGACCTTGGTGCTGTAATCATCTCAGCACAGCAGGTGTGAAAGCCAATGTCCTAAGATTACAGGATCAATTACAACTCAGTGGTACCCCACAGAAGCCATGGGGTGGCTGAATATCTGAGGTTCTCTTACCTGGAGGATACTTAAGCCTCCCACTACTTAGATCAACAGAAGGGTTAAGGAAGAAAGAAAAGCAGAAATCAAGTTATATATTTGCATAGTGAGTTTTGTAGCAATAAAACTCATGTTGGCTAGACAGAATTTCACAATGATCCCTTCATGCATTCAGCAGCATTTATTGAGCTAGAATTTTGAAACACTGATATCATCTATCAGATGATAATTACTATCATAAATTCCAGAAATACAAAGATTAATGGGAAAAGGACTCTGTCATTAAGCTGGTTACAGACTAGTACAGTAGAAAGGTATGTGGACAAATAATAGCAATATAGAGTAATATGTGCTTTAGTGTGTGGGGTGTGTGTGTGTGTAAACAGTGAGGTGAGAACATAAAGGAAGACACAAACGTAGTTTCTTTGTGGGGTGTATAGAAAATCTCATAGTCCAGAAGATGCTGAGTTGGGATTTTTAGGATTATAGACAGAAATAAAACATTTTTCCAGACAGAGGAAACAACAAAGGGTAAAAGCGCACATATTTGTTACAACATAGAGGGCTATAAAACAACACGATGAATGGTTGAGGAGTAAGTAGCTCCCAATTGTGGAAAATAATGCTGGAGAAAGAAGCATGGACTAAAATTATAGCATTTCTCATTACTAAGCTAAGGAGTTCATTCTCTGTTTGTTTGTTGTTTTCTTGTGTTTTTTAATCAAGAAAATACTGAATGATTTTTAAGCAATTGTTAAATTATCAAATTTGGGTTAGAGTTATTCATGTCTTATCTTAATCACCTTCTATTCACACCACTGGTGAGGAGGGGAATCCACCCTAGGGTTATGGAACGGCCAAGCACATGATACCCACCGTGGATAGAAGAAATGACAGCAGTTTACTAGTCACATACACTCACTTCCCAGGGCAGGAGGGCACCACACACCACCCGGGGCAACACAAGGATTGCACTCCAGAAAAGAGAGAACCAGTAGGGACTATACAAGGCAGATTTGTAATATCTAGGCAGTGTGGTGCTCCTCGGGTCCCATGAAAGGATGTGGTTGGCTTGTTTGAATAATTCTGTGGGCTGGCAGGAAACAGAAACCCACTACTCTGGGCTAAGTAGGAATCGGGCATGACTCCCTGATAAGAGTTATTTGGCTAGGGGACCTTACCCACAGAAGCAGAGTGGGAAGGGAACCTGCAATTAACCTATTAGGGACCCTTTTGGTTTCACCAGATGTCAAGGCAGCACATGATAGTGGATATTAATTTTAGGCCTTATACCATGTGACTCAATTTAACTTAAAAAAATCTAATATAATTAAATACTAAATTATGATAAAATATTTATGACCTCAAAATGTTAGAACATTATTAGTCCTGTATAGCCTTTTAAATCATTAGTATCTCCCTCCCCATAGTAAAAAAAAATTGCTATAATATAAATAGACCTACCATTTGATCTAGCAATCCCACTACTAGGTATTCACCCAAGGGAAAATAAGTCATTTTATCAAAAAGACACTTGCACTTGAATGTTTATTGCAGCACAACTCACAATCACAAAGGTGTGGAATCAACTCAAGTGTCCATCAATTCATGAATGGGTTAATAAAATGTGGTATGTGTACATCATAGAGTACTACTCAGTCATAAAAAATGAATTAATACCTTTTGCAACAATCTGGATGGAACTAGAGACCATCCTCCTAAGTGACATGTCACGAGAATGGAAAAAACAAACACCAAACACCATATGTATTCACTATTAAATTGGAACTAACCAATCAGCTCTCATGTGCACAGATAAATGCAAAACACAACAGAAATCATGCAGGGGTGGGATGGGAGAGGAGGAGATGGGTGAAATCATACCTAATAGGTACAATGTACACTATCTGGGTGATGAGCACACTTATAACTTTGACTCAAGCAGTACAAAAGCAATCCATGTAACCAAAACATTTGTACCCCTGTAATATTCTGAAATTTAAAAAAAAAAAAAAGACTCTTCAGTGGATTCCTTTTGCCTAAAGAATCAATTATGAGGCCTCAGTATCCACCGTTCCTTTATAATCCTTTTCTTTTTAGATTTGCCCTCTACCCTATGTTTCTACACACACCTAAGCATCAATCATGAAGAAGTATCTGGAGTTTCTAGAATTTCATCTGCAGTCCAGGTTTTTACAAGTTGCTCCCTATGCTAAGTATGACCTCCACCAGGCACCATGTTAAAGAAAAAGATTTTGTGCTCAGAAATCACACAACTGCCAAAGTTAAAATCCTAGAGTTAATTCTTAATGGTTGTGAATTATTTAATTTCTGTGATCTTCATTTTATGTTTTTGTAATATGGGATAATAAAAGTACCTACTTCACTGAGATTTTGTGAAGATTAAATAAAATATTTAAATTTGTTTATTACAATGTCTGGTACATATCAAATAGTCAATAAGCAACTCAATAAACTGAAATGCTTAGGGAAGTTTTTTCTGAGATTAAATAGGTCATGGTTTCAGAGTGTTTCCCCAGGACATGGTTTTATGTGCATTCCTTCTAATAAGTACACAAGCATCCAGTCAGCAGGTAAAAACACACTTTGAGCCTCAAGAAACATACCTAAGTGTTTTTTGTTTGCTTGCTTGTTTTTTAATATTTAAGGAAAGTAAGAAGCTGAATAAAAGCACAGGTGGTTGTGGAAAAGAATCATGAGGATGACACAAAGGCAAACTTGAACTTCAGACACATGCTGACTATAATCTGACCACCCTGGTTAGACTCACTATCTTCACAGACTAACCAGTCGAAATATCCCGACAGCATTCACCACAACCTGCTGCCATCCCCCCTCAAGCGTGGTGGCAGTTTTTGCTTTACTTGATGGAGGGGGTTGTGGGTGAGCAGTGCTGAGGTCACTTGGAGCCTCCAGAAAGCCATTGCCTTAGGAAGGTCTCCCCCAAGGTTCAGTTGAGCTGTTTCACTAAAGCATCTGCACAGCACTGACCCTTGGTCCAAACAGGCAATGTCTGATTAATAGGCTTGCTTTGTAATCATGGCTCTGAGGCAACATGGGTCTAAGGTGATCCAGCTTATTAACACTGTTTTTGGCAAATGGGGAGATTGATGATTTGCACCTGTTCTTGCTGAGATCCCTGGAGTGCCCTGCCATTGATTACATAGCAAAAAGATGCCTGTGTGACCAGCATGATATAAAAAGGTCAGCCTAGACTCCATTTGGTCTCCTGGTTCCACAATGTTAAATGCACTTATCAATCATTCCTGATTAGAGAGAAAAAGGTACAGCCCTGCAGAGGAAGAACCATTGGAACTTGCTCCCAGCCTCTCCAGACATCTCTCTTACTGTGAGACAGGAGGCAGCCTTTGGATGATATGCATACATTTACTTTTATGCTGTTGCTCTACTGTGTCTTTCCCCTGCAATAAACCATAAATTCACCAGCTTTGACATTCCAGGACCTATAACAACAAAACACTTTCTCACTGTTGTGATTTGCACTATTGGGTTTCACAAATGTGTAAGTATCTAGCAAACACATAAAAACTATACCTGAAAATGTATAAATGTTATTAATACATGGAAATAGATCAGTTCTGCTTATTTTTAAATACTATTATGCTTAAAACATCACCTCATACATGTGACACATTTTGAATTTAGTAATGTGCAAAAGTATTTGTAAGAATTGAATGGGAAAAGTAGCTTGCCATATGATACAGAGTAAGGCATGATATTCAAAAGCAAATGTAGGAAGAGTTAAAAACCTAACAGGGAATGTTAAAACTGAAAGAAAATTAAAGAAAACATAAGAGATTATCTTTATAAACCTAAAGTGCAGAAGGGCTTCTGAAACAAGGATCCTAAATAGAAACAATAAGGTGAAAAAGCATCATATTTGATTACATCAAAATTAAGGTTAGATAATATTACTACAAAACAGAAAACTGAGAGAATATAGCAAAGTCTAATCCAGTAAAAATATTTTACATCTAAATACATACAAATTTAGGTAAGTCACTATGAGAAAGAAGGAAAACCACATAGAAGTTTAAACCCACTGGTAATCAGATTAATGAAAATTGAAAGGACAATGACGTAATAATTTATATTTCTCAAATTGGCAAGACATACAATAAAAAAAGCAAATGTTAAGAACTATGTGAATAAATAAGAGTCCACTGTGTTACTAGGGATTGTATATTCTGCTATCAATTTTGTGAATAGTAATCTGATAGTGCTCAGAGAATTTATGATCCAGCAAGCTCATTTCTGTATTTACATTTCAGAGAAATTAATTTATATGTCCATGAGAATAGTGAGCAAGGAAATGACCATTTTGTTTGCATAGTTGAGAGTCTGAGGGAATAGTGAGGTCCATCTCTAGGGCATTGTATAATAAAATGTTGTAGATATACACTGTGGAATACTATGTAACAACTAGAAACAAAGAATGAGATATACATATAACAACATGAATAGATCTTAAAATATATGGAGTGAAAATGTAAAAAAAAAAACAGAATTAAGTCCATGGTATAATGCTATTAATGTAAATAAAAAACAAACACAAACTTAAAAAGCTACATATTTATCAGGATTCACACACATTCAAGGACCTAGAAGTATATCAAACATATATGGAAAAAGAAAATAAGAGAGAGCATTAAGAGGGGAAAAAGGTAAAACAAAAAGAACCAAGTAAGAACATATATTGGTAATATGAAATAAACTAAGTAATCTGTATTTAACTAAATTCTTTGCATACAAGCTTCAAAAACTGCCTGAATTTCTGAATTCTGCCATAGTGCCAGGCTTTTGACGGAATCCTCTTATGCATTTGAAAGCTTTATTTAATCAGGGACAATTACATGGTGCTATTACAAAATATATAAAGAGAATTAGGGTGTTTCCATATTTTCATCTTATTCAAATTAAAACA
Source organism: Microcebus murinus (assembly GCF_040939455.1). Classification (NCBI taxonomy): domain Eukaryota; kingdom Metazoa; phylum Chordata; class Mammalia; order Primates; family Cheirogaleidae; genus Microcebus; species Microcebus murinus. The sequence goes on along the minus strand of NC_134112.1, from coordinate 75,072,584 downwards.
CAAAATCTAATCCAAATTTTTATGAATTATCTTAGTAGTAAATATTAACATACATCATTAAAATACTAGAATTAGAACTACCAGATAATTTATCATGGAAATTAGGATACTTTTATGAATAAAAGGAGACATGAAAATAATTAAAATTATATAATTTTTGAGACATTTATTTACTGATTAATCATGATGCTATTATGTTTGTGGACGTAAGTAATGATTCTATTCACATATGATTATCAGGGATTTTTGCTTCCAGCTTCAACAAAGTAATAATGAGTGAATTCACTCTCCTACCTTAAGGAATTTAAAAGTGGACAAAACACACAAAACAAAAGATTTTGTGCATTGGACAACAGGCATGTCAGGAGAGGGATTCCTAAAAGAAGGGGAATAAATGAGATAAGTTTGGGATTGCCCTAGCTTACAACACCAAAAGAGTTTCCAGGGAAGAAGAACCCAGACCAGAGGTTGGCAGACTTACTTGGTTGAAAAGACAGAGTTGAGAATTTGCAGAGGCCAAGGGAATAGAATTCACAGCACAGAGTACCAGAGAAGAGAGAGCAATGGATGAGACAACTATCCAAGTCTTTAGGTAAGTACCAATCAACCCATGCATGGGAAGAAACTACCCAAAACTTGAGAAAAAACATCAAAAATATTGAAATAGAACAAATCTCAATAGCCTCTGCAGAGTGGAAAATAGTTTGTTTTCCCAACAAACAGAATGTAAACCTCTCTTAATTCACATGGGGGAAAATTAGTCCTACTCTAAAGGTTGCTCAGGCTCTGTCTACCAAATTTTAAAAGCAGGCTTCAAAAGGGTCATACTGTTTCCAAGTAACTAAATTGAGCCCTAGAACAAAGTTAAATAATATTAACAGGAGTGCATAAGTACCCAGCCCCCAACAAGTTAAAATTCATATTGTGTGGTTTCCAAGCAAAAACCGCCAGACATGAAAAGAAAATATGACCCATATGGGGAAAAATTAAATCAATAGAAACAGATCCAGAAATGACACAAATGTAGAATTACTAGACAAGGACATTAAAATAGTTATAACTCGAGTCCATATGTTCAAGAAGATAGAGGAAATCATAAGGATATTAAAGAAAAGCATGGAAGATATAAAAAAGATCCAAATTAAACTTCTAGATGAAAATATAATATCTGAGGTGAAAAAAATAAACTTGGATATAATTAAGAGCAGATCGAACACTGCTGATCAAAAATAGGAGCTGCATCCAAAAAAATATTGCCATAAGTCAAGATATTCCAAAATGACATAATAGAATTTCAAAATTTGTACACCATCTGGAGCCTTTTCATTGAATTTTTTTTTCAGTTCATCCCTTGCTTTTATTTTATAGGATTAAATTTCAATGTCTTTCTGTTTGTAGGATTTGATGCTATAATTGCAATTATCTAAAAATGTCCAAGGTTGTTGACACTTTGATATTAATAATGTCAATAGATTGTTGGCCACGCCATCAAATAATTTGATTAAACATTCCCAATTGATTTTGCATAAAATGCAAAAAAAAATTTAGAGAGCTCATTTTCTAAAAATTCAATACCACTGTAAAATGCTAATGGAGATTTATAAGGTTAATAAGCAGCAAAGAAGAAAGCATATACCACTATGGAACCCTATCATATTTCTGATTTTCTTTTCCTAAAAAAAAAAAAGCAGCATTGAAAATATAATTGAATAGTTTCCTAGATTAAAACTGTATACTTATTTTCTGTCATTCAATCAGTCAACATGTTAAATTTTCTGGATCAATGGAATATACCTAATTTGAATTCTACTGTTGTTTAGTTGAGTATCTTGTGCTACTTTTAATATACAAAATACAAAATACATTGTTCAGCAAGATTCCTATTGCAAACAAAGCATTAATAAATGATTCCTCTAGCTAAGTTTGGCTGGGGCCTGATGCTTGAGAGCTACCTCCCTTCAGTCTGCAATACTCTCACCAGATTCATTTCTTCCCATGAAAGCTTCCTCTGAAGTCCTGGGTGAGGGGATGAGTCTAGCAATGTGGTCTCAGGGTTGTATGTAAAAATTGCAAAAGTATAATATGTTAGCTGCAATTTAAGTTAAAGATAATTGCCTCATTTTACTCTGATATCTTCTTTATTATGCTCACTACTGCTGAAAATGTTGTGATTGACATTTTTTAGATTCAACTAAGCAGAGATTGGATTGGGAATATGCCATTGTAACTGCAATTGCGAATACTTGTTTAAAATATTTCCATAGAACAAGTTAGAAATGACATATTCCCTATCTTCTCATATGTGAGGGGTACATTCTTTGCACATCTTTGTTCATTAAATAAATGAGGAAAAATTAATGAAATATAAAGCAAAGGCCTTAAAGATAAATGATGAAACCAAAAGAACTTAATCTGTCATTGAAAGTGAATTGCAACAACAAAGTATTTCAGATTATACCAAAAGCAGCAATTCATTAAGAAAAAGAGATAAATGTATAAGAGAAGTAAGGAATGGACTCTTGGATTATTTGATAACCCCCCAAAATGAAGAGGAACAAATTAATGAACACATTAAAAAACATTTAAAATTCTTCCTGATTTGACATAAAATTTTGATATTAATGAATATACACATATGTAAAATTTCATACAAGGCTTGTCAAAACACAAATTGCTAGGCTCCCACCCCAGAAAATCTGACTCAATAGGCATTAGTTGGAGTGAAGAACAAGACCTTGCAAATCTATTTTAAATCGTTTCCAGGTGACGCTGATGCTAGTGATTCAGGGGCCACACTTAAGAGAACCATTGATTTGTTAGATAATTTTCTTAAGTTCCTGAAGTCATTTCTTCCTTTTACCTTTCTTGTTATAAACTTTGTAGCCTGTTTGATATTTTAAAAATGAATGGCCTTAGATAAATATTGCCTTACATTAATAATGATAATATTCTGATAGTTTCTTTTATTTGCTGTTTGCTCTCTTGAATAGAAACCTTTGTCTTTAGAATATGTTTACTACAATATTTTGTCCAACATAAATTCATTTCTAACCTTATGGTTGTTTATTTGAATTCTGAAAGTTTCAAGTGGGTAAGTATACCTATATTCAAGGTTTTCAAGATCTTGTATATGAACCATTTAATTTTTTTATTTCAAAAGATAAAACAAAAATATGAAAGTCATTGCATAATAAAAGGCTTGTTATTTTCAATATGGTCAAAATGATCATATGACTGAATTTGACTATTATGCTTATTAATGATTACATTTTATGAAATTGAGGTCTTGGTTAACTGTTCCAGGGAACCCACAGGAGTGAATGAATTTAGGGCATTTGAGTCATTTTTACCTAGTCAACAAAGTGATAATTAACTCTAGATTACTTGGAACATATAGCTATCCCTGGCTAATTTCTAAGTTCTACCAGATGTTGGGGCCTGCTTTTGGAATGCTTACGGACAGCTTGTGTTGCCCTACTGCTGTGTGGACGCAAAATCTTTGTGTTACATTTCACAGAAATGTAGTCCCTTAGCCATCCCAGTCTTGTACATCACATTTCTTACTGTCTAATGGGGACAGAAACCAATTCATTGATCACTAATTTCCTATTTTACGTTTTAAAATTTACAAGTGAAATATAACACAGAGGTTCCCATATGTTTGGTAAAGAAAAATAAGAAATATTTAGTGACTCTTTCACGGAAAGAAGCACAGTTGTACCTGCAACGAAGTACATTCCCAATATGGTATTAAATTTGATTATTGCTTCCAGAAAGAACTTTTAAAAAACAAGTAAATAGAAGATTTATCTGGGAAGATGAAGTAGACATACTCTTATGTACTCCTCCTGTTAAGTATTTCTAAAACCCGGAGACATTATCTATAAAACAAGCATGGGAAAACTCTGAAAGATTAAGAAAAGGCAACCGACAGAAACCTCAGGACCCAAGGAACGACACGGCAATGGGTTCTCTGGGTTTTTGTTTTATTATGTGTTGTGTTTTATTTATTTATTTATTTGGCCTCATATATCCCCTGACTTGGAGCTGAAGATGCCGGGTACCTAGAAACAGCAAGGCACGCTCAAAACGTATATAGCCCCAGCAAAAGCCTGTTCTCTCCAGCCAAAGACCAAGAAAGGGGCATCATTGAAACACAGAAAATGTTTTAAACAATAACTGCTTGATTTCAGCTAAACACCACCGAAAAAAACTGTGGCTTTACCACCACCCATGCCAGCAGAGTAAGAGAGGAGCCTAGACTTCTAGGTCTGGGCCAGCAGTAATCTGGCACTTCCCTCTCCCCACTGGGGTCCTGGTAGGGAATCAGGACTTGCACCTCTACTCTGCTTTCAGGGTATCAGAAAAGGGAGCAGTAAGAAGGCCTTCGTTCCTTCCTCTCCCAGCCAGGGAGTTATCAGTGGGGCATCGTGTAGTACTAGAAAGTAAGGAAGTACTCAAACAACAAGAGAGAAAAAGACACTGCACTGATGGGAGTATGGCAAAGGAGGATAGCAACCAACTGAAAGATCAACCAAAAGTAACTAAAGCCAAAAAATTTGAGGAATAAACTAAATTTAAAAAGTAAGCATTATTAAAGCTATCCATGTAACAGAATCATCTGTAACCCTTTAATATTTTGAAATTAAAAAAAATAAAGAAAATAAATATGGCATCTCTATTTAGTATCAGTTAACAAAAGATATGAAAATACAATGAAATCAATTAGGCAAACTGTTTAGAAAATGAAAAATTACTATTGTCATTTTAGAAAATTTGAAGGCTTGTGGCTTTGAAGAAAAACAACTATTATACAATAAATCTACTAATTGCTGCTTAAAAAGAAGTATTGGATACCTAAAGTATAAAACAAATATGAAATAAGTATTGGTGAGCCCATACTGATATAAATAAATTATCAAATACATTAATAAATAAGGGAGATGAGACAAATCTCCTATGGAAAAGAGTCCAAATAATTTATGTAGATATTCCACCCTCAAGGAGATAACGTAACTCCTCACTCCATTAAGTGTGGCCCAGGTATAGTTTCTTCCTTCCAGAAACTACAGTTATACAAAGGGGGAGAAACACAAAACTTCATGGTGAAGAAACCTTACAGATACTACCTCAGCCAGGTGATGAGGTGAACATCAACAGTATTAAATCTGGGACTGCAAACTACTACAACCTCTGTGGAAAGCAATATGGAGATACCTCAAAGGGCTAAAAGTAGAACTACCATTTGATCCAGCAATCCCATTACTGGGCATCTACCCAAAGGAAGAAAAGACATTCTATGAAAAAGACATCAGCACTAGAATGTTTATTGTAGCACAATTCACAATTGCAAAGATGTGGAAACAACCCAAGTGCCCATCAGTACATGAGTGGATTAATAAAATGTGATATATGTATACCGTGGAGTTCTACTCAGCCACAAAAACCAATGGTGATCTAGCACCTCTTGTATTATCCTGGATAGAGCTGGAGCCCATTCTACTAAGTGAAGTATCCCAAGAATGGAAAAACAGGCACCACATGTACTCACCATCAAATTGGTATTAACTGATCAACACTTAAGTGCACATATAATAATAGCATTCACCAGGTGTTGGGCAGGTGGGAGAGAGAGGAGGGGATGGGTATATTTACACCTAATGCGTGTAAATATACCCATGGGTATATTTACAGATGGGAGCTCACCATCTGGGGGATGGACACACTTGAAGCTCTGACTTGGCAGGGCAAAGGCAATATACATAACCTAAACATTTGTACCCCCGTAATATGCTGGAAAAAAAAAGAAAGAAAATTAGCAATATCAGAAAAAAAAACAGTATTAGACCATGTTCATATTAGTATGTACCCTAGAAGTGATGTGATCAAAATGGCACTTTACCTCTGTGATTTTTCTTCCTAAACTCTATAATCCCAGTTTAATCATGAGAAAAGTATCAGACAAACTCCAACAGAAAAACATCCTACAAAAGCACCGGGCCAATACGTCTCAAAAACTGTCAAGATCATCAAAAACAAGGAAAGTCTGAGAAACTGTTGTAACTAAAAGAAGCCTAAGGGGAAATGATGACTTAAGATATGGTGTCTTTGGTGGGATCCTTGGAGAAAAAAAGAACATCAGACAAAAACTGAGGAAATCTGGACTTTGGATAATGTATAAATATTGGTTCCTTAATTGTAACAAATATACTGTACTAATGCAAAGTGTTAATGGCAGAGGAAACTGGGTGCAGAGTATATGGGAACCCTCTGTGCTATCTTCTCAAATCTAAAACTGTTCTATAAAATAAGGTGAGTTTTCTTTTTTAAGTATGAAGAGAGTTCATGTTACTAATTAGAATCTATTTAACTGATGGTTTCATTTTTTTAAAAAATCCATTTACTAGCTATCTATCAAAATCAGCACCGAAGAAAACAGCTGGTGGACCAGATCAGTTTTGAAAAGAATAGAGGCTGGGTGCGGTGGCTCACACCTATAATCCTAGCACTCTGGGAGGCCAAGGAGGGCGGATTGCTCTAGGTCAGGAGTTCAAAACCAGCCTGAGCAAGAGCGAGACTCCGTCTCTACTATAAATAGAAATTAATCAGCCAACTAATATATATAGAAAAAATTAGCTAGGCATGGTGGCGCATGCCTGTAGTCCCAGCTACTCGGGAGGCTGAGGCAGTAGGATTGCTTAAGCCCAGGAGTTTGAGGTTGCTGTGAGCTAGGCTGACGCCATGGCACTCACTCTAGCCTGGGCAACAAAGCGAGACTCTGTCTCCAAAAAAAAAAATTAAAAAAATTAAAAAAAATTTAAAAAAATTAAAAAAAAAAGAATAGAAATTGGCACATTTTAGATCAGGGAATGTCCCCCAGGTGAAGAAATAGTGGATGATGCAGTTCAAAGGGTTGTGGATAGAAAAATGATGTGAAAGGAGCACCGTAAGAGAGGAGGGGATGCTGCTCAAGGTTTTGGAAGAAAGGAGCCCAGGCAGGGAAGGGGTGGGTTGGGGATGAACCAGCCTGAGGCTGAGCTGAGGGGAGGGGCTGGGGCTGCCTGAAGACAAAACTCTCCCTTCTCCAGTCAAATTAAACCTGTGGTGTTGGAGAAATCCTGAAATTTTATACTTAAAACTAATCCTACAAATGGAGATTTCCAGGGATGGTGTTAAAAAATCATGAAATTCTCACTAAAATAATTTCTCTCCCAGTTCAGCCGTAGTTAATCTTGATCTAAACCATGCTATAATCCCTATCTGAATGGAATGCGGCCAGGCCTTCCACCTTTGTGTTCTTCCATTCCTCAGCCTCCAACGGCTAGATCTAGATTTGATGTGGTCTGAAATTTATGGGATTGGAACTGGGGGAACTGGAGGTGGAAAGGAAGAGAGAATCTTTGAGAAAAACATTCAAAATCACAAATACAGTAAGTCCTCACTTAACGCCATGGATAGGTTCTTGAAAACTGTGACTTTAAGAGAAATGATGTGTAACAAAACCAGTTTGACCATAGGCTAATTAGATACAAACAAGAGTTAAGTTCCTAGGGCATATTTCTGGTTACAAAAATATCACCAGTCTTCTAAATAAAGACCCAAAACATTTCTAACATTCCACACTGAGATAAATGGGAGCTATACATTCATTTAACAAAGATTAATAAAAACAAATAAGGTCATTATTTACCTAATTACTGGTGAATCCATGTGTGACAGCGGTTGTAGTAATAGTGGGTTAAATCAAGGAATAAATGTTTGCAAAGTGAAAATTGTAAGAAGCACCTCCTACCACCACGCAGTTCAAAAACAAACAAGAATAAATGTGACACGATGGCTGAGTGCTTTCATACAACGTGGTTTATTGTTGTGCATTTGTGTGATTATCATCTACTTTATGAATTTTTATCTGGCAATAATTTGTATGCATGCATTCATTCATTCTTCAACCTGCTTATTCCAGTTCAGGTTGGCCAAGCCCAGCAGCTCAGGGTGCAAGGTGAGAACCCACCCTGGACAGGACGCCATTCCATCACGGGGTGTGTGTGTGTGTGTGTGTGTGTGTGTGTGTGTGTGTGTGTGTGCACCCATACATACCCCCCCATGCACTCAGACTGTGGACAATTTACACACAGCTTGGAGACGTGGGAGGAAACCAGAGTACCCAGAGAAAACTCGCAAAGACATGAGGAGAATATGCAAACTTCACACAGTGCCCCTAAAAAATTTGATTTTTTTTCTCACCAACCTTATAACTAAATGGCATTGAACACAATGATGTTATTCAAGGCCCCACTGCACAAATTTAGACACAAAAGTCAATTTCTATTTAAAACATGAAAAAAAGTTACAATATACTACAAATTTGAAAAAACTTATAAATATCATTAAAGGGAAAATAAATATGTTCTTTTGCAGGCACACTTTTATAGTGATTTGCCACAGATGAATTTATGTCTCTTTACAAGTTAAACCTTACTTCTCCTCCACTGCCTGCCAACTTCTGGAGCTGGAGGTGGAAGACATGTGCTCCTCATGATATGATCTTTGGCTCTGTACCTTTGTGTCAGCACAATGGGTGGAGGAATGGCCCAGGATGGCTGACAGTAACTTAACTATACACAGAAGTAGCTACAAACAAACAAACAAACAAAAAACATATTCCTCTCAGTCCAGATTAACTCAACTTCCCCTTGAGTAGTTTCCAAAGCTGCTCACAGCCACTCCAATGCCACCTGACACAAAGAAGAATGACAAAGGGGAAGTCAGAGTGGATAGAGCCAAGGTTCAAAACAGATTGCAGTTAAAATATTTACTCTTGCAGACAAATGAATTTGTTTTCTAATTGCCAAACAGCTTCCCGGGGCTTTGTTATGGGTCTAAAGCTTGATGGCTTTAAAGCTTCGTTCACCTCAATAGTGAATTTGCCTCTATGCACCAAGTAGTATACCCTGCATAAGAGGGTGATTTGAGGAAGCTGTCAAAAGTCTGAACCTACCAAATTGTTCATCTGGTCTTTTCATCAGGTAATCAGGAGTCACAGCAGAGATTTGTTTTTATCTTGGTGTATGTACTGTGTGATATACACACATACAATGGTTCGGCTCAGGAAACACTAAATGAGAGTGTTTTAAAAAAATTTAATTGGGAGGCCACTAGAACAAGATGGCTCCAGAACCCTGGGAACCTATGCTAAAAAAAACAAACAAACAAACAAAAAAAAAACAGACACCCAATTCAGTATAAATGGTAAAATGAAACTTAATCTTAACCAATCAGAAATCACCAACTAACCTCTAACTAGGGACTTTCCACAAGAATGACCTGAATATGGCTACTGCTCCACGTTAACCAGGTATTTTCTTTGCCTTGCTTCCTCATTCTCTTTATGGAAGCTCCTCCTTCATTGGAGTCCTGGGACCACTGGCAGCCCAAAGGTGCCCAATTCATGGATTGCTGAGTGCTCAAATAAACCCCGTAATGTTTTTATGTGCTTCAGTTTACCTTCCAACAAGGGTGAAACAAAATATTGGCATAAGTCAATGAGTTCATAGGCATACTACCTCTGCCATAGCACGGCCCCCACACTCAGAAGTGCACTATACTTGGTTTAAGTTTCTTTTGTCACCATCTTGAAATTCTTAATAATTTTTAAGCAAAGGGAACTGTATTGTCATTCTCCACTGGGCACACCACTGCAAATTATGTAGCTGGTCCTAATTGTGAATTCTACAGTGGTATCTGCAGAAAGAACTTCTGTAGCGTTCATCAACATTACTCTATCAGAAAAATGAGAATAAATGTTTATCAAATAAGGTCTTGTTATATTTCTTGATCTTCGACTATTTAAGACAATGCAATGCAAGTCATATCTACACTGTCATGTGTGCTGAACTAGTAAATCATCAACAAATGGCTTAAATGCATAAGATAGCACTTTCCTTAACAACCTGTTCTGGGAAATGGACCAAATAAAAGATTTCTAATGCTCATGTGATTCCCTGCTGGTCCACCCATACACAGACCTTAGTTTATGACTGATAGAGCTTATCTTAGCTGGAATTGAAGGTATTTTTCACTTCAA